>NC_092707.1:325678931-328561601 GCF_047496885.1 Scyliorhinus torazame | reverse complement strand
TTTTGGCAGTAAAAGTAGCCATACTATGAAAATTTCAAACATCTAAAATATGGTTTTACGGAGATCCCAGTGACAACAGAATATTACTGGTCAGCAAGAACAGCTGGTGAATTAATTTAGAAGTGTTCAGTGTCATGAATCCAAAGAGAAAAAAAACATACATTAAGTACTAGACAAGGTCATAACAGAAATTAAACAAAACAAATTTGATTTAAGCAACAAGATTTTTGCGTAATCAAACAGTGCAACCTGTCCAACTAAATATCTTTCTTTTATTCCCCAAAGGCATTAAAAATTGCGGTACCAGCTGCATTTCAATAACTTAGTTGAATCTTTGAGCTCGAATATTGTAGATTTAAGTCTCACCGTAGTACTTAAAGAAAATCTAGGCTGGCATTCCAGTTAGTTTAGGTGTGTCAATTAGTTGAGATGTTCGACCTGTTCAGCTAGATAGGTGTTCACAATTAACTTTTTCTACTTAGTTACACTATCTCCTAGATAGTTACATTCAATCTAGGAGATCCCTTATTAGTTATTTCCTTTCAAGTCTGCAAAGCTGCGACTTCCTATGACGGTGATGAGCTGAGCAGACGCACATCAGGTGACTCTCCTCCAGAACACAGCCAAATAGTTGAAATTAGCCCGAAACTTCAGTAGCATCTCGCCCACAATTAAGAAAGGGAAAGGACAGAATCATCATGCCAACAAATGGGAGCTCGAGAAGCCACAGAGACGGCACAAGCGGAGGGAAAGGCCACAAGTAGCAGGTGGACGAGTCGGCGAATCCATGAGGCGAGGGGTCCCCATCGACCCAAACAACAGCCTCCCCACCTGGAGATGGATGGAAGACGTTCCTGACGAAGGAACTGATGGCGATGAGGGAGGCAATAAAGGTGGAAATTCAGGTGGCGGTCAAGGTGTCAGTAGCAGAGGGGTTGGTCGCCATGCAGACGGCAGACTGGAGAAGAAGGTGGAGGCGCAGAGGAAAACGCTCCTTGAGATGGAAATGATGTTAATGGACCAGAGTGACAGGATTGTCGCTCTGGAGGTCGAGATCCACAGGTTGGTGGCTACCCAGGGGAGCTTGAAGGGGAAATTAGAGGACCAGACGAATAGGTCCCGATGTCAGAATATCCGGATCGTGGGCCTGCCAGAGGGGATAGAGGGCAGGGACCTGATGGGCTATGTGGACCAAATGCTGGGCAACCTAGTCGGGAGGGGCAGCTTCCCCAACCCGCTGGAAATCGACAGAGCACAGGGTCAGGGAGGAGATGGGGAGGGGGAAAGAGGGAACAAGGGGAATACAAGAAGAAAGGGATGGGTCTCAGATTGGCTTCTGCAAGTAAGGTGCAGGTTGAGGGAACAAGATGGTGCCTAAGCAGCTACTTTGGAGTGTACCTAAACAAAGGGAGATCCCGGAGTGCAGGGGTGCATCCATACGGCGAACACACAATTGGTGGCCATGTCGGTGCCCCCTGGACAAAGGGAATGGAGCGCAGCCACCCGACGTCATGGCGAGTATGACGACTGCGGCCATTTTGGACAACCTCTAACAAAGGGAAACCCCGGAGTGCAAGGGTACGTCCACCAGGTAGGTATGGTTGATCACACAGGAAGGGGAGGACAATAACTCGACCAGGATTATCATCTGGACGTTAGGCGACTTAACGGCCCAGTGAAAATATCCATAGTTGCAGAGGACCAGGTGGAATTTGTCAAGGGGAGACAGCTAACTGCAAACATCAGACGGCTGCTGAATGTGATACTAACCCCATCCGGGGAGAGAACACCTTCGACGGGGTCGAACAGAAGTACGTCAAGAGGTACTGGAGTGCTTTGGGCTAGGGATGGGGATGGGTTTCACCTCATGGGTGAAACTCCTGTACAACACCCCCAAGCCGAGTGTTCGGACCAATACCACCAGCTCCGAATACTTCTAATTGCACTTAGGCACCAGGCCAAGATGCCCGCTGTCCCCGCTCCTGTTCGCCCTGGCAATTAAACCCTGGCGATCGCACTGCGTGACGCAAAAAGCTGAAAGGGTATCCGAAGAGGAGGCAGAGAGCACAGTCTTTCTCTATGTGGATGACCTGCTCCTCTACATCTCAGACCCGCTGAACAACTTGAAGGAAATCACGAGGCTCCTGGAAGACTTTGGGGCCTTCTCGGGCTACAAAGTCAACCTGGGAAAGAGCGAGGCATTCCCGGTGAACCCGCAGGGGGGAGGGATCGAGCTGGAGCATCTACCATTCCAACTAGCCCAAAGCACATTCCATTACCCGGAGCATCAGTTAGCCTGGGACCGGACATGGGCGCAGAGGCACATGGGCACACGGACACACACACAACACTTTTAAGAAGTGGAGACAGGGTGGGTGGACGCTCGCGATTAGGGACTTCTACAAGGAAGACTGATTGCACCAAGGAAAGGGGATGGCTGATCGGCAAAGGGGGGTGGGGGTGCCCCCCAACCAGGTTGATCACCTGCAATGTTAGAGGGCTAAACGGGACAGTGAAGAGGGCGTGTGTGTTCACGCATTTGTGGGTTCTGAAGGCGGACGTAGTCATGCTGCAGGAGACGCACCTGAAAGTGGCAGATCAGGTTAGGCTAAGGAAGGGCTGGATTAGTCAGATCTTTCATTCGGAGCTCGACACTAAGACTAGGGGGGTTGCGATCCTGATTAATAAAAGGGTTCAATTTGAGGCGGAGGGTACAGTTGCAGACGGGGGCGGCAGATTTGTTATGGTTAGGGGCAAGCTCGAAGGGGTGAGAGTAGTCTTGGTTAGTGTGTATGCCCCTAATTGGGACGATGTGGATTTTATCAGGAGGTTGCTAGGGAAGATCCCCGACTTGGACTCGCGCAAACTGATCATGGGTGGGGACTTTAACACAGTCCTGGATCGTCGTGTTCAAAAACGTGCAGGTTGCCTGCGATAGCAAAGGAACGGGGCAGCACGGTAGCATTCTGGATAGCACAATTGCTTCACAGCTCCAGGGTCCCAGGTTCGATTCCGGCTTGGGTCACTGTCTGTGCGGAGTCTGCACATCCTCCCCGTGTGTGCGTGGGTTTCCTCCGGGTACTCCGGTTTCCTCCCACAGTCCAAAGATGTGCAGGTTAGGTGGATTGGCCATGATAAATTGCCCTGAGTGTCCAAAATTGCCCTTAGTGTTGGGTGGGTTTACTGGGTTATGGGGATAGGGTGGAGGTGTTGACCTTGGGTAGGGTGCTCTTTCCAAAAAGCCGGTGCAGACTCGATGGGCCGAATGGCCTCCTTCTGCACTGTAAATTCTATGATAATCTATGAACTGAGAGGGCTCATGGAGCAAATGGGGGGAGCTGATCCGTGGATATTTAGCCGGCCGTCGGCGAGGGAGTTTTCATACTACTCCCATATACACAAGGTGTATTCGCGAATTGATTTCTTTGTCATAAGTAGGGACTTGCTGGCCAGGATGGTGGGGGCAGAATATTCGGCAATTGCCATATCGGACTATGCTCCGCACTGGGTAGATCTACAGATTTGTAAGGATAGCTTTCAGCGCCCAATGGAGGCTGGAAATTGGATTGCTAGCGGACGAGGCGGAGTGTGAGACATTCAGGAGATACATGCAGAATTACCTGCAGATAAATGATACCGGAGAAGTCTCAGCAGCGGTGCTCTGGGAGGCACTGAAGGCAGTGGTGAGAGGGGAGCTGATCTCAATCCGGGCTCATAGGGACAGGACAGAAATGGACCGACTGGTTAAGGAAATTTTACGGACGGACAGGAGCTACGCGGAGTCCCCGAGGCCAGAGTTACTCAGGAAACGACAGAGGCTGCAGGCCGAGTTCGGGGTGTTGACTACAGACAAGGCCGTACAGCAGCTTAGAAAGGCAAAAGGCACGATATATGAGCATGGAGAGAAGGCCAGCAGAATGCTCGCGCAACAACTAAGGAAGAGAGAAGCGGCTAGGGAGATAGGAAGGATAGCGGATGGGGAGAGAAATCTGGTGGGGGACCCGGCAGGGATGAACAAGGTGTTTAGGGACTTTTAGAGTCCCAGGTTCAATTCCCGGCTTGGGTCAGTGTCTGTGCGGAGTCTGCATGTTCTCCCAGTGTCTGCGTGGGTTTCCTCCGGGTGCCCCAGTTTCCTCCCACAGTCCAAAGAGGTGCAGGTTAGGTGGAATGGCCATGATAAATTGCCCTTAGTGTCCAAATAGGTTAGGTGGGGTTACGAAAATAGGGTGGAGGTGTGGGCTTAAGTAGGATGCTCTTTCCAAGGGCCGGTGCAGACTAGATGGGCCAAATGGCCTCCTTCTGCACTGTAAATTCTATGATTCCCGGAGGTGGAGGACAAGTGTGAATGGTGCTTGGAAGGCCTGGCCACATGTTCTGGGCCTACCCCAGACTTGTAGGGTTGTGGACAGACCTTCTTCGAGGCGGTGTCCAAGGTTGTGGGGGTGAGGGTTGAGTCATGGCCAAGAGTGGCAGTCTTTGAGGTATTGGACTACCAGAACTTCATATGGGGAAGAGGGCCGACGCCCTTACTTTTGCTTCCTTAATTGCACGCCGGAGAATCCTGCTCGGTAGGCGATCATCAACGCCACTCACAACTACAGACTGGCTGGCAGACTTGCCGGAATTTCTCCGCCTGGAGAAGATCAAATACAACATACATGGGTTGGACGAGTGCTTCCATAAAAATATTTTAAAGTAAAATAAAAAGTGCAGGGGGGTCGGGAGGTTATCGCCAATGTCTGGCTTTTGTAAATTGTATCTGGCCAACACAAGTGTTTATTTTGTATTGCATAAACTGAAAACGATTTTCAAAAAATAAAAGTTCACAAAGCTTTGGGCCGGAATCTTCTGGCACTGTCGTGGCAGGACCTGTCGTGGTGGATGCGGCGGGTCAGCCAAAGGTCCATTGGCCGTCGGTGGGGCCAGATGACTCCAGCAACGTGTGGGGATGGAAAAGCCCGGCTTCAGTTTCTTCAGTCTTTCCTCAAGTATAGTACTCTGAAGGGAGGGAAAAGCCTCCTGATTCTTCTGAGCACCAGTGCCATGTTTCAAAAATCTTTCTCCTTCTCCTTGGCTAAGTGGCACACAGTGGTCAGCACTGTGCCTCACAGCACCAGGGACCCAGGTTCAATTCCGGCCCCCAGTGACCGGCTGTGTAGAGTTGGAAACTTTCTCCCGTGTCTGCGTGTGTTTCCTCCCACAGTCCAAAGATGTGCAGGTTAGGTGGATTGTCCATGCTAAATTGATCCTTAGTGTCCAAAGGTGATAATCTTTATTGTCACAAGTAGGCTTACATTAACACTGTAATGAAGTTACTGTGAAAATCCCCTAGTTGCCACATTCTGGCGCCTGTTCGGGTATACTGAGGGAGAATTCAGAATGTCCAATTTACTTATCAGCACGTCTTTCGGGACTTGTGGGAGGAAACCGGAGCACCCGGAGGAAACCCACGCAGACACGGGGAGAACATGCAGACTCCGCACAGACACTGACCCAAGCCGGCGATTGAACCTGGGACCCTGGAGCTGTGAAGCAACAATGCTACCCTCTGTGCTACCATGCTGCCATGTTTGTACAGATTAGGTGGGGTTCTTTCAGAAGGTTAGAGCACACTTGATGGGCCAAAAGGCCTCCTTCTGCACTGTAGGGAGTCTATGATGATGCTATGAAAACTGAATCAACACTCAATTGTGGTCTGAGAAGGAATAATGCATCATAAGCAGTCAATCCTTGAGATTATAATTGTCTGATTTGGTGCTGTGCAGAGAAAGAAACTCAACTGGACAGATTCAAACCTGGGAGTTGCAGGCAAGATGGGCTGGAACTTGGGGCAACAACATATTCAAGGACTTCATAGGGAAAATGTAGGTTTAGAGAGGATGATGTTTTCAGAAACAGAATTCAAGGGGCGGGGGGGTGGAATGAGACAATTTTGGAAGGGAGGGGGACAGCATTAGAAGTGACAGAACAATTTACAAGGCCAGCTCATATGAACCCAGTACAAGAAGTTGGGTGGTCAACAATTTAGTGGGAATAGGTTCAGAGACATGGGAGATGAATCTCAGACAGGACAAGTTCGGAAGGGGCTTGAATAGAGAAATTGGAGAGAAGATCCTGTGTGCTCAGAGGATGGGGCGGAGAAGGTTGAGCTTGGTGAGAAAGACTAAGAGAGGAAGCAGAAGAGTTAACTAAGCAGACGATCTGAACCTTATACACAAAGTTGTCCATGAGTTCCTCACACTTCGTTATTGGGGGTGATGAAGGGAGTAAAAGAGGCTGGTTTAAGAAATGTAGTAAAGAGGCCATGTTGCTTTCCAGAATGGTATTGGAGCAGGTGATAGTTTTGAAGGAGGTGAGTGAAGCTCGATAATATTTGTTGTGATCTAACCAGATCTGGTAATGGATGATTGTACCAGTTGAGTGCCTTAATTAATAGCATTAATAGCCCATGAACACCATGATCCTGAGGCACACAGATAGGGTCCCCAGCAGAGAACTGTGGCTTAATAGAATCAGTTGGGTCATTTACATTTACCAAGAAACCTACAACTTGGCATTATAAAATCAGGTTGATCATGGCAAGTCCTCATACCATTACTAGCATACAGCATAATCATTAGAAAATGCAATGTGGGAGAGGAGGAAGGAAAAAACAAAATCATTCATTCACTTAGCTCAAGAATGTCATGGAAAGGGTGACAGGAGCCATTGGGCTATTTATCTGCAGGGATGGAGACAGGAAGGAGAAAGAAAAAAAAATGAGGAAAAATATAAATAAGTCATATATAAATCCATAGACTGAGTTCTAGAGATTTTCATAGATATTTTTCATAGAATTTACAGTGCAGAAGGAGGCCATTCGGCCCATCGAGTCTGCACCTGCCCTTACAAAGAGCACCCCACTCAAGCCCACGTATCTACCCAATCCCCGTAACCTCCACTTAACCTTTTTGGACACTAAGGGCAAGTTAGCATGGCCAATCCAACGAACCCGCTCATCTTTGGACTGTGGGAGGAAACCGGAGAACCCGGAGGAAATCCACGCAGACGCGGGGGGAACGTGCAGACTCCGCACAGACAGCGACCCAGCCGGGAATCGAACTTGGGACCCTGGAGCTGTGAAGCAACTGTGCTAACCACTATGCTACCGTGCTGCTCTTTTTTGAAACAACAAGGTTCTGAAGTTTCTCAATTAAAATAATTAATGACAGATAATAATCCCAGATCATCATCAGATTTTCCCTGTAAACCTAAACATTCCAGAGTTTACCTGTGTTTTTCTCTGTCTGACAAAACTGAAGAGAGTATGGGAACAAAAAAATCATTATCATAGAATCAACAGTGCAGAAAGAGGCCATTCAGCCCATCGAGTCTGCACCGGTCCTTGGAAAGAGCACCCTATTTAAGCCCACACTTCCACCCAAACCCAGTAACCTGACCTAACCTTTTTGGACACTCAGAGCAATTTAGTATGGCCAATCCACCTAACCTGCACATCTTTGGACTGTGGGAGGAAACCAGACGTAGACACGGAGAATGTGCAGACTCCACACAGACAATGACCCAAGCCGAAACCGAACCTGGGACCCTGGAGCTCTGAAGCAACAGTGCTAACCACTGTGCTACCGTGACACCCAAAGCAAAAAAATACAACGGCAACATCTTGTTGAGACAAGTACACTTTACTAATTTACAAATGCAACCTTGACAACAAACCCAACCACTGAGAACTGCTGCATTCATCAGTTTAGACCACCATGCAGGATGCCCATGATCTGGCTGCTCGGATTCATAATTTCAAAATTACAGGTTTAATAGTCCCTTAACAGCAGAATCAATGGCGATGCAAAATACAGGGTTTTACATAAATGAGTCACATAAGTGAGTCTCATTTGATAACTTAGAGAAGAGGGAATTAAAAAAATATACTTGGGAGGACTCAAATCCATATTAATACTTTCTTACAATTATAAGATTATTGTAGTTTGGAACTGTATCTTTAAATTTAGAATAAAGGTTCCTCAGACAGCACCTTCCAAACCCACAACCACTACCAGCTAGAAGGACAAGAACAGCAGATAACTGGGAACCCCACCACCTGGAGGTTCACCTTCAGGTCACTCACCACCCTGATTTGGAAATAGATCGCTGTTCCTTCGCCGTCGCATAGACAATATCCTGCAACTCCCTCCCTAATAGCATAGTGGGTGTACCTACACCTGAAGGACTGCAGCGGTTCAAGAAGTCAACTCATCATCACCTTCTGAAAGGCAACTCGGGATGGGCAATAAATGCTGGCCTAACCAGCAACGCTCATATCTCATAAATGAATAAAATAAACAAATTAACGAAAGGGGGAATCATGTCACCTGTTCTGCAGTCTACCTGTCATTAAACCTGGGTGTTTTTTGTTAGAGATCAAACAAAGGCTTAGATTGTTTTATTGAGAAAATGGTGCATGGTATTTACACTTTAAAACAATGGCAATAGTTTCTGGGTTTGCAATGGGTAGACTCCGAGTCACCCAAAGACCCAGAAAGATGTTGAAGCTACTGGGTATGAAACAATTATGCTGTAAATGGTCCACCAGATGACAGAGTTGGGATCAAAAATAGCTAATTAGAATTTCTACCTGGACGCAAGATTAATGCGCTTCATGTTGCCATGGGGAAGAGGACAGAGGAAACCATTTGAGATCAGGTTACACGCTGCCCTGTGATGCACGATCAATGACCACTAAAGCGAGGTTATAGTCCAACTGAAGGCTCCAGGGCGGAAATCTCTGATATAGACACAATTTGGAGGCAGGTCGGGCCCAACGCCCACCATGGAGGTTGGACACAGCCCTCCTTGCCGACCAAGCCTTTTTGGAAATGATATCACAGGCCGTAGATGGGTACATCACCAATAAACAGAATGGGGAGGTCTCACCCTCTATGGTCTAGGAGGCGTTGAAGGCTTTGATCAGAGGAGAGATTATCTCATACAGAGCGTGCAGAGACAGGAAGGAAAGGGCGGCTAGGCAGCAACTGGCTGACTTCGTACTGGAGCTGAACCAGCGGTACTCCGCGGCCCCGACCGTAGAGCTTCTGGCAGAGAACAGAAAGCTACAATTGGACTTTGACCTGCTTTCCACGAGGAAAGCAGTACATCAACTCCGGCAGACACGGGGGACCTTCTACGAACTCAAAGACAAAGCCAGCGCCTGCTGGCTCATCAGCTGAGAAAGCAGGCAGCCACTAGGGAAACAGTGCAGGTCAGCAACAGCAACTGTAGTTGGCAGACGAACTGGAAAAGGCCAATGAGGCATTTGATCAGGGGTTGTACATCTCTGAGCCACGTAAGGACTGAACATGCCAGTCGGGGGGGGGGGGGGGGGGGGGGGGGGGAGAGAGAGAGAGAGAGAGGTGTAGTAGATGGAGGAGAGTTCCTACAAAGGGACATCCCTCCAAGCCTTATGACAGCACTCCCATCCCCTTCAACCAAACACTCAAGAAGCCCAGTGGTGGTAGCCACGCTCCAAATGTAGTATCAAATGAGGCAGCACTTTGCCCTGACTGAAATGTCCACCATGGCATTTCATCTGCAACAACCACAGGTTCATTCCAACAATGGACCTTCAAAAGGTGGAGATAGGACGAGAGGACACTGACGGTTAGGGACATTTACACAGACGACAGACTAGTGACTCTGGAGAAACTCTCGGGAGAGGTTTCAACTACCCAAACGGAACAAATTAAGATACATACAGATCAAAAGCTTCCTCCGTAGGGAAATGACGACTCTTCCCCAGAAGACAAGCCACTTGCTATTTGAGGAACTGTTCGATACGGGGCGACCTGTTCGTCGCCAGCAACCAGTAGAGTGGAGGGAAGGGGGTTTGGAGGTACAGATGAGCCACAAAACACAAAAGGGAGGGGTGGGGGAGGGAGGGGCAAAAGCCCATGGGGACACAGGCAGCATAACCGCAGAGGATGAGCCCAAGCACAAGCGGGAATAACAGAGACAACATCAACACACTGGGCGGTACACGCTAGGGCCAACATTGGGAGCCCAAGGAAGGCAGCATGGCCAATTAAGGTCCACAGCCACAGAGGGGTGGGGACGACGACATGTAAATAGTTATAATGTTCCTTGTTTGACTATGTGCTGTTTTTTCTTTCTCTCTTGTTATTTTGTGTGTTTCTTCTCGTTTTTGCGTTAGCTTATTGCACACTAGTAAATATTAATTTCTCTTTGGCTCAACAATATGCGCGGTGCCGAAAAGTGTAAACATAAAAGTATGAATGGGGGTGTGTAAATAAAAATGTGAAAACCAATAAATTCAATCTGACAGATTTCAATTAACCAAAGGTATTAATCGATATGGGAAAAATATGGATATATGGAGCTATGTCACAGATTAGTTCACATCTCATTGACCAGTGAACAGGCTCAAGCAGATAAATGGGCTACTACTTCTCCTTCCTATTTTCCTAATTAATTTACACAAAACCAAAATTATTACCCTTTTGTTCAATTCCTTCAGTGACTGCTGTCCCCTTAAAATGTATATAATGTTTCATGACATTCAATAGCTTCCTTTATTATATAGTCATGGCCTACTTGTAATACTGCATTAATAAAACTGTTCCCCCATTATATTTACGGCAGCCTTAATTCTTACATCAAGTCTTCATTTTAATTTCAGATTAAAAATAATTCTCCCAGAAAATAAACTGGAGCACTGAAATCCCACTTTCTCTATCTGACACTCTTGAAACTGATCAAACACCCTCCAGCTGGCATTGTGTGCTTCACACTATCAAATGGGTGGTCTCTGGTATGGTCAGGATTCAGTCACTGTATGATAGCCTTTACTCTTATAAATAAAAAAATTGAATCCTGTCTTCTCTGGCATCTATTAACAGCATTAAGCACGTGGAACAACATGAATCATCAATGCTATTGATTTATCTCTTTACTGGATACATCACAGGATGAAAATGCTAAAAACACCTAACAATTGTCATCCTATTAACAAATATTATTTATGGAATTTATTTCAAAGTCTTGAAGCATTTTGCATCTTTGCTTTACTAAATCCTGTTCAAGGCCATCCAGGCTCCACTTCATGTATTGGTGGTGGAACCACTGCTTTATGTGGTCGACAAGTTGCAACACATTTTTAAAAATGTTCCCAGTTATAAGTTCCCCCAGCAAGCCCATCATCCTGGAAATGAACTAACATTTCAAAAACTAGCTGGTGGCCACGTTATAGGAAGGATGTAATGGCAGTGGAGGGGGTGCAGAGAAGAGTCACCAGAATGTTGCCTGGGATAGAACATTTAAGTTATAGAGGTTGGATAGGTTTGGGTTGTTTTCTCTGGAGCAGAGAAGACCAAGGGTTGACCTGATTGAGGTGTACGATTATTAGGGACATGGACAGAGTGAATAGGGAGCAGCTGCTCCCTTTAGTTGAATAATAATAATTATTATTATTGTCACAAGTCAGCTTAAGTTAACATTGCAACAAAGTTACTGTGAAAAGCCCCTAGTCGCCACACTCCGGTGTCTGTTCGGATAAACAGAGGGAGAATTCAGAATGTCCAAATTACCTAAAAGCATGTCTTTCGGGACTTGTGGGAGGAAACCGGAGCAACCGGAGGAAACCCACGCAGACACGGGGAGAACGTGCAGACTCCGCAGACAGTGACCCAAGCCGGGAATCGAACCTAGGACTGTGAAGCAACAGTGCTAACCACTGTGCTACCTTGCCGCCCAGGTCAGTTACAAGGGGACACAAGTTCAAAGTGAGGGGTGGAAGGTTTAGGAGGGATTTGAGGAAAAGCTTTTTTACCCAGAGATTGGTGACGGTCTTTAATGCACTGCCGGGGAGGGTGGTAGAGGCGGGATGCCTCACATCTTTTAAAAAGTACCTGGATGAGTACTTGGCACGCCATAACATTCAAGGCTATGGGCCAAGTGCTGGCAAGTGGGATTAGATAGGCAGGTCAGGGCCTTTCATGCATCTGCGCACTCAATGGGTTGAAGGACCTCTTCTGCACTGTAGTACTGTGATTCTTGACAATAAGGCCATGATGTGGAGATGCCGGCGTTGGACTGGGGTGAGCACAGTACGAAGTCTTACAACACCAGGTTAAAGTCCAACAGGTTTGTTTCGATGTCACTAGCTTTCGGAGCGCTGCTCCTTCCTCAGGTGAATGAAGAGGTCGGTTCCAGAAACACATATATAGACAAATTATAGCCAAGTTCCGCACACATGGGGAACCGGGACCTGGGATTCATGTCGCATTACATTCATCCCCCACCATCTGGCCTGCGAAATCCTACCAACTGTCCTGGCTTGATACAATTCACACCTCTTTAACCTGGGGTTACCCCATCTCTGGATCTGTAAGGATTTAATCACCTGCTAATGGTCGCATTCCTAGCATTGTTTGGCATTTTTGAATTTGTCTATAAGGCGCACATATCTCGCCAAAGTTTCCGACTCTAGCTCAGATTCAGGGACATTCACAGAGTGCCCCAGGCAGCAGGGAATCAGCCCATCGGAAATTTAAACATCCCCAGCCATTCTCCCGTAAGTCTCTATACTGTCCTGCTGCACATCCACCATCGTACATCCAATTTCTAAAGATCTGGTGATTGGAGGATGTGTGTCCATAGGGGCTGGTTTAGCTCACTGGGCTAAATCGCTGGCTTTGAAAGCAGACCAAGGCAGGCCAGCAGCACGGTTCGATTCCCGTACCAGCCTCCCCGAACAGGCCCCGAACAGGCGCCGGAATATGGCGACTAGGGGCTTTTCACAGTAACTTCATTTGAAGCCTACTTGTGATAATAAGTGATAATGAATGAAAGTGAATGAATGAAAATCGTTTATTGTCACAAGTAGGCTTCAATGAAGTTACTGTGAAAAGCCCCTAGTCGCCACATTCCGGCGCCTGTTCGGGGAGGCTGGTTCGGGAATTGAACCATGCTGCTGGATTGCCTTGGTCTGCTTTCCAAGCCAGCGATTTAGCCCTGTGCTAAACAGCCCCTGTTTTTAGCTGAACCAAAAATTAATCATGTAGAAGTAGGAATGCTAGAATCATAAGCAGAGATTGCTGTGAATAGGTAATGCAGGAGAACAGGACACCAACATACAAGTTGATGTGGACAGCTTTTCAGAATCTACAGTTCTAAAATCTGCAGTTCCCGTACCGGCCTCCCCAAACAGGCGCTGAATGTGGCGGCTTTTCACAGTAACTTCATTGAGGCCTACTTGTGACAATAACCGATTATTATTATTTTAAAAAAATCAAATTTAGAGAGACTAGTTTAATTGGCTGCAATTCAATTTTACTAGAGAGAACCCACAACACAAAGCAGACCTTGATGCCAACATTAACTGACACAAATGCATCAATTCACAGAGCACAAGTGTGAAATGGGAAACCCAGAATGAGAAATACAAGGGGATTGATTAGATTGTGGGAAAGAGGTGCTCACATTGCATTCAAAGAGGTTTTCTATTCAATACAAGAACGCTTAAACTAAAAATTGGTTAAATCACGGCAATAATATGCCCTGCTTTATTTCCCAGTCCCCTGACATACAAATCCAGAACTGTTTGGAAACTGTTCAAGCAATATGCTCCACAGAAAACAGTAAACCCTTCTATTGTTTGTGTGGTTGTTCCTATAAACATATGGTGCTAATTAGCACATCATCATTTCCCTCACCTGTCGAATGAAGAAATCCCCATGGATGAGGGAGACAACACCGAAATTTGTAAACTTGAAAACGTATTCCATTAGCCACATCATATGGCAAACTACCTGTTGGAGAAACAAAAATAAATGTTTCAATCCAAATTCAAACTACCAGCACCAGAAAACAGTCAACTGACTGAGGACAATTCCTGGAAATATTCAGCAAATAAGAATAGATTGTGAGAAAGGGTTTGAAGTTCCCAAGGAAGCTACATAGAAAGGGTAAGCTAATTATTACTCCAGAGGATGAAAGCAGTCTAATTATGCAGTCTAATTATGCATCTTGAAAAACAGTTTACTCTTTGCTCATCACAAAACCGTTTCCTGGTCACATCTATATATGCCAGATACAGCAACAAAACTGAATTCTTTTTTTAATATAAATTTAGAGTACCCAATTATTTTTTCCAATGAAAGGACAATTTAGCATGATCAATCCACCTACCCTTCACATCTTTGGGTTGTGGGGGTGAAACCCACGCAAACACGGGGAGAATGTGCAAACTCCACACGGACAGTGACCTAGAGCCGGGATCGGACCTGGGACCTCGGCGCCGTAAGGCAGCAGGGCTAATCCGCTGCGCCACCGTGCTGTCTCAACTGCACTTATGTCAACTCCTTTGATGGCAGATTTGTGATGGCATACTCTTTGTTTTTAATAAATTTAGAGTACCCAATTTCTTTTTCAAATGAAGGGGCCAATCCACCTACCCTGCACATCTTTGGTTGTGGGGTTGAGACCCACGCAGACACGGGCAGTGATCTGGGGTCCAGAATCGAACCCTGATCCTCGGCGCCGTGAGGCAGCGGTGCTAACCACTGCGCCGCTATGCCATCGGTCTCCCTCTTCACATACCTGTAGAATCTTTTACATATCTATAGAAATTTTTACAGTGAGATTTTATGTTCCCTACAAGCTTACTCTTGTACTCTATTTTCCCCTTCTTAATCAATCTTTTGGTCCTTCTTGCTGAATTCTAAACTACTCCCAATCCTCAGACCTGTTGTTTTTCTTGGCCAATGTGTTGCTTCTTCCTTGGATCTAATACTATCTCCAATTTCCCTTGTAAGCCATGGTTTGGCCACCTTTCCAGTTTTACTTTTATGCCAGGCAGGAATAAACCATTAGTTGCAGTTCCCCCATGCTTTTCTTGAATATTTGCCATTGCCTATCCACTATCATCCCTTTAAGTAACATTTCCCAATCTATCATAGCTAACTTGCGCCTCATGCCATCGTAGTTCCCTTTATTAAGATTGAGGACCCTAGTCTCAGAAGCAACTACTTCAGTCTCCATCTTGAATGAAAAGTTCTATCATATTATGGCCACTCATCCCCCAAGGGGTTGCACACAACCAGGTTGCCAATGATTCCATTCTCATTGCATAGTACCCAGTTTAGGATGGCCTGCTCTCGAGTTGGTTCCTCAACAAATTGGCACACAAAACCATCCCGTATACACTTCAGGAATTCCTCCTGTACGATATTGTGGCCAATTTAATTTGCCCAATCTATATGAAGATTAAAATCCCTCATAATTACTGCTGTTCCTTTATCACATGCATCTAGAATTTCGTGTTTAATGCCATTCCCAACATCACCACTGCAGTTTGGGGGTGTAAAAATGGCGCCCACTAATGTTTTTTGCCCCATGGCATTTCTCAGCTCTAACTATACAGATTTCACATTGTCGGAGCTAATATCCTTCCTCACTATTGTGTTAATTCCCTCTTTAACCAGCACTGCAACTCCACCGCCTTTTCCTTTTTGTCCGTTCTTCCTAAATACGGAATACCCCTGGACATTCATTTCCCATTCCTGGTCACCCTGCAGCCATGTCTCCGTAATCCCGATTATATCATACCCGTTTACGTCTATTTGCATGATTAGCTCATTCACTTCATTGCGAATGCTCCTTGCGTTCAGGCATAAAGCTGTCAAGCTTGTCTTTTTAACATTACAAGTCACGCTCCCAATATTCTTCATTGTGGTCCTGTTTGAATCCAGCCCTTGATTTCTCTGCCTATCACTTTTCTTATTATCCTTTCTGTCTTTTGATTTTGTCCTTTCCTCCTCCTTCTCTGCCTCCTTGACTAGGTTCCTGTTTCCATCCCCCTGCGTTTTAGTTTAAACCCTCCCCATCTGTTTATGACAGACGGTGAGAGAAAACGCACTTACTAACCTCACCCACTCGAAGTTGCATATGTATGTGTCCATGGTAAGAGTGATAATTGCGCAGTCCTCACGGAGACAAAGCTTGGTCTTCAGAGAGGGGGTATCCTCCATTGTCATGCATCATCGCAGCCGTGCTGAGCGGGATATAACAACAGATCTAGCAGCTCAAATTGGGGCATCCATCAGGTGCTTGTTCCATCAGCAGAACTGATTACTGCCACCAGGACTGAATATCATCACATTTTGTATTCTCAAGGCCCATAACCTTGCTCAGTCCTCCGTGACCGTCAAGCTGAATGGCCAACCCTAGTTTAAAGAGATGTGTAGGATTGCACACTGGGAGCAACTCCAAGCAGACTTGAAAATGAGGTGCCAAGTTGTAAAGCTGCAACACAGGATTGTACTCATGCTAATTGGTGAAGGAGGTATGCTGTAGGTAGAGATAGGTGACTCCATAAATAACAGGTCAGGTCAAAGTTCTGTACTCTGCCAAAAGTTGTGAACTGTGGTGGATAATTATGCAATGAGAGTTGCCATCTCCACAAACTTTCCTCTCCTCAACCACAGTAGAAAAAGTCAAAAGTTAATGTATTTACAAACATACTCGGCCAGAAGTGCCGAATAATGCACCTTGATGGCCTGCTCCTTATGTCCCAACCATTAAATACCAGATTTCAGCTAATTATATTCATTTCACTTGACATCAATAGACTGATTATAAAGGCTGTAGACCCAGACAACATTCTTGCTGCACTATTGGAGTCCTCTGCTCCAGAGTTAGCCATTGCCAATAACCAGGCTGGTCCAGTAGTACATTTATCAAAGTACGCGAAAATGCCAAGCATGTTCTGTGTCAAAATGCAAAATAAATCCAACCCGATCAATTGCCATCACATCAGCGTACCATCAATCATTGGCATATTGGGTGGCCCGGTGGCGCAGTCGTTAGCACTGCTGCCTACGGCACTGAGGACCCAGGTTCGATCTTGGCCCTGTGTCACTGACCGTGTAGTTTGCATATTCTCCCCATGTCTGTGTGGGTTTCACCCCCACAACCCAAAGATGTGCAGGTTAGGTGGACTGGTCACACTAAATTGCCCCTTAATTGGAAAAAAATTGGGTATTCTAAATTTATTTATTTTTTTAAAAAGAAAAAAAATCATTAGCATATTAGCAAGACAACGAAAGGCGTTGACAACTGTGCTACCAAGACTTCCGGTTGCGGTGATGCCTTGCTAGCCGCACGTTTCGGCGGCTCCAGCTCCGACGGACCTTCGGGCTCTTTTAAGAGCCCCAACGGGGAATTTTTTCACCACACAACCCGGTGTGGGGTGTGTAAGAAGGGAGTCCCCCCCCCCCAACGAAGAAGGAAAAAACCGGCGGCGGCGGCTGCAGCGCGAGGAATCGTCGACCAAAGGGTCAGAAAGAGAGAAGTACAAGATGGCAGCGGAGAAAGCCCAGGCGACATGGGGGCCTGAGCAGGATGAAATTGTGAGACGGTGCGTGGAGCTGCTGAAGAGGGAGGTGCTGACCCTGATGCTACAGGCAATTGAGGGGCTCAAGGAGACATTAAAGACCCAGGAGACAGAGCTCCGCGTGGTGGAGCAGAAGGTGACAGATATTGAGAACAAGATCCTG
Source organism: Scyliorhinus torazame (assembly GCF_047496885.1). Taxonomy (NCBI): domain Eukaryota; kingdom Metazoa; phylum Chordata; class Chondrichthyes; order Carcharhiniformes; family Scyliorhinidae; genus Scyliorhinus; species Scyliorhinus torazame. Next base: position 328,544,034 of record NC_092707.1, on the reverse strand, counting down.
GGCCTGGCGGTTAAGACACAGACGCACGAGGCACTTCATAAAAAGTGTACTGAAAGGATCGAGGCCCTAGAAAACGGAGCGCGAAGGAAGAACCTTCGGATACTGGGTCTCCCTGAGGGTGTGGAAGGAGTGGACTGTGGAGCGTATGCAAGTACGATGCTGAGCTCACTGATGGGTGCTGAGGCCCCTACGGGCCCCTTGGAGGTGGAGTGGGCAAATCGGATTCCGGCGAGAAGACCAAAAGCGGGAGAACCACCCAGGGCGATAATCGTGAGATTTTACCGCCTTAAGGATAGAGAAGAGGTCCTGAGATGGGCTAAAAAGGTGCGGAGTAGCAGATGGGAGAATGCAGTGGTACGGGTGCACCAGGATTGGAGTGCGGAGGTGGCCAGAAGGAGGGCGAGCTTTAACCGAGCCAAAGAGGTGTTGCATAAAAGGAAGGTGAAGTTCGGGATGCTGCAGCCGGCAAGACTATGGGTCACGTATCAGGAGAGACACCATTATTCTGAGACGGCGGAGGAAGCATGGACCTTTATCAAAGAGGAGAAATTGGATCGGAACTGAGGGACTGATGCTGCAGGAAATGTTATTGTTAATGTTATGGTTGAAGTTAATTGAGAAGTAAATTGGGAAGGGGGGAGACATTGGGGAAATGTGGGCGCCGGTGAGGGGGGAAAGACGGGACATAGTTGGAGAATGGGGAAGGGGGAGGGGAAAGGGAGCTGTGCCATAAGAGGCGGGTCAGGTAAAGGGATGTTCCCGCGCCAGAAAGAATAAGGCGGGAAGACAGGCGCAAGGCGGAGGGGAGTTCCCCACACGGGGGGGGTCGAGGAGTGAGCAGGAGAAGCCGGGGTCAGTTGAAGTCAGCTGACTTACGGAAGTAATATGGGGGGAGCAATCACGCTAGAAAGAGATCTAGCGGGGGAGGGGGGGGGGCAACTGGGTTGCTGCTGCGGAAATCCAAAAGGAAATGGCTAAAGAGTGGGTGGGCGGGGATGGTGTGCGACGCTGGGGGAGCGAGCGGGAGCGCGGAGGCGGGATATGGGACTGGCCTAGAGAAGGTAATGGCTAGTCGGCACGGGAGGGGGGGCAGGTAGCCCCCTAGTGAGGCTGATCACGTGGAACGTGAGAGGCCTGAACGGACCGATAAAAAGGGCCCGAGTGCTCGCGCATTTAAAAGGACTAAGGGCAGACGTGGTTATGCTCCAAGAGACGCACCTAAAGGTGGCGGACCAAGTTAGGTTAAGGAAAGGATGGGTGGGACAGGTGTTCCACTCAGGACTGGACGCAAAGAATAGAGGGGTGGCCATTTTGGTGGGGAAACGGGTAGCATTTGAAGCAAAGAACATCGTAGCAGATAGCGGAGGTAGATATGTAATGGTGAGTGGCAGGCTGGAGGGAATGGAGGTCGTGTTGGTTAATGTGTGTGCCCCAAACTGGGACGATGCGGGATTTATGAGACGGATGCTGGGGCGTATACCGGACCTGGAGGTAGGAAACTTGATTTTAGGAGGGGACTTTAATACGGTGCTGGACCCGGGGCTAGATAGATCCAGCTCAAGGACCGGAAGAAGGCCGGCAGCGGCCAAGGTACTTAAGGGGTTTATGGACCAAATGGGGGGAGTGGATCCATGGCGATTTCTTAGACCTAGGGCTAGGGAGTTCTCCTTCTTCTCCCATGTCCATAAAGTGTACTCCCGGATAGATTTTTTTGTTTTAGGAAGGTCGTTGATCTCTAGGGTGGAAGAAGCGGAGTACTCAGCCATAGCGGTTTCGGATCATGCCCCACATTGGGTGGACCTGGAATTAGGAGAGGAAAGGGAGCAGAGAACACTCTGGCGATTAGATGTGGGACTGATGGCGGATGAGGGAGTGTGTGCAAGAGTGCGGGGGTGTATTGAGAGATACCTGGAGGTCAATGACGACGGCGAGGTCCCTGTGGGAGTGGTATGGGAAGCACTAAAAGCGGTGGTCAGAGGAGAGCTGATCTCCATTGGGGTCCACAAAAGGAAAACAGAGGCCAAGGAAAGGGAAAGAGTACTGGGGGAGATTTTAAGGGTGGATAGGGAATTTGCAGAGACCCTGGAGGAGGAATTGTACAGGGAGAGGAGACGACTCCAGACGGAGTTTGACCTTCTGACCAACAGAAAGGCGGAGGTACTGTGGAGGAAGGCACAGGGGAGGAGGTATGAATATGGGGAAAAGGCTAGTCGCCTGTTGGCTCATCAATTGCGAAAGACGGCAGCAGCGAGGGAGATAGGAGGAATTAGAGACGAAAGGGGAGACACGGTGCGAAGGGCAGGAAAGATAAATGAGGTGTTCAAGACCTTCTATGAGGAACTGTATAGGTCTCAACCCCCAGGGGGAGAGGAGGGGATGCGGCAGTTCCTGGACCAATTGAGGTTCCCGAAAGTGGAGGAGCAGGAGGTGGTAGGCCTAGGGGCACCGATTGGGGTGGACAAGGTTATTAAGGGACTGGGAAGCATGCAAGCAGGGAAGGCCCCGGGACCAGACGGGTTCCCGGTGGAATATTACAGAAAATATGTGGACTTGCTGGCCCCGTTGATGGTGAGGATGTTCAATGAGGCCAGGGAAGGGTGGACTCTACCCCCGACGATGTCGGAGGCGATGATATCGTTAATTTTGAAGAGGGATAAAGATCCGTTGCAGTGTGGGTCCTATAGACCTATTTCATTATTGAACGTGGACGCCAAATTGTTGGCAAAGGTACTGGCATCGAGGATAGAGGACTGTGTCCCGGGGGTAGTGCACGAAGACCAGACAGGGTTCGTAAAAGGGAGACAACTGAATGTTAACGTGCGACGACTACTAGGGGTGATAATGATGCCCCCAGTGGAGGGGGAGGCAGAGATAGTGGCGGCAATGGATGCAGAGAAGGCATTTGATAGGGTGGAGTGGGAGTATCTTTGGGAAGTGTTAAGGAGGTTTGGGTTCGGGAACGGGTTTATTAGCTGGGTTAGACTTCTTTATGGGGCTCCAACGGCAAGTGTAGTTACAGGTCGACACAGATCGAAGTATTTCCGACTATATAGGGGAACAAGACAGGGATGCCCGCTGTCTCCATTGTTGTTCGCGTTGGCAATTGAACCTCTGGCCATGGCGTTGAGAGACTCCAGCAAATGGAGAGGGGTGATTAGAGGGGGAGAAGAACACCGAGTCTCGTTATACGCAGATGACCTATTGTTATACGTGTCGGACCCAGCGGGGGGGGATGATAGAGGTTATGCGAATGTTGAGGGAGTTCGGGGATTTCTCGGGGTATAGGCTAAACATGGGGAAGAGTGAATTATTTGTGATACATCCAGGGGACCAGAGTAGAGAGATAGAAGGCCTGCCTCTAAGGAAAGTGGAAAGAAACTTCCGATACCTGGGGATTCAGATCGCTAGGAGCTGGGGAACCTTGCACAGACTTAATCTGACACGGCTGGTAGAACAAATGGAGGAGGACTTTAAGAGGTGGGACATGCAGCCTCGGTTGCTGACAGGCAGGGTGCAGGCAATTAAGATGATGGTCCTCCCGAGGTTCTTATTTGTATTTCAATGTCTCCCTATACTAATCACCAAGACCTTTTTTAATAAAATAGACAGGAGCATCACGAGTTTCGTGTGGGCAGGGAAAGTTCCGAGAGTAAGGAGGGGGTTACTTCAGCGTAGTAGGGACAGAGGAGGATTGGCACTACCGAATTTGGGCCATTACTATTGGGCCGCCAATGTGGCAATGATACGTAAATGGATGATGGAGGGTGAGGGAGCGGCATGGAAAAGACTGGAGAGAAAGTCCTGTAAAGGAACGAGTTTAGAGGCGCTGGTGACGGTGCCGCTACCGTTCTCACCTAAAAGGTTTACCACAAACCCGGTGGTGGCGGCAACTTTGAATATCTGGGGTCAGTGGAGGCGACAGAGAGGGGTGCGGGGAGCCCTGGTGGGGTCCCCAATCAGGAACAACCATAGGTTCGCCCCAGGAAGAATGGATGGAGGATTTCAGAGCTGGTACCAGTTGGGAATTAGGAGGGTGGGAGATTTATTTATAGATGGGACTTTTGCGAGCTTGGGAGCATTGGAGGAAAAGTATAAGTTGCCCCGGGGAAATTTCTTGCGATATATGCAGGTGAGGGCGTTTACTAGACAACAGGTGAGGGAATTTCCGTTGCTCCCGACGCAGGGGATACAGGACAGAGTGCTTTCAGGGGTGTGGGTCGGAGAGGGCAAGGTGTCAGAGATTTACCGAGAGATGAGGGAAGAGGGGGAGGAATCGGTGGGCGAACTAAAAGGAAAGTGGGAAGAAGAACTAGGGGAGGAGATAGAGGAGGGTATGTGGGCTGATGCCCTAAGCAGGGTAAATTCCTCTTCCTCATGCGCCAGGCTTAGCCTGATCCAATTTAAGGTGCTACATAGAGCACACATAACAGGAGCAAGATTGAGCAGGTTCTTTGGAGTGGAGGACAAATGTGGGAGGTCTGGCGGGAGCCCGGCAAACCACGCACATATGTTTTGGGCGTGCCCGGCACTGGAAGGGAGTGACGGGAGTGATTTCGAAGGTGGTGAAGGCCTGGGTCAAACCAGGCTGGGGCTAGCTTTATTTGGAGTTGCGGATGAGCCGGGAGTGCAGGAGGCGAAAGAGGCCGACGTTGTGGCCTTTGCATCCCTAGTAGCCCGGCGCAGGATCCTACTCATGTGGAAGGAGGCGAAACCCCCCGGACTGGAGGCCTGGGTAAATGATATGGCGGGGTTCATTAAATTGGAGCAGATAAAGTTTGCCCTGAGAGGATCGGCTCAAGGGTTCACCAAGCAGTGGCAGCCATTTCTCGACTACCTAGGGTAACGTTAGAGGGAAGACAGATGACCAGCAGCAGCAACCCAGGGGGGAGGGGGAGGGGAGGGGGGGGGGTTTAGTTTAGTTAAGGTCAAAAGATAATGGGGTTTTGTTATTTGTGTATTGTTAAAAATTTCTGTATTGTTACGTTTGTTTTGTAAGAGGGGAAAAATTGTTGTTTGGGAAAAAAATTTCAATAAAATATATATTTTTTAAAAACTGTGCTACCAAGACAGTTGCTCACCAATTACGCACTCACTATTTCTCAGTTAGGGTTCCATGGCCACTTGGTTCCAGGCCTTATTATACTCTTGGTCTAACCATGGACATTAAAGTGGGTTTCCAGAAGAAAGGCAAGACCGACTGCCTCTAACATCAGGAAGCATCTCATTGCATCATAGTGGGTTTCCCATTTTACACATGAATGGGGATCAAGGTCAGCACCAGTGGCTGACAAATGGTTGCCAACAATCACAACAACAACCAGGATATTGCTGGGGGAAATGTTGAGGGCTGCATTCCGAGCCCCATCTATCTACAGCTGTTCCCTCCATCAAGGTCAAAAGGAAAGCTGCTAACTGATGTTTATAATTTTCAGATTCTTGCACAATTCTTCAAAAAATGAAACGGTCCATGGCCACATTCAGCAAGACGTGAACAAAGTCCAGGATTAGGCCAATTAGGAATGTTCACACCACACAATGTGCCAGGTAATTACCATTTTCAATGAGACAGTCCAACCAGCTACTCCTGGCATTCAATAGTATTACCATCAATATGTTCTGCAACATCATGAGCCAGAAACTCAACTGGATCAGTTACATAAATGTCGTGGATACCGCAACAAATCAGAGGTTGACGATTCCGTAGCGAGTGGTTCATTTATTGATTCCAAAAAGCCTCTCCACAACTTACACGGCACAAGTTAGCTGTGTGACAGCATACTATTTATTTGCCTGAATGTTACTGGAGCTGCACCCGCTCAAGAAGCTTGACATTATCCAGAGAAAAAATGGCTTGTGCTCTGCACTTCATTTACCAGCCTAAATCTCCAGCCTATCAATAATTACCAGTATACCACAACTTCAATTTGTACTATCTACAAGATGCACTGCACCAGAAACTGAACCTGACGAGCCATATAAATACTGTGGTGACAAAAGCAGATCAGTTGCTAAGAATTTGGAGGTGAGTAACCCACTTCCCGACTCCACAAAGCCTGCTCACAATTACAAGATAGAAGTCAGAAGTGCGATGGAATAGTCTCCCCTTGCCTGGAATAGTGCAGCTCCAACAACACTAAAGCTCAAGAAGCTCCACGCCACCCAGGACAAGACAGCTTGTTTGATTGGCATTTTATCCACCAGCTAAAACATTCACACCACTACCACGTACAGTGACAGCAGCGTGCACCATCCATAAGATGTACTGCAGCAGCTTGCCAAGACTCCTCCGATAGCATCTTCTAAACCTTCAATCTCTACCACCTAGGGACATAGGGAGCTGTTGCATGGGAATACCACCATCTGCACATTCCCCTCCAAGCCATACACCATCCTGATTTGGAACTATATTGTTATTCCTTCATTGTTGCAGGGTCAAAATCCTGGAACTTTTACCTCGACAACACTGTGATGTACTTGCACCACATGAACTGCATTGGTTCAAGGAGGACTCACCACCACCATCTCAAGGGCAATTATAGCTAGGGAGCAAATGATGGCCTTGCCAGCAACGGCCACATCCCATGAAATAGTAAAGAAAATGTTTTAAAATAATTTTCCAAGGCTTCTTTGGGAGCTTCACCCAAGCCTGCAAATTTCACTACCTAGAAGGGGGGTTTGGACAGATGGAGCAGAACCACACAGTAAACTCTAATTTAGACTGAAACGACTACACGATAACATCAATAAGTTCCATTCCACCATCAGACTCACCGTGGGCTACTCTCCAAAATCTGTTGAATTCTTGGACTCACTCATCTCCATCAAGGACGGTCACCTCAGCACTTTGTTTTGCCGCAAGCCTACAGATAACCCCACGATGATCCACTTCTCCAGCTTCCACCCTAAACACATTAAAGATGCCATCCCCTGTGGATAAACCCTCCGTATACACAGGATCTGTTCAGACGAGAAGGAGCATAACAGACATCTACAGACGCTGAAAGATGCCCTCGTACGAACTGGATATGGCGCTCGACTCATCAATTGACAGTTCCAACGTGTCACAGCAAACAAATGCACCAACCTCCTCAGAAGACAGATTACCCTTCATCGTCCAGTACTTCCCCGGAACGGAGAAATTACAACATGTTCTTCGTAGCCTTCAATACGTCATCGATGAAGACGAACATCTTGCCAAGGTCTTCCCCACACTCTCACTACTTGCCTTCAAACAACGGTGTAACCTCAAACAAACCATTGTTTGCAGCAAACTACCCAGCCTTCAGAACAGCGACCATGACACCACACAACCCTGCCATGGCAATCTCTGCAAGACGTGCCAGATCATCGACATGGGTACCACCATTACATGTGAGAACACCACTCACCAGGTACGTGGTACATACTCGTGCGACTCGGGCAACATTCTCTGCCTCATAAGCTGCAGGAAAGGATGTCCCAAAGCGCGGCACATTGGCGAGACCATGCAGACGCTGCGACAACGGATGAACGGACATCGCGTGACAATTGCCAGGCAAGAATGTTCCCTTCCAGTCGGGGAACACTTCAGCAGTCAAGGGCATTCAGCCTCTGATCTTCGGGTAAGCGTTCTCCAAGGCGGCTTTCAGAATTGCCGAGCAGAAACTTATAGCCAACTTCAGCACACATGAGTACGGCCTCGACCGGGACCTCAGATTCATGTCGCATTACATTCACCCCTCACCATCTGGCCTGGGCTTGTGAAATCCTATCAACTGTCCTGGCTTGAGATAATTCACAATTAACCTGCGATTATCCCTCTCTCCAGTTGCTCCGTCAGGACCGTTAAAACTTAAATACCTGCAAAAACTCGGATTCAAAGTATCGTCTTGCAACTTTGACTTTTGTCTATATACATGTTTCTGGAATCTACCTCTTCTTTCACCTGAGGAAGGAGCAGTGCTCCGAAAGCAAGTGATTCGAAACAAACACGTTGGACTTTAACCTGGTGTTGTAAGACTTCTTATTGTGCTCACCCCAGTCCAACGCCGGCATCTCCACATCTAATTTAGACACCATCTTGTACACAACATAATGACTTGGACTTGTATTGCTATTCGTTTATGCGGTGGCATAGTGGTATTGTCACTGGACTAGTAAACCACAAACCCACAGTAATGCTCTGGGAACCCAGGTTCAAATCCCGCCACTGCAGATGGTGAAATCTGAATTCAATAAAATTCTGGAATTAAAAGTCTAATGATGACCATGAAACTATTGTCGATTGGCGTAAAATCCCATCTGGTTCACTAATGTTCTTTAGGGAAGGAAATCGGTCACCCTTACCTGGTCTTGTTTACATGTGACTCCAGACCCACTGCAATGTGGTTGAGTCTTAACTAGGGATGGACAATAACATGGCCTGCAACGCCCACGTCCCACAAATGAATTAAAAAAAAAAAGACTGGCAATAGAAGTACCCACGATAAACAGGTAGATCTTAATGTAAATATGTAAAGCAAAAATGAGAACATGAAGTGACCTGGATGTTGGAAACTTTTCTGCTAATCCAAACCGCAATAGCATACGGATCCTACGATCCAATATCTTTACTACGGAGTTGGAGTTTCCACTGTGTTAGGAAAACAAAGGTAGTTTTAAGGGGTTTATATTTGTATTGATAAACATTAGAAAGAAGGCACAGTTTTAAGTGGGTTTAATTTAATGTTTCTGTACTTGGAAGAGTAAAACCTATAGTTAGATTCATGCAGGACAAAGGTATGTGTGGGGGTTGATTAAGTTCCTACTTGGTTTCTATTGTGCTTAGAGGGGGGCTACGGTGTGAAAATTAAATAAATGGTGTAAGCATGTGGGCATTGCTTAGCAACAGGAGGCCACTTTCCTTTGTTCTCAGTTTTAACTGGAAGCCAGAGCAGTTGCAGTCAGGTCATTGAGGAATGAACATATCTCAACTCTGCCAGGATGAGCTGGACAGGACAAGGGAGTTGCAAAGAGGCAGGCTTCCTAAAGTACAAGTTACAGTCCATTCTAACCAGGGAATTAGGACAGCAATAGTGTCTAAGAAGTCTGGAGTGAAGTGAACAGAGACCAAGGTATTGTTCAGAAAAATTCAAGGAAGAGTAAATAAGGTGTTCTGAGTTAAAGAGACAATTGCAATAACTGGATTTAACGTGGGACAGCAGACTTCAGGACGTAGATGAAAGGTTTGATGTCATTTTAATACCATTGGAGAATCAAAAGTTAAAGCAATTGTGAGCAGTTTGCACAACAGTCGAGACAAAGAAATCTAAAAGGGCTTGTTGCGAATTTCTGGACTGGATTCAGTGTTAAAAGTGGGGCGGGCGTTTTGTTTGAAAGTTCCATTTGTAAAGCCTGGACTGGATTTCAGAATACACACTGCCAAGGGAAAGCATTATTATGACAGATGAAGAATTTAAAGTGTGTTTTTGGAAGGGGAGTTTGGAAACAGTCATTTCACAATCATCTGTGGGGATTCTGGGGTGAAAACCACAGGCATTAATTTGGGTTCAAAATGGTGTGTATGTGACCGCAGCCAATCTGTGTGCTTAAGTGGGATTTCTGTGTTAATGAGACCTTTAAGATACACTTTGCAATCCATGCTATTCTTTAAATCTGTGTGCATTCATTAAGCTAAGCGGGGAGTAAAGGAGTATTGTATTGTAATCCAATTTTACCATGTTTACAAAGAAACATACATAGAAAATAGGAGGCCATTCGGCCCTACGAATTGCTCCACCATTCATCATGGCTGATCATCAAGTTCAATAGCCTGATCCCACCTTCCCCCCATATTCCTTGATTCCTTTAGCCCCAAGAGCTATATCTAATTCCTTCCTGAAATTACACAACACTTTGGCCTCAACTACTTTCTGTGGTAGTGAATTCCATTGATTCACCACTCTCTGGGTGAAGAAATTTCTCCTCGCCTCAGTCCTAAAAGGTTTACCCCTTATCCTCAAACTATGACCCCTAGTTCTGGGCCATGATCTGCATGATCAGGTACCTGGGAGCCATATCAGAAACCTAAAAGATCTGAGTGATTAAAATGGTAGTAACACAACGGAAAGTGATGGAAAGTGGTTTTAACTGTCCGCCTGCCCTCTTCCTGGTCAGGGTTAAAATAGCCCCTATAGATCGAGCACCCAAGATGACCACTTGGCCCATCATGAAAAATGTCAGTTCTTTGCTACAGCAAATCAAAAACTAACCCCTCTCCCCCTCGGTCAATATTCGCCCAACATTTTGTTTTGAGGATCTTGCTGTATGCAAATTGGCTGTTCAATGACATTAGTGACACTTCAGTAATTAATTGGATGTGAAGGAATTGAGACATGGCTGAAAACATAAGATGCTGAAAACGTAAGATGCTATAAAGCTATAAATTCCTAAAATGTTCAATGAAAGGGGAACAAACAAGTCAGCCATGGGATGAAGGGGCATCAGTGCCACAATAGCAGTTAGCCAATTGACCTGCTTAAGTGCCTATCAAGGCCTGATGTAGAGGCAGACTGAGATTTTCCAGTCAAGTTCCAGGTTCTTCCAAGGGGAGTGGGCTTCCTGGCAGCAGACCAGCACCCAAGGCAGGCTTAGAGGCCCACTCTCTTGAGGCTCCTTTCCACAGTGTTGGCCTGGCTCCGAAAGCCTTTTATTTTGAATTTTAATAAGTTGGAGAGAAGGCACTTCTGTTTTGAAGTGCCCTTTCCCTCATTTACGTGCTGCTTTCAAGCTAGAAGGTCCTCCAACTGAAGGTTTGCCGTCCTTGATTGGACAGTGTGTATTCCTTCTGGTCATTAACTGGCCAATTTTGGGGAAAACACAGCTGAATGACTGTTCCCTCGACCTCCACTTGAGTCTGGCGGTGGAGCTATTCAGCCTTTGAGCACAAAGTTGGTGGAGATTATTCAGCCTTTGAGCACAAATTATAGGGTAACAGAACTGAAGAAGAAGAGGGAATGGGGCTTTTAGATGCTCATAAAATATCCCACAGCACTATTTTTGAAGAGTGGGGGACTGGTTGCCAGTGTCCTAGTTACTAAGTATCCTTCAATCAGCATCACTTAGATTTTTTTGAAAGTATTTTTAAATCAACAGATTTTCAGCATATTCATAATACAAAAACAACTCCAAACAAAAATCCCCTGACCGCCCCCCCCCCCCCCCACCCCGCAATAGTCAAAGGTAACCAACTCCTGAAAGTGCACGATAAACAAATTCCAACCATTGTACAACCCCTCCTTCACCCTCCTCAGCTCGAACTTAACCTTCACTAGGGTCAAAGAATCCAGTAGGACCCCCGCCATGCCGAGGCACAAGGTGGAGAGCTGACCTCCACCCCAACAAGACCTGCCTATGAGCGATCAGCGAGGCGAAGGCGAAGACATCTGCCCCCGCACCCAGCTGCAGCTTGGGCCGGTCCAACACCCCAAAAATGGCTTTCAAGTGACCAGGCTCCACATCCACATGCAAGACCCCCAAGATTGTACTGAACATTGTCCTCCAAAATCTTTTCAACTTCAGGCAGGACAAACGTGGTCCGCAGGGCCCATCCCATACTGCTCACAGACATCTTCCACCCCCTCCATCCCCTGTGCCCTGTACACTACCTTCAGCTGCATAAGCCCCATGAAGTCGAAGCATTTGTCCTCCGCAGCACCTCACACCACAGTCTCTCTTCCAGCGCTACCCCCAGCTCTTCCTCCCACCATCTTAATCCCCTCCATGTACACCCTATCCTCCTCCAAGATCCTACCGCAGATCGCCGAGACGCCCATCAAATGGGTCTCCTGCAGCATCACCACGTTGGCCTTTAATGTCTTGGAATACGTGAAAACCCTCGATATCTCTTCAGCGGTCCCCCTCTCTACCCCCCTCACCTTCCACGTCACTATTCTGACCGGGGGTCTCTCATCCTGCCCCTCCTATCTGCCATCATCATAACCCCGGGCCCTGCCCCTCAGGCCTGACGTGCCCCATCCTTTTGTTACCGTCGAACTCCTCGCCCCTCCCTCAGAGTCCCCCCATCCACTTCCTCTTGCAAACACCTCTCCCAGTATTGATCCCATCCCCCCATCTTTCACACCTCACAGACCCGTCAAAACCTGTTCAACCAGGTTCCAATGACCGGGGCCCCTCCCTCCCCCACACTCCCGTTCACTAGCCAACCTCTGGTTTTAGTGCAGAGGCCCCTGCCCAAGCCCCCCTCCTCCATAACCCAGTCCCAGAAAAACACATAAAACCAGTGCAATACCGTGCCCCCAGAAACCTGACATAACCCCAAAGCCCAATATACTTGCAACCAGCTCTAAACAAAGGTAGACTATCCTCCCCCGTTCAACCGACCCAAAACCCGAACATTTCCACCATCAAATACAAAACGAGAAACAAAAAAGAGAGATAAAGACAAAGACAGTCCCCATGCCCTCAATCCAAGTCCCAATTCCAGCCCATCTCTCATTCCAGTCCCAATCCTTCAGCATTCATGAACGCCTCCGCCGCCTCGAAGTAGAAATCCCTTGAGTTATGAGTCACCCTCAACTTCGCAGGGTAAACCACTCCAAACCTCACGCTGTTGCTATACAGTGCCTTCACCCATCCGAAGGCTGCCCGCCTTCTCACCAGTTCCACTCTCAAATCTTGGTATATTTGAATACCACACCTTCCCACTTCACCTCTCGCCTTTGTTTCACCCAACTCAGGTCCTTCTCCTTAACATGAAACTTATGGAAACAAATTATAACTGCCGTTTGGTGGCTGATTTTGCTTTTGGCTTGGGCCTGAGCGACTGATGTGCCCTGTCCAGCTCATATCGGGACGGATTTTTCTCCCTCCCCCATCAACTCCGCCAGCATCTTCACAAAGTACCCGATCGGCCTCAGACCCTCCTGGGCCCAAGATCCGTAGATTTTGCCTCCTAGGCCGGTTTTCCAGGTCCTCCACCTTGGTTCTGAGCCCTTTCTTAGCTTCTGCCACCCCATACCCATCGAGTGGCACTTGTCACTATGCTGCAGCAGAGCCTCCGCCACCCCCTTCAACTTCTCCCCTTGCTCCCGTACCTCGGCTGATGTATTCGACACTGCCGCCTTCACCGGAGCAATCGCCTCCTCAACGCACGCTTTCATCGCAGCCATCATCTCCCTCTGCCACAACTCCATGTGCTTGGTGAACTGCCTCTCACAGTCTCCGGCCATCACCTCGGTTAGAGTTTCCACTGTGAGGGGAGCAGCCCCACCCAGCGATCCAACACCCGGCATCTTTCTTCCCGCCGGACTCACCAATTCACTCGACGGCGGCTCTTCGCTTGCCCCCTTCTTTGCAGTGCCTTCTTCTGGGTCCTCGACATCTCCCACTTTCCTTATACCTTACTGCACCAGTTCATTCAGAAACTGTCCTTGAAACCGGGCACTAAAGTCCAAAAAAGAGAGCTTCGAGCAGGAGCCACCTAACTTGCGACCTCCACCGACATGCCATCACCAGAAGTCAGCATCACTTAGATTATCTGGTCATTGACACATTCCTGTTTTGGGAGTTTGTGTGCGCAAATTGGCTCCTGTATTTTCTACATTGCAAGTGACCATGCTTCAAAAATACATCTTGCACTAGGCTGTGAAGTGCTTTGAGATGTCCTGAGGTTGCGAAAGGCACTATATAAATTCAAGTCTTTCTTTCTAATTTGAAACGGGCAATTGTTTTCTTCAAAAATTATCACCCTAGCTACAAGAAACCTACTTATTTTCTTCATCCATATAAATAGCATAACCCAAGTCTACGGCGAGTAGAAACTATCCAATTTTAGCAAATTAATCCAGTCAGTCAATGTTCCAAACCAATCATTTAGTGAAATGTAAAACTTCAGATCTGTTAGCCAGAGAAAAGGTCTTCCGTTGCAAGCTGCAATGAAAGGACTGTAATGTTAAATTAGTGTGATGGTAAATGTGTTTGAGAAAAAAAACACAATTTTAAAATATTAAATATTCTGTTATTAATATGTGTTCAGATTGATTTGTTCGGCTTATATTAAATAATATTTAATTCATCAACGATTAATGGGATCTCATACTGTTCAGATGGTGAAAATCAATGTATTCCCCAATAAATGCTTCTAACATTTGCTGGAAATCATATGATTCATAGACAATACAGCACAAGAATTTGATGAAAGGTAGATACAACTTGGAATTTAAACATCAACAAGAGACATTATAAACTGAAATTGCAATATGGTCAGATGTGATGTATTTGTCAGCCCAGTAGCCATGAAAAAGGTTTATTTGCAAGTTATTATCCGTGGGCTTTCAGTACTGCAAGTTTCTTACATAATCATTTGTCATACATTCATTTGACAATCATTCTATCATACATTCATATTACAAACAGCCAAACAGATCATAAGAGAGACCGCCTAGTCAAGTTCATCTTTCGACTGGCGACTCATTGATGGGTATAGTAGCTAGGACCTCTGGTCTATAATTCAGCAACTAACTCAATAAATTTACTAAGTTACCAGGGACCCCATGACAAGTTTAAAAAAGCCTAAATTTTGTATATACACACAAAGCAGTCCTTTAAAATTGCAAATTTAATGTGAAGTTATAAGAATTGTATTTGTATATTCCTTTAATGTAAAAAAACAAGCTAAGAAAATATAGAAAGAAAATGTTCTAAAGGAATGGATGCAGAGATGTGGTTGAAGAATTAGTGGAGATTATTAAATGTATGGCCAAGATGATGGATTAAGACACAGCGAATTTCCAAACTTGACCACTATATAATTTCACATGCAATTAAAAAATATATATATACTTTAGATGTATGACTCTTACCAGAAAAGTGTGGCGCAGCAACAGAGCAGAATTAACTTCCTCAAAAACTCATATCGGAGGGGTTAACCAGTGAGTCACGAGGGAAAGTAACTCATGGAGCAAGGCATTCACAAACTTGGCAAGAGGAGTTATTTTTCCAGAGATTGGTAGAAACTATTTTAATATTTTACCGCTGTTCTTCAGAATAAGCTGGCAACACCATCATATAGTGAACATGAAATGTAAGGATGCTGGTTCAGACTTGTAACACAAAGACAAACCGTCAGAAGGTTGCAGGCCCTACCGTTCCTTTGTCTTGGAGACACATCATGAGGGTGCAGACATCACCTGTCGCCTGATGATTCACCAAGACCATGGTTTCATCTTCAGTAATTGCTTTCACATCATCTCCCCATTCGACCACTAGGAAAGAAAAAGTATTTGTAGCAAGATGCCACCAATCCATTGCAAAACTAACTTCCATCACATTCGTAGCAACAACAAAAACTTGTATTACATAGATTCTTTAACATAATAATAAATCCTCCTAAGGCTCTTCACAGGAGCATTATCAAAACAGATTTTGCACTGAGCCACATGAGGAGATATTAGAGCAGATAAGCAAAAGCTTGGTCAAAGACCAAGGAGCATCTTAAAATGGGAAAGGACGTTTGGGAAAGGAATTCAGGAGCTTCGGGCCTAGGCAGCTGAAGGTACAGCTACCAATGATACAGCATTAAAATCAGAGATGCTCAAGTGATTAGGGCAGCACGGTAGCACAAGTGATTAGCACTGTGGCTTCACAGCGCCAGGGTCCCAGGTTCGATTCCCCGCTGGGTCACTGTCTGTGCGGAGTTTGCACGTTCTCCCCGTGTCCGCGTGGGTTTCCTCCGGGTGCTCCGGTTTCCTCCCACAGTCCAAAGACGTGCAGGTTAGGTGGATTGGCCATGCTAAATTACCCGTAGTGTCCATAAGGGTTGGGAGGGGTTATTGGGTTGCGGGGATAAGGTGGAAGTGAGGGATTAATGTGGGTCGGTGCAGACTCGATGGGCCGAATGGCCTCCTTCTGCACTGTATGTTCTATGTAATCTATGTAAGTGGCCAGAATTGGAGGTGCGCAGATTTCTTGGGAGGGTTGTAAAGTTGGGGCCAGGAGCATGTTGGAATAGTTCAGAGGCAA
Organism: Scyliorhinus torazame; assembly: GCF_047496885.1. Classification (NCBI taxonomy): domain Eukaryota; kingdom Metazoa; phylum Chordata; class Chondrichthyes; order Carcharhiniformes; family Scyliorhinidae; genus Scyliorhinus; species Scyliorhinus torazame. The sequence goes on along the minus strand of NC_092707.1, from coordinate 328,528,035 downwards.
CGAAGGCACGGATGAGGAGTTTCAGCAACAATAGAGTTGAGGTAGGGGTGAAGTCAGACAATGTTATGGAGGTGAAAATAAATGATGGCATGGATATGGTCAAAGCTCAGTTTGGAATTCAATATGACATCAAGGTTACAAACAGCCTTAAGACAACTGTAGGAAAAGGAAAGAAGGTGGCTAGTTCACGGCATAGCAAAAATAATGGTTTTGGTCTTCCTAAAGATGAAATTTTCATTCACTGAATTCTGGATGTCAGACAAGCTATCTCAACCTAGACAGTGGGGGGGTCAGACAAGTGATACTGACATAACACTGGGTGTGGTCAGCATATGTATGGAAACTGACAGTTTTTGGACAACCTCACTGAAGGACAGCATGAAGCTACAGCAGATGTTATAGACCACCAGCAGCTTATAAAACAAAATTAAACTTGAGCAACGCACAGAAGGGATGCAGAACCTCAACCTGTAGAAAATAAACAAGTTGAAATGAGATGCAAGCATCAAGATTTCTGATTGTGCAATGCGATTTCTCAAATTAAAAATTTAATTTTCCACCATAATTTTAACATTTATCCCTCAATCAACATTCCAAAAACAAACTATCTGGTCATTATCACATTTCTGTTTGTGGGACCATTCTTTTTTTCTGCCTCTCCAACAGCAACTACACTTCAAAGGTACTTACTTCATTGACCGTAATATGCTTTGGAATGTCCTGTGGTTGTGAAATGTATTACATAAATGAGTGTCTCTCGATTTCTCTTCCCAATATTATCTCCTCTAATCCTGAATATAATGATATGGATGGAGCGAAATTCTCAGGTGCTGCAATGTAGCCGCTTAAAATGGCTAACTCCCGATTAGAATGGCCAAACCCCGATTTAAAATGGCGAACGGAAGAGGCTGATGGGAAAATCAGCCAACAGGGCTCAAACAGACAGCTGCAGGTAAAACAGTGTATTCGCCTCTGGGGAAACCAGACCGAATCGATACCTGCAGCCATCAACATAACAACACCCCAGCCATCTGCATATAAAGTAGCAATCCCGGGAACAATATGCTACAAATTAGTAACACAAAGCCGACCCAGACCTTTTGGCGCCAGCAGGAGCGGACACAAAGAGAGGTAAACGACCACCTCTCGATCAAGGAATCGCTCCAGCATTGGAGAATATCGAACCAAGTGATTGGGACCAAGTTCAATCACTTGGAACCAGGTACAAGGTCCGCCCCGAGAGGCGGGAAGCCCCTGGGGACTATAAGAATAGGGGCCAAGTTCAAATCGACCCTTCTTCTCCTCTCCGCACCCTTCAAGACCCTTCTGCTGACCTGAATGCGATCGGGTATAACCGGGGTGACCCCGTAGATGGCCTCAACAAACGTAGGCAGAAGAAATCTGAGCACCCCACAGCGTTCACTGGACGCCTGTGGATTCACTTCGCAGCGGTCTTTGGAGATGTAGACCGTGCCCATTTGTCCCCAGACAACATGGCCAAATGGACCCGCACCCTTATCTCCCATGCCACAGATGCAGGACTGAAAGCCTAGTTATGATCCCTCAGAAGAGGCCCATAATAGGAAGTGGGTGGTGAAAAGATTGTCCCGCGTTTGGGAACAATCTGTTCAGAGTAAACCCACAGTTAAAAACACCGAAGAAAAGCAGGCCGCCGCAGACATGCAGGCAGTAAAAGCAACACATCACAACCCTGCCTGGGTAAATGAGGTAAAGAACAGCCCCCCACCCAAGTCACAAGAGTGTTACAACTGCTGACAATTGGGACATTTCGCAAAAGAGTGCAATGCCCCTAAAAAGCCACAGAGAGCCCAACAGACAGGAACTATGATTAAGAAAAAGACAGAGCCCATCCGTAGCGTTAGCGCCCGTTTGGATCAGATGGACTTGACCGGAATCGGACTGATGGTGGACGGGCTCCCCCAGTTGGGTCTGCGACACCCTTTGGGATAGGTCAGGACGACCCGTAGTCGCAGCGAAAATTCGGGGACAGCCTATCGAATTTTTTTGGGACACAGGAGGGTCCCGCACCACCATAAATTCCTCCACCCTATTTCAAAAAGACGTGGCCCACTACAGCCACTATCACCCTCAGCGGCTTTACAGGCCACTCACAGCAGGGATACATCACAGCCCCTGTACCCATTCAATTCGGAACCATCACCACCAAACACCCCGTAGTTTTAGTAGACCTGCCCCACATAGCAGAACACATTCTGGGAATTGACTACGTGAATTTCCACCACCTTTCATTCGATCCAGTCAACCAGTGTGTCTGGAAGATGGCAAAATCCGCTAGAGCCCCCGCAACGCTCAACATAGGGGACTACATGAACAAAATTAGCGCCGTGGGCGAATTTTCGTTCAACCCAACCACACTTAGTACGGACAAGCAGGTTACGGCAGTCCTGCAAAAGAACAGGGCAGCATTTGCGACCCACAAGCACGACTGCGGACGGATGACTGGCTCTGTACAAGTAACAGGACCTGACCCTTGACCCCAAAAACAGTACGGATTTCCCCAAGAGGCAGAGGGAGAAATCTTAAAAGTAATAGAGAGCTTATTAGAGCAGAGCGTACTTAGATCAGGAGCCTCCACTAATAATGCCCCGATTTGGCCAGTGAGAAAGCCAGATGGATCATGGCTACTAACCATTGATTATCGGGAGCTCAACAAAGTCACCCCCGCAGCAGCCTCCACCGTAGCAACAAGTCCCGAGACCATGCTCAAGCAGGGACTCAATTCCCGCTACTTCACGGTTTTGGACATCAGTAATGGATTCTGGTCCATTCCATTGGCAAAGGCGTGCCAGTACAAATTTGCCTTCACCTTTAAAGCACAGCAGTACACGTGGACATGTCTGCCACAACGATTCCACAACTCCTCCTCCATTTTCCACCGACAGCTGGCAAATGGATTAGCAAAATTCTCTCGCCCCGAATGTTTGGTACAGTATGTAGACGATCTACTACTGCAGACAGACACCAAGGAAGAGCACATTGAGCTTCTGTCCAAACTCCTGGAATTGTTACATTCAATTGGTTGTAAAGTCAACCCCAAAAAGGCCCAGATTTTGGAAGAAAAAGTGGTATATTTGGGAACAATTATCACGCACGGTAAATGCGAGATCGAGCATAAAAGAATTGACTCGATCGCTAAATTGCCCCTTCCCCAGAACGTTTCAGCCCTCTGGTCGTTTTTAGGACTGGTTGGCTACTGCCGAAACCACATTGACAGTTTCGCCAGCAAGGCAGCGCCCCTCTCAGACCTCCTAAAGAAAGGAGCCCCCTGGGAATGGCTTCCGCAGCATACGGATGCTGTGGACTCTTTAAAACAGGCACTCATAGCCGCCCCCACACTACAAGTTCCAAACCCGCTTTCCCCTTACGCCATAGAGGTAGCGACCACAGTCTGCACCCTTTCAGCCGTGCTCCTCCAGGAACGGCACGACCAGTTAGGACCTGTGGCTTACGCCTCCCGACTTTTAGATGCTGTGGAGCAGGGATTCTCAGCATGTGAGAGGCACCAGCTCGCAGTTTTCTGGGCAGTCCAGTACTTTTCATATATTACCGGACTGAACCCCATCACAATTCTGACCGAACACACCACCACCCAACTTTTACTGGACGGACGACTCAAGGACGGTACAGTAAGCCAAATAAGAGCAGCCAGATGGACCCTTCTCTTGCAGGGACGGGACATCACAGTAAAAAGGACAAAGACACACACCTACTTAGCCGACAATTTACAGTACCCCGGAACCCCCCGTGAATGTGAGATTATCTCTCCACACCACATCGCTAAAACAGCCCCCAGAAAGATAAGAAATTCATCTCAGAGCCCCCCGCACACGGACACGTGTGAGCCCATTAAGATTTATGTGGATGGATCCTCCACAGTCTTGGATGGGAAGCGCATAACAGGTTGCGGGATCTATGTCGAGGACGCGCAGGGACGCGCCCTCGAGGAAATATCGTTGAAACTACCCGGACACTTAGGCGCGCAGGCAGCAGAGCTTGCGGGCATTGCATACATTGTTGAGCACCCAGATTCCTTCCCCAGCCCAGCCGACATATACTCGGACAGCCTCTATGTCTGTAACAGCCTCACAGAATTTCTGCCCCTGTGGGAAGCAAGAGGATTTGTTTACGCAGATGGGAAACCCCTCCCCTCAGCCCCATTACTCAGCCATATTTTAGAAATATTCTTATCTGTTATTACAAAAAATTGTCTTATCTGTGCGCAGAATAACCCCGACAGATATGCCAAAAAGGCTCAACTCAGCCACATCCAACCCGTTAATGGCCCCTGGACTAACCTCCAGATTGATTTTATAGGTCCATTGCCCCCTTGCAGGAATGGCTATAAATATGTACTTGTGGTCATAGACACTTTTACAAAATGGGTGGAAGCATTTCCATCCCGCACAAACACTGCAAAAACCACAGCCAAGATTCTAACCCACCACATCTTTACAAAATGGGGACTCCCCCACAGCATTGAATTGGACCAAGGTTCCCATTTTACGGGACGTGTCATGCAAAACGTCCTCACGATATTTGGTATCACCCAAAAATTCCACATAGCATACCACCCAAAGTTGAGTGGTATCGTGGAGCGCATGAATCGGACCCTAAAAGCCACCCTCAGAAAAATGGTCCAGCAGAACAACACCACTTGGGATTCAGTCCTCCCTTTTGCGCTGATGTTTTTGCGTAACACTATTTCTACATCCACAGGTTACACCCCACACACTCTCATGACCGGACGCCCCATGAAAGGCACAGAATACTTGTTAGGTTTAGACCTGACCAGCCCCGAAGTCACGGCCCTCACACACGAGAAAGCCGTGGAGCAATTAGTTGCAAATGTTAAAACGGCTCAGTTAGCAGCCGCAGTAAAATTGGGCACCAGAAAGAAACAGAGCAAGGCTTATTTCGACAAGACAGTCCATGCGACTGAGTACGATATCGGACAGCAAGTGATGCTTTCTGTATATAACCCCAGCACATTCCTGTCACCTAAATACTCGGGTCCGTATTCCATTGCGGACAAAGTAAGCCCATCCGTTTACAAAATAAAGTACCTCAATGGTAAAACTGCGTGGTTTCATATAAACCAGTTGAAGGTTTATGGAACACAGTCGAACTACACACACCACGTCATGCTCGACGCAGCAGACCACACCCCGCCCACATCCCACATCCAATGTAACCCGGCCAACCCCCACCACGTCCAGCCCAGCCACGGACTCGACCTCGACTCCACCCCCGAAATATACACTCCGCCCCGGAACTCCCACAGACTGCAGCAGCAGAGACAGCGACTGTGACTCGGACGATAGCCACAGCACGCCTCCCTACTATCCCCATGCAACCGGGCCCACACCCAGCGACTCAGACTACGATCCAAGTGATCCCTTCCTGATCACTTTTCTAAATAAACCCCACCACCGACCATCGAACCACACTGACGACCCCGATTTTGACCCTTCTGCTGACCTTCTACAACAGCTGCTAGAATCCTAAGTCTTACTCCAACGATCGCTACAAGATAGACACTCCTGACTATCGACCTGTACCAGCTTTGAATCCCGCAGGCTCAGAACCCATACAAAAGGCCATTCGTTTCCCTGACCTGGTGGGCCATTTCCAAAGTTAAGTATTGGCCTGTTAGTTGTAGGAAGTAGCTTAGAAGTAGAATTAATGTACAAGTATTAATTGCTGTATATAATAAATGAGCGTTGATTTAACTCTTACTAAGCGGTGTGTTGGATTATTAATCATTACTCGGACTTGAACCACGTGGCGGTATCAGAAAGATACCTGGCGACTCAAGAGCAAAGGTGACAGAATAAGAACAATTAAACTAAGGCTAAAACGAGCAACAGTACTTACTTCATTGGCCGTAATATGCATTGGAATGTCCTGTGGTTGTGAAATGTATTACATAAATGAGTGTCTCTCGATTTCTCTTCCCAATATTATCTCCTCTAATCCTGAATATAATGATATGGATGGAGCGAAATTCTCAGGTGCTGCAAGGCCACTCGTTTCTATGTCCCTGCTCCTACACATTAACCTGTAGGGAGCCTTTACATCAGTGGGATGGGAGTAGAAGCCTCAAATCAGAGTCACATCTTCCCCTCACTAACACGCTCAGATATATTAAAAGTCAGTGTGTGCTATTACACTAAAAGGTAGTCAATATTCTCATCCGATATCTCATTCAAGAGACAGCCTCTCTGCCAATGTAGTATTTCCTCAGTACTGCACTAAGGTGTTAACAACTTATGTGCTAAAGCCTCCGGAGCTATGCTTGAATCAATGATGTTATTCAGCCAAGAATGCTACCACTGAGCCTCGTTGATAAAATTGTATATTTTACACCCTAGATATCCCCAAACTGCTTGCAGTGCCCTTTTGTTTAATTTATTAATGGGACGTGTGTATTGCAAGCTGTGCCCATTTATTGCATATCTCTAATTGCCCTTGAAGGGCAAATTATGAGTCAACCACATTGCTGTGGTCTGGAGTCACATGTAGGCCAGACCAGGTAAGGATGGCAGATTTCCTTCCCTGAAGAACATCAGTGAACCAGATGGGGTTTTACAACAATCGACAATAGTTTCATGGTCATCATTTGACTTCTAATTCCAGATTTTTATTAAATTCAAATTTCACCATCTGCCATGGTGGGATTCAAACCCGGGTCCCCAGAGCATTACTCCGAGTCTCTGGTTTACTAGTCCAGTGAAAATACCACTATGCCAGCACCTCCCCCTTCTGTTGATCAACCAATCTGGAGAAAGATGTGAAAAGAGATCGTGGCCAAGCAGATTCTACTTCACTGTAATTAATAAGCTGGCCTCAAAAATTAGACGTACAATCATAAAGAACTTCAACCCAAGCAAAGTTCTTCTAAACCAGGGAGGAAAGGGATTTAAAAAATTTTTTTTTAAATGGTGGTAGCAACTCTGCCTCGGAGTCAGAAGTTCCAGGTTCAAGTCCTACTCCAGGAGTTGATGCCCATGGAAGGTGTGCTCATGGCACGGCTGAATAGGTTGGTAATCAACCTGTAAATGCTTCCAATGTGCCTATGGTAGGCAATGGAGTGGCGATACTTTGGTCAGCCATCCCTGATGCAGAGTGGTATGCCTTGTACCTCACAGCTCTGGCCTGCTTTTAAATAATATTGCTGAAGCACATGATACCATATTACCACAGGCAGTGTATGGTTTGTAAAGAAGTTATATGTGGAATTAAAATTGATACATTGAATATCTTCAAAACAATGGAAATGCTGTCGGAAGTATAAGTAAAAGGGGTTATGTTGATGCATCTAGTCTCTCACATCTCCACATCATAGAGTTAACATTAAAATATAAAACTGGGATATTAAATATTCAAACTGAAGAACCATCTCAAAAGTGCAGGTTCCCCGAAGCTTTATTTTCTTCGCCTCAAACAAATTGTGCATGGCTTGGCAGTGGGATGGGGAAACTAGCCCAGAGGCCAGGATCTCTTTTCACATCAGTCTACAGGTTGGTTGATCAACTGAAGGGCAGTACAAGCGGTTTGAAGCTATTCTAGGGCTATAACATGGTTCAGACAAAGTCATAGGCTCAGATCCCGCTCCAGAGACTTGAGCGCGTAATCCAAGTTATCACCTTATTGTTGTAAAGGGGGAATGCTGCATTGGCAGAGATGTCATTGTTTGAATGAGATATCAAATGGACACCCGTTCTGCCCTCTCAGTGAGAAAATTACTATGAGGCTATGTGAAGAGCAGGTGTATTGGCTAATAGTTATCCCTCAACAAACATTGCTAAAAACAAAATTCTGGTCAGTATCTCATAGCTATTTTTGGGATCTTGCTGTGCACAGAAAGGCTGCCACGTTTCCCCCATATTACAACAGCAACTACAATTCAAAGTACTTAATTGGCTGCGAAGCATTTAGGGATCATCCAAGGTTATGAAAGATATCTTATAAATGCTATTGAGTTCATTCTCTCAATAATTGAGGATTAAATGTACATATGAAACAGATATTTTTGCAATCATCATCTTTTTATTCTTTCAAGGGATGTGGGCATCTCGAGCAAGTCCAGCATCTGTTGCCCATCTTTAATTGCCCTTGAACTGAGCAGTTTACTAGCCATTTCAGAGGGCAGAAGTCAACCACATTACTCCGGATCTAGGAGGCATATATAGAGGCCAAAGCAGGCAAGGTTTGCAGATGTCCTTCCTTAAAAGGACACTAGTGAACCAGATGGGTTTTTACAGCAATATAGTCACCATCACCACAATAATGGATTCCACCAGTGCTGTGGTGGGATTTGAACCTGTGTCCCCTAGATCACTAGTCTAGTGACATTACCGTTACGCCATCATCTCCCCATAGGCAGTAAATGTTGGGGCAAATTACTATCTATTAATGTAACCGCTTGATATTGACTTTCATCATGGTAGTGCAGGTGGTTTCTGCATCAGATAAGAGGCCCATCCTGGTAATTTACTGTCTGGGCAATTAATTCAAAAATTGCCTTAACAGCATTTTTTAAAAATAGGTTAAAATCTATTTGCAAGATTCTACTAACACAATGAATGCAAGGAGAGATGAGTTGCGAGAAAGAGCGAGACTGGGAGCCGAGTCAGGGAGGTAGAAGAGCGCAAGAAAGAGAGACGGAGTGTGGAGCTGGGAGATGAAAGAAGGCAGAAGTGAGTGAGACTGAGAGAGGAGTGCTAGCTTGGAGCTCCTGAGATGTCAGGATTCAAAAATGACGCAGGGTAAGGGGAAGGAGCCGATTGGAGAGTACAGTCGGGTCAGTATTTATTACTTTTATCGCTTATAATTTGTGCACTCCATATTTTGTGGTCTATAGTTTGTAAGGGTTATGTTCTGCAGTAACAGGAACGAGGGAAGAAGGGCCCTAGAGCAATTGATATTATTTGATTTTAAATATCTTCAAAAAGGTTTAATTTAAAGGGGTAAGTCACGGCAGGAGAGCTCAAAGCTGTGGTGTGCTCGTCTTGCTCGATGTGGAAAGCCAGGAAGATTTCCAGTGTACATTGAACAGTGAACATTTCCAACAAGTGTGCAGGAAGTTGTCATGTGAGAGCACCTTTAAGAAATGGATGTTTAAGCAATGTACTTTTAAGGAATGGAGCTGATCATATTACTGAAGTGATGTCAGAGGTTGGGGGTGGGGGGGGGCAAATTCACTTCAGTTCGAGAGAGCAGCTTGGGTGTGTCTGTGTGTTTTGCTGAGAGCAGCTGAAAAATACCTGGCTGGTTTTGCTGACAGCAGCTGAAAAGTGCCTGGCTGGTTTGCTGAGAGCTGCTTGAGAGCTCACGTGTACCGAGGTACAGTGAAAAGTATTTTTCTGCGAGCAGCTCAACAGATCATTCAATACATGGGAAGAAAAGGGAATAAAAGAAAATACATAATAGGGCAACACAACATATACAATGTAACTGCACTGGCATTGGATAAAGCGTACAGGGTGTAGTGTTAATGAGGTCAGTCCATAAGAGGGTCATTTAGGAGTCTGGTGACAGTGGGGAAGAAGCTGTTTTTGAGTCTGTTCGTGCGTGTTCTCAGACTTCTGTATCTCCTGCCCGATGGAAGAAGTTGGAAGAGTGAGTAAGCCGGGTGGGAGGAATCTTTGATTATGCTGCCCGCTTTCCCCAGGCAGCGGGAGGTGTAGATGGAGTCAATGGATAGGAGGCAGGTTTGTGTGACGGACTGAGCGATGTTCGACTCTCTGAAGTTTCTTGCGGTCCTGGGCCGAGCAGTTGCCATACCAGGCTGTGATGCAGCCAGATAGGATGCTTTCTATGTTGCATCTGTAAAAGTTGGTAAGGGTTAATGTGGACATGCCGAATTTCCTTAATTTCCTGAGGAAGTATCGGCGCTGTTGTGCTTTCTTGGTGGCAGCGTCAACGTGGATGGACCAGGACAGATTTTTGGAGATGTGCACCCCTACTAATTTGAAACCGCTAACCATCTCCACCTCGGCCCCGTTGATGCTGACAGGGGTGTGTACAGTACTATGCTTCCTGAAGTCACTGACTAGCTCTTTAGTTTTGTTGGCATTGAGGGAGAGATTGTTGTCGCTACACCACTCCAGTAGGTTCTCTATCTCCCGCCTGTATTCTGACTCACCGTTATTCGAGATCTGGCCCAATATGGTCGTATCGAGTTGCACGAGGTACCAGTGGGAGGTCATTTGGGGATAAGGAAAACTCAAGCTAAAATCCAGAAACATTTTTATTGGCCTGGACTACATAAAGATGTAGTTAAATTTTGTCAATCATGTCACACATGTCAAGTGATAGGAAACCTCAAGCAGTGATAAAACCAGCACCCTTAATACCCATTCCAGCATTTGACGAACCTTTTACGAGGGTCCTAATTGATTGTGTAGGACCGCTTCCTAAAACAAAAATGTGAATCAATATCTTTTGACTATAATGGATGGATCTACTATGTTTCCAGAGGCCATTCCAGTATGTAATATTACAGCTAAAAGGATTGTGGAGGAGTTATTTAAATTCTTTACGAGATATGGACTACCCACAGAAATTCAATCGGATCAAGGATCAAATTTTACTTCAAAGTTATTCAAAGAAGTTATGGATAGCTTAGGAATAAAACAATTTAAATCAATTGCGTACCATCCAGAATCACAGGGAGCGTTAGAAAGGTGGCATCAGACATTAAAGACAATGTTGAGGGCGTATTGTCAAGATTATCCAGAGGATTGGAATAAAGGAATCCCATTCGTATTGTTTGCAATTAGGGATGCACCTAATGAGTCAACCAAATTTAGTCCTATTGAACTAATTTTGGGTCCTGAGGTAAGAGGACCACTTAAATTGATTAAGGAAAAATTGGTGGGTGAGAAATCAGAAATTACACTATTGGATTACGTGCCAAATTTTAGGGAACGATTAAATAGAGCAGGTGAATTGGCTAGACAACATTTGAAAGTTGCACAAAATGTGATGATACGGGTAGCGGACAAGAAATCCAAAGTTCGTAGTTTTGCCAGTGGGGATAAAGTTTTGGTGTTGTCACCAGTGGTAGGGGAGCCTTTAAAAGCTAGGTTTTGTGGACCGTATCAGATTGAAAGGAAATTAAGTGAGGTGAATTACGCGGTAAAAACACCAGATAGAAGGAAGACTCACCGAGTGGGTCATGTGAATATGCTTGAAAGGTACTTTGAAAGGGAAGGAGAGAAAAAGGAGGAGGTTTTAATGATTCTAACTCAAAGTGACAAACCAAATCCAGATGACTGAATTTGACATATCTCAAATTAAATTGGAAAATGAGGTTGTCCTTAAAAATTGGGATGAATTGTTAAATTACCTTCCAGAGGAAAAATGAACTGACCTGAAAGAGTGATATCACATGGGCAAGTTTGTAGAGATAAATTGGGAAGTACTAAAATGGCTATACATGATGTAGATGTGGGAAATGCTGTTCCTATCAAACAACATCCATATAGACTTAATCCTTTAAAATTGGCACAGGTTAACAGAGAGATTGAGAGTATGCTTAAAAATGGCATAATTGAAGTGGGTTGCAGCCAATGGGGCTCACCCATAGTGATGGTACCTAAACCAGACAGTACCCAATGGTTGTGTGTGGACTATAGAAAGATGAATGCAGTTACAAGAACGGACTCTTATCCTATCCCACGTTTGGAGGATTGCATTGAGAAAGTGGGACAATCCGCTTTTATTTCCAAATTGGATTTACTGAAAGGTTACTGGCAAGTACCTTTATCTGAAAGGGCGAAGGAGATTTCAGCTTTTGTGACTCCAGATGGTATATACCAGTTCAAAGCTATGCCATTTGGCATGAAAAACGCCCCAGCAACATTTCAACGGTTAACTAATACAGTCGTTTAGGACACTTCCGGTTGCGGCTATGCAGAGCTAAGTCGCACGTTCGGCAGCTCCCGCAAAAAACGGACTTTTGGGCCCTTTTCAGGGCCCCCAACGGAATTCTTTCGACGCTTCCCGCTGTGGGAAGGAGAGTACAATAGTTCCCCGACAGTATAAGGCTTTTACCAGGAGCAGGGCGACTAAAAGAAGTGGTGGTGGACCTGAAGAAGGTGCGAGGGAAGAACAAAATGGCGGCGGGCGGGGATCAGGCAGCGTGGATGCAGTGGGCGCAGGAGCAACAGGAGGTTATCCAGCGCTGCTTTAGGGAGATTAAAGCGGACCTGCTTGAGCCGATGAAGGCCTCTATCAATAACCTGCTGGAGACACAGACGGCCCAGGGGGTGGCGATCCGCGAGGCCAGACAAAAGATCTCCGACAACGAGGACAAGATCTTAGGCCTGGCGGTAAAAGTGGAGGCGCATGAGGCGCTCCACAAGAAATGGCAGGAGCAGTTCGAGAAGATGGAGAATCGGTCGAAGCAGAAGAACTTGCGGATTCTGGGCCTCACGGAGAGGCTGGAGGGGCCAGACGTGGGGGCCTATGTGGTCACCATGTTGAACTCGCTGATGGGGGCGGGGTCCTTCCAGGGACCCCTATAGCTGGAAGGGGCCCATAGAGTGCTGGCGAGGAGGCCCAAGGCTAACGTGCCTCCGCGGGCGGTGCTGGTGCGGTTTCATCGGTTCACTGATCAGGGGTGTGTGCTCAGGTGGGCCAAGAAGGAGAGGAGCAGCAGGTGGGAGAACGCGGAGGTTCGAATATACCAGGACTGGAGTGCGGAGGTGGCGAAGAGGAGGGCCGGGTACAATTGAGCGAAGGCGGTGCTGCACAGGAAGGGGTGAAGTTTGGCATGTTGCAGCCGGCGCAACTGTGGGTCACCTACAAGGACTGGCACCATTATTTTGAGTCTCCGGAGGAGGCGTGGACCTTTGTTCAGGCCGAGAAGTTGGACACAGATTGAGGGTCAGGATGGGGATTTGGGGATTGCGGTTCATAGAATTTACAGTGCAGGAGGCCATTTGGCCCATCGAGTCTGCACCGGCTCTTGGAAAGAGCACCCTACCCAAGGTCAACACCTCCACCCTATTCCCACAACCCAGTAACCCCACCCAACACTAAGGTCAATTTTGGACACCAAGGGCAATTTATCATGGCCAATCCACCTAACCCGCACATCTTTGGACTGTGGGAGGAAACCGGAGCACCCGGAGGAAACCCACGCACACACGGGGAGGATGTGCAGACTCCGCACAGACAGTGACCCAAGCCAGAATCGAAACTGGGACCCTGGAGCTGTGAAGCAATTGTGCTATCCACAATGCTACCGTGCTGCCCCTTCATATGGGTTCATATGTTACATTTTGAGGGAGAGTATTTTGCTCTTTTTTTTTTCTTTCTGGTTGGGTGAGGGTGGTTAGGGCGGGCTCTTGGAGGGGGGTAAGCAAATGGAACAGGGGTGGATGACCGGCAGTGTGATGGGGCCCTGCAGGGGAGGGGGGCGGGTAGCCCCTGATCCGGCTGATAACCTGGAATGTAAGGGGAATGAACGGGCCGGTCAAGTGGGCCCGCGTGTTCACGCACCTGAAGGGGCTGAAGGCGGATGTGGTCATGCTCCAGGAGACACACCTGAAGGTGGCAGACCAGGTAAGATTGAGGAAAGGGTGGGTAGATCAGGTGTTTCATTCAGGGCTGGATGCCAAAAATCGAGGGGTGGCGATCTTGGTGGGAAAGAAGGTGTCATTCGAGGCGTCAAGCATTGTGGCAGATACGTAATGGTAAGTGGTAAGCTGCAGGGAGAGAGGGTGGTACTGGTCAATGTGTGTGCCCCGAACTAGGACGGTGTGCGTTTTATGTGCCGCATGTTGGGTCGGATCCCAGATATGGAAGTGGGGGGCCTGATAATGGCGGGAGACTTTAGTGTATCGCTCCAGGTCTAGGACGGGTAGGAAGCCGGCGGTGCTGAGGGGGTTTATGGACCAGCTGGGAGTGGTGGACCCTTGGAGATTTGCAAGGCCGGGGGCTAGGTAATTTTCATTCTTTTCACATGTCCATAAGGCTTATTCCCGGATCGACTTTTTTATTTTGAGCAGGGTGCTGTTAGCGAGAGTAGAGGATACCGAGTACTTGGCGATAGCCATTTCGGATCACGCCCAGCATTGGGTGGACTTAGAGCTGGGGGAGGAGAGGGACCAGCGCCCGTTGTGGCGTTTGGAGGTGGGGCTGTTGGCGGACGAGGAGGAGAGTGAGCGGGTCCGAGGAAGCATAGAGAGGTACCTGGAGGCCAACGATAACGGGGAGGTCCGAGTGGGGATGGTATGGGAGGCGTTGAAGGCGGTGGTTAGGGGAGAGCTGATCTCCATTAGGGCCCACAAGGAGAGGAGGGAGCAGAGGGAGGGGGGTATGCGGAGGTGCCTGAGGAAGGACTGTTGAGGAAGAGGCGCAGCCTCCAGGCCGAATTCAACCTGGTGACCACCAGGAAGGCGGAGGTGCAGTGGAGGAAGGCCCAGGGGGGCGAATTATGAGTATGGGGAAAAGGCAGGCTGGATGCTGGCGCATCAGCTCCGGAGGCGGGACGCAGCTAGGGAGATCGGGGGAGTTAAGGACAGGGGAGGGAGTGTGGTGTGGAGTGGGGTTGGCATCAATGTGGTCTTCAGGGACTTTTATGAGGAATTGTATCGGTCCGAGCCCCCACTGGAGGGAGGGAGGGATGGGCCGCTTTCTGGACCAATTGAGGTTTCCGAAGGTGGAGGAGGGACTGGTGGCGGGATTGGGGGCCCCAATTGGGCTGGAGGAGCTGACCAAAGGGATCGGCAGCATGCAGGCGGGGAAGGCACCGGGGCCAGAGGGTTTCCCGGTTGAATTTTATAAAAAAATATATGGACCTGCTGGGCCCGTTGCTAGTTAGGACCATTAATGAGGCAAGGGAGGGGTGGGTTTTGCCCCGACGATGTCCCAGGCACTGCTCTCCTTGATCCTGAAGCGGGACAAGGATCCCCTGCACTGTGGGTCTTACAGGCCGATTTCGCTGCTATACGTAGATGCCAAGGTGCTGGCGAAGGTCTTAGCCATGAGGGTTGAGGATTGTGCGCCGCAGGTCATCCACGAAGACCAGACAGGGTTCGTGAAGGGAAGGCAGCTGAACGCGAATGTGCGGAGGCTTCTGAACGTTATCATGATGCCGGTGAAGGAAGGGGGGGGCGGGGGGCGGAGATGGTGGTGGACGCTGAGAGGGCCTTCAGTGGGGGAGTGGGGGTACCTGTGGGAGGTGCTGAAGAGGTTTGGGGAGGGATTTGTCAGGTGGGTCAGGCTGTTGTATGAGGTCCCGATGGCGAGTGTGGCCACGAACAGGAGGTGGTCCGAGTACTTTCAGTTGCACCTAGGGACGAGGCAGGGGTGTCCCCTGTCCCCCGTCCTCCCTGCTCTTCGCACTGGCGATTGAACCCCTGGCTATGGCACTGAGGGAGTCGAGGAACTGGAGGGGGTTGGGAGGAGCATAGGGTGTCACTCGATGCGGACGACTTGCTGTTATATGTGACGGATCCAGTGGGGGGAAAGTCGGAGGTAATGAGGATCCTCAGGGAACTCAGGGATTTCTTGGGGTACAAGCTCAACATGGGGAAGAGCGAGCTGTTAGTGGTTCACCCAGGGGACCAGGAGAGGGGGATTGGCGAGCTCCCACTAAAAAGGGCAGAGAGGAGCTTCAGGTATTTGGGGATCCAGGTGGCCAGGAGCTGGGGGGGGGGGGGCCTGCATAGACTTAATTTCACGAGGCTGGTGGAGCAAATGGAGGAGGAGTTCAAAGAGGTGGGACGCGTTGCCACTGTCCTTTGCGGGTAGGGTGCAGTCAGTCAAAATGACGGTGCTCCCAAGGTTTTTGTTCCTGTCCCAGTGCCTCCCCGTGTTTGACCCGAAGGCCTTTTTTAGGCGAGTCAATAGGAGCATACTGGGGTTTTGTGTGGGCTCGAGGGACTCCGAGGGTGAGAAGGGTGTTCCTGGAGAGTAGAGATAGGGGGGGGGGGGGGGGGGGGGCTGGCGCTGCCCAACCTCTGTGGGTACTACTGGGCCGCCAATGCGACGATGGGGGGCAAGTGGGTGATGGAGGGGGAGGGGGCTGCATGGAAGAGGCTGGAGACGGCGTCCTGTGTGGGTACGAGTCTGGGGGCACTGGCAACGGCGCCGCTGCCGCTCCCTCCAAGGAGGTATACCACGAGCCCGGTAGTGGCGGCTGCCCTCAAAATCTGGGGGCAGTGGAGGCAGCACAGGGGGGAAGTTGGGGCCTCGGTGTGGACATCAATACGGGGGAACCACCGGTTCGTCCCAGGGAGGACAGATGGAGGGTTTTCAGGGTGGCACAGGGCAGTGATACGAAGATTTCAAGACCTGTTTGTGGACGGGAAGTTCGCGAGCCTGGGTGAGTTGGAGGAGAAGTATGGGCTCCCCCCAGGGAACACCTTCAGGTACTTACAGGTAAGGGTGTTTGCCAGGCTGCAGGTGGTGGAATTCCCACGGCTGCTGCCGTGCACAGTACAGGACAGGGTGCTCTCGGGGGAGTGGGGAAGATCCCGGAAACTTACCAGGTGATGCAGGAGGAGGAGGCCTCGGTGGTGGAGGTGAAAGGTAAGTGGGAGGAGGAGTTGGGAGAGGAGATTGAGGAAGGGACGTGGGCAGATGCCCTAGGGAGGGCGAATTCTTCCTCTTCTTGCGCGAGGCTCAGCCTCATACAGTTTAAGGTGCTGCACAGGGCACACATGACCGGGACAAAGATGAGCCGGTTTTTTGGGGGTGATGACAGGTGTGTTAGGTGCTCAGGGAGCCCAACAAATCACACCCATATTTTCTGGGCATGCCCAGCGCTGGAGGAATTTTGGAAGGGCATAGCGAGGACGGTGTCGAGGGTGGTAGGATCCAGGGTCAAACCAGGCTAGGGGCTCGCAATATTTGGGGTGGCAGAGGAGTCGGGACTGCAGGAGGCGAAAGTGGCCGGTATTCTGGCCTTTGCATCCCTGGTAGCCCGGCGGAGGATTCTTTTTCAGTGGAAGGACGCAAGGCCCCCAAGCGTGGAATCCTGGATCAACGATATGGCGGGGTTTATTAAGTTGGAGGGGTTAAAATTCACCTTGAGGGTCGGTACAATGGTTCTTCAGGCGGTGGCAACCGTTCTTAGACTTCCTGGCAGAATGGTAGACATTGGTCAATGGCAGCAGCAACTCAGAGGGGGGGGGTTACTTTATTTATGTTTATTTACACTGGGGGATCTGAGGGGGTGTATATATTTGCTATGTTGGATCTTGTGTTAAGTTGGGGTGTCAATTTATTATTTTTGTACAGGGGAGGGGGATATGGAGGGTTGTTTCTTGACTGTTTTGTATTTAACCCTGTTGGGTTCCTTTTTCATTTTGTTATTGATATTCTGTGAAAATCTTAATAAAAATTATTTTTAAAAAACTAATAGTTGTTTCAGGATTACCCAATTGTGCGGTATACAGCGACGATCTGGTAGTTTTCAGCCAGACATGGAAAGAACATTTAAAACATCTGAGGGAGTTATTCGATCGACTTCAGGAGGCGGGTTTGGTGATGAACCTAGCCAAAAGTGAATTTGGAGAAGCCCAAATCACTTTCCTTGAGGAGTTTCCGATACCCTCAAGACGAAGGGAAATAATGCAATTTCTTAGCATGAGTGGATTTGATCGAACATTTGTGCAAAAGATGTGTAGTGTGGTTGCTCCACTGACGGACTTGCTAAAGAAACGTCAAAAATTTCAATAGACAGCTGACTTTCCACAGCTTTCAGGCAGTCAAATGCCTGTGAGCACCAATGCTCCTGTATTGGAGAATTGCAAGGGACTCTGTGGTCAGATTGAACTAAAGTATCTGATTCTAAAGAGAAAAGCCGATGCTTTATCAAGAATGTGATGAATGGATGGATCGTGCAGAGACTTTGTTCCAAGAGACTGTCAATCGAGAAGAATTTTGATTGGAGGAAGAACGGAAAAAATAATGGACTACATTATTGTACCTGTTTGCGTCTATTGTTTTTTTTTTTGAAAACGAAAAGGTGTATTTACTGTATACATTTCTTAGTGGATGGTGCAAAAGTGAAAAATGAAACCATCTTAAAGTTGATGGTTTATTTTTTTTTCTTGTGGGGAGGTGTCATGCGAGAACACCTTTAAGAAATGAATGTTTAAGCAATGTACCTTTAAGGAATGGAGCTGATCATATTACTGAAGTGATGTCAGAGGTTGGGGGGGGGGGGGGGGGGGAGCTGAGCTCACTTCTGCTTTTGGTTTCAGTTTGAGAGAGCAGCTTGGGTGTGTCTGTGTGCTTTGCTGACAGCAGCTGAAAAGTGCCTGGCTGGTTTGCTGAGAGCTGCTTGAAAGGAGAAAGCCAGTTTGAGGAGAAAGCTGGGAGAGTCTGTGTATTTTGAAAAGAATTGCAGGATGAAAAACACACAGCTGGTCTGTGGATGTCTGCAAATCCAAAGACGATAAGTATATTGAATGTAACCTCATGACTGTTGTTAAAGGTGAAGTCTTGTGGATGTTTAAAGGAACATTTTGAGGGATTATTTAGTGTTGTATTATTTTCAGGGTTATCTTTGAAGTAAGGGGTGTTAAGAGATCCAATGTTTATTTAAAAGGTTAATTTGAGTTCATGGCATAAACATTGTTTTGTGTTAAAAACCACGTGTCCATAATTATAATACCACACCTGGGGAATAAGCCGGATGCTTCAAAAGCAACAATCCATTAAAGGGGGAGGTTGGTTGAACCCCATGATACATTTTGGGGTTCTGAAAACACCTCTCCCATAATAAAGTGTCACCAGTTGCAGCTCCTGGAAGGCCAGGTTTCAGGGCTGAAGCAATGGCAGGGCACACTGTGGATCAGTCGTGAGGCAGAGAATATTGTGGATAGCACACACAGAGAGGTGGCCACATCACAGGCTGAAGGCAGGAAGGGAATGGGTGATCACTAGACAGAGCAAGAGGACTCGGCAGGCAGTGCAGGAATCTCCTGTGGCCATTCTCCTGCAAAATGGATATACCAATTTGGATACTGTTGTGGAAGCAACAGTCAAATTCGTTGTACGACTGTTGGCTCTGCTGTACAGGGGAGGAGTAAAAAATGCGGGAATGCAATAGTTATAGGGGATTCAATTCTATGGGGAATAGATAGGGGTTTCTGTGACTTCATACCAGGATGCAGTGTTGTCTCCCTGGTGCTGGGGTCAATTATGTCTCAGAGTGGCTACAGGACACTCTGGAGTGAGAGGGTGAACAACCAGCGGTTGTGGTACACATTGGTACAAACGATGTAGGTCAAAAAAAGAGATGAGATTGCTTCATGGCTCCGAGGACCGGAGTTCGATCCCGGCCCCGGGTCACTGTCCTATGGAGTTTGCACACTCTCCCAGTGTCTGTGTGGGTCTTATCCCCACAACCCAAAGATGTGCAGTAGGTGGATTTGGCACGCTAAAACACCCCTTAATTGAAAAAAAATTGGGTAATTAAAGTTGATAATTTTTTAAAAAGGGATGAGGTACTGAAAGCAAAATAGTTAGGATGCAAGTTGAAAAGTATGACCTCATGTGCCATGTATTAGTCAGAGCTGAAATAGCAGGAAATATCAGATGGATACATGGTTGAAGAAATGTTGCGAGGGGAAGTATTTCAGATCCCTGGGACATTGGGACCAATACTGGGGAGGTGGGGCCAGTTCAAACTGGACAGGTTACACCTGGACCAGGACTGATATCCTAGGGGGAGCATTTGCTAGAGTGGTTGGGGGGGTTTAAATTAAAATGGAAGGGGTAGGAACCTGCGCAAGTAGTGAGAGGACAAGATATGGAACAAGAACAAAAGACAGTAAGGGAATAAGAAAGTGTCAGGCAGAAAAATCAAGGGCCAGAATCAAACAGGGCCACAGTGGAAAATTGTGGGAATGGGACAAAAAAATGTTAAAAACACAAGCATTAAGGCTTTGTGCCTAAATGCGTGGAACATTTACAATAAAGTGGATGCATTAATTTTATTTATTTATTTTTTGAAAATCTTTTTATTGGCTTTTCACATATTTATAAAGAGTTGGTACTTATATACATTACATATTTCTTGCCTGCGCTAATTTGCTTGATCTTACAGAGAGGTTTGATTTGTCCTTCATTTGACTAACTGTACGTACATTTTGCTGCCCTCTGGATCTGTCTATGATATCCCCCCTTCCACCTCTCTTTCCCCCCCCCGGAATGGTTTCAGCACCCTTCCTCTTCTCTTGTGGTTTCCCCATTTTTCTCCTCTCCATGGTGCGCACTCCGATCGCTGAAATGCCCCGGTGCTGGGCCCAGCCCCTGGGTGTACGAATGCCCGATACTGTATCCGCAGTGTCCAGGTGCAGTGTCCAGGCTCACGGTGACTGGGATGCTAGGTAATAACCCTCAGCCGCCACAGGGCACGCCTACCCACGGGAACCCATCTGAGAGGCGCCAAGCGCTCCACCAACCACGATTGCCAACTCCCAACCAACAACAGCCTTCAGCCACGCGGCCAGAGGCCTCCGCAGTCAGCGGGAGCCAAGGGTGGTCAGTGGGGCCGACAGGTAGGGGCTGTGGTTGCCCCTTGGGGGTGGCCATGGCGGTCCTGCGGGCATTGAGACACCCATCTTCCCCCTCAGGTCAAGTGCAGGCACCCCCATGGCTCTGTACAGACCCCTCACCACCAATGGCAGTACACCCCGACCAGTACTTTCCTCTGACCCTCAGATGGCGTACTTAATCTTCTCCAGGTGGAGAAATTTCGAGAGGTCAGCGAGCCAGTCTGCAGCTTTGGATGGTGCTGCCGATCGCCAGCTCAGCAGGATTCTCCGGCGTGCGATTAGGCAAGTGAAAGCAAGGGCGTTGGCCCCCTTCCATATGTGTAGCACTGGCTGCTCTGATACCTCGAAGATTGCCACTATTGGCATTGCTTCACCCTCAGCCCCACAACCTTGGACATTGCCTCCGTGAAGGTTGTCCAGAACCTAGCAAGCAAGCTTGGGGCAAGCCCAAAACATGTGGGTGTGGTTGGCCGGGCCCCTCTGTCACTGTTCACATTTGTCTTCCACGTCCAGGAAGAACCTGCTCATTCGGGTTCTGGTCAGGTGCACTCTGTGCACCACTTTGAGCTGCATTAGCCTTGCGCAGGAGGGGGTGAAGCTCACCCTGCTCAGTGCTTTGCTCCAGAGTCCCCAACCTACCTCTGTCCCTAGTTCGTCCTCCCATTTTTGTCTGGTCCCGTCCAGTGGTGTTCGGGCTCTGTCCAGTAGCTGTCTGTATATGTTCCCACATAGCCCCCCCCGCTGCTTGTGCCTATCAGGTTCTCTAGTAATGCGCTTTCTGGGGCCCCGGGGTACCCTACTGACTCTTTGCGGAGGAAGTGCTTTATTTGGAGGTGTCTCAATTCCTGTCCTCTTGCTAGTTTCCACTTCCTCGTCAGTTCGTCCAGAGTCGCCAGTCTGCGCCATACGTAGAAGTCCCTGACCATCAGTGTGCCCCCATCCCGCCTCCATCTTTTCAAGGTGGTGTCTAGCATGGCTGGGGGGGGGGATCTGTGATTGCCGCAGATGGGGGCCATAAGGGACATTTTGGTTATCCCGAAGTGCTGTCTCAACTGGGTCCATGTTCTCAGCGTGGCCGCTACCACTGGGCTCGTTGTGTACCTTGTTGAGGAGGAGGGGAATGCTAGTGTGGCCAGGGCCCGGAGGGTTGTTCCTTTACAGGATGCTTCCTCCATTTGTACCCAATCGGTGTCGGGTTCTTGTACCCATCCCCTCACTTTTTCTGCCGTTGCTGCCCAGTGGTAGTATTGTAGGTTTGGTAGAGCCAGGTCCCCTATGACTTTCCCTCTTTGCAGTGTCAGCTTGGGAATTCTCGTGTTCTTGCCGGCACCGCCCCCCCCCCCACACACAAACGCCATGATTAGCCTGTTTATGTTTTGGAAAAAGGCCTTGGGAATCTAAACAGGAAGAGGAACCTTGGCAGTATGTTCATCTTGATCGTCTGCACTCTTCCCGCCAGGTAGAGTGGGAGTGAAGTGGATGCATTAATTGTGTAAATAGATGTAAATTGGTATGATTATAGTTGGGATTACAAAGACATGGCTTCAGGGTGACCAGGGACGGGAATTGAACATCCAGAGGTATTCAGTATTTAGAAAGGACGGACAAATTTCTGATGGCTGGAGAGTCCAGTCCCAGGAGTCACAGTCTAAGGGTAAACCATTTAGGATTGAGATGAGGACAAATTTCTTACACCCAGAGAGTGGTGAGTCAGTGGAATTCGCTACCACAGAAAGCAGTTGAAGTCAAAACATTACATGTTTTCAAGGTAGACGCAGCTAGTTAGATATAGCTCTTGGAGCTAACGGGACCAAAGGATATGGGGGAAAGCGGGAACAGGTTGCTGAATTGGATGATCGGCCATGATCAGAATGAATCAGAAACTAGTTCAGCAGTGGGTTGGGAACCGGAATTGTAGCTCTAGTATACAGGAGGTGGAGAGTAGTGAGGTCATGAGTAAGGTTTCAAGGTTGCAGGAGTGTACCGGCAGGCAGGAAGGTGGTTTAAAGTGTGTCTACTTCAACATCAGGAGCATCCGGAATAAGGTGGGTGAACTTGCAACATGGGTTGGTACCTGGGACTTCGATGTTGTGGCCATTTCGGAGACATGGATAGAGCAGGGACAGGAATGGTTGTTGCAGGTGTCGGGGTTTAGATATTTCAGTAAGCTCAGGGAAGGTGGTAAAAGAGGGGGAGGGGTGGCATTGTTAGTCAAGGACAGTATTACGGTGGCAGAAAGGACGTTTAATGAGGACTCGTCTACTGAGGTAGAATGGGCTGAGGTTAGAAACAGGAAAGGAGAGATTACCCTGTTGGGAGTTTTCTATAGGCCTCCGAAAAGTTCCAGAGATGTAGAGGAAAGGATTGCAAAGATGATTCTGGATAGGAGCGAATGTAACAGGGTAGTTGTTATGGGGGAACTTTAACTTTCCAAATATTGACTGGAAACACTATAGTTCGAGTACTTTAGATGAGTCTGTTTTTCTCCAATGTGTGCAGGAGGGTTTCCTGACACAGTATGTAGATTGGACAACAAGAGGCGAGGCCACATTGGATTTGGTACTGGGTAATGAACCAGGACAGGTGATAGATTTGATGGCAGGTGAGCACTTTGGTGATAGTGACCACAATTCGGTTACGTTTACTTTAGCGATGGAAAGGGATAGGTATATACTGCAGGGCAAGAGTTATAGCTGGGGGGGAAAGGCAATTATGATGCGATGAGGCAAGACTTAGGATGCATCGGATGGGGAAGGAAACTGCAGGGGGTGGGCACAATTGAAATGTGGAGCTTGTTCAAGGAACAGTTACTGCGTGTCCTTGATAAGTATGTACCTGTCAGGCTGGGAGGAAGTGATCGAGCGAGGGAACCGTGATTTACTAAAGTAGTTGAATCACTTGTCAAGAGGAAGGAAGCTTATTTAAAGGTGAGACGTGAAGGTTCAGTTAGGGCGCTCGAGAGTTACAAGTTAGCTAGGAAGGACATAAAGAGAGAGCTAAGAAGAGCCAGGAGGGGACATGAGAAGTCTTTGGCAGGTAGGATCAAGGATAACCCTAAAGCTTTCTACAGGTATGTCAGGAATAAAAGAATGACTAGGGTAAGAGTAGGGCCAGTCAAGGACAGTAGTGGGAAGTTGTGTGTGGAGTCCGAGGAGATAGGAGAGGTGCTAAATGAATATTTTTCGTCAGTATTCACACAGGAAAAAGACAATGTTGTCGAGGAGAATACGGAGATACAGGCTACTAGAGTAGAAGGGCTTGAGGTTCATAAGGAGGAGGTGTTAGCAATTCTGGAAAGTGTGAAAATAGATAAGTCCCCTGGGCTGGATGGGATGTATCCAGGATTCTCTGGGAAGCTAGGGCGGAGATTGCTGAGCCTTTGGCTTTGATCTTTATGTTGTCATTGTCTACAGGAATAGTGCCAGAAGACTGGAGGATAGCAAATGTTGTCCCCTTGTTCAAGAAGAGGAGTAGAGACAACCCCGGTAACTATAGACCAGTGAGTCTTACTTCTGTTGTGGGCAAAGTCTTGGAAAGGTTTATGAGAGATAGGATTTATAATCATCTAGAAAGGAATAATTTGATTAGGGATAGTCAACACGGTTTTGTGAAGGGTAGGTCATGCCTCACAAACCTTATTGAATTCTTTGAGAAGGTGACCAACAGGTGGACGAGGGTAAAGCAGTTGATGTGGTGTACATGGATTTCAGTAAAGCGTTTGATAAGGTTCCCCACGATAGGCTATTGCAGAAAATATGGAGGCATGGGATTCAGGGTGATTTAGCAGTTTGGATCAGAAATTGGCTAGCTGTAAGAAGACAGAGGTGGTGGTTGATGGGAAATGTTCAGCCTGGAGATCAGTTAGTAGTGGTGTACCACAAGGATTTGTTTTGGGGCCACTGCTGTTTGCCATTTTTATAAATTACCTGGAGGAGGGCGTAGAAGGATGGGTGAGTAAATTTGCAGATGATACTAAAGTCAGTGGAGTTGTGGACAGTGCGGAAGGATGTTGCAGGTTACAGAGGGATAAGCTGCAGGGCCAGGCTGAGAGGTGGCAAATGGAGTTTAATGCAGAAATGTGTGAGGGGATTCATTTTGGAAGGAGTAACAGGAATACAGTGTACTGGGCTAATGGTAAGATTCTTGGCAGTGTGGTTGAGCAGAGATCTCAGTGTCCATGTAGATAGATCCCTGAAAGTTGCCACCAAGGTTGATAGGGTTGTTAAGAAGGCATATGGTGTGTTAGCTTTTATTGGTAGAGGGATTGAGTTTCGGAGTCATGAGGTCATGTTGCAGCTGTACAAAACTCTGGTGCGGCCGCATTTGGAGTATTGCGTGCAGTTCAGGTCATCGCATTATAGGAAGGATGTGATAGCATTGGAAACGGTGCAGAGGAGATTTACCAGGATGTTGCCTGGTATGGAGGGAAGATCTTATGAGGAAAGGACTTGAGGCTGTTTTTGTTAGAGAGAAAAAGGTTAAGAGGTGATTTAATTGATGCATACAAGATGATCAGAGGATTGGATAGGGTGGACAGTGAGAGCCTTTTTCCTCGGATGGTGATGTCTAGCACGAGGGGACAGAGCTTTAAATTGAGGGGAGATAGATATAGGACAGATGTCAGAGGTAGGTTCTTTACTCGGAGTAATAAGGGCATGGAATGCCCTGCCTGCAACAGTAGCGTACTCGCCAACATTAAGGGCATTTAAATGGTCGTTGGATAAACATATGGATGATAAGGGAATAGTGTAGATGGGCTTTAGATTGGTTTCACAGGTCGGCGCAACATCGAAGGCCGAAGGGCCTGTACTGCGCTGTCATGTTCTATGTTCAAGCTCGAAGTGCTGAATGGCCTACTGCTGCTCCTATTTTCCACGTTTAGTCAGATTAGAGTATATTTTGTTCCCAAAGGCAAGTATTGCATCAGGAATTAGAGTGAACTAAGCAATCCATATTGTCATATTGGAGGCTTACTTATTATTCTTTCATGATCAGGTACTTGGAAATAAACATTTATTTCATTCTATTTAGCTTGTTTAAAAAGGACCCATTTGTTATACAACTGATGTCCTGACACAACAGCCAATTCTGTGTTGCATCAACCACTCATACACCCAGACATCACCAGATTTGAAGTATTACCTCCTGCTTCCTAATCTAACTCAAAAGCAGAAAAACATGGAAGAGATTCAGTAACAGATCCAAAATAATTATCACACTGTTACATTACGCTTTAGGATACAGAAAATACATTCTCCAAACTTTTCTATGTAATTAACATGCTCCAGTTGAAGGCCATGGTTTATCAGAGCATTCACAAGGAGTAACTGTAGTGGAATAAAGGGATACTTTAGGATAAAGCCATAATAAGGCCTTATCAAGAATTTTTCCAAAAATTATCTTGGCCTAGTTTCCCCCTCTTACAATGAATGTAAAAGACACCATTAATGATCTCCAAATCAATGCTATCATTGAGGCTATACTGCGAAACATGATGTTTCTTTGCTTAATCTCTGCTTCCTGTCACTTGTGTCTGTTTACACTCCTGTAAAGCGCCTTGAGATGTTTTACAATGTTAAGGAAAAGTGTTTTTGTTCAGAAATTCCATTATTTGACAGAAAGCAACAAGAAGCGCTGGGAGCTAGGGTTAAACATAAAATGAGGTCACATTACAAATTTCTTATAAATTAGATATGGGGATGTAAAATTTAATACTACACTCAAAATAAAGACTTTGTTTAAACAAAGACATTGTGCTTTCTTGAAGAAAGTCACCATTTTTTGGCTGCTATATATAGAACAGTACACCATAAATATTTTGTAGCAAAATTAATGTTAAGCTGAACAAAGGAAACATTAGAACAGTTTTGAATCTTGCATGATAAACATGTGATAATGAAAATAAGTTTAGAGTTGGATAGACAGAAAATACGACAGCTTCAAGGCAAAACAAAAGACACATTTTAATTGAGGTCGAAGAATGGGCGATTAAAATTGGGTCAAGCATACAATAAATCAAATGAAAAATAGGTGCAAAAGGTAGTGTCCCAACCGATGTGGCAACACATGGGAGGTCTTGCAGTAAAATCTGTTACATGATCCATAGCTTCGGAGCTGTACCATGGAATTGGCCTACACCACATAGATATAAATTTCTCTCTCTCCAGTCTCCCAGAAGAAAATCAACAATCGACAATGACTGAACATGGAGAATGTAGGACCATTGGTCTTTTGCATCATTTTGCAAAAGCATATCTAAAAATCTGAAATTCAAGAAAAAAAACTATAGGAAATTGAGACACTATTTAATTTCTTTTTTTTAAAAAAAATTTTATTCTCCTTTTTCACATTTTCTCCCACATTTACATCCATCAACAATAAACAATAATCAGCAAGATATGTCAATCCCCATAATAACAACAATTCCATCTATCCACCGACCCCCAAACCTCAACCCGCATTTTTACATAAACAAATGACAAAAAGGAATCAGGAATTACCTGTAGTCACCCTTAATCTTACACAGCTCTCCCCTCCCCCCCACCCCAAGTCTCCAGCTCCTCCCGTCCACTGCCTCTTGTAAAACTCCTCCTCCCAACCTCGGTTCCTTCCCCCCAACTTTCCACTCCGGCTAGACCACTCGGACCCTGTTCTGCCAGGCTCCGATGGCCGCAGCCCCTCCCCCCACCTCACTCCCGTTCACTGGCCGGCTTAAACCGGCCAGCGTGGAGGCCCCCGCCCGGGTCCCTTTCCCACTTGCCCGGCCCTAGGAAAGCCCAAAGATCCCCTTTTAGCACACAAACTCCGCATATCCACCTACACCCCAAAGAGCCATCATTTCGAGTGAAAGTCCCGTCCCTTCCCTTGTCCAAATATATACAACATTGGCTCCTTTAGCCTCTACACCCGCGCACAGTGATACAAAAAAGAAGAAAATACAGTCATGAGGTTACATCGGCACATGGCCATTCCTCAATTTATCAGTTCTGCCACAGTCCTTCTGCTTTCGCAAACTCCTCCGCTGCTTCCGCCGTTCCAAAATAAAAGTCCCTGAGCTTGTAAGTCACCCTCAGCTTCGCTGGATATACAATGCCGCACCGCACCTTGCTAATGTACAGTGCCCTCTTCACCAGATTGAAGGCAGCCTGCCTCCTCGCCAGCTCCACCGTAAAGTCCTGGTATACACGTATACCAGCTCCAGCCCACTGCACCACCCGCTTCTGCTTGGCCCAGCTCAGGACCTTCTCCTTCACACTGTACCTACGGAAGCACAGAGTCACTGCCCTTGGCAGCTCACTCGCCTTTGGTACAGGCCTCCACGACCGATGAGCCCGATCCAGTTCATATCGGGAGGGATCCTCCCCCAATAGTTTTGCCAGCATCGCAGCAAAATACTCAGTCGGCTTTGGTCCTTCAACTCCTTCGGGCAGCCTCACAATCCTCAAATTCTGTCGCCTGGATCTGTTTTCCAGGTCTTCCATTTTTCCTCGCAGATCCTAGTTAATGCTCATCACCTTCCACATCTCCTTCCCCATCGAGGCAAGTTGATCACCGTGCTGCAATAACGTCTCCTCCACTTCCTTCAGCACCTCCCCTTGCTCTCGCACCTCCGCCACTGCACTCGCCACCTCCGTCCTCACCGGGGAAACCGCCTCCTTCACCAGCACACTCAAAACCTCCCTCATCTCCTTCCTCACCGTCTCCATGCATTTCGCAATCTGTGCCAACTGCATTTCGAATTCCGCAGCCATCACCTTAGTTATTTCTTCCGCCGTAAGCAATGCGGCCTCCCCTGGTGCTCCAGCCTCCATTTTCCTTGGTGACCCCGCGGTGACCTTTCCACTCCCCGACGGACCTTCAGATGTTTTTTTTATGGCCGTTTTTTTGCTCACCCTCGACATTTTTCTTTTTTTCCCCCTGTGCCTTCACTGTGCCTCCTCCGTGCCTTCTCCCTGCTTCTGGCGCCTCCGTGGACCCTGGGACCGGGCTTAAAGCCCCGAAAATGCCGTTCCCGAACGGGAGCCCTCCATTGTGTGGCCACCTCCCGCCCGCCGTCACCGGAAGTCACACTATTTAGTTTCTGACATAGGAAAGGAACCCAATGGAATATTTGGGTTGACAATAATGTACATGGGAGTCAGAAATGAAGAGAAGCAAACATATGCTTAATAGGATTACCAGAAAGTAAAGGGTGAAGCACAAACGGTTAATAAATGTTTTGAAGAGTTAGAATTGATGGGAATGAGAGGTGTTACCAGGACAAATATTAGAATTAATAAAAAAGTGAACAAAATAGACAACGACGTACATTACCAAAACTATTCAGGATCCATTCTGTACTAAATGTCGTACATGGCAAAAGCAGTTAGTCGAATATTCAGAAGTACCTGTAATATCAGTTGGAAGTGGTGCTGCGACTGTCTTTAACTCTGAAAATACCATACCAGTTTATAGTTGCTTGTTTATAGGGAGACTGCATCACCCTGTGATTGCATTACCTTGCCACTGGGTTCCTATATTTCTCTGAAAATGTTTTTTAAAAAATTTATTTTCACCATTACCTCAGTAGCTAACATTTCTATAGACAGATTCTATAGACACGGTCGTGCGCGGCCTGAGCCTGTGGTGTGGCGGGCGGTGGATTTGAATTGCAGCTGGCGAGAGTGAGGGAAGCTGAAGGAATTGTGAGTCTGGTTCCCTGGAGAAGCCCTCACCCTTGAGTCAGTATTCTGGCTGACACTCCAGGGCAGTGCTACATTGTTGAAGGTGTTGTATTTTAGATGAGCATTTAAACAGAGGTTTGCTGCTGACGTAGGGTAGAATTTGCAATGAAGTTCCTCCAGGCTTCTTGATCGATATTAAACCATCTTCACTGATATATGCTCATTGAGACACAATTCACACCTCTTTAACCTGGGGTTACCCCATCTCTGGATCTGTAAAGATTTAATCACCTGCTAATGCTTGCATTCCAAGCATTGTCTGGCATCTTTGAATCTGTCGATATATATGTTTCTGGAACACACCTCTTCATTCACCTGAGGAAGGAGCAGCGCTCCGAAAGCTAGTGACATCGAAACAAACCTGTTGGACTTTAACCTGGTGTTGTAAAACTTCTTACTGTGCTCACCCCAGTCCAACGCCGGCATCTCCACATCATCTAGAAGGGCAAGCAAGGGCAGCAGACATGTGGGAACACCATCACCACTTTGTTTCGCTCCAAGCATCTCACCATTCAGACTTGGAAATATATCGCCGTTCATGGAGTTGCTGGGTCAAAATCCTAGAACTCCCTCCGAACAAGAAGGCAGCTCACCACCACCTTCACAAGGGCAATTAGGGATGGACAATAAATGCTGACCTAGTCAGTGATGTCTACACCCCATGAATGAATTTTAAAATGCCAATCTGAAACAAAAAGATATATCTTAAACTGCTAATACAAGTAATCTTAGCACATCAGTTTAATCCTACTGACCTTTAATGTATTGCACAAAACTACATTATTCGGCCCAATCTATTGCATTGTGGTTTTATCTTTAAAATAAAGAATACAAAATGCAATACGTCCTTGTAGTAAGTCAGCTCCATGCATCCATTACAAGTGTCTCACCTTAGTTTTCATTGGTGTATACTGCAGCTCCTAAATATAATTCTTTAAGGCCTGCTGCCATGGTGCATCTCACATTACAGGCAGTGACCTGTGTTGGAATGTTTATCTAGCAGGCATTTGGAAAAGGAAAGCATGTAACCCAAGCTGAGACTATGACAGATTAGAGAATCAATCCTCATCATAGAAGGAAAGTTTAATTTTACAGTGAAGCTGGTGTAACTGTCTGGCTAGACCCAATAAATACACAAATTGAGAACTAAAGATATACAACTTCTTAAAGTGCATAAGAAATATTGCAAAGCATGCCATACAAAGCACAGCCTAGACCAATAGGTGCAAACTGATGTAAATCTTTTTCTTTGAAGGTCATCTCATTGTTCCAAGTTCTAAAGTTATTGTTGTAGGTTGGTTAAAAATATATAATTACAGGAATGCACCGATCAGATATTGAGGAAATAATACCAGAATACAGCACCACCAGAATGAAAAAAACTTGTATTTTGAGAACTAGAACTAAAAATGTTTAAGCTCTTCCTGCCTTCCCCCACCCCAACAAGGGGTGCATAACACATGCACACGCGGAATCTTCAAAAGTGTTTCCAATGCTCCTTTCCTCGGTTCCTCCCTTTTCACAACATTAGTAACATAGGATTTAGGAGCAGCGATAAGGCATTCAGGCCTTCGAGCCTGCTCCACATTTCAGTAAGATCATAGCTGACCTGGTTGTGGTCTCAATTCCATTTTCCTATCTGCTCTGTCCCCCGCACTTTCCCAACACCGTCCAAATAACCATCAACTCCTTTGTCTATCAAAAATCTATCTAACTCAGCCTTAAATATATTCAATGACCTAGCTTCCACTTCTTTCTAGGGAAAAAAAAAAATCCACATACGAATGACCCTCAAGAGAAATAAATTCTTCTCAACTCCACGTTAACAGGGATACCTCTTATTCTTAAACTGAGTACTAGGCACACTCACAAGAGGAAATATCTTCCTCGGAATCCACCCTATCAATTCTCTTCATATTAAGATCACCTTGCTTTCTTCTCAACTTCAATGGGTATAGGCCCAACCTGTTCAATCTTTCTTCATAAGATTATGATAACTAAGTAGGTTTTGTGTCCGAGTTCAGCAGTAACATGTTCTGCGGAACTAAATCAGATTATGTAATTAAATTTAATGTACTATCTGTCATGGGGACGCCATTCTTTTTCCTTCAACCTATAGGCAGAAGGTGCCAATGCACCGCCCTGTAATTTATTTACTGTGATTGTGATGCTCATAATTGGCAGGCAGTTTATTAGATACATTTAGTCTATTAATATCAATACACTGCTGCAAAAATTACAGTAAATCCAAGGTGCTTTGTGGCCAACACGCAATTTATTCCTGCTGTGTGCTTTTGGCAGTTAAATTAGTCATAATGTTAGAATCAGAGAATCCCTACAGTGATCGCTTCTCGGCCTTTTGGCTAAGATCAAGCGTCAAATCAAGCCCAAGATGAGGTGCAATGCCTTTTCTTATCAACTTGGATCTTGTAGGAGTCTCTTGTAGAGACCATAAATTGGCTTCAATTTGAATTGGATTGTTTTTTGGAGCAAGCAATGAGATAGATTCAGGGTTGACCCTGTCCACTCTGCACATTGACTTAATAACTTTAAGGATGGGATAAAACAGCTCTATTCTCCTCATCCCGCGAAACATCATTTCAGTTGATTTAAGAGTCACTAATGCTTCAGCATGGAGCACAAGAGGCTTGTATGCTGCATCACACTGGTCTGGACCAGTTGGGCCAAATGGCCTATTTATGTGCTGTACATTCTATGGCTAATTCTATGGAATGCCCACAACACAGCTCTAGATTCCTTTACAATATTTCAGAATATGGACATTAAAATGATACTTCTCATAGTTAACATTAAGCGGTCAAACAATCATACGATTCATGTGGTAAATTTTCTCTCAGTGTATCCAAACAGGCACCGGAATGTGGCGATTAGGGGCTTTTCAAAGTAACTTCATTGTAAGCCCACTTGTGACAATAAAGATTATTATATAAAACTTTATCATGAAAAGTGCAGCGGCCAAACAAACATGCTGTAAACAGCCTCAAAGTGGTTCCCCCCCATCCAAAACCAATGACAGAAATCAGTCCATCATAAAAAGGCTGTCCTGAATTAGAGGTCAGTTTCACTTTGCTCGTTGTGCTCCCGTTTAGATCTACATTCTCTGCAGCCTACAGTAACACCAAGTTCACGTTGTAACCAGTAATAGAGAATGCAATAAACAAATCACTGAAAAAAGTTTGCCACACTTGACTGCAGGAAAGCACAGTCAAAAAAAGAACCGAGTAAGGTGGGTAAGAATGGAAGTTATGCTAGAATAAGGGAGGAATAAAAACTTCTGTTCCTAAAAGATAAAACTACTTGCAAGTATTGGGGAGAGCTCCGAAAATATAATTTTACTAGTTTGGTGGGGAGGGTGAAGGCCGATCTGTCAAGGTGGGACAATTTCTCTGTTGTTGGCGGGCCAGGTGCAGGCAGCTAAAATGAATGCCGCGATTCTTGATTTTATTCCAGTGCCTGCAGGCCTTTTTATCAAAATCCTACTTCAGAGGGGATGGACCAATTGATCTCCTTGTTCTTCTGCAGGAGGCTGGCGTAGGGGAAAATGGTCAGGATTAGGAGGATGGTCCTGCAGACAGGGCGATTGTGTGTGTGTGTGGTGGTGGGGGGGGGATATCATGGGTTCGAGTCGGAGGGGATGGATGCGAGGATCGGAGATGGATGGGAGGGTGAAGCCCGGAGGAGTTGGGAGAGAAGTACGGATTGGCGCAGGACGTTTATATTCCTGTACATTTGGGATTTCACAAGAAATGTTTTCCCGACCGCGCCGGGCTCTTCATTGCTGGAGGCGGTGCTGTCAGCAGGAGGGCTGGCGATCTATGGGAGGATCCTGGAGTACAGGGTGTCACTGCAGGAGATTACGGCAAAGTGGGGGGGGGGGGGGGTGTAATGGAAGAGATATTATGGTGTGAGGTGCTTTGGAGGGGGTGAATACCTCAACCACGTGTGCAAGGCTGGGGCTGACACAGCTGAAAGTCGTACATGTGGTGCACCTCACAAAATCAAGGATGAACCGGCTCTTCGAGGGGATGGAGGATGTCTGTGAGCGATGTGGGCGGGGCCCCGTGAACCATGTCCATATGTTTTGGTCCTGCACGAAGCTGGAAAGGTTTTGGAGGACATTATTAGCACAAGCTCAGGGGCCTTGCATATGGATGTGGAGTCCGATTCCCTAGAAGTCATATTCGGGATGTCGGACCGACCCGAGTAACAGGTGGGAGCTGGGGCAGATGCTTTAGCCTTTGCCTCGCTGATAGCTTGTAGACGGGTCCTGTTGGGGTGGAGGTCAGTCTCTACACCCTGTGCCTCGATGTGGCAGGGGGACCTGCTGGAGATTTTGACCCTGGAGAAGGTGAAGTTTGAGCTGGAAGGGGCAAAGGAGGGGCTCTACAATTGTTGGGGTTTGTTCATTTATGCACTTTCAGGAGTTGGTTATTGTTGACTGTTGAGCGTGGTTGGGGGGGGGGGGGGGGGGGGGTCTTGGGTGGGATTGTATCTTTTTATATATTGCGGGGTTGATCTGGTTTGTATTTTGTATGGTGAATATGATGAAAGTTTGGCAAATAAAAATATATTTTTTAAAAAAGCTACATGCAGGTTGCAAAATGGATTGAGATGAACATAAAACAAAATATAGGAAGTTAAGAAATTTGACAGCAGACAGAATAGAAAAAGGAGGCTAGGATAGCAGGGAACATTAATATAAATGTCAAACATATTTTTGTACAAGAAGCTGAACAGATTTACTGATACGTCAGAAAAATAATGATGCCAAATGACAGAAAATACTGTTTTCACAGAGATGACCAGCAAGGAAGTCTAGGGTAACCAAGCAAGTACCAAAAGGAGCTGAACTTTGGGCAGCATGGTAGCACAGTGGTTAGCACAGTTACTTCACAGCTCCAGGGTCCCAGGTTCGATTCCCGGCTTGGGTCAATGTCTGTGCAGAGTCTGCACGTTCTCCCTGTGTCTGCGTGGGTTTACCTCCGGGTGCTCCAATTTCGTCCCACAGTCCAGAAAATGTACAGGTTAGGTGCTTTCTGGGGGCCGGTGCAGACTCGATGGGCCGGGTGGCCTCCTTCTGCACTGTAACTTCTATGATAAATTCTATAAACTTTCAGATATCTAACAAGTTGAAGCAGTACACAAGGCACGAGGCCAAGTTGGACTTCATACAGGTGATTCATGAAACTGGTCATGGGCATACCGCTATTGTTCAGGACTCATTAGAAATGGGAGCAGTACCTGATAATTTTTTAAAACCCATATGGACGATCAAGGAAACCAAAGACCATAAGACCCTGACATCCGCTGTGGGCAATGTATTAGAAGGTAGGCTGTAAAAGATACTAATCAAACATCTAAATAAGTACCGGGTGTCAGAATAGAATTATGGGAGATAAAAAACATTTGTCATATTTTTCAAAGTATAATTCTGCTTCTCTCTCCACTGATGCTGCCAGACCTTTGTTTTTATTTCAGATTTCCAGCATCTGCAGTATTTCACCTTTATTTGATGGAATTATGAAAGGGTGGGCTTGCTTAATTTATGAGCGCTCCTCGGGACCTGGTGAAAATAGAAATTCTGCGGCTGTGATATAGTCCTCCAGTACCACTTTACTCTCAGACTTTCACTATGTTTAAGACCGACAAATACTGTTCCAAATTAATACAGTACGAAGTCTTACAACACCAGGTTAAAGTCCAACAGGTTTGTTTCGATGTCACTAGCTTTCGGAGCGCTGCTCCTTCCTCAGGTGAATGAAGAGGACTGTTCCAGAAACACATATATAGACAAATTCAAAGATGCCAAACAATGCTTGGAATGCGAGCATTAGCAGGTGATTAAATCTTTACAGATCTTTACTTCCCCGGAGCGGGGAAACTACGTCATCTTCTTCACAGCCTTCAACACGTCATTGATGACGATGAACATCTTGCCAAGGTCATCCCCACACCCCCACTACTTGCCTTCAGACAACCACGCAACCTCAAACGAACCATTGTTTGCAGCAAACTACCCAGTCTTCAGAACAGTGACCACGACACCACACAACCCTGTCATGGCAATCTCCGCAAGACGTGCCAGATCATCGACATGGATACCACTATTACACGTGAGAACACCACCCACCAGGTACGCGGTACATACTCGTGCGACTCGGCCAACGTTGTCTACCTCATACGCTGCAGGAAAGGATGTCCCGAAGCGTGGTACATTGGCGAGACCATGCAGACGCTGCGACAACGAATGAACGGACATCGCGCAACAATCACCAGGCAGGAATGTTCCCTTCCAGTCGGGGAACACTTCAGCAGTCAAGGGCATTCAGCCTCTGATCTCTGGGTAAGCGTTCTCCAAGGCGGCCTTCAGGACCCGCGACAACGCAGAATCGCCGAGCAGAAACTTATAGCCAAGTTCCGCACACATGAGTGCGGCCTCAACCGGGACCTGGGATTCATGTCGCATTACATTCATCCCCCACCATCTGGCCTGCGAAATCCTACCAACTGTCCTGGCTTGGTACAATTCACACCTCTTTAACCTGGGGTTACCCCATCTCTGGATCTGTAAAGATTTAATCACCTGCTAATGCTCGCATTCCAAGCATTGTTTGGCATCTTTGAATTTGTCTATATATGTGTTTCTGGAACAGACCTCTTCATTCACCTGTGGAAGGAGCAGCGCTCCGAAAGCTAGTGACATCGAAACAAACCTGTTGGACTTTAACCTGGTGTTGTAAGACTTCGTACTGTGCGCACCCCAGTCCAACGACGGCATCTCCACATCATGGCTACCAAATTAATACAACTTGAGTATTGTATTGCATCTGAAAACCCTTTGCTATTACTTAGAATTTTCCTCAACCTTCTATTTAAAATAGATTCTCAGTTCATCTAACTGGTAGGTGCTCTGCAAACAGCCAAGAAATTATGGGTTCAATTCCATTACTTTCTGCACTCGAGGTCAGTAAAAGGCTTACCATTAAAGTGGGAAGCAAACAGGAAGTGCACATATTGTACTTGCCAGGACATCATGGAAAATTGCCAAGTAGCACTCCCACAGCAAAGCCATGGAAACAGAGTAGAGTGCTGCCCCCAGCAGTATGTTACTGTGCAAGAACAAAATATAATGAGAAATCCTGAAAAGGTTAAATTGTAGCAAATCTCAACACACCCAATGTTTGTAATTAACCACTTACCTACTTTTGTTGTAATTATACATGATTCAGAAATTAATAACAATTCTATATTGCCATCCATTCCAGTAATAAAATATCTTGGTAAGCAGTAATATAGGATCAGATTCAGCATCAAACACAGTACCTAGCTGGCAGATTATATCAACATCGAACAGTCTGTTCAAGCAATAAAAAGAATACTTGTTCGGATAATTAAATACCTAAATAGTTTGGTATGAATAGGGACCATTTCTACATTTAATGTATATTGTCAATATATTTCAACTACAGCAATCAACTCAAAATGTCTTCAAAATAATTAAGCAGGTCTCAACCTTGTTCTCTCAAATACATGAATTCTGCCCTCTCATTTCAGAATTGTATTTTCTGATTTTTTTCTTTTTTTTTTAATAAATATTTTATTGAAAATTTTTGGTCAACCAACACAGTACATTGTGTCTGATTTTTTTCTACCTTGCATCCTATTCTGCTGAGGTTTTGACATGTGCCCAAGATCTAAAGGCCTAAATG
Organism: Scyliorhinus torazame; assembly: GCF_047496885.1. Classification (NCBI taxonomy): domain Eukaryota; kingdom Metazoa; phylum Chordata; class Chondrichthyes; order Carcharhiniformes; family Scyliorhinidae; genus Scyliorhinus; species Scyliorhinus torazame. The sequence goes on along the minus strand of NC_092707.1, from coordinate 328,491,012 downwards.
GTCACTAGAAAGTTGTCAAGTGACTCACAGCAACTCGATTTCTCTTTGGAAAGTTGCCTAGCATCAATAGGTTGCATTTATACAATGCTTTTTACATCAAAAAATGTTCCTTGATACCTCAAGTGATAAACAATGGACAGATTAGGAGGGGCAGCCAAAAGCATAGTCAAATAAGTGAGTTCTAAGATGGATCCTAAAGAAGGAAAAGTGGAGGGTCAAAGTGGTTTGGGAGAGAGTTTTAGAGCATAGAACAGTACAGCACAGAACAGGCCCTTCGGCCCTCGATGTTGTGCCGAGCATTGTCCGAAACCAAGATCAAGCTATCCCACTCCCTGTCATTCTGGTGTGCTCCATGTGCCTATCCAATAACCGCTTGAAGGTTCCTAAAGTGTCCGACTCCACTATCACAGCAGGCAGTCCGTTCCACACCCTAACCACTCTCGGAGTAAAGAACCTACCTTGGACATCCCTCCTATATCTCCCACCCTGAACCTTATAGTTATGCCCCTTGTAACAGCTACATCCACCCGAGGAAAGAGTCTCTAAACGTCCACTCTATCTATCCCCCGCATCATCTTATAAACCTCTATTAAGTCACCTCTCATCCTCCTCCGCTCCAAAGAGAAAAGCCCTAGCTCCCTCAACCTTTCCTCATAAGACCTATCCTGCAAACCAGGCAGCATCCTGGTAAATCTCCTTTGCACCCTTTCCAATGCTTCCACATCCTTCCTATAGTGAGTTGACCAGAACTGCACACAATATTCCAAATGTGGTCTCACCAGGGTCATGTACAGTTGCAGCATAACCCCACTGCTCTTAAACTCAAGCCCCCTGTTAATAAATGCTAACACACTATAGGCCTTCTTCACGGCTCTATCCACTTATAGAATCATATAATTTACAGTGCCATTCGGCCCATCGAGTCTGCACCGGCTCTTGGAAAGAGCACCCTACCCAAGGTCTACACCTCCACCCTATCCCCATAACCCAGTAATCCCACCCAACACTAAGGGCAATGAGTGACAACCTTGACACTTGAGTGACAACCTTCAGAGATCTGTGGACATGTACCCCAAGATCTCTCTTTCCTCCAGTATCTGAATGCATGTTACCAATGGTGGTGAAAAGTCTTAGAGGTTGGAGTAGGAACAACAGAAATTAGGCAGGGTTGGAGAGAGAAAGTGATACCACTGATAAAGTGTACCACTGGTTAGAGAACTGAAGAGACAAGGCAATAACTGCCCCATCTGCTTACTCTCAATCATCAGAAAAGTAATGGAAGGTACCACAGTGCTATAAACCAGCATTAACTCACAAATAACCTGCTCACCGATGCTCAGTTTGGATTCTGCCAGGACCATTCTGTTCCAGACCTTATTATAGCCTCAGTCCAATTCAGAGGGGAGGACAAGCTGCAGCATTTTGAGTGTGGCATCAAGAAGCTCGAGTAAAATTGAAGTCAATGAGAATTGGAGGAAAATGTCCCAATGGCTAGAGCCATAGCCAGCACAAGAAAACAATTGTGGTTGTTCAAAGCCAATTATCTCAGTCCCAGGATATCATCAAGGTAGTGTCCCAGGCCTAACTTTCTTCAGCGACCTTCCCACTATCAAGATTGAAAATTGGGATGTTCTCTGATCAATGAAGAGTGTTCAATTCCTCAGATAATGAGGCAATCCATGTCTGCATGCTGCAAGATCTGGATAACATTAAAGTACGAGCTTATCAGTGATGAGTAACAGTCCAAAGATGTGCAGGTTAGGTGGATTGGTCATGTTAAATTGATCCTTTGTGTCCAAAGGTTAGGTGGGGTTATGTGGATAGGGTGGAGGAGTGGGCCCAGGAAGGGTGCGCTTCCAGAGGGTCGGTGCATGCCGGATGGCCCGAATGGCTTCCTTCTGCGCTATAGGAATTCTATGACTAGTATTTTACTGCGGCCAAGGGAACGTACACAGTACATAAACAATAGACAAAAAGAATAATCAACAGAGAACATTGACAAATGGTACATCGACAAACAGTGATTGGTTAAAGTGCGGAACAAGGGGCCAAACAAAACAAATACATGAGCAACAGCAGCATAGGGCTTCGTGAATAGTGTTCTTACAGGGAACAGATCAGTCCGAGGGAGATTCGTTGAGGAGTCTTGTAGCTGTGGGGAAGAAGCTGTTCCTATGTCTGGATGTGCAGGTATTCAGACTTCTGTACCTTCTGCCTGATGGAAGGGTCTGGAAGAAGGCAATGCCTGGGTGGGAGGGGTCTCTGATAATGCTGTCTGCCTTCCTGAGGCAGCGGGAGGTGCATACAGAATCAATGAGGGGGCGACAAGGTTGTGTGATACGTTGGGCTGAGTTCACCACACTCTTGCAGTTTTTTGCGATCTAGGACCGAACAGTTGCCATACCAGGCTGTGATGTAGCTGGATAGGATGCTCTCTATCGCACATCTGTAGAAGTTGAGAGTTGATGCAGACATGCCAAATTTCTTTAGCTTCCGTAGGAAGTAGAAACGTTGTTAGGCTTTCTTGACTAGAGATTAGCTGCTTCCCATGACAATCAACGCTCACCCGCACCAGCATCTCAAGAGGTCACCAATGACCACACAGTTAACTTGGACATGTCACATAAATATTGTACCTAAAGGGCAGAGACTCTGCAGCAAGGAACTCATCTCTTTATACCCAAAGCCTTTCCACTATCTAAAAGACTGTGATCTACAGGACTGTGATGGAATACTCTCCTCTTGCCTGGTTAAATGCAGACCAAACAACATCCCCATCCAGGACAAACCAGCCGACTTGATTGGCATCTTATCAGCAACTTAAATATTCACTTCCTTCACCACCAGGGCACCAAGACTACAGTGTGCACCATCTATTAGATGCATGCAACCAAGAATTCTTCCAACACCTTCCAAACCCATGACTTCCACGGCCTAAAACAACAAGGGGATCAAATCCATGGGAACATCACTGCCACGTTTCCCACCAAGTCATACACCAACCGGACTTGGAAGTTCATCTTCACTGGGTCAAAATCCTGGAACTCCCTACTAACAGCGCTGTTGATGTACCTACTCCACATGAACTGCAGCTGTTCTAAAGGTACTCACCCACCACCTTCTCAAGGATAATAAATGTTGTCCTTGCCAGTGTCACCCACTTCTCATGAATGAGTAAAAATAAAGTAATGGTATTTTAAATTGCAGACATTGAAGAATGGAAAACCGGTGTAGGTCAACAAAGACAGGCTACCTGGTGAACAGGATTAGATATAGGCAGAACGTTACAATGAGCTGCAGTACACAGGTGGAGCTTGGGAGGCCAGTTAGAAGAGCACTGGTATTGTTGATTTTTGAGGTGACAAATGTTTAGTGGATCAGGTGGGCTGAAGTAAGGACATGTTATGAAGGTAGAAGTAAGCAGCCCTTGTGATGGCGGGATACGGTCAGAAGCTCAATTTAGGAGCAAGTAATTTACATAAGTTGCCAGCTATCTGATTCAGTTTGAGACAATGATTGAAAGTGATATCCAAGTTGATTATGCATTTACGGTGAGAGCCTAAGACAATGGTTTTGGTCATTCGAATATTTGGTGAGAAATTGTGGTTCATCAGTAGTTGGTTGGACAATCAGTCGAATTGGTAATGAATTGGAAAGGCGGTGATTGGGTCCACATGATAACAGCAAAAATAAAGAAAGGGAAAATAAGGGCCCTTACAACATGGAAACACAAGAATTGTTACAGTGCAGGAGAACGACGACATCCGGTCCACTGTGTCTGCACCAGCTCTCCAAATGAGCATTTTGCCTTTTGCCATTCTTCAACCTTTTCCCCGTAATCCTGCAGATAGTTTATCTTCAAATAATCATCTAATTCTCTCTCCGATGCCTCGATTAAACCTGACACCAGCACCCTCCCAAACAGCACTCTGGTGTATCTATACCTCAGGGATTGCAGTGGTTCAAGAAGTTACCTTCTCAAGGGTGTAGCCACCTGGGTTGGCCACTTCCCGACTTAAAATGGAGAACCGCAAAGGCTGAAGGGAAATTAAGCCAACACAGGCAAAGACTGGCAAATACAGAAATCATGTGTATTGAAACCTGTAAGGAACCAGACAGCACTGAAACCAGCAGCCATCTGCATAGTAATGAGCAATTCCAAGGCACAATTGCAACAGTTAAGGTGAATAAAGCCAAGCCAGACCCCTCGGCGCCAGCAAGAGCCGAGACAAAGGAAGGCTAACGGACATTTAGGGACCGCCCAGCGATCAGGGAACAACTCCAGTATTGGCAAAATCGATCCAAGTGATCGAAACGCAGTCCAATCGCTTGGAACCAGGTACGGGGTCCGCCCCGAAGGGCGGGAAGCCCTGGGGACTATAAAGTAAAGCCCCGAAGTTCAAATCGGCCTTCTTGACAGGGTCACTCAGCAACGCGAAGCAACCCCGGAGAATGAACTGTCCAGCGGCCGCCAACCAAGTAAATCTCAAGTCAACGCTCGCTACGAGATAGGCGCTTCTAGCTACAAGTCCATACCAGCTTTTGAATCCTGCAGACTCAGGGCCTGAACGAAAGGCCATTTATTCCCCTGACCTGGTGGGCCAGTCCGAACCTAAGTATAGGCCTTTTAGTGATAGGAATAGTCTAGAAAGTAGAGTTTATGCACGAGTAGTGATTTACTGTGCATAATAAATGTGTTTTGATTTGAAACTTACTAATTGGTGTGTTGAGTTATTAGGGATGGGCAATCAATACTGGCCTAGCCAGCAACGCCCATATGCCGTAAAAATTAATATGAAAACCTCTCAGGCAGTTATTCCTACACTCGAACCACTCGCCAATTTTTTCTCGAACCTTTTTGCTTTTACCAATTAGCTTCAATCTGTGCCCTCACGTTCTCGGTCCTGTCACAAGTGGGAACAGTTTCTCCCTATCTACCATGTCCAGATCCCTCAATTTTGAATAAATATCAAAAACAGTCCTCTCTCCAGTCTTTCATCAGAACTGAAGTTTCCAGATGCGTACTTACACTTTTGCAAGCCACATGCTCTCTCTCTTTGTGGGTGTCCCCCGTCATACTCTGTCCCCACATGGTGTTGAGCCCCTCCCCGCATGTTGTCGAGCCCCGTCTTGAATGACGTTAATGCCCTCCTGACCCCACAGCTAACACAATACAAGGCACAGAAACCCAAAATCACTGCTCAACAGACTACTGTAGTGCTCTTTAACTTATGAAAACAATAAACCTGTACGAATTGATAAATTGAAATCCAAGCCTATCTATTGTCAGCACGATGGTAGAGATGGTCAATATTGAAATCTCTACCTTGAGGCGAGCAAAGGTGAACTGGCCAATGAGCAACAGGATGCAGAAATAAACCGATGATATGACTGTGGCACAACACAGACCAGTGCAGGACAGAATGAGCCAGAAAACGTCAAGTGCAGGAACAAATAGTCCAATGAAGTTGAGTGTCTAGGCCATATCTAATATCAGTGGCTTTGCTGGAAATTGGCTGGCAGAATTTTGTTCTTTAATTGTCCAGAAGAGTACGAAGAGACTTTCTGAAGGCCAGCAAAAAGCAATGTGGGGGGGGGGGGGGGGGGGGAAGAGAGAGAGAGAGAGAAAGAGAGAGAGAGAGAGAGAGAGAGAGAGAGAGGAGAGAGGAGAGAGAGAGGGGGAGAGAGGGAGAGAGAGAACTAGCCATTATACATTATAACAGACCAGCGTATGTTCTCTCTTGAAGAACAGAATTTAAACTGGAGAACATGGTAGAGGGACAGTTTTCTTGCTTCAGCAGTTGTTTGCAATCCGTGGCAACTTAGATGTCTTCTCTTCTGCACTCTTTTCCACAAAATCATCAATCACATCATCATAAGTGGGCATTTTCAATCATCAGTATTACTGAACTTGTCAAATGTTCTTGACTCATTGTAATTTTTCACTCTTTCCAATACAGAGAAAGAACATTCACTGGAAGCATTTGTGACAGGTATTGTTAAAAAGATCTTCAGAATGGTTTCCACATTTGGAAAGGTTGCCTGCAAACCATCATGTCCAAGTCTGTACAAATCAGCTGGTGATCTTAAAGTACAGAACTAATCATTATCAATTAAATTGATGAATTGTTTAACTTCAGCTTCAAAAAGATTTGTGTCTCCACCCTCCCAGTAGAATTCAAATAACCTCTTACTGTAGCATGTCTTAGCAATCTCATCCAAACTTATATTGAAAAGAACATAAAATAATTTGTTCTTGTTCAGAGATTCACTCCTACTCTACAATTGCACCATTTGACAGTCTTGATGTTCTTTGCTTTCCCTTTTAAAGTGATTTCATTGTCTCTAGTTTTATCAAAATAACTTTGTGTCTTGAATGCCTCTCATCATCAGAGGGACCTGGATTTTTTGTTAATGTTAGTGCCTTTGCTTCCATTGAGATATAGTCATTTTGAACATCTTGACAAAACTTCTAACTGAGTTCTAACACAAATGTGAAGCATTCAATTAAGTTGTACTAACGTTTTGCAGCGATCTGCTGACATTAATTCTTTGAAGTAAATGGTTTCACAAAATAGTGAAAACTGCAATATTGAACTTTTCAAACTTCTTGGCTAAGGATTTTGCTTCAGCTTTCACATGGGATTTCTCAGAATTTGATGCGGCTATGTTGGATTAACATTCCTTTAAATATCGACAAAATGGAGTCTCAAAGCCAAAACAGCATCTGCATGAGCGGATCTGGCAGCATGGTGGCACAGTGGTTAGCACTGCTGCCTCACAGCTCCAGGGTCCCATTCAATTTGGGCCTCGGGGGTGTGTGTGTGGAATTTGCACTTTCTCCCCGTGTCTGCATGGGTTTACTCCGGGTACCTCCTACAGTCCAAAATGGTGCAGGTTAGGTTGATTGGCCACACTAAATTGCCCTGAGTCTCCAAAGGGTTAGGTGGGGTTACGGGAATTGGGTGGAGGTGTAGGCCCAAGTAGGGTCCTCATTCCCAGGGAATGGTGCAGACTCGGTGGGCCAAATGGCCTCCATCTGCACTGTAAAGTCTATGATTCTATGGTGTCACAAATTCTTTTGACCGTTAAATGTTTTCCATGTGCCTCTTCCAAATGTCAGTGTAGCATATTCCACAGATGTGCAGAACCAAAATGAAGGCATATGAATTTTGAACAAAGTAAAAAAAAAAATGTACGACTGCCTCACACGTTTTAGCTGCTGCGTTGCAAATTCAAGGAGTGACTGGAACATGCGATGAATAATGCACAGGGGCTTGCGTTGTTCAGTCTTAATTAATTTAATAATCATTATTGGCACAAGTAGGCTCACATTAACACTGCAATGAAGTTACTGTTAAAAGCCCCTAGTTGCCACAATCCGGAGCATGTTCGGGTACACAGAGAGATAATTCAGAATGTCCAAATTACTTAACAGCACATCGTTCGGGACTTGGGGAAGGAAACCGAAGCACCCGGAGGAAACCCACGCAGACACGGGGAGAACGTGCAGACTCCGCACAAACAGTGACCCAAGCCGGGAAGCGAACCGGGGTCCCTGCAGCTGTGAAGCAACGGTGCTACCCACTGTCTTGCTTGTAGACCTGGATATTTTCATGCCATATTAGAGGCATTATCGAAGCTCTGCCCATGACAAATTTTGGTGTCCAGACCTAAATTTGAAATGACATTCAAAACCCGTGCCTCCAGGCACGGAAGTGTGGGATTGTAGCTGAACAAAACAGAAAAATCACTCTACAACTTCACCATTACTTTTAAGATCTGTGACCAGCAATGTTAATTGGTCCACATGACTCACATCTGGTGTTGGATCAACTATTATGGAATAGTATTTAACATCTTTGACTTCATTAGTGAATTGGTTTCTGAAACGCTCTGCCATTATTAGTGATGAAGTCATTGTAGGTTCTGTGCGTTATAAAGTTGGGTCTTCCCTGAGCCACAATGTTGATTACTTTTCAAATGCACTTTTGAGAAAATTCCTCAAATTCAGAGATATTCAAGACCGGTTATAAAATTACCTTGACTCGACACTGGATGACTTATCATGTCCTTTTTAGGCCCAATGAAGATAGCAATTTGACTGTGGCAATAACACATCCCAGCACTTTCCTCCAGTAACAACACTCCTTTTCAAACTGAACTGATAATGCAGAATCAGTTCTTCCAGATACATCTTCGAACAAATGCACACATAGCCTTTGCGACACGTGACACAGTGGTTAGCAATGTGCTTCACAGTGCCAGGGACCGGGTTCGATTCCCGGCTTGGGTCACTGTCTGTGCGAAGTCTGCACGCTCTCCCTGTGTCTGCGTGGGTTTCCTCCGGGTGCTCCGGTTTCCTCCCACAAGTCACGAAAGGTGAATTGGACATTCTGAATTCTCCCTCAGTGTACCTGAACAGGCGCCTTAGTGTGGCGACTAGGGGATTTTCACAGTAACTTAATTGCAGCGTTAATGGAAGCCTACTGGTGACACTAATAAAGATTATTGAAAATATAACTTTTGGAAGTTTCATGGTCAGCAATATCTCTTCCAACATTTCTCCAGTTAGAGTACCTGCCGACAAATGATTGGTTCCCTTTACTAAGGTCAGGGAATCATTTGCAAACATAACAGTAGACTGCCTTAGTGGCTTCGAAAAAAATCAACTAATTTCTGCTTTCTGTCATGCCATTTATCTTCACCCTCAGAAAATGGAACTCATGAAGACTTCTAACTACTTTCGGCCTCAAACCTTAATCTTTTTTCAAATTTTCCATGTTACCTGTTACCCATGTTCGCTCGTCTATTTATTACAAAATATTTAATCATGCTCAGTTGAACAGAATTTGGCCATAAGGCAATGTCTTCAGAGTAGGCTTCTTCCCTCACTTCAGCAGCAGAAGAACAATGAGCTTGAACAGTATCTTGTAGTTCCATTCCCATTTCAGAGTCAATGGGCTAGATTCTCCGCCTCGCCGCGCCACATTTCTGCCCTGACCCATCGTCGGGATTCTTCGTTACGCCGGCCGATCAATGGGGTTTCCCATCGTGGGGCAGCCTATGCCGTCAGGAAACCCCCGGGCGCCGGCAAAACGGGGAATCCCACCGACGGAGAATCCCGGCCCATATCTTGTTCAGGTTTTTCAGGAGATGTGCTGTTTCTGGGAATTGGCAGGTTAAAGTCATCAGTCAAGGCACCAACATTTTTTGTGGATGTTGTTGAGGATGAATGTGCAATTTGAGCACTGTTCTATACTTCAAACCAAATGCCAAACTGTCTTTTTGCCCAGCTTTGTCCTCTTGCCTCACCTTCACCTAACTACATATTTGACTGCTAGATTCATAGCGTCTCTTCATGTTGACTGGGGATGATCTGTCTTGATTTCAACGATTCACGAATAAGATCTTCAGAATCTTCTGTTGAGTGAAGCCTCCTTAAGCAAAAGCAGCCATCTGTCTAAGCGGCCCAAAATCAGTGACGATATTAAACAAAGCTCATGAGTTGGTAAAGTGGCAGTCTTCGGAAATGAGCTGAAGTTCACAACCAAAGTCCTACCAGAGTAACTGGCTGCTAGATGGTCAAGGCAAGCCGGGAATCTTGAAAGACATCGCAATGGATCAAAGAGAAAAATGACTGGACACCAAAAAAGGCAACAAATTCAACATGAAAAACACAAGATGACGTTGGTTGCTGCCCAGCCCTCTCACTCTGGCTGGCCACTCAATCTGATCGAGTTGCCCCGCTCCCGCTGGCCACTGCGCCCCGATACTCAACACCAGTGCTTGCCTGGCCTTATTTGCTCCTCCCGACTGATGCTCTGCTCACCTCTCAATCGGGTGGCCGGGTCTCAAGCCTCAGCAACCATGTGTGCTCCCGGCTGCCTGTCTGGCTGCTACTGCGAGCTATCTGGCCTAGCCTTTGCTCTCTCACCTATTGCCTATTACAGTTGTTGCCCAGCCTAGCCCTTTGACTCTCAGCCCTGCTGCCTATATGGCCTTTGCCCTGTTCAGTCACCTCGCTCTTGCTGGCCACAGCTTCCCGATTCCCTGAGACACAACACCAGCACTTGTCTGGCCTTCGTCGCACCTCCTGACTGCTGCTCTGCTCACATCTCGGCTCTCACTCGGGTGGCCAGGCCGAGACGAGTGTATGTGCTCCTGCCTGCTGGATGTCTGGCCTGATGGCGTCTGTTGTTTTTGGTTGGTTGCCCGCCCACCCTTCTCGGCCTGGCCTGGAGGTTGAGAGTCGCCCTGCTACTCCCCTCAATGGCCATTGGCCAGCGCCTCCTCCTCATCTCGTTGATGACTTTGCAGACTCGCACCCCAATGTTAGGTCGGTGACCTTACTTTTGCCCCAGGCTGCCCGCCTGACCGAATGCCAGAAACCAGGTGCTGCTTTGCACCTTTACTCGATGAAAGTTCAGAAACTTCATGCCAATTCAGGAGATCAGTGTCGAACTACTTGTAAGTCTCCACCACCTCTCAATGTCCGGCAAACTTTTCTCTCTCTAAAAGGGAGTCTACCAATCAGAACCCGATGTTGTCTGTATTGTTTGCTAATAAGCTCAATAAACTCAACAGCAAATTTAGATCTTCCAACACCCATTGGTGTTCCCACCACAAGAATCAACTCTCCACAAGGAGCCCTCCTATTGGCTGGGGCCCCACACCGCAGCTCTGTGTTTCACTGAAAATGTGCCTCTGAAAGTTCCTCATCCCTGGAACCATTCTCGTAAACCTCTCCTGCACGCTCTCCAATGCCTTCATATCCTTCCCAAAATGCAGCACCCAGAACTGTATGCAATACTCCAGCTGAGGTCTAAGTAGTGTCTTATACAAGATCAACATAACCTCTTTCCTCGTGTACTCTATGCTCCTATTAAACTTTAGGATACTGTACACTTTATTAATTGCTTTTGCAACCTGTCCTGCCACTTTAATGACTTATGCACATGTACACACAGGTCCCTCTACTCTTGCACCTCCTTTAGAGTGGTACCGTTTATTTTATATTGTCTCTCCATGTTCTTCCTACCAAAATGAATCATCTCACATTTCTATGTATTGGACTGCATGGTTCACCTATCTGCCCAATCCACCAACTTGTCTATGCCCTTTTGAAGTTCTACACTGTCCGCCTCATCGTTTACAATGCTTCCAAGTTCTGTATTATCTGTAAATTTTGAAAATTGTTCCCTGTACACGGAGGTCTAGACCATCAATATATATCAGGAAAAGCAAGGGTCCCAATACTGATCGCTGGAAAGCTCGAATACAAACCTTCCTCCAGTCCAGAAAACAGCCATTCACAAATTAAGTTTGTGCAGTGCCCCCCAGCTCCTAGCTACCTGAATCCCCAAGTATCGAAAGCTCCTTTCCGCCCTCCTCAACGCTAGGTCGTCTATCCCTCTTCCCTGGTCCCCCGGATGGATCACAAAGAGCTCACTCTTTCCCACATTGAGCTTATAGCCTGAAAAGTCTCAAACTCCCGTAGAATCTGCATTACCTCAACCATCCCCTCCACTGGATCCGTCACATACAGCAACAGGTCGTCTGCGTACAGCGACACTCGATGTTCCTCTCCCCCTTGGAGCACCCCCTTCCATTTCCCCGACTGCCTTAACGCCATGGCCAAAGGTTCAATTGCTAATGCGAATAGCAGAGGGGACAGGGGGCATCCCTGCCTCGTTCCTTGATACAGCCAGAAATACTCCGACCTCCGCCGGTTCGTGACCACACTCGCCACCGGGGCTTCATACAGGAGCTTAACCCAACTGATAAACCCTCCCCCGAACCCAAACCTCCTCAACACGTCCCAGAGATACTCCCACTCTACCCGATCGAAGGCCTTTTCCGCGTCCATGGCTGCCACTATCTCCGCTTCTCCCTCCACCGATGGCATCATTATCACATTTAGGAGCCTTCGCACATTAGTATTTAACTGCTTACCCTTTACGAATCCCGTCTGGTCCTCATGAATCACCCCCGGGACACAGCCCTCAATCCTCATGGCCAACATTTTTGCCAGCAACTTAGCGTCTACATTAAGGAGCGAGATTGGTCTATACGACCCACATTGCAGTGGGTCCTTATCCCGCTTCAAGATCAAAGAGATCGTCGCCTCCGACATTGTCGGGGGCAGGGTCCCCCCCCTCCCTTGCTTCATTGAAGGTCCTTACCAGCAACGGGGCTAACAGGTCTACATATTTCCTGTAGAACTCCACCGGGAACCCATCCGGCCTCGGGGCCTTCCCTGCCTGCATTCTCCCAAGTCCTTTAACCAGCTCCTCCAACCCAATTGGCTCCCCCAAACCAGCCACCTCCTGCGCCTCCACCCTTGGGAACCTCAACTGATCCAAGAATTGCCACATCCCCTCTTTTCCCCCTGAGGGCTGGGACCTATACAGTTCCTCATAAAAGGCCTTAAAAGCCTCATTCACTTTCCCTGCCCTCCGCACCATAGTTCCCCTGCCATCTTGGACTCCACCTATTTCCCTCGCTGCCATCCTCTTACGGAGCTGGTGTGCCAGCATCCGGCTCGCCTTCTCCCCATATTCGTATATCGCCCCCTGTGCCTTCCTCCACTGTGCCTCTGCCTTCCCTGTGGTCAACAGGTCGAACTCCGTCTGGAGACTTTGTCTCTCCCAGAGTAGTCCCTCATCCGGAGCCTCTGCATAGCTCCTGTCCACTCTTAAAATCTCCCCCACTAACCTCTCCCTTTCCCTGCCCTCTCTCTTCACCCTGTGAGCCCTGATGGAGATAAACTCTCCCCTGACCACCGCCTTCAGCGCCTCCCATACTACTCCCACCTGCACCTCCCTGTTGTTGTCAGCCTCCAGATACCTTTCAATACACCCCCGCACATTTCCTCGTCTGCCAGCAGTCCCACATCCAACCTCCACAATGGGCGTTGGTCCTTCTCCTCCCCCCCAACTCCAGCTCCACCCAGTGCGGGCCATGTTCTGAAATGGCTATGGCCGAATACTCCGTTGCCTCCACTTTCGGGATCAATGCCCTGCCCAGAACAAAAAAAATCTATCCGGGAGTAAGCCTTATGAATGTGGGAGAAAAAAGAAAATTCTCTGGCCAAAGGCCTGGCAAATCTCCACGGATCTACTCCCCCCATCTGATCCATAAACCCCCTAAGCACCTTGGCCGCAGCAAGCCTCTTCCCCGTCCTAGATCTGGAACAATCTAATGCTGGGTCCAGCACCGTGTTAAACTCCCCACCCATTATCAAACTCCCTGCCTCCAGGTCCGGAATACGCCCCAACAGCCATTTCATGAATCCAGCATTGTCCCAGTTTGGGGCATATACATTCACCAGTACCACCTCCGTCCCCTGCAACCTACCACTCACCATCACGTATCGATCTCCCTTGTCCGCTACTATGTTCTTGGCCACAAAGGACACCCCCTTTCCCACCGGTATTGCCACCCCTCTACTCTTCGCATCCAGCCCCGAATGGAACACCTGTCCCACCCATCCCTTCCTTAACCTGACCTGATCTGCCACCTTCAGATGTGTCTCCTGAAGCATGACCACGTCTGCCTTCAGTCCCTTTAGGTGCGCAAACACTCGGGCCCTCTTAACAGGCCCATTTAGGCCTCTCACATTCCACGTGATCAGCCGGATTGGGGGGTTACCTCCCACCCCCTCCCCCGCAGACTAGCGATCTCCTATCTTAGGCCAGTCCCGTGCTCGCTCCTCCCGCACCTTCTAGTCCCCCAGGCGGGGGACCCCCGCCCCGACCACCTCTTCCATTTTCAGTTCCCCCTCGGACAGTGCAGCAGCAACCCTAAACACCCCCCCTCCCCCCCCGCTAGATCCACATCTAGCTCTTTTCCTCCCCTCATATTACTTCTGTGAGTCAGCTGACTTCTGCTGACCCCGGCTTCCCCCTGATCTCCATGTGGGAGTCTCTCCTCCTCCTTACCTTCCTCCATCCTCCATTCCCCCCCCCCCCCCTTTTGGCACGGGAAAAAGCCCACGCTTTCCTGAGCCAGCCCCGCCCCCTATGGCGCAGCTCCTATTGCGGCCATTATCCCAGTTCCCTCATCCCCGAGTCTCACCTCCCTCCAGCACCGACGCCCACATTCCCCATCATCATCATCTTGTCTGCAGAAAAGAAAAAAGGAAATTTTAGGAATTTTAACCAGGACTCTACCCACATCCCCATCCATCATCCCACCCATGCAATATTCTTTACCCTTATTTACAACCCCCTGTACAACCACATCTCCTCAGTTCGAGTCCAGTTTTTCCATCTGAATAAAAGGTCCAAGCCTCTTCTGGCGTTTCAAAATAATGGTGTTGGTCCTGATAAGTAACCCACAGTCGCGCAGGCTGCAGCATGCCAAACCCGACCTTTTTTTTTTTTTTTTTTTTTAAATGCAGCGCCGCCTTGGCCCGGTTGAAGCCAGCTCTCCTCTTTGCCACCTCTGCGCACCAATCCTAGTATACTCGGATCACCGCGTTCTCCCATCTACTGCTCCGCACCTTCTTGGCCCATCTCAGCACACTTTCTTAGTCCACGAAGCGGTGGAACCTTGCCACTATCGCCCTTGGCGGCTCATCTGCCTTGAGTCTCCTCGCCAGGACCCGATGAGCTCCTTCCAGCTCCAGGGGGGGTCGGAGAGGCCTCCGCACCCATCATCGAATGGAGCATCGTGCTCACATACGCCCCAGCATCAGCTCCCTCCACTCCTTCGGGAAGACCCAGAACCCAGAGGTTATTCCTTCTCGACCTGTTCTCCAGGACCTCAATTCTCTCGGCCCACCTCCTGTGCACTGCCTCTTGCGCCTCCATTTTTACCGCCAGGCCCAGGATCTTGTCCTTGTTGGTATTCACTTTCTCATTCACCACACGAAGCTCCACCGCTTGGGTCTTCTGGGTCTCCTTCAGCCCCTCGATCGGCAACAGCATCGGCGCCAGCACCTCCTTTTTCAGCTCCTCCACACATCGCTTGAGGGACTCCTGCTGGTCTGGCCCCCACGCTGCTCGCTCTCCGCCATCTTGTCTTTTTCCACTCATTTTGGTCTCTGCTGCAGGGCCTCTTTCCTCGTCGCTCCACCGCTGATCTCTGCCATATATTGTGAGGGGGGACCTCACTGCACCTTCCCACACGGGATTGAATCAAAACAGCTCCGTTGGGGCTCCTCTGGAGAGCCATAAAGTCCATAGTCGCGGGTGCTGCCGAAACGCGCGGCTTAGCTCCGCATCGCCGCAACCGGAAGTCAAAACATCCATTCACAACTACTCTGTTTCCTGTCACTCAGCCAATTGTCCATCCATGTTGCTACTGTCCCTTTTAGCTCATGAGCTACCACTTTTATCACAAATCTGCTGTTCGGCACTGTATCGAATGTCTTTTGGTAGTTCACGTATGCCACATTCACAGCATTGCCCTCATGAACTCTCTCGGTTACCTCTTCAAAACATCTTCAGCAAGTTAGTTAAACACGATTTTCCCTTAAGAAATCCATGCTGTTTTTCCTTAATTAACCAGAATTTGTCCATGTGACTATTAATTCTGTCCTGAATTATAGTTTCTAGAAGTTTCCCCCTACCAAAGTTAAACAGTCTGATCTGTTAATTGTTGGAATGATCCTTGTACCCTTTTTCTGGCACCATCCCAGAGTTCAAGGAAGACTGAAAAATTATGGCCAGTGCTTCTGTAATTTCCACCCTCACTTTCCTCAGCATCTTTGAATGCATCGCATTCAGTCACAGTGCCTTGTCCACTTTAAAGTGCAGACAGTCTATCCAATACCACTTCATCAATTTTAAAATCTTCGAGTGATTGAATTTCCTTCACTTTCGCTATGGCCTGTGCAGCATCATCTTCCTTGGTAAAGACAGATGCAAAGTATTCATTCAATACCTCAGCCATGACCTCTGCCTTAATGTGTAAATATCCGTTTTGGTGCCTATTCAGCCTTATTCCTTTCACCACTCTTTTACAATTTACATGCCTACTTTAGAATTCAATTTCTGAAAACAATGTCACCAAAGGGCAGCATTTAAGGAGTGGACCAAGGCTAGTCCCTGGAGAACTTGAGGTGACAATGTGTACTGAGGAGAAAAGCAATTGTTAAAAATTCTTTGGCGACAACTGTATAAAAGTGGAACCAGGCAAGGCAAGTCTTTTGAGCTGTACAACAGGGAAGAGGTGTTGGATGAGGATAGTATGTGGACTATGTAAAAACAAACCAGGATCACAGCCATTGAAAATCTGAATTTGGTTGGGGTCTTTTCAATGCTGTGGGAGGATGGCAATGGATCAGCATTCTGGTCACATCACCTGTCAAGTACCCATCCTACACGGAGGGCGTTGGCGACAGCGCCACTCTTGGTGGCCCCAGGGAAATAATCAGGGAGTCCGGTAGCAGTAGCGACGTTGAAAATCTGGAGGCAGTTGCGCCAACACTTTAGGCTGGGGGCGGGGTCAAGGGAAATGGCAATTCGGGGGAATCACAGGTTTGAGCCAGGGAACTGGGATGGGAGTTTTCAGAGATGGGAGGAGGGAGTCAGGGCATTAAAGGATTTGTTTCTAGGGGGCCGGTTTGTGGGATTGAAGGAGCTGAGGGCAAAATATGAGTTGGGGCAAGGGAAAATGTTGAGGTCTATGCAGGTCTGAAATGTTGCTAAAAAGGAGATACAGAGATTTCTGGTGGCGCCGGCCTCCACACTGGTAGAGGTGGTGCTGACGACAGGGGGAATGGAGAAGGGGGTGGTGTCTACAATTTATGGGGCGCTTCTGGGAGAAGAGAAGGCACCGCTGGAGGGGATTAAGGTAAAGTGGGAGGAAGAGCTGGGAGAGGGCATGGTGGAGGGGTTGTGGTGGGAGGTGCTCCGGAGGATAAATGCCTTCACCTCATGTGCGAGGTTGGGGCTGATACAGCTGAAGGTGGTGTATGGGGCGCACATCACAAAGGCGAGGATGAGCCGACTCTGAGGGGTGGAGGATGTTTGTGAATGTTGCATGGGGGGGTCCCGCAAACCACATTCATAAGTTTTGGTCCTGTCCAAAGCTAGAGGGGTATTGGAGGAAGATGTTCAGGGTAACTTCGAAGGTGGTGTATGTGAGGCTTAAGCCGGATCCTCGGGGTATCGGATCGGCCAGGGTTGGAAGCGGGTGCGGAGGCAGATGTTTTAGCCTTCGCCTCGCTGATCGCCTGAAGGTGGATCCTGTTGTGGTGAAGGTCAGTTTCTCCAACCTGTGCCCTGATGTGGCGGGGTATCCGTTTGGAGTTTTTAAACACTCGAGAAGGTGAAGTTTGAGTTCAGGGGAAGGGTTCTACGATTCATGGGCTTTGTTTATTACGCATTTCCAAGAATTAGATGACATCGAACATTTGGGGGGGGGGGGGGGGGGAATGTTGGACTGTATATGTTGTTGGTGACTATGTATGGTGGATTCCTGAATCCTTTTCTTTGATGTTTGTATTTAAAATGTTAAGGGTTGTTTGGGGGTTGGTGGGAGGGAGGAATTGCTGGCCAGGGGATTGGCATTGTATTTGTTACCATTGATTGTTTGTTGGTGGGTGTAAATTTGGATGAAAATGTGAAAAAGGAGAAGAAAAATATTTATTTTTTAAAAAAAGTACCCATCCTACACCAGGCAAGCCAATGATCCTCCTGGCAAAACAAATTCAACAAGTCGGTCTGTACTTGAGGAATCCCGGTTTCACCTAATTAAAAACTGCCAACAATATGAAATTGTGCATCGCCCATACCATGGGACCTGCACATCATATCCTGCAACTCAATGTTGAGCAACTGTCTGTAACCAAGAGACACCTAGTTAGCACCCTTCCCAACAAGATGAACATCTCCCCTCAGATGAAGCCAGGTGGTACAATAGTCAATTTCAAACCGATATGCCATATTGTACACCCTAGGCACTACCATGCCACATTTGTCCAAGCAACCATTGCTGATGCAGTCCATCTGTTCTCCACTGAATCCTGTCATCATCAAGGATACCTTCTGGATAGAAAACATCTGCAAGCCCCCTCCCAATCCTACCACACTCAGCTGTCTATAATAGCCAGCATACAGACTGGGGCTATCAAGAAATTGATGCAGATGGTGAAATATTTGCAAACTAGACCTTACAGCAGGACTTTCTTCTCATTCATGATCCCAAATAACTTGGAACTTTCTACTCTGCCAGATAGAAACGTGACTACTCTCCTGAGTTGTGCTGGGCCAGCTAAGTGTGCAGCAATCCATTTCTTGCATCATGCCAAATCTTGCTCGGCACAGATCATCACTGATCCATGTTTGGACTTCACCAGGTCAAAGAAACAGTAAAATCAGCAAAAAGCCAACTGGGAGGAATGCAAGATATTATAATACCACCACGAAATATCCTCATTCCATTCCAAGGCGAAAACACCCAGTATCCTGGAATTGGAATTTGCCTCTCTATACCTTGGAATTGGAATTTGCCTCTCTACTCTAACAATGATAATCCTCCAGGTGACTCATATGTGGCAGACCATCTGATCAAATCCCTAGATTGTGATCAGGTCAGATGCCTGACTTCACCCACTCAGGTCAGAAATATTGGAGCCATACACCACCTCAGAGCAGCCTTGCAACCATTAAAGCCAAACTGCCTATTAGTAAATGCAAATCAGGTAATGAGACATCTCACTCACATGGGAAACGCACCATTGAAAAATAAAAGCGAAGATGCAAATCTGGAGCAAGTGGAGATCCTTTCATAGGCAGCACAATGGATTTGGACAATGTACTACAAACCATCAAGCTGGGAACTGCTGCTGGTTATGACAACATGCTCCCTGAATTCCTAAAACACCTTGGCCCAAGGGCCTGCTTCTAGTTGACCCAATTCTTTATATGGGTCATATACAAGGAACACTGCCGAAATCCTGGCCGTATCCAAAATCATCAGCCTCTCAAAACCAAACAAAGACTCAAAATTACCATCAAACAACTAGCCAATTCCCCTGCTATCTGTAAGCTTCAAGGTAGTAGAGCACCTAATTCTACAGCGGATTAAACCAGAAGTGGAAAACATCCCAAATGCAGACCAAGCAGGTTTTTGACAAGAAAGAAGCACATGTGATCACGTCCTTGCAATAATCACTTTCAGTGAAATGGCTTTCAAAGAAAACACAAAACGGGCAATTTTTGTTGACCTCACTACATCGCCTGGCCTATTCATCAAAACATCAAGAGTTCTCCCCCCTGGGTTACTGACACCACTGAACTGCTATTCCAGGACATTCCAGGGTTCATATGAGTGACAAGACTAGTGCCAGGAGGAAACAGATGAATGGGCAACCCTAGAGGTCTGTCTTAGCCCCAAATCCTGTTCAACTTGTACATCAACGACTTGCCCCAACCCAGTCCTGGAAGTTTATCCATGCAGGTGACATCTGTTGTGACACACAGCCATAGTTTTACCCTGAGCTGTAAGTTGCACTAAACAATGAAATTGCAAAGCTGGCCAACTACTGCAAGACATGGTGCCTACGACCAAGAGCCAGTAAAACAATCCCCAGCACATTCCACCTTCCCAATGTCATCACTAAAAGAGAACTGAGCATCACCCTGGACAGCCAGAGACTGAAGCACAATCCCCATCTTGTGGATCTAGGCTTCAGCCTTGACAGACACTAACATACAGACAGTCCCTCATCAAGACATCAGAAACAATTAAAACATGCAACAACCTCCTCCTTAATCTGGCCGGTACCTCATGGGGATCACAGGTCCTTAAGGACCTCGGCTCTTGCCATCACGTACATAACTGCAGAATTCTGCAGTTCAGTATGGTGCCAATCCTCCACGCCAAACTGATCAATGTAGAACTCAACAATACATATCACCATAGTGAGGGCAGCATGGTGGCACAGTGGTTGGCACTGCTGCCTCACAGCACCAGGCATCCGGGTTCAATTCCGACCTTGGGTGACTGACTGTGTGGAGTTTGTACTTTCTCCCCGTATCTGTTTGGGTTTCTTCCGGGTGCTCGGGTTTCCTCCCACAATCCAAAGATGTGCAGTTAGGCAGATTAGCCAACCTAAGTTTACTGCACCTTAGTGTCCCAAGATGTGTAGGTTAGGTGTAGTTACAGGGATAGGGTGGGGGAGTGGGCCTAGGTAGGGTGCTCTGTCAGAGGGCTGTGCAGACTTAATGGGCCGAATGGCCTCCTGTGCTGTAGGAATTTTATGGTTCTTCTATTCAAATAATTCAGCTCTCAGTCTTAAGCAACATTTCTTCCCACATTGGCAGATAATTGCAACAAGCTAGCTAATGGAGAAGGTTTACCCCAACCCAAGCCTGCCCTTATTCAATGAGCTGCTCTACCCATCAGCCACATGCCTTCCCTCATGCCTCATATAGTTAACCCCACCATGCGGAGGAATGCATCCGAGGACCTATGGCAGGGGGAAAACATCCACCGGAAACCACTTTTGTTGTAGACCCCATTGTTTGATAAACCAGGCTTTGATTTTCCATAACAACAGTGAGCCCATTTAAACCATTTCCAGACTGGCAAAGATTGCTGTGCAGCCACCCAACATTAGTGAAACAGCCAAGGTCGTCCAGGCTGCAGCAGTGGTGCAATCCACCAATGATTCACATTGTCACCGAGTGTCCGGTGACTAAACTTAGAAGACGGACTCAAAGTTCCCCATCTAGCCACTTACAAGGCTATTGCTTGGCTCCGTGACTACGCACACACCAAATAGATACTGTGGGAGGGATGGAGTCTGACTGCAAGGATTAAAACTCAGGGTTGAGGGAGAAATGAGCAATCAAGAAACAACAATCAAGGATATGATGGGGAGGGTGGGCAGCATGTGGCGCAGTGGATAGCACTGGAACTGCGGCGCTGAAGACCCGGGTTCACCCCCACAACCCAAAGATGTGCAGGTTAGGTGGATTGGCCATGCTAAATTGCCCCTTAATTGGAAAAACAAAAATAATTGGTTACTCTAAATTTTTAAAAAAGGATATGGGGAGGAAAGGAAAGTTGAGGATAAGGCAATAAGATGAGACGGCAGAGCATGGTGTCTTTTTTTCAGGAAATTGATGGAGGTTTTGAAAGAAAGATTGCCATTTACAACGTCAATCTGTAAGTTGGGTTGTCAGAGTCTTGTAACAACAGGACCAAGGGAGCATCAGATTGGCTTCACGAATGACATCTAGTGAGGAGATGAGCATTCACAGCTAGGGAGGCAGCAATTAGCTTGGTGGGTAAGAAGATAGTGGGAACAGAGGCAGCTAAAAAGATGGTCTCTACTTTGGTGATAACAAAAATAATGAGCTGCTCACACTTGTGGATGGAAGTGAGGATGGATGGGGCAGAGATTTGAGCAGGTGGCTGGGTAGCACTGTGTCATATCGCAAGTCGAATAATGAAACAAAGTCTTGTTGAAGTTTCCCCAAAGAGTGGCATCTTGGCCATTTTTTTTTTTTAAAAAAGCTTTTCCAACATTTCCATACCATTGCTAATAGAACATAGAACCGTACAGCTGTACTGATTACATTAGATCACATTCATTACTAACATTGTTACTGGCAAGTGTTTACTGTTGTTAGAAATGATTTGTTAGAGGTTTTTCCTAAACAACCTATGTACTGCTGAGCAAACCATTTGAATCTTCAGGTCTCTGCACATTATACTGATTTCAACACTTTCAAGTAAATTTAGCACCGTCACCACACCCATGTGGAACTGGTTCACACCTTCCAGTTGCTCATTTCAAAATATCAGGGCAAAATCCTGTATTAAGCCACTTGACAATGGAAACATCCATCATAGGAAAGAGAGATGAAGGTAGAATCACTCAAACAAAGTTCAAGGAACAGAAATTCCTGGCGGCAGCATTGTGCTCCCATGACTTTGTATTTTTCTCCACTCGCCAATTCTAACAAATAGCAAACAACTTGCCAGAAGTCCAATGGCACTGCACAAATACGATGGCAGTGAACAGTAGTGGGCTACAGGAGATTATTGAAAGCATGAGCAAAAGAGTAAATTTTAAATAGCCTTTTTAATACTAGTGTCTGTTTTTAAGACCATAAGACATAGGAGCGGAAGGCCATTCGGCCCATCGAGTCCACTCCACCATTCAATCATGGCTGATTTCAACTCCATTTACCCACTCTCTCTCTCCATAGCCCTTAATTCCTCGAGAAATCAAGAATTTATCAACTTCTGTCTTAAAGACACTCAACGTCCCGGCCTCCACCGCCATCTGTGGAAATGAATTCCACAGACCCACCATTCTCTGGCTGAAGAAATTTCTCCTCATCTGTTCTAAAGTGACTCCCTTTTATTCTAAGGCTGTGCCCCCGGGTCCTAGTCTCCCCTGCTAATGGAAACAACTTCCCTACGTCCACCCTATTTAAGCCATTCACTATCTTGTAAGTTTCTATTAGATCTCCCCTCAACCTCCTAAACTCCAATGAATATAATCCCAGGATCCTCAGACGTTCATCGTATGTTAGGCCTACCATTTCTGGGATCATCCGTGTGAATCTCCTCTGGACCCGCTCCAGTGCCAGTATGTCCTTCCTGAGGTGTGGGGCCCAAAATTGCTCACAGTATTCTAAATGGGGCCTAATTAATGCTTTATAAAGCTTCAGAAGTACATCCCTGCTTTTATATTCCAAGCCTCTTGAGATAAATGACAACATTGCATTTGCTTTCTTAATTACGGACTCAACCTGCAAGTTTACCTTTAGAGATTCCTGGACTAGGACTCCCAAGTCCCTTTGCACTTCAGCATTATGAATTTTGCCACCGTTTAGAAAATAGTCCATGCCTCTATTCTTTTTTCCAAAGTGCAAGACCTCGCACTTGCCCACGTTGAATTTCATCAGCCATTTCTTGGACCACTCTCCTGAACTGTCTAAATCTTTCTGCAGCCTCCCCACCTCCTCCATACTACCTGCCCCTCCACCTATCTTTGTATCATCGGCAAACTTAGCCAGAATGCCCCCAGTCCCATCATCTAGATCGTTAATATATAAAGAGAACAGCTGTGGCCCCAAAACAGAACCCTCCGGGACACCACTGCTTAAGAAAAATAAATTCTACAGTTCCAACAGAGCTATAAAAAAGTTTGCATTTATGTAGTGCCTTTCACAACCACTGCACATCTCAAAGCACTTTACAGCCAACAAAGTACTTTTGAATTGTAGCCACTGCTGTAATATGAGCACAGCAAACTCCCAAAAATACCATTGTGATTATGACAAGATCATTTTTTTCTGTGAAGTTGGCAGAGAGCTAAACACTGGCTGGACAAGGACACTGGGGATAGCTCTCATGCTATTTTTCAAAATAGTGTCATGAGATTTTTTTTTTGCATCCACCCAAGCAGAGAGATGGGGGCCTTGGTTTAATACTCACCCCTCAGTACTGCACTCAAACTTCAGCCTTGATATTTGTGCTCAAACCCTGGAGTGGGACTTGGAACTTGGAACCTTGTTACTCAGAGGCAAGTGTGTTAGGACTGGAGCCGCAGCTGACACACACAAACCCCAAACAGAAATTACTGGAGGGAAACTAGTGTTACTCATCACTAGGTACTGGCAAGAATAGGTTTCCCTAATTACTCTTCGGAACTTGCCATTTGACAAAAAACATTAAAAAGGCAAAGAAAGTCTGTTTGCTGCATGGACTACACATCTTTCCACCATGTGCAAAGTGGAGCTCAAAACTGCCCACAAGGAGGGAGGAATAAGAAAAGACAAGTCATCGGACAAGTCATCAAGACCTACGCAGTTATTCTTATTGCCCTCAGAGACGGTGCCAGAGAAAGGCTGATAAACTGCTGGATCAGATTACCCGCCAACCTCCTTCACAATAGAATAGCTCTGGATCAAGTGTTTGAGAAGCAGAAAAATAAACAGGTGTGTTGGTTTAGTGATTTTGACTCTAAGGTTAGCACACAATTACAAATATAAAACTGTTCAAATATATCAAACCGCACTTCATTTAGCAATGCAATAATCTATAACAACTCCTCTTAAATTCTTACCAGTGTATCCTGCTGTCCAGCCCCAAGAAGACACCATAGCCAGCAGCCATTTGAACATTATTCCTTCCACATGCCAGAACAGTTTACTGTTAAGTAATTTCAATGGCTGAAGAACTATGAGATACAAAACATAGGATGGAATCGCAACCAGGTTGTTGATGACCATAAAAAGAAATCGGATTGTGCCTTTCATCAATATCCAGCTGCCATGCTGTATTTCCTTTCTGTTCATTGCCATGCCTCTACCTCCTCTGCCTGGCCCTGCAGAAACAATAATAGATTTTTGTACAAAATGCAAATAAATCAACAAGATTACAAATTGTGTTCTACAGCAATGACATAAAAGGAATGCTTAGCTAATAATAATAATCTTTGTTAGTGTCACAAGTAGGCTTACAGTAACACGGCAATGAAGTCTCTGTGAAAATCCCCTCGTCGCCATACTCCGGCGCCTGTTCGGGTACACGGAGGGAGAATTCAGACTGTGCAAGTTCAGTCGGAAGTTAGGAAGGCAAATGCAATGTTAGCATTCATGTCGAGAGGGCTAGAATACAAGAGCAGGAATGTACTTCTGAGGCTGTATAAGGCTCTGGTCCGACCCCATTTGGAGTATTGTGAGCAATTTTGGGCCCTGTATCCAAGGAAGGATGTGCTGGCCTTGGAAATGGTCCAGAGGTGGTTCACAAGAACGATCCCTGGAATAAAGACTTGTCGTATGAGGAAAGTTTAAGGACTCTGGGTCTGTATTCATTGGAGTTTCGAAGGATGAGGGGGGGGGAATCTTATTGAAACTTACAGGATATTGTGATGCCTGGACAAAGTGAACATGGAGGATGTTTCCAATTGTAGGAAAAACTAGAACCAGAGGGCACAACCTCAGACTAAAGGGACGATCCTTTAAAACAGAGATGAAGACTTTCTTCAGCCAGAAGTTGGTGAATCTGTGGAACTCTTTGCCGCAGAAGGCTTTGGAGGCCAAATCATTGAGTGTCTTTAAGACAGAAATAGATAGGTTCTTCTTGATTAATAAGGGGATCAGGGGTTATGGGGAGAAGGCAGGAGAATGGGGATGAGAAAAATATCAGCCATGATTGAATGGCGGAGCAGACTTGATGGGCCATGTGGCCTAATTCTGCTCCTACGTCTTATAGTCTTAGGGAGCCAAATGAACCCGATGAAGAGTATTGGTGTCCATCATGTATAAAAACTGGCTGCAAGAGTTAAAAACATTTATTAGTCAAAAAACAATTGCTCAATCTTATGACTCTGATTTGGCAATGCTGGACATTGTGAAGTAGAATGCAGCAATTGCATAGCTTGAAACAAAGACTGAGAAATATCTAGGAAGCAAAACTGCAATTGTTCATAGGACAGGAGCTGTCAAGGTCAATGCATATAATTAAACAAACTTCAAATCATAGCTAATAAATATATTGTACAAAACTAAATCAAACAGGAGTTGAACACCTTTATTACAAAAAGCCATCTGAAAGTGAGGTAGTGCATAATATTCAGACATACTATGGCTGTGGTTATATTCCATGACTGGAGTGTGATTTGCAGCTAGCAAATATAGTGATTTGCTGATTGCTGGAGATATGAATGGCACACCAGCTGCCAGGAGAATATTTTGTGACTACTGCAAAAACATTTGTTTTGATCACAAGTTGGAGCATTCGCTATGTCAAAACTTTTTTTTAAACAACTTAAACACGTTTTAAACTGACACTGTACTGAAGTGGATTATACCCAAACACATTCAGTCTCTTACTCAAGCCAGGTTGGGATCTGATTGCAGAGTTTTGTCACTTTTGCTGCACAACAGCAGAAATGTAACGGCACCTGCACATTGATTTCCACATTATCTACAGTTAAATTAGAAAAGCAGCATCCTGTACTTGGAAACACAATGCCATCTGCATACAAGAACCAAGTTGCATTAATTGCGTACTCATTACAAGTGTACTCATTATAGTAAAAAAGCCAAAGTTACTCGAGTACTGAAACCATAAAATTCAATTCTTTGGACGCTTTGCTAGAATTAAGGATTAAGTTGTCAACATACAAATTTTGTAATTGAAGCGTTCATCACTAAATGAAACTTGAAACATAGAATATTAATGTTCACCTTCACCAGACACATCATTCTCACGAAAACAGTAATGAGAAACCATCTCATCCTATAGCTTTACACCAAAGAATTTGAGGGAAGTACTCTTCAAAGCACATTCAATTTAATAAATAAACGAACGATTAACATATTTTGCTTTTAAATTAACAGGTTCATACTGGCAATAACGAGAATTGTGTTTTGAAGGTTAAATAGAAAGAAAATTAACCTCAACATATATTTAACATATAGTGTCAAATGCTAACTTCCGAAAATTGCTACTTGAAATACAGGAACTGCTAACGTACCTATTATCAATGGAGGAGACACCGGAGTATGTCCGCCCAGTTACGTCACTACTTTACATTTCAATTTCCTTTAATCGGTTTAACAAAAAGAAACCGTGTCTTTGGAATACAAAAGACAAAACCAAAATATAGTCCCAGGCTCATTTTAAAATTCAAGGCTAAATGCAGATTGTCCACTTTTGGGAATCCTGGGCAACAAGACTTGCCGATTACATGTGTAAAGATTCACTTTCTCGCTCTAGGCTAGCCCTTGTTGTTCAGCTACTTTGGTCACGACTGACAAAAAGCAGCCGACTTGCTTTCTCTGTCGCTTGGATAGATTTGCCTGTGACTTCCCCACGCCCACGTTTTCTTTTTTTTTTTGGGGGGGGGGGGGGGGAAGAACAAGCGAACGAGCAGAATTAAAGCTAGAATATAATTCAAACAGAAGTATTAAACACAGCCTTACCTATGTTGTTTGTGACCCAGAATCTATAAATGGAAATAATATCGAGATGAAGGGGACAGCGAGAGAATGCTGGACGGTTACTATTGTGGTAGCTGAGAGGTCATGGACTGATCGTCTGGGCAGTTACTCAAAGATATGACGGGGATGAACATCAACTGCCTGAAGCCACTGGGCCAAGAAGAAGCTGGTTTCCTTACTGATATCCTGACAAGAATGATAAGACACGAAAAGAATACAAATAATCCAGTCGGTGATTAATACCGTTCACAATATCCGCACCTGACAAGTGCTAGCCAGCCCTTCCCTTCCTCGGTGCCATGCCCATTTTGGAGACTTTAAACCGACGATGTTCACTTTCGAGCCGATCAGCTACATTAAACGTTCTCTCTCCTTCCTTAGCCCTCTCAGTTATTTAAAAAAACACAATACAAATAATCTCCCGATGGTAATCCCTCAATGTTAAGATATTAAACGGCTTAATTCATTTTCAATACAAATGGACAGGCAGGATCCCCTTGGGGGTAACGACCCGGCTGCTAGCTTGTCTAAAAAGCGAGCCTGTGTCCCCCTCGACAATGAAGAGTTAGTAGGAGCCCAGCTTGAACAATTATCACACATACTGTGACTCTCACATGGCTCGCGGGGCTGTGGGCGCTGCAGCAGGCTCAGCGCGCGGGGCTGGGCTGCGCATTCACCGCCCGGCGTTCCAGAACCCTGGAGCCCGGCACATTCCACTACCAGAACCTTCTCCTTGTGTCTCCACTACAATCTCCGGCCTTCACGTACAAGCAGCCAAACCCGCACACCACCATCCCCACCCCCCTCCCTCCCAGCCTTCCTTCCCCCCCCGCCTCCTCCTCTCACGCATGACGCAGCACGTCAGGGCCACGCTCCGTGTCGAACAAAGGAAGAGAACGCGGGAGGAAAGCGGACTCAACTACTCTCTTTCGCGTTGTGTTCACATATGCGTTACGCTCCAGTTGCCAGCAACTCGTCCCAGCCGCCGATCCCTTTTTACGCTCATGGTAAAAGACAGCTTGTGGATCCGACGGTGAGAACGACTCCTTGGCCAAGACCCAAAGTACCGCACCTGGGGGAAAATCTGAAGTTAAAACAGAATGTGCTGGTAATATTCAGCGCGACAGCATCTTGTGGAGAGGAAGGAGAGTTAAGGGGCCTGATTTTAATTCGGTGTGAGTGAATGGATTTTAGTCAGTTAAAATCAGACCCAGTGTGTCAAGGCAATGGCCCTAATCGGAACTGAACGAGATTGGAAAAGTAGATGTTTAGAAACGTGGGAGGCCATTCGATTTGTCATATCTGTACCGGTCAGCAGAGCTATCTACCTTTCTAAATCCCACTTTCTGATCTGCAGCCCTAGAATTGCAGCAATACCAGTGTGTATCCAAGTACTTTTTACGTGTGCTTGAGGGCTTTTACCATTACTCCCTTCAGACAATGAGTTCCAAACCAAAGAACAAAGAAAAGTACAGCACAGGAACAGGCCCTTCGGCCCTCCAAGCCCGTGCCGACCATGCTGCCCGTCTAAACTACAATCTTCTACACTTCCTGGGTCCGTATCCCTCTATTCCCATCCTATTCATGTATTTGTCAAGATGCCCCTTAAATGTCACTATCGTCCCTGCTTCCACTACCTCCTCCAGTAGCGAGTTCCAGGCACCCACTATCCTCTATGTAAAAAAACTTGCCTCGTACATCTACTCTAAACCTTGCCCCTCGCACCTTAAACCTATGCCCCCCTAGTAATTGACCCCTCTACCCTGGGAAAAAGTCTCTGACTATCCACCCTATCTATGCCCCTCATAATTTTGTAGATCTCTATCAGGTCGCCCCTCAACCTCTGTCATTCCAGTGAGAACAAACCGAGTTTATTCACCTCTCCTCATAGCTAATGCCCTCCATACCAGGCAACATCCTGGTAAATCTCTTCTGCACCCTCTCTAAAGCCCCCATATCCTTCTGGTAGTGTGGCGACCAGAATTGAACACTACTCCGTGTGGCCTAACTAAGGTTCTATACAGTGCACCATGACTTGCCAATTTTTATACTCAATGCCCCGGCCAATGAAGGCAAGCATGCCGTATGCCTTCTTGACTACCTTCTCCACCTTGTGTTGCCCCTTTCAATGATCTGTGGACCTGTACACCTAGATCTCTCTGACTTTCAATATTCTTGAGGGTTCTACCACTGGGTATAAATAAATCTCCTTTTGTCACGATAATGGCTGGCACATTAGCACAGTGGTTAGCACCGTTGCTTCACAGCGCACGGGACCCGGGTTCAATTCCTGCCTTGGGTCACTGTGCGGAGTCTGCACGTTCTCCCCGTGTCTGTGTGGGTTTCCTCCGGCTGCTCCGGTTTCCTCCCACAAGTCCCAAAAGACATGCTTGTTAGGTGAATTGGGCTTTCAGTGTACCTGAACAGGTGCCGGAGCGTGGTGACTAGGGGATTTTCACAATAACTTCATTGCAGTGTTAATGTAAGCCTACTTGTGACAATAATAAAGATTATTATTAATGGATGATTGCCATGGTGTACTTCAGTATTAGATCAATGGTACACATTCCATGCTACTTGGGGTCACCTGACCTGTGGGCAGCACATGTTAAGGAAGGTTGTAACAAGGTTGCTGATGCCTTGCAGTTGTGTCTTCATGTGCTGAAAATGTGTTAGTAAAGTTAGTTTATAGCAATGGTCATCCTGCAACATAAAAACAAGACATCCTCATGTCTCCTAGAATCATTCAACAAATTACTTTAAATATATTCCCAGGTTATTGACCGCTCTGCTGAGGGAAATAGATTATACGTAATTTTATATGTCATCTCCGTCTC
This sequence comes from Scyliorhinus torazame, assembly GCF_047496885.1. Taxonomy (NCBI): domain Eukaryota; kingdom Metazoa; phylum Chordata; class Chondrichthyes; order Carcharhiniformes; family Scyliorhinidae; genus Scyliorhinus; species Scyliorhinus torazame. The sequence continues at coordinate 328,461,248 of NC_092707.1, read as the reverse complement.
CTCCAATGAAAATTAATCTGACCTAACTAACTTTTACTTATTCCTGACATCATAAAGCTCCTGTGTACCTTGTACACTCCAAAGTTCCTCTGCTCTACATTTCTCAGAATCTTACCATTTATTGTGTATTTCCATGCCTTGTTTGCCCTCTTAATTTTATTACTTCAAATAATTTGAATTCCATTTGCTATCTTTAGGCCCAGTGATGTTTTCCTGCAGTCTGCAGCTTTCTTCCTCACTATTAATCATGGGACAAGTTTTGTACCTTCCATAAACTTCTGAATCATGTCATCTGTACTTAAGTTTAAATCATTGACATTACAAAATGCAAATGAACCTCATACTGAACCTTTGGAACACCACTTGAAACACCTTCCAGTCACAAAAACATCCACTCACCATTTGTTACCCATTGCTTCCTGCTGAGCAATTTTAGATCAAACTTGCCACTTTCTTTCTGATCCCATGAGCTCTTTCTGACCAGTTTGCCTTGTGGGACCTTGTTAAAAGTTTTGCTAAAATAATGTAGTCGCATCAGATGCACTACCCTCATCCATCCTCTTTGTTAACACCTCAAAACGTTCTATTGCATTAGTCACACACAAACTTCCCTTAACAAATCCACGCTGTTTGTCTTTGATTAGTTTGTGCCTTTCTAAATAATGAGTAATACCGTCCCACTGAATTTTTAGCGATTAGGCTGACTGGTCTGTAATTTCTCAGCCTTTCTTTTTAAACAATGGTACAATGTGACCAGTTCTCTAGTCCTCCAGCACTACCCTGTAACCAGAGAGGATTGGAAAATAACAGTCAGAGCCTCTGCTATTAAATCTCTTCCTTCTCTTAAACGCCTAAGATAAATTTCATCCATGCCTGGTAATTTATCCACTCAAAGATTTTAAATTCCTCAATATTTTTTCTCTCACTGCATTTATGCCACCCAATATGTCACAAACCTCCTCCTTAACTACTATGCATCATATCCTTTTCTTATGATCATACTTGCAAAGTATTTGTGTACAAGTTACCTTTTCGATCTCCCATTGGCCCTACTCTATATTTAGTTATCCCCTTGTTCCTTATTTATAAGACATAATTGGGATTTCCTTGATTTTATTTGCCAATATTTTTAATGCCCTCTTTTTGTTTTCAAAGTTTCCTTTTTAATTTCACCCTGTCACTTTGTATATTCCTCCAAGCCTTCTGCAATATAGAGCTTTCAATATCTGACATAACCTTTCCTTTTTAGCATATATTTATACTGTATGTTCTTTGACACCCAGGTGCATCTATATTTGGGAGTCCCGTCCTTTTTTTGTGGGGAAAAAAGTGTTTGTACTGAACACCCTCTGATGCCTGCCACTCCTCCAACACTGATTTATTTTCAATTAGCTGTTCCCAGTAAACTTTTGCCAAATCACATGAATTAAGTTAAAGGACTTAACTCTCAATTTTGACAAAAGATCATCCAATTGAAACATTAACCCTGTTCGTCTATTCATGTAATGCTTGATCTGCTGAGTATTTCCAACACATAATTTTTCACACCAACTTGCATCAATACAGCACCTTTAACATGGAAATGGATATTTTACAGTAATTTAGAATAGTGACTTAAGAACCATTAAGACCATTTTATACTCATTTAAAATAAAACAGCATGCTTTATAGTTTTTATTTTGAGTCAGAATGTTGTGGGTTCAGATTCCAGGGTCTCCACACTTTCAGTGGAAACAGGTGTGAGGAACCCATGTGTACTGTTCCATAAAAATTGTCTAGCCAGCAGTTCAGTGCTAAACCTACAGGTTTCTGGTTTAGCAACTTCAGGCGAATTAAAATTACAGTAATCAGCAATTAGGAGCTAAGTTAATCTTATTAAGACTGCACCCTTTCATGTCTTTTTCATCCATTGACTAACCCCCTAAATCTCAGCTGACGTATCAGTGTAGTACTGTGGGAATGCTACACTGTCACTGTCTTCCCTTGCAGATCGAGGTAAAAGATTCCAGGGCACTATTTTGAAAAAGATTAGCTGAACTCTCCCAGTGATATACCAAGCAGAAAATGCAGGAAATACTCAGCAGGTCAGGCAGCATTTGTGGAAAGAAACTGAGTTAAAGTTGCAGGTCAGTGACATTTTGTCAGACCAAGTCTGACTATCACTTCCAATGTTACAGCCAAAATTAATTCCACAACCAAATAAAACAGATCATCCGAGGGCAACACGGTGGTGCAGTGGGTTAGCCCTGCTGCCTCACGTGCCGAGGTCCCAGGTTCGATTCTGGGTCACTGTCCGTGTGGAGTTTGCACATTCTCCCCGTGTCTGCGTGGGTTTCGCCCCCACAACCCAAAAAGATGTGCAGGCTAGGTGAATTGGCCGTGCTAAATTGCTCCTTAATTGGAAAAATGAATTGGATACTCCAATTTTTTTTTAAAAACAGATTATCTGGTCTTTAATTTATTGCTGTTGGTGAGATCTTGCTGAGTGCAAATTGGCTGCTATTTTATCTACTTTAGATTTAGATTTATTGTCACGTGTACCAAGGTACAGTGAAAAGTATTGTTCTGCGTACAGTCCAGGCAGATCGTTCCATATATGATAAACAGAGGACATAGGATAAATAAACAATGTAAATACATAGACATTGACATTGAGTGGAACATACGGAGTATAGTGCTACAGCAGTAGAGATGATGCGTAGAGAGGTCTATAAGTCCATAAGTGGGTCATTCAGGAGTCTGGTAACAGCAAGGAAGAAGCTGTCTTTGAATCTGTTAGTGTGTTTCCCAAACTTCTGCCCGATGGAAGAGGTTGAAAGAGAGAACAACCCAGTTGGGAGGGGTCCTTGATTATGCTGCCCGTTTTCCCAAGGCAGCGGGAGGTGTAGACGGTCAATGGATGGGAGGCAGGTTCGCATGATGGGCTGGGCTGTATTCACGACTCTCTAATTTCTTACCTTCTTGGGCCGAGCAGTTGCTATATCACGCTGTGATGCAGCCAGATAGGATGCTTTCAATGGTGCATCTGTAAAAATTCGTAAGTGTCAATGTGGACATGCCGAATTCCCTTAGTTTCGTGAGGAAGTATAGGTGCTGTTGTGCTTTCTTGGTTGTAGCGTCAACATGGGTGGACCAGGATAGATTGTTGGTGATGTGTACATCTAGAAATTTGAAGCTGTCAGCCATCTCCACCTCGGCACCATTGATGAAGACGGGTGTGTATGACACTTCGCTTCCTGAAGTCGATGACCAGTTCCTTAGTTTTGTTGACATTGAGGGAGAGATTATTGTTGCTGCACCATGCCACTAGGTCTCTTATCTCCCTCCTGTACTCTGATTCATTGTTGTTTGAGATCCGACCCACGACAAACTTGTAGATGGAGTTGGAGCCGAATTTTCCACAGAATCATGTGTATAAGGGGTACAGTAGGGGGCTAAGTATGGAGCTTTGCAGGGGATTGAGGACTATCGTGGAGGAGGTGTCATTGTTTATCCTTACTGATTGTGGTCTATGGGTCAGGGAGTAGAGGAACCAGTTGCAGAGGGAGGAGCCAAGTCCTAGGTTTTGGAGTTTGGATATGAGGTTGGCTGGGATTATCGTGTTGAAGGCGGAGCTGTAGTCAATGAATAGGAGCCTGACGTAGGAGTCCTTGTTTTTTTTAAATTGTTTTTATTAAAGCGTTTTTCAACCAGAATTTTTACATAACAGAAAAATAAACGAAAAACGAAAAATATTTAACAAAACTAGGTGGCTGTTATCATTGTACAAAAAGAAAATATACATTAAATAGACAATTCCCCCTGAGCCCCACCACAGTTGCTGCTGCTGCTGACATTTTACCGCTCTCCTAGAAAGTCAAGGAAAGGTTGCCACTGTTGGAGAACCCCAGCAAGGACCCTCTCAAGGCAAACTATTCGCTCCAGGCTGAGGAACCCAGCCATGTCACTAACCCAGGTCTCCACACTCGGGGGTTTCGAGTCCCTCCACATTAACAATGGGAGGTGATAGTTAAGGGACTAGCAAGTCCTCCGGGCTACCATGGAGGCAAAGGCCAACACCTCGGCCTCTTTCGCTTCCTGCACTCCTGGATCCTCCGACACTACAAAGATCGCTATTGTTGGACTCGGCTTCACCCGCGTGTCCAAAATCCTGGACATAGTCCTTGCAAAGCCCTGCCAAATTCTTTAAGCGTCGGGTATGCCCAAAACATATGGACATGGTTCGTCGGACTCCCTGCACATCTCGCGCACCTGTCCTCCACCCCAAAGAACTTGCTCATTCTCGCCGTCGTCATGTGACCCCGGTGTACCACCTTAAATTGAATTAAACTGAGCCTGGCACATGATGCGGTTGAATTCACCCTGCCTAGGGCATCAGTCCACCGGCCCTCATCTAGCACCTCGCCTAGCTCCTCCTCCCACTTGCCCTTCAACTCCTCCACTGAGTCATCCTCTGCCTCCTGCAGCTCCTGGTATATGTCCGACACCTTCCCCTCTCCTACCCAGATGCCAGACACTACCCTGTCCTGTATTCTTCAAGGGGGTAGCAGCGGTTTTCTGAGAAAGTCCCGGACCTGGAGGTATCTGAAAGCATTTTCCGGGGGCAGGCCAAACTTCTCCTCCAGCGCCTTCAAGCTAGGGAAAGTCCCATCCTTCTAATGCCTGCCCTTTACCAGCCTTGGAACCCCCCGTCTATCTTGCCCAGAGCAAATCTATGGTTGTTCCGTATCGGGGTCCAAACTGAGGCCCCCTCCACCTTCCTGTGCCTTCTCCACTGACCCCAGACCCTCAGTGCCGCCGTCACCACCGGGCTTGTGGTGTATCATGCCGGCGTGAACGGCAGCGGTGCCATTACCAGTGCCCCTAGGCTGGTGCCTTTGCATGATGCCGACCCCCCCTCCATTACCCATTTCCTAATCATGGCCACATTAGCCGCCCAATAGTAGCTACAGAAGTTCGGCAGAGCTACCACATTCCCCCACCCCCCCGCTACGCTCCAAGAACAGTCTTTTGACTCGCGGGGTCTTGTTTGCCCTGTTCACCCACTTGAAGAAAGATTTGGGGATGAAAATGGGGAGGCACTGAAAAACGAACAGGAATCGGGGAAGAACCGTCATCTTCACAGTCTGCACTCTTCCCGCCAGGGAAAGCGGGAGCATGTCCCACCTTTTGCTCTACAAGTCGAGATAAATTGAGCCTGTGTAGGGCGTCCCAGTTCCTAGCCACCTGTATACCTAAGTAACGAAAGCTTCTCTCCACCATCTTGAGCAGGAGCTCTCCCAGTCTCTCCTCCTGACCCCTAGCGTGGATTACAAACAGTTCACTTTTCCCCACGTTCAACTTGTACCCCGAGAAGCTCCCAAAGTCTCCCAGGATCCGTTTGACCTCCCCCATCCCCTCTAGTGGGTCCGAAATATACAATAGCAGGTCATCCGCGTAGAGGGAAACCCGGTGGTTCCCCCCCCCCCCTCCACCCGGACCAGCCCCCTCCAGTTCCTTGAAGTCCTCAGCGCTATGGCCAGCAGCTCAATTGCCAGGGCAAATAGTAACGAGGATAGGGGGCACCCCTGCCTCGTCCCTTGGTGCAGCCTGAAATACTCCGACCTCAGCCGGTTCATGGACACACTTGCTACGGGGACCTGATACAGTAGCTTGACCCACCCTATGAATCCCTCCCCGAATCCAAACCTACTTAACACTTCCCACAGATCTCCCACTCCACCCTGTCAAAGGTCTTCTCTGCATCCATTGCAGCCACTACTTCTGCATACCCTCCCTCCGAGGGCATCATAATAATATTCAGGAGCCTCCTCACGTTTGTGTTCAATTGCCTGCCCTTGACGAAACCCGTCTGGTCCTCCTCGATCACTCCCGGGACGCAGTCCTCTATTCTGGTGGCCAGAATTTTTGCCAGCAGTTTGGCGTCCACATTCGGGAGCGATATCGGCCTGTAGGACCCACATTGAAGCGGATCCTTCTCCCTCTTCAAAATGAGCGAGATCAATGTCTGCGACATCGTCGGGGGGAGGGTTCCTCGCTCCTTTGCCTCGTTAAAGGTTCTTAGCAGGAGTGGGCTCAGTAGCTCCAAGAACTTCTTATAAAATTCTACAGGGAAGCCGTCCGGACCCTGGGCCTTGCCCGACTGCATACTTGCTAGTCCCTTAACTATCTTCTCCAACCCAATCGGGGCCCCAGTCCCTCCACCCGATCCTCGTCCACCCTTGGGAACCTCAATCGATCCATAAATTGCTTCATCCCTTCCCCTCCCCTCAGGGGTTCTGACTTGTACAGCTTCCATAAAACTCCCTGAAGACTTAATTGATCCTCTCTGGGCTCAACACCGTATTACCTTCCGTATCCCTCACTCCCCCGATCTCCCTGGCCGCCTCCCTCCTGCGAAGTTGGTGCGCCAGCATCCTACTTGCTTTCTCCCCATACTCGTAGACTGCCCCTTTCACTTTCCTCAACTGTGCCTCCGCCTTCCCCGTGGTCAGCAAATCGAACTCCGCCTGTAATCTCCGGCGCTCCTTTAGCAGCCCCCCCTCGGGGGCCTCCGCGTACTTCCTGTCCACCCTAAGCATCTCTCCCACCAGCCACTCCCTCTCCGCCCTCTCCCTCTTCTCTCTGTGGGACCTAACAGAGATTAACTCCCCTCTGATGACTGCCTTCATAGCCTCCCAAACCGTTGTTGCTGTTACCTCCCCTGTGTCATTTGTTATCACATAGTTCTGAATGCTCCTCCTTATCCGCCCACACACCTCTTCATCCACCAGCAGCCCCACATACAGTCTCCAGAGAGGCCGTTGACCCCGCTCCGCCCCCAGTCGCAAGTCCACCCAATGTGGGGCATGGTCCGAGACCGCAATGGCCGAATAATCGACCCACTCCACCCTCGGGATTAACGCCCTGCTCAACACAAAAAAGTCAATCCGCGAGTAGACTTTATGTACGTGGGAGAAAAAGAGAGCTCCTTCGCCCTTGGCTGCGCGAATCTCCACGGGTCCATGCCCCCCATCTGATCCATGAACTCCCACAGGGCCCTGGCCGCCGCCGGTCTTTTTCCCGACCTGGACTTAGACCGGTCCAGCGCCGGATCCAAGTCCCCTCCCCATGATCAAGTTACTTGACTCCAAGTCTGGGATTTTACCCAACATGCGCCTCATGAATTCCGCATCATGCCAGTTCGGGGCAACACCACCCAGGCCCCCTGTAGCTTGCCACTCACCATTATGTACCTGCCGCCCTTGTCCGCCACAATGCTCCCTGCCTCAAATGCCACCCGTTTATTAACCAGAATTGCCACCCCTCTGGTCTTTGAGTCTAGCCCCGAGTGGAACACCTGTCCCACCCATCCCCTCCTTAACCTCGTTTGGTCAGCAAGTTTTAAGTGCGTCTCCCGCAGCATGGCCACGTCCGCCTTCAACCCCTTTAATTGCGAGAACAAGCGGGCCATCTTGACCGGCCCGTTCAGGCCTCTCACGTTCCATGTGATCAGCCTGGGCAGGGGGTTGACCCCCCCCTGCCGACTAGCCATCTCCCTTTTTCGGCCAGCCATGTGCCCGTGCCCCCCGTTCGCTCCAGCCCTCCCGCCGGAGGCCCCCCAACCCGACTCTCTATCTATCCCCAACAGTTGGCTCCCCTTCAGTCAGCAAAGCAGCACCCCAGCCCCCCAATCCCAACCCCCCGTGCCAAGCACCTGCTTAGCACTGATTTTCCCCACCATTATGCTTCCGTAAGTCAGCTGACCCATGCTGACCCCGGCCGCTCCCGCCTCGATCTCCAAACTTACTATTGTCTCCTCCTTCGGGCCCCCAACCCACCCTTCCCCACAGGGTAAGATCCTTCCCTTGCAATGGACAACACAATCTGGGCATTCCCCCGCCCTCTGAAACAAAAACAGGAAAAGAAAAGCAAACAATTTAAATTCTACTAACAATCTTACACCAGGCCAACACCCGGTTACGCATCTCCACCAGCGTGTTTCACCCACATGCAGATGCCCTTTAGTTCAAGTCCAGCTTTTCGTGCTTAATGAATGTCCACGCCTCGTCCGGCGTATCAAAATAATGGTGCCTGTCCTGGTACGTTACCCAAAGTCTCGCCGGATGCAGGAGCCTGAACTTCACCCCTTTGCTGTGGAGGGCCGCCTTAGCCCGGTTGAATCCCGCACGCCTCCTAGCTACTTCAGCTCCCAAGTCCTGGTATATGCGAATCTCGCCGTTCACCCACTTACTGCTCCGTTCCTTCTTTGCCCAACGCAAGACACGCTCCCTGTCTGTGAAGCAGTGGAACTTTATCACCATCGCCCTCGGTGGTTCGTTCGCCCTAGGCCTCCTCGCGAGGACTCTATGCGCTCCATCCAGTTCCAAGGGCCGAGGGAAGGCCCCCGCGCCCATCAGCGTCCCCAGCATTGTAGTCACATAAGTGCTCGCGTCCGCCCCCTCTGCACCTTCAGGGAGGCCCAGAATCTGCAGGTTGTGACTCCTAGACCTATATTCGAGGTCATCCAGTCTCTCCTGCCATCTCTTGTGTAAGGCCTCGTGCGCCTCCACCCTGATCACCAGGCCCAGGATCTCATCCTCATTCTCAGATACCTTCCTCTCCACCTCTTTAATCGCCTTCTCCTGCACCTTCTGAGTCTCCCACCATTTTTTCCATGGAGGCCTTCATAGGGGCCAGCATCTCCGTCTTCAACTCTGCGAAGCAGCTCCTCAGAAAGTCTTGCTGCTCTCTTGACCACTGGGCCCACTCTGCTTGGTCCGAGCCGGCCGCCATTTTGTCCTCCCAGACCCGCTCCGTTCGCTTCCCCGCAATTGCTCTTTTAACAGCCCCGCCCCTGGTTCCCTCCATACAGCAGTGGGGGGAACCTCTCCAGCATCCTTTCCCACGCCGGTAATCACCGTCCAAGTGCTATTGCCGCCCCGTTTAAAGGCCCGAAACTCCAATCCCGGCGGGAGCTGCCGTGTGCGCGACCTATTCGGACATGGCCGCTACCGGAAGTCCGTAGGAGTCCTTGTTGTCGAGCTGCTCCAGGGATGAGTGTAGGGCCAAGGAGATAGTGTCTGCTGTGGACCAGTTGTGGCAGTACGCGAATTGCAGTGGATCACTGCATTCTGGAAGTGTGGAGTTACTTTAGGACAAGGTGAAGATGACTTTATTAACTGTAAACGACTGGGGGATATCCTGTGGTCGTGAAAGATGATCTAAAAATGACAATCTTCAATCAGCGTTGATCATCCAATGTTCTGACCGTGATACATTCTAACCAAATAACAAATGGCATGGAATTTACCTAATAAATGTTGGGTCTCTAATTGAGCATCTTTGTTATTTTTAGCACCTGGCAGCAATAGTGTGAGAAGCTCAGTGAAGCAGGTCACTTATGGTAAAGAGGGGAATCCAAAGGTGAGAGGAAATTTGATTTCAAGAGAGCTAATAGTAACTCACTGAAATTGTACTTATTATTATTAGTGATGCTGATAATATTTTGATTATCTGTAATGAGTAATCCTATAACCTGTTGATATTTATTCTGAAACTACAACCAGAATCTGCCCAAATGGCACAAGATGAAGTCAGACTTCTCAGTCAATGCCACTTTTTGTCTGCTGTGTCTCACATACTTCTCTGATACAGAAGATTCCGGATTCAAGCTTCACTGTAAAGATGCAGCACGAAAATGTAAAGTGACAATCCAGTGATATTCTGAGGGAGAACTGCCTTTTCGGAGGTGCCATCTTTCAGATAAGGCATTAAACTTAAAGCAAGGCTCCTTTTCCCTTCTCAGGTGAACATAAGAGTTTCCATTGCACTATTTTGAAGAAAAGTGATGGGTTCTCCTTGATGTTCTTGCTAATATTTAACCCTTAACTAATACATTTAAAACAAATTATTTTGTCATTGTCATATTGCTGTTTGTGAGACCTTGTTGCTTGCACCTTGACTGTCTTCCTTCCTACATTACAATGATTACTACACTTCAAAAGTACTTCAGAGGCTGCAAAGTGCTTTGGGACGGCCTGGGGTTGTGAAAAACACTTTATAATAAATTATTTTATTTTTCCCTTCGACATTTGTAAACCATTCAATAAAGGGGAGTTTCCAAAGAGTAGTAAAGAAGACAGTGCAAGAGGAAGCTATTCAGCTTCCAATGCTACACCTGTTCCCTGTAACTCCACTACCGACAGATTATTTTATGGTTCTCCATTTCAAATATTTAATCCATTCCTTTGTAAACAACGTTCCACCTCAAGAACAATTTGTGACATTTAGTACTTTTTAATAGCCTTCAATTCAAAAACCTTCCTTCTCCCTTCCTCTTTGCATCTTTCAGTCCCAATTCTCAGTATCTGGATGCTTGATCCCCATTCACCCTTCAGTGGAAACAATCATTTTATATTTACCCATCAACATTTCACCACTCATTTACTGCTGCTCTTCTCTCAGTGAGCCTCTAATGCTGAACCTGTATAAAGCTCTGATGAGGCAACCACTAGAGTATTGTTACAATTCTGTTCGTCACTTTAGTAAGGATGTGAAGATTCTTCAGAGGGTGCAAAGGAGATTCACCAGAATGGTCCTAGGTATTTTAGCAACTTGGTTACAAGGCTGGATAAGCTGTTGTTGTTCTCCTCAGAGTAAGGGAGATTAAGGGGAGTTTTGATACAGGTGTACAAAATTATAGGTTTAGATAAGGTTGACCAAGAAAAACTGTTCCCATTAGTTGATGGTGCAAGGACCAGGGGACACAGTTTAAAGTTTGGGGCAAAAGATGTGAGGAATAATATTTTTACATAGTGAGAAGTAATGACCTGGAACTCACTCACCCATGAGAGTGGTAGAAATGGAGATGAGAACTGATTTTTTTTAAAAATTGGATGGACGCTTGTGTGCGAAATAAGCTGATTGGGCTACAGGAATAGAATGGGACTGATTATATTGCTCTTCAGAGAGCCGACTTGACAGGCCAAAGAGCCCCCCCTTCTGTGCCAGAACAACTTTATGACTATGCATTGGTGTTGCTCCCAGCTCTGTAGCAAATGCTGGCTCCAAGCCTACCCCACTCTCCAGTCACTCTTCGTTCCTTTACCACTGTTTGACTCCCTGCACCCACTGCACCCTCTTTCCCTATCATTCCTGGCACAACTCGCCAGACCAGGCTCTCCTGGGCAGTGAGGGTGGTGCAACGTCACTTAGATGAAAGCTTCTGTGTGGCAGCAACTGTTGAATTCATAGAGCTGTGAGTGGGATAGTGGTGGGTGTTGCTGCTCTGGCGAGAAATTGAAAGCACATCAATCTCCTCAGCTGCTAGCAGTAGCAGCTGAGAGGGTTGACAAACCTCAAAAAACGAGCCAGAGACTAACAAATAGGCATAGTAAAGCGAAACAAACGCTCAACCACATTTCATATACATCACTTTTATGGCCTGTTGCAGGCTCAGAAGGTGTGGCAAAGATATGTGCAAAGCAGTGGTGTTCAATTATGTATGCCGTGGTTTCTTCTCCTGGAGTCTTAGAAAAGGCCAAGTCGAGAAAATGTTCAACATCAGCTGCACCAGATGTAGTGAAACAGATTTGGGTAAAAAAAAACATATTTTACTTCTGTATTTTTTTTCAAAGAAAAATTCTTTAGGGTACTGTGGACAAGAAAAAGAGGGCTTCACAATTTAGTTTCAAATTTTACATAACAGGACACAGGCAGGAAGTAGTCACATATGGATATTTACTACAGGCTATTGAATTATTACAATCAACAACAATGGCAAAACCCCAGAAACATCTGGGATGTCTTCAGCAAAGGAGTAAGGAACAGTAGATACCAGAGATTACATTTCTTCTTTTGGCTTTCAGCCAGGTAGAAGTTATTTTCACATTTCCTTTTTAGGGGCTCTCCCCTGTCCAGAAAGTGGCAACTTATATTCTATATGCATGGGCCATGTAAATTGTGTGCTTAATTATATCATCAGGATGTCAAGCCAACTGATTTTGTGCTAAAGGGTGGAAATTGGATTAAGCCTGTTTTCAGCTGAAGAAGGGGCACTGTACTTGGAATGCACATTCGATCACTCAAATAAGAACCCTAGTTAATTAAAGGAAATATGTGGGTTGCCAGTGCTCTTGTTCATTGGCAGTTTGCCTAAAGGGTAGGGTATGGGGAGATTATAACAGTTCACTTTGCAGTTGCTCTTTGAAGGCAGCCTGCAGCTCTTAAAAAGGAGGTGTAAATTAGGTGTAGACCTACAACTGAATATTGTAAAGAAAAATGGCAGGCTTGGAAGAAGCTGCAAGCTCTACCATCTGTTTATTGACATTTCTTATGATGTTACGTTATTAGATAGTTATATTTTTGACTTTTTAATTCAAGGTGAAGCAGAATAATGAAAAGAGACTGGTTCTCATAGATCATAGAATCTACAGTGCTGAAGGAGGCCATTTGGCCTATCACATCTGCACCAGCTCTTGGAAAGAGCACCCTACTTAAGCCCACACCTCCACCCTATCCCCATAACCCTGTAACCCTACCTAACGTTTTTGGACACAAAGGACAATTTAGCATGGCCACTCCACCTAACCTGCACATCGTTGGATCTCAAACCTAGGTCTTCCATAGAAAATTAAGAAAAGAAGGGCGACATGGTGGCGCAGTGGTTAGCACTGCTGCCTCACAGCGCCGAGAACCCAGGTCACTGTCCGTGTGGAGTTTGTACATTCTCCCCGTGTCTGTGTGGGTCTCACCTCCACAGTCCAAAGATGTGCAGGGTAGGTGGATTGGCCATGCTAAATTGCTGCTTAATTGGGGGGAAAAATGAATTAGGTACTTTAAATTTATTTTAAAAAATCAAATTAAGAAAAGAGCAAACAGTGAGGAGCGAAGACCCGAGTTACAAACCTCCATCCACTAGGTCCCAGGTCCAAAGGAGGAACAGGCCACCGGCCCATCAAGGAACAACACATCCTCTCGGGGACACTAAAATAGCCATGAGGCCCAATGTTAAGAAGATCCTATCCCGTAAAGGGGGGGGGGGGGGGGTCATGGGACATAGGAAGAGTCAACCCTGCTCCACCCAGCAACAAATGAAACCACCCCAACAACCAGGACCACTCAGTAAAAAAAGGGTAGGGCCACCTATCAAATAGGCCTGCCTACCATAGCACTGAGCCCTGCTATCATAGCATCACCCAAGTTAGTTTGGGAGTAAACCTAGTAAAAGAGAGGGACACAGCTGAAGCCACACCTCCAGGGTAAGTCATTGCCCACATGAGTGCCAGACCCAGTCACACCCGGCTTTCCCTAGGTGCGTTGTATGGATCCTTCCTGTTTATTCCCTGTCTATTCGCTTATTTCCTCTTTTATTTTTGCTGTTACAATTTTGATCTATGGATGATTTATGGACATGTGTCCTTAAGGCAGCGTGTATCTTTAATTCAAGCAGAAAAAAGAAGTGGCCTGTGCCTTTAATTCAAGCAGAGGATTTCAGGAGCAGGAGAGACCACTGCCAGTTTGTGCTTGTTCAAACGGGATCTGGGGACCTTCCAACCCCAATGACAGAGATTGGCTGGGGTTCAGTTTGATTGATTTGGATTGTGGACAATGAATTGGCCCAAAAGACTGTACTCTGCTGGGTAACAGATGATGATTGGATCTGATTCCACTGAAATGTTTTCAAAATCACGCAGTTCTAGTTTGGTTTCAGTTTTGGTTCTGGCAATGTGATGTACGGATCGAACTAATTCTCTCCCAAAAAGATCCAGCTAAACTCTCTTCAGAAGGCCACTGTGAGGGCTGACTCTCCAGCAAGTCTGGGCGCTGTTCTCTTGAGACTGCAGAGACCTGAAATCAAACCACAGACTGGGAGCAAGGTTTGAAGTGAAATTAAGTGTCTCTCCAGAAAGGTATAGACCTGAATGTGAACCTCAAGCTGAAGGCCCAGTTTGATAAGAGCTGAAGTGTCTCTCCTGAAAGCCTGCTGCCTGCAAGTACTACATTCTCTTCCTGAATGAATGACTGTAAAGAAGACTGTTACCAGCAATAAACCAGAGACTTTAATCAGCAAGCATGCTAAAGAACCATCATTTGAAGCGAAGGCTCTTATCTTTTAATTGTCATCCTTACTATTTTTTACCCCTCTGTGTCTGACTGTCTTATTTGTAGAGGTAGAGGGTGGGACAGTTGAAGTGGGTAGTAGGTATTAGCTTGTAATTACTGCATATTTCATCATAGTTCTTGGTGTAAATAAACAGTAATTGTGTTTCACCGTACAAACCTGATGACTGTAATCATTGGGCGGCCAAAGGCCAAACACTTTGGGAATTTGAATAAGAATTATTGGTTAATTTACTTGTGTTGTGACTCTGGGGCATGTGGGGCTGGAATTGACCACACACTTGCCCAGGGTGGCGTTACACCACTCAGAGAGCATCCCCAATTCCTTGGGGACAACAGGATTGCCGATCATGGTGCCGGGCCTGGCCTAGCCTAGCATTGTCACAAAAAGAATCTCAGGAGAAACTAACCCCAGGAATTTCCATGCAGCCCCACCCAGTCCAAATTAGGACAAGGCTCTCGTCCTCCCGCCACCGCCGAACCCAACCCAACCGAACAAAAAAGGATATACAAATTGGCCTTAGCCAATGGGGATCCCCAGCACTTAGGAAGGAAAACTGTCAAGACACCCACATTGCGGAAGCCCTGGGAGGGAAAGCTGGTTCCCCCCCCCACCGCCCCATACCCAGGGGCCCCAAAGCACCCCACCAGGCCAATCCAGAACCAATGCCACATCCACCCAGATGGGAGAAGAGAAGAAGACCCACCGGGGAGGGGACACCCAGGCGGAGCATGGAGACTACCTTTATATAAAGGATACTCAAGGCCAGCCTCGTCCTCAGCGAAATTCCAACAGCACCGAAAACAGCCAGAGAAGGGAACCCATATCAGGGGAAAAGACTGACTCGACCCAAGAGAAGAGTCAAATTTACCCAAAAACAGAAAATCCTGGACAATCTCAGCTGCTCGGATAGCATCTGGGGGAGAGAGAAGGGAGCTAATATTTTGAACCTGGATGACTTTGTCTAAGGTAGAATTGGAAATGGGGTCAGATTTATACTGTTGTGGGGGCGTTGGCGTGAGCAATGGGGCTGGATAAAGGGCCAGCGATAAGTGGAGATTGACAAAGATGTCGTGGACAAAAAGACAAAGGGAATGTAAATGGAGTGATCAAGGCTAGGAATGGTGCTAATGCTGGCACATTAAGAGATTAAAATGTGTTAATGGCAGAACAAAGGTAAGCAGTGTATCAAAGGACAACTAGGAGCAGGTAACAGTTGGCCCAAGTAGGATGGAGGAAGGGGGGACAATGGTGAGGGAAGAATGGAATTATGGAAGAAATGAAAATTAATTGATAAAACAAAGAACATTTCAGCACAGGAACAGGTCCTTCGGCCCACCAAACCTACCCCGATCCAGATTCCTTAGTTAGACCGACTACTTATTGCCCAAATGATCTGTATCCCTCCATTCCCATTCTCCATGTGTCTATCTAGATACATCTTAAACGTTGCTATTGTAACTGCTTCCACCACCTCCACTGGCAATGCGATCCAGGACCCACCACCCTCTGTGTGAAAAACATTTCCCGCACATCTCCCCTAAACTTTCCCCCTCTCACCTTGAACCTGTGCCCCCTTGTAATTGAGTCTTCCACCCTGGGAAAAAGCTTCTGACTATTCACCCTGTCTATACCTCTCGTAATTTTGTACATCTCAATCAAGTCTCCCCTCAGCCTCTGTCTTTTCAATGAAAACAGTCCGAGTTATTCAACCTTTCATAGCTAACACTCTCCAGACCAGGCAACATCCTGGTGAACCTTCTTTGCACTCTCTCCAAAGCATTCATGTCCTTCTGGTAGTGTGGTGACCAGAACTGCACGCAATATTCCAAATATGGCCTAACTAGAGTTCTATACAACTGTAACATGATCTGCCAACTCTTGTATTCAATGCCCCGGCCAATGAAGGCAAGCACGCCGTATGTCTTCTTGACCACCTTATCCTCCTGCCAGTCCCTTCTGACAGTCCCTTCACTATCTCCAACTCCACCCATCTTAGTGTCATCTGCAAACTTGCTAATCAGACCACCTACATTTTCCTCCAGATCATTTATGTATATTATAAACAACAGTGGTCAGAGCACTGATCCCTGTGGAACACCACTAGTTACAGATCTCCATTCTGAAAAACTCCCTTACACTGTTACTCTGTCTCCAGTTGCCAAGCCAGTTCTTTATCCATCTAGCTAGCACCCCCCAAATCCCATGCGACTTTATCTTTTGTACCAGTCTGCCATGAAGGACCTTGTCAAACCTGACTAAAGTCTATGTAGACGACATCCACAGCCTTTCCCTCATCAATTAGTTTTGTCACCTCCTCAAAAAACTCTTATCAAGTTGGTAAGACAAAAGATGACAGGGTGAGGCAGATGTTAGCAAAGTGCCGAGGACCCAGGTTCGATCCCAGCCCTGGGTCACTGTCCATGTGGAGTTTGTACATTCTCCCCATGTCTGCGTGGGTCTCACCCCCACAACCAAAAAGATGTGCAGAGTAGATGGATTGGCCATGCCAAATTGTCCCGTAATTGGAAAAAAAAATTGGATACTCAAAATTTATTAAAAAAAATAAATGACCTTCCCTGCACAAAACCATATTGCCTATCTCTGACAAGTTTGTTCGCTTCCTAATGTGAATAAATCCTGTCCCTCAGTATCTTATCCAACAGAGGAGGCAGTTGCATAGTGGTATTGTCGCTGGACTAGTAATCCAGAGATGCAGGATAATGATCTGTGGACCCGGGTTCGAATCCCACCACGACAGGTGATGGAATTTAAACTCAATAAAATATCTGGACTTAAAAGTCTAATGATGACCATGAAACCATTGTCTGGTTCACTAATGTCCTTTAGGGAAGGAAATCTGCCACCCTTACCTGGTCTGGCCTACCTGTGACTCCAGACCCACAGCAATGTTATTGACTCTTAGATGCCCTCTGAACTGGCCAAGCAAGCCACTCAGTTGTATACAAAAACACAAAAGGAATGAAACCGGACGGACCACCTGGCATCGAACCAGGCACTGGAAACGACAACGGCAAACCCAGCCCTGCAAAATCTTCCTGACTAACATCTGGGAGCTTGTGCCAAAGTTGGGAGAGCTTACTCACAGACTAGTTAAGCAACAGCCTGACATAGTCATACTAACAGAATCATGTGGACAGTGTCCCAGACACCACTATCACCATTCCTGGGTATGTCCTGTCTCACCAGCAGGACAGACCCAGCAGTGGTGGCAGCACAGTGGTATACAGTCGGAGGGAGTTGCCCTGGGAGTACTCAATGTTGACTCTGGCCCACATGAAGTCTCAGGTCAAACATGAGCAAGGAAACCTCTGCTGATTACCACGTACCGGCCACCATCAGCTGATGAATCAATACTCCTCCATGTTGAACACCACTTCAAGGAAGCATTGATGGTGGCAAGGGCGCTGAATATGCTCTGGGTGGGGGACTTCAATATTCATCACCAAGAGTAGCTCGGTAGTACCACCACAGACCAAGCTGGCAGGGTCCTAAACGACATAGCAACTAGACTGGGACTGAAGCAGGTGGTCAGGGAACCAACAAAAGGAAAAAAACATACTTGACCACCTCCTCATCAATCTGCCGACTGCAGATGCATCTGTCCATGATAGTATCGGTCGAAGTGACCACCGCACAGTCCTTGTGGAGATAAAGTCCCGTCTTCACATTGAGGATACCCTCCATCGTGCTGTGTGGCGCTACCACCGGGCTAAATGGGATAGACTTCGAACAAATCTAGCAACTCAAGACTGGGCATCCATGAGGTGCTGTGCCATCAGCAGCAGAATTGTATTCAACCACAATCTGCAACCACATTACCAGGCATTTCCACCACTCCACCATTATCACAAAGCCAGCGGATCAACCCTGCTTCAATGAAGACTGCAGGAGAGCATGCCAGGAGCAACATCAGGTGTACCGAAAGATGAGGTGTCAACCTGGTGCCAAACAGAAGAAGCAGCAAGTAATAGACAGCTAAGCGATTGCACAATGAACAAATCAGATCTAAGCTCTGCAGTCCTACCACATCCAGACGTGAATGGTGGTGGACAATTAAACAACTCACTGAAGGAAGTGGTTCCACATATATCCCCATCCTCAATGATGGAGGAGCCCAGCACTTGTGCAAAAGACAAGGCTGAGGCATTCGCAACAATCTTCAGTCAGAAGTGCCGAGTGGATGATACATCTCTGCCTCCTCCGGAGGTCCCAAGCATCACAGATGACAGTCTTCAGCCAATACGATTCACTCCATGTGATATCAAGAAATGACTGAAGGCATTGGATACTGCAAAGGCTATGGGCCTGACAATATCCTGGCAATAGTATTGAAGACTTGTGCTCCAGAACTGGCTGCACCCCTAGCCAAGCTGTTCAAGTACAGCTACAACACTGGCATCTACCCAGCAATATGGAAAATTGCCCAGGTTTATCCTGTACACAAGAAAGAGGACAAATCCATCCAGCCAATTACCACCCTATCCATCATCAGCAAAGTGATGGAAGGAGTCATCAACAGTGCTATCAAGCGGCACTTAGCACTGCTCATAGACGCTCAGTTTGAGTTCCGCCAAGGTCACAGCTCCTGACCTCATTGGTTCAAACATGGACAAAAGCTGAATGCCAGATGTGAGGTGAGTGATTGCTCTTAATATCAAGGCAGCATTTAACCGAGTATGGCATCAAGGAGCACTAGCTAAACTGGTGTCAATGGGAATCAGGGAGAAAACTCTCCATTGGTTCGAGTCATATCTGGTACTAAGGAAGATGGTTATGGTGGTTGCAGGTCAATCATCTCAGCTCTAGGACATCACTGCAGGAGTTCCTCAGGGTAGTGTCCTCGGCCCAACCATCTTCAGCTGCTTCATCAATTACCTCCCTTCCATCATAAGGTCAGAAGTGGGGATGTTTGTGGATGACTGCGCAATGTTCAGCTCCATTCGCTGCTCTTCAGATAATGAAGTAGTCCATGTCCAAATGCAGCAAGACCTGGACAATATCCAGGCTTGGGCTGACAAGTGGCAAGTTACATTCACGCCGCACAAGTGCCAGGCAATGACCATCTACAAGAGAGGATCTAACATTCAATGGCATTACCATCGCTGAATCCTCCGCAATCAACCATTGATCAGAAACTGAACTGCACTAGCCATATTAATACTGTGGCTACCAGGGTTGGTCAAAGGCTAGGAGTCCTACGGCGGCTAACTCACCTCTTGACTCCCCAAAGCCTGTCCACCATCTACAAGGCACAAGTCAGGAGTGTAATGGAATACTCTTCACTTGCCTGGATGAGTGCAGCTCCAACAATACTCGAGAAGTTCAACACCATCCAGGACAAAGCAGCCCGCTTGATTGCTCCCCCTTCCACAATTAGTGGCAGCCACGTGCACCATCTACAAGATGCACTGCAATAACTCACCAAGGTTCCTTCGACAACACCTTCTAAACCCACGACCACTACCATCTAGAAGGACAAGAGCAGCAGATACTACTTGGGAACCCCACCACCTGGAGGATCCCCTCCAAGTCACTCAACACCCTGACTTGGAAATATATTGCCGTACCTTCACTGTCGCTAGGGCAGCATCCTGGAAAACCCTAATAGCACAGTGGATGTATCTACACTTAAGGACTGCAGCGGTTCAAGAATGCAACTCACCACCATCTTCAGAAGGGCAATTAGGGATGGGCAATAAATGCTGGCCGAACCAGCGAAGCCCACACCCATAAATTAATTTTTTAAAAAGCTTCCTCACCACTAATGTCAGGCTCACCGGCCTATAATTACCTGGATTATCCCTGCTTCCCTTCTTAAACAAAGGGACAAAATTGGCTATTCTCCAGTCCCCTGGAACCATACCATGGGATTTTCCTTGACCCTGCTTGCCAATGACATTTAATGGCTCATTTTAGCTCTCCTAACTCCCCTTTCGAGTTTGTTCCTACTTTCCCTGTATTCTTTCAAAAGCCTAGACCTTATGTATGCTTCCTTTTTCTTTTTGACTAGTCTCACAATTTCCCCTGTCATCCATGGTTCCCTAATCCTGCAAATTCTGTCCTTCATTTCCACAGGGACATGCCTATCCTGAACTCTAATCAACTGGTCTTTAAAATTAAAATTAAAATGGGGTGAAGGTGGAGGAGAGAGTTCATAGTCTGAAGTTGTTGGATTTAATGTTAAGTCCAGAAGGCTGTAACGTGCCTAATCGGAAGATGAGATACTGTTTCTCCAGTTTGCACTGGGCTTCACTGGAACATTGCAGCAGGCCAAGAACAGACAATTGGACATGAGAGCAAAGAACAAAGAAATGTACTGCACAGGAACAGGCCCTTCGGCCCTCCAAGCCCGTGCCGACCATACTGCCCGACTAAACTACAATCTTCTACACTTCCTGGGTCCGTATCCTTCTATTCCCATCCTATTCATATATTTGTCAAGATGGCCCTTAAATGTCCCTATCGTCCCTGCTTCCACTACCTCCTCCGGTAGTGAGTTCCAGGCACCCACTACCCTCTGCGTAAAAAACTTGCCTCGTACATCTACTCTAAACCTTGCCCCTCTCACCTTAAACCTATGCCCCCTAGTAATTGACCCCTCTACCCTGGGGAAAAGCCTCTGACTATCCACTCTGTCTATGCCCCTCATAATTTTGTATACCTCTATCAGGTCGCCCCTCAACCTCCTTCGTTCCAGTGAGAACAAACCGAGTTTATTCAATCGCTCCTCATAGCTTATGCCCTCCATACCAGGCAACATTCTGGTAAATCTCTTCTGCACCCTCTCTAAAGCCTCCACATCCTTCTGGTAGTGTGGCGACCAGAATTGAACACTATACTCCAAGTGTGGCCTAACTAAGGTTCTATACAGCTGCAACATGACTTGCCAATTCTTATACTCAATGCCCCGGCCAATGAAGGCAAGCATGCCGTATGCCTTCTTGACTACCTTCTCCACCTGTGTTGCCCCTTTCAATGACCTGTGGACCTGTACTCCTAGATCTCTTTGACTTTCAATACTCTTGAGGGTTCTACCATTCACTGTATATTCCCTACCGGCATTAGCCCTTCCAAAATGCATTACCTCTCATTTGTCCGGATTAAACTCCATCTGCCATCTCTCCGCCCAAGTCTCCAGACAATCTAAATCCTGCTGTATCCTCAGACAGTCCTCATCGCTATCCGCAATTCCACCAACCTTTGTGTCGTCTGCAAACTTACTAATCAGACCAGTTACATTTTCCTCCAAATCATTTATATATACTACAAAGAGCAAAGGTCCCAGCACTGATCCCTGTGGAACACCACTGGTCACAGCCCTCCAATTAGAAAAGCATCCCTCCATTGCTACCCTCTGCCTTCTATGGCCTAGCCAGTTCTGTATCCACCTTGCCAGTTCACCCCTGATCCCGTGTGACTTCACCTTTTGTACTAGTCTACCATGAGGGACCTTGTCAAAGGCCTTACTGAAGTCCATATAGACAACATCTACTGCCCTACCTGCATCAATCATCTTAGTGACCTCCTCGAAAAACTCTATCAAGTTAGTGAGACATGACCTCCCCTTCACAAAACCGTGCTGCCTCTCACTAATACGTCCATTTGCTTCCAAATGGGAGTAGATCCTGTCTCGAAGAATTCTCTCCAGTAATTTCCCTACCACTGAAGTAAGGCTCACCGGCCTGTAGTTCCCGGGATTATCCTTGCTACCCTTCTTAAACAGAGGAACAACATTGGCTATTCTCCAGTCCTCCGGGACATCCGCTGAAGACAGCGAGGATCCAAAGATTTCTGTCAAGGCCTCAGCAATTTCCTCTCCAGCCTCCTTCAGTATTCTGGGGTAGATCCCATCAGGCCCTGGGGACTTAGCTACCTTAATATTTTTTAAGACACCCAACACCTCGTCTTTTTGGATCACAATGTGACCCAGGCTATCTACACCCCCTTCTCCAGACTCAACATCTACCAATTCCTTCTCTTTGGTGAATACTGATGCAAAGTATTCATTTAGTACCTCGCCCATTTCCTCTGGCTCCACACATAGATTCCCTTGCCTATCCTTCAGTGGGCCAACCCTTTCCCTGGCTACCCTCTTGCTTTTTATGTACGTGTAAAAAGCCTTGGGATTTTCCTTAACCCTATTTGCCAATGACTTTTTGTGACCCCTTCTAGCCCTCCTGACTCCTTGCTTAAGTTCCTTCCTACTTTCCTTATATGCCACACAGGCTTCGTCTGTTCCCAGCCTTTTAGCCCTGACAAATGCCTCCTTTTTCTTTTTGACGAGGCCTACAATATCACTCGTCATCCAAGGTTCCCGAAAATTGCCGTATTTATCTTTCTTCCTCACAGGAACATGCCGGTCCTGTATTCCTTTCAACTGACACTTGAAAGCCTCCCACATGTCAGATGTTGATTTGCCCTCAAACATCCGCCCCCAATCTATGTTCTTCAGTTCCCGCCTAATATTGTTATAATTAGCCTTCCCCCAATTTAGCACATTCATCCTCGGACCACTCTTATCCTTGTCCACCAGTACTTTAAAACTTACTGAATTGTGGTCACTGTTACCGAAATGCTCCCCTACTGAAACATCTACCTCCTGGCCGGGCTCATTCCCCAATACCAGGTCCAGTACCGCCCCTTCCCTAGTTGGACTGTTTACATATTGTTTTAAGAAGCCCTCCTGGATGCTCCTTACAAACTCCGCCCCGTCTAAGCCCCTGGCACTAAGTGAGTCCCAGTCAATATTGGGGAAGTTGAAGTCTCCCATCACCACAACCCTGTTGTTTTTACTCTTTTCCAAAATCTGTCTACCTATCTGCTCCTCTATCTCCCGCTGGCTGTTGGGAGGCCTGTAGTATACCCCCAACATTGTGACTGCACCCTTCTTATTCCTGATCTCTACCCATATAGCCTCACTGCCCTCTGAGGTGTCCTCTCGCAGTATAGCTGTGATATTCTCCCGAACAAGTAGTGCAACTCCGCTTCCCCTTTTACATCCCCCTCTATCCCGCCTGAAACATCTAAATCCTGGAACGTTTAGCTGCCAATCCTGCCCTTCCCTCAACCAGGTCTCTGTAATGGCAACAACATCATAGTTCCAAGTAGTAATCCAAGCTCTAAGTTCATCTGCCTTACCCGTAATGCTCCTTGCATTAAAACATATGCACTTCAGGCCACCAGACCCGCTGTGTTCAGCAACTTCTCCCCGTCTGCTCTGCCTCAGAGCCACACTGTCCCTATTCCCTCGTTCTCCCTCAATGCTCTCACCTTCTGATCTATTGCTCCCGTGCCCACCCCCCTGCCATACTAGTTTAAACCCTCCCGTGTGACACTAGCAAACCTCGCGGCCAGGATATTTATGCCTCTCCGGTTTAGATGCAACCCGTCCTTCTTATACAGGTCACACCTGCCCCGGAAGAGCTCCCAGTGGTCCAGATAACGGAAACCCTCCCTCCTACACCAGCTGTTTCGCCACGTGTTTAGCTGCTCTATCTTCCTATTTCTAGCCTCACTAGCACGTGGCACAAGGAGTAATCCCAAGAGTACAACCCTCGAGGTCCTGTCTTTTAACTTTCTGCCTAGCTCCCTGAACTCCTGCTGCAGGACCTCATGCCCCTTCCTGCCTATGTCGTTAGTACCAATATGTACAACGACCTCTGCCTGTTTGCCCTCCCCCTTCAGGATTCCCTCTACCCGTTCGGAGACATCCTGGACCCTGGCACCAGGGAGGCAACATACCATCCTGGAGTCTCTTTCACGTCCACAGAAGCGCCTATCTGTGCCCCTGACTATAGAGTCCCCTATTACTATTGCTATTCTGCGCTTTGACCCTCCCTTCTGAACATCAGAGCCAGCCGTGGTGCCACTGCTCTGGCTGCTGCTGTTTTCCCCTGATAGGCTATCCCCCCCCGACAGTATCCAAAGGGGTATATCTGTTCGAGAGGGGGACAACCACAGGGGATTCCTGCACTGACTGCCTGCCCTTTCTGGTGGTCACCCATTTCTCTGCCTGCACCTTGGGCGTGACCACATTTACATAACTGCGATCTATGACGCTTTCCGCCACCTGCATGCTCCTAAGTGCATCCAATTGCTGCTCCAACCGAACCATGCGGTCTGTGAGGAGCTCCAGTTGGGTGCACTTTCTGCAGATGAAGCGATCCGGGACGCTGGAAGCCTCCCGGACCTGCCACATCTCACAGTCAGAGCACAGCACCCCTCTAACTGACATTGCGTCAATTAATTAAAATTAAAATTTGTCTTTTTTTAAATACTTTTTTTTTAAATTTCAAAGTTACTGTCAACTATCTGTTTCCTAGCACTAGATTTCTAATAGAAATGCGATAGCTAACTATAATACTCTCCGATCTCTGGCTTAGATATCCTCTAAATTATAATTAAGTTATTATGTTTAATTAGTTCCCAAATAATCAAATTTTTTTTAAATTTAGGTTAGAATCCCAACCAGCCACTCTGGCCACAGCTTTTCTGTGATGTCACTTCAGTTTCCCCCCCGACACACACAATTTGAAAAAAGGTATAAAAGTAAAAATAAGTAAAAATCACTTACTTACCTTCTTACCTTCTGAGTGTCTTAGATGTTCTCAGGTTCTCTCGCTGACAGAGACTGCTCCTCCACCTCCGAACCTTGACCTGCACAATGCTAATAATATAATAATAATATAATATGGCACTTACCTTACACCAATGGGTCTTATTATTAGGTTAGAGGAGGAGGGCGGGTGGGAGACACTACACGGGTAGTGTCTCGGGTTTCCTCTCCACCAGAATTTATTGGTTGGGGGGCGGGGGGGACTTGCCAGAGGTCCGCGGGTCGAACTTCCGGTTCCCGCCTTATATAAAAACAAATAAAACAGAAAAGAAGAACAGACACGGGACCAGGCAAGGCTTTTTAAATTCACTACTCACCTCCCAGAAGGTCCCTGCGCACCGCTGCCGCCGAAATCCAAAGGTCTGCTCCTGTAAAGGTAAGGCTTTTTAAATACACTACTCACCTCCAAGAAGGCCCCTGCGCACCGCTGCCGCCGAAATCCAAAGGGCTGCTCCTGTAAAGGTAAGGCTTTTTAAAGTAAGTACTCACCTCCCAGGAGGCCCCTGCGCACCGCTGCCGCCAAAATCCAAAGGGCTGCTCCTGTAAAGGTAAGGCTTTTTAAATACACTACTCACCTCCAAGAAGGCGCTTTACAGGAGCACCGCTGCCGCCGAAATCCAAAGGGCTGCTCCTGTAAAGGTAAGGCTTTTTAAAGTAAGTACTCACCTCCCAGGAGGCCCCTGCGCACCGCTGCCGCCGAAATCCAAAGGGCTGCTCCTGTAAAGGTAAGGCTTTTTAAAGTAAGTACTCACCTCCCAGAAGGCCCCTGCGCACCGCAAGGTGGTGAGTTGAAATGGCAAGTGACAGGAAGGTCTAGGTCCTGCTTGCGATGGACCGAAGATGTTCTGCAAAGCGATCACCCAGTCTGCTCCAATGTAGAGTGGACTGCATTGGGAGCAGCAAATGCAATAGACCACATTGAAGAAGGTGCACTGAAACACTGCCACACCTGAAAAGAGTGTTTAGGCCCTTGGATAGAGAGCAGGGGGTGGTAAAGGGGTAGGTGTTATATACTGCGATTGCATTGGGAAGGCGCTGTGGGAAGAGGGTGAACTTTTGGCAAAATGCTGACGGGGGAGTGAGGGGAAGAAATGTTTGATGGGGGCATCATGCTGGCGTTGGCAGAGCTTGCGAAGGGTGGTTCTTTGAATGTGGAGACTGGTTGGGTGAAAAGTGAGGACAAGGGGTGGAGTGATATCATGGTTGTATTGTAATTCACCAACTGACCACTAGGAGTTTCATTAGTGAATGTTAGAATCAGGTGACTTCAGACTGACTAGGGAACTGAGAGAGGCGCATGTTCATACTGTTATTCATCTGCTTTTTGTATATATTTGACCCACAGTTAAAGTTAATAAATCATTTATAGCTTTAGCTACAAGTGTTCTTGTCATATAAATCAGGCAATACGACAAGAACATTACATGGTACCAGGGTTGGATGGTATTAAACACTGAGAAAAACTATCAGCCTGCCACGAGTCCACTGAGATTTGAAGATTTTGCAGACTGCAAGAATGAACCACATGGAGTCATTGAAGCCAATAAGTCTCAGATTTCATGGTAATGTGGACAGCAACTGACGTGTGTTTGAACAACAATTTAATCTGTTTCTTATTGCACTATATTTAGGAGATCAATCAGATTCGCATCAGGTTGCGATGCTCCCAACAGGAGCAGGGCCTGAAGCAATTGTTGTGTTAATACGTTTAAATTTGCAAACGATGAAAATAATAAAAATTTGAATGAAGTAATTCGAAGATTTGATGAACATTGCACCTCCAGAAAGAGTGAAATTTATGAACGCTATGTCTTTAGATCACGTTTACAGAAGACAATATAGTTCATAGGTCATTGCAGCACTGATTTAAAGTTAAAAGCTAAAACCTGTAATTTTTCTGCAGTGGTATCTTCCATGATTTGGCACCAAATTGTGTTTAGTGTGAATGAAAGTAAGTCGAGGGAACAGTTGCTGCGGGAATCGGAGCTGTCCTTGAAACAAACAGTTCATAGTTGACAGGCTCATGAGCCTGCAGCACAGCATTCTAAAATGTTTCTCTGTAATGGTGGCGTCTTCTTTGAGGAAAGCACTCCAGTTGCCGCCCTTTTTCCAAAAAAGCAGGAAACTTCCAACAAAAGGCGGGAAACTTCCTGCAGCTCCTCGCGCACCAATAAACAGGATAAAGATCAGGACCAAGTATTTCTGTCTAAAAGATGTGCTCAAAGGCCCAAATTAAGGCAGTGTCTGGCGTT
This sequence comes from Scyliorhinus torazame, assembly GCF_047496885.1. Taxonomy (NCBI): domain Eukaryota; kingdom Metazoa; phylum Chordata; class Chondrichthyes; order Carcharhiniformes; family Scyliorhinidae; genus Scyliorhinus; species Scyliorhinus torazame. The sequence continues at coordinate 328,434,253 of NC_092707.1, read as the reverse complement.
TGGCAAGTTTTATTCCAGATGCAAAGGGAAAAAATCACTTTGTCCATAATTGTTACTCTCAACCCCAGATCAGTCAGCACTGTGAAATACACAATCTCCAGTGATGAAACATTGTTGTTTGTTGAAGTAATAATAGAGAGGAATAATTTTTTGGAGACATCAAAATATTCTCCAGTACTTAAAAAAAAATGCAAACTGATACTCCATTTAAAATAAATGCAGTTGATGAGGACAAATGGCTGCTATCACTTGAAGTGAACGGTACAGTGGTCCAATTGGAGTTAGATACTGGTGCCAAAGCCAATTTAATCAGCATGACTGATTTTTTAAAAATCTAAAAATTCAGCCGATTCGAAGAAATCACAATGTATCTCTGAGATTCTAAAGGTTCAAGCATTAAATGTTATGGTGCTTGTGACCTGAGTGTGGTGGTGAAGAACACAGTTTATTCAGTCTCATTCTGTATTGTATCCGAGGGCTTGGATTCATTATTAGGTGATCAGTCCTGTGAAGAATTAGGTCTAGTGCAGTTGGTATATATCATCCACAAATGATTGGATCAATACTCCAATGATTCTGAGAACATTATCAGCAAATTCAGCAATGTGTTCACTAATTTTAGTGCACTACCAACCATTCACCAATGAGATACAATTTAAAGAAGATGCATTATCTAAAGCACCGATACAAACTATTAGTAGTGAAATTGCTGAAGATGCAGATCTGCATGTCAATCTCATTTCTACCCTATCACCCGTATCAGATTTGATATCACAAGTTATCAAGAGGATTGAAGAACCTACCAGTGAGGTAAATTCCATGGTATGTGTGAAACAAAAAAATGGTGATGCTCGTATAGGCATGGATCCCAAAGATCTTAATGAAAAAGTATTCAGATTGCAAAACAATCATTAGAGAAAGCAATGGACAGCCAATCTGATTAATATCTCGCAAAATCACGTTACAAAGCATTACCATTGTCACATGGTAATTCACCAACAGAGTTACTCATGAATAGGTGGTTGCGTACCACACTTCATACTTGGAAAAGGAGGAGAATGCAGTGGTACTGCAGGAAATGCAAAACATTAAAGCAAACCAAAAGCAGTCCTATGATAGAGTGTCTTGAACTTTACCACCTCTGAGTACATAGAACATAGAACGATACAGCGCAGTACAGGCCCTTCGGCCCACGATGTTGCACCGAAACAAAAGCCATCTAACCTACACTATGCCATTATCATCCATATGTTTATCCAATAAACTTTTAAATGCCCTCAATGTTGGCGAGTTCACTACTGTAGCAGGTAGGGCATTCCACGGCCTCACTACTCTTTGCGTAAAGAACCTACCTCTGACCTCTGTCCTATATCTATTACCCCTCAGTTTAAAGCTATGTCCCCTCGTGCCAGCCATTTCCATCCGCGGGAGAAGGCTCTCACTGTCCACCCTATCAACCCCCTGATCATTTTGTATGCCTCTATTAAGTCTCCTCTTAACCTTCTTCTCTCCAACGAAAACAACCTCAAGTCCATCAGCCTTTCCTCATAAGATTTTCCCTCCATACCAGGCAACATCCTGGTAAATCTCCTCTGCACCCGCTCCAAAGCCTCCACGTCCTTCCTGTAATGCGGTGACCAGAACTGTACGCAATACTCCAAATGCGGCCGTACCAGAGTTCTGTACAGCTGCAACATGACCTCCTGACTCCGGAACTCAATCCCTCTACCAATAAAGGCCAACACTCCATAGGCCTTCTTCACAACCCTATCAACCTGGGTGGCAACTTTCAGGGATCTATGTACATGGACACCTAGATCCCTCTGCTCATCCACACTTCCAAGAACTTTACCATTAGCCAAATATTCCGCATTCCTGTTATTCCTTCCAAAGTGAATCACCTCACACTTCTCTACATTAAACTCCATTTGCCACCTCAGCCCAGCTCTGCAGCTTATCTATATCCCTCTGTAACCTGCTACATCCTTCCACACTATCGACAACACCACCGACTTTAGTATTGTCTGCAAATTTACTCACCCACCCTTCTGCGCCTTCCTCTAGGTCATTGATAAAAATGACAAACAGCAACGGCCCCAGAACAGATCCTTGTGGTACTCCACTTGTATCTGAACTAGCCAATTTCTGATCCACATCTCTTTTTTTTATTAAATATTTTATTGAAAATTTTTGGTCAACCAACACAGTACATTGTGCATCCTTTACACAATATTATAACAACACAAATAACAATGACCTATTTTATAAACAAAAAAAAAAAGAATAAATAATAAATAACAAAAATGAAAACGAGCCCTAATTGGCAACTGCCTTGTCACAAGTAACACTCTCCAAAAATATAATTTAACAGTCCAATATATAATTATCTGTAGCAACGACCTATACATACTATACAGTATATATTAACAACCCTGAGAGTCCTTCTGGTTCCTCCTCCCCCCCCCCCCACCCCCCACTCGCCCCCCCCCCCCGATCCTGGGCTGCTGCTGTTGCCTTCTTTTTCCCATTCCGTCTATCTTTCTGCGAGGTATTCGACGAACGGTTGCCACCGCCTGGTGAACCCTTGAGCCGACCCCCTTAGGACGAACTTAATCCGCTCTAGCTTTATAAACCCCGCCATGTCATTTATCCAGGTCTCCACCCCCGGGGGCTTGGCTTCTTTCCACATTAGCAATATCCTGCGCCGGGCTACTAGGGATGCAAAGGCCAAAACATCGGCCTCTCTCGCCTCCTGCACTCCCGGCTCTTGTGCAACCCCAAATATAGCCAACCCCCAGCTTGGTTCGACCCGGACTCCTACTACTTTTGAAAGCACCTTTGTCACCCCCATCCAAAACCCCTGTAGTGCCGGGCATGACCAAAACATATGGGTATGATTCGCTGGGCTTCTCGAGCACCTCGCACACCTATCCTCCACCCCAAAAAATTTACTGAGCCGTGCTCCAGTCATATGTGCCCTGTGTAATACCTTAAACTGAATCAGGCTTAGCCTGGCACACGAGGACGACGGGTTTACCCTGCTTAGGGCATCTGCCCACAGCCCCTCCTCGATCTCCTCCCCCAGCTCTTCCCATTTCCCTTTTAGTTCATCTACCATAGTCTCCCCTTCGTCCCTCATTTCCCTATATATATCTGACACCTTACCATCCCCCACCCATGTCTTTGAGATCACTCTGTCCTGCACCTCTTGTGTCGGGAGCTGCGGGAATTCCCTCACCTGTTGCCTCGCAAAAGCCCTCAGTTGCATATACCTGAATGCATTCCCTTGGGGCAACCCATATTTCTCGGTCAGCGCTCCCAGACTCACGAACTTCCCATCCACAAACAGATCTTTCAGTTGCGTTATTCCTGCTCTTTGCCACATTCCATATCCCCCATCCATTCCCCCCGGGGCAAACCTATGGTTGTTTCTTATCGGGGACCCCCCCAAGGCTCCAGTCTTTCCCCTATGCCGTCTCCACTGTCCCCAAATCTTCAGTGTAGCTACCACCACCGGGCTTGTGGTGTAGTTCCTCGGTGAGAACGGCAATGGGGCTGTCACCATAGCCTGTAGGCTAGTCCCCCTACAAGCCGCCCTCTCTAATCTCTTCCACGCCGCTCCCTCCTCCTCTCCCATCCACTTACTCACCATTGAAATATTAGCGGCCCAATAATACTCACTTAGGCTCGGTAGTGCCAGCCCCCCCCTATCCCTGCTACGCTGTAAGAATCCCTTCCTCTCGGGGTCTTCCCGGCCCACACAAAACCCATGATGCTCTTTTCAATCCTTTTTAAAAAAGCCTTCGTGATCACCACCGGGAGGCACTGAAACACAAAGAGGAATCTCGGGAGGACCACCATCTTAACCGCCTGCACCCTCCCTGCCATTGACAGGGATACCATATCCCATCTCTTGAAATCCTCCTCCATCTGTTCCACCAACCGCGTTAAATTTAACCTATGCAATGTGCCCCAATTCTTAGCTATCTGGATCCCCAGGTAACGAAAGTCCCTTGTTACCTTCCTCAACGGTAGGTCCTCTATTTCTCTACTCTGCTCCCCTGGATGCACCACAAACAACTCACTTTTCCCCATGTTCAATTTATACCCTGAAAAATCCCCAAACTCCCCAAGTATCCGCATTATTTCTGGCATCCCCTCCGCCGGGTCCGCCACGTATAGTAGCAAATCGTCCGCATACAAAGATACCCGGTGCTCTTCGCCTCCCCTAAGTACTCCCCTCCACTTCTTGGAACCCCTCAACGCTATCGCCAGGGGCTCAATCGCCAGTGCAAACAATAATGGGGACAGAGGGCATCCCTGCCTTGTCCCTCTATGGAGCCGAAAATATGCAGATCCCCGTCCATTCGTGACCACGCTCGCCACTGGGGCCCTATACAACAGCTGCACCCATCTAACATACCCCTCTCCAAAACCAAATCTCCTCAACACCTCCCACAAATAATCCCACTCCACTCTATCAAATGCTTTCTCGGCATCCATCGCCACTACTATCTCCGTTTCTCCCTCTGGTGGGGCCATCATCATTACCCCTAACAGCCTCCGTATATTCGTGTTCAGCTGTCTCCCCTTCACAAACCCAGTTTGGTCCTCGTGGACCACCCCCGGGACACATTCCTCTATTCTCATTGCCATTACCTTGGCCAGGACCTTGGCATCTACATTTAGGAGGGAAATAGGTCTATAGGACCCGCATTGTAGCGGGTCCTTTTCCTTCTTTAAGAGAAGCGATATCGTTGCTTCAGACATAGTCGGGGGCAGTTGTCCCCTTTCCTTTGCCTCATTAAAGGTCCTCGTCAGTACCGGGGCGAGCAAGTCCACATATTTTCTATAGAATTCGACTGGGAATCCATCCGGTCCCGGGACCTTTCCCGCCTGCATGCTCCTAATTCCTTTCACCACTTCTTCTACCTCGATCTGTGCTCCCAGTCCCACCCTTTCCTGCTCTTCCACCTTGGGAAATTCCAGCCGATCCAAGAAGCCCATCATTCTCTCCCTCCCATCCGGGGGTTGAGCTTCATATAATTTTTTATAAAATGTCTTGAACACTCCATTCACTCTCTCCGCTCCCCGCTCCATCTCTCCTTCCTCATCCCTCACTCCCCCTATTTCCCTCGCTGCTCCCCTTTTCCTCAATTGGTGTGCCAGCAACCTGCTCGCCTTCTCCCCATATTCGTACTGTACACCCTGTGCCTTCCTCCATTGTGCCTCTGCAGTGCCTGTAGTCAGCAAGTCAAATTCTACATGTAGCCTTTGCCTTTCCCTGTACAGTCCCTCCTCCGGTGCTTCCGCATATTGTCTGTCCACCCTCAAAAGTTCTTGCAGCAACCGCTCCCGTTCCTTACTCTCCTGCTTCCCTTTATGTGCCCTTATTGATATCAGCTCCCCTATAACCACCGCCTTCAACGCCTCCCAGACCACTCCCACCTGGACCTCCCCATTATCATTGAGTTCCAAGTACTTTTCAATGCACCCCCTCACCCTTAGACACACCCCCTCATCTGCCATTAGTCCCATGTCCATTCTCCAGGGTGGGCGCCCTCCTGTTTCCTCCCCTAGCTCCAAGTCCACCCAGTGTGGAGCGTGATCCGAAATGGCTATAGCCGTATACTCCGTTCCCCTCACCTTCGGGATCAATGCCCTACCCAGCACAAAAAAGTCTATTCGCGAGTAGACTTTATGGACATAGGAGAAAAACGAGAACTCCTTACTCCTCGGTCTGCTAAGTCTCCACGGGTCTACACCTCCCATCTGCTCCATAAAATCTTTAAGTACCTTGGCTGCTGCCGGCCTCCTTCCAGTCCTGGACTTCGACCTATCCAGCCCTGGTTCCAACACCGTATTAAAATCTCCCCCCATTATCAGCTTTCCCATCTCTAGGTCCGGAATGCGTCCTAGCATCCGCCTCATAAAATTGGCATCATCCCAGTTCGGGGCATATACGTTTACCAAAACCACCGTCTCCCCCTGTAGTTTGCCACTCACCATCACGTATCTGCCCCCGTTATCCGCCACTATAGTCTTTGCCTCGAACATTACCCGCTTCCCCACTAATATAGCCACCCCCCTGTTTTTCGCATCTAGCCCCGAATGGAACACCTGCCCCACCCATCCTTTGCGTCGCCTAACCTGGTCTATCAGTTTCAGGTGCGTTTCCTGTAACATAACCACATCTGCCTTAAGTTTCTTAAGGTGTGCGAGTACCCGTGCCCTCTTTATCGGCCCGTTCAGCCCTCTCACGTTCCACGTGATCAGCCGAGTTGGGGGGCTTCCTACCCCCCCCCCTTGTCGATTAGCCATCACCTTTTTCCAGCTCCTCACCCGGTTCCCACGCAGCTGTATCTCCCCCAGGCGGTGCCCCCCGCCCATCCTCTCCCATACCAGCTCCCCCCTCTCCCCAGCAGCAGCAACCCAGTAATTCCCCCCTCCCACCCTCCCCCGCTAGCGTAATTACTCCTCCCATGTTGCTCCCAGAAGTCAGCAAACTCACGCTGACCTCGGCTTCCCCCCGTGACCTCGGCTCGCACCGTGCGACGCCCCCTCCTTCCTGCTTCTCTATTCCCGCCATGATTATCATAGCGCGGGAACCAAGCCCGCGCTTCTCCCTTGGCCCCGCCCCCAATGGCCAACGCCCCATCTCCTCCACCTCCCCTCCTCCCCCATCACCACCTGTGGGAGAGAGAAAAGTTACCACATCGCAGGATTAGTACATAAAACCCCTCTTTGCCCCCCACATTCGCCCCACCACTTTGTTCGAACGTTCTTTTTAATAACCCGCTCATTCCAGTTTTTCTTCCACAATAAAAGTCCACGCTTCATCCGCCGTCTCAAAGTAGTGGTGCCTCCCTCGATATGTGACCCACAGTCTTGCCGGTTGCAGCATTCCAAATTTTATCTTCTTTTTATGAAGCACCGCCTTGGCCCGACTAAAGCTCGCCCTCCTTCTCGCCACCTCCGCACTCCAGTCTTGATAAACGCGGATCACCGCGTTCTCCCATTTACTGCTCCGAGTTTTCTTCGCCCATCTAAGGACCATTTCTCTATCCTTAAAACGGAGGAATCTCACCACTATGGCTCTGGGAATTTCTCCTGCTCTCGGTCCTCGCGCCATCACTCGGTATGCTCCCGCCTCCTCCAACGGACCCGCCGGGGCCTCCGCTCCCATTAACGAGTGCAGCATCGTGCTCACATATGCCCCGACGTCCGCTCCCTCCACACCTTCAGGAAGACCAAGAATCCTCAGGTTGTTCCTCCTTGCGTTGTTTTCCAGTGCCTCCAACCTTTCCACACATCGTTTCTGATGTGCCTCCTGCGTCTCCGTCTTCACCACCAGGCCCTGTATATCGTCCTCATTCTCGGCTGCCTTTGCCTTCACGACCTGAAGCTCCCGCTCCTGGGTCTTTTGTTCCTCCTTTAGCCCTTCGATCGCCTGTAGTATCGGGGCCAACAGCTCTTTCTTCATTTCCTTTTTGATCTCTTCCACACAGCATTTCAAGAACTCTTGTTGTTCAGGGCCCCATGTTAAACTGCCACCTTCCGACGCCATCTTGGTTTTTGCTTGCCTTCCTTGCCGCTGTTCTAAAGGATCCACTGCAATCTGGCCACTCTCTCCTCCTTTTTCCATCTGTATCCAGGGGGGATTCCCTTCTGGTTTACCGCACAGTGTTTTTAGCCGTCAAAATTGCCGTTGTGGCTCCTATCAAGAGCCCAAAAGTCCGTTTCACAGGGAGCTGCCGAAACGTGCGACTCAGCTGGTCATCGCCGCACCCGGAAGTCCCCTGATCCACATCTCTAAATCACCCTCAATCCCCAGCCTCCATATTTTCTGCAATAGCCTACCGTGGGGAACCTTATCAAACGCTTTGCTGAAATCCATATACACCACATCAACTGCTCTACCCTCGTCTACCTGTTCAGTCACCTTCTCAAAGAACTCGATAAGGTTTGTGAGGCATGACCTACCCTTCACAAAGCCATGCTGACTATCCCTGATCATATTATTCCTATCTAGATGGTTATAAATCTTGTCTCTTATAATCCCCTCCAAGACTTTACCCACTACAGACGTGAGGCTCACCGGTCTATAATTGCCGGGGTTGTCTCTGCTCCCCTTTTTGAACAAAGGGACCACATTTGCTATCCTCCAGTCCTCTGGCACTATTCCTGTAGCCAATGATGACATAAAAATCAAAGCCAAAGGTCCAGCAATCTCTTCCCTGGCCTCCCAGAGAATCCTAGGATAAATCCCATCAGGCCCCGGGGACTTATCTATTTTCAGCCTGTCCAGAATTGCCAACACCTCTTCCCTACGTACCTCAATGCCATCTAATCTATTAGCCTGGGGCTCAGCATTCTCCTCCACAACATTATCTTTTTCCTGAGTGAATACTGACGAAAAATATTCATTTAGTATCTCGCCTATCTCTTCAGACTCCACACACAACTTCCCATCCCTGTCCTTGACTGGTCCTACTCTTTCCCTAGTCATTCGCTTATTCCTGACATACCTATAGAAAGCTTTTGGGTTTTCCTTGATCCTACCTGCCAAATACTTCTCATGTCCCCTCCTTGCTCGTCTTAGCTCTCTCTTTAGATCCTTCCTCGCTACCTTGTAACTATCCATCGCCCCAACTGAAACTTCACACCTCATCTTCACATAGGCCTCCTTCTTCCTCTTAACAAGAGATTCCACTTTGGTAAACCACGGTTCCCTTGCTCGACGCCTTCCTCCTTGCCTGACCGGTACATACTTATCAAGAACACGCAGTCGCTGATCCTTGAACAAGCTCCACTTATCCAGTGTGCCCAACACTTGCAGCCTACTTCTCCACCTTATCCCCCCCAAGTCACGTCTAATGGCATCATAATTGCCCTTCCCCCAGCTATAACTCTTGCCCTGCGGTGTATACTTATCCCTTTCCATCATTAACGTAAACGTCACCGAATTGTGGTCACTGTCCCCAAAGTGCTCTCCTACCTCCAAATCCAACACCTGGCCTGGTTCATTACCCAAAACCAAATCCAACGGGGCCTCGCCTCTTGTTGGCCTGTCAACATATTGTGTCAGGAAACCCTCCTGCACACACTGTACAAAAAACGACCCATCTAATGTACTCGAACTATATCTTTGCCAGTCAATATTTGGAAAGTTAAAGTCTCCCATAATAACTACCCTGTTATTTTCGCTCTTATCCAGGATCATCCTCGCCATCCTTTCCTCTACATCCCTAGAACTATTTGGAGTAGTGATGACATTGTGAGAATAGAAGATTCAGGCAATTGGTCGAGAAAAGCCATTGTACTTGAAGAAGTAGCACCTCATTCCTATAATGTACAGAGGAAAGATTTGTTTTAAGAAATTGTCACGCGCTCTTGAAAACCAGAGAAGACTTTCACAACAATGTGATGGATGACGAATCTATGTCAGAATCAACGTCAGCCGCAGTGCCAGATAGTTCAGCAATTCGTGAGCATGAGAATGTCATGGAGAACATTGAATCTACAAGTTCTGAGCAGCAAAGTCAAACTTTGAGAAGATCAACCAGAGTCAGAAGAAAACCTGATTGACGCAAGTTGTACATACTATACTTGCTGTTCTTGTGTACATATATATATATTTGTTAAACTGGTTTTGAAAATTTTAAAGAAGAAATTAACAGTTAGACTCACAGGCTAATGATATTACATAGAACATACAGTGCAGAAGGAGGCAATTCGGCCCATCGAGTCTGCACCGACCCACTTAAGCCCACACTTTCACCCTATCCCCGTAACCTAATAACCCCTCCTAACCTTTTTTGGTCACTAAGGGCAATTTAGCATGGCCAATCCATCTAACCTGCACATCTTTGGACTGTGGGAGGAAACCGGAACACCGGGGGAAACCCACGCAGACACGGGGAGAACATGCAGACTCCGCACAGACAGTGACCCAGCGGGGAATCGAACCTCGGACCCTGGCGCTGTGAAGCCACAGTGCTAACCACTGTGCTACAATGCTGCCCCTATGTAAATATACTGATGATAATGTATTCATTTATTCCTTCAAAGGAAAGGGGATGTAGTGATATCATGGTTGTGTTGTAATTCACTGACTGACCACAAAGAATCTCATCAGTATATAAGAGAATGTTACAGTCAGGTGACCTCAGACTGACTAGGGAGCTGGGAGAGAGGTTGTTTGTGCATGTTCATTCATCTGTTGTTTTGTATATATTTGACCCACCATTAATGTTAATAAATCATTTATAGTTTTAGCTACAAGTGTTCTTGGAATATAAATCAGGCTATCTGGTAAGAACATTGCAAGGGGGATCCTATCCTGGTTCTGGGATGGAGGGGAAGTCGTGAGAGCACAGATGTGGGAGATGGGTCAAGAGGTTGAGATCCCTGTCAACCAAGGTGGGTGAGAAACCATGATTAAAGAAGAATGAAGACATATCAACGGCACTGTTTTGGGGAATGTCATGATTGGAACAGATGTGACAGAGGCAAAGGAATTGGGAGAATGGGATGGAGACCTTACCAGATGTGTGTTACGAGCTGTAGTCAAGGTAGCTGTCAGTGGGAGTTGTTGGGCTTGTAATGGATACTAGTGGACAGTCTATCCCCAGAAAACTGTCGCTGGCATTCTATCCACCCCCCCCCCCCCCACCCCCACCGTCTCCCCACAATAGTATAAATCTGACCCTATTTCCAGTTCTCCCTTGCTTTGGCAAAGAGTCACCCAGACTTGAAATGTTAGCTCCCTTGTCTCTCCACAGATGCTGTCAGATTCCAGCATCCATAGTCCATAGTCATTTGCTGTTATTTAAGAGTCAATTATAACCCAGGATTTACCAGGATAACATGCAGTCTCGTCTGCCTGGGCCTAAAAAGAAAAAAGCATGGATGCTCTGAATCCAAATTAAAAGAAAAAGTAGAAACCCTCCCCCGAAACGGATGTGCTCTAACTGGGGGGGGACTTCCTCGTTCACAGCGAGGACAAACTAATCCTACCAACTCCAACCCTCCACCCGTCACCCTGCTCCGTCTCTGCTCATCTTCCTTCTCAGTGAGACTGTTGGGAAGAGACAACAAAAAGCACGCCCCTCCCTCCATCACAAGGATTGTCAGACAATATAAGACCCAAATACATTTAGGATTCAAGACTGCCCAAATCTCTTATTCAACATTCCGCTTAACATGATATAAACTAGTTAAATCAGGGTAATCAATGGTACTTGCCATCACACAGACATTATTCATTTCCCTGTGATTGAAAAAAATTGACAACATCAAGCAGACAACAACATGATCACTGGGGAGCAGCATCCCGTATAATAACCGGGCAGAAGGGCAAGGTAGTCCTCTGGATAAAGGCTTATTCACCGGTGTATGAAGAAAGCCAAAATCAAGGATGAGTCAGGATCAGGAACAATGAGCACTCCTCAGGATCTCTCAAGTATTCTAACGATCCACAGTCTCCCCGTGTTTGCGTGGGTTTCGTGCCCACAACCCAAATGCTGTGCAGGGTAGGTGGATTGGCCACGCCAAATTGCTCCTGAATTGGAAAAAATGAATTGGGTATTCTAAATTTTTTTTTTTTTAAAAAGTATTCCAACGATTGAAGCACGAGACACCATTACTTCTACCATGCCGTCTCACCAGAACCCAGGCAGTCAGCAACCTAGGCACTGGCAGAGAGGGATGGCTCGACCTGTTCGGCCAACCCCGAGCCCTCACAACCAACATCCGTACAGGACCATACAGGGCTAGTGGTTGGAAGGCCACATCAACCCCAGGCCTTGAAGACAAGATTAGATGTGCTCCATCAAATTTAATTTTCCCAACCTTCAGATTGTGATTCCCAGAACATGGCAGCCAATTCTCAAACTCAGTTGGGAACTTCCCCACCATTTCACCTTGGGAATTGGGCTCAGCAGCACTCCTCTGCTGTCCCTCCCCTCTGTCTACCCACTCCATCAGAATGGCCATGCAGCAGGAAATTGACCATACAGAGGCGGGTTCCCACCAGGGACAATGTTCTCTCTATTGCAAGAACCATCTCATGCGCATACATTGCCTTCATTAAAACACCCCAAAGTTGGGCCTTGACGACCTGAATCCCAGAGCCACGATTTCCAGCCAGAACAGCATCTTTGTTGGCAGCCATCATCTGTCAATGCACACCACACCGTCAGGGCAGAAGTGCTCTAAAGCAACTGAATCACTAAAGGCAGGGTCCCACCCCAACGCCTTCCAGCCGACACAAACAAGCGAGGATTTAAACATTTTAACTCTGCTCCATCAGGCAGAAACACTGTACAACAATTCTCGGAACACAGTGTATGTAAACCAAGGAAAGACAAAAAAGAAACGTGCAAAAGGATGAAAAGGTGGATTAAACGATGAACTGAGCTGGAGTTTGTGAAAACGCAGCCGCTCCTGCGCTCACATCACATGACACCCCTGGCAGTCTTATTCAAAAACTTTGGACATAGAAAAAGAGAGAGAGACAAGAAAAAGACAGCTGCTCCCCAGAATACTTTCAAAGACATGATAAGAATGATTCAAGGGGATCAACATGGTATTTTTGTCAAAATAGAGGGCATGTTCAGGAGATTGTTGGAAATTAAAACTGTAGCATTTGTGGGAGTGCATAGTGTGATTTCAGAAAATATTATACCAGTAAGTGGTGTTGCTAACTTTTGCCTTAGTTTAATTGCTCGGTTTTATCACCTTTGCTCTTGAGTCGCCAGGTATCTTTATGATACCGCCACGTGGTTCAAGTCCGAGTAATGATCAATAATCCAATACACCGCTTAGTAAGATTTAAATCAAAGCACATTTATTATACACAGTAATCACTACTCATGTATAAATTCTACGTCTAAGCTACTTCTACGACTAACAGGCCAATACTTAACTTGGAACTGGCCCACCAGGTCAGGGAAACGAATGGCCTTTCGTTCGGGTTCTGAGCCGGCGGGATTCGAAGTTGGTACAGATTGGTAGGTAGGAGCGCCTATCTCGTAGCGAGCGTTGAAGTGAGACTTACTGGATATCGGCAGCGGCTGGACCGGTCACTGTCAAGGGTTGGTTCACGTTGCTGAGTGACCCGGTCAAGAAGAAAAGAACGATTTGAACTTAGGCTTGATTCTTATAGTCCCCAGGGGCTTCCCGCCTTTCGGGGCGGACCCTGTACCTGGTTCCAAGTGATTGGACTTTGTCCCAATCACTTGGTTCGATTTTCTCCAATGCTGGAGCGGTTCTCTGATCGTTGGGCGGTCCCGAGGTGGTCATTCACCTCCCATTGTGTAAGCTTCTGCTGGCACCAAAGAGTCTGATTTGGCTTTATGTGTCTAAATGTTGCTCATTGTTCCCGGGGATTGCTCATTAATATGCAGATGGCTGGTGTTTTGTTATGCTGATGGTTGCCGGTATCGATCTTGTCTGGCCTTTCCAGAGGTCAATCACACTCAACCTACAGCTGCTCGTTTGTGTCCTGTTGGCTGACCTTCCCATCAGCCTTTGGCATTCGCCATTTTAAATCGGGTGTTAGCCATTCTAAATCGGGATTTAGCCATTTTAACTGGCTACAGTGGAGCTTGTGACAATCCGGTACCTTCAAGTGTATTTACTGTTGGAATAGATCATGTATGGAAGATTCTAAAAGTTTTATGTTCAGGGTGAAGAATCCCCATTTTAATCCAGCAAGCAAATTAATATTCATAGATCATAGAATTTACAGTGCAGAAGGAGGCCATTTGGCCCATCGAGTCTGCACCGGCTCTTGGAAAGAGCACCCTACCCAAGCCCACACCTCCAACCTATCCCCATAATCCAGTAACCCCACCCAACACTAAGGGCAATTTTAGACACTAAGGGCAATTTCGCATGGCCAATCCACCTAACCTGCACATCTTTGGACAATGGGAGGAAACCGGAGCACCCGAGGAAGCCCACACATACACTGGGAGAACGTGCAGACTCCGCACAGACAGTGATCCAAGCCGGGAATCGAACCTGGGACCCTGGAGCTGTGAAGCAATTGTGCGAACCACTATGCTACCCTGCTGCCCACATTCTTTGAGATACAGTCAGCTCAATCGCTGATGATGGACGTGTGATGGGGATTTCACCCCAGAAAGCTTGTTATATTAAAGATGTATTGATACAAGGTATTTATGGAAGTTGTTTAACTGCTTTGTTGCAGTTAATTGAAAATGTGATTTTGTTTCCAGTATTGTAGTTGTGGGGATCGTGTCTAAGTAACCTATTGAAGATGTTGATTTTATATTAGGAAATGACCTGACTGGAGATAAATATGTTACTGCCTCCAGTTGTTCCAGAAAAAAACAATGACGTTATTAAGACTGAAAATGTATAAGAGAAATCAAACAAAGTACATAAATCTATTGTTTTGTGTAATCCTGCTGTGGAAATGACTGATTCAATTAAGGATGTGTCTAAAGAGTCAGAAGCTCGGGCTATAGATAATAAAGGCACTTTGAAACAGCATACTGACAAGAAGGGGTTAATAGCAGCTGGAGATGAATTGGAGCTGTCAAAATGAAATCATTCTGAAGCCAGATGGTGAAGCAGGAAACCAGATGCCAATCTTTTAGTTAATCAGATCAAGCTAAGTATACAATTTTCTACAAGACATGGAAAAATTGTGAAAACTATAAAATGAGAAAGAGGGGGACTTCTGGTGGTGGCATGTAAGCAGCAGTCGCGCACAAGTAGCACATGCCAGGGCACTTTTCAACAGCCTTTTATGCCTGATTTTGGGGTAGGGGGGAAATCCTGTGCTCTTGAAGCCACAAGGTGCCTGATAAAAAAAATGCCAAAAAAGGCAGGGGATAAGAAACCGGCGGTTGGAAATTCATCAACAGACTCCGAGGCTTTGAATGGCTCCTCTGTGGAAAAAATGGTGGCGGTTGCTCCAGTGACTGTGGCCGCTCTGATAACAGCGAACATGCTTACCGGCGGGCTATCGACGGATTTCAATAAGCAATTTGAAAAGTAGCGGAGAGCGATGTCGGAGGGCCTCCAAACGTTGATCGAGAAGGTTCTGGGTACTATCAGATTGAAACTGGAGAAGACCTCTGAGACGGTGAAGGAGCATGGCGATGTGCTAGAGGGAGTGAAGGTGATGTTGACGAGGCACAGTGAGCAAATTGCCTTTTTGGATGCTAAGATTGCCATGGGGGCTGGTGAGAAAAAGGTGCTGAGGGCTAAAGTCGATGACCTTGAGAACCGATCGAGGAGACAGAACCTGAGTCGTGGGGTTGCCGGAGGGTGTGGAAGGCCCAACTCCCACTACGTATTTTTGCCAGATGTTTGGGAAGATGTTCGCTTTCACATCTTTCAGGTGAAGGAACGGGTCCTGAAGTGCGCCCAGAAACATCAGGACTGGAAATGGGATGGTAACTGCCTCAGGATCGACCAAGACATTGGAGCTGAGCTGGCGAGGAAACTTGCGGTCTTCAACAAGGCCAAAGCGGCCTTGTATATTTCGGGGTGGTGTCCCCGGTGAGGATGCTTGTGATCTACACATCAAATTACTTATTTTGAGGAGGCAGAGGCCTTTGTAAAAAAAGCATGGCCTTGACTCAATTAACTGTGCTGTCTGAGGTGTTTGATTGGTGTGGGTGGGGAAGAGTGTTGGGCATTCCGTATATATCTGGTGATATATCTTTGTTCTTTGGAGAGATTTTTTTTTCACCTGGTGTTTGTTTGAGGGTGTTGTGTTATGTCATATTGTTGGAAATATATAGCTGCCAGTGGGAATTTGTTTTTTCTATGGGGACTGGTTTGTGGTTAATGTCTTAATCTGGGATTGGTTATGTTTTCTTTTTTCTTTACCCTGGGGAGGGGCTGCCCTGCTAGCAGTAAAGTTACCTCGCTAATGGAAATGAGGTAGAGAGACGAGCTGCAACTCGTTGGACCAGATTTCTAGCTTTAATAAGCTTTGTGTTGTGAGTTGGGTTTGGTTCAGTTTCATGTGATTAATATGTACATTTGGGAGGGGTGTTTGTTATAACTCCTGTGGAGCTCACATTATAAGGACTATCAGATTTTCCGTGACCTCCACTTGAGCCGTTTCAAACAGGTATCGATGACTGGGAGCAGTATGTGCAACATATGCAATTCTTTTTTTAAACTAATGAGATCCTGGGAGACGAACGGCAACCTATGGTTTTGTTGACGGCTTGCGGAAGGCCTATGTACAGCCCCATAAAGAGCCTCATCCACCCAGATGTGCCAGATTCTCGGTCGTTCACCGCTTTGTCCCTGGTAGGGGATCATTTTGACACAAAGCCACCTTTGATCGTCAGGCATTTCCAATTCCATACGGCCAGCCAGGGCCAGTCGGAATCTACAAACGACTACCTGGTCTGCCTCCGAAAACTGGCTGTGACATGTGAATTTGGTGCTGCATTCAATGAGTCCCTGCGAGACCGATTTGTGTGTGCAATCCACAATATTGATATGCAGAAAAAATGACTGGTTGTGACTGATCAAACCTTGCAGCACACCGTGGAAATCGCACT
Organism: Scyliorhinus torazame; assembly: GCF_047496885.1. Classification (NCBI taxonomy): domain Eukaryota; kingdom Metazoa; phylum Chordata; class Chondrichthyes; order Carcharhiniformes; family Scyliorhinidae; genus Scyliorhinus; species Scyliorhinus torazame. The sequence continues at coordinate 328,417,691 of NC_092707.1, read as the reverse complement.
CTCGCGGGAGAGGGCGGAACAAGGGTCCAGGAGCTCCAGAGAATGGTGGTGTTGACCCTTAGAAAAATAGAGCAGAACAGGCCTTTCGGCCCATGATGTTGTGCCGAACCTTTGTCCTAGATTAATCATACATTATCATAAGAGTTTACAGTGCAGAAGGAGGTTATTCGGCCCATCGAGTCTGCACCGGCTCTTGCAAAGAGCACCCTACCCAAGGTCAACATCTCCACCCTATCCCCATAACCCAGTAACCCCACCCAACACTAAGGGCAATTTTGGACACTGAGGGCAATTTAGCATGGCCAATCCACCTAACCTGCACATCTTTGGACTGTGGGAGGAAACCGGAGCACCCGGAGGAAACCCACGCACACACGGGGAGGATGTGCAGACTCCGCACAGACAGTGACCCAAGCCGGAATCGAACCTGGGACCCTGGAGCTGTGAAGCAATTGTGTTATCTACAATGCTACCGTGCTGCCCTTAAGAACAAATTAATCTACACTATATCATTCTACCGTAATCCATGTACCTATCCAATAGCTGCTTGAAGGTCCCTAATGTTTCCGACTCAACTACTTCCACAGGCAGTGCATTCCATGCCCCCACTATTTTCTGGGTAAAGAAACTACCTCTGACATCCCCCCTATATCTTCTACCATTCACCTTAAATTTATGTTAACTTGTAATGGTTTGTTCCACCCGGGGAAAAAGTCTCTGACTGTTGTAGCCACCTGAGTTGGCCACTTCCCGACTTAAAGTGGAGAACAGCAAAGGCTGAAGGGAAATTCAGCCAACACAGGCAAAAACTAGCAGGTGCAAGTTTACTGTGTATTAGACTCTGCAAAAACCCAGACAGCATCGATACAAGCAGCCATCTACATAGTAATGAGCGATCCCCGGGAACAATCGAAACATTTGAGGTAAACAAGGCCAAGCCAGACTCCTCGGCGCCAGCAGGAGCCAACACAAAAGAGGTTAACGGACATTTCAAGACCGCCCAATGATCAGGGAACCGCTCCAGTATTGGAGAAATCGAACCAAGCGATTGGAACAAAGTCCAATCACTTGAAACCAGGTACGGGGTCCGCCCCGAAAGGCGGGAAGACCCTGGGGACTATAAAGTAAAGCCCCCAAGTTCAAATCATCCTTCTTGACAGGGTCACTCAGCAACGCGAAGCAACCCTTGACAGTGACCTGTCCGGCGGCCTCCAAGAAGGTAAGTTGCAAGTCAACGCTCGCTACGAGATAGGCGCTCCTAGCTACCAGTCCATACCAGCTTTTGAATCCCGCAGACTCAGAACCCGAACTAAAGGCCATTTGTTCCCCTGACCTGGTGGGCCAGTCCGAAGCTAAGTATTGGCCTGTTAGTGATAGAAATAGCTTACAAAGTAGAGTTTATTCATGAGTAGCGATTTACTGTGTATAATAATTGTGCTTTGATTTGAATCTTACTAATTGGTGTATTGAGTTATTGATCATTACTTGAACTTGAACCTCGTGGCGGTATCATAATGATACCTGGCGACTCTAGAGCAAAGGTTATAAAACAGAACCAATTGAACCAACCAAAAGTTAGCAACATATTACTGGCGTCATCCTGACGGGACCCGATCTAGAAGTGGCTTAACCACTCCGGGAGAACCCAAAATTTGAATTAGAAATCCAATTGGGAACAGAAAACCCACAAATGTTCAAGCAGTTCTGATCAATCCTCATAATTCGGAAGTGTGTTAATGCATGCGTAACTAACAGGGTTATAAGGTAATAATGATAGATCTTTTGTTGCGACAAAACTGTCGGGAGTTTGTATTCCGGAAAATAGCGAAAGCCGTACCCGTAATTACAGCACCGCCTTAATACCCCTTGTTCCAAATTTCAAGAGAAGCATTCAGATAAGAAAGATGGCAATGCAGGCAATGCAACGCCTCATAAACCCCGAAGAATTTGTGGTCGCAGCAATCAGCAGTAGAGTAGGACAGTGTCCCGTTTGGGAAGAGGGAATCAGAAATTACCTCAAAGGGAAAGGATGGCCCCTTTGGAGCGAATTCTGTGAAAATGAGGAAACAGGTCCCGGGAGTATAGGACATACTTGGTGGGAGAACCTGAGCGAGATTCACAAGAAGAGCTTAGGAAAAACTCGCAAGCCAATGGCAATCGTGTCCTGTTTGGCACAATTGCGAGGCACAGAGGAGGTCGTTAGGACGCTCCGAAAAGAGATAGAAGGCATACGTCGAATGAGCAAGGTCAATGTCAGTGAGGTAGAGAAAGAGAATGTAGAATTAAGGAGGAAGTTAGCAGCAAAGGACGGAGAGGTGGATGATGCCAATTGGGCACACCAGTCTTGTCTGGCGCACTTAAGCAGCTTCCAATCCCAATACGTAAAGGCCTATCAGGACACGCAACGTGCAGTCCTGGTTCAAGAGGAAACCGAGAAGCAGGTAGAGGCATCGCAGAGGCAGTGTAGTGACCTGAAGACAGCGTTAAGAGCACTCCATGCTGCCACCACGGAGCAAAGACAAAGCTCATTAGACCCCGCAAAGTGCCGGAAGCAGATTGCAGAACTGCAATCTCTGCTTTCAGTTCAAAAAGAATTCCAGGAAACCTTTGGATCACAGCTAGGTGAGGAAGACGGCCCTGATTGGGAAGAATTGAGTGAGACAGCGCAGAGATATGTTCAGGGCACATGTGCGCAGGGAAAGCCCCAGAAGAGAAAAGCGCCCCAACCCCCCACAGAGCAGATAGTTCAGGCTCCAATGAACCCAGTCACCACCCACCGCACAGCCACATCGGACGACACAGAATTTCTGTACACCACCCCTGTAACAGTGACCCAATTATGGGACACGTGCGATAAAATCAAACCGTTCCTCCCCACCTCCGACCCCCACCACTTCTTTGCCAGAGTAAAATAGCAGGCTACCATTACGGCCTGGATGAGCGAGAGCAAGTAAAGCTCACAGTTTTGAGTTTAGACCCTTCGGTCATAGCAGCCCTTCCCGACCCACAGAATGTAGGAGGAGGCACCCTTGCAGAAATGCATACCGCGATCTTAGACGCGATCGTGTATAACAGGGGTGACCCCGTAGATGGCCTCAATAAGTGCAGGCAAAAGAAAACCGAGCCCCCCACAGCGTTTGCTGGACGCTTGTGGATCCATTTCGCAGCAGTTTTCGTAGACTTAGACCGCGCACATTTGTCCCCAGACAACATGGCTAAATGGACCCGCACCCTTATCTCCCATGCCACAGAAACAGGACAAAAATCTTGTGCCAATTATGATCCCTCAGAGGAGGCTCATAATGAGAAATGGGTTGTAAAAAGATTGTCCCGCACCTGGGAGCAGTCTGTACAAAACAAACCCACGAATAAAAATCCCGAAGAACAGCAGGCAGAAGCAGACATGCACACAGTTAAGGCACACCAGAACCCCGCATGGGTAAATGAAGGCAAGAACAGCCCCCCACAAAAGTCACAGGAGTGTTACAACTGTGGACAGTTGGGACACTTTGCAAGAGAATGCAATGCCCCACAAAAGCAACAGAGAGCACAGCAGACAGGCGCTCTAAATAAAACCAGGACAAAGCCAATACATAGCGTTGGCACCCGTTCAGATCAGACGGACCTGACCGGAACAGACTGACGGTGTTCGGGCTCCTCCAGTTGGACTTGCGACACCCTTTGGGATAGGTCCGGCCGACCAGTAGTTGCAGCAAAAATACGGGGACAGCTCATCGAGTTTCTCTGGGAGGGTCCCGCACTACAATCAATTCCTCCACCATGTTTCAAAAGGACACGTGGCCCACTACAGACACCATCACCCTCAGCGGCTTTACAGGCCACTCACAGCAGGGACACATCACAGCCCCTGTACCCATTCAAATCGGCAACATCACCACCAAGCACCCATAGTTTTAGTCGATCTACCCCACACAGCAGAACACATTTTAGGCATAGATTTTATGAATTCCCACAACCTATCCTTTGATCCAGTCAACCAATGTGTCTGGAGAAGGGCAAAATCCGCAACACTCACCATAGGAGAATATGCAAACAAGATTAGCGCAGTAGGCAAATTTTGGTTTGACCCAACCACGATTAGCACAGACATGCAGGTTAGGGCAGTTCTGCAGAAGCACAGGACAGCATTCGCGGCCCACAAACACGACTGTGGCCAGATGACTGGTTCCGTTCAAATCACAGGACCTGACCCTAGACCCCAAAAGCAATACGGATTTCCCCAAGAGGCAGAGGGAGAAATCGCAAAAGTTATCGACAGCTTATTAGAGTAGGGCGTACTCCGATCAGTAGCCTCCACTAATAATGCCCCGATTTGGCCAGTGAGAAAGCCCGATGGATCATGGCGACTGACCATCCATTACCAGGAACTCAACAAAGTCACCCCCTCAGCAGCCTCCACGGTAGCCACAAGTCTCGAGACCATGCTCAAACAGGGACTCAATTCACGATACTTTACAGTTTTGGACATCAGTAATGGATTCTGGTCCATTCCATTGGCAAAAGCGTGCCAGTACAAATTTGCCTTCACCTTTAAAAATCAGCAGTACACGTGGACATGCCTTCCACAAGGATTCCACAACTCCCCCTCCATTTTCCACCGACAGTTGGCAAATGGTTTGTCAAAATTTTCTCGCCCCGAATGTCTGGTCCAGTATGTGGACGACCTATTACTGCAGACAGACACCAAGGCAGAGCACATCGAGCTTCTGACCGAACTCCTGGAACTCCTACAGAAAATTGGATGTAAAGTAAACCCCAAAAAGGCCCAGATTTTGGAAAACAAGGTGATATATTTGGGTACAATTATCACCCATGGTAAACACGAGACCTATACCTCACAAATCCCGGCCAGGAAGCAGGCTCCGAAAGTGAGACACCTTCCAGACAGTGGCTGCCGCTTCCGGTTGAATATGGGCAGCAGAATGGCAGCATCTACCATTGGTGGTTGTCGTTGGCAGCGGTCTGAGTTTGTTGGGGAGGGATTACTGCTCCATCTCCAGTTTGACTGGCAGAAGGTTTGTCAGATGTACCCGCATGGCCCTGAAGGAGTCCTGTCCAGGTTCCTGTCCGTATTTCAGAAGGGATTGAGCACCATAAAAGGGGCTTTGGCCCATATTATTGTGGACCCATTGGCTCAACCACGCTATTTTCACACCCGACCTGTCCCATATATTTCACAGTCCAAGGACGCAGAACTGGACTATCTTGAGGGCTTGTAGATAAATACCCCGTCCAATTTTCCGACTGGGCGGCACCGATTGTGCCAGTCATGAAACCCGACGGCTCTGTCCGCTTCTGTGATAAAATGATGGTCAACTGCGTCTCATGTTTGAATCGCTACCCTGAACTTCGCTTTGAGGATCTGTACACCAAACTCAGTAAAGGCCGATCACGTTCAAAACTAGACATGAGCCACACGTACCGCCAGTTGACCCTGGCTCTGCATTCCAGATGGTTCGCGACAATCATCACGCACCGTGAGTTTTATGAATGTACCGGCTGTCCTTCGGAGTTTCTTCCAAAGGATGATGGAGAATATCCTGCACCGACTCCCACGGGTAGTGGTGTACCTTGACGATGTGCTGATCGGGGGTCGTCTGACCGGGAGCACCTAGAGACACAGCTGCGGTCCTCCAGCGTTTTGAGGAGGTTGGGGATCCGCCTCAGGAGGGAGAAGTGTGTATTCAAGCGGCCAAGATGACCTACCTGGGTTATCGCGTGGATCGCCATGGTTTGCCCCAATGGAAGAGAAGGTACAGGCGATCCGTCAGGCCCCTGTGCCCAATGGCCCAAAGGAGCTGTGTTCGTTTTTGGGGCTTGTCAACTATTATGATAAGCTAATAGCAAACCTCGCCACAATATTGGCCCTACTCCACCGGCTGTTAAAGTAAGGACAATGTTGGGATTGGTCCCAGGCCCAAAGACCAGCCTTCGCGTTGGTCAAGATGCAGCTGTCATTATTCCGTCTGCTGACCCACTTTTACCTGTCAAAACCACTCTTGTTGATAGAACTATGCTCCCCCCTATGGGGCTGGGTCTGTCCTCGCCCACGGAATAGATGATGGGTCAGAATGCCCCATTGCTTTTGATAGGGAGGAGTAGAGGTACCTTTTTGAGATCCTTGGGAGGTTCAATTTGGGGCAATGGTTCATGTCGTGGGTTTGATTATTGTATAGTGTCTGTAGTAATGCCTTGAGTTCGGACTACTGTTTGTTGAACAAGGGTAGAAGACAGGGGTGTCCACTCTTGTTTGCTTTAGCGATTGAGCCTTTGGCCATTGCATTGAGCTATTCCAGTAAGTGGAAGGGGATGAGGCGGGGTGGGGGTGGAACATAGGGTGCCTTTATATGCGGATGACCTGCTGCTTTATATCACGGATCCAGTATCCACTATGGATGAAATAATGAGGCTACTGAGGAGCTTTAGCTCCTTGTTGGGGTACAAGTTGAATCTGGAGAAGAGTGAGTACTTTCTGGTTAGTCCCCCGGGGAGGGGAGCCAAACTGGGGGTATTACCTTTTTGTCTTGCCAGGTCTAGCTTCTGTTATTTGGGTATCCGGATGGCTCAAGACTGGGCCCTGCTCCATAAATTGAACTACGCTAGTCTGATGAGCAAGGGTAAGTCCAACTTGCAAAAGTGGGATAACTTTCCCCTGTCCTTAGCGGGCAGGGTCCAGACTATCAAAATAAATACCCTCCCAAAATGTTTCTTTATTTTTCTGTGTCTCCCTAGTTTTCTCCCTAAATACTTTTTTGTTAGGGTCAATAAGTTAATAGCTTCCTTTGTATGGGTGGGTAAGACCCCAAGGATTCGTAGGGCATTTCTTTAGAGGGACAGACAGTGAAGGGTCTGGCGTTGCCCAATTTATTTCTTATTATTGGGCGGCCAATGTTGAAAAGATTTTGGGGTGGTTTAACAGTTCAAGTGCCATTTGGGAGCAAATGGAGGCGGGTTCGTGCAGGGGTTCCAGTCTAGGTGCGCTGGTGACGGCCTCACTGCCGTTTTCTTAGGCGAGGTATTCTTCGAATGCGGTGGTTGTGTCCTCTCTAAGGATATGGAAGCAATTTAGGCAGCATTTTGAGCTTAGATCCATGTCGTCGTTGATCCCCAATTGTGATAATCATCTATTTGTGCCATCGCGCTTAGGCTCAACGTTTAGGTTGTTTGAGGGTAGAAGTGTCCTGAGAGATTTAGAACATAGAACATACAGTGCAGAAGGAGGCCATTCGGCCCATCGAGTCTGCACCGACCCACTTAAGCCCTCACTTCCCCCCTATCCCTGTAACCCAATAACCCCTCCTAACCTTTTTGGTCACTAAGGGCAATTTATCATGGCCAATCCACCTAACCTGCACGTATTTGGACTGTGGGAGGAAACCGGAGCACTCGGAGGAAACCCACGCAGACACGGGGAGAACGTGCAGACTCCGCACAGACAGTGACCCAGTGGGGAATCGAAAGTGGGACCCTGGCGCTGTGAAGCCACAGTGCTATCCACTTGTGCTACCGTGCTGCCCAGTGTTTAGGTTGTTTGAGGGTAGAAGTGTCCTGAGAGATTTGGGAATTTATTTGTGAAGGGACAGTTGCAAGTCTGGAGGAACTATCGATAAAGTTTCGACTAGCTGTAACGGATTTTTTTTAGCTATGTCCAGATTCGTAATTTTGTGCGAAAGGCCTATCCGTCATTTCCCTTGACACCACTGCAGTCCCTGCTGAGGAGGATTCTATCTTTAGCAGAATCTGGTGGGAGGGAGTATTTCAGGTATCGAAGGGCAGATCCGGTGGATGGGGTGAAGGCGAAGTGTGAGGGGGACCTATTTTGGATAAGCATGTGTGGAGTGAAGCCCTTCACAGGGTAAACTCCATGTCTTCCTATGCACTGCTCAGTCTGATCCATCTTTAGGCGGCAGTGGTTAGCACTGTTTCTTCACAGCGCCAGGGTCCCAGGTTCGATTCCCGTCTTGGGTCATTGTCAGTGCGGAGTCTGCACGTTCCACCCGTGTCTGCATGGGCTTCCTCCAGGTGCTCCGGATTCCTCCAACAAATCTCGAAAGACGTGCTGTTAGGTGAATTGGATAATCTGAATTCTCCCTCTGTGTACCCGAACAGGCGCCGAGTTGTGGCGACAAGGGAATGTTCACAGTAACTTCATTGCAGTGTTAATGTAAGCCTACTTGTGACAATAAGAAAGATTATTATTATTACATCGGGCTCACCTAACTAAGGCTAGGATGAGTGGTTTCTTTGTGGGAGTAGAAGATAAGTGTGAACGGTGTTGTCAGGGGCCGGCTAATCACACCCATATGTTCTGGTCATGTCCCGCACTGATAAGCTTTTGGGTCTCCTTCTTTATCATCATGTCAGCAATTATTTTTTTGAAAAACATTTTATTGAAGGCATTTTTAATAGTCACAAAAATATAAAAGCCAACCGTAGCAACAGGTAACAAAACCCCTCCATCCCTGAATCTCCCCCCCCCCCTCCCCCAGCCATAGCCTCCACTCACCCCCCCCCCCCCCCTTATTCTGGTACCCACCTCCCTTTCCCAACCTATACCGCCCCCCCCCCGCACCCAAACAAAAACTAATCCCTCCCGCAGCCGCTGACGACTCAATACTCCTTTAAGGTCGATAAACAGCTTCCACCTCAAGGTGAACCCCTCCTCCATCCCTCGAATGGTGAACTTGATATTTTCCAAATGCAGAAACTCTGCCAAATCACTCACCCATACCCCGCCTTTAACAGCTCCGAGTCCTACCAACATAGCAAAATCCATCTCCGGATTATCAGGGAGGCAAAGGCCAAGATGTTTGCCTCTCTCCATCCCTGAACTCCCAGATTCTCCGACACTCCAAATATTGCCACCTTCGGACTCGGACCTACCTCTACCCCCAAAATCTTTGACATTACATCCGAAAGTCCTTTCCAAAACTCCCTCAACCTGGGACACGCCCAAAACATATGCGTTTGTTTGGCCCCTCCACACACTGCCCACACCTCCACCCCTGAAAAGAACTGGTACATCCTGGACACCATCATGTGGGCTTTCTGCACCACCATAAATTGGATCAGACTTAACCTAGCACACGACAGGGATACATTCACCTTTCGCAAAGCCCCCCTCCACATTCCCGCCCCCAATGTCCCACCAGCTGCGCCATTGCACCCGTGGGAATGGCCAGGCAGACTGTGGACCCACCTGCATATTGACCACGCCGGCCCTTTCATGGGCTCAGTGTTTTTGGTGATAGTGGACGCCCACTCCAAATGGTTGGACGTCCACCGGGTAAACGCGGCAAGCATAGCATCGACAATTGAAAAGCTCAGGGCCTCGTTTGCAACACATGGACTTCCGGAGGTATTGGTGTCGGACAACGGAACGGCATTCACAAGTGGGGAATTTGGAAAATTCCTAAAGGGAAACGGAGTCCGCCACATCAAAACGGCCCCTTACCATCCAGTGTCCAACGGCCTGGCAGAGAGAGCGGTCCAGACACTAAAAGCGGGACTCAAGAAGCAGCCGGCAGCGTCAATGGACACAAAGCTCTCCCGCTGGCTGTTTGATTACAGGACCACACCTCATTCCACAACGGGCATACCGCCAGCTGAACTCTTAATGGGAAGGCGGCTGTCATCCCAAATTTAACGGGGAAAGTGGAGAAATAACAGGAGGTCCAACACAGGGGGCATGATAATAGTCGGCAGCAGAGACATTTCCAGGTGGGGGCACCGGTTTGGGTCAAGAATTATGGGAATGGACCAACGTGGGTCAAAGGCACGGTAGAGTCCCAAACAGGGCCCATATCATATGAAGTTTCAATAGGAGGTAAGGTGCTGAAGAAACACCTAGACCAAATAAGCGCAGCGGAACCACACCTGGAGGCAGTCGAAGCAGGACCGCCTCAAGCTGGGATAGCTCAGACGGGAAAGATACCCACACCCCAGCCCCGAGCAATTTCTCCAGACCCTATCATCCAGTCGTCAGAGTCGGAGATGGATACGTTCGATGAGGCCGCGGCGACACCTCTCCCCGAGGAGGAGGAAGTACAACTTCCAAGGAGGTCGTCAAGGAAAAGACGTGCACCTATAAGGTACACCCCACCCATGTCGGAGAACGATCCGGCGGACGACACAGAGGTGACAGACCCGGACAGGACGAGCAGGAAGAAGCCAAGAGGAATGCCAGCTGGCAGGAATTCCTCGAACTTTGAAGGGGGGGGGGGTGTAATGACCTCCAATTGGCATTATTGGTTGGCCAGTTGGAGTATGAGCTCCCTCAATGATAGCTCATTGAGGGGGCCCATAGAAGCACCTGTGTAGGCTTTGTGAGGCAGCCTTAAGTTGACTGGAATGCTCGCAGCACTGTTTGGAGCTGCTCTTGTATATAAGTTATTGCAAATAAATACTGGTGTAGTGACGGAATCCCTGCCTCCTGTGGATTATTACAATGTATAATTGTGAAATGTGACAGAAGGGGAGAGAATATTAATTATATATAGTAAGTTATGTAGCCACCTGAGTTGGCCACTTCCCGACTTAAAATGGGGAACCGCAAAGGTTGAAGGGAAATTCAGCCAACAGGCAAAGACTAGCAAATACAAAAATCGTGTGTATTGAAACCTGTAAGGAACCAGACAGCACTAAAACCAGCAGTCATCTGCATAGTAATGCAGCAGCCATCTACATAGTAATGTGCGATTCCAGGGCACAATGGCAACAGTTAAGGTAAATAAAGCCAAGCCAGACTCCACGGTGCCAGCAGGAGCCAAGACAAAGGAAGGCCAACGGACATTTAGGGACTGCCCAGTGATCAGGGAACCGCTCCAGCATTGGAGAAATCGATTCAAGTGATCGGAAAGTAGTCCAATCACTTGGAACCAGGTACGGGGTCCGCCCCGAACGGCGGGAAGCCCCTGGGGACTATAAAGTAAAGCCCCCAAGTTCAAATCGTCCTTCTTTGGCAGGGTCACTCAGCAACTTGAACCAACCCTTGACAATGACCTGCCTCGCTGCCATCATCCAAGTAAGTCTCAAGTCAATGCTCACTACGAGATAGGTGCTCCTAGCTACCAGTCCATACCAGCTTTTGAATCCTGCAGACTCAGGACCTGAACGAAAGGCCATTTGTTCCCCTGACCTGGTGGGCCAGTCCGAAGCTAAGTATAGGCCTGTTAATGATAGAAATAGCCTAGAAAGTAGAGTTTATGCACGAGTAGTGATTTACTGTGTATAATAAATGTGTTTTGATTTAAATCTTACTAATTGGTGTGTTGAGTTATTGATCATTACTTGAACTTGAACCTCGTGGAGGTATCATAAAGATACCTGGCGACTCCAGAGCAAAGGTTAAACAAACAGAGCAAATTACGAATTAAGAGCCAACCAAAAGTTAGCAACAGTTAGTTGCAAACTCCACACAGGCAGTGACCCAAGGCGGGAATGAAAGGAAGTTTTTGGTTTTAAATTAATCACAGAGGAAGGCACAAATTCAGAATTACACTTTGTACATCGTTCTGAAGTTCACAACCATGGCTGTAGAGTCACAATTCAGGTAAAATCAAATGGGGTTAGGAAGACTCAGTTAAGAGGGCATTTATGATTAAATCACATTAGGGAAAAAGAGTAAAATGTTAAAACCTTAAAGCACTGTCTGAATTCAGGCATTAGCAAGCCAGATGTGCTCAGTTCTGAGGCTATTTAAACATTCAACAAGCTGTAGCTGAAGTGTTTTTGGCTTACTTCAAGCCAGAGTAGGCAGAAAATTGCATTGCCTTTAAAGGGGTATGGGGACAGTGTTTATAGTGTCACTTTCTCTGCAACATGAGCTGGACGTGCAGAGGAGGCAAACAGAAACCTCTGTGAGGAGGGAGGAGAAGGAGGGTTCTCCCTGAGATGGTCTTCTGGAAGCACCACTACCACATTGGGGTGAGCCAGGAGTAGTCCCTTACTAAGGAGGTGGTGACAGAGTTATATCACCTCCTTCACAAAGACCTGGCTCTCAAACTGAAGATCCTGTGAGGTTTTTAAAAGGAACTTTTCCACCCCTGACGTGGACCCACCATTCACTACAGTATATCTATTTCATACTCCCATTTTAGGTTGGCAGCTTAGATAAAAGAATGTCTTCACCAGGTATATAAATAGTAAGAGGAGTGGGCCCGTGGAGGGCATGCTGAGGCATAAATTAGTACTTTGGCAACATCTTCTTTAGTAGACAGTTGCAATGTCATAGTGAAAGAGGAGGTAGCTGAGATACTGTATGGGCAGTAACCATAGATATGGATAAAGGTGGTGCAGTTTTACAGATTACAATTACTTAAGTCGCAGATTTATGATTTCCGGCCTTCCACATGACAGGCTTATGGTTTCTTGAATGGGTTTGATTATTTGAAGTTGATGCGAGGGTCTTGTAAAGCAAAGGGTTCATGGCTGCTTGTGAGGTCTTTTGTAGTCAAATATCTAGAAGGTGGTACTCAGGTGAACTTTGAAACTGGAACAAGCTAAATGCTTAGCAGCTTGATGACTTGCAGTTAGTTTCAGAGTCTGTTTCTCAGACTGGCTGACAACTGATGGATCTGCTAGGTCTTGGGGTAATAAGGATGCAGTCCCTGAAACCAGTTTTCAGCACATGATTGCTACATTAACACTCTGAGGCCCATTTGGTCTGGCTTTGATGGGGGATGCTATCATGATACAATGGGAAGTTGATGGTGGCCATTGGCTTTTGATCTTTATTCCAATATGAAATATGGAGACCGGTAATTTGGAAACTTCATAGTTTATAGGTGTTGGCCCATCCTGAAACAATGAGATATGTGAATTCCAAAGAAGGTTCTGAGGTACTTGTAATGACTTAGACCAGGCCTTTGAGAATGGCCAAAAGGAATACGAGTTCCCTGATTAGTGGGCCAATCTGCTTTGTATATAACAGGGAGTGAAAGATCCTCTGCACTCCCAGTGTAGATAGCAAGCTGACTGTATATAGTTGGATTGCTGTTGATTTTGTTAATAAAAGGGATTCTGGTGAAGGGACTTCTGCCTCCGTGGACCTATTACAGTACCCTCACCTATGTCCATACTAAATTAAGTATTCACCAGAGACTTCTTACTGCTTGTCATCCAAATGTCAAGTTGCATGATTTGCACCAGCCATCTTCACAGATTGTTTATATCCAATTTTAAGAAGTATTGACTGAAAAGTCATAATATGATATGCCTCTACTGGTTAATATAGTTAATCTCGGGGACTTACTGTCTCTTACTGGAAACCTGGCATCCTTCTTGGTCTCATCCTGTTGACAAAGTTTGTGCAGGTTGCTGTCATAAAATCTGAGAGCTTGGCGGCATGCGGCACAGTGGTTAGCACTGGGACTGCGGCGCTGAGGACCCGGGTTCGAATCCCGGCCATGGGTCACTGTTCGTGTGCAGTTTGCACATTCACCCCATGTCAGCGAGGGTTTCACCCCCATAACCCAAAGATGTGCAGGTTAGGTGTATTGGCCATGCTAAATTGCCCCTTAATTGGGGGGGAAAAAAATGAAATGAAAATCGCTTATTGTCACAAGTAGGCTTCAAATGAAGTTACTGTGAAAAGCCCCTAGTCGCCACATTCCGGCGCCTGTTCGGGAGGCTGGAATGGGAATTGAACCATGCTGCTGGCCTGCCTTGGTCTGCTTTAAAAGCCAGCGATTTAATTGGGTACTCTAAATTTATATTAAACAAAAAAAAAATCTGGGAGCCCTCTTGTTTGTCAATTATGTCATAGCTTCTCCAAGTATGGCAAAAAGAAAATATCAAGCAGCTGGCAATGCATTGTTGCAAGTTCCCTTTTAGAGTGACTATGCCTTTAAGAAGGGAAGACTGTTTAGACTAAGTGTTTTTTTCTAACACTACTTGGCGCCCTGGAGTATGGAGAGGGTACCAAGGGGAGCCACTCGGGACTATGCTACAATTATGAAAAGGAAGTGGACAGATGAATTTTCTGCCTGACCCACCTCGTTTCCAATGAGCATAGGCACACCAAAAATCACAGCCAGCATGACTATAAGTCAGGGTGAATAAATGTCAACATTCATACCATGAGCTGGGTTCTCCGATCACCGAAATCGTGTTCGGCGACGGGGTGGGGAATCCCCAATAACGACGAAATCGGGGGCAATGCCGCTTTCGCGATGTTCCGCCCCCTGAAAAGCAGCATACTCTAGGAATACACCACATGTCGTATCCACAGCCTGCCATTGCCTGAGGCCCACCCCTCGATTCTTCGTCCCCGACCGGCCAGGTTTCCGATGGCGTGGGACACGTGTGGTCTCATCCGTCAGGAACTCAGCGTGGCGGCTCCGGACTCAGTCCAGCGCCGCCACAGTCGGGGGAGGGATGATCCGCAGGCAGGGGAGGCATTATTTGGGGCTGGGGGCGCGGTTAGAGCGCACGCGCCAGCTGAAGGTGGGGGGACTATTTTTGCGTGCCGGGTCCGGGGGCTGCAACCGCCATGAAGCACGGCGCGGCCGCTGCACGCCACCGGCGTGCGCATTGCGGTCACGCTGCCTGGCTGCTAGCCCTCTCTCTCCCCCCTGGAACTGGGAATCAGTGGCCGTTTTGCACCAGTTTTCCTGCCGTAAAACACTGATTTCACGCCGGCGTGGGGACTTAGTCTCCCAAACAGAGAATCCAGCCCCTTAGCTCCAAAGAAATTGAGATGAACTTGCTGTTCATCACTTAACTTGACCAAAACTCTGCCTAGATATCAAGACAAGAATAGACACTGTCAAAAAATGTAATACGTTTTGACGCAGAAATTAGATTGATCTTAATTTTTAATAATCTAGGGCCAGAAAGTTAGACAACAAAATTGAATCGAATTCTTTGAGGATATAACAAGCAGGGTAGATAAAAGGAAACAATGAGATGGAGTGCATTTGGATTTCCAAAAATCCTTCGATAAGGTGTCACATAGAAGTTTCTGCAGAAGAGCTCATGGTGTAGGGTGTGATATATTAGCATGGTTAGAGGATTGGCTAACAGGAAACTGAATCTACATAAATGGATCACTTTCAGGTCGGCATACTGTAACTAGTGGAGTGCCGCAGGGATCAGTGCTGGGGTGTCAACCTTTTACAATCTACATTAATGACTTGATTGAAGGGATAGATTGTATTGTAGCCAAAATCTGCTGATGAAACAAGTACCGGAAAATGAGTCATGAGAAAAGAAAAAATCTGCAAAGCGATATAGATAGCACGGGCATAAAATTGTCAGATAGAGTGTAATGTGGGAAAATGTAAGGTTGTTCACTTTGACAGGAAGAATAGAAAAGCGGAATATTATGTAATATACTGGCACTATGCCTCCCCATTTCTGTTTTGAAGGAAGCCCATTGTTCAGTTTTCCCCACCAATCTTTCATTCCAGTCTAACAAGCTCAGCTCCATTCTTGTCCCATTGAAGTCAGCTCTCCCCCAGTTAATTGTTTTTACTCAGGATTGCCTTTTCTAACATCATCCTAAACCTCACAATACAATGACCACTGTCTCCTAAATGCTCCCCACTGCCACTTGATCTGCTTGCCTCCCCTGATTTCCAAGAACCAGGTGCAACAGTGCATCCTTTCTTGTTGGACTGGACACATACTGCTGCAGAAATCTTTTTTGGACTCAATCTAGGACAGTGTTTTTCAAACTTATTTTCCCTGGACCCACTTATACCAACCGTCAAACCTTCGGGACCCAGTCCGGCTGACCTTCGTGACCCACACCAGCCAACCTTCGCGACCCATCATTTTCGCTTACCTTTAATGCGACGGGTGAGCCTGCTTGGTCCTCACTTGCTTTGTCATTCAATGTTACAGTTCTGTTAGGAATTTCACTGATGATTTAAGTTCTCACTGCATCCTTTGAAAAAAATTAAAAGGTTTGTCCTCGAACTTGCCAAGTTTAGTCTTCAAATGCCTTTGAAGTTTTGAGGATTTAATCTCTCATTTGTCAGTACTTCCCTGCATATAACACAAATGGGCTTTGCATCCTGATTTGCACTGGCACAATTAACAAAGCTATATCTCAATAAATTATCTTTACACTGCTTTGTTCCCTATTTCAGTTTTTTCTTTGTTGGCTGTTCACCAGAGGCCCTGGAGCTCTGTGCAGAGCTTACACTAGCACTGCTCTGTCCTGCCCTGTACTCGCCTGAGCAGCTCTCTCAAGCAGATTCAGTTGCGAGTTCCTGGCCAGGAGGTACTTGTCTGTTTGTATCTCTGGCCCCATTTCTTATAACAAAATGATCCATCTTCAGTTCTTCACAGTTCCCGGGGCAGCCCGGTGGCAAAGTAGTTAGCACTGTTGCCTCACAGCGCCTGGGACCCAGGTTCAATTCCAGCTTTGGGTGACTGTCTGTGTGGAGTTTGTACATTCTCTGTGTCTGGATGGGTTTCCTCCCACATCCCAAAGATGAGCAGGTTAGGTGGATTGGCCATGTTAAATTGCCCCTTAGTGTCCAGGGATATGTAGGTTAGGTTAAGGGGTTATTAGGATAGAGCCTAGATCGGGTGCTCTTTCAGAGGGTTGGTGCAGATGCGATGGGTCGAATGGTTTCCTTCTGCACTGTTAGAATTCTTGTCTTGCTTGCAGCTATAAAATGGAGGAATCTCTCTTCCGTGATTTTGCAGCAGAAGTACATATGTACAGGGCACATGCTATCAGTGCATGAGCTAGGCACTCAGCTGCCATTTCTGGCCAGACGACTGCATCATTCCATTTAAAAGCCGGTCGCGGCCGCCATTCTTAATTTATAAGCAGGCCACAGCTGGCATTCTCAATTTAAAAGCCGGTTGCGACCGATGGGCCCTTCTCCTGCGATGGGGAATGCCGCGACCAATCGCTCCGTGGCTGTCCTGACACCTGCACTTTGGAAAAACCCTCATTTAGGAACTTTTGCCCCTCTCCATCCTTTACACTACCACTCTCCCGGTCCGAGTTTGGTAATTAAAGTCCCCATTAAACCTATCATAGAATTTACAATGCAGAAGCAGGCCATTCGGCCCATCGAGTGCACCTTGTAAAGAGCACCCTACCAAAGCCTCTACCTCCACCCTATCCCCACACCTCCACCCTATCCCCGTAACCCCACCTAATCATATTTTGGACACTAAGGGCAATTTAGCATAGCCAAACCACCTAACTTGCACATCTTTGGACTGTAGGAGGAAACCGTAGTACCCGGAGGAAACCCACGCAAACACGGGAGAACGTGCAGACTCCGCACAGTGACATCAAACCGGGCACCAAACCTGGGACCCTGGAGCTGTGAAGCAACTGTGCTAACCACAATGTATGCATCTCTCCTGTAATTTCCCTGCAGATTTGTTCTACATCCTTCGCCCTAGTTTGCGGTCTATAGACTACCCCGAGCCATGTAATTTCACCCTTTTTGTTCCTTAGCTCTAGCCAAATTGATTCTGTCCTTGAACCCTGTGAGACATTCTCTTTCTCCAGCAGTTCATCACAGTTGGCCACCCTGGACACTAAGGGAATCAAAGGTTAGGAGGGGATAGGGTGGAAGTGAGGGCTTAAGTGGGTTGGTGAGGTCTCGGTGGGCCGAATGATATGGGGATAGAGTGAGAAAGTGGATTGATTTCACAGTTCAGCTATGCTACTGAATGGTGGAGCAGTCTTGAGGCCTATTCCTTATGTTTTTCACAGATGTTGCCAGACTTGTTGCGTCTTTTTGGCATTTTGTTTTTATTTCGAATCTCCTATTCCTTGTGTTCTTATGTCTCAACACGGTAGCCTTGTGGATAGCACAATTGCTTCACAGCTCCAGGGTCCCAGGTTCGATTCCGGCTTGGGTCACTGCCTGTGCGGAGTCTGCACATCCTCCCCATGTGTGCGTGGGTTTCCTCCGGGTGCCCCGGTTTCTCCCAGTCCAAAGATGTGCAGGTTAGGTGGATTGGCCATGATAAATTGCCCTTAGTGTCAAAAATTGCCCTTAGTGTTGGGTGGGGTTACTGGGTTATGGGGATAGGGTGGCGGTGTTGACCTTGGGTAGGGTGCTCTTTCCAAGAGCCGGTGCAGACTCGATGGGCCGAATGGCCTCCTTCTGCACTGTAAATTCTGCACTGTAAATGCTATGAAAAATGTAAATTCTATGAAACACACCATTCCACCAAAACAATTAATAATGGAATAGTGACCCTTAGTTTTATGCAAGCGTGATGGTTTGAAGTTTATTTTAACTCTTGGTTCCAGTAAATCGATCATTTGCGCCAGAACCTAGTAAAATTCTAGTTCAATTTGCCGCGATCCTCAGAGAAACGTTATTTTAGAAATCGGATCATCTGGTCTCTAACAACAAAGTAGCGTGCACACTTGACTTCTTTTCAAAAACGCCTGCATGAATTGTAACCCACGACAGGAGCCGAAATGCAAAATGATGGGAGATCCGGCACGGGCGCCGATCGCGGTTTGAATTTCGCGCGCTGCTCCCGCGCCGCCAGCCGCTGCCTAGGCAACTGTTTATGGGCACGAGCCAATCCAAGGTCGAGACGCCGGAGCCGATCGACCAATCGGAATGGGGCTGAGGAGCGAGGCGGTTTGAAAATGTGACGGGTGGCCCGCGCGCGCCTTCCGGTCTGTTAGTCTCGCTCGCGAGCGTCCTGGTCTGTTCAGTTCGTTCGCGCGCGTCCTGGTCTGTTAGGCTCGCTCGCGCGCGTCCTGGTCTGTTAGGCTCGTTCGCGCGCGTCCTGGTCTGTTCGCGTGCCTCGGGCACCAGCTGGCCGGTCAGACACACACACACAGTGACCCGGCCCAGCATCGCCTTCAACAGACTATCTATGCCCGCAGCCATTCGCCTCGTCCAGAAAAATGCCGTCCCGCCTTGTTGATTATGAATTGTTGGAGAGTATCGGTTCGGGCTCTTACGGCAGGTGCCAGAAGATCAGACGGAAATCGGACGGCAAGGTGAGCGTGAGGCTCTATGTTCCCGTCTAACTGAGCGGTTAAAACCGCGGTTTCTCCATCGGACACGGACCGGCGCAGAGAACGCGCTTTTAGCGGGAGCGGGCGGTTGTCGTGAGGAACTCGTAAAACACTCACTGGGGTGGTTTCAGCTTCAGTGGCTGCGATCGGGAGTCAGGGAGCCGCCGCCAGCTGTGATCCCCACATGGAGGTCTCATGTCTGACCTCCCCTTTGACCCCCACCACATGTCCTGACCAATTGGAAAGCTGCCTCCTCACCCCCACTGGGTGTGTTGGTCAAAAAGTTGCTAAATAGAAATGTTCCAAGGTGCAAAATTGATTCAGAACATAGAACATTACTGCACAGTACATGCCGACCTGTGAAACCACTCTAAAGCCCATCTACATTATTCCCTTATCGTCCATATAAGATCCTACCTCTGACATCTGTCTTATATCTATGACATCACCATCCGAGGAAGAAGGCTCTCACTGTCCACCCTATCCAATCCTCTGATCATCTTGTATGCCTCAATTAAGTCACCTATAACCTTCTTCAAGGATCATACCAGACTGATGGATCATCAATTGTGAGAAGATATTGAACAGACTGAGCATTTTTCTCCAGTGATCCCCCAGAGATATTTTAAGATAATGACTGCCTTAGGCAGACCCTCGGAGTCCAAGATGACTTGCTACCACACTAAAATGAGTTCTCCGGCGACTGAGAAGTCCAATCAATGCAAGACCTACATTCTCCGTCACTGGTGGGGGGGACCATGTTTGGAGGGGTTGGTGGACGCCCAGGTTACTCCACACGCTTTTCATTGTCGACGCTTGGCTTCGGCTTGTTCTCGGTGGCTTTACCTTGTATCTGTCCAATTCAGATACTTCCAGCGGCTCCTTAATCAAGGTTTACCAAGGTGTCTTTATTTATGAGGAGAACAAGGTGCGGACACATATAATGCAACACACTTCATTAAATATAGTTAACCAGTAAATTTCCCACTGCATATACAAGAAACACCTAGGATTCGACTATACTACCTGCAAAGGTGGTTTGATATGCTGTAAATCCGATCCCTGAGTCCCTGATTCCTCTTTGCGAAGGTGATTCTCGCTGGCTGTTCCTTCCTTGCTTGCTTCTTTCCTTCCTTCTGGTCACACCAAGTCTTTGCTTTGAGTCATCTCTTCCTAGATGTCCGGAATGCCTATTTTTATCCCCCTGTCGCCACCCACCTCCTTTTCCTTTGTCACCCACCTGCCCTTGGCCTTTGACCAATGGAGTCTCAGGAGGCAGGGTCTCAATGCCCAATGGCCTGATTGATGGTCTGGACAGGGCACCTGAGCCTGCCTTAGGAGGAGCAATGATTGTTTGTTGGGTTGTCAGGAACTGTGGACAATAGGCCAATGCATCTCTGGGAGGAGCGATAATTACTTGATGGGTGATCAAGGGCTTCTCCAGACATGCCCGGGCAGTCTGTTTGAGTTCTGGATATTCGGATTCTGCAGGCTTCTTGCTGGAGTGGACTGTGGTTTTAATTTAAAGTGGCCAATTCTTTAATTTAGGATATCCAATTTAATCAGCCTTAAAACTTGGCCCCGATTATATTACCACAAGCTCCACTTAAAGCAGTCTTGGGCCAGGGCCAGATAATGAAGGGGTTTGATAGGGTGAATGTACAGATACTCCTACTTGTGGGGGAAACCAAAACTTGGGGCCATACATTTAAAGATAATGTATATTTAAGATAGTCACAAATTACAGATAGCTGCAAGAGGAATAGGGGGGTAATAGGTGGGGACTTTGGCATTGGCAGTATGGGTGCGCCCACCCCCTGCCAGAGCACCCCACCCAACCAACGACCACCCACCGGGGAACCACCTAAGGCAGCCCCTAGTGAGGGCAGTGCCAGCCAACGGTACCCCTGGCTGCTGAGAGGGTGCCAAAACCGGGGGCACCGATGGGAAGGGGGGGGGCCCACAGTGCCAACTGGGGCCACCGTGTAGCCCATGGAACCTGGCAGGGCACGGGAGTATGCACCATATTAACATGTTGGCCTGTCACCCCCTGCAGACAATAGCATTCGGACACCAACCCGCGATGCTGCTGCTGTGGTGATGGCCGCAGCCGTACGAGCTACCTGCGGCCGCGAGAGTGGGGGCTGCTCGGAGAACATAAGAACTAGAAGCAGGAGTAGGCCATCTGGCCCCTCGAGCCCGCTCCGCCATTCAATGAGATCATGGCTGATCTTTTGTGGACTCAGCTCCACTTTCCGGCCCGAACACCATAACCCTTAATCCCTTTATTCTTCAAAAAACTATCTTATCTTTATCTTAAAAACATTTAATGAAGGAGCCTCTACTGCTTCACTGGGCAAGGAATTCCATAGATTCACAACCCTTTGGGTGAAGAGGTTCCTCCTAAACTCGGTCCTAAATCTACTTCCCCTTATTTTGAGGCTATGCCCCCTAGTTCTGCTTTCACCCGCCAGTGGAAACAACCTGCCCGCATCTATCCTATCTATTCCCTTCATAATTTTATATGTTTCTATAAGGTCCCCCCCCCCCCCCTCATCCTTCTAAATTCCAACGAGTACAGTCCCAATCTACTCAACCTCTCCTCGTAATCCAACCCCTTCAGCTAGGGATTAACCTAGTGAATCTCTTCTGCACACCCTCCAGTGCCAATACGTCCTTTCTCAAGTAAGGAGACCAAAACTGAACACACTACTCCAGGTGTGGCCTCACTAACACCTTATACAATTGCAGCATAACCTCCCTAGTCTTAAACTCCATCCCTCTAGCAATGAAGGACAAAATTCCATTTGCCTTCTTAATCACCTGTTGCACCTGTAAACCAACTTTTTGCGACTCATGCACTAGCACACCCAGGTCTCTCTGCACAGCAGCATGTTTTAATATTTTATCATTTATATAATAATCCCTTTTGCTGTTATTCCTACCAAAATGGATAACCTCACATTTGTCAACATTGTATTCCATCTGCCAGACCCTAGCCCATTCACTTAGCCTATCCAAATCCCTCTGCAGACTTCCAGTATCCTCTGCACTTTTTTGCTTTACCACTCATCTTGGTGTCGTCTGAAAACTTGGACACATTGCCCCTGGTCCCCAACTCCAAATCACCTATGTAAATTGTGAACAATTTAGAGAGATGGGGGAAGCTGTAGCAGAGGAACGGGCTACAGAGGGGCAGGTGGCGGCTGCACAGGCTGGAAGCCCGGCTGCCCAACAGGCCGAGGAGGAGGTGCAAAGGAGACGCAGCATGAGGCCTCGCGTGTCCCGGTGTCGCATGCCATTTGAGGACCTGCCAGACTGGACATGCCGTCGGAGACTGCAGATGAGCAGAGAGACAGTGCGACACATCTGCCAGGTGATGGCACTGCAGGGGGATGGGGGAGGACACCCGCTCCCGGTGACCATCAAGATGACCGCGGCCCTGAACATTTACGCAACGGGGTCCTTCCAGTCGCCGAGTGGGGACCTGTCCGGGATTTCACGGGCCTCGGTGCACAGGCGCATCATTGCCATCACGGACGCCCTATATGCCCAGGCGGACAAGTACATCCAGTGCCATGTGGACCGAGCCCACCAGGATGCCCGGGTAGCGGGGTTCGCTGCCATCGCCTGGATACCTCGGGTCCAGGGATGCAAGTCGCCCTAAGGGCACTAGTGGATAACAGGCTGGGAGTGAGGGGGGGGGGTGAGGGTGAGTTGTGTGGGCATCTAAAATGGCCGTCTGATCGATGGGAAATTGGTCAACAGAGACGCAGCCAGGCTGCAGCTTGCAAATATACAAAGGCTGCAGCCCGGAGCTTGCAGAAACTGACACAGGGAAAAGGCCATCCTGGGGCAATGAGCTCCAGGTAGAACTAACAATATGTGGCAGACTTGGTGTCGTCAGTTTCCTTATTTGGGAAGGCCTACGTGCCTCGGACACAAACGGCTATGGCCGACTGGGACCTGCCCCGCCATCAAGGTGTCCGCCCCCAAATGGTTGATCATAGAATTTACAGTGCAGAAGGAGGCCATTCAACCCATCGAATCTGCACCGGCTCTTCGAACGAGCACCTTAAGCCCACACCTCCACCCTATCCCGTAACCCAGCAACCCCACCTAACCTAAGGGAAATTTAACATGGCCAATCCACCTAACCTGCACATCTTTGGACTGTGGGAGGAAACCGGAGCACCCGGAGGAAACCCACGCAGACAGGGATAACGTGCAGACAGTGACCCAAGCCGGGAATCGATCCTGGGACCCTGGAGCTGTGAAGCAAATGTGCTCACCACTGTGCTACCCTGATCGAGCTATTGGACATCTACCTGGGACCACTCAAAAGCGCACAAAACCTGTAAGGGATAAAAAAGGTGCTGCGCAGCCCTCGCTCTCTCGACCACCGACGACAACAATGGCGATACCTTCACCAGCAAGGAGGGGACTATACATGCCATCCACAGAGGGACCAGAGCCGGGGACACAGACGACCAGCAACAGACATCGAACACTGCCAGACAACGGGTTCCAGATAAGGCCATATCTGCTTTGTACTTGCCAGTCACCTGGACGTGAAGTTATGGCTGTTGTGTGTTAGTTTAGAGTGCAACTTGTATGTGTGTGTTCACTTTGTGAATAAACTATTATTGTATTAAACAACTTGTGTTGTCAATTGTCCAGGTTAAAGACACACTGGTTTAGAAGGTACAGGAGGGGTGTGTGGGTCGAGGGGGGTGTCCATACATGTGTCATGGGGATCCGCAACTAAGCAGGGTCTCACTTGCTCGCCTGCTGCTGACCTCCGCCTCGGTGACCTCCCTTTCCTCTGGGCCGCCGACTACGTCCAGTGTCCTCTGCTCGGGCATGGTGAGCGACAGCAGGTCTGGTGGTCTCCCTCCGATATTCTCCCGCTCCCGGCGGTTGTGTGCGGCCTTCTCCGGGGGTTGGGGGGGGGGGGGGTGCAAACACAAACAACGACACTGTTAGACACTCCGACGCATGCATCCCAGGGGTTGGGTAGGTGATGGCATCAGTGGCCAGTTTAAGTGGAGCTGTGGCATGTGAACCTCGTGCGCCAATCCGGCGGCGTTTTGCATGGAGCTGGTTGCTCTCCATGCGGCGATGGTGCTAGCCCATTTAGAGTTGCTGAATCGGTGCAGCTGTTGAGCCGTTTTTCCTGTTGTAAAACACCACTGTTTCCACGCCGGCGTCAGCACTTAGTCTCAGAAATGGAAAATCCAGCCCCATGTCTCACAAATTTGATTGAGTTTTTTGAAGGGTTAACCAAGAAAGTAGATGAAGGCAGTGCAGTTGACATGGCTTTAGCAACCACATGGTAGGTTGTTGCATAAGGTTAAATCTCACAGAATCCATGACGAGGTATTACAAAATTGGCTTGACAACAGAAGGGCTTGACAACAGAAGACAAAGGATGGTTGTAGAGGGTTTTTCAAACTGGACGCCTGTGATCAGCGGTGTGTCTCAGGGATAAGTGCTGGGTCCACTGTTATTTGTTATTTATATTAATGATTTGGATGCGAATTTAGGAGGCATGGTTAGTAAGTTTGCAGATGACACCAAGATTGGTGGGATAGTGGACACTGAAGAAGGTTATCTAGTATTGCAATGGGAACTTGATCATTTGGGCCAGTGGGCCGATAAATGGCAGATGGAGTTTAATTTGGATAAATGTGAGGTGGTGCAGTTTGGTAGTTCGAATCGTGGCAGGACCGACTCAGTTAATCGTAGGTGTTGGGGAGAGTTACAGAACAAAGAGATAGCGGAGTCACGAGTGGACAGGGTGGTGAAGAAGGCATTCAACATGCTAGGTTTCATTGGTCAGAACATTGAATACAGGAGTTGGGACGTCTTGCTGAAGTTGTACAAGACATTAGTAAGGCCACACTTGGAATACTGTGTACAGTTCTAACCACCCTATTATAGAAAGGATATTATTAAACTTGAAAGAGTGCAGAAAAGATTTACTAGGATGCTACCGGAACTTGATAGTTTTAGTTATAAGAAGATGCTGGATATGGGACTTTTTTCCCTGGAGCGTAGGAGGCTTGGAGGTGATCTTATAGAGGTCTATAAAACAATGAGGGGCATAGATAAGGTAGATAGTCAACATATTTTCCCAACGGTAGGGGAATCTAAAACTAGAGGGCATAGTCTTGAGGTGAGAGGGGAGAGATACAAAAGGGTCCAGAGCGGCAATTTTTTTCACACAGGGTGGTGAGTGTCTGGAACGAGCTGCCAGAGGCAGGTACAATTTTGGTTTTTAAAAAGCATTTAGACAGTAATATGGGAAAGATGGGTGTCGAGCGACATGGGCGAAATGCGGGCAATTGGGACCTGCTTAGTGGGTAGCACGGTTAGCACTGTTGCTTCACAGCACCAGGGTCCCAGGTTCGATTCCCGACTTTGGTCACTGTCTGTGCGGAGTCTGCACGTTCTCCCTGTGTCTGTGGGTTTCCTCCGGGCGCTCCGGTTTCCTCCCACAAGTCCTGAAAGACGTGCTGTTAAGTAATTTGGAAATTCTGAATTCTCCCTCCCATGTACCCGAACAGGCGACGGTAACTTCATTTCAGTGTTAATGTAAGCCTACTTGTGACAATAGAGATTATTATTATTAACAATTGGGCGGCATGGTCAAGTTGGCCGAAGGGCCTGTTTTCATGCTGTAAACCTATGACAAATGAATCCAGTAAAGAATTGAGAAGTGGAATTCTCTACCACGAGCAGAATGTGCGGTCAACCAGGAAAGGTTTGGAGTAAATAATTCTGAAGATGCAGCCAATGTGATTCGGTAGAGGTGGATGTTACGCTAATATATAATGGACATGGTATTTAGGGTTGTAGAGGGTCGGTGCAAACTCGATGGGCCCAACGGCCTTCTGCACTTCAGGGATTCTATGATATCTTAGTTAACGTTCTCAGTACATTGATTGCTGATGGGTACTTTAGTGTGCCTATCAGTAGCCAACAAAGTGAAACAACTGCCTTCAATTGGTCAAGCTGGCAGGACAGCTTTTTAAAAACATATAACAGCTGATCTCTTGGAGGAGTCCCGCCGAGCCCTGGGGGTTTACAGAACCCAGTTTGGGAGCCCCTTCCCTACCGGAAAGTAAGTGACTTGTGTTGAATATCTTCAGTACATTTCCACTGAATGCATAATAAACACCTAAAATCTTGCAGGATGATTTTTGTTTGAGATGAATATAACTTGCGTGGGTTCAAATGGCCTTAGATCTTTCATTGATAATTGAAGAATGAGATATAGATGTCACAAGTAAGTTTGCATCTAAAATATACCTCATGATACTCATGCATAAGTTGCCAAGTCAAAGTAATCCTGCATTAAATTTCAAAAATTAAGCTGATAAGTTTATATTTAATGATGATACTTATAAATATACATCAGCACAACCTCCTGAATAATCTGGTTGTAAACAAAATCCTCAAATTTTAACTTTAAACAATAAATGTACCAACCAATCTTATCAACCCAAACTGCTATCACCCATCTGAAATGGATATTCATTAAATGAACTAACTTTTACAGGTCTTGGTCTGGAAGGAGATGGATTACGGATCCATGTCTGAGGCAGAAAAACAGATGCTCGTCTCGGAGGTGAACTTGCTTCGTGAACTTAAACATCCAAACATTGTTCGATATTATGATCGTATTATTGACAGAACAAATGCAACATTGTACATAGTCATGGAGTTCTGTGAAGGAGGTGACTTGGCCAGTCTGATTAACAAGTGTATACGAGAAAGGTAAAATGTGTTACATGATACAGGCACTGACTTGGGTTTTTTAATTTTCACTGGTCAAGAACATAAGTTATCCATGTTATGATATGCTCAGCCCCAGAGAAACAGTAGATTGCTAACAGATTATACCCCTTGAAGAACCAGGTTTGATAACTTGTTGCTTGGCGCATGAGCTATATTTTGCACTCACTTTGTGTCTGTTGTTTGCACTTGATTCAAGAAACTCACAAGATATTCTCGTTTCACGTGCAACCATTAGTCGACATCCTAACTCGTACTGATTCACCCATCCCATTTGTGCGTGCTGACCTACCCAATGCCTCAATTTAAAATTGTTCCTACTTGTTTTCAAATCCATCCATGAACCTGCCCTTCCCGATCTCTAACCTCTTCCAGCCTGTGATGTTCTTTGTTGAGTTTCTCAGGATGGATTAATGTTGTAGTGTAGCCAAAGAACATCAAGATACGTTATTAAACAAAGCTAGTTTATTTACACTACACAAATTATGATTCAAAGACGTTACAAGATATGAACCAATAAATAAGGCTGTACTACATCTATGCTACAGAACTCTATACTACTGATCTATCTTAACTCCAAGGCCGAATGGTCTCCTTCTGCACTGTAAATTCTATGTACTCTAAACTTCTCCTTACTCCTCACACCTTCTCCCAAAAGTCTGAGAGACATTCCCTTTTATAGGTCTGTTCCTCAGCTCCATCTGGTGGTAGAATAAAGTATCACATTACCTCTTAATGTGCCAGACTACACATATCACACAGCCCTGCTTCCCTTGGAAATTTCTGAATTCCTGCAATTCTGACCTCATGCACACCCCTGATTTTAATTGCTCCACCATTGGTGGCACCCCCGCCCTGACCCACATGGCTGCA
The DNA here is from genome assembly GCF_047496885.1 of Scyliorhinus torazame. Taxonomy (NCBI): domain Eukaryota; kingdom Metazoa; phylum Chordata; class Chondrichthyes; order Carcharhiniformes; family Scyliorhinidae; genus Scyliorhinus; species Scyliorhinus torazame. The sequence continues at coordinate 328,390,030 of NC_092707.1, read as the reverse complement.
CCCACCTATGTCAACTACAATGGCCGGGTACACTGATACGATTATAGACCCAACTGCTGGGCTGCATGCGTCAGACCGCCTAACACCGTTGCTGCTTCTGTTTCGCACCCCTCCCCCCAGGAGAAGTCCGCGCATAACCGCAGGGAGCGGGAGAAAATCGGAGGGGGAGTGCCATGCTAAGCCCTAAGCTTCAGAATTTTCCCCCTAAATCTTCTTGCCTCTCTCTTTCCTTTAATCACTCCTTAAAATCTTGGTCATCTGCTCTGATATCTATGTGGCTCGGTGTAGAATTTTATTTGATAACGCCCTGTGAAATGCCTTCGGACATTTTATTATTTTAAAGCTGTTGGAAGAATTTATGTAAATGACTCCTATTCTATTACAAGCCGTAAGTAATTGTGTACTCATGACTTGGGAACATACTTGCTGGGTACTATTCTCCCAAAGTGACAGCTAACTAATCTGTTCCTTTTACCTTTTTCACTGCTGGTCATTAAGCAGCTGTGGAGGCTTCACTCTGAATCAAGATTGTAGACCAAATTCACTTTTTTTTTGTGTCCAGTATGATCTATTGACCTTCAATTGAGTTTCAGAACCTTTTCTGTTCTGCCTGGATTGCTCGACAACATATTTGCATGGGACTTGTTGTCAGCAAAGGTCTGTAAAGCTACTTGACTGGCTGCATGCTAACTGGGATTAACTTCACTTAGTCCCAGTTTTATGTATTTTTGTAATCTTTATCAGTGTCACAAGTAGGCTTACATTATCACTGCAATTTAGTGACTGTGAAAATCCTCTAGTTACCACACTACAGCGCCTGTTCGGGTACACGGGGAGAATTCAGAATGTCCAAATCACCTAACAGCACGTCTTTCAGGACTTGTGGGAGGAAACTGGATCACCCGGAGGAAACTCACGCAGACACGGGGAGAACGTGCGGACTCTGCACAGACAGTGACTCAAGCCGGTAATCGATCCCGGGTCCCTGGAGCTGTGAAGCAACAGTGCTAACCACTGTGCCGCCGAGTAGTTGGTATATTGCCACCGTTTAATACTAAAACCTATGAAGACACACATTTATTTTCCAACAGTGATCCAGAAAATAATTTTCTTCATGCAATTTTTAAGCTGAACCTTTCTTTAATCTCTAGAATCTGTGTTTGTATGTTTCTGCTTCCAACGCTTTCTTCGTGCAACTGGCATATTGCTTTCAGGTCAAGTTTAGATAAAGCATTCGTTGGTTACCCAGTGTCTTCCAGCTGTACTCATGTTGCTACTGTCTTCCATGTACGTATAGTGAAAATGCCACTAGGCAGCTGGGTTTTGGAAGGAGAAATAAATGGATTTTTAATGTGGGGGGGGGGGGGGAAATTGATGAATGAGAAACTTGGGAATGGAGTTTTGGGCTCAGACTTCTAATTCCACTGCAACCGTGGACTTATTGTATGATGTTAGTAACCAGTATAGTATGCTGATTTTGGTTATTTAAAGAGATTATTTTGCAGATGGTTGTAGCTTGGATGGACACGTGGGGATTTTATTTCATGGCAAAAATGGCATTTGAGTTATTGAAACACCAGTAACAGCATAATTTTTTACCTCAATATCTCCCCCTTTCCAAAACATTTCAGCTAAATATATATGAATATGCTCAGTAGGGAAACATATTTTACATATAAAGGGCGAGATTCTCCGATAATGAGGCTAAGTGTTGACGCCGTCGTAAAATCCGTTGCATTTTACGACTGCGTCATCGGGCCCCCAGGTATATCAATTCAGCGGCCCACAAGGGGCCAGCATGGGCGCAACGTGAAGCACCCGAGGGAGCCGTCGATGATACGTGGGTTTTGTCATTGATGCGACGCCGACAGCTGAAAATCATTCTCCCCCAACACACCGCCGTCGCAGGCAAGATGGCCGCCAGACGAGCAGGACCAAAGTTCAGAGACGGCGAACTGGACAGCCTCCTGGATGCCGCGAAGGAGAGGAGGGTGGTTTTGTACACCGGACCCGGCCGCAGGACACCAGGCGCCATCGTTCGGCATGCGGAGGTGGCCGAGGCCGTCAGCGCAGTCGAGCCGATGGCCGAGACAGCTGACCAGTGCAGGAACAAGCTCCACAACCTCCTCAGGCAGCCAGGGTGAGTACCCAGCACAGTTCCCCTGCACCAACCCACCTACCCCCAGGGGGACAGTGCCACCCCCGCCCTGACCCACATGGCTGCACCCACCTATGTCAACTGCAATGGCCGGGTACACTGATGCGATTATAGACCCAACTGCTGGGCTGCATGCGTCAGACCGTCTAACACCGTTGCTGCTTCTGTTTCGCACCCCTCCCCCAGGAGAAGTCCGCGCATAACCGCAGGGAGCGGGAGAAAATCGGAGGGGGAGCGCCAGAATTGCATCCCCTCACCGTGCCTGAGCAGAGGGCACTGGACGTCGTTGGCGGACCTGAGGAGCAAGAGGTTGCCGATGCCGAGATCGGAGGCGCGCCACCAAGTGAGACTCCCCCTGCACGGTTGCGGTCCCTCACAACATGTGCCAACCCTCACCCCATCCCCTCACCACATAATGCCTCACCCCCGTATGTCTGTCCAACCATACATGCTTTCTTTTGTCTTGCACGGCCAGCCGGTGTTGCCCCCGGCCCATCTGCGTCCCCAGCCCCAGCCAGTGCCAGGGCCGGAGCCCCCCAGGGACGCAAGCACCGACGGGGGGGCAGCCATCACAGCAGCCCTCCGCCTGATACAAGCCAGAACACAGTGACCCGGGGGACGGAAACACAGGGGACGGAGACACAGCACACAACGACCCACCCTCCACCATTGCAGAGACTTCTCACATCGGTTGGGATCTTTAGTGAGGAGCTCCTGGGACACTTACTGGTGAGCACCACACAGCCGCTCTGGTACAGCAGGTGGAGGTAGGAGCAGCCGAGGGGCCGGACGGTTGTTGCTAACATTTGGTTGGTTCCATTGGCTCTGTTTTATAACCTTTGCTCTCGAGTCGCCAGGTATCTTTATGATACCGCCACGAGGTTCAAGTTCAAGTAATGATCAATAACTCAATACACCAATTAGTAAGATTCAAATCAAAGCACATTTATTATACACAGTAAATCGCTACCCATGCATAAATTCTACTTCTAAGCTACTTCTATAACTAACAGGCCTATACTTAGCTTCGGACTGGCCCACCAGGTCAGGGGGACAAATGACCTTTCGTTCGGGTTTTGAGTCTGCAGGATTCCAAAGCTGGTATGGACTGGTAGCTAGGAGCGCCTATCTCGTAGCGAGCGTTGACTTAAGACTTACGGTCTTTTGGCAGCAGCCGAACAGGTCACGGTCAAGGGTTGGTTCGCGTTGCTGAGTGACCCTGACAAGAAGGACGATTTGAACTTGGGGGCTTAACTTTACAGTCCCCAGGGGCTTCCCGCCTTTCGGGGTGGACCCTGTACCTGGTTCCAAGTGATTGGACTTCGTTCCAATCGCTTGGTTCGATTTCCCCAATACTGGAGCGGTTCCCTGATCGATGGGCGGTCTTGAGATGTCCGTTAACCTCTTTTGTGTTGGCCACTGCTGGCGCCGAGGAGTCTGGCTTGGCCTTGTTTATCCCAAATGTTTCGATTGTTCCCGGGGATCGCTCATTAGTATGTAGATGGCTGCTACATTATTATGCAGATGGCTGCTTGTATCGATGCTGTCAGGGCTTTTGCAGAGTTTAATACACAGTAAACTTGCACCTGCTAGTTTCTGCCTCTGTTGGCTGAATTTCCCTTCAGCCTTTGCTGTTCTCCATTTTACGTCGGGAGTTGGCCAACCCGACCCCAGCAACCAGCTGCTGCCCAGATGGGTCCCGGGTTCCTGGAATATCCACTCCCACCCATAGATCAAATGCAGTCAGGGACCAGACAAGGGGATGATGGCCAGCTTCCAGCACCTGCAGGCGCAGGTTGAGGAGTCCAGCCGGTCATGCACGTCACCCAGGCCGAAACAGCACGGGTGGCGTCCACGGTTGAGGCTATGGGGGCGACGGTGTCGGACATGGGTCAGGTTATGCAAGGCGTGAGGCTATCTGTGCAGGTGGGGGCTGTGGCCCAGGACATGGCTGCCCACTCACAGGCAGCCATGTGCCAGAGCCAGCTGCAGATTGCAGCAGCGTTCCTCAGTGTGGCCCAGTCTCAGCACGCCATGGCTGAGAGCATCCGCGCCATTGCCCAGGTGCTGGTTGGTTTCACACAGACCCAGAGGGAGATGGTGCAGTCCCAGAGAGAAGTGGCACAGTCCCAGAGGAAGATGGCACAGTCCCAGAGGGAGGTGTCACAATCCCAGTCAGGGCTGGCCCACTCCCTGAGCTCCATGGCCACTAATATACAGACCCTGGTCGATACCAGAGCGGGCCTCCAGGACTGGCAGTGCCGGGGAGGGGCTCGGGGGATTGCTCCGCTCGCACCCGTGGAGCGAGGTGCACCCTGAGGGAGGAGGAGGTGCTGGGGCCCGTGCCGGTGACTCCTGCAGAGGAGGTCCCGGAATGCCTCACCCTACCCCTGGTGTATCTGGTGGGCAACGGGCAGAGCAGGGCGGCACTGCGCCAGTCGGGATGCCCAAGGACCAGCCTGGGCCATCCAGGCCATGCCGCCCCGTAAAATGTGCGGCAACAGGGGCTCTAGTCGCAGGGCAGGGCTCACAGTCTACCTCTACTCCGCTGTACCATAGTGATAGGGTCCATAAGGCCAGAAAGATAGACACATAAGTTGTCACGGGTGCAGGGCACAGTTCAGTTATAGGGGCTAGGGCACATGTATATAACTGATATATGTTATCACCGATGAAAGCCGCCTCTGTGCTCTGTCTGATTTGTGTGGGGGTGGGGCGGGAAGTGAAGCCCACCATGGGTGACGGGTGATGGAAGACTGAGCCCCAGTGGGTGCTCCGTGCAGCCCCCACCTCATTGTGCTGCAGGTATATATAATGGAAGGGTGGTGTTCCGTGGCGTGGGAGGTGAGAGTTTTCGGTCCTGGGGGAGGTGAGTTTCCTTGGTGTTGTGGGAGGTCAGGGTGGTCGTGGGTGAGGTGGTGCAGTCTTGTGGTGTCCGTGCCCATGCACAACAAATCCCCCCCCCACCCCCGCCCCAGTTGATGAAACATGTGACGATCAAAGCGTCCCGTGCTCGCAGGTCCTGCTGGTGGCGTAGTGCAGCCTCCCGTCCATGTCCAGCCCCCATGTCCCGCGCATTGTCCCTTTCCTCCTCCACGTGGGGCCTCATCAGGCGCCTCCTTGGCACCACCTCCTCCTTCCCCTCTTCATCCTCGTCCTATTGCTCGTCCTGTTCCTCCTCCACCTCGGCCAGTCGGGCAGTTGGCCTTCCAGCCCTGGGTCTTCCCCATGGTGGCTGCTTCCAGTTGGGCGGGGTGGCCAGGGAGGGGTCGTGCACCCATCCATACGGCTGTGAAGCCTGCGCTGACCCAGGGCCCGTGGTGGCTGTCCATCAACATGGCCGCCGTAATAGCGCCCGTTGCGTGGGCAGTGCCCTGTCATGGCATGGGGACTCCGGCCGCTCCGCTTGTCCTCCCTCGGCCTTGGCAGGCTGCGATTCCGTTGTGTTGTGGGGGGTTCAGAGAATCAACGCCGATTTTGGCGTCATAGTCGATTCTCTGGCCAATCGCGTTTCACGATTTCGGTGCTGACCTTCGGAGAATCCAGCGCAAAATGTTTCAAACTCGAGAAAAAAAGCTTGTAATTTGTTTTTTTAATCGCCATCAGTAAGGAAATAACAAGTCTCAAAGATGCTGAATGTGCCTCCTGTTCCATTAACTATGATCAATATTTAAATTTTTTGTTGCATTGTCCACATTGATCTACTTTCTATGATAAGGGCCCATGATATTCGAGGCAAGGTACTAACATGGATTGACGATTGGCTGTCAGGCAGAAGGCAGGGATTTGGAATAAAAGGTTCTTTTTTGGAATGGCAACCGGTGACGAGTGGTGTCCCGCAGGGTTCAGTGTTGGGGCCATAGCTGTTCTCTTTATATATTAACGATCTAGATGACGGGACTGGGGGCATTCTGGCTAAGTTTGCCGATGATACAAAGATAGGTGGTGAGGCAGGTAGTATTGAGGAGGTGGGGAGACTGCAGAAAGATTTAGACAGTTTAGGAGAGTGGTCCAAGAAATGGCTGATGAAATTCAACGTGGGCAAGGGCGAGGTCTTGCACTTTGGAAAAAAGAATAGAGGCATGGACTATTTTCTAAACGGTGACAAAATTCATAATGCTGAAGTGCAAAGGGACTTGGGAGTCCTAGTCCAGGATTCTCTAAAGGTAAACTTGCAGGTTGAGTCCGTAATTCAGAAACCAAATGCAGTGTTGTCATTTATCTCAAGAGGCTTGGAATATAAAAGCAGGGATGTACTTCTGAAGCTTTATAAAGCACTAGTTAGACCCCATTTAGAATACTGTGAGCAATTTTGGACCCCACACCTCAGGAAGGACATACTGGCACTGGAGTGGGTCCAGCGGAGATTCACACGGATGATCCCAGGAATGGTAGGCCTAACATACGATGAACGTCTGAGGATCCTGGGATTATATTCATTGGAGTTTAGGAGGTTGAGGGGAGATCTAATAGAAACTTTCAAGATAATGAATGGCTCAGATAGGGTGGACGTAGGGAAGTTGTTTCCATTAGCAGGAGAGACTAGGACCTGGGCGCACAGCCTTAGAATAAAAGGGAGTCACTTTAGAACAGAGATGAGGAGAAATTTCTTCAGCCAGAGAGTGGTGGGTCTGTGGAATTCATTGCCACAGAGGGCAGTGGAGGCCAGGACGTTGAGTGTCTTTAAGACAGAAGTTGATAAATTCTTGATTTCTCGAGGAATTAAGGGCTATGGAGACAGAGCGGGTAAATGGAGTTGAAATCAGCCATGATTGAATGGTGGAGTGGACTCGATGGGCCGAATGGTCTTACTTCCGCTCCTATGTCTTATGGTCTTACCCCTGTCTCAAAATTATTGATTTGTTGAAATTTTAACAAAATATTTTGGAATTTAATTTGTTCAATTTCATTTCTATAATAATTCTAACCCAAACCCTTTTCTGTACAACAGTAGCTTGCTTGAATAAACTGCTACTTTTAAAATTATTTTTCTAAATATGTTCCAGTTCTTTTGCTGAATAAAAGTGTATTCAAGCTGGAAAAACGTTTAATCTTTGTTTCATACTTGAGAAAGTTAACTACATATTCAAATGTAAAATGCTTTCCATTGGTCAATGTTAGAAACTGCTGGAAATGTATGAAACTCTCAGTTGGTATGCTCCTACATTCAACCGGTCTGCTAATATTTAGTGCAAATATTAATAAGCAAAAGCAGCAATGACTCAGCAGATTAGGCAGTATCTGGTGAGAACTACCGTTTCAGGTAGACTCTTCGTCTTCCCCCTTTGACATTTTACTTCTTATTTATGAATAAGCATTTTGGTGAGGTTTCAGAGCTCTTAAAATGGTGTGGCAGGTAATAATAAAAGATAATTCCTGTAGTGTATATTGTTACTGTGTTTGTCTCATATCTTGTTTAAACTGAACTGTAAAACGGTTATGAATTTGATAATTAAGTTATGTTTTTTTCAGGAGTATTTTTCCTTTTCAAAAAAAAAATCTAATTGTCTTTCAGGAGGTATTTAGAGGAAGATTTTGCCCTGCGTGTTCTTGCTCAGTTAGCTCTGGCCTTACGAGAATGTCACAGGCGCAGTGAAAGTGGCCGCACAGTGCTACACAGAGATCTCAAACCTGCTAATGTCTTTCTCGATGTACAGCATAATGTCAAACTAGGTGATTTTGGCTTGGCTAGGATTTTGCAACATGACACGAGTTTTGCCAAAACATTTGTTGGCACTCCATATTACATGTCTCCAGTGAGTATACATTTATTGTTTATAATCTTTGGGAACATGTATAATAACCAATGTTAATAATCTTGAAAATAATTTAAAATTTCTGGATTTCCTCAATGACATGATTTGTTATTTGGCTTTTTCAATAGGAAAGGTTTTTGGAATATAGTGACCATTTAAGGGTTATTAATTAATCAATCTCATTTAAATCTAATATTACATGCCTTTTATGGGTGAATTAAGAGTGACAATTATTAGGTTACTGACCATATAAGTTTATATTTTTTAAAATATAAATTTAGAGCACCCAATTATTTGTTTCCAATTAAGGGGCAATTTAGCGTGGCCAATCCACCTAATCTGCACATCTTTGGGTTGTGGAGGTGAAACCCACGCAGACACTGAGAGAATGTGCAAACTCCACACAGATGGTCACCCTGGGCCGGGATCGAACCCGGGTTCTCAGCGCCGTAGGCAGCAGTGCTAACCACTGCGCCACTGTGCCGCCCCATATGTTTATATTAATTATTTATATGTTTGATTTACAGGAACAAATTAATCACATGTCCTATAATGAGAAATCCGACATATGGTCCTTGGGTTGTCTGTTGTATGAACTTTGTGCACTTTCGTAAGTACCGTACTAAGGCTATTCTAGCCAGTCTTACGTTTTGATTGTTAGCATGTTTGTTTTATTCTGCTTTGCACTTTATTTTTGCAATTTACCTTATATTTTTGTTAGAAATGAATCATATAGCCAAATGGGCCAATGCCCCGTCCATAGGATACAAACCATATATGTTGACCATATATGGAAATCTTCTATATATGGAATTTAATTCCATAGATGGATGTTGACCATATATGGAAATCTTCCATATATGGAATTTAATTCGGCCAATCACCAGACCATGGAAATCCTCCATATACGTTCGAATTGGCAGGTACCCCCTATGCCCCGGAGCCCCCCGATAAGCAGCCACCCTGATGGCCCCACCGTTAACGGAAATCCGTATTCTATGGAAATCCCATATATGGATGTTAACATTCCTGTGGATTTCCACATATGGTTAAGCCCCGCCCACACCCGGCCTGCCCCAGGATCCCAGCACCATTTAAGGAGCCTCCAGCCGAGCCGCCAGTCCCAGATAAGGAGTCCCCAGCCCGATGAGCCTGCTAGATAAGGAGCCCCCAGCCCGGTAAGCCCCTAGATAAACCCCCAATGAGCTTTCCCCCCCCCCCCCCCGATAAGCCCAGCCCCCCTGAAGGAGCCCTGCCCCCAGACGGAAGCGGTTTCCATGGTAGCCGATCACACCCCAGTCTCCCCGAAGCCACCCGATAAGGAGCCCCCAGATAGACCCCCGTTCAGCATACCCCTAGATAAGCAGCCCTGCCTAAGGAGCCCACCCAATAAGGATGATAAGGACCCCAGATAAGCCCCAATAAATCCACTCCAGATAAGCCCACCAGATAAGGACGCCCCCATATAAAGACCCCCCCCCAAATAAGCAAGCCCCCTGAGTCCCCACCAAATAAGGACCCCCCCCCCCCCCCCCCCCCTGATATGGGGGAATTGGAGGGTCCTGGGGTTCCCAGTATCCTGGGGATATTGGACCCAGAACCTGCTCTAGTGGGCTGGTAGTCTGGGCGGCCAGACGCCGGAGGCGGCAGCCTCTGCAGCTCGAGGCAGCGGCCTATATGCTGGACCCCGCCCCACACCCTGACCCAGCCACCCATGATGCCGTCCTCGAGGACGTGGAGGAGGAGGACACCCACTTCCAGTGGCCATCAAGGCTCCGCAGCAACTCGGCATTCCAGTCTGAGAGCGAGACATGTCCTGCAGAACCTCATCAAGGTCAGCCTGGTACTGGGTGACAACCCCCAGCGAGGCAGACATTCTGTCGAGACCGTCAGCCATGGCCGTCACTGACTGCGCGACGTCTTGGATACCTTCACTAATGGTGCCGACGTCGTGCAACAGGCTCTCCACTGCAGTTGCCACCCTCGCAGTGTTGGTCACGATGCCACACATTGCTGCCGCCCGCAACCTCTGGGACTCCTCCAAGCAGCTATGGATCAGCTGGTGAGACGCTGACGTTTCCCTCCAAATATCCCAGCCACATCTTAACATCTCCATCAGCTCCGGGATGACCTCTTTCACAGGCTCAGAATCAGGCTGGGACCCAGCTGGATACTGAGATTCAACAGACTTCTGACTGCTGTCTCGTCTGGGGTTTCCTGCCTCCACCTGATGTGTAACATCAGCTCTGTGGTGCTCACCAGACCGTGCCCCATATGCCTGACCACTAACATTTCCCACTGAGGTGCGTGTATCTGTGCTGGTGGTGGAGATGACAGATTTGACGTGACTATTGTGTCATCCTCGGAGCTCTCCTCAGGTGAGAATGGACATGTGGTCAGTGGGAGGGATGGGTCAGTCAGTAAGGCAAAGCAACTCACGTTTGACAGGTCCTTTGGCTGAGACCCGTTGGTTCCTCACCTCTGCGGCGTCCACCAGCCTCCGCGTTGGTGACTGCTTTGTCCTCGGCCACACAGGCCACTTCCATGGTGAGGATTCTTATGTCTGGTACACCTCTGCCAGTCTGGGTCCTCCCTGCGATTGTGGGAGAGCTTTTCCTGAGGAGACACAGAAATGCCATCATTAGCCACATGCATAGTTCTCAGATTTGGGACGGGGGGGAACATAAGTGTTCCGGGGGTTTGAAGTGAGAATGGGGGTGGAGGGATGGTTGAGGTCGCATGGAGAGTTGGGGGTGGATGCTCGTGGGGGGGGGAGGCATTGGTGGCTACTCACTCATGGTGCCCGATGTAGGTCTTTGACCTTTTTCCTGCACTGGAGGCCAGGGGCTCACAGCCACCGCCACCTCATCCCAGGCAGCACTGGCTGCCCTATGGCTAACCTTGAGGAACAGGACATCCCTCCTGGCCTCCACTGCATCTAGCAGCCTCCCCAGGTCTGCAACCCGAATCATTTAAAAAAAATAAATAAATAAATTTAGAGTACCCAATTCATTTTTCCAATTAAGCATGGCCAATCCACCTACCCTGCACATCTTTGTGTTGTGGGGCGAAACCCACACAAATACATGGAGAATGTGCAAACCACACTGACTGACCCAGAGCCGGGATCGAACCTGGGTCTGTAAGGCAGCAGTGCTAACCACTGTGCTGCCCCACTCAAATCTTGTGGCCAGTCTCCTCAGCGGCATTGTTGTGAGCTGGCTGAGGTTGGCTGAGCATGGTGCTTAAGCGCTGCTCAGCCTTAATAACGGGGGTTTGACGAGCACGGTGCTGGTGAATCGGCTGGCGAGCCTTCATTTGTGGCAAGAAGCCCTCGTTAAGTGGACCAATTAACTTTGAAAAGCGTTGCCGGCCTCACCAGGCCGAGCGCCGGGAAGCTCACTGCAGTTCCCGCTCTCTACCACACTTAGAATATTTCTGGAGAATCGTGCCTATAATTTTCCGCACACCAATAAAACTATGAAATGCATCATTATAGATTTTTAATATGTTTTTTCGTGTAATTTTTAAGTTCAGTTCACTGGTACAGGATGGAATACCCTAATTTAAAATGTTTATTTTTGATGATAAACTCATTTTCAATTGTAGTAATAAAACTTCACCAGACTGTCAATCTTAAACACTTTATAATGGAAAGAAATAAAGAATAATTATATTCCATCACCCTGCCCATTCAAAAACAATTTTACATTTGTTACTAAAATAAATTTTAGAACCTTAAACTGCTATCTCGTCATTAGATTTTTTTGCGCAATTTTCTGGATGTGGCCAAACGGGAAACTCTGCCACCTGGGGGGCCACATGCGGCCTATCTGGGTTCTGACATTTTGTTGACCATTGCCCAATTGCCACATTCCACTGATTTCCGTCCGTGTAGTTTTTTCCTATGGGTTTGACTGAAGTTGTATGCACTAAGGGCAGCACGGTAGTACAGTGGTTAGCATTATGGCTTCACAGTGCCAGGGTCCCAGGTTCGATTCCCTGCTGGGTCACTGTGCGGAGTCTGCACATTCTCTGCGTGTGTTTCCTACGGGTGCTCTGGTTTCCTCCCACAGCCCAAAGACGTGTAGGTTTGGTGGATTGGCCATGATAAATTGTCCTTAGTGTCCAAAAAAGTTAGAAGGGGTTATTGGGTTACGGGGATAGGGTGGAAGTGAGGGCTTAATGTGGGTCGATGCAGACTCAATGGACTGAATGGCCTCCTTCTGCATTGTATGTTCTATGTTCTATATATCATGTATAAAACCCAATAAAAAAAAACTTTTGGATAGTCAGAGGCTTTTCCCCAGGGTAGAGGGGTCAATTACTAGGGGGCATAGGTTTAAGGTGAGAGGGGCAAGGTTTAGAGTAGATGTACGAGGCAAGTTTTTTACGCAGAGGGTAGTGGGTGCCTGGAACTCACTACCGGAGGAGATAGTGGAAGCAGGGACGATAGGGACATTTAAGGGGCATCTTGACAAATATATGAATAGGATGGGAATAGAAGGATATGGACCCAGGAAGTGTAGAAGATTGTAGTTTAGTCGGGCAGTATGGTCGGCACGGGCTTGGAGGGCCGAAGGGCCTGTTCCTGTGCTGTACATTTCTTTGTTCTTTGTTCTTTGTTAAGGCAAGGGCAAGTGAAGTGAGGTGCATGCTGATTGCACACAACATTGACTGTGAGAGCTGAAGTGAAAATATTTATTTTGTTTTTACCATTTGAAGTTGATGACAGTTCTATTAATATATAAATGATTAAGCATTTTCTATAACTTGTTATGAAATATGTATTAAATTTATTTAATCTTATTCATGAGGTCAGTGAACAAGCCTGATTGCAATCCTGCGGCCCACCTACTAGCCTAGATTGCCCATCACTGCTGTATGCTATTGCGTATCTCCTGTTGCATTATATGATCACATTGTGCCATTGGTGCAAAATGGAGCTGTTAATGTGTAGGATAATGACATCTAGTGGACATACTTGAATACTGAAAACACACAACAGATGCTTCGGGGTAAAATTCAAATTCTACGTATAGCATTTCTTCAGCTTGAACTGATGAGTATGTAATTTTGGAACTAGAAAGCCTCGACATAGCTAGAATCACACATCTTTCAAGCTTTTACTTGATGTCAAATGACACGGCAGCTTTGCTCGTGGTTAAACAACCATGTTTTGTCTCTGGATTATAACATATACAATAGATGTAGACTCAATTTATAATTTTATTTTAAAGCCCTCCTTTCACTGCATACAATCAGAAGGAATTAGCAGAGAAAATAAGAGAGGGCAAGTTTAGACGAATTCCTTATCGGTATTCTGATGAACTGAACAATCTCCTTGGCAGGATGCTAAACCTTAAGGTTAGTACCAATTTTCTTTTTATCCATTTTTATGATTTTCATTTTCTAACCTTCCTTCTCTTTGTTTCACTTTCCATCTTCTATATTATTTATCAACCTATATCAGCCATAAAAGCTGTCCCTGCATGAACAGAAATGAAACCTAAATTGTATATTAGCTGTAGATCGATAGTGTTCTACACATCAGCAGGGAAGATACAGTAAACCTTTTATAAAGTTCTAGTTAGGTCACAACTAGAGTATTGTCATAGATTATCATAGAATTTACAGTGCAGAAGGAGGCCATTCGGCCCATCGAGTCTGCACCGGCTCTTGGAAAGAGCACCCTACCCAAGGTCAACACCTCCACTCTATCCCCATAACCCAGTAACCCCACCCAACACTAAGGGCAATTTATCATGGCCAATCCACCTAACCTGCACATCTTTGGACTGTGGGAGGAAAACGGAGCACCCGGAGGAAACCCACGCACACACTGGGAGGATGTGCAGACTCCGCACAGACAGTGACCCAAACCGGAATCGAACCTGGGACCCTGGAGCTGTGAAGCAATTGTGCTATCCACAATGCTACCGTGCTGCCCCTAAAATGCTACCGTGCTGCCCCTTTTGTGTCCAGAGCGGTCACTGCACTTTAGGAAGGATGTCGGATCCTTGAGAGGATGCAGAGAAGATTTACCAGAACAGTTTCTGTGATTGGGGATTTTAGACAAGAGGGTTAGCTTGAAGAAGCTGGGGTTGTTCTCCTTGGAGCAAAGATTGAGATTTGGAAGAAGTGTATAAGATTATGACAGGATTGTCTCAGGTAGACAAAACACAACTATTCCCAATAACTAATGGTATAAGCGCTGGGAACAGTGTACAGTTCCAACGTGAGATGCAACAAGTGATAATGACCTGGAAAACAGTCCTCTCGAGAGTGGTGGAAGAAACATGATCAATAATTTCAAAAGGAAATTGATTGAAAGAAATAAGATTGCAGGACTACAATGATAGAGCTCGAGAATGGCTGACTGGATTGCTTTGAGCTGGCTCTATGTTTACTTAAAATCTACCATTTCTTTGAAACCTGCATATGTACCCAGTAATGGAGCTCCTATATTCCTAGCAGGTCGGAGAAACTTTTATTGCTGCACTTTTACCAGTTGAGTCAATAGCATGACCATCTATTGCAATTTTTGAGATTATTCACTATATATTCTCTGGCTTGGTATCACCTGTCATACCCACAAGTGGAGGCCCATGCCCCTTTGAATTGAGGAGACACCTTTTACAGCTAAATGTCTGTTAAATAGTGGTGCAAATTGGGAATGTTAGCACTGAATTCTTACTCCATTTATTGGCTACTGAAATTTCATGTTCTCACACGTGTTATTTCTTTATGGAAGGTGATTTGAAAAGGCTTCCAATGAGAATAGGTACAATTGCAAAACCACAAGGTGGCTTATTTCATATAAAATCTATGAATTCTACAGTCGATTATGGACCAATGCATGTCTCTGTGGAAAACATTAAAGATGCAACTACTGATATTCTGGGTAAATTGCCTCGAAACTACGAACTTGCATAAATGAAAGGTTTTTATGGGCATTTATTGGGTAGTTATTCAGCACTTACTACATATCCAAAAATAATTCCAACCTAGGAACAGGAGTAGACCATTCAGCCTGTTGAGCGTGTTCTGCCATTCACAGATAATGATTGATCATCTACCTCAATGCCACTTTCAAGCGCTATTCCTACATCCCTCTGTCAAGAACATGTTCAATGATTGAGCTTCCACAGCCGTCCAGGGTAGAAAATTCCAAAGATTTACCATCCTTTGCGTGAAAAAATTCCTCCCCTTCATAGTTTTAAATGGCCTGCCCCTTATTCTGAGACTGTGATCTCCTGGTTCTAGGCTCCCCAGTTAGGGGAAACGGTATCTACATCCTAACCTGTATTGTTGCTGAAATAATTTGTAAGTTTCAATGAGCATGGCTCATTTGAATATGCTGATCTGGACCACGTCCAGTGAGGGTGCGATCCAGATCGCGATGCCTCGCAAGATTCCGTTGAATCACACAAGATATTTTGCGTGTCGCAAATCTTGCGACAGTCCTCTCGTGAGATTCAACGGCCTCATCCCGACACCAAGTTGGTGGCAACGAGGCCACTGAATCATGTCCGTTGTCACTTCTATACTAAAATCCCCTTGCTGCACCTGCATGCTAGCTTTCAATGATTTGTGAACAAAGCCATCCAGGTGCCTTTGGCATCAACACTTCCCAACCTCTCACCATTTAAGACATACTGGTTTTTCAACCAAAGTGGATACCTTCACGCTTATTCGCATTATATTCCATCTGCCATGTTCCTGCACATTTACTTAACCTGCCCAAGTCCCCTTGAAGCCTCCTTGCATTCTTCTCACAACTTCCATTCCCACCTAGTTTTATGTCATCAGCAAATTTGGAACTACTATATCTGGTCTCCACATCCCATTAATTTATATAGATTGTGAACAACTGTGGCCCCAGCACTGATCCTTCAGGCACACAGGTATAATCCAAAATGATATAGCCCTAGAACCAACCAATATGTGTTCAATCTGTAGTGCTGGACAATGCTTTAAATTGTTCTCTGTAAGGATAGTCAGAGAAACAGTGAAAGTCACTCACCAAAATTATTATTTGTTTCCACGTAATTGACTTGTGATTTATTCTCTCAATGTGACCGATTGTCTTGTACATCAGGATTACCTGAGGCCTTCTGTGGATGAGCTAATGCAACATATCTTGATTGCTGATTTGGTGGCTGAAGAGCAGCAAAAAATATCAGCTGAAAAACGAGGGAAGAGATCCCTAGAGAATGAAAATCTCCAGGACAGTGACCCTCTAGTGACTGAGCTGAAACTTAAAGAGGAACAGCTTTACAACAGGGAGAAGGCCTTGAAAGAAAGAGAAGAGTTTCTTGAACGTAATTATGCTAATTTAATCATTTTATTTATTTATGGTATACTGCAACAGAATGGAAGAGATGTCATGTTCCTATTGGTTTTTACATGGTTTAATGCCTGCCTCTTACAATTGTTGAAAACAAATACAGCACAGTAGAGCTGTTTCAAGTTTGTTTCAGGTTTCAATTCTTTCTTCCTCTGTTTTTATGAGGGTGTGAAATAAGGCAGCAGTTAGTTGAAAGTACACATATGAATTAATTACTCATGTTGAATACCAGTAAATTGATCTGTGAAGTTTCTTTTTTTGGAGGTTGGATATAGTGAACAAAAGTACTTCAACATAAAACAATTCCAAGATGCATACTTTCTCCTGTTTACAAGTCCTACCAACTGTTTTGGTTGCATTACTGATTTGCTTCTGTCATAAAATCTGAATTACAATCAGTTACAATATAGGAGCACAATATTGTCATTCATTAGCATTATGTTTATAATGAAAATCGTTTACATAATCCAACAGCCCACTTTGAACTTCTCATCACTCTCAATGTTGATCAGTGCAGAACATTGTGCAGCAAACTGTTTGCATAACTGTTTCAGCTTGCTACCCTGAAAGCAAAAAGTAGATATTGAACGTCAAATAGTAAAAATATAGAACTGTCCTGTTCATATTGCTTTTTATTTATTTTTAGAACGTGAGCGGGAGCTTTGCATTCGAGAGAGACTGGCAGAAGAAAAGCTTTCTCGGTAACAATCCAGTTTACTAGCATTTTCTTTTGGATAATGGAAGTTAGGTAGCAGACTTGTACACTTAAATCTAGGGCGTGATTTAATCAAAACATTCCTAAGTGTCATTTTGGGCGAGTTTGGCAAGATATTTCTAGCCGGCCTTTTGGGTGGGATCCACACTGCTATTCAACCACGCTTGGGCGCAGTTTAACGACCGCGTCACGCTCTCACTTGAGCGCGACGCGGCCATTAGATTGCTGGAGAGACAAAATTGCGAACTGCGCTGGGCACTGATTGGTTTGCGATCTAACCGGTCCGCTCCTGTTGGCGAGATGAGAATCCCGGCGTGGCAAGAAACCAATAATCCCCAATTAATGCCAATGAATTCCCGTGGGTACACGTGCCATGTCGCAGGTGAGAGTTATTGCCTCAGATCCCAACCAGACCATGAGACCACAGACGCAGAAGACAACATCCAAACACCCAGGAGCTGGGCCTCAGCACTGGGGACATCCCCGCAACCAGAGGCTAGGTGTATGCACCAGGGAGGGAAGCAGCGCCCAGTCCAGGTAATGTTACCAGCAGGTGTCTGTGATACAGGGTCTGGGCTCTAGTACCTGGGGTGTGTATGTGTGCAGGGTGAGTTGACGACACCCTGAGGGATGGCAGTGGATGTGAGGTGGGGACCCATGGGGGATCATAGAGTATTAGGCTGGAAGCCATCGCTGATTGATTGTCCCTCACCCTCGTCAACTTTACAGATATTACACGTTATGGTCATCGCGGTGCTAGCGACAAGCCAGGCCACATGACCACCACATGAGGATCATGCACGTGTGCGCATGCTTCCCAGGGAGTGTGCATGACAATTACATCCTGGGGCAGTCGGAGATCCTTGGCATCTTCGAGGGACACCAGACGGTGACTGGGTGGTTCTTGGGTGAGCTTAGTACATGGCTAATGATGCCAGTACGACCACTATACCCAGGGGGCTGGGGCAGGGGGTTGGAGGTCAGCCCGCATTATGGAATAACGTGCCAGAGGCTTCACATGTCTCAGGTGCAACGTGTTCTATTGTTGTACAGCAGTGACCCCAATGGTGCCGCCTCCCCAACCCCCCCTTCTCCACCCCAGTGCACTCTCTTATCTGCTGAGCTCTCGGTGCTGAGCCACTATTTCTAGGTGTTTCCCCAGAATGCACGTCAGCGGTGGAGACAGCCTGTTGCTTACTGCGTCCCGTGACCTTTGCCCCTAATCCTAACCCTAACTTGCTGGTGGAATATGCTCTGCCATGCCACCTTGTTCCTGCACCCTCAGCCTTTGGGACTCCTCCAATTAACTAGCATTTTCTTTTGGATAATGGAAGTTAGGTAGCAGACTTGTGCACTTAAATCTAGAGCGTTTTATGACATACTTTAATCAAGACCTGCTACTGTCGTTGACATCCACTTCTGAATTCCACAGCTGCATCCTATCGACCACATCAGTTCTGGGTAGCTGGTCCAGAGGCTCAACATCTGACTGGAACCCAGCTGGATCCTGGGATGGAGATGTGGTTAGTGGGGGGGAAGGATCAACATGCTGTGCAACTCGCATGTGACCGGTCATCTGGGTGGAGGCCGGTGGTTCCTCACCTCTGCGGTGCAGGCCACTCTCTTTTTTGAAAAGTATTTTTATTGGAATTTTAACACTTAATTTATTTAACTTAAAAAACAGAACAAGAACAAAAGCCACATCAACAACATATATGTCACAGGTTGACACAGCTTATGTGGCCACAGTCTTCAAAATCAAGTTTCCTTATTTACAATGGTGTACATAGTTACAAAGAGAACAATTTATTTACGTTTATCGTGACGGGAAGAGTCATGTCGAACCGTTGATTTTAGTTACGAGCAGGCCCTCAACGGTTGGGAAACCCTCTCCACTTGAGTGGAATCTCTCCTCGGACACCCTGATTGAGAATGTAATTTTTTTTCCAGCTTCAGGAATTCAGCCAGAACTGAGAGCCATTCCGAGGCTCTGGGTAGCGCTTCCAACCTAGCAGAAGACTCTGATGGGAGATCAGAGAAGCAAAGGCCAGGGGTTTTCTATGAGTCGTCTGTATATGTTGCCAGAATTGTCTCCTAGCCATTCTAGCCCCACCATCGTGTCGAAGAATGGATGCCTCGATAGCTGAGGGAGCATCAACTACTCTTTGCGGAGAAAATCACAGCTGCAAGTACCAGCTCGTTCCCTTTCGAGAGTTGGAGCTTCTCCCATAGAATCATAGAAAACATATGGCACAGAAGGAGGCCATTCTATCTTGTCCATGCCAGCCTGAGGATACCCAGGTGCTCTTTCTAATCCCACCATCCTGCCCTGTCCATAGCCCTGTAGCTTAGAACACTTAACATACAGATCCAGGTTGGTTTTAGTTCCCCCAGTGTTGCTAATATACCGTTCACGTACAGGTCCTGCACCCTCAAAGCACCTCTGTCCTCCTTCCATGTCCTAAATGTGGCGACTACGCTAGCCGGTGTGAACTTGTGGTTATTGCAGATGGGGTCCTGTATAGACGAGTTTGAAGTGGCGCCTGAACTGGGTGCAGGCCTTTAATGTGGCTACTACCACTGGGCTGAGTATGTGTGCGGAGGGGGACGGAGAGAGAGAGCCGGGAGTGAGGCGGCCAGCGCCCCGAGAGATGTCCCGTGCAGGAGGCATCCTCCATTTGGACACAGTCCGTCTCCGGCTCCTTCAGGTACCCTCTCACCCATCCAGTGGTAGAAAAGGAGCTTTGGCAGAGCCCGGCCATGGAATACGAGCTCCACTGCTAATGGGTGGAGGTCCATCAGCTGGGGGCTGTCGTATCACCTTTTAAAAGCAGGCCCGGATTTGGACCAGCATGATCGGGAGTCCCGGTTGGGACCGATGTGTTGCGTTTTGGCCTTTTCTTTCAGTTAGAAATATACCTCCGTTTGAATCACCTTCTCGGGTCTCCTGAGCTTTTATACTGGCGATGAAGAAAAACTACGGCTGCGATCCTAGACTCTGGACCACACTTGAATTCCTCAGCACGAGAACAAGGTCGGTGAGATTTTTTAAATGCCGCTTTTTGGAATTTGGCCTTTAATGCAGATGTGGAAAATAGGGCCCAGTATACTGAATGGATGCAGTATTTCTTCCAGGCGAATGGCACTGTAGGAGATGACTGGCAAAAGGTAATACCACTGACCTGCGGAGCCCCAACTTTCAGTGTGATCAAAAGCCTTACCTGCCCAACAGCCCCAGATTCGAAGAACTTCAGTGAACTCGTGGAGCTTGTCACGAATCATTCCGACTCTAAACCATCAGTGATTGTACAGAGATACCGGATCAAAACGGCAGGGCGAACCCTGAAATTCGAAGACCTTTAGTAAACTCCTGGAGCTTGTCACAAATCATTATGACCCTAAGCCATTGGTGATCGTACAGAGATACTGGATCAACACGGCAGGGCGAACCCTGGGGGAATCTGTCACGGCCAGGAACTGCGTCTGGTGGCTATGGCTTGATTGCGATATTGAGAGAACAGTGCAGCAGTGTGCGGCATGCCAGGAGTATCAGAGGTTTCCGCCATCATTCTCACTCTCACCACAGGAGTGGCTGGAGCATCCTTGGTTGTGTTTGCACGCCAGCTTCACTGGGCCCTTTCTGCTACTGGTCGATGCCCACTCAACGTGGTTGGATGTACACTGGATACCTTCCACCACTTCGAGTCACCAAAGAGAAACTCTGCCAATCATTCAACGGTATTTCAGAGATGCCTGTCACCGATAACTGTATCCTACACAAGTGAAAATTCCAGGGTTATGCAAATGAATGGGGTGAAGCACATTCGAACCACCCCACATCACCCTTCTTGGAATGATCTGGTTGAGCGGGCGGTGCACCTTTAAGAAGGGTATGACAAAACAAACTAAGTGATCAGCTGAAACAAAATTGGCACGTTTTTATCTAACGACGGAGCATGTTACGACTGGAGTAGCGCCAGTGGAGTGGGTTGACGGCTCTGGATCCATCTAAGCTTGACATTTCCCAATCTTAGCAGGAAGGTAGAAAAGAAAGATCTCCAGAAGTGGTATCGTGACCACTGGAAGTAGGACAGAAAATTCAAGCCAGGGGACGCAGTATACATCTGGAATTTTGGGGACGGCGTCTGTTGGCTACTGGGGAGCATAGTGGAGAGATTAAGGCCCCCCCCCTCCCCAGCTCAACGACCCAGCCCCACAGATGTCAAAAGTTCAATTACAGACAGAACAGCGAAGGAGATCTCCTCTGCATCCAGTAACAGAGGAACCTTCAGGTGGGAGGGCATGTAATAACCCTCAAGAGACCCACAGGGACGGTCCGATTGATCTCCCCATGGGGCATGTGGAACATGAGCTCCCCTGCTAATCGCCAGAAGCCCATCAACTGGGGCTCACAGAATCATCTCTTCAAAGAAGGCTCGAATTGGGACCGGCATGATTAGTCCCGGTTGGGACTTGTGTGCTGTTTGCCACGTTGTGCCCTTTCTTCAGGCTGAAAATAAACTGTCATTTTGATTCACTTTCTCTGGTCGCTTGACTGGAAACCACACCTGTAAATTTGTCACAAAATGCAACCTTCCTCCTGCCATTGATGTAACTATATTATTTGTTTTATACATTGCAACTCTTCAGCTTGAATTTCATGGATGCTCCAACTTATTGCTTCCCAATTTGCTTTAAGTTTTACTATTTTACCAAATAATGGAGGATATTCCATTTAGCATAGCTGATGCAACTGCAGCAGCATGGGAACAGATGTAATGATCATGAATGGGGCAACTACCAAAAAGTTGAATACAATGAAATTAAGGCACCACTGAACACGCCCATGTTTTATTAGCCCCGCACTGGCTATTCATAAAATGAGAGAGTGTGTTTGCCCATTACATATGTTATGGGTCCGGGTTTACAGAACCCCAAAGTGTTTCTTGGAGTTCAACCGGCCCACAACTTTTAATAGATTGTGGTGTGGGAAGTACACGGCGTACTCTCCAGGTGTGATACAGCAATTATGGGCAAATGGTTTTTAAAACAAAACAATGTTTATTCTATGAACTCAAGTTAACCTTTTAAAAACAAACATTGAATATCTTAACACCCATTACTTCAAAGGTAACCCCAAAAGAGTACAACACTAAATAATCCTTCAAACTGTTCGTTTAAACATCCAAAAGACTTCAAACCTTCAAAAATAGACATGAGGTTACATTCAATATATTTATAGTCTTTGGATTTGCAGACATCAACAGACCAGCTCTGTGTTTCTTCCTGCATAGACACTCCCAGCTGCCTTCTGAAACTGAAACCAAAAAGCAGAAGTGAGCTCAGCTCCCCCACCCTCTGACATCACTTCAGTAATATGATCAGCTCCATTTCTTAAAGGTACATTGCTTAAACATCCATTTCTTAAAGGTACTCACACATGACACCACCCCCCAAGAAAAAAAAAATAAACCATCAACTTCAAGATAGTTTCATTTTTCACCTTTGCACCATCAATTAAGAAATGCACACAGTAACAACACTTTACCGGTTCAAAAAAAACAACACACGCATACAGGTATAATAATACAGTCCATTTTTTTTTTCCGTTCCTCTTCCTCCAACCGAAATCCTTCTCGATTGACAGTCTCTTTGAACAAGAAAGTCTCTGCACGATCCATCCATTCCTCTACACCTCGGCATTTCTCTTTAAAGTTAGATACTTCAGTTCAATCTGATCACAGAGTCCCTTGCAATTCTCCAATACAGGAGCATCGGTTACCACAGCTTTCAAGCAGTTGAAATGCCTGTTGAAAGTCCGCTGTCCATTGAAATTTTTGACGTTTCATCAGCATGTCCATCAGTGGAGCAATCACACTACAAAACCTTTGCACAAATGTTCGATCAAATCCACTCATGCCACGAATTCGCATTATTTCCCTTTGTCTTGAGGGTATCGAAAACTCCTCAAGGAAAATGACTTGGGCTCTTCCAAATTCATTTTTGGCTAGGTTTATCACCAAACCCGCCTCCTGAAGTCGATCGAATAACTCCATAAGATGTTTTAAATGTTCTTTCCATGTCTGGCTGAAAACTCCCAGATCGCCGATGTATGTATCATCTGGAGTCACAGAAGCTGAAATCTCCTTCGCCCTTTCGGATAAAGGTACCTGCCAGTAACCTTTAAGTAAATCCAAAACGGAAATAAAAGCGGATTGTCCCACTTTCTCAATGCAATCCTCCAAACGTGGGATAGGATAAGAGTCCGTTCTTGTAACTGCATTTTTCTTTCTATAGTCCACACACAACCGTTGGGTACCGGTGGCCTAGGTACCATCACTATGGGTGAGCTCCATTGGCTGCAACCCACTTCAATTATACAATTTTTAAGCATACTCTCAATCTCTTTGTTAGCCTGTGCCAATTTTAAAGGGTTAAGTCTATATGGATGTTGTTTGATTGGAACAGCATTTCCCACATCTACATCATGTATAGCCATTTTAGTACTTCCCAATTTATCTCCACAAACTTGCCCATGTGATATCAATAACTCTTTCAGGTCAGTTTGTTTTTCCTCTGGAAGAGAACTCAACAATTTACCCCAATTTTTAAGAACATCCTCATTTTCCAATTTAATTTGAGGTATGTCAAATTCAGTCATCTGGATTTGGTTTGTCACTTTGAGTTAGAATCATTAAAACCTCCTCCTTTTCCTCTCCTTCCCTTTCAAAGTACCTTTTAAGCATATTCACATGACACACTCGGTGAGTCTTCCTTCTATCTGGTGTTTTTAACCACATAATTCACCTCACTTAATTTCCTTTAAATCTGATAAGGTCCACAAAACCTAGCTCTTAAAGGTTCACCTACCACTGGTCACAATACAAAAACTTTATCTCCACTGACAAAACTATGAACTTTGGATTTCTTGTCCGCTACCCGTTTCATCACATTTTGTGCAAGTTTCTGCTCTATTTAATCGTTCCCTAAAATTTGACACGTAATCCAATAGTGTAACTTCAGATTTCTCACTCGCCAATTTTTCTTTAATCAATTTAAGTGGTCCTCTTACCTCATGACCAAAAATTAGTTCAAAAGGACTAAATTTGGTTGACTCATGAGGTGCATCACTAATTGCAAACAGTACGAATGGAATTCCTTTATCCCAATCCTCTGGATAATCTTGACAATAAGCCCTCAACATTGTCTTTAATGTCTGATGCCACCTTTCTAATGCTCCCTGCGATTCTGGATGGTACGCAGTTGATTTAAATTGTTTTATTCCTAAACTATCCATAACTCCTTTGAATAACTGAGGTAAAATATGATCCTTGATCCGATTGAATTTCTGTGGGTAGTCCATATCTAGTAAAGAATTTAAGTAATTCCTCCACAATCTTTTTAGCTGTAATATTACATACTGGAATGGCCTCTGGAAACCTAGTAGACACATCCATTATAGTCAAAAGATATTGATTCCCACTTTTTGTTTTAGGAAGCAGTCCTACACAATCGATTAGGACCCTTGTAAAAGGTTCCTCAAATGCTGGAATGGGTATTAAGGACGCTGGTTTAATCACTGTTGAGATTTCCCTATCACTTGACATGTGTGACGATTGACAAAATATAACTACATCTTTATGTAGTCCAGGCCAATAAAAATGTTTCTGGATTTTAGCTTGAGTTTTCCTTATTCCCAAATGACCTCCCACTGGTACCTCATGTGCAACTCTCAACACCTCCTTTCTATACCCTACCGACAATACTACTTGATGAACTTCTGCCCACTTTTCATCCGCCTGCATATGTACAGGTCTCCATTTTCTCACCAAGACATCACTTTTACGGTAATAACACTCTGGTATACTCTCAGATTCCTCTTCCGTGTATGCTTTCTGATACATCCATTTTATTTCTATATCATTTTGTTGTAACTCCACCAATTTTCCTGATCTAAAAATATCCGCCTCATCCTCCACCTGTTCTTGTTCTTTTTCAACCATCTGATCAAAAATCGTTTCTGATAATTGCACTTGAACTTCATCTTCACTCTTTGATTCCTCCTCTTGTCTTAACCTGTGACTTTGCGACCTTGTTACTACACAATCCGGAAAAATCCCAGGATATTCATCCTTCAACCCTTCACTGGATTTTCCACTGGCTTATCAACCACAGTAGGCATCACTCCCACCTGCGATCCAGCTATATTATTACCCAAGATAAACTGTATTCCTGGACAAGATAGTTTCTCTATTACTCCTACTACCACTTCACCACTCTTCACTGGACTTTCCAACTTTACCTTATATAATGGAACACTACTCCTCTCACCCTGAATTCCACATATTACCACCTTTTCTGACAACATTCTTCCCAAACTACATATTGCCTCATCTCTTACCATTAAATATTGACTCGCTCCTGTATCTCTTAAAATTGTGACTTCTTTACCTGCCCTCCTGATACATATGAGTAAACTTTACCCACACAAGTAAATTCTTTAAAGACATCTGGCACCTTCTTATCAATCACTTCTTGAACAGGCTGTACAATCATTTGCACCTCCTTCGCTTCCCTTGGGCTTTCCTTTACCACTCTAACAAACCCCACTGTCTTATCCTGTTTTACCACCACAGCCTTCCCATTGCTTTTCTTCAACCACCAACACTGTGACTTTACATGGCCTAGTTTATTACAGTGAAAACATTTGCAACTTTTCATTTCTTTTCCACCCTCCTGGATTTCTTTTTTAATCTGAGGTACATTCTCTTTATTATCTCCCATCAGATCACCTTCACCTTTACCTTTGCCACTTGAGTATTTCTCATGTCTCCAGTTTCTATCCCTCACAGGCTGAAACTGTTGTCGGAAACCAAGCTTTGATTTATGATGTAATTCATAATCATCTGCCATTTCTGCTGCCAACCGCGCGCGCAGTTTTAACCCTCTACTCTTCCACATGAGTTCTCACTGCATCAGGAATTGAATTTTAAACTCCTCCAAAATTATAATTTCTCTGAGAGCTTCATACGTTTGGTCTATTTTCAAAGCCCTTATCCACCTATCAAAATTACTCTGAGCCTTTCAAACTCCATGTACATTTGACCAAATTCTTTCCTTAAATTTCTAAACCTTTGTCTGTAGGCTTCAGGCACTAGTTCATATGCACCTAAGATGGATTTTTTCACCTCCTCCGGTACTGATGCAAACACTTCACTAGCCCTACCTACCAGCTTTGTTTGAATCAGTAATACCCACATGTCCTGTGGCCATTTCATTTGTTTAGCTACCTTCTCAAATGAAATGTAAAAGACTTCTACCTCCTTTTCGTAAAACCTTGGCAATGCTTGGACATATTTAAATAGATTCCCACCAAGCCTTTGACTATGACGCTCTTTCTCACTATCCTCATAACTATCCACCAACTGTACGTTTCCCTTTACATCTGCCAATTTTAACTGACTGTCATGTTTCATGGCCATTTTCTGAAGTTCAAACTCTCTCTCTTTATCTTTTTCCCTGATCTGTATCTCCCTTTCTCTTTCTTTTTGTTCTGCTCGGTCTATTCTTTTCTCATTTCTTCTCTCTCTCTCTTTTTCCTCTCTCTCTCTCTCTCTCTCTCTCTCTCTCTTTTTCCTCTCTACCTCTTTCGTATTCAAGTTGCTTTAATTCTGCCTCATGTTCCATTTGTTTAATTTGCAACTGAATTTTTGCCATTTCCAATGAATCAAACGGTATCTCAGGCAACTTTAAATGCTTAACCACCGCCATAATTACCTCATCTTTTCGCATTTTGTCAGGTAATGTTAACTGCAATGTTTTTGCCAAATCTAACAGTGTGCTTTTAGTCTCTGTCCGTAAGGTACTGCATGTGACCGTCTCCACCCCCAAAAACTTCTGAGCCTCTGAAAGAGCCATTGTCCACAACACACTCCCCACTTAAACTAAAATACCACGCCTGAAAAGCAACCACAATAGGCTCATCCCTCACTGTCTTTAAGTTCACTAAGCCAATCCAATAGATAGACTTTTATCCTGGACGAGCCGCCAATTGTTATGGGTCCGGGTTTACAGAACCCCAAAGTATTTCATGAGTTCAACCGGCCCACAACTTTTAATAGATTGTGGTGTGGGAAACACAGCGTACTCTCCAGGTGTGATACAGCAATTATGGACAAATGGTTTTTAAAACAAAACAATGTTTATTCTATGAACTCAAGTTAACCTTTAAAAAACAAACATTGAATATCTTAACACCCATTACTTCAAAGATAGCCCCAAAAGACTACAACACTAAATAATCCTTCAAACTGTTCGTTTAAACATCCAAAAGACTTCAAACCTTCAAAAATAGACATGTTGCTGATGTGCAGTACGTTTTATCTGTCTTTAATATATCTCACATATTGCAAGTCTAAGATGGAAAAACCTAGAAGGTAGCTTTAACCATTTCTGCCTTGCACTTCTTACTTATTGCACTGCATTTGCCTTGCCAGATAAATGGCTAAATTTCATAGAATGGTTATTGCGCAGAAGGAGGCCATTTGGCAGTCGAGTCCATGATGGTATTCTGCAAGAGTTGGTCCAACTCTCCTTATCTTTTCCCATAGCTCTGAATTTTCTTTCTCTTTAGGCACTTTCCCAGTTCCCTTTTGAAAGCCATCATTGAATCTCTCCACCACACTCTTAGGTAGTGCATTCCAGATTCTAACCACTCTCTGTGTAAAAAAAGGTTTTACTTCCATCACCTTTGGTTCTTTCTCCAATAGCCATGAAATCCTAAATCTGTGTACTCTGGTTCTCAACCTGAATGTCAATTGGAACATTTTTTCTCTGCTTAGACCCCTCTTGATTTTGAAAACCTCGAACAGATCTCCTCTCAACATTCTCTTCTATAGATTATGGAAAAATAGATTCATGGACTATGTATCCTGACAATTTGTTTGTATATTATGTATACACAGTTTTTTCAAAGAAACCAAAGCTAATTAGTCAACATTATTTTTAAGAAATTAATTCTCAAAGTACAAATAAAGATTTAAATTATTTTCTGTTAAGGAAATCTCAGAAAAATGGTAAGTTCTTTGTGGAGTGTGGAATTTGGATTGAAACTGAACTCCATATCAATATTGGCACTAACTAATAAGGCAATTTCCTTTTATAGTTCTCTCTCTCTTGTTTTCCCCACCCTCTTTATTGGTTTTTAAACAAACTTTATTTGTTTCCTTGGTGTCAGGTTTGTTTTATTGTAATATTTCTGTTTATGCTGAATTAGGTCTTTCTAGAATTCCTATTTAGATGCAATTTTTTTTTTTTTACAACTTAGAGTACCCAATTAATTTTTTCCAATTAAGGGGCAATTTAGTGTGGCCAATCCACCTAACCTGCACATCTTTGGGCTGTGGGGGCGAAACCTACGCAAACACAGGGAGAATGTGCAAACTCCACACAGACAGTGACCCAGAGCCAGAATCGAACCTGGGACCTCGGCGCCATGAGGCTGCAGGGCTAACCCACTACGCCACCGTGCTGCCCCTTTAGATGCAATTGTAAAGTAAAAATTAAAATGTTTATCTTCTGTGAACAGGGCAGAGAGCATATTGAAGAACTACACCTTGATGAAAGAACAGCAAATACTGAAGACAGCAGTCCTTAGATTAGGTATGTAATATTGGCAAAACCACTTGGCATTCCCATCTTGCTAGATCTTTTTAAAAATAATATTTTATTAAGGTATTTGAAAATTTTTATAACAGTAACATAAACAATGACATCAGCATGGTAAAATAAACATCCCCCCCCCCCCAGCCCAATCTTCACGCACCTCAACCAAACAACAACAATCCGCCCGCCACCCCCCTTTGGAATACTGCATCTGCTGACATTTTAATTTTCCCCGAGAAAGGCTGCCACCTCCAGGTGAACCCTAACATTGCCCCTTTTAAGGCAAACTTTATTTTCTCGAGACTGAGAAACTCAGCCATGTCACTAACCCAGGTCTCTACACTCGGGGGGGCTTTGAGCCCCTCCACATTAACAAGATCTGTCTCCGGGCTACCAGGGAGGCAAAGGCCAAGACGTCGGCCTCTTTCGCCCCCTGAACTCCCGAATCTTCCGACACTCCAAAGATCGCTACCTCCGGACTCGACACCACCCGTGTTTTTAGTACCGTGGACATTGCCTTAGCAAAATCCTGCCAAAACCCTCTAAGCATCAGGCATGCCCAAAACATGTGGACATGATTTGATGGGCTTCCCACGCACCTCGCACACTTATCCTCAACCCGAAGAACTTACTCATCCTAGCTGCTGTCATGCGTGCCCGGTGGACTACCTTAAATTGTATCAGGCTAAGCCTGGCACATGATGAGGACGTATTAACCCTGCTTAGGGCATCCGCCCATAGCCCCGCCTCTGTCTCCTCTTAACATCCTCCCACTTGCCCTTAAGCTCCTCCACCGGAGTTTCCTCCGCCTTCGAAAGCTCCTGGTAAATATCCGATACCTTCCCCTCTGCCAATTCTGGAACCTGCCATCTAGCCTACCCGGTACAACCTGTGGTTATTATAAGTCGGGGTCCAAATCGATGCTCCCTACACTCTCTTATATCTCCTCCATTGCCCCCAGGATTTTCACGGTCTGTACCCTCCCAGCCAGTGATAGCGGGAGCATGTCCCATCTCTTAAAGTCCCCTTCCATTTGTTCTACCAACCGGGATAGGTTTAACTTGTGTAGTACCTCCCATTTCCAGGCCACCTGGATTCCCAGATATCGAAAGCTCTTCCCTACCATTCTAAGCGGCAGCTCTCCCAGTCTCTTCTCCTGTCCTCTTGCCTGGATCGCAAACATCTCGCTTTTCCCCATGTTCAATTTATACCCCGAAAAATTGCCAAATTCTCCCAAGATTCGCATTACTTCCCCCATCTCTTCCAACGGGTCCGAAATGTACAAGAGCAGGTCATCTGCGTAGAGAGAGACCATGTGCTCCACGCATCACCACCCCCCCCCCCCCCCCCCCCCCCCCCACCCGAACCAGCCCTTTCCAGTTCCTAGAGGCACTTAACGCCATGGCCAATGGCTCTATGACCAGAGTAAACAGTAATGGGGAGAGGGGGCACCCTTGCCTCGTCCCTCGGTGTAGTTCAAAATACCTCAGCCGGTTCGTACGCACACTCGCTACTGGTGCCTGATAGAACAACCGCACCCAGTCAATAAAACCCTCACCAAACCCAAACCTTCCCAGCGTCTCCCACAGGTAATTCCACTGCACCTGATCAAACGCCTTCTCCGCATCCATTGCTACCACCGCCTCCTCTCCTTTTGAGGGCATCATAGTAACATTTAGAAGCCTTTGAACATTGTCCTTGAGTTCCATCTGACTAGATCTTGATGATAAATATGAATGGTGCATACATCTGGTATTCTTTTAATTGTTAAAAAAGTATCCGAATTTCCTCATAGGTTTTGTATTTTAGATATACATATATTATAAACCCCTAGTTTTTCTTTCCCTTGACCTGCTGCATCAATTATTGTACACTAGCTTCCAACACCAATGGCTATGCGCAAGGAAGTTTGCGCATAAGGCCTTGATTTGTGCTATGTGTTGGCACATCACAGAATAATACAATGCGGAAGAGGCCCTTCGGCCCATCGCGTCTGCACCGAAGCATGAAAACACCTGACCTGTCTACCTAATCCCATTTGTCAGCATTTGGCCCATAGCCTTGAATGTTATGACGTTCCAAGTGCTCATCCAGGTACTTTTTAAAGGGTGGGGCAACCCGCCTCTACTACCCTCCCAGGCAGTGCATTCCAGACCGTCACTACCCTTTGGGTAAAAATATTTTCCCTCAAATTCCCCTTAAACCTCCTCCCCCTCACCTTGAATTTGTGTCCCCTCGTAACTGCATGTATAGTTTCTCCCAGCGCTGATGTCATCGATGTGCACCCGCCAGATAGTACCAGTACTGGATTGTGCAAACTGATTAATCTGCTTAAACATTAGGCGCGATTCAGCTGACAAATGTTAAAGTCCGCTTTTGGGCTCGTTTAGTGAGGTGTTTCTCGGCAGCTGCAGTGCTTTTTCTGGCCTCGGAGTTTCTCCCTGTTGAGGCCCCACAGAGAGATTTCCTGCGAGCTAATCTTGCCAGCAGGAATGGCTGTTCACAGATCGCGGCACCATTTTGATTGTCAGCCCCGATCTTTCTCCACTTTCCCCCCCCCTCCCACTCACTTTATCGCCCCCCCCCCCCCAACTTTGTTGTGGCCCCTGGGGACCCACCCTGGGCCCAACACCTGGCAGTGCCAACCTGGCACTCTGGCAGTGCCCTTGTTACCCTGGCAATGCCCGAGTGCCAGGGTACCACCCTTACCTGTCCCTGACCAATGGCCCGCTAAACCCCCCGACATGCCGTTACACCTGGTCCACGTTTGTGTGGTCTTGCAGCGTGGCCGTTGAGTATTGAAATAAGCCCTGAGGCGCATTTAGGTATGCTGATCTGGATCTCACCCCTAGCGAGGGCGAGACCCAGAATGCGCCGAGTGAGTTGGATGACTCGCAATGAACCTGGCGCAGAGTCCAATTTGGGGCTCTCACGCAATTCACCCATTGTGCCTTGATCCACACTGGTTTTAGCTGGATTTGATTGGTGCATGTTGGGATGTTATAAGACCATAAGACAGAAGCAGAATTAGGCCACTCGGCCCATTGAGTCTGCACCGCCATTCAATCATGGTTGATATTTTTCTCATCTCCATTCTCCTGCCCTCCCCATAACCCCATATCCCCTTATTAATCAAGAACCTATATATCTCTGTCTTAAAGACACTCAGTGATTTGGCCTCCGCAGCCTTCTGCAGCAAAGTATTCCACAGATTCATCACCCTGTGGCTGAAGAAATTCCACCTCATCTCTGTTTTAAAGGATCGCCCCTTTAGTCTGAGATTGCAACCTCTGGTTTTAATTTTTCCTACAAGTAGAAACATCCTCTTCACGTCCACTCTATTCAGGCCTCACAGTATCCTGTACGTTTAAATAAGATTCCCCCCCCCCCCCCCCCCCCCCCCCAATATCCTTCTAAACTCCAACGAGTACAGATCAAGATTGCTCAACCGTTCCTCAGACAATAACCTGTTCATTCCAGTGATCATTCTTGTGAACCTCCTCTGGACCCTTTCCAAGGCAAGCACATCTTTCCTTGGATACGGGGCCCAAAACTGCTCATAATACTCCAAATGGGATCTGACCAGAGCATTATACAGCACCAGAAGTACATCCCTGGTATTGTATTCTAGCCCTCTTGACATGAATGCTAACAATGCATTTGCCTTCCTGACTGCCGACTGAACCTGCGCGTTAACCTTAAGAGAATCGTGAACAAGGACTCCCAAGTCCTTTGTGCTTCTGATTTCCTTAGCATTTCCCTAATACAGGCCAAGAGCTGGATTGCGAAATCAGCCGGAGCATCTCCTCCCTCGAACACATGACCTAGGACTGTGAATAGGCAATTTAGCCTCCCGGGCCTAACACCCTCAATGAGATCATGGCAATCCCACTCTGGTCTCAACTTCACTGTCCTGCCCGTTTTCCATAACCCTTCAACCCATTACCAATTCAAAATCTGTCTAACTCCTCCTTAAATTTACTCACTGTCCCTGCATCCACCATACCCTGCGGTAGTGAATTCCACAGATTCACAACCCTTTGGGAGAAGTAGTTTTTCCTCAAATCTGTTTTAAATTTGCTACCTCTTATTCAAAGATTATGATCTCTTGTTTTAGAATGCCCACAAGAGGAAGCATCAGCTCCACTTCTACTTTATCCATACCTTTTAGCATCTTGTATACCTCAATTAGTTCACCCCTCATTCTTCTAAACTCTAGAGAGTATAGGTCTAAACTGTTCAATCTCTCCTCATACGACAAACCACTCATCTAATGAAGCAACCTAGTTAACCTTCTCTGAACTGCCTCCAATGCCACTACATTTTTCCTCAAATAAGAAGACCAAAACTTGCACCATACTCCAGGAGCAATCTTACCAATGCCTTCCTTACGTTTATACTCAATTCCTTTTGCTACAAATGCCAACATTCCATTTGCTTTCCTTATTATCTGCTGCACTTGCATGCTCGTATTCTGTGGCTCATGCGTGAGGATATCCAGATACCTCTACATCGGAGCACCCCAAAGTCTCTCCCCATTTAGATACTAAATTGCCTTTCCATTTTTTTCGACCAAAATGCATGACCTCACACTTATCCTATGTTAATCGCCATCTGCCATATTTTGGCCCACACTCCTAATCTATCTATATCCATTTGTAAGGTTCTTATTTCCTCATTTCAACTTACTGTCCCACCTATTTCTGTGTCAGCTGCAAATTTGGCTATCGATCCTTTTATCCCTGTATTGTAAATAGCTGGGGCCCAAGGACAGAACCCAGTGGCACCCCACTAGTTACATGTTGCCATCCAGAAAAAAGACCCATTTATCCCGACTCTCTGTCTCCTGTCCGTCAGGCAGTCTAATCCAAGCTAATGTTTCCCCTAATCCCATATGAGCTCACCTTGTGAATTAACCTTCTCTGCGGCACCTTATCAAATGCCTTCTGGAAGTCCAGATATACTACATCTACAGGATCCCCATTATCCACTTTGCTTGGTACATCTTCGAAGCCTTGCACTATGACTGCTGGCACATGCACCATCTCTTCCACCAAGATGGAGGTGCATGCCGTTTTGGTCCCAGGTCAGTTTAATTCTGCCATGTAAATGGAATGTTAGCTTTCAGGTTGAACATTTTTTTTATTATTCATTGGGTATTCTGGTTGAAAATCGTTTTCCCCTTTACAAAGTTGGGAAACAAGTTGAAAAGGTGACGTGCAGGGGTTGCTCGGGGTAGCTTAGTTGATAATCTTTATTAGTGTCACAAATAGGCTTACATTAACACGGCAATTAAGTTACTGTGAAAACCCCCTAGCCACCACATTCCGGCGCCTGTTCGGGTGCACAGAGGGAGAATTTAGAAGTCCCGCTGCTGGAATGCCTGTCCTGCGTGGATTGAACCACCTTTTGAACGGCGGGACAAGGCGGTGCGGGCGGGCTCGGGGGGTGGCCCCGGGGAGTGTCCCCACAGTGACCTGGCTCGCGATCGGGGCCCACCGATCCGCGGGCGGGCCTAAGCCGTGGGGGCACTTTTTCTTCCGCCTTCGCCATGGTCTTCACTATAGCAGAGGCGGAAGAGACCCCCTCCCCTGCGCATGCGCGGGGATGACATCAGCAGGCGCTGACGCTCCCGCGCATGCGCGGACCCACGTCGCCCGGCGAAGACCTTTCGGCGTGGCGACAAAGGCCTTTCCCGCCAGCCGGCGGAGCGGAAACCGCTCCGGCGCAGGCCTAGCCCCTCAAGGTGAGGGTTTGGCCTGTCTCTGCACCTTTGGGGTGGCCCGACGGCGGAGTGGTTCCCGCCACTCCATCACGCCGAAACCCCCCACGCTGCCGGGTAGGGGAGAATCCCGCCCATTATATTCCATACTTTTATTTCTGTTTGTGCTGCTGTAAAATATGAGTTCAGTCTCCTCAACAGCAAGTGTGTGAAGATGTATGTGCATGGAATTGCTAAACTAGACTGACCATCTAGATTGTTTAAGGAACTGAAGTACAAAACTAACTGCACCAATAAAAAAAAGATAGTTCAAATGATTTACTCGCAAATTGTATAAACATGCTTTTTATATTAAAGTAAATTAATTACTATGTATCTGAAATGAGGATGTTTATAAGCAAAGGCATGTAATCAACCTGTCAGAAGTGGGGGATTGTACCTTGAAAGTTACTTTGTCGAGTAAATTGAATTTATTATTGCACTGCTTGTCCAAAAATATATTGTTTTACCCCAGTTCTGCCTGGCTGTAAATGCACAGATAAACAAGACAGGATATAAATAGGGTGCTTCTTTGAATACCCAGATCTGGTCCAATTATACCATTGGGGCCCAATCTGCAATTTTAGTTGAAAACCTGTACACAGAAGCCATCTGCAGTGAGTGGAGGGGGACGGTGGTGGGTGGGGATTGTGAGGATGTAGTGATGGTATTTTTCCATCATCTATCACCCCCTTCTTTAGAAACCTCCCACATAACTGGTCCCTTTTAAAACAAAAATAGTTCAGACTGACTGCTTAGATCTTTGTCCTTAAAAAAAAAAACAGAATTGTCACAGCTTGTAAAATATGAATGAAACAGATTTTTTATCTCTGATTTCTCGCTAGATGATTATATAGACACAGGATCCTCTCCAGGGAAAAAGAAAGTTCATTTTGCAGGAGAAAGTAAAGAAAATATGCACGTCAAGGAAAGTGATGCAACAAAACGACTTTGTAAACCAAAGAATTTGGATCTGAAGAAAAGATTGCAAGCTGCTAATCTCCGTGCCAGGGCATTATGTGAAATGGAAAAAAATTACCAACTAAAAAGCCGACAACTTTTGGGCATGCGCTAATTTGCCTGTACCAGACAAATTGTTTTTAAAAACTTAATTCTGTGAAAACTTAATTGTTGAATGGTGATCTATCATGACTTTCATCTCGTAGTGCGCACACCTGGTACATTGAATTTTGTTTTAGTCACCACTTTTGATTTCATATTCAAATGAAAAGAAGCATACACAAAACTATCCGTTACTTTCTTCTCATACCGTAATTCACCTTACCTTGTGGTATGTTACTGCCCCACTGAGGCTCTGCACATGCGAATCATACACCATCTTCTCTAGTGCACCAATTCTTCACACCTAACAGCAAATACTGGACTGTTGAGTCCTCTTGAAATACAACATTTCTTAACTTTGTTGTCATACATTTATTTCTATTGCACTGTACAAATGCAGCTACTTTTATGGAAGAGATCAGATTAGTTGTAAGATACCTTAAGAAAACTTTAGTTTGGAGTAAACATCTTTGATTTTAAAATTTGTATTCAATTTTATTCTGTATAAACTTTAATTTCTAAAAATGTACAGTTTGTTTTCCTATATTGCTGTATCTGTATAATATATGAAGGCAACTCAACTTTAGTTGGCAGTAAACTTGCAGTTTCAATCTGGCTGCCCATTACAAACTCAGCCTGTCCTCCTTTCCAGAGAAAAGAAAATTGATCAGGGTGTATATCAGATGCCAACTGGATATCACCAGGTTTTTTTGCCTTATTGTTTTAAAATTGTTTTGGGATATAATGAAAACCTAAATTTAAATTATTTATGTATGACCACAATTTACAAATACATTTTTACCTACACCGTTTGACTTCTGATTTTGTATATGCAAATACTACCGTTCAACTTTATTTCCACACTTGAACATCTCAACAACATATTTAACTGACACTCTTACATTTTCATTTTCATTAAAAAAAAAATTTAGAGTACCCAATTCATTTTATCCATTTAAGGGGCAATTTAGCGTGGCCAATCCACCTATCCTGCACATCTTTGGGTTGTGGGGGCCAAACCCACGCAAACACAGGGAGAATGTGCAAACTCCACACGGACAGGGCCGGGATCGAACCTGGGACCTCTGCGCCATGAGGCAGCAGTGCTAACCACTGCGCTACCGTGCTGCCCCTTACTGACACTCTTACATAAAGCATTCTTTAGTAAGCTATGATGAAAACCTGTGCAAATTAATGGGGTACCTCTGAGGCTCTCTTGTACAAACCCATGCAGCTTTTGTAGACAGAAATTTGAATTCCCGATGAAACTGGTATCTTAGACCCAATCTTCCAGTCTCTGGATCGTCGGAGATGGACGTACGAGTGAAGATGTGTGCAGAGCTACATGGGAATTGCCCAGAAAGTTTACATTTCCAATGGACAGTTCGCCTCCTGCCCACGATCCTTGAGTGTCTCCGACTCTGTATTAGAGTTGGAAACTTTGGACAGGTCCGCAGGACTTACCAGAACGGTTACCCAGAAAATGTTAAACATTAAAACCTAGACTAACACCTGACTAGAAACTACAACGCTGACCATACCTAATCTACCAGACTCGACTGCCCTCTGACCCAACTATCCCCTCTGAACCGACCTGTTTGCACTCCTGACTTGACTAACCTGAACGTGACTACACCGTTTGACCAAACTAATTCCCCTAGCCCCCCCCACTGCCACAACACGCAACCAACCATTGGCACCACCCAGAATAACACCCAACTATCCCTCCAACCCAACTACCACTGACCCAACCCAAATACTCCTGGCCCTAACTAACTCAACTGCCTCCTCAACAGCCCCTTGCAACTCGACCCAACTATCCACTCCTTGCATCTACCTATTCATCTACTCCCCCATTAACTCATCTATTCACTCACATTCAAAGTTTGGACCTTCAAACGTCATAAAATAGGGGCATGTCCTGTCTTCACACAACTCGACTTATTGCTAACCTTTGGTGGCTCTTAATTTGGTCAGTAAATGTTGCTCGTTGTGCCTTTACTTAATTTGCTCTGTTTTATAACCTTTTGCTCTACAGTCGCCAGGTATCTTTATGATACCACCACGAGGTTCAAGTTCAAGTGCTGATCAATAACTCAATACACCAGTTAGTATGTTTCAAATCAAAACACATTTATTATACACAGTCAATCACTACTCATGCATAAAACTCTACTTACTAGACTATCTCTAACACTAAAAGGCCTATATTTAGCTTTGGAACTGGCCCGCCAGGTCAGGGGAACAAATGGCCTTTCGTTCGATTCTGAGTCTGCAGGCTTCAAAGCTGGTATAGGCTGGTAGCTAGGAGCGCCGATCTCGTAGTGTGCGTTGACTGGAGACTTACTTGGTGCAGCTACTAGGCAGGTTACGGTCAAGGGTTGTTTCGAGCTGCTGAGAGGTCCTGCCAAGAAGGATGAATTGAACTTGGGAACTTTATTTTATAGTCCCCAGGGGCTTCGCGCCCTTTTGGGCGGACCCCGTACCTGGTTCCAAGTGATTGGACTAAGTTCTGATCACTTGGATCGATTTCTCCAATACTGGAGCTTTGCCCTGATTGCTGGGCGGTTCCTAAGTGTCCGTTGGCCTTCCTTTGTCTTGGCTCCTGCTGGCGCCGAGGAGTCTGGCTTGGCCTTGTTTACCTCAACTGTTTCATATTGTTCCCGGGGATCGCTCATTAATATGTAGATGGTGGTTAGTTTCAGTGCTGTCTGGGTTCCTGCAAGTTCTAATATACAGGAAACTTTGCACCTGCTTGTTTTCCCTGCGTTTGACTGAATTGCCCTGCATTTTTAGCGGATTTCCATTTCAAAGTCGGGAAGTGGCCAACCCAGGTGGCTACACCCTCCTTGTGATCCCAAACGCGAAGCGTGAAGGATCACATAACAGCGTCGTCTTCACTCCCTGACCCAGTGAGCACTCTTCCATGGCCTCTACACTGACCATAACTACGCAAGAAAATTTTAACTGACAATTCTAAGTGGTGCTATGTCACAACAGGGACATGCAGTACAACAAATAAAAAACAGTACCTCTAACTATCTTCCATAAACTACACTCACTTAAACATCCAATCATACTAACGTCCGAACAATACAAAAATAATAGCAGCATTCACATTTTCCTCTGGCTTGGCGGTCAAGCACAGCGTTGTACAATCTTTCAGTTGCAAATGAGATATACTCTTTATTCACAAATGAGGCAAAACGAATGTCCTTTATTGCAGATCAAGGGGTTCGGGGGCCTGGTGAAAACCAAAAATAGGGGATCTTATTCTGTATGCCGGGGTGCGAGAGCGGTAGGTTCTCCTTCGCCATTTTCTCATGCGGATAGTCTGCACGATGCTGCAGAATATCACCAATGCTAAAAGGGATTCAATTACATATGAAAGGAAGTACCACGTTATAAACCTATCACACCATGATGATGTGTTGTTACTGGGCTCTGGTGCTATGGGGAAGTGAGTCATTGACGGCCGGGGGGGGTTGGGGTCAGGGGGTTCGCGTTCGCACGTAACCGAATACAAATTATAATGATAACGAAAAACACGTATTATGTCTTCATTGTTCTCTTTCTTTTCTCTTCCTTTTCGTCTCTTCTCTCTTCCTGGAGCTTCTGGAATTCTGTGGATCAAGCATAGTTTCTGTTACTATCTTGTACGTTAGCATATCTGTCTTTTAGTGCCAATTTCCCTTTATAATTGGTCATCATGTGTGACCCCCTCATTTAAAAAAAAACCGAATATTTGGACCAGACATCTAAGAAAATACTGCGAGCCGTCTCGCAGCCTGTGATTTACCATCCTAGTGTTTGAGGATGTAAATAGCATTAGGGAAGCAACCATAGGTTGCAAAACCAAACAAAAGAATTTTGAACGTAACGAGCCAAAATGGGGTGCGTATGGGCCGCGCGGCGGGTAGGATTTGGATGGAATCCCCGGGTAGGACGGTGATCAATGCCGTATGTGCTCTACCCGAGCGTAGCTGACCAGAGGGGGGTCCTTAGGCAGGGCGGAGACCAATGCCGTTTCTCCACTGCCTGAGCAAGTGGCAAGAACGGGTAAGAATGTGGCCGTCGTGGGTGGCTGCCTCTCGAATTAGGAGAGCAACTATGAGTCGGGTTCTGTCGACAGACTAGTTCCTCTGAACTATTGTCTGGGACAAACTTGTACCTTTAACAATTTTCCGTCGACAAACTAGTTCCTCTGAACTATTGTCTGGGACAAACCTGTTCCATTAACAGCCGGGGGGCGTTAAAGGAGTGGTGACATGGGGCCATGAGAAGACTCCGAGTTTACACACAACACTTAACGATAACACTAACGAACAAACATTCAACAAACATGGTGCAGGTTCCATCAGAAAGGACACCGTTTCTCCCAAGCGGTTCCGTTTAAAACATCATCTGGACACCTCCGTTATCAGTTGCGACAGGGTCGCAAAGGGGTTCTTGTTTTGGGAGTCAGACTCAATGTCATCATCTTCTCCTGGATGCCATACTTTTGAATGAATGAGGGTTGCTAAAGCTGCATGGTGTGACTTAGGGTCCATCACAGACCCAAAGTCCGTGGGCAGCACGGTAGCATTGTGGATAGCACAATTGCTTCACAGCTCCAGGGTCCCAGGTTCGATTCCGGCTTGGGTCACTGTCTGTGCGGAGTCTGCACATCCTCCCCGTGTGTGCGTGGGTTTCCTCCGGGTGCTCCGGTTTCCTCCCACAGTCCAAAGATGTGCGGGTTAGGTGGATTGGCCATGATAAATTGCCCTTAATGTCCAAAATTGCCCTTAGTGTTGGGTGGGGTTACTGGGTTATGGGGATAGGGTGGAGGTGTGGACCTTGGGTAGGGTGCTCTTTCCAAGAGCCGGTGCAGACTCGATGGGCCGAATGGCCTCCTTCTGCTCTGTAAATTCTATGATCACGTCGTTTCGGATGAGCCTGTACGAATTGTCACGGTGCCAAATGGTCATGTTTAATTCTGTGGAGATGGAGTCGGGGTCGTCATCGCAGGGCGGTGGTTTTTGGTGAGGTTTGTTAAAGAATGCGATCAGGAAGGGATCACTCGAATCGTGTTCAGATTCGCTGGGTGTGGGGCCTGTTGCATGGGGATAGTAGGGAGGCGTGCTGTGGCTATCGTCTGTGTCACTGTCGCTGCTGCTTGCTGCTGTCTGTGGGCGTTCCGGGGCAGAGTTGAGTTTGCGGGTGGAGTTGAGGTCGAGTCCGTGGATGGGGTGGACGTGTTGGGGGAGGGTAGGGATACATTGGCTGTGGGCGGGGCGTGGTCTACTGCGTCGAGCATGACGTGGTGTGCGTGGTTAGACTGTGAGCCATATGCCTTGAGCTGGTTAATATGAAACCACGCGGTCTTCCCGTTGGGGTACTTAATCTTATAAACAGAGGGGCTTACTTTGTCCGCAACGGAGTACGGACCCAAATACTTAGGTGACAGGAACGTGCTGGGGTTATAAATGGAGAGCATGACCTGCTGTCCTACATCAAACTCAGTCACATGCACTGTCTTGTCGAAACAGGCCTTGCTCTGTTACTTCCTGGTGCCTAATTTTACTGCGGCTGCTAGCTGAGCCGTTTTTACATTCTCTACTAATTGTTTCACTGCGTTCTCGTGTGTGAGGCCCGTCACTTCGGGGCTGGTCAAGTCCTAATAAAAATTCTGTGCCTTTCATGGGGCGTCCGGTCATGAGAGTGTGTGGGGTGTATCCTGTGGATGTCAAAACAGTGTTACGCAAAAACATTAGTGCAAAAGGGAAGACTGAATCCCAAGTGGTGCTGTTTAGTTGGACCATTTTCCTGAGGGTTGCTTTTAGGGTCCGATTCATTCGCTCCACGATACCACTTGACTGGGGGTGGTATGCAATGTGGAATTTTTGGGTAATGCCAAATATCGTGACGACGTTCTTCATGACACGTCCCGTAAAATGGGAACCTTGGTCGGATTCAATGCTGCGAGGGACTCCCCATCTCGTAAAGATGTGGTGGGTTAAAATCTTAGCTGTAGTCTTTGCCGTGTTTGTTCTGGATGGGAATGCTTCTACCGATTTCGTAAACTTGTCTATAACAACTAACACATACTTGTGACCATTCCTGCAAGGGGGCAATGGTCCTATAAAATCAATCTGGAGGTTAGTCCAGGGGCCATTAACGGGGCGGGTGTGGCTAAGCTGAGCTTTCTTCGCATATCTGTCCGGATTGTTTTGGGCACACATAAGGCAATTTTCTACATGGTGCGTGACGTCTTCCTTTAAATTCGGCCACCAACAGAGCTACCTGAGGTGGGTTGTAGTGGGGTCAATTCCCTGATGCCCATGACTATCATAGAACAAACAAATAAGCTGATTCCTGTCCTGTTCAGGAACCACATAAAGGGTGTCTTTTAGGACCACACCGTCATGTGTGGTCAGGGCATTTTTAAACCTATCGTATGGGGCTGGAAAGTTTCCTTTTAAAATCTCCCTGAGATTACCATCTTGCTTCTGGGCCTGCACTAAATCTTCGATATTTGTCTGTGAGACCTGAGCAGCATTCATTGGGGCGCTTCCGGGGGGGGGGGGGGGGGGGGGGGGGGTCCAAGAATATCCATGTCTGGAACCTGCTTTAGCCAGTGCGTCGGCTTTTACATTTCCAGGTGGGGAGGAACGGTGGTGACTTTGTACTTTAGTAATACCAAATATCCTGTCCTGTGCTTTGTCCAAAATATACCGGAGCAATGGGGCTAAAGGGAGGGGTTTTCCGTCCGCGGAAACAAATCCTCTTGCTTTCCACAGGGGTAGGAATTCTGTGAGGCTGTTACAGACATAGAGGCTGTCCGAGTATATGTCTGCTGGGCTGGGGAAGGAATCTGGGTGATCTACAATGTATGCAATGGCTGCTAGTTCTGCCGCCTGCGCGCCTAAGTGTCCTGGCAGTTTTAACGAGATTTCTTCTAGGGCGCGTCGCTGTGCGTCCTCAACATAGATGCCGCATCCTGTAATGCGCTTCCCATTTAATATAGTGGAAAAACCATCCACATATATTCTCAAGGGTGCGCACGTGTCTGTGTGCTGGGGGCTCTGGGGTGAACTACCTATCTTTTTTTGGGGGGGGTTTGCGATAAAGGGGCCTGTGTTGTGGTGCAGTGAGATGATTTGGGGGGTGGTTTGGGGGGTGGGGGGGGGGGGGGGGGGGGGGTGGAGGAGGGTATTCCAGCTCTTGAGAAAGACTTGCAGGAAGTAGAAAAAAGATAACAGCATGGCACTGAGAAGCTGCACTGTAGCAGATGGCGTGCATCATAATGTATACTGATGTAGTCAAATTCACTGTCTTATTTTTATTATGCTAAATGAAGTGTTACAAGTACCCTGTGCAAAGTGACCCCAAGGTTTGAAATGCACAGCTCTGGTTGGTCCACTGTCTTATTAACTGGTCCTTCTTATGGGGCTGTTTTATCTCAAAATCCAATCAAATAGCCATATTTTCAGTGTAATGTTAGACATTAGACAGCTTTTTCATCATGAATGTCACCACAGAACCCAAACCCATCCTTATCCAGTGTTCTCATAAAAACCCATTCCAACAAGAAAGGTTTCTGAATAGTGACCTTAAGGATTGGGTACCTTTAATAGAGTTGCATTGGCCCAAATACTGTCACAGTATTTGAGTTGTCTCAACATAGACCAGGATCAAACCTGGGAGAATTTATCTGTGTTGAGACATTTCACTGTTCCCAGAATGGATGTTGAATTAAACTGTTTTATTTTTATTCTTGATTTAGAAATCAAATTTCTGGGTATTTTTGATGGTTTTTCAGTAACTAAAATGCAGTTTTAACTTGTGACAAAATCATGTGCTAATGGTAGTTTCAAAATGGGTGCATGTTATTTATAGATACATATATGTTACTGTTTTTAGGCTGATCAAATTGGTTTTCTCCTTTAAAATTTCAGAAATTGACAAAATCTGTCACAACTGATTGTAAATTTCTTGAATAGTTTAAATAGGCAATGAGAAAATCAAGATACATTATGCTGTGCAATTATTCCAGTAGCCAGGAGAACTGTGGTAACTGGACAGGACAAAATGGCCTGCTTGAGAGGACCCCCAGCCTTAATGTCAGTTTTGGCTCATAGACACTTGCAATACGATATTGGCTGAAAAAGATGATCATTATTGGTCTGTTTAGGAGTGTTTAGGGCATTTTGGGCAAGCGCACGGTCAATTCCAGCCTCACGACTGGAAACATTTCACTGTTTCCAAATAAATACATATTTTTAAGCATTGAAGTTCCATTTGACAATTAACAAACTCCAGGGTAAAATTGAATTTATGCAATCTTATGACATTTTTAGTTCCCAGAATGGATGTGGAATTAAACTGTTTAATTTTTATTCTTGATTTAGAAATCAAATTTCTGGGTATTTTTGATGTTTTTTCAGTAACTAAAACGCAGTTTTAATTTGTGACAAAATCACGTGCTAATGGATTTCCATATATGGATATCCAAGGGTCCGGAAATTTCGCAATTATAGGTTTAGAATGAAATGGATGCCTGGTATATGGATATCCATATGTGGATACGGAGAAGCAGCCACCCGGCCACGATGCCCCGGCCCCCGATGCCCCCCCTTCACCATGCTTCCATATATGGAATTATACGGTTTGCCCCTTTCCATTGGTGTTCCGATGGAAATTTCCAAATTTAATTCCATTTATGGATATTATTGGAGGAATATATCCGTTAACGGAAACCCCCCCCCCCCCCCATCCCCCGATAAGCAGACGCAATAAGCACCTCCCAAAGAACAAAGAAATGTACAGCACAGGAACAGGCCCTTCGGCCCTCCAAGC
Organism: Scyliorhinus torazame; assembly: GCF_047496885.1. Lineage (NCBI taxonomy): Eukaryota > Metazoa > Chordata > Chondrichthyes > Carcharhiniformes > Scyliorhinidae > Scyliorhinus > Scyliorhinus torazame. Next base: position 328,345,726 of record NC_092707.1, on the reverse strand, counting down.
CCGTGCCAACCATACTGCCCGACTAAACTACAATCTTCTACACTTCCTGGGTCCGTATCCTTCTATTCCCATCCTATTCATATATTTGTCAAGATGGCCCTTAAATGTCCCTATCGTCCCTGCTTCCACTACCTCCTCCGGTAGTGAGTTCCAGGCACCCACTACCCTCTGCGTAAAAAACTTGCCTCGTACGTCTACTCTAAACCTTGCCCCTCTCACCTTAAACCTATGCCCCCTAGTAATTGACCCCTCTACCCTGGGGAAAAGCCTCTGACTATCCACTCTGTCTATGCCCCTCATAATTTTGTATACCTCTATCAGGTCGCCCCTCAACCTCCTTCGTTCCAGTGAGAACAAACCGAGTTTATTCAATCGCTCCTCATAGCTTATGCCCTCCATACCAGGCAACATTCTGGTAAATCTCTTCTGCACCCTCTCTAAAGCCTCCACATCCTTCTGGTAGTGTGGCGACCAGAATTGAACACTATACTCCAAGTGTGGCCTAACTAAGGTTCTATACAGCTCCCGATGACCCATCGGAGCCCTCCCCCCCCCCCCAATGGCCCCCGATGGTTAACGGAAAATTTTAACGTCTGAATTGAATTCCATGTATGGAAATTGTCCATATGGATGGAATTTTTCCGCGATCCTGAAATTTCCGTATGGAATTTTCCATATACGGTGGTTGGAACCGATTAGCCCCCGATAAGGCCGATCCCCCCATAAGCAGCCACCTGCCGGCCCCCATGGATGTTGACCATATATGGAAATCTTCCATATATGGAATTAAATTCCATATACGGATCCGTTCCGGGTTCCACCGTGGCCAGCCCCGGGGGGGCGTGGGGGCGGGGGGGGGGGGGGGGGGGGGGGGGGGCTCCGCCCATGGGAGCGGGGGCTGGCTGGGGCGGAACCAGGAACGGATCCATATGTTGACTATATGGAATTCCGGTTTCGATATGGATACCGACCCCCATGCAGCCCCCGATGCAGCCACCGCCCCGCCCCCGGAAAATTCGACCAATATAAATAAATTCCATATATGGATACGGTTTGAAATCCTTCCATATATATTGCCCATATATGGAAATCTTCCATATATGGAATAATTCAGCCGATTAAATCCAGAAATCGGTTCCCCCGGCCTTGCCCCGTCCGCCCGCCCGATTCGATAAGGCCGCCCCAGCCCCAAATAAAGCCCCAGCACAATAAGGGCCAGCCCCAGATAAGGCCCCAACCCCACACATGGAGCCCCCAGCCCCAGATAAGGAGCCTCCAGCTGCAGATGAGCCTCCAGCCCAGATAAGGGACCAGATTAGGAGACCCCAGCCAGGTAGGGGCTGCCAGCCCGGTAAGCCCCTAAAGACCCAATAAGGAGCACCTCCAGATAAGGAACCCCCCCAAAAAAAGCCCCGGAGGCTAAGGCCCTTGATAAGGAGCCCAGCTCTGGAACCCGCCCCCCCGATCCACCAGTAGTTATTTAGCACTACATATACAAAAATACTAACCTAGGAACAGGAGACCATTCAGCCTGGAGCATGTTCTGCCATTGACAGATAATGATAATCTACCTCAATGACACTTTCAAGCACTATCCCCACATCCCTCTCTGTCATGAACATGCTCAATGATTGAGCTTCCACAGCCCTCCAGGGTTGAAAATTCCAAAGATTCATCCTTTGCATGAAAAAATTCCTCCTCCTCAGTTTTAGATGGCCTGCCCCTTATTCAGTGACATCCCCTGGTTCGAGACGCCCCAGTCAGGGGAAACGCTATCGACATCCTACCCTGTATGGTTGCTGAAATAATTTGTTTCAATGAGATCATGGCTCATTTGAATATGCTGATCTGGACCACGTCCAGGGAGGAAGTGATCCAGACCGCGAAACCTCTCGATTCCATTGTATCTCACAAGATATTATGTGTCGCAAATCTTGTGACAGTCCTCTCGTGAGCTAATGCAACATATCTTGATTGCTGATTTGGTGGCTGAAGAACAGCCAAAATATCAGCTGAAAAACGAGGGAAGAGATCCATAGAGAATTAAAATCTCCAGGATAGTGACCCACTAGTGACTGTGCTGAAACTTAAAGAGGAACAACTTCACAACAAGAGTTTCTTGAATGTAATTATGCTAATTTAATAATTTTATTTATTTCAACATAAAACAATTCCAATACATAATGCATACTTTCTCCTGTTTACAAGTCCTACCAACTGTTTTGGTTTCATTACTGATTTGCTTCTGTCATAAAATCTGAGTTACAATCAATTGCAATATAAGAAGAGATTGAGATTGTCATTCATGAGCATTATGTTTATAATGAAAATCGTTTACATAATCCAGCAGCCCACTTTGAACTTCCCATCACTCTCAATGTTGATCAGTGCAGAACATTAGAATTATATAGAATTTACAGTGCAGAAGGAGGCCATTCGGCCCATCGAGTCTGCACCGGCTCTTAGAAAGAGCACCCTACCCAAGGTCAACACCACCCTATCCCCATAACCCTGTAACCCCACCCAACACTAAGGGCAATTTTGGACACTAAGGGCAATGTATCATGGCCAATCCACCTAACCTTCACATCTTTGGACTGTGGGGGGAAACCGGAGCACCCGGAGGAAACCCACGCACACACGGAGAGGATGTGCAGACTCCGCACAGACAGTGACCCAGCCGGAATCGAACCTGGGACCCTGGAGCTGGAAAGCAATTGTGCTATCCACAATGCTACCGTGCTGCCCAGACTGTGCAGCAAACTGTTGCATAATTGTTTCAGCATGCAACCCTGCAAGCAAAAAGTAGATATTGAATGTCAAATAGTAAAAATATAGAACTGTCCTGTTAATATTGCTTTTTATTTATTTTCAGAATGTGAGCGGGAGCTTTGCATTTGGGAGAGACTGGCAGAAGAAAGGGTTTCTAGGTAACAATCCAGTTTACTAGCATTTTCTTTTGGTGTGGAGATGCCGGCGTTGGACAGGGGTGAGCACAGTAAGAAGTCTTCCAACACCAGGTTAAAGTTCAATGGATTTGTTTTGAATCACTAGCTTTCGGAGCACAGCTCCTTCCTCAGGTGAATGAAAAGGTGGGTTCCTTGATGAGGCGAGCGTAGACATCTACAGACGCTGAAAGATGCCCTCGTACGAATGGGATATGGGGCTCGACTCATCGATCGACAGTTCCAACGCGCCACAGCAAAAAACCACACCGACCTCCTCAGAAGACAAACACAGGACACAACTGACAGAGTACCCTTCGTCGTCCGGAGCAGAGAAACTACGATATCTTCTTCGCAGCCTTCAACGCGTCATCGATGAAGACAAACATCTTGCCAAGGTCATCCCCATACCCCCACTATATTTACATAGCTTTATACACTGGCTCTCTTCCGCACGTGCCAGTTTCCCCCACCCTTCATGTTATCTCCTGCTCATCCATCCCCCCAAGCAATCCCCCATTCACCCCCCACCCCTCCCCCCCCCCCCCTCTTCCCAAGACGTCCCCCCCCCAGGGTTGCTGCTGCTGCTGACCGACCTTCCTCTAACGCTCCGCGAGATAGTCTAGGAACGGTTGCCACATCCCGCAGAACCCCCGCGCAGACCCTCCTAAGGCAAACCCAATCCTCTCCAGCTTTATGAACCCAGCCACGTCATCCATCCAGGCCTCCACGCTAGGGGGCTTCGCCTCCTTCCACATTAGCAAGATCCTTCGCCGGGCTACTAGGGACGCAAAGGCCAGAATGCCGGCCTCTTTCACCTCCTGCACGCCCGGCTCGTCGACGACTCCAAATAGTGCTAGCCCCCAGCTTGGCTTGACCCGGACTTTCACCACCTTAGATATTGCTCCCGCCACTTCTCTCCAGAACTCCGCCAGTGCCGGGCATGACCAAAACATGTGGACATGGTTCGCCGGGCTCCCCGAGCACCCCCCACATCCGTCCTCCACCCCAAAGAACCCACTCAACCTCGCCCCCGTCAAGTGCGCTCTGTGGACCACCTTAAATTGTATCAGGCTGAGCCTGGCACACGAGGAGGAGGAATTAACCCGACGCAGGACATCAGCCCACAGACCTTCCTCGATCTCCTCCCCCAGCTCCTCCTCCCATTCACCCCCCAACTCCTCCACTAGCGCCTCCCCCTCTTCTCTCATCCCCCGGCGTACCGCCGACACCTTGCCCTCCCCGACCCACACACCCGAGATCACCCTGTCCCGAACTTCTTGTGCCGGGAGCAACGGGAACCCCCCGACCCGTCGCCCCACAAAAGCCCTGACCCGCATATATCTAAAAGCGTTTCCCGGGGGTAACTCAAACTTCTCCAGTGCCCCTAGGCTCGCAAATGTCCCGTCAGTGAACAGGTCCCCCATTCTTCTAATCCCCGCCCGATGCCAGCCTTGGAAACCCCCGTCCATCTTCCCCGGGACAAACCGGTGATTACCCCTGATCGGGGACCACACCGAGGCTCCCACTGCACCCCTGTGCCGTCTCCACTGGCCCCAGATCCTTAACGTTGCCGCCACCACCGGGCTTGCGGTATACTTTGACGGCGAGAACAGCAGCGGTGCCGTCACCAACGCCCCCAAGCTCGTCCCTTTACAGGACGCCATCTCCATCCTCTTCCATGCCGCCCCCTCTCCCTCCATAACTCACTTGCGGATCATCGCCACATTTGCTGCCCAGTAGTAGCTCCCTAGGTTTGGCAGCGCCAACCCTCCTCGGTCCCTACTGCGTTCCAGGAACCCTCTCCTTACCCTCGGGGTCTTATTCGCCCACACAAACCCCATAATACTCCTACCTACTCTCTTAAAAAAGCCCTTGGTGATCACGGTGGGAAGGCACTGAATCACAAACAGAAACCTCGGAAGGACCACCATTTTGACCGACTGCACTCTACCCGCCAGCGAGAGCGGTAACATGTCCCATCATTTGAAGTCCTCCTCCATTTGGTCCACCAACCTCGTCAGATTCAGTTTATGTAGGTTCCCCCAACTCCTGGCTATCTGGATCCCCAGATACCGAAAGCTCCCCTCCGCCCTCCTCAGCGGTAGGTCCCCTATCCCTCTTTCTTGGTCCCCCGCCTGTAATACAAAGAGCTTACTCTTCCCTACATTGAGCTTATAGCCCGAAAACTCCCCAAACTCCCTTAAAGTCTGCATGACCTTCACCATCCCCTCCATTGGATCCGCCACGTACAGCAACAGGTCATCCACATATAGCGACACCCGATGCTCTTCTCCCCCTCGGACCACCCCCCTCCATTTATTAGACTCACTCAATGACATGGCCAATGGTTCGATCGCCAATGCGAACAACAGGGGGGACAGGGGGCACCCCTGCCTCGTCCCTCGGTACAGTCGAAGGCACTCCAACCTCCGCCAGTTCGTCACTACACTCGCCACCGGGGCTCTGTAAAGGAGCTTAACCCAACTGATAAACCCTCCCCCGAACCCAAACCTACACAGCACCTCCCAGAGGTACTCCCACTCTAGTCGGTCAAAGGCCTTCTCCGCGTCCATAGCTGCCACTATCTCCGCTTCTCCCTCCACCGATGGCATCATTATCACGTTTAAGAGCTGCCGCACATTGGTGTTTAGCTGCCTACCCTTTACAAATCCTGTCTGCTCCTCGTGAATCACCCCCGGGACACAGTCCTCGATCCTCGTGGCCAGCACTTTTTCCAGCAACTTTGCATCCACATTAAGGAGCGAGATCGGCCTGTACGATCCACATTGCAGTGGGTCCTTGTCCCGCTTTAGGATCAAAGAAATTGTCGCTTCCGACATTGTCAGAGGTAGGGTCCCCTCCTCTTTTGCCTCATTAAAGGTCCTCACTAGTAGCGGGGCCAACAGGTCTACGTACTTCCTGTAGAACTCCACCGGGAACCCGTCCTGCCCCAGGGCCTTCCCCGCCTGCATGCTCCCCAAACCCTTACTCAGCTCCTCCAACCCGAATTGTGCCCCAAACCAGCCACCTCTTGCTCCTCCACCCCCGGGAACCTCAGTTGGTCTAGGAATCGTCTCATCCCCTCTTCCCCCACTGGGGGCTGGGATCTGTACAGCTCCCCACAGAAGGCCCTGAATACCCTGTCCACTTTCGCTACACTCCGAACCGTGCCCCCCCCCCCCACCCATCCCCGACTCCCCCCATTTCCCTCGCCGCCGTCCTCCCACGGAGCTGATGTGCCAGCATCCGACCAGCCCCCTCCCCACACTCGCAGGTCACCCCCTGCGCCCTCCCCCACCGCTCCTCCGCCCCCCCCCCCCGCGGTCAACAGGTCAAACTCTGTCTGGAGCCGCCGTCCCTCCCAAGTAATCTCTCCTCCGGGGCCTCCGCGCACCCCCCGTCCACTCCCAAAACTCCCCCACCAACCTCTCCCTCTCCATGCCCCCCGCTCCTCCCCATGAGCCCCGATGGAGACCAGCTCCCCCTCGACCATCGCCCTCAACGCCCCCACACCACCCCCACTCGCACCCACTCGCACCCCCCCCGCCGTCGCCGGCCCCCAAGCACCCCTCGATAAACCCCACCCTCCCACACACCACCCCATCTGCCAGCAGTCCCACATCCAGCTGCCACAGCGGGCGTTGGTCCCTCTCCTCTCCCAGCCCCATTTCCACCCAGTGCGGGGCATGGTCCGAAACGGCTATGGCCGAATACTCCGACCCTCCACCCTCGGGATGAGCGCCCTACCCAGAACAAAAAAATCTATCCGGGAGTAGGCTTTGTGCACATGGGAGAAGAAAGAAAATTCCCTGGCCTGCGGTCTTGCAAACCTCCATGGGTCCACTCCCCCCATCTGATCCATAAACCCCCTAAGCACCTTGGCCGCCGCCGGCCTCTTTCCCGTCCTTGATCTGGAGCGGTCGAGTGCTGGGTCCAGCACTGTATTGAAGACCCCTCCCATTATCAGGCCTCCTACCTCCCGGTCCGGAATGCACCCCAACATGCGCTTCATGAATCCAGCATCATCCCAGTTCGGGGCGTATACATTTACCAACACCACCCACGTCCCTTGCAACCTACCGCTCACCATCACATATCTCCCTCCATTATCCACTACGATAGTCTTGGCCTCAAATGACACATGCTTTCCCACCAAAATTGCCACCCCTCCATTCTTCGCGTCCAGTCCCGAGTGAAATACCTGTCCTACCCATCCCCTTCTAAACCTGACCTGGTCCGCCACCTTCAGGTGTGTCTCTTGGAGCATAGCCACGTCTGCCTTCAGTCCCTTCAAGTGCGCGAACACTCGAGTTTTCAGCAGGATTGGAGGGGCTCTCCCCCCCCCCACCGCCGACTAGCCATCTCCTTTTCTGGGCCAGTCCCGTGTCCGCGTCTCCCTCACCCTCCAGTCCCCCAGCCGGGGGACTTCCGTCCCGACCACCTCTTCTGTGTCCCATTCCCTTTCGGCCAGTGCAGCAGCAACCCTTCCCCCCCCCCCCCTCCCCCCGCTGGACCCCTGTCTAGATTTTTTGCTCCCCCCATATCACTCCCATACGTCAGCTGCACCTGCTGACCCCGGCTTCCCCCGCCGTCCATTTTACCCCCCCGTGTGGGAGTCTCCCAATCAATATACGTTCCTTCGTTCCCCTTCCCACCTTTCTTCCCGCGCGGGGGAAAAAACCCGTGCTTTCCAAAGCCTGCCCCGCCCCCTCTGGCGCAGCTCCTGTCGTGGCCTTGTCTCCCTCCCCCAGCCCATAAAACATTTCCTGTGCGCGACTGACCCCCCATACACAACCACCACACATCAACCCTCAAACAACCCCCACCCTCACAAATCCCCAGCCAGAGTCCAACCCTTCAGTTTGTACAAAGGTCCACGCCTCTTCAGGTGTTTCAAAGTAATAGTGTTGGCCCTTGTATGTGACCCACAGTCGCGCTGGCTGCAGCATTCCGAATTTCACTCCTTTCTGATGCAGCACCGCTTTGCCCCGGTTGAAACCCGCCCCCCGCCCAGCAACCCCCGTGCTCCAGTCCGGGTATATTCGGATCTCTGCATTGTCCCACCCGCCGCTCTGCTCCTTCCCGGCCCATCCCAGGACCCCCTCTCCGTCCGTGAACCGGTGAAATCCCACCACCATCGCCCTTGGCGGCCCACCTGCCTTGGGCTTCCTCGCCAGCACCCGGTGTGCCCCGTCCAGCTCCAGCGACCTCGATGGGACCTCCGCGCCCATCATTGCCCTGATCATCATGCCCGCGTATGCCGCGGCATTGGCCCCCTCCACTCCTTCTGGGAGACCCAGGATCCGCAGATTATTTCTCCTCGACCTGTTCTCCAGGTCTTCGAGTCCCCCCGCCCACCTCTTGTGCAGCGCCTCGTGCCCTCCACTCCCACCGCCAGGCCCAAGAGCTCGTCCCCACCCTCACTCACTCTTTTCTGTACCTCCTGGATCTTCACCCCGCGGGCCATCCCCAATCCCTCAACTACCGCCAGCATAGGCGCCAGCATCTCCCTGCGCAGCTCCTCGAAGCAGCGCTTGATGAATTCATGCAGCCCCGGCCCGCACCCCGCTCCGTCCCTGGCCGCCGTCACTCTGACCTTTTTCCCTCGCTTCTCCCGCCGCTCCAATGTCACTCCCCTGGCCGCTGCACTTCTGGTCCGGTCCATAAAAGTTGGAGGGGGCCCTCTCTCTTCACTTCCCCACGGGTTGTCGTCAAAAAACTTCCGTTGGGGCTCCTCCAATGAGCCCAAAAGTCCGTAGTAGCGGGAGCTGCCGAATCGTGCGGCTTAGCTCCGCGTAGCCGCAACCGGAAGTCCTGTATCGTGTATTTTAACTTGAAGAAAACATCAAGAGCTGTAATTTGTATTGAATTTAACTCTGTCATCTGTACTTGCTTGGACAAAACAAACTTTTAAAAACTCTGTATTTGCAAGCAAATTGACTTGATGATAAGAACATCTGCAATACTGACTGAACAAAGATTGGATTTACTTCACAAACACGCAAGAAGCTTAGTTTTAAATTTCGGTCGAGTAATATATGTAGTGCGGTGACACATAAGATATATTGACCAAAGTACAGATCTGTCAGGTGCACTAAATTAACTTTATAAAAAATAAATCTTCAGTTCAGCATTTGGGGAGGAAGAGCGAAAATCTGGAATATATATTCAAAGGATATCACCGCCACTACCAAATGGAACACAATACAACAAATATAATTTTATATAAAGAAGTGTTAAGGGTGGCACGGTAACACAGTGGTTAGCACATTTGCTTCACAGCGCCAGGGTCTCAGGTTCGATTCCTGGCTTTGGTCACTGTCTGTGCGGAGTCTGCACGTTCTCCCTGTGTCTGCGTGGGTTTCCACCGGTGGTCCGGTTTCCTCCCACAAGTCCTGAAAGACATCCTGTTCAGTCATTTCGACATTCTGAATTCTCCCTCCATGTACCCGAACAGGCGCCGGATTGTGGCGACTAGGGGCTTTTCACGGTAATTTCATTGTAGTGTTAATGTAAGCATGTAAATGACATTGATGCATACATCAACCATAATCCAATCTAACTCAGACTCAAGGAGCCCAATGGTGTACTCCTGCTTCTCTACTCCCATGAAACATGGTGAAAGATATGGTTAAACACGAAGATGAAAAAAATCAAATAGAAAATTTGTTAACAATATGAGAGCAGGGTGGTAAGGTCATAAAAGAACACCAATAATATTTTAAGTTTCAAAAATAGGGCAATAGATTCAAGTCTAAAGAAATGAAGGCACGTTTACATAGGGGAGTGCTTAGATCAAAACTTTGAGTACTGTGTGCAGTTTTCGCCACCTTATATATAGGGCATTAGATACATAGAGCACATACGGTGTAGATTCACCAGTATGATGCCAAGAATGGCAACTTTAGTTATGAGGGGAGTTGTGTTTTTATATATGTATGAGATACTCGGATTATTTTCTTTAAAAAACAATAAATTTAGAGTACCCAATAATGTTTTTCCAATTAAGGGGCAATTTAGTGTGGCCAATCCACCTAACCTGCACATCTTTGGGTTGTGAGAGTGAAACCCACGCATACTCGGGGTGAATGTGCAAATTCCACGCAAACAGTGACCCGGGGCCGGGATCGAACCTGGGTCCTCAGTGCTGTAGGCAGCAGTGCTAACCACTGCGCCGCCGTGCTGCCGTACTCGGATTATTTTCAATGGAGAAGGCCATAATGAAATTTAAAAGGAAATTTAAAAAAAGGAAGAGTTGCATTTATATACCTTTCACAACGTCAGGGTGTTCCAAAGTGCTTAATAGAGATGTAATAGACGTTTTTAAAATTAAAAAGGGATTTTGTAGCTGAATATGAAAAACTTGGTGTCTTTAGTTGGAGAATCAATGAGCAGGGGTCACCAAATCAAATGGTCACCAACACAGTGAGGTGAGAAATTGGAAATTCCTTTCAAAACAGGTTTTCTTTTGCCACAGGGAGTGATTAAGACAGATCATTATTTCTAAGAATTTTAAGGAAAAAATGAACAAATATTTTAAACCGAGAAAGGTAAAAGGCTAAAAAGAGACAGCGGTGGGATTAGCTTCAGGTTGCTACAGCAATGAGTGGCACAGATAAGGTGTACTTAATGATCTCCTTCTATGACATAAATTCTATAGTTCTATGAAAATCAATTGCATTGCTTTGCACAGGACATTAGTCAGATCAATGGGTCTATAGTTGTGCATGTGTTTTGTCACCCATTTTGAAAATGAGCATCACAATCTGCGTTTACCAATGGATTATGTTTTTATGTTTTAGAAGTTTCTTTTCAACCATTATTCCTGACTTTTTATATGTTGTTCTTGAAGTATTTCCGTGTAACTGTGCCACGTTATATAGATTTTTGTTTTTATCATCTTATGTAATGTACACAAGAATTTACATTGCATTCACAACTGCCACTGGGTGGAAGCAGTGTGCTAAATTGGATTGGATTGGATTGGATTTGTTTATTGTCACGTGTACCGAGGTACAGTGAAAAGTATTTTTCTGCGAGCAGCTCAACAGATCATTAAGTACACGAGAAGAAAAGGGAATAAAAGAAAATACATAATAGGGCAACACAACATATACAATGTAACTACATAAGCACTGGCATCGGATGAAGCATACAGGGTGCAGTGTTAATGAGGTCAGTCCATAAGAGGGTCATTTAGGAGTCTGGTGACAGTGGGGAAGAAGCTGTTTTTGAGTCTGTTCGTGAATGTTCTCAGACGTCTGTATCTCCTGCCCGATGGAAGAAGTTGGAAGAGTGAGTAAGCCGGGTGGGAGGGATCTTTGATTATGCTGCCGGCTTTCCCCATGCAGCGGGAGGTGTAGATGGAGTCAATGGATGGGAGGCAGCTTTGTGTGATGGACTGGGCGGTGTTCACGACTCTCTGAAGTTTCTTGCAGTTGCCATACCAGGCTGTGATGCAGCCCGATAGGATGCTTTCTATGGTGCATCTGTAAAAGTTGGTACAGGTTAATGTGGACATGCCGAATTTCCTTAGTTTCCTGATATTTCCTGATATTTCCTAATATTTAACACATGCACATTGTACATACACAAGTACACTAAAAATGTTTAATTCAAAGAAGTTTCATTCCAAGTCACACACCATCTGACTTGGGAATATTTTTTCAGTTTCTTCACTGTCACTGGGTCACAAAACCTGGAACTCCATTTCCAGTAGACCTGAGTGTACCTATACCAGATGGACGGCTACGGTTCAAGAAAGCGACTCACCAACACCTCTCCAGGTCAATTAGAAATGGTCAACAAATGCTGACCGTTGATGCTCACGCCCCATGCAAGAATTTTTATAAACTTATTTGAGTAACAGATGATGCAAGGAAGATTCAGAATCCCTAAAATCACAAAAGGTCAGTATGGAAGTACAGCACGTGATTAGGCAGACAAATGGAATATTAGAATAACTGAATCATAGAAAAGTTACAGCACAGAAGGAGGCCATTGGGCCCATATTGCCCATGCAAGCACAGGGACACCCAGGCACCCTTTCTAATCCCACCTTCTGGCACCCGGTCCATAGCTCTGCAATTTACAGCACTCAAGGTGCAAGTCCAGGTACCTTTTTAATTCATAAAAAAAAAAATTGAGAGTACCCAATTATTTTGTTTTCCATTTAAGGGCCAATTTAGCGTGGCCAATCCACCTACCATGCACATCTTTGGGTTGTGGGGGTGAAACCCACGCAGATACGGGGAGAACGTGCAAACTCCACATGGACAGTGACCCAGGGCCGGGATCGAACCCGGGTCCTCAGTGCTGTAGGCAGCAGTGCTAACCACTGCGGCACCGTGCCGCCCTCAGGTACCTTTTAAAAGAATTTAGGGTCTCAGTCTCCACCACTAACTGAGGCAGCGAATTCCACTACCCTCTGTGTAAAAACGTTTTTCCTCATGTTCCCTTTACACCTTCTGCCACTTATCTTGAATCTATGTCCTCCGGTTCTAAAATTCTCCGCCGAGGAAACAATTTTATCCTGTCCAATCTATCTCTTCCCCTCATAATTTTGTACACCTCAATTAAGTCACCCCTCAGCCTTCTTTGTTTCAAGGAAAATAGCCCCAACCTAACTAATCTACACTTTTCTAGTCCTGGCAACATTCTCGTAAACCTCCTCTGCACTCTCTCCAGAGCAATTACATTCTTCTTGTAATGTGGTGACCAAAACTGTACACAGTACTCCATCTGTGGCCTCACCAGTGTCTTATACAATTCCAATATTATATCCGTACTTTTATATTCTATACCTCTGCCAATGAAGAAGAGAATTCAACCTGCTTTCTTAACAACCTTGTCTTTAGAGACCTGTGTACTTGTACGCCAAGATCTCTCACTTCATCTACCACTCTTAGTATATTCCCATTTATTGTGTACTCCCTATAACTGTTTGACCTCACTCGGTGCATGACCTCGCACTTCTCTGTGTTAAATTCTATCTGCCACCTTATCGCCCACTCCACCAATCCTTCTGTTTCATTCTGGAGACTGTGGCTATCCTCTACACTGTCCACCATTTGGCCAATCTGTGTTGTCTACAAATTTCCCAATCGTGCTCCCCATGTTCACGTACAAGTCGTTAATATATAACACAAACAGTAAGGGTCCCAACACCAAGCCCTTTCGAACACCACTTGAAACAACTTTCCAAGTGCAAGGGCAGCCATCGACCATTACCCTTTGTTTCCTGTTGCTAAGCCAACTTTTTATCCAGTTCACCACACTGCCCTGTATCCCATGGGCTTTCACATTCTTGTCCAATCAGCCATGTGGGACTTTGTTACATGCATTGCTAAAATCCATGTACACAACATCCACTGCACTACCTTCATCAACTCTGCTTGTCACTTCCTCAAAAAATTCAATCAAAGTTGTGAGGCAAGACCTTCCTTTAACAAATCCATGCCGACTCTCCCTGACTAATCCATGCCTTTCTATGTGACAGTTAATCTTATCTCTCAGGATTGATTCTACTAATTTGCCCACGATTGACGTAAGACTAACTGGCCTATAATTGTTTGGCATTTCCTTCGATCCCTTTTTAAACAATGGAACCATGTTTGCATTTCTCCAGTGGTACCTCCCCTGTACCTAGTGAGGACTGGAAAATCATCTTCAGGGGGTCATCCTTAAATTGAAGCATTTCGGAGAAGATTCACAAGGCTGATTCCTGAGATGAAGGGATTGACTTATGAGGAATGGCTGAGAAGGTTGTGTCTCTGCTCATAGGAATTCAGAAGAATATGAGGTGATCTTATTAAAACATATAAGATTCTGAGGGGGTTTGATAGGGGAAATGCTGAAAGGATGTTTCCCGTTATGGGGTAATCTAGAACAAGGGGTGCTAGTTTCAAAATAAGTGGTCTTTAATTTCTGACAGATTCACTCAGACTCGAAACATTAGCTCCCTTCTCTCTCCACAGGTGCTGTCAGACCTGCTGTGATTGTCCAATATTTTCTGTTTGTGTTTCAGATTCCAGCATCTGCAATAATTTGCTTTGGTCTTCCATTTACGATACGGATAAGAAGGAATTTATTCTCTCAAAGGAATTCACAACCCAGGGAGCAGTGGAGGCTAGGTCTTTGAATGTATTCAAGGCCGAGTTAGACAGATTTTGATTCCCAGGGGAGGCAAGGAAAATGGGGGCTGGCAGGAATGTAAAATTAAGGCCACATCAGCTCAACCATGATCTCACTGACTGGTGGAGCAGGCTTGAGGAGCGGAATGATCTATTCCGCTCCTATTTCTTATGTTCCCCCGCCCCCAAAAATGCTATAAATTTAAGATAGTCGTGAATAAATTCCATAAGGAATGCAGGAGAACTTTTGTCATGAGAGAGTGGTGGAACTTTTTAAAAATTCATTTATGGAATGTAGCATTGCTGGTTAGGCCAGCATTTATTGGCTATCCCTATTTTTAAACTGTACTTTATTCCAAACGTGTAAAAGCAGCAATATATAAAATACACACTCCATACAATCACAGTCCGTACAGTTTTCCCCTTTTATACTCTCCCCTTCCCCCCCCCCCCCCAAACACCCCCCCCCCCCCCCACCCTCTCCACGATGAACAATTCCTCAAACAGCATCATGAACATCCCCCATCGCATCTTGTAGCCCTCTGCTGACCCCCTCAACTGGATCTTAATCTTCTCCAAATGGAGAAAGTCATACAGGTCTCCCAGGCAGCATATCCGACCTCCAATTTAACAGAATCCTTCAGCATTAATTAGAGAGGCGAAGGCCACAACGCCGGCCCCCTTCCCCTCCAGATGCTCCGGTACTTCCAATACCCCAAAAATTGCCACCATTGGGTCCGGCCTGACCTCAAACGCCACAATTTTAGATAGCGTCCCCAACACAGCTTCCCAGAATCTCTCCAGTTTCTCGCAGCCTCAGAATATATGTGCATGATTCGCCGTCCCATCCCCCACACACTTCTCGCACTCATCGGCCAGCCACTGGAAGAACCCACCCGTCCTCGCCCGGGTCATATGTACCCTGTGCACCACCTTGAACTGACTCGGGCATCCTCACGCAGGAGGAGGTTAATTTCCACGTCGCCTCACACCACAGTCCCCAGCCTATTCCCCCCCAACTCCTCCTCCCATTTGTTCTTGATCCTCACCACTTCCACCCCCCCTGCTCCCCCAGCCACCCGTATATATCTCCAATCCTACCCTCTCTTACTTCATCCGGGAGCAGCAGTTGCTCCAATAAAGTGTACTCCAACAACCTGGGAAATGCCCTCCATTCCTTCCGTGCAAAGTCCTGCACTTGCACACATCTAAACTCACTACCCCTTGGTAACTCAAACCTCTCCCGTATCTCATCCAGACCCGCAAACTTCCCTTCCATGTACAAGTTCCTAACGCTCTCCAGCCAGCCTTCCTCCATTTCCCATCCATCTCCCCTGGCTTGAACCTGTGGTTCCCATACAGTGGCGTCAACACCAACATCCCCACCAACTTAAAACATCTCCTCAGCTGATTCCACACCCTGACAGTCGACTACACCACCGGGCTCCTCCATATACTTCCACGGAGCTAACAGCAGCGGAGCCATCACCATGGTCCTCAGGCTTGACCCCCTACAGAACGCCACCGCCACCTTCATCCATTCCGCCCCCCCCCCCCCCCGCCCCGCCCCGGTCAGGTGCAATGTATCCCACCTCTTAAAATCCCCCTTAACCTCCTCCACTAATGTTGTCATGTTCAACCTGTGCATCGTAGCCCATTCTCATGTCACCTGAATCCCCAAATACCTAAACCTCTCCCCAGCTACCTTAAACGGCAACACCTCCAGCTTGGCCCCACACCCCACCGCATTCAGCAGAAACATCTTGCTCTTCCCGACATTTAACCTTTACCCCAAGAAGGCCCCAAACCTCTCTAATAGTTTCTTGATCCTACTCATACTCTCCAGTAGGGCCAACACAAACAGCAACAGGTCGACACTGGGAGCTCCCCGCTCCCCCTTACAATCCCCTGCCACTCCACAGACTCCTGCAGGGCCATCACCACCACGAACAGCAGCAGCGACAGCGGACACTCCTGCCTCGTTCCTCTGTGCTGTCGAAAAGTCATCTCATTCGTATGTACACTTTCCACCAGGGATACATAGAAAAGCCACACCCATGCCACAAACATCGGCCCAAACCCAAAACTTCTCAAAATTTCAAACAAGTACCTCCACTCCACCCAATCAAAAGCCTTCTTCGCATCCATAGAAACAATTGCCTTCGGCACCTGCCCCCCTGACGGACTCAGAACCACATTTAACAGTCTCCTGATATTGCTGGAGAGCTGTCGGCCCTTTACAAAACCCATTTGATCCTCAGTGACCATCCCTAGCACACATCCCTCCATCCTCCCCGCCAACACCTTAGCCAGCACTTTCACATCTGTATTCAACAATGAAATGGGCCTGCATGACCCACACTCCAGCGGATTCTTCCCCTTCTTTGGGATTAGTGTAATCGATGCCTGTGACAGCATCTCTGGCAACTCCCTCTTCTCCAACGTCTCACTAAATATTCCCAACAAATGAGTGCCAACTCTGCCACAAACGTCTTATAAAACTCAGTCGGGAAGCCGTCTGGCCCCAGGTGTTCCCACAGCTCCAGCGGCTCCTCCAACGCCTGCCTCTTCCCTTCCTCCTACCTTGGGAACTCCAACCCATCCAAAAACCACCCTATATCCCCTTCCTCTCCACCCGGCTCGGCCCTATACAGCTGCCTTACTGCCTTTCCCGTCGTCAACCTATCAAACTGCTCCTGCAACCTCTTTCTCTCCATCAACAAATCCTCAGTGGGAGCCCCCGAGTATCTCCTGTCCACCTCGACTATCTCATCCAGCAACCATTCGTGCTCCTCCCTCCTCCTCCTGTCCCTGTGTGCCTTGAAGGAGATAATCTCCCTTTGAGCTACCGCCTTCAATGACTCCCAGAATGTGGCCACTGACACCTCCCCATTTTGATTAATCTCCACGTAATCTCCAATCGCCAGCCTCACCTTTTCGCAAAACCCCTTATCCACCAAGAGACCCGAATCTAACCTCCACCCCAGCCTCTGCACCTGCCCTGGGCTAAGCCTCACCTCCAGCCAATGTGGCGCATGATCTGAAATCTATATTCCCGCATATTCTGCCCCCACCACCCCCATCAGCACCGCCCGACTCATCACAAAGAAATCAATTCTAGAGTGCACCTTGTACACGTGCGAGCAGAAGGAATACTCCCTTCCTGCCCCCTGGGTTCCTGAACCTCCATTCCCATACGTTCCATAAACCCTCCCAACTCCTTCGCCATCCTTGACCTTCCCATTGACGGAGCTCGACCTGTCCACCTTCGGCTCCATCACACAATTAAAATCTCCACCCATAATCAGTTGGTGAGTATCCAAGTCCGGGATCGCTCTCACTAGCCCCTTTACAAACCCAAGACGTCCCAATTGGGCGCATATACTGATGCACTATCAATTACTACAAAGACGAGAATAGTGAATAATCGAGGCTTTATTGAGCAAAAATGTGTGGCCTCCTGTAGCTGCTACCAGAATGGCTGCAGCACCGGCGAGCACACACATTTATACGCCGCCTACTGGGCGGAGCCAGCAGGAAGGGATTTACCCATGTACCCCTAGTACAGGAGTCTTACCGTACTACATCTAATATACATCAAATACAGTTTGTGGTGACTGATGTGTTAGGCAGGTCGGTTCGGTGTGGACTGCCCTTGATGCAGCAATGCGAGAAACAGACCTCTAACACTGTAGAAGATCCAACACGGTTTTATTGAACGATAGAACTAACATACATATTTAACTGTGGGTCGGCACTAAACTGAACTGACTGGAGACTTTGTACTAGCCTGACCAGACTTACTAGCTACCGCATGGTGTTTGCACTGTGCTAGCTCGTGGACTCTGACTGTCTCAGTGGCTGGGTCCCGAGAGAGCGGGAAACCTAGTGCCCTCTGGCTTTATAGTGGTGGTGTCCTGTCTGGTGATTGGCTGAGCTGTGCTGTGTGCTTACTGGTCATCCTGTGTGTCAATCACTGCCTGTCTGCACTTCATTATATACATGTGTGGATATTATGACATCTCCCCCCTTTTTTTTTCTAAAATAAATACTAAGGTGTGAATCTTATAAATATATATATACATATCTGCCTGACTATATACAGAAAGATGTCTAAACGAACGTATATACATAGGAAGGTTGCGATAGTGCAGATAAATGGCAAACAAAACAATATTTACAGAGGTCCAATTGGTGAAGTCACAAAAATGTACAAAATCTCAGTCTACAGATTTAGTCTTTGTGGTGGGCGACAAATTCTTGTTGATCGCCGCAGAGGTGGATCAGGAGCCGCCTGCGCTTGGAGAGGCGGGATCGCTGGCATCGCGGTGGGCGCGTGGACCGGCAGGATTGCTGGTAGATTGGTGACCTCGTGGTAGGGTACGTCCGGAGGAGGCATCGTAGGCGGCGGGGCACGCCGGTCAGGTAGCGGGCGTGGAACTCTTCGCAGTTCCCATCTGTTGCACCGTAGCAGGGAGCTATCAGCCATGCGGACAAGGAATGATCTTGGGGCCACTTGTTTGAGCACAACAGCTGTGACTGACCAGCCGCCCTCAGGCAACTGTACGCGAACATGATCAGTTGGGGCCAGCTCGGGGAGATCCGTGGCATGGGCATCGTATGTGGCTTTCTGTTGGGTCCGTGACTGCTGCATTTTCTGTAGGACCGTGAGGTGGTCAAGGTCGGGAACGTGGATGGCTGGAACTGTGGTCCTCAGAGTGCGATTCATGAGCATCTGGGCTGGAGACAATCCAGTGGACAGTGGGGTCGCCCTGTATTCCAGCATCGCCAGGTTAAAATCAGTGCCTGAGTCTGCAGCTTGCACAGCAACCGCTTTACAATGTGGATTCTTTGGAATACCTTTTTGAGGCGAGCGATGTGTTCCTGGGGCGTTGTGGACCAGATAATGACATCGTCAATGTACACTTGCACCTCCTCGATGCCCTCCATCATCTGTTCCATGATGCGATGAAATACTTCGGAGGCAGATATGATGCCAAAAGGCAGCCTGTCGTAGCAGTAACGACCAAACGGGGTGTTGAACGTGCACAACTTGCGACTGGACACGTCCAGTTGTATTTGCCAAAAACCCTTAGAGGCGTCGAGCTTAGTAAAGAATTTGGCACGAGCCATCTCACTGTCAACTCTTCTCGTTTTGGTATTGGGTAATGCTCCCTCATGATGTTGCGGTTCAGATCCTTAGGGTCAATGCAAATGTGAAGCTCCCCTGACGGCTTCTTGACACAGACCATGGAGCTGACCTAGTCTGTGGGCTCTGTAACCTTTGATATGATGCCCTGGTCTTGGAGGTCCTGTAATTGCGTCTTCAGACAATCCTTGAGGGGCACCGGCACCCGGCGAGGTGCATGAATTACAGGGGTGGCGTTCGGCTTGAGCAGGATTTTGTATCGGTATGGGAGCGTGCCCATTCCGTCGAATACGCTGTGGTACTGCGTGATGATGTCATCTATGTCGGCTTGCAAGTTTCCATCAGGCGAGGCCGTCGCCGGTGGTGATGACATGGTGTGGACATGTTGAACAAGGTTCAGGAGCTTGCAGGCACGAGCACCGCGGTAGCAGAGATGCTCTGTCAGGCACGACGATTTCAAACCGCAGCGTCGCCTTGATCGCCTTATTGGATACCCCCAGTTGACACGAGCCACTGGCAGCTATGGCGTTGCCATTGTAGTCAAGGAGCTGGCAGGCCGGTGGAAGAATGCTTGGTTTGGCGCGGATGGTGTTGAGGTCGGATTTCGAGATGAGGTTCGCCGATGCGCCGGTGTCCAGTTTGAAACGGATGGGGGCCTTGTTCACTGTGAGGACAGCAGATCACTCGTCGTAGAGATCCACACTGAGGATCGAGAGGCGTTGCCTAGGTGTGGTGGAAGGCAGCGCATGTGTAGTTATGATGCCCACCCGGTATGGGGACTTGAGGCACTCAGCTTCAGGGTCCATTGGGCCGTTGGGTTCGTAATCTGGCATGCCTTGTTGTATTGAGCGGACACTTTTGCGCCGCAGCTGGGATCGCTGGCTGCTGAGCGGTGGAGCAGATCTGCAAAGGGCTGCGTAGTGGCCAAGCTTGCCACACTGTAGACACCAGCGTCCTTTTGCTGGACATTGCTGCTTTAAATGAGCGGAGCCACAATTCGGACACGTCATGACACCGATGTCAGCACGTTCCGTGCGCCATCGCGTATGCGCAGCGTGGTCGGTCGACGTACGCACCTGCGCAGTCGGGTTGTCGGGCTCGTCGTCCACATGGTCGTGGCGCGCGTGCGCAGGGACCCGGGAAAAGTGCGCGAAACGGCCACTCTCCTCAATGCTCAGGCCCTGCATTTGTGCAATGGCCTGCACCCGTTCCGCCTCGTGGGAGGCCAGCTTCACAGTTTCTGCCGCCCTGATGTGGGAGTAACGATTCTTAGCATGCTCATGGACAACGCACGTCTCAATAGCGACAGAGAGGGTCAACTGTTTAACTTTCAGGAGCTGCTGCTGAAGGGAGTCGGAGTGGACCCCGAAAACGATCTGATCCCGGATCATGGAATCAGCCATCGAGTCATAGTTACATGACTGCGCTAGGATGCGGAGATGGGTGACGAAGGACTGAAAAGGTTCATCCTTACCCTGAAGCCTCTGCTGGAAAACATACCGTTCAAAGCTCTCATTCACCTCAATGTCGCAGTGGCTGTCAAACTTCAGCAGGACTGTTTTGAATTTTGTTTTGTCTTCGCCGTCAGCGAACATGAGGGAATTGTAGATGTGGATGGCGTGGTCCCCCGCGGTGGAGAGAAATAGTGCTATCTTCCTGGCATCCGATGCTGCTTCGAGGTCAGAGGCCTCGATGTACCAGAGGAACTTTTGCTTGACGAGCTTCCAATTTGCGCCGAGGTTCCCGGAGATGCGGAGCTGCGGAGGAGGCAGGATGTTTTCCATGTCACCGGATGGCTGCTTGCTGGTCAATGCTGATTCACTCGAGGTAGGTCCGTCAATTTTCAGTATCACTCCGTGGTACCATGATGTGTTAGGCAGGTCGGTTCGGTGTGGACTGCACTTGATGCAGCAATGCGAGAAACAGACCTCTAACACTGTAGAAGATCCAACACTGTTTTATTGAACGATAGAACTAACATACATATTTAACTGTGGGTTGACACTATACTGAACTGACTGGAGACCTTGTACTAGCCTGACCAGACTCACTGGCTACCGCATGGTGTTTGCACTGTGCTAGCAAGTGGACTCTGACTGTCTCAGTGGCTGGGTCCAGAGAGAGCCGGAAACCTCGTGCCCTCTGGCTTTATAGTGGTGGTGTCCTGTCTGGTGATTGGCTGCACTGTGCTGTGTGCTTACTGGTCATCCTGTGTGACAATCACTGCCTGTCTGTACTTCATTATATACATGCGTGGATATTATGACAGTGACTACCACATATACATTGACTACCACCTTCGGTGTCCCCTCCAGCACTCCACTCACTATCACATATCTTCCTCCCGGGCCCCGCACTTCCATGGCCCCCATGTCCTTTTGTTCAACAAAATGACCACCCCACATGACTTGTCACACCCAGCTCTTCCTCAACCTAACCTTTTATTGCCCTTCAGAAGTGGTGGTGAGTTGCCTTCTTGAACCGCTGCAGTCCTTGAGGTGTAGGTACACCGACTGTGCTGTTAGGGAGTGAGTTCCAGGATGTTGCCCAGCAGCAGTGAAGGAATGATGATAATTCCAAGTCAGGGTGGCGAGTGACTTGGAAGGTAACCTCCAGGTATCTGCTGCTCTTGTCCTTCTAGATGGAGTGGCTGTGGGTTTGGAAGGTGCTGTTTAAGGAACCTTGGTGAGTTTTTTTTCTTTTTCTTTTTTAAATTTAGAATACCCAATTATTTTTTTCCAATTATTTGGCAATTTAGCCTGGCCAATCCACCTACCTACACATCTTTGGGTTGTGGGGGGCGAAACCCACACAAACACAGGGAGAATGTGTGAACTTCACATGGACAGTGACCCAGAGCCGGTATCGAACCTGGGGCCTCAGCGCCGTGAGGCAGCAGAGCTAACCACTGCACTACCGTGCTGCTCTGGAACCTTGGTGTTATCGCAGTGCATCTTGTAAATAGTACCCACGACTGCCACTATGCGTTGGTGGTGAAGGGTTTGAATGTTTGTGGAAGGGGGAGCAATCAAGAGGGCTGTTTTGTGAGTTATCGCAGTGCATCTCATCCAGGCAAGAGGAGAGTATTCTGTTACACTCCTGACTTGTGCCTTTTAGATGATGGACAGGCTTTGGGCATCAGGAGATGAGTTACTCGCCGTAGGATTCCTCACCTTTGACCTGCCCTGGTGGCCACAGTATTAATGTGGCTAGTCCAGTTCAGTTTCTGATCAATGGTAACCCCCAGGATGTTGATTGTGGGGGATTCAGTGATGGTAATGCCATTGAATGTCGAGGGACAGTGGTTAGATCCTCCCTTGTAGGAGATAGTCATTGCCTGGCATTTGTGTGGCACAAATGTAACTTGCCACTTACCAGCCCAAGCCTGGATATTGTCCAGGTTTTGTTGCATTTGGACATGGACTGCTTCATTATCTGAGGAGTCCCGAATGGGTTTGAACATTGTGCAGTCATCCGCAAACATCCCCATTTCTGACCTTATGATGGAAGGGAGATCATTGATGAAGTAACTTAAGATGGTTGGGCCTAGGACACTACCCTAATGAACTCCCGCAGTGATGTCCCAGAGCTGAGATGATTGACCTCCAACCACCACAACCATCTTCCTTTGTGCCAGGTACAACTCCACCAGTGGAGAATTTTCCCCCTGATTCCCATTGACTCCAGTTTTGCTAGGTCTCCTTGATGCCATACTCAGTCAAATGCTGCCTTGATGTCAAGGGCAGCCACTCGCACCTCAGCTCTGTCATTCAGCTCTTTTGTCCATGCTTGAACCAAGGCTGTAATGAGGTCAGGAGCTGAGTGACCCTGGCAGAACCGAAACTGAGCATCCGTGAGCAGGTAATTGCCGAGTAAGTGCCACTTGATAGCCTGTTGATGATTCCTTCCATCACTTTGCTGATGATGGAGAGCAGACTGATAGCTCGGCAAATGGCTGGGTTGGATTTGTCCTGTTTCTTGTATACAAAACATACCTGGGCAATTTTCCACATTGCCAGGTAGATGCCAGTGTTGTAGCTGTACTGGAATAGCTTGGCTAGGGGTGCAGCAAGTCCTGGAGCACAAGTCTATAGTGCTATTGCCGGAATATTGTCAGGGCCCATAACCATTGCAGTATCCAATGCCTTCAGCTGTTTGTTGATCTCACGTGGAGTGAATCGTTTTGGCTGAAGACTGATATCTGTGATACTGGGGACCTCCAGAGGAGACCGAGATGGATCATCCACTCGGCACTTCTGGCTGAAGATTATTGCAAATGTCTCAGCCTTGTCTTTTGCATATATCATTGAGGATGGGGATATTTGTAGAGCCTCCTCCTCCAGTGAGTTTAATTGTCCACCACCATTCACGGCTGGATGTGGTAGGACTGCAGAGCTTAGATCTGATGCGTTTGCTGTGGAATTGCTTAGCTCTGTCTATTACTTGCTGCTTATGCTGTTTGACAAGCAAGTAGTCCTGTTTGTGGCTTCACCAGGTTGAGATCTCATTTTTCGGTATGCCTGTCGTTGCTCCTGGCTCTCCTGAACTCTTCATTGAACCAGGGTTGACCCCCTGGCTTGGTGCTAATGGTAGAGTGGGAGATATGCCGGGCCATAAAGTTGGAAATTGTGGTTGAATGTAGAATCTTCTACCACAGTCGAGTAAAAAGCATTGATACATGTAAGTCGAGGCTAGATAAATAAATGAGGGAAGAAAGGATTTGAAGGACATTGATTGGGTTAGTTGATGTAAAGTGAGAAGTGGCTCATGTGGAGCATCGACAGTGGTATAGAGCCATTGCGCCAAATGGCCCATTGTTTATGCTGAATTCCATGTAATTCTGTGATTAGAAAACTGAAGTCACTCGATAGTTTATATATATATTTATACTTTCTCCAATTTTTTTTTAGAAAATATTTTATTAAGGCATTTATAATTTTAACAATTTTAACCACCAGGTATCAACAGGTACAGAGCAAGATAACCAACCCCCCCCCCCCTCCCCAATAACAAACCCGAGCCACCATGGCTTACACAAACAGGATTCCTTCCCCAGTCCCCTTTCCACTGGTTTTCCTGACCTCACTCAACCCCCCATGCCTCCCCCCAACCCTTGCTGACAGCTTAATTTTTCTCGAAGAAGTCGATGAACGGCTGCCACCTCCGGGCAAACCCCTGCAGCGATCCAGTCAAGGCAAATTTGATTTTCTCGAGTATGAGAAACCCCATCATGTCGCTAACCCATACACCTGACTTTGGGGGCGCCGATCCCGCCATCCTAGTAGGATCCGTCTCCGGGCCACCAGGGAGGCAAAGGCTAGAACATTGGCCTCTCTCAACCCCGGGGCTCCCGGATCTTCCGACACGCCAAAGATCGCCATCTCTTGGCTCGGATCCACCCTCACTTTTAATACTTCTGACATGTCGTCAGCAAACCCCTGCCAGAAACCCCTCAGCCTTGGAAAAAACATGTGGAAATGTTTGGCAGGACCCCCCCGCACAGCGCCCACACCTATTCTCCACAGCCTCAAAGAACCTGCTCATCCGGGCCACCATCATGTGCACACTGTGGACCACTTTGAATTGTACTAGGCTGAGCCTGGCACACGACGAGGATGCATTGACACACCTCAGGGCCTTCTCCCATAATCCGGCCTCTAGCTACCCACCCAGCTCTTCTTCCCACTTTCGCTTCACCTCCCCTATCGGGGCTCCCTCCCACTCCATCAGTTCCTTATAGATCTATGAAACCTTCCCCCCCCTCCTACTCTCAACACCAACTTATCCTGTACCCCCTGGGGTGGCAGGTGTGGGAAGGTTGAAACCTATCTCCGCACAAAGTCCTTCACCTGCAGATACCAGAGCCCATTCCCACCTGGCAGTTCAAACTCCTCCTCCAACTCCTCCAAGCTCGGGAAGCCCTCATCAATAAGGAGATCTCCAAATTTCTTGATCCCCGCCCGCTGCCACCTCCAGAACCCCCCATCCAACCCCTCCGGAGCGAACCGGTGGTTATCATATATCGGTTCCACACGACACCCCTTCCAGCCCCAGGTGCTTACTTTATACAATTTTGACAGTCCCATTCTACCAACATTAAGTTATCAATAATTTAAAAATAGAATGTTTCTTAACCATTCTAGTATAAGTTAGAAAAGGAGGCATTTTCCTTGGAGCAGATTATCACTAAGCATGTGATGGTAACTTGGTGCGGTAACACCTTCTCAAAAGCAGCAAGTAGCCCATTTGCTAACACAAAATGATTTATATTACTACAGCAGGTACAATAGCAAAAAAGATGAAAGTCACCCACTTCCTTTGTATATGTGAATTTTTCTTTTCATGAACAATGTTCTCATTGTAGGCTTTCCTAGCAACACAGTCCCAATGGTTAATGAGTGGTTCACACCACCTGTTTTCAATTTTGTAACCTTTCCAGTTTTACTTTACCTTTATTATTAATCATGGTCATATGCATTAGTACTAGTCTCAGGTCTTCTTTCCCACTGACCTTGCAGAAACAGATCACAATTAACATTTTCATTAACCCAAGACTGTTGGGTGTTGAACAGTTTGAGATTATGCATTTCTCTGTTTCTTTGCCAGTGCCTCAAAGCAAGGTGAACATTTGCCATGGAATATAGCCCATGGCAGAGTCCTGCACATATGTCTTTTAACATGCGGAGACTGTTATGCTGCAGGTACGACATGGTTCTGGCTGACCAGGAGACTCTCCCATTCTTAATGCCCGTTATAGACGTATTAGAATGATTTGCAAGTTGATAATCAACCTGTTTGGCCATGATGTGAATGCACCTTCTGTACCCATCAAACTCCAGAGTGTGAGTCAAACCTAGAGCTTCTGTTTCAGAGGTAGAGATACCATTGTGCCACTAGACCTGCTAGGTGGTGCAACTAGTGTGTAGGTGGAGAGTTAATATGCTTCCTGTTGTTTATGTGCTAGCTTTTTTCTCATTTCAGCCTACAGCACTGGTTAGCAACAATGTGAAAAGAGATCCAAATGAATAAGTCTCTCCCTGGACATTGGCAGGTCCTTAGCTATGCTCGCACCCTGGAGTGGATGCTCCAGTTTTGCCGCAGAGTGCTAACACAAATCAAGGGACTTCAGTTAGAAGTAATAAGCTCAACTTGATTATTATAGAGAATAGGTGCTACCGACTGGCTATGATGCTGAGGGGACCAACACGTCCCAGTAGTCAGCCACTTGACTAGTAGGATGCTGACCCACCCCAGTCCCTGCTTCAACGGATGTTTAGAGCTTAGAGTTTCCACTCAACAAGTGGACTGAATCCATCGCACGAGGCAAACAAACAAAATGAAAGTAGGTGCAAACTCTTTCATGGGTTGGCTGGAACATCAGGACCATACGTACGGATTGACAGATGACTTGCAATAAAATATGCAAGATAGCTGTGATCAACATGGAACTTGAGAGGCTGAACACTGACATGTTTCCCACAAGAAACTAGGCTCACCGAGAGCAGAGCGCTGAAAGAAAAGCACACGTTCATCTGGCAGGGGAAGAGTTCAGAGAAATGCATGAGTAGGGTGTAAGCTTTCCTGTATGGAACTCACTACTCTCAATGATAGTGTTCCACAAATGGTTCTGTACATGTTCTCTCTATTCATCTGCCACCTCAAACATCATGAGTGTCAATGCTTCAACACTGTGCTCCACTACAGGAACTTGTCACTGTTATCATCAGCATCCCCATGACCAAACATCTTTACTACTATGAAATGAAATGAAAATCGCTTATTGTCACAAGTAGGCTTCAAATGAAGTTACTGTGAAAAGCCCCTAGTCGCCACATTCCGGCGCCTGTTCGGGGAGGCTGTTACGGGAATCGAACCGTGCTGCTGGCCTGCATTGGTCTGCTTTCAAAGCCAGCGATATGGGGGACTTTAATGCAAGAATGGGTGCAGATCAAGAGGCATGGCCCTCGTGCCTTGGACATCGGGAAAGATACATGCAAATGGGCAGAGCTTTGCTGCTACCACAAGATTTTTGTAACAATTTTTTTCAAAATAAGCCACACCACAAGATGTTCTGGAGGCACCCAAGATCAGGGTATAGGCAGCTGCAGGATCTGATCATTGCCTGACGTGACTTTCTCAACAGCATTGTCAAAACGTGCAGCTACCACAGCACTGATTGTGCTACAAATCCCTCCCTAGTGTCATCAGAGTTAGGGTGCAATCCTTGAAGCATTAGCATTCAAAGCAGAACATCCGTCCTTGAATCAACTTCAGCCATACATTCAGTCCGACCAGAGGAGGGGCAATATTGGATTTAGTACTTGGTAATGAACCAGGGCAAGTGATAGATTTGTTAGTGGGGGAGCATTTTGGAGATAGTGACCACAATTCTGCGACTTTCACTTTAGTAATGGAGAGGGATAGGTGCATGCAACAGGGCAAGGTTTACAATTGGTGGAAGGGTAAATACGATGTTGTCAGACAAGAATTGAAGTGCATAAGTTGGGAACATAGGCTGTCAGGGAAGGACACAAGTGAAATGTGGAACTTGTTCAAGGAACTTGTTCAAGTACGTGTCCTTGATATGTATGTCCCTGTCAGGCAGGGAAGAGATGGTCGAGTGGGGGAACCATGGTTGACAAGAGAGGTTGAATGTCTTGTTAAGAGGAAAAAGGAGACTTATGTAAGGCTGAGGAAACAAGGTTCAGACAGGGCGTTGGAGGGATACAAGATAGCCAGGAGGGAACTGAAGAAAGGGATTAGGAAAGCTAAGAGAGGGCATGAACAATCTTTGGCGAGTAGGATCAAGGAAAACCCCAAGGCCTTTTACACATGTGAGAAATATGAGAATGACTAGAGCGAGGGTAGGTCTGATCAAGGACAGTAGCGGGAGATTGTGTATAGAGTCTGAAGAGATAGGAGAGTTCTTGAACGAGTACTTTTCTTCTGTATTTACAAATGAGAGGGGCCATATTGTTGGAGAGGACAGTGTGAAACACACTGGTAAGCTCGAGGAAATACTTGTTAGGAAGGAAGATGTGTTTGGCATATTGAAAAACTTGAGGATAGACAAGTCCCCCGGGCCTGACGGGATATATCCAAGGATTCTATGGGAAGCAAGAGATGAAATTGCCGAGCCGTTGGCAATGATCTTTTCGTCCTCACTGTCAACAGGGGTGGTACCAGGGGATTGGAGAGTGGCGAATGTCGTGCCCCTGTTCAAAAAAGGGACTAGGGATAACCCTGGGAATTACAGGCCAGTTAGTCTTACTTCGGTGGTAGGCAAAGTCATGGAAAGGGTACTGAAGGATAGGATTTCTGAGCATCTGGAAAGACACTGCTTGATTAGGGATAGTCAGCACAGATTTGTGAGGGGTAGGTTTTGTCTTACAAGTCTTATTGAATTCTTTGAGGAGGTGACCAAGCATGTGGATGAAGGTAAAGCAGTGGATGTAGTGTACATGGATTTTAGTAAGGCATTTGATAAGGTTCCCCATGGTAGACTTCTGCAGAAAGTAAGGAGGCATAGGATAGTGGGAAATTTGGCCAGTTGGTTAACGAACTGGCTAACCGATAGAAGTCAGAGAGTGGTGGTAGATGGCAAATATTCAGCCTGGATCCCAGTTACCAGTAGCGTACTGCAGGGATCAGTTCTGGGTCCTCTGCTGTTTGTGATTTTCATTAATGACTTGGATGAGGGAGTTGAAGGGTGGGTCAGTAAATTTGCAGATGATACGAAGATTGGTGGAGTTGTGGATAGTGAGGAGGGCTGTTGCCGGCTGCAAAGAGACATAGATAGGAGGCAGAGCTGGGCTGAGAAGTGGCAGATGGAGTTTAACCCTGAAAAGTGTGAGGTTGTCCATTTTGGAAGGACAAATATGAATGCAGAATACAGGGTTAACGGTAGAGTTCTTGGCAATGTGGAGGAACAGGAGATCTTGGGGTTTATGTTCATACATCTTTGAAAGTTGCCACTCAAGTGGATAGAGCTGTAAAGAAGGCCTATGGTGTGCTAGCGTTCATTAACAGAGGGATTGAATTTAAGAGCGTTGAGGTGATGATGTAGCTGTACAAAACTTTGGTAAGGCCACATTTGGAGTACTGTGTACAGTTCTGGTTGCCTCATTTTAGGAAGGATGTGGAAGCTTTTGAAAAGGTGCAAAGGAGATTTCCCAGGATGTTGCCTGGAATGGAGAGTAGGTCTTATGAGGAAAGGTTGAGGGTGCTAGGCCTTTTCTCATTAGAACGGAGAAGGATGAGGGGCGACTTGATAGAGGTTTATAAGATGATCAGGGGAATAGATAGAGTAGACAGTCAGAGACTTTTTCCCCGGGTGGAACAAACCATTACAAGGGGACATAGATTTAAGGTGAATGGTGGAAGATATAGGGGGGATGGATGTCAGAGGTAGGTTCTTTACCCAGAGTAGTGGGGGCATGGAATGCACTGCCTGTGGAAGTAGTTGAGTCGGAAACATTAGGGACCTTCAAGCAGCTATTGGATAGGTACATGGATTACGGTAAAATGATATAGTGTAGATTTATTTGTTCTTAAGGGCAGCACGGTAGCATTGTGGATAGCACAATTGCTTCACAGCTCCAGGGTCCCAGGTTCGATTCCGGCTTGGATCATTGTCTGTGTGGAGTCTGCACATCCTCCCCGTGTCTGCGTGGGTTTCCTCCGGGTGCTCCGGTTTCCTCCCACAATCCAAAGATGTGCAGGTTAGGTGGATTTGCCATGATAAATAGCACTTAGTGTCCAAAATTGCCCTTAGTGTTGGGTGGAGGTGTTGACTATGGGTAGGGTGCTCTTTCCAAGAGCCGGTGCAGACTCGATGGGCCAAATGGCCTCCTTCTGCACTGTAGATTCAATGATAATCTATGATTAATCTAGGACAAAGGTCCGGCACAACATCGTGGGCCGAAGGGCCTGTTCTGTGCTGTATTTTTCTATGTTCTATACTTCACACCCAGATAAGAACCAACTGTTCCTTGACTTGATTGAACAGGAATTCTCCGGCACTCCCACACAAACTGCAGGAATGAAGTGGAGCAAATTAGAGACACTGGCCGTGAGTTAACGGGCTCATTGTCTCCTACTTGGTGTCGGGATGAGGCTGTTGAATTAGGCTCATGTAAATATGTGTTTGCAAAATTCTCCTGACATCTAGGACCTAAATGCCGCACCTAGGCGACCTTGCCAGAATGCCCAGGTGGCACTGCCAGGCTGGCAGAGGTACTGCCAGGGTGGCAGTACGAGGGCGCCCGGGGGGCCTTACCAGGTGTAGGGGATGTGATGGGGTGTTCTTGGGGATCTCCCTGAGGTTGGAAGGGGGAGGCTGAAATGGCGGGGGGGGGGGGGGGAGAAAGATCGGGGCAGCCTTCCAAAATGGTGCCTCGATCTGCAGTGAGCTTTTCCTGTTGGACTTGCGAGCAGGAAATGCCTCCAAGTGCGGCCTCTGCAGGGAGAAACTCCCCAAGGTAATAAAAAGGCAACGTGCCATTGAATAGTGGAGCGTTTCTTGGCACTGCAGCCAATTTGGTGCAGTCTTGATGGGCCGAATGGCCTCCTTCTACACTACAGAGATTCTATGCTTCCAAAACTGCCCAAAACCAGACATAGATTTTTTGGGGTTTAAATCGAGCGCACTATTTACAATACTGTTCTATCAACATATGGCAAACAAGAGTGGAGAAACATTGGTTGGTTTGAGGCTAACACAGCTGTAATGGAACCTGTCCTTAAAGCGAAGCAATTCACTTTGCTGGGTTATGGGGATAGGGCGGAAGTGTTGACCTTGGGTAGGGATCTCTTTCCAAGAGCCTGTGCAGACTTGATGGGCCGAATGGCCTCCTTTTGCGCTGTAAAAAAATTCTATGATTAATTACAGCAGTGAGAAGACTCTGAATACACCAGGAGCTGCTTGAAGTAAAGTCCAACAGCCTGCTAGGCACTGCACCAATGATTACTGTTCACAATTTTGCCAGAATATCCCGATTTTCTAAAACACAGGGACAACAAAGAACAAAGAACAAAGAAATGTACAGCACAGGAACAGGCCCTTCGGCCCTCCAAGCCCGTGCCGACCATACTGCCCGACTAAACTACAATCTTCTACACTTCCTGGGTCCGTATCCTTCTATTCCCATCCTATTCATATATTTGACAAATATGATAGGATCAAAAAGGCAACAGGACCATTAGCGAAGAACACAGTTCTATTGAGAACAAAGGCCGGGCAGGTAATCATCTGCATTAAACAGTTGGAGAGATGGGTGGAGCACTACCTTCAGTTGTATCTCAGGGAGAACACAGTCACTGAGGAATCTCTGGGCATCATAGCAAGCAGTGAAACTGCTTGATATCAAACCCACAGTGGATGAACTCAACAAAGCTATTAACACACTTGCCATTGGCAAAGCTCCAGGTATGATGCCACACTGCCTGAACTCATCAAGCAGAGGAAACTGGCACTCTTGCAGCATATGCACTGACTTCTCTATCTTTGTAGCAGGATGTGCAGTGCCTCAGGATGTGTGTGATGCAAAGATTGGGGCAAGGATGACCACACCAATTCCAACAACTCAAGTCATCGCCCTGCTGAGCATTATGAGAAAACAATGTACCCATTTTGCCTTTATCAGGCTGAAAATTCTGGCTAAATGCATCCATCCCAAATCCAAGTGTGGTTTCTTATTCTGGAATCTGCAAGAGATATACCGTAAACAAGGGAGGCCACTATATTGGGCGGCACGGTCGGGTCACTGTCTGTGCGGAGTCTGCATGTTCTCACTGTGTCTGCGTGGGTTTCCTTCGGGTGCTCCGGTTTCCTCCCACAAGTCCCAAAAGACGTGCTATTAGGTGAATTGGACATTCTGAATTTCCCCTCGGTGTCCCCGAACAGGTGCCGGAGTGTGGCTTACTTACTTACAAGAACTGACGGAAAGCTGTTCAGCCTTGGCCACCTGAAATCCAAAACAAAAGTGCACCAAGTTCTCTGCAGAGAGTTCTCCTATGCTGAAGATGCTGCACTAGCAGCCCAAATGGAGAACATCTTCAACAGAGAATGAACAGCCTCTCCCATGTCTGTAAAGGATTTGGTTTAATCATCAACATCATGAAGACAAATGTCATAATCCAGGATGTTGCCATACCGCCATCTATCAGCATTGCTAATATGATGCTGGAGGTCGCTGATAGCTTTACATATCTGGACTCCACAATCACCAGCAGGTTTTTATTTGTTGCTGATATCAACACATGCTTTGCAGAAGCTGCAGTTGTTACGTTCAAGTACAGTCAGAGAGTGTGGAAAAAAACGAAACATGACTGAGAATACCAAAATCTATCAAGCCAACATCCTCTGTGCACTGCGCTACAGTGGTGAGACCTGGACAACATGGGCTGGGCAGAAGAAAAGGCTGAACTGTTTCCAACTATACTCTCTCAGTCGTATCTTCGGCATTTCTTAGCAGGACAAGGTCACCAACTCAGAGGTCCTGGAGCCTGCTAGTTCCAACATAAAGTCACTGCAAAAGCTAGAAAAAGCTACTGAGCCACACTAGGAGAGTTCACCACCAAAGTGGAAAACGATTGTCTCATGAGGTAGTAGGCTGCCAAAGAAGAATCCAAGATTATTTTGTCAAAGGTTAGGGTCAATAGAAGTGCATAAGGACCGCAGTTTATCAGGATGAACCTTGATCAGTGTTTCTCAATGGTGAACCTTGGATCATTCTCCGGTACATATAATGTGTGATATGTGCTGATTTGATTTCTTTCACCGGTATTCCTGTAACATTTTTTTGGATAATTATATGTTACACATGCTCACAAAGTTAAACAAATAATCAGTAAACCTATAGAAAACACCTCCTCCAAAACAAACAGATTTGATTCTGCTGATACTGAGCTTACATCTCCTGATTGATGAGTAACAGAATACACAACTAATTCTTCTGTGTGGTTGCTGAATTGGATGTCGATATGTAATATTTGAGGATGGTCTTTTTGAATCAGAAACTATATTAATAAGCTATATAACATGAGAAAGCAAATTAATATATGCCAAGGCAGGAAGTCAAAGTAGTAGAGCTTCAGGGTTGTGTAAGGTAAATTTAGGACAATGGAGTAATTTTGCACACAGCCCACTCATTACAACAGCAGGTCTTCTGTTTTGTCCCCAAATGCTACCTTAAGAGTGGTAGGCATAGAGGAAGAAAAAGCTGTAAAGCTAATGAATTTTATTCATTTAATCTCGTGAGGGAAACGCCATGCTTTTCTCTGTGCCATTTTTCCACTCTACCCAAACAAATAGTTCTTGGAAAAATTAAAATATATAGCTAATGCTACATCTTACTTTATATGTCCTTGACAGTGGCACTAACCTTTTTCCAGTGGTTCAAGAAGCATGAGCCTAGATTCTCCATTTAAAAAAATGTTATTGGGACACAAGGAGGCTACAAAGAGATATGGTTAGGTTAAGTGGATGTGCAAAGATCTGACAAACGGAGTATAATGTGGAAAAATGTGAAACTGTCCATTTTGGCAGGAAGAATAAAAGAAAAGCATATTGTCTAAATGGCGAGAGATTGCAGAAATTGAAGATGCAGAAGGATATGGGTGTCTTTGTGAATGAATCACAAAAGGCTAGCATGCAGGCAGAGCAAGTAATTAGAAGGCTAATAGAATGTTATTGTTTATTGCGAGGGAATTGAATACAAAAGTAAGGAAGTTATACTTCAGTTATACAGAGCATTGAGGAGCTGGGAAAGCACAGTGGGCTAAACAGCTGGCTTGTAAAGCAAAACAAGGCCAGCAGTGTGGGTTCAATTCCCGTCCCAGCCTCCCCGAACAGGTGCCCGAATGTGGTGACTAGGGGCTTTTCACAGTAACTTCATTTGACGCCTACTAGGGGCTGGTTTAGCACACTAGGCTAAATAGCTGACTTTTAAAGCCGACCAAGGCAGGCCAGCAGCACGGTTCAATTTCCGTACCAGCCTCCCCGAACAGGTGCCCGAATGTGGCGACTAGGGGCTTTTCACAGTAACTTTATTTGAAGCCTACTTGTGACAATAAGCGATTTTCATTTCATTTTTTCATTCATTAGTGAGACCACATCTGGAGTACTGTATACACTATTGGTCACTTTCTTTAGGGAAGGATGAAAACGCAATGGAAATCGCGCAGAGATGATTTACCAGGCTAATACCCGGAATGGGTGGGTTGTCTTATGAGGAAAGGTTGGACAGGCTAGGTTTGTATTTGCGGGAGTTTAGAAGACTAAGAGGTGTCTTGATTGAAACATATAAGATCCTGAGGAACCTTGACAGGGTGGATGTAGAGGGGATGTTTCTTCTTGTGGGATAATCTAAAACTAGACCCATTTTTGGGTGGCACGGTAGCACATGGGCAGCATGGTAGCACAGTGGTTAGCACTGTCGCTTCACAATGCCAGGGTACCAGGTTCGATTCCCGGCTTGGGTCACTGTCTGTGCGAAGTCTGCACGTTCTCCTTTTGTCGGTGTGGGTTTACTCCCTGGTTGCCTCCACACAAGTCCTGAAAGAAGTGCTGTTAGGTAATTTGAATATTCTGAATTCTCCCTCAGTGTACCCGAACAGGCGCCGGAATGTGGCGACTAGGGGTTTTTCACAGTAACTTCATTGCAGTGTTAATGTAAGCCTACTTGTGACAATAAAGATTATTATTATAAAATGGAGAATAGGTGAATTTTCTTCTCTCAAAGAGTCGTGAGTCTTTGGAACTCTCTTCCTGAATAGGTGGTGGAAGCAGAGTCTTTGAATCTTTTTAAGGCAGAGGTGGATAAATTCTTCGTAAGCAAAGGGGTGACAGGTTATTAGGAGTAAGCAGGATGCAGATTTGAGGCTACTATCAGATCAGCCATGATCTTATTAAATGGCAGAGTAGGCTAGGGGGCTGAATGGCCTACTCCTGGTCCTTGTTCATTTGATTATAGGCAACATGGAAGGGCAGTATTTATTACCCAACCCCAGTTGCCTTAACGGCTTGAAGTCAACCATATAGCATGACACTGGAGTCAAATGTGGGCATGACCACCTGGGTGGCATGTTCCTTCCCTGAAAAATATTAGTGAACTAATTATTGCTTTTAAAAGGACAGTTGAGCAGCTTTCATGGCCATTTTATCAGGTGCCAGCCAACAACTGGAGGCCAATCTTTTTCTCACAAACGTCCTCCAGATACTTTCTATATTTAATATTGCACTCCTTTGTATAATTTGCTGATACAAATATGATCATTGGTCTACTGAACTTGTTTTACTAAGCTCTGAACATTCCATACTGCACACTCATCATCAATCTTGTGATGAATTGAAAACCTCTTGTGCAACCTGCCCACGAAATGTTTCCTGGGACTTTTAACCGCGGAAATCCTTTTGGTACTCAAGTCTTCTGTCCCCCACAACAGCACTGCTTCAACGTCAATTTTTGATTTGTCTTATCCTTTGCTCTTTTTAAACTTGACAGCGTGCTGGATATATGACTTATTGAACGTGACTATGGCCAAAGTTGAATACAATGTATTGAGGTTTCTCAAATAAATCTGAAAAAGTTTCGAAAAATCTGCATTTTGTACACCCCTCCCCCTCAAAAATAAAAGATCCACCATCAGATTGAATAAAGAATTTAGGAGAGAATACCTTTATACAGAGGGTGAAAAAAAATGGAAATCACAGTCACAAGGAGGAATGTTGAAGCTTCTAGTATCGATATGCATTTTGGTCGCCTTGGCCCCTTCAGGGGCAAAGTGGGAAGCGGGCTATGCAGAGGCTGAACGCCAGCATAAGTCAGATTCTATGAGTAATTCTATTCCATAATAGTTATATTCACTCTTTTCACAAATTAATTAAAAACCGGAATTATTTAAGTATTTGTTCCTAACTCAGAAATGTAATTGGATGGTCAGGGGGTAGTGGCAGGGGGTTCAGTGGGGAGGCAGGTCAATAATATAATTACCCATGTGTTAGAACTAGTTTTAATCCTTAGAACCTTTGCTGGGTAACTATTCCGGTGAGTCCAACTATCCCCCGCACTATAAACTGGAGTTGCAGAGGGTGCAGTCTCCGCGTGGGGACTTACCAGAAATCCGCCAGCGCATCTTCCGGGGTTTCCGGAGACCGGAAGATCTGGGCCGATGTGACTCACTATTTATGTCAGTCTCCGCCGCTCTGCCAGACCCCATCGCCGATAACAACTTAATTTAAGTCCCCCCCCCCCCCCCCCCCCCAAGCAACTACAATCAATTTCAATCGTTATTTTTCCCGTAGCCAGTTTTACAGTCCTGTCTTCGACTTAAAAGTAATGGCGCTCCTGACGTAATAGTATTGTGTAACTTTTCCCCCCCTCCAAGTTGGGTCTTAGACCTTCAAATATGTATTCCAGTTTTCCTGAGCTCGTTTGCTTCGAGCTTGGGAACTGGCCATGGGTTGGCGACATAAATCGTGAATCCCCCCTTCTAGCCCTGGCGCACGTCCCGCCATTGGTAACTTCGCACTTTCATGCATTTTTATTTAGATTATGCTTCAGTGGGCACCATATTTTGATGACCAACTTCACAGCATCCATTCTACACAGGCTATAATGCTATAGTTATATAACGAAACGTTTATCGACCTCAACAAACCCGACATTGCAGTCTATCGAGCACTGGGGAGATGTGTTACTATAAGTCTGGCAGAATCACCATCATTATTATTGGATACTGAGCTCAGATGGAAACTAATGACCGTCACTGATGGTCCGCCATGGGATCTGTGAACACGTCAAGTTTGGGCTGTTTGCCCGGAACCAAGGCAGGTTTTTACACTCATTTACTTGGAGCTGTTCCCAGCAGGAGTAATGCCTGTTCAGGAGCTCAGCGCTCAGTTGTAATATCAAAGCACTCCAGTACCCACAGTGTGGTAAACCACGTTATTGTGTTCATTGTATTATATTCAATGCTGTGTTGTACATGCCTGGGCTTGTCCAGGCTGGCTCTGCCTGTGGCTCCTCCCCTTGGGGCTTCTGTATAAAAGTAGCAAGTCTCCGCCAGTTTGCGTCCAGAGACACGAGGCTTGCTGTTTAGTGTATTAAAGCCTCAAGTTACGTTTATCACTTGTCGTCTATTATTGATGGTGTATCTCACAGTAACCCGGACACTGCTCACCCCCCAAACCTTCCCGAATACACCGCTTAAAAAAAAACCCACTCCATACCTCCACCACCACACACCCAGGCCCCCACTCTCCTTTTATATTCCTTATTGTGACTGTGGAAAGCTGTCAATTTGGCTTCCTCAAATCTTCAACTATGATAGAACACTGCAATTTAATTTGATGATTAAATATGGGAGCTGGGTTTGCACAGTTCACCAAAGTATTCCTGAGAATGTCAAGTTCGCTGTAATCGAATTGAAGGGAAGGAAATTTGAATGTGGGACTTTATTTCTGAAAAACCTCCAGTGTGTCTTCAACAAGTAAACAGAGGTGAGATTGCTATGCGTGGGCCAATATCTGTTTGCATTGCACATGATCCCGTCAGTTTATTGTGTGAGCATGTAATTATTAGGTAATATTTAACTACATTAAAACCAGTTTAGTTGGCATGCGCCTCCAGACTATTTTATTTAGCCAAAACCCGTCTTGCCCCGCAGGTCCCATCTCCCGGGACGATTCAGAAAAATTAAAAATGTAAAATTCGAAAGAATAAAAGGTGCAATATACACACATTGGAGCTAAAGCAACCCTGCGAAGTGTTTTTCAGTGTTCAAAACTATTGAAATGTTACTTTTTTCTAATGCTGAGTCAGACTAAATGAAGCGTTCGGGATTGGAGCTTTCTTCCACAAAACAGGCCAACCAGCACAACGCACGGCGAGGACAATGGGTGAGCGCGATGTTGTCCCGGATTTGATTGACACCGCTATCAGTCAATGAAAGAGGAAGAGGTTGAAAGCAGTAGCCAATCGAGGCCCGGTTACGAAGGTGAGGGTGAATGGAGCCGACACCATTGGCCGTGGATTGACTTCGGGGACAATGGGAGGCGGCGGCGGCGGCGTCACAATGGCTGGGGCAGGCTATAGGAGGGGAAGGCCAAGCCGCGCGTTTAAACCCAGTGGAGCGGTGCGCAGAGTGGGCAGACGAGCCGACCAATGAGGAGCGGCCGTTAATCAGCTTTGGCCAATCGGGCCCGGCTGGAGGCGGGGCTTGGTCAAAGGGGGCGGTCGGGCGGGGGAGAGGAATGGGTCCGTGCTGAAAAGGAATACCGTGCGCAGAGAAGAAAAAATCTGCCGGGTGCAAAAGTTTTTTTTATAACCGCCTGCATAGTTACAGATTGGGCGAAACAATGAAAGGGCTGTTTCTCCGTCCTCTGGAACTTTCAGCTTAGGTCTCTCTTACCACTTCCCCGTGCCTTTTATTTCGTTTCAAATTCCGGCCGTTATTTTAGACGTTAAACGGCCCTTTGTTCCTTGGAACGGCGCCGCGGTGTCCCCCCCCCCCCCCCCCCCCGGCCGTTCGCCTTGCTGTCAGACTGAGGGAAGATGGACTGCGAACCGAACCGGGCGCGCCTGATGTGCATGCTGTGGCTGACATTCGGCTTCTTCGTGGTGGAGGTGGTGGTGAGCCGGCTGACCAGCTCGCTGGCCATGCTCTCCGACTCCTTCCACATGCTGTCAGATGTCATCGCCCTGGTGGTGGCCCTGATCGCCGTGCGCTTCGCCGCCAAGACGCAGTCGACGGCCAAGAACACGTTCGGCTGGATCCGCGCCGAGGTGATGGGAGCGCTGGTCAACGCCGTCTTCCTCACGGCGCTCTGCTTCACCATCGTGCTGGAGGCCATCGAGCGCTTCAGCGAGCCGCGGGAGATCCACAACGCGGTGGTGGTGATCGGGGTCGGGGCCGCCGGCCTGCTGGTCAACCTGCTGGGGCTCTGCATGTTCCACGGCAGCGGCGGCGGAGGGGCGGCCCACGGGCACTCGCACTCTCACTCGCACATCTCGGGCTCGGACAGCGGCCATTGGCTCCGCCGGAAGAAGAGGGCCGAGGCCGACAAACTGTCCGGCAACGGGACTAACGTCTGCGACCAGGAGGAGATCAACATCCTCGTCAGCGGCAGCGCCATCAACGGCGTCAACCCCGACAAACAGGACGTTTTCGGTACGTGTCAAGGCGGTGACCCCCGACTTGTTAACGGTAGATGCACATATTTCATATTGTAGTCAATGCCGGGCATGCAACTGGAGCCCAGCCCAGTTGTGGACGGGGTTGCAATCTTGGCTCGTTATAAGCAATCTGCCAGAACAAAACCAGTTGTTCTCTTTGCTTCTTTGCCACATCGCGGGGAATGTGAAAGGTTAATTTTAGTTGTATCCATTTGCTGGTAGCAAAATGTCGCGGCAGATTTGTTTACGAGACGCAGGACTGTAACCAACCCATCTGAACCCAGTGCCACATTATGTCCGCACGACAAATCCCAGTGAAAAAACATTTATTCTAATGAGGGTTCAACCTCCCTGAGAATCCTTGGCATTTGCTTCAGGCAGCGGCTTAAAGCAAGGCAAATAACATCCTGTTCTACACTTGTTGGCCAAAATCGAATAAGCAAACGTTGCGACCATTTAAACTGTAAGGCACTGAATTGGGGCCTGGAGTAAATTTTAATAATTTGTAATGTTTGCGATTTGCAACGAATGTCTAGCATTGTACTCCACCAAGTTACAGGGCTTTCAATTGTGTGCTTTTTTTTGCATTGCTCTAATGCAAGAACTACAGTATAACCAAGGTGGTGTTGATGTTTATCAGTACCATTTATAAAAAAAAAATATAAAATCTTTAGTTTCCTGAATTGGGCATAGTGCAAGGTACCAGTCCTTGCTGACCTGATTTATCTAGTTCAAATGATGCCCAACAAATTTGGCTTTGATTGCCAAAGAAAATCAATTTGTGCAGATCGGTACAATTTAATGTATAACTCTACATGTAAGCTACATGCATTTATGAGAATTACTTTTGAGGATGTTGGGAAATACAACACACAGCAAAGCCACTTGACTCAACAGCGCAATGTCAGTACATTTCTGCACAAGTCTCTTCCCATCTTACTTCGTCTTACAATATCAACAAATCCTTCTATTTCCATTTTTCTTGTGCGCTCAAGTAGCACCCCCTTAAATGCATGTTATTTGTCTTGCCACTCCATGTGGTTGTGAATTCCACACTGTCAATTTGAGTAGAGTCTCCTGAATTCCTTTTATTAGATTTATTAGTCACTATTTTATATTGTGGCATCTAGTTTTAGACTCTAACGTGAAAATATCTACATCTTCCCTATTGAACATCATCATAATTTGTTGGTGTGGACTACCTTTGTACATGAAATCCATAAATACCCATGGCTGATATCTGGCTCTTTTACAGTGTCATGAGGAAAAGATCAGAAGCAAAAGGCACAATGGTTTGATATGATACCCACCATTTTCTTTATGCAACATGAGACTGGTGTTATTTTATGTTGAAATATTGACTCTGCTTCACAGTTTGCCCACTTATTTAAGGCAACTGTATTTTTGAAAATATTCCATAATCCGAGGGGGTTTAGAAGCACCGTGTTGGAACCCTTTGATTAATTTTCACCAATTTGTCTGGATTTTGGCTTGGCTCCGTTATTAACACTCATAGCTTCTCCGCTGCACTATTGGAGATGTCAGCCTAATATTCAGGTCCATGTAAAACATTCCATAGCACTATTTAAAAAAGGAACAAGTGGTCTTAGTCAAAATTAATCTCCTCAACCATCATCATCAAAACAAATCTATTAATTGGTCAGCTTTTCTCATTTGCTTTTTGTGGGACTTGCTATGTGTACTTGACTGCAAATGGTTCTTGCATAACAATGATCACACCTCAAAATGATTAATTGTTTTGTCATGAGATTTGGAATGTCACAAGGATGTTGCAAGGGTTAATGTAAATACAGAATTGTATCGTATTTAGTTTTATGTGTAAGGTTTCTTCAGGTCACTGAGTACACAGTTTTGAATAGTAAGGCCACTGATGTAAGGTGATTGGCAAGTTCTCTTTTATGTTTTATCACCTAGTCCTTCAAACTGACATTATTGGCATTTGTGTCTCAAAACATTGGCCTGTTTTTCTTGCAGTTTCCTCTCATGTCTGATCATTTCACCATTTATTACATGGAGAATGATGCAGCACAAAAGGCCATTTGACCCATTGTGCCCATGCCAGTTCTTTAAAAGATCTTTCTATAGTCTCATTCCCTTTCCCTTTTTCCATAGCTCTGCAAGTGTTTTCCTTTTCGAGTATTTACCCAATTCTCCATCGAACCTGCTTCCACCACCCTTTTCAGGCATTGCATTCCAGTTCATAGCTTGCTGTGTTTGGGGTTCTTTTGCAAATTACCTTTTAATGTGTGTATTGTGGTGATTGATTTTTCTATCCTTGAAAATTGCTTCTTTTTATTTACACTCAAAATCCTTCATGATTTTGAACCTCTTCTAAGCCTTCTTTAACCTTACCTACATTAAGGAGGCTGTGTAGTTTCTGTACTTCATCTTTCCACATGTCTAAAGCTGCATATCCCTGGTATCATTCTGGTAAATCTCCTCTATACTCTCTCTTAAGCCATTGACATCTCTCCTAAAGGTAGTGCCCAGAACTGAACAAAATATTCTTGGAGCCTAACCAGTGATTTATAAATGTTTACGGTAATTTCCTTGTTTTTAGACTTCATGCCTCTTGTTTATGAAGCAAAGGATTCCATGTTTTTTTTTCGACAGCCTTCTCAACTTGCCCTGCCAGAAGGGCGGCACGATAGCTCCATGGTTAGCACTGCCGCCTCACAGCGCTGAGGACCCGGG
The DNA here is from genome assembly GCF_047496885.1 of Scyliorhinus torazame. Classification (NCBI taxonomy): domain Eukaryota; kingdom Metazoa; phylum Chordata; class Chondrichthyes; order Carcharhiniformes; family Scyliorhinidae; genus Scyliorhinus; species Scyliorhinus torazame. Next base: position 328,303,605 of record NC_092707.1, on the reverse strand, counting down.
TTAAATCCTGGCCCCGAGTCACTGTCCGTGTGGAGTTTTCACATTTCTCCCCGTGTTTGCATGGGTCTCAATCCCACAATCCAAAGATATACAGGGTAGGTGAATTGGCCACACTAAATTGCCCCTTAATTGGGGGGGAAAAAATAATTGGGTACTCTTATTTATATATATATATTTTTAAAAATGTACATGCAGTACATCCCCAGGTTTCTCTCTTCCTGCAACCCTTTTAAAATTTGTAATATTTAGTTTGTATTGCCTCTCCTAATTTTTCCTATCACAATGGATCACAACACTTCTGCTTTAAATATCTGCTGTGCCCCTTTTGACAGTCTGTCAATGTCCTCTTTAAGTCAGGTACTCCCGTGTTTACTGCAGTTCTGCTTTCTGTGTAATCCTGAAAATGTTGAAATATGTCCAGTATACCCTTGTCTCAACATTAATATACATCAAAAGAGCAAAAGTCTTAATAGCAAGCACTGAGGAGCACCACTGTACACATCCCTGCAATTTGAAAAACAACTATTCACCATTACTCTGATTTTTTTTATGCCCTTCGGTAATTTTTATTCACGCTGCTAACCTCCCTTTAATCTCATGGGCTATGGTTTTTTATACAAGTAGTTTAATGTACGTTCTCCAAGCCTTTTGTGCACTTTCTTCATCTACTCTTCGTTACTTCATCAAAAGACACTCATCTGGTTCCTAGTTTCATTCCTCTCCCTGCCCTTACATTTTATCAGATTTTTTTCATTTGTTTTATTTTCAACCTTGGCACCAGACAACTCCTCACTGTAAATTCTATGATTCTATGCTAGGAAATGCAATGTCTGATTTTGTAGAGATTATGGGCAGGATTCTCAGACCCCCTGCCGATGGGCGGCATGAATCCCGCTCCGATGGCGGCTGCCGAATTCTCCGGTGCCGGTTTTCGGGCGGGGCGGGGATCAAGCTGCGCCAGTCGGGGGCCGTTAACAGCGGCTCCCCCTGGCAATTCCTGGCCAGTTCCGCCGGCGTGAAATGGACATGGTTCCACACGGCGGGACCTGGCTTGGAGGACGGCTAGAGGAGTCCTCTGGGTGGGGGGGGGGGGAACATCCGCCCCTTGGGGGAGGGGGGGGGGGCACGGTGGCCTGGCCTGCGATCGGGGCCCACCGATCTGCGGACAGGCCTGTGCCGTGGGGGCACTCTTTCCCTCCACGCCGCCGTCTGTAAGCCTCTGCCATGGCCGGCGCGGAGAAGAAACCCCCTGCGAATGCACAGAAAACACGCCGGCGGCGGCCCTTTGGCACCGGTTGGCGCGGCGGCAACCCCTCCGGCACTGGCCTAGCCCCCGGAAGTGCGGAGGGTTCCGCAACTTCCAGGTGGCCCGACGCCGGAGTGGTGCGCACCTCTCTTGGAGCCAGCGTCGGGCTGTCCCGCCAATTGCGGGAGAATCCTGGTCTATATATGTGATTGAGAGTGAATAGAATATTTTTAAGCTGATGGAATCATTGGTTTTAGACTGCCAAAGATGTAACCTATTGCATATTTTTTCAATTGGGTTTATTTCACTAACTTGAGCTGCTGAGTATTATGGCCTATATCTCGTCATCCAACCACTAATGGTAATGCTAGACTGCAAACTACAGCACATTGACAAACAGTGATTTATAAACTGAAGTAGAGATTGGAATAGAATTTGTGGTAGATTATTTTTTTCTAGATGTCTAAAAGGTAAACATAGTTTGACTAAGCTGTAATCTTACTGGTTGTTCATTTTGCATTAAATTACATTACTATTTAAATACAATAGGACACACAGTATCTCAGTTGATACATTCCACAGTTTGTTCTGTTTGGTTTCTCAATGACTAATCTTGTTTACAAAATGTTCATTTGAATGTAGGCCTGGAATTGAATTGAATAATTTTTACTTTTTTAAAAACAAACCTTTTGCACCCTATTCAAAATTAGTCCTCTTCCCAATTGGACGGCGAGATTGTTTAAAGAGGGAAAAAATTATTTTGCTGTACATATGCTAATAGTTTTGATATTCAAACATATAATGATGCATGATATCTTGGTATTAAATACATATTGAATTACAGTAAAATGAAAGGAATTGGGGACTTTTGAACTATAGAAATGTGAAGGAACCTAGAGCAATCTAAAATCTGCACTCTACCCTAGCCTATATAGTCCTCTGCTTCAAATATTTATCCAACTTTCTCTTAAAAGATGCATATATCGACTTGTCAGCACATTGCATTCTCCAATAACTAACAAAAATCACTCAATTTCCCTCCTCCCGCTTATGAAAGCTTTATATTTGATGACTTCTTGTCTCTTTGTAAATTGTGGTTATTTTCCTTGTAAGTGACTCGCAAGTTGACTGAACTCCCAAAAATGCTCTGCACAGAGGTGTTGAAATTTTAAAGAGCGGGAAATGTAGTCAACTCATTCTGTATTGTGCAAATTCTGTGAACCCTGATTGAGAAGTATGTATGAAAGGGTTATTGTTTCTTACTCTGGTTGTGGGATGAGTCATAGCTTAAAGATAAAATAAACTTTCAACCTCCTCACAGGTAATTGAAGTTAGTACATGACTTTTGAAATACCGTTTGAAACAGCAAAGCTTAGCCAAATAGCCTGTTTTTTTTTTTTTACAACTTTCTTAGCTGTATCATCTAATTTCATAAATGTTTGAGAATCAACATATCTTCAGCTCTTAAATTAGATAAGTTAAAATAATTAGCTTTATCCTGCAATTCAATATATTACTGCAGTTCATTTAATCAAATGAAAGATTGCAGCTTTCATCTTTACAGTTGTAGTATTTTAACTGCTTTTAACACAGATTGCTCAGTATTTTTGGGAGATTGATTGCAAATAGAAAGATATCCTAACTCACTAAAGACACAGCATACATAGAATCATAAAACCCTACAATGCAGAAGAAGGCCATTCGGCCCATTGACCTGCACCAACCCCCTGAATGAGCACCTTACCCAGGTCACTCCCCCAACCAATCACTTTAACCCTACATAACCTGCACACCTTTGGGCTGAGAGGAAACCCGAGCACCTGGTGGAAACCCACGCAGACAGTGGGAGAACGTGCAGACTCCACACCGATAGTCACCTAAGGCTGGAAACGAACCCGGGTCCCTGGTGCTGTGAGGCAGCAATGCTAGTCACCGTGCCACCCTAATTTTACACCAATATTAAATTAATACTGAAACATGCAAAAATAGTCACCAGACTTGAGATTGGCCTCCTAACTTGGTTGAATTATTTGATCTAAAAACAAGAAATAGCTCTGTTGTACTGGATGCTCATAAGAAAAGATTTTCTGCCATGCTCGAATGTTAGAAAAGGGCTAAGCTGATTGGTTATGTAGTTGTTCGACACCTGACTCACCATTCAAGTACAGTACAACTCACACCAGCATGATTGACTAGTTGTATGAAACCAGAGATGGGGAAACAAATCCTGACCTTGTCAATGGCATCTACATCCTGCAAATTAATTTGTTGGAAAAAAACCCGAGTGATTGCGTGTAAATGGACCGGTTTATTTAATTTGAACAAATGGATTCACCAGCTTTATGTATATTCGCCCACATTGTTTTCTTGATCTGTATTAATAACTTGGATGTGCATGGCACAATTTCAAAACTGAGAAGAAGGAATTGTGAGGATAGTGATAGACTTCAGGATGGCTTAAACAGGCTGTTGGAATGAGTAGACTCATGACCAGATACAGTTTAACACAGTTTGGTAGCGAGAATGACTAGAGGCAATAAAAACTAAAAGATACAATTTTAAATGGGGTGCAGAATCAAAAACCTAAGGGTATATGTGCAGAAATTGTTGAAGTTGGCAGGGGATTGAGAAAGTGGTTAAAATAGCATGTGGGATCCTGTACTTTACAGAAAAAAGAATAGAGGTACCTGTAAGATCACCAGGAACTTATGACCGATCTCTATAAAACATTGGTTCGGCCCAAACTAGTACATTGTGTCCAATTCAGGGCACTGTATTTTAGGGTAGATGGGAACACTTTTTACAGAGGGTGTAGTAAAGATTTATGAGAATGAGGGACTTCAGCTATGTCAATAGACTGGAGAATCTGGGGGTTTTCCTACAGAAGAGGAGACTTAATAGAAGTGTGCAAATTTATAAGGGGTCTAGAGAGAAACTATTCCCAGCCAAGAACCTGAGGAGACTAATTTAAAGTGATTGGCAAAAGAGCTACAGGCAAGATGAGCAAAACATTTTTTGTACAATGAATGTTTACCGATCTAGAATGCAGCATCTGAAAGGAGGGTGGAGGCAGATTGAATCATGGCTTTCAAAAGGAGATTGGAGAAACATCTGAAGCAAAAACAATTGTAGCATTCCAGGGAGTAGCAGTAACTGAAATGCTATTGCAGAAAGCTGGCACTAACTGGACGGGCTGAATGGTTTACAGCACAAAAGGCTATTCAATGATTCAAAGGATGTAAATATTTTGCATATGTTTTTTGAATGCATTTTGTAATATGTAATATCTGACCCCCTCCAAATTGGCACTAATGTTCCCCAACTTCAATCTCCTGGGTGTCGCCATGGGCTAGAAACCACTCTGGACAAACGGGGAGGTGGTGGCAGAGTGGTATTATCACTGGATCAGTAAATGCTCTGGGGATCTGGGTTCAAATCCCGCCATTGCAGATGGTAAAATTTGAATTCAATAAAAATCTGGAATAAAGGGCAGCACGGTAGCATTGTGGATAGCACAATTGCTTCACAGCTCCAGGGTCCCAGGTTCGATTCCGGCTTGGGTCACTGTCTGTGCGGAGTCTGCACATCCTCCCCGTGTGTTCGTGGGTTTCCTCCGGGTGCTCCGGTTTCCTCCCACAGTCCAAAGATGTGCAGGTTAGGTGGATTGGCCATGATAAATTGCCCTTAGTGTCCAAAATTGCCCTTAGTGTTGGGTGGGGTTACTGGGTTATGGGGATAGGGTGGAGGTGTTGACCTTGGGTAGGGTGCTCTTTCCAAGAGCCGGTGCAGACTCGATGGGCCGAATGGCCTCCTTCTGCACTGTAAATTCTATGATAATCACAAATGCTGTGCAACTAGAACTGGTATAAGACTGGGTATTCTGCATTGACTCTTAAAAACAACTTCGCAAGTCAGAGTGTGATGGAATACTCCACACTTGCCTTGATGATTGCATCTGGGCCGGCACTCGAGAAACTCAATAGCATCCAAGTAATAGGTCACTATCACCTCCCCTCCAAAGACACACATCCTGACATGGATGTATATTGCTATTCTTTCATCACTATTGGGTCAAATTCCTTGGAACTTGGAAAAAATATGTTGGCCTTGTGAATCTTTGCTGCACTCTTTCCCAGAATGTTACCAGAGTTCCTAAGGTTAGATTACTTAATCTATGCTCATATTCTTTGAAATATAGAAGGTTAATGGATGATTTCTTTTTTTTTTGATTTTGAAAGGAATTGATAAGTGGAGAGAAATACGTTCCACTGAGCTGAGCCATTTGGGAGAGAAGTTGCAAAATGATTCTTTGTGTATGAGGTAGGGTGGGAGGTGGGATATGGAACTGTGTCCCATAGAAAGTAGTAAATTGATGCTTTTAAATCTAAAATCAATAGAACTTGATTATCGAGAAGTATGAAAACATATGTGGCGGGATTCTCAGTTTCTGAAACGGAGAATCCCTGGACTTTTACGACAGAAAAATTGGCGCGGCACCTGCACTGATTCCGCTACCTTTTGAGGGGCTAGCACTGGTGCCGCATGGAACACCATCGATTGCAATGAGAAACGGTGCGGTATTCGCTGGGGCCGTGTCCAAACTCTCAGGGTTGACGAGCTGCAGCCGCACATAAACATTACTTACACTCCCCACACACACACTTATCAAAGCCAAAAAGATGGGACAGGTTGTGCGGGAGCGCCCATACAGCTTATGGGTCGGCTGGGTCCAGAGAGCTCCAGGAGGGTACCCCAGGGGGACACACCTATACGACTCAAGGCACCAGGTTTAAAGTGGGCTGTCAGTGTCATTCGCAGCTACTTGGCTGACTTGCCGGCTGCGGTAATGGTGTTGCATACCTGACCACTCCGACCCCACAGCCCACCTCCTGGCCACCCCTCACTACTTGCCCTGGCACAAGCCCCCTGGCCAGCGCCACGACTGTCGGTGAAGAATGGCGATGTTGGACATTGGGCGCAATTCTCCCATCGGGAGACTTAAATCCCGACGCCAGAGTGAAAACCGGAGTATTTCACTCCGGCGTCGGGGGCCACTCCCAGCCCCCTATTCTACCACCCCAGGGGGGCTAGGAGCGGCGCCGCGTCATTTACGCACGCCGGGCCATGGCGCCGTGTAAATGATGCGGCCGGTGCCGCGTAAATGACGTCACCCGCGCATACACTGGTTGGCCGGCACCAACCCGCACATGCGTGGTTGCCGTCCTCCCCGCGGCCGCCCCGCAAGAAGATGTCGGATGGATCTTGCGAGGCGGAGGAAAGGAGGTCCTCCTCCAGAGAGGACGGCCCGCCGATCGGTGGGCACCGATCATGGGCCAGACCCCTTTTGAGGCCCCCTCCGGTGCAGGAACCCCCCACCCACAGGCCGCCCCCCCCCCCCGCCAGCGTTCCGTTCCCGCGCTGTTCCCGCCGGCAGCGACCAGGTGTGGATGGCACCGGCGGGAACCTGTCGTGTTGGGCAGACCGCTTGGCCCATCCTGGCCGGAGAATCGCCGCTCGCCCGTTACCAACGGCAAACTGTGATTCTCCCAGCGGCCAGCCGTGATTCTTGCCACGCCGGTTTGGGGTGGGCGGTGGGAGAATCGCGTCGGGGCGGCGTGGCGGGACTTGCGTAGTGCCCGGGCGAGTCTCGCACACGGCGTAGGGGGAGAGAATTCCGCCCATTGTCTGTACACATCTGTCTCTCTCAGCAGCCAGGTTTGTGATTTTTGATAGCATATGTGAACCATGCCCTCGGGTATCTGGCCCATCTGAGGCGGAGAATCGCGGGTGGGCACACTAATGATATGCAAAAGGTTTTTAAAGTACGCGTGGAGTGAAACGCTTTGACGCCGTTTTTGAGGTGATGGAGAATCGCGATTTGTCGTCTCACCGGCGCCTGCCACTATTTTGGCATTGGAAGTTATTCTCCGCCCGATCGCACTTCCCGATTTCGGCATCGGCTAAGTTAAGGTGCAGATTAGCAATGATTTCATTGAATGATGGAATGGATTTCAGGGGCAGGTTGTCCTATGTACCTCCCAATCTAACACCTGCTACATAAACTGAAATGGTTCGAGCAGGTGGCTTTAAATATGCCAATTTATAAGGTCCATAAGAAAGGTGGGAAAAATGGTGGGGGGGGTCCATTAAGGATGGAATCACTTCAAGGGTAGGTGGCCATAATGAGAGGTAAACAGGCAGTTGGAGCCATTATGGGCTGAATTAAGAAATGGGAAAGGATTTAAGACTAGTGCATGTTGAGGGAGGGGGTTAACCTTTGTGCAGACTAGCACATGTCAGAAAGCTAGTGAATTTCCTGTGTGTTGAAGATGTCTGCAACAATGGACAGCATTGTGTGTGCGTGTGTGCGTGCGTGCGTGTGTGCGTGCGTGCGTGTGTGCGTGTGCGTGTGTGTGTGTGTGTCCCCACCCCACCCCACGCACACTGGGCAGAGACACAAAGGCAGTGTGGAGCCAAACGTGCTCCACCCTAGTCCACCTTGTACCTGCAACACACTGTGGGCAGACTAAATGGGCTGACAGTGGGACTTGGCCTGATTTTTCTCTCTCTCTTTTCCCCCCCCCCAAACAACGGGAAGAAATCCACCCTTGGGTGCTGCTGATGTATCATTTGGCCGGTAGATCCACCAATCTCAGCAGTGCCACGAGTGCATTAAGTGCACGCTGCCGGAACTGTTAGCAAGCCCAAGCTGAAGGCTCATAGATCCCAAAGCAAGTAAGTCTGGGGAATTGGGAAGAGATGGTTTTGGCAGATTCCCACCCATTATGGGTTATGGGGGGTGTAAGGGTAAGTTTAGTGGTTATTTTTGTGTGTTCAGCCCCTCCCCCAGTAAACATGTCATGCAGGGGCATGCAAAATCCAGTTCAATGTCTTTGAGCCGAGAAAGATGCCTGCAAATTAGATTTAGTAATAAGCCAGATTTGCTTAGCCTAATAGTGTGTGAACATTTATTGAAAGGTGGTCATAATGTGACTGAGTTCAATATAGTGTTTGGAAAGGAGAAAAAGCAAAGCCACTAAAGAGGTTCTAGATTTAAGTGAGGCTGGCTTCACTTGAATACAACAGTGACTGTCTGCAGTAAACTGAACAAATCTGTTGACTAGTAAGATGGCAGAAGTTCAGTGGGAGGTGGGGTGATGTAGAACCAAATTAAACTCCTGGGCAAGAGGTCTACCTGCCAAAAAGGACAATCATGGACAAGAGGTAAAAATTAAAATAAAAAACATTCAAAGGCAGTATAGGTCCGAGAAAGTGGGAAAGATGCAAAGTGTGGCAAAACAGATAGCAAGAACTCTACAAAAAGGAAGTATGAGAAGAAATTTGCAAGGGATGATGATTATCAAAATCACATTTTTACTATTGCATGAGATAAAAGAAGTGGTCAGGATCAATGTGGGCCCGCTTGAAAACTAAAATGGTGATGCTGTCAACACTAAGGGCATTCAAATGGTCATTGGACAGACATATGGACAATAAGGGAATAGTGTAGATGGGCTTTAGAGTGGTTTCACAGGTCGGCGCAACATTGAGGGCCGAAAGGCCTGCACTGCGCTGTTATGTTCTATGTTCTAACAAAGGAAGATTCAGCATGCTGGAAATCCCAAGGAAACTAATATTGAATTGGGGTCAGAGACGCCAAAATTAATGTAACTATTTGGGAACCATTCCTTAACTGCTATTTAATAAAGGTGAGCGAGAGAAGTATTAACCTACAATATCTGTCGGGAAATTACTAGAGTCTCTAATTATAGATAGGGTGATTGAACACCTCTAACTTCCAGCTGATCAGAGAGGACTAGCATGGATTTGTAAAAAGGTGGGGTATGCTTGATCTGCTTAAGATTTTTGAAGAGGTGGCCAAAATAGTGGACAGAGGAGTGCCTATGAATATTATTTAAAGAACTCCCAGAAGATATTTAAATAATATAATTAAAAAAGATTAATGTAATGCTGACCTTCATATCCACAGCACTAGAATAAAAAGAGGTAGAATCCTTGGGTGGCAGTGGTTAGCACTGCTGCCTCACAACACCAGGGACCTGGGTTCGATTCCAGCCTTGGGTGACTGTCTTGTGTGGAGTTTGCACATTTTCCCAGTGTATGCTTGGTTTCCTCCCACAGTGGAAAGATGTGCAGGCTAGGTAGATTGGCCATGCTAAATTGCCCCTTGGTGTCCAGAGATGAGCAGGTTAGGTTACGGGGATAGGGTGGAGTGGGCAGGGGAGTAAACCTGGGTAGAGTGCTCTTTTAGAGGTTAGTGCGGACTTGATGGGCTGAATAGCCTCCTTCTGCACTGTAGGAATTCTATTTAAATTGTACTTCAGCTATGAACATCTGATTAGACAACACCTGGAGTATTGTGTGCAGCAAAGGGTGGTAGAAGTTTGAAATTCTTTTCCACAAATGCCAATTGATGCTGAATCAATTGTTGAATTTAAAACTGATTGATAGATTTTTATTAACCAAAGATATTGAGGGATATGAGAGCAGGATGAGTATGGATTTGGGTTGTAAATCAGCTAATGCTAGCATTGTATGGTAGAACAGGCAAAGGGGGTTAAATGGCTTACATGGAGTATCCGGGGACCTGGGTTTGATTCCCGGCTGGGTCACTGTCTGTGTGAAGTCTGCACCTTCTCCCCGTGTCTGTGTGGGTTTACTCCCACAAGTCCCGAAAGAGGTGCTTGTTAGGTTAATTGAACATTCTGAATTCTCCCTCAGTGTACCCGACCAGGTGCCGGAGTGTGGTGACCAGGGGATTTTCACAGTAACTTCATTGCAGTGTTAATGTAAGCCTACTTGTGACATTAATAAAGATTATTATTAGAATGGTTATCTTCCAAGATTCTGTAGACTCTGGAATGGTTCCTACAGATTGGCGGGCAGCTAATGTAACAGGGAATGGTAGACCAGTCAGCCTGATGTTGATAGCGGGAAAATGCTCAAGTCAGTTATGAACAGATCACTTGGAAAACTGTGGCAGGATTGGACAGAGTCAGCATGGATTTACGCAAGGGAAATCATGCTTAACAAATCAGCTGGAATTCTGCGAGGATGTAACCAGTAGGATTGATGAGGGGGAACCAGTGAATGTGGTTTATTTAACTTTCTGAATTATTCGACAAAGTCCCACATAATAGATTAGCGTGTAAAATTAAAGTGCATGGGATTAGGGGTAATGTATTGAGATGGATAGAAAATTGGTTGGCAGACAAGAAATGAACGGCAGCACGGTAGCCTTGTGGATAGCACAATTGCTTCACAGCTCCAGGGTCCCAGGTTCGATTCCGGCTTGGGTCACTGTCTGTGCGGAGTCTGCACATCCTCCCCGTGTGTGCGTGGGTTTCCTCCGGGTGCTCCGGTTTCCTCCCACAGTCCAAAGATGTGCAGGTTAGGTGGATTGGCCATGATAAATTGCCCTTAGTGTCCAAAATTGCCCTTAGTGTTGGGTGGGGTTACTGGGTTATGGGGATAGGGTGGAGGTGTTGACCTTGGGTAGGGTGCTCTTTCCAAGAGCCGGTGCAGACTCGATGGGTCGGATGGCCTCCTTCTGCACTGTAAATTCTATGATAATCTATGAAGTGTTGGAATAAGTGTTTGTTTTTTTCCAAATGGCGGGCAGTGACTAGTGAGGTCCCACAGGGATCAATGTAAGGACCCCAGTTATTGACAATATATATTAATGATTTGGATGAGGGAACTAAATGTAATAACTCCAAATTTGCAGATGACACACCGCTGGGTGGGAGGGTGAGCAGTGAGGAGGATGCAGAGGTGTTTCAGTGTGATTTGGACAAATTGAGTGAGTGGGCAAATGCATCACCGATGCAGTATGATGTGGATAAACGTGAAGCTATCCACTTTGGTAACAAAAACAGAAGGCAGATTACTATCTAAATGGCTATAGATTGAGAATGGAATGTGTAACGAGACCTGGGTGAACTTGTACACCAGTTGCTGAAAGCCGAATGGTGCAAGTGCGGCAGGTGGTAAAGAAGGCAAATGGTATGTTGGCCTTTGAGTACAGGAGTAGGGATGTCTGCAATTCTACAGGGTCTAGGTGAGACTTCACCTTGAATATTCGTTTGCAGTTTTGGTCTCCTTTATTTGAGGAAGGATGTTCTCGCTACAGAGGGAGTGCAGCAAAGGTTTACCAGATTGATTCCAGGGATGGCATGACTGACATATGAGGAGAGATGGAGTCGGTTAGGATTATATTCACAAGGTTTTAGAAGACCGAGAGGGAAATCTCATACAAACCTGTAAAATTCTAACCGGACTAAACAAGGTAGATGCAGGAAGAATGTTCCTGATGGCGGAGCACATAAGAACTAGGAGCAGGAGTAGGCCATCTGGCCCCTCGAGCCTGCTCCACCATTCAATGAGATCATGGCTGATCTTTTGTGGACTCAGCTCCACTTTCCGGCCCGAACACCATAACCCTTAATCACTTTATTCTTCAAAAAACTATCTATCTTTATCTTAAAAACATTTAATGAAGGAGCCTCTACTGCTTCACTGGACAAGGAATTCCATAGATTCACAACCCTTTGGGTGAAGAAGTTCCTCCTAAACTCAGTCCTAAATCTACTTCCCCTTATTTTGAGGCTATGCCCCCTAGTTCTGCTTTCACCCGCCAGTGGAAACAACCTGCCCGCATCTATCCTATCTATTCCCTTCATAATTTTATATGTTTCTATAAGACCCCCCCCCGCCCCCCCCTCATCCGTCTAAATTCCAATGAGTACAGTCCCAGTCTGCTGAACCTCTCCTCGTAATCCAACCCCTTCAGCTCTGGGATTAACCTAGTGAATCTCTTACGCACACCCTCCAGTGCCAGTACGTCCTTCCTCAAGTGAGACCAAAACTGAACACAATACTCCAGGTGTGGCCTCACTAACACCTTATACAATTGCAGCATAACCTTCCTAGTCTTAAACTCCATCCCTCTACCAATGAAGGACAACATTCCATTTGCCTTCTTAATCACCTGTTGCACCTGTAAACCAACTTTTTGCGACTCATGCACTAGCACACCCAGGTCTCTCTGCACAGCAGCATGTTTTAATATTTTATCATTTAAATAATCCATTTGCTGTTATTCATTATAAATGATTTGGAGGAAAATGTAACTGGTCTGATTAGTAAGTTTGCAGATGACACAAAGGTTAGTGGAATTGCGGATAGCGATGAGGACTGTCACAGGATACAGCAGGATTTAGATTGTTTGGAGACTTGGGCGGAGAGATGGCAGATGGAGTTTGATCCGGACAAATGTGAGGTAATGCATTTTGGAAGGTCTAATGCAGGTAGGGAATATACAGTGAATGGTAGAACCTTCAAGAGTATTGAAAGTCAGAGAGATCTAGGTGTACAGGTCCACAGGTCACTGAAACGGGCAACACAGGTGGAGAAGGTAGTCAAGAAGGCATATGGCATGCTTGCCTTCATTGGCCGGGGCATTGAGTATAAGAATTGGCAAGTCATGTTGCAGCTCTATAGAATCTTAGTTAGGCCACACTTGGAGTATAGTGATCAGTTCTGGTTGCAACACTACCAGAAGGATGTGGAGGCTTTAGAGAGGATGCAGAAGAGATTTACCAGAATGTTGCCTGGTATGGAGGGCATTAGCTATGAGGAGCAGTTGAATAAACTCGGTTTGTTCTCACTGGAACGACGGAGGTTGAGGGGCGAACTGATAGAGGTGTACAAAATTATGAGGGGCATAGACAGAGTGGATAGTCAGAGGCTTTTCCCCAGGGTAGAGGGGTCAATTACTAGGGGGCATAGGTTTAAGGTGAGAGGGGCAAGGTTTGGAGTAGATGTACGAGGCAAGTTTTTTCACACAGAGGGTAGTGAGTGCCTGGAACTCGCTGCCAGAGGAGGTGGTGGAAGCAGGGACGATAATGACATTTAAGGGACATCTTGACAAATACATGAATAGGATGGGAATAGAGGGATACGGACCCAGGAAGTGTAGAAGATTGTAGTTTAGTCGGGAAGCATGGTCGGCACGGGCTTGGAGGGCCGAAGGGCCTGTTCCTGTGCTGTACATTTCTTTGTTCTTTGTTATTCCTGCCAAAATGGATAACCTCACATTTGTCAACATTGTATTCCATCTGCCAGACCCTAGCCCATTCACTTAGCCTATCCAAATCCCTCTGCAGACTTCCAGTATCCTCTGCACTTTTTGCTTTACCACTCATCTTAGTGTCGTCTGCAAACTTGGACACATTGCCCTTGGTCCCCAACTCCAAATCATCTATGTAAATTGTGAACAATTGTGGGCCCAACGCTGATCCCTGAGGGACACCACTAGCTACTGATTGCCAACCCGAGAAACACCCATTAATCCCCACTCTTTGCTTTCTGTTAATTAACCAATCCTCTATCCATGCTACTACTTTCCCCTTAATGCCATGCATCTTTATCTTATCCAGCAACATTTTGTGTGGCACCTTGTCAAAGGCTTTCTGGAAATCCAGATATACCACATCCATTGGCTCCCCGTTATCTTCTGCACTGGTAATGTCCTCAAAAAATTCCACTAATTTATGAACCTTTATGAACCCATGCTGCGTCTGCCCAATGGGACAATTTCCATCCAGATGTCTCGCTATTTCTTCCTTGATGATAGATTCCAGCATCTTCCCTACTACCGAAGTTAAGCTCACTGGCCTATAATTACCCGCTTTCAGCCTACCTCCTTTTTTAAACAGTGGTGTCACCTTTGCTAATTTCCAATCCGCCGGGACCACCCCAGAGTCTAGTGAATTTTGGTAAATTATCACTAGTGCATTTGCAATTTCCCTAGCCACCTCTTAGCACTCTGGGATGCATTCCATCAGGGCCAGGAGACTTGTCTACCTTTAGCCCCGTTAATAGTCCAGAACCAGGTGTCACAGTGGAAGGATATGGAGTAAATCATTTAGGACTGAGATGAGGAAAAGTCACTTCACCCAGAAAGTGGTGAGCCAATGTAATTTGCTATCGCAGAAAGCAGTTGATGCCAAAAGATTGTATGTTTTAAATAAGGAGTTTGATCAAACTCTTGGGGCTAATGGGATCAAAGGATATGGGGAAGGTGGGGGGGGGGGGGGAAGAGGGAACAGGTTACTGAGTTGGATGATTAGCCATGATCATAATGAATGGTGGAGCGACTAAAGAGCCGAATGGCCTACTCTTTTCTGTGTTTCTATGAATGGATTGTGATTTTGTATTGTAAGATGTATCATATGAGGAACAATCCTGAGGCAGGTCACGCACACCCTGAACAGTCATTTCCTGACTTATTGCCAGTGGACTTTACAGCAGATGTCTGTTGTACTAGGAATAGTTTTATATGGGAAATCAAAAGAGAGCAGTAAATATAAAAATTGACATAAGGTGGGGAGAAGGAGAAAGAAATTCTGTAGATCTGCATTCTTTAAATGTTTTTGTGTCTAATAATGTTTTTATTTCAATATAGATCTACTGAGGGACAATAGTATGGAGGGCCTGCAACTAAATGGAATTTCTGTTCTTGATGACCATCGTGATGAATTTCGAGACATTGATGAGTCTGCATCGCAACTGAATATGCGTGGTGTCTTTCTCCATGTGTTAGGAGATGCCCTTGGCTCTGTTATAGTGGTGGTAAATGCACTGATATTTTACTTTGTTTGGAACCCATGTCCTGAAAATGGCCCATGCATTAATAAGTGTCTGCATGATCATTGTGTTGATCGTGAACATCTAAATGGCACACAGTCAAACATGTCTGAAAATAGTGAAAATTTTCCAGAAGCTGGACCCTGCTGGGTATTGTTCTTAGATCCCACATTATGCTGTATTATGGTATGTATCTTGCTGTACACTACCTATCCTCTTCTGAAGGAATCTGCTCTCATTCTATTACAAACCGTTCCTAAACAAATAGATATGCAGTTATTAAATGAGAAACTGCGCAACTTGGACGGTGTCCTTGCTGTACATGAGCTTCATGTCTGGCAGTTAGCTGGTAGTAGGATTATTGCAACAGCCCACATTAAATGCCGTGACCCAACTGCTTACATGGATGTAGCAAAACGCATTAAAGACTTTTTCCACGATGAAGGAATCCATGCCACCACCATCCAACCAGAATTTGCTACAGTAAACTCTGAATCACGTATTTCTCTTTGTGAACTGCCGTGCAAGACTCAGTGTGCCTTAAAGCAATGCTGCGGCAATGGGGAGAAGTCCTCTAGCGATTTAAAGTTGGAAACTCCATCCACTCATTCCCTCGAGGTCATCAGGGAATCTCCTGAACACCCCAGTGTAAGGACTGAAATAAATGAAGCTGGCAACAATGCAGTAAAAAACAAAGACACACAATATGAATCAGCTGTGTAAATTTAGCCAACCTAACTTTAAAAGTGATGTGGTACTTTATTGACTTCAAATTTTGGGATTGTCAACTGGAATTGATTGGCACTGAGTTAAAATAACCGTGGCAGATAACATCGATGTTATTGAACTTGTTCCACTGCTCGTTGATTTACAAATGGCACATTCCAAAGCAAACTCGTGGACAGCTGATCGGAAACTACTTGAATCTGTTATCACAGCTTTGTGACAAGCAATGTGGATAGTGCATCACTGACTATGTCAGCAGAAAAATGTATTTAATTATTATTAAAGGCGATATAGCATTTTGGGAAATTACTTAGGTTTTTCTACAAACAGTTTTATATAGATTGATGTGACAGTTGTACATCAGCTTGCAAAATGCTTTGTCCCCACCAATGTGTGTTGCTGCTATATAAAACTGGGGGAGGTGAGGAAGGGTTGTGGTGTGGAAAGCAGCCCACTGAAAACAGAGTGTTAAACCTAATAATTGGTATTACGCATGGGTAATTTTGCTTTGTGTGGTTAAAATGTGACCTTTTATCCTTTCTAGCAAGATTGCATTAATTGTATTTCTCTAAATTATTAGATAGTAAAAATGTTTTTGATACAGAATGATCTGTGTTAATCCATGCATCAATCCTGTTAATTATAAAACTGGTAATCGTAAGTAATGTTTTAACACTGACATGCATTTGTACCCCAGCCAATAACTTTGTTTCTGCCTTGTGGAGGAATAGCTTTCCTCTGGACCAGTTTGTAAAAAAAATATACAAAAATATGCAAGAACAAATGGTGTGGGCTTATTTTGGAAAAAAAATCAACCAAATCTGTAGGAATCTGATTTCTGAACCAGTACATTGAAGGTTGAGTGCATACTAAACAAATGAATGACTAGAAATGTACTGCTTAGTGATTTATTTTTAAGTTCATTTTTGGAATTGGTTGCTACCAGAAGTTCTGATAGTCCAATTTGGCATCATACACTGTTGTTCCAAACAGAATAAGGTATTTGGACTGCACACATGTATTTTACAGTGGCGAGAGTTCAGCAGGCATATATACTTAAACTACTCCGGTAGACTTTTGTAACTTCTACTTTGCTGTTGGCGGGGGATACAAAATCTGGATGGGTTTTTGTCTTTGATTTCTCCTCCATAAAAGCATTTTACAGATAAGTACCCAACGAGCGTTTGCTACGCAGTGATCAAGTAAAAAATACTTTGTCAAAAGCTGGGGAGAAAACATACTGTAGCTTTTTCTGTAACCTCCATTGCTATTTTGATAACCATTACTTTGAAGTTTTAAGCCAGTACTTTTGTAGACTAACAAATCCATGCCAGTTTGAGATTAGCCTGAATGGAGGTGTGAGGAAGCTGCAGAAATATAAATTGATCAACTTTTATTAAACATTAATTCCGTGTAATGATTACCATAAATTTTGATGAATCTAATGGCACCATGTTAACACTTTATATGACACACTTCTAAATCTCACAATGATTTCCACTGAAATTTTGATAAAAGCATACAATTTCCTCAAAATTGGAGCAGGTTTCAGTTTCCATATCTTCATTGCAGTTTTTAAACCTTACTTTTTTTTGCTCCCTTTTGTAGAAGTACTTTTGGATTTTAATGTGACATCATTTGTGGAAATTATGTTATGTTTTACATTGAGGAGCTTAAGTAAATTTACAGCCAGTGGCTACGCAATTCAGCTAATCTTAGAATGGTGGGGAGGAAGAAAATGTGAGATCAGGCTTGTTTTTGCGTTTTAAAGATGGTTGAAGATTGGAAATTTTTTTAGGCACAAAGTCCTCATTTATAGGCACGAAGTCCTCATTTATAGGTTCTAGGCTATGTGATGCTTTAAAAGAAGTTTGTAGGCAATTTCTGGAAAATAAATTTCATCTAAGATTCAAATTTAATGAAAGTGAGAAAAAAAACAGTAACATTTCATGATGGATGTGGCATGAACTTTCATAAAACATAGTGTGCACCCGAAGAACAAATCATTAGAAGCTTTAAATGTTTTGCCCAATGGTTTACAAGAATATAAGTGCTGAAACAAATCTTTTTTTGGGATCAATTTAATACTTTTGTCCCTCAAATTGTTTTGTTTCGTTCACAAATATTCCTGCATGTAAACTATGCTCCTCCATTTCAAACACACTTGGATCTATCTCATGAACATACACAGCTTCTACAACTGATTGAGCTTGTACATATTTTTACTGTTGGATATTATGTATTTGTGATGCTAATTAGAACACATTTATGGTAAAATCTTGTTTTAATCTATACCTACGTTGAGTATATTCTACTCTGGAGGAAGAAGTTTCATACAAAGTCTCAAACTTGGGTACGTTTTTGAAAGTGATTTAACTCTGAAGATATCTCCCAGTAGTCAGTAGAAGAATAATTTGATTTGGTCACCATATGTGGGTGACGTAACATTACTATTACAAAGCAAGTACAACATTTTGGGTCTAATGTTGATAAATATGAGAAAAGACTTTATACATTGGTAATTAGGACTTTGTTTTAGTTCTTGGAGGGAATGATTTGAAGCCAAAGTAAATTTCATACTGAGAGTTCCAGTGATACCACTAAGGAGTATTTATTAGACCAAAATTCAAGCATAGAATTCCTATTTAGAGGAAAGTAAGAATTCTATGTGCTTTACACTTTGAGATGACCCGAAAGACTTTGTTTCAGTCTATCAGCAGTTTGATCTTGTCCATTTGAAATTATAGGATGGTTTATAGGGATGGTTATTTAAAATCTGCTGCAGCTTTTTCAGTTGGTACAGTAGTAATTTGCTCTCCCCAAGTTAACAAGAAGAATTGATTAATTTCTGTTGCCAGTTGAAAATGAGATTTGTTGCTATTTTAAGCCTTATTTGTTCAAATTACATACAATGCAATAATTTTAATTTCATCCTTGGATCACAGATCATTACAATTATTAGGAAACTTACTATTGACTATAGAACTGGCTTGTCAGTAAAAGGTATGAAACAATGATATCTTTTGAAGTGAAGGTATGGAAGTGATGTGGTTTAGAATTATTCGACGAATGTTGAATGAAGTGTATGTTGTTTTGAAGAAACTGCCTCCAGGTAAGGTTTATCTTCTTCTTGGACAGTCCTTGGGGATTGAGGATGACTTGTTTCCACTCTGGTTCAGTGAGTTCTGAGATGGCTGATGAGTCCAATGTGTGGTCTGCAGACTCTTCCACATGCAGAGCAGGTGGTTCTTGAAGGGTTGGGTAGATGGTTGTTTGGAGGTTTGTACTCTACTTCCGATGCCTCAACTTCACCTCTGCATATTCCTGACAAAGTCTCTCAATATTTTTAGTGCCTTCCCGAATGAACCTTTTCCATTTTGGTTGGTAACAAGACAGGGTCTCCCATGAGTCACTGGGTATGTTTGACCTCTTCAGGGATGCTTTGAGAACATCCCGAAAGTGTTGTTGATGCTCAAGATAGGCAGGATAAATATATTTTTTTAAAGCTGTGTACTGTGACCAAATTGGTAATATGGCGATTCTTGTGTTAATCAAAGATTGACATCTCACTACCCACAACAGAAATGTGTTTTATTTCCTGCAGTCGCTTGAATCCATAAATAAATGTAAAGACCACATATTTCATAAGACAATACTGTGGTTTTATAGCTAAGACCGTACTGTTTTGTTCGGACTAAACCTGGCTGGGATGTATTCACAAATGATTTGGTGCATTTGATTTCTACGTTTGCTGTGTATCAGAATTGCTGCTGAAATACTGTGGATTTGCACAAATGTCCCAGAGTACTGAAAATGCCAGTTTCTTAGAGCAAATTATTCAATTTCTGTATTTATGTACTTTAATTTGGGTAGAATGTTTGAGAGGTGGTAGAAAAGCTGGATAAACTTTTTTTTCTTTTTTTAAATAAATTTTGTGGGGGAGGATGATCCTTGGGTTGTACAAATAATCGTGTATAATACAAAAGTGTGTTTATTTAAGAGATGTAACTAAAATCAGTGAAGAATTTTCCCCCCACAAGATTGTAACCGTTTCAAAATCTTTTAGTCCAATAGGTTGGACTTGCAAACAATATTCCAAGTTACACCTTCAGGTGCCCTGTGTCCTCTTACTGACTTCAAACACTCTAATATCTGTTCATCAGTTGACAAGGCTGATATGGCTCAGGTAATGAAAATTGTGCACGTTGGTTGGGGTACAGCAATTCAGGGGTTTTAGTTATGAGTATAAATATATTGAAGTAGTGCAGTGAGAAGAGCTGTAAGTGAGGCAGGTGTTAACATAATCAGATGATGTTAATCATCTAGAAATGAATCTTTGTGTCACTATTTTATTTAAAAGTAATATGTGGTATTTGAATAAGAAATCTCACCTTGAGCACTAACACTTTTCTTTTTCAGTATTTGATTTGTGTAGTGTGTTTTTTTTCGTCGTTGTTTACTTTAGTACTGTTGCCAGTCTAATTCTGGCTGTGATTCTGGTGTAGTTCTATGCACCATTTTCTTTGTTTTGTGAGTGAAAATCTGTACACGGTTACACTCCTCAACTGGAATTTGATTGCTATTGTAAATATTGCATTTTGTAATTTTCCAAAGTTATTCCAACTTCGTATAGTGACAATTTGAACATTTCAATGTACTGATACATTATAAACGTGGTCTTGACAAAATCTTGTTTGTGTGTCCTTTTTAGAAATTGCTGGTTCAGGTTAAATTTTTGGAATGCTTGCTAGGGTTTTGCTCTCTAATTAGATTAATCTTATTCTGCATACAAAGAATACCACTTTTATAACTTGACGTTAAGAATGATAACACAATAATTATGGAACATGAAATGGGTATTAGAAGGAAATCTTTGGTAGTGAGTTCATGGCCTGACAAATTGAAAATACCAAGCTTTTGTTGATTGGATTTGTTAGCTGTTGCTAGAATTAAAATTGATTTAATGCAGTTATGGCAGTGTTTATTTAGAATTTAAGCGCCACCTGGAAATCATCCGCAATCCATTAGCAAAATACTTCTAATATCGTTGAAACATTAAAATAATCAGGACTATTTAACAAGTGACTGGAATGATCTCTGTTTATGTTACCTAAGACAGGGTGCCATTGGGTGATCAAGGGTGTCTCTTGCCCCTTGGATGCAAACTATAATGCAATGTTTTGTTTTAAGTCAATGTCCTTGTACCTCAAGTTACTGATACTAATGAAGCTTGGTGTTCATTGAAACAACAGTACTACAAATAGTGCATTTCAAACCTTCACATTTATAAAATGAGTACAGGACAAATCGGTGACCCCAAAATAAAAGTCTAAATAACCGGGTTCCCCAAGTGCTGAAAGGCTGGATTGACCGGAATCTGGATTAGATTTGGCTCTAAAGCCATAGTTGGGACACCTTAAACTAAGAAGTTCCTTTTGTAGATTTTCATTTTTAAATTTAGAGTACACAATTATTTTTTTCCAATTCCGGTCCACCTAACCTGCGCATCTTTTGGGTTGTGGGGGGAGACCCACGCAGACACGGGGAGAATGTCAGTGTGGAGTTTGCACAATGACCCAGGGTCGGGATCGAACCCGAGTCCTCGGTGCCATAGGCAGCAGTGGTAACCATTGTGCCACCATCCCGCCTTTTTTGTAAACTGTTTCATGTGTTTTAAATCTCATATGATTTAGATTTAATGGCGTGGAAGGAACTTCTTAGATCAAGGTCTTCAACCTCAAGCTGCAGGGTGAAATATAATCCAGAATCCTGTCAAACCAGGCCATTCAACACCGAGTTTAATGGAAATTGGCACCTAACATTTGATCCTTACCCCAACTCAATTTATTGCAGTAAAGGTTTGATTCATACCAGGTGGAGAGTGATTGCGTCAGTTTAAATACATTGGCTGTTAATTATATGACTGACAACCTAGCTTATGAGCAGCAGAGTTGGGTTTCCCTGTCTGCTAGCAGATGAGGAAGAAGGAAATAGGGGAGCCATTATTCTGACAAAAGCATAATAATAAATTGATTTAGTGAAATGGCAACTTGACTTGGTGCCAGAAAACTGCAACCTGAACAAACAAACCAAAGTCGAAACTTCAACTTTTAGTTGGATAGCCTAAATTGAAATATTAATTTTAACATCCCAGGCATATCTCTTAAGAAAAATTGATTACCTATGTTTGCCTTTAGTCATAAATAAGCATAGGTAATTAACAGAACATAATTCCTTTACACCCTATCTTTTTTCTGTGTGAAAGAAATGGTAGCAGTGGGAGTATATATTTATAAATAAATTAAAAATATAAAGAAACATGACAGGAGGAACAATGAACTTGGTACATGCTTCAATGTCATGTTTTGCAATGAATGACTAATGTTGAAACGTGACCTTTTAACAGCGCACTTCATAGAATCTTAAAAGTGTTACAACGTGACGTTACAACGTGACATGTCCATGCTGGCTCTGCAAGATCTCCTCACAAGGAAGGAAAAATTGTAGAGTCTCAATTGTCACTTTTAGTGCTGTGAATAAAACACATTATTAACTTTTAATTATGTTAGATGTTGTGACATTTAGTCTGTTGTAATGTGGCAGGATAGTGTATTTATCATACAACT
The DNA here is from genome assembly GCF_047496885.1 of Scyliorhinus torazame. Taxonomy (NCBI): domain Eukaryota; kingdom Metazoa; phylum Chordata; class Chondrichthyes; order Carcharhiniformes; family Scyliorhinidae; genus Scyliorhinus; species Scyliorhinus torazame. Next base: position 328,281,336 of record NC_092707.1, on the reverse strand, counting down.
TTACAGCATGATTAATAGGTCTATGTCACAAAAACATGGAGAGCACACAAAGCAAAAGCTTGGGTGTGGGACAGTCTTCCTTCTCATGATTTGTGCTATGGTGGTCGATTTTCTGCTAAGCATTGCTTAGTATGATTCAGGAGCCCCACTCTACATGACAGACTCTGCCACATTTGCTGCGGAGGAAGACTAGGTGGAGAAAACATGATCTGCTATTTTCTCTGGGACCTCTTGACCAGCTGAGCTTTTCATTTCTGCTCATCTCTTCCAATGCCCTTCCAAACAGGAAGCCTCAAAAGGTCATGACCGTCTGCCAATTGTCAGTGTTGATGTCTGTGATCTTCACAGCTCACCTTGTAGCAGACACCCAGGAGTGTGTAACGGTGTGACCAGTTCACTTTGCAAAATCCTTTGGGTAAATGGCGGTCATCCACCCGATAAATTTGGTTGAGCCAGCGCAGACATTGTTGGCCTAGCAATGAGTGTATGCTGATTGAATGTGCACACTCCAGGATCTACAAGTTGGTGACCATGTTCTGCCACGAGGTGCCAAGAATACATCTACAGAGAAGGTGGAAACGTCAGCCTTTTTTCTTGCTAGGATATGTTGTCCAGGTCTCACCACCTGTAGAGGAATGCACTGGGGTCGCAGGCTTGGCTGACTTGCATTTTGGTGTTCTTGGTCAGGTTCTGTGTAGTTCCACATTCTCAGCTTGGATGTAACCACTACAGCTTTTGCAATGCATATGTTGATTTCAGTATCTCGTGACAGATTGCTGGTGATTGTGGAGCCTAGATATGTGAAGCTATCAATGACTTCCAACAGCACATTTTCAGTGCTGATAGATGGCAGTATGGCAACAATCTGGATCAGAACATTATCTTTCTGTTGCTGATGGTCAAACTAAACTCTTTACAGGTGTAAACATATCTGTCCATTTTCCTTTAAGGTGTTCCTCAATATGGATTGTAAGTGTGGCATCATCTGCAAAAAAAAAAACAATGACTGGGGTGTCAAATGAGAGAAAAGTTACTCCATATGTGGAAGTAATGGCATCATTGAAGAGCTGCTCCTCTGATCACAGGCTGGTTCTCTCCCACACTTGCTGATAGGCTCACTAGTGAGATGCAGTTGAGTAGTAGAGAAGTATTGGGGAACAAAACAAAGAATGCTGGAGAAGGCTAATTGCTTGCAATTATTTTTTTAAGTGAGACTCATTTCCAGTAAGCTACCAAATGTCAAATAGAATAGAAACATCGTATACATTCACTTAATAAATTAAAAATATCTTCTTCATAGATTCCAAGGATTAATGCATGTGTACAGTCTTTGGTATTTGTACCACCTTTACCTTCTCTATTTGTGTTATTTTTTTCAAGGTTTCCTCCATTGGATAGATAACTTACTATGTGACTACTTTACCTAATACAGAGTTAGTGAGAATGAAAAGAGAGCCCCTTGTTGCTAACGTTTGGTTGGCTCTTAAATGTTGCTCGTTGTGTCTTTACTTAATTTGCTCTGTTTCTATAACCTTTGCTCTAGAGTCGCCAGGTATCTTTACGATACCACCACGAGGTTCAAGTTCAAGTGCTGATCAATAACTCAATACACCAGTTAGTATGTTTCAAATCAAAACACGTTTATTATACACAGTCAATCACTACTCATGCATAAAACTCTACTTACTAGACTATTTCTAACACTAAAAGGCCTATACCTAGCTTTGGAACTGGCCCACCAGGTCAGGGGAACAAATGGCCTTTTGTTCGATTCTGAGTCTGCAGGCTTCAAAGCTGGTATAGGCTGGTAGCTAGGAGCGCCGATCTCGTAGTGTGCGTTGACTGGAGACTTACTTGGTGCAGCTACTAGGCAGGTTACGGTCAAGGGTTGTTTCGAGCTGCTGAGAGGTCCTGCCAAGAAGGATGAATTGAACTTGGGAACTTTATTTTATAGTCCCCAGGGGCTTCGCGCCCTTTTGGGCGGACCCCGTACCTGGTTCCAAGTGATTGGACAGTTCTGATCACTTGGGTCGATTTCTCCAATACTGGAGAATACCCACCTGATCGCTGGGTGGTTCCTAAGTGTCCGTTGGCCTTCCTTTGTCTTGGCTCCTGCTGGCGCCGAGGAGTCTGGCTTGGCCTTGTATACCTCAACTGTTTCATATTGTTCCCGGGGATCGCTCATTAATATGTAGATGGTTGTTAGTTTCAGTGCTGTCTGGGTTCCTGCAAGTTCTAATATACAGGAAACTTTGCACCTGCTGTTTTTCCTGCGTTGGCTGAATTTCCCTGCATTCTTAGCGGATCTCCATTTTAAGTCGGGAAGTGGCCAGGCTACACATCCTCCTTGTGATCCCTAACGCGAAGCGTGAAGGATCACATAACTGCGTCGTCTTCACTCCCTGACCCAGCGAGCACTCTTCCATGGCCTCTACACTGACCATAACTATGTACAAAAATTTTAACTGACAATTCTAAGTGGCGCTATGTCACAGCAGCGACATGCAGTACAACATATGTATAAAAAACGGTACCTCTAACTATCTTCCATAAACTACACTCACTTAAACATCCAATCATACTAAATTCCTAACAATACAAAAATAATAGCAGCATTCACATTTTCCTCTGGCTTGGCGGTCAAGCACAGAGTAGTACAATCTTTCAATTGCAAATGAGACATAGTTCTTTATTCACAAATGACGCAAAACAAATGTCCTTTATTGTAGATCAAGGGGTTCGGGGGCCTGGTGAAAATCGAAAATAGGGGATCTTATCCTGTATGCCGGGGTGCGAGAGCGGTAGGTTCTCCTTCGCCATTTTCTCATGCGGATAGTCTGTACGATGCTGCAGAATATCGCCAATGCTAAAAAGGGATTCAATTACGTATGAAAGGGAGTTTCACGTTATAAACCTATCACACCATGATGGTGTGTTACTTGTCACTGAGTGTTGCTGAGGTATGCCTTTTAGAAACTTGGGGCAAAATCTTATCAAACAAATGGCCACGTGTCAGGCTCAGTGAGGGGCGGGAAAATCAGGAAATTCTCTGGCGAGAATCGCATTTCCTGATTCTCAGTATTTCCGCCTGCACCACCGATCCCGTGCATGGCTAGTGCGGGCTCAAAATCTCCCCCTATGTAATACTATTTGATAGACCGAAATCATTTATGTTTATGTAACTACTACAACTATGTGCGGGAGTGGATTCAACCTTGTGTATTTAATGCTGATGCAAAGTTGAATCATAGAATCGTTACAGTGCAGAAGGAGGCCATTCGGCCCATCGAGCCTACACCGACCCTTCAAATGAGCACTCTACCAATATCCACTTCCTCTCTATTCACGTAACCTAAGCTGCACATCTCTGGACACCAAGGGACAATTTATCATGGCCAATCCATCTAACCTGATCATCTTTGGACTGTGGGGGGGAAACCGGAGGAAACCGAAGCAGACACTGGGAGAATGTACAAACTCCACACTGACAGTGACCCAAGCCGGAATTGAACCCGGATTCCTAGCGCTGTGAGGCAGCACTGTGCCACCCTAAGGTATTTGAATTAAAAGCTTCAACAAGACATTGGCTGTAATTTTCCACCCATTATCTATTAAACTATTTAGCCCATTTAAAACTTATGCCACCTAAACTTTGCATCAGCCCATTGATAGCTTCAAAAATATGCTCTCTCAATATTGGCTCTTGCTAGGGACTGTGATGCATGAAGATATGAAATGTGACGATGGGCGGGATTCTCTGACCGCATCCGCCCGGTGACCAGAGAATCCCACTGAGGATTTTTCCATTGTCCGCGTCTTGCCTGTGGTGACCTTGCGGTGGGCAGGGCGGAAGAATCCAGCCCTATGAGTGAAGTGCACAAGAGCTTATCATAAGCTGCATTCTATGTATACCAAATCTAGAATAGGATAGATTGATTGGGCCTGGAGGAGGCTTGTAGGGAGCATAAAAATCCTGTCGATGAGTTGGATCAAATCAAGTATAATAAAATACTGAGGATATTGGAAATCTGAAATTAAATCAACAAATACTAGGAAAAGTCAGCAGGTCTGGCATCAGCTGTGGAGATGTTAACAAATTTTACGTTTTGAACCTATATGAAGGCTCCAAGATCGTGCCATTATTATGGAACCAGATTAAATGTTTCAGTGCTGTATGCTGTTACATAATTCAAGGAAATTCCATCTTTTATTGCAGCAAACAGAACCGAGTTAGCAGCAGTGATGCTTTAGAAATTTCACAAAGGGGTTGTGAATATCCAAGGAGTGAGTTAATTTTTGTACACATGATTTGATAGATTTATTGGTGAATCCCATTGTAATTTGAAACGCATGTTCTGTTTATAATTTTTTGATTAAATAAAATGTTTAGTAACCCCACAGGTAATTGGCACTGGGGGATCAAAAAATGGTGGCAACGAGTATTGAAGACAATAAACCGAAATATAAGAACAAGAACCAGTTGGGTGTGCCCCTAAAAATTCATTTGAGGGAAATGAAAACATGTTTATAAATCTATATGTTAGCATCATATTTATTTTGTGTTTGCCTCAGTGGAATTATTTATAAATATCTATAATGGTATCTTTCCAAAGCACAGTTAAGCTCACTTTTTAAAGTTTTTCTGGCTAAAATGTATGTGCAACAAATACTGGAAGAAAGAGTATTTTAATCCTGCTTTCCATTCTATATGGTTGAGATAGGCTCCAGCTTTGTTTCAAATTATCTGACCACTAGCATTTCCAATGGAAAAAAAAAATAATATTTTTTTGTGAAATGCTACTCTAGGAGTTAAACAATGCCTAAAAATGTTGACAATTGACATTTGGAGAACTGAAGAATTTCTATAGTACTGAAGTTCTATAGTTCTATAGTTTTTCACAAAGCAACAGCCCCACAAGTAAGGACATTTGTGCAAAATTCTAATTATTTGGAAAAAGAGAAGGGAAGTCAGTTTCTCCATTCACAGCAGATTGACCATAGCTAACAATTCACCTCAAGTCTAAAACAATGTTTTATTGGTAGAGGGAGTGAGTTTCGGAGCCATGAGGTCATGTTGCAGCTGTACAAAACTGGTGCGGCCGCATTTGGAGTATTGCGTGCAATTCTGGTCACCGCATTATAGGAAGGATGTGGAAGCATTGGAAAGGGTGCAGAGGAGATTTGCCAGAATGTTGCCTGGTATGGAGGGAAGATCTTATGAGGAAAGGCTGAGGGACTTGCTGTTTTCATTAGAGAGAAGAAGGTTAAGGGGTGACTTAATTGAGGCATACAAGATGATCAGACGATTGGATAGGGTGGACAGTGAGAGCCTTTTTCCTCAGATGGTGATGTCTAGCACGAGGGGACATAGCTTTAAATTGAGGGGAGATAGATATAGGACAGATGTCAGAGGTAGGTTCTTCACTCAGAGAGTAGGAAGGGCGTGGAATGCCCTGCCTGCAACAGTATGGACTCGCCAACACTAAGGGCATTCAAATGGTCATTGGATAGACATATGGACGATAAGTGAATAGTGTAGATGGGCTTTAGAGTGGTTTCACAGGTCGGTGCAACATCGAGGGCTGAAGGGCCTGTACTGCGCTGTAATGTTCTATGTTCTACCCTCCAGCACCATTCCTATATCCCTTAATTCCCCTGTGGATTAATTGATTCTTGGGTACTATCTTGGATAGACCCAATAACAGAATGCTGAGCTTTCTGGGAATGAGAAATTTCAAAGATCCACACCCTTTGAGTGAAAAAATTTCTCCTCACCTCAGTTTAAATAATCAACCTTTATCCTGCAACACTGATTATGTATTCTAGATCCCCCGGGCTTTTACCCTAACAAGAGCCTGAACAATTGTATATATTTCAAAGCGGCATCAATCATCAATGTTGGAGAATATTGGCCCAGTCATCCACTTCGCTCCTCACAGGACAATCCCCTCATCCCAGGAACCAGCCTGGTGAACTTTCATTGCGTAGCTTCAAGGACAAGTATGCCTTCCTCTGATATGACCACAAAGCTGCAAACACTATCCCAGGCGTGGCCTCACCAATGCTCTGATAGAAATCTGATAATATTTCTGTTAATATCATTTGCCTAACCGAAGGGTCCTGGAAATCCACAATAAAATCAGCATCTGTAGGGAATAGAACTTGATGAAAGGTCACAACTTGAAACATTAGCATCTGTAAGGCGAAAAACCAAGTTGCAAAACCTACTGAGTATTTCTTGCATTTTTTGTTTATTTAGTAGAAGGTTCTGGAAATTTTCAACCACAACTGAAACTCGGCTATCCCGAGTGCAAAATTTTTGTGGCCATTTGTCTTGGCTGTTAGAACACTTCGCGCTAGAACAATGTTTTATCTTGGAGGACAAAGAGGGAGGAAAGTTGATAGGAAGCCATTGTACTCATCAGAACATCACTCTCACAATGATGGGGATCAGGGTGGACACAGAATCACAATGTTGTTACAGTTTAGATGTTTTGCTGTTTCATGTTCTTTAAGCATACCATGAATGGAGTACTAATTGCCGCTTAATTATGGTGTACTGATCAGAGATCATGGGAGCACACCCTTGTATTATCAGTGAGGGCTAACTGTCAGACCATTACATTCACGCTAAAACATACATAAATCTGTAGTCATAATGTACAGAACCAGTAAAGCACAGCAACAAACCATGTAATCATTAAACGATAAGACTATTTATTTACTGGGGTTAACATGTACTTTTTAGAATGCATTTCTCATTTTAAATTGAGTAATCTTTTGATGACATCTTAAAGGAATGTATGTTAATACTCCTAAATGTCAAGCGAATTGAATTAAAATATATTGTGGTAGATTTTCACTTTGCGGTCATCTAAAACGGGTTTCAATGAATTACACTTTTTTTTGCTGAAAATAAATAATTCCTGATAATTGGATTAGACACGTGACAAATCCAATCCAAATATCAGGAATGCAAAGTCATTGAGAAAAATCTAATTAACATTCTAAAGTTAAACGGTACATAGCTATCATCAAGTTCAAATCAGATGTTTGCATTCCACATGTCACCTAGTCTTGTATATCTGTTATTAATTAAATTAATGTTGAAGCTTTATGTCAATACTAGCCTTTTAACTAATTTATAGATCAATCGGTCTGCGAGGTGCCTTACAAACGCCTGGGCTTGGGCTTCCATTTTACCATTTGGTGACAAAGGACATTTTCTTTATTAATCGTTTTATTGGCATTTTCAAAATGATATACATTTGCCATTCGTTTTCATTTATTGTACAGTCACAAAGGTTTCTTCTTGGGTTTCTCTATTTACAGTCTGCTGCCGCCTGGCTCAGCATACAATCCTCCCTATTCCCCCCGTCCCTTCCCCCCTTTATCACTGCTGCTCCCCATTTTTAATTGCTGGGTTTTGCTACCTCACCTTGCTCCCCCCCCTTCTCCCCCAGTCCTCCCTCGCTTTCCTCTTTCTATCTTGTCCTGGCTATTTCTCCCTGGATACTGGCTATTTATTTGTGTTGGCCACAAACAGATCTCGGAACAGTCAGGTGAATGGCTTCCATGTTTTGTGGAAGCCCTCTCCGACCCACGGATGGTGAATTTGATTTTCTTCATTTGGAGAAATTCTGGTAGGTCAGACAGCCAGTCTGCAGTTTTAGGTGGTGCTGCTGGTCATTAAGCAAGCAAGATTCTACGGCGGGTGATCAAGGAGCCAAAGGCAAGGGCATCCGCCCTCTTCCCCATGAAGAGACCTGGCTCATCTGATACCCCGAAGACCGCCACTTTCGGGCATGGCTCCACCCTCATCCACACCACTTTGGGACATTACCTTGAAGAAGGCTGGCCTGTACCCAGCAAGTCTGGGGCAAGACTAGAACATGTGGGCATTGTTGGCTGGGCCTCCTTGGCACCGTTCACATCTATCCTCCACCTCTGGGAAGAACCTGCTCACTTGGGTTCTGGTCAAGTGGGCTCTATGTACCACTTTTATTTAAAAAAAAATATATTAAAGTTTTTTAACACAATTTTTCTCCCTTACAAACAATAACCCCCCCCCCCCCCCCCCCCACGTAACAAAAAAAAAGAGAAATCGCGCAGAGCAAGATATATACAATGCAAAATGATATATCACCCGTACGTGCCAGTTTCCCCAACCCTTCATGTCATCTCTTGCTCATCCACCCTCCCAGGCAGTCCCCCCCCCCCCCCCCGCCCCAGGACGTGTCTCTTCCCCCCCCCCCTGCCCCCCCCAAGGTTCCTGCTGCTGCTGACCGACCTTCCTCTAACGCTCCGCGAGATAGTCTAGGAACGGTTGCCACCACCTGTAAAACCCCTGCGCAGACCCTCTCAAGGCGAACTTAATCCTCTCCAACTTTATGAACCCAGCCATATCATTTATCCAGGCCTCCAGGCTGGGGGGCTTCGTCTCCTTCCACATTAGCAAGATCCTTCGCCGGGCTACTAGGGACGCAAAGGCTAGAATGCCGGCCTCTTTCGCCTCCTGCACTCCCGGTTCGTCCACTACTCCAAATATTGCTAGTCCCCAGCTTGGCTTGACCCGGACTTTCACCACCTGAGATATTGCTCCCGCCACTCCTCTCCAGAACCCCTCCAGTGACGGGCATGACCAAAACATATGGACATGGTTCGCCGGGCTCCCTGAGCACCTTCCACATCTGTCCTCTACCCCAAAGAACCTACTCAACCTCGCCCCCGTCAAGTGCGCTCTGTGGACCACCTTAAATTGTATCAGGCTGAACCTGGCATACGAGGAGGAGGAATTAACCCTACCTAGGGCATCAGCCCACAGACCTTCCTCGATCTCCTCCCCCAGCTCCTCCTCCCATTTACCATTCAACTGTAGATGGGCTTTAGAGTGGTTTCACAGGTCGGCGCAACATTGAGGGCCGAAAGGCCTGTACTGCGCTGTTATGTTCTATGTTCTTCTACCAGCGCTTCCCCCTCTTCTTTCAACTCCTGGTGTATTTCCGACACCTTGCCCTCCCCGACCCATACACCCGAGATCACCCTATCTTGAACTTCTTGTGCCGGGAGCAACGGGAATTCCCTCACCTGTCGCCTCACAAAAGCCCTCACCTGCATATATCTAAAGGCATTTCCTGGGGGTAACTCAAACTTCTCCTCCAGTGCCCCTAGGCTCGCAAACGTCCCGTCGATGAACAGGTCCCCCATTCTTCCAATCCCCGCCCGATGCCAGCTCTGGAACCCCCCGTCCATCTTCCCCGGGACAAACCGGTGGTTACCCCTGATCGGGGACCACACCGATGCTCCCATTGCACCCTGGTGCCGTCTCCACTGGCCCCAGATCCTTAGCGTTGCCGCCACCACCGGGCTCGTGGTATACTTTGTCGACGAGAGTGGTAGCGGTGCCGTCACCAACGCCCCCAGGCTCGTTCCTTTACAGGACGCCATCTCCATCCCCTTCTATGCCGCCCCCTCTCCCTCCATAACCCACTTGCGGATCATCGCCACATTTGCTGCCCAGTAGTAGCTCCCCAGGTTTGGCAGCGCCAACCCTCCTCGGTCCCTACTGCGTTCCAGGAACCCTCCCCTTACTCTCGGGGTCTTATTCGCCCACACAAACCCCATAATACTCCTGCCTACTCTCTTAAAAAAGGCCTTAGTGATCACGATGGGAAGGCACTGAAACACAAACAGGAACCTCGGAAGGACCACCATTTTGACCGACTGCACTCTACCCGCCAGCGAGAGCGGTAACATGTCCCATCTTTTGAAATCCTCCTCCATTTGCTCCACCAACCTCGTCAGATTCAGTTTATGTAAGGTTCCCCCAACTCCTGGCTATCTGGATCCCCAGATACCGAAATCTCCCCTCCGCCCTTCTCAGCGGTAGGTCCCCTATTCCTCTTTCCTGGTCCCCCGCCTGTAATACAAAGAGCTCACTCTTCCCTACATTGAGCTTATAGCCCGAAAACTCCCCAAACTCCCTTAGAGTCTGCATGACCTCCACCATCCCCTCCATTGGATCCACCACGTACAGCAACAGGTCACCCGCATATAGCGACACCAATGCTCTTCTCCCCCTCGGACCACCCCCTTCCATTTATTAGACTCCCTCAATGACATGGCCAATGGTTCGATCGCCAATGCGAACAACAGGGGGGACCCCTACCTCGTCCCTCGGTACAGTCGAAAGTACTCCGACCTCCGCCGGTTCGTCACTACACTTGCCATCGGGGCTCTGTAAAGGAGCTTAACCCAACTGATAAACCCTACCCCGAACCCAAACCTGCGCAGCACCTCCCAGAGGTACTCCCACTCTACTCGGTCAAAGGCCTTCTCCGCGTCCATAGCTGCCACTATCTCCGCTTCTCCCTCCTCCGATGGCATCATTATCACGTTTAAGAGCCGCCGCACATTGGTGTTTAGTTGCCTGCCCTTTACAAATCCCATCTGGTCCTCGTGGATTACCCCCGGGACACAGTCCTCGATCCTCGTGGCCAGCACTTTTGCCAGCAACTTTGCATCCACATTGAGGAGCGAGATCGGCCTGTACGATCCACATTGCAGTGGGTCCTTGTCCCGCTTTAGGATCAAAGAAATTGTCGCTTCCGACATTGTCGGGGGCAGGGTCCCCTCCTCTCTTGCCTCATTAAAGGTCCTCACCAGTAGCGGGGCCAACAGGTCTGCGTACTTCCTGTAGAACTCCACCGGGAATCCGTCTGGTCCCGGGGCCTTCCCTGCCTGCATGCTCCCCAAACCCTTGCTCAGCTCCTCCAACCCAATTGGTGTCTCCAAACCAGCCACCTCTTGCTCCTCCACCCTCGGGAATCTCAGCTGATCTAGGAATCGTCTCATCCCCTCTTCCCCCGCTGGGGGCTGGGATCTGTACAGCTCTTCATAAAAGGCCTTGAATACCTCGTTTATTTTCGGCGCACTCCGAACCGTGGCTCCACTTCCATCTTTGACTCCCCCTATTTCCCTCGCTGCCATTCTCTTACGGAGCTGGTGTGCCAGCATCCGACTAGCCTTTTCCCCATACTCGTAGGTCGCCACCTGTGCTTTCCTCCACTGTGCCTCCGCCTTCCCTGTGGTCAACAGGTCAAACTCCGTCTGGAGCCGTCGTCTTTCCCCAAGTAATCTTTCCTTCGGGGCCTCTGCGTATCTCCTGTCCACTCAAAACTCCCCCACTAACCTCTCCCTTTCCATACCCTCTGTCTTCTCCCTATGAGCCCTAATGGAAATTAGCTCTCCCCTGATCACCGCCTTCAACGCCTCCCATACCACCCCCACCTGCACCTCCCCGTTGTCGTTGGCCTCCAAGTACCTTTCGATACACCCCCTCACCTTCCCACACACCCTCGTCCGCCAGCAGTCCCACATCCAGCCGCCACAATGGGCGTTGGTCCCTCTCCTCTCCCAGCTCCAATTCCACCCAGTGTGGGGCATGGTCCGAAACGGCTATAGCCTAATACTCCGTCCCCTCCACCCTCGGGATGAGCGCCCTACCCAGAACAAAGAAATCTATCCGGGAGTAGGCTTTGTGTACATGGGAGAAGAAAGAAAATTCCCTGGCCTGCGGCCTTGCAAACCGCCATGGATCCACTCCCCCCATCTGATCCATAAACCCCCTAAGTACCTTGGCCGCCGCAGGCCTCTTTCCAGTCCTTGATTTGGAGCGGTCTAGTGCTGGATCCAACACTGTATTGAAGTCCCCTCCCATTATCAGGCCTCCTATCTCCAGGTCCGGAATGCGCCCCAACATGCGCTTCTTGAATCCTGCATCATGCCAGATCGGGGCATATACGTTTACCAACACCACCCACATCCCTTGCAGCCTACCGCTCACCATTACATATCGCCCTCCATTGTCCGCTACAATAGTCTTGGCCTCAAATGACACCCGCTTTCCCACCAATATTGCCACCCCTCTATTCTTCGTGTCCAGTCCCGAGTGGAATACCTGTCCTACCCATCCCTTTCTTAGCCTGGCCTGGTCCGCCACCTTCAGGTGTGTCTCTTGAAGCATGGCCACGTCCGCCTTCAGTCCCTTTAAGTGCGCGAACACTCGAGCCCTCTTCACCAGCCCATTCAGGCCCCTCACATTCCACGTTATCAGCCGGATTGGAGGGGCTCTCACCCCCCCCCCCCCCCCCCCCCCAACGCCCCGCCGACTAGTCATCTCCTTTTCTAGGCCAGTCCCGTGTCCACACCTCCCTCACCCTCCAGTCCCCCAGAGGGGGGGATCCCCGTCCCGACCACCTCTTCTGTGTCCCATTCCCTTTCGGCCAGTGCAGCAGCAACCCTTACTCCCCCCCCCCTCCCCTCCCCCCGCTAGACCCCTGTCTAGCTTTTTTGCTCCCCCCATGTCACTCCCGTAAGTCAGCTGACACCTGCTGACCCCGGCTTCCCCCGCTGTCCCATTGACCTCCCCGCGTGGGAGTCTCCCAATCCATATGCATTCCTTCATTCCCCTTCCCGCCTTTCTTCCCGCGCGCGGGAAAACACCCCGCGCTTTCCAAAGCCCGCTCCGCCCTCTCTGGCGCAGCTCCTGTAGCGGCCTTGTCTCTCTCCCCCAGCCCATGTAACATTTCCTGCGCGTGATTGACCCCCTATATACAACAACCATCACACATCAAACCCCAAAACATCCCCCCCACCCTCACAAACCCTCAGTTAGAGTCCAACTTTTCGGCTTGTACAAAGGTCCACGCCTCTTCAGGCGTTTCAAAGTAATAGTGTTGGCCTTGTATGTGACCCACAGTCGCGCTGGCTGCAGCATTCCAAATTTCACTTCTTTCCGGTACAACGCCGCTTTGGCCCGGTTGAAACCCGCTCTCCGCTTTGCAACCTCCGTGCTCCAGCCTGGGTATATTCGGATCTCTGCATTGTCCCACTTACTGCTCCGCTCCTTCTTGGCCCATCTCAGGACCCACTCTCTGTCCGTGAACCGATGGAACCTCACCACCATCGCCCTTGGCGGCTCATTTGCCTAGGGCTTTTTCGCCAGCACCCGATGTGCCCCGTCCAACTCCAGCGGCCTCGAAGGGGCCTTTGTGCCCATCATCGCCTCGAGCATCGTGCTCACGTATGCCCCGGCATCAGCCCCCTCCACTCCCTCAGGGAGACCCAGGATTCGCAGATACTTTCTCCTCGACCTGTTCTCCAGGTCTTCGAGTCTTCCCGCCCACCTCTTGTGTAGCGCCTCGTTCTGCTCCACTCTCACCGCCAGGCCCACGAGCTCGTCCTCGTTCTGACTGACTCTTTTCTGTACCTCCTGAATCTTAGTTTCGTGGGCCTTCTGGGTGATCCCGAGTCCTTCAATTGCCAAAAGCATAGGCGCCAACATCTCCTTGCGCATCTCCTCGCGCTGCTCCTCGAAGCAGCGCTTGATGAACTCCTGCAGCTTCCCTTTGTCCCTGGCTGCTGCCATTTTGTTTTCTTTCCCTCGCTTCTCCCGTTGCTCCAGTGTCGCTCCTTTGGCCGTTACACTTCTGGTCTATTTAAAAAGTCTATGGAAACTCCTGAAAAAGGTCTGAGAGTCAGTTCCAGACGGGAGCTGCCGAATGCGCGACCTACTCCTCCATGGCTGCCACCGGAAGCCTCGTCCCTGCTTCTTCAATGGCCTTGGTAGATCTTTTCACAGTTGTTCCCTCTGCTGCTAGAATTCACCTTTGAATCAGATTGCAGCTTTAAGCTTGCCCTTCCCTCGCCTGCATGCTGGAAGAGGCTTTTGTCTAAACCTGCAGCTCAAGCCAAATCTTTTACTGTTTCTGCCGGGTCTGGTAGCCAAAATACATAACATTCCTGGGGGACACTGTCAGGGGAATGCTGCAGTCTTCTTCCCACACCGGGAAATGTCAAACAAATGCCGTGGGGGGCCTGTAAAAGAGCCCAAAAGTCCGTTCCAAGCGGGAGCTACCGAATATGCGACCTAGCTCTGCATAGCTGCACCCGGAAGTCTGTGTACCACTTTTAGCTGCGTTAGGTTGAGCCTCAAGCATGTGGAGATAGAGTTGACCCTGTGCAGTGCTTCGCTCCAGAATCCCCATCCTATTTTGAACCACAAGTCTTCCATTTCCTCCTTGTCGTGTCCAGTTCGGTGTCGGCCCTCTAGCAGTCGTTCGTACATGTCACTACAGTTCCCTCTGCCTAGGATGTCTGCGTCCAGTAGTTCTTCTAATAGTGTCTGTCATGGTCATGGGTATCTAATAATGTCTGTCGTAGTCATGGCTATGTCCTTGTCCCCTTCCGTAGGAAGTTTTTAAGCTGCAGGTATCCGAGTTTGTTGCCTTTAACTCGTTGGAATCTCTGCGTCAGTTCTTCCAGTGTTGTGATCCTACCGTCAGTGTATAGGTCCCTGACTGTCAATGTCCCCCCCGTCCTGTCTCCACCTTTTGAAGGTGGCGTTGGTGACTGCTGATGTGGACAAAGGACATTTTTAATTTCATGCTGCTTTGAATACAGCAATTTTCCCAATTTGACCCAGGACAGAAGCTTTGTTGGGAAGAAAATGCTAAGCCAATATATATTTATAACAGAGGTACCTATTGCATTGAAGTGTTCTACTATGAGGGTTGAGATATTCTTGTTCATAAATAACGTTCAAGAAATTTTGATTTCTTAATGGTTCAGATAGTTTCTTGCCTAGCATCCAGGAACAATTCCCATGCATGAGCAGTCATGTGGAACAGTGTTTAGTGAGATAAATGTGTAGCGTTTGTGTGATCTCTGTACTGTTCTCACAGTTCTGCAGAATTAGTGCCAAATAAGTAACTGAGAGATAAAGACTGATTGTCTTTGGGAACAAAATAATTGGAAAATTGCCAATCTCAGCAGCATCCATAGTCAGTTTGGGTGTGAAATTTTTTTAGGTTTTCAGAATTGAAGGATCATATTTCAATATGACTTAAGGATGCTGATAGCACAGTGTGAGAAACTACAGCTTATTAAGACAATGCCAATGACTTTTTTTGTCTATATCATAATTTGGCAATTCAGTTGAGTATCAGGTGCAGAGTCAGATGCTTGGCATTCTGACAGCATCGCTCAATCTTTCTTTTTAAAAATAAATAAATAAATACCACAAGCTATCAAAAATCACAGAAATACAGTGCAGAAGAGGCCCTTTGGCACATCGAGTCTGCACCAGCGCATGAAAATCACCTGACCTACCTACCGAATCCCATTTGCCAGCACTTGGCCCATAGCCTTGAATGTTATGACATGCCAAGTGCTCATCCAGGCACTTTAAAGGATGTGAGGCAATCCCCCTCTACCACCCTCCCAGGCAGTGCATTCCACACCATCACCAACCTTTGGGTAAAGAGGTTTTTCCTCACATCTTCCCCCTCTTTCCCCCCCCCCCCAAAAAAAAAAATTCTGCCCCTCACCTTGAACTTGTTTGTGTCCCCTCATGACTGACCCTTCAACAAAGTGGAACATGTGCTCCCTATCTATCCTGTCCATGTCTCATTATCTTGTACACCTCAATCAGGTCGCCCCCTCGGTCTTCTCTGCTCCAACAAAAACAACCAAAGCCTATCCAACCTCTCTTCATAACTTAACTGTTCCATCCCAGGCAACATCCTTGTGAATCTCCTATGCACCTTTTCTCTGCACACCTCCAGTGCAATAAAATCCTTCCTATAATGCACCGACCAGAACAGCACAGTGCTCCAGCTATGGCCTCACCAAAGTTCTATACAACTCCAACATGACTCCTTGCTTTTGAAATCTATGCCTCAATTGATAAAGGCAAGTGTCCCATATGCATTTTTCAGCACCCTATTTACCTGCCCTTCCTCCTCCAGAGATCTATGGACAAACACGCCCAGGTCCCTTTGTTTATCGGAACTCCCAGATTTATGCCATTCATTGAATACTTCCGTGTCAAATTACTCCTTCCAAAGCGTATCACATCTCACTTTCCAGGGTTAAATTCCATCTGCCACTTATCTGTCCATTTGACCATCCCGTCTATATCTTCCTGTAACCCAAGATGCTCAAACCTACTGTTAATCACCTAGCCAATATTTGCGTCATCCACAAACTAACTAATCCTAACCCGCCCCCCATGTAGTCATCTATGTTGTTTATATAAATGACTAATAATAGGGGACCCAACACAATTCAGTATGCCACTGGACACTGGCTTCCAGTCACTAAAGCAGCCTTCTTCTCATCATCCTCTGTCTCCCACAATTAAGCCAATTTTGAATCCACCTTATTAAATTATCCTGTATCCCATGTGCATGCCTTCTTTATAAGTCACCCATGTGGGACTTTTTCAAAGGCTTTGCTGAAATCCATATAAATTATATCAACTGCACTACCCTCATCTACACACCTGGCCACTTCCTCAAAAAAGTAAATCAAAATTGTTAGGCATGACTTCCCTCTGACAAAGTCATGCTGGCTAATAATAATAATCTTTACTTGCATCACAGGTAGGCTTACATTAACACTACAATGAAGTTGCTGTGAAAATCCCCAAGTCTCCACACTCTGGCGCCTGTTCGGGACACCTGAGGGAGAATTCAGAATGTCCAATTCACCTAACAAGCACGTCTTTCGGGACATGTGGGAGGAAACCGGAGCACCCGGAGGAAACCCACGCAGACGTTGGGATACCATGCAGACTCCGCACAGGTAGTGACCCAAGCCGGAATCAAACCCCGGTCACTGGCGCTGTGAAGCAACAGCGCTAACCACAGTGCTATCACTGATCAAACTTTGCCTCTCCAAGTGGCGATAGATTCACTTGTTCTGAATTTTCTTCAATAGCTTACCTATCACTGACCTGAGATTCACTGGTCTGTAGTTCCTGGCTTATTTCGGCAATCCATAGTGGAACCACAGCTGTTCTCCAGTCCTCTCCCCCCCCATTCCTACATTCTCATTCTCTTGGGTGAAGACTGATGTGAAGTATTCGTTCAACGCTCCACCCACAAATTGGGCACTACTCTTTCCCTGGTTATCCTCTTCCCATTGACATATTTATAGAATAGCTTGGGATTTTCCCGACTTTTACGAGTCACAGGTTTCTCATATCCCCTCTTTGCTCTCCTAATTGTTTTCTTAAACTCCACCCTACACTTTCTGTACTCCACTAATGCCTCCGTTGATTTGCTCCCCTCGTACTTGCTAAAAGGTTCTTGTCCTTCTCATCGTATCCTGAATGTCTCTGGTCATTCATGGTTCTCTAGGCTTGTTACTCGCTCCTATCACCCTAGAGGGAACATGTTGGGCCTGTACCCTCCCCATTCCCTTTTTGAACACCTCCCACTGTTCTTCTGTAGATTTCCTCACAAGTAACTCTTCCCAGTCTACCTCCGCCAGATCCTGCCTTATTTTACCAAAATTCGCTCTTCCCCCAATCCAAAACATTTATTGCAACTTTTCTATTTCTTTGTCCATAGTAAGCTTAAATTGTACCATGTTGTGGTCCATACCACTAAAATGCTCCCCCACCACCACATTTGCCGAGCTTCATTCCTCAGAATTAGCTCCAGCACTGTGCCCTTGTTGGACCCTCTATATATTAACCTAAAAAGTTCTCCTGTGTACGCTTTAAGAGATCCACTTCATCTAAGCCCTTAACACAGTGACGATCCCAATTAATGTTGGGAAAGTTGAAATCACCTAATATAATTACCTTATTATTACACACCTCAACGCATTGTGCAGGTATTTGCTCCTCAATTTCCCACCGACTATCTGGGGGTCTATAATAAACACCTAGCATTGTGCTGTCCCTTTTGTATTCCTAAGCTCTACCCACAAAGTTTCATTCGATGCCCCCTCCAAGATATCCTTTCTCCTCACTGCATAATCCGCTCTTCCTTGGGTGTGGGTCTTACCCTATCTGTGTACCACATTTTGTTACAATCCATCTATTAGCTTTTGAGATATGTTGTTTACAAGGGTGAAAACATTACTTCCACCCATCTTCAGTGGCTGAGGTAAAAATATGAAAATGTACATACTGCTTGCTACATTGTTATAATCATCTGTATTTTGCAGTCAGTGATGAAATTATCACCCTCACTGCTGATCTGGAAGAAAACCCTCACCATTGTGGTGTGGATTTCACCTTTCCTAATTTGAAGCTGGTGCTAAGTAAAGGAGAACTCCAGGTGTTCACCAACGGTGATGCAATTAAACAATTACATTGGAAAAATAGCAAATGGGAAGTAAAATGTACTGATTATCCATAGCTTTTTATACATTTGACAGATCCTGATTTGTCAAATTAGAAACTCACTCTCTTCCATAATTTACATTACCCAAATCAGCAGTTTTACAAGCTAAACAGATGGCGCTAAAATGGGTAACTTATGAAACTATTTCAGACATTCCTCACACTATTATAAATGTACCGCACAAGTGGTATTGTGGTATTGCCACTCGACTTGTAATCCAGGTAATGCTCTGGGGATATGGGTTCAAATCCTGCCATATCAGATGGTGAAATTTGAATTCAATAAAAATCTAATGATGAATATGAAGTAATTATCGATTGTCGTAAGAACTCATCTAGTTCACTACTTCAGGGAAGGAAATCTGCTATCCTGACCTGGTCTTACCTACATGTGACTCCAAATCCACAGCAATGTGGTTTACTCTCAAATGCCCTCTGAAATGGAGGGCAGTTAGGGATGGGCAATGAGTGCTGGCTCAGTCAGCAATGCCCATGTCCTGTCAAATGAATTTTAAAAAACTGACATTTTCAGTATATTTTGCAGGGAGCTGGATTAATTATTTATAACGATGCCAACAATTTTCATAGATTTTATTTTCGCATTTAATTGTTCCAAGTTTGATATCTGTGGGTGTGAAAAATGAATGCATTCACTGACGTAAAGTCCTTTGCCACCAACATATGGAATATTCAACTGTGTGTATGTTTTGGATTTGCCCCATTTTCTCTGCGGTTTCGCTACTTCCCTTTATAAGACTTATTGGATATTTTACATCCTCACATTTCAGACTAGCACTAAATAAACAAGTCAAAATGTGGAGAAAAACTTGCATTTTAAAAATCTAGTTGATAGTAATAACACTTGGTGTGTACAGAACTGGTGTGCCCTAATTATAATGTGATGATTGAGGAATGAATCAAGAATGGTTATTGTAGCGGAGAGAGAACTCGTGGTGGAGACTAGTAACTTTAAAAAAGAAATTTGAACTCAGTTATTAACTGAAAGAATTACACCACAAGGTTTCTTGTACGTACAAGAGTTACACAATATTAACGACACTGTATATTTTAAAACCTATTTTAAACTTGAAAATCTCGGCAGATCACTTACCTTTCGATTTTTATTTACACCCAAGAGATCCTTTGTACATCACTTCTTGTGTCGGATCTCACAATTGCCAACTGTTTCCACCATGCTGGGTTCCAACAGGCTATGATTGCACATGAAGCTGCAAGTGTTGGGCACACTGGATAAGTGGAGCTTGTTCAAGGATCAGCTACTGCGTGTTCTTGATAAGTATGTACCGGTCAGGCAGGGAGGAAGGCGTCGAGCGAGGGAACCGTGGTTTACCAAAGAAGTGGAATCTCTTGGTAAGAGGAAGAAGGAGGCCTATGTGAAGATGAGGTGTGAAGTTTCAGTTGGGGCGATGGATAGTTACAAGGTAGAGAGAAAGGATCTAAAGAGAGAGCTAAGACGAGCAAGGAGGGGACATGAGAAGTATTTTGCAGGTAGGATCAAGGAAAACCCAAAAGCTTTCTATAGGTATGTCAGGAATAAGTGAATGACTAGGGAAAGAGTAGGACCAGTCAAGGACAGGGATGGGAAGTTGTGTGTGGAGTCTGAAGAGATAGGCGAGATACTAAATGAATATTTTTCGTCAGTATTCACCCAGGAAAAAGATAATGTTGTGGAGGAGAATGCTGAGACCCAGGCTAATAGAATAGATGGCATTGAGGTACCTAGGGAAGAGGTGTTGGCAATTCTGGACAGGCTGAAAATAGATAAGTCCCCGGGTCCTGATGGGATTTATCCTAGGATTCTCTGGGAGGCCAGGGAAGAGATTGCTGGACCTTTGGCTTTGATTTTTATGTCATCATTGGCTACAGGAATAGTGCCAGAGGACTGGAGGATAGCAAATGTGGTCCCTTTGTTCAAAAAGGGGAGCAGAGACAACCCCGGCAAATATAGACCGGTGAGCCTCACGTCTGTAGTGGGTAAAGTCTTGGAGGGGATTATAAGAGACAAGATTTATAATCATCTAGATAGGAATAATATGATCAGGGATAGTCGGCATGGCTTTGTGAAGGGTAGGTCATGCCTCACAAACCTTATCGAGTTATTTGAGAAGGTGACTGAACAGGTAGACGAGGGTAGAGCAGTTGATGTGGTGTATATGGATTTCAGCAAAGCGTTTGATAAGGTTCCCCACGGTAGGCTATTGCAGAAAATACGGAGGCTGGGGATTGAGAGTGATTTAGAGATGTGGATCAGAAATTGGCTAGCTGAAAGAAGACAGAGGGTGGTGGATGATGGGAAATGTTCAGAATGGAGTTCAGTCACAAGTGGAGTACCACAAGGATCTGTTCTGGGGCCGTTGCTGTTTGTCATTTTTATCAATGACCTAGAGGAAGGCGCAGAAGGGTGGGTGAGTAAATTTGCAGACGATACTAAAGTCGGTGGTGTTGTCGATAGTGTGGAAGGATGTAGCAGGTTACAGAGGGATATAGATAAGCTGCAGAGCTGGGCTGAGAGGTGGCAAATGGAGTTTAATGTAGAGAAGTGTGAGGTGATTCACTTTGGAAGGAATAACAGAAATGCGGAATATTTGGCTAATGGTAAAGTTCTTGGAAGTGTGGATGAGCAGAGGGATCTAGGTGTCCATGTACATAGATCCCTGAAAGTTGCCACCCAGGTTGATAGGGTTGTGAAGAAGGCCTATGGAGTGTTGGCCTTTATTGGAAGAGGGCTTGAGTTCCGGAGTCAGGAGGTCATGTTTCAGCTGTACAGAACTCTGGTACAGCCGCATTTGGAATATTGCGTACAGTTCTGGTCACCGCATTACAGGAAGGACGTGGAGGCTTTGGAGCGGGTGCAGAGGAGATTTACCAGGATGTTGCCTGGTATGGAGGGAAAATCTTATGAGGAAAGGCTGATGGACTTGAGGTTGTTTTCGTTGGAGAGAAGAAGGTTAAGAGGAGACTTAATAGAGGCATACAAAATGATCAGGGGGTTGGATAGGGTGGACAGTGAGAGCCTTCTCCCGCGGATGGAAGTGGCTGGCACGAGGGGACATAACTTTAAACTGAGGGGTAATAGATATAGGACAGAGGTCAGAGGTAGGTTCTTTACGCAAAGAGTAGTGAGGCCGTGGAATGCCCTACCTGCTACAGTAGTGAACTCGCCAACATTGAGGGCATTTAAAAGTTTATTGGATAAACATATGGATGATAATGGCATAGTGTAGGTTAGATGGCTTTTGTTTCGGTGCAACATCTTGGGCCGAAGTGCCTGTACTGCGCTGTATCGTTCTATGTTCTATAAGCCAAAAACGAGGAGGAGCAGGGTGATGCCAACCAACCCAATGACTAGTACATTTCGCTCGCCTGCAGGAGATCAGCATGGAAATTCCAGCAGAGACAACTTTGGAAACTTAACATGAGTTGGGTGATGCACAACAGAACTGACTGATGATGCCATCATCGATGCAGTACTTTCTTCATATGAGGTGCCCGAGGAGACTGATGGCCGTGAAGAATTGATGAATGCCCACCCTTTTGCCTGCCTGTTACCCTGGCCAGTGCCGCAAGTACCACAGATGTTCTCCAGGATTTTGCACTGCAGCACAAAAACACCAAGATCATGTTCGGCTGCACTGAAGACATGGTGGACTGTATCGTTTACTCCTGAAAGAAGCACACGCAGAAAAAGACTCTGGAGTTTATACTCTTAACCTTTATCACTCTCTTATCCTTTATCAATGCAAAGACCCAGCCTTTTGCAAGTTCAGGTTATTGTAAGGTGTGAATAAATTGAATAAAGCTGCTGTCACGTATTTACTTCTTTGCTGTGTTTTCATTTGGCATTTGAATCTGTTTATCACACATGCATTTGTAGGAAAATTGGGGTCTGTAGAGATGTATTCATGTGGAATGGGGCCTGTTCGGCTTATCCTGAATTTGGAATCAACATCTCCTGGGATTTGGCTCCTTGGTCCAATTCATAGTCTGAAGGATTAATGTTAAATACTTAAATATATAGTTGATAAGAGATTAATGGTGCTGTGATGAAAGATTGCAGTATCAGCAAGCTTATACACTGTAATGGGGGAGGGCACTGATTATGTTCAGAGATTCATGCACATCAAACATTTTTTTAACAAAATCCCTGTCAGCAGCCTCTCCTGCTAAAGTCAGACATGGACCCACCTCAAGTCTTTGTATTCACCCTTTGCAGATTCCCTGAAAAAAAAATCAAGCTTCCCACCTAATGTGTTTCATATGAAAGCACCATGCTATTGCTTCAGGAATGTATTATTGTAGTCAATTGGATTGCTGACAAGCTTAAACAGGCAGTAATTAGATATTTCAATAGGGTGGGTAGGCTGCTGCCTTCAGAGCCCACCCACTATTATTGTGCACTAACATACTGATTTCAGATTCGTGACCTAATGTCATCACGCTTCAGCCTTGTTTTCAGAGTGTAAAATTCAGGCCCAGAAATGCTAAGCTGCCATTCCTGCTCCTCTCTTAGCTTTGTTTCAATTATCACTAAAAATCCCACTTCCACGTGTTAATCTGTGCCCTCAGCGCCTTGCATTTATGTATTTAAGCACAACTGGACTCCCATCTGTTTCCAAACCTTTGTTCACTCAACCTTCCAAACTGTCTTGTTAAATTTCTGCTGTCCATTTCCTCTTGCCTTCTGGATCTATGCTCAGCTTCCCATCCCATTGCCCAGCCTAATTTAAGCTCTCGCCAACAGCAGTAGCAAACCTGCTGGAGATTATATTGATCCTGATCAGGCTAAGGCACAACCTATCTGGCCTACACAGATCCCACCTTCCCCAGAACTGGTCTTAATGCCCCAAGAATATAAAGCCCTCCCTCCAGCATGCTGTGTGTTCTTCTGCTCTACCTCCTACTTTTGCACTCATTAGCATGTACTCATTCCCGTACCAGCCTCCCCGAACAGGCGCCGGAATGTGGCGACTAGGGGCTTTTCACAGTAACTTCATTTGAAGTCGACTTGTGACAATAAGCGATTTTCATTTCATTTTCATTTTCACGTGGCACTGGGAGTAATCTGGAGATTAATCTTTTAAGAGAGCTGCATGAAGAAAGCAAGGTGTTGGAGCTGAAGTCACCCAAGCTAATAGCTGGGCAGCACGGTAGCATTGTGGATAGCACAATTGCTTCACAGCTCTAGGGTCCCAGGTTCGAATCCGGCTTGGGTCACTGTCTGTGCGGAGTCTGCACATCCTCCCCGTGTGTGCGTGG
This sequence comes from Scyliorhinus torazame, assembly GCF_047496885.1. NCBI lineage: Eukaryota > Metazoa > Chordata > Chondrichthyes > Carcharhiniformes > Scyliorhinidae > Scyliorhinus > Scyliorhinus torazame. The sequence continues at coordinate 328,257,860 of NC_092707.1, read as the reverse complement.
GTTTCCTCCGGGTGCTCCGGTTTCCTCCCACAGTCCAAAGATGTGCAGGTTAGGTGGATTGGCCATGATAAATTGCCCTTAGTGTCCAAAATTGCCCTTAGTGTTGGGTGGGGTTACTGGGTTATGGGGATAGGGTGGAGGTGTTGACCTTGGGTAGGGTGCTCTTTCCAAGAGCCGGTGCAGACTCGATGGGCCAAATGGCCTCCTTCTGCACTGTAAATTCTATGATAATATATCTCTGCCATTCTACAGAAAATATATATATCCTTTAACCTGATGTGATACTGTTTAAAGATGTTAAGTCTCTTGGAAGTTTTAAGGAACATTTTAAGGAGTTATTTACTGTTGCAAAATTTTCTGAGTTATCTTTGAAGTAAGGGGTGTTAAGAGATCCAACATTTATTTAAGATGTTAAGTTGAGTTCATGGAATAAACAGTGTTTTGTGTTTAAAAACCCAAGTGTCCATAATTGTAATCCCGCACCGAGGGAAAAAGCCGTGTGCTCGGAAAAGCCACAATCCATTAAATGGTTGAACTCCATGACACATTTTGGGGTTCTGAAGACGCCTCGCCCATAACAATTGGGTGCTCGAGGGGGATAAAAGTCTATCTGTTGGATTGGCTTTTGTGAACTTAAAGACAGTGAAGGATTGTTGCTTTTCCAGTGTGGTATTTTAGATTAAGTGGGGAGAGTGTTGTGAACAATGGCCCTTTCAGAGACTCAGAAGTTTTTGGGGGTGGAGAATGTCACATGTAGTACTTTACGGACAGAAACGAAAAGCAGACTGTTAGATTTGACAAGAACACTGCAGTTAACATTACCTGACAAAATGCGAAAAGATGATGTAATTATGGCGGTGGTTAAGCATTTAAAGTTGCCTGAGATAGAATTTGACTCATTGGAAATGGCAAAAATTCAGTTGCAAATTAAACAAATGGAACATGAGAAAGAATTAAAGTGGCTGGAATACGAGAGTAAGAGAGAGGAAAAAGAAAGAGAGAGAGAGGAAAAACAAAGAGAAAGAGAGAGAGAGGAAAAAGAAAGCGAGAGAGAAGAAAGGAGAAAAGCAAAAAGAAAAAGAAAGGGAGATACAGATCAGGGAAAAAGATAAATCGAGGGAGTTTGAACTTCAGAAAATGGCCATGAAACATGACAATCAGTTAAAATCGGCAGACGTAAAGGGAAACGTACAGTTGGATGATAGTGATGAGGATAGTGAGAAAGAGAGTCATAGTCGAAGGCTTGGTGGGAATCTATTTAAATATGGCCAAGCATTGCCAAGGTTTGACGAGAAGGAAGTGGAAGCCTTTTTCATTTCATTTGAGAAGGTAGCTAAACAAATGAAATGGCCACAGGACATGTGGGTGTTACTGATTCAAACAAAGCTGGTAGGTAGAGCTAGTGAAGTGTTTGCCTCACTACCGGAGGACGTATCTGGAACGTATGAGGAAGTGAAGAAATCCATCTAAAGTGCATATGAGCTAATGCCTGAAGCTTACAGACAAAGGTTTAGAAATTTAAGGAAATAATTTGGTCAAACATACATGGAGTTTGAAAGGCTCAAACAGAGTAATTTTGATAGGTGGATAAGGGCTTTGAAAATAGACCAAACGTATGAGGCTTTAGAGAGGGTGCAGAAGAGATTTACCAGAATGTTGCCTGGTATGGAGGGCATAAGCTATGAGGAGCGATTGAATAAACTCGGTTTGTTCTCACTGGAACGAAGGAGGTTGAGGGGCGACCTGATAGAGGTATACAAAATTATGAGGGGCATAGACAGAGTGGATAGTCAGAGGCTTTTCCCCAGGGTAGAGGGGTCAATTACTAGGGGGCATAGGTTTAAGGTGAGAGGGGCAAGGTTTAGAGTAGATGTACGAGGCAAGTTTTTTACGCAGAGGGTAGTGGGTGCCTGGAACTCGCTACCGGAGGAGGTAGTGGAAGCAGGGACGATAGGGACATTTAAGGGGCATCTTGACAAATATATGAATAGGATGGGAATAGAAGGATACGGACCCAGGAAGTGTAGAAGATTGTAGTTTAGTCGGGCAGTATGGTCGGCACGGGCTTGGAGGGCCGAAGGGCCTGTTCCTGTGCTGTACATTTCTTTGTTCTTTGTTCTTTGTTCAAAGTCCAAGGAATCCACCGAAGACCCTGGCGAAGGAGGGCGTCGGACTCGTTTGGCCGCAGGCCGGACGCCATTTGCACGCGGCGCTGGATCAGGCGGCGTGTAACGAGACGGAGACCAGCGCTTCCGTGATGAACGGCGCGGTTGTACATCCACGGCCCGTGGACCCGAGGATTCCCCCTCTGATGCATCCTGTGTCTCCATCTCGGAGTCAGAATCTGCTGCCTCCGTCATGTCAGCGTCTCTATCTCCATTCGGTCCCGTAACGACCTGCGCAGGCTTCGAGTGAGGCGCCAGTGGAAGATTGTGAGGACTACCTTCCCTTGTCTCTGGTCTCTGCGGCTGTTGAAATGAGCTCCGGGGGCGGGGAATCTTTTGAGGGGATGATCTTCTGGACCGAACGTGGTCTACATGTTTTCGCTGGAGACGACCCTGGGCTTGCACTTGGTAAGATATAGGGCCTGTTTGGCGAAAGATTACACCAGGAACCCATTGGGCACCACCAGCAAAATTCCGAATGAATACTGGGTCCCCGGGCGCAAACTGCCGAATCGGACGATGCCGAGAAAATCCCTGTCCCTGCCATTCTTGTGTGCGGCGTACTTTTGCGCCAATGTCCGGGAAAACCATACTAAGGCGGGTGCGAAGTCTCCGGCCCATTAGGAGTTCTGCGGGAGCTACCCCAGTCACTACATGGGGGGTGGTCCTGTACGTAAACAAAAAGCGAGCCAGTCTCGTGTCCATTGATCCGGAAGACTGCTTCTTTAGGCCTCTTTTGAATGTCTGCACTGCGCGCTCTGCCAACCCATTTGAAGCCGGGTGGTAAGGGGCAGTGCGGATATGGCGGATGCCGTTCATCTTTGTGAACCTAGCAAACTCCTCACTCGTGAATGGAGTGCCATTATCCGTGACCAGCACCTCGGGGAGGCCATGCGTACTAAACGATAAACGCATCTTTTCAATTGTTGCGCAGGGCGTTGTCCCCTGCATCTTGTGCACCTCTAGCCATTTGGACTGGGCGTCAATTAGTAGAAGGAACATGGATCCTTGAAAAGGGCCTGCAAAATCTGCATGCAAGCGTGCCCAAGGCCGCCCTGGCCATTCCCAGTGATGTAGGGGCGCGGCCGGCGGAAGCTTCTGATGCTCCTGGCAAATGGAGCAGTTTTGGGCCACCTTCTGAATGTCGGTGTCGAGGCCTGGCCACCAGACATAACTCCGGGCCAACATTTTCATTATGGTCACGCCTGGATGCCCATTGTGCAAGTCTGATAGTATCAGCTCCTGGCCTTTTTCCGGGACAATCACACGCGTCCCCCACAAGAGGATGCCGTCTTCCACGCTGAATTCTGACAGCTTGGAGGAAAATGCCCGCAACTCGCCTGGGAGCTGTCTATGCTGCCCACCATACAGGACTATGTGCCGAACCTTTGACAGGACTGGCTCCGTCTGGGTCCACTCACGGATCTGTGATGCCGTGACAGGCAAGGTGTCCATAAAATTTAGGGTTGCAACCACCTCACCGGTCGTGGGGGTCGACATGGGGCCGGTCGATAAAGGCAATCGGCTCAGTGCATCGGCATTTGCTATCTGCGTACCTGGTTTGTGCTCCAGAGAATACTCGTATGCAGCAAACAACAAAGCCCAGCGCTGGATCCGTGCAGAAGCAATGGGCGGTATTGGCTTATCCTCTCTGAAAAGTCCCAGCACGGGCTTATGATCAGTCACGATAGTGAAATGGCGGCCGCACTAGTACTGGTGGAAGCGTTTCACCGCAAAAACCACTGCCAGGCCCTCCTTCTCGAACTGCGCGTACTTTTTCTCCGCTGCAGTCAATGTGCGGGAGGCGAAAGCTATCGGTCGCTCGGCCCCGTTCTCCATCTTGTGGGACAGGACGGCCCCAATACCATACGGGGATGCATGACATGTGACAAGCAAAGGCTTTCCAGGATCAGAGTGGGTTAGTAACCCAGACGACGACAATTGTTGCTTTACCCGCTGGAAAGCGGTTTCTTGCGGCTGACCCCAAACCCAGGTGTGATTTTTCTTTAGCAGAAGGTGCAAAGGGGCCAGCGTAGTTGCCAGATTGGGGAGGAACTTCCCGTAATAGTTTACGAGACCGAGAAAAGAACGAAGATGCGAAGTGTCAGTCGAGGTGGGGGCATGTTGAATTGCACGCACCTTCTCTGCGACGGGGTGCAGACCTTCGCGGTCCACCCGATAAACTAGGTAGACTACTTCCTTTGCCTGAAATACACACTTTGTGCGACGTAAACGGACTCCAGCCTCCGAAAGGCGTCTAAGGACAGCCTCCAGATTTTCCAAATGTTCTTGCTCCGACGTCCCTGTAATCAAAACGTCATCTAGGTAGACAGCAACACGTGGTAAACCTCTCAAAATGCCCTCCATAACACGTTAAAAAATTGCGCAGGCAGAGGATACTCCAAAGGGCAACCGTGTATATTCATACAGTAGAGACCCTCTATGCGAGGCATTGGATATCGGTTGAGTCGGGAAACTGTATTGACTGTAAGTTTATAGTCGCCACACAAGCGAACTGTGGCATCTGGCTTCATTATAGGTACAATTGGTGCTGCCCAGTCAGCAAAACGGATGGGCCTGATAATACCCAAACTCTCCAAACGAGTGAGCTCCCCTTCTACCTTCTCGAGCAAGGCGTAAGGAACTGGCTGCGCCCGGAAATATCGCGGCGTGGCTCCTGGTTCAACTTGGATACGGGCTACGGCCCCTTTTATTTTCCCCAAACCAGGCTGGAATACATCTGGGTATCGTCCTAGCACCTCAGTCAACCCTTCAGAAACTGTTTGGAGGATGTGCTGCCATTGCAACCGCAAATGGCGCAACCAGTCCCGACCCAACAGGCTGGGCCCATGGCCGCGCACCACGATAAGTGGGAAACGCCCCTCCTGGCGTCCATAGACAACAGGGGTCACTGTAGTTCCTGCAATGTCCAGTGGTTCCCCCGTGTAGGTGGCCAACCTGGCCTGTGAGTCGGTTAATGTAAGGGTCTGTATACCCTGCTTGATGCGGTCGAATGTCCTCTGGCCGATCACGGAGACCGCTGCGCCAGTATCCAACTCCATCTCAAGCGGGTGACCATTGACCCGTACTGTCACCTTAATGGGGGCCACACGGGGAGCTGCCACACAGTGCAGCTGCAGGCAGTCGTCCTCCATCTCCACGTCCTCAGGAGTAGTCGCCGCAGGTTCATCCACATGGAAAGTACGGCCTCTGGGCTGGTCCCAGTTACGGCCCCTGGGCTGGTCCCAGTTTCGGTCGGAACGACAGCGCCTCTGGCGTCCCCAGGACCACCGTCCGCGACGGGGTCGGCGCCTACAAGTCTGACACGGACATGGCTCCTCATCCATTGGCTCTGGAGAAGGCTCCCTTCGGGGAGGAATGTCCGATGGCCACTGGCGTCGGTCCGGACGTTGCCTCACCCAAGGTACCGCATGAGTGCGGGGGGACGTTTTTGGACGGAAAGGGTTGCGCCCCAAGGCATGCACTTCCATTCCCTGTAGCTCCTGTACTCCTCGCTCTGCGCTCTCTCGGGACAAGACTATTTGAATGGCCTGTTGAAAAGTCAATGTTGGCTCCGCTAACAACTTTCTCTGGGTGGCTGCATTGTTAATACCGCAAACCAAACGGTCGCGTAACATTTCTGACAAGGTCTCACCATAGTCACAGTACTCTGCAATCCTGCATAGCCTGGATAGAAAATCGGCAAGGGATTCTCCAGGGGTCCTCTCAGCGGTATTAAACCGGTAACGCTGGACTATCGTGGACGGGGTTGGGTTAAAGTGTTGCCCCACTATATTCACAAGTTCTTCAAACGTTTTGGTGTCCGGCGCAGCTGGGTACGTAAGGCTCCTAATCACCCCAAACGTATGCGGGCCGCAGGCGGTGAGCAATATGACCACCTGGCGCTCGTTTTTGGTGATATTGTTTGCCCGGAAATAGTAACGCATCCGTTGTGTGTACTGGTTCCAGCTTTCCAGCGCAGCATCAAAAACATCCAAACGTCTGTACAGAGGAATGGTATAATAGAAAACAACTTCCAACCTGTATCCAACAAAAATCCAGGGAGGTGGCTTCAGCAGTGTAGACAGCTATTCACTTTTACCTTCGTCGCCAGTTTTGTAAGGGCCACGAAGAATCCAGCACGAGTTTTAAGGATACAAAGTAATAACATTTATTTACTATAACATATATACATAACAGTAGCAGTAACTTCCCTTGCTACATACTCCTTTCCTCCTGGTTCCTGAACTGGCCAGCTTATTTATACTAGGAGTTTACTAGTGGTTTCTCCGCCCCCCCTCATTGGGGAAGCTCATACTCCCACAGGATTGTGGGATAGTCATTAGTCCCCAGCCAATGGTAAGTAGGCAGGTTACAACATCCCTCCCCCCCCAAAGTCCAAGGAATCCACCGAAGACCCTGGCGAAGGAGGGCGTCGGACTCGTTTGGCCGCAGGCCGGACGCCATTTGCACACAGCGCTGGATCAGGCGGCGTGTAACGAGATGGAGACCGGCGCTTCCGTGATGAAAGGCGCGGTTGTACATCCACGGCCTGTGGACCCGAGGATTCCCCCTCTGATGCATCCTGTGTCTCCATCTCGGAGTTTCTCCGCCCCCCTCATTGGGGAAGCTCATACTCCCACAGGATTGTGGGATAGTCATTAGTCCCCAGCCAATGGTAAGTAGGCAGGTTATAACAATTCCTGATGTAGTGAGAACACATGTGGAAGAATAGAGGGTTAAAACTGCGAGATTAGCAGCGGAAATGGCAGATGATTATGAATTAGTTCATAAATCAAAGATTGGTTTCCGAAATCAGTTTCAGCCGGTGAGGGATAGAAACTGGACATGAGAAATACTCAAGTGGTAAAGGTAAAGGTGATCTGATGGGAGACAATAAAGAGAGTGTACCTTAGATTAAAAAAGAAATCCAGAAGGGTGGAAAAGATTTGAAAAGTTATAAATGTTTTCACTGTAATAAACTAGGCCATGTAAAGTCACAGTGTTGGTGGATGAAGAAAAACACTGGGAAGGCTGATGTGGTAAAACAGGATAAGACGGTGGGGTTTGTTAAAGTGGTAAAGGAAAGCCCAAGGGAAGTGAAGGAGGTGCAAACGATTGTACAGCCTGTTCAAGAAGTAATTGTTAAGAAGATGCCAGATGTCTTTAAAGAATTTACTTGTGTGGGTAAAGTTTACTCATGTGTATCAGGAGGAGCAGGTAAAGAAGTCACAATTTTAAGAGATACAGGGGCTAGTCAATCTTTAATGGTAAGAGATGAGGAATTATGTAGTTTGGGAAGAATGTTGCCAGAAAAGGTGGTGATATGTGGAATTCAGGGTGAGAGGAGTAGCGTTCCATTATATAAGGTAAGGTTGGAAAGTCCAGTGAAGAGTGGTGAAGTGGCAATAGAGTAATAGAGAAACTATCTTGTCCAGGAATACAGTTTATCTTGGGTAATGATATAGCTAGATCGCAGGTGGGAGTGTTGCCTACTGTGGTTGATAAACCAGTGGAAAATCAGTCAACTGAAGTGTTGAAGGACAAATATCCTGGGATTTTTCCAGATTGTGTAGTAACAAGGTCGCAAAGTCACAGGTTAAGACAAGAGGAGAAATCAAAGAGTGAAGATGAAGTTGAAGTGCAATTATCAGAAACGATTTTTGATCAGATGGTTGAAAAAGAACAAGAACAGGTGGAGGATGAGGCAGATATTTTTAGTTCAGGAAAATTGGCGGAGTTACAACAGAAAGATATAGAAATAAAACAGATATATCAGAAAGCATATACGGAAGAGGAATCTGAGAATATACCAGAGTGTTATTACCGTAAAAATGATGTCTTGATGAGAAAATGGAGACCTGTACATGTGCAGGCGGATGAAAAGTGGGCAGATGTTCATCAAGTAGTATTGCCGGTAGAGTATAGAAAGGAGATGTTGCGAGTTGCACATGAGGTACCAGTGGGAGGTCATTTGGGAATAAGGAAAACTCAAGCTAAAATCCAGAAACATTTTTATTGGCCTGGACTACATAAAGATGTAGTTAAATTTTGTCAATCATGTCACACATGTCAAGTGATAGGGAAACCTCAAGCAGTGATAAAACCAGCGCCCTTAACATAGAATTTACAGTGCAGAAGGAGGCCATTTGGCCCATCGAGACTGCACCGGCTCTTGGAAAGAGCACCCTACCCAAGGTCAACACCTCCACCCGATTCCCATAACCCAGTAACCCCACCCAACACTAAGGGCAATTTTGGACACTGAGGGCAATTTATCATGGCCAATCCACCTAACCTGCACATCTTTGGACTGCGGGAGGAAACCGGAGCACCCGGAAGAAACCCAGGCACACACGGGGAGGATGTGCAGACTCCGCACAGACAGTGACCCAAGCCGGAATCGAACCTGGGACCCTGGAGCTGTGAAGCAATTGTGCTATCCACAATGCTACCGTGCTGCCCTTAATACCCATTCCAGCATTTGAGTAACCTTTTACAAGGGTCCTAATCGATTGTGTCGGACCGCTTCCTAAAACAAAAAGTGGGTATCAATATCTTTTGACTATAATGGATGTGTCTACTAGGTTTCCAGAGGCCATTCCAGTACGTAATATTACAGCTAAAAGGATTGTGGAGGAGTTACTTAAATTCATAACTAGATATGGACTACCCACAGAAATTCAATCGGATCAAAGAACGAATTTTACTTCAAAGTTATTCAAAGAAGATATGGATAGCTTAGGAATAAAACAATTTAAATCATCTGCGTACCATCCAGAATCGCAGGGAGCGTTAGAAAGGTGGCACCAGACATTAAAGACAATGTTGAGGCGTATTGTTAAGATTATCCAGAGGATTGGGATGAAGGAATCCCATTCGTACTGTTTGCAATTAGGGATGCACCTAATGAGTCTACCAAATTTAGTCCTTTCGAACTAATTTTTGGTCATGAGGTAAGAGGACCACTTAAATTGATTAAGGAAAAATTGGTGGGTGAGAAATCGGAAATTACATTATTGGATTACGTGTCAAATTTTAGGGAATGGTTAAATAGAGAAGGTGAATTGGCTAGACAACATTTGAAAGTCGCACAAAATGTGATGAAACGGGTAGCGGACAAGAAATCCAAAGTTTGTAGTTTTGCCAGTGGGGATAAAGTTTTAGTGTTGTCACCAGTGGTAGGGGAGCCTTTAAAAGCTAGGTTTTGTGGACCGTATCAGATTGAAAGGAAATTAAGTGAGGTGAATTATGTGGTAAAAGCACCAGATAGAAGGAAGACTCACCGAGTGTGTCATGTGAATATGCTTAAAAGGTACTTTGAAAGGGAAGGAGAGAAAAAGGAGGTTTTAATGATTCTAACTCAAAGTGCCAAACCAAATCCAGATGACTGTGAATTTGACATACCTCAAATTCAATTGGAAAATGAGGATGTTCTTAAAAATTGGGATGAATTGTTAAGTTACCTTCCAGAGGAAAATCAAACTGACCTGAACGAGTTATTGATATCACATGGGCAAGTTTGTAGAGATAAATTGGGAAGTACTAAAATGGCTATACATGATGTAGATGTGGGAAATGCTGTTCCTATCAAACAACATCCATGTAGACTTAATCCTTTAAAATTGGCACAGGTTAACAGAGAGATTGAGAGTATGCTTAAAAATGACATAATTGAAGTGGGTTGCAGCCAATGGGGCTCACCCATAGTGATGGTACCTAAACCAGACAGTACCCAATGGTTGTGTGTGGACTATAGAAAGGTGAATGCAGTTACAAGAACAGACTCTTATCCTATCCCACGTTTGGAGGATTGCATTGAGAAAGTGGGACAATTCGCTTTTATTTCCAAATTGGATTTACTGAAAGGTTACTGGCAAGTACCTTCATCTGAAAGGGCGAAGGAGATTTCAGCTTTTGTGACTCCAGATGGTATATACCAATTCAAAGTTATGCCATTTGGCATGAAAAACGCCCCAGCAACATTTCAATTGTGCGGTATACATCGACGACCTGGTAGTTTTCAGCCAGACATGGAAAGAACATTTAAAACATCTGAGGGAGTTATTCGATTGACTTCAGGAGGCGGGTTTGGTGATAAACCTAGCCAAAAGTGAATTTGGAAAAGCCCAAGTCACTTTCCTTGGCCATACAATCGGACAGGGTCGACTGGTCCCACGGGATGTGAAACGAAGGTCATTGGGGAGTTTCTGATACCCTCGACACGACGTGAAATAATGTGATGGTATGCGTGGATTTTACTGGAAATTTGTCCCAAATTTTAGCAGTGTGGTCGCTCCACTGACGGACTTGCTCAAGAAGCGTAACAAATTCCAGTGGACAGTGGAGTGTCAACAGGCATTTGACGGCCTGAAGGCTGTGTTAACCACTGCTCCTGTGTTAGTCATCCCAGATTATACCAAACCCTTCAAAGTGGCTGTGGATGCGAGCGATGTGGGCATAGGTGCGGTGCTTCTACAGGACGACGACGAAGGCTAGAGCGGCCTGTTGGTTATTTTACAAAGAAATTGAATTCTCACCAGAAAAAGTATTCGACGATTGAGAAGGAGACTTAGAGTTTGGTGCTGGCTTTGCAACATTTTCACATTTATGTGACCAGCAATTCATCTGACACCGTTATATATACGGATCATAATCCTTTTACGTTTTTGGAGCGATTCCGGAATAACAATGCAAGGCTGTTTCGCTGGAATTTGTTGTTACAGCCATTTCATTTAAAAATAGTACATATGGCAGGAAGGGAAAATGTGATAGCCGATGCTTTGTCACGAATGTGATCAATTGAGAAGGATTTCGGTTGGAGGAAGAAGAACAAAGAAAAATGGACTATATTATTATACCTGTTTGCATGTGTTGTTTTTTCAAAAAACGAAAAGGTATATTTACTGTGTACATTTCTTAGTGGATGGTGCAAAAGTGAAAAATGAAACCATCCTGAAGTTGATGGTTTATTTTTTTTTCTTGGGGGGATGTCAAGTGAGAGTACATTTAAGACAAGGATGATTAAACAATGTACCTTTAAGAAAACAGTGATGTCAGAGAGTGGGTGGGGCTGAGGTCAGGTCAGCCATTTTGCAGTTTTGGATTTGCAGTTTAAACGTGCCTGGCTGTTTTGCTGTGAGCTGATTAAAAGTAGAAAGCCAGTTTGAGACAACAGCTTGAGAAGTTGTGGTTTGCTGTGATCTGCTTAGAAGGGAGAAAGCCAGGTTTCAGAAAGCAGAGTGGGTGTGTCTGTGGGTTTCCAGAGAGCTGCATGAAGAAAGCAAGGTGCTGGAGCTGAAATCACCCAAGCTAATATATCTCTGCCATTCTACAGAAAATATATATATCCTTTAACCTGATGTGATGCTGTTTAAAGGTGTTAAGTCTCTTGGAAGTTTGAAGGGCCATTTTAAGGAGTTATTTACTGTTGCAATATTTCCCGAGTTATCTTTGAACTAAGGGGTGTTAAGAGATCCAATGTTTATTTAAGATGTTAAGTTGAGTTCATGGAATAAACAGTGTTTTATGTTTAAAAACGCACGTGTCCATAATTGTAATATCACACCTTGGGAAAAAGCCGTGTGCTCGGAAAAGCCACAATCCATTGAAGGGAGAGGTTGCTTGAACTCCATGATACATTTTGGGGTTCTGAAAATGCCTCCCCCATAACAACTACAAATCACACTAAAACAAAAAATATTATATCAGAATGCACTAGGACAGCACAATTGCGCAGTGGTGAATATTGCTGCCTCATGGCGGCGAGGTCCCAGGTTCGATCCCGACCCTTGGTCACTGTCCGTGCGGAGTTTGCACATTCTCCCTGTGTTTGCGTGGGTTTCACCCCCACAACCCAAAGATGTGCAGGGTAGGTGGATTGGCCACACTAAATTGCCCATTAATTGGAAAAAATGAATTGGGTGCTATAAATTTAAAAATACATATTAGAATGCACTTTAAATGGGGAATATCTGTATAACACGGAATATATTTTACAATCTTTAAATTTCTATTCATGAAAAAACAATCCTGAATTAGGGAGATTTTTTTTTGGAAAAATATTTTATTGAGGCATTTATATATGAACACAACAAACATAATGACAAATCAAATGAAGCCAACAGGGCTGCAAATAACCAGTTCAATAAAATATTCCACCACACTGCCCCCCCCGATCTAACAACTCCCCTGCCTCCCATTTTAACTCTCCCCCCCCCCCCCCCCCCCACACACACACACACACACACCTCCCCCACTGCTGACATCTTAACTTTTCTCGAAGAAGTCGATATATGGATGCCACCTCCGGGCAAACCCCTCCACTGAACCCCTCAAGATGAACCTTATATTTTCTAACCTGAGAAACTCCGCCAGGTCACTCACCCACATCCCGGTTTTGGGGGCCCCGAGTCCCTCCATTCCAACAATATCCGTCTCCGGGCGACCAGGGAGGCAAAGGTCAAGACATCAGCCTCTTTCGCCCTCTGGACTCCTGGTTCTTCTGACACACCAAAAATCGGCACCTCTGGACTCGGGACCAACTTCACCTTCAGGACCTCCGACATAATGTCGGCAAACCCCTGCCAGAATCCCCCAAGCTTCGGACACGCCCAAAGCATATGGCGATTCGCCGGCCCATTTGCCCACACCTATCCCCCTTCAAAAAACCTACTCATCCTGGCCACAGTTATATGTGCCCTGTGGTCCACCTTAAACTGGATAAGGCTAAGCCTAGCACATGATGGTGATGCATTCACTCTCCTCAGGGCATCATCCCACAACCCAACCTCCAACTCCCTACCCAACTCTTCCTCCCATTTGAGCATCACTACCAGTCCATCAGTTCCTTGTAAATTTCCGACACCTTCCCCTGCCCTGTTCTTGACACCATCTTGTCCTGTAGCCACTGGACGGCAGGTGAGGAAAAGACAGTATCTGCTTCTGAACAATGCCCCTCACCTGCAAATACTGGAACCCATTCCCGATGGGCAGCTCAAATTCCTCCTCCAACTCCTTCAAGCTGGGAAAGCTATAATAATAATAATCTTTATCGTTACAAATAGGCTTACATTAACACTGCAATGAAGTTACTGTGAAAAGCCAATAGTTGCCACATTCCAGCGCCTGTTCGGGTACACGGAGGGAGAATTCAGAATGACCAAATTACCGAACAGCTCATCTTTCAGAACTTGTGGGAGGAAACCGGAGCACCTGGAGGAAACCCACACAGACATGGGGAGAACATGCAGACTCCGCACAGACAGTGACCTAAGCCAGGAATCGAATCTGGGACCCTGGCGCTGTGAAGCAACAGTGCTAACCACTGTGCTACCGTGTAGTCCTACGTCAATGAACAGATCCCCAAACCGCTCAACCCCCCACCCGATGCCACCCCCGAAATCCCCCATCCAGGCCCCCCCTGGAACAAACCGGTGATTCCCACAAATTAATGCCGGCATGAGGCATAAGGGAATCTGTTTGGTCACTTTGAATTAATCATTGTCCATTGCCTATTCTTTAAAAAATATATATTTTTATGAAAGGTATTTGAATTTTTAAAATAATAATAACAATAACAATGACATAAACATGGTATAATAAACATTTCCACCCCCATCTCAATCTTCACACATCCCAACCATTAAACAACAATCCGGCCCTCTCCCCCCCCCACCCTTGGAATACTGCATCTGCTGACATTTTAATTTTCCCCGAGAAAGTCGATGAACGGCTGCCACCTCCGGGTGAACCCGACCATTGACCCTCTTCAGGCGAACTTTATCTTCTCGAGACTGAGAAACCCAGCCATGTCACTAACCCAGGTCTCTTCACTCGGGGGCTTCGGGTCCCTCCACATCAACAAGATCCGTCTCTGGGCTACCAGGGAGGCAAAGGCCAAGACGTCAGCATCTTTTGCCTCCTAAACTCCCGGCTCTTCCGACACTCCAAAGATCGCTACCTGCGGACTCGGCAACACCCCTGTTTTTAGTACCGTGGACATTGCCTAACCAAAACCCTGCCAAACCCTCAAAGCTTCGGACATGCCCAAAACATGTGGACATGATTTGCTGGGCTTCCCGCGCACCTCGCACACCTATCCTCAACCCCGGAAAACTTGCTCATCCTAGCCACTGTCATGTGTCCCCGGTGGATTACCTTAAATTGTATCGGGCTTAGTCTGGCACATGATGGGGAGGTATTAACCCTGCTTAGGGCATCCGCCCATAGACACGCCTCTATCTCTCCTCCTAGCTCGTCCTCCCACTTGCCCTTAAGCTCCTCCACCGGAGTTTCCTCCGCCTCCAAAAGCTCCTGATAAATATCTGCAACATTCCCCTCTCCCAGCCAGGTACCGGAGACTACTCTATCCTGTATCCACCGTGGCGGCAGCAATGGAAAGGCCGGAACCTGCTTTCTCAGGAAGTCTCGCACCTGCAAATACCTAAACCTGTTCCCTGCTGGCAATTCAAATTTATCCTCCAAAGCTTTCAAGCTGGGAAAGCTCCCATCTATAAATAGATCCCTCATCATTCCAATTCCTGCCCTCTGCCAACTCCAGAACCCACCATCCAACCCACCCGGTACAAACGGATGATTATTATAAATCGGGGTCCAAACCGATGCTCCCTCCACTCTCTTATATCTCCTCCATTGCCCCCAGAATCTCAGAGCCGCCACCACCACCGGACCTGTGGAGTATCGGGCCGGCGAGAACAGCAGAGGCGCTGTTACACAGTGCACCCAAACTCGTGTCTTTACAAGAGGCTGCCTCCATCCACTCCCATACCGACCCCTCCCCCACTACCCACTTCCGAACCATGTCTATATTCACTGCCCAGTAGTAATTCATGAAGTTCGGGAGAGCCAACTCCAATTCCCCTTGAACCTGCTCCAGCAGGCACCTTCTTCACCTGCGGGGTTTTACCCGCCAAACAAACCCTGAAATCACCTCGTTCATCCTCCTAAATAAATCCTTGGGAATAAAAATCGGGAGGTCCTGGAACACAAACAAGACCCTCGGGAGGACCGTCATCTTCACGATTGCACCCGTCCTGCCAATGACAGCGGGAGTACATCCCACCTCCTAAAGTCCCATGTCATCTGTTCCGTCAACCGAGCTAGATTCAGCTTGTGCAGCTGCTCCCACCCCTGTGCCACCTGAATGTCCAAGTACCGAAAGTTCCCCACCGCCACTCTAAACGGCAACTCCACCAGCCTCTTCTCCTGCCCCCTCGCCTGGATCAGAAAGACCTTGCTCTTCCCCATATTGAATTAGGGAGATTTGTATGCTATGACCTTAGTGTTCAAAATTGTTGTACATGGATTAGCTGAGTGTTGCTTAAGCATCTGCAATTTTACTGATTTTGGGGTTTGTAATAAACTGTAATTTGACAACAGCAGGATACCAATGGAAAGCTAACACCTATTAAGTGGCGCTTTTAATCTTGCAGCAACACATAGGAGACTAATGAAGCTATTTATAGTTTTCCTGTGAAATGGAGGTTGCAGGATGATTTGATAATGAGACGCTGGAAGTATTTCTTCAGACAGTGCCTGGTGAATGGGCAGGAATAGCTGAAAGAATATATGCTGTCTCTTATAGCTGTAAAGCTGGAAAGATGTGAGAAAGAATATGTAGAGTCTGAAGATATGTTATGTAGGACAAACACTTGCCTCCAGGGCCGGGGAGCGAAATCATGGGCTCCAGTGCTTCTCCTGTTTCCAGCAATCGTGCGTCTGTGCAATAGAACATTTTAAGCCAGAGAACAAAGACTGAATGGGTCATAACTGTATTTGTAGGGCAGCACGGTGGCACAGTGGTTAGCACGGTTGCCTCATGGCGCCGAGGTCCCAGGTTCGATCCCGGCTCTGGGTCACTGTCCGTGTGGAGTTTGCACATTCTCC
This sequence comes from Scyliorhinus torazame, assembly GCF_047496885.1. Classification (NCBI taxonomy): domain Eukaryota; kingdom Metazoa; phylum Chordata; class Chondrichthyes; order Carcharhiniformes; family Scyliorhinidae; genus Scyliorhinus; species Scyliorhinus torazame. The sequence goes on along the minus strand of NC_092707.1, from coordinate 328,241,787 downwards.
CCGTGTTTGCGTGGGATTCGCCCCCACAACCCAAAAGATGTGCAGGGTAGGTGGATTGGCCACACTAAATTGCCCCTTAATTGGAAAAAATGAATTGGGTACTCTAAATTTATATAAAATAATAACTGTATTTGTTTCATTATGGGCATGCCTAAAGTCTCTGCTGCTTCTACAATATATTTTCAATATCTACCGTGTAACACAACTTAGTCACGATATTTCAATACCTCAAAAAAAGCGTATAAAAACACCGAGGTAGAATGGGCTAATAGGTAAGTAGATAAAAGGACAAGATTGAAGTCAAAGGATTGAAGTCAATGAAAAATACTCATGTGAATCATGCATAGTATAAAACAGGTTGATGATTCACTATGGACCCATTATGTACTCCTGTCCTTCCAATGTCTCCCATAAAGCCTGCTTGAAATTTCATTAGCAACAAACTAAACTGAACTCCAGCAATGATTCCATCCTCTGTTTGCAGAATAATTATGGATGACAAAGGCCACCTAGCCCAGCTCCTCTCATCCATCCAGAATGACATACGAATATATATATTTGTAGTGAACGTATTGCTACTGCAATTCACCACTGTATTGTACTGTACTATGTTGATGCCCCTGTGGGCTCTGCCTGTGGCTCCGCCCCTTCGGGGGTGGTATATAAACCTGCAGCCTGTAGGCGGCACTCAGTACAGAGCCGTCGCAGGCAGGCACAGATCTAGCTTATTAAAACCACTGTTCACTTCTACTAATCGTCTCGTGTGAATTGATGGTCGCATCAATTTAATAAGCTAAGATATCGCAATGGAAGCCGCCCTCAAACCTGATCAACTGGAATTGACCCACAGGCAGCTGAAGCCAAAGGTATCTTCTCACATTGGCTTTGCTCCTTTGAGGCCTACCTCGCCTCCTCCTCCTCACCCGCTGTCACCGAGGCACACAAGCTGAGTCTCCTCAATGCCTGGGTGAGCCACAGAATCTTTTTACTAATCGAGGACGCGGCCACGTACGCAGGCGCGGTCGTGATCCTGAAAAGACATTACATGAGGCCAGTGAACGAAGTGTTCGCGCGGTATCTCCTCACCACACGTCATCAACGCCCCGGGGAATCGCTGGAGGAATATCTACGCGACCTGAGGGTACACGCTCGGAACTGTAACTACAAGAACGTCACGGCCTCGCAGCACATGGAACACGCCATCCGGGACACCTATGTGGCTGAAGTCTGGTCCAGCTATGTCAGACAGCGCCTGTTCGAAAAGGGTGCCTTCGACCTAGAAGAGACGGTAAAACTATCCACCTCGTTAGAGGTAGCCTTCCAGAGCCTAAATGCTTTCCCCTCCAACCACGCAATTTCCTCGTGGGCGCCAGAGGCGCGGCCATCACCCGACCCAAGGGTGTCCCAGTCCTGTGCCGCGCGGCTGCCCACCCAACCCGGGGGCCCTCTTGCTATTTCTGCGGTCAGAATCAGCACCCCAGGCAGCGTTGCCCAGCTCGGAACGCGACCTGCAGCGACTGCGGCAAGAAAGGACATTTTGCCAAAGTTTGCTTGGCCTGACCCAAAGTTCAAGAATCGCAGGCCCGACTCACAGACCCGCAGACCCCGCAGCGTGGCTGCGTGCCTGCCGGTAACACCCTCTTCTGATGCGTCATCCGCCTTGTGCTATCCGTGGGGGCCGCCACCTTTAACTCTGCCCGACACGTGCGACTCATGGGGCCGCCATCTTGGCTGCCATCTTCAACCCTGCCCGCCATGTACGACTCATGGGGGCTGCCATCTTGGCCGCCATCTTCAACCCCGCCCGACACATGCGACCGACGGGGGCCGCCACCTTGGCCGCCATCTTGGGACCCCCTCGCTACCACCGACCATGCCGGCTACCTGCAGCTCGGCGCGGTCACTCTCGACCAGTCACGGCCCAAGCACCTCAAGAACTCCATGATGACCGTCCAGGTCGATGGGCACGAAACGCCCTGTCTGTTCGACTCCGGGACCACGGAGAGCTTCATCCATCCGGACAAGGTCAGGCGCTGCTCCCTCCAGATTTCCCCTGCGTTTCAAACAATCTCCCTTGCTTCCGGATCACATTCAGTGAAGATCCGGGGGTACTGTGTCGCGAACCTCGCGATACAGGGTGCCGAGTACGCCAATTTTAAACTCTATGTCTTTCCCCATCTCGGCGCTCCTCTCTTGTTAGGACTGGATTTCCAGTGCAACCTCAGAAGCCTGACCCTGAAGTTCGGCAGACCCCTACCCGTTCTCACCGTGTGTAGCCTCGCGACCCTTAAGGTCGCCCCTCCCTCGCTCTTCGCGAACCTCACCCCGACTGCAAACCCGTCGCAGGCGGTATAGTGCCCAGGACAGGACTTTTATCAAGTCGGAGGTCCAGCGGCTCTTGAGGGAGGGGATCATCGAGGCCAGTAATAGCCCCTGGAGAGACCAAGTGGTGGTCGTCAGGACCAGGGAAAAGAACCGGATGGTTGTAGACTACAGCCAGACCATAAATCGGTACACGCAACTCGATGCGTACCCCCTTCCCCGCATAACGGACATAGTTAATCAGATTGCAAACTACCGGGTTTTCTCCACAGTAGATCTGAAGTCCGCATACCACCAGCTTACGATCCGCCCGGAAGAGCGCCACTACACTGCCTTTGAGGCAGATGGCCGCCTCTTCCACTTCCTCAGGGTCCCCTTTTGCGTCGCAAATGGGGTCTTGGTCTTCCAAAGGACGATGGACCGAATGGTTGACCAGCACGGGCTGCGGGCCATGTTCCCGTACTTGGATAATGTCACCATCTGCGGCCATGATCAGCAGGACCATGACGCTAACCTTCAAAAGTTCTTCCAAACCGCCCAATCCCTTAATCTCATCTACAACAAGGAGAAATGCGTTTTCCGCACAACCCGACTAGCCATCCTCGGCTACGTTGTGGAAAACGGAGTCCTAGGGCCCAATCCCGACCACATGCACCCCCTCCTGCAACTCCCCCTTCCCCACTGCCCCAAGGCCCTAAAGAGATGCCTGGGGTTCTTCTCATTATGCCCAGTGGGTCCCCAACTATGCGGACAAAGCCCGCCCACTTACCAAAGCCACCATCTTTCCCCTGACGACTGAGGCCCGTCTGGCCTTCAGCCGCATCAAGGCGGACATTACCAAGGCCGCGATGCACGTGGTGGACGAGTCCATCCCCTTCCAGGTGGAGAGCGTCAGACGTTGCCCAGGCCGCTACCCTTAACCAGGCGGGCAGGCCCGTGGCCTTCTTTTCCCGTACCCTCAACGCCTCCGAGATTCGACACTCCTCTGTCGAAAAGGAAGCTCAAGCCATTGTGGAAGCTGTGCGACATTGGAGGCACTACCTGGCCGGTAGGAGGTTCACCCTCGTCACCGATCAACGGTCGGTAGCCTTTATGTTCAACAACACACAGCGGGGCAAGACCAAGAATGAAAAGATCTTGAAGTGGAGAATCAAACTGTTCACCTATAATTATGATATCGTGTATTGTCCTGGGAAGCTCAATGAGCCCCCAGATGCCCTGTCCCGCGGCACATGCGCCAGCGCGCGAGGTGACTGACTTAGGGCCATCCACAATGACCTCCGTCACCCGGGGGTCACCAGGCTTCTCCACTTCATCAAGGCCCGCAACCTGCCCTACTCCACCGAGGAGGTCAGGGCCATGACCAGGGACTGCCAAGTCGGTGCCGAGTGCAAACCACACTTCTATCGGCCAGACAAGGCCCACCTGGTGAAGGCCTCCCGCCCCTTTGAGCGCCTCAGCGTTGATTTCAAAGGGCCCCTTCCCTCCACTGACCTCCGGAAGCACGTGAGGAACCGTGGGCGAATTCTCCCCCCCCCCCACGCCGGGTGGGAGAATCGCCGGGGCGTCGCGCGAGTCCCCCCATGCCGCCCCGGCACCCACACGCGATTCTCCCAACCCCCCACAAACCGGCGCGGCGAGAATCACGGCTGGCCGCTGGGAGAATCGCCGCTCGCCGTTTGTAACGGGCGAGCGGCGATTCTCTGGCCCGGATGGGCCGAGCGGCCTGCCCAACACGACAGGTTCCCGCTGGCGCCGTCCACACCTGGTCGCTGCCGGCGGGAACAGCGCGGGAACGCTGGGGGGGGGGGGGTGGCCTGAGGGGGGGAGGGGGGTTCCAGCACCAGGGGGGGGCCTCAAAAGGGGTCTGGCCCACGATCGGTGCCCACCGATCGGCGGGCCGGCCTCTCTGGAGGAGGACCTCCTTTCCTCCACCGCCCCGCAAGATCCATCTGACTGTAGCTTTGTTGAGAGAACATGAGGGACTGCAGTGTTGATCAGTAGGAGGGCGGCTTTTTCGGTGACTAATATTTTGGTGCACCCAGGGGAGGTAAATGGTGGGTGGATCCGTAGAGATTCAGATACCCGAGGGAGAAGGTGTTTTCCAGTTTTCCTTCTTTGCATGTACATCGGGTCTGCTCCCGTATTGATTTATTTGTAGTGGGTAAGTCGTTACCCCCTGGGGTCGTAGGAGCAGAGTATTTGGCGATTGTAATATCTGACCACGCTCCACATTGTGGATATGTGTCTGGAGGCAGGCTGCCATGGTTGGATACAGCATTGCTCGCAGCCAAGAGGGTTTGTGAGAGGATAGCTTCTGCTATTGAAATCTACGTAGAGTTTAATAAGAATGAGGAGGTCTCACCTTCCCATTCTGCAAGCACGGAAAGCGGTCATCGCGGGAGAGTTAATTTCGACTGAAGCTCACAGAGATAATTCTGGTAGGGCAGAGAAGCAGAGGGTGGTGGAGTCCATTCTTGAGGTGGTTTCTGCTCCAGAAAAAGTCAAGGGAGAATTTGAGACCTATTACTGGGGGCTATACAAGCCTGAACCTCCAGAGAAAGACTCGACTGATGCAGTTTCTGGATGAATTGATCTGCCCATGGTAGAAAGGGAAAGAGGGCAGGAGTTGGAGGCACCGCTTGGGCTGGAGGAAGTTATGAAATGTATTTGTGCATTGCAGTTGGAGAAGGCACCTGGCCCGGATGGATTCCCGGTGGAATTTTAAAATTTTGCAACCACGTTGGGGTCACAACAATTGGACATGTTTAATGATTCTCTGTCCTGGGCTGAGTTGCCAGCCACACTGGCACAGGCATCAATCTCCTAATCTTGAAAAAGGATAAAGATCCCAGGGATTGTGGGTCATATCGTCCCATCTTTCTGTTGAACGTGGATGCAAAGCTATTGGCTGAGGTGTAGGTAAATAATTTAGAGGGGAGCCTGACGGTGATAATTTCTGAGGATCAGATGGGATTTGTTAAGGGACAGCAGTTGTTGGCCAACATCAGGAGACTTCTGAATGTGGTGCTGTCACCCTGGGCAGGGGCAATCTCCAGAGGCAATCATCTCCATGGATGTGGAAAAAGCATTTGATCAGGTGGAGTGCGTACCTTTTTGAGGTACTGGGGTGGTTTGGCTTTGGGCCTTAATTTATTTCTTGGATTTGCTTTTGTACAGGGCCCCCAGTGCGAGCGTTTGCACCAATCTATTAAGTTTGGGTACTTTTGGTTGTACAGGGATACATAGCAGGAATGTCCACTTTCCCCGTTACTGTTTGCTTTGGCGATTGAGACGTTGGCTATTGCACTTAGGTGGTCAGCCGGATGGAAGGGCATAGAGAGGGGAGGTAGGGAGCATAGGGCTGTCATTTTCAAATCCAGTGTTGTGACCTGCAGGAGAGTTGTGGGCGGGTGTTGGGTGGGTTGCGGGATCATGCGTCGCGGCGTTCCCGATTGCGGGAAGTCGTGCCCAACGGAAGCGACCGGCTTTTAAAAATGGCGGCTGTGACTGACTTTAAGAAAGCTGGCCGTGCCACTCATGAGTGTCCCCTCAGCAGTACGCAGGCCCGGAGGCCCACCGGGACAGACTGCCTCCTCCAGATGTCAGTGTGCTGATCCATGAGCAGATTTTTAAAGAAAATTGATGGAGTCTTCCTGCCTGGTGCAGCAGCAGAGAGCAGGTCACCCACCCCGTACACCGATGTCACATGCCCTGGACTGAAGAGAAATTCCTCCATTTTTTAGCAGCAAGCAAGCAACAGGACTGAAGAATTTAAAATGGATCATTTTGTAATAAGGAGGGTGTGATGAATGATAACTGTATAACTGTACCTTTAATGTGATGATCCCTTTAAGACCGGGTTTGGAACCCTGGGGGACTCCGCCCACCCAGGGAACTGTATATAAGGTAATGGTCAGTGGGCAGCATGCAGTGAGCACACTTCTCAGCAGCTGTCTGGTTCTCTGCTAATTAAAGCCTTTGAATTATCAATCTTCTCTCTCGAGTCGTAATTGAGGGTATCTCAGAGGGCCAGAGACACAAACAGGCCAGAATCTCACAACTAAATCTGCTGAAAAGAGCTACTCAGGGGAATCCACAGCAGGACAAAGTGCTGGTGTGAGCTCCAGGGCCTCTGATGAACTGTTTGCTGCCCAATAATAATAATACATCAAATTAATACCAACCCACCCCCCTGGCTGCCTATCCCTCTGCAAGAAGCTATGTCTTATTACCCTCTCAATCTTCTTCTGAAGATGGTTGGATGTGTCTCCTTTATATTGGAATCACACCTGCTGGTTGGAGGTCACACACTTTCCAACTATGATATAGCCCATCGGCATATCACCACAGCAGTGAGAACTTAAAACATCAGATGAAGTCCTTAGCAGAAATGTAACATTGAATGACAAAACAAGTGAGATCGTGAGAACCAAGCAGGCTCACCTGTCACGTTAAAGGTAAATGAAAACAGTGGGTCCCAAAGATCAGCCAGCGTGGGTTCCAAAGGATGGCCAGTTGGTAAAAATGGGTCCTGGGCAAAAAGGTTTAAAAAAACACTGGCATAGGGTGTTCTTTTTCGTGGACAATTTGTTTTTATCTCACAGACTCTCTCTCTAGTGTGGGGAAGATAATGGAAGAGCTGAGAAAGTTTGGTTTCTTCTCAAAGTGTGAATGAATGTGGGCACGAGTGGGGTTTTCCTGGTGAACCCTCCGGAGAAGGGAGCTGATCTGGAGAGACAACCGTTTTGACTGGCCAGGACAAGTCTTAGTTACCTAGGAATACGGGTGACTCATGACTAGACCTTGTTATATAAGTTGAACCTGACCAGTGTGGTAGAGGGAGCAAAGGCAGACTTGAAGAAATGGTTTGTCATTGGCAGGAAAGGTTCTGATAATTAAGATAAACATTCTTCCAAGATTCTCATCTGTAAGATTGCCTTCCAGTCTTCCTAAGTTTTTTTTAGTAGGATTTGGGCGGGTAAGACGCCCCCAGGTTTGGAGGGCATTCTTGCAGAGGGATAGGCAGCCGGGGGGCGGGGACGGGGGACGGGGGGACGGGGGGGGGGGGGGGGGGGGCGGTTGAGGGGCTTGGTATTAATTTGATGTATTATTACTGGGTGGCAAACAGTGAGAAAGTGCAGGGGCGGGTTGAGGATTCGGCGTTGGTTTGGGGGCGGACGGAGGAGGCTTTTTTTAATAGGTTTTAGTTTGAGGGCACTTGTTACTGCTCCTCTTCCGTTCTCTCCAGCCAAGTACTCTGCAAGTCCAGTGGTAACAGCCTCTCTGAGAACATGGAACCAGTTTAGACAGCACTTTACATTAGGGTCTATGTCACTACTGGCGCCGATCTGTAGGAACCATAGGTTTATACCGGCTGGGATGGATTTGTCATAGAAGATCTGTGAGAGCCCGGTAGCACAGTGGTTCGCACAGATGCTTCACAGCGCCATGGTCCCAGGTTCGATTCCCAGCTTGGGTCACTGTCTGTGTGGTGTCTGCACGTTCTCCCTGTGTCTGTGTGGGTTTCCTCCGGGTGCTCCGGTTTCCTCCCACAAGTCCCAAAAGACGTGCTGTTTGGTAATTTGGACATTCTGAATTCTCCCTCTGTGTACCCGGACAGGAGCCGGAATGTGGCGACTAGGGGCTTTTCACAGTGACTTCATTGCAGTGTTAATGTAAACCTACTTGTGACAATAAAAAATTATGAAAAACAATTATTATTAGAGAGAGGGGGCTGAGTAGTTTAGGGATTTGTTCGTGGCGGGTAGGCCTGCTGGGCTGGAGGAGTTGGTAGTGAAGTTCAACTCCTGGAAGGGAATGTTTTTAGATATTTGCAAGTTTGGAACGTTGTGCAAAAGGAACTCGCTTCATTTCTTTGTTTGCCGGCGCCTTCCCCTATGGATAAGGTAATGTATTTTGATGAGATGGGGAGGGGAGGATATCAGATGTATATGGGCAGTTAATGGAGAGGGAGAGGCATTCGCGAGAGGAAGTTCAGGGGAAATGGGAGGAAGAATTAGGTTTGGCTTTGGAGGGGGTCAGTGTGGAGTAAGGCTCTACATAGAGTCAATTTTACATCCTCGTGTGCAAGACTGAGTTTGATTCAGTTTTAAGTGGTACATCGATCATACATGACCAGGGCACACGTATGAGTGGGTTCTTTCTGGGTGTAGAGGATAGGCGTGAGAGTTGTTCAAGTGGGCCAGCGAACCACTCGCAAATATTTTGGTCCTGCCCTAAGTTGGTTAAGTTCTGGGTTCGTGGCTTTCTTCTTCGAAACAAGGTCGGAGATTTTGCGAGTTAGAGTAGGGCTGTGCCCATGGGTGGCAATCTTTGGTGTGTCGGACTTGCTGGGGCTGCTGGAGACGAGGAAGGCTGAAAATGAAATGAAAGGCAAATCGCTTATTGTCACAAGTAGGCTTCAATGAAGTTACTGTGAAAAGCCCCTAGTCGCCACATTCCGGCGCCTGTTCGGGGAGGCTGGTACGGGAATCGAACCGTGCTGCTGGCCTGCCTTGGTCTGCTTTAAAAGCCAGCGATTTAGCCGGGTGCGCTAAACCAGCCCCTTGATGTCTTAGCCTTCGCCCTTCTGATTGCCTGGAGGCAGATGGAGGGCACAGACACCACCAAAGACGTCGGCAAGGTTGATTTGATCTTAGTTTCAGACTAGTTCGGCACAACATCGAGGGCTGAAGGGCCTGCACTGTGCTGTACAGTTCTATGTTCTATGGCTGGGGCACTTGTCAGACTTCCTGTATTTGGAAAAAAATAAGTACGCTATTAGGGGATTGAAGGAGAGGTTCTACTGGAGATGGATGCCGTTCATTACCTTCTATTAGGAGCTGGTTGTTGTCAGCAAATGGGCGAGGTGGTTAGGTGGGGGAGGTGGGGGGGGGGTGCTGGGGGGTGGGGGAAGGGTTCTGGATAATTATGGGAAAGGTGGGGTTGGATAGTGGGGGTAGTTTTATAAAATTTATATAAATCCGTTTGTCTTTTATAAATTGAAAATTTTCCTGAATAGCGATATTAAAAAAAGACCTGTTGTAAACCTGGCCGATTGTGATGCCTCATCAACTGGTGTTGATACAGCCAGGAGGATGGATGAGTGGATGCCAATGGAGTTCCCGACCTTTCATGGCAGGAACCCCGTTACGGCATTGACGGGGGGGCGGGGGAGGGGGCAGTGGGATAATCTCAGCAGAAAATCCTGCCTCCGTAAAAACTGCGTTGGACTCACATTGGATTCTTCACCCTCTCTGGCCTTACTGTCCACCGAAAACGGGGGCACAAAATCCCCCTAAAGTTACACCAGTCCCAGGATTTGCTCACACACGTTTATTAATGTCTAAGTTCGCTGAGAGATTATGAGCCATCCTCATTCCCCTCCTGCCTCTTTTAAGACGAGCAGCATTGCCATTTTTTTTCTATGGCCTGGTTATGCAGGGATTAGTTTGTGTATGAAATCTGAAACCACACGAATTTCACATGAAATCGGTGTGCTACCATTCCATATTCTTGAATGTCACTGCTGATCAGATCCTCAAAGCGCCTGGAGCATGATATGACCCTATTTAAGCTAAAGCACTGCCCCCATGGTAAAAACAATGCATTGTTTGCTACCTTACTATTTTTTATTGTCTTCTCTGATGTCCTATTTTGGAAAATGAATTTGATTCCTTTTCCCATCTCCACAGATGACAGACTCAATGCACACCATAAAGGTTTTTGGTGGTTTAAATTATTCAAAGCATTTGTCAGTAAATAAGTAGCATTTTGGTACAGATTATGTCTGCTTTAAAAAAATATATATTTCAGTTTACTGATAAAAGATCACGAATACTGGAGACCTGAAATGAAAACAGAACATGCTGGAAGTACTCGGCTCAGGAGTAATAATAATAATCACTTATTGTCACAAGTAGGCTTCAATGAAGTTACTGTGAAAAGCCCCTAGTCACCACATTCCGACACCTGTTCGGGGAGGTTGGTACGGGAATTGAATCCGCGCTGCTGGCATTGTTCTACATTGCAAGCCAGCTATTTAGCCTACTGTGCTAAATCAGCCCCTAAGCTTTTATGAAGAGAAAGGCAGGTTAACAATATAGTGTATCCATCAAATCAGTCCTCACCAGGCTGGAGAAGGCATTTTAAAATCTACATGCAATTGCACCCATCAGCTGTTTCTTTGTGCAAGTGCTCAGCAAATCCGCACTCCTGACCGCTATCCTGTCGTCCTCATTCCTATTTATTTCTGTCAGTTCTCTAGCGGGATTTCTCCACTCTGTCTGGACCACAAGCTTGGAGTTCACGGGCTGGATTCTCCGATTTGCAGACTAAGTGCTGACCTGATGACACGGCCGGAGAATTGCTGGGTCCGTGACCGCACATGTGCACGGCGGTGGCCTGCAGCAGCCGCGCTGTGCAGCATGGCGCCGGCTGCGAGCGGACCCGGCCTTCCAAAAATGCCCCCCTGTAACCAGCCTTGTCACGCCCGCACCACTCCCCACCAGTCCCCCCAGCCCAATGAAGGCCCCCCTGCCAGCGGAACGGCTCCCCCCCCCCCCCCCCCCCGACTGTGGCAACGTTGGACTCAATCCGCAGCTGCCACGCTGGGTTCACGAAAAGAAAAAGGGAACCACGCCAACGGGAACTCGCCCCATCGGGGGCGGAGCATCGGTGGAGGGCCTCGCGTCGGGTGATGTCCTGAGGCCGTCCCGACGGCATGCGGTGCACTCGAAAGTTTTTGAGGGGGCGGAGCATCGCAAAAGCGGAACCCCCACAGATTTTAGCGCAAATGGGGATTCTCCGGCCGATCGCCGAATGCGATTTCGCCACTGGCGACCGGGGAATCCCGCCCCACTTCTCTATATGCCTCCACTGCTCCTCCTTACAGCCTACCTCTTTAACCAAGCTTTTGATCATTTTACTAATGTTTCTTCTTTGGTTTCTTTCGTCTGATTATGCTCCTGGGAATCTCCTTGGAATGTTTAGCTGTGTTTAAGGTGCAAGATTTTTGTCGTTTATTGTGGTTGTTCTGGCTAAGAGTCATGCCCAGGTCTGCTGGGTATGTAATCCCCACTGCATAGTTTTTAATATAATCTCCTGCTGCCACCAAACTGAGCATTTCAGGAATTCCTCTTTCTTCAGACACCCAGCTAGCTCCAGTCTGAAATCTGAAGCATTAAAAAAATTAGGGGATTACCATTTGACATTCTACATGAGAAGATACATTCAAAATATTTCACTCCTTTGAAAGAAAAGTAATTTTAGCCCACTTTGCAGGACTATATGTGTTATATTGCGAGTCGATCGACAAGATAATGTTAAACACAACAGAGGTTTTTTGAACTAAGAAGAACTATACACGTAGAACAGTACAACTACTACATAGGTCTTGTTCCCATGACTCCCGGGCTCCCAAATCCTAACAGCCAGATCCGCGCCTAAACATCCGATAGGCTAACGTTTGTGCGCTCTGTCTCCATAGGCTCAGGGCCTATCACTTGGTCCATGAAGTATTGGCCCTTTAAGGGACAATGCTACCACTATATGATTTAATTGAAGGATTTGTTTCAGATATTTTCTGGTTCAGGGCAGCAGCAGGCATGGCATATTGGGTTGTCCTATCACCTCTAGCAACCAGGCTCAAATTCATCTCCAATCAAAGAGAAATTTTAAAAAAATTTCTCTGCTGGCTGTTGATGAAGAGGAGAATCATTGACCACCAGCAGAAGGCAGCGTGCGATGCACTGACAATGCTTCATTACGGAATCACCACTTTTGCAGAGAGATTGGCATGATAAGTTGCAGCTGCAGGCCACTGAGATGATGGACAGGATTGTCCGGCCCTTCCCGCTGACATGAACGTCCAGTCCAGCTGAAGGAAACCTCCCCTACTGCGGTATGGGCGAGCCACGCAAAATGGCATAGACATTGGCGGGACCGGAAAATCTCACGGCAGCCAATGGCAAGCTGCCTCCACCACCAAAAGATGCGCCGCTGGGTGGGGGTGGGAGCGGAAAATCCTGTCCTCCTTCCATAGATAAAATGTCTGTCATATGCTCTAATTAAAATAAGCCCATCTACACCCTTGACACCTTATGCATTTCATCTTGAAGAGGTTAACAGATTTCTTAGTGTTGGTCTTACAGAGCTGCATTGATCTGCAGTAAAATGTTCTCTCGCAAGGTGCAACTCATTCATAAAAGAGATGATGCCACAAAGTGTCTTGGTAGTGAGGACTCCACTCAAAGTGTTTCCACTTCTCACCCACAGCATCTGTCAGTTAATAGCTCATATTTCTCCTGATGGCCGAGTCTGCCTCTGCCCAGGTACATATGAAGCAGTCTTTGGATTGGCCCTCACAGTCACCAAAACCCAGAAGCTGTCAGACAAGAGCATCTCAGCAGTCAGAACTGGATTTGAGCAACCAGTGTCTACCTTCGCTAAAGGCTTTGTAGTCACACAGGAATGCACATAGGTGTCAGAAAATATTGCTTTGGTAGGTTTTTGTTCTTTATTTAGCTCACATATTAGCTCTTTCAGCATTTCCCAGTTTGTCCATTCTTAGTTACAGGATGATGAAGTGGCCTTCTGACCATTTGATGATGAATTGATGGGGGATGTTGATGGGAAATTGGTTGCTTGCAGGATTGCGTTGTATCAGTGGCATTGGAGCGTGAGAGAGGGAGGAATTGACAAGGAAAGACAGGAGCAACCTAAGTGAAGCAAAGCATTGCAAGCAGCCCAGACAATAATGTCAACAGTGAGGGTGGCATTATTCTTATCACCCTTCTCCTCTTTTTTTCTTTCTCTCCCTCCAAATCATTTGAGGAGGAACTGAGCTGTTCACCAGGTTTAAAAAAGAAATGTTTTTATTGGCATTTTCAATTTTACATAGTAAAACGGTTGTGTCCGATATTTACAATTTATAGTTTCTTATGTACATACATCTTTGATATATCTTCTCTCCCCCTCCCTGTCCCTTCCTTAATGCCCCCCTCTTCCGCCCTGGGTGTTGTATCGCTGAGCTCCTGTTCTCCCCTTTTTCCCCTCCTTCTGTTGGTTTTGTTGCAGGCCTTCTGGGTTCGGGGGGGAGGGGCTTCCTGCCCCCTCTCGTCCCCCTTCCCTCCTCCATGCTTCTCCCTGTGGCCCTCCTGAGTTTCCTGCTCATTCCCTCCCCCATTCCCCTTTTGTACCTCCTAGTGTTGTGTGTTCTTGTCTGCTCTCCCCCACCCTCTTCCTCTTTCCCTAGTCGCTGTTGGCCTCGAACAGGTTTTGGAACATGTTGATGAATAGCCCCCACGCCTTGTGGAAGCGCTCGTCCGACCCTCGGAGGGTGCACTTGATCTTCTCCAGGTGGAGAAATTCAGACAGTTCTGCCAGCCAGTCTGCAGCTGTGGGTGGTGCTGCTGATCGCCAGCCAAGCAGGATTCTCCAGCGTGCGATTAGGGAAGCGAAAGCAAGGGCGTCGGCCCTCAACCCCATGTGTAACTCTGGCTGCTCCGGTACCCCGAAGATTGCCACTCTCGGGCACGGCTCCACCCTCACCCCCACAACCTTGGACATTGCCTCGAAGAAGGCTGTCCAGAACTCGACAAGTCTGGGGCAAGTCTCGAACATGTGAGTGTGGTTGGCCGGGCCTCCCTGGCACCGTTCACATTTATCCTCTGCCTCCGGGAAGAACCTGCTCATTCGGGTTCTGGTCAGGTGCGCTCTGTGCACTACTTTAAACTGCCTGAGGCTGAGCCTTGCGCAGGAGGAGGTGGAATTGGCGCTCAGTGCTTCGCTCCAGAGTCCCCAGCCCACTTCTGTCCCCAGTTCATCCCCCCCCCCATTTTCATCTGGCTTCGTCCAGCCGCAGTCTCGCCCTATCCAGTAGCTGTCCATAGGTGCTCCCGCAGTTCCCCCTTTCCTTACTGTCCGTGTTTATCAGGTCCTCTAATAGTGCGTTTCTCGGGCCCTGTGGTATCCTACCGTCTCCTTGCGGAGAAAGTGCTTGACCTGAAGTTGCCTAAGTTCCTGTCCGGTCGGTAGTTCCAGATCCTCTGTCAGTTCGCTCAGTGTCGCTAGTCTGCCCCCCATGTAAAAGTCCCTAACTTTTAGTGTCCCTCTGTCCTGTCTCCATTTTTAAAAAATGGTGTTGAGCATGGCTGGTGGAAATTTGTGGTTTCCGCAGAAGGGAGCATTGGGGGACATCTCGGTGAGACCGAAATGTTGCCTCATCTGGTTCCATGTCTTTAGTGTGACTACCACCATGGGCAGGATGTGTATTTCGTCGGGGGGGGGGGGAATGGGAGCACTGACGTGGTGAGGGCCCGGAAGGTCGGCCCCTTGGAAGAAGACTCCTCCCTTCTCACCCATTCCATGGTGGGTTCACGTATCCATCCCCTCACTCTCTCCGCCATAGTTACCCAGTGGTAGTATTGTAGATTCGGCAGTGCCAGACCGCCCATAACTTTCCTCCTTTGCAGTGTTGATTTGGGGATTCTCTGATTCTTACCCCAACCCCCACACACAAAAACTCCATGATCATTTTATCTATGCTGCGGAAGAGGTCTTGGGGATGAAGATCGGTATGGATCTGAACCGAAAGAGGAACCTTGGCAGTACGTTCATTTTGGTCGTCTGCACCCTCCCCGCCAGGGAGAGTGGGAGCCTATCCCAGCTTTGTCGGTCTTTTTTAACTTCATCCGCCAGGCTGGTCAGGGTCCACTTGTGGATCTGTGTCCAGTCACGGGCTATCTGGATCCCCAGGTAGCGGGATTTGTTTTGGGCTAGTTTGAATTGGAGTCTCTCCAGCTCCCTCCCTCCCTCGCCTGGGTTCACTGGGAATGCCTCGCTCTTGCCTAGGTTGAAGCCTGAGAAAGTTCCGAACTCTTTCAGGAAATGCATGATTGCTCTCAGACCTTTCTGTGATTCTGAGACATAGAGGAGCAGGTCATCCGCATAGAGTGAGGCTCTATGCTCTCTGCCTCCTCTTTGGATGCCCTTCCAGCTTTTTGCGGGGGGGGGGGGGGGGGGAGGGCATTATTACTTTCATCAGCCGTCTGATGTTCGCTGACAGCTGCCTACCCTTGACAAAGCCAGTCTGGCCCTCTGCGACCACCTCTGGTAAGCAGCTCCCCAGGGCTTTTGCGATTATCTTCGTGTCTACATTAAGCAGCGAAATGGACCTATATAATCCGTATTATGTCGGGACTTTGTGTTTTTTTTGGGTAGCAGCAATATCGTGTCCCTCGCTAGTGAATCTGTGAATATATCCTTTCGGTGTAGGGCCAGGGCCGGCACAAATTCTTTACAGAAGTCCGCCGGGAACCCATCAGGTCCTGGTGTCTTCCCCGCCTGCATGGAGCTGGTGCTCTCCATGATTTTTCCCAGATCTATTAGTGCTTCCAGTTCCTGCCGCCTGTCCTCCCCCATAACTGGCATGTCCAGTCTATCGAGGAACTGTATCATCCCTGCGTCCCTGTCAGCGGGCTCGGAATTGTACAGCTCTCGGTAGAAGGTTTCAAATGCCCAGTTGACCTCTTTTGGCCTCCCAGAACGTGGAAGCTGAGACTTCCCTGTTCTGGTTAGCAGTAACGTACTCGTCTATGGCCTATGATGTTTTTTGGCAGAAGGCCTTGTCGGCTAAGAGGGTCGTGTCCAACCTCCATGTGGAGCGTTGGGCATGGCCCGTCTCCAACCTCACATCCATGTAGTGTGGAGCGTGGTCGGAGATGACTATCGCGGAGTATTCCACTCTTACTATTCCTGGAAGCACCGATTTCCCCACTGCAAAGAAGTCGATAAGGGTATATACCTTGTGGAGCGGTGAGGAGAACGAGAATTCCCTCTCACTGGGGTGCAGGAACCGCCATGGGTCCACAGCCCCATACACTCCATGAATATTCCCAGCTCCCTAGCCATGCTTGTCTTTTTCCCGTTCTGGAGTTTGATCGGTCAGTCAGCGGGTCCTGTACGCAGTTAAAGTTGCCCCCCATGATCAGTTGGTGTGTGTCAATGTAGGGGATTTCCGTTAGACCAGCCCGGGAAGGGAAGCCACCGTACTAGTAGGGCTAGCACGGGAAGACAGGCAGTAAGGGGGACCATGTCACACCTCTCAGCAGAAAGGGAGTGCCTGGCCAGTGGAGGAGGGAACACAGGGGCAGTGTCATCCCGGTTGGGTGCGTACACATTTGCCAGTATACCGGTGCCCCGTCTAGGACACTGCTGACCATGATGTAGCATCCCCAATGGTCTGTGAATGTCCTTGTCCCCATGAACTTCGTCCTCTTGCTAATCAGTATGGCTACTCCCCTGGCCCTCGTCCTGTAGCATGAATGGTACGTCTGTTCCACTCAGCCCTTTCTTACCCGCAGTCAGTTCTTCGCCCTCAGGTGTGTCTCCTGCAGGAAGATTATGTCGGCCTTCAGGCTTCAAAAGTGGGCGAAGATTCTGGATCCTTTCACTGGGCCATTAAGTCCCCTAACATTCCAGGTGATGATCCTGATCGGGGTTTCTGTCCCGCTGGTCTTGCGGGATCAACCATACTTAGCTGATGGACATGCCCCTGCACTCCGGCGTTTCCCTTTGTTCGGGGGCTGTCCAAAATGGCCACGTTTGCCGTTCTCATCGTTCTCGCCATGAGGCCGGGCCCATGTGCTCTGGGGTTTCTCTTTGTCCAGGAGGTACCCCACATGACTGCCAACTGTGTGTACGCCACGTGGGTGCGCCCCTGCACTCCGGGTATCCCTTTATTTAAATAACCTCCAAAGTGGCTGCGTGTCGTGCCATCTTGTTTCGTCGGCCTGTTCCTTACCTGCCAAAGCCAATCCGAGTGCCAACTCGGATCCCCATCCCTCCCGCGTCTCCCCCATCCCTCCCGCGTATCCCCCAACCCTCCCGCATCTCCCCCATCCCTCCCGCATCTCCCCCATCCCTCCCGCGTCTCCCCCATCCCTCCCGCGTCTCCTCCATCTCTCCCGCGTATCCCCCAACCCTCCCGCATCTCCCACATCCCTCCCGCATCTCCCCCATCCCTCCCGCGTCTCCCCCATCCCTCCCGCGTCGCCCCCATCTCTCCCGCGTCGCCCCCATCCCTCCCGCATCTCCCCCATCCCCCTGCGTCCCCCTCCCTGCTCCTGTGTTCCCTCCCCCACTGTACAGGCACTCCCTTTCTGCTGAGAGGTGCACCGCGGCCCCCCTTACTGCCAGTCGTCCTGTGCTTGCCCTCCCTGCCAGTACAGTGGCTCCCCTCCCTGGGCTGGTCTAGTCCTTTGCCTATGCCCACCAACTGCCTGCTTTCTCTGCCTGCCACCTCACCTGCATTTCCCTGTCCTCGCTCTCTCTTGTGATTGGTCTTTCTGATCAGAACGAGGCAGTACAGTCCCGCGTAAACATATAATATTGTCTCTGAGTCTCTGTTTCTGTTTTTTTCAGTATTCACTACTCTAGTGCATGACCCAGAATCTGGCCGGGAATAACATGCCGAATCGCACCCCACTTTTATAAAGCGCCGACTTTGCCAGATTAAACTCAGACCTTTTTTTTTGCCAGGTCTGCCCCAATTTCCTGATGGAAACGGATTCTATATCCTTCCCATGTGCTTGCTTTCATTTGTCTAGCCCACTGCAGGATCCTCTCACAGTCCTGGTATCGGTGCAGCTTTGCTATGATCGCCCTCGGATGCTCCCCCATCCTGGACTTCGGTCTGAGCAACCTGTATGCCCTCTCGAGTTCTTGGGGCAGCTGTCCCTCCCGACTAGGCTGCCCAGCATTTGGGCGATATAGTCTGTCGGGTCTCTGCCCTCGATGCCTTCCGGCAGGCCCACAATCCGCACGCTCTGCCGTCGGCACCTGTTTTCCTGGTCCTTGAACTTCCCCTTTGAGCTCCCCTTGGCCGCCAATAACCTTTTCACATCTGCTTCCAGAGCGACAATCCTGTCAGTCTGGTCTGTCGAGGTTCTCTCAAGGTCTTGAATTGTCCCCGTCACCTGGATCTCGATTTAAAAAAAATGTTTTTATTGGGTTTTATACATGATATATAGAACATAGAACATACAATGCAGAAGGAGGCCATTCAGTCCATTGAGTCTGCATCGACCCACATTAAGCCCTCACTTCCACCCTATCCCCGTAACCCAATAACCCCTTCTAACTTTTTTGGACACTAAGGACAATTTATCATGGCCAATCCACCAAACCTACACGTCTTTGGGCTGTGGGAGGAAACCAGAGCACCCGTAGGAAACACACGCAGAGAATCTGCACAGTGACCCAGCAGGGAATCAAACCTGGGACCCTGGCGCTGTGAAGCCATAATGCTAACCACTGTGCTACCGTGCTGCCCTTACAAATGTACTTACAAATTTACACACAGAGACCAAAAAAAAACCCAGAGGAAGTATGTAAAGAAAAAGAAAAAAGAAAGAAACATTTCAAAACACATAACACAGAGCAGAAAAGCGAGACTTTCTCTCCCCTCCTTCTCTTTTTTTGTACAAAACAAGCAAAACAAAAGTGGGTGGTAGGGGCACCTGGGTGGTGCCACTGATGTCACTTGCATCTCTTGGTCGTTTTCTTTTTGTTTTTGTCCATTTGCCTCAGCTTCGGCCATCTGTCGTTCCTTCTTCCTGTTCGTTCGTTCTCTCTTTTGCCTTGCTGTGGTCGTTGTGGTCGTTGTCATTTCCTGCGCTTTCCACCAGTTTGTGTTCCCTCCTCTTTCCTCCCTTCTGGCTCCCCTCTGTTGTTCTCATTCCCTTGTCCTCCCCCCTCCTCTCCCACCCCTTTCTTCGCTGCTACTCCCCTTTCTTTCATGCTGGGTTCGGCTACTCCCTCCTGCTCCACTCCCCCCCTACCCCTGGGTCCTCCCTCCCTTCCCTCTCTTCTATCATGTCCTGGCTACTTTCCCCTGGCTCTTGGTTACTTGTGTATTTGTTTATTTGTTGGCCACAAACACGTCCCGGAACAGTCGGGTGAATGGCTCCCATGATTTGAGGAAGCCATCTTCCGACCCACGGACTGCGAATTTGATTTTCTCCATTTGGAGAAATTCCGATAGGTCGGACAGCCAGTCTGCAGCTTTAGGTGGTGCTGCTGGCCACCAGCCGAGCAGGACAGTGACCCAAGGCTGGGATCGAACCCGGGTACGTGGCGCTGTGAGGCACCACCTCACCACCGTGCTGCCCCTTGTTGCCCATTCCCAATTGCCTTTGAACTGAGTGGCTTGCTAGGCCATTTCAGAGGAGGGCATTTAAGAGTCAACTGCATTGTTGTGTGGGTCTGGAGTCACATGTAGCCCAGACCAGGTAAGGACGCCAGATTTCATTCTCTGGAGGACATTAGTGAACCAGATGGGTTTTTACGACTATCAGCAATGGCTTCATGGTCATCATTAGACTTTTAATTCCAGATTTTTATTGAAGCGGCACGGTAGTACAGTGGTTAACACTGTTGCTTCACAGCTCCAGGGTCCCAGGTTCAATTCCCGGCTTGGGTCACTGTCCGTGCGGTGTCTGCACATTCTCCCTGTGTCTGTGTGGGTTTGCTCCGGTTTTCTCCCACAAGTCCCGAAAGACGGGCTGTTAGGCAATTTGGACATTCTGAATTCTCCCTCCGTGTACCCAAACAGGCACCGGAGTGTGGCGACTAGGGGCATTTCACAGTAACTTTATTGCAGTGTTAATGTAAGCCTACTTGTGACAGTAAAGATTATTAAAGTTCAATTTTCACGATCTGCCATGGAAGGATTCGAACCCGGGACCTCCAGAGCATTACCCTGGATCTTTGGATTACTAGTCTAGTCACTATGCCACCACCTCCCCGAATATGGAAACGGACAGTCTGCGTCGTCTTAAGGGTTGTGCCCATGCAGCCAAATGCACTGGAGTCAAATGATGGTTGGGAGTCAGCGTCCCGCTGCAATGTCAATGTTGCCAATGTGGTGATCTTCGTGAGGGGTTTCCAGATGGAAGGCATAGTGATCACAAAGATACACAAAACTCTTTTGAAGAACTAAACTAATTTTATTAACACTACTAAATTTGTGTTCGACACTTATTCTGAATAGCAAACATACATGTAAGAATTAAACTACACTCACTAACACTATCTCTATCTACTAATTATAACTATTATAATTTAACTAACTCTGTAATACACCATGAACCTTATCTTCACCAGCTCCAGTCTAATCTCCTCCCCTTAGCTTGAGAGCCAGTGCTATTTATAGCACTGTCCATTAGCTCCCTCTAGTGGCTAGGCTTAACATAACATTAACTCTTCACATGCTGTACATTTGTATAATGCCACAGCCAGTTTTAACTCCCCACCTGTACCCAAACCTATGTAGTTGTCTACATTAAAATTGCACGCTGAATCTCTGGCTACTTTTATGCTTGACCTGGTAAAGTTCAGTTTCGTACTAAGTTTCTAAAGCCAAAAAGCTGGGCTTGTGGCGCAACAGTAGTGTGTCTGACTCTAGATCATCGAGTCTGCACCAGCCCATGGAAAGAGCACCCTACCTAAGCCCACACCTTCATCCTATCCCTGTAACCCCACCTAACCTTTTTTGGACACTAAAGACAATTTAGCTTAGTCCAGTGCTTTTCAAACTTTTTTTCCAGGGACCCATTTTTACCAACCGGCCAACCTTCGGGACCCAACCCGGCTGGCTTTCGCGGCCCACACCGGCCATTGTTTGCGACCCACGCCAGCCGACCTTCGCGGCCTACGCCGGCTGACCTGCGCAACCCACCATTTTCTCTTACCTTGTTTGCTGCAGACAAAAATGGAGGAAATGGTTTTGGGTCCCTTTGCCCTCGTACACGCTCCTCCAATGGAATATGATGGATCAAGGTGAAGCCTTCCGGTGTCGGAAAGTATGGAGTCTCCATCTGTCCAAAGTTCTGCATTTTTTTCCTGTAAAATGTTATCAAACAAACACCCCCCGAATTTGTAAATAAAAATATAAATAAAATGAATAAAATAAATGAAAAAATAAAAAATAAAATGAATAAATTAAATGAATAAACCCCCCCTGAACTTGTAAAACAAAAAGCTGCGACCGTTTAAAAAAAAGCGCGTGCACGGCGCATGCGTGCCCGATCATCGGCGTGCATGCGCATAGTTTTGCGCATGCGCGCCGATGACCTGGCACGCATGCGCAGTGCGGCCGCATTTTTTAAAACATGTTTGCGGCCCCTCTGAAGGCCGCTTGCAGCCGGCGTTATTAACAGCCGGCTGCTGCGGCTGTTGAGCGCAGATTTGCGCGATCGGGAGTGCCGCGACAGACAGCTCAGCGACCCTCCCGACACCCGTCCGTGACCCACCCGCGGGTCGCGCCCCCGAGTTTGACAATGCCTGGCTTAGTCAATCCACCTAACCTGCACATCTTTTTTTTTAAATTTAGAGCATCCAATTCATTTTTTACAATTCTAGGGCAATTTAGCATGGCAATCCACCTACCCTGCACATCTTTTGGGTTGTGGGGGCGAAACCCACGCAAACACGGGGAGAATGTGCAAACTCCACACGGACAGTGACCCAGAGCTGGGATCGAACCTGGGACCTCGGCGCCATGAGGCAACCGTGCTAACCACTTGCGCCACCATGCTGCCCTAACCTGCACACCTTTGGACTGTGGGAGGAAACTGGAGAAAACCCATGCAGACACGTGGAGAACATGCAGGCTCCGCATAGACAGTGACCGAAGCCGGGAATTGAACCTGGGACCATGGAGCTGTGAATCAACTGTGCTAACCACTGTGCTACCGTGCTGCCATAAGATCAGAATGTTGCCTGTTCGAATCACATCAGGCTGAAGGAGTTTTTCCTTCAAGAAGCATTTAGGTGAGTGCTTGAAATGCCATAGCACACAAGGCTACAGACTAAATGTTGGAAAATGGGATTCGAATGGATAGGTGTTTGATGGCTGGCAGACACAATGGACTGATGGGCCTCTTTATGTGCTGTAAAGCTCTACACAAAGTAAAAATAGTAAGGGGAAAAAGATGCATTTCTGTTGAGTATTTTTTAGCCACATTGGGATTTAAATAATATTTCATGTTATCTCCAAGGCCATAAGTTCCATATACAAATTATTTTGGACACACTTTGTTGAAGTTCAATTTTGTAAGTGTGTATTTTAGTGTTTGAATTCCACACCCATGGCAATTTCTGGCATCTTACTATCCGTATTAACTAAAATTAAACTGACAACTCTGCACATATATCCTGTCGATATTCAGTCCCTTCAAGTTGCACCTGTTCCACCTATATTGTGGATAATTTTAGAATCTGTTCAAGACTATCTGTTCCTCTGGAACATAATAGACTGAAGAATGTGGAATTTTCCTTCACTTTATCATTGCTTTATCTTAATGTCAGTCAACTGATCCATATCCTCACACATACGGTTCCTTTCACTGACACAAGCACTGAGCAGGGTTGTAATCATAGAATTTCATAGAATTTACAGTGCAGAAGGAGGCCATTCGGCCCATCGAGTCTGCACCAGCTCTTGGAAAGAGCACCCTATCCAAGGTCAACACCTCCACCCTATCCCCATAACCCAGTAATCCCACCCAACACTAAGGGCAATTTTGGACACTAAGGGCAATTTATCATGGCCAATCCACCTAACCCGCACATCTTTGGACTGTGGGAGGAAACCGGAGCACCCGGAGGAAACCCACGGAGACACGGGGAGGATGTGCAGACTCGGCACAGACAGTGACCCAAGCCGGAATCGAACCTGGGACCCTGGAGCTGTGAAGCAATTGTGCTATCCAAAATGCTACCGTGCTGCCCTTAATGACATCCTAGGGGCCAGATTGTATGTCAATGCTCACTATGATTTCCTACTTTACAAATGACTACACTTCAAAGCACTTCATTGGTTGTAACTGGCGATTGGGACAACCCGAGGCTGTGAAAGATGCTTATAAATGTAAATCTTTCTTTATAATCCCCACCAGGACATTTCAATTTTTATTTGCTTTTTTTAAACAAACGTTTTATTAAGGGTTTTATGGTTTTATAACAACAAAAGATACCAATACAAATGTAAACATTTTTTTTCAAATGTATTTTATTACAAACATGTATCAAAACAGGTTACAGCAAATAAACACCCCGGGAAACATACTTTCCAACAATCAACTATACAGTCTGTACAGATCTTTCCTCTTTTTCAGCCCCCCCTCCCATGCGACGAACAGCCTCTCAAACACGGTCACAAACATCCCCCACCTTTCTTCAAACCCCCCTGAAGAGCCCCTTAACTCACACTTTATCTTCTCTAATCGCATGAAGTCGTACAGGTCACCCAACCATGCTGCTACCTCCGGTGTCGATGCCGACCGCCACTCCAGCAAAATTCACCGCTGTGCAATCAGAGAGGCAAAGGCCACGACAGTGGCCTTCCTCCTCTCCATGAGCTCCGGCTTCTCTGAATCCCAAAATATCGCCACCAAAGGGTCCGGGTCCACTCCCTCCTCCACTATCCTGGCTAAGACCGCGAATACACACGCCAGAACCTTCCCAATTTTTTGCAACCCCAAAACATGTGCGTGTGATCCACTGGCCCCCCCACCCACACCTCTCACACTCATCTACTACCCTCTGAAAGAACCCACTCATTCTCGCCCGAGTCATGTGCACCCTATGCACCACCTTAAATTGTATCAGGCTCATCCTTGCACGAGGAGGACCCGTTTTTTTTTAGTGATATTTTATTGAGGTATTTGAAAATTTTTATAACAGTAACAAAAACAATGACATAAACATGGTAAATAAATATTTCCTCCCCCAGCCCAATCTTCACGCACCTCAACCATACAACAACAATACCCCCTCCCTTGGAATACTGCATCTGCTGCCATTTTTAATTTTCCCTGAGAAAGTCGATGAAAGGCTGCCACCTCCGGGAGAACCCTAACATTGACCCTCTTAAGGCAAACTTTATTTTCTCGAGACTGAGAAACCCAGCCATGTCACTATCACAAGTCTCTACACTCGGGGGTTTCGAGTCCCTCCACATTAATAAAATCCGTCTCCAGGCTACCAGGGAGGCAAAGGCCAGGACATCGGCCTCTTTCGCTACCTGAACTCCCGGATCTTCCGACACTCCAAAGATCGCTACCTCCGGACTCGGCACCACCCGTGTTTTTAGCACCGTGGACATTGCCTCAGCAAAACCCTGCCAAAACCCTTTAAGCTTTGGGCATGCCCAGAACATGTGGACATGATTTGCCGGCTGCGCACCTCGCACACCTATCCTCAACCCCGAAAAACTTGCTCATCCAAGCCACTGTCATGTGTGCCCGGTGGACTACCTTAAGTTGTATCAGGCTAAGCCTGGCGCACGATGAAGAGGTATTAACCCTGCTTAGATCATCCGCCCATAGTCCCGCCTCTATCTCTCCTCCTAGCTCGTCCTCACACTTGCCCATAAGCTCCTCCACTGGAGTTTCCTCCGCCTTCGAAAGCTCCTGGTAAATATCCGATACCTTCCCCTCTCCCACCCAGGTACTGGAGATTACTCTATCCTGTATCCCCCAGGGCGGCAACAGCGGAAAGGCCGGAACCTGTTTTCTCAGGAAGTCTCGCACCTGCAAATACCTAAAAACATTCCCTGCTGGCAATTTAAATTTATCCTCCAAAGCTTTCAAGCTGGGAAAGCTTCCATCTATAAATAGATCCCCCAACCTTCTAATTCCTGCACTCTGCCAACTCTGGAACCCGCCATCTAGCCTATCCGGTACAAACCTGTGGTTGTTATAAATTGGGTTCCAAATCGATGCTCCCTCCACTCTCTTATATCTCCTCCACTGCCCCCCGATCCTCAGAGCCGCCACTACCACGAGACTTGTGGAATATCGGGCCGGTGAGAATGGCAGAAGTGCTGTTACCAATGCTGTCAGACTGGTGTCTTTACATGACGCCGCCTCCATCCGCTCCCATGCCGACCCCTTCCCCACTACCCACTTCCTGATCATGGCTATATTAGCCGCCCAGTAGTAATTGCAGAAGTTTGGCAGCGCCAACCCACCCTCCCCCCGACTGTGCTCCAGCAACACTTCACTCGCGGGGTTTTACCCGCCCACACAAAGCCTAAAATAACCTTATTCACCCGCTTGAAAAAGGCCCTCGGGATGAAGATGGGGAGGCACTGAAAGACAAACAGAAATCTGGGGAGGGCCATCATTTTCACGGTCTGTACGCTCCCCGCCAGTGATAGCGGGAGCATGTCCCATCTCTTAAAGTCCCCTTCCATTTGTTCTACCAACCGGGATAGGTTTAACCTGTGTAGTACCTCCCATTCCCGGGCCACCTGGATTCCCAGATATCGAAAGCTCTTTCCTACCATTCGAAGCAGCAGCTCTCCCAGTCTCTTCTCCTGTCCTCTTGCCTGGATCGAAAACATCTCGCTTTTCCCCATGTTCAATTTATACCCCGAAAAAGTGCCAAATTTCCCCAAGATTCACATTACTTCCCCCATCCCCTCCAACGGGTCTGAAATGTTCAAGAGTAGGTCATCTGCGTAGAGTGAGACCCAGTGCTGCACCCCCCCCCCCCCCCCTTCCCCGAACCAGCCATTTCCAGTTCCTAGAGGCTCTTAACGCCATGGACAATGGCTTTATGGCCAGAGCAAACAGTAACGGGGAGAGGGGGCACCCTTGCCTCGTCCCTTGGTGTAGTTCAAAATACCCCGACCTCAGTCGTTTCGTACGCACACTCGCTACTGGTGCCTGGTAGAGCAACCGCACCCAGTCAATAAAGCCCTCACCAAACCCAAACCTTCCCAGCGTCTCCCACAGATAATTCCACTCCACCCAATCAAAAGCCTTCTCCGCATCCATTGCCACCACCACCTCCACTTCCACTCCTTCTGAGGGCATTATAATAACATTTAGAAGCCTTCGAACATTGGCCATGAGTTGCCTGCCCCTAACAAACCCCGTCTGGTCTTCCCCTATCACCCCCGGGACATAGTCCCCTATCCTTGTGGCCAGTATCTTAGCCAGCAGTTTGGCATCCACATTCAGGAGAGAAATCGGCCTGTATGACCCGCATTGCTCCGGATCCTTCTCCCGTTTCAGGATCAATTAAATTGAGACCTGCGACATTGTTGGGGGGAGGTCTCCCTTCTCTCTTGCTTCGTTAAATGTCCTCAACAGCAGTGGGCTTAATATCCCTGAAAACATCTTATAGAATTGCCCCGGGTAGCTGTCAGGCCCCGGGGCCTTGCCCGACTGCATGCCCTCCAGCCCCTTGATTATTTCCTCAATCTCAATTGGGGCTCCCAGCCCCTCCACCAGGTCCTCCTCCACCCTCGGGAACCTCAACTGATCCAGAAATTGCCTCATCCCCTCCACCTCAGCTGGGGGTTCCGACTCATATAATTTACTATAAAAGTCCTTAAATACCTCGTTCACCCGCGCTGGGTCCAGGACAGTATTACCGTCTCTACTCTTTACTTTACCTATCTCCCTGGCCGCCTCTCTTTTCCTGAGCTGGTGCGCCAACATTCTGCTTGCCTTTTCCCCGTACTCATAGATCGCGCCCCCTTGCCTTCCTCAACTGCTCCACTGCTTTCCCTGTGGTCAACAGCCCAAACTCCACCTGTAACCTCCGCCGCTCCCTCAGTAGTCCTGCATCCGGGGCCTCCGAGTATCTCCTGTCCACCTGGAGTATCTCCTCCACTAATCTATCCCTCTCAGCCCATTCCACCTTTTCTCTGTGGGCCCGTATCGAGATTAATTCCCCTCTGACTACTGCCTTCAAAACTTCCCAGACCGTCGAAGCAGAGACCTCCCTCATATCATTTGTTTCCAGGTGGTTCTGGATGGACTTGTTAACCCGCCCACAGACTGCCTCGTCTGCTAGCAACCCCACATCCAGTCTCCACAGCAGGCGTTGCCCTCTCTCCACACTAACCCGTAGATCCACCCAGTGAGGGCATGATCCGACACTGCAATAGCCGAGTACTCAGTATCCACCACCTTCGATATTAGCGCCCTGCTCAGAACAAAAAAGTCGATGCGAGAGTGTGGACATGTGAAAAAAAGGAAAACTCCTTTGTCCTCAGCCGTGCAAACCTCCATGGGTCTACTCCCCCCATTTGTTCCATAAAACCCTTCAATTCCTTTGCCGCAGCTGGCCTCCTCCCTGTCCTGGATTTTGACTGGTCCAATTCCGGATCAATGACTGTGTTAAAGTCCTCTCCCATGATCAGGGTATGTGACTCTCAGTCTGGGATCTTACCTAACACCTGCCTCATAAATTCCACATCGTCCCAATTCAGTGCGTATATGTTCACAAGTACGACTCGCACCCCCTCCAGCTTCCCACTCACCATTATGTACCGACCCCCCTTGTCTGACACGATTCTCCCTGCCTCGAATGCCACTCATTTGCTGATCAAGATCACTACCCCTCTGGTCTTTGAGTCCAGTCCTGAGTGGAACACTTGGCTAACCCACCCCTTCCTCAATCTCGTCTGGTCTGTAATCTTTAGGTGTCTCTTGTAGCATTGCCACGTCCGCCTTCAGTTCCCTCAAATGCGCGAACACGCGAGCTCTCTTGACCGGCCCATTCAGTCCTCTCACGTTCCATGTGATCAGCCTGGAGGGGGGTCTTCCAACCTCCACCCCCTGCCGACTAGCCATCACCCTTTGTAGGCCAGCCTCGAGATCGCCCTCCGCTTCCTTGAGTCCCCACTCGGGCTGTCACCATTCCCGACCTCCCATTTGTCCCCCAGTAACAGTTCCTCCCCTGTCAGCAAAGCAGCTCCCCCCTCCCCCCCCCAGCAACCATACTAAAAACCCAATCCCCCAAGTCAAGCTCCAGCTTAACACCTGTCCACCCCCACTGCGCTTCCGAGAGTCTGCTGACCCACGCTGACTCGATAGTTCCCACCCCTGGCACCAAGCAGTCTGTCTCCCTATTGTACTCTCCTCTCTTCCCCCCCCCCCCACATGAATAAACATTTTAAAAGCATCACATTCCCCAGTAAACAAACAACAGAAAAAAAACAGTGAATAAACAAACAACAGAAAAAAAACAGTGAAGAAACAATCCCTTTAGAAAAAATAGTCACCCAAAAAGCAGAACTAAATTCAAAGCACATCCCCCCCTCTAACAAGGTCCCTGCAAGACAGATCAACCTTTAACCATCCACACAGCCCATAATTTCACAGAGAGATACTTAAATTTTTACAATCCAGCACCACAAATCGCTGCCACAGAACTTCTCCAAAGCTTAAGTGTCTTTTAATTCGCCTCCAGCTTCATTTCTTTAATAAAGGTCCATACTTCGTCTGGCGTTTCAAAGTAGAAGTCCCGTTCCTCATGTGTGACCCACAGACGGGCTGGGTACAGCATCCCGAACTCCACCCCCTTCTTAAAGAGGGTCGTCTTTGCTCGATTGAACCCAGCTCGCCTCTTGCCCAAATCCGCTCCCAGGTCCTGATAAATGCGCAACTCACAGTTCTCCCACTTGCTGCCCCGTTCTTTCTTTTAAAAAAAATATAATTTTTATTGAAGGTTTTCATAAAATATCAATAACAAAATGGGAAAGAAAAATGAACCCAACAGGGTTAAGTACAAAACACAATCTAAAAAAGCAACCCCCCAAACCCCTCCCCCCTGTACATAAATAATAAATTAACATTAACACCCCGACTTAACACAACAGGTGTATACATCCCCTCATACCCTCCAGTGTAAATAACATAAACAAAAATAAAGTAACACCCCCCCCCCCCGAGCTGCTGCTGCCATTGACCAATGTCTAGCGTTCTGCCAGAAAGTCTAAGAACGGTTGCCACCGCCTAAAGAACCCTTGTATCGACCCTCTCAAGGCGAATTTCACCCTCTCCAATTTAATGAACCCTGCCATATCGCTGATCCAGGATTCCACGCTTCCACACTTGGGGGCCTCGCATCTTTCCACTGAAGAAGAATCCTTCGCCGGGCTACCAGGGACGCAAAGGCCAGAATTCCGGCCTCTTTCGCCTCCTGCACTCCCGGCTCCTCTGCCACCCCAAATATTGCGAGCCCCCGGCCCGGTCTGACCCTGGATCCTACCACCCTCGACACCGTCCTCGCTACGCCCTTCCAAAATTCCTCCAGCGCTGGGCATGCCCAGAACATATGGTTGTGACTTGCTGGGCTCCCTGAGCACCTAACACACCTGTTCTCACCCCCAAAGAACTGGCTCATCCTTGTCCCGGTCATGTGTGCCCTGTGCAGCACCTTAAACTGTATGAGGCTGAGCCTCGCGCACGAAGAGGAAGAATTCACCCTCCCTAGGGCATCTGCCCACGTCCCCTCTGATCTCCTCTCCCAACTCCACCTCCCACTTACCTTTCAACTCCACCACCGAGGCCTCCTCCTCCTCCTGCATCACCTGGTAAGTTTCCGAGATCTTCCACACTCCCACCCACCCCCCCCGAGAGCACCCTGTCCTGTACTGTGTGTGGCAGTAGCCGCGGGAATTCCACCACCTGCCGTCTGGCAAACACCCTTACCTGTAAGTACCTGAAGGTGTTCCCCGGGGGGAGCCCGTACTTCTCCTCCAGCTCACCCAAGCTCGCAAACTTCCCGTCCACAAACAGGCCCCCCAACTTTCGTATCCCTGCCCTGTGCCACCCCGAAAACCCTGCACCTGTTCTTCCTGGGGCGAACCGGTGGTTCCCCCGTAGTGGGGTCCACGCCGAGGCCCCAACTTCCCCCCTATGCCTCCTCCACTGCCCCCAAATTTTGAGGGCCACCACCACCACTGGGCTCGTGGTATACCTCCTTGGAGGGAGCGGCAGCGGCGCCGTTGCCAGCGCCCCCAGATTCGTACCCACACAGGACGCCATCTCCAGCCTCTTCCATGCAGCCCCCTCTATCACCCACTTGCGCACCATCGACACATTGGCGGCCCAGTAGTACCAACAGAGGTTGGGCAGCGGCAGCCCCCCCCCTATCTCTACTCCGCTCCAGGAACACCCTTCTCACCCTCGGAGTTCCTCGCGCCCACACAAACCCCATTATACTCCTGTTAACCCACCTGAAAAAAGCCTTCGGGATAAACACAGGGAGGCACTGGAACAGGAACAAAAACCTTGGGAGCACCGTCATTTTGATTGACTGCACCCTACCCGCCAAGGACAACGGCAACGCGTCCCACCTCTTGAACTCCTCCTCCATTTGCTCCACCAGCCTTGTAAAGTTAAGCCTATGCAGGGCCCCCCAGGTCCTGGCCACCTGGATCCCCAAATATCTGAAGCTCCTCTCCGCCCTTTTTAGTGGGAGCTCACCAATCCCCCGCTCCTGGTCCCCTAGCTGAACTACGAACAGCTCGCTCTTCCCCATATTGAGATTGTACCCCGAAAAGTCCCCGAATTCCCTAAGGATCCTCATTACCTCTGGCATTCCTCCCACCGGGTCCGCCACATACAGCAGCAGGTCGTCCGCATAAAGCGACACCCTATGCTCCTCCCCACCCCGCACCAACCCCCTCCAGTTCCTCGACTCTCTCAGTGCCATAGCCAGGGGTTCAATCGCCAGTGCGAAGAGCAGGGGGGACAGGGGACACCCCTGTCTCGTACCTCGGTGTAACCGAAAGTACTCGGACCTCCTCATATTTGTGGCCACACTCGCCATCGGGACCTCATACAACAGCCTAACCCACCTGACAAACCCCTCCCCAAACCCAAACCTCTTCAGCACCACCCACAGGTACCCCCACTCTACCTTATCGAAGGCTTTCTCAGCGTCCATCGCTACCACTATCTCCGCCTCCCCCTCCCTCGCCGGCATCATGATAACGTTCAAAAGACTTCCGGGTGCGGCTATGTGGAGCTGAGCCGCACGATTCGGCAGCTCCTGCTACCACGGACGTTCGGGCTCTCTAGAAGAGCCCCAACTGAACTTTTATCGACACTAACCCGTGGGGAAGGTAAGAGGGAGGTCCCCCTCCAACTTTTATGAAACGGACTCGAAGCGTAACGGCCACAAAAGTGGCATTGGAGCAACGGGAAAAACCGGGGAAAAAAGACAAAATGGCGGCGGCCAGAGACAAAGTGGAGTTGCAGGAGTTGGAGCAATGGGAAAAACCGGGGAAAAAGGACAAAATGGCGGCGGCCAGAGACAAAGTGGAGCTGCAGGAGTTTATTAAGCACTGCTTCGAGGAACATCGCGAGGAGATGCGTAAGGAAATGCTGGCGCCTAAGCTTTCGGCAATCGAAGGACTAGGGATCACCCAGAAGGCCCACAAGGTTCAGATCCAGGAGGTACAAAAAAGAGTTGGTCAGAACGAGGACGAGATCTCGGGCCTGGTGGTGAGAGTGGAGCAGAACGAGGCGCTACACAGGAGGTGGGCGGGAAGACTCGAAGACCTGGAGAACAAGTCGAGGAGAAAGAATCTGCGGATCCTGGGTCTCCATGAAGGAGTGGAGGGGGCCAATGCCGGGGCATACGCGAGCACGATGCTCTGGGCGATGATGGGCAAGGAGGCCCCTTCGAGGCCGCTGGAGTTGGACGGGGCACACCGGGTGCTGGCGAGGAGGCCCCGGGCAAATGAGCCGCCAAGGGCGATGGTGGTGAGGTTCCACCGGTTCACGGACAGAGAGTGGGTCCTGAAATGGGCCAAGAAGGAGTGGAGCAGTGAGTGGGACAATGCAGAGATCCGAATATACCCGGACTGGAGCACGGAGGTTGCAAAGCGGAGAGCGGGTTTCAACCGGACCAAAGCGGTGTTGCACCGGAAAGAAGTGAAATTCGGAATGCTGCAGCCAGCGCGACTGTGGGTCACATACAAGGGCCAACACTACTACTTTGAAACGCCTGAAGAGGCGTGGACATTTATACAAGCCGAAAAGTTGGACTCTAACTGAGGGTTTGTGAGGGTGGGGGGGATATTTGAGGTTTGATGTGTGATGGTTGTTGTATATAGGGGGTCAATCACAATCACGCGCAGGAAATGTTACATGGGCTGGGGGAGAGAGACAAGGCCGCGACAGGAGCTGCGCCAGAGGGGGCGGAGCGGGCTTTGGAAACGCGGGGTTTTTTGTTTTTCCCACGCGCGGGAAGAAAGGTGGGAAGGGGAACTCCCACACGGGGAGGTCAATGGGATAGCGGGGGTAGCCGGGGTCAGCAGGTGTCAGCTGACTTACTGGAGTGACATGAGGGGAGCAAAAAAGCTAGACAGGGGTCTAGCGGGGGGAGGGAAAAAGGGTTGCTGCTGCACTGGCCGAAAGGGAATGGGACATAGAAGAGGTGGTCGGGACGGGGATCCCCCCCTCTGGGGGACTGGAGGGTGAGGGAGGCGTGGACAGGGGACTGGCCCAGAAAAGGAGATGGATAGTCGGCAGGGCGTGGGGAGGGTGAGAGCCCCTCCAATCCGGCTGATAACGTGGAATGTGAGGGGCCTGAATGGGCCGGTGAAGAGGGCTCGAGTGTTCAATCACTTAAAGGGACTGAAGGCGGACGTGGCCATGCTCCAAGAGACACACCTGAAGGTGGCGGACCAGGTCAGCTTAACAAAGGGATGGGTAGGACAGGTATTCCACTCGGGACTGGGCGCGAAGAATAGAGGGGTGGCAATATTAGTGGGAAAGCGGGTGTCATTTGAGGCCAAGACTATTGAGGTGGACAATGGAGGGCGATATGTAATGGTGAGCGGTAGGCTGCAAGGGACGTGGGTGGTGTTGGTAAACGTATACGCCCTGAACTGGGATGATGCAGGATTCATGAAGCGCATGTTGGGGCGGATTCCGGACCTGGAGAAAGGAGGCCTGATAATGGGAGGAGACTTCAACACAGTGTTGGATCCAGCACTGGAGCGCTCCAAATCAAGGACTGGAAAGAGGCCAGCGGCGGCCAAGGTACTTAGGGGGTTTATGGATCGGATGGGCGGAGTGGACCCATGGCGGTTTGCAAGGCCGCAGGCCAGGGAATTTTCTTTCTTTTCCCATGTACACAAAGCCTACTCCCGGATAGATTTTTTTGTTCTGGGCAGGGCGCTCATCCCGAGGGTGGAGGGGACGGAGTATTCGGCCATAGCCGTTTCAGACCATGCCCCGCACTGGGTGGAACTGGAGCTGGGAGAGGCGAGGGACCAACGCCCGCTGTGGCGGCTGGATGTGGGACTGCTGGCGGACGAGGTGGTGTGTGGGAAGGTGAGGGGGTGTATCGAAAGGTACTTGGAGGCCAACGACAACGGGGAGGTGCGGTTAGGGGTGGTATGGGAGGCGTTGAAGGCGGTGGTCAGGGGAGAACTAATCTCCATTAGGGCTCATAGGGAGAAGACAGAGGGCATGGAAAGGGAGAGGTTAGTGGGGGAGATTTTGAGAGTGGACAGGAGATACGCAGAGGCCCCGGAGGAAAGATTACTTGGGGAAAGACGACGGCTCCAGACGGAGTTTGACCTGTTAACCACAGGGAAGGCGGAGACACAGTGGAGGAAAGCGCAGGGGGCGACCTATGAGTATGGGGAAAAGGCTAGTCGGATGCTGGCACACCAGCTCCGTAAAAAGATGGCAGCGAGGGAAATAGGGGGAGTCAAAGATGGAAGTGGAGCCACGGTTCGGAGTGCGACGAAAATAAACGAGGTATTTAAGGCCTTCTATGAAGAGCTGTACAGATCTCAGCCCCCAGCGGGGGAAGAGGGTAAGAGACGATTCCTAGACCAACTGAGATTCCCGAGGGTGGAGGAGCAAGAGGTGGCTGGTTTGGGGGCACCAATTGGGTTGGAGGAGCTGAGCAAAGGTTTGGAGAGCATGCAGGCGGGGAAGGCCCCGGGACCGGACGGGTTCCAGGTGGAGTTCTACAGGAAGTACGTAGACCTGCTGGCCCCGCTACTAGTGAGGACCTTTAATGAGGCAAGAGAGGAGGGGACCCTACCTCCGACAATGTCGGAAGCGACAATTTCTTTGATCCTAAAGCGGGACAAGGACCCACTGCAATGTGGATCGTACAGGCCGATCTCGCTCCTTAATGTGGATGCAAAGTTGCTGGCAAAAGTGCTGGCCACGAGGATCGAGGACTGTGTCCCGGGGGTAATCCACGAGGACCAGACGGGATTTGTAAAGGGCAGGCAGCTAAACACCAATGAGCGGCGGCTCTTAAACGTGACAATGATGCCATCGGAGGAGGGAGAGGCGGAGATAGTGGCAGCTATGGACGCGGAGAAGGCCTTTGACCGAGTAGAGTGGGAGTACCTCTGGGAGGTGCTGCGTAGGTTTGGGTTCGGGGTAGGGTTTATCAGTTGGGTTAAGCTCCTTTACAGAGCCCCGGTGGCGAGTGTAGTGACGAACCGGCGGAGGTAGGTGTACTTTCGACTGTCCCGAGGGACGAGGCAGGGGTGCCCCCTGACCCCCCTGTTGTTCACATTGGCGATCGAACCATTGGCCATGTCATTGAGGGAGTCTAATAAATGGAGGGGGGTGGTCCGAGGGGGAGAAGAGCATCGGGTGTCGCTATATGCGGATGACCTGTTGCTGTACGTGGCGGATCCAATGGAGGGGATGGTGGAGGTCATGCAGACTTTAAGGGAGTTTGGGGAGTTTTCGGGCTATAAGCTCAATGTAGTGAGCTCTTTGTATTACAGGCGGGGGACCAAGAAAGAGGGATAGGGGACCTACCGCTGAGAAGGGCGGAGGGGAGCTTTCGGTATCTGGGGATCCAGATAGCCAGGAGTTGGGGGACCCTACATAAACTGAATCTGATGAGGTTGGTGGCGCAAATGGAGGAGGATTTTAAAAGATGGGACATGCTACCGCTCCCGCTGGCGGGTAGAGTGCAGTCGGTCAAAATGGTGGTCCTTTCGAGGTTTTTGTTTGTGTTTCAGTGCCTTCCCATCGTGATCACTAAGGCCTTTTTTAAGAGAGTAGGCAGGAGTATCATGGGGTTTGTGTGGGCGAATAAGACCCCGAGGGTAAGGAGAGGGCTCCTGGAACGCAGTAGGGACCGAGGAGGGTTGGCGCTGCCAAACCTGGGGAGCTACTACTGGGCAGCAAATGTGTCGATGATCCGCAAGTGGGTTATGGAGGGAGAGGGGGCGGCATGGAAGAGGATGGAGATGGCGTCCTGCAAAGGAACGAGCCTGGGGGCGTTGGTGATGGCACCGCTGCCGCTTTCGCCGACAAAGTATACCACGAGCCCGGTGGTGGCGGCAACGCTAAGGATATGGGACCAGTGGAGACGGCACAGGGGTGCAATGGGAGCATCGGTGTGGTCCCCGATCAGGGGTAACCATCGGTTTGTCCCGTGGAAGATGGACGGGGGGTTCCAGAGCTGGCATCGGGCGGGGATTGGAAGAATGGGGGACCTGTTCATTGACGGAACGTTTGCGAGCCTAGGGGCACTGGAGGAGAGGTTTGACTTACCCCCGGGAAATGCCTTTAGATATATGCAGGTGAGGGCTTTTGTGAGGCGACAGGTGAGGGAATTCCCGTTGCTCCCGGCACAAGAAATTCAAGACAGGGTGATCTCGGGTGCATGGGTCAGGGAGGGCAAGGTGTCGGCAATACACCAGGAGATGAAAGAAGAGGGGGAAGCGCTGGTAGAAGAGTTGAAGGGTAAATGGGAGGAGGAGCTGGGGGAGGAGATTGAGGAAGGTCTGTGGGCTGATGCCCTGGGTAGGGTTAATTCCTCCTCCTCGTGTGCCAGGCTCAGCCTCATACAATTTAAGGTGGTTCACAGAGCTCACTTGACGGGGGCGAGCTTGCGCAGGTTCTTTGGGGTAGAGGACAGATGTGGAAAGTGCTCAGGGAGCCCGGCGAACCATGTCCATATGTTTAGGTCATGCCCGGCACTGGAGGGGTTCTGGAGAGGAGTGGCGGGAGCAATATCTCAGGTGGTGAAAGTCCTGGTCAAGCCAAGCTAGGGGCTAGCAATATTCGGAGTAGTGGACGAACCGGGAGTGCAGGAGGCAAAAGAGGCCGGTATTCTGGCCTTTGCGTCCTTAGTAGCCTGGCGAAGGATCTTGCTAATGTGGAAGGAGGCGAAGCCCCCCAGCCTGGAGGCCTGGATAAACGATATGGCTGGGTTCATAAAGTTGGAGAGGATTAAGTTCGCCTTGAGAGGATCTGCGCAGGGGTTCTACAGGCGGTGGCAACCGTTCCTAGACTATCTCGCGGAGCGTTAGAGGAAGGTCGGTCAGCAGCAGCAGCAACCTGGGGGCGGGGGGGCGGGACGTCCGGGGAGGGCGGGGGGAGGGGGATTGCCTGGTGGGGGTGGATGAGCAAGAGATAACATGAAGAGTCGGGGAAACTGGCACGTACGGGAGAGTGCCAGTGTACAAAGCTGTGTAAATATACTGTTTTGTCATGTATATATCTTGCTCCGTCCGATTTCTCGTTTCTTTTTTTTTGTTACGGGGGGGGTTATTGTTTGTAAGGGAGAAAAATTGTGTTAAAAACTTTAATAAATATATATTTTTTTAAAAATGATAACGTTCAAAAGCCTCCGCACATTCACGTTCAACTGTCTCCCCTTTACAAACCCCGTCTGGTCTTCATGGATGATCTGCAGCACACAATCCTCAATCCTTGTGGCTAAGACCTT
This sequence comes from Scyliorhinus torazame, assembly GCF_047496885.1. Taxonomy (NCBI): domain Eukaryota; kingdom Metazoa; phylum Chordata; class Chondrichthyes; order Carcharhiniformes; family Scyliorhinidae; genus Scyliorhinus; species Scyliorhinus torazame. The sequence continues at coordinate 328,204,917 of NC_092707.1, read as the reverse complement.
CGCCAGCACCTTGGCATCTACATTTAACAAGAAAATCGGTCTGTAAGACCCACATTGCAGGGGATCCTTGTCCCGCTTCAGGATCAAGGCGATCAGTGCCCGGGACATTGTCGGGGGTAAAGCCCCCCCTCCCTTGCCTCATTGAAGGTCCTAACTAACAGCGGGCCCAACAGGTCCATATATTTTTTATAGAACTCGACTGGGAAACCATCCGGCCCCGGTGCCTTCCCCGCCTGCATGCTTCCTATCCCTTTGATCAGCTCCTCCAGCCCAATCGGGGCCCCCAGTCCCGCCACCAGTCCCTCTTCCACCTTTGGAAACCTCAATTGGTCCAGGAAACGGCCCATCCCTCCCTCCTCCCGTGGGGGCTCGGATCGGTACAATTCCTTGTAGAAGTCCCTGAAGACCCCATTGATGCCAACCCCACTCCGCACCACACTCCCTCCCCTGTCCTTAACTCCCCCGATCTCCCTAGCTGCGTCCTGCTTCCGAAGCTGATGCGGCAGCATCCGGCTTGCCTTTTCCCCATACTCGTAGACCGCCCCCTGGGCCTTCCTCCACTGCACCTCCGCCTTCCTGGTGGTCACCAGGTCGAATTCGGCCTGGAGGCTGCGCCTCTTCCTCAACAATCCTTCCTCAGGCTCTTCCGCATACCTCCTGTCTATCCTCACCATCTCCCCCGCCAGCCTCTCCCTCTCCCCCCGCTCCCTCCGCTCCTTGTGGGCCCTAATGGAGATCAGCTCTCCCCTCACCATCGCCTTCAGTGCCTCCCATACCATCCACACTCAGACCTCCCCGTTGTCGTTGGTCTCCAAGTACCTATCTATACTTCCTTGGACCCGCTCGCTCACCTCCTCATCCGCCAACAGCCCCACCTCCAAGCGCCACAGCGGGCGCTGGTCCCTCTCCTCCCCCATCTCCAAGTCCACCGAATGCGGGGCGTGGTCCGAAATGGCTATTGCCGAATACTCGGTATCCTCTACTCTCGCTATCAGCGCCCTACTCAAAATTAAAAAGTCGATTCGAGAATAAGCCTTATGGACATGTGAGAAGAATGAAAATTCCCTAGCCCCCGGCCTTGCAAATCTCCAAGGGTCCACCCCTCCCATTTGGCCCATAAATCCCCTCAACACTCTAGCCGCCGCCGGCTTCCTACCCGTCCTAGACCTGGAGCGACCCAGTGCCCGATCCAACACCGTGTTAAAGTCTCCACCCATTATCAGGCCCCCCACTTCCAAGTCTGGGATCCGACCCAACATACGCCGCATAAAACCCGCATCGTCCCAGTTCGAAGCATACACATTGACCAGTACCACCCTCTCTCCCTGCAACTTACCACTTACCATTATGTACCTACCGCCATTATCTGCCACAATGCTCGACGCCTCGAATGACACCTTCTTTCCCACCAAGAGCGCCAGCCCTCGATTTTTGGCATCTAGCCCCGAGTGAAACACCTAACCTACCCACCCTTTCCTCAGTCTTACCTGGTCTGCTACCTTCAGGTGTGTCTCCTGAAGCATAACCACATCCGCCTTGAGCCCCTTCAGGTGCGGGAACACGCGGGCCCGCTTACCCGGCCCATTCAGTCCCCTTACATTCCAGGTTATCAGCCGGATCAGGGGGCTACCCGCCCCCCCTCCCCCGCCGACTAGCCATGACCTCCCCTCGGCCAGCCACGCGCCCGCACCCCACACCCGGCCCGTTCCCCACAGCGGCATTCCCCCGTCTCGACCCCCCCCACTCGCTCCAGCTCCTCCTTGACCTTAGCAGCAGCAACTCGCCCCCCCCCCCCCCCCCAGCTAGGACCCATCCTAGCTGGTTTGCTCCCCCCATTGCACTTCCGCATGTCAGCTGACTCCTGCTGACCCCGGCCACTCCCGCCACTCCGTTCTTTCTTGGCCCACTGCAAAACGTGTTCCTTGTCCATGAAACGGTGAAAACGTACCACCATGGCCCTCGGCGGTTCGTTCGCTCTGGGCTTCCTCGCGAGGGCTCTGTCCAATTCCAGGGGCCGAGGGAACGCCCCAGCCCCCATCAACTTCTCCAACATGTCCGTCACATAGGCCCTCACATCCGATCCCTCACTGCCTTCAGGGAGGCCAACAATTCTGAGATTCTGCCTCCTGGACCTATTCTCCAGGTCCTCCAGCTTCTCCTGCATTCTTTTCTGGCGGTCATTCATCATCCCCACCTTGCTTTCCAGCACGGTTATATACTCCTCGTGCTCGGACAACTTTTGTTTGACCTCCTGGATCGCTCTCCCATGGGTTTCGTGATTCTGAACCACTTGATCAATCGAAGCCTTAATCGGGTCCAGCGTATTAATGTCTCCATGGTGAGTCTGATGGTTGGATGGAACTTATTAATGTCAATTAATACATTAATAAGTTCATAATTAAGACATTAATAAGTTCCATCCAACCATCAGACTCACCATGGACTACTCTCCAAAATCAGTTGCATTCTTGGACACACACGTCTCCATCAAGGACGGTCACCTCAGCACTTCGCTTTACCGCAAACCCACGGATAACCTCACGATGCTCCACTTCTCCAGCTTCCACCCTAAACACATTAAAGAAGCCATCCCCTATGGACAAGCACTCCGTATACACAGGATCTGCTCAGACGAGGAGGAGCGTAACAGACATCTACAGACTTTGAAAGATGCCCTCGTACGAACGGGATATGGTGCTCGACTCGTCGAGCAACAGTTCCAACGCGCCACAGCGAAAAACCGCACCGACCTCCTCAGAAGACAAACATGGGACACAACCGACAGAATACCCTTCGTCGTCCAGTACTTCCCCGGAGCGGAGAAACTACGTCATCTTCTTCACAGCCTTCAACACGTCATTGATGAGATGAACATCTTGCCAATGTCATCCCCATACCCCCACTACTTGCCTTCAAACAACCGCGCAACCTCAAACGAACCATTGTTTGCAGCAAACTACCCAGTCTTCAGAACAGTGACCACGACACCACACAACCCTGCCATGGCAATCTCTGCAAGACGTGCCAGATCATCGACATGGATACCACTATTACACGTGAGAACACCACCCACCAGGTACGCGGTACATACTCGTGCGACTCGGCCAACGTTGTCTACCTCATACGCTGCAGGAAAGGATGTCCTGAAGCGTGGTACATTGGCGAGACCATGCAGACGCTGCGACAACGAATGAACGGACATCGCGCAACAATCACCAGGCAGGAATGTTCCCTTCCAGTCGGAGAACACTTCAGCAGTCAAGGGCATTCAGCCTCTGATCTCCGGGTAAGCGTTCTTCAGGACGCGCGACAACGCAGAATCGCCGAGCAGAAACTTATAGCCAAGTTCCGCACACATGAGTGCGGCCTCAACCGGGACCTGGGATTCATGTCGCATTACATTCATCCCCCACCATCTGGCCTGCGAAATCCTACCAACTGTCCTGGCTTGATACAATTCACACCTCTTTAACCTGGGGTTACCCCATCTCTGGATCTGTAAAGATTTAATCACCTGCTAATGGTCACATTCCAGGCATTGTCTGGCATCTTTGAATTTGTCTATATATGTGTTTCTGGAACATACCTCTTCATTCACCTGAGGCAGGAGCAGCGCTCCGAAAGCTAGTGACATCGAAACAAACCTGTTGGACTTTAACCTGGTGTTGTAAGACTTCGTATTGTTGTAAGTTAGGTTGAGGAGTGTGGCGGTGTGGAGAAATTTGGAAAGGTTAGCGTTGTGGTCCTGCTGGTTGTGGCCGCAGATGGTGACGTTATCCAGGTACGGGAAAGTGGCCCGCAGCCCATACCGGTCAACCAATTGGTCCATCTCCCATTGGAAGACCGAGACCCCGTTAGTGACGCCGAAGGGAACCCTAAGGAAATGGTAAAGGCGGCCGTCTGCTTCAAACGCAGTGTATGGGTGGTCCGCCTTACGGATGGGGAGCTGGTGGTAGGCAGATTTCAGGTCCACTGTCGAGAAGACCCGGTACTGTGCAATCTGATTGACCATATCAGATATGCATGGGAGGGGGTACGCGTCGAGCTGCGTGTACCGATTGATGGTCTGACTGCAGTCAACGACCATCCTGTTTTTCACCGCTACCACTTGGGGTCTCCAGGGGCTGTTGCTGGCCTCGATAATACCTTCCCGCAGCAGCTGCTGGACCTCAGACCTGATGAAGGTCCTGTCCTGGGCGCTGTACCGTCTGCTCCTGGTGGCGACGGGTTTGCAATCCGGGGTGAGCTTTGCAAACAGGGAAGGCGAGGCCGCAAACAGTAAGGGGTGGTAGTGGCCCGCCAAATTTCAGGGTTAGGCTCTGGAGGTTGCACTGGAAGTCCAGGCCGAGTAGCAAGGCAGAGGTTGGGGAGGACGTAGAGCCGGAAGCCGCTGAACTCTACGCCCTGGACGGTGAACGTGGCAATGCAGTACCCCTGGATCGCCACGGAGTGGGATCCGGAGGCCAGGGAGATTCTTTGGTTAGGGGGTTGTACCGCGAGGGAGCAGCGCCTTACCGTATCGGGGTGATGAAGCTCTCAGTGTTCCCGGAGTCCAGAAGGCAGGATATCTCGTGCCCGTCAACCTTCACCTTTGTCGAAGCGGTCGCGAGGTTGTGCGGTCGAGACTGGTCGATCGTGACCGAGGCGAGATGCTGCTGGTCGTCGGTGGTTGCAGGCGATGAGCGGCCCAATGAGGTGCCCGACGGGCAGGGGTCCTGAGGCGGGTAAGCTGGCGGCGCCCACGGGCCGCACGTGTCCTGGGGCAGGCAAGATGGCGGCACCCTCGGGCCACATGTGTCCTGGGGCAGGCAAGATGGCGGTGCCCATTGGTTCTGAGGCAAGCAAGATGGCGGCGCCCACGGGCTTCACGTGTTGTGAGTGGAGCAAGATGGCGGCTCCCACGAGCCGCATGTGGTCTGAGGAGAGGAAGATGGCGGCGCCCACTGGCCGCACGCGGGGGTGCCGGGACAATAGCGGCGATTGAACGGGCCTGGCACACTGCAGCGAAATGACCCTTCTTGCCACAGGCCTTGCAGAGCACGCTCCACGCCAGGCAGCGCTGCCGGGGGTGTTTTGGCTGTCCGCAGAAGTAGCACTTGGGTCCTCCGGGGTCGGTTGGCTGCTGCGCGGCGCAGGCATGGGGTTGGCTGAGGGCGGTCACTGATGGGGTCCACGATGCACAGGGGGGGTGGGCCGTGCGGTCGGGGGCATAAGCCTGTACGTTGCGTGAGGTGACCGTGAGCGAGAGCGCTAGTTTCTTGGTCATCACAAGGTCAAACGTGGCACCTTCTAAGAGGCGCTGGCGGATGTAGTCAGACCTTATGCCCGTAATGAACGCATTAGCTGGTTCAGTGGCCGAAACGGCCTGGCAGTCACAGTCTCTCACCAGGGCGAGCAGGGCACGCCAGAAATCTTCCACAGACTCACCGGGAAGTTGGTGCCGCGTGGATAGGAGGTGCCTGGCGTAGATTTTGTTGGTCTGCTGAGCGTAATTCTCCTTCAGTAGCGCCATGGCCTCTGCGTAGGTAGGCGCGTCCTGGACGAGGGGAAAAACGTTGGAGCTCAGCCGCATGTACAGAATCTGGAGCTTCTGTGCTTCTGAGATTGGGTCTGGCGCAGACCTGATGTATGCTTCAAAGCAAGCTAGCCAATGTTGGAAGTCCTTTTTGGCGTTGTCTGCTTGTGGATGCAACTGCAGGCGATCCGGCTTGATGCGGAGGTCCATCTCTGAAAAATCTCTGTGTAATAAATTGATGCTCTATCAATTACGACGAGATGAGAGTAGAGAGTAATCGAGACTTTATTACACAGAGATGTGTGGCCTCCTACAATAGCCTCCAAAATGGCTGCTGTTCGGAGAGCACACACATTTATAGTCCGCCTCCTGGGTGGAGCCAGCAGGCGGGGATCTACCCCCGTACCTATAGTACATGGGCCTTACCGTAATACCCATATATACAATATAATACAACAGTGGTGACTACCACTAGGGAGAAGGCTGAGGAATGGGGAGGGAGAGGTGGAAGGCTGAGGAATGGGGAAGGGGAGGGGGATGGGGAAGGCTGAGGAATGGGGAAGGAGAGGGGACGGGGGAAGGCTGAGGAATGGGGAAGGGGAGGGGAGGTGAAAGGCTGAGGAATGGGGAAGGGGAGGGAACGGGGGAAGGCTGAAGAATGGGGAAGGGGAGGGGGACGGGGAAGGCTGAGGAATGGGGAAGGGGACGGGGAGGGGAAAGGCTGAGGAATGGGGAGGGAGAGGTGGAAGGCTGAGGAATGAGGAAGGGGAGGGGGAGGGGGAACGCAGAGGAATGGGGAAGGGGAGGGGACGAGGGAAGGCTGAGGAATGGGGAAGGGGAGGGGGAGGGGAAAGGCTGAGGAATGGGGAAGAGGAGGGGACGGGGCAAGGCTGAGGAATGAGGAAGGGGAGGGGGACGGGGAAGGTTGAGGAATGGGGAAGGGGAGGGGACGGGGGAAGGCTGAGGAATGGGGAAGGGGAGGGGGAGGGGAAAGGCTGAGGAATGGGGAAGGGGAGGGGACGGGGGAAGGCTGAGGAATGGGGAAGGGGAGGGGACGGGGAAGGCTGAGGAATGGGGAAGGGGAGGCGGAGGGGGAAGGCTGAGGAATGGGGGACGGGAGGGGGAGGGGAAGGCTGATGAATGGGAAAGGGAGGGGGAAGGCTGAGGAATGGGGGACGGGAGGGGGAGGGGAAGGCTGAGGAATGGGGAAGGGGAGGGGGAGGGGGAAGGCTGAGGAATGGGGAAGGGGAGGGGAGGGGGACAGGGGAAGGCTGAGGAATGGGGAAGGGGAGGGGATAGGGGAAGGTTGAGGAATGGGGAAGGGGAGGGGAGGGGGGAAGGTTGAAGAATGGGGAAGGGGAGGGGAGGGGGAAGGCTGAGGAATGGGGAAGGGGAGGCGGAGAGGGAATGCTGAGGAATGGGGGACGGGAGGGGGAGGGGTAGGCTGAGGAATGGGGCAGGGGAGGGGGACAGGGGAAGGCTGAAGAATGGGGAGGGGGAGGGGGACAGGGGAAGGCTGAGGAATGGGGAAGGGGAGGGGATGGGGAAGGTTGAGGAATGGTGAAGGGGAGGGGGAGGGGTAAGGCTGAGGAATGGGGAAGGGGAGGGGGAGAGGGAAGGTTGAGGAATGGGGAAGGGGCGGTGACGGGGAAAGCTGAGGAATGGGGAAGGGGAGGGGGAGGGGGAACGCTGAGGGAAGTGGAGGGGGAGGGGGAACGCTGAGGGAAGGGGAGGGGGAAGGCTGAGGAATGGGGAAGGGAGGGGAAGGGGAAGGCTGAGGGATTGGGAAAGGGGGAGGAGGATTGACGGACAAGGCTGTGTCCTATGCGAAGTGGGCAAGAATGAGGCCCTCCCTGGCTCTCTGGGCTTGCTAGATCCTTGCTGCTGTCCTCCATTCTCTGGCTGGTCCTGAGGGTCCTCCCCTGGTTCGTCCTCCAGCCCCTCCTGGTCTGGCGGCTCCTCACCCGCTTCCTCCTCGGAGGTGGCCCCATGTTCCTCCCCCTTCACCTCTAGCACGTTGCTCCGCTGCTGTGCCAGGTTGTGGAGGGCAGTGAGAGACCTATGGTGGGCACAGCAGGCCACCACAAAGTGGACAACCCTCCAGGGAGTGTACTGCAGTGCATCACCAGCGTAGTCGAGGCATCGGAACCCCATTTTGAGCAGTCCGATGCACCACTCAATGACAGCCCGGGCGACCACATGAGCCTCGTTATAGCGGGTCTCTGCATCAGTCACACTAATACTGGTATCATTAGCCAGGCCCCCAGCGAGTACCCCTTATTCCCCAAGAGCCAACCAGCCATCCTGGGGTGCACCTCGAAGAGGCCGGGGACGTCCGACTGCCCCAGGATGTAGTTGTTGTGCACACTCCCTGGGAATCATGCACACACGTTAATGATCTTCAGGTGGTGGTCATGCACAAGCTGGACGTTCAGGGAGTGGAACCCCGTCCTGTTAATGTAGGGCACTCCCAGATGGCCCTGCATCTGGGCCATACCGTCGATGAATCCTGCTGTCTGGGCATCCTGTTGGGTCTGGACAAATATATAGACAAATAAACTGTAAAACAAAGTACATCTCAAGAAAGGTGTCAATGTGTGATGGTACCCTCGGTGAGGTGAATGAGCTCAGCTTTAAGAATAACCTTGACTGGTGATGCTCATAGTCTGAATGTTTCTTGCTGTTGTGTGTATAGACATACAACTTGCTTGTATTAATCATTCACACTCTCCAAAATATCTGTCAAGTTGATCTGACTCTTGGTCTTGAGCCTTATTCATCGAGTGCAGATCACTCCATCCACAACAGATGAACTCAAAGGTTGATTTAAATTAGCTAAGAATGATGCTCAAAGTGACCTGGTTTGAATGCCAAACGCATCAAACTAATGCAGGGCAGCGACAGTAAAGCTATGTGATGTTGAACTACATACCCATAGAGTAGGTTATGATCAAACTTTGTACTCGAATTAGACTTCAGTTTAAATACTGCATCTAATTCTGGTCACCAAGAAACACTTTGGGTGTGATTTTCTGGAAAGGGAGTCATTGCCTAACATCCCAATCAGGCCGTGATGTCTGGACACTGTGTCTGAACACTGGAGGAGGCAACACCACACATGTAGTGGCTAAATCCAAACACCCAGAGGATGGACCCCAGCACCGGGCTCATGTCCACGGCCGGAGGATGGGTGAGTGCAACGTGGAGAGGGGCAGGTGGAGGGCTGCCTGGAGAGATGGGTCAAGGGTTTGGAGGTCAGCCCGTATTGCGGCAGTAAGTAACAGAGGCATTATACTGGTTGTGGTGAAGGATTTTTAATGTTTCACAAGTGTCCAAAGATGCCCCACTCTCCCGATAGTGCTGCCCCACTCTCCCTACCCCACGCTCCCCCTCTCTCTCAATGCCTCAGTGATCCTCAATGTACTGAGCCTTCCTTGCCCTACTGCTACGTCTAGGTGTGTCCCCAGGATGCACATCAGAGACGGAGGCAGCCAGCTGCTTACCATGTCACATGGCCTTCGATGCCCCTGGTGGGCATCCTTTGGGCTCTCTGGGGCTGGAGAGCCCCGGCGCACATGTTGGGGGCACATGCACAGCCATGCCACCCTGTCCCGGATGCTGACTGTGAGTCGCGGCCTCATCAGAGTGGTAGAACTCGGGGGAGCTGGTGGCCACAATGGGACGGGTCTGCATTGGCACCCAGCGCCCCAGCTCCCGGTCGGTGCCCATAGGGCCCTGAGGTTCACGGCGAATTGGCTAGCGAGGCTTCATTTGCAGCGTGACACCCGTGGGGCCTTCTTGTAATGCCTTGCCAGGCTGAGTGGCAGGAGGCTCGGTGCAGTTCCTGCTTGCTACCACACTTAGAAATCTTTCCAGAGTGTGTGGCACTGTGGCACAGTGGTTAGCACTGTTGCCTCACAATGCTGAGGACCTGGGTTCAATCCCGGCCCCGGGTCACTGTCTGTGTGGAGTTTGCACCTTCTCCCCGTGTCTGCGTGGGTCTCACCCCCACAACACAAAGATGCGCAGGGTCGGTGGATTGGCCATGCTAAATTGCTCCTTAATGGAATAAAAAATAATTGGGTACTCTAAATTAAAAAAAAAAGAAATCTTTCCAGAGAATCGTGCCCAAAGTGTGGTTTGATAGCGGTGGGGAACTTGCCGGCAGAACCAAGGAGAAACTCCCAGCCAAACCTGTCTGAAATGACACTTAGAAACGTTTCCATTTGATCGCGCTGAGCCTCAGGGTTTGCCCTTTAAACCCATGTTTTCCTTCTTTCCTGTACTATTCTATGGTTAATGAGCTTAAAAAGTTAGTTCTGGGTATGAAAACTATGAGATGGAATTGTATCTGTCACGCTTGTTATAAAGAACACAGAATTATTGCCAGCAAGTAGAATTGTACTAACTGATGCAGTGAGTTTAAATTGGACTTCTAAGCAATTTAATGCAATTTAGCTGTACTGTTTTAAATTTTATCTGGCTGAACATTTGACCCCAGGTAAGATATGATTCCAAAGTTCATCCGTCTTTCATATTGGGTCAATTATTCCACCTTCAAAATTAAAAATGACTTATTTCATTGCAAACGGTAATTATGTTCTTTGACCAAAAGGCAAGACCCTGATGAATAAGGTACATGCACTTCTCTTTCCAAAGGCTATAAATGTGATAGCAATTTTTACTGGTAAGTATATTTTGAACCGCAATGTAAATTATTTATTAATCTTTATGAGCTAGATGATATGATAAAGTGACCTAGCAGGGTAGACTGACCTCGTGCTGAACCAAAATTCAATGTACAAAATAAAAACTGAATGGATATTTTTATTCAAAGAAAATCATAACAGATTTTCTGCTCATTATTTAAATGTTGAAAATGTTCATTGTCCATTGAATATGCAATGGACAACTTCCGGTGGCGGCCATGGAGAAGTAGGTCGCACATTTGATAGCTCCCGCCTGTGACAGACTTTTGGACCCTTTTCCCCCGTTTTTTCCGGATTTTATGGGATAAATTGGTGAAGAGTGAGACAGTAAGGAGAAATCCCCCTCCGGTGTATGGAGAATTGGACCAGAAGTGGTCGTGTGACAAGACGAAGTCCTATAACCAGAGGGGTACCAATATTCTGGGGGGGAAATTTGCTAATGCCCTTCGGGAGGGTTTAAACTAGTTCAGCAGGGGCTTGGGAACCTGAATTGTAGCTCCAGTATACAGGAGGTTGAGAGTAGTGAGGTCATGAGTAGGGTTTCAAAGTTGTAGGAGTGTACCGGCAGGCAGGAAGGTGGTTTAAAGTGTGTCTTCTTCAATGCCAGGAGCATCCGGAATAAGGTGGGTGAACTTGCAGCATGGGTTGGTACCTGGGACTTCGATGTTGTGGCCATTTCGGAGACACGGATAGAGCAGGGACAGGAATGGTTGTTGCAGCTGCCGGGATTTAGATATTTCAGTAAGCTCAGGGAAGGTGGTAAAAGAGGGGGAGGGGTGGCATTGTTAGTCAAGGACAGTATTACGGTGGCAGAAAGGACGTTTGATGAGGACTCGACTACTGAGGTAGTATGGACTGAGGTTAGAAACAGGAAAGGAGAGGTCACCCTGTTAGGGGTTTTCTATAGGCCTCTGAAAAGTTCCAGAGATGTAGAGGAGAGGATTGCAAAGATGATTCTGGATAGGAGCGAAAGCAACAGGGTAGTTGTTATGGGGGACTTTAACTTTCCAAATATTGACTGGAAACGCTATAGTTCGAGTACATTAGATGGGTCCGTTTTTGTCCAATGTGTGCAGGAGGGTTTCCTGACACAGTATGTAGATAGGCCAACGAGAGGCGAGGCCATATTGGATTTGGTACTGAGTAATGAACCAGGACAGGTGTTAGATTTGGAGGTAGGTGAGCACTTTGGTGATAGTAACCACAATTCGATTATGTTTACTTTAGTGATGGAAAGGGATAGGTATATACCGCAGGGCAAGAGTTAGATCTGGGGGAAAGGCAATTATGATGCAATGAGGCAAGACTTAGGATACATCGGATGGAGAGGAAAACTGCAGGAGATGGGCACAATGGAAATGTGGAGCTTGTTCAAGGAACAGCTACTGCGTGTCCTTGATAAGTATGTACCTGTCAGGCAGGGAGGAAGTGGTCGAGTGAGGGAACTGTGGTTTACTAAAGCAGTCGAAACACTTGTCAAGAGGAAGAAGGAGACTTATGTAAAGATGAGACATGAAGGTTCAGTTAGGGCGCTCGAGAGTTACAAGTTAGCTAGGAAGGACCTAAAGAGAGAGCTAAGAAGAGCCAGGAGGGGACATGAGAAGTCTTTGGCAGGTAGGATCAAGGATAACCCTAAAGCTTTCTATAGATATGTCAGGAATAAAAGAATGACTAGGGTAAGAGTAGGGCCAGTCAAGGACAGTAGTGGGAAGTTGTGCTTGGAGTCCGAGGAGATAGGAGAGGTGCTAAATGAATATTTTTGTCAGTATTCACACAGGAAAAAGACAATGTTGTCGAGGAGAATACTGAGATTCAGGCTACTAGACTAGAAGGGCTTGAGGTTCATAAGGAGGAGGTGTTAGCAATTCTGGAAAGTGTGAAAATAGATAAGTCACCTGGGCCGGATCGGATTTATCCTAGGATTCTCTGGGAAGCTAGGGAGGAGATTGCTGAGCCTTTGGCCTTGATCTTTAAGTCATCTTTGTCTACAGGAATAGTGCCAGAAGACTGGAGGATAGCAAATGTTGTCCCCTTGTTCAAGAAGGGGAGTAGAGATAACCCCGATAACTATAGACCAGTGAGCCTTACTTCAGTTGTGGGCAAAATATTGGAAAGGTTTATAAGAGATAGGATGTATAATCATCTGGAAAGGAATAATTTGATTAGAGATAGTCAACACGGTTTTGTGAAGGGTAGGTCGTGCCTCACAAACCTTATAGAGTTCTTTGAGAAGGTGACCAAACAGGTGGATGAGGGTAAAGCAGTTGATGTGGCGTATATGGATTTCAGTAAAGCGTTTGATAAGGTTCCCCATGGTAGGCTACTGCAGAAAATACGGAGGCATAGGATTCAGGGTGATTTAGCAGTTTGGATCAGAAATTGGCTAGCTGGAAGAAGACAAAGGGTGGTGGTTGATGGGAAATGTTCAGACTGGAGTCCAGTTACTAGTGGTGTACCACAAGGATCTGTTTAGGGGCCACTGCTGTTTGCCATTTTTATAAATGACCTGGAGGAGGGTGTAGAAGGATGGGTGAGTAAATTTGCAGATGACACTAAAGTCGGTGGAGTTGTGGACAGTGTGGAAGGATGTTACAAGTTACAGAGGGACATAGATAAGCTGCAGCGCTGGGCTGAGAAGTGGCAAATGGAGTGAAATGCAGAAAAGTGTGAGGTGATTCATTTTGGAAGGAATAACGGGAAGACGGAGTACTGGGCTAATGGTAAGATTCTTGGCAGTGTGGATGAGCAGAGAGATCTCGGTGTCCATGTACATAGATCCCTGAAAGTTGCCACCCAGGTTGAGAGGGTTGTTAATAGGGCGTACGGTGTGTTAGCTTTTATTGGTAGAGGGATTGAGTTTAGGAGCCATGAGGTCATGTTGCAGCTATACAACACTCTGGTGCGGCCGCATTTGGAGTATTGCGTGCAATTCTGGTCGCCGCATTATAGGAAGGATGTGGAAGCATTGGAAAGGGTGCAGAGGAGATTTACCAGAATGTTGCCTGGTATGGAGGGAAGATCTTATGAGGAAAGGCTGAGGGACTTGAGGCTGTTTTTGTTAGAGAGAAGAAGGTTAAGGGGTGACTTAATTGAGGCATGAAAGATGATCAGAGGATTGGATAGGTTGGACAGTGAGAGCCTTTTTCCTCGGATGGTGATGTCTAGCACGAGGGGACGTACCTTTAAATTGAGGGGAGATAGATATAAGACAGATGTCAGAGGTAGGTTCTTTACTCAGAGAGTAGTAAGGGCGTGGAATGCCCTGCCTGCAACAGTAGTGGAGTCGCCAACACTAAGGGCATTCAAATGGTCATTGGATAGACATATGGACAATAAGGGAATAGTGTAGATGGGCTTTAGAGTGGTTTCACAGGTCGGCACAACATTGAGGGCCAAAGGGCCTGTACTGCGCTGTAATGTTCTATGTCTATGTCTATAAGGAAGGCGCGAGTAGAGCTGGTAGCACGGGAAAGCATGGCGGAGAAGCAGGGCCGCGGGGAGATGGCACAGTGGTCGACAGAGCAGCTGGTGAAGTTTTTCGAAGATTGCTTCGCCAAGCTGAAGAAGGACACGCTGGACCCGATTAAGGCGTCGATTGATCAAGTTGTGCAGAATCAAGAGACCCACGGAAGAGCGATCCAGGAGGTGGAGAAAAAGGTGTCCGAGCATGAGGAGTACATAACCTTGCTGGAGACCAAGGTGGAGATGATGAACGACCACCAGAAAAGAATGCAGGAGAAGCTGGAGGGCCTGGAGAACTGGTCCAGGAGGCAGAATCTTAGAATTGTCGGCCTCCCTGAAGGCAGTGAGGGATCGGATGCGAGGACTTATGTTACGGACATGCTGGAGAAGTTGATGGGGGCTGAGATGTTCCCTTGGCCCCTGGAAGTGGATAGAGCGCACAGTGCCCTCGCGAAGAAGCTCCGAGCGAACGAGCCGCCGAGGGCCATGGTGGAACGCTTTCACCGATTCCTGGACAAGGAACACGTTCTGCGGTGGGCCAAGAAGGAACGGAGCAGCAAGTGGGAGAACTGTGAGCTGCGCATTTGTCAGGGCCTGGGCGCGGATTTGGCCAAGGTTTAATCGGGCAAAAACGGCCCTCTTTAAGAAGAGGGTGAAGTTTGGGATGCTGTACCCAGCCCATCTGTGGGTCACACATGAGGAACGGGACTTCTACTTCGAAACACCAGACTAAGTATGGACTTTTATTAAAGAAAAGAGGCTGGAGGCGAATTAAAAGACACTGAAACCTTGGAGAGTACTGTGGCGGCGAGTTGCTGTGCTGGGCTGTATAAGTATAAGTATAAATAGTGTTATGTGTAATGAGGGGTTGTTTGGAGGGCTAAAGGTAACTTTGTTTTGCAGGGAGCTGGTTAGAGGGGGTGGTCTTTGGGTCTGGTTCTGTTTTTGGGTGCTTTTCGAATGTGGCTGTTTCTTCACTGTTTTTTAAAATGTTTGTTTACTGGGGAAAGTGATGCTTTTAATATGTTTGTCCAAGTGGGGAGAGAGGGGAGAGAACAATGGGGAGACAGACTGCTTGGTACCATGTGCGGGCGCTATCAAGTCAGCATGGGTCAGCTAACTCACGGCAGCACAGTGGGTGGCGAGCAGGTGTTAAGCCGGAGCTTGACTTGGGGGGTTGGGTTTTTAGTGTTGTTGCTAGGGGGGGAGGGAGAGGCGGGGGAGCTGCTTTGTTGACAGGGGAGGAACTGTTACTAGGGGGAATTGGGAGGTCAGGAACAGCGAATGCCTGAGGGGGGGCTCGAGGAGGCGGAGGGCGCGAGCTAGAGGCTGGCCTACAAAGGGAGATGGCTAGTCAGCAGGGGGGGACTGGAAGCCCCCTGACCAGGCTGATTACATGGAACGTCAGAGGGTTGAATGGGCCGGTCAAGAGGACTCGTGTGTTTGCGCATTTGAGGGGGCTGAAGGCGGACGTGGCAATGCTACAAGAGACACACCTAAAGGTTACAGACCAGGCGAGATTGAGAAAGTGGTGGGTTACCCAAGTATTCCACTCAGGGCTGGACTCAAAGACCAGGGGGGTAGCGATCTTGATCAGCAAACGAGTGGCATTCGAGGCAGGGAGAATCGTGTCAGGCAAGGGGGGTATGTATCTACCCCCCTTGCCTGACACGATTCTCCCTGCCTCGAATGCCACTCGTTTGCTGATCAAGATCGCTACCCCACTGGTCTTTGAGTCCAGCCCTGAGTGGAATACTTGGGTAACTCACCCCTTTCTCAATCTCGTCTGGTGAGTGGGAAGCTGGAGGGGATGCGGGTGGTATTCGTGAACATATATGCTCCGAATTGGGACGATGTGGAATTCATGTGGCAGGTGTTAGGTAAGATCCCAGATCTCCTTAGAGTCACAAAACCTGATCATGGGAGAAGACTTTAACACAGTCATTGATCCGGAATTGGACCGGTCAAAATCCAGGACAGGGAGGAGGCCGGCCGCGAAAAGGAATTGAAGGGGTTTATGGAACAGATGGGGGGAGTAGACCCATGGAGGTTTGCACGGCCAAGGGCAAAGGAGTTTTCTTTTTTCTCACATGTCCACAAGGTATACTCTCGCATCGACCTTTTTGTTCTCAACAGGACGCTAATACCGAAGGTGGTGGATACTGAGTACTCGGCAATCGCAGTGTTGGATCATGCCTCAAATTGGGTGGATCTAGGGCTTAGTGTGGAGAGAGGGCAACGCCCGCTGTGTGGAATGGATGTGGGGTTGCTAGCGGACGAAGCGATCTGTGGGCGGGTTAACAAGTCCATCCAGAACTACCTGGAAACAAATTATACGGGGGACGTCTCTGCAGCGACGGTTTGGGAAGCTTTGAAGGCAGTGGTCAGAGGGGAATTAATCTCGATACTGGTCCATAGAGAAAAGGTGGAATGGGCTGAGAGGGATAGATTAGTGGAGGAGATACTCCAGGTGGACAGGAGATACTCGGAGGCCCCGGACGCGGGGCTACTGAGGGAGCAGCAGAGGTTACAGGAGGAGTTTGGGTTGTTGACTACAGGGAAAGCAATGGAACAGTTGAGGAAGTCAAGGGGGGCGATTTATGAGTACGGGGAAAAGGCAAGTAGAATGTTAGCTCAAGAAAAGAGAGGCGGCCAGGGAGATAGGTAAAGTATAAGTAGAGGCGGGAATACTGTCCTGGACCCAGTGAGGGTGAATGAGGTGTTTAAGGACTTCTATAATAAATTATATGAGTCGGAACCCCCGGCTGGGGTGGAGGAATGAGGCAGTTTTTGGATCAGTTGAGGTTTCTGAGGGTAGATGAGGATCTGGTGGAAGGGCTGGGAGCCCCAATTGAGATTGAGGAAATAATCAAGGGGCTGGAGGACATGCAGTCAGGCAAGGCCCCAGGGCCTGGCGGCGACCCGGTGGAATTCTATAAGACGTTTTCAGAGAAATTGAGCCCACTGCTGGTGAGGACATTCAATGAAGCAAGAGAGAAGGGAGTCCTCCCCCCCCCGCCAATGTCGCAGGCCTCAATTTCATTGACCCTGAAACGGGAGAAGGATCCGGAGCAATGAGGGTCATACGGGCCAATTTCTCTACTGAATGTGGACGCCAAACTGCTGGCTAAGATACTGGCCACAAGGATAGAGGACTGTGTACCGGGGTGATAGGGGAAGACCAGACGGGATTTGTTAAGGGCAGGCAACTCAAGGCCAATGCTCGAAGGCTTTTGAATGTTATTATGATGCCCTCAGAAGGAGTGGAGGTGGAGGTGGTGGTAGCGATGGATGTGGAGAAGGCTTTTGATTGGGTGAGTGGGATTACCTGTGGGAGGTGCTGGGAAGGTTTGGGTTTGGTGAGGGCTTTATTGACTGGGTGCGGTTGCTCTATCAGGCACCAGTAGCGAGTGTGCGTACGAACCGGCTGAGGTCGCGGTACTTTAAACTACACCGAGGGATGAGGCAAGGGTGCCCCCTCTCCCCGTTACTGTTTTCTCTGGCCATAGAGCCATTGGCCATGGCGTTAAGAGCCTCTAGGAACGGGAAAGGGCTGATTCGGGGGAGTGTCGGGGTTGAGCACCGGGTCTCGCTTTACACAGATGACCTGCTCTTGTCCATTTCAGACCCGTTGGGAGGGATGGGGGAAGTCATGCGAATTCTGGGGGGATTTGGCAATTTTTTGGGGTATAAATTGAACATGGGGAAAAGTGAGATGTTTGCGATCCAGGCAAGAGGACAGGAGAAGAGACTGGGAGAGCTGCCGCTTAGAATGGTGGGAAAGAGCTTTCGGTATCTGGGAATCCAGGTGGCCCGGGAATGGGAGGCACTGCACAAGTTAAACCTATTCCGGCTGGTATAACAAATCGAAGGGTCTTTAAGAAATGGGACATGCTTCCGCTAGCCCTGGCGGGGAGGGTATAGACTGTGAAAATGACGGTCCTTCCCAGATTTCTGTTTGTCTTTCAGTGCCTCCCCATCTTCATCCCTAAGGCCTTTTTAAAGTGGATGAATAAGGTTATTTTAGGCTTTGTGTGGGCGAGTAAAACCCCGCGAGTGAAGAAAGTGTTGCTGGAGCGCAGTCGGGGGGAGGGTGGGTTGGCGCTGCCGAACTTGTGAAATTACTACTGGGCGGCTAATATAGCCATGATTAGGAAGTGGGTAGTGGGGGAGGGGTCGGCATGGGAGCGGATGGAGGCGGTGTCATGCAAAGACACCAGTTTGGGAGCACTGATAACAGCACCTCTTCCGTTCTCGCCGGCAAGTCTGGTGGTGGTGGCGGCTCAGAGATCCTGGGGGCAATGGAGGAGATATAAGAGAGTGGACGGAGCATCGGTTTGGACCCCGATTTATAATAATCATCGGTTTGTACCGGGTGGGTTGGATGGCGGGTTCCGGAGTTGGCAGAGGGCAGGAATTGGAATGATGAGGGATCTATTTATAGACGGGAGCTTTCCCAGCTTGAAGGCTTTGGAGGATAAATTTGAATTGCCAGCAGGGAACAGGTTTAGGTATTTGCAGGTGCAAGACTTCCTGAGAAAGCAGGTTCCGGCCTTTCCGTTGATGCCGTCACGGTGGATACAGGATAGAGTAGTCTCCAGTACCTGGCTGGGAGAGGGGAATGTTCCAGATATTTATCAGGAGCTTTTGGAGGCGGAGGAAACCCCGGTGGAGGAGCTTAAGGGCAAGTGGGAGGACGAGCTAGGAGGAGAGATAGAGGCGGGTCTATGGGCGGATGCCCTAAGCAGGGTTAATGCCTCCCCATCATGTGCCAGACTTAGCCCGATACAATTTAAGGTAATCCACCGGGGACACATGACAGTGGCTAGGATGAGCAAGTTTTCCGGGGTTGAGGATAGGTGTGCGAGGTGCGCGGGAAGCCCAGCAAATCAGGTCCACATGTTTTGGGCATGTCCGAAGCTTTGAGGGTTTGGCAGGGTTTTGGTTAGGCAATGTCCACGGTACTAAAAACAGGGGTGTTGCCGAGTCCGCAGGTAGCGATCTTTGGAGTGTCGGAAGAGCCGGGAGTTTAGGAGGCAAAAGAGGCTGACATCTTGGCCTTTGCCTCCCTGGTAGCCCGGAGACGGATCTTGTTGATGTGGAGGGACTCGAAGCCCCCGAGTGTAGAGACCTGGGTTAGTGACATGGCTGGGTTTCTCAGTCTCGAGAAGATAAAGTTCGCCTGAAGAGGGTCAATGGTCGGGTTCACCCGGAGGTGGCAGCCGTTCATCGACTTACTCGGGGAAAATTAAAATGTCAGCAGATGCAGTATTCCAAGGGTGGGGGGGGGAGAGGGCCGGTGTGGCGCACAAAGACTCCGTGAGACGAATAGAGTGAAGTCGATGAGGCTTTATTAAGCGTGTCTGTTCCCCAGCAGCCCGATAGTAAACTGGCCTGTGGGGGAAGGCACCGGCTTCTTATACTTCGCCTTCAGGGGGGAGCATGAGGTCAACGGCCAACCAGGACCCGGGATCTGTCAGCCAATGACATTAGGGCTTCCAGTCCCACATGACCCCCAATACATACTACCACATTCACCCCTTGTCAAAAATGAACCCGGCGGGGTGATGCTTCGTATGGTGGTAAGGGTTTACAGGGCTGGTCCTGGGAGGATAGAACAGTTACATGGTAGTACAGTATTGGACAGTATCGTCCTGTTACAACTATTTACAGAGGGTATAGGAAAAACAAAATGTTCATTGGACAGTCCATCTTTGTTTTACATCGACGCCACGAGTCGGTCGGGCGGTCTGGTCGTCCGTGTCGATCGCCTCGGCCCTGGCGGTGGTGGTGGTGCTTGTACCAGCGTTGTCGCCTCCGGGAGCCGCACGGTTTCAGCTGTCGGTGCAAAGGGGAGGGGGACTGATCCTCCTGGGAAGGGGGCGGTCGCGGGGTGCGGCGGTGGCAGGAAGGGGGGACGGTTGGGTTGATGGTGTCGGGGGAGTGTGCGTGGTGCCGGCGGGCGCCAGATCCCGCAGGGAGACCGTGTCCTGTCGGCCGTCGGGGTACTCCACGTAGGCGTACTGGGGGTTTGCGTGGAGGAGGTGAACCCTTTCGACCAACGGGTCCGCCTTATGTGCCCGCACGTGCTTTCGGAGCAGGATGGGTCCTGGGGCCGCCAGCCAGGTCGGCAGCGACGTTCCAGAGGAGGACCTCCTAGGGAAGACAAGGAGACGCTCGTGAGGCGTTTGATTAGTGCTTGTACATAATAACGACCGGATGGAATGGAGAGCGTCCGGGAGGACCTCCTGCCACCGTGAAACTGGGAGATCCCTGGACCGTAGGGCCAGTAGGACGGCCTTCCAGACCGTGCCGTTCTCCCTTTCTACTTGCCCGTTTCCCCGGGGGGTTGTAGCTGGTCGTCCTGCTTGAAGCTATGCCCTTGCTGAGCAGGAACTGGCGCAGCTCGTCACTCATGAAAGAGGACCCCCTGTCGCTGTGGACGTATGCGGGGTAACCGAACAGCGTGAAGATGCTGTTCAGGGCTTTAATGACTGTGGCCGCGGTCATGTCGGAGCAGGGAATGGCAAAAGGGAAGCGGGAGTATTCGTCCACTACATTAAGGAAATACGCGTTGCGGTCGGTGGAGGGGAGGGGCCCTTTGAAATCGAGACTGAGGCGTTCAAAGGGGCGGGAAGCCTTAATCAGGTGCGCTCCATCTGGCCTGAAAAAATGTGGTTTGCATTCTGCGCAGATGTGGCAGTCCCTTGTGACTGTACGGACCTCCTCTAAGGAGTATGGGAGATTGCGGGACTTGATGAAGTGGTAAAACCGAGTGACCCCCGGGTGGCAGAGGTCCTCGTGGAGGGCTTGGAGGCGGTCAATTTGTGCGTTGGCACATGTGCCGCGGGATAGGGCATCGGACGGCTTGTTCAGCTTTCCGGGCCGGTACAAGATCTCATAGTTGAAGGTGGAGAGTTCGATCCTCCACCGCAAGATCTTGTCGTTCTTGATCTTGCCCCGCTGTGCATTATCGAACATGAAGGCTACCGACCGTTGGTCAGTGAGGAGAGTGAATCTCCTGCCGGCCAGGTAATGCCTCCAATGTTGCACAGCTTCCACTATGGCTTGGGCTTCCTTTTCCACTGAGGAGTGACGGATTTCTGAGGCGTGGAGGGTTCGGGAGAAGAAGGCCACGGGTCTGCCCGCTTGGTTAAGGGTAGCCGCTAGAGCTACGTCAGAGGCGTCGCTCTTGACCTGGAAGGGGAGGGACTCGTCAATGGCGCGCATCGTGGCCTTTGCGATGTCCGCTTTGATGCGGCTGAAGGCCTGGCAAGCCTCTGTCGACAGAGGGAAAGTCGTGGTCTGTATTAGGGGGCGGGTCTTGTCTGCGTACTGGGGGACCCACTGGGCGTAGTATGAAAAGAACCCCAGGCAGCGTTTCAGGGCTTTTGGGCAGTGC
The DNA here is from genome assembly GCF_047496885.1 of Scyliorhinus torazame. Lineage (NCBI taxonomy): Eukaryota > Metazoa > Chordata > Chondrichthyes > Carcharhiniformes > Scyliorhinidae > Scyliorhinus > Scyliorhinus torazame. The sequence goes on along the minus strand of NC_092707.1, from coordinate 328,183,829 downwards.
GGGAGGGGAAATTCCATGAGTGCGCGCATACGTTCGGGGTCGGGGCCTATTATCCCATTGCGCACTATGTAGCCCAGAATGGCTAGCCGATCGGTGCTAAAAACGCACTTGTCATCGTTGTACGTGAGGTTCACGGCTTTGGCGGTCGGGAGGAATTTTTGGAGGTTGGCGTCGTGGTCCTGCTGGTCGTGGCCGCAGATGGTTACATTGTCGAGGTACGGGAACGTGGCCCGTAACCCATGTTGATCAACCATTCGGTCCATCTCCCGTTGGAAGACCGAGACCCCGTTTGTGACGCCAAAAGGGACCCGGAGGAAATGGTATAATCGCCCGTCTGCCTCGAAGGCTGTGTACTTGCGGTCACTTGGGCGGATGGGGAGCTGATGGTAGGCGGACTTGAGGTCCACGGTGGAGAAGACTTTATACTGGGCAATCCGATTGACCATGTCGGATATGCGGGGGAGAGGGTACGCGTCTAGTTGTGTGTACCTGTTGATGGTCTGGCTATAGTCAATGACCATCCTTTGTTTCTCCCCTGTCTTCACTACTACCACCTGCGCTCTCCAGGGACTATTGCTGGTCTGGATTATGCCCTCCTTTAGTAGCCGCTGGACTTCGGAGCGAATGAAGGTCCGGTCCTGGGCGCTGTACCGTCTGCTCCTAGTGGCGACGGGTTTGCAATCCGGGGTGAGGTTCGCAAACAAGGACGGGGGTTGCACCTTGAGGGTGGCGAGGCCGCAGATAGTGAGTGGGGGTATGGGGCCGCCGAATTTAAACGTAAGGCTCTGTAGGTTACATTGAAAATCTAAGCCCAGCAAGGTGGGGGCACAGAGTTGGGGAAGGACGTTAAGTTTGTAGTTTTTGAATTCCCTCCCCTGTACCGTTAGGGTAACTATGCAGAATCCCTGGATCTGTACGGAGTGGGATCCTGCAGCTAGGCAAATCTTTTGTGCGCTGGGGAAGGTAGTTAAGGAACAGCGTCTTACCGTGTCGAGATGTATAAAACTTTCCGTGCTCCCGGAGTCGACTAGGCATGGCGTCTCATGGCCGTTAATTAGGACCGTTGTCGTCGTCGTCTGGAGAGTCCGGGGCCGAGCCTGATCGAGCGTAACCGAAGCGAGCCGTGGTTGTAGTAGTGGGGTGGGGTCCGTTGTTGCCGTCCAAGATGGCGTCGGGGATGGCCAAAATGGCCACCCCCATACATCGCACGTGGCTGAGGGGTCACAAGATGGCGTCGGGGGTGGACAAAATGGCCGCCCCCATGCGTCGTACAGGTCGGGGGCGGTCCAAGATGGCGGCGCCCCTCCTCCCCTTGTGGTGGTCGGGACCCAAAATGGCGGCGTCTGCGGGTCGCACATGGTGTGCTGGGGGGTCTGGGGAGCGCTAGGACCGCGCGGAGTTCCTGCATTGCGAGCGCCAGGGCCGCGGGCGCTAGGACCGCGCGGAGTTCCTTGACTGCGAGCGCCAGGGCCGCGGGCGCTAGGACCGTGCGGAGCTCCCTCGCCGGGGACAGCGGTGGTCGGGGCCCAGGCCGGCGGGTCAGTCGTGGGGCCGCGAGCGCTGGGACGGTGCGGAGCTCCCTCGCCGGGGACAGCGGTGGTCGGGGTCCAGGTAGGTTGCGCCGGCGGGTCAGGCGTGGGGCGCGGGACAGGGGTGAGGGTCCAGGTCGGCGGCGCCGGCGGGTCAGTCGTGGGGCCGTGAGCGCTGGGACCGTGCGGAGCTCCCTCGCCGGGGACAGCGGTGGTCGGGGCCCAGGCCGGCGGGTCAGGCGTGGGGCGCGGGACGGGGGTGAGGGCCCAGGTCGGCGGCGCCGGCGGGTCAGGCGTGGGGCGCGGGACGGGGGTGAGGGCCCAGGTCGGCGGCGCCGGCAGGACAGGCGTGGGGCAGCGAGCGCTAGGACCGTACGGAGCTCCCTCGCCGGGGACAGCGGTGGTCGGGGTCCAGGTAGGTTGCACCGGCGGGTCAGGCGTGGGGCGCGGGACGGGGGTGAGGGTGGCGTTCGGGATGCGAAAAACCCCTTCCTCTCCGTGGAGAGTGTTGGCCGGCACCCAAATCGGGAGCGCCGGCGGCGGGTCGTACATGGGCTGCGGGGAGGGGGGTTGGGGAGCGTAGGCGGCGTGCAGGGCTCCCAGTTCTCCCGGGACCGCGGTGGTCGGGACCCAAAATGGCGGCGTCTGCGGGTCGCACATGGCGTGCTGGGGGGGTTGGGAGGCATCGACTGCCTGTAGGGCTCCCTGTGGCCCTGGGACGGCGGCGACCTTGCGGGACCGGCACACAACCGCATAGTGGCCCTTTTCCCCGCAGCTTTTGCAGATAGCTGCGCGGGCCGGACAGCGTTGTCGGGGGTGCTTCGCCTGGCCGCAGAAATAACAGCGGGCGCCCCCGGTGCGACTCGGCGTTTGGACTGCGCAAGCCTGTGGGGTGTCCGGGGGGGGGGGTAGGGGGTTTGGCGCGGCGGGTACGTATGGGGCCCAATGGCCTGCCGCGCGGTCGGGGCCGTAGGCGCGGGTATTACGCGCGGCTACGTCCAGCGAGGCTGTCAGGGCCCGTGCCTCTGAGAGTCCTAGCGACTCTTTTTCTAGAAGTCTCTGGCGGATTTGGGAGGATTGCATACCTGCCACAAAAGCATCGCGCATTAACATGTCCGTATGTTCGTTTGCATTCACCGACGGGCAGCTGCAGGCTCTTCCCAAAATCAGCAGCGCGGCGTAGAACTCGTCCATCGATTCTCCGGGATCTTGCCGTCTTGTCGCGAGCTGGTAGCGAGCGTAGATTTGGTTAACTGGGCGAACATAGAGACTTCTCAGTGCTGTGAACGCCGTCTGGAAATCGGCGGTGTCTTCAATGAGGGTGAAAATCTCCGTGCTCACCCTCGAGTGCAGGACCTGCAGTTTTTGTTCGTCTGAGACTCGGCCTGTGGTCGATCTGATGTAGGCCTCGAAGCAAGTCTGCCAGTGTTTGAAGGCTGCTGCCGCATTCACTGCGTGGGGGCTGACCCTCAGGCATTCTGGAATGATCCTGAGCTCCATAGTCCTTTTTAGGCACGCTTAATAAATTGTGGCACACAAAGACTCCGTGAGACGAATAGAGTGAAGTCGATGAGGCTTTATTAAGCGTGTCTGTTCCCCAGCAGCCCGATAGTAAACTGGCCTGCGGGGGAAGGCACCGGCTTCTTATACTTCGCCTTCAGGGCGGAGCATGAGGTCAACGGCCAACCAGAACCCGGGATCTGTCAGCCAATGACATTAGGGCTTCCAGTCCCACATGACCCCCAATACATACTACCACAGCCGGATTGTTGTTTAATGGTTGGGATGTGTGAAGATTGAGATGGGGGTGGAAATGTTTATTGTACCATGTTTATGTCATTGTTATTGTTATTATTTTAAAAATTCAAATACCTTTAATAAAAATATATTTTTAAAAAAGAATATGCAATGGATAATGATTAATTCAAAGTGACCAAACAGATTCCCTTATGCCTCATGATTTCAAGATGTTAGGAACATAATCAAGAAATCCCAAGTGCCTAAAGATTTATATTTCACATGCATTTTGAATCATATCGCTGCGACATGGTAAAATAACAACTAAAAGATAAAATGATAGACTGTGTAAGCTGCTAACATTTCTAGCTTTGTGCTATCAGACAGGCATACGTGACCCCAAAATCGAAATCAGCACCAGGAATCCCACCGGACGTAACCACCTACCTTCCACAAGGTCAGGCTGACCTTGCTGACATTGGGTCCCGGGACCAGACAGAAGCAGCCGCCGACTAGCAGCAGCCAGAGCAGTGGCACCACGGCTGGCTCTGATGTTCAGAAGGGAGGGTCAAAGCGCAGAAGAGTAATAGTAATAGGGGACTCTATAGTCAGGGGCACAGATAGGCGCTTCTGTGGACGTGAAAGAGACTCCAGGATGGTATGTTGCCTCCCTGGTGCCAGGGTCCAGGATGTCTCCGAACGGGTAGAGGGCATCCTGAAGGGGGAGGGCAAACAGGCAGAGGTCGTTGTACATATTGGTACTAACGACATAGGCAGGAAGGGGCATGAGGTCCTGCAGCAGGAGTTCAGGGAGCTAGGCAGAAAGTTAAAAGACAGGACCTCGAGGGCTGTACTCTTGGGATTACTCCTTGTGCCACGTGCTAGTGAGGCTAGAAATAGGAAGATAGAGCAGCTAAACACGTGGCGAAACAGCTGGTGTAGGAGGGAGGGTTTCCGTTATCTGGACCACTGGGAGCTCTTCCGGGGCAGGTGTGACCTGTATAAGAAGGACGGGTTGCATCTAAACTGGAGAGGCATAAATATCCTGGCCGCGAGGTTTGCTAGTGTCACACGGGAGGGTTTAAACTAGTATGGCAGGGGGGTGGGCACGGGAGCAATAGGTCAGAAGGTGAGAGCATTGAGGGAGAACGAGGGAATAGGGACAGTGGGGCTCTGAGGCAGAGCAGACAGGGAGAAGTTGCTGAACACAGCGGGTCTGGTGGCCTGAAGTGCATATGTTTTAATGCAAGAAGTATTACGGGTAAGGCAGATTAACTTAGAGCTTGGATTAGTACTTGGAACTATGATGTTGTTGCCATTACAGAGACCTGGTTGAGGGAAGGGCAGGATTGGCAGCTAAACGTTCCAGGATTTAGATGTTTCAGGCGGGATAGAGGGGGATGTAAAAGGGGAGGCGGAGTTGCGCTACTAGTTCGGGAGAATATCACAGCTGTACTGCGGGAGGACACCTCAGAGGGCAGTGAGGCTATATGGGTAGAGATCAGGAATAAGAAGGGTGCAGTCACAATGTTGGGGGTTTACTACAGGCCTCCCAACAGCCAGCGGGAAATAGAGGAGCAGATAGGTAGACAGATTTTGGAAAAGAGTAAAAACAACAGGGTTGTGGTGATGGGAGACTTCAACTTCCCCAATATTGACTGGTACTCACTTAGTGCCAGGGGCTTAGACGGGGCAGAGTTTGTAAGGAGCATCCAGGAGGGCTTCTTAAAACAATATGTAGACAGTCCAACTAGGGAAGGGGCGGTACTGGACCTGGTATTGGGGAATGAGCCCGGCCAGGTGGTAGATGTTTCAGTAGGGGAGCATTTCGGTAACAGTGACCACAATTCAGTAAGTTTTAAAGTACTGGTGGACAAGGATAAGAGTGGCCCTAGGATGAATGTGCTAAATTGGGGGAAGGCTAATTATAACAATATTAGGCGGGAACTGAAGAACATAGATTGGGGGCGGATGTTTGAGGGCAAATCAACATCTGACATGTGGGAGGCTTTCAAGTGGCAGTTGAAAGGAATTCAGGACCGGCATGTTCCTGTGAGGAAGAAGGATAAATACGGCAATTTTCGGGAACCTTGGATAACGAGAGATATTGTAGGCCTCGTCAAAAAGAAAAAGGAGGCATTTGTCAGGGCTAAAAGGCTGGGAACAGACGAAGCCTGCGTGGAATATAAGGAAAGTAGGAAGGAACTTAAACAAGGAGTCATGAGGGCTAGAAGGGGTCACGAAAAATCATTGGCAAATAGGGTTAAGGAAAATCCCAAGGCTTTTTACACGTACATAAAAAGCAAGAGGGTAGCCAGGGAAAGGGTTGGCCCACTGAAGGATAGGCAAGGGAATCTATGTGTGGAGCCAGAGGAAATGGGCGAGGTACTAAATGAATACTTTGCATCAGTATTCACCAAAGAGAAGAAATTGGTAGATGTTGAGTCTGGAGAAGGGTGTGTAGATAGCCTGAGTCACACTGAGATTCAAAAAGACGAGGTGTTGGGTGTCTTAAAAAATATTAAGGTAGATAAGTCCCCAGGGCCTGATGGGATCTACCCCAGAATACTGAAAGAGGCTGGAGAGGAAATTGCTGAGGCCTTGACAGAAATCTTTGGATCCTCACTGTCTTCAGGGGATGTCCCGGAGGACTGGAGAATAGCCAATGTTGTTCCTCTGTTTAAGAAGGGTAGCAAGGATAATCCCGGGAACTACAGGCCGGTGAGCTGAGCCTTACTTCAGTGGTAGGGAAATTACTGGAGAGAATTCTTCGAGACAGGATCTACTCCCATTTGGAAGCAAATGGACGTATTAGTGAGAGGCAGCACGGTTTTGTGAAGGGAAGGTCGTGTCTCACTAACTTGATAGAGTTTTTCGAGGAGGTCACTAAGATGATTGATGCAGGTAGGGCAGTGGATGTTGTCTATATGGACTTCAGTAAGGCCTTTGACAAGGTCCCTCATGGTAGACTAGTACAAAAGGTGAAGTCACACGGGATCAGGGGTGAGCTGGCAAGGTGGATACAGAACTGGCTAGGTCATAGAAGGCAGAGAGTAGCAATGGAAGGCTTTTCTAATTGGAGGGCTGTGACCAGTGGTGTTCCACAGGGATCAGTGCTGGGACCTTTGCTCTTTGTAGTATATATAAATGATTTGGAGGAAAATGTAACTGGTCTGATTAGTAAGTTTGCAGACGACACAAATGTTGGTGGAATTGCGGATAGCGATGAGGACTGTCAGAGGATACAGCAGGATTTAGACTGTTTGGAGACTTGGGCGGAGAGATGGCAGATGGAGTTTAATGTGGACAAATGTGAGGTAATGCATTTTGGAAGGTCTAATGCAGGTAGGGAATATACAGTGAATGGTAGAACCCTCAAGAGTATTGAAAGTCAAAGAGATCTAGGAGTACAGGTCCACAGGTCATTGAAAGGGGCAACACAGGTGGAGAAGGTAGTCAAGAAGGCATACGGCATGCTTGCCTTCATTGGCCGGGGCATTGAGTATAAGAATTGGCAAGTCATGTTGCAGCTGTATAGAACCTTAGTTAGGCCACACTTGGAGTATAGTGTTCAATTCTGGTCGCCACACTACCAGAAGGATGTGGAGGCTTTAGAGAGGGTGCAGAAGAGATTTACCAGAATGTTGCCTGGTATGGAGGGCATTAGCTATGAGGAGCGGTTGAATAAACTCGGTTTGTTCTCACTGGAACGAAGGAGGTTGAGGGGAGACCTGATAGAGGTCTACAAAATTAGGAGGGGCATAGACAGAGTGGATAGTCAGAGGCTTTTCCCCAGGGTAGAGGGGTCAATTACTAGGGGGCATAGGTTTAAGGTGAGAGGGGCAAGGTTTAGAGTAGATGTATTACATAGAATTACATAGAACATACAGTGCAGAAGGAGGCCATTCGGCCCATCGAGTCTGCACCGACCCACATTAATCCCTCACTTCCACCTTATCCCCGCAACCCAATAACCCCTCCCAACCCTTATGGACACTACGGGTAATTTATCATGGCCAATCCACCTAACCTGCACGTCTTTGGACTGTGGGAGGAAACCGGAGCACCCGGAGGAAACCCACGCGGACACGGGGAGAACGTGCAAACTCCGCACAGACAGTGACCCAGCGGGGAATCGAACCTGGGACCCTGGCGCTGTGAAGCCACAGTGCTAATCACTTGTGCTACCGTGCTGCCCTGGAGGTAAGTTTTTTACGCAGAGGGTAGTGGGTACCTGGAACTCGCTACCGGAGGAGGTGGTGGAAGCAGGGACGATAGTGACATTTAAGGGGCATCTTGACAAATACATGAATAGGATGGGAATAGAGGGATGCGGACCCAGGAAGTGTAGAAGATTGTAGTTTAGTCGGGCAGCATGGTCGGCACGGGCTTGGAGGGCCGAAGGGCCTGTTCCTGTGCTGTACATTTCTTTGTTCTTTGTTCTTTGTTGACCGAGGAACTGAGGGAAATGCGGTGGTCTGCAGGTGAGAGCAAAACAACACGGTTTCAAGTCTCCTCTCCCCAGCGTACCCTGGCGAACGTGAAGCGATTGAAAAATAGCTGGACGATCTTAACGCTAGATTTACCTCAGAGGGAAGTAAGAGACTGCTGTGTGCTCTGTATCACGGAGACATGGCTCGCCCCTGCGTCACCCGGACTGTGCCATACAACTTGATGGTTTCTCAATACACCGGATGGACCGCATCATCGGGCAAAACGAAGGGTGGAGGGGTTTGCCTCCTCATTAATTCCTCCTGGTGCTCGGATGTGATGACCCGGTCTGGAATACCTGACTGTGCAATGCCGCACATACTACCTTCCACAGAAGTTCACTTCAGCCATTATCAGTGTGGTCAACATCCTACCCCAGGCAGAAGTGAAGAAGGCGCTTGATGAATTGTACACCTCTATAAATAACAGTGAAACAGAGCACCCGGAGCCTTGTTCACTGTAGCTGGGGACTTCAACCAGGCCAACCTCAGAGTGTACTGCCAAAATTATACCAACACATCTCCTGTCCCATCAAGGGTGGCAACACTCTCGACCACTGCTGCACAAACATCAAGGGTGCCTACCGATCCATCCCCCAACCGCACTTCGGAGAATTGGACCATAAGACGGTGCTCCTTATTCTGGCATACAAATATAAACTTAATCGGGAGAATCCGGTTAAGAAGGTTGTGCAATGCTGGTCTGCTGCAACAGATGAGCTCCTACAAGACTACTTGGAGTGAGTGGACTGGTCCATAATCAAGAACTCAGTGGCCAACCTAAACGGGAATGCCACCACTGTTACAGTCTTCATCAGCAAGTGTGTAGAAGACTGCATGCCAAAGAAGGTAGTACATACGGTCCCCAACCAGAAGCCATGGTTTAATATGGAGATTCACCCCCTACTGAAGGCCAGGTCTGAGGCGTTCATGACAGGTGACCCTAACCTATACAAGAAAACCAGGTACAACCTGCGCAAAGTCATCAGGGATGTCAGGAGATAATATCGGACTATGCTAGAGTCACAAACTAACGACACAGACTCTTGTCGGTTGTGGCAAGGCTTAAACAACAAAACGGGCTACAAAGCAAAGCCAAGTAGAATCTCTGGCAGCACGCACCCCGCCCCAATGAACTCAATGCATTCTATGCTCAGTTCAAGCAAGAAACCATCAAACTGCTGTCAGCTGCCCCATACTCACCGTCACAGCTTCCGAAGTCAGATCGGCCTTCTTGAAAGTGAACCCTCGGAAGGCGACGGGTCCTGACGGAGTCCCTGGTCATGCACTCAGATCCTGCGTGGACCAACTGGCAGGTGTGTTCACGGACATCTTCAACCTCTCCCTACTCCGTTCCGAAGTTTCCACCTGTTTCAAAAAGACCACCATCATACCGGTGCCAAAGAAGAACCAGGCAACATGCCTCAATGACTACCGTCCGGTGGCCTTGACATCTATCATTTTGAAGTGCTTCAAGAGGTTGGTCATGAGACACATCAACACCATACTCCCAGAATGCCTTGATCAACTGCAATTCGACCACCACTGGGGCTCTCCAGGGGCTGGTACTAGACTCAATGATCCCCTCTCGTAGGAGTCGCTGGACCTCCGACCTGATAAAGGCCCTGTCCCGGGCACTGTATCGTCTGCTCCTAGTAGCGACGGGCTTACAGTCCGGGGTGAGGTTAGTGAAGAGTGAGGGTTGGGCGACCTTAAGGTTACAGACGGTGAGGGGAGGCAGGGGTCCACCGAACTTTAAAGTAAGGCTTTGGAGGTGGCACTGGAAGTTGAGCTGCAGTAATAGGGCAGCGCAGAGATGGGGAAGGACATAGAGCTTAAAGTTAGTGTACTCTATGCCTTGTGTGGTAAGGGTCGCGACACAGTACCCCTGGATTTCTATTGAATGTGATCCGGAAGCCAGGAAGATTTTCTGGGTCGCGGGTAAAATTGGGAGGGAGCAGCGCCTTACCGTATCTGGGTGTATGAATCTGTCTGTGCTCCCGGAGTCGAAAAGGCAGGCCATCTCGTGCCCGTTGATCTGGACGGTTATCGCAGATTTTGTGAGGTGATGAGGCCGGGACTGGTCGAGCATGATGAAGGCGAGTTTCGGAAGGTGATGGGTAGGCCGGTTGGAGGTGGCGGCGGCTAGCGTACGACCGGGTGAGCAGGGCTCCCGGGAGGCTGTGGAGTGGTCCCAAGATGGCGGTCCCCATGGGTCGCGTGAGGCGGGTGGCATCGGAGATGGCGTCAAAGATGGCGGCCCCCGTGGGTCACTCGTGGCGGGTGGAGTACAAGATGGCGTCAAAGATGGCGGCCCCCATGGGTCGCGCGTGGCAGGCAAAATCGAAGATGGCGGCAAAGATGGCGGCTCCCTCGGGTCACGCATGGTGGGTGGCGCGGCAGTTGGGGGCGGCCCCGACAAGCAGCAGGCAGCGCTGCTGGGCCGAGGAGTTTTAGGGAGAGACTGGGCCTGGCAGGCTTTCGCAAAGTGGCCCTTCCTCCCACACCCATTGCAAGTCGCGTTCCGTGCAGGGCAGCGTTGTCTGGGATGCTTACCCTGGCCGCAAAAGTAGAACTTTGGGCTTCCGGCGTTGGCGGGCTGCTGCGCGGCACAGGCTTGTGCCGCACCCGAGTCGGATGATGGCGGCGCGTGGTCGGAGGTGTAGGCCTCCATGTTCTGGAAGGCGACCTCCAGCAAGTTTGAGAGCTGCACTGTCTCTGGGAGGCCGAATGTACCCCGTTCTAGCAATCGCTGGCGGATGTAGTTCGATTTCATGCCTGCGACATAGGCGTCCCTGATCAACAGCTCCGCATGTTGGGTAGCCGATACCGCCTGGCAATTACAGTTCCAGCCGAGTACCAGCAAGGCGCGCAGGAATTTTGCTAGTGATTCCCCAGGGCGTTGTCGCCTCGTGGCAAGAAGGTGCCTAGCATACACCTCGTTTACAGACTTTACATATTGTCCCTTCAGCAGCATTATCGCCTCCGTACACAAGAGGGCATCCCTGATGAGAAGGAAGACTTGCGGGCTCACATGTGCGTAGAGGATCTGCTTCTTTTGGAGGTCAGTGAAGTCTTCGGTGGAGGATCCGAGGTAAGCTTCGAAGCAGCTTAGCCAGTGCTCGAATGTTGCAGTGGCGTCGGCTGCCTATGGGTCCAGCTCCAGGCGATCAGGCTTGAGCGATGAATTCATCTTAGAAGTTTAGTTTATTAAATTGATGTGCCATCAATGAACACAGAACGAGTAGTGAATGTAACTGAAGCTTTAATAAACTAAACAGAAAGCCTCCTGGCCTCTGATCCTGAACTGGGTCAGAGGCGGAGACCAGCCACCTTTATACCGGGCTCGAGCGGAGGCGTAGCCATCGGGCAGTGGTTTACCACATTACATGTAATACAGTAGCCGTTTACCACAATACACGTATTATATACTACAGTGGTTTACCACACGTACGTAGCACCCTACTATACTCCCTGTAAACACATGACTGTGTCGCAAAATGTGGCTCCAATTCCATCTATAAGTTTGCTGATAACACAACCGTAGTGGGTCGGATCTTGAACAACGATGGGTCAAAGTACAGGAGGGCGATAGAGAACCTAGTGGCATGGTGTAACAACAACAATCTCTCCCTCAATGTCAGAAAAACTAAAGAGCTAGTGATTGACTTCAGGAAGCAAAGTATTGTACACCCTCCTGACTGCATCAACGGTGCAGAGGTGGAGATGGTTGACAGCTTCAAATTCTTAGGTGTAAACGTCACCAATAATCTGTCCTGGCCCACTCACGTTGACACTACGACCAAGAAGACACAACAGCACCTATACTTTCTCAGGAAACTAAGGAAATTAGGCATGTCCACATTGACTCTTCCCAATTTTTACTAACAGGTCCAAAAATGGCTTCTTCCTTGCTGCTACCAGACTCCTGAATGATCCTCTTATGGCTGAACTGATCTCTTCACACATCTTCTGTACTGAGTACTGCTACACTCCGTATGCTCACCCGATGTCTATGCCTATGCATTTATATTGTGTATTTATGCATGTCCCATGTTTTGCATGTATGGAATGATCTGTCTGGACTGTATGCAGAACAATACTTTTCACTGTACCTCGGTACACGTGACAATAAATCAAATTCAATTCAATTAAAAATCAGACTCTTAAAATTGAGATATGGAGGAAGGTATGTTATGAGCAGTTGGAAATTCTCGATTGCATTATTGGTTGTTCCCACCAGAAATGTAAGTGAACACCTGATATAGAGAATTGCAGGAAACAGAACAGGCCTTCAGTAATGGTTTAATCATTATCTTGCAAGCCACCCTTTGTAAAATGGAGACCCACATGTATTTCTGAGGATGACTGAATCTAATAATTTAGGTTGGCTAAGTTCAATGATAATTTTTTGCAGCAGCAAAAATTGAATATAATTTAAATATATAATTAATCTCATCATCCAAAATAATCATTGGAGTTGAATAAAAGTTGTTCGCCATGTGGTTTTCTCTTTTAAGGTGCATCTAGGGTCAGTTATTTTCCTAAAACTCTGAGGAAGCTATAATAATGAAAATAATAGCATGAACTGCTGGTGTGTGGAATTACTACCATGGATTACTAACCTGCACATTTAATTCTCCCTCTGCTATATGGGTTCTCATTCAACCTACTGATAGAAACATTTGCTAGGAAAGGAGTCTAACCATGCTGCTTACATATGCCCAAATGTTCACTCTGTCATACAGGAATGCGTTTGATTGCAACAGTGCTTTCAAAAGCAACTTGAAGGTGTGAATTATCTTGAACCAATGCCCTCAGAAGTACTTTGTTCTCTGAAGGGTCTTGAGATGCTTTCTATGTGCAAAATACTACCCAAATTGGGCTGGATTCTCCACAGTCTGACGCCATAATCGCGGGTGGCGCCGGGGCAGAGAATCCAGTTTAACGCCGAAATCGGACCCGCGCCGGTCCGTCCATTCTCCGGGCACCAAAAATCGGCATCATCGCGGAGGCGCGGCTGGGGCCCATTGCCAGATGCCCGCTCATCGAACCTCCGCTCCCGACCAGCCAAGTTCCCGACGGCGTTGAACAACCACCTATTGCCGGTCGGGAGGCTCGCGTGGTGGCTGCGGACTGAGTCCGCGGCCGCCCTGGTCAGCGGGGGGGGGGGGGGGGGCGGATTGGACACCAGGGTGGGGGCCTTATAGGCGGCCAGCGATTAAAGGCGCGCGGCCTATTAGGGGGTTTATTTTTTTTGTCTGGCTCCGTGGCCCGAATCCGCCATGGAGCACAGCGCGGCCCCTGGAGGTCGCCGCCGTGCGCATGCGCGGCCTCTGACCCGGAAGTGCAGGGGCCCATACCTGCAGCAAAAGCTGGGAGATTCACTCCGGGTCCCTGCTAGCCCCCTGCAGGGCATTGAATTTGTCTAACTTTTTTCTAGGAATCTCGGGAGTAAAACTCCACCGTTCTTACGCCGGCGTGGGGACATAGTCTCATTTTGGGAGAATCCATCCCATTGTTCTTGAATTTCTTCAACGATTTCATAATAGTCAGTGTAACATCATTGTGAGAGAAATGTGCACCAGGTGCTTATAGACCAGTTACCCTCATGTGTGATGAAGGCAAACTCTTAAAATGAACATTTTGAGATAAAACTATAATGCATTTGAAAATGTATTGTTAATCAAAAGCACTCAGCAGAGATTTTTAAAGGCAAGTCATAATGGTCAAATGTGATAATTTTTGAAGAGAAGTCTGATTGGATGAAATAGCAGATAGAGTTCAATCTGGACAAAAGATGCATTTTGGAAGATCAAATTCAGGTGTGAATTATACAGCTAATGACAGAACCCTTAGGTGCATTGACATACAGAGGGATCTGGGCGTTCAGGTCCATAGTTCCATGAAAGTGGCAATGCCGGTGGATAAGATGGTCAAGTAGACATACAGCATTCTTGCCTTCATCGGCTGGGTCTCTGAATACAAGAGTTGGCAGGACATATTAGAATTGTATAAAAATTTAGTTAGGCCACATTTGGAATATTGCGACCATTCTGGTTGCCACACTAGCGGAAGGACGTGGATGTTTTGGAGAGAGTGCAAAGAAGGTTTACCAGGATGTTGCCTGGTCTGGAGGGCGTTAGCTATGAGCAGAGGTTAAATAAACTTGGATTGTTTTTGTTGGAAAAGCGGAGGCTGAGGGGAGACCTGATTGAGGTCTATGAAATTCCGAGTGGTATAGACAGGGTGAATAGTCAGAAGTTTTTCCCAGGCTGGAAGACTCAATTACAAGGGGGCACAGGGTCAAGGTGAGAGGGGGAAAGTTTAGGGGAGATGTGCGGGGAAAGTTTTTCACGCAGAGGGTGGTGGTGCCTGGAACCCAATGCCAGTGGAGGTGGTGGAGGCAGGCACGATAGCAACGCTTAAGATGTATCTAGATAGACACATGAACGGGCGGATACAGATCATTTGGGCAATAAGTAGTAGCTCTAAATAAGGAATCTGGATCGGCGCAGGCTTGGTGGGTCAAAGGGCCTGTTCCTGTGCTGTAATCTTCTTTGTTCTTTGATAAACTGAATTAAGTGGATGTAGATTTTCAGCAGGTTTTTAGTATGGTGTGTCATGGAATACTTGTTTGAAATATTCAGGTGCATGGAATCAGGGGAATGCAATAGAAAGTTGGTCAATGACCATAAAGCAAAGTGTTAGGGTGAAAGAATGTTGCTTAGACTGGAGAAGAGATGGAAATTCTGTACCCTAGAGGTCAGCAGTGGATCCACTTCTGCTCTTGTTGGTCCAGAGGCTTTCAGTGGTCATCAACATGACAGAGAATATTGAATGTTCATAGTATTATAGAATTTACAGTGCAGAAGGAGGCCATTCGTCCTGCACCAGCCCCTGGAAAGAGCACCCCACAAGCCCACACCTCCACACCATCCCCGTAACCCAGTAATCCCACCTAACCTTTTTGGACACTAAGGGCAATTTACCATGGCCAATCCAGCTAATCTGCACATCTTTGGACTGTGGGAGGAAACCAGAGCACCCGGAGGAAACTCACGCACACACGGGGAGAACGTGCAGACTCCGCAAAGACAGTGACCTAAGCCAGGAATCAAACCTGGAACCCTGGAGCTGTGAAGCAACTGTGCTAACCACTGTGCTACTGTGCTTTAATTGTCTGTTAGCTTTAATTGTCAACATACATACATTTAAACATGGGGTGGAATTTTGCAGAAGTGGGATTTCACTTTTAAAAATTTTTATTAAAAAGGTGGTCCTGCAGAGGGGATGACTGGGCCTCCCAAACATACTGTACCACTATTGGGCGGCAAATGTGGAGAAAGTGTGGGGCTGGATTAAGGAGAGGGAATCCGGTGGGTTAAGATGGAGGCAGGCTAGTGTAGGGGGTCAGGGTTACAGGCGCTGGCAATGCCCCCGCTTCCGGTGGCTCCAGGAAGGTACTCAGCGAGTCCGGTGGTGGTGGCAATTTTGAAGAACTGGAGGCAGTTTAGGCAACATTTTAAGCTGGTGACCGGGTCAGGGGGGATGCCGTTTAGGGGGAATCATGGGCTCGAGCCGGGGAGGATGGATGTGAGATTTCGGAAATGGGATGAGAAGGGTATTGAAGGATTTGTTCCTTGATGGGGGATGGGTGTGGGTGTGGGGTGTGATTCGCGAGCCTGGAGGAGTTGGGAGAGAAGTATGGGTTGGCGCAGGGGGAAGGATTTAGGTACCAGCAGGTTTGGGATTTTGCAAGAAAGGTTTTCCCCACATTCCCGATAGCGTCGGGCTCTTCGTTGCTGGAGGCGGTGCTGTCAGCGGGAGGGCTGGAGAGGGGGGGCTGTTTGAGCGATCCATGGAAGGATCCTGGAGGAGGACAGGGTGTCTATGGACGGGATTAAGGCAAAGTTGGAGGAAGAGCTGGGGGGGCGTTGGAAGAGGGTTCGTGCTGTGAGGTGCTGCGGAGGGTGAATGCATCGACCATGTGTGGGTGGCTGGGAATGGGGGCGGGTCCTGTTGGGATGGATGTCAGTCTCTCCACGGCATGGCGGAGGGACCTGCTGGATTTTTGACCCTGAGGAAGATGAAGTTTGAGCTGAGGGGGGTGTAGGGGGGGTTCTATAATTGTTGGGGTTTGTTCATTATGCACTTTCGGGAGTTGGTTACCGATGACTGTTGGATGGGGGGGACCGGGGGGAGGGGGGTTTTCTCAGGTTTGGGTGGGACTGTTTCCTTTTATATATTGTTGAGGTTGTTCTTGTTTTTCTTTTGTATGAAAGGAATCATTTGATTAGAGATAGTCATCACGGTTTTGTGAAGGGTAGGTCGTGCCTCATGAACCTTATTGAGTTCTTTGAGAAGGTGACCAAACAGGTGGTTGAGGGTAAAGCAGTTGATGTGGTGTATATGAATTTCAGTAAAGCGTTTGATAAGGTTCCCCACGATAGGCTACTGCAGAAAATACGGAGGCATGGGATTCAGAGAGATTTAGCAGTTTGGATCAGAAATTGGCTAGCTGGAAGAAGACAAAGGATGGTGGTTGATGGGAAGTGTTCAGTCTGGAGTCCAGTTACTAGTGGTGTACCACAAGGATCTGTTTTGGGGCCACTGCTGTTTGTCATTTTTTAAAATGACCTGGAGGAGGGCGTAGAAGGATGGGTGAGTAAATTTGCAGATGACACTAAATTCGGTGGAGTTGTGGACAGTGCGGAAGGATGTTACAAGTTACAGAGGGACATAGATAAGCTGCAGAGCTGGGCTGAGAGGTGGCAAATGGAATTTAATGCAGAAAAGTGTGAGGTGATTCATTTTGGAAGGAATAACAGGAAGACAGAGAAGTACTGGGCTAATGGTAAGATTCTTGGCAGTGTGGTTGAGCAGAGAGATCTCGGTGTCCATGTACATAGATCCCTGAAAGTTGCCACCCAAGTTGAGAGGGTTGTTAAGAAGGCGTATGGTGTGTTTGCTTTTATTGGTAGAGGGATTGCGTTTCGGAGCCACGAGGTCATGTTGCAGCTGTACAAAACTCTGGTGGGCCGCATTTGGAATATTGCGTGCAATTCTGGTCGCCGCATTATAGGAAGGATGTGGAAGCATTGGAAAGGGTGCAGAGGAGATTTACCAGATTGTTGCCTGGTATGGAGGGAAGACCTTATGAGGAAAGGCTGAGGGACTTGAGGCTGTTTTCGTTCGAGGGAAGAAGGTTAAGAGGTGACTTAATTGAGGCATACAAGATGATCAGAGGATTGGATAGGGTGGACAGTCGAGTGTTTTTCCTCAGATGGTGATGTCTAGCACGAGGGGACATAGCTTTAAATTGAGGGGCGATAGATATAGGACAGATGTCAGAGGTAGGTTCTTTACTCAGAGAGTAGTAAGGGTGTGGAATGCCCTGCCTGCATCAGTAGTGGACTCGCCAACACTAAGGGCATTCAAATGGTCATTGGACAGACATATGGACGATAAGGGAATAGTGTAGATGGGCTTTAGAGTGGTTTCACAGGTCGGCACAACATCGAGGGCCAAAGGGCCTGTACTGCGCTGTAATGTTCTATGTTCTATGTTTAACAAAGCATGACAGCGGAGGCGAGAGAGGCTGACGTTTTGGCCTTCGCCTCCTTGGTAGCCCGGAGACGGATATTATTGGCATGGAGGGACTCGGAGTCCCCGAAATCGGGGGTATGGGTTAGGGACATGGCTCTGTTTCTCAGGCTTAAGAAAATCAAGTTCGCCCTAAGGGGATCAGTGTTAGGGTTCGTTCGGAGGTGGCAGCTGTTTATCGACTTCTTCGGGGAAAACGAAACTGTTAGCAGATACAATAAGGGGAGCGGGGTTAGGGAATAAGGGTGGTAGGGAGGGTTAGTTTAGTTTATTTTAGTTTATTTTAGGCGGGTACAGTGAGAAGAGATGGAGGGACTTGGGGAGTGTGTCGAAAAGCCAAGTTGGCGGGGTATGGTTGTTGGTTGGGGGGGGTGTTACGTACTGAATTATGTTTATATTTGTATTTGTATCTTTTGTTGGTATAAACCCATAAATGTTTTAATAAAATGTTTGTTAAAAAAACAAAGCATGGCAGCGAATACATGGGTATCCAACGGCTCTTGTTTTCCAGTTCAGCTGAGGGCACAGGGTGACACTTGGCTTCCCCTCTCGCCCCGCAAACTCAGTGGGTCTTCTGCTTCCCTGTGGACAGTAGGCTTGCAAACTTCATTTTCAAACTTGGTGCACGCCATGTTTACTGAAAACTGCTGTTTATTAACCCTTTCCAAGACACAACCTGCAGCGTGATCAATGTTGATATTATTGCCTGATTGGTCTAAGTGAGCTCTACACCATCCAAGACAAAGCAGCCCGCTTGATTGCTCTCCTTTCCACAAACGTTCAAACCCTCCACCACCGACGAACAGTGGCAGCCGCGTGTACCATCTGCAAGATGCACTGCAGTAACTCACGAAGGTTCCTGTGATAACACCTTCCAAACCCATGAACACTACCATCTAGAAGGTCAGGAGCAGCAGATACCTGGGAATCCCACCACCTGGAAGTTCCCCTCCAAATCACTCACCATCCTGACTTGGAAATATGAAAATGAAATGAAAATCGCTTATTGTCACAAGTAGGCTTCAAATTAAGTTACAGTGAAAAGCCCCTAGTTGCCACATTCCGGCGCCTGTTCGGGAAGGCTGTTACGGGAATTGAACCGTGCTGCTGGCCTGCCTTGGTCTGCTTTCATAGCCAGCGATTTAGCCCTGTGCTAAACAGCCTCTGTATCGCCGCTCTTTCACTGTTGCTGAGGCAACATCCTGGAACTGTCTCCCTAACGGCATAGTGGGTGTGCCTACACCTCAAGGACTTCAGCGGTTCAAGAAGGCAACTCACAAACACCTTCTGAAGGGCAATTATGGATGGACAATAAATACTGGCCTAACCAGCGACGCCCGCTTCCCGTAAATTAATTTTTAAAAAGAATTAATCACACTGTTACAAAGTTTATCTCTAGTACAAAGTTAAAGGTAATTGCTTCTTCTTAACACTAATGAGGTAAACTAATGAGGAACATCTGTTGTTATGCGTCTCTCCCTTGCACCCACAATCTCCTGTTGATTATTCCTTCTGCTGATAACAAATGTGAGCAGTCCAGTCAACCTTGAAGGCTTCAGACGCCTGTGGTAATTTATAATAGGGAGCTCTTCAGGCACTGTCTGTGACTAGCTCACCCACTGTTAGCTCATTTGTCTAAAGTCCCAAGATGCACTGTTATGCCAAGTGAAGATTAGGAACTGTCCCATGATGCAAAAGCCCTAACAGTCCACTACTAGTATAGTCTGAATTATATAATATTCACCACTACACTAAACTAAAACTATTCATGTTCTATCAATTTCCCTCCAGATGGGTCAATGTTTCTCAACAAAAAGCCCAAATTCTAGAAAGATAGGTCGAGCACTCTGACCTCATCCTCAATTGACCTTCATCCTTAAATGAAAAAGCAACCACCAGGCTGCTACAGGTTGTCATCAACTCCATTCTTAATAACCCTCCCACCATGTTAGCCACGACAAACACAGTCAAACTCTGGCCTAGCAGCAAAACCCCAGGAACTGATGCTACTCCAGTTGAAGTCTTCAAGGCTGGAGATCAATGCCTGGTCAAGACGTTCAACTGGATGTTTTCAGTCTAAGAAATGAAATGAAATGAAAATCGCTTAAAGAGCTGGCTTTGAAAGCAGACCAAGGCAGGCCAGCAGCACGGTTCAATTCCCGTACCAGCCTCCCCGAACATGCACCGGAATGTGGCGACTAGGGGCTTTTCACAGTAACTTCATTTGACGCCTACTTGTGACAACAGGCGATTTTCATTTCATTTAATTTCTTAGACTTAAAACGTCCCGTGAACGTCTTGACCAGGCATTGATCTCCAGCCTTGTAGAGGGAGCAAGAAATCATCTCGCAAGAGTGAAAAGATGCTTCCATTCTCCACCTGTACCTGAGGGCATGGATATGATGGATAGGGACCAAATGTTCCCCTTAGTTGAAGGGTCAGTTACGAGGGGACACAAGTTCAAGATGAGGGACTCTTCGGCCTATCGAGTCTGCACCAAAGCATGAAAAACACCTGACCTGTCTACCTAATCTAATTTGCCAGCACTTGGCCCATGGCCTTGAATGTTATGACATACCATGTGCACATCCTGGTACTTTTTAAAGGATGCGAGGAAATCCGTTTCTCTCACTCTCCCTAGCAATGCATTCCAGACCGTCACCACCCTCTGGATTAATAATGCTGTGTGTGGTGCCTTTCCAGCATGCTGTCTGATGATTTCCATGATAGCAATCCTGGCATCTGAATCAGATATCACACGGATGGGAAGCTGCTCAATCTGAGGTGAATCCAGGCGAAGACCAACATGTCCAAGGGCATACTCTGCAAGTTCCTGTTTGCTGGTTACTGTACAGTAACCACTGCTTCGGAATTGCACATGCAATGTAGCAAGGCCTTATTCTCCAATGCACGTGGCAACCTCAGCCTTACAAGCAGCATGAAGAAAACTGAAGTAATACACCAGCTTGCTCCAAGAAAGCTCTATCGTGAGCCCAAGGTTTCAGTCCAAGATTAGAACCTGTCAGCAGTGGATAAGTTCACTTGTCTTGGCAGCACATTCTCTCTCGTGCTGTTTATGTTGACAATGAGACACGCGTATGAATTGCCAAAGCAAATATAGCCTTCAGCAGACTTCAACTATCAGTCTGGGAATAAAGAGGAGCAAGTTTGTCGATCAGACTGCAAACCTTTCAAGCAATAGTCCTATTCGCTCTGTTCTATGCATATGAGTCTTGGACTGTGTACCAGTATCGTGCCAAGAAGCTCAACCACTTTCACTTGAGCTACCTTCAGAAGCTTCTGAAGAACAGATAGCAGGTCAAAATACCAGATGCTGAGGTGCTCACTGATGTGTTGGGTGTTTTGGATCACAGACAGGTCAGCAACACTGGAAGTGGTGCAACTCTCTTTTATTATAAGGTTAACTATATTAACATACTTGGACTGTGGGTAAATGCTGTGGTAATACCAGGTATTGCGGTACCTGAGAGGTGGATGACCATTGGCTAGACCCAGGAGTCTACCATTGGCTGATGTACATAGCTCCGCCCTGAGAGGCGGAGTATAAGAACCGATGCCGTCCCAGCAGCCTTCACTTTCTGTATCGAAGCTGCTGGGGAAGAGTTCTAGCAGATTAAAGCCTATTAGTTATGACTCACCTTGCCTCGAGAGTAATTGATTGCGCATCAATTTAATCTGCTACAACTTCAGTTGAAAGGATGGATCTTCGTATCAAACCGGAGTGCCTTCAGCTCAGCCCCCACGCGGACAACTCTGCTGCTATCGTCAAACATTGGCTGGCGTGTTTTAAGGGCTACCTCGACACGGCCGCCGACACCCCCACGGAAAGACAAAAGATGCACCTTCTATGCTCACGGGTCAGCCCTAGGATCTACCCTCTGATCGAGGAGGCGGAGAATTACGCTGCCGCTATCGAGCTGCTAGAAGGACATTACATCCGCCCTGTGAACCAGGTCTACGCTCGTCACCTGCTGGAGACTAGGAGGCAAAGCCCCGAAGAAACGCTGGAAGACTTCTATCGGGCGCTGCTGATGCTGGGCCGAAACTGTGGCTGCCCGCCAGTTTCGGGGAACGAACACACGGAACTTTTGATCAGGGATGCTTTCTTGGCAGGTATGACTTCACCCGATATCCGCCGAAGGCTCCTAGAAATGGACACACTAGAAATGGACGTTGCGTATAACAACGCGCTGGCTTTTGTTCCCAGATGCGCGGCGGCCCCCTGGGCTGCGTGGCACCCCGTTGCGGCAGCCCCTGAGACCTTCCCTCTGACCCCGCAAGCCTGCGCGGCGAGACGGCCCGCTACCGCCGCCGGACAACGCTATTTCTTCTACGGGCAGGCGAATCATCCCCGCCCGAGCTGCCCGGCCCGCACCGCCACCTGCAAAGGATGCGGCAAGAAGGGCCACTATGTCGGGGTCTGCCAGGCCCGCGCCGTGGCCGCGGTCTCCAGCGACTATTGGCAGCCCCCTTTTCAGGCCCCGGCCATCCAGCGCCCACCGCCACCCCCCTATCCTCAGGCCGCATGCGACCCGTGGCCGTGGCCATTTTGCCCCCCGGCCACCACGCCATTTTGTCCCTCGCCACCGTCATTTTCGTCATCCTCGGACTCCATGGGCGACCCATGGCTGACGCCATCTTGGATGGGGCCCCAGACCCCCAGCACAGCCAACTGCACGCTGCCCGACCAGAATTCTCCTTTACTGCAGCTGGCCTCGGTGACTCTGGACCAGAGCCGGCCCCGGACGCTGGCGAAAGCTACAACGATGATCTCCATCAACGGCCACGTGACGTCATGCCTGATCAACTCTGGGAGCACGGAAAGCTTTGTTCACTCCGACACAGTAAGACGCTGTTCTCTTGTCATCCATCCCGTAAACCAAAGGATCTTCCTGGCCTCCGGGTCACACGCGGTGGAGATAAAGGGATTCTGCCTAGCGAACCTCACTGTCCAAGGCAGGGAATTCCGCAATTTCCGCCTGTACGTCCTGCCGCACCTCTGCGCAGCCACCCTCCTTGGGCTGGATTTCCAGTGCCATCTGCAAAGCCTGACATTTAAATTTGGCGGCCCTATACCCCCCCTTACTGTCTGCGGCCTCGCAACCCTTAAGGTCGACCCGCCTTCCCTGTTTGCGAACCTCACCCCGGATTGCAAACCCGTCGCCACCAGGAGCAGACGGTACAGTGCCCAGGACCGGACCTTTATCAGGTTGGAGGTCCAAAGGCTGCTGAGGGAAGGGGTCATCGAAGCGAGCAACAGCCACTGGAGGGCTCAAGTAGTGGTGGTAAAGACCGGGGAGAAACATAGGATGGTCATTGACTACAGCCAGACCATCAACAGGTTTACGCAGCTGGATGCGTACCCTCTCCCCCGTATAGCCGACCTGGTAAACAGGATTGCGTAATACAAGGTTTTCTCCACGGTGGATCTCAAGTCTGCCTACCACCAGCTACCCCTCCGCAATGGTGACCGCCAGTACACTGCCTTCGAAGCAGATGGGTGGCTCTATCACTTTTTAAGGGTTCCCTTCGGTGGTCTTCCAACGTGAGATGGACCGAATGGTTGACCGGTACGGCTTACGTGCAACGTTCCCGTATCTTGATAACGTCACCATCTGCGTCATGACCAGCAGGACCACGACACCAACCTCCGAAAATTTCTCCTGACCGCGAATATCCTTAATCTGACCTACAATAAGGATAAATGCATGTTTAGCACCGACCGTCTCGCCATTCTAGGTTACGTAGTGTGAAGTGGCATCATATGCCCCGACCCTGAGCGTATGCGCCCCCTCATGGAATTCGCCCTCCCTCACTGCCCCAAGGCCCTCAAGCGCTGCCTCGGCCTCTTCAGCTATTATGCACAGTGGGTCCCCAATTACTCAGACAAGGCTCGACCCCTGATCTAGTCCACAACCTTCCCCATGTCGACGGAGGCCCGCCAGGCCTTCTGCAGCATCAAAGCAGACATTGCAAAAGCCACGATGCGCGCCATCGACGAGTCCCTCCCCTTCCAGGTCGAGAGCGATGCGTCCGACGTAGCTCTGGCGGCCACCCTCAACCAAGCGAGCAGGCCCGTGGCTTTCTTCTCCTGCACCCTCCATGCTTCCGAGATCCGCCACTCCTCGGTCGAAAAGGAGGCCCAGGCCATAGTAGAAGCTGTGCGACACTGGAGGCATTACCTGGCCGGCAGGAGATTCACTCTCCTCACGGACCAACGGTCGGTTGCCTTCATGTTCAATAATGCACAGCGGGGCAAGATTAAGAACGACAAGATCTTGTGGTGGAGGATAGAACTCTCCACCTACAATTACGAGATCTTGTACCGTCCCGGGAAGCTGAACGAGCCTCCTGATGCCCTGTCCCTCGGCACTTGTGCCACCGCACAAGTGGACTGCCTCCGATCCCTCCACGAGGACCTCTGCCACCCGGGGGTCACTCGTTTCTTTCATTTTATCAAGACCTGCAACCTGCCCTACTCCATCGAGGAGGTCAGGACAGTCACCAGGGACTGCCAAATCTGCGCGGAGTGCAAACTGCACTTCTACCCACCAGAGAGGGCGCACCTGATAAAGGCTTCCCGTCCTTTTGAACGCCTCAGCATGGATTTCAAAGGCCCCCTCCCCTCCCCCGACCGCAACACGTACTTTCTAAACGTGATTGACGAGTACTCCTGGTTCCCATTCGCCATCCCCTGCCCTGACATGACCACAACCACCGTCATCAAGGCCCTCAAGGGTATCTTTACACTGTTCTGTTTCCCTGCATACATTTACAGCGATAGTGGGTCCTGCTTTATGAGTGACGAACTGCGTCAATTCCTGCTCAGCAAAGGCATCGCCTCGAGCAGGACGACAGTTACAACCCCCGGGGAAACGGGCAGGTTGAGAGGGAGAACGGAACGGTCTGGAAGACCGTCCTGCTGGCCCTGCGGTCCAGGAATCTCACAGTCTCCCGCTGGCAGGAAGTCCTCCCGGTCGCCCTCCATTCCATCCGGTCGCTGCTCTGTACTACCACAAATCAGACACCTCATGAACGTCTCCTTGTTTTCCCCAGGAAGTCCTCCTCCGGGACCTCGCTCCCAACCTGACTAGCGACACCCGGACCCATCCTGCTTCGGAGATATGTGAGGGTGCACAAGTCGGACCCGTTGGTCGAGAGGGTCCACCTGCTGCACACCAACCTCCAGTATGCCTATGTAGTGTTCCCTGACGGCCGCCAAGACACGGTCTCACTTCGGGATCTGGCGCCCGCCGGAGCCCCACGCGCACCCGCACCATTGCCCCCACCCCCACCCTCCCCGCAGCACCTGACCGGAGGGTCAGTACTCCCGCCGCCCCTACCTAGGCCTGAACAAGCACCGATGCCCCCTACAGGCGCCCCTCCCCCTGCACACTTTTCGCCCCAACAGCGCCGTCTCGGGGTGACGAAGCTACCTGTGAGGACGACACCACGTTCCCGGAGTCGCAACCGCTGGGGCCCCCATCAGGATCACCGCCGAAGTCCAGATGCTCCAGAAGGACGACCAGGCCACCCGATCGACTGATTGCTGCACCATGAACACTTTGCTATTACCCTCAACATCACGGCACCTCCATACCTGATCCTACCATGCGAAAGGCGACATTAACGCTGGCCATCACCCCGCCGGGTTCTTTTTAACAGGGGGTGAATGTGGTAATACCAGATATTGCGGTACCTGAGAGGTGGATGACCATTGGCTAGACCCAGGAGTCTACCATTGGCTGATGTACATAGCTCCGCCCTGAGAGGCGGAGTATAACAACCGATGCCGTCCCAGCAGCCTTCACTTTCTTATCAAAGCTGCTGGGGAACAGTTCTAGCAGATTAAAGCCTATTAATTATGACTCACCTTGTCTCGAGAGTAATTGATTGCGCATCAAATGCAATACCAGCTTTCACTGTTGACCCTTGCCTAGTCCTAACCAGGTGATGCACTCAGCACATGGTGAATGTCTGTGTTGCAGGCTGTGAGCTCTGTGCCCCGAGCTGGCTGATACTAGAAAGAGCGGGAACTCTCCCGTCCCCTGTCTTTATAGTGCGTGTGCTCTCACTGGTGATTGGCTGCGGTGTTGTGTATGCTGATTGGTCCCACTGTGTGTCCATCAGTGTGTGTGTGTGTGTCTGCACCATAATATACTGGTGTATATTATGACACTCACCTGAGTTGGCATGCCAAGCAGCCACATCATATTGATACAGTCACAACTGAGTTGCACTGGTTGTGTAGCCAGAATGCCTGACACTCACTTACCAAAGTCAATCTTCTATGGAGTGCTTGAGTCCGGAGTGCGCTCTCATGGTGATCAAAGAAGTGCCGCAAGGACAGTCTCTGACAGCTTCCCTTAAGTTTTGACATTGACTTCCAGTCCGAGGAGAAACTCGCCCAGGATCCTTGCACCTGGCACTACCAAATAAAACAGGGTGCGGCTTCCTTCAAAAGCAAGCACATATCGCAGGCAGAGAAAAAACACAAAATAATGAAATCCCAAGCCAACGACTGACCCAAAATTCAGTCATCTGCAGTATCCTGCAGAACCTCTAGGTGCAGACTGGCCTTTGTAATCATGTACTTACCCACCGGAACCCTACTAAATACTGCAGATGATGAACACGGTCACAAAACCTTTGTAAATATGTATCAGGACCTTCTGACTCCAATAACCATGTATGGGCCAGAGTGTGTGACATGCACATTCTGTACTCTATCAGCTGGTAGTTCAGAACACAGTAAGTACATTTTAATTTAGTTTTGTGGGACCAAGAAGCTTCCCTCCCCAGCCTACTCCTGAAGAATGGATGCTTTCAAATCTACCTACCTTATTCCAGCCCAGAGGTTGGATAAACTGCCCAGTAACATGGTGGCCCAGGGCTGGTGAGCCTCTCTGGGAATGCTAGTCTTCTGCTCATAACCCAAAGGCAAGTTCAGCACAAGGCACGTGATGATTTCCAAGATCGGAAATGGATCCTGCAAGACAGGTAGGAGCTTACTTTACATATTCTATTAAAATATTCCCAAACTGCTTCTGCTGCCAGCACCTCTACCATTTCCAATATGACTGGGATTATGTCTGCTCTTCATACCCACCAAAAAGGTGTTAAGAGGTCTTTTAGAGCCCAAATACGTTTCCTGTCCGGTGGAATTTCTAAGTCCCAGCTCAGAGAGACGCTATGTGCTTCAAGTTTGAAACTGTTAAAGGAAGTATTGTGAAACCTCCAACAGACTGCAGTGATGTTGGTAAAGACTGATTTGTCCCTTTTCGAAGGTTGATCTATCTCCATTGATGGTTCAAGGTTTCTTCAATGTCCTTTTGAAAGTCATGTTCCACTATGTGGTGAAAATGCCACACCATTATTTAAAAAAAATAAAAAAAAATTTTATTCAAGGTTTTCATAAAATATCAATAACAAAATGAGAAAGAAAAAATAACCCAACAGGGTTAAGTACAAAACACAATCTAAAAAAGCAACCCCCCAAACCCCTCCCCCCCGTACCTAAATAATAAATTAACATTAACACCCCGACTTAACACAACAGGTGTATACACCCCCTCAGACCCTCCAGTGTGAATAATATAAACAAAAATAATGTAAACCCCCCCCCCGAGCTGCTGCTGCCATTGACCAATGTCTAGCGTTCTGCCAGGAAGTCTAAGAACGGTTGCCACCGCCTAAAGAACCCTTGTATCGACCCTCTCAAGGCGAATTTCACCCTCTCCAATTTAATGAACCCTGCCATATCGCTGATCCAGGATTCCACGCTTGGGGGCCTCGTATCTTTCCACTGAAGGAGGATCCTTCGCCGGGCTACCAGGGAGGCAAAGGCCAGAATACCGGCCTCTTTCGCCTCCTGCACTCCCGGCTCCTCTGCCACCCCAAATATCGCGAGCCCCCAGCCCGGTTTGACCCTGGATCCTACCACCCTCGACATCGTCCTCGCTACGCCCTTCCAAAATTCCTCCAGCGCTGGGCATGCCCAGAACATATGGGTGTGATTTGCTGGGCTCCCTGAGCACCTCACACACCTGTCCTCACCCCCAAAGAACCGGCTCATCCTTGTCCATGTCATGTTTGCCCTGTGCAGCACCTTAAACTGTATGAGGCTGAGCCTCGCGCATGAAGAGGAAGAGTTCACCCTCCCTAGGGCATCTGCCCACATCCCCGCTTTGATCTCCTCTCCCAACTCCTCCTCCCACTTACCTTTCAACTCCACCACCGAGGCCTCCTCCTCCTTCTGCATCACCTGGTAAGTTTCCGAGATCTTCCCCACTCCCACCCACCACCCGAGAGCACCCTGTCCTGTACTGTGTGTGGTGGTAGCCGCGGGAATTCCGCCACCTGCCATCTGGCAAACGCCCTTACCTGTAAGTACCTGAAGGTGTTCCCTGGGGGGAGCCCGTACTTTTCCAGCTCACCCAAGCTTAAGAACTTCCCGTCCACAAACAGGTCCCCTAACTTTCGTATCCCTGCCCTGTGCCACCCCGAAAACCCTCCACCTGTTCTTCCTGGGGCGAACCGGTGGTTCCCCCGTAATGGGGTCCACGCCGAGGCCCGAACTTCCCCCCTATGCCGCCTCCACTTCCCCCAGATTTTGAGGGCCGCCACC
Source organism: Scyliorhinus torazame (assembly GCF_047496885.1). NCBI lineage: Eukaryota > Metazoa > Chordata > Chondrichthyes > Carcharhiniformes > Scyliorhinidae > Scyliorhinus > Scyliorhinus torazame. Next base: position 328,155,819 of record NC_092707.1, on the reverse strand, counting down.
ACCACTGGGCTCGTGGTATACATCCTTGGAGGAGCGGCAGCGGCGCCGTTGCCAGCGCCCGCAGACTCGTACCCACACAGGACGCCGTCTCCAGCCTCTTCCATGCAGCCCCCTCCCCCTCCATCAACAACCTGCGCACCATCGTCGCATTGGCGGCCCAGTAGTACCCACAGAGGTTGGGCAGCGCCAGCCCCCCCTTATCTCTACTCCGCTCCAGGAACACCTTTCTCACCCTCGGAGTCCCTCGCGCCCACACAAACCCCATTATACTCCTGTTAACCCGCCTGAAAAAAGCCTTCGGGATATACATGGGGAGGCACTGGAACAGGAACAAAAACCTTGGGAGCACCGTCATTTTGATTGACTGCACCCTACCCGCCAAGGACAGCGGCAACGCGTCCCACCCCTTGAACTCCTCCTCCATTTGCTCCACCAGCCTTGTAAAGTTAAGCCTATGCAGGGCCCCCCAGCTCCTGGCCACCTGGACCCCCAAATATCTGAAGCTCCTCTCCGCCCTTTTTAGTGGGAGCTCGCCAATCCCCCTCTCCTGGTCCCCCAGCTGAACTACGAACAACTCGCTCTTCCCCATATTGAGCTTTTACCCCGAAAAGTCCCCGAATTCCCTAAGGATCCTCATTACCTCTGGCATTCCTCCCACCGGGTCCGCCACATACAGCAGCAGGTCGTCCGCATAAAGCGACACCCTATGCTCCTCCCCACCCCGCACCAACCCCCTCCAGTTCCTCAACTCTCTCAGTGCCATAGCCGGGGATTCAATTGCCAGTGCGAAGAGCAGGGGGGACAGGGGACACCCCTGTCTCGTCCCTCGGTGCAACCGAAAGTACTCGGACCTCCTCCTGTTTGTGGCCACACTCGCCATCGGGACCTCGTACAACAGGCTAACCCACCTGACAAACCCCTCCCCAAACCCGAACCTCTTCAGCACCTCCCACAGGTACCCCCACTCTACCCTATCGAAGGCTTTCTCAGCGTCCATCGCCACCACTAACTCCGCCTCCCCCTCCCTCGCTGGCATCATGATAATGTTCAAAAGCCTCCGCACATTCGCATTCAACTGTCTCCCCTTCACAAACCCCGTCTGGTCTTCATGGATGATCTGCGGCACACAATCCTCAATCCTCGTGGCTAAGACCTTCGCCAGCACCTTGGCATCTACATTTAGCAAGGAAATCGGTCTGTAAGACCCACATTGCAGGGGATCTTTGTCCCACTTCAGGATCAAGGCGATCAGTGCCCGGGACATCGTCGGGGGGTAAAGCCTCCCTTGCCTCATTAAAGGTCCTAACTAACAGCGGGCCCAACAGGTCCATATATTTTTTATAGAACTCGACCGGGAAACCATCCGGACCCGGTGCCTTCCCCGCCTGCATGCTTCCTATCCCTTTGATCAGCTCCTCCAGCCCAATTGGGGCCCCCAGTCCCGCCACCAGCCCCTCTTCCACCTTTGGAAACCTCAATTGGTCCAGGAAGCGGCCCATCCCTCCCTCCTCCCGTGGGGGCTCAGATCGGTACAATTCCTCGTAGAAGTCCCTGAAGACCCCATTGATGCCAACCCCACTCCGCACCACACTCCCTCCCCTGTCCTTAACTCCCCCGATCTCCCTAGCTGTGTCCCGCTTCCGAAGCTGATGCGGCAGCATCCGTCTTGCCTTTTCCCCATACTCGTAGACCGCCCCCTGGGCCTTCCTGCAATGCACCTCCCCCTGCCTGGTGGTCACCAGGTCGAATTCGGCCTGGAGGCTGTGCCTCTTCCTCAACAATCCTTCCTCAGGCTCTTCCGCATACCTCCTGTCTACCCTCACCATCTCCCCCACCAGCCTCTCCCTCTCCCCCCGCTCCCTCCGCTCCTTGTGGGCCCTAATGGAGATCAGCTCTCCCCTCACCACCGCCTTCAGTGCCTCCCATACCATCCCCACTCGGACCTCCCCGTTGTCGTTGGTTTTCTTTAAAGCGACAGATTTTTTTTCACACATCTTTGTTGCCGAACAAAAGCACATTCCAGGGAAACCGAGCTTGAACTATCAGAACGAAAGAAATAATAGGTTCTGTTAGTGTGTCAGCAAACTCTGTGATCACAATGATCTTTGAAGCACAAGATCTGAAAAAAAACATGAAAACAGCTAATTCTGTGTCAAAAGACCAATTTCAAAAATCAGTTATCATGACAAAACAAAAAAAAGATGTAGTTGCTTCTACTTCAGAAATTCCCTGTGGTTCTCGTGAAAATGTAACCATTCTCCAGGTTAACATGACTGAATGTTATTAGCATAATACAGAAGTAAAAATGCATCATACTGATCAGTGAACCACAGAGAAACAAAAACATTTTACACCATATAACGTGGCACTTAGTGCAAAAAGAAGGCAGGCAGAAGTTTCACGATGTATTGCTGGTGGTTGGCCTCTAATTTGCCCACCCACCATCAGCTCAGTACTTTGATGACCTGGGCACCATATTTAAAGGACACCCCAGCACACCAGGAAACATTCTTCACCCAGGTGAATCCCCCGGGGATGACAGAAAATCCCATTGTTTCAACCACAGACATGTTTGAAGTATCCTTTAATGGTATAATGATTGGAAACTTGGAAAAATAATCAGTGACTGAGGGAAGTCATCGCCATGCGATGTGAGCACTGCTGGTTGTTGCCCACTCCAAATTGCCCTTGAGGAAGATGGTTATGAACCACCTCCTTGATCTGCTGCCGTCCATCTGTAATCCACCCACAGTGTTGATAGGACGGGAGTTCCAGGGTTTTGACCCAGTGACAGTGAAGAAACACTGAATATATTCCCAAGTCAGGATGGTGTATAGCTTGGAGGAGAACTTGCGGATGATGGCATTCCCACGCATTTGTATATGATACACGCTGATGTCACTGTGCATCAGTGGTGGAGGGTGTGAATGTTTAAGGTGATGGATGTGGTGCCAATCTAGCAGGCTGCATTATCCTGAGTGGTGTCAAGCTGATGGTGTCATCTAGGCAAGCGGAAAGTATTCCATCATGGCCCGGGCTTGTGCCTTGTGGAAGGTGGACAGGCTTAGGGAGCCAGGAGGTGAGTTACACGATGCAGGATTCCCAGCCTCTGACCTCCTCTTGTAGCCACAGTATTTATATAGCTGGTCTGGTTAGGTTTCTGGTCAGTGATAACCACCAGAATGTTACTAATAATATTAATGATCTTTATTGTCACAAGTAGGCTTACATTAACACTGCAATGAAGTTACTGTGAAAAGCCCCTAGTCGCCACATTCCAGCGCCTGTTTGGGCACACAGAGGGAGAATCCAGAATGTCTAATTCACCTAACAGCATGTCTTACGGGACTTGTGGGAGGAAACCAGAAACCGGAACCCATGCAAACACGGGGAGAACGTGCAGACTCCGCACAAACAGTGACCCAAGCCGGGAATCAAACCTGGGTCCCTGGCGCTGTGAAGAAACAGTGCTAACTACTGTACTACCGTGCTGCCCAATGGTGGGGGATTCAGTGATGCTAATGCCATGTCAAGGTGAGATGGTTAGATTCTCCCTTGTTGGAGATGGTCATTGCCTGGCACTGTGTGGTGAAAATGTTACTTGCCATGTGTCAGCCTAAGCTTGAATTTTGTCCAGATTTTGTTGTATATGGACACCGACTGTATCGATGCAAGTTTAATTCCAAGTGCAAATTCACCCAACAGGATACATGGTGGTTATGATGGGAAGATAAATATTTCATGTCATAGCGTAGAAAGGACAAATAAAGTGGGAAAAGTGATAAGCAACAGCATTCATAAGGGACAGTATCTCCAACACCATAAGCTCTTAGCTTGTGCAGTAATCTTTTATATGACACCTAATTGAATGTCTTTTGAAAATCCAAGTACGCTGCACTTGCATGCTTGTTAAATCCTCAAAGTACTAAATTCTCTCAAACACGACTTCCATTTCACAAAGCCATGTTGTCTCTGCCTTATTGTATTACAGTGCCTGAGATGTTGTCGGGCATTGGCAATGTGCGTTTTCATGGTGCAGTAGGAATTATGAGGGTGGAGGTGTCAGCAGTTTTCTGGTGCGGAGCACCCTCGCCGGCGGCGAAACGGCGGGCAGGTTTCAACAAGGCCAAGGCGGTTCTGTACCGGCGGCAGATCAGGTTTGGGGTGCTCTGCCCGGCGAAATTATGGGTGACGTTCGGAGGCCGGGAGTATTATTTTGGACCCCAGAACTGGCCGAAGACTTCATTAAGGAGCATAAACTGGGGGAGAACTGAGTGGACAATGCTTGGGAATCGGGGTGCTGGCACTATGTAATGGTCGGGAGCATGTTTGAAGTGGGTGTAGGGATTGGGGGATTTTCACCTTTTTTTTGGGGGGGGGGGGTCTGTTCAATGTTGAGATTGTAAGGAGTTGTAGGGGTGAAATGTTTATGTGGGGATGGATGTTCCCATCCCCCCTCCTGTTTTATGGGACTGTTTGTTTGCTTTTGGGGAAGGCTACCTGGAGTTCAGGAGAAGTCCTTGTTTGGGTGGGGGAGGGTAAGGTCAGCAGGAGGCCTTCTTCCTTGAGCTGAGGAGTGAGGGGTGATCGGGAGAGGGAGGGGGAGGTCATTAGGATGTGCCTTTGGATCGGGGCAGCCGCGCTAGCAGGTTATGCTGGTGAACGGAAGTGAGGTGGTGGCCAAGAGGGGTGGCTGGGGGCCGGGGGGGGGGCGGGGAAGATGGGGAAGGGGAAAACCAGGAGGGGGTGTTCTACGACGCGGCAGGGGGTGAGTGATGACATGGTCAAGGGCGAAGAAAGGGGCCATCTGGGATGCGCTATGTACAGAGTGGAATTAAAGGGGCAGGTGTTAAGTGGGGAAGATTGGAGGCGCAAGCCTCCGGTAAGGTTGGAAACGTGGAACGTCCGGGGACTGAATGGGCCGGTTAAAAGGTCGCGGGTGTTCGCGCACCTCAGGAGCTTGAAAGCAGGGCTTGTCTTTTTGCAGGAGACACACCTCCGTGTGAAGGACCAGGTTAGGTTAAGGAAGGGGTGTGTCGGGCAGGCTTTTCACTCGGGGTTTGATTTGAAATCGAGGGGTGTGGCGATTCTAATGAGCAAAAAAATGGGATTTGTGAGTGCGAAGGAGGTGAGGGATCCAGGTGGGAGATATGTGATTGTGAGTGGGGTATTGGAAGGGGCACCGGTAGTGTTGGTAAACGTGTAGGCCCCAAATTGGGATGATGTGGGTTTTATGAGGGGATTACTGGCAGCAATCCCGGATTTGGCCACATACCAGTCGATCATGGGAGGAGATTTTAACTGTGTCCTGGAGCTGAGGGTGGATAGATCGAGTCCCAGGTCGATGGGTGGGGTACGACTGGCAAGGGAGCTGGGGGGGTTTATGGAGAGGATGGATATGCTGGATTCATGGTGCTTTCAGAACCCAGGGGGGAGGGAGTATTCCTTCTTTTCACACGTCTATAAGGTGTACTCGAGGATTGATTACTTTGTAGTGAGTCGGGAGATTTTGGTTGGGGTGGAGGGGGCAGAGTATGTGGGGATAGTTATCTCGGACCATGCACCCCACTGGCTGGATATTCGCTTCAGTACGGGACGAGAGCAGAGGCCGGGGTGGAGGGTTGACTCGGGGTTGTTGGCGGATGGAGGTTTTTGTGATAAGGTGCGGTTGGCGATTAGGGATTATGTGGAGTTGAATCAGAATGGGGAGGTGTTGGCGGGCACTTTTTGGGAAGCACTGAAGGCAGTGGTCTGGGGAGAAATGATCTCATTTATGGTTTGTGCGAATAATGAAAGGAGGGCGGAACATGACCGTCTAGTGAGCGAGATAGTGGAGGTGGACAGGGAATATTCAAAGGTGCCCACCGTGGAGGGATTGGCGAGGAGGAAAAAGTTGCAGGGGCAATTTGACAGGCTGACAATGGGAAGGGCAGTAGGGAAACTGCGTCGGGCAAGGGGGGTGCAATACGAATATGGGGAGAAGGCGAGCCGCATGCTGGCGCAATAGCTGCGGAGGCAGGCTGCGTCCAGGGAAATATTGAAGATCCGGACTGGGGCTGGGGATGTGGTGTCAGAGCCAGCGAAGATAAATGAAGCATTTAGAGAGTATTACCAGGGACTTTACGAGGCAGACCCATGTAATGTGAGAGTACCTTTAAGAAATGGGTGTTTACAAATGGGTATGCATATAAATATCTGTAGTGAGAGTACCTTTGAGAAATGGGTGTTTATTACTGCAGTGATGTCAGAGAGTGGATGGAGCTGGGCTGTATGTCAGATTTTTACTTTAGTTTTAGACTGTTTGCTGCAGGGTGTGTTTTAGTTTCGTTTTCGGAGATGGATAGCTGCAGTCACAGCCAGAAGGTGTATGAATCTCTCTGTAATCTAAAGACTGTAAATCGATCCTGGTGATTTAAAACTAATAACAGTAATGACTTTAACCTGATGTGCTTCTGGGAAAAGGTGTTTTAAGTCTAATGGATGTTAAAAGGAAAGCTTAAAGGATTACTTAGTGTTGTATTCTTTGGGGGTTGTTAATGGTTGCTAAGATGTTCATTTTATGTGTCGTGTTATTCACCCTGGGGTAACATGGACTGCAACTCGATGCAGTGAAATGATCAAGCATACACCAAATGTAGGCGTTGGTTCAATAAGATGTATTGAACTTCAGTAACGAAGCACACAGCTGCCTGTGGGTTGACTCTCTACTACTCTAAGTAAACTAACATTAACTATCTAGACCAGGCTAGCTCTGATCCACGTGTAGAAGGTGTTGAATGATTTGTACACCCTGACTGTCACTACAGTTGTCACCAGTGGAAAGAGGCAGAGTGCTGATGCCTCGTGTGTTTTATAGTTGGAAGCCCCCCCTCTGGTGTTCTGTCTGGTGATTGGTTGTGTTCTGTTCTGTATGTTGATTGGCTCACCTGGGTGTCTGTCATTGCCTGCTTTTACCTCATGATGTGCATGAGTGCATATTATGACAGTATGTTTTAAAAAAGTTAACTTGAGTTCATAAAATAAACATTGTTTTGCTTTAAAAAATATTTTTCCTTTCTGCTGTACCACACCTGTAGAGTGGGCCGTGTGCTCCCCATACCACAATCTATTAAAAGTTGTGGGTCAGGTAAACTCCATGATACATTTGGGGGTTCTCTAAACCATGGCCCATAACAAATTGGGGGCTTGAGGGGGATAAAAGTCTATCTATTGGATTAGCTTTGTGAACTTAAAGACAGTGAGGGGTGAGCATATTGTGGGTACTTTTCAGGTGTGGTATTTTAGTTTAAGTAGGGAGTGTGTTGTGGACAATGGCTCTTTCAGAGGCTCAGATGTTTTTGGGGGTGCAGACGGTCACACACACTACCTTACGGACAGAGACTAAAAGCAGACTGTTAGATTTGGCAAAAACATTGCAGTTAACATTACCTGACAAAATGCAAAAAGATGAGGTCATTATGGCGGTGGCTAAGCATTTAAAGTTGCCTGAGATACAGTTTGACTCATTGGAAATAGCAACATTTCTGTTGCAAATTAAACAAATGGAACATGAGAAAGAATTGAATACGAAAGAGAGAGAGAGAGAGTAAAAAGAAAGAGAGAGAGAAAGAGAGAGAGAGGAAAAAGAGAGCGAAGAAAGGAAAACAGAAAGAATAGCCCTAGCAGAACAAAAAGAAAGAGAAAGGGAGATACAGATCAGGGAAAATGATAAAGAGAGAGAGTTTGAACTTCAGAAAATGGCCATGAAACATGACAGTCAGTTAAAATTGGCAGACGTAAAGGGAAATGTACAGTTGGTGGATAGTTATGAGGATAGTGAGAAAGAGCGTCATAGTCAAAGGCTTGGTGGAAATCTATTTAAATATGTCCAAGCATTGCCAAGGTTTGACGAGAGGGAGGTAGAAGCCTTTTTCATTTTATTTGAGAAGGTAGCTAAACAAATGAAATGGCCACAGGACATGTGCGTATTACTGATTCAAACAAAGCTGGTAGGTAGGGCTAATGACATGTTTGCATCACTACCGGAGGAGGTATCTGGGACGTATGAGGAGGTGAAAAAATCCATCTTAGGTGCATATGTACTAATGCCTGAAGCCTGCAGACAAAGGTTTAGAAATTTAAGGAAAGAATTTGGTCAAACACACATGGAGTTTGAAAGCATGAAACAGAGTAATTTTGATAGGTGGATAAGGGCTTTGAAAATATACCAAACGTATGAAGCTCTCAGAGAAATTATACTTTTGGAGGAGTTTAAAAGTTCAATTCCTGATGTAGTGAGAACTTACGTGGAAGAGCACAGGGTTAAAACTGCGAGGTTAGCAGCAGCAATGGCAGATGATTATGAATTAGTTCATAAATCGAAGTTTGGTTTCCGACATCAGCTTCAGCCTGTGAGGGATAGAAACTGGGGACATGAGAAATACTCAAGTGGTAAAAGTAAAGGTGATCTGATGGGAGATAATAAGGAGAGTGCAACTCAGATTAAAAAAGAAATCCATGAGGATGGAAAAGAAATGAAAAGTTTCAAATGTTTTCACTGTAACAAACTAGGCCATGTAAAGTCACAGTGTTGGTGGTTGAAGAAAAGCACTGGGAAGGCTGATGTGGTAAAACAGGATAAGACAGTGGGGTTTGTTAAAGTGGAAAAGGAAAGCCCAAGTGAAGCGAAGGAGGTGCAAAAGGTTGTGCAACCTGATCAAGAGGTGATTGATCAGAAGGTGCCAGATCTCTTTAAAGAATTTACTTATGTGGGCAAAGTTTACTCATGTGTATCAGGAGGAGCAAGTAAAGAAGTCACAATTTTAAAAGATACGGGAGCTAGTCAATCTTTAATGGTGAGAGATGAGGAGTTATATAGTTTGGGAAGAATGTTGCCAGAAAAGGGGTAATATGTGGAATTCAGGGTGAGAGGAGTAGTGTTCAATTGTACAAGGTAAGGTTGGAAAGTCCAGTGAAGAGTGTTGAAGTGGTAGTAGGAGTAATAGAGAAACTATCTTGTCCAGGAATACAGTTTATCTTGGGTAATGATATAGCTGGATCGCAGGTGGGAGTGATGCCTACGGTGGTGGATAAGCCAGTGGAAAATCAGACAACTGAAGTCTTGAAGGTCGAATATCCTGGGAATTTTCCGGATTGTGTCGTAACAAGGTCGCAAAGTCACAAGTTAAGACAAGAGGAGAAATCAAAGAGTGAAGATGAAGTGGAAGTGCAATTATCAAAAATGATTTTTGATCAGATGGTTGAAAAAGACCAAGAACAGGTGGAGGATGAGGCGGATGTTTTTAATTCAGGAAAATTGGCGGAGTTACAACAAAAAGATGTAGAAATAAAACGGATGTATCAGAAAGCATACATGGAAGAGGAATCTGAGTGGATACCAGAGTGTTATTACCGTAATAGTGATGTCTTGATGAGAAAATGGAGACCTTTACATATGCAGAAGTTCATCAAGTAGTATTGTCAGTAGGGTATAGAAAGGAGGTGTTGTGAGTTTGCACATGAGGTACCAGTGGGAGGTCATTTGGGAGTAAGGAAAACTCAAGCTAAAATCCAAAAACATTTTTACTGGCCTGGACTACATAAAGATGTAGTTAAATTTTTTCAATCATGTGACACATGTCAAGTGATAGGGAAACCTCAAGCAGTGATAAAACCAGTGCCCTTAATACACATTCCAGCATTAGAGGAACCTTTTATAAGGGTCCTAATGGATTGCGCAGGACCGCTTCCTAAAACAAAAAGTGGGAATCAATATCTTTTGACTATAATGGATGTGTCTACTAGGTTTCCAGAGGCCATTCCAGTACGTAATATTACAGCTAAAAATATTGTGATGGGGTTACTTATATTCTTTCCTAGATATGGACGACCCACAGAAATACAATCGGATCAAGGATCAAATTTTACCTCAAGGATATTCAAAGAAGTTATGGATAGCTTAGGAATAAAACAACTGCATACCATCCAGAATCGCAGGGAGCGTTAGAAAGGTGGCATCAGAAATTAAAGACAATGTTGAGGGCTTATTGTTACGATTACACGAGGACTGGGATAAAGGAATTCCATTCGTACTGTTTGCAATTAGTGATGCACCTAATGAGTCAACCAAATTTAGTCCTTTTGAACTAATTTTTGGTCATGAGGTAAGAGGACCACTTAAATTGATTAAGGAAAAATTGGTGAGTGAGAAATCGGAAATTCCATTATTGGATTACGTGTCAAATTTTAGGGAATGATTAAATAGAGTCGGTGAATTGGTGAGACAACATTTAAAAGTTGCACAAAATGTGATGAAACGGGTTGCGGACAAGAAATCCAATGTTCGTAGTTTTGCCAGTGGAGATAAAGTTTTAGTGTTGTTACCAATGGTAGGTGAACCTTTAAAAGCAAGGTTTTGTGGACCTTATCAGATTGAAAGGAAATTAAGTGAGGTGAATTATGTGGTTAAAAACACCAGATAGAAGGAAGACTCATCGAGTGTGTCATGTGAATATGCTTAAAGGTACTTTGAAAGGGAAGGAAAGAAAAATGAGGGGGTTTTAATGATTCTAACTCAAAGTGACGATCCAAATCCAGATGGCTGTGATTTTGACATACCTCAAATTAAATTGGAAAATGAGGATGTTCTTAAAAATTGGGATCCATTGTTGAGTTACGTTCCAGAGGAAAAACGAACTGACCTGAAAGAGTTATTGATATCACATGGGCAAGTTTGTAGCGATAAATTGGGAAGTATTAAAATGGCTATACATGATGTAGATGTGGGAAATGCTGTTCCAATCAAACAACATCCATATAGACTTAACCCTTTAAAATTGGCACAGGTTAACAAAGAGATTGAGAGTATGCTTAAAAATGGCATAATTGAAGTGGGTTGCAGCCAATGGAGCTCACCCATAGTGATGGCACCAAAACCAGATGGTACCCAACGGTTGTGTGTGGACTATATAAAGGTTAATGCAGTTACAAGAATGGACTCTTATCCTATCCCACGTTTGGAGGATTGCATTGAGAAAGTGGGACAATCAGCTTTTATTTCCAAACTGGATTTACTTAAAGGTTACTGGCAGGTACCTTTATCCGAAAGGGCGAAGGAAATTTCAGCTTTTGTGACTCCAGATGGTATACACCAATTCAAAGTTATGCCATTTGGCTTGAAAAACGCCCCAGCCACATTTCAACGGTTAACTAACAAAGTTGTTTCAAGATTACCCAATTGTGCGGTATACATCGACGATCTGGTAATTTTCAGCCAGACATGGACAGAACATTTGAAACATCTGATGGAATTATTTGATCGACTTCAGGAGGCGGGTTTGGTGACAAACCTCGCCAAAAGTGAATTTGGAAAGGCCCAAGTCACTTTCCTTGGCCATACAATCGGACAGGGTCGAATGGTCCCACGGGATGTGAAAACAAAAGTTATTCGGGATTTTCCGATACCCTCGACACGATGGGAAATAATGCGATTTCTTGGTATGAGTGGATTTTACCGGAAATTTGTACCCAATTTTAGCAGTGTGGTCGCTCCACTGACGGACTTGCTCAAGAAGCGTAACAAATTCTAGTGGACAGCGGAGTTTCAACAGGCATTTGACGGCTTGGAAGCTGTGTTAACCACTGCTCCTGTGTTAGTCATCCCAGATTATACGAAATCATTCAAAGTGGCGGTTGATGCGAGTGATGTGGGCGTAGGTGCGGTGCTTCTACAAGACGGCGATGAAGGGCTATAGCGGCCTGTTGGTTATTTTTCAAAGAAATTGAATTCTCACCAGAAAAAGTATTCCACGATTGAGAACGAGACTTTGAGTTTGGTGCTGGCTTTGCAACATTTTCACAATGATGTGACCAGCAATCCGTCTGACACCGTTATACATACTGATGATAATCCGTTGACGTTTTTGGAGCAATTCCGGACTAACAATGCAAGGCTGTTTTGCTGGAGTTTATTGTTGCAGCCATTTCATTTAAAACAATACATGTGGCAGGACGAGAAAACATGATAGCTGTGCTTTGTCACGAATGTGATGAATGGAAGCAATTTCAGTTGGAGGAAGAAAAATGAGAAAAAAATGGACTATATTATTATACCTGTTTGCGTGTTGTTTTTTGAAATGAAAATGTATATTTACTGTGTGCATTTCTTAAAGGATAGTGAAAAGGTGAAAAATGAAACCATCTTGATGTTGATGGTTTATTTTTTTTTCTTGGGGGGAGGTGTCATGTGAGAGTACCTTTAAGAAATGAGTATTTCTAAATGGGTATGTATCTAAATATCTATAGTGAGAGTACCTTTAAGAAATGGGTGTTTATTACTGGAGTGATGTCAGAGAGTGGGTGGAGCTGGGCTGTCTGTCAGCTTTTTTACTTTCGTTTTAGGCTGTTTGCTGCAGGGTGTGTTTTAGTTTTGTTTTCAGTGTTGGAGCTGAAGCCAGACAAAGCAGGTGTACTGCAGTTCTCTCTGCCATGAAAAAATTATCTCTTGATCATTTGGTGAATTCAGAATTATAAATGTTCTCAGTCGTGAATGTAAACTCAATGTGCTTCTGTTAAAAGGTGTTTCTTTTGTCTTCTGGATGTTATTTGGGAAGTTATTAAGGATTACTTAGTGTAATTACACCCTTAACTCATACTTTATCTTGTCTAACAGCAGGAAGTCATACAGGTCACAGCCAGAAGGTGTATGAATCTCTCTGTAATCTAAAGACTGTAAATCAATCCTGGTGATTTAAAACTGATAACAGTAATGACTTTAACCTGATGTGCTTCTGGTAAAAGGTGTTTTAAGTCTTATGGATGTTAAAAGTTAAGCTTAAAGGATTACTTAGTGTTGTATTCCTTGGGGGTTGTATTTGAATTGATGGTTGCTAAGATGTTCACTGTATGTTTTAAAAAGGTTAACTTGAGTTCATAGAATAAACATTGTTTTACTTAAAAAAATTATTTTCGATTTCTGCTGTACCACACCTGTAGAGTGGGTCATACCACAATCTAGTAAACGTTGTGGGTCAGGTGAACTCCATTTTACACTTTGGGGTTCGCTAAAGCCTGACCCATAATACCCAGGAGGAGAGGGGGGATATGGGGTGGTTTCTGGACGAGCTGGAATTTCCCCAGGTGGAGGAAGCAAAGAGGCAGGCTTTGGAGGAGCCCCTGGGGCTGAGGGAGGTGCTGGATAGTATCAGGGATATGAAGTCGGGGAAGGCCTCTGGGCCGGATGGGTACCCGGCAGTATTTTATAAGGAATTTGCGACGGACCTGGCACCACATCTGTTGGGGGCGTTTAATGAAGCACTGGAGAAGGGGGAGTTGCCGGAGACGATGGCGCAGGCAGTAATCACACTAATCCCCAAAAAAGGGAAGGATCCGGTGGAATGTGGGTCGTATAGACCCATATCACTACTGAACACGGATGCAAAAGTATTGGCTAAGTTGTTGGTGGGGAGAATGGAGGATTGTGTCCCGGGGGTGGTTGCAGAAGGGCAAACAGGCTGCGTGAAGGCCATTCAGCTCGCGAGTAATATAAGACGGCTGTTGACTGTGGTGATGAATCCGTCGAGAGCTCTGGTACCGGATGTGGTGGTGTCCATGGACGCGGAGAAAGCATTTGATCAGGTGGAGTGGCGGTACTTGTTCGAAGGTTTGGGTTTGGGCCAAGATTTGTGGCACAGGTGCGGTTGCTGTATGTAGCACCAAGGGCAAGGGTGAGGACGAATGATATGAGCTCACAAAGCTTTGATTTGCACAGGGGTACGAGGCAGGGGTACCCGCTGCTGCTGCTGTTTGCGCTGGCCATAGAGCCATTGGTGATGGCTCTTAGGGGGTCGGCAGAGTGGCAGGGGATAATGAGGGGACAGAGGGAGCATCAGGTGTCGCTCTATGCCGATGACCTCTTGCTGTATGCTTCGGATCCGTTGGAGGGTATGGGAAGGACTATGGGCCTGCTGGGGAGGTTTGGAGGGTTCTAGGGATTCAAGCTGAATGTAGGGAAAAGCAAGGTATTCCCTGTGAATGAGCTGGCACAGCGGGCTAATTTAGGGGGGATGCCATTTACAGTAGCGAGGGATAGGTTTAGGTACTTGGGGATTCAGGTAGCGAGGGAATGGACGGGGCTCCATAAGTGGAACTTAATGAAGCTGGTGGAGGAGGCCAGGGAGGATCTTAAGAGGCGGGATACACTGCATTTAACATTGGCGGGGAGGGTCCAAGTGGTGAAAATGAATATTCTGCTGAGGTTCTTGTTTATCTTTCAGGCTCTCCCGATCTTTATACCAAAGGCCTTTTCTCGGAAAGTAGACACAATCATCTCTGACTTTGTATGGGCAGGGAAGGTGCCGAGGGTAGGGAGGACCCTGCTACAGAGGCAGAGGCACAGGGGGGGTTGGCGTTGCTAAACTTGCTTCATTATTATTTGGCGGCGAATGTGGACAAGGCGCGCCGGTGGTGGGAAGGAGAAGGGGTTGAATGGGTTAGGGTGGAGGAGGAATCTTGTAAGGGGTCTAGTTTGAGGGCTATGGTGACGGCAGCATTGCCAATGGCTCCGAGTAGATATTTAGGGAGCCCAGTGGTGCAGTCCACGGTGAAGATATGGAATCAGCTGAGGAGGCATTTTAGGGTGGAACGGATGTCGGTGCTAACGCCGCTGTGCGAGAATCATGGGTTTGAGCTGGGAGGATGGATAGTGTATACAGGAGGTGGAGGGAAGTGGGGCTGGTCACGATGAGGGATTTGTATTTGGAGGAAGGGTTTGCCAGCCTGGAGGAGCTAAGGGAGATGGTAGAGCTGCTGAGGGGTAGTGAGTTAAGGTATCTACAGGTTAAGGACTTTGCACAAAAGGTCTGGAAGGGGTTCCCTAGATTGCCTGGGTACACCCTGCTGGAGCGACTGCTGCTTCCAGATGTGGAAGGGGAGGGAAGAATTGGGGATATATATAAGTGGCTGGGGGAAGCAGTGAGGTGAGCGGGTGGTGAAGATCAAGGAGAAATGGGAAGTGGAGTTGGGAATGGAGATTAATTGGGGAGTATGAAGTGAGGCACTGCGAAGGGTAAACGGGGCCTCCTCTTGTGCAAGGTTGAGCCTGATACAGTTTAAGGTGGTGCACAGGGTGCATATGACTCGGGCGAGAATGAGTGGGTTCTTTCAGGGGGTAGGAGACGAGTGTGAGAGGTGTGGGCGGGGGCCAGTGAATCATGCGCACATGTTTTGGGGTTGTGAAGAATTGGGAAGTTTCTGGGCGGGAGTATTCGTGGTCTTAGCCAGGATAGTGGAGAAGGGAGTGGACTCGGACCCTTTGGTGGCAATATTTGGGGTTTCAGAGAAGCCTGAGCTCATGGAGAGGAGGAAGGCCGATGTCTTGGTCTTCGCCTCTCTGATTGCACGGTGACGAATTTTGCTGGAGTGGCGGTCGGCATCGCCACCGGGGGTAGCAGCATAGTTGGGTGACCTGTATGACTTCCTGCTGTTAGAGAAGATAAAGTATGAGTTAAGGGTGTTATGGGTCAGGGTTTAGAGAATCCCAAAGTGTATCATGGAGTTCACCTGACCCACAACTTTTAATAGATTGTGGTATGGAGAACACACGGCCCACTCTACATGTGTGATACAGCAGAAATCAAAAAGTATTTTTTATAGCAAAACAATATTTATTCTATGAACTCAAGTTAACCTTTTTAAAATATACAGTGAACACCTTAGCAACCATCAATTAAATTACAACCCCCAAAAGAATACAACACTAAGTAATCCTTAATAACTTCCCAAACAACATCCAGAAGACAAAAGAAACACCTTTTAACAGAAGCACATTGAGTTTACATTCACTACTGAGAACATTTATAATTCTGAATTCAACAAATGATCAAGAGATAGTTTTTTCATGGCATAGAGAACAGCAGTACACCTGCTTTGTCTGGCTTCAGCTCCAACACTGAAAATGAAACTAAAACACACCCTGCAGCAAACAGCCTAAAACAAAAGTAAAAAGCTGACAGACAGCCCAGCTCCACCCACACTCTGCCATCACTGATCAATTATAAATGTACTCTCACATGACACCTCCCCCCAAGAAAAAACTCCCATCAACTTCAAGATGGTTTCATTTTTCACCTTTTCACTATCCTTTAAGAAATGCACACAATAAATATACTTCTTAGTTTCGAAAAATAACACACGCAAACAGGTATAATAATATAGTCCATTTTTCTTTTGTTCCTCCAACTGAAATCCTTCTCAATTGACAGTCTCTTTGAACAAGAAGGTCTCTGCACGATCCATCCATTTCTCTATGCCTCGGCATTTCTGTTTAAAGTCAGATACTTTAGTTCAATCTGATCACATAGTCCCTTGTAATTCTCCAAAACATGAGCATTGGTTATCACAGTTTTCAGGCAGTCAAATGCCTGTTGAAAGTCTGCTGTCCACTGAAATTTTCGACGTTTCTTCAGCAAGTCCATCAGTGGAGCAACCACGCTATAAAACATTTTCACAAATATTCGATCAAATCCACTCATGCCAAGAAATCGCATTATTTATCATTGTCTTGAGAGTATCGGAACCTCCACAATAACTGTTGTCTTCACACCCCGTGGGACCATTCGACTCTGTCCGATTGTATAGCCAAGGAAAGTGACTTGGACCTTTCCAAATTCACTTTTGACTAGGTTAATCATCAAACCCGCCTCCTGAACTCGATCGAATAACTCCATCAGATGTTTCAAATGTTCTGTCCATGTCTGGCTGAAATTTACCAGATCGTCGATGTATACCGCACAATTGGGTAATCCTGAAACGACTTTGTTAGTTAACCGTTGAAATGTGGCTGGGTTGTTTTTCATGCCAAATGGCATAACTTTGAATTGGTATATACCATCTGGAGTCACAAAAGCTGAAATCTCCTTCGCCCTTTCGGATAAAGGTATCTGCCAGTAACCTTTAAGTAAATCCAGTTTGGAAATAAAAGCTGATTGTCCCACTTTCTCAATGCAATCCTCCAAACGTGGGATAGGATAAGAGTCCGTTCTTGTAACTGCATTAACCTTTCTATAGTCCACACACAACCGTTGGGCACCGTCTGGTTTTGGTACCATCATTATGGGTGAGCTCCATTGGCTGCAACCCACTTCAATTATGCCATTTTTAAGCATTCTCTCAATCTCTTTGTTAACCTGTGCCAATTTTAAAGGGTTAAGTCTATATGGATGTCGTTTGATTGGAACAGCATTTCCCACATCTACATCATGTATAGCCATTTTAGTACTTCCAAATTTATCTCCACAAACTTGCCCATGTGATATCAATAACTCTTTCAGGTCAGTTTGTTTTTCCTCTGGAAGGTAACTCAACAATTTATCCCAATTTTTAAGAACATCCTCGTTTTCCAATTTAATTTGAGGTATGTCAAATTCACAGCCATCTGGATTTGGTTCATCAGTTTGAGTCAGAATCATAAAAACCTCCTCCTTTTTCTCTCCTTCCCTTTCAGAGTATCTTTTAAGCATATTCACATGCCACACTCGGTGAATCTTCCTTCTATCTGGTGTTTTTACCACATAATACACCTCACTTAATTTCCTTTCAATCTGATAAGGTCCACAAAACCTTGCTTCGAAAGGCTCACCTACCACTGGTAACAACACTAAAACTTTATCTCCACTGGCAAAACTATGAACTATGGATTTCTTGTCCGCTACCCGTTTCATCACATTTTGTACAACTTTTAAATGTTGTCTAGCCGATTCACCTACTCTATTTAATCGATCCCTAACATTTGACACGTAATCCAATAATGTAATTTCCGATTTCTCACTCACCAATTTATCCTTAATCAATTTAAGTGGTCCTCTTACCTCATGACCAAAAATTAGTTCAAAAGGACTAAATTTGGTTGACTCATTAGGTGCATCCCTAATTGCAAACAGTACAAATGGAATTCCTTTATCCCAATCCTCTGGATAATCGTGAGAATAAGCCCTCAACATTGTCTTCAATGTCTGATGCCACCTTTCTAACGCTCCCTGTGATTCTGAATGGTATGCAGTTGATTTAAATTGTTTTATTCCTAACCTATCCATAACTTCTTTGAATAACCTTGAGGTAAAATTCGATCCTTGATCCGATTGAATTTCTGTGGGTAGTCCGTATCTCGTAAAGAATTTAAGTAACTCCTCCACAATCTTTTTAGCTGTAATATTACGTACTGGAATGGCCTCTGGAAACCTAGTAGACACATCCGTTATAGTCAAAAGATATTGATTCCCACTTTTTGTTTTAGGAAGCAGTCCTACACAATCAATTAGGACCCTTGTAAAAGGTTCCTTAAATGCTGGAATGGGTATTAAGGGCGCTGGTTTTATCACTGCTTGTGGTTTCCCTATCACTTGACATGTGTGACATGATTGACAAAATTTAACTACATCTTTATGTAGTCCAGGCCAATAAAAATGTTTTTGTATCTTAGCTTGAGTTTTCTTTACTCCAAAATGACCTCCCAGTGTCACCTCATGTGAAACTCGCAACACCTCCTTTCTATACCCTACCGGCAATGCTACTTGATGAACTTCTGCCCACTTTTCATCCGCCTGCATATGTAAAGGTCTCCATTTTCCCATCAAGACATCACTTTTACGGTAATAACACTCAGGTATACACTCAGATTCCTCTTCCGTGTATGCTTTCTAATATATCCGTTTTATTTCTACATCTTTCTGTTGTAACTCCGCCAATTTTCCTGAACTAAAAATATCCGTCTCATCCTCCACCTGTTCTTGTTCTTGTTCCTTTTCAACCATCTGATCAAAAATCGTTTCTGATAATTGCACTTCAACTTCATCTTTACTCTTTCATTTATCCTCTTGTCTTAACCTGTGACTTTGCGACCTTGTTACTACACAATCCAGAAAAATCCCAGGATATTCGTCCTTCAACACTTCAATTGTCTGATTCTCCACTGGCTTTTCCACTAGGCATCACTCCCACCTGCGATCCAGCTATATCATTACCCAAGATAAACTGTGTATTCTTGGACAAGATAGTTTCTCTATTACTCCTACTACCACATCACCACTCTTCACTGGACTTTCCAACCTAACCTTATATAATTGAACACTACTCCTCCCACCCTGAATTCCACATATTACCACCTTTTCTGGCAACATTCTTCCCAAACTACATTACTCCTCATCTCTCACCAGTAAAGATTGATTAGTTCCCATATCTCTTAAAATTGTGACTTCTTTACCTGCTCCTCCTGATACACATGAGTAAACTTTGCCCACACAAGTAAATTCTTTGAAGACATCTGGCACCTTCTTATCAATCACTTCTTGATCAGGCTGTGCAATCTTTTGCACCTCCTTCGCTTCACTTGGGCTTTCCTTGACCACTTTAACAAACCCCACTGTCTTATCCTGTTTTACCACATCAGTGTTCCCAGTGCTTTTCCTCAACCATCAACACTGTGACTTTACATGGCCTAGTTTATTACAGTGAAAACATTTGAAACTTTTCATGTCTCTTCCACCCTCCTGGATTTCTTTTTTAATCTGAGATACACTCTCCTTATTATCTCCCATCAGATCACCTTTACCTTTACCACTTGAATATTTGCCATGTCCCCAGTTTCTATCCCTCACAGGCTGAAACTGATGTTGGAAACCAAACTTTGATTTATGAACTAATTCATAATCATCTGCCATTTCTGCTGCTAACCTCACAGTTTTAACCCTCTGCTCTTCCACATGAGTTCTCACTACATCAGAAATTGAACTTTTAAACTCCTCCAAAAGTATAATTTCTCTGAGAGCTTCATACGTTTGGTATATTTTCAAAGCCCTTATCCACCTATCAAAATTACTCTGTTTCATGCTTTCAAACTCCATGTATGTTTGACCAAATTCTTTCCTTAAATTTCTAAACCTTTGTCTGCAGGCTTCAGGCATTAGTTCATATGCACCTAAGATGGATTTTTTCACCTCCTCATACGTCCCAGATACCTCCTCCGGTAGTGATGCAAACACATCACAAGCCCTACCTACCAGCTTTGTTTGAATCAGTAATACGCACATGTCCTGTGGCCATTTCATTTGTTTAGCTACCTTCTCAAATAAAATGAAAAAGGCTTCTACCTCCCTCTCGTCAAACCTTGGCAATGCTTGGACAGCTCCAGGGTCCCAGGATTCCAGCTTGGGTCACTGTCTGTGCGGAGTCTGCACATCCTCCCCGTGTGTGAGTGGGTTTCCTCTGGCTGCTCCGGTTTCCTCCCACAGTCCAAAGATGTGCAGGTTAGGTGGATTGGCCATGATAAATTGCCCTTTGTGTCCAAAATTGCCCTTGGTGTTGGGTGGGGTTACTGGGTTATGGGGATAGTGTGGCGGTGTTGACCTTGGGTGGGGTGCTCTTTCCAAGAGCCGGTGCAGACTCGATGGGCCGAATGGCCTCCTTCTGCACTGTAAATTCTATGATAATCTTTCTCACTATCCTCATAACTATCCACCAACTGTACATTTCCCTTTACGTCTGCCAATTCTAACTGACTGTCATGTTTCATGGCCATTTTCTGAAGTTCAAACTCTCTCTCTTTTTCCCTGATCTGTATCTCCCTTTGTCTTTCCTTTTGTTCTGCTCGGGCTATTCTTTCTTTTTTCCTTTCTCCTCTCTCCTTTTCTTTTTCCTCTCTCTCTCTTTTCCTCTCTATCTCTTTCTCTTTCTTCTTCTGCTCTCTCTCTTTCTTTTTCCTCTCTTTTGTATTCAAGCTGCTTTAATTCTTTCTCATGTTCCATTTGTTTAATTTGTAACTGAATTTTTGCCATTTCCAATGAGTCAAACTGTATCTCAGGCAACTTTAAATGCTTAGCCACCGCCATAATGACCTCGTCTTTTTGCATTTTGCCAGGTAATGTTAACTGCAATGTTTTTGCCAAATCTAACAGTCTGCTTTGAGTCTCTGTCCGTAAGGTACTGCATGTGGCCGTCTCCACCCCCAAAAACTTCTGAGCCTCTGAAAGAGCCATTGTCCACAACACACTCCCCACTTAATCTAGAATAACACACCTGATAAGCAACCACAATATGCTCACCCATCACTGTCTTTAAGTTCACTAAGCCAATCCAATAGATAGGCTTTTATCCCGGATGAGCCCCCAATTTGCTATGGACCAGGGTTTAGAGAACCCCAAAGTGTATCATGGAGTTCACCTGACCCACAACGTTTAATAGATTGTGGTATGGGGAGCACACGGCCCACTCTACAGGTGTGGTACAGCAGAAATCAAAAAGTATTTTTTAAAGCAAAACAATGTTTATTCTATGAACTCAAATTAACCTTTTTAAAACATACAGTGAACATCTTAGCATTCAAATACAACCCCCAAAGAATGCAACACTAGGTAATCATAGAATTTACAGTGCAGAAGGAGGCCATTCGGCTCATCGAGTCTGCACCGGCTCTTGGTAAGAGCACCCTACCCAAGGTCAACACCTCCACCCTATCCCCATAACCCAGTAAACCCACCCAACACTAAGGGCAATTTTGGACACTAAGGGCAATTTATCATGGCCAATCCACTTAACCTGCACATCTTTGGACTGTGGGAGGAAACCGGAGCACCCGGAGGAAACCCATGCACACACGGGGAGGATGTGCAGACTCCGCACAGACAGTGACCCAAGCCGGAATCGAACCTGACATCCTGGAGCTGTGAAGCAATTGTGCTATCCACAATGCTACCGTGCTGCCCCTTCCTTAATAACTTCCCAACCAACATCCAGAAGACAAAAGAAACACCTTTTAACAGAAGCACAATTAACTGTATAGTTAATTGTTGGGAAGAATGTTTCCCGGGGTGTTTATTTGCTGTAACCTACTTTGATACCAGTTTGAATAAAATGCGTTTAAAAAAAAAGAGAATCCCGACAGTGGAGAATCCAGCCCGAGGTGTTGTTCCTTGAGTTTACATTGAGCTTAATTAGAAGTTTAGGAAACCGAGGACAGACAAATCAGAGTGGGAATGGAATCATAGAATCATAGAAGTTTACAGCATGGAAACAGGCCCTTCGGCCCAACCAGTCCATGCCGCCCAGTTTTTACCATTAAGCTAGTCCCAGTTGCCCGCACTTGGCCCATAACCCTCTATACCCATCTTACCCATGTAACTATCTAAATGTTTTTTAAAAGACACAATTGTACCCGCCTCTACTACTACCTCTGGCAGCCCATTCCAGACACTCACTACCCTCTGAGTGAAGAAATTGCCCCTCTGGGCCCTTCTGAATCTCTCCCCTCTCACCTTAAACCTATGCTCTCTAGTTTTAGACTCCCCTACCTTTGGGAAAAGATGTTGACTATCTACCTTATCTATGCCCCTCATTATTTTATAGACCTCTATAAGATCACCCCTAAGCCTCCTACGCTCCAAGGAAAAAAGTCCCAGTCTATCCAGCCTCTCCTTATAACTCAAACCATCAAGTCCCGGCAACATCCTAGTAAATCTTTTCTGCACTCTTTCCAGTTTAATAATATCCTTCCTATAATAGGGTGACCAGAACTGCACACAGTATTCCAAGTGTGGCCGTACCAATGTCTTGTACAACTTCAACAAGACGTCCCAACTCCTGTATTCAATGTTCTGACCAATGAAACCAAGCATGCCGAATGCCTTCTTCACCACCCTGTCCACCTGCGACTCCACCTTCAAGGAGCTATGAACCTGTACTCCTAGATCTCTTTGTTCTATAACTCTCCCCAACGCCATACCATTAACTGAGTAGGTCCTGGCCTGATTCGATCTGCCAAAATACATCACCTCACATTTATCTAAATTAAACTCCATCTGCCATTCGTCGGCCCACTGGCCTAATTGATCAAGATCCCGTTGCAATCCTAGATAACCTTCTTCACTATCCACTGTGCCACCAATCTTGGTGTCATCTGCAAACTTACTAACCGTGCCTCCTAAATTCTCATCCAAATCATTAATATACATCACAAATAACAGTGGACCCAGCACCGATCCCTGAGGCATACCACTGGTCACAGGCCTCCAGTTTGAAAAACAACCCTCTACAGCCACCCTCTGCCTTCTGTCGTCCAGCCAATTTTGAATCCAATTGGCAACCTCACCCTGGATCCCGTGAGCTTTAACCTTCTGCAACAACCTACCATGCGGTACCTTGTCAAAGGCTTTGCTAAAGTCCATGTAGACAACATCTACTGCACTGCCCTCATCTACCTTCTTGGTCACCCCCTCAAAAAACTCAATCAAATGGAGAATGGAATGGAGAATTGAAATGACTGATGACTGACTGCTCGGGGTCATGCTGTGGACTGAATTAGAGCAATTCACCTGAAGCTCGTGGCCCTTTAAAAAGTCTTGGTTCAGCCCATTTTTCAGCAGAATGCTTGATCTTTGATAAGCCATGTCTAATTTAGCTGCCTGGACCTGTGTGGTTCAAATTAGGAGAATGGGCATCACATGACATCAGAATAGTGCTGATTCAGAATCCTCTTGTTTGGGAACACTCGCATAAACACCCTTTTCATGATGGAGCACTGTGTGGTCTGCGTCAAAGTGGCTGTTTGCACTGTGTGCCCCAGCAGAAAGACGCTAGACCTTTATATTGCCACTTGCAGCAGTGTTAAAGAGATCAAAGTCACACCCATATATTTTAGCTTGACATGAATAGATTGTAAGATAATTGTCTGTAACAGAGATATCTATTACTTTCTATGAATGTACTGTCACAGGCTTATTCAACACACTTCAACAACATGTTCCAGGAGGAGGGCTAGGGAGCCACCCTTCCCTATCCCTGACCACCCAGGGGTCTCCAAGGCCTAGGAGACCACATTTGTGTGCATCAGTACTGAACGGCGCTTGCCTGGGAACCTGCCTGTAGAGGCCAGTAAATCCCGGGAGGCCGGTGGATCCCGGGCGAGCCCACTTAAATAGGTTTAAAACAAACTTATGTGAGCGCGACTTGGTCATACCCATTCTGGATGGGATCCTGATGCTTCACGAGATCTGGGTAGACCTCGCGAGGTGTGCTGCTTGCTGGAAAGCCCGTGGGAGGCTTCACCCGGCATCTACCAGCCATACCTCGCTCCCGGTCTAACGTGATGCGGCCGCTGGATTGCACTTGAAGTCTTTATGGCACTATGCTAGTTCTGTGGCAAAAATTGCAAACATGTTGATCAAGGCGCGCTAATTTCAAAAGTTGATTGTATGCTCGGACTCATAAGGTTAGCACACATGAAAGCTGTTCCTGCAGTGCCAGCGTATTGTTTTATTTCTCTTACTTGCGCGATTGGTAATTCATACCATTGTTAATGTTTCCAAAGAAGCATGGAGCAGTCAGAGTAATCTTTTCCATATCTGTATTATTTTATGTTTTTTGACATAATTCCATTAGGAACTGATTAAATGGATGTAAAATGTAAATATTGCCACAATCCCAGAGGACCATAGGCCGGCTGTCCCCTTTGAGAGCTGACTGGTGGTGATTTAACCTGAGGGTCACCACACCTCAGGCGAGGGGCAAAGTTGAGAAGGCAGGGCCTTGATGAATAACTTCAGCTCGTATGGGAATTGAACCCATGCTGATGGCATCGTTCCACATCTTGAACCAGCCAACTGAGCTAACCAACCCACCAAATGGAATCATAGAATCCCTACAGTGCATAAGGAGGCCATTCGGCCCATCAAGGTCTGCACAACCCTCAGAAAGAGCACCCTACCTAGGCCCATACCCTCACCCAATATGTGTCACCCAATAACCCCACCTAACGTTTTGGACACTAAGCGGCAATTTAGCATGGCAATCCACCTAACTGGCACATCTTTGGACTGTGGAGGAAACCATAGTACCTGGATGAAACCCACGGAGACATAGGGAGAATGTACAAACTCCACACCGACAATGACCCAAGGCTGAAATTGGACCGGGTCCCTGCCGCTGCGAGGCAGCAGTGCTAACCACTGTGCCACCATGCGTCCCTGGGCGGAAATGTTAGGATACGGGAAAACAAGCCCTTCCTTTTTGGTTAATCTTGACCTTTCCATCAGATTCCTAAACCCATGTTTTCTCCACAAAAAAGGCCTGTTGTCTCTTGAATAAATTCATATAATCTTCTGCAATGGCATTCCTCCATAATTTACATCACCTTCTATGAAATTGTTATCTAGTTCATAACTTATTTGATTTTTAAATTTAAAAAAAATTCCTTAATATTTGCTGTTTGAACTATTTATCTGGCTCAACTTCATCAGCCCCTTGCAAAATCTTCCCGAAACATCTAAATCCTGGAACGTTTAGCTGCCAATCCTGTCCTCCCTCAACCAAGTCTCTGTAATAGCAACAACATTATAGTTGCAAGTATTAACCCAAGCTCTAAATTCATCTGCCGTGCCTGTTATAGTTTCTACCAGATGAGGTGATGAGATTTGAACCCGTGTCCCCAAGGCCATTAGCCTGAACTTGGATTATTAATCCAGTAACATTACCAGAATGTATCACCCATCCCTGGCTACTTTGAGATATTCCTTACCCTGCCAGTGTACCCTTCTGGATTGTTGACTTTTTACTAAAGGAATACCCTCAATCTCTCTAGTTATCAAATCCCCGAGAATTACAAGCATTCTATTGTGCTCCCTCTTTGCCTTGTTACCACTTGATTTGGTGCTGCAGCTTCACTTCTGTCAAATTTCCTATTTTTTTCAATTTTGGATTTTGTTACAGAACCAAATATTCAGCTTTCTCTCACTATCGAGCTCTTGGTATACACATTTCTTAAGAGCAAATTGCTAAGACTAATGTACAAAAAAGCAATTCCCAGTGTGTTGCAATCACACAGTTAAAAGGTGAACCTTGCCTAAGAACCATTTACCAAGCCACAGAGATCAGAACACTGTACAGAAAGGCTGTAAAGAAGTTGTTTCCTCTCGCTCTCACTCCCAACAGTATTGTGCCCGAGTTTGCAAAGTAGCCATTCTGGGAAGAGAAATCTACTGCAAACCGATTTATTTTGGGAATAAAGTGTGGTAAGTTTCTCCATACAACAATGCCCAGGAAGATAATTGAACTCAGTCAGAACTATTATCCAATCCAATGAGATATGTGACATTTCAGTTCATGCACGGTGATCCTGACAGATACAAGTCACACGGTGGGGTGCCTCAACCCGACAGTAACAAATTCTTCTTCAGCCATTCTCTCCGCCCCTTCCTCAACGGATTTGAGTAATTCACTGTGTCGCCTTTGGAAGCTCACAAAGAAAGTTCAAAGTTTTTATGGCTCAGATTTGTGATCCCGGTGCCACAAGCTGCTAAACTCATTGTCACAGTTTTGCAGGGCAGGGTAACTCATCCTGAAGCGTGGTTCTCTGGACCAGATTATTAGCAAGGTCTGGTCATAGTCCCAGTGAAAGCTCTTACCCCTGGAAGGGTCATGCTGTAGTAAACGGGCCAAAGCAGAAACAGAGGCTGTAGCTGCAGGATAGGCTACAACCACCAGGGTTTTTTGGTCATTATTGGAGAAAGGATTGTGCAGGCACACGTCCTTCTGCCATTTCAGCATTTTCTCATGAATCGTCACCATTGATCAAAAAAGAAATAAAAAAGTGTGATGATCACCCAGTGTTAGAAGAGGCCAGTGGGAAGATTGACTGTATATTTCCATTGACTGTGGGAGTCCATTTCATTGCTGTATATGACAAATTCTGGTGGGTTCAACAGCCCAATGAAACTTGGAAGCAGAGTGACTCAGAATGATACATGTAACCTTCCAGCAGCCTGTGGTTCCACATTGGAATAGATTGGTCAAAGAGAAACCCCGTTTCTAAGCAGAAAATGCCAATATGCTCTTTCCTAATATACTTTGTCAGCTAGTCAAGAAACAAGTTTAGGAACAAAAAGCAAAAAGAGGATGTGATAGTGCTGAGGAGATTCATCCTAGATCTACATAAAATCTGGTACAAATGCTGGATGTTATGTACTCTGAGATTGCACAATCTGCTCACTACTTGTCCATTTACTGCTCCCACTTGGTTTGGGTGAGAATCAAATACATTTGATTCGATGGTTAACTGTCAATCCTCAATGTGCAACACAAGTTTTGAATGTTTCATGTTTGAATATTTGTGTGTGCTATGGAATGTGATTTTGTGCTGTAATCAAGACTGTTTTTTACTGGTTTTCTGCTGACTTTGCTTTATCCACATTCTGGACAATAGTGGCTTCATATTGCTACGGTGCTTATTTCAACCTTGATCTTGATTACTGGTACAGCTCATTTCTTAATATGAAACTAACTTTGACATCTGTTCATTGGAACAATAGTTCATTCATATTGTCAGTAAAAATGTTGTTTTTATCTCCAATTAGTTTGTGGATGTGTCAGGCTTTGAACCTCTGTTGATGTTATGTGTTCTGTCATGACCTAAGGTTATGAATACTGAAATCCTTATTTTAAAATGGGTACTAAAGACTGGGCTTTAATATTTACATTGAAGTAGCCTTTTACCTATCAGAAATAGTTGATTCCCTTCAGCATCCATTGCCTGTGGCATGAAAAGTCACAGCCGCCCTCAACCTTTACATGAATGGTTCCTTCCAGGGCTCCACTTCACTAGCCTCTGCCCATAAGTGCACCCAGGAGGTGACGGACACAATCCGCCAGCGTACACAGCTTTGTCCATTTCAGCCGGGATTAGGCTAGCCAGGATGCAACAGCCATGGGATTTGCCCAGATGTCTGGCTTTCCCCAGATGCAGGGTGCCATCTAGTGCATTCATGTGGCCCCCCGATGCCTGTGGCATCAAGCAGTGTAGTTCATCAACGGTAAGGGCTTCCACTCCCTAAATGCTCTTCTGATCTGTGACCACACAAAGTGCATCCTCCAGGTGTATGCTGGGTTCCTAGGGGGTGATTATGACTCATACATCCTGAGCTGCTTTCAGATCCCTGCCATCAGGAATGTGCTGGCAATCTTGCTGAAAGTGCATGGAAGGAGCCCGGGACTGAGTGCTCAGCCTTTCTCTGGTTCAGGAGTGCAGTTGGATGGCCGGCGCTATAGGAAGACACCTTATCAGAACACGAGCCATAGAACGAGAGCAATAGTGAGAGTTTATTTACAGAGCTGGATGCTATCTACAAGTGCCTAATATCTGTGCCCACATTGAGCAACTAGACATTTGTAACCTTTCTAACTCTGCTGCTACATCTTGATGCATCCCCAGCATCCACAGCTAAGGTGAAGGCAGCCTGTTGCCTGCCACGCCACTGTTGTTTGCAATGACATTGGCGGATATCATCTGGAGGGCCGAGACCTGGAGGGCCCTGGCCCGCTTTCAGGATCCTGCTGAGTGGCAGTGTCTCAGATACAGAGGACATAACTCACATCAGTTTTTTGTGATGGATGATGTTCTGCTGGATGCTCCCTTGGTTTATTGCCGGCCACTTCACCATCAGCACATGAGTGGGTGACTTCCTGCCCGGCCAGTAGGTCGGCTCTTTCCTGGAAGTCCATTTCTGGCCTATTTAATATGGAAACAATAAGGAAAACTAATAGATATCATGAGGAGGAAACATTTTAAAATGATGGTGCAAAATGATGGTTCCGTCTCTGGCATCCTTCCACCCATGTAGGATCACTCCCTCTTATTGTGAGCCAATGTGTCCTGCATGAAAACAGATGGAGAGAGTCTAAGCAAACTTACAGGATTCTTAAGGGGCTTTACAGTATAAATGCTGAGAAGATATTTCCCCTCATGGGAGAGTCTGGGACCAGATAGTGTCAGAATAAAGGGATGTCAGAGATGAGGAGGGATTTCTTCTCTCAGAGGGTTGTGAGTTTTATGGAATCCCTTGTGGGTGGGGGGGGGGGGGGGGTGCAGAGTCCTTCTGAATATTTAAGGCTGAGATAGATTTTTGATCAGTAAGGGTTTCAAGGGTTACGATGAAAGGGCAGGAAAGTAGACATGAGGAATGTCAGATCAGCCATGATCCCATTGAACGGTGGAACAGGCTCGAGGGGCCGAATGGCCTACTCCTGTTGCCATTTCTTATGGTCCTATGGACGTGTGTCACAGGCAGCTGCTAAGGGTGCCTGGCATGTGTGGATGGTGAGCAGGAGCAGTAAGGGGAGATGAAGATGTGTGTGGGAGAGCGAGTGGTGGTGTCCCTTGAGCTAGTGTTAGACGTTTAGCCGCTGTTGTATAAAAAGTCAAAGGTTCTGCTCCTTTTCACCAACACCTTTATTTCACTTTAACAGACTCTGCAACAAAATTTTATCGTCACATCACCTGACACAAAGGCCACCTGAAGCCCCTTTACATATCAGTGTCAATTATTGGATATTTAACATAAATGAGACAATTAATTGGAATGTCTCTTAACCCATTACTTAACAGTTGGCAGTGAGTGTTATCCCTGTGGATGTGTGATATGAGTGTGTGAGCTGAGAATGATGAAAAGAGTGACTTATCCTGGCAGAACGGAAGAGATCGTTCACCCTTTTCTGGCACTGGATGCTTGTCCTCTTCTGTAAGGCGTTGGCATTGGCCACCGTTGCCACTGCCGCCTATGCTGGCTTGGTGTCACGGCACAATGGTCTCCCTCTGCGTGGGTAGAGGATGTCACACCGCACCTCCAGTGCATTCAGCAGTCTGTTGAGGAAGGCGTCGGAGAACTTGTAGATATCAGTTGCCATCGGCCAAGGAGAAGTGGCTGGAAAGCGCTGGGGCAGGCGGTCTTTAAATGCAGCGCCCTGATCAATAACGTGCTGAGATGATGGCGGGGTGGATGAGTCAGAGGCCACCTGATACTGAGCTGGCGTGGATCCTGAGGCTTAAATTCTTTTTGCCTAAAATGCTGCACTTTACAAAAATCTGCCTTCAGGTGAATTCATTTTGAAGTGCAGTGATTTTTGGGATGAGAACATGAAGTACCAGAACTATGATATGTGAGTCAATAAGCACTGGTGAAGAAAGTCAATAACAATAGGGAATTATTCTGTGTTACGTTTGATCCAATATGGAAAATTTCATAAGGCTCCTTCACATTTAGAAGAGGAGACAAAGTTCACAAATCTGCCCGGTTACAAGTGCTGATCAATGACACTGTGGAAAACAATGAGTCATATGAATCCTTGACCTTCCCTTAGTTGCCTACACAGCAGATTGCTACTGAACATGTGGCAACAGCAGTGGATCTATTTTCCATCTTGCAGAACAGCTTTCTGCGAATGCCGTTCGGCATATCCTCAGCATCTGAAATTTTCCATCGTGCCATGGAGCACATTGTAGATGGCACAGCTGCTAAAAGAGGCCATTGATAGCGGAAGATATATACTTGGCACCTGTTAGCTATCGCTCAGCGCCACTCGTCAATGGGCTGTTGCCGGCACAGCTGCTCATGAACAGGTAGCTACGCATGACCCCACCTTCCATGGTGGCTCCCCCTATAAATTGATGAATACAGTGCAAATTGCTTTTTCAAAAAAGGAGGCAGAAATAGGTGTATGACAGGGCTACTAGGAAGCTCCAGCCTTGCAGCCAGGGGACACTGTCAGAATCGAGGATGCCGACGGAAATGGATGGCGAAAACTGGCCAATGTTGTGCAACAGGTAGCTCCACAGTCGTTCATGGTAATCACTGAGGATGGTTCAGTCCTGCGAAGGAACCGAAGGACATTACTAAACGTGCAATGGCCCTTCGTGCTGAATCCAGTGGACGAGATGGGGTGCAATACCAAATCTGAGGAAGACACGAACCACACAACAGAGCCAGTGATCAACGACGAATCCGCAGCAGCAAATGTGGAAAGAGCAGGAACACAAGCACCAGATGAAGGTGGGCATGTTCACCCATTTAGCCAAGACTCAAAACATCAACCAGATTGTGGCACAAGCCAGACAGACTGAACTTATGACAACCTGTGTTTAAAACCGTCATGCATTTGTAAATATTAATACAAATAATGTTTCTGTATATAAACGTTGACATCTCCAAAGGAAGGGGGAAGTGGTGAAGTGTCCATGAATAGTTTTGTGCATAGTTAGCAATGCAACCTCCAACCAGCTGGTGGCGTCAGACCTTGGTCATGTCATAATATCCACTCATGTATATAATGAGATGCAGACAGGCAGTGATTGACACACAGGATGGCCAGTAAGCACACAATCCAGTGCAGCCAATCACCAGACAGGACACTACCACTATAAAGCCAGAGAGCACTAGGTTTCCCGCTCTCTCGGGACCCAGCCACTGAGACAGTCAGAGTCCACAAGCTAGCAAGTGCAAACACCATGCGGTAGCTAGTAAGTCTGGTCAGGCTACTACAAGGTGTCCAGTCAGTTCAGGAAAGTGTCGACCCATAGCTGAATATGTATATCAGTTCTATCGTTGAATAAAAGTGTTGGATCTTCTCCAGTGTTAGACATCTGTTTCTAGCTTCCCTGCATCAAGTGACGTCCACATCGAACCTACCTGCCTAACACATCAGGTCACGTGACGTGGACCACCCACCAGTTCGTGATAGGACGTACAACAGGACAGTTGCACTTAAAGTAGCCTCCAAGGAATTCAAATAACTTTGTCTGCATATATTTCTGTTAGTTATCCTTCCACGTATTCGAGAATAAATCTCATGTTAGTTGAACACATATATTTTCTGTGTGTATCCTTGTTAACGGTGGCACCACAGAACACAACACAAGTCGGCAGCATGGTAGCACAGTGGTTAGCACAGTTGCTTCACAGCGCCAGGGTCCCAGGTTCGATTCCCCGCTGGGTCAATGTCTGTGCGGAGTCTGCACGTTCTCCCCGTGTCTGCGTAGGTTTCCTCCGGGTGCTCCGGTTTCCTCCCACACTCCAAATATGTGCAGGTTAGGTGGATTGGCCATGATAAATTCCCCTTAGTGTCCAAAAATGTTAGGTGGGGTTACTGGGTTTCGGAGTTGGAGTGGAGGCGTGAGCTTAAGTAAGCTGCTCTTTCCAAGGGCTGGTGCAGACTCGATGGGCCGAATGTCCTCCTTCTGCACTATAAATTCTATGATATTGTCTCTGACAACACTTACTTTCAGAACAACCAGGGGCTGAGTTGGCAGAACTGTTGCAGGCACACATACCCACCCGTATTATTTAACTACAATAAGCAGGCTGCAGGTAGGGTTTGCTATTATTTTCCTGTGGGTATTCTGACCAGTGTGTGGAGATGGCGAGGGCAGTAGAATGGTGAGACAATGCTCAAAGAATGATATAGCTCTTTACCATGTTGAAAAACCTCCAAGCACTTTACAATTTCAATTATTCATCGACGGGTGGCAAAAGTTGTTAAGTGGACACATTTTTCAGTCGAGATAAAGTTAGAATCACAGAATGCTTACATCACAGTCATAACCCCCACGAGGTTCACAGGGAAACCATTATCGATCTTCCTGTGGGGCTCGTCGAGTACGATCTTCCCAGGTAGGAGGCGAAGGCCCACCCAGCTGGGCTTGTTAAACTAAACATAAAAGCTGACCCGGTCAGAGACAGTCATGTTGGTTGTCCCAATGGGGACTGGCATTGGAGATGGCTACCGCCGTGGGCACCTTATTGTTTAAAGTAAAATAAATCTTTACCTTCCTACCGCTGATTTCCCTAGTCATTAAACTGGCGATGAGAAAAAACTCCGGACTCGCTTTTCAAGTCTCCCAGCCATCCCGGACGACTACCGTACAGCAACGTGAGGTTATAAGGTTTAAAACTGCTGCTGTTAGAAACCTTTGACATGGGCGTGGAAGATTGAGGCCAATATGCAGAATTATGAGGTACTTCTTTCAGGCCAATGGTATCTTTGGGGAAGACCATCAAATGAATTTGGGAATTGATGCACTATCAATTACGACGAGACAAGGGTAGAATGTAATCAAGGCTTTATTACACAGAGATGTGTGGCCTCCTACAGCAGCTGATGAAATGGCTGCTGTTCGGAGAGCACACACATATATACTCCGCCTACTGGGCAGAGCCAGCAGGCAGGGATCTACCCCTGTACCTATAGTACAGGGGCCTTACCGTAATACCCATATATACAATATAATACAACAGTGGTGACTATCACAGGAATCATATGTCCAGTATGTTTTGCAGAGTGGGCTGCACCTGTAGTACCGGTTATGAAGCCAGACATGTCTGTCCAACTCTGCGGAGATTACAAACTCACGGTGAACAGGGCTTCGCGTCTGGACCATTACCTGATGCCCAGCGTTGAAGACTTATACACGAAACTGGTTGGATATGAACCATGCCTATTTGCAGGTGGATCTGGACTCCGCATCTAGGAAATGCTCCAGTATAAACTCCCAAAGAGGGTTATTTCAGTACACTGGCTTCCCGTTCGGAGTCTTGTCTGCTCCAGCAATCTTCCAAAGAGTAATAGGAAGTATTCTTCAAAGGCTGCCAAAAGTAACTATATATTTAGATGCTGTGCTCATCATGGGTGCCACCTACAAGGAGCACATGAAAAACCTGGAGGAAGTGCTCAGTTGGTTCTCCCAAGTTGGTGTTCGGCTAAAGAGGAGCAAGTGCGTGTTCAGAGCAAAGGCGGTAAAATACTTGGAATACAGGTGGACAGAGATGTCCTGCACCCTGTGGAGGAGAATATTTAGGCCATGAAAGGGGCCCCAACTCTGAGGAATGCCACCAAACATCGGTCATTCTTGGACCTGGTAAATTATTATTGGAAATTCATCTCAAAGTTGACTACTCTGTCGGCACCCCATCACATACTACTAAAGAAGAACCAGAAGTGGGTTTGGGGTGCCTCATAGGAAGAAGCATTTGCCGGGGTGAAGAAGCGTCTTTCATCCTCGCAACTCCTCACCCATTATGACCCAGCTCCACTGCTGGTCCTGACTTGCGATGCTGTCCCCATGGCATCAGGGCAGTGCTGTCCCACAGATAGGATGATATCGTGGAGCGCCCTATTGTTGCTTCGAGGACTCTGGCAGACATGGACTGCTGCCAAGCCCAAATAGAGAAGGAATGCTTGGCGGTAATATTTTGGGTGAAGAAGTTCAATCAGCATGTCTAGGGTGACACTACTTCATTGTGACTGATCAAAAAATCTCTGCTGGGCCTCTTTAAAGAGGATAAGGGGATTCCCCCCATTGCATCCGCCCGGATTCAGCAGTGGGCACTTTTGATCGCTGCCTTTGAGTACTCGTTCCAACATCATGCAGTTAAACAGATATCCCATGCTGATGTCCTTAGTGGTCCCCCACTGTCCATGAGTCTCCCGTCCCCATCAGTGGCGGATGAAGTTGTGGCGACGCTGAATTTTATGGATACTCTGTCGGTGATGACTGTTCAGGTTCAAACATGGACTCAATGAGATTCTAAGTTCAGGAAGCTTTGCTACATGCTATTAGATGGCAGATTATAGTGGACCCCCCCCCACCCCAACCTCCCCACCCCAGCCCCATGCCCAGAAACTCCAAGAGCTAAGTGTGGAGGATGGTATCATACTGTGGAGAGCTTGTGTGATCATCCCACTGCAGGGTGTGGAGTCCCTTCTGAAGGACCTGCACAGTGGTCACCTGAGCACCTTGAAAATGAAGATGCTACTCGGAGCTCGTATGATCGTCTGGCATCAATGGAAACAGAGCAAGGCGTACACAGTTGCCCAGCATGTCAGGAGCACCAAACTCTCCCACGACGGCCTCCCTTCATCCATGGGAATGACCAGGCCATCCTTGAGTGAGACTGTATGCCAGTTTTGTTGGGCCTTTTATGGGGTCCATGTTTCCCATCATTGTGGAATGACTCGATATTTATAAAATGACCTCAACGACATCAAGGGACACCATTCAGAAGTACCCACGGAATCCGTGAAGTACTGGTGATGGACACGGAACACCATTCATGAGCGAAGATTTTGTCACATTCACTGAGCTGAATGGAATCTGTCGCATCATAACCACCCTGTCCCTCACTGAACGGCTTGGTTCAGACATTCAGAAGAGGCACGAAAAAGCAGACCACAGGCTCCACAGGCACGCAACTGACATGGTTCCTTTTTAATTGCAGGATGATGCATGTAACACCAGGTGGAACCAGCAGAACTGCTGACTGGCTGCAAGCTCAGGAACCGGTTAAGCCTGACTTTCTCAAAGCTGGATGGAAAAGTGGAAGAGCAACTAGAAATGCAGAAACAGTATCATGATCATTGGGCACCAGGTCGGGCAGAAGTTCCAATCAGGGGACACGGTCTACACTCACAACTTTGGAGACGGGGCACTCCGACTCCCTGGAGCTGTAATTGAGAGAACAGGGCCAGTCTCCTATAAAGTCAAGGTCCAAGGGAAAATCCAAAGAAAACATGTGGACCACCTTAAGGAGTGGGAGCCCGCTCTAAACGTTGCTTAACTAGGGGTGGCAATGCTGCCGCCTTGCTAAGAACCACCCCTCAGCCAGGGAACCCATCCAACTATGGCCCATTGACGGGACAGCAGGAAGAAGATTACTCCAGCTTGGATATGGACACAGAGGCGTCAGCGCAGATGGACAATGTTATGTCCAGGACCGAGGCTCCGGCAATAGCCCTCCGGAGGTCAGCCAGAAAAAGGCGGTCGACCAACCGGTATACACCGACCCAGATCCACCACAGGCAGCAGCTCAGCCTCAGGCAAAGCGGCACAGAAAGTCCCCTGCAGTTGATGGCAGAGGAAGAACCTTTGGATTTGGGGAGGGATGGGGTGAAGGTGTCATAACCTCCAAAAGGCCCGGGGAGAAACCTTTATCAATCTCCCTGTGGGGCCTTTGAAGTACGAGCTTCCCAGGTAGGGGGCAGAGGCCTACCCAGCTGGGGCTCATTAAACCGAGCATAAAGGCCAGTTCGAGCAGGTTGGTTGTCCCAACGTGGGCTGTAATTGTAGATAGTTACTGCCATGGCCAGCTTACTGTTAAAAGTAAAATAAATGTTCCCCTCCTACTGCTGGCTTCCTTAGACATTAAAATCACAAAAGCAGTCCATTTGTTCCATTGAGTGGCCTCCACTCAATGGAATCAACATGAAAGGCTGTGGAGAAAGCATGGGGGTGTAGGACTAGCTAAATTACTCTTGCTGAGAAGCCTCTTCTCAGCAAGAGTAATTTAGCTAGTCCTACACCCCCATGCTTTCTCCACAGCCTTTCATGTTGATTCTCTTCAGATGCTTATCTAATTCTCTTTTGAAAACCACGATTGAATTTGCTTCCATTACCCAGTGCATTCCTGATTATAACAGAAAAATATTTCTGCATTTCCATTGGAGAAGGAGTTAAACGTGTTATCAGTGGATATGCTCTCTATTACGTCTCCCACACTGTTGTATAGCAACTGCTGGTTCACAACCAGTTATAATACAGCATGATCAGCATTCATTGATTTTTGCACACTGCCACTATGGACTATGACCTCCTAATTATTAATGCATTTTGTCTGCTAACATTCTTTAGTCGACATTTAGAATAATGTAAGATTATTTAGTTGACCTGTTAACCTACATGTTCATAATATAGTTGGAGCTGACCGTCTTGTTAGTTTATTAAATTCTGTCATACCTCTTAATTTGCAAATCCAGTTTTTTAATTCTCTTTTTGGGTGCAGGTGTCACTGGCAAGGCTAGAATTTGTTGCCCATCTTAATTGTCCTTTTACTCAGTGGCTTACTAGGCGTTTTCAGAGGGCAGTTAAGAGTCAACCAGATTGCTGTGGAATCTGGAGTCACGGAAAGGCCAGGCCAGGTAAGCACGGCAGATCAGTGAACCAGCTGGGTTTTTATAACTTGATGATAGCTCCATAGCCACCATTACTGAGACAAGCTTTTAGTTCCAGATTTCCCTTTATTAATTAATTGAAATTAAATTAGCTGCTATTAAGGGATATAATACAAGAGCAGGGATGTACTTCTGAGGCTGTATAAGGCTCTGGTCAGACCCCATTTGGAGTATTATGAGCAGCTTTGGGCCCTGTATCTAAGGAAGGATGTGCTGGCCTTGGAAAGGGTCCAGAGGAGGTTCACAAGAATGATCCCTGGAATGAAGAGCTTGTCATATGAGGAGTGGTGAAGGATTCTTCGTCTACTCATTGGAGTTTAGAAGGATGAGGGAGGTCTTATTGAAACTTACAGGATATTGCGAGGCCTAGATAGAGTGGACGTGGAGAGGATGTTTCCACTAGTAGGAAAAACTAGAACAGTCTGAAGGGACGATCCTTTAAACCAGAGATGAGGAGGAATTTCTTCAGCCAGAGGTGGTAAATTTATGGAACTCTTTGCTGCAGAAGGCCGTGGGGGCCAAATCATTGAGTGTCTTTCGGACAGAGATAAATGACTTCCAGTTGTGGTGATGCAGTGAAAGGTCGCGTACAAGGCGGCTCCCGTTCAGCGATGCGCTTTTGGCCCTTGTCATCCGATTAACAGGTGTAATTTTTTAAAAGAAAGGGAAGCGAATTTGCACTTACCCCACCAGTCTCTCCTCCGATGTGGAATGCCTGCAGGGGGTAAAACCAGGCAGAAGACACTTAAAAGCTCCTCAATTTAAAAGACAGCACCTCATGGTGAAGAGAAGGAAAACATGGCTGAGCCCTCCGGATCGCCGGCACCTACTCTGGAGCCAACGGAGAAATTGATGGAATTCCTTCTGGGGGTGTTCCATAAACAAAGGCAGTTAATGGCGGAAGATGTTTCTAGGGCAATCGAGGAAGCGGTGGCTCCACTAAGTTCAGTTAACTTTGGAGAGGGTGGAGCAGCAGATGGAGGCACGAAGATCCGTGAGATGGAAGAGGAGGTTTTGGATCATAGCGGCCGGATTGCCTCTTTGGAGACTGAGGTTAAGTTGATGGCGGAGACCCAAAAGGTTTTAAGAGCCACGGTTGAAGACCAGGAGAACAGGTCCAGGTGTCAAAATCTGTGGGTTATTGGGCTACTGGAGGGCATCAAAGGCACTAACACCACAGAATTTGTGGTGAAGATGCTTCCCCTCCACTATAAAGTGGGCCGTGTGCTCCTCATTCCACAATCTATTAAAGGTTGTGGGTCAGGTGAACTCCATGATACACTTTGGGGTTCTCTAAACCCTGGCACATAACAAATTGGGGGCTCGTCCAGAATAAAAGTCTATCTATTGGATTGGCTTAGTGAACTTAAAGACAGTGAGGGGTGAGCATATTGTAGTTGCTTTTCAGGTGTGGTATTCTAGTCTAAGTGGGGAGTGTGTTGTGGACAATGGCTCTTTCTGATGTTTTTGGGGGTGGAGACTGTCACACGCAGTACCTTACGGACAGAGACTAAAAGCAGACTGTTAGATTTGGCAAAAACATTGCAGTTAACATTACCTGACAAAATGCGAAAAGATGAGGTCATTATGGCGGTGGCTAAGCATTTAAAGTTGCCTGAGATACAGTTTGACTCATTGGAAATGGCAAAAATTCAGTTACAAATTAAGCAAATGGATATGAGAAAGAATTAAAGCAGCTTGAATACGAGAAAGAGGAAAAAGAAAGAGAGAGCGAAAGAGAGAGAGAGGAAAAAGAAAGAGAGAGAGAGGAAAAAGAAAGAGATAGAGAGGAAAAATAAAAGAAGAGAGAAGAAAGGAGACAAGAAAGAATAGCCCTAGCAGAACAAAGGAAAGAGAAAGGGAGATACAGATCAGGAAAAAGATAAAGAAAGAGAGTATGAACTTCAGAAATTGGCCATGAAACATGATAGTCGGTTAAAATTGGCAGACGTAAAGGGAAACGTACAATTGGATGAGGGTGACGAGGATAGTGAGAAAGAGCATCAAAGTCGAAGGCTTGGTGGGAATCTATTTAAATATGTCCAAGCATTGCCAAGGTTTGACGAGAAGGAGGTAGAAGCCTTTTTCATTTAATTTGAGAAGGTGGCTAAACAAATGAAATGGCCACAGGAGATGTGGGTATTACTGATTCAAACAAAGCTGGTAGGTAGAGCTAGTTAAGTGGTTGCATCACTACCGGAGGAGGTATCTGGGACCTATGAGGAGGTGAAAAAATCCATCTTAGGTGCATATGAACTAGTGCCTGAAGCTTACAGACAAAAGTTTAGAAATTGAAGGAAAGAATTTGGTCAAACATACATGGAGTTTGAAAGGCTCAAACAGAGTAATTTTGATAGGTGGATAAGGGCTTTGAAAATAGACCAAACGAATGAAGCTCTCAGAGAAATTATACTTTTGGAGGAGTTTAAAAATTCAATTCCTGATGTAGTGAGAACTCATGTGGAAGAACAGAGGGTTAAAATTGCGAGATTAGCAGCAGAAATAGCAGATGATTATGAATTAGTTCATAAATCAAAGCTTGGTTTCCGGCATCAGTTTCAGCCTGTGAGGGATAGAAACTGGGGACATGAGAAATACTCAAATGGGAGAGGCAATGGTGGTCTGATGGGAGATAATAAGGAGAGTGTATCTCATATTAAAAAAGAAATCCAGGAGGGTGGAAAAGAAATGACAAATTTCAAATGTTTTCACTGTAATAAACTAGGCCATGTAAATTCACAGTGTTGGTGGTTGAGGAAATGCACTGGGAAGGCTGTTGTGGTAAAACAGGATAAGACAGTGGGGTTTGTTAAAGTGGTAAAGGAAAGCCCAAGTGAAGCGAAGGAGGTGCAAAAGGTTGTACAGTCTGATCAAGAGGTGATTGATAAGAAGGTGCCAGATCTCTTTAAAGAATTTACTTATGTGGGTAAAGTTTACTCATGTGTATCAGAAGGAGCAGGTAAAGAAGTCACAATTTTAAAAGATACGGGAGCTAGTCAATCTTTAATGGTAAGAGATGAGGAGTTATATAGTTTGGGAAGAATGTTGCCAGAAAAGGTGGTAATATGTGGAATTCAGGGTGAGAGGAGTAGTGTTCAATTATATAAGGTAAGGTTGGAAAGTCCAGTGAAGAATGGTAAAGTGGTAGTAGGAATAATAGAGAATATAGTAATATAGTAATCAAGTCTTGTCCAGGAATACAGTTTATCTTGGGTAATGATATAGCTGGATCGCAGGTGGGAGTGATGCCTACAGTCGTTGATAAGCCAGTGGAGAATCAGACAACTGAAGTGCTGAAGAACGAATATCCTGGGATTTTTCCGGATTGTGTAGTAACAAGGTCGCAAAGTCACAGGTTAAGACAAGAGGAGAAATCAAAGAGTGAAGATGAAGTTGAAGTACAATTATCAGAAACGATTTTTGATCAGATGGTTGAAAAAGAACAAGAACAGGTGGAGGATGAGGCAGATATTTTTAGTTCAGGAAAATTGACGGAGTTACAACAAAAAGATATAGAAATAAAACGGCTGTATCAGAAAGCATACACGGAAGAGGAATCTGCGTGCATACCAGAGTGTTATTACCGTAAAAGTAATGTCGTGATGAAAAAATGGAGACCTTTACATATGCAGGGGGATGAAAAGTGGGCAGACGTTCATCAAGTAGTATTGCCGGTAGGGTATAGAAAGGCGGTGTTGCGAGTTGCACATGATGTACCAGTGGGAGGTCATTTGGGAATAAGGAAAACTCAAGTTATAATCCAAAAACATTTTTATTGGCCTGGACTACATAAAGATGTAGTTAAATTTTGTCAATCATGTGACACATGTCAAGTGATAGGGAAACCTCAAGCAGTAATAAAACCAGTGCCCTTAATTCCCATTCCTGCATTTGAGGAACCTTTTGCAAGGGTCCTAATTGATTGCGTAGGGCCGCGTCCTAAAACAAAAAGTGGGAATCAATATCTTTTGACGATAATGGATGTGTCTACTAGGTTTCCAGAGGCCATTCCAGTATGTAATATTACGGCTAAAAAGATTGTTGAGGAGTTACTTAAATTCTTTACTAGATATGGACTACCCACAGAAATATAATCGGACCAAATTTTACCTCGAGGTTATTCAAATAAGTTATGGATATAGGAATAAAACAATTTAAATCAACTGCGTACCATCCAGATTCGCAGAGAGCGTTAGAAAGGTGGCATCAGACATTTAAGACAATGTTTCGGGCTTATTGTCAAGATTATCCAGAGGATTGGGATAATGGAATTCCATTTGTATTATTTGCAATTAGGGATGCACCTAATGAGTCAACCAAATTTAGTCCTTTTGATCTAATGTTTGGTCATGAGGTAAGAGAACCACTTAAATTGATTAAGGAAAAATTGGTGAGTGAGAAATCAGAACTTACATCATTGGATTACGTGTCAAATTTTAGGGAATGATTAAATAGAGCAGGTGAATTGGCTAGACAACGTTTAAAAGTTGCACAAAATGTGATGAAATGGGTAGCGGACAAGTTCGTAGTTTTGCTAGTGGAGATAAAGTTTTAGTATTGTTACCAGTGGTAGGTGAACCTTTAAAAGCAAGGTTTTGTGGACCTTATCAGATTGAAAGGAAATTAAGTGAGGTGAATTATGTGGTAAAACACCAGATAGAAGACTCACCGAGTGTGTCATGTGAATATGCTTAAAAGGTACTTTGAAAGGGAAGGAGAGAAAAAGGAGGTTTTAATGATTCTAACTCAAAGTGACAAACCAAATCCAGATGACTGTGAATTTGACATACCTCAAATTAAATTGGAATACGAGTATGTTGTTAAAAATTGGGATAAATTGTTGAGTTACCTTCTAGAGGAAAAACAAACTGACCTGAAAGAGTTATTGAGATACATGGGCAAGTTTGTAGAGATAGATTGAGAAGTACTAAAATGGCTATACATGATGTAGATGTGGGAAATGCTGTTCCAATCAAACAACATCCATACAGACATAACCCTTTAAAATTGGCAGAGGTTAACAAAGAGATTGAGAGTATGCTTAAAAATGGCATAAATGACGTGGGTTGCAGCCAATGGAGCTCACCCACTGTGATGGTACCAAATCCAGACGGTGTGTATATAAATATCTGTGGTGAGAGTACATTTAAGAAATGGGTGTTTACTACTGCAATGATATCAGAGAGTGGGTGCAGCTGAGCTGTCTGTCAGCTTTTTACTTTCGTTGTAGGCTGTTTGCTGCAGGGTGTGTTTTAGTTTCCTTTTCAGTGTTGGAGCTGAAGCCAGACAGAGCAGATGTACTGTTGATCTCTCTGCCATGAAAACACTATCTCTTGATCATTTGGTGAACTCAGAATTATAAATGTTCTCAGTAGTGAATGTGCTTCTGTTAAAAGGTGCTTCTTTTGTCTTCTGGATGTTGGTTGGGAAGTTATTAAGGATTACTTAGTGTTGTATTCTTTGGGGGTTGTATTTGAATTGATGGTTGCTAAGATGTTCACTGAATGTTTTGAAAAGGTTAACTTGAGTTCATAGAATAAACATTGTTTTGCTTTAAAAAATACTTTTCCATTTCTGCTCTACCACACCTGTAGAGTGGGCCGTGTGCTCCCCATATCACAATCTATTAAAAGTTGTGGGTCAGGTGAACTCCATGATACACTTTGGGGTTGTCGAAACCCTGGCCCATAACAAAATGAACATTTATGCATCAAATCAGGACGACTCAGATTTTATCAATAGGGTGTTGGAAGCCATACCTAATCTGGACTCATACCAGTTGATTTTGGGGGAGATTTCAATCGTGCATTAGACCTGAGGGTGGACAGGTCAAAGCCCAGGTCTCCAGTTACTTCTGGGATGGCAAGGGATTTGACTGTGTTCGTGGAATAGATGGGGGGGGGGGGGTTGTACATGGAGATTTAGTCACCCAAGGGAGAGGGAGTTTTCCTTCTTCTCTCACATCTACTCCAGAATAGACTTTTTTTAAGTGGGGAAGACGTTATTCCCGGGTTGGTGGGAGCTGGGTTCTCGACGATATTAATAATATCGGACAATGCTCTGCCTTATGTGGATATGTGATTCGAGACGGGCCGAGCCCAGCGCCCACCGTGGAGGTTGAACACATCTCTCCTGGCAGATAAGGGGTTTTGTGAAAGGTTGGCTTCGGGCATAAGGAATTACGTAGATTCCAACCAGAATGGGGAGGTATCGCCTTCCAAGTTCTGGGAAGCGTTGAAGGTGGTGATCAGAGGAGAAATAATATCATACAGGGCCCGCCAGGTTAAGGCTGACAGGCAGAGGTTGGTAGACTTAGTCTTGGAGGTGAATCAGCAGTACTCCACGGCCCCTAAGGCAAAGTTGCCGGCAGAGAGAAATGTGATGATATGCATAAAGCACGTTTGTACATAATGTTAGGCATGACCTCCGACCACTAGGTGGCAGTGAAAACCCACCAGGTGACCCTGCAGTCTGGGAGTTGGGAGTGGTTGTGCTGGAGGATAGACATATTTTGCAGTAGCTCTACAATAGTTAATCAGTGTTAGTAGTTTATTATTTTATTTATTCTAGTTATCTTATCACGCAGTTGTTTCACAATAAATCATTTAAACGAGATATTCTGTAGTTTGCAAGTTCAGCAGACACTGAGAAGGTCTACGAGGATAAGATGCAAGCCAGAAAGACTGAACTTGTGACAGACTGTCAAAATTCTGAACATGTAAATAGTTGTGCACATCATGATGAAATGTAAAAAACTAATTTAATGTAGTAAATAATTTTATTTTCCAAAGGAAAGGGGATGCGATTATATGCATAAAGCAAGTTTGTACATAATGTTATGCACGACCTCCGGCCACTAGGTGGCAGTGTAAACCCACCAGATGACCCTGTAGTTTGGGAGTTGGGAGTAGGTCGTGCTGGAGAATAGACGTATTTTGCAGTAGCTCTACAATAGTTAATTAGTGTTAGTAGTTTATGATTTTATTTATCCTAGTTATCTTATCACACAGTTGTTCCATAGTAAATTATTTAAACTAGATGTTCTGTAGTTCATCATTCACTTTGGCCAGTCTACAGAACATGACAAGAAAGAGGCTACAAATAATGTTTGTGCTTGAATCAGTGGAGAATGTGGTGAGCCAGCTTCGCTGTTTGCGAGGGACATTATATGAGTACAGGGATAAAGCCAGTCCAGTCGATTATTGGCTCACCAATTGAGATGGCAGGTAGCCACAAGGGACATAGCTCAGGTTAAAGATGAGGGGGGTGGGGGGTGGGGGTGGGGGGGTGGGGGGGGAGCTGGTTACTGCCCCGAATAAGATTCATGCAGCTTTTGAGGTTTTTTATCAAGGGCTATACAAGTCTGAACCCCCAGAGGATGACTTGGAGAAGGAACGATTTTGGGGCAGATTGGACTTCCCAGTGATAGAAAGGGTGAAGAGGTAGGGGTTGGAGGCACCGTTGGGGTTGAAGGAAGTTACAGACTGTATTGGTTGCATGCAATTGGGGAAAGCACCAGGGCCGAAGGTTTTCCGGCCAAATTTTACGAACAGTTTGCTTTCTTGTTGGCGCCGCACTTACTGGGAATGTTCAACGACTCTATGTTGAGACAGGTGCTGCCTGCCACATTAACGCAGGCCTCGATTTCTCTAATCCCCCAAAAAGACAAAGATCCCCTTGAGTATGGGTCTTATAGGCCTATTTCACTATTTTAAATTTAGTGTACCAAATTAATTTTTTTCGAATGAAGGGGCAATTTAGAGTGTTCAATCCACCTACCCTGCACATCTTTGGGTTGTGAGGGCGAAACCCACGCAAACACGGGGAGAATGTGCAAACTTCACATGAGCAGTGACCCAGAGCCGGGATCGAACCTGGGACCTCGGCGCCGT
Source organism: Scyliorhinus torazame (assembly GCF_047496885.1). Classification (NCBI taxonomy): domain Eukaryota; kingdom Metazoa; phylum Chordata; class Chondrichthyes; order Carcharhiniformes; family Scyliorhinidae; genus Scyliorhinus; species Scyliorhinus torazame. Next base: position 328,111,138 of record NC_092707.1, on the reverse strand, counting down.
GAGGCAGCAGGGTTAACCCACTGCGCCACTGTGCTGCCCACTATTAAACACTAACGTGAAAATACTATCCAAAGTTCTGATGAAACGTTTGGAGGGGTGCTTGATGGAAGTGATCTCAGGATGGAAGTAAAAACGAGAACTATTTACACATAGATTGGTTTTGACTATTTATATAGATACGTCACAGTTTCCTCTTCCTTTTTTTTATTCCTTCCTTACAGAGTTTGCCATGGTGATTGTGGTGCCCTGCATTTCGCTTCCCACAGGTTTTCCCTTTGCTTTTCTTCCCTTTGGTTCAGGTTGTTGTTGCACCCGCCACCCCCCCCCCCCTTTCTTTACTGTGTCATGGTTACCCCTTCCTAATCTTTAGCTTCCTTGTTGTTGGCTCCAAACAGGGCTTGGAAACTGAGTGAATGGTTCCCACATTTTGTGGAAGTCTTCCTCCGATCCTCGGATGGCAAATTAAATTTTCTCAATATAGAGAAATTCCGATAGGTCAGACAGCCAGTCTGCAGCTTTGGGTGGTGCTGCTGACTGCGAGCCGAGCAGGATTCTCCGGCGGGTGATTAGGGAGGCAAAGGCAAGGGCGTCGGCCCTCCTCCCATGAAGAGATCTGGCTGTTCTGAAACCCCGAAGCCTGCCACTCTCGGGCACGGCTCCACCCTCATCCCAACCACCCTGGACATTGCCTCGAAGAAGGCTGTCCAGTACCCAGCAAGGCTGGGGCAAGGCCAGAACATGTGGGCATGGCTGGCCGGGCCTCCTTGGCACCGTTCACATCTATCCTGCACCTCTGGGAAGAACCTGCTCATTTGGGTTTTGGTTAAGTGGGCTCTGTTTGCTACCTTTAGTTGCATTCGGCTTAGCCTTGCGCATGTGGAGGTGGAGTTGACCCTGTGCAGTGCTTCGCTCCAGAGTTCCCACCCTATTTCAAACCCCAAATCATCCTCCCATTTCTCCCTTGTCTCGTCCAGTTGGGTGTTGGCCCCCCCTTAGCAGTCACCCATATATGTCCCCACATTCCCTTTCCCTAGGATGTCTGCGTCCAGAAGGTCCTCGAGCAGTGACTGTCGTGGTGGTCGTGGGTACGTCCTTGTTTCCCTTCATAGGACATTTTTAAGTTGGAGATATCTAAGTTTGTTTCCTACCATCAGCTGGAATCTTTCTGTCAACTCTTCGAGAGCTTTTTGGGAGATATATTTATAGATGGGAGCTTCCCCTGTTTGGAGGATTTAGAGGAGAAATTTGAATTGCCGTGAGGGAATGGGTTCAGATATCTGCAGGTACAGGATTTTTTACCAAGGCAGGTTTCGACCTTTCCGCTCCTACCGCCACGGGGGATACAGGACAGGGTAGTTCCCAGAACGGGGGTGGGAGAGGAGAAGGGTTTGGATATTTATAAAGGACTCATGGATTCGGAGGAAACGCAGACAGAGGAGCTAAAGCGCAAATGGGAAAATGAGCTGGGTGGGGGGGGGAGATAGAGGCAGGTCTTTGGGCGGATGCGTTAAGCAGAGTCAACGCGTCGTCATCATGTGCCAGGCTCAGCCTGATTCAGTTTAAGGTCGTTCACTGGGCACACATGACGGTGGTCTGGATGAACAGGTTTTTTGGGATAGAGGACAGGTGTGTGAGGTGTGCAGGGGGGCCAGCAAACCATGTCCATATGTTTTGGGCATGTCCGAAGCTGAGGGGATTTGGGCAGGGTTTTACAGATGTCATGTCCACGGTGTTAAAAACAAGGGTGGTGCCGAGTCCAGAGGTGGTGATTTTCGGAGTGTCGGAAGATCCGGGAGTCCAGAGGGTGAGAGAGGCTGACGTCTTGGCCTTTGCCTCCTTGGTAGCCCGGAGACAGATATTGTCAGCGTGGAGGGACTCGAAACCCCTGAATTCAGAGATCTGGCTCAGTGACATGGCTTGGTTTCTCAAACTGGAGAAAATAAAGTTCGCCCGAAGAGGGTCAATGGTAGGGTTCGTCCGGAGATGGCAGCCGTTTGTCGACTTGTTTGGAGAAAACTAACTGTCAGCAGAGGTGGGGGCGGGAATTAGATTATTGTTTAGAGGAGATGGGACTTCTGAGGGAGGGAGGTGGTCTTTGCACTATGTTTATATTTGTATTTGTACTATTTACTGTTATTATTAAAAATTATAAATGCCTTAATAAAATGTTTTTAAAAAAACCTCTTCGAGCGCTTTTAACCCATTGTTCGTGTAAAAGTCTGTCTCCACATTTTGAAGGTGGTGTCCATAGTCGCCAGTGTGAACCTGTGGTTGTTGCAGATGGGGGCTTTATCAGTTTGCCTGAAATGTTGTCGCAGTTGGTTCCATGACTGGAGTGTTGCTATGAGCCACTGGGCTTGTTGAATATTTGTTCGGTGGCTAGGACCCGGAGGGAGGTCCTTTTCCAGGAGCTCTCCTCCATAAGCACCCACTCGGCTCCTGGCTCCTTTATCCACCCCTTTACTCTCTCTGGGGTCGCTGTCCAGTTGTAATACTGCAGGTTTGGGAGGGCTAGGCCTCCCATGGATCTCGTTCTTCGCAGTGCTCGCTTTGGGATCCTTGCATTCTTCCCCCCCCCCCCCCCCCCCCCCCTCCCTTCACCCCCACCATACAAACGCCATAATCAGTTTGTCCAGTGAGTTGAAAAAGGCCTTGGGGGTGTAGATCAGGATGGATCTAAACAGGAAGAGTAACCTGGGCAATACGTTCATTTTGATCGTCTGCACCCTCCCCGCCAGGGTGAGTGGGAGAGTGTTCCATATCTGCAGGTCCTTTTTAACTTCCTCCGTCAGGCTGGTCAGGTTTCACTTGTGGATACGTGTCCAGTCGTGAGCGATTTGGATTCCCAGGTCGCGCAATTTGTGCCGGGTCTATTTAAACAGCAGCCCCTCCAGCTCTGCCCCTCCCCCTTGCGTTTCACCGGGGAGATCTTGCTTTTGCTCAAGTTAAGGTTGTAGCCCGAGAAGATCCAAACTCTTTTAAGAGTGCCATGTGTTTTGTTACCTGTGTGGTAGGTAACATGTGCTACTCAACCCTTGGTTAATGAAGAGGTCTTCTGAATCTCGAGGTAGAAGATTCAAACTCGTCCAGTAGTAGCACAAGGTTTATTGAGTAACTATAACAATAATTGCATGAATTCTTTACTTTAACTTTGATACCAGTGATAAGGTTAACAAGATCTAACTACAGTAACTATACGTAACTCCACTCGCCATCTGAACTACTCTGCTATTGCCCTGGTCACAGTGCACCCCCAAGAGAGCCAGAGACTCAATGTGGTTCCCTTTTATACCCCTGTTGGTCCGGCCCTCTAGTGATCATGTGGTGCTACTGATTACACATTAACCCCTTGTGTACATGCACATATAGAGATCACTACACCATGATTCCTTCCATTCCAAGAGCGGGGATAATGGGCATGCCTGGAGCATATGTGTTCAGTTTTGGTCTCTTTACCTGAGAAAAGACGTACTGGCGCTGGAGGATGTGCAGAGGAGATTCACTAGGTTAATCCCAGAGTTGAGGGGGTTGGATTACGAGGAGAGGTTGAGTACTCGTTGGAATTTAGAAGGATGCGGGGGGGATCTTCTCGAAACATATAAAATTATGAAGGGAATAGATAGGATAGATGCGGGCAGGTTGTTTCCACTGGTGGGTGAAAGCAGAACTAGGGGGCATAGCCTCAAAATAAAGGGAAGTAGATTTAGGACTGAGCTCAGGAGGAACTTCTTCACCAAAAAAGGTTGTGAATCTATGGAATTCCCTGCCCAGTGAAGCATTTGAGGCTCCTTCATTAAATGTTTTCAAGATAAAGATAGATAGTTTTTGAAGAATAAAGGAATAAAGGGATATGGTGTTCGGGCCGAAAGTGGAGCTGAGTCCACAAAAGATCAGCCATGATCTCATTGAATGGCGGAGCAGGCCCGAAGGGCCAGATGGCCTACTCCTGCTAATAGTTCTTATGTTCTTATGCTGCTTCGCAGGTCCAAGATGTAGAGGAGCAGATCATTTATGTAGAGCGAGACTGTGTACTCTGTCTCCTCTCGGGATCCCTTTCCAATTGTTTGCCGCCCTGAGCGTGATCGCTAATGGTTCGATCGCTAGGGCAAATAGCAGCGGGGATCCCTGCCTTGTGACCTTGTGCAGCTGGAAGTACTTAGAGCTGGTGGCATTTGTCCATAGCTCACAGTGGGAGTGTTGTACAGGAGTTTCACTCAGGCGGTGAACTCTGTTCCAAGCCCGAAATGCTCCAGTACCTCTTTGAGGTACTTCCATTCAAATCTGTCGAAGGCCTTTTCAGCGTCCAGGGAGGGGACACCTCAGGTGTTCTGTCCCTGGATGGGTCATAATCACGTTCAGTAGGTACCTGATGTTCGAAGTTAGCTGTCTACCCTTGACAAAGCCCATCTGGTCTTCTGCAACTACCTCAGGTACGCAGTCTTCCAGCCTTTTGACTGGGATCTTGGCTAGTATTTTGGCGTCTACGTTTAGCAGCGAGATGGGTCTGTAGGAACCGCATTCTGTTGGGTCTTTGTCTTTTTTAGGTATCAGCGAGATTGAGGCTTGTGCTAGCATAGACGGCAGTGTGCCCCTCGCCAGTGAATCTGTGAACATCTCCAGCAGGTGCGAAGCGAGTGCTGTCGCAAATCTTTTGTAGAAGACTGCTGGGAAACGGTCTGGTCCCGGCACCTTCCCCACCTACATGGAGCTAATATACTCCATGACTTCTCCCAGTTCTAGCGGTGCTTTCAGGCTCAGTTTCTTGTCTTCCCTCACAACTGGCCTGTCCAGTCCATCAAGGAACTGCTTCATCCCTGAGTCCCTTGCTGGGGGCTCCGAGGTGTACAGCTCCTGGTATAAGGTCTCAAACACTTTGTTGACCTTGTCCGGTTATGCTACTAATTTGCCTCTGCTGTCCCTGATATGTGTTATTTCCCTTGTGGATGTCTGCTTTCTCAGCTGGTGTGCCAGCAGACGGCTAGCCTTGTCTCCGTGTTCATACAGGGTGCCCGTGTCTGGCGGAGTCGGTGCATTGCTTTCCTCATGGAGAGCAGGTCAAAGTCCATCTGTAGCTTTTTCTTCTCTGCCAGGAGCGTTGAGGTCGAGGCCTCGGAGTATTGCTGGTCTACCTCCAGCATAGAGATGATTAGCTGTTGCCTAGCTGCACTCTCTTCCCTATCCCTTTGCGCTTGATAAATGATAATTTCTCCCCTGATTACAGCCTTCAGCGCCTCCCAGAATGTGGAGGGTGAGACCTCCCCGTTTTGATTATTAGTAATATACTCGTCTGTGGCCTGTGATATTTTCTCGCAAAAAGCCTTGTTGGCCAGGCGGGCCATGTCCGACCTCATTGTGGGGCATTGGGAACGGCCAGTCTACAACTTCACATCCATATAATGTGCAGCGTGGTCGGAGTATTCCGCCCTGACTAGCCCTGGAAGCACCGATTTCCCCACTACAAAGAAGTTGATCCATAAATATACCTTGTGTACTTGGGAGAAGAAGAACTCCTTCTTGTTTCGGTGGGTGAATCACCATGGGTCCACCGCTCCCATCTGCTCCATGAATAGGCTTAGTTCCTTCGCCATGTTGAACGTCTTTCTTGTTTTGGGAGTTCTCCCAGTGAGCCAGAGAAGACACAACCAGAGTGAGGCACAACCAAGAGTGAGTTTGGGAATTTGAAGCTAGGTGGGAATTAAATCCAATCCAATCGGTAAGACTGTTCCTTTTAAATTTCAGGAGTTTAAATTAATTCAAATTAATCTGGAATTGAGCAGTGTAGGTTAACAAGGGCTGCCCCACCCACTCACATAACTGGTTGGCAGTTAAGTGTCCGTCACCTAAATCTACTTTGATCTAAAAGCAGGTGGGGAAGGGGAGTCAACTTAGGCCAATTTAAAAGAGCAACTTGAAACTCACTCCCAGTGAGTTCTCCCAGTGAGCCAGAGAAGACAACCAGAGTGAGGCACAACCAAGAGTGAGTTTGAGAATTTGAAGCTAGGTGGGAATTCGAAGCTTGGGGGGCAGGAGGTGCTTTTGATCCCTGGTAAGTGACTGGTAAGTAGTTTTTCTTTTCATTGTCTAATTTATTTATTTTTTCTTTCGTTTTTTGGAATTGTAGTTGTTGAAGTTAACCGTAGGTTTAAGACATGGCATGAGATCCCAGACCCGTGTCATTCTCCTCGTGTGCGATGCGGGAGCTCAGGAACACTGTCCCTGGCTCCTTCACTTGCAAGAAGTGTGTCCAGTTGCAGCTACTGTTAGACTGCTTGACGGCTCTGGAGCTGCGGATGGACTCACTTTGGAGCATCCGCGATGCTGAGGACGTCGTGGATAGCACGTTTAGCGAGTTGGTCACATTGCAGGTGAAAGTTACTGAGGGAGATAGAAAATGGGTGACCAAAAGACAGAGCAAGAGTAGGAAGGCAGTGCAGGTGTCCCCTGCAGTCATCTCCCTGCAAAACAGATATATCGCTTTGGATACTGTTGAGGGAGATGGCTCACCAGGGGAAGGCAGCAGCAGCCAGGTTCATGGCACCGTGGCTGGCTCTGCTGCGCAGGAGGTCAGGAAGAAGAATGGCAGGGCTATAGTGATAGGGGACTCAATCGTAAGGGGAATAGACAGGCGGTTCTGCGGACGTAATCGAGACTCCAGGATGATATGTTGCCTCCCTGGTGCAAGGGTCAAGGATGTCTCGGAGCGGCAGCAGGACATTCTGGGGTGGGGGGGGGGGGAGGGTGAACAGCCGGCTGACGTGGTGCACATAGGCACCAACGATATATTTAAAAAACGGGACAAGGTCCTACAAGCTGAATTCAGGGAGTTAGGAGTTAAACTAAAAAGTAGGACCTCAAAGGTGGTAATCTCAGGATTGCTACCAATGCCACGAGCTGGTCAGAGTAGGAATGCCAGGATAGGTAGGATGAATGCATGGCTCGAGGGATGGTGCAAGAGGGAGGGATTCAAATTCCTGGGGCATTGGAACCGGTTCTGGGGGAGGTGGGACCAGTACAAATCAGACGGTCTGCATCTGGGCTGTCCTAGGGGTTGTGTTTGCTAGAGCTGTTGGGGAGGGTTCAAACTAATGTGGCAGGCAGATGGGAACCGATGCAGGAAATTGGAAGGTAGTAAAACAGGGACAGAAACAAAAGGCAGTAAGGGGGAAAGTGTAAGGCAGAGAAGCCATAGTCAAAAATCAAAAAGGGTGACAGTACAAGGTACAGTGACTGAGGGGAGCTTCATGAATAGGCCCAGTAATACTAAAAGGAATAAAACGGGAAGTAAAAACATTAATGGTAAGCAACGTGGCAGGTTGTTACATGAAGATATGGGTTCAACGACAAGGAAAATTAGGAGAAAAGTTAAGAGGAAATATAACTTCGGAGAGGTTACTGATCGAGGTGTTAAGATTCAAAACAGAGGTAAAAAAGCCAACATAAGTGTACTTTACCTGAATGCTCGTAGTATTCGGAATAAGGTAAATGAGTTGATGGCGCAAATCATCGTGAATGACAATGATTTAGTGGCTATTACTGAAACATGGTTAAAGGATGGTCACGACTGGGAGTTAAATATCCGAGGGTATCAAACTATTCGGAGGGACAGAGTGGATGGTAAGGGAGGTGGTGTAGCTCTGTTATTTAAGGATGACATCTGGGCAATAATAAGGGATGACATCGGTGCTATGGAGGATAAGGTTGAATCCAATTGGGTGGGAATCAGGAATAGTAAGGTGGAAAAGTCACTGATAGGAATAGTCTATAGGCCACCAAATAGTAACATTATGGTGGGGCAGACAATAAGCAAAGAAATAACGGATGCATGTAGAAATGGTACAGCAGTTATCATGGGGGATTTTAATCTACATGTCGATTGGTTTAACCAGGTCGGTCAAGGCAGCCTTGAGGAGGAGTTTATAGAATGTATCCGTGATAGTTTCCTAGAACTTATGTAATGGAGCCTACAAGGGAACAAGCGGTCCTAGATCTGTGTGATGAGACAGGATTGATTCATGATCTCATAGTTAGGGATCCTCTCGGAAGGAGCGATCACAATATGGTGGAATTTAAAATACAGATGGAGGGTGAGAAGGTAAAATCAAACACTAGTGTTTTGTGCTCAAACAAAGGAGATTACAATGGGATGAGAGAAGAACTAGCTAAGGTAGACTGGGAGCAAAGAATTTATGGTGAAAATGTTGAGGAACAGTGGAGAACCTTCCAAGCGATTTTTCACAGTGCTCAATAAAGGTTTATAACACCAAAAAGGAAGGACGGTAGAAAGAGGGAAAATCGACCGTGGATATCCAAGGAAATAAGGGAGAGTGTCCTTTTGAAGGAAATTGAAGGAAAAAGCATACAAAGTGGCAAAGATTAGTGGGAGACTAGAGGACTGGGAAATCTTTAGGGGGCAACAGAAAGCTACTAAAAAAGCTATAAAGAAGAGTAAGATAGACTATGAGAGTAAACTTGCTCAGAATATCAAATCAGATAGTAAATGTTTCTACAAATTTATAAAACAAAAAAGAGCGGCTAAGGTAAATATTGGTCCTTTAGAGGATGAGAAGGGAGATTTAATAATGGGAGATGAGGAATTGGCTGAGGAACTGAACAGGTTTTTTGGGTCGGTCTTCACAGTGGAAGACACAAATAACATGCCAGTGACTGAGAGAAATGAGGCTATGACAGGTGAGGACCTTGAGAGGATTGTTATCACTAAGAAGGTAGTGATGGGCAAGCTAATGGGGCTAAAGGTAGACAAGTCTCCTGGCCCTGATGGAATGTATCCCAGAGTGCTAAAAGAGATGGCTCGGGAAATTTCAAATGCACTAGTGATAATTTACCAAAATTCACTAGACTCTGGGGTGGTCCCGGCGGATTGGAAATTAGCAAACGTGACACCCCTGTTTAAAAAAGGAGGTAGGCAGAAAGTGGGTAATTATAGGCAGTGAGCTTAACTTCAGAAGTAGGGAAGATGCTGGAATCTATCATCAAGGAAGAAATAGCGAGGCATCTGGATGGAAATTGTCCCGTTGGGCAGACGCAGCATGGGTTCATAAAGGGCAGGTCGTGCCTAACTAATTTGGTGGAATTTTTTGAGGACATTACCAGTGCGGTAGATAACAGGGAGTCAATGGATGTGGTATATCTGGATTTCCGGAAAGCCTTTGACAAGGTGCCACACAAAGGTTGCTGCATAAGATAAAGATGCATGGCATTAAGGGTAAAGTAGTAGCATGGATAGAGGATTGGTTAATTAATAGAAAGCAAAGAGTGGGGATTAATGGGTGTTTCTCTGGTTGGCAATCAGTAGCTAGTGGTGTCCCTCAGGGATCAGTGTTGGGCCCACAATTGTTCACAATTTACATCGATGATTTGGAGTTGGGGACCAAGGGCAATGTGTCCAAGTTTGCAGACGACACTAAGATGAGTGGTAAAGCAAAAAGCGCAGAGGATACTGGAAGTTTGCAGAGGGATTTGGATAGGTTAAGTGAGTGGGCTAGGGTCTGGCAGATAGAATACAATGTTGACAAATGTGAGGTTATCCATTTTGGTAGGAATAACAGCAAATGATAAAATATTAAAACATGCTGCTGTGCAGAGAGATCTGGGTGCGTTAGTGCATGAATCGCAAAAAGTTGGTTTACAGGTGCAACAGGTGATTAAGAAGGCAAATGGAATTTTTTCCTTCATTGCTAGAGGGATGGAGTTTAAGACTAGGAATGTTATGCTGCAATTGTATTAGGTGTTAGTGAGGCCACACCTGGAGTATTGTGTTACGTTTTGGTCTCCTTACTTGAGAAAGGACGTACTGGCACTGGAGGGTGTGCAGAGGAGATTCACTAGGTTAATCCCAGAGTTGAAGGGGTTGGATTATGAGGGGAGGTTGAGTAGACTGGGACTGTACTCGTTGGAATTTAGAAGGATGAGGGGGGATCTTATAGAAACATATAAAATTATGAAGGGAATAGATAGGATAAATGCGGGCAGGTTGTTTCCACTGGCGGGTGAAAGCAGAACTCGGGGGCATAGCCTCAAGATAAGGGGAAGTAGATTTAGGACTGAGTTTAGGAGGAACTTCTTCACCCAAAGGGTTGTGAATCTATGGAATTCCTTGCCCAGTGAAGCAGTAGAGGCTCCTTCGTTAAATGTTTTTAAGATAAAGGGAGATAGTTTTTTGAAGAATAAAGGGATTAAGGGTTATGGTGTTCGGGCCGGAAAGTGGAACTGAGTCCACAAAAGATCAGCCATGATCTCATTGAATGGCGGGCAGGCTCGAGGCGCCAGATGGCCTACTCCTGCTCCTAGTTCTTATGTTCTTATGAGACCTGTCTGTCCGTGGGTCCTGTACACAGTTAAAGTCGCCCCCATGATCAGTCGGTGCATATCTATGTTGGGGATTTCCGCCATGGTCTTCTTTATAAACTCCGTGCCATCCAGGTTGGGAGCGTACACGTTCACCAGGACTACTGGTGCCCCGTCTAGGATACTGCTGACCATGATGTACCTTACCCCTAGGTCCATAACCATCTTTGTTGCCGTGAACCTCGTCCTCTTATTTAGCAAAATGGCTATCCCCTGGCCCTTGTCTCGTAGCAAGATTGGTAGGTCTGTCCTACCCAGATCTTCCTTACCCGCGGTCAGCCCTTCTCCCTCAGGTGCATCTCTTGGAGGAAGACGATGTTGGCTTTCATGTTTTTCAGGTGGGCGAAGAATCTGGATCTTTTCACTGGGCTGTGAAGTCCCCTGATGTTCCAGGTGACTATCCTGATGGGGGTTCTTTGTCCTCCTGCTCCTGTGGGACCTACCATACTTACCTGGTGGACGTACCCCTGCACTCCGGGGTTTTCCTTTGTTATGGGGCCGGCCAAAATGGCCACGGTCACTGTTCTCCCCATGAGTTCGGACCCCTGCATTCCGGAGTTTCCCTTTGTCAAGGGGGAATCCAACATGGCCACCAATTGCGAGTTTGCCACGTGGCTGCGCCTCTGCACGCTGGGATTTCCCTTCGTCCAGGGACCTTCCCAAGTAGTTGCTTGCAGCGTCATTTTATTCCAAGTCGCCACGTGTGGCCTGTGTTCCATTACCATCGTTAGGTACTTACTTTAGCAAGAAGGGTTTGTCCCTAGTGATTCTGGAAGATGTACTTAGCAGTTGCTACTGTGTACTACATCCAAAACTTTCCAGGGTAAGAACTTATCCCTTTTATGGCAAAAGCAAAATCATGCCAATACTGGAAATACAGAACATACTAGAAATACTCTGCAGCTCAGACAGAATCTGTGGCAAGCGAAACAGTTTCAAATCAATGATTTTTGGTCAAAACATCTCTTTTATGGCAATAAGGTTTGTCATAGATCAAAGAATTTACAGTGCAGAAGGAGGCCATTTGGCCCATCGAGTCTGCACCGGCTCTTGGAAGGAGCACCTTACCCAAGGTCAGCACCTCCCCCCTATCCCCATAACCCAGTAACCCTACCCAACACTAAGGGCAATTTTGGACACTAAGGGCAATTTAGCATGGCCAATCCACCTAACCTGCACATCTTTGGACTGTGGGAGGAAACCGGAGCACCCAGAGGAAACCCACGCACACACGGGGAGGATGTGCAGACTCCGCACAGACAGTGACCCAAGCCGGAATCGAACCTGGGGCCCTGGAGCTATGAAGCTATCCACAATGCTACCGTGCTGCCCTCTGTGCTATCCACAATGTTACCGTGCTGCCAGACATGGCTCAGTGGTGTCATGATATGCAAACATGCAGATAATGATATACAGACAGGCAGCTAATGAACACAGAGAACAGGACATGACCAATGAGCAGGCAGGACACTCAGGGATGGTATCTCACTATAAAAGGCATGAGGCATTCACACTCCGCCTCTTTCCACTGATGAACATCTGCAGTGTGAGCCAGGGTGTATGTACAGTAATACACCTCCAGCACGTGGCTAAGAGCTAATCTGGTTCAGTCAGACAGAGTGACCACACTTCAGTTAGCAGAGAGTCGAACTCATAGAGAACTGTGCTACTAGTTCAATAATACAGATTGAACTAACCTCAAGGTCTGGAGTATCTTTTGGTCAAAGCTGCATCCAGTTGCAGCCTGTGTTATCCCAGAGTACATACACATCAAGTGGTAGCACTGAGATTATGTGTTCAAGTCTCACTCTGGAGAGGTAAGCATCGCCAGCCAACGCTCCATTGCAGTACTGTAGGAATGCTGCACGGTTAGAGTGAGATGTTAACCTGAGGAATTGTCTGCTCCCTCAAGTAGATGTCAAAGATCTGAGGGCAGGGGAGTTCTCCCTGGAGCCGTAGCCATTATTAAAGCAACATCAATAAAACAGATTACCTGATCATTATCACCTTGCTGTTTGTGGGAGATTGTTGTGCACAAATTGACTGCCACATTTCCCCAGTTACATTTAAAAAATGCTTAATTGGCTGTGAAAGATTTTGCAATGTCCAGAGGATGTGAAAGGCACAATATAAATGCAAATCTTTCAATGTTGCTTGATTCAACGCAAACTAGTACAATTATTCTTGACAGATGTTCTTCAAAAAATTTAAGAGACGGTTTGTATGTCATAAATATGTGACTGTCTTTGTTGAACTGAACCTATCTTGTCTGATTGCTATCTACCGAACATGACGTAAATGAAATGTTATTCATAGAGCAGGGACGACAAAGCTGCTCTGTAAACATACGTAAGTGTGCATTTATCCCACACGCTCCTTTCAATGTTGGCAACATTTTCAAGATTTCCTGCAATCATCCAGCTTCAATAGTTTATGACTCATAATGAGAACATTGAACAGCAATTTCAGCTCCTAAAAAAGCAAATTAATTTCTAATATTTCTCACCAGCCTTCTGGAACTGTCTTCTCAGGCTGTCCTTTACCAAGTGATAGGGTTGCACCATCTGCTGGAGTCTGACTGCAGACAACTTCCATTGTACGGATGAAAGAACAGCTCTGAGCTTTGATGCTTCATTCCACAGGAGACAGCAACAACACTAGTCAGTCTGAACCACATTGATACATTATTTGCTAGAGCAAACAATTTTATCATTTTACCCCTGCAAAACTGGCATCAGGATGAAAGGGTTTTCTGTATCACAGGCTTCTCCAATCCAGTGGCACCAATGTTGTCAATTGCGCCCCCCCCCCCGCCAACATTTAATACATGGATTTTGTGAAGCGCAAGGACTTCAAGGGTAAAATTGTTTGCTCTGGCAAATAATGTACAGATGGTTAGTGACCATCACCACAGGATCCTGCCCACTTCCCAGGTAAACTGTCGCAGTTTCTTAATTTTAAGAAAATAATTTCAGCTAATTGAAGAACTGAAATTAGGCTTACGATGTCTTGGAAGACCTGTCAGGCCAGGTCACCATTGAGTCAACAATAACTGACTTTAAATGTTTTTTTTCACAGATCTGGGCATTGCTGGCCAGGCTGCATTTGTTCCTCATCCCTAATTTCCCTTGCGAACGTGGTGGTGAGCTGCCTTCTTGAACCTCTGTAGTCCATCTGCTGTCGGTACATCCATAGTGGAGATCACTACACAGTGAGAAATTATCTTGGTTAAGGGCATCTAGATAGAATCAATTTTGGTGGATATGAAATATCAAAGGAAAAGAATCCACTGGTGGGAATATGTGATAGGCTTCCTGACAGTAGATATTTTGTAGTACAGAGTATAACTCAAAAAATAATAGGGGCAGGCCAGAGCCATTTGCCAAAATAGGGTGCATTAAAACTATCCTGTGGGATAATGACCACTCGAACAGATCATTGCTTGCTGTGTATCACACATACTCATGCATGGGCCTCAAAAGTGGCCAGTCTGCCTCAAATTACCAGGGAAGGTATCTGAAAGTTTTGATCAACAGGCAAAGCTAGCCGTTTCCTGCTCCTACTATGAAATGAATGAAAATGAAATGAAATGAAAATCACTTATTGTCACAAGTAGGCTTCAAATGAAGTTACTGCGAAAAGCCCCTAGTCGCCACATTCCGGCACCTGTTCGGGGAGGCTGGTGCAGGAATTGAACCGTGCTGTTGGCATGCCTTGGTCTGCTTTCAAAGCCAGCGATTTAGCTCTGTGCTAAACCAGCCCCAGGAATGAAATGAATGAAAATCGCTTATTGTCACAAGTAGACTTCAAATGAAGTTACTGTGAAAAGCCCCTAGTCGCCACTTTCCGGCGCCTGTTCGGGGAGGCTGTTACGGGAATTGAACCGTGCTGCTGGCTTGCCTTGGTCTGCTTTCAAAGCCAGCGATTCAGCCCTGTGCTAAACAGCCCCTAACTACGCCATAGCAATATAAATGGTATTTTATGCTAACAGGATGCTGCTGTCAAGCAAACAGGAGATTCTGCCTACTGCACAAATGAATAATGTGGTATAGGAATTTATGTGCCCGTTTGATGCCAGGTATGTAGGCCACTGACTGGCAGATCGTATCAAACAGCATATCTCTTCAGCTGATTGCAATGAGCAGGGTCATACACTACCAGCCCATGCCTGCAAAACTCAGAATGTAATGTCTAATGTTAGATGTGATTCTGCGATTGAACAGCACTTGCCAAGAATTACACGTGCTAGTGTGCTAGGAATTACACTAACAATTATTAGTCGGGCTTAAATGTGGCTCACTTACACTTGCTGGAAGCGACATATATTCATACTCAGGGACCTGCCCTCTGCAGGCAAAAGGAACATGTCCAGCCATTGTGCCATTTTTGTATTAAACAAAAGTGTGGTGGGCAACAGTTCCCATGTGCATTCTCCATGGCAACACCTCGACCAATCAGAGTTGACTTGCCAACCAAACAGCTCTCTGGCACACTGGTTAGCACTTCTGCCTCACAGTACCAAGGACCCGGGTTCAATTCCAGCCTTGGGTCACTGTTTATGAGGAAGTTTGTATGTTCTCCCTGTGTCTGCGTGGGTTCCCTCTGGGTGCGCCGGTTTCCTCCCACTGTCCAAAGATGTGCGGGTTAGGTGGATTGGCCATGCTAAATTGCCCCTTAGTGTCCCAAATGCTAGGTGGGCTTAATGGGTTACGGGGATAGGGCGGGGGTTGGGCCGAGGGAAGCCGCTCTTTTAGTGGGAGGGTGTAGACCCGATGGGCCGAATGACCTCCTTCTGTATTGTTGTGATTCTATGATTCTTTTATCATGCTTTTTCTCTCTTTGAAATGTGGTATCCTTGCGTCTGTCCTGATGAATGCAAGATGAAAATCTTTTTCAGTAATACTCAAATCATGGGGCTAGAATTAACGGTACTGCAAATTGTGGGTGATTTTTATGTTCATATAGATTACATGCATCAAATTGGCAAAGGTAACCTGGATAATGAGTTCATAAGAGTGTATTCAGGACAGGTTCTTAGAACAATATGTTCTGGAATCAACCAGGGAACAGGATATTTAATAATAATAATAACCTTTTATTGTCACAAGTATGAAGTTATTGTGAAAAGCCCTTAGTCGCCACATTCCGGCGCCTGTTCGGGTAAGCTGGTACGGGAATTGAACCCACGCTGCTGGCCTTGTACTGCATCATAAACCAGCTATCTAGCCCACTGAGCTAAACCCGCCCTATTTAAGACACGGTAATGTTTAATGAGACAGGATTAATTAATGTCCTCATAGTAAAGTAAGAGTGATCTTAAAACAATAGAATTGCACATTCAGTTTGAGGATGAAAAATGTGGGTGTGAAACTAGAGTCTTAAACTGAAATAAACAAAATTACAAAGGCTGAAGCCAAAATTGGCTAAAGAAGAAGGGGAAAATTGATTAAAAAGTAAGATGGGAGAGATGTAGTGGCAGGCATTTAAAGAGATATTTCATTACTCTCAACATTACGTAATGGTGGCACAGTGTTTAGCACTGCTACCCTATTGCGCCAGGGACCCGGGTTTGAGTCTGGCTTTGTCTATGTAGAGTTTGCATGTTCTCCTCATGTTTGCATGGGACAATAAAACTATTGTCACTTGTTGTAAAAACCCATCTGGTTCATGAACGTCCCTGAGGGAAGGAAATCCACTGTCCTTATCTGGTCTGGCCTACATATGACTCCAGACACACAGAAATGTGGTTTACTCTTAAATACTCTCTGAAATGGCCTAGCAAACTACTCAATTGTATCAAAAGACTACCAAGTCTAAATGGAATGAAACTGGATGGACCACCCAGCATTGTCCTAGGCACTGGGAATAACAAAGGCAAACCAGCCCTGTTGACCCTGCAAAGTCCTCCTCACTAACATCTGTGGCTTCCCAGAAGGAAACAACAGTGAAAACAGGGAAATAAGAATACTGCTCTGACTGTATTTTCTTGTGCCAAAATTGTGAGAGCTTTCTCACATTCTAGTCCAACAGCTTGACATAGTCATACTCTCCGAATCATATCTTGGGAGGGCAGGAGTTGCCCTTGGAGTCCTCAACATCGGCTTTGGACCCCATTAAGCCACATAGCATCAGGTCAAACACGGGCTAGGAAACATCCTGCCGATTAAGACCTCCCACCTCTCCACACTCACTACAGCTGATGAATCAATATTCCTCCACATTGAACACTAATTAGAAGGAACACAGAGAGTGGCAAGAGCACAGAATGTACTCGGGATAGGGAACTTCAATGCTCATCATCAAGAGTGTCTTGATAGCACCACGACAGACCGAGCTGGCCAAGTTCTAAAGGATGTAGTTGCTTGACTGGGTCTGCAGTAGGTGATGAGGGAATCAACAAGAAGGAAACACCTACATGACCTACATGCAAAGCAACCCGCTTGATTCAAACTCTCCACCACCAACGAACAATGGCAGCCGTGTGTATCATCCACAAGATGCACTGCAGTAACTCACCAAGGTTCCTTCGACAGCACCTTCCAAACCCACAACATTACCATCTAGAAGGACAAGAGCAGCAGATACCTGGGAACCTCACCACCTGGAGGTTCCTCTCCAAGTCACTCATCACCCTGACTTGGAAATATATCACCGTACCTTCACTGTTGCTGGGGTAACATCCTGGAACTCCCTCCAGAACAGCAAGTGGGTGTCCCTACACCTCAAGGACTGCAGCAGTTCAAGCAGGCAACTCACCATCATCTTCTGAAGGGCAACAAGGATGGGCAATAAATGCTGGACTAACCAGCGACGCCCACAACCCGTAAATGAAAAAAACCCTCCGATAAACTATATGAAGCCAAACTGTTTGATATGGTCCAGTGTGCACATTGTGTATACCATTCCTTTGCATGAATTCGCAAAATAATTCACATGTAAAAGTAGTGCCATTATCCAAAACAAGTGAAACTGGTAGACCATGAGTTGCAAAAACTTGACGTAGCTTCTCAACTGTCATAGGAGTTGTAACATTACTCATAATATGTGCTTCCCTGATTCATGAGAATCGGGCGCTGTTTTGCTTCATCTTCTATTCCATTTGTAAAAGAGAAATCCTGCAATCTTTCAATGTATTTAGCCCAGTCCTCGCTTCTCTCATCGGACACGCGATCACCCCGAACATAGCCATGGTGCTACTGGCTTGAAATTCCATTGAAAAAATTCACAATGAAAACTAACTGCTCACTCAATGTAACCTCGTGTTGCCACACTGAACATTGCGAAACTTTTTTTATTTTCTTGCCTTTTCCTCCTTGTCACCAAGATGTGGTAACTTGAGACTACAAAGAATATAGTCAAATACATTGTTTAAAAGAAGGAACTTCTTTGTATAAATAAATAATAAAGTCTGACAATAAAAGTAATTTGGCAGAACAGTAGTAACAGTAATAACTATGAAAACAGGAACACTAGTAAAAACAGGTCTTGCTTACAGGCCACCCTCTTGTAGATTGGAAAGCCTTCCAATGCCCGCACCTACTCTAGAACCCTTGACAGATGCCAGTAAAACAATTACTTTGGAAAAAGGTTTATAAGAACACTTTATTCAAAATGACACTCGCTAACAAAGAGGTTCTACAAATATCCCCACCCTCCATGATGGGGAGCCCAGAACATCAGTGTAAAAGATAGGGCTAAAGCATTTGTGACCATCTTCAGCCAGAGGTGCCAAGTGGATGATCCATCTCGGCCTCCTCCTGACGTCCCCAGCATCACAGATGTCAGTCTTCGGCCAAATTAATTCATTCCACGCGATATCAAGAAATGCCTGAAGGCACTGGGCACTGCAAAGGCTACAGGCCCTGACAACATTCCAAAATAGTACTGAAGACCTGTGGTCCTGAACTAGCCAAGCAATTCCAGTACAGCTACAAAACTGGCATCTGCCCAGCAATGTGGAAAATTGTCCAGGTGTATCCTGTAGGTGTGTCCTGTACACAAAGAACAGGACAAATCCAACCAGATCAATTACTGCCCATCACCCGACTCTCGATCATCAGCAACGTGATGGGAGATGTCGTCGACGGATCTGTCAAGTGACAATTACTCAGCAATAGCCTACTTCCTGATGCTCAGTTCGGGTCACTCAGTTCCTGACCTGATTACAGCCTTGATCCAAACATGAACAAACAAAATTGAACTCAAGAGTGTGGTGAGAGTGACTCCCCTTAACATAAAGGTAGCATTTGACCGAGTGTGGCATCAAGTAGCCTTAGCAAAATGGATGTCAATGGGAATTAAGGGAAAAACTCTCCATTGTTTGGAGTCATACCCCGCAGATGGTTGTGGTTGTTGAAGGTCAATTATCTCAGTCCCAGGAAATCGTTGCAAATGTTCCTTGAGGTGGTGCCCCAGGCTCATCCATCTCCAGCTGCTTCATCAATGACTTTCCTTCCATCATACAGTCAAAAGTGGAGATATCACTGATGATTGCACAATGTGCAGCATCATTCATGACTCCTCAGATACTGAATTAGTCTATCCCATTATTCTTTTTTAAAAAATGTTTTTATTCAAAATGTTTCAATAATTTTTACAAACCACTACAAAGGAAAATATAATGCAAAGAGAACAAAACAATATCGGGCAGCACGGTAGCATTGTGGATAGCACAATTGCTTCACAGCTCCAGGGTCCTAGGTTCGATTCCGGCTTGGGTCACTGTCTGTGCGGAGTCTGCACATCCTCCCCGTGTGTGCGTGGGTTTCCTCCGGGTGCTCCGGTTTCCTCCCACAGTCCAAAGATGTGCAGGTTAGATGGATTGGCCATGATAAATTGCCCTTAGTGTCCAAAATTGCCCTTAGTGTTGGGTGGGGTTACTGGGTTATGGGGATAGGGTGGAGGTGTTGACCTTGGTTCAGGTGCTCTTTCCAAGAGCCAGTGCAGACTCGATGGGCCGAATGGCCTCCTTCTGCACTGTAAATTCTATGACAATATGCCAACAAAAACAACTTAACCCTCCAACAAATTAACAATTTAACAAACAAAACAAAACAAGGTGGGGCATATGCCCCTTACAAAGAAAATGAAATCAACCCCCCCACTCACATCCCCCCCCCCCCCACCCCACCTCCTCTGGATTGCTGCTGCTGACCTCCATCTAACGTTCTGTGAGAAAGTCAAGGAACGGTTGCCACCGCCTGGAGAACCCCTGCAAGGACCCTCGCAAGACAAACTTCATCTTCTCCAACCTGAGAAACCCCACCATGTCACTGACCCAAGCCTCTACGCTTGGGGGGCTTTGCGTCCCTCCACATTAACAAGAGCCTTCTCCGGGCTACCAAGGAGGCAAATGTTAGAACTCCGGCCTCTTTCGACTCCTGCACTCCTGGATCATCCGATACCCCAAATATCGCTATCCCCCAGCTCGGTTTTACCCGAGTGTCTAAGACCTTGGACATAGCCTTTGCAAAGCCTTTCCAAAATTCCGTACGTGCCGGGCATGTCCAAAACATATGGGCATGGTTCGCTGGGCTCCTTGAACATCTCACACACACCTGTCCTCTACCCCAAAGAACTTACTCATTCTCGCCCCTGTCATATGCGCCTGGTGCACCACTTTAAACTGAATCAGGCTCAGCCTGGCGCAAGATGAGGAGGAATTGACCCTGCCCAGGGCATCGGCCCACAGGCCCTCATCCAGCTCCTCACCCAGCTCCTCCTACCACTTGCCCTTCAGCTCCTCCACCGAGGCCTCCTCCGCCTCCTGCAGCTCCTGGTATATGTCCGATACTTTGCCATCCCCCACCCACACGCCCGAGACCACCCTGTCCTGTATCCTCCGGGCAGGAGCAGCGGCAATTTCCCACCTGCTTTTTCACAAACGCCCGAACCTGCATGTACCTAAAAGTGTTCCCCGGGGGCAACCCAAATTTCTCCTCCAGCGCCCTCAGACTGGCAAAGGTCCCATCGATAAACAAGTCCCCCATCCTTTTGATTCCCGCCCTGTGCCAGCCCAGGAACCCGCCGTCTATCCTACGTGGAACAAACCTGTGGTTGTTCCCCCCCCCCAATCCGGACTGCGCTCCAAAAACAGTCTCTTAACCCGCGGGGCCTTATTTGCCCACACAAATCCCGTAATAATCCTTTTTACCTGCTTGAAAAAAGACTTGGGGATGAGAATGGGCAGGCACTGGAAGACTAACAAGAACCTAGGAAGGACAGTCATCTTTACGACCTGCACCCTGCCCGCCAGGGAGAGTGGCAGCATGTCCCACCTCCTAAAGTCTTCCTCCATCTGATCTACCAGCCGCGCTAAATTGAGCTTGTGCAAGACCCCCCAGCTCTTGGCCACCTGGATGCCCAAGTACCGAAAGCTCCTCTCCACCATCTTGAGCGGTAGCTCTCCCAACCTCTTCTCCTGGCTCCTCGCATGCACCACAAAAAGCTCGCTTTTTCCCACATTTAGCTTGTATCCCGAGAAGTCTCCAAAATCCCTAAGTATCCACATGACCTCCCCCATCCCCTCCACCAGATCCGCAATGTACAGAAGCAGGTCATCCACATACAGTGAAACACGGTGCCCCCCCCCCCCCCCCCGAACCAACCCCCTCCAGTTTCTGGACTCCCTCAACGCCATGGCCAGCGGCTCAATTGCCAGGGCAAACAGCAGGGGGGACAAGGGGCACCCCTGCCTCATTCCATGATATAGTCTAAAGTACCCCGACCGCCGCCGGTTCGTCGAAACACTCGCTACCGAGGCCTGATACAACAATTTGACCCACCCTATGAATTCCTCCTCAAACCCAAATCTGCCTAACACCGCCCACAGGCACTCCCACTCCACCCGGTCAAAGGCTTTCTCCGCGTCCACTGCCGCTACCACTTCTACGTCCCCACCCTCCGAGGGCATCATGATCACATTCAGAAACTTCCGCACATTCGTCTTCAGCTGCCTGCCCTTCACAAACCCCGTCTGATCCTCATGAATCACTCCCGGGACACAGTCCTCAATCCTAGTGGCCACCATCTTGGCCAACAGCTTGGCATCCACATTAAGGAGCGAAATCGGCCTATAGGAGCCGCATTGCAGTGGGTCCTTATCACGCTTGAGGATAAGCAAGATCGGAGCCTGCGACATCGTCGGGGGAAGGATTCCCTTTTCCTTAGCCTCATTAAAAGTTCTCAACAGCAACGGGCCCAACAGCTCCGAGAATTCCCTATAGAACACTACGGGAAACCCATCCGGCCCCGGGGCCTTGCCCGCCTGCATACTCACCAACCCCTTAATTAGTTCCTCCATCTCAATCGGGGCCCCCAATCCCTCTACCCGCCCTTCCTCCACCTTTGGAAACCTCAGTTGGTCCAGGAACTGCCTCATCCCCTCCCATCCCTCCGGGGGTTCTGACTCGTATAATTTACCATAAAAGTCCTTAAAGACCTTGTTTATCTTAGCTGAGCTCGGCACCATGTTTCCACCCCCCCCCCCCCCCCCCCATCTCCAATTCCCCCAATCTCCCTGGCCGCCTCCCTCTTCCGCAGTTGATGCACCAGCATCTGACTTGCCTTCTCCCCATACTCGTACACTGCTCCCTGTACCTTCCTCAACTGGGCGTCAGCCTTCCCCGTGGTTAGCAAGTCAAACTCTGTTTGAAGGCTCCGGCGCTCCTTCAACAACCCCTCCTCGGGGGATTCCACATACCTCCTATCCACCCTCAGTATCTCCCCCACCAACCTCTCCCTCTCCATCCTCTCCCTCTGCTCTCTGTGGGTCCTGATTGAGATTAGCGCCCCCCTGACCACTGCCTTCAGCGCCTCCCAGACCACACTCACCGACACCTCCCCATTATCAATGGCCTCCACATATCTTCGGATGCATCTCCGGACCCGCCCACAGATCTCCTCGTCCTCCAGTAGTCCCACGTCCATTCGCCACAGCGGGCGTTGGCCTCTCCTCCCCCATCCCCAGCTCCACCCAGTGCAGAGCATGGTCCGAGATCACAACGGCTGAGTACTCCGCCCCCTCCACTCTCGGAATTAGCGCCCTGCTTACCACGAAAAAATCTATCCGCGAGTAAGCCTTGTGTACATGGGAGAAGAAGGAAACCTCCTTCGCCCTTGGCCTGGCAAATCTCCACGGATCCACACCCCCCATCTTGTCCATGAACCCTCTCAGGACCTTGGCCGCTGCCGGCCTCTTACCCGACCTCGACCTAGACTGATCCAATGTCGGGTCCAGGACCGTATTAAAGACCCCCCCCCCCCACCCCCATTACCAAGCTACCTGACTCCAGATTCGGAATCCGGCTCAGCATCCGCTTCATGAACCCTGCATCATCCCAGTTCGGAGCATACACATTCACTAGCACCACCCGGGCCCCCTGCAGCCTGCCACTCACCGTAAGATAACAACCCCCCTTAACTGCCACACTACCCACCGCCTCAAATGCCACCCGCTTACTCACCAAGATTGCGACCCCCCTGTTCTTCGCGTCCAGTCCTGAGTGAAAAACCTGTCCCACCCATCCCTTTCTCCGGTTTGATCTGCGATCTTCAGGTGTGTTTCCTGTAGCATGGCTACGTCTGCCTTTAGCCCCTTTAAGTGCGAAAACACCCAGGCCCTCTTGACCGGCCCACTCAGGCTCTCACGTTCCACGTGATCAGCCGGATCGGAGGGCTAACCCCCCACCTCACCAACTAGCCATCTCCTTTTTTAGGCCAACACGTGCCCGCGCCTCCCGCACCCTCCAGCCCCCCAGGCGGAGGCTCCCCGCCCCGACTCTCCCCCTTACCATCAATTCCCCCTCAGTCAGCACAGCAGCAGCCCAGTCCCTCCCCCGCCTCCCCTGGCCAAGCAACTGCTTAACCCACCTGCCCCCCCATTGCACTCCCTTAAGTCAACTACTCATGCTGACCCCGGCCGCTCCCGCCTCAACCTCTAATCCCCCTGTGGATTCCCCATCCAAATCTCCAGCCCCCCCCACCCCCCCCCCACCTAAGTGGGGTAGAGAAAGTCCCTCCCCTACACCCCGTATGAGCCAATGCGGACATCGAACACAGTACCGTCCCCCGCTTCAGGTACCGCCCCCACCATTTCGCGGGAAAAACTGCCTGGGCCGACCCCACCCCCTGTGACGCAGCTCCACTCAACTTTAACCGCACCCAAATCCCCGAGGGCCCCGGGCCACGGGGTCACAAAGACACAAGAAAACGCGGGGAAAACCCCACCCAAACACTGTCCCATCCCCCTCAGCAACAACCCCCATAACATACTGTAATCCATTAACTCGAGTCCAACTTCTCACTCTTGATGAAAGTCCACGCCTCATCCGGCATATCAAAATAATGGTGTTGGTCCTGGCATGTGACCCACAGCTCGCCGGCTGTAGTAGCCCGAACGTCACCCCCTTCCCGTGGAGGACCGCCTTGGCCCGATTGAATCCTGCACGCTTCTGGGCCAGCTCTGCACTCCAGTCCTGATAAATCCAGACCTTGGTGTTCTCCCACCTGTTGGTCCGTTCCTTCTTCACCCATCGCAGGACACACTCCCTTTCAGTGAAGCGGTGGAACCTTACCACCATAGCCCTCGGCGGCTCGTTTGCCCTTGGCCTCCTTGCCAGGACTCGATGCGCCCCATCCAGCTCCAGGGGCCTCGGGAAGGCCCCCACGCCCGTCAGCGTACTCAGCACCCTGGTCACATACGCGTCAGAATCCGACCCCTCCACGCCTTTAGGGAAACCCAGAATCCGCAGGTTCTGCCTCCTTGACCTATTCTCCAGGTCCTCCAGCTTCTCCTGCCATTTTTTGTGCAGCGCCTCGTGCACCTCCACTAACCGCCAGGCCCAGAATCTCGTCCTCATTATCAGAGGCCTTCTGCTGCACCTCCTTGATCGCCGTCCCCTGCATCTTCTGGGTCTCCACCAGCCTTTCAATCGACGCCTTCATAGGGGCCAACATCTCCGCCTTCAAGTCAGCAAAGCAGCTTCTTAAAAACCCCTGCTGCTCCCGGGACCACTGGGCCAACGCCGTCTGATCCCTGCCCGCCGTCATCTTGTTTTTTCGCGCCCGTTCTCCTCTCTTCTCTAAAGCCACTTTTTTGACCGCTCCACTCCTGGTCCACTCCATACAATGCTGGGGGACCCTCACTGTTTCCTTCCCACACCGGAATCGTCGTCCAAATGCCGCTGGAGCTCCTTAAAAGGGCCCAAAAGTCCATAATCGGCGGAAGCTGCCGACCGTGCGACCTACCTAGGCATAGCCGCAACTGGAAGTCCCCCATATTCTTTTTTTTAATTATTACTTTATCAGAGTTACAAAGCCAGAGCTCAGAGTGTGGAAGGAGCGAACCCAAATCCAGCTCCTTGTCTGCTCCAAAAAACAATTCAAATTGAATCCAATTCATGGTCTCCACAAGAGAGACATACCAGATCCAGGCATGACACCTGACCTCTCGCTCACCTTAGCCAAAAGGCCGAGAAGCTGTGTCCATGCCCATATTCAACAAGTCCTGGACTACATTCATCATGGGCTGACATGTGGCAAGTAATAGTCACAGCACACAAATGCAAGGCAATGACCATCTCCAGCAAGAGAGAATCTAATCATCTCCCCTTGACACTGAATGGCATTACCATCGCTGAAACCACACTAGCGCTCTCCTGGGGATTGCCATTGACCAGAAACTGAATAGGCCATATAAATACTGTGGCTGCAAGAGCAGGTCAGAGGCTAGGATATCTGCGGCATGTAACTCACCTCCTGACTCCCCAAAATTTGTCCACCGTCTACAAGATACAATCAAGAGTGGAATATTCTCCACTTGCCTGAATGAATGCAGCTCCAAAAGCACTGAAGAGGCTCGACACCATCCAGGATAAGGCAGCCCATTGATTGTGTAGCGCACAATGACTTACAAGAGACGAGAAGCGATGAAGTCGATCGAGGCTTTATTAAGCAAGACTTGTCCCCAGCAGCTCAGCAACAGAATAAGGCTGTGGGGAGAAGCTCGGGCTCTTATACTCCGCCTTCAGGGCGGAGCCAGAAGTCGGCAGATCCAACCAGGACCCGGGACCTGACAGCCAATAGCCTCTCGGCTTCACAGGTACCACATTACCCCTAATACATACCACCACATTCACCCCTTGTTAATAAAGAACCCGGCAGGGTGGTGGTTCGCATGGTGGTAAGGGTTTACAAGGCTGGCCCTGGAACAAATTTTGGACTGTTAATACAGCTTTAACCCTACACTGGGCTATGTACAAGTTTGTGAGAACTATTTACAATACAAGCAAAAAAACTTTGTTACAACAACATTCTTGCTTTTCTTGGTGTCATGCGGATTCCACGAGTCTAGCGGGTGGTCTGGTCTTCCTCGTTGATCGCCACAGCCCCGGTGGTGGTGCAGGTGCTTGCTCGGGTGTTGTCGTCTCCGGGAGCGTTTTGCTGTTTGTTCCTGTTTTACTCCTGGGCGGGCACGGGAGGAGGACCGATACCCCCGGGAAGGGGGCAGTCACGGGGTGCGCCGGTGGCAGGGAGGGGGTGATTGGTGTCGGGGGTATGTGTGTGTTGCCGGCGGGCGCCAGGTCCCGCAGGGAGACCGTGTCCTGTCGGCCGTCGGGGTACGCCACATAGGCGTACTGTGGGTTCGCGTGGAGAAGGTGGACCCTCTCGACCAACGGGTCCGATTTGTGCGCCCGCACATGTTTCCGGAGCAAGATGGGTCCTGGGGCCGCCTGCCAGGTTAGCAGCGACGTTCCGGAGGAGGACTTCCTGGGGGAGACAAGGAGGCGCTCATGAGGCGTTTGGTTAGTGGTGGTACACAGCAGCGACCGGATGGAGTGGAGAGCATCCTGAGTACCTCCTGCCACCGGGAAACTGGGAGATCCCTGGACCGTAGGGCCAGTAGGACGGTCTTCCAGACCGTGCCGTTCTCCCTCTCTACTTGCCCGTTCCCCCGGGGGTTGTAGCTGGTCGTCCTGCTCGAGGCTATGCCCTTGCTGAGCAGGAACTGGCGCAGCTCGTCACTCATGAAGGAGGACCCCCTGTCGCTATGGATATACACGGGGAAACTGAACAGTGTGAATATGGTGCCAAGAGCTTTAATGACTGTGGCCGCTGTCATGTCGGGGCAGGGGATGGCGAAGGGGAAACGGGAGTACTCGTCCACCATGTTCAGGAAGTACGCGTTGCGGTCGGTGGAGGGGAGGGGCCCTTTGAAATCCAAACTGAGGCGTTCAAAGGGGCGGGAAGCCTTGATCAGGTGCGCTCTATCCGGCCTGACAAAGTGCGGTTTGCACTCTGCGCAGATGTGGCAGTTCCTGGTGACTGTACGGACCTCCTCCACAGAGTAGGGGAGGTTGCGGGACTTTACGAAATGGTAGAATCGAGTGACCCCCGGGTGGCAGAGGTCCTCGTGGAGGGCTTGGAGGCGGTCTATTTGTGCGTTGGCACATGTGCCGCGGGATAGGGCATCGGACGGCTCGTTCAGCTTTCCGGGACGGTACAAGATCTCATAGTTAAAGGTGGAGAGATCGATCCTCCACCTTAAGATCTTGTCATTCTTAATTTTGCCCCGCTGTGCCTTATCGAACATAAAGGCTACCGACCATTGGTCGGTGAGGAGAGTGAATCTCCCGCCGGCCAGGTAATGCCTCCAATGTCGCACAGCTTCCACTGTGGCTTGGGCTTCCTTTTCCACTGAGGAGTGGCGGATTTCTGAGGCGTGGAGGGTCCGGGAGAAAAAAGTCACGGGTCTGCCCGCTTGGCTAAGGGTGGCCGCCAGAGCTACATCGGATGCGTCGCTCTCGACCTGGAAGGGGAGGGACTCGTCGATGGCGCGCATCGTGGTCTTTGCGATATCCGCTTTGGTGCGGCTGAAGGCCTGGCGAGCCTCTGTCGACAGGGGGAAGGTCGTGGTCTGTATTAGCGGGCGGGCCTTGTCTGCGTACTGGGGGACCCACTGGGCGTAATATGAAAAGAAGCCTAGGCATCGTTTCAGGGCTTTAGAGCAGTGGGGGAGGGGAAATTCCATAAGGGGGCGCATGCGTTCGGGGTCGGGGCATATTACTCCATTGCGCACTACGTATCCCAGGATGGCCAAACGGTTTGTGCTAAAAACGCAGTTCTCCTCGTTATATGTGAGGTTCAGGGCGTTAGCGGTCTGGAGGAATTTTTGGAGGTTGGCGTCGTGGTCCTGCTGATCGTGGCCGCAGATGGTTACGTTGTCGAGATATGGGAATGTGGCCTGCAACCAGTGCTGGTCAACCATTCGGTCCATCTCCCGCTGGAAGACCGAGACCCTGTTCGTGACGCCAAATGGGACCCTTAGGAAGTTGTATAGCCGCCCGTCTGCCTCGAAGGCGGTGTACTTGCGGTCACCTGGGCGGATGGGGAGCTGGTGGTAGGCGGACTTGAGGTCCACGGTGGAAAAGACCTTATACTGAGCAATCCGATTGACCATGTCGGATATGCGGGGGAGAGGGTACGCATCTAGCTGCGTGTACCTGTTGATGGTCTGACTATAGTCTACGACCATCCTTTGCTTCTCCCCGGTCTTTACGACTACCACCTGGGCTCTCCAGGGTCTATTGCTGGCCTGGATTATGCCTTCCTTCAGCAACCGCTGGACTTCAGACCGGATAAATGTCCGGTCCTGGGCACTGTACCGTCTGCTCCTAGTGGCGACGGGTTTGCAATCCGGGGTGAGGTTTGCAAACAAGGATGGCGGTTCAACCTTGAGGGTTGCGAGGCCGCAGATAGTGAGTGGGGGTATTGGGCCGCCGAATTGGAATGTTAGGCTCTGAAGGTTACATTGGAAGTCTAATCCCAGTAATGTGGGCGCGCAGAGTTGGGGAAGGACGTAGAGCCTGTAGTTCTTAAACTCCCTCCCTTGCACCGTTAGGTTTGCGATGCAGAACCCTTTGATCTCCACTGAGCGGGATCCTGCAGCTAGGGAAATCTTTTGCGTGCTTGGATGGATGGTCAGAAAACACCGTCTTACCGTGTCTGGGTGAATAAAACTTTCAGTGCTCCCGGAGTCGATCAGGCATGGCGTCTCGTATCCGTTGACCAGCACCGTTGTTGTCGTCGTCTGGAGCTTCCAGGGCCGCGATTGATCCAGTGTCACCGAAGCCAGTCGTGGTAGCAGTGTCGCAGCATCTTCGTCGGATCCCGTGGAGCCGTCGATGCTAGGGTCCTTTGTTGTCAACCAAGATGGTGGCGTCCATGAATCGCACGCGGCCGGGGGTGGACAAAATGGCCACCCCCATGGGTCGCACGTGGTCGGGGGTGGACAAAATGGCCACCCCCATGAATCGCACGTGGCTGGGGGGTCACAAGATGGCGGTGCCGATCCTCCCCTTGTGGTGCCCGGGACCCAAAATGGCGGCGCCCACGGGTCGCACACGGGGCGCTGGGGGGGTTGGGGGGTGTTCGGGATCTGTTGTCCTCGTTCTTCTCCGGGGATTGCGGCGACCCCCCGGGACCGGCACACTGCCGTGAAATGGCCCTTTTTGCCGCAGCTCTTACAAGTAGCTGTGCGGGCCGGGCAGCGCTGCCGGGGGTGTTTCACTTGTCCGCAAAAATAGCAGCGGGCCCCCCCGGGATGGTCTGGCGCTTTAATCGCGCAAGCTTGCGGGGGGGGGGTGGGGTGCCGGGGAGTTGGTCGCGACGGGGGTCCACGGAGCCCAAGGGGCTGCCGCGCGGTCGGGGCTGTAGGCGCGGGCGTTTTGGGAGGCCACATCAAGGGAGGCTGCGAGGGCCCGTGCCTCTGAGAGTCCTAGCGACTCTCTTTCTAAAAGTCTCTGACGGATTTGGGGAGAGTTCATACCTGCCACGAATGCATCACAAATTAGCAGGTCTGTGTGTTCGATCGCGTTCACCGGCGGGCAGTTGCAGCCTCGTCCCAAAATTAGCAGCGCGCCGTAGAATTCCTCGAGCGATTCTCCGGGAACTTGCCGTCTCGTCGTGAGTTGGTGGCGCACGTAGACCTGGTTTACGGCCCTTCAGCAATGCGAGCGCCGTCGGGAAATCCTCTGCGTCTTCTATAAACGATTAAATCTCCGGGCGTACCCTCGAATGCAGGACCTGCATTTTCTGCTCTTCTGTGATCCGGCCGGGGGCCGTTCGGAGGTAGCCTTCAAAGCATGCTTGCCAGTGTTTGAATACGGCTGTCGGGTTCGCTGCGTGGGGGCTGATCCGCAGGCACTCCGGGGCGATCCGAAGCTCCATAGTCTTTTAAGCTCGCTTAATAAATTGTAGCGCACAATGACTTACGCGAGACGAGAAGCGATGAAGTCGATCTAAGCTTTATTAAGCGAGACTTGTCCCCAGCAGCTCAGCAACAGAATAAGGCTGCGGGAAGAAGCTCGGGCTCTTATACTCCGCGGAGCCAGAAGTCGGCAGATCCAACCAGGACCCGAGACCTGACAGCCAATAGCCTCTCGGCTTCACAGGTACCACATTACCCCTAATACATACCACCACAGATTGGCAGTCCATCCACTGTGATAAGTAGATCGTCATCTGTATTACCATCTGTATGTAAATAATTATATATGATTAGCTGTTGTAGTTCCAGCATCCGACCAGCAAGTGGTGCGAGTATGTGGTCCGTGACCGGGAGACACTATGTTTTCCGGGGGAAGGTGTCAGTAAGGAGTTTGTAGCAGTTGCATATTAGAGTAGCTCTGTAGTATCTTACTTAGTGTAAGTTAATGTTAGACCATTATTTCCAACTGTATTGATCTTCGACATTTTAGTAATTCGTTAGTGTAGTGTTAGTACTAAATAACTTTGTTTATAAAACAAAGTCTTTGTTCACACTACAATATCAAGATTCAACACCAGCCCAATCAAAGAACATAGAAGGAACTTAAGGTAGGAGTTAGGAAGGTTAAAAGGGGTTGTGAAATGTCATTGGCGAACAGGAATAAGGAAAATCCTAAGGCATTTTATACACATGTAAAGAGCAAGCGGGTTTCCAGAGAGAGGGTTGGTCCATTCAAGGATATTGGAAGGAATCTATGTATGGAACCAGAGGAAATTGGCGAGATACTAAATGAATACTTTGCCTCAGTATTCACCAAAGAGAAGGACTTGGTGGATGAGGAGTATAGGGTAGAGTATGTAGATATTCTGAATCATGTTGATATTAATAAAGAGGAGGTGTTGGACATCTTAAAAAGCATTAAAGTAGATAAGTCCCCAGGGCCTGATGGATGTACCCCAGAGTACTAAGGGAGGCAAGGAAGGAAATTGCTGGAGCCTTGACAGTATTCTTTGTATCTTCAGAGGACTGGAGAGTAGCCAATGTTGGTCCATTGTTTCAGAAGGGCAGCAGGAATAATCCAGGAAATTATAGGCTGGTGAGCCTTATGTCAGTAGGGAAATTATTGGAAAAGATTCTTAGAGACAGGATTTACTCACATTTGGAAACAAATGGAGTTATTAGTGATGGACAGCATGGTTTTGTGGAGGGGAGGTCGTGCCTCACTAATTTGACTGAGTTTTTTGAAGAAGTGACAAAGATGATAGATGAGGGAAAGGCAGTAGATGTTGTATACATGGACCTCAATAAAGCCTTTGACAAGATCCCTCATGGTAGACTGGTACAAAAGGTGAAGCCACATGGGATCAGAGGAGAGCTGGCAAGTTGGATACAGAACTGGCTTGGGCACAGAAGAAATGAAAACCACTTATTGTCACAAGTAGGCTTCAAATGAAGTTACTGTGAAAAGCCCCTAGTCGCCACATTCCGGCGCCTGTTCGGGGAGGCTGGTACGGGAACAATGGGTAGCAGTAGAAGGATGCTTTTCTGAATGAAAGACTGTGACTAGCGGTGTTCCAAGGGATCAGTTCTGGGACCTTTGTTGTTCATAGTGTATATAAATGATTTGGAAGAAAATGCAGTAGGTCTGATTAGTAAGTTCGCAGACAACACAAAAATTGGTGGAGTTGTGGATAGTGGAGAGGATTGTCAGAGGTTACAGCAGGATATAAATTGGTTGGAGTCTTGGGCGGAGAAATGACAGATGGAGTTTAATCCGGACAAGTGTGAGGTAATGCACTTTTGAAGGTCCAATGCATGTAGGAATTACACAGTAAACGATAGAACTCTTGCGAGTATTGACAGGCAGAGAGAACTGGGCGTGCATGTCCACCGATCACTGAAAGTGGAAACGCAGGTGGATAAGGTGGTCAAGAAGGCATACGGCATGCTGGCCTTCATCGGTCGGGACATTCAATATAAAAATGGGCATGTTGCAGCTATACAGGACCTTAGTTAGGCCTCATTTGGAATATTGTGTACAATTCTGGTCGCCACACTACCAGAAAGATGTGGATGCTTTGGAGAGGGTACAGAAGGGGTTTACTAGGATGTTGCCTGGCATGGAGGGCATTAGCTATGAGGAGAGGTTAGATAAACTCGGTTTTTTTCTCACTGGAACGATGGAGGTTGAGAGGTGACCTGATAGAGGTCTACAGATTATGAGTGGCATGGACAGAGTGGATAGTCAGATACTCTTTCCTAGAAGAGTCAAGTATTAGGGGACATAGGTTTAAAGTGGGTGGGGAAAAGTTTAGAACAGATGTGCGAGGCAAGTTTTTTACACAGAGTGTGGTAAATATATGGACGTGCTGCCTGGGGAGGTGGTGGGAGCAGGTACGATAGTGGCATTAAAGGGGCATTTAGACAAATATATGAATAGGGTAGGAATGGAAGGATACGGACTCCGTAAGTGCAGACGATTTTAGTTTAGGCAGGTACCATGGTCGGCGCAGGTCTGGAGGGACGAAGGGCCTGTTCCTGTGCTCTGGTCAGACCCTATTTGGAGTATTGTGAGCAGGCCTGGGTAGAGTGGGCATGGAGAGGATGTTTCCACTTGTAGGAAAAGCTAAAAGCAGAGGACACAATCTCAGACTAAAGGGACGGTCCTTTAAAACTGAGATGAGGAGGAATTTCTTCCGCTAGAGGCTGGTGAATCTGTGGAACTCTTTGCTGCAGAAGGCTGTGGAGACCAAATCACTGAGTGTCTTTAAGACAGAGATAGATAGGTTCTTGATTAATAAGGGGATCAGGGATTATGGAGAGAAGCCTGGAGAATGGGGCTGAGAAACTATCAGCCATGATTGAATAGCAAAGCAGACTCGATGGGCCGAGTGGCATAATTCTGCTCCTATGACTTATGGGCGGAATTCTCTGCAATCGGTGCGATGTCCGCCGACTGGCACCAAAAACGGCGCGAATCAGCCCGGCATCGCGCCGCCCCAAAGGTGCGGAATCCTCCCATCTTGAGCGGCCGAGCCCTAACCTTGAGGGGCTAAGCCTGCGCTGGACTGATTTCCGCCCCACCAGCTGGCAGGAAAAGCCTTTGGTGCCCCGCCAGCTGGCGCGGAAATGACTTTGCCGGGCGGCGCATGCGCGGGAGCGTCAGTGGCCGCTCACGGCATCCCCGCGCATGCTCAGTGGAGGGGGTCTCTTCCGCCTCCGCCATGGTGGAGACCATGGCGAAGGCGGAAGGAAAAGAGTGCCCCCACGGCACAGGCCCGCCTGTGGATTGGTGGGCCCCGATCACGGGCCATGCCACCGTGGGGGCACCCCCCGGGGCCAGATCGCCCCGCGTCCCCCCCAGGACCCCAGAGCCCGCCCGCGCCGCCTTGTCCCGCCGGTAAGGTAGGTGGTTTAATCCACGCCGGCGGGACAGGCATTCCAGCAGCGGGACTTCGGCCCATCCGGGCCGGAGAATCGCGGGGGGGGGGGGGGGCGGGCGGCAACTGGCGCGGCGCGATTCCTGCCCCCGCCGAATATCCGGTGCCGGAGAATTCGGCAACCGGCGGGGGCGGGATTCACGCCAGCCCCCGCCGATTCTCTGACCCGGCGGAGGGTCGGAGAATCGGTCTATGGTCTTATGGATGTTTGGCAACCTTTGATGCCTGAACAGTGTGCCTGAACTCTGAGAGTCAGCACCATAGAGGCAGCTGCCAACAGTCAACCACTAAAGAGCAGGGCTTCACCACTGAGGATCCTTTCATGGCTGAAGAGTAAATGTCTGGGTGGACGGAGGACAGCTGGGCACAGTTTTCCTAATGTTGCTGGCAGAAGATTGTCTAGGAGCTCCTGATCTGGCTGGGGGTGAGTGTGCAGAGTGAGGTCAGCCAGCACAACTGGTTTGCTGGATGGTACGCAGAGAAAGCGGGACAGTCTTGGAAAGGATGGGGGAGGCCTGGGGGATTTGAGGGTCCCGGGATGGAAGCTCTAACTAATAGTCAGTCTCTGTCCTTCTCTAATTCCTTCCAGGTACAAATACGCTTGCTGTTGTAGATCCAATGGAGGCTGCTCTCGCTGTGCTTGTCGCAGCCGAGGCGGGCAGACGCCAAAGACGGCAGCAAGGCCAACGCAGGCTGAAGGAGGCACCACATGTACAAGGGGCCGTCGCACACCCTGATAACCTGGCCACCCATCAGGCTGAGGAGGGGACCAGAAGGGGAGGCCATCAGCGGCCCAAGGTGTCCAGGCGTTGCTGGTCCTTCCATGAGGTGCCTGGCAGCATATGCCACAGAAGACTGCGCTTCAGCAGATACACAGTACGGTACCAGTGTCACATCCTCGCGGACATGGCACCCCATGGAGGAGGAGGACGATGAGCCACGAATGGCCATGAGGGTCACTGCAACCCTAAAATGTTATGCCACTGGGTCATTCCAGGTCTTGAGCAGGGGCCTGTGTGGCATTTCACAGGTTACAGCCCTCAGTTGCACTCAGGGGGTGACGGATGGTCTGTTTGCCCGGGCACCCGACTACATCATCTTCGACCTGGACCAGGCCCACCAAGATGCCGAACTGCAGGATTCGCCACCATCGCTGGGATGCCCTAGGTCCAGGGGGCCATCGGTGGCAAGCATGTCACCCTGTGAGTGCCATGGCGTCAGGGAGTGCCCTCTATTAACAGCAAGGGGTTCCACTCCCTGAATGTTCAGATCCTGTGCGACCACTGCCTCAGGATCATGCACATATGTGCCCGCTGTCATGATATTCAAACACACACATCATGATGGACACACTAACAGGCAAATCAGAGTACACAACACCACAACCAATCACAGACAAGAACACCAACCACATAAAAAGCACGAGCACGACACCTGGAGGTCAGTAGGGCTGGGGAGAAGGAAACAAGAAAGAGCTGTTGAAACACCACAAGCAGGGAGCCCCCCACGTGCAGAGTGCAAAGACCAAGTTGTAAATAGTGAGTTTAAATAAAGAAGCGTTGTACCATATGCAACTGTGTTGGCTCATCTGTGTGTCAGAACACCCAACACCACATGGTACAGGAGTGGATCGATACCTGCCTACCAACCTGCCATTCTGGACATGGACCACACCGGCAAACCGCAGCCGATGCAAGTCACGGGGAACCTAGGCACCAACTGGAAGCTCTACAGGCAGCGATTTGACCTGTACATCCGTGCCACCGAAAAACAGAATGCCTCGGATGATTCGAAGATTGCAATGCTCCTCTTCTACGCAGGCCCCCACCCAAACGATGTCTTTAATTCACTGGTGTTCGAAGAAGGCGAAAACCAGGCCAAATATGACACGGTCATCCTCAAACTGGACCAGCACTTTCAAACTGAAGTAAACAAAACTTTCGAAAGATACATCTTTCAGCAACGCCTGCAAGGTAAGGAGGAGCTTTTTCACCCCTTTTTGACGCACCTCCGGATTCTAGCGCAGTCCTGCGGTTACGGCACCACCACAGAGTCCATGATCAGGGACCAAACGTTTGCTCGCCATGGCATTCCAAGGACTGTCATGTCAGACAATGGACCTTGTTTTGCCAGCCGTGAATGGTCGTCCTTTGCCGCAGCATATGGTTTCACTCATGTGACATCCAGCCCTCTGCATCCACAATCGAACGGGAAGGCTGAAAAGGGTGTCCACATCGCAAAGCGGCTCCTGTGCAAGGCGGCTGATGCCGGATCGGACTTTAACCTTGCCTTGCTGGCCTATCGATCGGCCCCGTTATCCACGGGCCTCTCGCCAGCGCAGCTACTAATGGGTCGCTCCCTCAGGACGACGGTACCTTCCGTCCTGGCACCGACAACAGACCATGAGGCGGTTCTTCGGAACACGCAACTGCAGCGTGATCGCCAGAAAGGTCGGTACGACACACGAGCGACGGACCTGCCCCCCCTGTCCTCCGGAGACAAAGTACGCGTCCATCAACCGTATGGTGGCTGGTCAGCACCGGCCGAAGTCCTCCGACAAGTGGCTCCCCGCTCGTTCCTGGTTCGCATGCCGGATGGTTCCGTGCGTCGCCGCAATCGGCGCGCCCTTCGCCGACTTCCACGCTCACAGCCACACAACACGCCAGATCCTCAACAGGCTTCCGAGGATGACTTTGTGGAGCTGCCGCACATCACGCCCTTTCCATCGCCACCCATGGCCATGCCTGCACAGCAGCCGGTGGTTCTTGATCCACCCTTAAGGCGGTCAACCCGAATTCGTCGCAAACCCATTAGAATGGACTTATAATACAGTTCATATGTTTAATAAGTTGGACAATTTTACATGATAACCTGTTGTTGTTTATCGTTCCAGATGTCGTCTGACTGGACAACTGTTCAAATTTTTTTTTCTTCTTCTCTCGTTCGCATTTCTGTTATGTTATGGTACAACTGGATTCATGTGACGCACTCGACATCGCCCCATGTACATAGTTCCGTCATAGACACATGCTGCACACGACACACACACACTCTTAGATGCACTCACGTCACGATCATATTTATTACCACGTAGGCACATATCTTTGTAAAAAGGGGGGATGTCATGATATTCAAACACACACATCATGATGGACACACTAACAGGCAAATCAGAGTACACAACACCACAACCAATCACAGACAAGAACACCAACCACATAAAAAGCACGAGCACGACACCTGGAGGTCAGTAGGGCTGGGGAGAAGGAAACAAGAAAGAGCTGTTGAAACACCACAAGCAGGGAGCCCCCCACGTGCAGAGTGCAAAGACCAAGTTGTAAATAGTGAGTTTAAATAAAGAAGCGTTGTACCATATGCAACTGTGTTGGCTCATCTGTGTGTCAGAACACCCAACACCACACCCGCTATCCAGGAAGCGTGCACGACAGCTACATCTTAGGGCACTTGGAGATCCCCAGTGTCTTCGAGGACCACCCCAGGGTGACGGCTCGACTGGTGGAGACAAGGTATACCCACTAAGCTAATAGCTGATGATGCCGGTGCGGAGGCCTTAGACCGAGGCAAAGACTTTTTATAATGAGGGCCATGTTGCCATCTGTGCTGCTGGCACAGCAGCGGGTCAACATGCTGAATGAGGAGGAGGACCAGGAAGGGATGGAAGACGATCCGGAGGATGGAAGACAGGCGGTGTGTGGCAAGGGTCTGACATGTCAAGCAGAGCAGGGATGCCCTCTTTGTCTCCAGATTCTCCTGGGACAAAGCTGTATCCGTCAGCTCAACACCCAGCCCCTGTCCCACCCCCTCCCCCACCCCCAACTACACCACCCCCTCCCTGACCACCCTGTTCCCCCTCCAAGGGTCTATGCAACATCACTTCAGGTTGATGGGCCTGTGTTGGTACTGTCAGTGGCATTGTGTTCTGTGATGTATCCGTTGTAATGATGTACATCGAACATATAGTTGATTAACTATAAAGATGATTTATTAATAAACACGTGGAAAAGATAACTAAGGAACTACAAATCAGACGATGGCCACTAAATGATTCACGGATTTCTCCTGGAGCTACTCTAAGTGTGACTATCCTCTTGTACATCTTACTACCAACTGGCGGGTGTGTTGAGTCATGTCATAGATCTCCTCGCCACCAGCTTATTGTAGGTTGCATTACTTAAAAAATATATATATTTTATTCAAGATTTTTTGGCCAAACATAACAGTACATAGTTTTTCTTTTAAACAACAATAAAGCAATATAAATAACAGTGGCCAGTTTTAAACAAATAAATAAATAATATATAAACAGGAACAAAAACAAAACTAAATGGCAACTGCCTTGTCAAAAATAGTTACTCTCCAAAGATACAAACCTCCTCCCCCCCCACCCCCGGGTTGCTGCTGTTGTCTTTCTTCCTTTTCGTTCCCTCTATCGTTCTGTGAGGTAGTTGACGAACGGTTGCCACCGCCTGGTGAACCCTTGAGCCAAACCCCTTAATACGAACTTGATCCGTTCTAGTTTTATAAACCCTGCCATGTCATTTATCCAGGTCTCCACACCCGGGGGCTTGGCTTCCTTCCACATAAGCAATATCCTGCGCCGGGCTACTAGGGACGCAAAGGCCAAAACATCAGCCTCTCTCGCCTCCTGCATTCCCGGCTCTTCTGCAACCCCGAATATAGCCAACCCCCAGCCTGGCTCGACCCGGACCCCCACCACCTTCGAAAGCACCTTAGCCACCCCCAGCCAGAACCCCTGTAGTGCCGGGCATGACCAGAACATGTGGGTGTGATTCGCTGGGCTTCTCAAGGATCTCGCACACCTATCCTCTACCCCGAAAAATTTACTGAGCCGTGCTCCAGTCATATGCGCCCTGTGTAGGACCTTGAATTGTATCAGGCTTAGCCTGGCACACGAGGACGACGCGTTTACCCTACGTAGGGCATCAGCCCACAGACCCTCCTCAATCTCCTCCCCCAGCTCTTCTTCCCATTTCCCTTTCAGCTCATCTACCATGATCTCCCCCTCGTCCCTCATTTCCCTATATATGTCCGACACCCTACCACCCCCCACCCATGTCTCTGAGATCACTCTATCCTGCACCTCCTGCGTCGGGAGCTGCGGGAATTCCCTCACCTGTTGCCTCGCAAAAGCCCTCAGTTGCATATACCGAAATGCATTCCCTTGGGGCAACCCATATTTTTCCGTCAGCGCTTCCAGACTCGCAAACGTCCCATCTACAAACAGATCTCTCAATTGTACTACCCCAGCTCTTTGCCATGCTCCAAATCCCCCATCCATTCTATAGTTATTTCTTATCGGGGACCGCACCGAGGCTCCCGTCCTTCCCCCATGCCGTCTGCACTGCCCCCAAATTTTTAATGTTGCCTCACCACCGGGCTTGTCATGTATTTCTTCGGTGAGAACAGCAACGGTGCCGTCACCATTGCTTGTAAGCTGGTCCCCTTGCAGGACGCCCTCTCCAATCTCTTCCACGCCGCTCCCTCCCCTTCTCCCATCCACTTACACACCATTGAAATATTGGCGGCCCAGTAATAATCATTTAGGCTCGGTAGTGCCAGCCCCCCCGCTATCCCTACTACGCTGCAAGAACCCCCTCCTCACTCTCGGGGTCTTCCCGGCCCGCACAAAACTCATAATGCTTTTCTCGATTCTCTTAAAAAAGCCTTCGTAACCATCACCGGGAGGCACTGAAACACAAAGAGGAATCTCGGGAGAACCACCATTTTAACCGCCTGCACCCTACCTGCCAGTGACAGGGACACCATGTCCCATCTCTTGAAGCCCTCCTCCATCTGTTCCACCAATCGTGTTAAATTAAGCTGGTGCAAGGTTCCCCAATTCTTGGCTATCTGAATCCCCAAGTACCGGAAGTCATTTGTTACCTTCCTCAGCGGTAAATCCTCTATTTCCCTGCTCTGCTCCCCCGGATGCACCACAAACAACTCACTTTTCCCCATGTTCAGTTTATACCCCGAAAAAACCCCAAACTCCCCAAGTATCCGCATTATCTCTGGCATCCCCTCCACCGGGTCCGCAACATACAACAACAAATCATCCGCATACAAAGATACCCGGTGTTCTTCTCCTCCCCTAAACACTCCCCTCCACTTCCTGGAACCCCTCAGTGCTATGGCCAGGGGCTCAATCGCCAGTGCAAACAATAACGGAGACAGGGGACACCCCTGCCTCGTCCCTCTGTAAAGCCGGAAATAATCAGACCCCCGTCCATTCGTAACCACACTCGCCATCGGTGCCCTATACAGCAACTGTACCCATCCGATATACCCATCTCCAAAGCCAAATCTCCTCAGCACCTCCCACAGATAATCCCACTCCACTCTATCACATGCTTTCTCGGCATCCATTGCCACCACTATCTCCGCTTCCCCCTCTGGCGGGAGCATCATCATTACCCCTAGCAACCTCCGTATATTCGTGTTCAGCTGTCTCCCCTTCACAAACCCAGTTTGGTCCTCATGAACCACCCCCGGGACACAGTCCTCTATCCTCGTCGCCATTACCTTGGCCAGAACCTTAGCATCCACATTTAAAAGAGAAATGGGCCTATAGGACCCGCATTGCAGCGGGTCTTTTTCCTTCTTTAGGAGGAGCAATATCGTTGCCTCTGACATAGTCGGGGGCAGCTGCCCCCTTTCCCTAGCCTCATTAAAGGTTCTCGTCAGAAGCGGGGCCAGCAAGTCCATATACTTCCTATAAAATTCCACCGGGAATCCGTCTGGTCCCGGGGCCTTCCCCGCCTGCATGCTCCCAATCCCTTTCACTACCTCCTCCATCTCAATCTGTGCTCCCAGTCCCGCCCTCTCCTGCTCCTCCACCTTAGGGAATTCCAGCTGATCCAGAAAGCACATCATTCTCTCCTTCCCTTCCGGGGGCTGAGCTTTGTATAATCTTTCATAGAATGCCTTGAACACCCCATTCACTCTCTCCGCTCCCCGCTCCATCTCTCCCTCCTCATCTCTCACCCCCCCATCTCCCTCGCTGCTCCCCTCTTCCTCAGTTGGTGGGCCAACAACCGGCTCGCCTTCTCCCCATATTCGTACTGTACACCCTGTGCCTTCCTCCATTGTGCCTCTGCATTACCCGTAGTCAACAAGTCAAATTCTACATGTAGCCTTTGCCTTTCCCTGTACAGTCCCTCCTCTGGTGCCTCCGCATATTGTCTGTCCACCCTCAAAAGTTCTTTCAGCAACCGCTCCCTTTCCCTACCCTCCTGCTTTCCTTTATGTGCCCTGATAGATATCAGCTCTCCTCTAACCACTGCCTTCAACGCCTCCCAGACAACTCCCACCTGAACCTCCCCATTGTCATTAAGCTCCAAGTACCTTTCAATACACCCCCTCACCCTTAAGCATACCCCCTCATCTGCCAATAATCCCATGTCCATTCTCCAGGGCGGGTGCTGTTCTTTTTCCTCCCCTATCCCCAGGTCCACCCAATGTGGAGCGTGGTCCGAGATAGCTATAGCCGTGTACTCCGTCCCTGTCACCTTCGG
Source organism: Scyliorhinus torazame (assembly GCF_047496885.1). NCBI lineage: Eukaryota > Metazoa > Chordata > Chondrichthyes > Carcharhiniformes > Scyliorhinidae > Scyliorhinus > Scyliorhinus torazame. Next base: position 328,070,510 of record NC_092707.1, on the reverse strand, counting down.
GATCAGCGCCCTTCCCAAAATAAAAAAGTCTATCCGTGAATATACTTTATGGACATAGGAGAAAAACGAGAACTCCTTACTCCTAGGCCTGCTAAATCTCCAGGGGTCTACTCCTCCCATCTGCTCCATAAAGTGCTTGAGCACCCTAGCTGCAGCCGGCCTCCTCCCGGTCCTGGACCTCGATCTGTCCAGCCCTGGGTCCAGCACCGTATTGAAGTCTCCCCCCATTACCAACTTTCCCGCCTCTAGGTCCGGGATACGTCCCAACATACGCCTCATAAAATTGGCATCATCCCAGTTCGGGGCATATACGTTCACTAGAACCACCGCCTCCCCTTGCAATCTGCCACTCACCATCACGTATCTACCCCCACTATCCGCCACTATGGTCTTTGCCTCAAACAGTACCCGTTTCCCCACTAATATAGCCACCCCGCTGTTCTTTGCGTCTAACCCCGAATGAAACAACTGCCCCACCCATCCTTTGCGTAGTCTGACCTGGTCTATCAGTTTCAAATGCGCCTCCTGCAACATAACCACATCTGCCTTTAATTTCTTTAGGTGTGCGAGTACCCGTGCCCTTTTAATCGGCCCGTTCAGCCCTCTCACATTCCACGTGATCAGCTGGGTTGGGGGGCTCTTTACCCCCCCCCCCTTGTCGACTAGCCATCCCCTTTTTTAATCCAGCTCCTCACCCGGTTCCCACGTAGCCGTATCTCCCCCCGACGGCGCCCTCCCGCCTCGACCACCCCACCCTGTACCAGCTCCCCCTTCTCCCCAGCAGCAGCAACCCAGTTAACCCCCCCCCCCCCGCTAGATCCTTTTCTAGCGTAATTGCACCCCCCATGTTGCTCCCAGAAGTCAGCAAACTCTGGCTGACCTCGGCTTCCCCCCGCCACCTCGGCCCCCACTGTGCGAGGCCCCGTCCTTCCTGCTTCCCTGTTCCCGCCATGATTACCATAGCGCGGGAACAAAGCCCGCGTTTCCCACTTGGCCCCACCCCTAATGGCCGGCGACCACAATTCCTCATCCTCCGTCCCCCCTCTCCCCCACGACATGGGGAAGAGAGAAAAGTTACAGGGTCGCAAGATTAACAACTTGAGAGATCATCCCTTCCCCCTTTTTCCCCCCCTTCACCCCATGTAATCACCCCACCACTTTGTCCCAAACGTTCTTTTTCTGGCCCGCCTATTCCAGCTTCTCCTCCACGATAAATGTCCACGCCTCTTCTGCCGTCTCAAAGTAGTGGTGCTTCCCTTGGTGTGTGACCCACAGTCTTGCCGGCTGCAACATTCCAAATTTGACCTTCCTTTTGTGAAGCACCGCCTTGGCCCGATTAAAACTTGCTCCGCACTCCAATCTTGATATATGCGGATCACCGCGTTCTCCCACCTACTGCTCCGAGTTTTCTTCGCCCATCTGAGGACCATCTCTCTGTCATTATATCGGAGAAATCTCACCACTATGGCTCGAGGTATTTCTCCAGCCCTCGGTCTTCGCGTCATAACTCGACAAGCTCCCTCCACCTCCAACGGGCCCGTCGGGGCCTCCGATCCCATTAACGAGTGAAGCATCGTGCTCACATATGCCCCAACGTCCGCCCCTTCTGCACCTTCGGGAAGACCAAGAATCCTTAAATTCTTCCTCCTCGCATTATTCTCCAGCACCTCCAGCCTTCCCACACACCTTTTGTGTTGTGCCTCGTGCATCTCTGTCTTCACCACCAGGCCCTGTATTTCGTCTTCATTTTCAGCGGCCTTTGCCTTCACGACCCGAAGCTCCTGCTCCTGGGTCTTTTGCTCCTCCTTTAGCCCTTCAATCGCCTGTAATATTGGGGCCAGCAGCTCCTTCTTCATCTCCTTTTTAAGTTCTTCCACACAGCGCCGCAGGAACTCTTGTTGGTCAGGGCCCCATACTAGACGGCCACCTTCCGACGCCGTCTTGCTTTGTGCTTGCCTTCCTTGCCGCTGCTCTGGAGGATCCTCCGCAATCCGGCCACTTTCCTCTCCTTTTTCCACCCGTGTCCAGGGGGGAATTCCCTTCTGGTTTACCGCACAGTGTTTTTAGCCGTTAAAATTGCCGTTGAGGCTCCTATCAAGAGCCCAAAAGTCCGTTCCACCGGGAGCTGCCGAAACGTGCGACTCAGCTGGTCATCGCCGCACCCGGAAGCCCCCGTAGGTTGCATTACTAACTATATGCAGAACTGTACACAGGCATATCATCACAAGTGGGTCCCTATACAAAGGCAGGAGAGTGATGACCACTCACTGTGAGGAAAGCTCTCGTGCTCCTCAGGTTCTGATTAAGTCTGACTCTGTCTTTTTGCTGACAGCCGCTCACACCCATCCTCACGACAGAGTCTGCATCGAGGGCTTTTGATCTTGGACCACTGTGCCGAGGTTGATGGGGGTACGGCAGTCCTGGTGTGATGACTAAAGTGACAGAGTGACACATGTAGGTGCATTATCCATGCTAAATTGCCCCTTAGTGTCCAAAGATTAGTTGGGATTACAGGGATAGGGTGGGGGATTGGGCCTAGGTAGGGTGCTCTTTCGGAGGATTGGTGCAGACTTGATGGGCCAAATGGCCTCCTTCTGCACTGTAGGGATTCTCTGATTCTATTCTATGTATCAATTGTGAAATGTTTTAATGGCGAACATTTTAATGTGCCAGATTTCCATTCCCCCTAGCTACAGACAGTGACCTCACAAGTGCCCACTCAGTGCTCCTCACTCTTCTTGATCCTCCATGGTCTAGTGCTACATCTAGGTATGTCGCCAGGATGCACATCAGTGGTGGAGGCAGCCTGTTACTTTCTGCGGCCTGCGGCCTTTTATTGCCCTTGGCGCACGTCCTCTGGATGGCCTGAAGCTGGCAACGCTGTGCCACCTTGTTCTACCTGCTGTCTTTGACTTGCGCCGGTGTCAGGAGGGGGGGATTCAGAAGGAACTAGAGACCACCTTAGACCACCTTAGTCTCTTTCATGGCAGGACCCGGGATGGACTCCGGTGCTTCTTCCTCCCTGCGGGTGCCCGTAGGGCCCTGGGTGATTCCATGGGATAGAGGGGCAGCTGGAGTGAGCTCCAGAAGCCTCTGAGTTCTCTGGCTCTGCCAGTTGGAGGCTCTATGGTGTCAGCACCCTCAGCGATGCTCCTCAGTGTTTGGTCCATGCTTTGGAGTACCTCGGCAATGCCCCACTGCATCTGGGACCTGTGCCTCATCAACTGGGACATGATTTTGAAGCCCTCAGCCATGGTCGTCACAGACTGAGCCATGCACGGGCGTTGTGTTCCAGGTTTTCCACAGCGATCGGCAGCCTAGCAGTGCTGGCTTCGATGCCATGCATTGCCGGCACCAACTCCTGCACCCAAAGGCTTTGGGATTCCTCCAATCAGCCTTGCAGTCGCTGGAATGTGACTGACACCCCCTCCTGAATGTCACAGCTCTGGTCTGTCATCTGCACCAGCTCTGGGACAACCTTGTCCAGAGGCTCGGCATCTGACTGGGACCCAGCTGAGACCAGGGACCTAGCAGTCCTCCGACTGCTGTCTCCCTTGGACATTCCTGCCTCCACCAGATGTGCATCAGCCACTGTGTTACACTCACCAGATTGTGCCCTTGAAGCCTGTCCACTGATGTCGCCCACTGAGGTGTGTGTCTCTGCGCTGGGGGAAGGTGTGGGTGACAGCTCTGGTGCATCGCTGGTGTTCTCTTGGATGAGAGAGGGGTGGGGGGGGGACACGGGGAACCTGATCCGCGGTTATGACTCTGGATGGGGATGGCACGGCCTCATCAGATGGTGATCTTGCGGGACAATGGATAGTGAGAGGGATGACACTTTAGTATCTCACCTGAGACAGGTCATCTGGATGAAGGAACAATGGATCTCTGAAGCATGCCAACCTCGCTGATGGTCACTGCCCTCTCCTCGGGTCTCCAGGGCCCGTTCCTCATAAGAGGTAAATTCTCGGACTCTGGGACTCCTCCCCCCCATCTGCACCCTTTCCCGTTTATTCTGGGCTATCTTTTGCGGGGACAACGAGGGGCATTGTGAGCTGCACACTTGATGGGGCAAATGTGTCTATAGCAGGTGGCATGTGTGGACACCGCACCTGACCATGAAGGGAACGTTCTGGTGGGTGCCAGGGGGTACTGAGGAACAAGCTTGAAGATTGGATGTTGGGATGGTGCAAGGTGTCAGCCAGTGGATTAGGGGAGCAGGGTTGGAATCTGAGGGGTGGCAGTCAGAATTGATTCCAGGAGAGAGGTGGGAACTCACCCTTGCAGCTTTTTGGAGGTCACCCAACTTCTTCCGACATTGGACGGCGGTCCTCCTGGTCATGCTGCCTGCACTCACTGCAGCTGCCACTGCCTCCCAGGCAGCATTGCTGACCCTGCTGCTGAGCTCCAATCCCCTCAGGGGAACAGGGTGCCCTGCCTCCCATCCACGGCGTTGAGAAGCCTGGCCAGGTCAGCACCCCAAAAGCGAGGAGCAAGTCTCCATCCTCGTTTCTTGACTGGCAATGAGTGTTGAGGAAGAGTTCAAAAGCAGCTCCCCCTTGTTAGCGGCGAGCAGCTGAGGCGTGAGTCAGGCGAACCAGACAGGGAGGGACGCAAGATTCACACGGGGCTCATTTTTGGGACTATGTGGGGGTGAATACAGGCTGTGATCTCACCATTACAGCCGACGCGAAAGACCTTGTCAAACACGTCCAAAATGACACATAGAAATATTTTGGTTGAATTGCGCCCAGTCTTTAACTGTTTACATTGGGTGGGATTCTCTGTCTCTCCAGACCCGTTTTCTCGCATGGCGCGCCCCCGCCGGCAGTGGGGTCCTCCGTCCTGGCAGCCGGCCAATGGGGTTTCCCACTGTGGCCATCCCCACACGGCCGGGAAATGCGCGGGCGTGAGTTTCTGTAATTCCCTTTTCGAAACTACAAATTTTGCCAAACTTCAACTCCTACTCTTCCCCTCCATAAGTCACAATTCTGGGGAGATTCAATCTCTCCCTGTATTCACGATCCTGAGGGAATATGGCTTGGAGACATGACAACTTTCCTCTGCACCTGGTAGGACATCATCATCTGCAGAATAGGACAACACTTTAACATCATTGCTGGCAAACAGTGTAGGATGCAGGCTGACTGAACTGCAAGGACAACAAAGACGGCTTAATTGATTGTGGTGAACCACTGTATTATATTGTACATACTGTTCTTACTTATGGTACTTACTGTTTGTTACATGTCTGGGTTTGTCCCTGCTGGCTCCGCCCCTCGGGCTCAATGATAAAGGTAGCTAACCTCCAGCCCTGCCCTCATTCTGGGACCGGCTGCCAGCAGGTGTCTTTTAGCTGATTAAAGCCACAGTTTACTCTTCCGACTCTTGTCTGTCCTTATTGATGGTACATCACTGGTCCAAAACGAAGACTGAAGAGAATCACCTTTTGGACCCTTTGGGACTAGCAGAGAACTCAGGGGACTGTGAGGAACTTGTTGCTCTCTGAAAGACCTCTGGGAAGAAGCTTCTGAGGAAAGCAGATCATCAACTTTGACATGCTGAACACTTTTTTATTGGTATTAAATTGAAACAGGTTACAGAGTCGGCACGTAGTTCCAAGGCATGATTCCAACCTCTCTTTTTCAAGAAGTGTCAGGGTATCATCATCATAGATTCGCAGAATATCTACAGGGCAGAAGGAGACCATTCGGCCTGTCTAGACTGCACCAAAATTCTGAAAAACGCCCTAGCTTGACTCACTCCCCCCACCCCCCCATCCCCGTAGCCCCACCTGACCTGTCTATCCCTGGACACTAAGGGACAATTTAGCATGGCAATCCACCTAACCTGTCTGTCCCTGGACACTAAGGGACAATTTAGCATGGCAATCCACCTAACCTGTCTATCCCTGGACACTAAGGGACAATTTAGCATGGCAATCCACCTAACCTGTCTGTCCCTGGACACTAAGGGACAATTTAGCATGGCAATCCACCTAACCTGTCTATCCCTGGACACTAAGGGACAATTTAGCATGGCAATCCACCTAACCTGTCTATCCCTGGACACTAAGGGACAATTTAGCATGGCAATCCACCTAACCTGTCTGTCCCTGGACACTAAGGGACAATTTAGCATGGCAATCCACCTAACCTGTCTGTCCCTGGACACTAAGGGACAATTTAGCATGGCAATCCACCTAACCTGTCTGTCCCTGGACACTAAGGGACAATTTAGCAGGCCAATCCACCTAACCTGTCTATCCCTGGACACTAAGGGACAATTTAGCATGGCAATCCACCTAACCTGTCTGTCCCTGGACACTAAGGGACAATTTAGCATGGCAATCCACCTAACCTGTCTGGCCAAGGACACTAAGGGACAATTTAGCATGGCAATCCACCTAACCTGTCTATCCCTGGACACTAAGGGACAATTTAGCATGGCAATCCACCTAACCTGTCTATCCCTGGACACTAAGGGACAATTTAGCATGGCAATCCACCTAACCTGTCTATCCCTGGACACTAAGGGACAATTTAGCATGGCAATCCACCTAACCTGTCTATCCCTGGACACTAAGGGACAATTTAGCATGGCAATCCACCTAACCTGTCTGTCCCTGGACACTAAGGGACAATTTAGCATGGCAATCCACCTAACCTGTCTATCCCTGGACACTAAGGGACAATTTAGCATGGCAATCCACCTAACCTGTCTGGCCAAGGACACTAAGGGACAATTTAGCATGGCAATCCACCTAACCTGTCTGTCCCTGGACACTAAGGGACAATTTAGCATGGCAATCCACCTAACCTGTCTGGCCAAGGACACTAAGGGACAATTTAGCATGGCAATCCACCTAACCTGTCTGTCCCTGGACACTAAGGGACAATTTAGCATGGCAATCCACCTAACCTGTCTGGCCAAGGACACTAAGGGACAATTTAGCATGGCAATCCACCTAACCTGTCTGTCCCTGGACACTAAGGGACAATTTAGCATGGCAATTCACCTAACCTGTATATCTTTGGACACGGGGAGAAAGTGCAAACTCCACACAAGGCCGGTTATGAACCCGGGTCCCTGGCGCTGTGCGGCAGCAGTGCTAACCACTGTACCACCCTGCCGTTCCAATATCCCATTTTATAGCCCTTTACACCACATCCATTACAGCTAATATTTTTGGTTCCTTCTTTTAACTTTTGTTAATCCTCATTAATAATAATAATCGCTTATTGTCACAAGTAGGCTTCAATGAAGTTACTGTGAAAAGCCCCTAGTCGCTACATTCCGGCGCCTGTTCAGGGAGGTCGGTACGGGAATTGAACCCGCGCTGCTGGCCTTGTTTTGCATTACAAGCCAGCTGTTTAGCCCACTGTGCTAAACCAGCCCCAATTCAGTTGGATATGTCTTACCATTGTTTGAATAATTGCACTGAATTTTACTGTGAGAGTGTGGTTTTGGGGGTTAAAACTGGCGACTTTGACAGTACGTCAGGAAGCTATCTCCGACCCCCTGACTTGCCCATTTGTGGAGTGTATTAGGTTGCATGTGTACAAGCCTCCTTGGGAGCTGTAGGTTGTTAATTTTACAGATTAGGGCCCAGAGGGTTCCCAGGCTTCATGACATTTGCCAGTGAAACTTGTGTTGAGAACCGAATGGCAATTGCAGTGCCTGAAACAATCTCAGGGAAATATGCCAATAACCACTCAGTATTCACAGCTACTTTCTTAGCAAAGGGTTTGTTCACTGGATTCTTGCTGAGAGGTCACTTTGAAAAAATTTAGAGGTTACTTTCTACATTTCAGAGCTTTGGGCTGTCACATGAGGATGGTTGGTGCTTACTCTGCCCTAGATTTGACCTCAGATAAGTACCAAGATCATGAGTAACGACACTCACAGCAGCCTGCTGCTTACAGGCATGACTGCACAACCAGAGGAAAACATCCGAGAGAGCAAAAGACAGCAGAGGGAGTGAGAGAGTCAGCAGAGAGAGAGAGGCATAGCAGAGAGAGGGAGGGATGGCAGAGAGAGAGGCATAGCAGAGAGAGGGAGGGATGGCAGAGAGAGAGGCATAGCAGAGAGAGGGAGGGATGGCAGAGAGAGAGGCATAGCAGAGAGAGGGAGGGATGGCAGAGAGAGGGAGGGATGACAGAGAGAGAGAGGGATGGCAGAGAGAGCGAGGGATGGCGGAGAGAGAGAGGGATGGCAGAGAAAGAGAGGGATGGCAGAGAGAGGGAGGGATGGCAGGGAGAGAGAGGGATGGCAGAGAGAGAGGGATGGCAGAGAGAGGGAGGGATAGCAGAGAGAGAGAGAGGGATGGCAGAGAGAGGGAGGGATGGCAGATAGAGGGAGGGATAGCAGAGAGAGGGAGAGAGGGAGGGATGGCAGAATGAGGGCGGGCCGGCAGAGGGAGTGAGAGTCGGCAGAGTGAGTGAGGGCTGGCATTGAGGGGCAAGGACGGCAGAATGAGGGTGGGTCGGTCAGGGAGTGAGAGCCAGAGGGTGAGGGACAGGGGTGTGGCAAAGAGCGAGGGACAACAGAGAAAGTGAGGGATGGCAGAGACATCGAGGGACTACAGAGGGAGTGAGGGACAGCAGAGAGAGCGAGGGATGGCAGAGTGAGGGTAGAATTGCACAGGGAAGACAGAATGGCAGAGGGAGGGATGTAGAGAGTGGGAGGGCAGAGGGATGACAGAATGATGAGGGAGGGCAGAGGGGCGAGGGACGGCAGAGGGACGAGGGATGGCAAAGGAAGCGAGTGATGACAGAGAGAACAAGTGATGGCAGATGGAATGTGGGACTCCAGAGGGAATAAGGGACGGCAGTGGGAGAACAGAGGGAGAGAGGGATGGCAGGGGGAGAGAGGACAGCAAAGGATGAGAGGACCTACATGAAAGAGATGAACAGCTGAGAGAGGGAGGTACTGCAGAGGGAGTGAGAGGAATGGCAGATGGACTGAGGGACGGCAGGGGGGAATCAGGAATGGCAGAGGCAGCGAGAGACGGCAGAGAGACTGAGGGATGGAAGAGGGAGTGAGGAACAGCAGAGAGATCGAGGGATGACATGGAGTGAGGGGCAGCAGAGAGCGCGAGGAACGGCAGAGAGAGCGAAGGACAGCAGAGCAACCAAGGGATGGCAGAGAGAGCGAGGGAGGGTTGGCAGAGAGTGAGCGAGAGAGGGCAGAGAGAGCGAGAAACGGCAGAGGGAGTGACAGCCGGCAGGGCGAGGGAGGTACAGCAGAAAGAGCGAGAGATGACTGAGAAAGCAAGGGAAGGCAGAGAGCGTGAAGGATGGCAGAGAGAGCGGGGGGTGGTAGTGCAAGATAAGGCAGAGGGAGCAAGGATGGCAGAGGGAGTGAGGAAGGGCAGAGAAAGCAAGGCAGAACAGAGAGCAGGAGGCTCGGTGTGGTGAATGTATTCACCTGAATATGAGCTGTCTGTATAGTACTGTGACCTATGGCGAGGAAATGGTAATACGATCTACTTCCAGGTATTGTACTAGAACCCCGGTGGGCTCCGCCTCTGGCTCCGCCCCCCCGGGGCGATATATAGGCCTGCCACCTGTGGGCAGCACTCATTTGTACAGCAGACACTGGCAGGCAAGTTACTGGTTAATAAAGCCTTATGTTCACTCGTTCGCATAGTCTCGCAGGGTCCCTTTCGGCATCACCAATGGAGTCTTGGTCTTCCAGAGAGCGATGGACCGAATGGTGGACCAGTACGGGCTGTGGGCCACATTTCCGTACTTAGACAATGTCACCATCTGTGGCCATGACCAGCAGGACCACGACGCCACCTTCAGAGGTTCCTCCAAATCGCCCAATCCCTCAACCTCACATATAACAAGGAGAAGTGGGTTTTCCCGCAACCCGGCTAGCCATCCTCGGCTATGTCGTGGAAAACGGAGTCCTCGGGCCTGACCCCGACCGTATACGCCCCTTCATGGAACTACCCCTTCCCCACAGCCTCAAGGCCCTCAAACGATGCGTGGGGCTTTTCTCCTACTATGCCCAGTGGGTCCCCAACTCTGCGGACAAAGCCCACCCACTTATTATTATTTTTAAAAAAATATGTTTTATTGAAAATTTTTTCGATCAAAATTTTTTCCCTTTACAGATCAAACATAACAGTAAAGAAAGTTTAACAATAAACAAATGGCTAATCAACATGGTAATCTAATCGTTTAACATAAACTAAAACTTCCACCCCCCCCCCCCCACCCCCCTCCCCCCTGGGTTGCTGCAGCTGGTCATCTGTCTTCCCTCTAACGTTCCCCTAGGTAGTCGATCAATGGCTGCCACCGCCTGGTGAACCCTTGAGCCGATCCTCTCAGGGCAAACTTTATCCGCTCCAGTTTTATGAACCCCGCCATATCGTTTACCCAGGCCTCCATTCCGGGGGGTTTCGCCTCCTTCCACATGAGTAGAATCCTACGCCGGGCTACTAGGGACGCAAAGGCCACAACGTCGGCCTCTTTCGCCTCCTGCACTCCCGGCTCATCCGCAACTCCAAATAGAGCTAGCCCCCAGCCTGGTTTGACCCGGGCCTTCACCACCTTGGAAATCACTCTCGTCACTCCCTTCCAATACCCCTCCAGTGCCGGGCACGACCAAAACATATGTGCGTGGATTTCCGGGCTTCCGCCGCACCTCCCACACTTGTCCTCCACTCCAAAGAACCTGCTCAGTCTTTCTCCCGTTATGTGTGCTCTATGTAGCACCTTGAATTGAATCAGGCTAAGCCTGGCGCACGAGGAAGAGGAATTTACCCTGCTTAGGGCATCAGCCCACATACCCTCCTCTATCTCCTCCCCTAGCTCTTCCCACTTTCCTTTTAATTCGCCCACCAACTCCTCCCCCTCATCCCTCATCTCTCGGTATATCTCTGACACCTTGCCCTCTCCGACCCACACCCCCAAAAGCACTCTGTCCTGAATCCCCTGTGCCGGGAGCAGCGGAAATTCCCTCACCTGTTGTCTTGTGAACGCCCTCACCTGCATATATCTAAGAAAGTTTCCCCGGGGCAACTTATACTTTTCCTCCAATGCTCCCAAGCTCGCAAACGTCCCATCTATAAATAAATCTCCCACCCTCCTAATTCCCAACTGGTGCCAGCTCTGAAATCCTCCATCCATTTTTCCTGGGGCAAACCTATGGTTGTTCCTGATTGGGGACCCCACCAGGGCTCCCCGCACCCCTCTCTGTCGCCTCCATTGTCCCCAGATATTCAATGTTGCCGCCACCACCGGGTTCGTGGTAAACCTTTTTGGTGAGAGCGGTAGCGGCGCCGTCACCAGCGCCTCTAAGCTCGTCCCTTTACAGGACTTTCTCTCCAGTCTTTTCCACGCCGCTCCCTCTCCCTCCATCATCCATTTACGAATCATCGCCACATTGGCGGCCCAATAGTAGTCGCCCAAATTCGGTAGCGCCAATCCTCCTCTGTCCCTGCTACGTTGTAGGAACCCCCTCCTTACCCTCGGGACTTTCCCTGCCCACACGAAGCTCGTGATGCTCCTGTCTATTTTTTAAAAAAAGGTCTTAGTGATTAGTATAGGGAGACATTGAAATACAAATAAGAACCTCGGAAGGACCATCACCTTAATTGCCTGCACTCTGCCCGCCAAAGACAGAGGCTGCATGTCCCACCTCTTGAAGTCCTCCTCCATTTGTTCTACCAACCGTGTCAGATTAAGTCTGTGCAAGGTTCCCCAGCTCCTAGCGATCTGAATCCCTAGGTATCGGAAGTTTCTTTCCACTTTCATTAGAGGCAGGCCTTCTATCTCTCTACTCTGGTCCCCTGGGTGTATCACGAATAGTTCACTCTTCCCCATGTTAAGCCTATATCCCGAGAAATCTCCGAACTCCCTCATCATCTGCATAACCTCTATCATCCCCCCCGCTGGGTCCGACACATACAACAGTAGGTCATCCGCGTATAACGAGACTTGGTGTTCTTCTCCCCCTCTAATCACCCCTCTCCATTTCCTGGAGTCTCTCAATGCCATGGCCAGAGGTTCAATTGCCAACGCGAACAACAGTGGAGACAGCGGGCATCCCTGTCTTGTTCCCCTATATAATCGGAAATACTCCGATCTTTGCCGACCCGTGACTACACTTGCCGTTGGGGCCCCATAAAGAAGTTTGACCCAGCTAATAAACCCGTTCCCGAACCCAAACCTCCTTAACACCTCCCATAAATACTCCCACTCCACCCTATCAAATGCCTTCTCTGCATCCATTGCCGCCACTATCTCTGCCTCCCCCTCCACTGGGGGCATCATTATCACCCCTAATAGTCGTCGCACGTTGACATTCAGTTGTCTCCCCTTTACGAACCCTGTCTGGTCTTCGTGCACCACCCCCGGGACACAGTCCTCTATCCTCGATGCCAGTACCTTTGCCAGCAATTTGGAGTCCACATTCAATAATGAAATAGGTCTATAGGACCCGCACTGCAACGAATCTTTATCCCTCTTCAGAATTAGCGATATCGTCGCCTCCGACATTGTCGGGGGTAAAGTCCCTCCTTCCCTGGCCTCATTGAACGTCCTCACCAACAACGGGGCCAACAAGTCCACGTATTTTCTATAAAATTCCACCGGGAACCCGTCTGGTCCCGGAGCCTTCCCTGCTTGCATGTTCCCCAGCCCCTTAATAACCTCGTCCACCCCAATCGGTGCCCCCAGGCCTTCCACCTCCTGCTCCTCCACCCTCGGGAACCTCAATTGATCCAGGAACTGCCGCATCCTCTCCTCTCCCTCTGGGGGTTGGGACCTATACAGTCCCTCATAAAAGGTCTTGAACACCTCGTTTATCTTCCCTGCTCTTCGCACCGTGGCTCCCTTTTCGTCTCTAATTCCCCCTATCTCCCTCGCCGCTGTCCTCTTTCGCAACTGATGAGCCAGCAGGCGACTAGCCTTTTCCCCATATTCATACCTCCTCCCCTGTGCCTTCCTCCACAACACCTCCGCCTTTCTGGTGGTCAGGAGGTCAAACTCCGTCTGGAGTCGTCTCCTCTCCCTGTACAGTCCCTCCTCCGGGGTCTCTGCAAATTCCCTGTCCACCCTTAAAATCTCCCCCAGTAATCTTTCCCTTTCCTTGGCCTCTGTTTTCCCTTTGTGGGCCTCAATGGAGATCAGCTCTCCTCTGACCACCGCTTTTAGTGCTTCCCATACCACTCCCACACGGACCTCCCCGTCGTCATTGACCTCCAGTTATCTCTCAATACACCCCCGCACTCTTGTACACACTCCCTCATCCGCCATCAATCCCACATCTAATCGCCAGAGTGCTCTCTGCTCCCTTTCCTCTCCTAATTCCAGGTCCACCCAGTGTGGGGCATGGTCCGAAACCGCTATGGCTGAATACTCAGCTTCTTCCACCCTTGAGATCAACGACCTTCCCAAAACAAAAAAATCTATCCGGGAGTACACTTTATGGACATGGGAGAAGAAGGAGAACTCCCTGGCCCTCGGTCTAAGAAATCGCCATGGATCCACTCCCCCCATTTGGTCCATAAACCCCTTGAGCCCCTTGGCCGCTGCCGGCCTTCTTCCGGTCTTTGATCTGGATCTATCTAGCCCTGGGTCCAGCACGGTATTGAAGTCCCCTCCCAATATCAAGTTTCCTACCTCCAGGTCCGGTATACGACCCAGCATCCGTCTCATAAATCCCGCATCGTTCCAATTCGGGGCATATACATTAACCAACACGACCTCCATTCCCTCCAGCCTGCCACTCACCATTACATATCTACCTCCGCTATCTGCTACGATGTTCTTTGCTTCAAATGCTACCCGTTTCCCCACCAATATGGCCACCCCTCTATTCTTTGCATCTAGTCCTGAGTGGAACACCTGTCCCACCCATCCTTTCCTTAACCTAACTTGGTCCGCCACCTTCAGGTGTGATTCTTGGAGCATAGCCACGTCTGCCCTTAGTCCTTTCAAGTGCACGAGCACTCGGGCCCTTTTGATCGGTCCATTCAGGCCTCTCACGTTCCACGTGATCAGCCTCACTAGGGGGCTACCTGCCCCCCTCCCGTGTCGGCTAGCCATCACCTTCTCTAGGCCAGTCCCATATCCCGCCTCCGCGCTCCCACTCGCTCCCCAGGCGTCGCATTCCATCCCCGTCCACCCACTCTTTAGCCATTTCCTTTTTGATTTCCGCAGCAGCAACCCAGTTGTCCCCCCCCCCACCCACCCCGCTAGATCCCTTTCTAGCGTGATTGCTCCCCCCATATTACTTCCGCAAGTCAGCTGACTTCAACTGACCCCGGCTACTCCTGCTCACTCCTTGACCCCCCCATGTGGGGAACTCCCATCCGCCTTGCGCCTGTCTTCCCGCCATAATCTTTCTGGCGCGGGAACATCCCTTTATCTGACCCGCCTCTTGTGGCGCAGCTCCCTTTCCTCTCCCCCTCCCATTCCTCATTCTCCGCCTATGTCCCTTCTTTCCCCCCTCACCGGCGCCCACATTTCCTAGTGTCTCCCCCCATCCCAATTTACTTCTCTATTTACATCAACCATAACAATAACAATAACATTCCCTTCCCGCCCACTTATTAAAACCACTACATTTCCCCTGACGGCTGAGGCTCGCACCGCCTTCAGCCGCATCAAGGCCGACATCACCAAGGCTGCAATGCACACGGTGGATGAGTCCATCCCCTTTCAGGTAGAGAGCGATGCATCAGACGTCACACTGGCTGCCACACTCAACCAGGCGGGCAGGCCAGTAGCCTTCTTCTCTAGAACCCTCCACGCTTCTGAAATCCGACACTCCTCGGTCGAGAAGGAAGCACAAGCAATAGTGGAAGCTGTGCGGCACTGGAGGCACTACCTAGCCGGTAGGAGGTTCACCCTCATCACCGACCAGCGGTCGGTAGCCATTATGTTTGACAATGCACAACGGGGCAAAATTAAAAATGACAACATTTTGAGGTGAGGATCGAACTCTCCACCTACAATTACGATATCAAGTATCGTCCTGGGGAGCTCAACGAGCCCTCAGATGCCCTGTCCCGCGGCACATGCGCCAGCGCGCAAGATGACCGACTTCGGGCTATCCACGATGACTTCTGTCACCCGGGGGTCACCCGGCTTATCCACTTTATTAAGGCCCACAACCTGCCCTACTCCACCGAGGAGATCAGGGCCATGACCAGGGACTGCCATGTCTGCGCAGAGTGCAAACCGCACTTCTACCGGCCAGACAAGGCTCATCTGGTAAAGGCCTCCCGGCCCTTGGAGCACCTCAGTATTGACTTCAAAGAGCCACTCCTCTCCACCAACCGTAATATATACTTCCTGACCCATCATTGACGAGTACTCCCGCTTCCCCTTCGCTGTCCCCTGCCCCGATATGACCTCGGCCACTGTTATAAAGGCACTGCACAGCATCTTCACACTGTTCGGCTTCCCCGCCTACGTCCACAGCGACCGGGGTACGTCGTTCATGAGCGATGAGCTGCGTCAGTACCTGCTCAGTAAAGGCATCGCCTCGGGCAGGACTACGAGCTATCACCCGCAGGGAAACGGGCAGGTGGAGAGGGAGTACGCCCTCCTTCTTGCCCTCCGGTCTAGAAGTTTCTCGATCCCCTGCTGGCAGGAGGTCCTCCCCGACGCCCTCCACTCCATTAGATCGCTCCTCTGCACAGCCATGAATGAGACCCCTCATGACCGTGTGTTTGTCTTCCCTAGGAAGTCCATCTCCGGGGTCTCGCTTCAATCCTGGCTGACAACTCCGGGACCTGACCTTCTCCGGAAGCATACGAGGAGCCATAAGACCGACCCCCTGGTCGAGAGGGTCCAGCTGCTGCACGCCAACCCCCAGTATGCCCACGTTGCGCCAGAACGGACGGCAAGATACGGTCTCCCTACGGGACGTGGCGCCCGCTGGTTCCCATGCCAACGCGCCCCCCCCACAGCCTTCCCCCACCCCCCACACCCCTTACGCCCCCCTGGGTCTCCTGTACTGTCCCGCGCCTGCACTGTCGCCACCCACCACCCCCCTGCCTACCCCCACCCCTCAACCGTCTCCGACACGCCGGACTGAAGCTCCAGACAACACGCTCCCGGAGTCACCAACTGCAACAACCGTGCCCGCTGCACCGCCAGAGCTGAAGAGGACTAAAAGAACGATCCGGCCTCCAGACAGACTGAATATTTGATGACCACACGTCACCCCCGACGGACCTAATTTTTTTAACAGGGGTGAATGTGGTGAATGTATTCACCTGAATATGAGCTGTCTGTATAGTACTGTGACCTATGGCCAGGAAATGGTAATACGATCTACTTCCAGGTATTGGACTAGAACCCCGGTGGGTTCTGCCACTGACTTCGCCCCCCCCGGGGCGATATATAGGCCTGCCACCTGTGGGCGGCACTCATTTGTACAGCCAGAAACTGGCAGGCAAGTTCCTGGATAATAAAGCCTTATGTTCACTCGTTCTCATTGTCTCGCAGTGAATTGATGGTATATCACTCGGCAAATGGAGTGAGGGCTGGCACAGATAGCGAGGGATGGCAGAGTGAATGAGGAATGGCATTGGGAGCGAAGGAGGCCAGAAAGAGTGAGGGAAGGCAGAGAGAGTGAGGGACAGCAGAGAGAGGGAGGGCCAGTAGGGAGAGTGAGGGATGGCAGAGAGTGTGAGGGAGGTTAGAGAGAGTGAGGGAGAGCAGAGAGAGCAAAGGATATTAGAGAGAGTGAGGGAGGGCAGAGAGAGCGAGGAATGGCAGAGAGCCAGAGGGAGGTTAGAGAGAGTGAGGGAGGGCAGAAAGAGTTAGAGAGTGTTGTGTTATGCTGCTTCGGATAACACAGGCTGCTACTTGATGCAGTCTTAACTAAAGGATGCTCCAGACTCTGAAATGAGTTCAACGTGTGTATTGAACTATTAACACAGTTCTCAAATGAGTTCAACTCTCTGCTAATCTAACTGTAGTAACTCAGTCTAACTGTACCAGCTTGCTCTAAGCCAGGTCTGGGGTGTGATGCTGCTGATCAACCCTGTCTGACTCTCTAGATGTCTGTCTGTGGAAAGAGGCAGGGTGTGAGTGCCTCATCCCTTTTATAGTGTTTATGTCATGCCCCCTTGTGGTGATGCCGCCTCTGAGTATTCTGACTGCCCCTGGGTTGTGTCCTATTCTGAGTGTTCATTGGTTGCATGTTTGCAAATCATGACATCTCCCCCTTTTTTGGGGGATGTATATGCATGTGAATGTGTCTGTCTAATGTGACTGACTGAGGAATACAGAACAGAACAAACAAAACAAATGCTCATAAGTCCAGTCTCTGAGGCTTGCATCTGACCCTCGGTGACCGCCGGAGAGGTGGTGGAGGGGATGACGGTGTCTTGACAGCCGAGTGGGAGGCACGACTGGTGGCCTCGTGGTTCGAGGTGACTGGAGGTGACAATTCGACATGTGGAAATGGAGGGGAAAGTGGTTGTGGGCAAGCAACGTTTCGCTGTTCCCTTCGATTCCTTTGCACAATGGAGCCATCAGCCATACGTATGACATAGGATCTGGGCGCGGCCTGTCGAACAACGACAGCCGGAGCAGACCACCCACCATCCGGTATCTTGATCCTGACCATGTCTGCCGGGGATAGCACGTCCAGATCGATGGCATGTGCGTCATAGCCCTGCTTCTGGCTGTCGCGAACCTGCTGCATCTTCTGCAGCACCGGGAGGTGATCAAGGTTGGGCAGGTGTATGGCTGGAAGCGTTGTCCTCAGGTCCCTGTTCATCAGCAGTTGAGCTGGCAACATGCCAGTGGACAAGGGAGTCGCCCGGTACGCAAGTAGTGCAAGGTGTATGTCGGAAGCGGAGTCCGAGGCCTTGCGGATGAGCTGCCTAACGATGAGCACCCCTTTTTCGACTTTGCCATTGGACTGCGCATAGTGCAGACTGGAAGTGACATGCCTGAAATTGTAGCTCTTGGCAAACGTGGACCATTCTCGACTGTGGAAGCACGGGCCATTGTCGCTCATGACGGTGTTCGGGATGCCATGCCGTGAGAATGTCTCTTTACACGCTTTGACGACGGTCCGTGAGGTGAGGTCTGGCAGCTTCAGCACCTCAGGATAGTTTGAAAAGTAATCGATGATTAAGATATAGCTGCGACCATTTGTGTGGAATAGGTCAATTCAACCTTGGACCACAGAGAGGTCTCTCGGTCATGTGGTTGGAGCGTCTCCTTGCTCTGCGCTGGTTGGTACCTCTGACAGGTTTCGCAGTTCAGGACCATGTCCGCGATGTCCTGGTTGATGCTGGACCAGTAGACAGCTTGCCGGGCCCTGCGTCTGCATTTTTCTACGCCCAGGTGTCCCTCATGAATCTGCCGCAGCGCCATGCTCTGGAGACGTAGCAGATGACTATCGTGTCCAGCTTCAGCAGGAAGCCATCGATCAGCGTCAGGTCGTCCTTGACATTGTAGAATTGAGGGCATTGCCCTTTCTGCCAGCCATTGCTGAGGTTGTGGATGACTCGCTGCAACAGGGGGTCTTTGGCCGTCTCTTCTCGGATGAGAACGATCTTCTCATCTGTGCCGGGAGAGTGCTTGCACACAGTTGTACCTGCAGTTCACTGTGCTGGATGATGTCCAGTGGTTCACTGGGTGAGTTGACGGAGCGGGACAATGCATCGGCGATGATGAGCTCCTTGCCAGGTGTGTACACCAAATTGAAATCATACCTCCAGAGTTTGAGCAGAATTCTCTGCAAACGAGGCATCATGTCGTTCAGGTCCTTTTGAATGATGTGGCCTATGATCCGTCTCAACAGTAAATGTTGGCAAGCCGTAGACATAATCATGAAATTTGAGGATGCCGGTGAGAAGACCTAAACACTCCTTCCCAATCTGCGCATATCTGGTCTCAGTGGGTGTCGTTGCCTGTGACGCGTAAGCTACTGATACCCAGGATGACGTGTCGTCTCTTTGAAGCAACACCGCCCCAATGCCATCCTGACTCGCCTCTGTGGATATCTTGGTCCCTCGGTCTGGGCCAACGAATGCAAGGACGGGTGCAGTGGTGAGCTTGGCTTTCAGCTCCAGCCACTCTGTTCGGTGCTCCGTCTTCAACTCAAAGGCGGTTGGTTTTTTCACCAGGTTGCGTAGGGCCGTTGTGTGTGTGGCCAAATTCGGGATGAACTTGCCAAGGAAATTGACCATTCCCAGGAAGCGCAGTACTGCCATCTTGTCCTCGGGGACTTTCATTGCCTCAATGGCTTTAATTTTGTCTGTGTCCGGGCGCGCACCGTGTTGCGAAATCTGATCGCCCAGGAACCTCAGTGTGGATGTCCTAAAACAGCATTTGGACCTGTTTAGCTTGAGGCCATGTTCATGTATGCGTTAGAATACTTTCTTGAGTCGCAACACATGTTCCTCTGGGGTTGTGGACCAGATTATGATATCGCCAACATCGACACGAACCACTTCTTTTTAAAAAAAAAATATTTTATTGAAATTTTTTTCCCTGAGCAACATTTTTCCCGCTTACAAAACAAGCGAAACGATAACAGTGACAAAACAGAAATTTTAAAACTTTTTAACAATAATAATAATAGTAGTAATAACATACAAGTAACAAAACCTCGTACTCTATTGACCTATACTCAACTGCCTCCCCCCCTCCCCCCCCCCCCCCCCCCGGGTTGCTGCTGCTGGTCATCCGTCTTCCCTCTAACGTTCCCCTAGGTAGTCGAGAAATGGCTGCCACCGCCTGGTGAACCCTTGAGCCGATCCTCTCAGGGCAAACTTTATCTGCTCCAGTTTAATAAACCCCGCCATATCGTTTACCCAGGCCTCCAGTCCGGGGGGTTTCGCCTCCTTCCACATGAGTAGGATCCTGCGCCGGGCTACGAGGGACGTAAAGGCCACGACATCGGCCTCTTTCGCCTCCTGCACTCCCGGCTCTTCCGCAACTCCAAATAGAGCTAACCCCCAGCCTGGTTTGACCCGGGCCTTCACCACCTGAGAAATCACTCCCGTCACTCCCTTCCAATACCCTTCCAGTGCCGAGCACGCCCAAAACATATGTGCGTGGTTTGCCGGGCTCCCGCCACACCTCCCACATTTGTCCTCCACTCCAAAGAACCTGCTCAATCTTGCCCCCGTTATGTGTGCTCTATGTAGCACCTTAAATTGAATCAGGCTAAGCCTGGCGCATGAGGAAGAGGAAGTTACCCTGCTTAGGGCATCAGCCCACATACCCTCCTCTATCTCCTCCACTAATTCTTCTTCCCACTTTCTTTTTAGTTCGCCCACCGACTCCTCCCCCTCTTCCCTCATCTCTCTATAAATCTCTGACACCTTGCCCTCTCCGACCCACACCCCTGAAAGCACCCTGTCCTGTATCCCCTGTGTCGGGAGCCGCGGAAATTCCCTCACCTGTTGTCTAGTAAACGCCCTCACCTGCAGATATCTCAAGAAATTCCCCCGGGGTAACTTATACTTTTCCTCCAGTGCTCCCAAGCTCGCAAAAGTCCCATCTATGAATAAATCTCCCACCTTCCTAATTCCCAACTGGTACCAGCTCTGAAATCCTCCATCCATTCTTCCTGGGGCGAACCTATGGTTGTTCCTGATAGGGGACCCCACCAGGGCTCCCCGCACCCCTCTCTGTCGCCTCCACTGTCCCCATATGTTCAGTGTTGCCGCCACCACCGGGTTCGTGGTGTACTTTTTCGGTGAGAGCGGTAGCGGCGCCGTCACCAGCGCCTCTAGACTCGTCCCTTTACAGGACTTTCTCTCCAGCCTTTTCCACGCCGTTCCCTCACCCTCCATCATCCATCTACGTATCATTGCCACATTGGCGGCCCAATAATAATCTCCCAAATTCGGTCGTGCCAGTCCTCCTCTGTCCCTACTGCGCTGCAGGAACCCCCTCCTTACTCTCGGAACTTTCCCTGCGCACACAAAGCTCGTAATGCTCCTATCTATTTTATTAAAAAAGGTCTTGGTGATTAGTATAGGGAGACATTGAAATACAAATAAGAACCTCGGGAGGACCATCATCTTAATTGCCTGCACCCTGCCCGCCAGCGATAAAGGCTGCATGTCCCACCTCTTAAAGTCCTCCTCCATTTGTTCTACCAGCCGTGTCAGATTAAGTCTGTGCAAGGTTCCCCAGCTCCTAGCGATCTGAATCCCCAAGTATCGGAAGTTTCTTTCCACTTTCCTTAGCGGTAAGCCTTCTATCTCTCTACTCTGGTCCCCTGGATGTATCACATATAATTCACTCTTCCCCATGTTTAACCTATACCCCGAAAATTCCCCGAACCTCCTCAAGATTCGCATAACCTCTATCACCCCCGCGCTGGGTCCGACACGTATAGCAATAGGTCATCCGCGTATAACGAGACTCGGTGTTCTTCTCCCCCTCTAGTCACCCCTCTCCATTTCCTGGAGTCTCTCAGCGCCATGGCCAGAGGTTCAATTGCCAGCGCAAACAACAATGGAGACAGCGGGCATCCCTGTCTTGTTCCCCTATATAATCGGAAATACTCCGATCTATGTCGACCTGTAACTACGCTTGCCGTTGGTGCCCCATAAAGTAGTCTAACCCAGCGAATAAATCCGTTCCCAAACCCAAACCTCCTTAACACTTCCCATAAATACTCCCACTCCACCCTATCAAATGCCTTCTCTGCGTCCATTGCCGCCACTATCTCTGCCTCCCCCTCCACTGGGGGCATCATTATCACCCCTAATAGTCGTCGCACATTAACATTCAATTGTCTCCCTTTTACGAACCCTGTCTGGTCTTCGTGCACCACCCCTGGGACACAATCCTCTATCCTCGATGCCAGCACCTTTGCTAGCAGTTTGGCGTCCACGTTCAATAGTGAAATAGGTCTATAGGACCCACACTGCATCGGATCTTTATCCCTCTTCAAAATTAGCGATATCGTCGCCTCCGACATTGTCGGGGGTAGTGTCCCCCCTTCCCTGGCCTCATTGAACGTCCTTGCCAACAACGGGGACAACAAGTCCACATATAGAACATAAGAACATAAGAACTAGGAGCAGGAGTAGGCCATCTGGCCCCTCGAGCCTGCTCCGCCATTCAATGAGATCATGGCTGATCTTTTGTGGACTCAGCTCCACTTTCCGGCCCGAACACCATAACCCTTAATCCCTTTATTCTTCAAAAAACTATCTATCTTTATCTTAAAAACATTTAATGAAGGAGCCTCTACTGCTTCACCGGGCAAGGAATTCCATAGATTCACAACCCTTTGGGTGAAGAAGTTCCTCCTAAACTCAGTCCTAAATCTACTTCCCCTTATTTTGAGGCTATGCCCCCTTGTTCTGCTTTCACCCGCCAGTGGAAACAACCTGCCCGCATCTATCCTATTGATTCCCTTCATAATCTTATATGTTTCTATAAGATCCCCCCTCATCCTTCTAAATTCCAACGAGTACAGTCCCAGTCTACTCAACCTCTCCTCGTAATCCAACCCCTTCAGCTCTGGGATTAACCTAGTGAATCTCCTCTGCACTCCCTCCAGTGCCAGTACGTCCTTTCTCAAGTAAGGAGACCAAAACTGAACACAATACTCCAGGTGTGGCCTCACTAACACCTTATACAATTGCAGCATAACCTCCCTAGTCTTAAACTCCATCCCTCTAGCAAAGAAGGACAAAATTCCATTTGCCTTCTTAATCACCTGTTGCACCTGAAAACCAACTTTCTGCGACTCATGCACGAGCACACCCAGGTCTCTCTGCAGAGCAGCATGTTTTAATATTTTATCATTTAAATAATAATCCCTTTTGCCGTTATTCTTACCAAAATGGATAACCTCACATTTGTCAACATTGTATTCCATCTGCCAGACCCTAGCCCATTCACTTAGCCTGTCCAAATCCCTCTGCAGACTTCCAGTATCCTCTGCACTTTTTGCTTTACCACTTATCTTAGTGTCGTCTGCAAACTTGGACACATTGCCCTTGGTCCCCAACTCCAAATCATCTATGTAAATTGTGAACAGTTGTGGGCCCAACACTGATCCCTGAGGGACACCACTAGCTAATGATTGCCAACCAGAGAAACACCCATTAATCCCCACTCTTTGCTTTCTCTTAATTAACCAATCCTCTATCCATGCTCCTACTTTCCCCTTAATGCCATGCATCTTTATCTTATGCAACAACCTTTTGTGTGGCACCTTGTCAAAGGCTTTCTGGAAATCCAGATATACCGCATCAAAATTCCACTAAATTAGTTAGGCACGACCTGCCCTTTATGAACCCATGCTGCGTCTGTCCAATGGGACAATTTCCATCCAGATGCCTCGCTATTTCTTCCTTGATGATAGATTCCAGCATCTTCCCTACTACCGAAGTTAAGCTCACTGGCCTATAATTACCCACTTTCTGCCTACCTCCTTTTTTAAACAGTGGTGTCACGTTTGCTAATTTCCAATCCGCCGGGACCACCCCAGAGTCTAGTGAATTTTGGTAAATTATCACTAGTGCATTTGCAATTTCCCTAGCCATCTCTTTTAGCACTCTGGGATGCATTCCATCAGGGCCAGGAGACTTGTCTACCTTTAGCCCCATTAGCTTGCCCATCACTACCTCCTTGGTGATATCAATCCTCTCAAGGTCCTCACCTGTCATAGCCTCATTTCCATCAGTCACTGGCATGTTATTTGTGTCTTCCACTGTGAAGACCGACCCAAAAAACCTGTTCAGTTCCTCAGCCATTTCCTCATCTCCCATTATTAAATCTCCCTTCTCATCCTCTAAAGGACCAATATTTACCTTAGCCACTCTTTTTTGTTTTATGTATTTTGTTTTATGTATTTGTAGAAATATTTTCTGTAGAATTCCACCGGGAACCCGTCTGGCCCCGGGGCCTTCCCTGCTTGCATGCTTCCCAGTCCCTTAATAACCTTGTCCACCTCAATCGGCACCCCCAGGCCTGCCACCGCCTGCTCCTCCACTTTCGGGAACCTCAACTGGTCCAGGAATTGCCGCATCCCCTCCTCTCCCTCTGGGGGCTGAGACCTATACAGTTCTTCATAAAAGGACTTAAACACCTCATTTATCTTTCCTGCCCTTCGCACAGTGTCTCCCCTTTCATCCCTAATTCCTCCTATCTCCCTCGCTGCTGCCCTCTTTCGCAGTTGGTGCGCCAACAGGCGACTAGCCTTTTCCCCATATTCATACCTCCTCCCCTGTGCCTTCCTCCACAGTACCTCCGCCTTTCTGGTGGTCAGAAGGTCAAACTCGGTCTGGAGTCGTCTCCTCTCCCTGTACAGCTCCTCCTCCGGGGTCTCTGCAAATTCCCTGTCCACCCTTAAAATCTCCCCCAGTAATCTATCCCTTTCCTTGGCCTCTGTTTTCCTTTTGTGGGCCCCAATAGAAATCAGCTCTCCTCTGACCACCGCTTTTAGTGCTTCCCAGACCACTCCCACAGGGACCTCGCCGTCGTCATTGACCTCCAGGTATCTCTCGATACACCCCCTCACTCTTGCACACACTCCCTCATCCGCCATCAGTCCCACATCTAATCGCCAGAGTGTTCTCTGCTCCCTGTCCTCTCCTACTTCCAGGTCCACCCAATGTGGGGCATGATCCGAAACCGCTATGGCTGAGTATTCAGCTTCTTCCACCCTAGAGATCAACGACCTTCCTAGAACAAAAAAATCTATCTGGGAGTACACTTTATGGACGTGGGAGAAGAAGGAATACTCCCTAGCCCTGGGTCTAAGAAATCGCCATGGATCCACTCCCCCTATTTGGTCCATAAACCCCTTAAGTACCTTGGCCGCTGCTGGCCTTCTTCCAGTCCTTGAGCTGGATCTATCTAGCCCCGGGTCCAGCACCGTATTGAAGTCCCCTCCTAAAATCAAATTTCCTGACTCCAGGTCCGGAATACGCCCCAGCATCCGTCTCATGAACCCCGCATCGTCCCAATTTGGGGCATACACATTAACCAACACGACCTCCATTCCCTCCAGCCTACCACTCACCATTACATATCTACCTCCACTATCTGCTACGATGTTCTTTGCTTCAAATGCTACCCGTTTCCCCACCAAAATGGCCACCCCTCTGTTCTTTGCGTCCAGTCCTGAGTGGAACACCTGTCCCACCCATCCTTTCCTTAGCCTAACTTGGTCCGCCACCTTTAGGTGCGTCTCTTGGAGCATAACCACGTCTGCCCTTAGTCCTTTCAAATGCGCGAGCGCTCGGGCCCTTTTTATCGGCCCATTCAGGCCTCTCACGTTCCACGTGATCAGCCTCACTGGGTGGCTACCTGCCCCCCTCCCGTGTCGACTAGCCATTACCTTCTGTAGGCCAGTCCCATATCCCGCCTCCGCGCTCCCGCTCGCTCCCCCAGCGTCGCATTCCGCCCCCGACCACCTTCTCTTTAGCCATTTCCTTTTGGATTTCCGCAGCAGCAACCCAGTTGTCCCCCCCCCGCTAGATCCCTATCTAGCTTGATTGCTCCCCCCATATCACTTCCGTAAGCCAGCTGACTTCAACTGACCCCGGCTACTCCTGCTCGCTCCTCGGCCCCCCTGGTGTGAGGGAACTCCCATCCGCCTTGCGCCTGTTTTCCCGCCTTATTCTTTCTGGCGCGGGAACATCCCTTTACCTGTCCCGCCTCTTATGGCGCAGCTCCCTTTCCCCTCCCCCTCTCCTTCCCCATTCTCTGACTATGTCCCGCCTCTCCCCCCTCACCGGCGCCCACATTTCCCCAGTGTCCCCCCCCTTCCCTGTTTACTTCTCGCTTAACTTTCACCATCCCATTAACAAAAACAATAATAACAACAATAACAGTTCCCTGCAGCATCAGTCCCTCAGTTCCGGTCCAGTTTCTCTTCATTGATGAAGGACCATGCTTCCTCCGCCGTCTCAAAATAATATTGTCTCTCCTGATGCGTGACCCATAGTCTTGCCGGCTGCAGCATCCCAAACTTCACCTTCCTTTTGTGGAAAACCTCTTTGGCTCGGTTGAAGCTCGCCCTCCTTCTCGCCACCTCCGCACTCCAATCCTGGTAGATCCTTACCACTGCATTCTCCCATCTGCTACTCCGCACCTTTTTGGCCCATCTCAGGACCTCTTCTCTGTCCTTAAGGCGGTAGAATCGCACGATTATCGCCCTCGGTGGTTCTCCCGCCTTTGGTCTTCTCGCCGATACGATTTGCCCACTCCACCTCCATGGGGCCCGCAGGGGCCTCAGCACCCATCAGTGAGCTCAGCATCTTACTTGCATACGCTTCACAGTCCACTCCTTCCACACCCTCCGGGAGACCTAGTATCCTAAGGTTCTTCCTTCGCGCTCCATTTTCAAGGGCCTCAATCCTGTCAGCACACTTTTTATGAAGTGCCTCGTGCGTCTGAGTCTTGACCGCCAGGCCCAGGACCTCGTCCTCAATACCTGACACCTTCTGCTCCACCACGCGAAGTTCCGTCTCCTGGGTCTTTAAAGTCTCCTTAAGCCCCTCAATTGCCTGTAACAACGGGGTCATTACCTCCTTCTTCAGCAGGTCCACGCACCGTCTCACCACCTCGTCCTGCTCAGGCCCCCATGTCAACTGTGGTTTCTCCGCCGCCATTTTGTTTCACTCCCTCTCTCTCTCTCTCTGATCTTCTGGCTGCAGATTCTTTGGGCTGCAGCCGCCACCACCGGTTTTTCCCTCCGTCTTTCGGGGGGGGCTCCCTTCCCTCGCGCCTCGCACCGGGTTTTACGGCCGTCCAAGTCCCCGTTGGGGCTCTTAAAAGAGCCCGAAGTTCCGTCGGAGCTGGAGCCGCCAAAACGTGCGGCTAGCTCATCCCTGCCGCAACCGGAAGTTGACACGAACCACTTCTATTCCCTCCATCATCTGTTCCATGATGCGATGGAAAATCTCTGATGCCGAGATGATGCCAAATGGCATTCGGTTGCAGCAGAATCTGCCAAAAGGCGTGTTGAAGGTGCAGAGTCTTCTGCTGGATTCTTCAAGTTGGATTCGCCAAAATCCTTGGGATGCATCCAATTTTGTGAAGAAGTGCGTGTGTGCCATCTCACTCGTGATTTCTTCCCTCTTTGGGATGGGGTAATGTTCCCGCATAATGTTTTTGTTTAGGTCCTTGGGGTCAATGCAGATGCGTAGGTCCCCCGAAGGCTTCTTTACACACACCATCGAGCTGTCCCAGTCGGTCGTTTCAGTGACCTTAGAGATGATGCCTTTCTTTCGTAGGCTTGTGAGTTCTGCTTTCAGTCGATTCCTCAGTGGAGCAGGGACTCTCCTTGGTGGATGGACCACTGGATTTACGTCAGGCCGCAGTAGAATCTTGTACTCGTATGGACCTGTGCCCATTCCACTGAAGGCATCTGGGTATTGGGTCAGTATGTCGGCGATGCTGGCCTGAAGATCCTGGTGAGGCGGCGTCATGGTGTAGACCCTTTGGATGAGGTTCAGTTGCTTGCAGGCGTGCGCACCTAGCAGGGACGCCCTGTCTGGTTGGACAATCTTGAATCTCAGGCTTGTCTTTATGTGTCGGTTGGACACTGTCAGATGGCATGACCCCAGTGACGTAATTGCGTTGCCATTGTAGTCCTGGAGTTGGCAAGCAGCTGGAAGGATTTTGGGAGCCTTCTTGATTTTCGTGAAGTCCAACTTCGAGATCAGGTTGGCGGAGGCACCTGTGTCCAGTTTGAACTGGATGGGGCATCAGTTGACATCCATCACTTGCGTTCCATTCATCCTCGGAATCAACGGCAAGGATTGATTGGACTTGCGATGTGTCTGGTGTGGCGTATTCGTACTTCGTGATGATGCCTACTCGGTATGTTTTATCCAGGTAGTCATCATCTGGATCTGTAGCACTGCCTTGATCAGAGTCATGCGTGTGGTGTTGCACACTCCTGATGCGATTCTGTTTGAACTGTGATCGCTGACTCCTGAATTGTGGTGCAGATCTGCACAGGGCTGCATAGTGGTTGAGTTTCCCACATTGGACACATTGTTTGCCTTTTGCAGGGCATTGTTTTCTGAAGTGGGTGGTTCCATAATTTGCACACTCCATGACGTCGGCGTCATGACGTTCAGTGCGTCGTCGTGCATGCG
Organism: Scyliorhinus torazame; assembly: GCF_047496885.1. NCBI lineage: Eukaryota > Metazoa > Chordata > Chondrichthyes > Carcharhiniformes > Scyliorhinidae > Scyliorhinus > Scyliorhinus torazame. The sequence goes on along the minus strand of NC_092707.1, from coordinate 328,042,429 downwards.
TGGTGTGGTTCTCGGCTGTTTGCACACGCGCAGTGCGGTTCACGGCCGATTCGTATTCCCGGTCGTATTGCACATTCTCCGGGTCCCGGGAGGAGCGCGCGAGATGGCTGCCATGGGAGATGTGGAGGCGCTGCATCCGGGAGATGGCCTGAACACTCTCCACCTTGTGGGAGGTTTGTTTTTCGCTCTCAGCGTTTCTCTATTGTGAGTAGCAATGTTTTGAATGTTCATTTACAGTGCACGTTTCAATAGTGATTTTTAAGGTCATATGTTTGATTTTTAGCAATTGCTCTCGCAGAGGATCAGAGTGGATTCCAAAAATGATTTGGTCTCTGATCATGGAGTCAGTTATGTCACCAAAGTTGCAGGATTGCGCTAGCAGTCTAAGGTTAGTGAGATAACTATTGAAGGATTCATCTTTACCTTGCATCCTTTGTTTAAAGATGTAGCGCTCAAATATTTTGTTTGTGTCAACCTCGCAGTGGCTGTCGAATTTCTCCAGGATAGTTTGGTATTTTGTTTTGTCCTGCCCTTCTGTGTATTGAAACGAGTTGAAGATCTCTATCGCGTGGTCACCCGCAGTGGTCAGTAGGAGAGCTATCTTCCGAGCATCGGTCGCGCCGTTCAAGTCGGATGCTTCTTCCTATAGTTGGAATTTTTGTTTAACCGAACGCCAGTTAGCACTAAGATTATCGGTGGTCCTGAGTTGATGAGGAGCCTGTGTCTTGTCCATCGTGCCTGGATTCAGTAGCTGTTTGTCTGAGTTTGTCTCTGACCTGACTGAGTTGAACTAGGGAGATTGAGTAGCCACTCCAGTACCATGTGCTATGTTAACATAAGCTGCTACTTGGTGTATGCGTTGCTGAAGGATACTCCAGACTCTGAGGTAAGTCAAACGTATTTATTGAGTGATTAACAAAGCTCCTAAATGAGTTCTACACTCTACTAATCCGACTCTCAGCAACACAGTATATATATGAGCTTGCTCTAGACCACTGCTATGGTGTGACGGTGCTGCTAACCACACACGTCTTGCTCTCTAAGTTTCTGCCGGTGGAAGAGGCAGGGCCTGTGTGCCTTGTCCTTTTTATAGTTGTCGTGTGATGCCCTCTTGTGGTGATGCCACCTCTGGGTCTCCTGATTACCCATTGGTTGTGTCCTGTTCTGATGACCCATTGGTTACATGTCTGCAAGAGGGAGGGAGGTTAGAGAGAGTGAGGAAGGGCAGAGAGAGCGAGGGAGGGCAGAGAGAGCAAGGGAGGTTAGAGAGAGGGAGGGAGGGCAAAGAGAACGCGGGAGGTTAGAGAGTGAGGGAGGTTAGAGAGAGTGAGGGAGGGCAGAGATAGCGAGGAATGGCAGGGAGAGCAAGGGAGGTGAGAGAGAGACGGAGGTTTGAGAGAGTTACGGAGGGCAGAAAGTGCGAGGAATGACAGAGAGAGCAAGGGAGGTTAGAGAGTGAGGGAGGGCAGAGAGAGCAAGGGAGGTTAGAGAGTGAGGGAGGGATGAGAGAGCGAGGAAGATTAGGGAGAGCAAGGGAGGTTAGAGAGAGTGAGGGTGGTTAGAGTGAGTGAGGGAGGTTAGAGAGAGTGAGGGAGGGCAAAGAGAACGAGGGAGGTTAGAGAGTGAGGAAGGGCAGAGAGAGCGAGGAATGGCAGGGTGAGCAAGGGAGGTGAGAGAGAGCGAGGGAGGTTTGAGAGAGTTACGGAGGGCAGAAAGTGCGAGGAATGACAGAGAGAGCAAGGGAGGTTAGAGAGTGAGGGAGGGCAGAGAGAGCAAGGGAGGTTAGAGAGTGAGGGAGGGATGAGAGAGCGAGGAAGATTAGGGAGAGCAAGGGAGGTTAGAGAGAGTGAGGAAGATTAGAGACAGCGAGGGAGGTTAGAGAGAGTGAGGGAGGTAAGAGAGAGCGAGGCAGGTTAGAGAGAGCAAGTGAGGTTAGAGAGAGGGAGGGAGGGCAGAGAGAGCGAGGAAGGTTAGAGAGTGAGGGAGGGATGAGAGTGCGAGCAAGATTAGAGAGAGCGAGAGAGGTTAGAGAGAGCGAGGCAGGTTAGAGAGAGCAAGGGAGGTTAGAGAGAGTGAGGGAGGGCAGAGAGAGCGAGGGAGGTTAGAGAGAGCGAGTGAAGTTAGAGAGAGGGCAGAGAGAGCGAGGGAGGTTAGAGAGAGCAAGTGAGGTTAGCGAGAGGGAGGGAGTGCAGAGAGAGCGAGGAAGATTAGAGACAGCGAGGGAGGTTAGAGAGAGTGAGGGAGGTAAGAGAGAGCGAGGCAGGTTAGAGAGAGCAAGTGAGGTTAGAGAAAGCGAGGGAGGTTAGAGAGAGCGAGGCAGGTTAGAGAGTGAGGGAGGGATGAGAGTGCGAGCAAGATTAGAGAGAGCGAGAGAGGTTAGAGAGAGCGAGGCAGGTTAGAGAGAGCAAGGGAGGTTAGAGAGAGTGAGGGCGGGCAGAGAGAGCGAGGGAGGTTAGAGAGAGCAAGGGAGGTTAGAGAGAGCGAGGCAGGTTAGAGAAAGCAAGGGAGGTTAGAGAGAGTGAGGGAGGGCAGAGAGAGCGAGGGAGGTTAGAGAGAGCGAGGCAGGTTAGAGAGAGCAAGGGAGGTTAGAGAGAGTGAGGGAGGGCAGAGAGAGCGAGGGAGGTTAGAGAGAGGGAGGGAGGGCAAAGAGAACGAGGGAGGTTACAGAGTGAGTGAGGGCAGAGACAGCGAGGAATGGCAGGGAGAGCGAGGGAGGTTGGAGAGCGAGGGAGGGCAGAGAGAGCAAGGGAGGTTACAGAGAGTGAGGGAGGACAGAGAGAGTGAGGGAGGGCAGAGAGAGCGAGGGACGGCAAAGAGAGCGAGGGAGGTTAGAGAGAGCGAGGGAGGCAGAGAGAGCGAGGGAGGCAGAGAGAGCGAGGGAGGTTAGGGAGAGTGAGGGACGGCAAAGAGAGCGAGGAAGGTTAGAGAGAGCGAGGGAGGTTAGAGAGAGCGAGGGAGGCAGAGAGAGCGAGGGAGGTTAGAGAGAGCGAGGCAGGTTAGAGAGAGTGAGGGAGGTTAGAGAGAGTGAGGGAGGGCAGAGAGAGCGAGGGAGGTTAGAGAGAGCGAGTGAAGGGAGGGCAGAGGGAGTGAGGGAGGGCAGAGAGTGAGGGAGGGCAGAGAGAGTGAGGGAGGGCAGAGAGTGAGGGAGGGCAGAGAGCGAGGGAGGTGAGAAAGAATGAGGGCCAGCAGAGAGAGGGAGGGCGAATAGAGAGAGTGAGGAAGTGCAGAGAGAGTGAGGGTAGTTAGAGAGAGTGAGGGATGACAGAGAGAACGAGGGAGGTTAGAGAGAGCGAGGAAGGTTAGAGAGCGAGGTAGGTTAGTGAGTGAGGCAGGGCAGAGAGAGTGAGGGAGGTTAGAGAGAGTGAGGGAGGTTAGAGAGAGTGAGGGAGGGCAGAGAGAGTGAGGGAGGGCAGAGAGAGTGAGGGAGGACAGAGAGAGCGAGGGAGGTTAGAGAGAGCGAGGGAGGCAGAGAGAGCGAGGGAGGCAGAGAGAGCGAGGGAGGGCAGAAAGTGCAAGGAATAACAGAGAACGAGGGACTACAGAGAGAGCGAGGGAGGCAGAGAGAGTGAGGGAGGGCAGAGAGAGCGAGGGAGGCAGAGAGTGCGAGGGAGGTTACAGAGAGTGAGGGAGGGCAGAGAGAGTGAGGGAGGTTAGAGAGAGTGAGGGAGGGCAGAGAGAGTGAGGGAGGGCATAGAGAGTGAGGGAGGGCAGAGAGAGTGAGGGAGGTTAGAGAGAGTGAGGGAGGTTAGAAAGAGTGAGGGAGGGCAGAGAGAGTGAGGGAGGACAGAGAGAGCGAGGGAGGTTAGAGAGAGCAGGGGAGGACAGAGAGAGCGAGGGAGGGCAGAGAGAGCGAGGAATGGCAAAAAGCGAGAAATTACAGAGAGAGCGAGGGCGGCAGTGAGTGAGGGACAGCAGAGAGAGGGAGGGCCAATAGAGAGTGTGAAGGAGGGCAGATAGAGCGAGGTAGGTTGCAGAGAGTGAGGGAGGACAGAGAGAGTGAGGGAGGGCAGAGAGAGCGAGGGATGGCAGAGAGAGGAAGGGAGGTAAGAGAGAGTGAGGGACGGCAAAGAGAGCGAGGGAGGTTAGAGAGAGCGAGGGAGGTTAGAGAGAGCGAGGGAGGCAGAGAGAGCGAGGGATGCAGGGAGAGCGAGGGAGGTTAGAGAGAATGAGGGACGGCAAAGAGAGCGAGGGAGGTTAGAGAGAGCGAGGGAGGTTAGAGAGAGCGAGGGAGGCAGAGCGAGCGAGGGAGGTTAGAGAGAGCGAGGGAGGCAGAGAGAGCGAGGGAGGCAGAGAGAGCGAGGGAGGTTAGAGAGAGTGAAGGACGGCAAAGAGAGCGAGGGAGGTTAGAGAGAGTGAGGGACGGCAAAGAGAGCGAGGGAGGTTAGAGAGAGCGAGGGAGGTTAGAGAGAGCGAGGGAGGCAGAGAGAGCGAGGGAGGCAGAGAGAGCGAGGGAGGTTAGAGAGAGTGAGGGTCGACAAAGAGAGCGAGGGAGGTTAGAGAGAGCGAGGGATGGCAAAGAGAGCGAGGGAGGCAGAGAGAGTGAGGGAGTGAAGACCGGCAGAGATAGCGAGGGACGGCAGAGAGAGCGAGGGAGGGCAGAGAGAGAGTGAGAGGGCAGAGAGAGAGGGAGAGGGCAGAGAGAGAGGGAGAGGGCAGAGAGAGTGAGAGGGCCGAGAGAGAGGGAGAGGGCAGAGAGAGAGGGAGAGGGCAGAGAGAGAGAGGGAATGGGCAGAGAGAGAGGGAGTGGGCAGATAGAGAGGGAGAGGGCAGAGAGAGGGAGAGGGCAGAGAGAGAGGGAGGGGGCAGAGAGAGAGAGGGAGAGGGCAGAGAGAGAGGGAGAGGGCAGAGAGAGAGTGAGAGGGCAGAGAGAGGGAGAGGGCAGAGAGAGAGGGAGAGGGCAGAGAAAGGGAGAGGGCAGAGAGAGAGGGAGAGGGCACAGGGAGTGAGAGGGCAGAGAGAGAAGGAGAGGGCAGAGAGAGAGTGGGAGAGCAGAGAGAGAGGGAGAGTGCAGAGAGAGAGGGAGAGGGCAGACAGAGAGAGGGAGAGGGCAGAGAGAGAGGGAGAGGGCGGAGAGAGAGGGAGAGGGCACAGGGAGTGTGGTGATACACCACTGTACCTCCCTACCATTGTACATAGCATATAATAGTTGTGCGTAACGTGGCCCTGTAATACTGTGTATTGTACTGTAACTCTGCAGAGGTTCGGTCACTGGTAGGTAACCCGACCTGGCCACGGAGAGCTCCGCCTTAGCCACTCCCCCGGGAGTCAGTATAAGAACCTCTTCTGGGACAGGCCCCATTCTGTCTGGGGTCGTCTGTGTCGGGTAAGCCTCCCATGTAGTATATTAAAGCCTGAGTTAAAGTCTCACATGTCTTTGTGGTTCTTGACGCTTAGCGCATCAGGGAGTGAGAGGGCAGAGAGAGAGAGGGGGAGGGCAGAGAGAGAGGGAGAGGGCAGAGAGAGAGGAAGAGGGCAGAGAGAGAGGGAGAGGGCAGAGAGAGAGAGGGGGAAGGCAGAGAGAGAGGGAGAGGGCAGAGAGAGAGGAAGAGGGCAGAGAGAGAGGGAGAGGGCAGAGAGAGAGAGGGAGAGGGCAGAGAGAGAGGGAGAGGGCAGAGCGAGAGGGAGAGGGCAGAAAGAGAGAGGGAGAGGGCAGAGAGAGAGAGGGGGAGGGCAGAGAGAGAGGGAGAGGGCAGAGAGAGAGGAAGAGGGCAGAGAGAGAGGGAGAGGGCAGAGAGAGAGAGGGAGAGGGCAGAGAGAGAGGGAGAGGGCAGAGAGAGAGGGAGAGGGCAGAAAGAGAGAGGGAGAGGGCAGAGAGAGAGAGGGGGAGGGCAGAGAGAGAGGGAGAGGGCAGAGAGAGAGGAAGAGGGCAGAGAGAGAGGGAGAGGGCAGAGAGAGAGAGGGAGAGGGCAGAGAGAGAGGGAGAGGGCAGAGCGAGAGGGAGAGGGCAGAAAGAGAGAGGGAGAGGGCAGAGGGAGCGAGGGAGGCAGAGAGAGTGAGAGAGGTTAGAGTGAGCGAGCGAGGTTAGAGAGAGTGAGGGAGTTTAGAGAGTGTGAGGGATGGCAGAGTGAGCGCAGAATGGCGCAGGGAAGGCAGAGTGGCAGAGGGAGGGAGGGATGCAGAGAGAAGGAGGGCAGAGGGATGACAGAGTGATGAGGGAGGGCAGAGGGATGAGGGGTGGCAAAGAGAGCGGGAGGAGAGACAGCCGGCACATTGAAAACAGCGCGGGAGGAGAGACAGCCGGGACAGTGAAAACAGCGCGGGAGGAGAGACAGCCGGGACAGTGAAAACAGCGCGGGAGGAGAGACAGCCGGGACAGTGAAAACAGCGCGGGAGGAGAGACAGCCGGGACAGTGAAAACAGCGCGGGAGGAGAGACAGCCGGGACATTGAAAACAGCGCGGGAGGAGAGACAGCCGGCACACTGAAAACAGCGCGAGTGGAGAGACAGCCGGGAGAGAGAAAACAGGGCGGGAGTAGAGACAGCCGGGTCATTGAAAACAGCGTGGGAGGAGAGACAGCCGGGACAGTGAAAACAGCGCGGGAGGAGAGAAAGCCGGGACAGTGAAAACAGCGCGAGAGGAGAGACAGCCGGCACATTGAAAACAGCGCGGGAGGAGAGACAGCCGGGAGAGAGAAAACAGGGCGGGAGGAGAGACAGCCGGCACAGTGAAAACAGCGCGAGTGGAGAGACAGCCGGGGGAGAGAAAACAGGGCGGGAGGAGAGACAGCCGGGTCATTGAAAACAGCGTGGGAGGAGAGACAGCCGGGACAGTGAAAACAGCGCGGGAGGAGAGACAGCCGGGACAGTGAAAACAGCGCGAGAGGAGAGACAGCCGGGAGAGTGAAAACAGCGCGGGAGGAGAGACAGCCGGGTCATTGAAAACAGCGCGAGAGGAGAGACAGCCGGGACAGTGAAAACAGCGCGGGAGGAGAGACAGCCGGGACATTGAAAACAGCGCGAGAGGAGAGACAGCCGGGAGACTGAAAACAGCGCGGGAGGAGAGACAGCCGGGAGAGAGAAAACAGGGCGGGAGGAGAGACAGCGGGGACAGTGAAAACAGCGCGGGAGGAGAGACAGCCAGGAGAGTGAAAACAGCGCGAGAGGAGAGACAGCCGGGACATTGAAAATAGCGCGGGAGGAGAGACAGCCGGGACAGTGAAAACAGCGCGGGAGGAGAGACAGCCGGGACAGTGAAAACAGCGCGAGAGGAGAGACAGCCTGGACAGTGAAAACAGCGCGGGAGGAGAGACAGCCGGGACAGTGAAAACAGCGCGAGAGGAGAGACAGCCGGCACAGTGAAAACAGCGCGAGAGGAGAGACAGCCGGGACATTGAAAACAGCGCGGGAGGAGAGACAGCCGGCACAGTGAAAACAGCGCGGGAGGAGAGAGAGCCGGGACAGTGAAAACAGCGCGGGAGGAGAGACAGCCGGCACATTGAAAACAGCGCGGGAGGAGAGACAGCCGGGACAGTGAAAACAGCGCGGGAGGAGAGACAGCCGGCACATTGAAAACAGCGCGGGAGGAGAGACAGCCGGGACAGTGAAAACAGCGCGAGAGGAGAGACAGCCGGCACATTGAAAACAGCGCGAGAGGAGAGACAGCCGGCACAGTGAAAACAGCGCGTGAGGAGAGACAGCCGGCACGGTGAAAACAGCGCGAGAGGAGAGACAGCCGGGACATTGAAAACAGCGCGGGAGGAGAGACAGCCGGGAGAGTGAAAACAGCGCGGGAGGAGAGACAGCCGGGACAGTGAAAACAGCGCGAGAGGAGAGACAGCCGGCACGGTGAAAACAGCGCGAGAGGAGAGACAGCCGGGACATTGAAAACAGCGCGGGAGGAGAGACAGCCGGGAGAGTGAAAACAGCGCGGGAGGAGAGACAGCCGGGAGAGTGAAAACAGCGCGGGAGGAGAGACAGCCGGGAGAGTGAAAACAGCGCGGGAGGAGAGACAGCCGGGACAGTGAAAACAGCGCGGGAGGAGAGACAGCCGGCACGGTGAAAACAGCGCGAGAGGAGAGACAGCCGGGACATTGAAAACAGCGCGAGAGGAGAGACAGCCGGGACAGTGAAAACAGCGCGGGAGGAGAGACAGCCGGGACAGTGAAAACAGCGCGAGAGGAGAGACAGCCGGCACGGTGAAAACAGCGTGAGAGGAGAGACAGCCGGGACATTGAAAACAGCGCGGGAGGAGAGACAGCCGGGACAGTGAAAACAGCGCGAGAGGAGAGACAGCCGGCACGGTGAAAACAGCGTGAGAGGAGAGACAGCCGGGACATTGAAAACAGCGCGGGAGGAGAGACAGCCGGCACAGTGAAAACAGCGCGAGAGGAGAGAAAGCCGGGACAGTGAAAACAGCGCGGGAGGAGAGACAGCCGGCACAGTGAAAACAGCGTGGGAGGAGAGACAGCCGGCACAGTGAAAACAGCGCGAGAGGAGAGACAGCCGGGACATTGAAAACAGCGCGGGAGGAGAGACAGCCGGGAGAGTGAAAACAGCGCGGGAGGAGAGACAGCCGGGACAGTGAAAACAGCGCGGGAGGAGAGACAGCCGGCACAGTGAAAACAGCGCGGGAGGAGAGACAGCCGGCACAGTGAAAACAGTGCGGGAGGAGAGGCAGTCGGCACAGTGAAAACAGCGCGGGAGGAGAGAGAGCCGGGACAGTGAAAACAGCGCGAGAGGAGAGACAGCCGGGACAGTGAAAACAGCGCGAGAGGAGAGACAGCCGGCACGGTGAAAACAGCGCGAGAGGAGAGACAGCCGGGACAGTGAAAACAGCGCGGGAGGAGAGACAGCCGGCACAGTGAAAACAGCGCGGGAGGAGAGACAGCCGGCACAGTGAAAACAGCGCGAGAGGAGAGACAGCCGGGACATTGAAAACAGCGCGGGAGGAGAGACAGCCGGGAGAGTGAAAACAGCGCGGGAGGAGAGACAGCCGGGACAGTGAAAACAGCGCGGGAGGAGAGACAGCCGGCACAGTGAAAACAGCGCGGGAGGAGAGACAGCCGGCACAGTGAAAACAGTGCGGGAGGAGAGGCAGCCGGCACAGTGAAAACAGCGCGGGAGGAGAGAGAGCCGGGACAGTGAAAACAGCGCGAGAGGAGAGACAGCCGGGACAGTGAAAACAGCGCGAGAGGAGAGACAGCCGGCACGGTGAAAACAGCGCGAGAGGAGAGACAGCCGGGACATTGAAAACAGCGCGGGAGGAGAGACAGCCGGGAGAGTGAAAACAGCGCGGGAGGAGAGACAGCCGGGACAGTGAAAACAGCGCGGGAGGAGAGACAGCCGGCACAGTGAAAACAGCGCGGGAGGAGAGACAGCCGGGACAGTGAAAACAGCGCGAGAGGAGAGACAGCCGGGACATTGAAAAGAGCGCGGGAGGAGAGACAGCCGGGAGAGTGAAAACAGCGCGGGAGGAGAGACAGCCGGGACAGTGAAAACAGCGCGGGAGGAGAGACAGCCGGCACAGTGAAAACAGCGCGGGAGGAGAGACAGCCGGGACATTGAAAACAGCGCGGGAGGAGAGACAGCCGGCACATTGAAAACAGCGTGGGAGGAGAGACAGCCGGGACAGTGAAAACAGCGCGGGAGGAGAGACAGCCGAGAGAGTGAAAACTGCGCGGGAGGAGAGACAGCCGGGACAGTGAAAACAGCGCGAGAGGAGAGACAGCCGGCACAGTGAAAACAGCGCGGGAGGAGAGACAGCGGGGACAGTGAAAACAGCGCGAGAGGAGAGACAGCCGGGACAGTGAAAACAGCGCGGGAGGAGAGACAGCCGGGACAGTGAAAACAGCGCGAGAGGAGAGAGAGCCGGGACATTGAAAACAGCGCGAGAGGAGAGACAGCCGGGACAGTGAAAACAGCACGAGAGGAGAGACAGCCGGGACATTGAAAACAGCGCGGGAGGAGAGACAGCCGGCACAGTGAAAACAGCGCGGGAGGAGAGACAACCTGGACAGTGAAAACAGCGCGAGAGGAGAGACAGCCGGCACATTGAAAACAGCGCGGGAGGAGAGACAGCCGGCACAGTGAAAACAGCGCGAGAGGAGAGAGAGCCGGGACAGTGAAAACAGCGCGGGAGGAGAGACAGCCGGCACAGTGAAAACAGCGCGGGAGGAGAGACAGCCGGCACAGTGAAAACAGCGCGGGAGGAGAGACAGCCGGGACAGTGAAAACAGCGCGGGAGGAGAGACAGCCGGGACAGTGAAAACAGCGCGAGAGGAGAGAGAGCCGGGACAGTGAAAACAGCGCGAGAGGAGAGACAGCCGGCACAGTGAAAACAGCGCGGGAGGAGAGACAGCCGGCACAGTGAAAACAGCGCGGGAGGAGAGACAGCCGGGACAGTGAAAACCGCGCGAGAGGAGAGACAGCCGGCACAGTGAAAACAGCGCGGGAGGAGAGACAGCCGGCACAGTGAAAACAGCGCGGGAGGAGAGACAGCCGGCACAGTGAAAACAGCGCAGGAGGAGAGACAGCCGGCACAGTGAAAACAGCGCGAGAGGAGAGACAGCCGGGAGAGAGAAAACAGGGCGGGAGGAGAGACAGCGGGGACAGTGAAAACAGCGCGGGAGGAGAGACAGCCGGCACAGTGAAAACAGCGCGAGAGGAGAGAGAGCCGGGACAGTGAAAACAGCGCGGGAGGAGAGACAGCCGGCACAGTGAAAACAGCGCGGGAGGAGAGACAGCCGGCACAGTGAAAACAGCGCGGGAGGAGAGACAGCCGGGACAGTGAAAACAGCGCGGGAGGAGAGACAGCCGGGACAGTGAAAACAGCGCGAGAGGAGAGAGAGCTGGGACAGTGAAAACAGCGCGGGAGGAGAGACAGCCGGGAGAGTGAAAACAGCGCGGGAGGAGAGACAGCCGGCACAGTGAAAACAGCGCGGGAGGAGAGACAGCCGGGACAGTGAAAACCGCGCGAGAGGAGAGACAGCCGGCACAGTGAAAACAGCGCGGGAGGAGAGACAGCCGGCACAGTGAAAACAGCGCGAGAGGAGAGAGAGCCGGGACAGTGAAAACAGCGCGGGAGGAGAGACAGCCGGGAGAGAGAAAACAGCGCGAGAGGAGAGAGAGCCGGCACAGTGAAAACAGCGCGAGAGGAGAGACAGCCGGCACAGTGAAAACAGCGCGGGAGGAGAGACAGCCGGCACAGTGAAAACAGCGCGGGAGGAGAGACAGCCGGGACAGTGAAAACAGCGCGAGAGGAGAGACAGCCGGCACAGTGAAAACAGCGCGAGAGGAGAGACAGCCGGGACAGTGAAAACAGCGCGAGAGGAGAGACAGCCGGCACAGTGAAAACAGCGCGAGAGGAGAGAGAGCCGGGACAGTGAAAACAGCGCGGGTGGAGAGACAGCCGGGACAGTGAAAACAGCGCGGGAGGAGAGACAGCCGGGACAGTGAAAACAGCGCGAGAGGAGAGACAGCCGGGACAGTGAAAACAGCGCGAGAGGAGAGACAGCCGGCACAGTGAAAACAGCGCGGGAGGAGAGACAGCCGGCACAGTGAAAACAGCGCGGGAGGAGAGACAGCCGGCACATTGAAAACAGCGCAGGAGGAGAGACAGCCGGCACAGTGAAAACAGCGCGGGAGGAGAGACAGCGGGGACAGTGAAAACAGTGCGGGAGGAGAGACAGCCGGGACAGTGAAAACAGCGCGGGAGGAGAGGCAGCCGGGAGAGTGAAAACAGCGCGGGAGGAGAGACAGCCGGGACAGTGAAAACAGCGCGAGAGGAGAGACAGCCGGCACAGTGAAAACAGCGCGGGAGGAGAGACAGCCGGCACAGTGAAAACAGCGCGGGAGGAGAGACAGCCGGCACAGTGAAAACAGCGCGGGAGGAGAGACAGCCGGGACAGTGAAAACAGCGCGGGAGGAGAGACAGCCGGGACATTGAAAACAGCGCGGGAGGAGAGACAGCCGGCACAGTGAAAACAGCGCGGGAGGAGAGAGAGCTGGGACAGTGAAAACAGCGTGGGAGGAGAGACAGCCGGGACAGTGAAAACAGCGCGGGATGAGAGACAGCCGGGACATTGAAAACAGCGCGGGAGGAGAGACAGCCGGGACATTGAAAACAGCGCGGGAGGAGAGACAGCCGGCACAGTGAAAACAGCGCGGGAGGAGAGACAGCCGGGACAGTGAAAACAGCGCGGGAGGAGAGACAGCCGGGACATTGAAAACAGTGCAGGAGGAGAGACAGCCGGGACAGTGAAAACAGCGCGGGAGGAGAGACAGCCGGGACATTGAAAACAGCGCGAGAGGAGAGACAGCCGGCACAGTGAAAACAGCGCGAGAGGAGAGACAGCCGGCACAGTGAAAACAGCGCGAGAGGAGAGACAGCCGGGACATTGAAAACAGCGCGAGAGGAGAGTGAGCCGGGAGAGTGAAAACAGCGCGGGAGGAGAGGCAGCCGGGAGAGAGAAAACAGGGCGGGAGGAGAGACAGCGGGGACAGTGAAAACAGCGCGAGAGGGGAGACAGCCGGGAGAGTGAAAACAGCGCGAGAGGAGAGACAGCCGGGAGAGAGAAAACAGGGCGGGAGGAGAGACAGCGGGGACAGTGAAAACAGCGCGGGAGGAGAGACAGCCGGCACAGTGAAAACAGCGCGAGAGGAGAGAGAGCCGGGACAGTGAAAACAGCGCGGGAGGAGAGACAGCCGGCACAGTGAAAACAGCGCGGGAGGAGAGACAGCCGGCACAGTGAAAACAGGGCGGGAGGAGAGACAGCCGGGACAGTGAAAACAGCGCGGGAGGAGAGACAGCCGGGACAGTGAAAACAGCGCGAGAGGAGAGAGAGCCGGGACAGTGAAAACAGCGCGGGAGGAGAGACAGCCGGCACAGTGAAAACAGCGCGGGAGGAGAGACCCCCGGCACAGTGAAAACAGCGCGGGAGGAGAGACAGCCGGGACAGTGAAAACCGCGCGAGAGGAGAGACAGCCGGCACAGTGAAAACAGCGCGGGAGGAGAGACAGCCGGCACAGTGAAAACAGCGCGAGAGGAGAGACAGCCGGGACAGTGAAAACAGCGCGGGAGGAGAGACAGCCGGGACAGTGAAAACAGCGCGGGAGGAGAGACAGCCGGCACAGTGAAAACAGCGCGGGAGGAGAGACAGCCGGCACAGTGAAAACAGCGCGAGAGGAGAGACAGCCGGCACAGTGAAAACAGCGCGGGAGGAGAGACAGCCGGCACAGTGAAAACAGCGCGGGAGGAGAGACAGCCGGCACAGTGAAAACAGCGCGAGAGGAGAGACAGCCGGGACAGTGAAAACAGCGCGGGAGGAGAGACAGCCGGGAGAGAGAAAACAGGGCGGGAGGAGAGACAGCCGGCACAGTGAAAACAGCGCGAGAGGAGAGACAGCCGGGACAGTGAAAACAGCGCGAGAGGAGAGACAGCCGGCACAGTGAAAACAGCGGGAGGAGAGACAGCCGGGACAGTGAAAACAGCACGAGAGGAGAGACAGCCGGGAGAGAGAAAACAGCGCGGGAGGAGAGACAGCCGGGACAGTGAAAACAGCGCGGGAGGAGAGACAGCCGGCACAGTGAAAACAGCGCGGGAGGAGAGACAGCCGGCACAGTGAAAACAGCGCGAGAGGAGAGACAGCCGGGACAGTGAAAACAGCGCGAGAGGAGAGACAGCCGGGACATTGAAAACAGCGCGGGAGGAGAGACAGCCGGTACATTGAAAACAGCGCGGGAGGAGAGACAGCCGGCACAGTGAAAACAGCGCGAGAGGAGAGACAGCCGGCACAGTGAAAACAGCGCGAGAGGAGAGACAGCCGGCACAGTGAAAACAGCGGGAGGAGAGACAGCCGGGAGAGAGAAAACAGGGCGGGAGGAGAGACAGCCGGCACAGTGAAAACAGCGCGAGAGGAGAGACAGCCGGGACAGTGAAAACAGCGCGGGAGGAGAGACAGCCGGCACAGTGAAAACAGCGCGAGAGGAGAGACAGCCGGGACAGTGAAAACAGCGCGAGAGGAGAGACAGCCGGCACATTGAAAACAGCGCAGGAGGAGAGACAGCCGGCACAGTGAAAACAGCGCGGGAGGAGAGACAGCGGGGACAGTGAAAACAGTGCGGGAGGAGAGACAGCCGGGACAGTGAAAACAGCGCGGGAGGAGAGACAGCCGGGAGAGTGAAAACAGCGCGGGAGGAGAGACAGCCGGGACAGTGAAAACAGCGCGAGAGGAGAGACAGCCGGCACAGTGAAAACAGCGCGGGAGGAGAGACAGCCGGCACAGTGAAAACAGCGCGGGAGGAGAGACAGCCGGCACAGTGAAAACAGCGCGAGAGGAGAGACAGCCGGCACAGTGAAAACAGCGCGGGAGGAGAGACAGCCGGGACAGTGAAAACAGCGCGGGAGGAGAGACAGCCGGGACATTGAAAACAGCGCGGGAGGAGAGACAGCCGGCACATTGAAAACAGCGCGGGAGGAGTGACAGCCGGGACAGTGAAAACAGCGCGGGAGGAGAGACAGCCGGGACATTGAAAACAGCGCGGGAGGAGAGACAGCCGGGACATTGAAAACAGCGCGGGAGGAGAGACAGCCGGCACAGTGAAAACAGCGCGGGAGGAGAGACAGCCGGGACAGTGAAAACAGCGCGGGAGGAGAGACAGCCGGGACATTGAAAACAGTGCGGGAGGAGAGACAGCCGGGACAGTGAAAACAGCGCGAGTGGAGAGTGAGCCGGGACATTGAAAACAGCGCGGGAGGAGAGACAGCCGGGACATTGAAAACAGCGCGAGAGGAGAGACAGCCGGCACAGTGAAAACAGCGCGAGAGGAGAGACAGCCGGCACAGTGAAAACAGCGCGAGAGGAGAGACAGCCGGGACATTGAAAACAGCGCGAGAGGAGAGTGAGCCGGGAGAGTGAAAACAGCGCGGGAGGAGAGGCAGCCGGGAGAGAGAAAACAGGGCGGGAGGAGAGACAGCGGGGACAGTGAAAACAGCGCGGGAGGAGAGACAGCCGGGAGAGTGAAAACAGCGCGGGAGGAGAGACAGCCGGGACAGTGAAAACAGCGCGAGAGGAGAGACAGCCGGGAGAGTGAAAACAGCGCGGGAGGAGAGACAGCCGGGAGAGAGAAAACAGGGCGGGAGGAGAGACAGCGGGGACAGTGAAAACAGCGCGGGAGGAGAGACAGCCGGGAGAGTGAAAACAGCGCGGGAGGAGAGACAGCCGGGACAGTGAAAACAGCGCGAGAGGAGAGACAGCCGGGAGAGTGAAAACAGCGCGGGAGGAGAGACAGCCGGGACACTGAAAACAGCGCGGGAGGAGAGACAGCCGGGAGAGTGAAAACAGCGCGGGAGGAGAGACAGCCGGGACAGTGAAAACAGCGCGGGAGGAGAGACAGCCGGGACAGTGAAAACAGCGCGGGAGGAGAGACAGCCGGGACAGTGAAAACAGCGCGGGAGGAGAGAAAGCCGGGACAGTGAAAACAGCGCGGGAGGAGAGACAGCCGGGACAGTGAAAACAGCGCGGGAGGAGAGACAGCCGGCACAGTGAAAACAGCGCGGGAGGAGAGACAGCCGGGACAGTGAAAACAGCGCGAGAGGAGAGACAGCCGGCACAGTGAAAACAGCGCGAGAGGAGAGACAGCCGGCACAGTGAAAACAGCGCGGGAGGAGAGAAAGCCGGGACAGTGAAAACAGCGCGAGAGGAGAGACAGCCGGCACAGTGAAAACAGCGCGAGAGGAGAGACAGCCGGGACAGTGAAAACAGCGCGGGAGGAGAGACAGCCGGGACAGTGAAAACAGCGCGGGAGGAGAGAAAGCCGGGAGATTTAAAAAGCGCGGGAGCTGCTAGTCGGAGCGGAGATTTAAAAAGATCGCTGCCTAGTTTCGGGAGCCGTTCGGAGGAGGAGGAGCAGTCTCTGTCAGGGAGAGAACCCGAGAACATCTAAGACACTCAGAAGGTAAGTAAGTGATTTTTACTCATTTTTACTTTTATACCTTTTTCAAATTGTATGTGTCGGGGGGAAACTGAAATGACATCACAGAAAAGCTGTGACCTGAGTGTCTGGTTGGGAATCTACACTAAATTAAAAAAATTAAGCATTGGTAACTAATTAAACATAATTACTTAATTATAATTTAGAGGGGTATCTAAGCCAGAGATCGGAGAGTACTATATTTAGCTTTCGCATTTATGTTAGAAATCTAGTGCTAGGAAACAGATAGTTTTTTAAAAAATATATATTTTATTCAAATTTGTTTCCCTCAAACAAGAACAGTACAGGATTTTCCCCTTTTTACAACTTTAAAACAATATAAATAATAATGACCGTTTTTTTAAACAAATAAATAATATATTAATTAAACGGCAACTGCCAACAACAAAATAATAACTCTCCAAGACAATAAAGTCCCACACGCCAGTATAAATAACTAATATGCAAACAACTATAGGAAACTCCCCTCCCCCACTCCCCCCACCCCCCCCCCCTCCCCCCTGGGTTGCTGCTGTTACGTTCTCCATTTCCCTTATCGTCCTGCGAGGTAGGCAAGGAACGGTTGCCACCGCCTGGTGAACCCTTGAGCCGAACCTCTTCGTGCGTACTTTATCCGCTCCAATTTTATCAACCCTGCCATGTCGTTTATCCAGGCCTCCACGCCCGGGGGTTTAGCTTCTTTCCACATAAGTAGAATCCTTCGCCGGGCTACTATGGACGCAAAGGCCAAAACATCAGCCTCTCTCGCCTCCTGCACTCCCGGCTCATCTGCAACCCCAAATATAGCCAACCCCCAGCCTGGTTCGACCCGGACCCCCACCACCTTTGAAATCACTTTTGCCACACCCACCCAGAACCCATGCAATACCGGACATGACCAAAACATGTGTGTGTGGTTTGCCGGGCTTCCCGCGCATCTCCCGCACCTATCCTCCACTCCAAAAAATCTACTCAGCCTTGCTCCCGTCATATGCGCCCTGTGTAGAACCTTGAATTGTATCAGGCTGAGCCTGGCACACGAGGACGAAGAGTTTACCCTACTTAGGGCATCTGCCCACAGCCCCTCCTCAATCTCTTCCCCCAGCTCCTCCTCCCATTTTCCCTTCAGCTCCTCTACCATCATCTCCCCCTCATCTCTCATTTCCCTATATATATCTGACACCCTACCATCACCCACCCATGCCCCCGAAATCACTCTGTCCTGGATCTCTTGCGCCGGGAGCTGCGGAAATTCCCTCACCTGTTGCCTAACAAATGCCCTCACTTGCATATAGCGAAATGCATTCCCAGGTGGCAACCCATATTTTTCTGTCAGTGCTCCCAGACTCGCGAACGTCCCGTCTAAGAACAAGTCCTTCAATTTCGCAATTCCTGCTCGCTGCCAAGATTTAAATCCCCCATCTATCCTTCCCGGGACGAACCTGTGGTTGTTCCTTATCGGGGACCACACTGAGGCACCCGTCACTCCCTCATGTCGTCTCCACTGCCCCCAAATTTTTAGTGTTGCCACCACCACTGGACTTGTGGTGTACTTTTTGGGGGAGAACGGTAAAGGCGCCGTCGCTAATGCTTGCAGGCAGGTTCCCTTACAGGACGCCATCTCTAGTCTTTTCCACGCCGCTCCCTCCCCTTCCCCCATCCACTTGCATACCAATGATATATTGGCGGCCCAATAATAGTCACTTAAGCTCGGCAGTGCCAGTCCCCCCCTATCCCTGCTACGCTGCAGAAACCCCCTCTTCACTCTTGGGGTCTTCCCAGCCCACACAAAGCTCATAACGCTCTTATCCACTTTTTTGAAAAAAGCCTTGGTAATCATCACAGGGATGCACTGGAACACAAAAAGAAATCGCGGAAGGACCACCATTTTGACCGTCTGCACCCTGCCCGCCAGTGACAGGGGCACCATGCCCCATCTCCTAAAATCCTCTTCCATCTGCTCCACCAATCTTCCTAAATTAAGCTTATGCAAGGTTCCCCAGTTCCTGGCTATCTGGATCCCTAGGTACCGAAAATCCCTTGTTACTCTCCTCAGCGGCAAATCATCTATTCCCCTGCTCTGTTCCCCAGGGTGCATCACAAACAGCTCACTCTTCCCCATATTCAGTGTATATCCCGAAAATTCCCCAAACTCCCTGAGTGTCTGCATTATCTCGGGCATCCCCTCCACTGGGTCCGCGACATACAACAACAAGTCATCCGCGTATAATGACACCCGGTGCTCTTCTCCTCCCCTAAGTACTCCCCTCCACTTCCTAGAGCCCCTCAGCGCTATGGCCAGTGGCTCAATTGCCAACGCAAACAGTATCGGGGACAGGGGGCACCCCTGTCTTGTCCCTCTATATAGACGGAAGTAGTCAGATCTCTGTCTGTTTGTGATCACACTTGCCACCGGGACCCTATATAAAAGCTGAACCCACCCAATAAACCCCTCTCCAAATCCAAATCTCCTCAACACTTCCCACAGGTAATCCCACTCCACTCTATCAAATGCTTTCTCAGCGTCCATCACCACCACTATCTCCGCCTCTCCCTCCGGCGGGGACATCACCATCACACCTAGCAGCCTCCGTATATTAGTGTTCAACTGTCTCCCCTTAGCAAACCCAGTTTGATCCTCGTGAACCACCCCTGGAACATAATCCTTGATCCTCGTCGCCATCACCTTGGCCAAGAGCTTGGCATCTACATTCAGAAGGGAGATAGGCCTGTAAGATCCGCACTGCAGCGGGTCTTTGTCCCTCTTCAGGAGCAACGATATCGTCGCCTTCGACATCGTCGGGGGCAACGCCCCCCCTTCCCTGGCCTCGTTAAAGGTTCTCGTCAGAAGCGGGCTAGTAGGTCCATGTATTTCCTATAAAATTCCACCGGGAACCCATCTGGTCCCAGGGCCTTCCCTGCCTGCATGCTCCCAATCCCTTTTACCACCTCCTCCACCTCAATCTGTGCTCCCAATCCTGTCCTCTCCTGCTCCTCCACCTTCGGGAATTCCAGCTGATCCAGGAAGTGCATCATCCCCTCCTTCCCTTCCGGGGGTTGAGCCTTATACAGCCGCTCATAAAATGCCTTAAACACCCCGTTCACCCTCTCTGCTCCCCGTTCCATCTCACCCTCCTTGTCCCTCACCCCACCTATCTCCCTCGCCGCCCTTATCTTCCTCAATTGTTGGGCCAGTAACCGGCTCGCCTTCTCTCTGTACTCATACTGTACTCCCTGTGCCTTCCTCCATTGTGCCTCTGCCCTGCCCGTGGTCAGCAAGTCAAATTCCGTATGCAACCTTCGTCTTTCCCTGTACAGTCCCTCATCCGGAGCCTCTGCATATTGCCTATCCACCCTCAAAATTTCTCTCAACAATCGCTCCCTCTCT
The DNA here is from genome assembly GCF_047496885.1 of Scyliorhinus torazame. Lineage (NCBI taxonomy): Eukaryota > Metazoa > Chordata > Chondrichthyes > Carcharhiniformes > Scyliorhinidae > Scyliorhinus > Scyliorhinus torazame. Next base: position 328,023,132 of record NC_092707.1, on the reverse strand, counting down.
TTACTCTCTTGTTTCCCCTTATGGGCCTTTATGGAATTCAGTTCCCCTCTGACCACCGCCTTCAGTGCCTCCCAGACCACTCCCACCTGAACCTCTCCATCATCGTTAATCTCCAGGTACCTTTCGATACATCCCCTCACCCTTACACATACCCCCTCATCCGCCAACAGTCCCATATCTAATCTCCAGAGTGGGTGCCGTTCCTTTTCCTCTCCTACAACCAGATCTACCCAATGTGGGGCATGGTCCGAGATGGCTATGGCCGAATACTCCGTCCCTGTCACCTTCGGGATCAGTGCCCTTCCCAGGACAAAGAAGTCTATCCGAGAATACACCTTGTGGACATGGGAGAAGAAGGAAAACTCCCTATTCCTGGGCCTAGTGAATATCCAGGGGTCTACTCCTCCCATCTGCTCCATGAAGTCCTTAAGCACCTTGGCCGCTGCCGGCCTCCTCCCGGTCCTAGACCTGGACCGGTCCAGCCCTGGTTCCTGCACCGTGTTGAAATCTCCCCCCATTGCCAACTTTCCCGCCTCCAAGTCCGGGATACGCCCCAGCATACGCTTCATGAAGTTTGCATCATCCCAGTTCGGGGCATATACGTTCACCAGAACCACCGCTTCCCCTTGTAATCTGCCACTCACCATCACGTATCTACCCCCACTGTCCGCTACTATGGTCCTCGCCTCAAACACTGCCCGTTTCCCCACTAATATAGCCACCCCTCTATTTTTCGCATCCAAGCCCGAATGAAATACCTGTCCCACCCATCCTTTACGTAATCTGACCTGATCCGCCAGTTTTAGATGCGTCTCCTGTAGTATGACCACATCTGCCTTTAATTTCTTTAGGTGCGCGAGTACCCTTGCCCTCTTAATCGGCCCATTCAGCCCTCTCACATTCCACGTGATCAACCGGGTCGGGGGGCTCTTTACCGCCCGCCCCCCCCCCCCCATGTCGACTAGCCATCCCCTTTTTTAGACCAGCTCCTCACCCGGTTCCCACGCTCCCGTTTGTCCCCCCGACGGTGTCCTCCCGTCCCGACCACCCCGCCCCATAACAGCTCCCCCTTTCCCTTAGCAGCAGCAACCCAGTTAACCCCCCCACCCCCCTCCGTTAGATCCCTTTCTAGCGTAATTGCTCCCCCCATGTTACTCCCAGAAGTCAGCAAACTCTGGCTGACCTCGGCTTCCCCCGTTTATCCTTGGCCCCCCCCATTGTGTAAGGCCCCCTCCTTCCTGCGCTCCCTTTCCCGCCGCAATTACCATAGCGCGGGAACAAAGCCCGCGTTTCCCACTCGGCCCCGCCCCTAATGGCGCAGCTCCCTCTCTCCTTCCCCCTCTCCTTCCCCACCGGCGCCCACAGTTCACCATACCCCCCCCCCAACGAGGGGAATAGAGAAAATTTCCCCCCGCTTCCCCCTTCCCCGTCCCATACAATCCCCCCACTACTTTATTACAGAAACTCTTTCTCTCTCCAGTCTAGTCCAACTTCTCCTCTACAATAAATGTCCACGTCTCTTCTGCCGTCTCGAAGTAGTGATGTTTCCCTTGGTGTGTAACCCACAGTCTCGCTGGCTGCAGCATTCCAAATTTAACTTTCTTTCTATGTAGCACCGCCTTGGCCCGATTGAAACTCGCCCTCCTTCTCGCCACCTCCGCACTCCAATCCTGGTACACGCGGATCACCGCATTCTCCCACCTGCAGCTCCGTGTCTTTTTCGCCCATCTCACGACCATCTCCCTGTCCTTATAGCGGTGAAACCTCACCACTATGGCTCGAGGTATTTCTCCTGCCTTTGGTCTTCGCGCAAGGACTCGATATGCTCCCTCCACTTCCAAGGGGCCCGTCGGGGCCTCCGGTCCCATTAACGAGTGAAGCAATGTGCTCACATATGCCCCGACGCCCGCCCCCTCTGCACCTTCGGGAAGACCCAATTCTTCCTCCTCGAGTTATTCTCCAGGGCTTCCAGCCTCTCTACACACCTTTTATGCAGTGCCTCGTGCGTCTCTGTCTTCACCATCAGGCCCTGTATTTCATCCTCATTCTCAGCAGCCTTTGCCTTCACATCACGAAGCTCCAACTCCTGGGTCTTCTGTGCCTCCTTTAGCCCTTCAATTGCCTGTAGCATCGGGGCCAACACCTCCTTCTTCAGCTCCTCCACACAGCGCCGCAGGAACTCTTGCTGTTCCGGGCCCCACACCGAACGGCCTCCTTCCGCCGCCATCTTGCTTCGTGCTTCCCTCCCTTGCCGCTGCTCCTGAGGATCCTCTGCAATCCAGCCACTACTCTCTTCTTTCTCCATAAATATCCGGGGGTGATTCCCTTCTATTTCACCGCACAATGGTTTTAGCCGTCAAAAATTGCCGTTGGGGCTCCTAATAAGAGCCCAAAAGTCCGTTCCAACGGGAGGTGCCGAAACGTGCGACTCAGCTGGTCATCGCCGCACCCGGAAGTCGGAAACAGATAGTTAACAGTAACTTTAAAAAATATATATAAATTTAAAAAAAAAAACTTTTAATTTTAATTAATTGACGCAATGTCAGTTAGAGGGGTGCAGTGCTCTGACTGTGAGATGTGGCAGGTCCGGGAGGCTTCCAGCGTCCCGGATGGCTTCATCTGCAGAAAGTGCACCCAACTGGAGCTCCTCACAGACCGCATGATTCGGTTGGAGCAGCAATTGGATGCACTTAGGAGCATGCAGGTGGCGGAAAGCGTCATAGATCGCAGTTATATAAATGTGGTCACACCCAAGGTGCAGGCAGAGAAATGGGTGACCACCAGAAAGGGCAGGTAGTCAGTGCAGGAATCCCCTGTGGTTGTCCCCCTCTCGAACAGGTATACCCCTTTGGATACTGTCGGGGGGGACAGCCTATCAGGGGAAAACAGCAGCAGCCACAGCAGTGGCACCACGGCTGGCTCTGATGTTCAGAAGGGAGGGTCAAAGCGCAGAATAGCAATAGTAATAGGGGACTCTATAGTCAGGGGCACAGATAGGCGCTTCTGTGGACGTGAAAGAGACTCCAGGGTGGTATGTTGCCTCCCTGGTGCCAGGGTCCAGGATGTCTCCGAACGGGTAGAGGGCATCCTGAAGGGGGAGGGCAAACAGGCAGAGGCCGTTGTACATATTGGTACTAACGACAGGCAGGAAGGGGCATGAGGTCCTGCAGCAGGAGTTCAGGGAACTAGGCAGAAAGTTAAAAGACAGGACCTCTAGGGTTGTAATCTCGGGATTACTCCCTGTGCCACGTGCCAGTGAGGCTAGAAATAGGAAGATAGAGCAGCTAAACACGTGGCTAAACAGCTGGTGTAGGAGGGAGGGTTTCTGTTATCTGGACCACTGGGAGCTCTTCCGGGGCAGGTGTGACCTATATAAGAAGGATGGGTTGCATCTAAACTGGAGAGGGATAAATATCCTGGCCGCGAGGTTTGCTAGTGTCACATGGGAGGGTTTAAACTAGTATGGCAGGGGGGTGGGCACGGGAGCAATAGGGCAGAAGGTGAGAGCATTGAGGGAGAACCAGGGAATAGGGACAGTGGGGCTCTGAGGCAGAGCAGACAGGGAGAAGTTGCTGAACACAGCGGGTCTGGTGGCCTGAAGTGCATATGTTTTAATGCAAGAAGTATTACGGGTAGGGCAGATGAACTTAGAGCTTGGATTAGTACTTGGAACTATGATGTTGTTGCCATTACAGAGACCTGGTTGAGGGAAGGGCAGGATTGGCAGCTAAACGTTCCAGGATTTAGATGTTTCAGGCGGGATAGAGGGGGATGTAAAAGGGGTGGCGGAGTTGCGCTACTGGTTAGGGAGAATATCACAGCTGTACTGCAGGAGGACACCTCAGAGGGCAGTGAGGCTATATGGGTAGAGATCAGGAATAAGAAGGGTGCAGTCACAATGTTGGGGGTTTACTACAGGCCTCCCAACAGCCAGCGGGAGATAGAGGAGCAGATAGGTAGACAGATTTTGGAAAAGAGTAAAAACAACAGGTTTGTGGTGATGGGAGACTTCAACTTCCCCAATATTGACTGGGACTCACTTAGTGCCAGGGGCATGGACGGGGCGGACTTTGTAAGGAGCATCCAGGAGGGCTTCTTAAAACAATATGTAGACAGTCCAACTAGGGAAGGGGCGGTACTGGACCTGGTATTGGGGAATGAGCCCGGCCAGGTGGTAGATGTTTCAGTAGGGGAGCATTTCGGTAACAGTGACCACAATTCAGTAAGTTTTAAAGTGCTGGTGGACAAGGATAAGAGTGGTCCTAGGATGAATGTGCTAAATTGGGGGAAGGCTAATTATAACAATATTAGGCAGGAACTGAAGAACATAGATTGGGGGCGGATGTTTGAGGGCAAATCAACATCTGACATGTGGGAGGCTTTCAAGTGTCAGTTGAAAGGAATTCAGGACCGGCATGTTCCTGTGAGGAAGAAGGATAAATACGGCAATTTTCGGGAACCTTGGATAACGAGAGATATTGTAGGCCTCGTCAAAAAGAAAAAGGAGGCATTTGTCAGGGCTAAAAGGGTGGGAACAGACGAAGCCTGTGTGGAATATAAGGAAAGTAGGAAGGAACTTAAGCAAGGAGTCAGGAGGGCTAGAGGGGGTCACGAAAAGTCATTGGCAAATAGGGTTAAGGAAAATCCCAAGGCTTTTTACACGTACATAAAAAGCAAGAGGGTAGCCAGGGAAAGGGTTGGCCCACTGAAGGATAGGCAAGGGAATCTATATGTGGAGCCAGAGGAAATGGGTGAGGTACTAAATGAATACTTTGCATCAGTATTCACCAAAGAGAAGAAATTGGTAGATGTTGAGTCTGGAGAAGGGTGTGCAGATAGCCTGGGTCACATTGAGATCCAAAAAGATGAGGTGTTGGGTGTCTTAAAAAATATTAAGGTAGATAAGTCCCCAGGGCCTGATGGGATCTACCCCAGAATACTGAAGGAGGCTGGAGAGGAAATTGCTGAGGCCTTGACAGAAATCTTTGGATCCTCACTGTCTTCAGGTTATGTCCCGGAGGACTGGAGAATAGCCAATGTTGTTCCTCTGTTTAAGAAGGGTAGCAAGGATAATCCAGGGAACTACAGGCTGGTGAGCCTTACTTCAGTGGTAGGGAAATTACTGGAGAGAATTCTTTGAGACAGGATCTACTCCCATTCGGAAGCAAATGGACGTATTAGTGAGAGGCAGCATGGTTTTGTGAAGGGGAGGTCGTGTCTCACTAACTTGATCGAGTTTTTTGAGGAGGTCACTAAGATGATTGATGCAGGTAGGGCAGTGGATGTTGTCTATATGGACTTCAGTAAGGCCTTTGACAAGGTCCCTCATGGTAGACTAGTACAAAAGGTGAAGTCACACAGGATCAGGGGTGAGCTGGCAAGGTGGATACAGATCTGGCTAGGTCATAGAAGGCAGAGAGTAGCAATGGAAGGATGTTTTTCTAATTGGAGGGCTGTGACCAGTGGTGTTCCACAGGGATCAGTGCTGGGACCTTTGCTCTTTGTAGTATATATAAATGATTTGGAGGAAAATGTAACTGGTCTGATTAGTAAGTTTGCAGACGACACAAAGGTTAGTGGAATTGCGGATAGCGATGAGGACTGTCAGAGGATACAGCAGGATTTAGATTGTTTGGAGACTTGGGCGGAGAGATGGCAGATGGAGTTTAATCCGGACAAATGTGAGGTAATGCATTTTGGAAGGTCTAATGCAGGTAGGGAATATACAGTGAATGGTAGAACCCTCAAGAGTATTGAAAGTCAAAGAGATCTAGGAGTACAGGTCCACAGGTCACTGAAAGGGGCAACACAGGTGGAGAAGGTAATCAAGAAGGCATACGGCATGCTTGCCTTCATTGGCCGGGGCATTGAGTATAAGAATTGGCAAGTCATGTTGCAGCTGTGTAGAACCTTAGTTAGGCCACGCTTGGAGTATAGTGTTCAATTCTGGTCGCCACACTACCAGAAGGATGTGGAGGCTTTAGAGAGGGTGCAGAAGAGATTTACCAGAATGTTGCCTGGTATGGAGGGCATTAGCTATGAGGAGCGGTTGAATAAACTCGGTTTGTTCTCACTGGAACGAAGGAGGTTGAGGGACGACCTGATCGAGGTCTACAAAATTATGAGGGGCATAGACAGAGTGGATAGTCAGAGGCTTTTCCCCGGGGTAGAGGGGTCAATTACTAGGGGGCATAGGTTTAGAGTAGATGTACGAGGCAATTTTTTTACGCAGCGGGTAGTGGGTGCCTGGAACTCGCTACTGGAGGAGGTGGTGGAAGCAGGGACGATAGTGACATTTAAGGGGCATCTTGACAAATACATGAATAGGATGGGAATAGAGGGATACGGACCCAGGAAGTGTAGAAGATTGTAGTTTAGTCGGGCAGCATGGTTGGCACGGGCTTGGAGGGCCGAAGGGCCTGTTCCTGTGCTGTACATTTGTTTGTTCTTTGTTCTTTGTAAGTGAGGTTAAGGAGTTTGGCGTTATGGAGGAATTTTTGGAGGTTTGCGTCGTGGTCCTGCTGATTGTGGCCGCAGATGGTGACGTTATCTAGGGACGGGAAGGTGGCCCGCAGCCTGTACTGGTCAACCATTCGGTCCATCTCTTGCTGGAAGACCGAGACCCCATTGGTGACACCAAAGGGAACCCTAAGGAAGTGATAGAGGTGGCCATCTGCTTTGAACGCAGTGTATTGGTGGTCCACCGGGTGGATGGGGAGCTGGTGGTAGGCGGACTTCAAGTCTACTGTGGAAAAGACTCGATACTGTACAATATTATTGACCATGTCAGATATGCGTGGGAGGGGGTACGCGTCGAACTGCGTGTACCGATTGATGGTCTGACTGTAGTCAATGACCATCCTGTGCTTCTCCCCAGTTTTCACTACCTCTACTTGAGCTTTCCAGGGGCTGTTGCTGGCCTCGATAATCCCCTCCCGCAGAAGCAGTTGGACCTCCGACCTGATGAAGGTCCTGTCCTGTACTGTACCGTCTGCTCCTAGTGGCGACGGGTTCGCAGTCCGGGGTGAGGTTCGCAAACAGGGCAGGTGGATCGACCTTAAGAGTCGTGAGGCCACAGACGGTCGGGGGGGGGGCAGGGGTCTGCCGAATTTCAGTCAGGCTTTGGAGATGGCACTGAAAATCCAGGCCTAGCAACAGGGCAGCGCAGAGGTGGGGGGAGGACGAAGAGCCTGAAGTTGCTGAACTTTACCCCCGGATTTCAACGGAATGGGATCCGGAGGCCAGGGAGATTTTCTGGGTGACGGGGTATATCGGGAGGTGGCAGCGCCTTACCGTAGTGGGGTGGAGGAAACTCTCTGTGCTCCTGGAGTCAAAGAAGCAGGTAATCTCGTGCCTGTTGATCTTCACCAACGTCGTAGCGGTCGCGAGGTTGCAGAGCCAAGTCTGATCCAGGATGATGGAGGTGAGCTGCGGAAGATGCTGGGAGGTCCCGGGCTGATCAGCGGTGGCGGAGGTATCAGTAGGCAGCGAACGGCCAGACGGCAGGGTTCCTGAGGCGTGGTCCAAAATGGCGCCGAAGATGGCGGCACCCATGGGGCACACATGGCGGGCGGCATCAAAGATGGCGGTGCCCACGGGCCGCACATGGTTTGCGGTGGGGAAGATGGTGGCATCCACGGGCCGCTCATGGCTTGCGGAGGAGAAGATGGCGGCACCCCTGGGTCACAAACGTGGGGGGTGTAGAAATGCCAGGCCTGGAAACAGCGCCGACCGACCGGGCCTGGCAAACGGAAACAAAGTACCCTTTCTTCCCACACCCGTTGCAGGTCGTGCAACGCGCCAGGCAGTGCTGCCTGGGGTGTTTGCATTGTCCACAAAAATAACACTTGGGGCCCTCCAGAATTGGCTGGCTGTTGCATGGCGCAGGCTTGCGGTGAGCTGCAGTCCGCAGCTGGTGTGGCCCACGATGCCCAGGAGGGTGCCGCGTGGTCGGGGGTGTAGGACTGCAGGTTACGGGAGGCCACTTCCAATGAATTAGCAAGCTGCCTAGTCCCCGCGAGATCGAGCATACCCCCTTCCATTAGTCGCTGGTGGACGTACGTAGACTTCATGCCCGTGACATAAGCGTCTCTAATTACAAGTTCAGTGTGTTGGACTGCCGAACCTGCCTGGCAGTCACAGTTCCTACCGAGGATCTGTAGGGCCCATAAGAAATCATCCAGAGTCTCCCGGGGTGTTGCTGTCTCGTGGCCAGGAGGTGCCTGGCGGACACTTGATTCACTGGTTTACCATAATGTTCCTTTTGGAGTGTCGTCGCTTCTGAATAGGTGGGCACATCCTGGATGAGGGGAAAATTGTCAGGGCTCACCCGTGAGTGGAGGACTTGGAGCTTCTGCGAGTCCGAGGGTTCTTCAGTGGTTGCTCTGAGGTAGTCTTCGAAGCAGGCTAGCCAGTGCTCGAAGGTGGACGTGGCATTGGCTGCGTGAGGGCTCAGCTGCAGGCGATCAGGCTTGATGAGGAAATCCATCTTTTAAAATCTTGTGCAATAAATTGATGTACCATCAATTACCACGAGGCGAGAATGGTGGAACAATCGAGGCTTTATTGCACAAGTTGCTGTGCCTCCTGCAGCTGGAACCAGAATGGCTGCAGCGCAGGAGAGCACACACTTTTATACGCCGCCTGCTGGGCGAAGCCAGCAGGCAGGGATTTACCGTAGTACCTGTAATACACAGGCAGTACCGTAATACATACAATATACCACTGGTGGTGTTTACCACAGGGAGCAAGGTACAGCAGAGAGAGAGGGAGAGGGCAGAACGAGGGAGAGGGTCGAGAGAGAGGGAGAGGGCAGAGACTGAGAGGGCAGAGAGAGAGGGAGAGGGCAGAGAGAGGGAGAGGGCAGAGAGTGAGTGGGAGGTCAGAGAGAGAGTGGGAGGGCAGAGAGCGAGGGAGAGGGCAGAGAGAGAGGGAGAGGGCAGAGACTGAGAGGGCAGAGAGAGAGTGAGAGGGCAGAGAGAGAGTGAGAGGGCAGAGAGAGAGGGAGAGGGCAGAGAGAGAGGGAGAGGGCAGAGAGAGAGGGAGAGGGCAGAGAGAGTGAGAGGGCAGAGAGAGAGGGAGAGGGCAGAGAGAGCGAGAGGGGGCAGAGAGAGGGAGAGGGCAGAGAGAGAGGGGGAGGGCAGAGAGAGATGGAGAGGGCAGAGAGAGTGGAAGAGGGCAGAGAGAGGGAGAGGGCAGAGAGAGAGAGAGGGGGCAGAGAGAGAGGGAGAGGGCAGAGAGAGAGGGAGAGGGAAGGGAGAGAGGGAGAGGGCAGAGAGAGAGGGAGAGGGCAGAGAGAGAGGGAGAGGGCAGGGAGAGAGGGAGAGGGCAGAGAGAGAGGGAGAGGGCAGAGAGAGAGGGAGAGGGCAGAGAGAGAGGGAGAGGGCAGAGAGAGAGGGAGAGGGCAGAGAGAGAGGGAGTGGGCAGAGAGAGAGAGGAACGGCAGAGAGAGAGGGAGAGGGCAGAGAGAGAGGGAGAGGGCAGAGAGAGAGGGAGAGGGCAGAGAGAGAGGGAGAGGGCAGAGAGAGAGGGAGAGGGCAGAGAGAGAGAGGAACGGCAGAGTGAAGACAAGGTAGGCAGAGCAAGGAACGGCAGAGAGAATGAGGGAGGCAGAACGAGGGAGGACCGGCAGAGAGAGCAAGGGAGGCTCAGCGAGGGAGGAAGGTCAGAGAGTGCAAGTGACGCCAGAGAGAACTAGGAGCGTCAGAGGGAGCGAGGGACGGCAGAGAGGGGAAGGAAGGTCAGAGGGAGCGAGGGACGGCATATAGGGGGAGGAATGTCAGAGGGAGCGAGGGACGGCAGAGAGGGGGAGGAAGGTCAGAAGGAGTGATATACCCTCAATCATGACACGAGAGAGTGTACTCGTAAAATAAAGGCTTTAATAAACAGAGAACTTCGCCAGCCAGAGAGATGAGTGCTCACTGAGTGCCGCCCACAGGACGTCACCTTATATCTGGCCCCTGGGTGGTGGAGCTGGAGGCAGAATCCCCCAGGGTTCCAAACCCGGTCTTAAAGGGACATCACATGCATGATCTTAAAGGCACATTACCCATTCATCACAGGGAGCGAGTGACGGCAGAGAGAACAAGGAGCGGCAGATGGAGCGAGGGATGGCAGAGAGAGGGAGGGACAGAAGAGAGAGTGAGGAGCAACAGAGAGTGAGGGAGGGCAGAGGGAGCAAGGGAGGGCAGAGGGAGCGAGGGACAGCAGGGAGAATGAGGGATGACAGACAGCGAGGGAGGGTGGAGGAAGTAAGTGATGGCAGAGAGAGCAAGGGAGGGCAGAGAGGGTGAGGGAGAGCAAAGAGAGTGAAGAATTGTCAGAGGGAGCGAGGGAATGCAGGAGTGAGGGAGTGCAGAGAGAGTGAAGAATGACAGAGGGAGTATGGGAGTGGAGATGATGAGGGAGGGCAGAGAGAATGACAGATGACAGAGGGAGAAAGGGAGTGCAGAAGCAGCGAGGGGCCGAAGAGTGAGGGCGGTCCGGCAGATTGTGTGAGGGCTGGCACAGATAGCGAGGGACGGCAGAGAGGTAAAGGGACAGCAGATGGAGTGAGCCATGGCAGAGAGGGATGAACACTAGAGAGCGAGGGACGACAGAGAGATAGAGGGACAAAAATTTGTGCTGAATTTTAGCTGCGTGGTTGCTCCACTGACGGATTGCTGAAGAAATGTAGCAAATTTCAGTGGACGACGGAATGTCAACAGGCATTTGACGGCCTGAAGGCTGTGTTAACCACTGCTCCTGTGTTGGCCACCCCAAATTATACCAAACCTTTCAAATTAGCTGTCGATACGAGTGATGTGGGCGCAAGTGCTGTACTCTTGCAAGAAGACGACGAAGGAATAGAGCAGTCTATTGGATATTTTTCCAAGAAATTGAATGATCACCAGAGGAAGTATTCAACAATTGAAAAGGAGCTTGGTGCTGGCTTTGCAACATTTTAACATTTATGTTACCAGCAATTTGTCTGAAACAATTATATATACTGAAAATGCCAGACGGTTTCGATGGAGTTTGTGGTGAATGTCTTCTACCAATAATCCACCATTGTATCAGTATCATGCTTTGCCTTTGTATTTGCATCTATGCTATGCTGTTGCCCTTGTGGGCTCCACCTATGGGCCATTGTATGGCATCATCCATAGGGGAACATGTTGGGACACGAAGGGGCTCCGCCCATGGCTACTCCCCTTGAGGGGGGGGTATAAAGAGCAGGCGACCTGTAGGCGGCGCACAGTATTGGATCAGTCGCAGGCAACCACGGTTTACTTTTACACTTGTCTCAAGTGAATTGATGGTCGCATCAATTTAATCAACTTAAACACAACTATGGAATCGGCCCTCAAACCTGACCGACTGGAACTCGATCCGCAGGCCGCGGAGGCGGGAGAAATTTTTTCGCACTGGCTTCGATGCTTCAAGGCCTATCTCGCAGTCTCCTCCACGCCTACCGTCACTGACGAACAGAAGCTGAGCCTCCTCCACACACGGGTGAACTATCGAATCTCTGTTCAACTCAACGAGGCCTCTTCCTACGCAGACGCCCTCGCGATGCTCGAACTCCTCTATGTACGGCCCATGAACGAGGTCTACGTGCAACACATCCTCGCCGCCAGCATCCCGGGGAGTCGCTAGATGACTACCTTACCAACCTCAAAGCCCTCGCACGCAACTGCAATTACCAGGCCATTGCGGCCACTCAGCATATGGAACTCGCCACCCGAGACGTCTACGTGGTGGGAGTCCGGTCTACTTACATGAGACAGCACCTACTCGAAAAGGGGGCCCTGGACCTGGATAAGACGGTAAAGTTAGCCTCCTCTCTGGAAGTGGCGTTCCAGGGCCTTACCCCCTCGTGGACCCCCGACCACAGACTACCCCAGGCCTGTGCCGTGCGGCCGGCCACCTATCATGGGGGGGGGCCTACCCTGCTATTTCTGCGGCCAGTCCCAACACCCCCGGCAGCGCTGCCCGGCCCGCAACGCGAACTGCAGCAGCTGCGGGAGAAAAGGACATTTCGCCAAAGTCTGCCTGGCCAGGTCTAAGAACTCTAACTCACAGGCCCGATCCTCAGACTCACAGGCCCGCAGACCCAGCAGCGTGGCAGTGTGTCTGCCGACTCCGCCCCCCTCATCAGCCTCGTGCTATCAGTGGGAGCAGCCATCTTCCAGTCCTCACAGCACGTGTGACTCACGGGGGCCGCCATCTTGGCCATCCTCCCCAACGCGGTCGACCACGTGCGATCCATGGGGGCCGCCATCTTGGACGCCATCTTCCTCGCCGCCTGCCACCCTCGACCAACGGGGGCCGACATCTTGGCCATTATCTGCTACGCCGCTCGACGCATATGATCAACAAGGGCAGCCATCGCGGAGCCGCCCCAGCACCTCCGACCACGCCGGCTTCCCGCAACGCAGCGTGGTCACCCTGGACAAGTCGCGGCCCAAACACCTCCGGAGCTCCATGATGACCGTTGGCGTAAACGGGCACGAGACGCCTGGCCTTTTCAACACCGGGAGCACAGAGAGCTTCATTCACCCGGACATGGTAAGACGCTGCTCGCTCCCAATTTTCCCGGCGCACCAAACCATCTCCCTCGCCTCTGGGTCGCACTCGGTGCAAATCCAAGGGTGCACTACCGCAACATTAGCAATACAGGGTGCCGAATACGCAAACTTTAAATTATATGTGCTCCCAGACCTCTGCGCTCCTTTCCTATTGGGACTCGATTTCCAATGCAACCTCTGGAGCCTAACCCTGAAGTTCGGGGGGCCCCTGCCCCCACATGCCATATGCAGCCTTGCGACCCTAAAAGTCGACCCTCCCTAACTCTTCGCAAACCTCACCGCCGACTGCAAACCAGTCGCCACCAGAAGCAGGTGGTATAGCATACAGGACAGGACTTTTATTTGGTCCAAGGTCCAGCGTCTCTTGCGGGAGGGAGTCATCGAGGCCAGCAATAGCCCCTGGAGAGCCCAGGTGGTGGTCGTCAAGACCTCGAAAAAGTTTCGGATGGTTGTTGATTACACCCAAACCATAAACCGGTATGCACAACTTGATGCGTACCCTCTTCCCCGGATTGCAGACATGGTAAACCATATCGCACACCACCAGCTCCCAATCCGCCCGGAGGACCGCCACTACACGGCTTTTGAGGCAGACGGACGCCTTTTCCACTTCCTCCGGGTCCCCTTTGGAGTCGCGAACGGGGTTTTGGTGTTTCAAAGAACAATGGACCAAATGGTGGACCAGTATGAGGAATTGAACAAATGAATGTGATATAAAATAGTTAGTTCAAATATTAGTTACAATAATGTAGATGTGAGCCAGTCTGATAGTAGTGAGTATCCGGGTTCAGCACCACCGGCTATTTGCCTTCCCCTTCCTCGGGATAATTCCCACTCACAGTATGATAAGCTGCTTGGGGTAATAACTGGGGATTAGGAGGTTGGAAGGACTGGTTGATAAATATGGCCATGTATTTAGCAGTGGCACTCGGCTGCATCTTTGTGGGCCTGGCCATCCTTGAATGTGTGCTGGGTAAAATGCAGGGTGCACTGGAACAGATAGACGCCCCTAGAATCTTGGCTGTTAGGATCCACGAGGGTGCAGCGGATGACGGGGTGCTGCAACAGGAATTGGAAATGCAGCGACAAATCTTCTTAGATGAGGGGCCGTAGCTACGGATTGGACCGATAGGTTATCATGAAATGATAAAAGATGGGAATGAGGAATTGTACAAACGAATGTGATATAAAATAGTTAGTTCAAATATTAGTTACAATAATGTAGATGTGAGCCAGTCTGATAGTAGTGAGTTCACAAACAAGGGACAACGGGATTCAGAAAGCATGGCAAGGATGGGGAAAAGGATGCTGGGTAATAAGAGGCCCAGTGTTAAGGAATGCAAAGTGAGCCAATCAGGATATATGGCCAGGTCAGGAGGTGTAAAGGATGATCTATGAGAATCTTGTATGTGAAACTTGATGCCATTTGAATGAGATTTGTAAAGATTTCTTTGTCTCCGATCTCACTCGGTTCTGGAGCTCCAGGAGACTGCTTGTGTGTTCTGAATCTCTGTGGAGTGAGTCAGCCTTGCAAGTTGGTTAAAAATAAATAATACTATACCTACAAATCCATCTCAAGTTTTATTGCGGCCACACTGACGGGTAAAGAATTCAATATTGTCATTTGGTGCCGAAACCCGGGTTTTCTCCAGATGCGAAATCAGAATTAGACTGATGTTGGACAAGGAAAGTGGAAATGGGCCCACAATGTGTGTAGCTGGAAAATGACCACATTGATTTTCCCCTCTTCTCATGGTCTGATTGGACTGGTCACTCACGGTTGGTACGGAAAGATTGTCTCGACGAACTCAAAGGTCAGTTTGGTGATTAGAAAATTAAAAATTCAGTCGATGTAGGTGCGACTGAGAGTTAAAAAAAAACCTGATGGTATATCATAAGATTGATAGCTCAGTTTTGAGTTGATTTTGGAATTGATGGCACGTCGGAAAGACGGTTTAATTCCACATGTGTGTGTTTTGGAATTGATGGGACGTCGGAAAGACCGTGTAATTCCACTTGTGTGTGATTTTGGAATTGATGGGATGTCGGAAAGACGGTTTAATTCCACGTGTGTGTGTTTTGGAATTGATGGGACGTCGGAAAGACAGTTTAATTCCATGAGTGTTTTGGAAACTTTAGTTGATTAAGCTAAAATTGTATCCTTGGACTGTAGTGGCGAACAACAGTCTTGAGGACTAGTTCGAGATTATGGGGCATTGCTTGGATAACACGAGTGATCCAGGCAGTTCATTGCAAATATTATGTGATATTTATCCAGATAAAGCGAGGGATTTTAGAAAAATGTCAGCAACTTTAAGGAAGAAATTGGGTTACGTATGGCCACTAGGGGGCACTAAAGATCTGGACATCATTAAGAAAATTCAGGGTGAAATCTGGAAAAAGAGCCAAAGTATGAAAGCAAAAGAGTTAATTGGATTATGGAGACAATATTGTCAAGAGGAGAGGGATAAGATCATGTTATCAAGTTGGCAAGAAAATGCCCTTAAAATGGGGATTCCAATTAGTGAAGGGGGAACCAGAAAACTCTGGAGATCTTGAAAAAGGAGTGTGCATTCAAAAAACACGCAAGTAAAGAGAAGGCGACACCTAGCGGGGCAGACTCGAGTTTAAAAAATGGGCTACGTAGTTCAATGGCTGGCCTTGCATTGACAGAGGCAGATGATGATCTAGAGAATTGGACCATGTCGGGTAGAGTCCCGACTGCACCAGTAGCATTGTCTGCACTAATTCCAGAACCACCAGGGTATCATAATTTATATCCAGTCACTGCTCCCAGATTCAAATCATGCCAGCCTCTCCAGCCCCTTTGGTTGATAGTTTGAGTCCTATTTCTGCACCTTCACCGTCTGTTAGAGAAGGGGAGCTCTGTTCCACAAGCCCAGTTAGCTCTAGGACCCGATCTCGGACAACGAGAGAGGGGCCTGACCCTATCCAGAAACAATTACGCATACCACCTAGATCCCTTAAGACCGATATGGTAGGACAGAAAAGTATGAGAACAAAGAAAGAGGACGGGAATAGTTCTGAGGAGCCGGAGCTCCCCCTATCGGAAGGGAAGGACGTCAAAGTCTTTGAAGAGCCAGAGGAATCCGCTAAAGCGCCCCCTAGTGAGACGCTGAGACAGTTGCCGATTAGGAAAAGATCCAACCCAGATGCTGCAACAGCAGCAGCCCAGCCCACGATAGACGTTTATCTCCCATGGAGACCCAGTGAGATGATGGCTATTCTGGCTGCAATCCCAGACAGGAAGAAATCTCCTGCTGCTTTTGTGGACTATCTGAGAACTACCATCTCAGTTTATCAAGCTGATTCTAGGGACCTCTGGGCCCTAGTCCAGAAGGTTTTAACCCCAGCAGAGTACCGCAGTCATCTCAACCATTTGAATTATGCTAGCCACGCCGCACTTCAGCAAGCCTATGCCTTGGATGATGATAGACAGGCACAAATCCTGAATGCGTTAAATGCCACATTTCAAAAGCCCATAAACATCTCTGCTATCTTAGACCTCAAATGGACCCTCAGCCACTCTTTATGGCCCACCGTAGGCACCAACAGCTCTACAACTGCTGCCCCCCTCTGAGGGGCCATTGGTCTACTGGGAAAAGAGGATTGGGCAGATGTAGAGGGAACAATGCATGTTTTAATTGTGGCCGTACAGATCACTGGCATCAGGAATGCCCCTTTAAAAGACGGGCAGCAGAAGGAGACTACCCGACCCAAAGGAGGGGGTACCCACCAAGGGGAGGACAGACGAGGTACACCGACTTCTCCCAGGCAAACCCTTTCCCAACACAAGATTGACTAGCTAATTTAGTCATAAGGACTCTCCAATCGGACAGGGAACCTATTATCTCTCTGCAGATAGGAGATCAACATTACCCATTTGTAATCGACACTGGAGCAGCCATGTCTTCGGTGCAATCAGAACTTCGACTACCACTATCCGACCACACCCAGCATTTGTCGGGGTTCCAAGGACAGGTGTGTGAGTATCCTATTTCTGAACCTGTGACAGTCACTTATGAGAATAAGTCTACAGATCATCAGTTTGTGGTGACTACTGGATTGGACTGTAACTTGTTGGCCCGAGATTTACTGTGTATCTTCCAGCTACAGCTAGAGTGCAGAGACCAAGGGGTAACGTCATGGAGGATGAGACAACAGTGCTATATTTCTATCACACCCCAGTGGTGGACGTTAGACATTGAACATTCACTGCACCACGTTACCCTGGCCTATGACAGAACTGGACAGAACAGGGAGTTGGAGGACAAAGGCCGTTAATTGGGACCAAATGGCCAGTCAAGATTACAGCCGCAGTCACGGGAAAAGAAGATACAGCCGATTTTGTAACAATACCACCACATTTGTATGTCTGATGGACTGGCTTTATGGGTCATCGAATGTGTACACTTTGCAACTCATTGTGGGGCTCGAGGGACTAGTGATTTGTTGCTGGACACTTGGTGGCACCCTAAAATGCAGGGGCTGGCCCAGAGTATCAGTAATCGGTGTTTGATCTGTCAACAATATAACACCGGCAAAGGTATCCCTGTTGGTATGGGGCAAACCCCATTGCCCAGTGGTCCCTTTGAGATGCTCCAAATGGATTACATTGAGTTGGAAAAGTGTCAATGTTATAAATATGTTTTGGTCATTGTGGATGTGTTCAGCAGATGGGTTGAGGCGTATCCAACTACCGATAATAAAGCTGCTACTGTGGTTAAAGTTCTGATGCGGGAAATCATTCCCCGGTTAGGCATACCAGCTCAGTTAAGTTCTGATAACGGGCCTCATTTTATCGGACAGATTAACAAGGAGTTCTGCTCCCAGTTGGGCATATGCCAGCAGTTACACTGTGCGTACAAACTGCAGGTGGCCGGGTTGGTTGGGAGACACAATCAGACCCTCAAAACTAAATTGGCTAAATTAAGAGCAGACATGGGACTGGCATGGCTTAAGTTGCTCCCCGTTGCCCTCTTCCAGCTGCGGGTTACACCTGCGGGACCGGCCCGGCTCTCTCCTGCCGAGATCCTTTATGGCACACCCCTTAGAACTCCCTGGAACCTGCATGTTCCCAGACTGGTTCAGTTTCACCATACGACTGAAGAAATGACTACCTATGTTTTAGCCCTCACTAAGGTCCCCAAGGAGCTTCATGGCCAGGTCCGCGCGGCTCACCCGTCACCATCCCCATTACATAGCTCGCTTTCAGTGCAGCCCGGTAGCTGTGTCATGGTCAAAAATTGGACTCGGAAAGAGTCGGAGTCACGATGGGAGGGGCCCTTCCAAGTTCTCCTTACTACCCCCACTGCAGTTAAAGTGGAGGGGCGGAGTGCTTGGGTCCACCTCCACCACTGTAAAAATGTCGGTCACTAACTTGCCTCCCTTCTCCAGCGCTGTTTTACAGGTGTGGAGCATGATGGGGTGGCTACGCACTGCCTGTGTAATCTTTGTCCTCGCCTCGCTTGGAGTGACATCGGCGACGGAAATGGAAAAGGGAAATATAACCTAGATCTGTAACCCCAACCAAACTACAAGGACATTTCACTTATGCAGAGGTGACGTTCTTCGCTGCCCCCATATACGAGGACGTGGTATCGACTCATGGAAGGTCATCAGGTTAACGGACAACGCAGGACTCATGAAGCAATTGCACCGGTACCGGCGATGGCAAGGGAACATTACATGGACATTGCCTTGTTTTTGGAGTACATGTAAATTTGATTTTGGATGTGTTAAGATTGGTGCCATAAAGGTAAAGTCAGACTGTACGGAGAGGGTCGGAAGAGGTTGTGAGAGAGAGAGAGGGACTAGAGAGAGGACGGAGCGTGTGAGAAGGGGAGTACAACTAGAACATACATTATCAGAACATACTTAATTCATTTAGGACCCGGAATGAGGAAAACCCGGGTAGTATGAATCTCTTCTACCAGATTTACCACCGCTTGTATGGCCAGGGATGGGTTGTCTGCTACCCGAACCCCGTAGCGGTGTCTAGGTTATTTTCTGTTTCACCGCCTTGGGGCACTCCCCAAACGGTGGTTCATTGTCAGCGTTCCGAGCCACCGCCCGAGCAAGTCACTCTTCCTTACGATCTGGGTTCAGCACCACCGGCTATTTGCCTTCCCCTTCCTCGGGATAATTCCCACTCACAGTATGATAAGCTGCTTGGGGTAACTGGGGATTAGGAGGTTGGAAGGACTGGCTGATAAATATGACCATGTATTTAGCAATGGCACTCGGCTGCATCTTTGTGGGCCTGGCCATCCTTGAATGTGTGCTGGGTAAAATGCAGGGTGCACTGGAACAGATAGACGCCCCTAGAATCTTGGCTGTTAGGATCCATGAGGGTGCAGCGGATGACGGGGTGCTGCAACAGGAATTAGAAACGCAGCGACAAATCTTCTTAGATGAGGGGCCGTAGCTACGGATTGGACCGATAGGTTATGATAAAAGGAGGGAATGAGGAATTGTACAAACGAATGTGATATAAAATAGTTAGTTCAAATATTAGTTACAATAATGTAGATGTGAGCCAGTCTGATAGTAGTGAGTTCACAAACAAAGGACAAAGGGATTCAGAAAGCATGGCAAGGATGGGGAAAAGAATGCTGGGTAACAAGAGGCCCAGGGTTAAGGAATGCGAAGTGAGCCAATCAGGATATATGGCCAGGTCAGGAGGTATATAGGATGATCTATGAGAATCTTGTATGTGAAACTTGATGCCATTTGAATGAGATCTGTAAAGATTTCTTTGTCTCCGATCTCACTCGGTTCTGGAGCTCCAGGAGACCGCTTGTGTGTTCTGAATCTCTGTGGAGCGAGTCAGCCTTGCAAGTTGGTTAAAAATAAATAATACTATACCTACAAATCCATCTCGAGTTTTATTGAGGCCACACTGATGGGTAAAGAATTCAATATTGTCAATTACGGGCTGCGGGCCACATTTCCGTACTTGGACAATGTCACCATCTGTGGCCATGATCAGCAGGACCACAACGCCAATCTCCACCGATTTCTCCAAACCGCCCAAACCCTCAATCTCACCTACAACAAGGAGAAATGCGTTTTCCGCACAACCAGGCTAGCCATCCTCAGCTACGTCGTGGAGAACTGGGTCCTAGGGCCCGACCCTGACTGCATGCACCCCTTCCTGCAACTCCCTCACCCTCACTGCCCCAAGGCTCTGAAGACGTGCCTCGGGTTCTTTTCGTATTATGCCCAGTGGGTCCCCAACTCTGCGGACAAAGCCCGCCCACTAATCAAGGCCACCATTTTTCCACTGGCAACTGAGGCCCGCCAGGCCTTCAGCTGCATCAAGACGGACATTGCCAAAGCCACGATGTGCGCGGTGGACGAGTCCGTCCCCTTCCAGGTGGAGAGCGATGCATCAGAGGTTGCTCTCGCCGCTACCCACAATCAAGTAGGCAAACCGGTGGCGTTTCTTTCGCGCACCCTCGCCACCTCTGAAATTCGACTCTCCTCGGTCGAAAAAGAAGCCCAAGCCATCGTGGAAGCCGTACGGCACTGGAGGCACTACCTCGCTGGTAGGAGTTTTACCCTCGTCACCGACCAACGATCGGTAGCCTTCATGTTCGACAATACGCAGTGGGGCAAAATCAGGAACGATAAGATCTTGAGGTGGAGGATCGAACTCTCCACCTATAACTACGATATAGTATATCGTCCTGGAAAGCTCAACGAGCCCCCAGATGCCCTGTCCCGTGGCACATGCGCCAGCACGCAAGATGACTGACTACGGGCTATCCACGATGACCTCTGCCACCCGGGGGTCACACGGCTTATCCATTATATCAAGGTCCACAACCTGCCCTACTCCACCGTGTCAAAGTCAATATTTACCCGCTTCTGAAGTAGAAAAATTCAACACACTCGTTAAGACAGAATAACAAGCTTTATTTTCGAAAACAACTGCCTGCAGTAATGGCTGAAACTTGAAGTCAGAGAGCAGTCAACAAAACATCTCAGTCTTTCACAAGTTCCACGCTTTCGCGGAGAATTAGCTCAATATTTATACATTATCTTTATCAAGATTATGTGACAACAGTATGATCAGGAGTGTGATTGGAAATACAAACGGAAGCAAAGACCAGACCATGTTTGGTCATATCACTCATACCATTATTTAGTCCTTGGAGGGAACATTGAAAGGTCAGAATAGACTTGTTTCTTCCTGAACTTATCTTTGTTTGAAATTATTACTGCCCTGGGTTATGACGAGTTAGTTTTATCAGGAGTTGCCGAGGTCCGGTGTTTTGGAATGGCTCGACCTTCACTGATCTTTTCAGACTTCAAGTTATGCAGAGTTGGCCTATGGCCATACTAGTCTGAAAATGGTTAGGACAGCATTCTTTACCTGGGCCTGGTGAGCTGGAATGAATAGTTTCAGTCTTTCTTGTATTGTATCAAACCTTTTGACCAGTCTTCCCATTGACCAGTTTTCCCATCATGCCATTACTTAATTCGTACCATATCACATTCCCTCCTTTTGTCATATCATGACAACTGGTTAAATAGGTATATCCATGACTCGTTTGAAAATGCATTTATACAAGCAACCAAGCAATCCTATCCCTAGTAGAATTAGGAGTAGTAGAATGAAGGCCTTAAAGATCCAATCAAATAATCTGTGACCCAACCATCCTAGCCAACCCGGCGGGTTATAGTCATGAAATTCACTGCCAATCTCTTGAATTTGAGCAGCCTGTCTCTTAATATGGTCGGCCAGGTTAGTGATATTTTCAGAGCCATCTGGAATATAAGTACAGCACTCCTGACCTATGATAGCGCACGTTCCTCCCTGCGCGGCTAACAGATAATCCAAAGCCAGTTGATTTTGTAATGCCATGGTCCAGACAGCTACTAGCTCAGCTGAGACCTCAGCCAGTGCCTGTCCAGTTTCCCTGGCTTCTGCTGCCATTACGTTCACCAGTTGTTCCAATGCTGTGGCCATGTGAATCAGTTCGTCGGATGCCTTGCCCGTTCTGTACAAGGGAAAGGCCATCATAAAGAACTGTTCCGTTTTAGAAATAGTCCTTTTTGCTCGCGAGGGGGAGTGCTTAAGGGTGGGTAGGTGACGCATTTGAGGTACGACATATCCCAAAAAGCAGGATCCTGTCCAATCAATGGGGAGCCATGGAAATGCTTTAGTGCCGCATATGAAATAGGTTCCATTATAGGCCGTAAAATCATCAGCTAATGTCATCCAGGGGATTGGAGGTGTCTGTCCCCATGAACTGTTAGAGGTTATATTCCACACCCTGGACCAATCACAGTTAAGCATGCCCTTGCTGGATATGCCTGGTACCGGTCCTTGCCAGTCAACTGTAAGGTTGCACCTACTTTGCCCCATTAACTTCCCTTTCCCTGATTTATTAAAACACATGGAACCTTGAACATTATACGAGTGGACAGTGAGGGAGGGTGGAGTCAAGGCATGATTATAGGTAGGTTGATACGAAGCTGAAAATTTAGTCACATCATAGCCAGCAGATCTCCATATTTCCATATCCCCCCTATTTCCCCTGCTCCCTGTTTGATTTTTGTCGTAAAATCCATTCAACTGTCTCTGCAATTTGTAAGGGGAGGGGTTGGAGAGGTATTCCTTCTCACGAATGGACGGGTGGTGTGGTGGCACATTCGCAGAGTGATGTTCTGCAGTCCCAGATGGAGATGGGCCAATCCCTGTGCTCCATGGTCGTTAACGTTCAGACCCTTGTCAACACCAGAGAGGGCCTCCAAGACTGGCAGCGCCAGGTGGTGGGTGGGGGTACGGGGGGATGGCTCCACTCACACCCCTGTCCCAACGACAAGCCCGGGGGCCACCGGACACCCCAAGGGAGGAGGAGGTGCTGTGGCCCGTGCCTGTGACTCCTGCAGGGGAGGTCCCGTAAACAGCAGCACCTCGGACTCCCCCGCCCCACCCCCTCCCCCCACCCTACTGTCCCTGCTGAACCTGGTGGACAGCGGGCAGAACAGGGCAACACCACGCCACCCAGGATGCCCGAGGAGCAGCCGGGCCCATCCAGGCCGGGCCGCCCCAGGAGACGTGTGCCAACGGGGCCCCTCGTCGCAGGGCAGGAGTCACAGTGGTCCGCCTTCGTTCCTGCTGTACTGTCTGGAGAATTGCAAAGGCGGTAAGGCAAGAAAGTTCGACACCAGTTAAGTTGGCACAGATGCTGGGCACAGCTTAGGTATAGGGGCTAAGGCACAGACTGTATACAATTGTTCAGAATAAACACACGTTCACTCCGTTAAAACCAGCCTTGGTGCTCTGTCTGGTGGGTGTGGGAGTGGGTCGGTCAGTGATGGCCACTGGGAGTGAGGGGCAGTGGATGAGTGAGGCCCAGTGGGTGAACCGTGTAGCCCCCCCCACCCCCCTCGCACGACCATCCCCATCACCCCCTCCCCAGCTATTCGACAGGACCGTGTGATGGACTGGCAAGGTCGCATGCAGTGATCACCCAGGTGTGTTGATCTCCAAATTTCTTTCTCTGTCAGTCTGGCCTCAATAAATGTTGAGACGGATTCGCACGTAAACAGAAGTTATTTATTTAGCTTGCAAGCTTAATCATCTTACAGAAATGTAAGAGACATCCAGCCTCTTTCATTCCAGAAAACGACTGACTAAAAGACAAAGAGATCTCTGCAAAATCAATTCAAATGGTATCAAGTTTCACATACTCGACGGACATAGGTCAGCCTAGGTCCCTCCTGACCTGTTCGATCTATTCTGATTGGCTCACTTCCAATCCCTTTCTCTGGCCCCTATCAATGCAGTCTCACTCTCATAGACACACCTCTTCCTGCTTTTTCCATGCGGTCTCAAATTCCTTTGTCCCTAACTGCAAAAATCAAAGTGGCTTATTTCTACATTACATTAACTAGTATCTCTAAAGTAACTATTTTATATCACATTCGTCATTCCCTCCTTTTATCATTCCATGATAACCGAACTATCCAATCTATAGCTACGGTCCCTCATCTAAAAAGATCCGTCGCTGCATTTCCAATTCCTGTCTTAGCCCCCCTTCATCTGCTTCACCCTCATGGATTTTAACAGTTAAATTTTTTTTCTCGGTGATTGGGGCGGTGATCTGATCTAGTGCACCCCGCATTCTACCCATCACACATTTAAGGATGGCCAGGCCCACAAAGATGCAGCCGATAGCTACCACTAGATACATGGCCATATTTATCAACCAGTCCTTCCATCCTCCAGATCCCCAGTTACCCCAAGAGTCAGGATCCTGCATCCCGTCCAAGTGATCCCGTATGCGATCCATAAATTTAGTAATGTTAGCGGTCAAGTCCTGAACACCCATGATCCACTTGCCCTGTACTATGGCGCATACCCCA
Organism: Scyliorhinus torazame; assembly: GCF_047496885.1. Classification (NCBI taxonomy): domain Eukaryota; kingdom Metazoa; phylum Chordata; class Chondrichthyes; order Carcharhiniformes; family Scyliorhinidae; genus Scyliorhinus; species Scyliorhinus torazame. The sequence continues at coordinate 327,999,160 of NC_092707.1, read as the reverse complement.
CCCTCACGGGCCAGAAGATAGTCAAGAGCATACCGGTTCTGCATTGCAAACAACCGTAGCTGAGACAACTCCTTGGTTATTGCCCCGAGGGCTCCCAAGGTTTCATTTCCCAAAATGGTAAGGCCGCAAATAAAATAATTCCGATCACTAACAGCCAAGGAACCCCCCACACCTCCCAGTGTCAATACGCTCAGAATGCCCCACCCGGCTGAGTGGCCCCGGTTGGGTGCAAGAACCTGAGGTTTTTTCCAGTTCTCGCAAAATTCAGCAGAGACTGCCCGGCGTGCTAACTGATTATGCAGCTTCCACGCCGAAGGGCAGGGGACTGTGGTAGGGACTAGAGTCCCTATAGCAATTCGGCGGGGAAATGGGGTGACAAAACGTTGGTCGCCGTACCATTAAATAAAAAGTAGTATCCTTGTTCCGTGTGGAGACTAGCATCACAATCAGCATATCGGTTGCGTAAGGACCTCCCAGTAGCCCAGTTTATCCAATTTTGAAATGCCCATTCGGGCCGCCCAGCAACGCAGAAATCCCTATTCCCAACAGTGATATGAGAGACATTCGCCCAGCCACAAAGGAGCTGGAGGCCAGCGTTCAATGGAACGCAAGTGGTGCTATAACAAACGCATTGGCCAGACGCCTGGGTGATATGGCACCTCCTGTCCGTACAGGTGGGAAACAGACATGTTATATTTGTGTCCACCTCTACCAGCAAACAGCCGTACCCTTCACTGCTGAAGCAATTCTCGTACGACCGGGAATCCCTATTGGGAGTGAAGTGGCTAGGTATGTACGCCCTCCACCGTCGCAGCCTATCGTACTGTGAATGGGAATTATCCCGAGGGAGGGGAAGGCAAATAGCCGGTGGTGCTGAATCCGGATCGTAAGGAAGAGTGACTTGCTCGGGCAATGGCTCGGAACGCTGACAATGAACCACCGTTTGGGGAGTGCCCCAAAGCGGTGAAACAGAAAATAACCTAGACACCGCTGCGGGGTTTGGGTAGCAGACAACCCGTCCCTGGCCATACAGACGGTGGTAAATCTGGTAGAAGAGATTCATACTACCCGGGTTTTCCTCAGTTTGGCCTTTAATTAACTTAAGTGCATCTCCCGGTAACCTACGTTCTAGCTGTACTTCCCTTCTCACACGCCCCGTCCTCTCTCTAGTCCCTTTCTCTTTCTCATGGTCTCTTCCTACACTCTTCTGACAGCTTGATGTTACCTTTATTGTACCACTTTTAACACATCCAAAATCAAATTTACATGTATTCCAAAAACAAGGCAATGTCCATATAATGTTCCCTTCCCATCGCCGGGACCGGTGCAGCTGCTTCATGACTCCCGCATTCTCCTTAACTTTGATGACCTTCCATGAGTCGATACCATGTCCTCGTATATGGGGGCAGTGAAGAACATCACCTGTGCATAGGTGATGTATCCTTGTAGATTGGTTGGGGCTACACAGATACATAATATTCCCCTTTTCCATGTCCATCGCCAATAACACGCCAAGCGAAGTGAGGCCAAATATCAGACAGACGATGCGTAGCCACTCCATCATGCTCCACACCTGTAAAATAGCACTGGAGAAGGGAGGCAGGTTAGTATCCGACCTTTTACAGTAGTGGAGATGGACTCAATTTACAGTGATGTAGGTGGACCCAAGCACTTCGCCCCTCCACTTTAACTGCTGTGGGGGTGGTAAGGAGAACTTGGAAGGGCCCGTCCCATCGCGGCTCCGATCCCTTCCTAGTCTAATTTTTGACCATTACATAACTACCGGGCTGGACTGAAAGTGAGCTAGGTACTGGGCAATGGCTGGTGAGCCGCACGGACTGGGCCATGGAGTTCCTTGAGCACTTGCGTAAGGGCTAGAACATAGGTGGTCATTTCTTCAGTCATCTGATGAAACTGAACCCGTCTGGGAACCTGCAGGCTCCAGGGAGTTCTAAGAGGCCTGCCATAAAGAATCTCGGCGGGAGAGAGCCGGGCTGGTCCCGCAGGTGTAACCCGCTGCTGGAAGAGGGCAACGGGGAGCAACTTAAGCCATGTCAGTCCCGTGTCTGCTCTTAATTTAGCCAATTTAGTTTTGAGGGTCTGATTGTGTCTTTCAACCACCCCGGCTGCCTGTGGTCTGTAAGCACAGTGTAACTGCTGGCGTATGCCCAACTGGGAGCAGAACTCCTTGTTAATCTGTCCAATAAAATGAGGCCCATTATCAGAACTTAACTGAGCTGGTATACCGTACCGGGGAATGATTTCCCTCATCAAGACTTTAACCACAGTAGCAGCTTTACTATAGATAGTCGGATACGCCTCAACCCATCTGCTGAACACATCCACAATGACCAAAACATATTTATAACATTGACACCTTTCCAACTCAATGTAATCCATTTGGAGCGTCTCAAAGGGACCACTGGGCAACGGGGTTTGCCCCTTCCCACAAGGGATACCTTTTCCGGTGTTATATTGCTGACAAATCAAACACCGATTACTGATACTTTGGGCCAACCCCTGCATTTTAGGGTGCCACCAAGTGTCCAGCAACAAATCACTAGTCCCCCGAGCCCCACAATGAGTTGCAAAGTGTACACATTCGATGACCCATAGAGCCAGTACATCAGACATACAAGTCTGATGTGCAGGCGTGGTCCATAAAGAGGAAACAGAATCATATGTACAACCTAACCGTTTCCACATTTGTTTATCACTCTCAGGAGCGTCCTCCTGTAACCTTATGACGTCTGGCATTGGCTTGTCAGAAGCAGACACATTCATAGTAGATCGTTTAGTCTGACTTAACATTTTAGGCACCATCACTTGCTGAATTTGTGCGGCTGTGCGCGCTGCACAATCTGCTCGTTCATTACCAACGTCAACTGGGGTTGTACCATTCGTGTGGGCAGCGCATTTAATAACGGAAATCTGCGCTGGCAGAAGGAGGGCCTGCAGTAGGTCATTAACTAAACCCCGGTGGGATATTTGACCACACATAATCATGTCAGGTTGTTCTGACGAAATGTCACTCAAATCGCCCCTTATTGTGGTAGTTTCCTGAATCAAGGCTAAACAGTCGTGGCCAGGTGCGTCTTCATGGACAGGGGGACCACTAAGAAAACAGGCTGGATTGATAGTGGTACAGTATTTAAATGTCAGACGTGGATTGTTCAAAAGGTATATCTCATACCTATTCTGACGAGCTGCGGTAGATGCTGACCATTCGCCCCATATCCCTGGCATGGTACTGGTCATGGACCTGACGTGTAATATGAGGGCTTACCGAAGCTGACTGTGGCCATAAATGTGGTGATATTGTAACAAAATCGGCTGTACCTTCTTTTCCCGTGACTGTGGCTGTAACCTTGACTGGCCATTCGGTCTCAAGTAATGGCCGGTATTTGTCCTCCAACTCCCTGTTTCGTCCAGTTCTGTCATAGGCCAGGGTAACGTGATGCAGTGATAGTTGCTGTTCAATGTCTAACGTCCACCACTGGGGGGTGATAGAAATATAGCACTGTTGTCTCATCCTCCTCTTCGCTGATCCACCCACCCAAAGTCACTATATTGGAGCTCCTGCTGGTAAACTACCATTTCTGCCGCTTGTTGGGATCGCAGATCATCCTTTTTCATTACATACTCAGTCTTAACCTTTGTAACTGAGCCTCCTTCTTGGCCTACACCCTCCTTCCAGTAAAATCTGACTGCCCTTGCCATCTGGGAAGGGTCGTTCTCCATCCAATTCATGTTATTACATTTCACAGCAGTAACCACAGAAGGTGGTAGGCAATGCATTAACATAGCACAGTATTGAGGGGAATTCTGACCATTTTGATACAGCAAATCGCCTGACTGCCCCCGGTAGATTTCATTAAAACGCCCCAGACATTCCTATGGCTCACCAATCTTCCCAGGTTTTAGGTCTAAGATAACAGAAAGATTTATGGGCCTTTGAAATGTGCTATTCAACGCATTCAAGATCTGTGTCCTTCTTTTCTCTATTTGCTCTCTCTTTTTTTTAACTTAAAAATGTTTGAAAATTCAAATTGAATTACTGCAACTTGCAAGCTTAGCTCTGATCTCAACTCAGAACTAAATTTACAATTTGCTTAACACAAACTTGTATAACATTTACAACTTAATTATTTCTTTATCTTAACAATTTTTTCTTTTAACAAGTTTTTTTTCTGTTACATACACATAAGTATTAGCAAAATCAACTATCATAAGTATTAGCAAAATCAATTATCATCTCCAGATTGACACTTTTTAAAATGGTGTCCATGATCTTCTTTAAGTTTCTATTAATCTCCAGATAAAATGAGATAAACCTTATTTCAAGTAAGTGAAATTTAAGATTCTGGCAATTTCAATCAATTGCTTTCGAAAATAATAACTTTTATCAAAGAGATGGAGAAACCCACTGGTTTCCTTTAATTAATTCAAAACGTAACTTTGCTGGTGTTCACTGACTCAAAGGAAAGGTATCCGATTACACTGCAGACTGTTATCTCAAGGCCTGAGTGAGAAGCACTGTCTGTTTTCAACTCCGCCTGCTGCTGTTAACCCTTTGAGAGACTTCTGCTTCAACCTCACAATCTCAACTAGACCTCGGAACTTTACAGTCCAAGGAGACAATTTTAGCTTAATCAACTATATATTTAAAACACTCACACATAGAGTTGAACCATCTTCAGATTTAAAAACAGTTATACTGGACTGAACCCCCATCTATTGAAGTCCCATCAGCCCCTGAACCCATATAATAGACTGAACCTTTATTATTTAAAGTCCCATCAGCCTCTGAACCCTGATAATAGACTGAACCTTTATTATTTAAGTCACATCAGCCTCTGAACCCCGATAATAGACTGAACCTTTATTATTTAAGTCACATCAGCCTCTGAACCCCGATAATAGACTGAACCTTTATTATTTAAAGTCCCATCAGCCCAAAACCCTAACCCAAGCCGAAACAACAATATGAAATCCCATCAATTAAAGTGCTAATCCCCAGACTGACCTGTGATTTCGTCGAGGCGGTCTTTCTGTGCCAACCGCGAGTGACCAGACTAATCAGACGATAAGAAGAGGGGAACAATCAATGCTGGTCGTTTTCCATTTCTACATTGAGGGCCCTTTGTTCCCGTCCTCCTGTTCATAATCAGTCTAATTCTGATTTCGCAGTTGGAACAGGATCGCCCTGAGAAATCCCGGTTTTCGGCACCAAATGTTGATCTCCAAATTTCTTTCTCTGTCAGTCTGGCCTCAATAAAAGTTGAGACGGATTCGCACGTAAACAGAAGTTATTTATTTAGCTTGCAAGCTTAATCATCTTACAGAAATGTAAGAGACATCCAGCCTCTTTCATTCCAGAAAACGACTGACTAAAAGACAAAGAGATCTCTGCAAAATCAATTCAAATGGTATCAAGTTTCACATACTCGACGGACATAGGTCAGCCTAGGTCCCTCCTGACCTGTTCGATCTATTCTGATTGGCTCACTTCCAATCCCTTTCTCTGGCCCCTATCAATGCAGTCTCACTCTCATAGACACACCTCTTCCTGCTTTTTCCATGCGGTCTCAAATTCCTTTGTCCCTAACTGCAAAAATCAAAGTGGCTTATTTCTACATTACATTAACTAGTATCTCTAAAGTAACTATTTTATATCACATTCGTCAGGTGGAGCACGGAACTCATCGCAGCGCGGGCTGCCATCATCCTCTATCCCATGGACCAAACCCGCTGTCACTGCCAACCCAGTGCCCTCAGCTCGTAGGGCCGCAGGTATATATAATGGAGGGGGTGTGCATGCGGGTAGTTTGGTGGTGTGGGAGGTGAAGGTGTTCGATGGCGTGGGAGGTGAGGTGGACGGTGGTGTGGGAGGTGAGGGTGATTGGTTGTGTGAGAGGTGAGGGTGGTCGGTGGTGTGGGAGGTGAGGGTGGTCGGTGGTGGGGGAGGTGAGGGTGGTCGGTGGTGGGGGAGGTGAGGGTGGTCGGTGGTGGGGGAGGTGAGGGTGGTCGGTGGTGTGGGAGGTGAGGGTGGTCGGCGGTGGGGGAGGTGAGGGTGGTCGGTGGTGGGGGAGAGGTGAGGGTGGTCGGTGGTGTGGGAGGTGAGGGTGGTTGGTGGTGTGGGAGGTGAGGGTGGTCGGTGGTGTGGGAGGCGAGGGTGGTCGATGGTGTGGGAGGTGAAGGCGGTCGGTGGTGTGGGAGGTGAGGGTGGTCGGTGGTGGGGGAGAGGTGAGGGTGGTCGGTGGTGTGGGAGGTGAAGGTGGTGAGGGTGGTCGGTGGTGTGGGAGGTGAGGGTGGTCGGTGGTGTGGGAGGTGAGGGTGGTCGGTGGTGGGGGAGGTGAGGGTGGTCGGTGGTGGGGGAGGTGAGGGTGGTCGGTGGTGTGGGAGGTGAGGGTGGTCGGTGGTGGGGGAGGTGAGGGTGGTCGGTGGTCGGTGGTGTAGGAGGTGAGGGTGGTCGGTGGTGTGGGAGGTGAGGGTGGTCGGTGGTGGGGGAGGTGAGGGTGGTCGGTGGTGGGGGAGGTGAGGGTGGTCGGTGGTGGGGGAGGCGAGGGTGGTCGGTGGTGTGGGCGGTGAGGGTGGTCGGTGGTGGGGGAGGTGAGGGTTGTCGGTGGTGGGGGAGGCGAGGGTGGTCGGTGGTGGGGGAGGCGAGGGTGGTCGGTGGTGTGGGAGGTGATGGTGGTCGGTGGTGTGGGAGGTGAGGGTGATGTGGTGGTGGGGAGATGAGTGTGATGTGGTGGTGGGGGAGGTGAGGGTGATGTGGTGGTGGGGGAGGTGAGGGTGATGTGGTGGTGGGGGAAGTGCGGGTGATGTGGTGGTGGGGGAGGTGAGGGTGATGTGGTGGTGGGGGTGGTGAGGGTGATGTGGTGGTGGGGGAGGTGAGGGTGATGTGGTGGTGGGGGAGGTGAGGGTGATGTGGTGGTGGGGGAGGTGAGGGTGGTCGGTGGTGGGGGAGGTGAGGGTGGTCAGTGGTGTGGGAGGTGGGGTGGTCGGTGGTGGGGGAGGTGAGGGTGGTCGGTGGTGTGGGAGGTGAGGGTGATGTGGTGGTGTGGGAGGTGGGGGTGGTCGGTGGTGGGGGAGGTGAGGGTGGTCGGTGGTGGGGGAGGTGAGGGTGGTTGGTGGTGGGGGAGGTGAGGGTGGTCGGTGGTGGGGGAGGTGAGGGTGGTCGGTGGTGTGGGAGGTGAGGGTGGTCGGTGGTGGGGGAGGTGAGGGTGGTCGGTGGTGGGGGAGGTGAGGGTGGTCGGTGGTGGGGAGGTGAGAGTGGTCGGGGGTGGGGGAGGTGAGGGTGATGCGGTGGTGGGGAGGTGAGGGTGATGTGATGGTGTGGGAGGTGAGGGTGGTCGGTGGTGTGGGAGGTGAGGGTGGTCGGTGGTGTGGGAGGTGAGGGTGGTCGGTGGTGTGGGAGGTGAGGGTGGTCGGTGGTGTGGGAGGTGAGGGTGGTCGGTGGTGGGGGAGGTGAGGGTGGTCGGTGGTGTGGGAGGTGAGGGTGATGTGGTGGTGGGGAGGTGAGGGTGATGTGATGGTGTGGGAGGTGAGGGTGGTCGGTGGTGTGGGAGGTGAGGGTGGTCGGTGGTGTGGGAGGTGAGGGTGGTCGGTGGTGTGGGAGGTGAGGGTGGTCGGTGGTGTGGGAGGTGAGGGTGGTCGGTGGTGGGGAGGTGAGAGTGGTCGGGGGTGGGGGAGGTGAGGGTGATGCGGTGGTGGGGAGGTGAGGGTGATGTGATGGTGTGGGAGGTGAGGGTGGTCGGTGGTGTGGGAGGTGAGGGTGGTCGGTGGTGTGGGAGGTGAGGGTGGTCGGTGGTGTGGGAGGTGAGGGTGGTCGGTGGTGTGGGAGGTGAGGGTGGTCGGTGGTGTGGGAGGTGAGGGTGGTCGGTGGTGTGGGAGGTGAGGGTGGTCGGTGGTGTGGGAGGTGAGGGTGGTCGGTGGTGGGGGAGGTGAGGGTGGTCGGTGGTGTGGGAGGTGAGGGTGCTTGCTGGTGAAGGGGGGTGTGATATTGTGGTGTTCGTGCCCCTGGCCAGCGGCTCCCCTCCGCCCTAGTTGGTGAAACGGGTCTTGATTAATGTGTCCTGTGTGCACTGGCCCTGCCGATAGCGCAGTGCAGCCTCCCGTCCATGTCCAGCCCCTATGTCCCGCCCATTGTCCCCCTCCCCCTCATCCTCCTCGTCTGGAGAGGCCTGCCCTTGCTCCTCATCCTCCTACAGCACATCGCAACCTCTACTGGGCTATGTTGTGGAGGACGCAGCAGACCACCACGATGCGGCCGACAATACTTGCCTCGTACTGGACGGCCCCTCCAGAGCGGTCCAGACACCGGAGCGCATGTTCAGGACCCCGAAGCACCTCTTGACCACACCCCTGGTCGCACAATGGGCATCATTGTACCGGTGATCCACGTCGGTCTGTGGCCTCCGTATAGGTGTCATCAGCCATGACCGCAATGGGTAACCCCTGTCGCCCAGCAACCAGCCCCGCAGCCGGGGGGTGGGGGTGACCGTCGAACATGTCGGGGATCACAGATTGTGCCAAAATGAATGAGTCATGTACACTTCCCGGGGACCATGGGGCAGACGTGCCGGATCCGCATCTGATGGTCACAGACAACCTGAATGTTTATGGAGTGGTACCCCTTCCTGTTGGTGAATAGCGGCCTGTTATCTGCCGGTGCCATAGGCAACATGCAACCCATTGATGGCCCCTTGGACTCGGGGCAACCCGGCGATGGCGGCAAAGCCCGCTCTCTGGGCATCCTGGTGGGCGCCGTCCACAGGCTGCTGGATGTACCACTCCACCTGGGCATACAGGGCATCCGGCGCGGGTGTGTCTGTTCGTCGATGTCTGGGAGATGCCGGACAGGTCCCCACTCGGCGACTGGAAGGACCCAGTCATGTGGAAGTTCAACGTAACCGTCACCTTGGCGGCCACCGGGAGGGGTGTCCTCCCCCATTCCCATACGGTGCCAGGTGTGCCATCATGTCGCAGATGTGTCTGACAGTCTCCCCCCTGCTCATCTGCAGTCTCCACCTACCGAACGGGTCCGGAAGGTCCTCAAAGGATATGTGGTCGCAGTAGACGTGTGGCCTCCTCCGGCACCTCCTTGGCACCACCTCTACCTCCTCCTCCTCGTCCTGTCGGGCGACCCGCCCTCCAGCCTGAGTGGCTGCCACCTGCCCTTCTGCAGCCCGCTCCTCTGCTACAGCCTCCGCCACCTCTCTGGGCCTCCCCCGCTCATGCTGCCACAGGGCTGCATTCAGGGCAGCGGCCATCGCCTCGACGGCCAACATCGCAGGTTGATGACCGAACGCCATAATTATCTGCAGGGGAGATGAAAGGCAAACATGTTATCATAGCGCATAAACCCGTGCACAACCAGGTACCATGGGCTGCATGGTGGCACCAGTTGTCACCGCGCGCCCCAATCACACATGCTCCCCACCCCCGGCCCCGTCGGTGCCCCCGGTCCTGGCGTCCGTCCCTGCTGCTAGGGCCACCGTTTGATGGCACTGCCCTCAGTGGTCCCCCAGTGGGGTGGTCGGGGGGGGGGGGGCATCCACCCAAACTGCCGTTTTCTCTGCGTGCACCCAGGGGCCGGAGTGGGTGGCCAGAAAGATGGCCGCCGTAATGGCGCTCGGTGCCTGGGCACCTCCCCTGTCCTGTTGGGGGCTCCCCGGCTGCTCGGCCAGTCACCTCCCACTTCCCGTCCCCTCCCCCAGCCCTGGCAGTGCCCCGCCCACCCTCCCCCACAGGGAGCACGGCCGGTGTCCGATCCGGGTGCCCGCGGCCCCCCCATGCCACCTCCTACCTCCTCTCTCAGCTGCCTCAGCCAGCATGCCAGGTTCGCGATTTTGTATACCACATTAGAAACACGCTGTCGGGAATTCGGCCTATCCGAGGCGCAGAATCGCTGGCGCCCCAGAGAATCGGTCGTCACGGCCAATAATGAGATGCGTACTGTATTTCCGGGCTGCAGGCGGGCGCTGTGATTCCTCATTTTAGGGGGTCCAGAGAATGCCGATTCGCTGCGAGACTGGCATCAGGCCCGATTTCGGTGTTGGAGCCGAATCTCCATCCGATCGCGTTTCACGATTTTGCCGTTATCCCACGGAGAATCCAGCCCAATGTCTCCAATTAACTACTCTGCAGGAAATCCTCTTAATCTAAATTAAGTTCATTAGCCCACACTTTTACAATACTTTAACTGCACTCCTGGCTTCAAAAAGCAGTCAAATAATAAACCAGTCAAACAAAGGACAACATTTATTTTTCTCAGACATCTATGTTCAGCGCTTTGTGCAACTACAAAGCCATGCTCTTTTTTCTGTTACTCCAATGTGGCACAGCTTATGTTTCAGCACACCTCCATGCAGGCTGCTCACCTGCCCGCTTTGACTGTTGAGATGCCCAACATTCGCTGGGATTTGGAGACAGTGAGGGCCCAGCTAAAGGTTGCTTCCCCTGCAGTTGTGTAGAAACAAACTTGGCCATCAGGAGATGGGGCAGCGCGTGAGCTACTGTCTGGGGGTGGGTGGGCTGTGGGTGAGAAATGGAAGCACTTTGAGTGCAGTCCTCCCTTTCATATCCCCTTTCGATATCATCTCTCTCACGGCCCAGCTGCAGTTTACTGCTACCACTGTGTTGGAGCGCAGCTCAATCTGTCAACCTAATTGACACATTGGCATCCAGAGTCTGCTCATTGGAGCACATTTCAGTCCATGTAACTGTTGACTTTATGAAGAAGTATCTGCGACGCTACCCCCCCTCATTGTTGAGGTGAACTCCTCCAATGTTTCTGCAATCATAATAAAACCACTTTGACAACCTATCAGACCATTGCACATTGCCTACTCCTGCTTAATATGTCTGCTCCAATGTACACCATCTGTGTCCAGCTGAGCAGAGCTGCACCGTCTGACATGGACTTTTCCACTGTCTCCACCATCTGTCTTCACTCACTTTTGAGGTGAATAGCTAAGCTGGAGTATGGTCCGCAATAGTCCTTTGAAGGTGCACCCTGCAAGGACCCAGCTTCTTGGAAGACTCAATGGCAGTGACATTTGCTGCATGCGTAAATGCCCGGTGGGAGATAAAAGACTGTAATTTTCCACCGGCGGGATTTTCCACTATCGCCAAAGTCATTGGATTTTTAAGTGACTCGCTGCACTTTCCAACCCCACCCCCGCCGTATCGGGACCATAAAATTCAGCTCCATGGTGGGAGAAATTAGTTTGTGTAGCACTGCTTCTGTCGGCACTATGCAGAATTACACCAATTTCTTGTGGCAGCGGCCAGCCATCAGCGGTTTAATATAGGCCATTCACCGGAGGGTGGTGAATCTGTGGAACTCTTTGCCACAGAAGGCTGTGGAGGCCAAGTCACTGAGTGTCTTTAAGACAAAGATAGATAGTGTTTGATTAATAAGGGGATCAGGGGTTATGGGGGGAAGCCAGGAGAATGGGGATGAGAAGCATATCAGCCATGATTGAATGGCGGAGCAGACTCGATGGGCTGAATGGTCTAATTCTGTTCCTTTAACTTATGGTCTTATGTTGCACTCTTCAATTGTTTAAATGACGAATGCCGTGCAGGTAGTGACCATCAACGCTGCATTTCCTGATGAATTGACGTAAGTCTGCTTCTAGCGGCACTCGGTGAACTAACTTCTCCCCCATGAATTAGTCCTGACAAAATAAGAATGTGTCACAACTTCGCTTTATGAACATGGCCATACTTCACTTGCTGTTGAAATCATGTCAACGTGATTGAGCGCTGTACACAATGGTGGCTATTACTTAATTGTTTAACCAGGTACTTGGAAACTCTCTGTCTCTCCATCTCCAAATGCTAGGAATGCCCCCCCCCCCCCTCTCCCACCTCCCCAACCCCCTCCCCTCTGCATTGTCAGCTGCCCCTTCTGATTCTCTTCTATTCCAAATTGTTCTGTTCTCTCCATTCCTGCAAGAAAGGAAAGAGACATCCAGTTTATTCGCTGGATGAAGTGCATTTAGTGAGCGTGACCATGAGGGCAAGAAGAGACACTACATTGCGTAAGATGGGATTGTGGAAGGATAGATGGAGGAATGCGAAGAAGTCTGTAGAAAGAAGAATGGGTATACCTGTAAGGTAAGTGGAATGTGAAGAGAATTTGTTGCGATAGGCTACAGAAGAGAGTGAGGTAATGGGGTGTAGCGCACAGCAGGAAATATGTGGATGCACATTTGTACTCACCATAGGTGACCTGCTTAGGTCTTTAAAGGGCTTTCTGCACCGAATCCAATAATCTGCTCTTCCTTCAGATCTCTTCCACTACCGACAGCCTCTTGATCTCTGCTACAGGCTTAGGAGCATTATCTTTTCTCCAATTACTTGCAGCCCCCAGAGGTGCATCCAGGGAGGTGTCACTGAAGAGGCAGAGTCTTTGCCCGTGAAGACTCCATTCTGTCTGTTACATCTCCCAGCTCTAAATTCCTTCAAATTACATGCGTGTTTGAAGGCTATATTGACGGCAGCGTTGCCAATGGCTCCAAGTAGGTATTCAGGGAGCCCAATGGTGCAGTCCACGGTGAAGATATGGAATCGGCTGAGGAGGCATTTTAGGGTGGAAGGGATGTCGGTGCTAACGCCGCTGTGCGAGAATCATGGGTTTGAGCCGGGGGGATGGATAGTGTATTCAGGAGGTAGAGGGAAGTGGGGCTGGTTAAGGTGAGGGATTTGTAGTTGGAGGAAGCATTCGCCAGTCTGGAGGAGCTAAGGGAGAGGGTAGAGCTGCCGAGGGGTAGTGAGTTCAGGTATCTGCAGGTTAGGACTTTGTGTGAAAGGGGTTCCCTAGATTGCCCGGGTACACCCTGCTGGAGCAACTGCTGCTTCCAGATGTGGAAAGGGAGGGAAGAATTGGGGATATATATAAGTGGCTGGGGGAGCAGGGAGGCGAACGGGTGGTGAAGATCAAGGAGAAATGGGAAGCGGAGTTGGGAATGGAGATCAATTGGGGAGAATGGAGTGAAGCACAGCGCAGGGTAAACGGGACCTCCTCTTGTGCAAGGATGAGCCTGATACAGTTTAAGGTGGTGCACAGGGTGCATATGACTCGGGCGAAAATGAGTGGGTTCTTTCAGGGGGTAGTAGATGAGTGTGAGAGGTGTGGTCAGGGGCCAGCGAATCACATGGACATGTTTTGGGGTTGCGAAAAATTGGGAAGATTCTGGGCGGGAGTGTTTGCGGTCTTAGCCAGGATAGTGGAGGAGGGAGTGGTCCCGGACCCTTTGGTGGCGATATTTGGAGTTTCGGAGAAGCCGGAGCTCATGGAGAGGAGGAAGGCTGATGTCTTGGCCTACGTCTCTCTGATTGCACGGCGGTGAATTTTGCTGGAGTGGCGGTCGGCATCACCACCGAGGGTAGCGGCTTGGTTGGGTGACCTGTACGACTTGCTGCGATTAGAGAAGATAAAGTATGGGTTAAGGGACTCTGCAGGGGAGGTTGAGAAAAGGTGGGGGATGTTTGTGACCGTGTTTGAGGAGCTGTTCGTCGCAGGGGGCTGGGTGGTGGGGGGAGGCTGGCGAGGATGGAAAAGGGGAAAAATATGTACAGATTGATTGTTGGGAAGTATGTTTCCCGGGGTGTTTATTGGCTATAACCTGCTTTGATACATGTTTGTAATAAAATACATTTTTACATTTAAAAAAAAACAAATTACATGCTAGATGTAACAAATTACATCCCTTTTAAGACTGGAATTATGATGACATCAAGCAGGCCCACATCACACTTGCTGGTGCTCAGAATTAAAATTATGGTGGGGTAACTGAGTTTTAAAACAAAACACTGATAGATGCACTGGACTTACTTCTCGGTTTTCTCTACACTATTGGTACCCATTTCCTGTGCTTTGCAAGATTAAGATCATGGTCATTATCTATTAACACCCCAGATGACACAGATACCTACATCTCTACTTCCTACACACCCATCCATAGGGTATTCTTTATTTTATTTTTTAAAATTTAGAGTACCCAATTATTTTTTTCCAATTAAGGGCCAATTTAGCATGGCCAATCCACCTACCCTGCACATCTTTGGTTTGTGCGGGTGAAACTCACGCAGGCACGGGGAGAATGTGCAAATTCCACACAGACAGTGACCCAGAGCTGGGATTGAACCTGGGACCTCGGCTCTGTGAGTCAGAAATGCTAAACACTGCGCTACCGTGCTGAACATCCTTAGGATATTCTAACCTTAACTCGGCATCAGTACATATTGCATCTAACATATTTTAACACATATTTTACTGCCACTGTCGAAGTCAAAGTGTAATCTCTGAAATTACTTTTTAAACACCAATGGTCAAAATGCCTTATTCTAACACCAAGTATCATTATCTGAATGTAATCCACACTGGAAATACATTTCTCAGTGTGATGATATTCGCTGTTTAGATTTCATTTGGGAAGCGTTTAAATAAAAATTATATTACTTTATTTACTTAAATACAAATATTGTTGTACAGGCAGATGCCATTGCATGTATCTCAACAGTTTCATTTTTGTGAAATTTATTCCAGCTCTTGAACCCTCTATCATGTTTACTCTCATGGAGAACATAACATTAATGACACAAACTGTACCAATGTGCTTCAAATTCTTATTCTATTAACTGGCACATAAAATAGAAGAGACCAGTTAGCTAGCATGCAGTTCAGTATTACACCAACAGCAGAGGTCTGATTCCTGTTCCGGCAGAGGTAAACTTGAAATCTGTCTCTTAGCTTTCCCCCGAAGAGTGGAAGGCAATGACAAACCTGGGAAAGAAAAATGCTTAGGCTGAAGCAATAGCAGACAATGGGCTGGATTCTCCGCACCAAGAGCGCTGCCGGCGCGGGGGCGGAGAATCGATTTTCCCGCAAGAAATCAGGACCGGCCGTGGTTCACCGATTCTGCGGGCCCCGAAAAGCGACGTACTCCCCGGGACCTACCTGGGGCCATTGCCAGAAGCCCGCTCAGCCATTCTCCGCCCCAGACCATCCGAAGTCCTGGCGGCGTGGATCTAATGTGCTCCAGCCGGTCGGGATACTCGCGTGGCAGCTGCGGACTCATTCCGCGGCCGCCCTGGTCGGGGGCGGGGGATTGGAGGCCAGGGGGGGCCTTTAGGCGGCCAGGGAGTGCTTGTGCCTGGGTTGCGGGTCGGGCATTCGGCCGATCGGGGGCTCTCTTTTGTGGGTTGTTGCTCGTTCTAGCTTTATTCTATTTGCTCTGTTTCGGTCACCTTTGCTCATGAGTCGCCAGGTATCTTTATGATACCGCCACGTGGTTCAAGTTCAGGTTATGATTAATAACACAGCACACCGCTTAGTAAGGATTAAAACAACGGTCATTTATTATATACAACAAGCAATATTAATACCCTAATACTACTTTCTATACAATAAACCTATCACTACTGGCCAATACTTAACTTAGGAAGAGCCCACCAGGTCAGGGAAACGAATGGCTTGTCCAATCAAATCTGGCCCGCGGGATTCAAAAGGCTGCTACAGGTCGGTGGCTAGGTGTCTCTACCGGATAGCGATCGTTGGATTCACACTTACTGTTACCGGTGGCTGGTCTTCCGAAGGTCTCGAGCAGGCGAAGATGAGAGAGAGAGAGAGATCTGAACTTGGACCTTTACTTTTATAGGGCCCAGGGGCTTCCCGCCTCCCGGGGCGGCCCTTGACCCTGAGTCCCAAGTGATTGGATTCTGTCCCCAATCTCTGGGGTCGATGTGTCCAATGGTGAGGCGATTCCTCGATCGGGGGGTGGTCGTTCACCT
Organism: Scyliorhinus torazame; assembly: GCF_047496885.1. Lineage (NCBI taxonomy): Eukaryota > Metazoa > Chordata > Chondrichthyes > Carcharhiniformes > Scyliorhinidae > Scyliorhinus > Scyliorhinus torazame. The sequence goes on along the minus strand of NC_092707.1, from coordinate 327,983,353 downwards.
GTCTTTGTTTCGGCCACTGCAGGCGCCGACAGGTCTGTCCCGGTATTCAATTGCTAATATGTTGCAATTGTTCCCGGGGATAGCCGATTTAACTGTGGATGTCTGAGTAGATTAGGTGTAAACAGTCCTGAATGAAACTGCGGATACCTGGGTTGATGGGCTGTTGATAGCCCTGAGTATCGATCTGGGCTACGTTCCCAGAGCTGAATATGCAAACCTGTCTGCAGCTGCCTGCTTGTGTCTTCTTGGCTGCTTTTCCCAGCAGTCTTTCGGGTTAGCCATTTTAAACTGGGTTTTGGCCAGATTAATCGGAACGCAGCCATTTTACATGGCTACAGGGTTTAGCTCCGCGGTCCGGGTCCGTCATTGAGCATGGCGTGGCCGCTGGAGGCCGCTGCTTTGCGCATGCGTGGCCTCCGACCCGGAAGTGCGGGGGCCCGAGCCTGCAGCAAAAGCTGTGAGATCTACTCCGGGTCCATGCCAGCCCCCTGCAAGGCTGGAAATTTGTGACCCTTTGATGCAAGTTTTTCTGGTGTAAAGCTTTACCATTTTGATGCCAGCGTGGAGACATAGTCCCAATAATGGAGAATCCAGCCCAATGTCTGCAATATCATTTTCATTATTTCCCCTTTTTAACATTCTCAGTAATGACTATCATGCTAGTTACTGAGTTATCATACTGATAACTGGTTTTGCTAAGACAGTTTTCAATTTGTTTCCATCGAAGAATGTAATTTCATATTCAAATGAAACAGGAATCTCATCTGTATAAATAAAGCAGTGCTAGCCCGGTACTTGCAATGAAACAGCGCTGCAATGCGGTACGCAGGCCAATAGGGGGGTCCCATACGTAGAGGTGACTGTTCTGGTGGGAACACCAATCAGAACCTTGGTAGCTCTAAATTTTTTGATAGGCTCATGAGCCTATCAGCAGCCAACACAGAACAACACCAGGCTCTGATTGATGGACTCCCCTTTAGAGTGGGTAAACAGTTCGCCAGCCGTTGAGAGGTAATGGAGACTTAGAGCAGTTCAGACCTGGATCTCCTGACTTGGTTTGAGGTTTCTGAATTTTCATTGAGTAAAGGTGCAACGCAGCAGCCAGGTTTCTATATTTGGTCTGGGAGGCAGCTTGAGGCAAAAGTGAGGTCGCCAACCTTACATCGGGTTGCAAGTCTGCATAGCCTCAGCAAGATGAGAAGGAGGTGCTGGCCATTGGCTGTGGAGGTGAGCAGCGGGGTGACTCTCGACCTCCAGGCCAGGGTTGAGGAAGGCAAGCAAGTGGCAAACCGACCAAAAAGAACAGAGCCCATCAGGCCAGATGACCAACAACAGCCAGTCAGGAGCACAGGCGGTCATCGAGGCTTGAGATCTGACCACCCAAATCCGAGGTGAAGAGAAGGCCAGGCGTCATGTCTCAGGAAATCAGGGAGCAGAGGTCAGCGGGAGTGGGGCAATTTAACCAGAGGCCAGCCAGGCTGGCTGTGAATGAGAGGGCTGGGCAGCAACCAACAACTTCTTTCTTGTTGTTTTTGCAGATTGAATTTACTGCCTTTTATAATAGTACAGTGGACTAAACAGCTGGCTTGTAATGCAGAACAAGGCCATAAGCGATTGTTATTATTATTATTAATAACAATCTTTATTGTCACAAGTAGGCTTACATTAACACTGCAATGAAGTCGCTGTGATCAGCCCCTAGTCGCCACTTTCCGGGCGTGATTCTCTGATCCTGAGGCTAAGTGTTGATGCCATCGGAAACGCTGTCGCGTTTCCTGACGGCGTCAACACGGCCCCAGAATCTGCAATTCTGGCCCCTACAGGGGGCCAGCACAGCACTGGAGCGGTTCACGCCGCTCCAGCCGCTGATCCGGCCGTGGAATGGGCGCCGGTGGATGCGCGCATGCGCAGTGTATCCGGCACGAACCCGCGCATGCGCAGTCCCACCGGCGCGATTTCCGCACATGCACGGTGTCTCCCTTGTCCGCCCTGGCCGCGACCCAACATGGCGCAGGAGTACAGGCGCCGGCGCGGAATAAAGGAGGCCGGGAGATACAGAGGCCGGCCCGCCGATCGGTGGGTCCCAATCGTGGGCTATGCCACATCGTAGGCCCCCCTGGGGTCGGGCCTCCCTCCCCCCCACAGGCCGCCACACGACCTTTCAACGCCGAGGTCCCGCCGGCTCAGAGCAGGTTAGAATGGCGCCGGCGGGACTCGTTTTTTTTTTTTACACCCGCTTTGCCCATCTGTGCCGGAGAATCATGGGGGGCTGCATAGGGCAGCTCCTGACCGGCGCCACGCCGACCACGCCGCCCAATGGCGCTGATTCTCCGCTCTGCGTGCATGCTCTGCGGAGAATCGCGTCCTGGCTTCCCGGCGGCGTGGCGCGATTTGGGTGGCTCGCTGGCGATTCTCTGACCCGGCGTGGGGTCGGAGAATCCCGCCCTCCTTATTTGCCTGTTCGGGTATACAGAGGGAGAATTCAGAATGCCTAAATTACCTAACAGCACGTCTTTCGGGACTTGTAGGTGGAAACCGGATCACCAGGAGGAAACCCACGCAGACACGGGGAGAACGTGCAGACTCCACACAGACAGTGACCCAAGTGGGAATCGAACCTGGGACCCGAGCGCTGTGAAGCAACACTGCTGACTACTGTGCTACCGTGTCAGTCCCTTTCTGATCAATTGCGGTGTGTTTTATGATATTTTGCTTGCCTTGACCATCCATCAGTATCACAGCTTTCGCAGATTCTACTGCCAGCAGTCAGTTACTCTGGTCGGATTTTGGCAGGGAACTCCGGCTCATCTCCTTACCAATTCTTTTCACAATTTCCGAAAACTGCCCCTGTACCAACTCAGAAAGTTTGTTTAATTCTTCACTACTTTTGAGTGGCTGAGACAATCGGCTGCTTTTGCTTAAAGAGGCTTCACTCGACAGTAGATTCTGAAGACACATTAGTGAATCATTGAAATTAAGACAGATCATCCCGTCAATATGAAGAGACACTATGAATCTAACAGTCAAAAACACAGGAAGTTGAAGGTGAGGCAAAAGGACAAAGCTGGGCAAAAAGGCCGTTTGGCACTTGGTTCGAAGAATTGAACAGTGTCCAAATTGCACATTCATCCGCAACAACAGCAGGTGCATGGTTGCCGTCTCAGCTCCAGCGCGGAGCAACTTGTCGAAGACCAACAGCGGGCCCGCGCGGAAGGAGGTAGGCCCCCTCCAGATTGCGGGCGCCCACCGATCGGAAGCCCCCGGTCGCGGGCCTGGACCCAGTGGCGGGCCTGGACCCAGTGGAGGCCCCCCCCCCCCACCAGGACGCCCACGGTGGCCGCGGGTCCGAGCTCCCGCCGCGTTGTACCAGGTTGGAACCACGCCGGGACTTAGCAGAACTCGGCGGGAGTTCGGCCGGCCGGCCGCGGAGAATCGCCGTGGGGGCCTCTTTCAGCGGCCCCCGACCAGCGCCACGGCGACTGCGCAGGCGCGATTGGCACCGGTTCTCCGATCGCCGGAGAATCGCGTCCCGGCGTCGGAGCGACGTGGTGGGAATTTCCCGCGTCCCCGCCAATTCTCCGACCCGGCACGGGCTCGGATAATCCCACCCATTGACTCTGAAATGGGAATGGAACTACAAGATACTGTTCAAGCTCGTTGTTCTTCTGCTGCTGAAGTGAGGGAAGAAGCCTACTCTGAAGACATTGCCTTATGGCCAAATTCTGTTCAACTGAGTATGATTAAATATTTTGTAATAAATAGACCAGAGAACATAGATAACATGGAACATTTTAGAAAGTAGCTTGAAGTTCACAGTTGAAAGTACTTTAGAAGTCTCCATGAGTCTTATTTTCTGAGGGCGAAGAGAAATGGCATGACGGAAAGGAGTAATTAGTTGATATTCTTGGAAACCACTAAGGCAGTTTACTGTTATGTTTGCAAATGATTCCCTGACCTTAGTAAAGGGAACCAGTCATTTTTCGGCGGGTACTCTAACTGGAGAAATGTTGGAAGAGATATTGCTGACCATGAAACTTCCAAAAGTCATATTAAAGCTATGTGTGCATTCGTTCAAAGATGTATCTGGAAGAATTGATTCTGCGTTATTGGTTTAGTTTGAAAAAGAGGTTCTTACTGGCGGAATGTGCTGTGATATGTTGTTATCACAGTCAAACTGCTGTCTTCCATGGAACTGGATAACTAGGTAGTTCTGGATAACTGGGGCTCTTTCTGGGGAAGGTGGGACCTCTACAGACAGGATGGTCTACATCTGAACCTGAGGGGCACAAATATCCTAGGGGGGGAGATTTGTTAGTGCTCTTTGGGGGGGGTTTAAACTAATGCAGCAGGGGCATGGGAACCTGGATTGTAGTTTTAGGGTAAGGGAGAATGAGAGTATAGAGGTCAGGAGCACAGATTTGACGTCGCAGGAGGGGGCCAGTGTTCAGGTAGGTGGTTTGAAGTGTGTCTATTTCAATGCCAGGAGTATACGAAATAAGGTAGGGGAACTGGCAGCATGGGTTGGTACCTGGGACTTCGATGTTGTGGCCATTTCGGAGACATGGATAGAGCAGGGACAGGAATGGATGTTGCAGGTTCCGGGGTTTAAGTGTTTTAGTAAGCTCAGAGAAGGAGGCAAAAGAGGGGGAGGTGTGGCACTGCTAGTCAAGAGCAGTATTACGGTGGCGGAGAGGATGCTAGATGGGGATTCATCTTCCGAGGTAGTATGGGCTGAGGTTAGAAACAGGAAAGGAGAGGTCACGCTGTTGGGAGTTTTCTATAGGCCTCCAAATAGTTCGAGGGATGTAGAGCGAAGGATGGCGAGGATGATCCTGGATAAGAGCGAAAGTAACAGGGTAGTTATTATGGGAGACTTTAACTTTCCAAATATTGACTGGAAAAGATATAGTTCGAGTACATTAGATGGGTCGTTTTTTGTACAGTGTGTGCAGGAGGGTTTCCTGACACAATATGTTGACTGGCCAACAAGAGGCGAGGCCACGTTGGATTTGGTTTTGGGTAATGAACCAGGCCAGGTGTTGGATTTTGGAGGTAGGAGAGCACTTTGGGGACAGTGACCACAATTCGGTGACGTTTACGTTAATGATGGAAAGGGATAAGCACACACCGCAGGGCAAGAGTTATAGCTGGGGGAAGGGCGACTATGATGCCATTAGATGTGACTTGGGGGGGATAAGGTGGAGAAGTAGGCTGCAAATGTTGGGCACACTGGATAAGTGGAGCTTGTTCAAGGATCAGCTACTGCGTGTTCTTGATAAGTATGTACCGGTCAGGCAGGGAGGAAGGCGTAGAGTGAGGGAACCGTGGTTTACCAAAGAAGTGGAATCTCTTGTTAAGAGGAAGAAGGAGGCCTATGTGAAGATGAGGTGTGAAGTTTCAGTTGGGGCGATGGATAGTTACAAGGTAGCGAGGAAGGATCTAAAGAGAGAGCTAAGACGAGCAAGGAGGGGACATGAGAAGTATTTGGCAGGTAGGATCAAGGAAAACCCAAAAGCTTTCTATAGGTATGTCAGGAATAAGCGAATGACTAGGGAAAGAGTAGGACCAGTCAAGGACAGGGATGGGAAGTTGTGCGTGGAGTCTGAAGAGATAGGAGAGATACTAAATGAATATTTTTCATCAGTATTCACTCTGGAAAAAGATAATGTTGTGGAGGAGAATGCTGAGACCCAGGCTATTAGAATAGATGGCATTGAGGTACGTAGGGAAGAGGTGTTGGCAATTCTGGACAGGCTGAAAATAGATAAGTCTCCGGGGCCTGATGGGATTTATCCTAGGATTCTCTGGGAAGCCAGGGAAGAGATTGCTGGACCTTTGGCTTTGATTTTTATGCCATCATTGGCTACAGGAATAGTGCCAGAGGACTGGAGGATAGAAAATGTGGTCCCTTTGTTCAAAAAGGGGAGCAGAGACAACCCTGGCAACTATAGACCGGTGAGCCTCACGTCTGTAGTGGTTAAAGTCTTGGAGGGGATTATAAGAGACAAGATTTACAATCATCTAGATAGGAATAATATGATCAGGGATAGTCAGCATGGCTTTGTGAAGGGTAGGTCATGCCTCACAAACCTTATTGAGTTCTTTGAGAAGGTGACTGAACAGGTAGACGAGGGTAGAGCAGTTGATGTGGTGTATATGGATTTCAGTAAAGCGTTTGATAAGGTTCCCCACAGTAGGCTATTGCAGAAAATACGGAGGCATGGGATTCAGGGTGATTTAGCATTTTGGATCAGAAATTGGCTAGCTGTAAGAAGACAGGTGGCGGTGGTTGATGGGAAATGTTCAGCCTGGAGTTCAGTTACTAGTGGTGTACCACAAGGATCTGTTTTGGGGCCACTGCTGTTTGTCATTTTTATAAATGACCTGGAGGAGGGCGTAGAAGGATGGATAAGTAAATTTGCAGATGACACTAAAGTCAGTGGAGTTGTGGAATGTGTGGAAGGATGTTGCAGGTTACAGAGGGACATAGATAAGCTGCAGAGCTGGGCTGAGAGGTGGAAAATGGAGTTTAGAACATAGAACATAGAACATTACAGCGCAGTACAGGCCCTTTGGCCCTCGATGTTACACCGACCTGTGAAACCACTCTAAAGCCCATCTACACTATTCCCTTATTGTCCATATGTCTATCCAATGACCATTTGAATGCCCTGAGTGTTGGCGAGTCCACTATTGTTGCAGGCAGGGCATTCCACGCCCTTACTACTCTCTGAGTAAAGAACCTACCTCTGACATCTGTCTTATATCCACCTCCCCTCAATTTAAAGGTATGTCCCCCCCGTGCTAGACATCACCACCCGAGGAAAAAGGCTCTCACTGTCCACCCTATCCAATCCCCTGATCATCTTTAATGCAGAAAAGTGTGAGGTGATTCATTTTGGAAGGAATAACAGGAAGACAGAGTACTGGGCTAATGGTAAGATTCGTGGTAGTGTGGATGAGCAGAGAGATCTCGGTGTCCATGTACATAGATCCCTGAAAGTTGCCACCCAGGTTGAGAGGGTTGTTAAGAAAGTGTACGGTGTGTTAGCTTTTATTGGTAGAGGGATTGAGTTTCGGAGTCATGAGGTCATGTTGCAGCTGTACAAAACTCTGGTGCGGCCGCATTTGGAGTATTGCGTGCAGTTCTGGTCGCCGCATTCTAGGAAGGATGTGGAAGCATTGGAAAGGGTGCAGAGGAGATTTACCAGGATGTTGCCAGGTATGGAGGGAAGATCTTATGAGGAAAGGCTGAGGGACTTGAGGCTGTTTTCGTTAGAGAGAAGAAGTTTAAGAGGTGTGGTAGTATGTATTGGGGGTCATGTGGGACTGGAAGCCCTAATGTCATTGGCTGACAGATCCCGGGTCCTGGTTGGCCGTTGACCTCATACTCCGCCCTGAAGGCGAAGTATAAGAAGCCGGTGCCTTCCCCCGCAGGCCAGTTTACTATCGGGCTGCTGGGGAACAGACACGCTTAATAAAGCCTCATCGACTTCACTCTGTTTGTCTCACGGAGTCTTTGTGCGCCACAATTTATTAAGCGTGTCTAAAAAGGACTATGGAGCTCAGGATCATTCCAGAATGCCTGAGGATCAGCCCCCACGCAGTGAATGCAGCAGCAGCCTTCAAACACTGGCAGACTTGCTTTGAGGCCTACATCACATCGACCACAGGCCGAGTCTCAGATGAACAAAAACTGCAGGTCCTGCACTCGAGGGTGAGCACGGAGATTTTCACCCTCATTGAAGACACCCGCGATTTCCAGACGGCGTTCGCAGCACTGAGAAGTCTCTACGTTCGCCCAGTTAACCAAATCTACGCTCGCTACCAGCTCGCGACGAGACGGCAAGCTCCCGGAGAATCGATGGACGAGTTCTACGCCGCGCTGCTGATTTTGGGACGAGCCTGCAGCTGCCCGTCGGTGAACGCAAACGAACACACGGACATGTTAATGCGCGATGCTTTTGTTGCAGGTATACAATCCTCCCAAATCCGCCAAAGACTTCTAGAAAAAGAGTCACTAGGACTCTCAGAGGCACGGGCCCTGGCAGCCTCGCTGGACGTAGCCGCGCGTAATACCCGCACCTACGGCCCCGACCGCGCGGCAGGCCATTGGGCCCCGTACGTACCCGCCGCGGCAAACCCCCTACCCCCCCCCCGGACACCCCACAGGCTTGCGCAGTCCAAACGCCGAGTCGCACCGGGGGCGCCCGCTGTTATTTCTGCGGCCAGGCGAAGCACCCCCGACAACGCTGTCCGGCCCGCGCAGCCATTTGCAAAAGCTGCGGGAAAAAGGGCCACTATGCGGTGGTGTGCCGGTCCCGCGTGGTCGCCGCCGTCCCGGGAGAACAGGGAGCCCTACAGGCAGTCTATGCCTCCCAACCCCCCCAGCACGCCATGTGCGACCCCCAGGCGCCGCCATTTTGGGTCCCGCGCCCCACGCCTGACCCGCCGACCTGGGCCCTCGCCCCCGTCCCGCGCCCCACGCCTGACCCGCCGACCTGGGCCCTCGCCCCCGTCCCGCGCCCCACGCCTGACCCGCCGACCTGGGCCCTCGCCCCCGTCCCGTGCCCCACGCCTGACCCGCCGACCTGGGCCCTCGCCCCCGTCCCGCGCCCCACGCCTGACCCGCCGACCTGGGCCCTCGCCCCCGTCCCGCGCCCCACGCCTGACCCGCCGACCTGGGCCCTCGCCCCCGTCCCGCGCCCCACGCCTGACCCGCCGGCAATACAACTCACCTGGACCCCGACCTCCGTCCCCGGCGAGGGACCTCCTCACTGTCCCAGCGCTCGCACTACTGACCTGCCGGTCCCCAGCGAGGGAGCTCCGCGCGGTCCTAGCGCCCGCGGCCCTGGCGCTCGCACCAAAGGAACTCCGCGCGGTCCTAGCGCCCGCGGCCCGGGAACTCCGCGCGGTCGTAGCGCCCCCCAGACCCCCCAGCACTCAAGGTGCGACCCGCAGACGCCGCCATTTTGGGTCCCGACCACCACGAGGGGAGGAGGGGCCCCGCCATCTTGGACCGCCCCCGACCTGTACGACGCATGGGGGCGGCCATTTTGTCCACCCCCGACGCCATCTTGTGACCCCTCATCTACGGGCGAGGTATGGGGGCGGCCATTTTATCCATCCCCGACGTCCTCTTGGACGGCAACAACGGACCCCACCCCACTACTACAACCACGGCTCGCTTCGGTTACGCTCGATCAGGCTCGGCCCCGGACTCTCCAGACGACGACGACAACGGTCCTAATTAACGGCCACGAGACGCCATGCCTAGTCGACTCCGGGAGCACGGAAAGTTTTATACATCCCGACACGGTAAGACGCTGTTCCTTAACTACCTACCCCAGCGCACAAAAGATTTGCCTAGCCGCAGGATCCCACTCCGTACAGATCCAGGGATTCTGCATAGTTACCCTAACGGTACAGGGGAGGGAATTCAAAAACTACAAACTTAACGTCCTTCCCCAACTCTGTGCCCCCACCTTGCTGGGCTTAGATTTTCAATGTAACCTACAGAGCCTTACCTTTAAATTCGGCGGCCCCATACCCCCACTCACTATCTGCGGCCTCGCCACCCTCAAGGTGCAACCCCCGTCCTTGTTTGCGAACCTCACCCCGGATTGCAAACCCGTCGCCACTAGGAGCAGACGGTACAGCGCCCAGGACCGGACCTTCATTCGCTCCGAAGTCCAGCGGCTACTAAAGGAGGGCATAATCCAGGCCAGCAATAGTCCCTGGAGAGCGCAGGTGGTAGTAGTGAAGACAGGGGAGAAACAAAGGATGGTCATTGACTATAGCCAGACCATCAACAGGTACACACAACTAGACGCGTACCCTCTCCCCCGCATATCCGACATGGTCAATCGGATTGCCCAATATAAAGTCTTCTCCACCGTGGACCTCAAGTCCGCCTACCATCAGCTCCCCATCCGCCCAAGTGACCGCAAGTACACAGCCTTCGAGGCAGACGGGCGATTATACCACTTCCTAAGGGTCCCTTTTGGCGTCACAAACGGCGTCTCGGTCTTCCAACGGGAAATGGACCGAATGGTTGATCAACATGGGTTACGGGCCACGTTCCCGTACCTCGACAATGTAACCATCTGCGGCCACGATCAGCAGGACCACGACGCCAACCTCCAAAAATTCCTCCAGACTGCCAAAGCCTTGAACCTCACGTACAATGAGGACAAGTGCGTTTTTAGCACCGATCGGCTAGCCATTCTGGGCTACATAGTGCGCAATGGGATAATAGGCCCCGACCCCGAACGTATGCGCGCACTCATGGAATTTCCCCTCCCGCACTGCCCAAAAGCCCTGAAACGCTGCCTGGGGTTCTTTTCATACTACGCCCAGTGGGTCCCCCAGTACGCAGACAAGGCCCGCCCCCTAATACAGACCACGACTTTCCCGCTGTCGACAGAGGCTTGCCAGGCTTTCAGCCGCATCAAAGCGGACATCGCAAAGGCCACGATGCGCGCCATCGACGAGTCCCTCCCCTTCCAGGTCGAGAGCGACGCCTCTGACGTAGCTCTCGCGGCTACCCTTAACCAAGCGGGCAGACCCGTGGCCTTTTTCTCCCGAACCCTCCACGCCTCAGAAATCCGCCACTCCTCAGTGGAAAAGGAAGCCCAAGCCATAGTGGAGGCTGTGCGACATTGGAGGCATTACCTGGCCGGCAGGAGATTCACTCTCCTCACTGACCAACGGTCGGTTGCCTTCATGTTCGATAATGCACAGCGGGGCAAGATCAAGAACGACAAGATCTTGCGGTGGAGGATCGAACTCTCCACCTTCAACTATGAGATCTTGTACCGGCCCGGAAAGCTGAACGAGCCGTCTGATGCCCTATCCCGCGGGACATGTGCCAACGCACAAATTGACCGCCTCCAAGCCCTCCACGAGGACCTCTGCCACCCGGGGGTCACTCGGTTTTACCACTTCATCAAGTCCCGCAATCTCCCCTACTCCTTAGAGGAGGTCCGTACAGTCACAAGAGACTGCCACATCTGCGCAGAATGCAAACCGCATTTTTTCAGGCCAGATGGAGCGCACCTGATTAAGGCTTCCCGTCCCTTTGAACGCCTCAGTCTCGATTTCAAAGGGCCCCTCCCCTCCACCGACCGCAACGCGTATTTCCTTAATGTAGTGGACGAATACTCCCGCTTCCCTTTTGCCATTCCCTGCTCCGACATGACCGCGGCCACAGTCATTAAAGCCCTGAACAGCATATTCACACTGTTCGGTTACCCCGCATACGTCCACAGCGACAGGGGGTCCTCTTTCATGAGTGACGAGCTGCGCCAGTTCCTGCTCAGCAAGGGTATAGCTTCAAGCAGAACGACCAGCTACAACCCCCGGGGGAACGGGCAAGTAGAAAGGGAGAACGGCACGGTCTGGAAGGCCGTCCTACTGGCCCTACGGTCCAGGGACCTCCCAGTTTCACGGTGGCAGGAGGTCCTCCCGGACGCTCTCCATTCCATCCGGTCGTTATTATGTACGAGCACTAATCAAACGCCGCATGAGCGTCTCCTTGTCTTCCCTAGGAGGTCCTCCTCTGGAACGTCGCTGCCGACCTGGCTGGCGGCCCCAGGACCCATCCTGCTCCGAAAGCACGTGCGGGCACATAAGGCGGACCCGTTGGTCGAAAGGGTTCACCTCCTCCACGCAAACCCCCAGTACGCCTACGTGGAGTACCCCGACGGCCGACAGGACACGGTCTCCCTGCGGGATCTGGCGCCCGCCGGCACCACGCACACCCCCCCGGCACCATCAACCCAACCGCCCCCCTTCCTGCCACCGCCGCACCCCGCGACCGCCCCCTTCCCAGGAGGATCAGTCCCCCTCCCCTTTGCACCGACAGCTGAAACCGTGCGGTTCCCGGAGGCGACAACGCTGGTACAAGCACCACCACCACCGCCGGGGCCGAGGCGATCGACACGGACGACCAGACCGCCCGACCGACTCGTGGCGTCGATGTAAAACAAAGATGGACTGTCCAATGAACATTTTGTTTTTCCTATATCCTCTGTAAATAGTTGTAACAGGACGATACTGTCCAATACTGTACTACCATGTAACTGTTCTCTCCTCCCAGGACCAGTACTGTAAACCCTTACCACCATACGAAGCATCACCCCGCCGGGTTCATTTTTGACAAGGGGTGAATGTGGTAGTATGTATTGGGGGTCATGTGGGACTGGAAGCCCTAATGTCATTGGCTGACAGATCCCGGGTCCTGGTTGGCCGTTGACCTCATACTCCGCCCTGAAGGCGAAGTATAAGAAGCCGGTGCCTTCCCCCGCATGCCAGTTTACTATCGGGCTGCTGGGGAACAGACACGCTTAATAAAGCCTCATCGACTTCACTCTGTTTGTCTCACGGAGTCTTTGTGCGCCACAAGAGGTGACTTAATTGAGGCATACAAGATGACCAGAGGATTAGATAGGGTGGACAGTGAGAGCCTTTTTCCTCGGATGGTGATGGCTAGCATGAGGGGACATAGTTTAAATTGAGGGGAGATAGATATAGGACAGATGTCAGAGGTAGGTTCTTTACTCAGAGAGTAGTCAGGGCGTGGAATGCCCTGCCTGCTACAGTAGTGGACTCACCAACATTAAGGGCATTTAAATGGTCATTGGGTAAACATATGGATGATAAGGGAATAGTGTAGATGGGCTTTAGAGTGGTTTCACAGGTCGGCGCAACATCGAGGGCCGAAGGGCCTGTACTGCGCTGTAATATTCTATGTTCTATGTTCTAAGTTTTATTTTTGTTACAGTTCCCCTTTGAGGGGCAGTCAACTAGCTATGTTGTTCATTGCTGCTCTCAAAAGGGAGGCGTATACATTCACCAGAGTTTTCATTCTCTGGTGCAATAACGTTGGCGGAATTTGGTGGAAATATGATTTACCTGCATAAGTGAAGGTTTTCCTCCGGTTCCGCTGAAGTTATGGCGACAGAGTGGAAGAAACCTATCAGAAATCCACCCCCATAGAGTCCTGTTGTTAATGTTATTAATACAGTGTGGACACAAATAAAACAGGCTTGTTAGATGGTAACAATCTGACAGTCTTCTTATTTTTGAGCTATAATTTTGGCAATTACTGGTCTCTGGAACTGTTTGTTTCGTGGCGCAAGTTTGTGAATGACAAACAAGTTACAGGCTGCTATTTGGGGACACAAATCAGCAGCTTATCTGACAGTGCTGGACAGGTTAATTCATGTACTGTCACGCAGAGTGCCGATGATGTAACACAGTAGTAAACAGGATGGAAGAGATTTCAAGGACATTTAATCACTGTTGTGGGCCAGGGAAAAGACTAAGTGTAAGCAATTGAAACTTTCAAGGAAAGTAAGAACAACTTAATGGCCTCAGTGTGCTCTTCTATGAGCATAAGAAGTAGGAGCAGGAGTGGACTGTTCAGCCCGCTCCACCATTCAAAAAGATCATGGCTGATATTCTACTTCCACCCCATTGTCCCTTGATGTCTTTGAGACCTAGAAATCTAGCAATCTCAGTCTTGAACATACTCAATGACTGAGTCTCCAGAGCCCTGTGGGACAGAGAATTCCAAAGGTTAACTACCCTCTGAGTGAAGAAATACCTCCTATTCTCAGTGTTAAATGACCTATCCTTTATCCTGAGACTGTGCCCCCTGGATCCCGACACCCCAGCCAGGGGAAAACATCCATCCTGCATCTATCCTGTCGAACCCTGTCAGAATTTTGTATGTTTGTAATTAGATCACCTCTTGTTCTTCTAAACCCCAGAGAATAAAGGGAAGAGACTTTAAAATCTGCTCATTGTCTCTGTAATGTGTGTCTCACAGTTATTGTTGGTGCCAAGAATTAAATTGTAGCATTTGGGGATTAACGAGAACTATTTGGCAAAAGTAATCTCCTGTGTACAACAGTTATTATAGCTCAGGAGGGTGCCAGCTTGTTCCTTGTTCTGTGTTGATTTTGCAGCTTTCAGCCAAACTGGTGGTCGGGATTGCCTCAGTAATCGTGATCCAGTAAAGGGAGAAGTCAGCGGTATTCTTGCTTCTAATTTTTTATTTTGGTTGGACCACATCTATGTGAAACACTTCTGACATTTTTCTCCATGAAAGGCAATGTATAACTGTATTGTTGATCTCCATCAGCCTAACACAGTTGCCCCTGATGTGAAGTGAGAAAGGGAAAATGCTCCCTCATACTACAGTTAAATAGTGTGGCAATACTCACTGACTGGGCTGATCTGTGAGGAATGGGTGCCAGAGATCAGCTGTCTGCAGTGGGATCACACCACAGATCCCTGTTGTTGCCCGCAATGAAATGGTGGCATTAAAGTTGAAAGCAGTAGTCAGTTGGTAACTACTGCCACAGTTATTCACGATATGTGTGTAGAAGTTGACACAGATCATCTGGGGCCTTCCATGTAAAGCAAAATGTGTGAAGCCTTGCTTCTCACTCAGGCACTCAGACTTTCACCTGGTGATATAGATTTCTATGGAGGGACTTGGGGGTCTAGCCTCATCCTTCTTTAATGTGCCACGTTTTCCTCTATTCCTTTGGTTTCTCTTCTCTTTCTGCATCAGCATTACATGCAGAGGAATTCCCATAGACATGAAGGTCAATAATATCCAATACTGTGGGTTTGGGGAGGGGGGTATTGGTGGTGACTGATAGATGTTCGTGTTGGTAAATATTTGGTAAAACAGGCATCCTCACGCTCCTTGGTTAGAGTCTACCTTAATAATTACACAACAAAGGATTGCTGGGAAACGGCAAAGATCCAGCAGTTTTGCTGGTATCAAGACATGATTGATGGAATTCTATGGTCGCTAGGTCCACCCATCGGAAAACCAATGGGAACCCCGCCATGGTCATTTCCAGGAGACATGATGGGATTTAACCCCAATTGGGCAATAGCTAGTCAGTGTCAGTTTTCCCGGCTCCTCTGAAGGGAATTTCCCCACAGAAATCCTCGTGCAGGGTGGAAGTCCTACCTCTCCAATATCTTTTTTTAAAATTGAGAGTACCCAATTATTTTTTTCCCATTAAGGGGCAATTTAGTGTGGCCAATCCACCTAAACTGCACATCTTTGGGTTGTGAGGGTAAAACCCATGCAGGCACGGGGAGAATGTGCAAACTCCACATGGACGGTGACCTAGGCTGGGATTGAACCCGGGTCATCAGGTCGGTGAGGCAGCAGTGCTAACCATTGAGTCACCGTGCTGCCCTGCCTCTCCAATATCTGCTGTGCTGCCAGAAGCAAGCTGTTGGTACTCCAGTGCGACCTGTGCCATGATAAGTTGCTGGAGCCTCAGGAAAAAGCAGATTTTCCAGGACCGGACATGGTGGCCATATTGAGGAAGATGTGCCTCCAGGCCTACCTGTCAGGGTATTCCTGGCAATAGGCCCCTGTCTGCTACTTAGTTATCAGTTGAGGTGGGATGAGGTCCTTAAGGGGTCCTTAAATGCCTCAATTGGCCTCTGGGTGCAAAGGTCATTCTCAAGCCTTCTCATCCTGGACTAAATCAGGAGGCGGGATCTCCACCCCGCACCTGCCCATCCAATCACACGGGCACCCCTCCTCTGAATCCATCTCCGGTGGGGGGGGACATTGAGTTCAGTCCGATGTTTCATTTATCCACAAAGTGATACTGAATATAAAGGTGGAACTATGCTGGAAGTAAACAGTTTATAACATCACCAATCATTGTCGTCCAATTTAAATGCCAGCATTGCTGCAGAGGTGGGAGGAGGATATGGCCCATGTGAAGCAGAAATTTTATTGGTTCAAAAATGGGATGGGAAATTGTCAGAAGCAAGTTCAACCAGCGACTGTACAGAATCCTCCATTGCAAGTATATTTAAAATATGAGGAAATTCTGGGCCATAGTTCTGCTCGTTGGGAAGAATGTGTGAGAGGTATAATGGGGTTATATAGTGGTAGTACTGCTGCACAGAGGATGAGGAATAAAAGGAAAGAATGTTGCTCTGCTTTTCGACAGTGTCACTGAACTGGAACTAATGGATGTAATTTCCCCCCACCCCCGAAGCAAAGTGGAAAAAAACCAGCTTCATTAACAGGCACACCAAAACATAACCCTCTCTATTCTGAGTAAAGAAAAATTGCGTTGAATGCAGCGTACGCGTCTACTTGTTGTAATGGTGTGTGACAAACAAATTAAAATACACAGTGCCATGCAGACTTTAATTGGCAGGCATGATTAAAGAACAAGAGACTATAGGCTGATATTTACGGCACATGTACTGAAACCACATTCAATCATGTGCAGAGAAATCCTATGAAGAACGACCCATCCAACTAAAATTATTTGGTTGCTACGAAGTAGTATTTTGAACTCCAACTATTTTACTCCTCCATAAAACAAAACTATAATGACCCTTAATTGTTTATTGCCGTGTTATATAATGTAATGTCATGTGACGCACAAAGTACTATCAAGGACAATAGTTTCCTTAGCAGTATTTGGTACTTGTGATTCATATGTTTTGTTCTTCCATTCTGATTTACTCCGGTTTTCCTTTGGATTTTTAAACCTGCCTCGACATTTAAGTCATTTACTTTATGGTTTACATAATGAGTTAATTTGACAAAGTGTGGCATTTGAAATGTGACTGCTGAAGTATGACAGGAAGTGTGACAGGAAATGCATGCTGTACACAAGGCTTTTAATGTTTAACAGTCAGATCTTGTGTGTTTCTGCTCATAAATTGGATGTTTTCTAAAGGTTTGAGTGTCATTGTCAGGGGCACTGATTGATCAGCATTCAGGAGGGGAGAAGCAGAAGGGGGTACAATGGGTGGACATAGGGTCTGGAAACATTGGACGGAACCTTCTGCTCCCACCAGCAGCAGGAGCCATGGTGGGTGTGGGTACTTAATTTGGCATGTGTCAAAGTATTTGTTTCCCGACTGCAGGAAAAACGTTTGGAACTTTGTTCCCCCAACCTTGGTGCCACATTAGACGAGAGTCAAGTTTCCTAATGAGCAATGCTGGGAACCATCAGCATGCCATGAATGCTCATTAATCAGGCTTTCTATTCAGAATCACGTTCCTATTCCAAATTAGTCTCCCATCAGTGGGTAATTGTAATGTTGTTTTACGACTGTATATAAGTGGCGTGCACCTGGTGAGACACGATCAATTTGGCTGGAGACGAAGTTGAATTCAAACTGAGGCTTTATTAGTATCTGAAGTGCGGCCTCCTACAGCAGCTGACGAAATGGCTGCAAGCTGAAGGCCACGCATATTTATAACCCGGCTCCTGGGCGGAGCTAGCATGCAGGGGCCCAGGTGAACCTGTAGTGCAGGTTCTACCGTACAACCCTTAATGTAGGAACACAGTGGTTTCCCACACCTGACAAGCTTAATTTCATCCATGACTTTGAGGTCAGTAGTTGCTGCTTTCATCTTCCTTTTAAACCTTCACTGTTTGCTGGTAGCAAGCTGTGCTAAGTTTAGGAAGGGGAGGCACCAGAAAGTGGTGAGGTGGAAGTAGGGCCTGCGGGGGAGGAATGGGGGGGGGGGGGGGGGAGGTGGGGAAGGGCCGGAGGGATATAGTGGGACAGAGGCAGGACTAGTGGTGGGGTGGAGAAGGTACAGCCAGGAGGGGTGAGTTAGAGGCAGGGCTGGGGGGTTGGGGAAGACCTGAAGGGCAACAGTCAAAGACTCTCCAGTGGTATGTTGAAGAGACTCTCTGGGGAATGAGGTCAGGCTATAGGAGGCATTAGAGGGCTCTGCATGGCCCGCTTGTCTTGGTCCAAGTCTTGTGCAGAGGTGGGCCTCCTCTGGGCAGTGATGGTCATACAGACAATTGTGTGAAAGGTGTGGTCAGTCAACTAACACATTTGGTCTTGGGGATTTGAAGCATGGTTCTGGGATACAGAGGGCACAGTCACATTCGGGGAAGTCAACTGCGATTGTTCCAATGTCATGGGGAACAATGGATGTCTCACTGGGGTGGGGGGGTCTCTAAAAATGAGGGTGCAGCTGGTGTTGAGAAAGGGGAGGGGTAAGATTAAGGAGGAGCATGGAGGCACCAATATTGAAGGAAACAGTGGGGGAGAACAAGAATGTCAACTTAAATAATAATGGGCTCAGGGGAAACGGGGGAAGTTGGATGATCACAGGAAGGAGTGGAAACAGGAGGCAGTGACTGTGGAGGAGGTTGGGAAGAACTTAGTGAGTGAAGGGGAGGTTAGAATGACTCAAATCTTCAACTTTGGTCAGATTGACAGTTTGAAAAGCAATCAGAAAAGGAACACTATGGGAGGGGTCTCAAAGCAGGTAGGAGGAGTTAAGACTCCTCTTTTGGGATGGGCGAAGGAACGCCCTATTCATTATTTGCTCACATCCTGGAGATCCAGGCTTAGCTGAGTACTGTTCTTAAGGTTTAACCGCCCATTGAAGGAGCATTGCGCCATGATTAATGGTGCATACTCCTGCAAGAATCCATTAAGCTTTGGGGCTGAAGATGAGTCAGTGTGGCTGGCCATCTAGTTCTGACAGAAGCACGCAAAGAAAGAAATGGAGGTGGATTTATTCACGGGCTCAGCTACTGGGCAGCAGCTAGATGCATACTCCAAGCCTCACTAATCCCAGATAAATGGTCCTGGCTGACAATGTATAATGCTTAAACTCTTCCAATTATTCCAAGGATACATTCTCTCTATCGAGTGTATGGGCTCATACAGGCAAGCTGACAAGTGACTGACAAAGGGTTTTCACAAGTGGCAGTAATCACCCTGATCAAGGTGCAGTGTCTACATATGCAGTCATGTATGAGGGAGGAGCAGCCACCTTTAGTCCTCCAGGATGTAATTTAACCTGAAGTGATGGGCTGGCGATGCCATGTCCAGACAGAGGCCAGGCCAAGGGCTTTGCATGGCCTGCTGGCTTGAAGATGGAAGGAAATCAGTTAAAATAAAACTCAAATAAGTTGTTAAATCTATTTGTTGACAGATACAAAGAGGCATGGAGAATCCTGCCTCAGTTTTGCTCTGATATGAATGAGGAGGAGAGGGGCCCATTGTCAATTGGCACAGGCTCAGAGTGAGCAGTGGCCGGAGCAGCAAGAGGGAACCAGGCACAAGTCCAAGATGCTTCCGAAGAGAGGCAAATGAAAGGAAGGCCAGTGGGCTATCCATAACTATAGCGCAGATGCTGCTCAAATATAGGACTGAGCGAAAGACAACGCTGCAGTTGCCTTCACTTGTCTAAAGTAAGTAAAGGCAAGTGTCACCATAGCCCTAGGTGACCATGGGCTGCTTTCCCCTTTGAGGCAGAGAACTGACTGATGGTGATTTAACCTGAGGGTCACCACACCTCAGAAGAGGGGCAAGGTTGAGAAGGTGGGCCTTCATGGATAACCTCAGCCGGTATGGGAATTGAACTCGTGCTGCTGGCCTCGCTCTGCATCACGAACCAGCTGTCTAGCCAACAGAGCTAAACCGGTCCCCAGTGGCTCACAGTTGCAACCTTCCTCATGAGGAACTCATGTTGCATGGCATTGGAGGGCATCCAATGCTGCTAGCATGAAAGGTAATCGCCGCACTGAAGATTTTTGCCCGGGGGTTCTTGTAGGGCTCCACTGGGGACCTTTGTGGCATCTCCCAATCAGTGACACACAGGTGCATATGAAAGGTCACAGGTGTCCTGTTCACTACAGCTCACCAGTATGTCCAGTGTTGCATGGATGCTGGAAGCCAGACTGCCAGGGCTGTGGGATTTGCAGCAATATCTGGTTCCCCCACAAGTGCACGGTGCCATCAACTGCACATATGTGGCCTTGAGAGCTCCCTGGCAACAGTCTGAAGGATTCATTAATCAAAAAGGATTTCATTCTGAACGTGCAGCTAATTTGTGCTCACAGAAGGCATGTATGTGCTAGGTTGCCAGGAATTCTCACAACTCTTACTTTTTGACGCACTTGCAGGTGCCACAGCTCTTTGAGTGCCTGTAGCACTTACAGGGGACAAGGGATACCCCCAGAAGAAATAGCAGATGATGCCAGTTCTGCCACCCACAGTGTGCTGCTGAAGATAAATACAATGCTGCATAATCAGCCACCAGGTTCTTGATAGAGCAGATAATAGGCCTCTTGAAGATGCACTTCTGATGTTTGGACTGCTCAGGTGGGGATCTCCAATATTCATCACAGAGTGTGTTCCAGATCACCATTGTCTGCTGTGCCCTGCACAACCTGCCGCTCCAACAACAAAGGGGATGGTTCTGATGAGGGCCAAAGTGTTGACAAGCCACATGAAGAAACCATAGCATGGGTACGACATGGCAGACACGCCTGTGACAACCTTATAACTACGAGACTCCAGGAGGGATAAAGTGCCGAAACATTCTCACAATTGTTTGTTTTTCTTCCCTTTACTGGCTGGAAGGTCCCAGCACCTTTGTTGTCAGATTGAATTTATTTTGAATGTTGCGTGTTCTCTTAGAGATTAGTGAAATATCAGTACTCATTGTCTGCCCTGAATCTGTGTTCATCCTTGGAAGGTGTTAAGTCAGGGATAAATGCATAGCCCTGGCGATACATGGCCACTGTAGAACCTGACCAACACACCATTCCCCCATTATCTTGGGAAACTTAAAAAATATATATATTTATTCGGATTTTCATTTCGTATAATGTAAAAAAGTGCAAAACAACAAGACAGGGTAAAACAAGGGTACAAACATAAAACCCCAAAACCTAGCCTCCCCCCTCCCACAACCTAAACCCTCCCCCCTTTTTACACATTGTTTTCTATTGGTTATGTACATTTGGCTGATAGCAGCGTTGTTATATTAGTATTTAAACATACATGAGGCAAATATAAATAACAAGGGACCCATTGAGAATGAGTACAAAATGTCGTGCAAACTGGGCGTTAACATATTTTGTCACAAATACCCAGAGAACATACCTGCAAGTTTTGAAGGGGGGGGGGGGGGGGAGCTGTTTGCTTTAGGCTCCCAGTAGGCGGGATCCCAACCTTTCTGTTTTACTATTTATGTGTGGCTCCCTGCTACTGAAACATGCCAGAGGTTTGCTTGCAGTCCCCCAGGTGTCCCCTTCTTGTTGTTGTCCTGGGCATCCTTCCTGGGCTGTCCTCCCTTCCCCTGCACCCTTTTGGCCCCTCTATGCTACTTCTCCTGTGTTCTGGGTTGTGTCTCCTTCTTCCCCTGCTTAGATCCCTTCCCCCTCTTCCCCCCCCCCACTCCCCTCTCCTTCTCTGTCTGTTTCGGTTGTCCCCCCCCCTTCCCTTATTGGTTGCTGGTTATGAACAGGTCCTCAAACAAGTTGGTAAATTGCTTCCATGTTTTGTGCCTCTTCCGATCCACTGATGGCAAATTTTATTTTTTCCAATTTGACAAATTTGGCTTGGTCGGACAGCCAGTCTTAGGTCTTAAATGCCTCAGGTGGCTGATGTTCTACAGCTGAGCAGGATTCCCCGGTGGGCGACCAGGGAGGCAAAGGCTAGGGTGCCTGCCCCTCTCCCTGTGAAGAGTTCTGGCTGTTCGGATACCCGAAAGACCGCCACTTTTGGGCACGGCTCCATCCTCACCCCCACAATCCTGGACATGGCCTTGAAGAAGGCGGTCCAGTGCCCAACAAGTCTGGGGCATGACCAGAACATTTGGGTGTGGTTGGCTGGACCTCCCAGGCACCGTTTGCACCGGGAAGAACGTGCTCATGCGTGTTCTTGTCAAGTGCACACTGTGCACCATCTTTTGCTGTATTAGGCTCAGCCCTGCGCATGAGGGGGTAAAGTTTACCCTGTGCAGTGCCTCGATTCAAAGTCCTCCCCCTATTCCCATGCCTAGTTTTTCCTCCCGTTTTTCCCTTGTCTCATCCAGTGGAAACCATGTTTCCTCCAGTAGTCATCCATATATGTCAGGACAGTTACCGTCCCCTAGCCCGCCTGTGGGAAGGAGACTGCCCAGTAGGGAGTGTCCTGGCTGTTGGGGGAACGTTGCACTTTCTTTGTGGAGGAAGTTCCTCAGTTGCATGTATTGCAAGTCATTCCCTTTGGGAGCTGTAGCTTATCCTCAATCGCCCCAGGGTTGCTATCCTGCCATCAATGTATAGGTCCCCTACCATCAGTGTCCTCTCGCCCTGTCTCCAACTTTTGAAAGATGCGTCAAGTGTCGCTGGGATAAATTTATGGTTCTTACAGATAGTGGCAATGGCGGACATTGCTACCAATCTATAGTGTTTTCTTAGTTGATTCCATGCTCTGAGCATGGCCACTACCACCGGGTTTTCGAGTATTTGGCTGGGGGTGAACGGGAGCACGGTGTGGCCAGTGCTCGGAGGGGTGTCCCCATGCAGGAGCTTTCTTCCATTTTTACCCATTCTGCTCCCGGGTTTTTGACCCCAACCTTGTACTCGCTCTGCGATGGCTTCCCAGTGGTAGAGCTGGAAGTTCGGCAGGGCAGGTTTAGCCCCCCCCCCCATTGTCTCTCCTTCGTTGTAGGATGCTCTTTTGGATCCTAGGATTATTTCCCCACCACCACACAAACGCCATGATTGATTTGTCTAGGTTGGTGAAGGAGGCTTTGGCAAAGGAGATCGGGAGGAATCTGAGCAGGAAGAGGAACCTGGGCAGTGCGTTCATTTTGATCGTCTGTACTCTCCCTGCCAGAGAGAGGGGGGGTGCGTCCCACTTCAGCAGATCCCTCTTTACCTCCTCCATACATCCTCAACAGGTTCCATTAGTCGATCTGTGTCCAGTTGTGGGCTGTTTGGATCCCCAAGTATCAGAATCTAGTTTGGGCCAGCTTGAACAGTCATTTTCCCCAGCTCTGGGTCCCCTCTCCACGGATTCATCGGGAATATTTCACTTTTACTCAGATTGTGTTTGTAGCCAGAGAAGGCTCCAAACTCACTTAGGAGCTGCGTTATTCCTCCCATGCAGGCTGGGTGGGGTGTTTGAGACGTGGAGGAGCAGGTCATCTGCACAGAATAATACTCTGCGCTCTCTGTTTTCTCTCTGGATGCCTCTCCACCCCTTCGCTGGTCTGATTGGGATTTGTTTATTATCACGTGTACCGAGATACAGTGAAAAGTATTTTTCTGCAAACAGCTCAAGCAGATCATTAAGTACATGAAAATAAAATAAAAGGGAAGAAAATGCATAATAGGGCAACACAAGGTACACAATGTAAATACATAACACCGGCATCGGGTGAAGCATATCGGGGTGTAGTATTAATCAGGTCAGTCCATAAGAGGGTCGCTTAGGAGTTTGGTAACAGCGGGGAAGAAGCTATTTTTGAGTCTGTTCGTGCGTGTTCTCAGACTTCTGTATCTCCTGCCCGATGGAAGAAGTTGGAAGAGTGAGTAAGCCGGGTGGGAGGGATCTTTGATTATACTGCCCGCTTTTCCCAGGCAGCGGGAGGTGTAGATGGAGTTAATGGATGGGAGGCAGGTTCGTGTGATGGACTGGGCTGTGTTCACGACTCTCTGAAGTTTCCTGCGGTCTTGGGCCGAGCAGTTGCTATACCAGGCTGTGATGCAGCCAGATAGGATGCTTTCTATGTGGGCAATGGCCAGTGCCTCGATTGCCAGGGCAAAAAGCAGTGGGGAAAAGGGGCGTCCCTCAGTGTAGGTGAAAGTGTTCAGAGCTGGTAGCATTTGCCCGTACGCTCGCCATGGGAACGCTGTACAGTAGTTTCATCCATGAGGTGATTCCTGGCCAGAATCCAAACTGTTCAAGTGCCTCCATGAGGTACCTCCATTCGACTGCGTCGAAGACCTTCTCTGTGTCTAGTGAGACTATCACCTCTGGTGTCTCTTCCCTGGGTGGGGTCATGATCACATTCAGCAGGTGTCTGATGTTCGCTGTTAGTTGCCTGCCCTTGAAAAAGCCTGTCTGATCTTCCGCGATTAGCTCTGTTATGCAACTCTCCAGTTGCCTCTCCAGGGCCTTCACCAGGACTTTAGAGTCAGTATTCAGGAGTGAGATGGGTCTGTATGACCCGCAGTCTGTTGGGTTTTGGGGATCAACGATATCAAGGTCTAAGCCAGTGTTGTCGGCAGGGTCCCTCTCGATAGCGAGCCTTTGAACATCTCCCACAGGTGCGGGGCCAGTGCTGCCGCAAATTGTTTTATAGAAGTCCACCGGCAATCCGTCCGGTCCGGTGACTTCACTGACCGCATGGAGTTGATGCCCTCCATGACCACCCCCAGTGTTAGTGGTGCTTCCAGTCCCTGTTTTCTATCCTCCCCCATGACTAGTATGTCCAGTCCTTCGGGGAAGTGTTTCATCTTTGAGTGCCCCTCCGGGGGTTCGGAGGTGTACAGCCCCGGTAGTAGGTTGTGAATACCTCATTGATCATGTCTGGGGCCATTGTTAGTCCACCATTCTTATCTTTTATCTGCCCTATTTCCCTCGTGGCTGCCTGCTTCCTCAGCTAGTGAGCCAGTAGGCAGCTGGCCTTGTCTCCATGTTTGCAGAAGGTCCCCCGTATCTGGCGGAGCTGGTTCACTGGTTTTCCGGTGGAGAGTGTGGTGAACCACTGTAATAGGAGATGCAAGGTAGGACCTGCACTACAGGTTCACCGGGAGCTCCTGCCGGCTGGCTCCGCCCACGGAGAAATGTATAAATATGCATGACCTCCAGTGCCCTGCCATTTCGCCAGCTGCAGCAGGAGGCCACGCATCTGACTGTAATAAAGCCACAGTTGTACCCAACTTTAGTCTTTGTGTAATTCATCGTGCATCAATTTATTACAGTCAGATTTTCCACAGACTGGATATCCGAATTAAGCCCGATCGCCTGCAGCTGGATCTGCACTCGCTTGACGCCAGGAAAGATTTTGCTCACTGGCTAGCATGTTTCGAGGCTTACATCAACACGGTGGACCCCGCGCCAATGGAGGCTCAGAAGATAAACGTCCTATACTCCAGACTGAGCTCCAGCGTGTTCCCGTTGATCCAAGATGCCAAGAATTACACAAAAGCAATGGAACTCCTTAAGGAACACTACGCGCAGAAGGCGAACACGCTCTTCGCCGGGCATGTAGTTGCCACCCGCTCGCAGCTACCTTGTGAGTCCATCGAAGACTTCTGGCGGGCCCTAATTCCACTTGTCCGGGACTGTGACTGTCAGGCCGTTACGGCCGCCGAACACGCGAACCTCCTCATGCGCGATGCTTTCGTGACGGGGATTGCGTCGGACCGCATCCGAGAACGATTACTGGAAGGGGCCACGCTCCAACTGGCGGAGACAAAAACCTTGGCGCTCTCCATGACAGTTGCATCCCGTAATGTACACTCGTAACCCTCCCGCCGCGCTGCCCACCCTTCTACTCCTTCCTACCCCTCCGGGACCCCGCCGACGACCTCCTCAGCCGGGGCCCTGCCTTCCCAATACGCCTGCACTGCACACCGATCCGCGCACCCCGGGGGTCCCCGCTGCTATTTCTGCGGTCAGCAGAAGCAACCCCGCCAACACTGCCCGGCCCGCACTGCCGTTTGTAAAGCCTGCAGTAAAAAGGGCCACTTCGCGGCTGTGTGCTAGGCCCACGCAGTCGCTGCGATCGCGCCCACTATCGCCCCCTCCCCCACGCCAGACTCACAATGGGAGCCGCCATCTTCTCCTCCCGGGTCCATGTGCGACCAATGGGCGCCGCCATCTTGTCCCGACCCCGCAATGTGCGCACCATGGGCGCCGCCATCTTATCCCCCACAGGGTCTCCGGACGTCCCGACATTGGAACCGCGCACGCTCGCCACCCGAAGCATCCAATGGCTACCCGCAGCTCGCTTCGATGATGCTGGACCAATGTCGCCCGCACAACCTGGCCACCGCGTCGACGACGGTTAAAATCAATAGCCACGCGACCTCGTGCCTGCTGGACTCCGGGAGCACCGAAAGCTTCGTTCACCCAGATACGGTAAGGCGCTGCTCCCTCGCGGTCCACCCTGCCAATCAAAGCATCTCCCTAGCCTCCGGATCCCACTCCGTCCCGATCCGAGGCTTTTGTACAGTCACCCTCACGATCCAGGCCGTAGAATTTAGTAACTTCAGCCTCTATGTCCTTCCTAATCTCTGCGCTGCATTCCTGTTGGGCCCGGATTTCCAGTGCAACCTCCAGAGCCTCACCCTCAAATTTGGCGGGCCCTTGCCCCCCCACTTACCGTTTGCGGCCTCGCGACCCTCAAGGACGATCCCCCCTCCCTTTTTGCCAATCTAACTGCGGATTGCAAACCCGTTGCCACTAGGAGCAGACGGTACAGCACCCAGGACAAGACCTTCATCAGGTCCGAAATCCAGCGGCTGCTTAAGGAGGGTATTATCGAGGCCAGCACCAGCCCCTGGACAGCCCAAGTGGTAGTGGTTACAACTGGGGAGAAACATGGTCATGGACTACAGCCAGACCATCAATCGGTACATGTAGCTCAATGCGTACCCACTCCCACGCATATCTGATGTGGTCAGTCAGATTGCACAGTACCGGGTCTTCTCAACAATTGACCTGAAATCCGCCGACCACCAGCTACCCATCCGGAAGTCGGACCGGCCATACACTGCCTTCGAGGCGGACGGTCGCCTCTACCACTTCCTTAGGGTCCCTTACGGTGTCACAAATGGGGTCTCGGTCTTCCAAAGAGAGATGGACCGAATGGTCGACCAGTACGGTTTGCGGGCCACCTGTCCGTACTTAGATAATGTCACCATCTGCGGCCATGACCAGCAGGACCACGATGTCAACCTCGATAAATTCCTCCGCACTGCCACTCTTCTCAACCTGACCTACAACAAAGAGAAGTGTGTGTTCAGCACAACCCGGTTAGCCATTCTCGGCTATGTAGTCCAAAACGGACTTCTCGGGCCCGACCCCGACCGCATGCGCCCCCTCATGGAGCTTCCCCTCCCCCACTGCCCCAAGGCCCTCAAACGCTGCCTGGGGTTCTTTTCCTACTATGCTCAGTGGGTCCCAAACTATGCAGACAAGGCACGGCCACTCATTTAGTCCACCCAATTCCCCCTCGCGGCCGAGGCACAACACGCTTTCGCCCGCATCAGAGCAGACATCGCCAAGGCCGGGATGCGCGCAGTGGACGAGTCACTGCTTTTCCAAGTAGAAAGCAACACTTCAGACGTCGCCCTTGCCGCCACTCTAAACCAGGCAGGCAGACCCGTGGCATTCTTTTCCCGCACCCTTCATGCCTCTGAAATTCGACACTCATCCGTCGAAAAGGAGGCCCAAGCTATCGTTGAAGCTGTGCGGCATTGGAGGCATTACCTGGCCGGTAATAGATTCACTCTCCTAACAGACCAACGGTCGGTAGCCTTCATGTTCAATAACACACAGCAGGGCAAGATCAAAAATCGAGCTCTCCACCTATAATTAGGAGATCTTGTGTCGCCCCGGTAAACTCAACGAGCCCCCAAACCCCTCTCCCGAGGTACATGTGACAGCGCACAAGTGGACCAACTCCGGGCCCTACACGACAGCTTTTGTCACCTGGGGGTCACTCGATTGTACCATCTGGTCAAAGCTCACAATCTGCCCTACTCCATCGAGGAAGTAAGGACAGTCACCAGGGACTGCCAGGTCTGTGCGGAGTGCAAACTGCACTTCTACCGGCCAGACCGTGCGCGCCTGGTGAAGGCTTCCTGCCCCTTTGAATGCCTCAGCGTGGATTTCAAAGGGCCCCTCCCCTCCACCGACCATAACACGTACATTCTCAGTGTGGTCAATGAATTCTCCAGATTCCCCTTCGCCATCCCATGCCCCGATATGATGTCTGCCATCGTCATCAAGGCCCTCAGCACCATCTTCGCTCGGTTTCCCCGCCTACATCCACAGTGACAAGGGATCCTCATTCATTAGCGATGAGCTGCGTCAGTTCCTGTTCAGCAGGGGTATAGCCTCCAGCAGGATGACCAGCTATAACCCCCGGGGAAACGGGCAAGTAGAATGGGAGAATGGGACGGTTTGGAGGGCCGTCCAGCTGGCACTACGGTCCAGGAACCTCCCAGCCTCTCGCTGGCAGGAGGTCCTCCCTGACGCTCTGCACTCCATCCTGTCACTATTGTGCACCGCCACTAATAACACACCCCATGAATGTGTTTTTACCTTCCCCAGGAAGTCCACATCTGGGGTGTCGCTCTGACTTGGCTCGCTGCTCCAGGACCGGTCCTTCTCCGTAGGCACGTCCGACTCCACAAGGCAGACCCCACCTGCTCCACGCCAACCCTCAATATGCCTACGTTGAGTTCCCCGACGGCTGCCAAGATACTGTCTCACTCAGGGACCTGGCACCGTCAGGTTCCACCCCAACACACACCCCCCACCAATGCGCCCCCCCCCCCCCACCCCCCAGCCAATATTGACCCCACCAGACCACCCCGTCCCCTTTTCCGCACAAGAGGACGAAGAGGACTTCGGCAAGCTCCCGGAGTTCCCCGATGACTGGCCAGCATCAGCACCGCCATCGGTGCCACCTCCACCACCGCCAGCACCGACTTCGCCGCCACCGTTACGCCAATCCCAACGAAGCACCATAGCACCGGACCGGCTGAACCTTTGACAGACTCCGGACCGTCAACATGGACTTTTCTTTCCCTACCACTGTACATAATTGCACTAATTGTATATAGTTCCACGTCACCGCCGCCAGACTCATTTTTAACAGGGACTGAATGTGGTGAACCACTGTAATAGGAGATGTAAGGTAGGACCTGCACTACAGGTTCGCCGGTAGCTCCTGCCGGCTGGCTCCGCCCACGGAGAACTGTATAAATATGCATGACATCCATTGCCCTGCCATTTCTCCAGCTGCAGCAGGAGGCCACACATCTGACTGTAATAAAGCCACAGTTGTACCCAACTTTAGTCTTTGTGCAATTGATCGTGCATCAGAGAGCAGATCAAACTCCATTTTAATTTTTCCTCTCCGCCAGTAGTTCCACGGTTGGGGCCGTGGAGTATCGTCGGTCCACCTCCTATATGGAGTCGACCAGTTGTTGCCTGGCCGCCCTCTCCTTTTCTGTCCCTAAGCGTCCTATGCCCGATGTCTGTGTCTTTATATTTACATTGTGTATTTATCGTATGTCCTATGTCTTTTCACATATGGAATGATCTGTATGGACTGTACACAGAACAGTACTTTAACTGTACCTCGGTACATGTGATAATAAACCCAAATTCAAATTATTTCCCCCATTATCATTGCCTTCAGTGTCTCCCAGAGTATGGAGGGTGAGACCTCCCCGTTCTGGTTACAGGTTACGTATACCTCAATGGCCTGTGACACTTTCTCACAGAAGGCCTTATCGCCGAGGAGGGCTGTCCAACCTCCAGGGGGCATTTGGCCTGGCCCGTCTCCAATCTCACATCCACATGGTGTGGAGTGTGGCCGGAGATTACTATTGCGGGATATTCCGTCCCTCCTATCCCTGAAAGCATCGGTTTCCCTCCTACAATGAAATTGATGTGGGAGTATACTTTGTGGACTTGTGAGAAGAAGTAGAACTCCCTCTCCCTCGTGTTGTGAACCTCCATGTGTCCACCCCCTCCATATGTTCCATAAAAGTATTCAGGTCTCTTGCCATTGCTAATTGTTAAGTTGGTTTGGGGCTGGATTTGTCTGTCCATGGGTCCTGCCACCCCCCCCCCCCCCAAACATGATGAGTCGATGGGAGTCTAGGTCGGGGATTTCTGCCATGGTCCTTTTTATATATGTGATGAACGGTTACTGTATTACTGTACCCTTATCATCATGTAAGGTGATGTCCCTGCTAAGCCTGGGCTTGGAACCCTGAGGGACTCCGCCTCCAGCTCCGCCCACCTGGGAGCCGTAGATAAGGGCCCGCCTTGTGGGCGGCACCCAGTAAGCACCCGTCTCGGCACCAGGCTAGTTGTTAGCTTATTAAAGCCTTCTTTACCGTTTTACTCTCAATTTAATAAGCTAAACCACATCAGGATGGACGCAGGCCTAAAACCAGAGAAGCTCAATCTGGAAGCACGGACACCGGAGGCAAAGGACATTTTTTAATACTGGCTCCGATGCTTCAAGGCCTACCTGGACTCCTCAGAGGCTCCCATCCTGGGGCCACGCAAGCTGCACCTACTCCACGCCCGGGTGAGTCACAGAATCTCTACCACGCTCAAAAAGGCGACTACCTACGAAGAGGCGGTTGAGTTACTACGTAAGTGGTTTGTCAAACCCATCAATGAGGTACATGCCCGGCATCTGCTCTCTACCTTCCAGCAGCACTCGGGGGAATCGCTAGACGAATTTGTAGAAAAACTCACCACGCTCGCCTGGGACTGTGACCATCAGGATGTGACAGGGGAAATCCATATGATCCCTGCACATCAGAGACGCTTTCGTGTGCGGCATCTGCTCGACCTACATCCGGCAGCGGCTACTCAAAAACGGGGCAAAAGACCTCCAGGACAGGCTAACGCTCGCCTCCTCGCTGGATGTGGCCCGACATAATGTGCGCACGTACCCCGCGGACCCTGCGATCCCCCTCGGACTTCCCCAGACTCAGACAAGTTACGGGCCTACGCCACGCGGTGAGCCGCCCAGACCGGGGCACACCGTGCTACCTCTGTGGGCAGGGCCAGCACCCAGCGTTGTTTGCTTGCAGTCCCCCAGGTGTCCCCTTCTTGTTGTTGTCCTGGGCATCCTTCCTGGGCTGTCCTCCCTTCCCCTGCACCCTTTTGGCCCCTCTATGCTACTTCTCCTGTGTTCTGGGTTGTGTCTCCTTCTTCCCCTGCTTAGATCCCTTCCCCTTCTCAGGATGTGACAGGGGAAATCCATATGATCCCTGCACATCAGAGACGCTTTCGTGTGCGGCATCTGCTCGACCTACATCCGGCAGCGGCTACTCAAAAACGGGGCAAAAGACCTCCAGGACAGGCTAACGCTCGCCTCCTCGCTGGATGTGGCCCGACATAATGTGCGCACGTACCCCGCGGACCCTGCGATCCCCCTCGGACTTCCCCAGACTCAGACAAGTTACGGGCCTGCGCCACGCGGTGAGCCGCCCAGACCGGGGCACACCGTGCTACCTCTGTGGGCAGGGCCAGCACCACGCCCACGCTGCCCATCCCGCTCTGCCATCTACAGCGACTGCGGAAAAAAAAGAGCATTTTGAGAGGGTCTGCCTGGCCGGGCCCAAGGGCCAGAAACACAAAGAACAGCAGGTCCGATAATCAGGCTCACAGGCCCGCAGGCTTCGCAATGCAGCTGCGCATCGACCCGACACGCCCCCTTCTGACGTGTCATCTGCCTCGTGCGAATCATGGGGGCGGCCATCTTATCAGCGGCCATCTTCTCGACCCGACACGTGCGACCGACAGCGGCGGCCATTTTACGAATCCGTATCAGCTGAGGACTCGGACTATCCCCTGGTCGAGAGGGTCTGATTACTACACGCGAACCCCAGATACGCCTACGTCGAGTACCCCAACGGCAGGCAAGATACGATTTCCCTCCGGGATCTGGCACCCGCTGGTTCCCCCACTACAGACGCCCCCTCCCTCACAGCTCCCCTGCGGGATCCAGCACCCACAACACCCTCCCCCCCCGGTCCCACTCTCCATCGGTGGACACCGACCGCGTGCCCCCCTCTACACACCCCGCCGGCCCCGGCACCGCTACCCCCAGCCCCAGCTATTTCCTTGCGCCCCGATCCCCTACCCTAACCCGGACCAAGGCTCCGACCACCGTGCTCCCGGACGTACCCTCAACTAAGACGTCTGTGTCCGCATCACCACCACCCGAGCTGAGGAGGTCGATGAGGACGATCAGGCCGCCGAAACAAATGGACTTATGATGGCACTTCAACCCCGCCGGACTTTTTTTTGAACAGGGTGTTAATGTGATGAACGGTTACTGTATTACTGTACCCTTATCATCATGTAAGACTGGGCTTGGAACCCTGGGGGACTCCGCCTCCGGCTCCGCCCACTTGGGAGCCGTATAAAAGGGGCCGCCTTGTGGGCGGCACCCAGTAAACACCCGTCTCGGCACCAGGCTAGTTCTTAGCTTATTAAAGCCTTCTTTACCGTTTTACTCTCTAAGCGTCGTTATTGAGGGTACAACAATATAGTCTGCGTCACCCCAGTTGGAGGCATATACATTCATAAGTACCACAGGTGTCCCTTCCAGGACACCGCTAAAATGACATATCGTACCCTCTTACTGAACAATATGGCCACCCCCTAGCCCTCGTCCCATGGCACACTTGGTGGGTTTGTACTATCCATCCCTTCCTTCCTCTCAGTTGGTCTTTCTCCCTCAGGTGTATCTCTTGGAGAAAGATTACATCAGCCTTCAGGCTTTTCAGATGGGCGCAGATTCTAGATCTTTTCACATGGCCGATCCCCTGGTGTTCCAGGTGACTATTCTGATGGGGGGGTTTCTTTCCCCTCCTCCCCTCTTGTGGGATCAGCCATACTCACCGTGTGGATGTGCCCCTACATTCTCAGGGTTCCCTTTGTCAGGGGCCATCCAAGATGGCTGCTGTTGATTTTCTTGTTCCCGCTGTTGCCATGTATGACCTGTTGCAACCAGCATTCTACCCTCCCTCCACCTATTTCCTAATCCCCACCCGAGTCCACTACCCTCCCCTATCGTCCCTTCCCTTGCCCCTGTGGGCTTCTCTTCCCTGTTGCTCCCTCCCTTACTCTCTATCCTCCTCACCCCCCAGCCCTGCTATTTAACATCCCCCTTCTGTCAGACGCTCCCTCGCTCTCAGGAGCTGCGCCGCGGCCCTCCCTTGTCTCTTATCTCCGTGTGCTCTCATATTCGCTTGCCCGGCGGCTCCTCTCTTGGGAGCCTTTCCTCCTATCTTTGGCCCATTTTGTTCCTCTCCCACTCCCCATCCTGTTTTGGTGTCCCTTTGTCCTACACCCGCTCTGTGGGACGCACAGGTGATCGCTCCAAAGAGTGCCCTGGACACAAAAATAAAGGTAGATCTGTCATGGAAAGACAAAGGGGGCAATTCTCCGAGCCCCGTGCTGGGCTGGAGAATCGCCGCAACCGCGCCACGACGCCCCGACGCGCGATTCTCCGAGGTGCGGGCCGCTGGAATTGGCGGGGCCGCCGATTCTCCGGCCCGGATGGGCCGAGCGGCCGCACGGATACAACAGAGTTCCACCGGCGCCGTTCACCCCTGGTCGCTGCCGGCGGGAGCTCTGCGCGAAGGGTCGGGGGGGGGGGGCGGCCTGTGGGGCGGTGAAAAGCGCTCCTTCATCGTGGGGGCCTCTGATGAGGTCTGGCCCGCGATCGGGGCCCACCGATCGGCGGGCCGGCCTCTCCCCCCCCCGGGACTAGTTGCACGGCCGGCCCCTGAATCCCCACACCATGTTGCGTTGGAGCCGGCGCACTGAAGATGTCCCCCACACATGCGCGGGTTGGCGCAGCGCCCATTTGGCGCCGGGAAGGGAGGCTGGAGCTCCATGCCGAGCTAGCCCTCTGACGACAGAATCGGTCGTCCCCGTGCCCGTTTTGCGCCGTCGTGAACACTTCATCTCCATTTTGGAGAATCACCCCCAAAGAATCTCTTTCGTGGTTCATTTATGTCCGTTCCGGGCAGCGCGGTAGCACAGTGGGCAGCACTGTTGCTTCACAGCGCCAGTATCCCAGGTTCGATTCCCGGCTTGGGTCCCTGTCTGTGCGTTGTCTGCATGTTCTCCCCGTGTCTGCGTGGGTTACCTCCGGGTGCTCCGGTTTCTCCCACAAGTCCCGAAAGACGTGCTCTTAGGTGAATTGGACATTCTGAATTCTCCCTCTGTGTACCCGAACAGGCGATGGAATGTGGTGGCTAGGGGCTTTTCACAGTAACTTCATTGCAGTGTTAATGTAAGCATATTTGTGACAATAAACATTACTATTATACTGTTGCCATCCCAGCCCGTTTTTCTTGATAAATTCCTCTGCTTCACCTGGCGTGTTGAAGTAGAACTGAATTTTTGAACGTTACCCTGCGTTTTGCTGGGTAAAGCATCCCGAACCGTATTTTGTTTTTGAACAAGGCTGCCTTGGTTCCTTTGAACTCAGCCCAGCACTTGACCAGGTCAGTTCCAATGTCCTGGCCCCAATGTACGGATCGTGTGGCCTTCCCACTTACAGTACCTCGTGATTCTCGCCCAATTTAAGATCCTCTCCTTGTCCTGGGATCTGTGGATCTTTGCGTTGATTGCCTTTGAGGTTCCCCTGATTTAGGCTTTTGCCTGAGTGATCTGAGGGCTCTGTCCACTTCTGGGGTTTGGGAAAGCTTTCTCCCCTAACTAATTTCCCCAGCATTCACGCTGCATAGTCTGTTGGCCTCTCTGCCTTCAGGTATTCCGACAATCCTTAGGTTTTGGTGGCGGGATCTATTCTCCTGGTCCTCGATCTTCCCCTTAAGCGCCCCCTTGGCTGCCACTAACCTTGCCACCTCCAAAGCGATTGCTATGGCCACCTTCACGGTCTCCATGAGGTCCTCTTCGATCAAGTTCCTCAGCTTTAATTATTCCTGTGCCAGGGCTTCCATCCATTGCCCTGTCGATGGCTGGGTCGGTGCCGACGATCCCTCCTGGTCCGCCATCCTCGGGTCCATCATTTGCATCCTTCGCTCCTGACTCTTACCGCTCCTGCTGTCTTTTCTGTTTCTTGGCAGATTTGAGGTCATTTTCTTGGGTGATTGTTGTTTGTTTTGTTGTGGGTGAGGGGTGGGTTTTCATTGGTTTAGTGGTCGGTGTTTAGTTAAAGGGGCCAGAATTAAAGTTTCCAGAGGACAATCACCTTTCGTGCAAATGTTCAGCACATCGCCACCACTGGAAGTCCCCTATTTTAGGAAACTTGATACTAAATTGTACTTTCACCTATGTCTTCACCAAGTCAGTGTGCATGGCAGCTAATAAATGGCTGGAACTCAAATTTAGCCAGAGGTGCACTCCTGCCACACTGCCACTTGCTCAATAAGGTAGGCCAGCCAGACCAGATCACTCTTTCAGGCATAACCAGGTAGATGGCTCACAGGAGCTGTCACATGACGGCACCACACGTTCCCTCGCCAGCACTCCTCAATTTAGATTGAGGCATCATCTTGCTCATGCCCCTGATTGCCATTACAGAAAGCCAAAATTCTTGATCATGTTATGGTGTTTTGCGGTTTCTTCGCAGTGTCCTCAATGAGAGTGCCTCAAGAGGACTATAGTTTGCTGATGCGAAACCAATCGAGACGTTGCAATCATCAGAAGCCTTCA
Source organism: Scyliorhinus torazame (assembly GCF_047496885.1). Classification (NCBI taxonomy): domain Eukaryota; kingdom Metazoa; phylum Chordata; class Chondrichthyes; order Carcharhiniformes; family Scyliorhinidae; genus Scyliorhinus; species Scyliorhinus torazame. The sequence goes on along the minus strand of NC_092707.1, from coordinate 327,948,115 downwards.
AGGTATTTATCCTCAAGGACATATAGTCCTGGTGAGGCACTCTCAGTTAGAACACTATAAAGAAACCTCAAAATGTCACAGCATGAACAAGATGTCAAGGCTTATAGTTTTATGAAGTGTGAATGTCACTTCAGGACATCAGAGCGACACCTTGTTTCCTGCATGAAAACATGGCCATAAGGGGTTGGTTGTGCATCATATTGAGAGCATCACAGTCCTTGAATTGGCACAGCACACAAGGTCCTTCGTGTCTCTCTGCCCTAAGTCACTGGAGCCCTCTCATGCAATGGCTTCCTATATAATTAGAGCGCTATGCCTTTACTCAAGGATAAGGCCATAAGAAATAGGGAGAAGGCCATTCAGTCCTTCGAGCCTGCTCTGCCATTTAATAAGATCATGACTGATCAAACACTCACTAATTCCACTTTTCTGCCGTCTCTCCAAAACCCTTAATTCCCCTGCTGATTAAAAACCTTTCAGTTTCAGCCTTGTAAATGTTCAAGGACTTGACCTCCATACCTTCCTGGGGTAAAGAATTCCAAAGATTCACTGCTCTTTGAGAGAAAAATTCTGCCTCCAATCCGCCTTAAATTACTATCCCCCAGTACTGTGACTATGTCCTCCGGTCCTACACTTTCTCTTGAGTGGAAACAATTTCCCAACATTCACCCTGTCTAACCCGCTAAAAATCTTGGCTGGGATTCTCCAAGCCTCCGCGCCGAAATCGCGTTCAGTGCAGGGACGGAGAATGGGGTCTCAGACCCACGATCGACTCTGACGCCGGGATGCGATTCTCCGCCGACCAGAGAATCGGCGGCAGTCATGCACGCGCGGTTGATGCGGCGCCGGTCAAGGGTCGTTGAAAGAGGCACCCGCTGCGATTCTCCGCGGTCGACCGGCTGAGGTCCCGCCGAGTGGTTCCCGTATGGTTTCTCCCGGTGGGAGCTCGGACTCGCTGCCACGGTGGCCGCCCTGGTGGGGTAGCAGGGGGATCAGACTCCGGGGGGGGGGCCTCCATGACGCCCAGGCCCGTGATCAGGGGCTACCGATCAGCGGGCGTGCACGATCCGGGGGTGCATATCTTCTTCCGCGCCGGCCCGCTGTGTGGCTCCGCCATGTTGTGCGGGGGCCAGCGTAAAAATGCGCAGACCCGCAGCCGGAAGTGCAGGGCCCCGTATCAGCAGCAGGAGCTGTGCGGCGCACGCCGGGGCCCTGCTATCCCTTTGAAAAAAGTCCGGAGTGATTCGCGCCAATTTTCCGGCGGGCATGGGAACATAGCCCCATTTTTGGAGAATCCCGGCCTTTTATGTTTGAATCATATCAGCTCTCATTCTTCTGAATCCAAGGAGTGCAGACCCAAACTGTTTAATCTTTCCGCATGTGGCAGTCCTACCCGGGATCATCCTAGTAAACGTCCTCTGTATTGCTTTCAATTATAATATATCTTTCCTTAAATAAGGGGGCTAAATTGTACACAGTATTGTAAGTGTAGCCTCACTAGTACATTGTATAGTTGCAGCAACACCTCTTTACTTTTATACTCCAGCCCCCTTGAAACAAAAGCCAGCATTCTGTTTGCCTTTTACCTTCTGCACATGTCTGCTGGCTTCCTGGGTTTCATGAACAAGGACCTCCAGGTTCCTTTGTGTAACAGCTTTCTGCAGTCTCTCTCCATTTAAGTAATAATTTGCCTTCTCTTTCTTTCCTCCAAAGTGAACAATCACACATTTTCCAAAATTTAATTCATTTTTCCAATTTTCTGCACACTCACTTAACCTGTCAATATCTCTTTTTAAACTCTTTATACCCTCCTTACAACCTGCCTTCCCTCTCACCTTGTATCTTCTGCAAAATTGGCCACAGTACACTCTGTTCCTTCCTCCAACACATTGATATATATTGTAAAGAACTGCAGACCCCACACTGATCCCTGCGGCACTCCACTGGTTACTGCCGTCCAGCATGAGAAAGACCCCCTTATCTCTGCACGTTGCTTCCTATTAGTTAGCTAATCCTTTATCCATGCCAGAGTATTACCTCTAACACCACGAGTTTGTATCTTGCCTCGTAGCCTTTTGTGTGACACATTATCAAATGCCTTTTGAAAATCCAAATATACAACATCAACTGGCTCTCCTCTATCTATTCTGGCTGATATCTCCTCAAAGAACTCTAGTAAATTTGTCAGACATGGTTTACCCTTCATGAAATCATGCTGACTCTGCTTGATCAGATTATGACTTTCCAATGAACTGCTATTCTCTCCTTAATAATCAATTCTAATATTTTTTCCAATAACTGAAATCCACTTTGGCCAAATACATCATCATACCTTCGTAATTCCCCTTCTTTAAGTTTAACACTGATATTTCAGTCCCAATTTTCTCACTCTCAATGCTATTCTATCACACTGTGATCACTACTTCCTTGGGGGATCCTTAATCTTGTGGTCATTTATTAAACCTACCTCATTACATATTACCAGATCCCTAGTGGTTCCAAAACATATTGCTCCAAGAAACCATCCCAAATACACTCTGTGAATTCATTCCCTTGGCTGCCATTTCCAATTTGATTAGCCCATTCTATATGAAAATTAAAGTCGCCCATGATTAATGCAGTGTTGTTTGCATGCGTTTGCTATTTCTTGACTTTAAACTTTTTCCTAGAGTGTGGTTACATTTCGGGGACCTATACAATACTGCTACTTCCTTCCTTTGCTATTTGCCACTTCCACCCAAATCGATCTATATCTCTGAGTCCAGATCATCCCTCAGAACTGAACTTATAACATCTTATTAGCAGAGCACCCCCGCTGCCGTTTTCTTCCCGGCTGTCCTTCCTAAAAGTCAAATAACCCTGAATATTTATTTCCCAACTTTGATCTCCTTGAAACCTTGTCTCAGTAATGACTATCAGATTATATCCGCATAACTCTATTTGTGCCATCAATTCATTTATCTTGCTTTTAATGCAATGTGCATTAAGATACAGAACTCTTAATTTTGTTTTTCTGCCACTTTCCCTTACTCACACTAAGCTCATCTCTAGGGACAATAGAGCCAGTTTGATTTTTCCCCTTATTCCCATGTTTTCCTCCCTTATCATAGAATCAGAATTTACAGTGCAGAAGGAGGCCCATAGAGTCTGCACCGGTCCTTGGAGAGAGCACCCTACCCAAGCCCACACCTCCACCCTATCCCCGTAACCCCACCTAATCTTTTTGGACACTAAGGGCAATTTAGCATGGCCACTCCACCTAACCTGCATGTCTTTGGACTGTGGGAGGAAACTGGAGCACCCGGAGGAAACCCACGCAGACACAGGGAGAACGTGCACAGTGACCCAAGCCAGGAATCGAACCTGGGACCCTAGAGGCAGCAGTGCTAACCACTATGCTACCGTGCCACCCCTTGCTTTAACCTTTTCTGCCTTTTGTTTGTAACGCAGTTTGCATCTTCTCTAACTCCTTGGTCAGGAACCACTCCCCCGCCACACTAGTCTAAAGCCTGCCCAACAGCACTAGCAAGCACCCCTGCAAGGATATTGGTCCCAGTCCTGTTGTAGTGTGCCCCATTCTGTATATACAGGTCCCAACTTCCCTATAACCTGCCTCAATGTCTCCGAAATGAGACATTTGACTGGGACTGGTTTTGCTAAACAGCTGGGTTGTAAGGCAGAACAAGGCCAGCGGGGCGGGTTTAATTCCCGTACCAGCCTCCCCAAACAGGCACTGGAATGCGGCGACTAGGGGCTTTTCACAGTAACTTCATTGAAGCCTACTTGTGACAATAAGCGATTATTATTATTATTAAATCTGAAACCCATCCTCCTACACCACCCCTCTATTCATCCTACCTAACCTCCAAGTTTTGCTCTAAGAGGATGAGCACATACACCTACCTCGCCAAAATGCAAGGGCAAACAGGCCCAGCAGAGCACCCTGATTCATGAAGATGTATGTGCTGAGGTTTCCATTCAGGCCCCCACCCCTTAACAGCGTAGGGCGCAGCGCCTTTCAGTGAATCAAGGGACAAATCCTTGCACCTTACATGGGAGCTCTGGAGACTGGAGGGTTGCCAAAGCTGTGGCCACTCGGTCAGACTGAAGGGGGGGGGAGGGGGAGGGTGGTGTGGGATCTTGTCCATTCTGGAGACAGTGAGGGACAGGTCCTCAGTGTGACAGCCAGTGCAGTAGTCAGTGTTCGTCAACATGTTGCAACTGGAGGTGAATGTGGAAAGGGTGAACCCTTGAAGGTGAGAGCTTACCGTTAACTCTCTCTCTCTCTTTTCCCTTGCAGTGATAAGCACGAGAGAGAGATGGAGCCTGTGGAACTGGCTATCATTCTTGTAGTGCATCAATAGGAGAGAAGATGTCAATGGAGGTGTCTAGCTCTCCAAGGGCAGAAGCAGAACCCTGAGGAGGAAGGGGTGGCAGGACCTGCTCCGTTCTCACAAGAGGCACCTAGAGAGTAGTCACTCAGAGTCGGTTTCCATGACCCAGGGTCTACAGATGGCGGCTGACCTTCCTGCAGATGAGCAACAATCCGTGCCAGCGAAGACTTTGTCTGTCCAGGGAGGTGGTTGCTCAATTTACAATCTGCTACAGGAGTTGGCGCCGCATGGACCTGGAGGGCATCCACTGTCCGTCGCTTTGAAAATCACAGTTGCCGTCAACTGTTTTGTGACTGGCTCCTGCCAGGGCTCCATTGTGACCTTTGTGGCATCTTGCAAGTCTTCACTTGTAAAAATCCATTTCAACGACGATTAGGCTAGCCAGGATGTAAGCCGTGGGTTTCATCGAGATTGCTGGTTTCCCACATTGCCATTGACTGCACTCATGTGGCCTCCGATGCCCACTGCATCCACTCCCTAAATGTTCAGCTAGACTGCGACTACAGAAAGCACATCCTCAAGGTGTGTTCCAGGTTGCCGGGGAGTGTGTGCACGATTCCTACATCCATGTCAGTCTCAGAAAACCTGAAGGACCACAGTGACTACAGTATTGGCTCCTCTGGGAAAGGGTATACCCACTGCGGGCGTGGCTGATGACGCCTTTACGGAGGCCAAAGAGTGCAGCTGAGAGAAGATACAATGAGGCTCAGAATGCTAATCACAGTTGACGGAGCAGACCATCGGGATTCTGAAAATGCGGTGGAGCCCTACAGTATTGACCGCAGAAGGTGTCACGCATCATAGTCATCAGTTGTGCCCTGCACAACCTGATGCTTCAATAGGGTGAGCTACTGCCTAAGGAGGAGGTGGAGGAGCGGAACATTTCCTCTGATGAAGAGGATGTCAAGGTGGAAGACAAGGAGGAGGTCCTGGAGGGGCAGGAGGTTGGCCATCAGGCAGTGGCGATGGCCAGAAGGGGTAGAAGAACTCAAGATGCACTCATTGCCGCCGCATTCACGGATGGTGATGATTCGGGCCAATAATCACATCCATCATCCTGAAGTCCCTTCCAAGAGTGCAGCTCTCCCTTCTGACTACTGGCAGCGTACACCCTCACTGGTAATGCTTGTGTCATGGGGAGGAGGCAGTTGCTTATTGCCTCAACATTGCAGGAGGATCATGATGACTTGCAGTGTGGACAGAGCAATGTTCCTCAAAGAGTTACTGTGAATATCTGATTCCTGTCTGGCTGAAGGCAGCTCGATTACTCTCATTGACCATCATAACATGATGATGTGGTGTGGAGATTTAATCTCTCCTGATCTAGGCTCCTCCTTACTGATCTGTGCCCTTGACGTTCAGTGTCACTGGAGGCCGAGTCTCACTTTTCATAAGGGTCGAACCTCTGGGCAACATTTGCAGAGAACAAAGATTGATGGTGGCCCTGCACATTGTGGGGGACGTCCTCATCACCAAGGAGAGACAGACATGATTGATTGTGTTCTGCCACTGTGATGGTATGCCAACTAATGTGCTGGTAACCTTGCAGAAAGTAGATGGAGGAGGCTGTGGACTGAGCACCCAGCCTTTCTGTGGAATGCAGTTGTTTGAGTGGCACTACAGGAAGACAGCTCATGAGACCAGGGACCGTAATGAGGTTAAAATAAATTAGAGTTTATTTACAGAAGCGAATGCTATCGACAAGTGCCTAACACCCATGCTCACGCTGTGCAACTAGAGCTTCTTAATCTTTGTAACCCTGCCGCTATGTCTTGGTGCATCTCCAGGACCCACAGAGGAGGTGGTGGCAGCCTGCTACATACAATGCCCTGTTGTCAGTGATGACCTTGCCAGGCATCGTCTCGAGGGCCAAGAGGCGAAGGGCCCAGGCCTGCTTTTGTGGTGCAGCTATGAGACAGTGCCACCCTCCTCAGCATGTGGGACTTCAGCTGATTCAGTCACAGGAAGAGGGGAGTTGGATGGGTGGGACACTCCCAGAGTCACCTGGGTGGATGGCCCAGGGCTGTGCACTGGCTTCTCCTCACTATGGGTGCCCAGGGCCCCTGGCATCTTCCCTGGGATAGAGGATCAGCCGAGATTAGACCGAGAAGCCCTGCTATCCTCTGGCATCGGCACTCATGGATGCCCACAAGTGCCTGCATCATGGAGTGCATGTCCTGCACCATGGAGCTCATGCCCTCCACAGTGGCCACCACCCTCGCTGTGTTGATCTGCTTGCCTCAGAGTGTTGGCATGATTTCCTCAGATGGAAGGCATTAGGCCTCCTCCAGTGGGCCTTTCAGTCTGAGGAGTGAAGCTTACATCTCTTCCTGATGTTTCTGACTTTGCAAATGGAGCTCCAGCAACTGAGGCATGACCAAATCCAAAGGCAAGTCATCTGACTCTGCGGCTCTGCAGAGTTCTGCCTTCCAGCAATCCAACAAGAGCTGTCTTCTTGGGATGTCCCTACCTCTGTCTGCTGTGGATCAGAGTGAGGTGCTCACCAGATTGTGACCCCAATGCCTCTCTAACACTAAGTCTCATCAAGGTAGGTGTCTGTGCCCTGGTGAATGGTGTGGCTGAAAGCTGTGATGCTTCTGCAACCTCTACATCGGAGAAATCGTATGTGCTGATCTCTGGGGTGGACTCCTGTGCCTGGTTTGTGGAGACCTGGATCCTCTCCTGATGTGCCTGCAAGAGAGGAGAGATTTCATTAGTGCATGGCAAGGGTATAACGATAGAAGAGACAGGACCTAGGTTCTCTTGGTGTAATGGGTGGTGGTGTTCTGGGTCCTCACTTGGTTTTTGGAGCCCACCTCGCCCTCGGTCCAGAAGCGGCCGCCTTCCTCCCTGGTCAACTGGCGGGCTCTCTCCTCAAATGCCAAGAGGATTTTAAACTCAGGCATCCCTCCACCCAGCTAGGATCTTTTCCAAGGCAACGCCTTGTCCTACAGTGTGGGGGCAGTACTTTCTTATGTAATGGAGAGTGAGTCCAAAAAGTCCGAATATGGACTGGCATTTGCGAACAAAGTGAAATCCTGTTCTGCATGTCAATCTAACCAGAAGATGGCACCACTAGCACCTTTACAACCTTGTCAGTGGTCTGATCATCCTCGGTCAAGAATTCATGTGGATTCTTCAGGCCCTTTGATGGGTGACATGTTTTTAGTCATCATGGATGTACATTCTAAGTGATTAGAAGTATACATAATGAGCAACGTTATAGCTCCCAGTACCATAAAGAACCTATGCCAAATCTTTGCAACTCATGGGTTACTGGATTCTCTCATTTCTGATAATGATACAGCATTTATGTGTTAATTGTTCCAAAAGTTTATGCAAAAAGATTGGAGTACGCCATGTGCGTACAGCACCTTTTCATCCAGCTTCAAATGGTTTGGCACAGCGATCTGTTTCAGACTTTGAAGGGAGGATTGAAGAGGATGGCAAGTGATACTTAAGGGCCCAAGCTCTCAAGGTTTGTATTTCAATATTATAACACACCACAAACAACTCCGGGACTCTCACCAGCTAAATTATTGATGGGTAGAAGTCCAAAGTCTCACCTGGATCTGCTGCACCCAGATGTCAAAGCAAAGGTGAGACGGGGACAAGATCTTGCTGTGGAAATTCAACAAGAACTGGTTCCTATTGTCCCAGGACTTCCAGTGCACTCTACTTCAGAAGAGGGACACTCATGCACAAATTTATTTTTTATAAATTTAGAATATCCAATTCCTTTTTTCCAATTAAGGGGCAATTTAGCGTGGCCAATTCACCTACCCTGAACATTCTTTCTTGGTTGTGGGGGTGAAACCCACGCAAACACGGGGAGAATGTGCAAACTCCACATGGACAGTGACCCAGAGCCGGGATTGAACCTAGGACCTCCGCACCGTGAGACTGCAGTGCTAACCATTTGCACCACCATGCTGCCCTCACTCATGCACAAATACTCAAGCTACTCCTGTGCCCACAGGTTCAGCTGAACCAAGTCAAGCATCACCAGAGTTGACGGAGTCACCAGTGCTACTGCGAAGATCACAGCATAGTCTCAAAGCTCCTGCATGACTGACATATAATTCAGGTATTAGTTTCATTTTATTTCTATCTTTGAAGGGGATTAAAAATTAGTGGGGGAGACATGTTATTATCATGCATCTTCTTATTTAATCCATTGCTGATGTCATCAGTAAGTGCTGTGGCATCATTATTTGTTGTCATTACCTATGTATATTTGTATTTAACTGACAGTAGTTCTAATTCTAATTCTGTCACTATTATTTCGATGTTTGGCTCCCATTTTTATACATAAAGTCATAATATTGTATTTTAAATTTTGTTATTTTTATATATTAAAGAAGATTAACTTGAACTTTATTTTGACGTGTTTTTGGCTACCTTTTTGTGGTCAACTTGCCACACTTGCCCTGGCAGAATGGAGGAGATCATTCATCCTTTTCACTGAGTGCCCTTCGTCCTCTGCAGGGAGATCGCGCTCACCAGCACTGCCACTACTTCCCATGCGGGGTTGGTGACCTTTCTCCTCCCTGTGTGTGGTTACAGGATGTGCTAACACTCCTCCACAGCTGCCAACGGTTTGCCAAGGGAGGTCTCCTTATATCGAGGAACAGACGTCTTCACAGCTGTTCTCTGCCTTGGACCTTTGACAAGTGTTTGCAGTGTCAAGGCGGCCTTTAAATGGAGCTTCCCACTGCTTGAAGAGCTGAGTTGATGGCTGGGCAGCTGAATCAGAGGTGTGAAACCCCTGCAGAAATGTCTTTTTCTCTAAATTAATAAAATTGTGGCGTGAAACCGACCCCACCATCGCCGGCAGGCTAAAAACTGATTTTCCCACCCGCTACCACACTCTGCCATAATATGGGAACATTCTGCTCAGTGTATTAGAACGGGCATGGTACTTGACTTAAAAAATCTACATATCGCAAGTTTAAATTCTATCGTGACAAGTGTCATAATAAAAGTAACCATGACAGCTTTGGGATTGTCCCAACTGACTCACTGAAGCCCTTCAGGGAAGAGGCCTGCCATCCTTACCTGGACTCACCTGCGTGTACCTCCAGCCCCACACTACACGACTGACTTTTATTCCCTCGGAAGTGGATTAGTGAAGTGCCAAGTTGTAAACAAAGGCTACGAACTTTAGTAATAAGAATCAAATTAGACCAAGATTATCACCAATAATCTGGACATCATAATCAGATTTAAGATTGTCATGATCAGGTTTAAGATTAATCTATTGTCAGCCTAGACCTGAGTTCCACAATCTTAATGACACGAAGAGCCATTTTTAAAGCATTTAATCAAAAATGAAATATCTCAGAGCTACAATGATGTTAGTCAATGAAAGTGAAAAACAAGACGGACACATTTATGGATTTTTATGCAACACTGCTTTGCTGACACTCACAAATGTACTTGTATTAATATCAGTGAATGAGGATATTTGATTATCAATATTTTAAAGATTTTGACTCAAAGTTGCTACTTGAATGAGGCTGTTACACAAGTACAATAGTAATAAAAGTTTAAAGCAACAAAACAAGCTTTATAATCAACACTTTCCTCAAATTAAGAAATCTCTTTAATGTGATTTCTGCTGCTGGGTTTTTCGGGGGAGTTTTTTTGATATCTGTACAGTATGCTCCCATTTCCATTTTCAAATAGGACTGTAAACTTGCATCGTTCAACTGGTTCCTCACCTTGTTTATGAAATTCATACCTAAAAACCTTTGCTCACACGAGCTGAATTTGTATCCTAGTCTGTTGGGTCGGTGATATCTGTGGCCAGTTTCAGTTTTCTGGCTCTTCGCAGATAAAGACTTACCTTTCATTTTTGAATAATTTAATTTCTGCTTTTAAAATCAGTGTGCAAACTTCGAGATGTTGATAAAGCACATTTTTACACGTTCACCATCTGCGAACACTTTTCCTCATTTCACGATCTCTTGAGCTGCCTCCAACATAGCAGCAGTTTAGCCCTCTGAAGATTTGGCCTACTTAGTGAATGTGTTCCTTATTCTTGCACCTTTTGGGTCTCTGCAGCTGGATGCTTCTTAACGAAACGCTTCCCAATATTTGACTACCTGTTATTGGTGATTTTATTCCATTGCCGACAAGACGCACATCTTTTTTTAACTGAACTGCAGTGAGAGCAAAACTGCTTCACTTCTGGTCACAGCTTCATTCAACTCACAACTGAACCGCTTTCTGCAAAATGCCTGATGCCTTAGCTCCACCCAGCAATGACACCAATTTACTAAGTTGAAATCTAATTAACTCCACAGGGAACCCTTTTGATCCAAACAAAACTGCATTAGTCCAAGCTTTTTACGATGATTTAATTGCTCCCCTGGCTCCCAAAATATACTTGCCTTTCAAACTAGTATTTCTTTTAAAACATGACTGCAGCAGTCACACACACACACACTTTAACCCAGGCTTTTAACCCTTACTGCACCTACAATACAATATAGCTGACATTCCTACATTCATCACATGCCCAAAACCTTTCAAACCAGGATTTTTAAAAACATGACTGCAGCAGACACATATTATCCCAGCCTTTTAGCCCTTACTGCACCTACAATACAATATACCTGAAATTCCTACATTCATCACAAGGAGCAGAGTCCTTGTGTATATTTAAGATCGGGACAGATAGATTATTGATCAGTAAGGGAATCAAGGGTCACGGGGAAATGGCAGGAAAGTGGATGCGAGGAATGTCATATCAGTCATGATCCTATTGAATGGCGGAGCAGGCAAGAGGGGCCGAATGGCCTACTCCTGTTCTTATTTCTTATGGTTTTATGGTCTGATTGCATTTGAGAAGCTGGCGGTGAGCTACCTTATTGAACTGCTGCAGTCCATGTAATGTAGGTACATCCACAGTGCTGTTAGGGAGGGTGTTCATAAATTCTGACTTTGTGACAGTGAAGGAACGGTGTTATATTTCCAAGTCAGCATGGGGAACTTCCAGGTGGTGGTGTTCCCTTGTCGTTCTGGATGATAATGGTCATGCGTTTGTAAGGTCGAAGGATCCTAGGTGAGTTCCTGCAGTGCACTTTGGATGTGGTACATACTGCTGCTACTGTGTGTCAGAGGTGGAGGGAGTGAATGTTTGTGAATGGGGTGCAAATCAAGTGGGCTGCTTTGTTGGATTGTGTCAAGCTTCTCAAGTGTTGTTGAAACTTTACTCATCCTAACTTGTGCCTTGTAGGTGGTGGACAGGCTTTGTGGAGTCAGTGTGAGTTACTAGCCGTAGGATTCTTAGGCTCTGACCTGCTCTTGTGCCTACAGTATTTATATGACTCGTCCAGTTCAGTTTCTAGTCAATGGTAACTTCCTGGATGTTGATAGTGGGGGTCAGAAGGCGATGGTTAAACTCTCTCTCGTTGGAAATGGTCATTACATGGCACCTTTGTAGTGCAAATGTTACTTGCCACTTGTCAGCCCAAGCCTGGATATTGTCCAAGTTTTGCTGAATTTGGACATGGTCTGCTTCATTATCTGAGAAGTCACAAATGATGCCACAAATAGGCAGCACGGTGGCACAGTGGCTAGCTCTGCCTCCTCACAGTGCCAGGGACCCGGGTTTAATTCTGACCTCGGGTGACTGTCTGTGGGGAAGTTGTACATTCTCCCCGTGTCTGCGTGGGTTTTCTCCGGGTGCTTCGGTTGCCTTCCACAGTCCAAAGATGTGCAGGTTAGGTGGATTGGCCATGCTAAATTGCCTCTTAGTGTCCAAAAGGTTAGGTGGTGTGGCAGGAAAGTGGGGCTAGGTAGGGTGCTCTTTCAGAGGGTTGGTGCACACTCGATGAACCGAATGGCCTCCTTCTGCAATGTCGGGATCTATAATTCCATGATGCTGAACATTACACAATCATCAGCAGACTGCTGCAGCGGAAATTGTCTGGGTTTGATTTGACTTGCTTTTTGTGCGTAGGACAAACCTGGGTAATTCTCTATATTGCTGAGTAGATGCCAGCGTTGTAAATGAACTGGGTCAGCTTGGCTAGGGCGTGGAAAGTTCTGGAGCACAATTCTTCAGTACTAGTGAATCATAGAATTTACAGGCAGAAGGAGGCCATTCGGCCTATCAAGTCCACACTGGCCCTTGGAAAGAGCACCCTACCCAAGCCCACACCTCCACCTCATCCCCGTAACCCTACCAAACCTTTTCTAGACACTGAGGGCAATTTAGCATGGCCAATCCACCTAACCTGCACATCTTTGGACTGTGGGAGGAAACCGGAGCATCCGGAGGAAACCCACGCAGACACGGGGAGAATGTGCAAACTCCACACAGACAGTGACCCAAGCCAGGAATTGAACCTGGGACCCTGGAGCTGTGAAGCGACTGTGCTAACCAGTGTGCTACCGTGCTGCCCTTAGGTTAGATACTTCAGATTTGATCAGGGACAGAAGGGTGTGACTGCAAGAGAGTCAGATATGGGGATCCATAAAATAGCCTATTGCTGGAATATTGTTAGGGTTCATAGCCTTTGCAGAATCCATTGACTTCAGCCATTTCTTGGTATTGCGTGGAGTGAATTGAATTGAATGAAGACTGGCATCTGTGACGCTGGGGACCTCTGGAGGAGGCCGAGGTGAATCATCCACTCGGCACTTCTGACTGAAGATTGTAGCAAACGGGCAGCACGGTAGCACAGTGCTTAGCACTGTGGCTTCACAGCTCCAGGCTCCCAGGTTCGATTCCCCGCTGGGTCACTGTCTGTGAAGAGTCTGCACATTCTCCCCGTGTCTGCGTGGGTTTCCTCCGGGTGCTCCAGTTTCCTCTCACAGTTCAAAGAAATGCAGGTTAGGTGGATTGGCCACGATAAATTGCCCTTAGTGTCCGAAACGGTTAGGAGGGATTATTGGGTTACGGGGATAGGGTGGAAGTGAGGGCTTAAGTGGGTCGGTGCAGACTCGATGGGCCGAATGGCTTCCTTCTGCACTGGATGTAGGTTCTATGTTCTGTTCTATGTTCTAAATGCTTCGGCCTCACCTTTTGCATAGATGTGCTGGGCTCCCCCATCATTGGGGATTGCGATATTTATGGAGCCTTCTCGTCCAGTGAGTTGTTCAATTTTCCATCACCATGCACAGGTGGATGTGGCAGGACTCCAAAGCTTGAGGTCTGATCCACTGGTTGTGGGATTGTTTAGTTCTGTCTATCACATGCTGCTTATACTTGGGTGGTGATGGTGGTGTCTTGGGCATTGTCTGTCAGGTATGATTCCGCGAATAGGACTGTGTCAAGCTGTTGATTGACTAGTCTGTGAGACAGCTCTCCCAACTTTGCAGATGTGTATTTATCATTGCATTAAATCCATTTGTTTTTGTGCAGGCCCCACTGTTGTTTTTGGTAGGAAACTATATGAAAAAGTGCATTTTTCACATTTTTATGTAAAAAGAGAAAGATGCGCTCCTCAAGGGTTGATTTCCAACTTCAAAAGCTGAATGCTGTGGATACTGGCAATTTGAAATATAAACAGAAAACATTGAGCAGACCAGGCAACATCTGTGCCGAAACACAGTTTTGTTTGAAAGTATTTTTATTCAACAAATTTTCAACATTTTCACAATACAAAAACAACCCCAAACAAACAAAGACATCCAGACATATGGGGGGGGGTTTCTCCAAAATGGAGACTAAGTGAAACGGGCGCGGGGACAACTGATTCTGTCCCCCACAGGGGGCCAGCACAGCGCTGGAGCAGTTCACGCCGCTCCAGCCTCCCTTCCAGGCGCTAAATGGGCGCCGCGCTAACCTGCACATGCGCAGTTGGGCCGTGCCAACCCGCGCATGCGCGGGGGACTTCTTCAGCGTGCCGGCTCCTACGCAACATGGCGTGGGGGTTCAGTGGCCGACCGCGCAACAAAGTAGGCCCGGGTGGGGGGAGAGGGCGGCCCGCCGATCGGTGGGCCACGATCGCGAGCCAGACCCCACAGGCCCCCCCCCCCCCCCCCCCCGGGTGAAGGAGCGCTTTTCTCCGCCCCACTGGTCGTCCCCCGACTCTTCGCGCAGAGTTCCCGCCAGCAGCGACCAGGGGTGAACGGCGCCGGCGGGACTCTGCTTTTTTCCGCGCGGCCACTCGGCCCATCCGGGCTGGAGAATTGGTGGCCCTGCCGATTCAAGCGGCCCGTAGCCGGTGCCACGTCAAACACGCCGGCACAAATGGCGTAGATTCTCCACGGGGCTCGGAGAATCGCGCCCATGGCTTCATAGGGGACCGGGCTCCAAATCCACTTGTAAGACCCCCAAGATTGTGGAAGAAATTATGAGGATTCTGGGGGATTTTGGCCTGTTTTCGGGTAACAAATTGAACATGGGGAAAAGTGAGATGTTCGCGATCCAGGAGAGGGGGCAGGAGAGGCGATTGGGGGAGCTGCCGTTTAGAGTTGTAGGGGGAAGTTTTCGGTCCCTAGGCATCCAGGTGGTGCGGGAATGGGAACGGCTACACAAGCTAAATCTGACCCGATGAGTAGACCAAATGAAGGAGGATTTTCAAAGGTGGGACGTGCTCCCGTTATCACTGGCTGGGAAGGTACAGACAGTGAAAATGACAGTCCTCCCGAGATTCCTGTTTGTATTTCAGTGTCTCCACATCTTTATTCCACGGTCCTTTTTTAAACGGGTCAACAAGGTGATCTTGGGATTTGTATGGGCGGTTAAAACCCTGCCAGTTAAAAGGGGATGCTGGAGTGCAGCCGGGGAGAGGGCGGGCCGGCGCTGCCGAACTTTACTAATTATTATTGGGCGGCGAATATAGCCATGATTAGGAAGTGGGTGGTGGGCGGGGGGTCCGTGTGGGAGCGAGTAGAAGCGGCATCATGCAAGGACACTAGTTTGGGGGTGTTGGTAACGGCGCCTCTGCCGTTCGTGCCGGCACGGTACTCCACCAGCCCCGTGGTGGTTGCGGCCCTGAGAGTCTGGGGGCAATGGAGGAAACATGTGGGAGCGGAGGGAGCATCGGTTTGGTCTCCAATCTGCAATAATCACCGGTTTGTCCCGGGGCGGCTAGATGGAGGGTTCCGGAGATGACAGAGAGCAGGGATATAGAGGATGGGAGATATGTTTATAGAGGGCAGCTTTCCCAGCCTGAGGGCGTTGGAGGAGAAATTTGAATTGACGGGAGGAAACGAGTTTAGGTACCTGCAGACGTGGGGCTTCCTACGTAGGCAGGTCTCAACCTTCCCGCTTCTACCATCAAGGGGATACAGGACAGGGTAGTTTCCAGAGTGTGGGTGGGGCAAGGGAGGGTTTCGGACATTTATAAGGAACTTATGTGGCCAGAGGAAACGCAGTCCGTGGAGCTGAAACACAAATGGGAAGAGGAGTTAGGAGGAGAGATTGAGGACATCTCTGGGCGGACGCGTTGAGCAGAGTCAACGTGTCCACATCATGTGCCAGGGTCAGCCCAATACAGTTTAAGGTCATTCACCCGGCTTACATGACAGAGGCCCGGATGAGCAGGTTCTTTGGGAGAGAAGATTGGTGCGCAAGGTGTGCGGGAGGACCAGCGAACCATGTCCACATGTTCTGGGCATGTCCGAAGCTCAGGGGATTCTGGCAGGAGTTTGCGGAGGTCATGTCCAAGGTGTTGAAAACAAGGGTGGTGCCGAGTCCAGAGGTGGCGATTTTCGGAGTGTCGGAAGATCCGGGAATCCAGGAGGAGAAAGAGGCAGACATTCTGGCCTTTGCCTCCCTGGTAGCCCGGAGACGGATATTATTAGCTTGGAGGGACTCAAAGCCCCCGAAGTCAGAGACCTGGCTATCTGACATGGCTAGCTTTCTCTGTCTGGAGAAATTCAAGTTCGCCCTGAGAGGGTCACTGTTAGGGTTCGTCCGGAGGTGGCAGCTGTTCGTGGACTTCTTTGGGGAAAATTAACCGTCAGCAGAAGGTGGGGGGAAGAAGAACTGAGGAGACCAGAAAATACTCGTTTTTCCCTAAATTCCGTTTATACCCTGAAAACGTCCCACATTTCTGGAGCAGCTCCGTTATATTCCCCACCGGCGTGCTCATTTCCGAAAAATACAACAGCAGATCATTGGTATATGGGGACACCCTGGGCTGGATTTTCCGATTTAAAGACTAAGTGCTGAGGCCCGCGTGGGAACAGTGGCGTTTTACGCCCGAAATAACGGTGCAAAAGCTGCACCAATCCTCCGTCTGGTGGGGGACTAGCAGGCCGCAGTGTAAAGCCCCCGGCTTTCGCTGCGGATACGGCCGGAGAATTGCTGGGTCCATGGCTGCGCCTTCGCACGGTGGGCGGCCTGCAGTGACCACGCCGTGCAACATGGTGCCGGCCGCATGCAGACCCGGCCTGCCATAAACTGCCCCCCTGTAATCAGCCTCACCACCCCCAGAACACCCCCCACCAGTGCCCCCAGCCCCGCCAAAGCCCCCTCTGCCCACAGAACGTTTCCCCCTTGACTGTGGCGGTGCTGGCCTCAGCCTGCAACCACCATGCCGGGTTCACGAAAATAAAAAGGATAAGTGTTCCACGGCGTCGGGTACTCGGCCCATCGGGGGCGGAGCATTGGGGGAGGGCCTCAGGTGACGTCCTGAGGCGGACCCGACGGCATGCGCCATACTCTTCAAGATATGCAATTTGAGGGGGCGGAGCATTGCAAAAGCCCTTGATATCGGCGCAAACGGGGATTCTCCAGCCAATCGCCGAATGCAATTTCGGCCCAATCCCAATCTCTCCTGTACTGCCATCAAATAACTCCACTGTACCCAATCAAACGCCTTCTCCATGCCCAATACCACCACCTCCATCTCCCTTCCCTCCGCCGGAGAAAGGACCACATTCAATAACCTCCTCACATTTGAGAACAACTGTCTGGCCTTCACAAACCACCTCTGGTCCTCCCCAATCATTTTCGGGAGACACCCTTCCAACCTTAACGTCAACACATTTGCCAGTATCTTGGCATCTACACTTAGCAGAGATATGGGCCTATACGAGCCACACTCCACCGATTCCTTGTCCTTCTTTAACAACAAGAGATGGAAACGTGCTCCATCGTTTGCGGCAAGACATCCCTAACCATCGCACCTTCAATTATTCCCACCATCAACATCGCCAACTTGTCCTTCAATGTTTATAAAATTCGACCAGGAACTTATTGGGCCCCACTGCCTCCCCCCCTGCATCCTCCCAATTGCTTCCTTCACCTCCTGCTCTCCCACCGGCTCCTCCAACCCTGCTCTTTCTTCCTCTCCCCGCCTCAGATACTCCAGCCTATCCAGAAAGTCCTTCATCTCTCGCTCCTCCTTCAGTGGCTCCCACCCACGTTACTATTCTGACCGGGGGGGGTCTCTCACCCCACCCTGCTCCTTTCCGCCATCATCCTACCCCCGGGCACTGCCCCCCGGCCTGACCTGCCCCATGTTGTCCCCTTGTTCAAGAAGGGAAGTAGAGACAACCCCGGTAACTATAGACCAGTGAGCCTTACTTCTGTTGTAGGCAAAATCTTGGAAAGATTTATAAGAGATAGGATGTATAATCATTTGGAAAGGAATAATTTGATTAGAGATAGTCAACACGGTTTTGTGAAGGGTAGGTCGTGCCTCACAAACCTTATTGAGTTCTTTGAGAAGGTGACCAAACAGGTGGATGAGGGTAAAGCAGTTGATGTGGTGTATATGGATTTCAGCAAAGTGTTTGATAAGGTTCCCCACGGTAGGCTACTGCAGAAAATACAGAGGCATGGGATTCAGGGTGATTTAGCAGTTTGGATCAGAAATTGGCTAGCTGGAAGAAGACAAAGGGTGGTGGTTGATAGGAAATGTTCAGACTGGAGTCCAGTTACTACTGGTGTACCACAAGGATCTGTTTTGGGGCCACTGCTGTTTGTCATTTTTATAAATGACCTGGAGAAGGGCGTAGAAGGATGGGTGAGTAAATTTGCAGATGACACTAAAGTCGGTGGAGTTGTGGACAGTGCGGAAGGATGTTACAAGTTACAGAGGGACATAGATAAGCTGCAGCGCTGGGCTGAGAGGTGGTAAATGGAGTTTAATGCAGAAAAGTGTGAGGTGATTCATTTTGGAAGGAATAACAGGAAGACAGAGTACTGGGCTAATGGTAAGATTCTTGGCAGTGTGGATGAGCAGAGAGATCTCGGTGTCCATGTACATAGATCCCTGAAAGTTGCCACCCAGGTTGAGAGGGTTGTTAAGAAGGCGTATGGTGTGTTTGCTTTTATTGGTAGAGGGATTGAGTTTCGGAGCCATGAGGTCATGTTGCAGCTGTACAAAACTCTGGTGAGGCCGCATTTGGAGTATTGCGTGCAATTCTGTTCGCCGCATTATAGGAAGGATGTGGAAGCATTGGAAAGGGTGCGGAGGGGATTTACCAGAATGTTGCCTGGTATGGAGGGAAGATCTTATGAGGAAAGGCTGAGGGGCTTGAGGCTGTTTTCGTTAGAGAGAAGAAGGTTAAGAGGTGACTTAATTGAGGTATACAAGATGATCAGAGGATTGGATAGGGTGGACAGTGAGAGCCTTTTTCCTCGGATGGTGATGTCTAGCACGAGGGGACATAGCTTTAAATTGAGGGGAGATAGATATAGGACAGACGTCAGAGGTAGGTTCCTTACTCAGAGAGTAGTAAGGGCGTGGAATGCCCTGCCTGCAACAGTAGTGGGCTCGCCAACACTAAGGGTATTCAAATGGTCATTGTATAGACATATGGATGATAAGGGAATAGTGTAGATGGGCTTTAGAGTGGTTTCACAGGTCGGTGCAACATTGAGGGCCGAAGGGCCTGTACTGCGCTGTAATGTTCTATGTTCTATCCTTTTGTTACTGTCGACCCCTCCCCCCCTTCCTCCCAGAATCCCCATCCACTTGCTCTTGCAAACACCTCTCCCAGTATCGATCCCATCCCCCCACCTTTCACACCTCCCAGGGTGCAGAAACAGAGTTAATGATGATGTCTGACCTGTTGAATATTTCCAAATATTGTTTTTATTTCTGATTTTATCAATGTTTATAATGTTGCTCCCTTGCAGACACAAAAGCTTCCCACAGAAAGGCACTTTGCCCAAGATATCCTGCTATGTGCACCCACTTGGGCAGAATTCTGTGCCAGCAATGTGAATTAGTAAAATGATCCCTCTGCTGTTCAGGATCACCTCTCAGGAATTGACACTTTAATGAGCACCATTGGAGCTCCAAGTCACGGCATTTAGAAAAGGAAGAGAAGAGAAAAATGTGAAGCAAAAAGGTTTGTGAGGGAATAGTTAAATTGCCTTTTCTCCTTGCTGATTGATTTGAGGCAATTTGAACCTATCTACACTCTAATTAGACGTTATCTCTTTTTCCTGCTTTTCAGAATTGGAAAGGTATTTCTTGGGAGACTGTTAAATCATAAAATCAAGTAATACCATCTGATCAAGAAATGTAAAAACTAATTAAGCTGACACCAGTATTAATGAAACATGTTCAGACGAGTCTTACCGAAACTCCAGACCCATCATTATACCGATCACCTTGGCATTTCGTATTCACTCTGATTGTCTATCCACCAAATATTGGTGAGAAAATAACAAAATATTTTCACTTAATAGTAACGGCTTTGTGCTGTAAAATTGTAAAACTGAGGATATGTTATGAATCAGGATGATGTTAAAGTTAATGGAGGGAGAATAAAGTCAAGCGACGATAGCATCAAGAGGTGAGTGAATGGGGAGTGTAGTTTCAGACAGCTCATTCACTGTTGTCATGGTACCACCCAAGGCTAATATTAGTTATGATGAATGCAATGAATTTTATCTTCTGAGCATTACTCTTTTTTCCTAATTAGTTGTGTGTTTGCCACTTGGTTTTCATAGTTGTCAGGAGTTTAATGTAATGTGCAGAAAATCTCATCACCCTTTCTCTATAGCAACAAATACCGTGCCTGAGGAATAGCTAGAGTTGGTGCTGATAGCCAATCACCTATTCCACAATGTGATGAATAAGGGAATACATTGTTTCGAAGCTGAAGTAAACTTTATGATGCTGCCTTCCTGATGAGCTTGGGTTTGTCGAGTTAGAAGGCACAGTGGCTCAGTGCCAAGGACCCGGATTCAATTCCAGCCTTGGGTGACTGTCTGTGTGGAGTTTGCACTTTCTCCCCTTGTCTGCATGGGTTTCCTCCGGGTGGCCCGGTTTCCTCCCACAGTCCAAAGATGTACAGGTTAGGCGGATTGGCCATGCTAAATTGCTCCTTAATGTCCAGGGATGTACAGGTTAAGTGGGGTTATGGGGTTGCGGGGATAGGGCGGGAGCCTTGTTAGGTGCTCTTTCAGAGGGTCAGTGCAGACTCGATGGGTCAAATGGCCTCCTTCTGCACTGCAGGGATCTCTGATGTGATTCTATGAGACATGGAGGGTGACATGACTCATTTGTGGTGCTATTGATTTTCCTGTGATTCAGACTAACAGCTGAGAAATACTGCATGCTGGGAGTACAGCCTCAGCATTATCCTTCAGTGTTTTTGTGACTTACACAACATGTAAAGAAAATATAGTAAGTTTGCTTATTTGTAAGGCTAATACACGACTCACTAGCAAATGGTTGCTCTGGTAATGGAAGTACTCAAGGTGGACATTTACTGAGGTGCTGATTTAATCCCAATTCATTCCAATTAGGGCACTGGCAGTTTATAAGGAGAATTTATTATATTACAGTTGTTACTAAGATCTTTAAACTGAGTTGTTGTGGGGGAAATGAAATGTTCTTGACAGTCATTTAGTTCTAAATTATTGCCTGCATCGATAAAGTGTTCATTATTGTCATGCTTGTGTCGAAATAAATAGACACTCGGGTGAATTTGATGAGTTTTTAATATGGATTTTTGATTCTGGTTTTAGGTAGGTGATAACACACTTCATGCTCACAATGTCTTCTCTTTGTCCCTGCAGGAGAAGTTGGCCCACAACAGACGGAAAGGGAGCAGATGAGCGGTGGGGTGCTGGACATCAGAGTCCTCAACCACTACGAGGATCCACCAGTGGTGAGTGTCATGATATTCAAGTGAACATCACAGCACATACACATATACATAAAGATAGACAGAGCAACGGACCAATTAGCACACATAACACGACAGCCAATCACAGACAATAGCATACACAGTACAAAACAAGAAACACAACACTTCCTGGGCAGTCCATCAGGAGACGGCACAGGGCAAGGACCTCAAAGCCAGACACTCACACAGTCACCACGTGCTGAGTACCAAGTTTGTTATATAAATAGTTTAAAGGAATAAAACTGCGTTGTACCAATCGCAACCGTGTTGGTTCGTCTGTATCTCAAAGCACCCAACACTTCAGTGAGGATCCATCAGGTCCACACAGATGACCGTCACACATGTGTTCTTCATGCCAGACATAATGATCCTTCCCTCTCTCATTGACCACATGTCCATTCTCACGCAGGATCTCCACCCAATGGTGCTGGCCCGACATCCAAGAGGCCACCTTGCAGGAGAGCTCCGAGGATGCCACAATTGAGAGAGCACAGCTGTCATCCCCACCCTCCACCAGCGCAGAGACACACGCCTCAGTGGGCGAACGTGGTGTACAGGCGTCTGGGGCACAATCTGGTGAGCACCACACTGTTGCTGATGCACACAAGGTGGAGTCAGGAATGTCCAGGTGGGACAGCAGTTGCAGGTTTGCTGGATCCCAGGATCCAGCTGGGTCCCAGTCAGATGTCAAGTCTTTGGACCAGGTTATTCCGGGGCTGATGCAGATGCTAGGACATGGCCGTGAGATTCAGAGGGGGTTGTCAGCGACAATTCAGCAGGTCCATACCCGATTGGAGGAATCTAAATGCTACGGGCAGAGGAGATTACACCAGCAATGCATGGCACCGAGGCCAACACTGCTAGAGTGGTGACTGCAGTGGAAAACCTGGAATACGGCGTTAGCAGTAGGAGTGGTAGTGTCCAGGCATTGCTCAGATGGTGATGGTCATGGCTGATGGCCTCGATAGCATGTCCTGGTCACTGGGGGCCGTGTCCCTGATGCAGGTGTACGTTGCTGAGGTGCTGCGGGGCATGTTGCAGTCTCAAGTGGACATTGCCGAGGCACTCCAGAGCATATCCTAGTCGCTAGGGGCTATGTCCCAGCCTCAGATGCACCTTGCCGAAGCATGCGGAACATGTCTCAGTCTCAGGTGGGCATTGTCAAGGCACTCCAGAGCGTGGCCCGTTCACAGAGAGAGATCGGCAAGAGCATCGACACCATGGTGCAGACAATGGGGAGATGCCAGGGCTGATAGAGCCAGCTGCCCTTCCGTCCAAAGGTGACCTTCACGACCCTTTGGGCACCGACAGGGAAGTGGGAGCGCTGGAGGCCGACCTGGAGTCGCCCTGCAGGGAGACAAAGGCGGTCACCAGCTCTCCCGAGTCCCCCTCACCTGACAACAGTGCATCTTGAGGGTGAACGGGCAGAGCAGGGTGACACAGTGAGGCATGTGCCAGTAGGACCTCCAGACAGAGGATGCCCGCCAGGGACATCAAAGCCACAGAAGCGGTAAGCAGCAGACTACCTCCACCTCTGATGTGCATCCTGGGGACACACCTACACATCGTGACAGTGCATGGCAGACTAAGAAGATTGAGGAATCCTGGGGGTGGGGGGTTGGCACCATCGGTAGCTAGGGTCAGTTAGGCTCATGATTGCACGATTGTACACCATTAAAACATGTTACACCCGAGACATGTGAAGCCTCTGTCACGTTATTCCACACTGTGGCCAGCCTGCACCCCCATCCCTCATTTGCCCTCTGCCATCCCCTGGCCCCAGACCCGCCAGGCATGGTGGTCCTAGATCCACCCCACCACCCACCCCCTAACCCCCGTGTGAGTGCGTTGTTATCAGGCAGACAGGAGTCAGACTGTGGTATAGATTGAGGAGCACCAGAACACACCTCAGATCAGGTTATCATCATCCTCTTGCCTTGTATATTGACCCGCTGATAGAATCTGTGTCCGGTGGTCACGGTCTGAACATGCACTAAGTGGAACCCGTTTCTATTAATGGAATTTCCCAGCTCACCTGCTGGCTCCTCGATGACCATATGCACGCTGTCTATTTCACCCTGGATGTAGGGGAATTCAGCCATTGCAGTGAACCCTCATGCCCTATCTGCCTGGCTGCCCTTATCTGCCTGGTAGCTGATGAATGTGCAGGTGTGTGTAATGATGGCATCAGATACTAGCTCGACAGAACGGTGTGCAGCTGAGCGAGAGACACAGATCCGCACTGAGCCTGGAAAAGAACTCTGATTCTCCAAGTTTGTGCCCATTACCCAGGGAGCTCACACAATTCACACATCTTGCAGCACGCCCAGGTACCAAATCTGTTTGTGGCTCTTGCAAGTTTGCATGGATGGCTCCTGGGTGACAAGGGCTGTCCCTTGAATAGATGGCTGATGACTCCACTCAGTTACCCAAGAACTGAGGCAGAGGAGAGATACATAAGAGTGGTGGTGGAGAGGACCATTGGGCTGCTCAAGATGCACGTCAGATGATTGGACCAATGGTGGGGAGCATGGCAGTATCGTCCAGAAAGTGTCACCCTCACAGTTGTCACATGCTGCACCCTGCACAACCTGGGGGCCCAATGGAGGCTGAGGGCAACGTCAATGCCACTGGCATGCAGTGACTGCCTACACAATTGGAGATGATTTTGGAACCTATCATGTCACATATTGCTGTCAATGTGTCCCTGGAAGGGCATAACCTCCTTCGACACTGGACCTCAGATACTGGAGGTAATTGGTGCGCTGCCTGCATCCTCTAGCTGCTGGGTAGTGATGTCTTCGGCATCCCCCCCCGCCTTGGTCTTCCTGCTGGCCCTCACCAACTGAACCCATGCCTCTCCTCTTACTGGTCTCTGCCAGGGACGCTGCCTGTTCTCCTCTTGCCTCCTCTCCCTCCTGTCCCCCTCTTCCTTTCCAATGGAGGTTCCACCAGCAGAGTAGATTATTCCCATTGGAGCAGATGCAGAGAACCTGTACCTTGCAAAGCAGGGATCACATGTTCTCCAGTCCATGGGAAAACCTTCCAGGGAAGCGGAGGTCCTGAAATGCAGAAAGACAGGCTTGAAAAGCGAAAGAATTGCGAAGAAACTCGCTCTGACCTCACACAGCAATGAGTTCACAATGAAAGGCTCCGGGGCCTTTTATTCCGCCCTCAGAAAAGGAAATGTGAAAAACGTGATTAGAGCCCACACGCTTTGCCCATGCGATGAGCTGAAAAACCACACTTGCAGGTTAAAATTGCTGTTCACTAGTTTGTCAATGGCCTTAATTGGCCCTTTAGTTGTCGGCAGGCGGGCATCCTATTCACATGCCTCCCCCCTGGCCTCGAAATTGCTCGTGTGTGCGATGACATCGGGAAGTACGCCCAATGTTATTTGATGAAATTTTATGGTCACGTCAATCATGTGCCCGTCCCTGAATGTACAATTCCTGCCAGGAAAACGAACATTCCAGTTCCATCAGGCTTTCTAATTAACTGTAGATACAAACAAGGCGGTAGACATTCTGAGTTGGCTGGAGGGCAGTGATGTGGCTGTAACACACACTCCAGGTGGGAGACTTACGTTGCTGATACCTGCCCCGCCCCTACGAACCTTTCCTAGGTCTGAAATGGAGGGGCAAGTTCTGAGCTCTGATCCAGAGTTCAATATCACCCATACCCAGTGAAGCATGTAGATGAACATATTCCGCACTTTTGTTTTTAGGAAGATACTGAACTGAGTTAATATCTATATAAAAGTAGCAAAAAAAGACCTCACTGGTCTGAATATTTAACCGTGTACTGATCAAAATGTGTTACCATAGGTATGCGGATCTTGTCTGTTGAGTTGAATTATTTCACCAGAAGACACGGGTTTAATAGATGGGGAGCTTGTTGAGCTGAATTTCAATGTCAATCAGCAAAACAGACAATTAGGTGCTGGGGTGGGTCATGTGAATGTCAATACAATTCCAAATTATACGTTCATAGTTTGAAACCATTGAGTATACTTTAGTCTTGACATTGGTTAAGGTCTGAATTCAAGCCATTTAAATGAGGAGTAATTTAAGACGAGTGATTTACTTTAATAGCTTTGAGGTAGAATGCCAAGAGAGGTAACTGCAAAACAATTGCAGTCATGCCAACTCAGTAAACTGGAAAGAGCTAATGAACACCTTCAAACAAACTGACAAAACCCCCAAAGAAGCTGACAACTCAAAAACAGTCTTGAACATTGACCTATGGCATTTTAAAACAAGTAATTATGTTCAAAGTGCAGTAGATAGTGGCCTTGTCATAGTTTAAACTCCAGCTGCACCCAATGTTTCATTGTTTGTATTGCAGGGGGAACAACTGACAATTTGTGAATATTTTACAACAGAAGGCAGATTTAGAATTTGCTAAGGGGTTTGTGAGGGCAGAATTTACAGGATTCATTTCCTGAGGGTGAGGTGGAGGTTTTAAGGGTACTGTGGTTTAAGGCAGTGTTCTTCAAACTTCTTTTTCCAGGGACCCATTTTTACCAACCGGCCAACCTTCGCGACTCGCGCCGGCCGACCTTCGCGGCCCACGCCGGCCGACCTGCGCGACCCACCATTTTCTCTTACCTTGTTTGCTGCTGACAAAAATGGAGGAAATGGTTTTGGGTCCCTTTGGCCCTCGTACACGCTCCTCCAATGGAATATGATGGATCAAGGTGAAGCCTTCCGGTGTCGGAAAGTATGGAGTCTCCATCTGTCCAAAGTTCAGCATTTTTTCCCAGTAAAATTTTATCTGAACTTGTAAAAAAAAATTAAAATAAAATGAATAAAACAAGTGAATAAAATTAAAATTAAATGAATAAAATAAATGAATAAAACCTCCCCGAACTTGTAAAACAAAAAGCTGCGACCATTTTGCGGCTGCACTGCGCATGCGCGCCGATGATCTGGCACGCATGCGCATTGCGACCGCATTTTTTTAACATGTTCGCAGCCATTTGGAAGGCTGCTTGCAGTCGGCGTTTTTAACAGCCGGCTGCTGCGGTTGTTGTGCGCAGATTTGCGCGATCGGGAGCGCCGCGACGGACGGCTCCGCGACCCTCCCGACACCCGCCCGACACCCATCCGCGGGTCGCACCCCCCGAGTTTGACAATGTCTGGTTTAACGAATTGTTCCTCCCACTCAGATGATTTCCATTTTTAACACTGCAATTTTAGATTGGAGGTCAGTTGACCTTTTACATTGTTTGAGCTAAAAGCCCCGATTTTAATCCAATTCTTCATAGAGACAACAAGATGAGTACAGGTCAGGCGCATATTATTAGATTTCACACCTTGTTTAACCATGTGGGTTGGGTAAGGTCAGGGCTAAGCTGCTGGCAGCTCGAGCTGAATTTTCACAATCGGGGCAGGGAACAGAAATTGTGACTGTTCCCGGGTCCTGAACCTGCCCCCCTGGGCATGTGGATTTCAGTCACGATTTTAAGGGGGAGGGGCACCTATTTCTTGGTTTGGAATCAGGTTTGGCAGCCAATCAGCAGCCGCAGGGCTTGGAATGGATGTAGGCCAGATGAAGTGTGGGCCTGATTTTAAATTCTCCACAGCAGCCATGACTGTGGCTGCCCATGTGAGGGTTAAAAACACACGGGGAAACTTGCTGCTCAGCCTTGACCTGAATTGCAGAGTCTAATGAAAATCCAAGGCCCGGCACCCAGGGCAGGGCAACCCCTTGCCTCTTGGTTAATAACCTTGAAGTGATGCTGTGGGCCGTGAGTAGAGGAGGGAAGTGCTCTTCCCAGTGGGTAATATGTAGAAGCTACAATAAAGAGAAAGTTGGCCTGGGTTGACATGGCTGCCACTCTCCGCTGAAGTGCCATCAGACTATTTTGGATTTAGTGTTAGAAGAGATTCAGTGACTTCCAAAGCTCTGGAAAGGTGACAGCAACTCCCAGCTTTCAGAGGCCATGTCTTTGGGCTTGTAACTTTTAGCAGCAACACCAGCCAAGGAGCCTCAGAGTCCATGCTGTTCCTGAACATGAGAGGAGCGTGTGTCCAGGCACTTACCCATCAGAATGGCTTAGAACTGTACTGCTGCTGTGGACTTGACCGCTAGTGAGACATGCAGCTTTTAAATGGAAAGGGGCAGATGCAATTGGCCACAGAGGACAGTTGTGCTTTATCTCGCTCTTACTTGTCCTTGCAGAAGTGCGCGCATATTAGCCAGGAAAGGGCGCCAACAGGCAGAGGAGTGCCGGACTTCCAGCAGATCCCACCAATGGAAAGTGAGTGATGGCGATAGCCAGGATTGCGGATAAAGAAGTAAACCCTGGTGGAATGGAAACTGATGGTGGAGATGGTGATTACAGAAGGCACCCTGACCAATAGCATGCTGGGCACAATTATATTGGGTACAATTCCCATGGTGCTCTGTAAGCCAAAAATAACAAGTTTACCAAGTGACCCCAATGAAGAAATTATGAACAAAATTTCCCTTTTTTTGGTAAGTTTTACAAGGATCAACATAAACGAAATATGAATTAACAGGCAGTTGGAATAACAGATACCAGAAAGACTATCTGATGGCTTTGCAGTCCATCTCGCCTGTATATTCCCAGTTTCAGCCACACAGTCCTTCCAAGCAGAATCCCAGTCCCCTTCCTTCAAGGACTGAGCTGATTCTCTGCATCTTCGGTTTCCTCTTTGTGTGTGCGGCACACAGCCTCTGTATTTTTAACTTCCTTCCTGTTGGTACTGCTTCATAGACTCAGCATTTCACAATTGAACCCTTTACAAGTGATACAAACTTTTGAAAGTTCCATTCAAACATTTAAAAAGAACCAATACAGATTCCTCAAACATTTTAAAGTAATTACAATTTTTTATTGCTGCTTCTGGGTCAACACCTATCACAGTGGTCTCTCCAGCAGCTTCTAATCTCAAAAGCTATCTCTCATGATCCTTTCCTATTTTTGCCGCAAATGCAGACATCCATCCAATGACACCCTCTCCCTCTGTGGGCCCTAAAGATATCATAGAACTGAAGAAGCATTGTTACATCTTACAAGCGCACCATCCACTAGTGCAGATACTATCATCTTGGAGGATCCTGAAATGCGTTTATGTAGTTACAATAGCTCAGGGCTTTGAGAACATGAGCTGCTCCATTCAGAGTGTGGTCAACCTCAAGGGGAACCTTGTGCGGCAGCACTTGGGAGTCCATTCAGGAACTGCACCCTGACATCCACAGTGCATGCACTGTGTAGCCTGGACTGGTCTGTGGTGTTGCGATAGTGTATTTGTCAGAACGTTAAATACAGTCATTTAAATATATGTTTAGGCGAATATGTACGTCATCACAGGAAGTGATGCAATATCAGATGATTCAGTTTTCTTGCACAGAATGTTCGCACATGTAAGCTGAAGCAACAACAAGTTGCCATTAAATCTCTTCAACCCAACCTATTTTCCTGCCCTTCAGATATGTTTCTATTCGCTGAGAAAGAAATAATAGAACATGGTGGCAGCGGTAGTGAGTCGACAGCATTGACCTGCAGCTGAAAATGACAATTAATGTCAGATGCCCTACCTGAAATGTTATGATTGATCAAAGCTCTTACGTTGGGAGAGATGTGAGTGAAGGTGATTTTGACACAGTCTTGGTTTTACCCTCAAGCAGGCACAACAAGAATAGACAGTTTCCACCACAGAGATCAGTGCAGCATTGTGTCTTTATGTGTATTGTTTACTGTAATCACCACACTTACATGGCATTAGTTGACCCCGATGCCAGCATCCTTCCTATCTACACTCTTCTTAGAATTACCAATATTTTGAGGCACTTCTGCCTCTTCCAAGCCCACAGACATTGGATAATTGCAGCAATTGGGGGCTACGTCAGCTGAGATTGACTAAACCAGCATAACTGGGAAACTGAACTTTGGTCCTTGCTGGTCCTCTGCCTTATTGTCATACTGGGGCATGCACTTATCCACAGGCAGAGTATTATTCCAACAACCTTCAAACACCGTACTAACTTTCTCATGAAAGACATACGTTTTGTAATCAGCTCTCATGTCCACATTCAGTGATTTTGAACTATAGAACCGTGAATGTACAAACTACAGAAGGCTCATTATGCCTGCACTTGCTCTATGCCAGAGCAATCCAAAACTAACTGACTTTCCAACCCTGTCACAATGGTCTCCAACCTCCATGACCCCTCCACAACCCCTGAAGATGGATCAGAAGATACCAATGACCAGTAGGCACATTGTCTCGCACCTAACTTACCTCTGTACACTGTGATGTCTGCCACAAGTTAGGAATTTGTCCACCTTGCTTTTAAACGTTTGTGTTGAATCCACATATACTGCTGAAGCTGTTAAATCTGAAGGTTGAGCACAGGATACTTTAACTTATGTTCATTAATCGGAATATACCCTGTAATCCCTGTCTTTGCCCAGTGTCCTTTTTATAATTTCCCCTTCAAAATAATAACAATAATAATCCCTTTTAAATTACCTTGGGCGGGATTCTCCACTCCCGCGCCGAAGTGGCCGCGCCATCGTGAACGCCGTTGAGGTTCACGACGGTGCGATACGGCCCCGATCCCGACCGATTCAGGCCCTGACAATGGGCCAGGATCGGGGCCGCGTCATCTACACGCGCCAGGCCTTGTCGCCCGCGTAAAGGCGCCGCCGCATAGATGACGCAGCTGGCGCCGCATAACGGGCGTCATCCGCGCATGCGCGGGTTGGCCAGCGGACAGATCTTGTGGGGCCACGGAAGGAAGGAGGTCCTCCTTCAGAGAGGATGGCCCGACGATTGGTGGGCACCGATCGCGGGCCACCCCACATTTGAAGTACCCCCCGGTGCAGGATCCTCCCTCACCCCCCGCAGGCTGCCCCCCCAGCGTTCACGCACCGTTCACGACGGCAGCAAGCAGGTGTGGACGGTGCCGGAGGGAACCTGCCGTTTTGGCCTGGCCGCTCGGCCCATCCGGGCCTGAGAATAGCGGGGGTGCCGGAGAATCGCCATTTTGGGTGTCTCCAACGATTCTCCGGCCTACGGTCCGTGGAACTTAACCGGGCCGTTCCCGCCGCTTAGGAGAATCGCGGGAGGGCGTCGGACCGGCGTCCTGGGAAATATTGGCGGCCCAGGCGATTCTCCCAACCGGCGCGGGAGTGGAGAATCTCGCCCCTTATGTCTCGCAATGTGCAGAACCTCTCAATTACTTGCATTTGCAAATGCATAGAAAACGCATTTAGGGATGGAATCAGTCACTGTAATCTGGTTTGTAAAGGGCGAGCGCAAGTCATTAGTTAATTGATTTAAATGGATGGGCTGTGAACCAGTGCCTCAATTAATTACATTGCATTTCTTAATCCAACCTGCAACCTTGCTCTGTGTCGTGTATTGTGTTAAGTAGTTATCGATCCAGTGATAGCTAGAATTCTACATAGATTAATTTGGTAATTGATTTTTCAGAGTGCCACAAGAAGCAAAGCAAGCAGCTGATGTTACTAGTCTCATCCAGTACATCTGGTCTTTGTAAATTATTAAACTAAAACTGTACCTACCGAATAACCTCAGTAATAATTCCAAAAGGATATTTGCTGAATGATTTTTTAGCAAATTAATATATACTGAAGAAAAATGTTGTTCCTAATCTTTATTGGTATTAAAACTTCATGCATTTTCAACAACATAATACTTGAATTCAAATGACTTAGTTTAGTGAATGATGGTATCTTCCCTGGGACTGGGTGTTTGGGAATGAAATAACAGGCTTTTATTGTGTGGGGGGTCCCGGTCGGGTGAGCAGCCGATCGGGGGCACTATTTCCGTGGTCCAGGTCCGCGGGTTGAGTCCGCCATGGAGCACAGCGCGGCTGCTGGAGTCCGCCGCCGTGCGCATGCGCGACCTCTGACCCGGAAGCCTGGGGGACCGTATCAGCAGCTGGAGCTGCGAGCTCCACGGCAGCTGCCTGCTATCCCCCTGCAAGAATGTGAATCAGTTTTCCTGGCGTAAAAGACCACAGTTTTCACGACAGCAGGGGAACAGAGAATCCAGCCCCTTGTCTAAACTCCAGTACTGGATGGACAGACATTTTTCCCAACTAAGTATTGGAAAGATCAAAGACATCGAGCCTGAACTTGCGGAGTGACAATCAGAGTTTGATTGCCACACCTCTACTACTTTCTTACATAGAAATCTTCTTGTAACATCTTGCACGATCTTCTGACTCAAGCCGGCCAAGGACTGTGTGTTGCAATGTGCTCCTGAGGACTTTAGTTGTGCTGCTGAATCAGATGTAATGCAGCCAACGCCACCGCGCCCCCCCTCCCCTCCCCCATCCTGTTTTATTAACAGCACTGGCTTCCATAAATCAGGTAAGTTTAATGGTCCTGTCACTTGCAAGCCAAGGAGAAAAGGAGAAGATAGGTTTGTCAGGTCAGTGGTTAGAATTTGGTGGGGGTGTTGTGAGGTCCAGATAATCGTGGAGAGGTAAGGACTTCTGTTTATGGTGAAGGGCTGGGGAAGAAAGAGCTCTATGGGGGAACGAGTCCTGTGAGGAGTGATACTCGGGGTTTGGGGGTAATTTTTGTCTTGGGGAATGGAGTCCTGCCATGTGGGGCTGTAAAATAGCCCACCGCTTGTTGGAATTCTACCTGGCACAAAGGAAGATGGTTGTGGTGGTTGGAGGTTAAAAAACACAGCTCCAGGACATCACTGCAGGAGTTCCTCAGGGTAGTGCCCTAGACCCAACCATCTTCAGCTGCTTTATCAATGACCTCCCTTCCATTGTAAGGCCAGAAGTGGCAATATTCGCTGATGACTGCACAATGTTGAGCACCATTTGCGACGCCTCAGATACTGAAGCAGTTGGTGCCCAAATGTCGCAAGACCTGGTGGACAATATCCATTCCTGGGCTGACAAGTGGCAAGTAACATTTGTGCCGGACAAGTGCCAGGCAATGACCATCTCCAATAAGTGAGAATCTAACCATTACCCCTTGACATTCATGACCAGAAACTTCACTGGACTGGCCATATAAATACTGTGGCTACAAGTGCAGGTCGAAGGCTGGGAATCCTGTGTTGAGTAACTCACCTCCTGACTCCCCAAAGCCTGTCCATCATCTACAAGGCACAAGTCAGGAATGTGATGGAATACTCTCCACTTGCCTGGGTGAGTGCAGCTCCAACATTCCTCAAGAAACTTGACACCACTGAGAACGAAACAGCCCATTTGATTGGTACCCCTTTCACAAACATTCCCTCCCTACACTACCGACCCACAGTAGCAGCAAATGTACCACCTGCACGATGCACTGCAGGAACTCACCAAGGCACCTTCCAAATCCACAACCACTACCATCTGGAAAGATAAGAGCAGCAGATAACCAAGAACATCACCACTGGGAAGTTCCCCTCCAAGTTATCCATCATCCTGACTTGGAAAGATATTGGACTGGATTCTCCGGTCCACCAGCCATGTGTTCCTCGGTGGTGCTGCCTTTCCAGCAGCGGTGTTCTCCATTCCCGCCACCAGCCAATGGGATTTCCCATTGTGGCCACCCCATTCAGCTGGGAAACCTGCGAGCGTGGGTGTGCTGTCAGCGCAACAGAGAATCCTGCCAACGGAGTATCCCGCCCATTGCCTTTCCTTCACTGTCGTTGGGCCAAAATCCTGGAATTTCCTCCCAAGCAGCACTGTGGGGGTACCTATATCTCAGGGACTACAACAGTTCAAGAAGGCAACTCACCACTACCTTCTCAAGGGAAATTAGGGATGGGCAATGTATGCTTGCCTAGCCAGCAATGCCCACATCCTGTAAATTAATTAAAAAAACACAAAAGCTACAATTGGTTTTAATTTTTCTAATATTTTTCTGGCTAATTGTTGACAAACCCGGAACTTTGCGAAATTGGTGATTTCAATCACATTTTCAGATGGTTCCCAATGCAGGGCAATTTCCCATTGGACGTTTCCACTTCCTGGACAATTGTTGTGCAATCCTTACCGGGAATTTCTGTGGAGGAGGGAGATCTCTTCTCACACATCTGTTTGTGGTGTCCCCCCCCCCCCCCCCCCCCCCCCCCCGTTACAGAACCCTGGAGTTCAGAAGTTACGTCTACAGTACGCAGCACAAACTCCATTCCCTTGCTACTAAGTCAACCTCTCTCCCTGGCAACCACCTGAGGATAAAGCAGACCTTTTGCAATCTTGATGTTACATTTGACGGGAGAGAGCTTCTGGCCATATATCCGCACCATTGCAAAGGCTGCATGTTTCCATCGCCATAATATTGCCCACCACTGGCTCGCCTCAGCTCATTTGCTGCTGAAAACCTTCATCAAAGCCTTTTTTCTCTCAAAAACTACAACCTTCTGAGATACTTGTGCCCTTCCAATTCTGACTTGTTTCACATCCCCAGTTTTAATCACTCCACCATTGATCTTCATGCCTTCAGTGGTCTTGGCCCCAAGCTTTGGAATTGTGTCCCTAAACGTCTCTGCCTGTATACCTCTCTTTCCTCCTTGGAACTACCTTTTTAACCAAGCATTTGGTCACCCGTACACCTATCATCTTCTGCAGCACGGTGTCAAAATGTACTTGATAATACGCCAATGAAGCACCTTTAGACTTCTTTTAAAACATCAATGACACTATATATTTAACTGCAAGTTGGTATTGTAAATATGTAGATATGACCCTTTAGAATGTTTCTTCCGAGATTCCTTTGGTCTTCAATCGTTAGTTACACAGGAAGATTGGGACAACTTTCCAGAAAATCTTGCCTACCTCTGAAGATAAGACAAAGTCTAGCTAGCTTATCAGATGACATAGAAGCATCGAAAATAGGAGCAGGAGGAGGCCATTCGGCCCTTCATTATGATCATGGCTGATCATCCAACAATAATAATAATCAGTTACTGTCAAAGTAGGTTTCAATGAAGTTACTGTGAAAAGCCCCTAGTCGCCACATTCCGGCGCCTGTTCGGGGAGGCCGGTACGGGAATTGAACCGCGCTGCTGGCATTGTTCTGCATTGTAAGCCAGCTATTTAGCCCATTGTGCTAAACCAGCCCCTAGCGATCTGGATGGGAGGAGATATTGATTCTGACAGTGTGAGGGAATTAAAATGATATCAGTAAATATGATTGGCAACTTACGATTCTTGGCATTTCAACTCCTCCGCACAGCTATTAATTACAGAATGAAAAGTAAAATGTGCAAGTAAGATTTCACTTAATTAATTAATTTTGATTTTAAAGGATCTCAATGATAATGTTACTGATGTTAAGGACTGTGCATAATCAATATTATCTAAATTGTATACAATTCAATTATAAAAAATCTATATCCTCACCTCTAGTCATTGCTTTTGAGAGGCAAAACAACTGTGAACAAAATTTCATCCAGGGGAATATAGAAAGTCAGAGAGATCTGGGAGTGCACGGGGAGAATTAAATTCCGCTCATGGTTTATTCTTCCTTCAGAGATTATACATAATATGAAAATAAGCTCATGGATAGAATCCTTTTTGTGCAGAACACCTGTTCTTTCTGACATGGCATGCTTCTTAAACTCCTTTCCTGACAAAGTCAAGTGGCAAGTCCTAAATGAATTTGGGACCTGGTATATCTGGATTTCGGTCCTCTGAGTTTTTCTGTCAGAATGTAGCGAGGGTTATAGTGGCAGTATCTTCGAATGGTTGAATTGTATGCCCCATACGAAAAGAATACTTCACCACTGAACCAAGAGGGCTATTATCACATCACTGCAAAGCTTATCATGGGCTCAGAGATTCATTGAATGGTTACAGCACAGAAGGTGGCTAGCTACAACATTATACCTCGCCGTGACGGTGGCCTTCTTGCCCTCCCTTGGCACTGCATGGATACCCGCTCCCAGTGGCCATCAAGGCTCAGCACAGTGGGCTATACAGCTGGCTGGTAATGCAGAACAAGGCCAGCAGCGCGGGTTCAATTCCCGTACTGGCCTCCCTGAACAGGCACCGCAATTTGGCGACTGGGCGCTTTTCACAGTAACTTCATTGAAGCCTACTTGTGACAATAAGCTATTATTATTATTATCTCAGTCCCTCTCCCCTTCACACCTACCGTCCCTTTCACCCCCTCCCCCCACCCGATCCATCTCTTTCTCCCCCCCAACCATTCCCTGACACTCCCCCCCCTCCAATCGCCCTGTTCCACCCTCTCAGGGTCTGTGTTACATCACTCCAGGGTGATGGGCCTGTGCTGGCACTATACAGCGGGTCACTATACAAGGCAGGAGGGTGATGATAACCCGCTGTGAGGTAAGCTCAGGTGCTCTTCAATCTATGCCATAGTCTGACTCCTGTCTGTCTGCTGACAGAGGGCTTACACCCATCACCTGCACATGGTATGCCTTGAGGGGTGGGGGGATAGATCTAGGACTACCATGCCTGGGGGTGCTGGGGCCTGGGGAGGGCAGAGGGCAAATAGGGGAGGAGGAATGCAGGCTGGCCCGCAGTGCTGAATAACGTGACTGAAGCTTCGCAAGTCTCTCGTGTAACGTGTTTTCAGGGTGTATTATCGTAACCCTAACTGTTGCTAGCTACCAATGTCTGTCTGCTGATGGCGTGCTAATACCCATCACCTACACATGGTATGCCTTGAGGGGGGGCATAGATCTAGGACCACCGTGCCCAGGGGGCAAGGGCAGGGGCCAGGGGAGGGTGAAGGGTGAGGGCTGCATGCTGGCCCACGATGTGAAATAATGTGATGGATGCCTCACATGCCTCGGGTGTAATATGTTTTGATGATCGCGATCCTAACTATCCCAAGCCTCCAATGGTGCCGCCCCCTTCTCCCCTTGTGGTCTCAGTGATCCCCAATCTTCTTAGCCTTCTGTGCTCTCCCGCTACGTCTAGCTTTGTTCACACATCAGAGGTGGAAGCAGCCTGCTGTTTACTGGCGGTCTTTGATGCCCCTGACAATCGTCGTCTGGAGAGCCTGGGGCCTCAGGGCCCGGACCGACCTGCCGGTGGTACATGCCTGTCGTGACACCCTGTTCCGCTAGCTGACCCCGAGACAGCCCATTGTCAGGAAGAGGTGAGGGGTCTCAGGAGAGCTGGTGACCGTCCTTGGCTCCCTGTAGGGAGGCTTTGGGTCGGCCTCGAGTGCTCCCTCCTCCTGGTCAGTGCCCGTAGAGCCCTGGGGGTCACCTTGGGATGATGGGACAGCTGGATTGAGCTCCAGAGGCCCCTGCATCATCCAAGAGCTTCCCATTGTCTGCACCATGGTGCTAATGCACTCAGTGGTGTCTATCTGTGACCAGGTCACGCTCTGCAGTGCCTCATCAATATCCACCTGCTTCTGGTACATACTCTGCAGTGCCCCGGCGATTCCCACCTGAAACTGGGACATACTCTTTAACGCCCTGGCATGGTCCACTTGTGACTGGATCACAGCCCCCAACGACTGGGAAATGCTCTGGAGTGCCTCGGCAATGCCCACCTTACCTGCGCCATGCAGCGCAGCACCTCGGCAAGGTTGACTTGCATCAGGGACACGTTCCCCAGCGACAAGAGACATGCAGTCGTGGCACTAAGCCATGACCATCATTGACTGAGCAACCTTGGATACCACCACCACTGATACTGTGCTGCAGGCTTTCCACTGAAGTCAACACCCTAGTAATGTTAGCCTCGGTGCCACGCATTACTGATACAATCTCCTGTGACCATAGCTGTTGGGACTCCTCCAATTGGTAATGGACCCTGTCATAATATCCACTCATGTATCTTATGAGATGCAGACAGGCAGTGATTGACACATAGGATGACCAGTAAACATACAACCCAGCACAGCCAATCACCAGACAGGACACTACCACTATAAAGCCAGAGGGCACTAGGTTTCCCGCTCTCTCGGGACCCAGCTACTGAGACAGTCAGAGTCCACGAGCTAGCAAGTGCAAACACCATGCAGTAGCCAGTGAGACTGGTCAGGCTACTACAAGGTCACTAGTCAGATCAGTATAGTGTCGACCCACAGCTAAAAATGTACAGCAGTTCATCTAGTTGAATAAAACAGTGTTGGATCTTCTCCTGTGTTAGACGTCTGTTTCTAACTTCCCTGCATCGAGTGCAGTCCACATCGAACCAACCTGCCGAACGCATCATGGTACCAGAGTGATTTTGATCTTGACGGACCCCCCTCGAGTCAATCAGCATTGACCAGCAAGCAGCCATCCAGCGAAATGCAAAACATCCAGCCTCCTTCGCAACTCCGCATCTCCGGCAACCTCGGTGCCAACTGGAAAATCTTCAAGCAAAAGTTCCTCTGGTACATCGAGGCCTCCGACCTCGAGGTAGCATCGGATGCCAGGAAGATCGCGCTATTTCTCTCCACTGCGGGGGACCACACCATCCATATCTACAATTCGCTTACGTTCGGCGACGGCGAAGACAAAACAAAATTCAAAACAGTCCTGCTGAAGTTTGACAGCCACTGCAACATTGAGGTGAATGAGAGCCTTTGAACGGTACATCTTCCAGCAGAGGCTTCAGGGTGAGGATGAACCTTTTCAGTCCTTCTTGACCCATCTCCGCATCCTAGCGCAGTCATGTAAATATGACTCGACGGCTGATGCCATGATCCGGGATCAGATCGTTTTCGGGGTCCACTCCGACTCCCTGCGGCAGCAGCTCCTGAAAGTCAAACAGTTGACCCTCTCCGTCGCTATCGAGACGTGCATTGTCCATGAGCATGCCAAGAATTGTTACTCCCACATCAGGGCGGCAGAAACTGCAAAGCTGGCCTCCCACAAGGCAGAAAGGGTGCAGGCCATTGCACAGATGCAGGGCCTGAGCATCGAGGAGAGTGGCCGTTTCGCGTGCTTTTATCGGAACCCTGCGCATGCGCGCCATGACCGAGTGGACGACGAGACCGAAAATCTGACTGCGCAGGCGCGTACCTCGGCCGACCACACTGCGCATGCGTGATGGCGCATGGATCGCGCTGACGTCAGCGTCATGACATGTCCGAATTTTGGCTCTGCCCATTTAAAGCGGCAATGTCCGGCAAAAGGACGCCGATGTCTCCAATGTAGCAAGCTTGGCCACTACGCAGCCCTCTGCAGATCCGCTCCACCGCTCAGCAGCCAGCGATCCCAGCTGCGGCGCAGAAGTGTCCGCTCAATACAACAAGGCATGCCAGATTCTGATCCCGACAGCCCAACGGACCCTGATGCTGAGTGCCTCAAGTCCCCATACTGGGTGGGCATCATAACCACACATGAGCTGGCCTCCACCACACCTGCGCAACACCTCTCGATCCTCAGTGTGGATCCCGACGACGAGTGGTGTGCTGTCCTCACAGTTAACAAGGCTCGCATCCGATTTAAACTGGACACCGGCGCATCAGCGAACCTCATCTCAAAATCCGACCTCGACACCATCCGGGCCCAACCAAACATTCTTCCACCGGCCTGCCGGCTCCTTGATTACAATGGCAATGATATAACTGCCAGTGGCTCGTGTCAACTAGGGGTATCCAACAAGGCGATCAAGGCAACGTTACGATTTGAAATCGTCAGGCCTGACAGGTCGTCCCTGCTCGGTGCTCGAGCCTGCAAGCTCCTGAACCTGGTTCAGCAAGTCCACACCATGTCATCGTCACCGGCGATGGCCTCGCCCGATGGAAATTTACAAGATGACATAGACGACATTATCACGCAGTACCACAGTGTATTTGATGGAATGGGCACACTCCCGTACTGATACAAAATACTGTTCAAGCCGCACGCCACCACTGTCATCCATGCAACACGCCGGGTGCCGGCGCCCCTCAAGGATCGTCTGAAAAAGCAACTACAGGACCTCCAAGACCAGGGCATCATCTCGAAGGTCACGGAGCCAACAGACTGAGTCAGCTCCATGGTCTGCGTAAAGAAGCCATCAGGGGAGCTCCGCATTTGCATTGATCCCAAGGATCTAAACCGCAACATCATGCGGGAGCACTACCCGATCCCGAAGTGTGAAGAGTTAACCAGTGAGATGGCTCATGCCAAATTCTTTACTAAGCTGGACGCCTCCCGGGGTTTTTGGTAAATACAGCTGGAAGCGTTCAGTCGCAAGCTGTGCACGTTCAACACCCCGTTCGGCCGCTACTGTTACAACCGCATGCCTTTCGGTATCATCTGCCTATGAAGTGTTTCATCGCATCATGGAGCAGATGATGGAGGGCATCAAGGGGGTACAAGTATACATGGACGACATGATCATCTGGTCCACAACACCCCAAGAACACATCGCTCGCCTCAAGCAGGTCTCCAGCTCAACAAGGCCAAGTGCTCATTTGGTCATTCTGATATAAAGTTTCTAGGCGACCACATCTCGCGGCAGGGTGTGCGGCCAGACGTCGACAAGGTCTTGGCAATCAACACTATGAAGACCCCAGAGGATAAGAAGGCGGTCCTCCTCTTCCTCGGGATGGTCAACTTACTCGGGAAATTCATTCCCAATATGGCATCCCACACCATGGCCCTCCGCCATCTCGTCAAGAAGTCAATGGAATTCCAGTGGCTGCCCACACATGAAGTGGAATGGCGTGAGCTGAAGGCAAAGTTCACCACAGCCCCAGTTCTAGCATTCTTCGACCCAACCAAGGTATCAACTGATGCAAGCCAGGACGGCATTGGGGCGGTGCTCCTCCAGCGAGATGACTCCTCGTCCTGGGCTCCAGTGGCATATGCCTCCAGGGCCATGATGCCCACTGAGCAATGGTATGCCCAGATCGAAAAGGAGTGTCTGGGTCTCCTGACAGGAATAGTCAAGTTTCATGACTACGTTTATGGCCTGCCGAAATTCACAGTGGAATCGGACCACAGGCCTTTAGTCCACGTAATCCAGAAGGATTTAAATGACATGACACCTCGGTACACCGAATTCTTCTTCGACTCCGCCGCTATGACTTCGAACTTGTCTGCACGCCAGGCAAAGAGCTGATCATTGCAGGTGTTCTATCCCGGTCCATCGCCACACCGTGTGAACAAGGTGACTTCATCTGCCACCTAGAAGCGCAAGTGTAATTGTGTGCCACCAACCTCCCAGCCTCTGACGAACTGGTGGTCCAAATTTGTGAGGAAATGGCCAAGGATCCTTTACTGCAGCGTGTGATGCAGCACCTTACCCATGGCTGGCAGAAGGGACAATGTCCCCAATTCTTTAATGTCAAAGACGAGCTGACAGTTGAGGAGAGAATCCTTCTGAAACTCGACAGGATTGTTATTCCTCAAAGTACGCAGGCTATAGTGCTGGGTCAACTCCACGACGGTCACCTTGGAGTCGAGAAATTCCGACGCAGACCTCGGGAGGCAGTTTACTGGCCGAGCATCAGCCAGGATATTACCAACACGATCCTCAACTGCCCCACCTGTCAGAAGTTTCAACCGGCTCAACCCAAGGAAACACTGCAACAGCATGAGATCGTGACCTCTCCGTGGTCCAAAATAGGTGTAGACCTTTTTCACGCCAAGGGGCGTGAATACGTACTCCTGGTCGACTACTTCTCCAGTTACCCAGAAGTGGTGAAACTGTCCGACCTCACGTCGAAGGCGGTCATCAAAGCCTGCAAAGAAACATTCGCCAGGCATGGGATACTGCTCACGATAATGAGCGACAACGGTCCATGCTTTTACAGCCAAGACTGGTCTGATTTTGCACAGTCCTACAACTTCCGGCACGTCACCTGCAGTCCCCACTACCCGCAATCAAACATGAAGGCCGAGAAAGGGGTCCATATTGTCAAGCGGTTGCTGTGCAAAGCTGCAGACTCAGGCTCCGACTTCAACCTGGCAATGCTGGCATACAGGGCAACCCCACTGTCCACTGGGTTGTCTCCAGCGCAGATGCTCATGAATTGCACTCTGAGGACCACAGTTCCAGCCATCCATGTTCCAGACCTTGACCACCTCACGGTACTACAAAAAGTGCAGCAGTCCCGGGCCCAACAGAAGGCCACATATGATGCTCATGCCACGGATTTACCTGCGCTGGCTCCAGCCGATCATGTTCGCGTCCAGTTGCCTGAGGGCAGTTGGTCAGCCACAGCTGTTGTTGTAAAACAAGTTGCCCCGAGGTCTTTCATGGTTCGCATGGCTGATGGCTCCCTGCTACGGTGCAACCGACGGTCATTGCGAAGAGTTCCACGTCCATCACCTGACCGCAGTGCTCCACCGGCTATCATGCTTCCTCCGGACGTACCCTGCCATGAGGCTACCGATCTGCCAGTGATCCTGCCGGCCCACGCGACCACCGCAATGGCAGCAAACCCACCTCTCCACGTGCAGGCGGCTCCTGATCCACCTCTGCGGCGATCAACAAGAATTCGTCGCCCACCACAAAGACTGAATCTGTAGACTTATCTTTCGTAAATTTTTGTGACTGAATCCATCGACTTAACTCTTGTAAATATTGCTTAGTTTGCCATGTATCTGCACTATCGACACTTTCGTTTGTTCAATCACCGTTTGTATATAGTCAGGCATATACATATATATATACACACCTTAGTATTTATTTAACTCAAAACAAAAAGGGGGGAGATGTCATAATATCCACTCATGTATATAATGAGATGTAGACAGGCAGTGATTGACACATAGGATGACCAGTAAAAATACAACACAGCACAGCCAATCACCAGACAGGACATTACCACTATAAAGCCAGAGGGCACTAGGTTACCCGCCCTCTCGGGACCCAGCTACTGAGACAGTCAGAGTCCATAAGCCAACAAGCACAAACACCATGCGGTAGCTAGTAAGTCTGATCAGGCTACTACAAGGTCACTAGTCAGATCAGTATAGCTGAATATGTACAGCAGTTTATCTAGTTGAATAAAACAGTGTTGGATCTTCTCCTGTGTTAGATGTCAGTTTCTAACTTCCCTGCATCGAGTGCAGATCTGCCTAACAAATCAGACCCATTGACATCCTCGCCTGAATCTCACGGCCGCACCCTATCGACTGAATCAGCTCCGGGTAAACCTGGTCCAGCATCTGACTCGGGGGGTCCTTGGATCCAGCAGACCTCCAACTGCTGTCTCCCCTGGATGTGCCTACCTCCACCTGATGTGCATCAGCATCTGTGTGCTGCTCACCAGATTATGTCCCAGAAGGCTGTCCATTACTTTCACCCACCGAGGTGTGTGTCTCTGTGCTGGTAGAGGGTGGGGATTACAGCTGTGACACCTCGACGGTGGCATCCTCAGAGCTCTTCTCCGGTGTTATCATAGGTGGGGGGGGGGGGGGGGCACCTGATTGGGCGGGTACCATCGGACAGAGATCCTGTGGGAGATTGAACCTGTGGTCAGTGAGAGGGAAGGATCTGTACATCTGTACATACATCTGCACATACACCAGGGACTACAGCACAGATATAACAGCCCCAGCATCATTAGAGGGCAGCATCAGAGACGGATATAAAGGGCCCAGCCCAAGGGAGGATCAGCCTCTTTCAGAAGCAGAAGACTAGTGAGCAGCAGCAGACAGAGACAGCTCAGCATAGGCAGCTTACCTTAGCTTCACTGGTCATACCTCATGACTGTATTATATCTAGTTAAGCTCTGGAAACAGAACGAACCCTCTGAATAAAGTATTTGTGTTAACTGGAAGTCTACAATCTTTATTCAGACTTAGAGAATAACATATGGTATCAGAAGTGATTTCAGAAACCTAGCTAGACACCAGCAAGAGAAGAAAAACTTAAACTGGATATTCGACTGTGGAAGACTTCGCAGCAAATGAATCCTCGAAGACTAACTAATTCGATGGAACTTGTTGGAACTCCATGGCAGCTGGAAACAACCGGTAATTTAAGTTATAACTGGAAAATGATTGAACAGCTGTTCCAAATATTTATCACAGCTAATGATTTAAGCACTGCCTCTGACGCAACGAAAATAGCCCTACTACTCTCAACAGGAGGACATGAAGCTAGAGAAATCTGTAATTGCTTTAATTACTTAGAAGGTGAGGAAAACACCAAAGTAGAAGTAATACTCAAAAAATTTGATGAACGCTCTAACAGTCAGTCTGGTGAGATGCTGGAAAGATTTAACTCTTGTCAGAGAAACGGAGGGCCCATCTCTGATTTTATTACAAATTTCAAGTTAATACCACAAGGCTGTGATTATGCTGATTTCAGAGACACTATGTTAAAGGATCAATTAATTTCTGGACTGTCTGATAAAAATTTGAGGGAAGAACTTTCACAAAATAAGTATCTAACTCTAGAAATTGCTGTACAAAAATGCCTTGCTTATGAACAAAAACAAAATCAATACTTTGACTCTCTACAAACACAGAAT
Organism: Scyliorhinus torazame; assembly: GCF_047496885.1. Lineage (NCBI taxonomy): Eukaryota > Metazoa > Chordata > Chondrichthyes > Carcharhiniformes > Scyliorhinidae > Scyliorhinus > Scyliorhinus torazame. The sequence goes on along the minus strand of NC_092707.1, from coordinate 327,904,309 downwards.
CATCATTTAGAAAACAAAATCGGTAAAAATGGCAAATTAACTTAACATGAGGCAGAGGCAGGGCTGAATTGGAGGAAGATAGAGGTTCTGAGCGGCAGCCATCTTGAGAAAGGAACCACACATGCGCAGTTGCGAAAAGAGCACACAGTATAGGAAACTCGGAGTGCGCATGGGCAATCGAGTCCTACGCATGACATCACGAGCGTCATGATGTCAGAGGACCAGGACCACGCCCACTTAAAAGGGAAATGCACAAAAATGAACAAAAAGAAATTTAAAGCTGCAAAACCCAATTTTCTTGCCTCAAAAGACAGAACAATGCCCGAACTTACACCAGCAGTTGAAAATAACTTTCACGAGGACTTCTGGTTGCGGCGATGCGGAGCTAAGCTGCACATTTCGGCAGCTCCCGCTAGAACGGACTTTTGGGCTCTCCGGAGGAGCCCCAACAGAACGTTTTTGATCTAATCCCATGTGGGAAGGTGAAGTAAGGTCCCCCTTCCATCGTGTATGGAGGGGACTAGCAGTGGAGGGACAAAAACAGAGGCTTTGGAGCAGCGGCAGAAACGAGGGGGAGAAAACAAGATGGCGGAGGGCGGAGATCAAGCAGCATGGGGGCCGGACCAACAGGAGTTTCTCAGGCGCTGCGTGGAGGAGCTTAAAAAGGAGGTGCTGGCGCCAATGCTGTTGGCGATCGAGGGGCTGAAGGCGACCCAGAAGGCCCAGGCGATAGAGCTCCGAGAGGTGAAAGAAAAAACTAATGAGAACGAGGACGAGATCTTGGACCTGGCGGTGAAGATGGAGGCGCACAAGGCGCTGCACGAGCGGTGGGCCGAGAGATTCAAAGACCTGGAGAACAGGTCGCGGAGGAAGAATCTCCGGATTCTGGGTCTCCCCGAAGGAGTGGAGGGGGCTGATGCTGGGGCGTATGTGAGCACGATGCTCCATTTGCTGATGGGTGCGGAGGCCTCTCCGAGCCCCCTGGAGCTAGAAGGGGCTCACCGGGTCCTGGCGAGGAGACCCAAGGCTAGTGAGCCACCAAGGGCGATCGTGGCGAGGCTCCATCATTTCGCGGACAGAGAGTGTCCTGAAATGGGCCAAGAAGGAGCGGAGCAGTAGATGGGAGAATGCGGTGATCCGAGTCTACCAGGACTGGAGCGCGGAGGTGGCAAAGAGGAGAGCTGGCTTCAATCGGGCCAAGGCGGTGCTGCTTAAAAAAAGGGTGAGATTCGGAATGCTGCAGCCAGCGCGACTGTGGGTCACTTATCAGGACCGACACCACTATTTCGAAACGCCAGAAGAGGCTTGGACCTTTATCCAAACGGAAAAATTGGACTTGAACTGAGGGGCTGTGGTAGTGGGAGAGATGTTGACTGTATACAGGGTTGTAAATATGGGTAATAAATATGGGTAAAGAATGTTTTACGGGTGGGACGATGGATGGGGATGGGGGAAGAGTGTTTGAAGGGGGGACAGTGGAGAATGTGGGCGTCGGTGCTGGAGGGAGGTGAGACTCGGGGATGGGGGAATTAGGATAAGGCCGCAACAGGAGCTGCGCCACAGGGGGCGGGCTGGCTTAGGAAAGCGCAGGCTTTTCCCCGCGCTAGGGAGGGGGGGGGATGGAGGAGTGCAAGGAGGAGGAGGGATTTCCACACCGGGGGGGGGTCAACGGGAAGGCGGGGGAAGCCAGGGTCAGCAGGAGTCAGCTGACTTACGGAAGTATTATGGGGGGAGCAAAAGAGCTAGATTTGGATCTAGCGGGGAGGGGGGGAGAGGGGGGGACAATAGGGTTGCTGCTGCAATGGCCGAGGGGGAACTGAAAATGGAAGAGGTGGTCGGGGCGGGGATTCCCCGTCTGGGGGACTGGAGGGTGCGGGAGACGCGGGCACGGGACTGGCCTAAAATAGGCGATGGCTAGTCGGCAGGGGGGTGGGTAGCCCCCCAATCCGGCTGATCACGTGGAATGTGAGAGGCCTAAATGGGCCGGTTAAGAAGGCCCGAGTGTTCGCGCACTTAAAGGGATTGAAGGCAGATGTGGTCATGCTTCAGGAGACACATCTGAAGGTGGCAGATCAGGTCTGGTTAAGAAAGGGATGGGTAGGACAGGTGGTCCATTTGGGGCTGGATGCGAAGAATAGAGGGGTGGCAATACTGGTGGGGAAGCGGGTGTCGTTTGAGGCCAAGAACATAGTGGTGGACAACGGAGGCCGATATGGTGAGTGGTAGATTGCAGGGGACGGGGGTGGTATTGGTAAATGTATACGCCCCGAATTGGAACGATGCTGGATTAATGAAACGTATGTTGGGGCGTATTCCGGACTTGGAGGTAGGAAGTTTGATAATGGGTGGGGACTTCAACACGGTGTTCGACCCAGCACTGGATCGCTCCAGATCCAGGACCGGAAAGAGGCCAGCTGCGGCCAAGGTGCTCAAGGGGTTTATGGACCAGATAGGGGGAGTAGATCCGTGGAGATTTGCCAGGCCTTTGGCTAGAGAATTCTCTTTTTTCTCCCATGTACACAAGGCCTACTCCCGGATAGATTTTTTTGTTCTGGGCAGGGCATTGATCTCGAAAGTGGAGGGGATGGAGTATTCGGCCATAGCCATTTCAGACCATGCCCCGCACTGGGTGAAATTAGAGCTGGGGGAGGAGAGGGACCAACGCCCGCTGTGGCGGTTGGATGTGGGACTGTTGGCAGACGAGGAAGTGTGCGGGAGGATGCGGGGATGTATTGAAAGGTATCTGGAGGCCAACGACAACGGGGAGGTGCAGGTGGGAGTAGTATGGGAGGCGCTGAAAGCGGTGGTTAGGGGAGAGTTAATCGCCATCAGGGCTCATTGGGAGAAGAGAGAGGGCAGGGAAAGGGAGAGGTTAGTGGGGGAGATTTTAAGAGTGGACAGGAGATATGCAGAGGCCCCTGATGAGGGACTACTCAGGGAGAGGCGAAGTCTCCAGACAGAGTTTGACCTGTTGACCACAGGGAAGGCAGAGGCACAGTGGAGGAAGGCACAGTGGGCGATGTATGAATATGGGGAGAAGGCGAGCCGGATGCTGGCACATCAGCTCCGTAAGAGGATGGCAGAGAGGGAAATAGGTGGAGTCGAGGATGGAAGGGGAACTACGGTGCGGAATGCGGTGAAAGTGAATGAGGCATTCAAGGCCTTCTACGAGGAGCTGTATAGGTCCCAGCCCCCAGGGGGAAAAGAGGGGACGCGACGATTCTTGGACCAACTGAGGTTCCCGAGGGTGGAGGAGCAGGAGGTGGCTGGTTTGGGGGCACCAATTGGGGTGGAGGAGCTGGTTAAAGTACTGGGGAGGATGCAGGCAGGGAAGGCCCCGGGAAGGATGGGTTCCCGGTGGAGTTCTATAGAAAGTATGTAGACCTGTTAGCCCCGTTGCTGGTAAGGACTTTCAATGAGGCAAGGGAGGGGGGGACCCTGCCCCCGACAATGTCGGAGGCGACGATCTCTTTGATCCTGAAGCGGGATAAGGACCCACTGCAATGCGGGTCGTATAGGCCGATCTTGCTCCTCAACGTAGATGCTAAGTTGCTGGCAAAAGTGTTAGCTACGAGGTTTGAGGACTGTGTCCCGGGGGTGATTCACGAGGACCAGACGGGATTTGTAAAGGGCAGGCAGCTAAATTCCAATGTGCGGAGGCTACTGAATGTGATTATGATGCCATCGGTGGAGGGAGAGGCAGAGGTAGTGGCAGCTATGGACGCGGAGAAGGCCTTTGACCGAGTAGAGTGGGAGTATCTCTGGGAAGTGTTGAGGAGGTTTGGGTTCGGGGGGAGGGTTTATTAGTTGGGTTAAGCTCCTGTATAGAGCCCCGGTGGAGAGTGTGGTCACGAACCGGCGGAGGTCGGAGTATTTCCGGCTGTATCGAGGGACGAGGCAGGGGTGCCCCCTGTCCCCCCTGTTGTTTGCATCAGCAATTGAACCTTTGGCAATGGCGTTAAGGGAGTCGGGGAAATGGAGGGGGTGGTCCGAGGGGGAGAGGAGCATCGAGTGTCGCTGTACGCAGATGACCTGTTGCTGTATGTGGCGGATCCAGTGGAGAAGATGGTTGAGGTCATGCAGATCCTAAGGGAGTTTGAGGACTTCTCGGGCTATAAGCTCAATGTGGGAAAGAGTGAGCTCTTTGTGGTGCATCCGGGGATCAGGGAAGAGGGGTAGACGACCTACCGTTGAGGAGGGCGGAGCGGAGCTTTCGATACTTGGGGATCCAGGTAGCTAGGAGCTGGGGGGCACTGCACAAACTTAATTTGACGCAGCTGGTGGAACAGATGGAGGAGGACTTTAAAAGGTGGGACATGTTGCCACTCTCGCCAGCAGGCAGGGTACAGTCGATTAAAATGGTGGTCCTCCCGAGGTTTCTTTTTGTATTCCAATGCCTCCCAATTGTGATTACCAAGGCCTTTTTTAAGAGGGTAAGCAGGAGCATTATGGGATTTGTGTGGGCGAGCAAGATCCCGAGGGTAAAGAGGGGGTTCCTGGAGGGTAGTAGAGATAGAGGAGGGCTGGCGTTGCCGAATCTGGGTGGCTACTACTGGGCAGCCAACGTGGCGATGATCCGAAAATGGGTGATGGAGGGAGAGGGGGCGGCATGGAAGAGGATGGAGATGGCGTCCTGCAAAGGAACGAGCCTGGAGGCGCTGGTGACGGCACCGCTGCCGCTCTCACCGACAAGGTACACCACGAGTCCGGTGGTGGCGGCAACGCTAAAGATCTGGGGGCAGTGGAGACGACATAGGGGCGCGCTGGGAGCCTTGGTGTGGTCCCCGATCAGAGATAACCATCGGTTTGTCCCACGAAGGATGGACGGGGGGTTTCAGAGCTGGTATCGGGCAGGGATTAGAAGAATGGGGGACCTGTTCATCGATGGGACGTTTGCGAGCCTAGGGGCGCTGGAGGAGAAATTTGGACTACCCCCGAGAAATGCCTTCAGGTACATGCAAGTGAGGGCATTTGTGAGGCGGCAGGTGAGGGAATTCCCGCTGCTCCCGGCACAGGGGATTCAAGACAGGGTGATTTTGGGCGTATGGGTCGGAGAGGGCAAGGTGTCGGCGATATACCAGGAGATGAAAGAAGAGGGGGAGGCTTTGGTAGAGGAGCTGAAGGGTAAATGGGAGGAGGAGCTGGGGGAGGAGATTGAGGAGGGTCTATGGGCTGATGCCCTAAGTAGGGTTAATTCCTCTTCCTCGTGTGCCAGGCTTAGCCTGATACAGTTTAAGGTTGTTCACAGTGCGCATATGACGGGGGCGAGGCTGAGTAGGTTCTTTGGGGTGGAGGACAGATGTGGGAGGTGCTCAGGAAGCCCGGTGAACCATGTCCATATGTTTTGGTCATGCCTGGCACTGGATGGGTTCTGGAGGGGAGTTGCGAGAACAGTATGTAAGGTGGTGAAAGACATCAATGATGATTCAAGTGAACCAGAACTCTAGAAGAGGAGTACCAAGGAAGCAAAGAAGAGGAATTGAATCCACCACAAATGACTGATGTCACCAACATCAATGCAACATCAGATCATTCTCACAATTCTCAAGAAGAAACGCTCAATGTAGCAGATACCACAAAGGACACTGACACCAATAACTGTGACAATGACTCAAATCATCCACATGGCACATTCGTTGAGCGCAACAAGAACAAAAACGACAAGAAGCACAGCAGAAACAAGAACAACAGCAACAACAAAAACAACATGCAGCGCAACAAGAACGACAAAAGCAACAAGAAGCATCCCAGAAACAACAAGCACGACAAGAAAAAGAACAAGAATAAAAGCAAAAACAATGAAAACAGAATCAACAAGCACGACAAAAAGAACAAGAACGGCAACGAAAACAACCAAGACAGAAACGACAGAAACAACAACAATGAAACAAAGACCTGTACAACATGGTACAACTCAGCACGCGAAGGACAATGCTACAGCACACTGCGAAACAATGACAAGACTACAAACATGCCATGGCATGATAAAGAATCTCAGGAATTCACATATGCTCCAGAACAAACAAGCAAAACAGCTTTCACGAACGATGACATACAGAATCAATACCACAAATACAGAATCGCTACCCACAATCAAATGGAACAGGAGAAGAAGGTGTCCACATCATTAAACAACTCATCAGCAAGTCACGTTCCGACATCAACCTAGCTCTGTTATCGTACCGAGCAATCCCATTGAGCTCAGGACTGTCGCCACGCAAATGCTCTTCGGCAGAGACATCCGGACAACCCTACTGGCAATGCAATTCCGAGACCCCGGCAACGCATTGGTTCTCGACAAAATGCGGGCACTCCGCTCCAAACAAAAACGATACTACGATCAACATGCAATCCCACTCAAGCCACTGACAATAGGTGACATCGTCAGAATCAGGGACCCAGAAGGCGGATGGTCTGAGCCAGCCACCCACGGTGATCAGGCAGGAGCCACCGCAGTCCTACATTGTCAAATCGTCTGTGGGAGTACCTTTTCGCCATAACCACCAGGATCTATTAGAGATTCGACCTACAACGCCAGTATTTCCCACACTGGACTTGACCGAGTCCCTTTATCCACAGGACGTTCCTCGCCACACAACGCCAGACAGTACTCTTGATGACATCAAACCATCATCCCTTCTACCACCGTTAAAATGCTCCAGCAGATGCCGTAAGGCACCCGATCGGCCAGATTTGTAACGACACTTCAATACACGCACAAGACGAATATGGACATTTCTCACGATGGACTCATAGCACAGTTAATTGTTTCTGTATTAATTTTATCATTTTCACAGTGTGCAGATTTGCGTATTCTCACCACTTGTTATGTACAGTTTTCTTGAGGCCAGTCTAGAAAACATGTCATATAAAAGGGGGGGGGGGGGGATGTAGTCATCTGTACATCTGTACATACATCTGCACATACACCAGGGACTACAACACAGATATAACAGCCCCAGCATCATTAGAGGGCAGCATCAGAGACGGGTATAAAGGGTCCAGCCCGAGGGAGGATCTGCCTCTTTCAGAAGCAGAAGGCTAGTGAGCAGCAGCAGACAGAGACAGCTCAGCATAGGCAGCTTACCTTAGCTTCACTGGTCATACCTCATGACTGTATTATATCTAGTTAAGCTCTGGAAACAGAACGAACCCACTGAATAAAGTATTTGTGTTAACTGGAAGTCTACAATCTTTATTCAGGCTTAGAGAATAACATAGTAACCCCCAGGGTCCATTCCTTGGAGTGGGTGACAACTCTGATAACTGATACCCCTTCGCCTGTCAGGGCGCTTTCCTGTCTGTTTAGGGGCATCTTCTCCTGCAGGGACTGAGAGTGGGCATCATGAACTGCAAGCCTCATGTATCATGGGAGGGGGTATGATGGAGGACAGGCCAGGGCACCACTACTGTGCATGGGTGGGGTGTGCACTCGGGTGCCAGAATGTCCTGGGGCACAGGTGTGGCATTGTGCTGAGGGGGGGTGGAGCGGTGCCAACTGCAGGGTCATGGGGGTGGCGTCGCGGGAGTGTGGCAGGTGGAACCGGTGCCAGGGGGCTGAAGCCAACTCATCCGTATGGCCTGGTGGAGGTTACTGAGCTTCTTGTGGCACTGGGTGACGGTCCTCCTCCCCACTCCCCACGCTGACGGCCTTGCCACTGTCTCCCTGGCGGCAAAGGTGCCCTGTAGCTGAACCCCCCAACCCACTCGGGGGAGCAGGCTATCCCCTCTGGACTGCACCGTGTCCAACAGTCTGGCCAGGTCTACATCTCCGAATTGTGGTGTTATGGGCGAGGCGTTTTCAGAGCCCCAAAATGTATCATGGAGTTCAACCAACCTCTCCCTTTAATGGATTTGTTGCTTTTCCGAGCACGCGGCTTTTTCCCTAGGCGTGGGATTACAATTATGGACACGTGGGTTTTTTAAACACAATACACTGTTTATTCCATGAACTCAACTGAACATCTTAAATAAACATTGGATTGCTTAACACCCCTTACTTCAAAGATAACTCAGAAAATATTGCAACAGTAAATAACTCCTTAAAATGTTCCTTCAAACTTTCAAGAGACGTAACACCTTTAAACAGTATCACATCAGGTTAAAGGATATATATATTTTCTGTAGAATGGCAGAGATATATTATCTTGGGTGACTTCAGCTCCAGCACCTTGCTTTCTTCATGCAGCTCTCTGGAAACCCACAGACACACACAAACTGCTTTTTCCAACTGGCTTTCTCCCTCCAAGCAACTCACAGCAAACCAGAACTTCTCAAGCTGCTGTTTCAAACTGGCTTTCTCCTTTTTAATCAGCTCACAGCAAAACAGCCAGGCACTTTTAAACTGCTCTCAGCAAAACCAGTCAGGCATTTTTCAAAACTGAAACTTCAAAATGGCTGAACTGAGCTGAGCTCCACCCACTCTATGACATCACTGTTTTCTTAAAGGTACATTGCTTAAACATCCAGTTCTTAAAGGCACTCTCGCATGACAGTGGGGCTCCCCCTTGTTCGTGGGGAGCTGCCGAGTGGGGTCGAGGCGAATCAGCTGGCAGGACAGTCTGTTCCCGCGTGAAGCCCATGGGGCTTCATTAAGTGCCCTAAATAACATTTGGCACCAGTGATGGCCTTGCTGGGTCGGCTGTAGGGAAACACCTAGCTGCTCCTGCTCGCTACCACACTCAGAAACCTTTATGCTAGTTCGTGCCCCATGTTTTCCTTCAAGCCTGGATGGTTTGCTGACAGAATTGACTGTCATGAATTTCTTCTTTGCATTTTGTAAACAAATAAAAATTCTCCTAAATCTACACAATTCTCCTTTTCATTGTATCTGTCCCCACCACACTCTCTGGCAGTGCATTTCCAGATCCTAACCATTTACTGCATCAACAAGCTTTTCTCTCATGCCATCATTTCCTTTGCCAATCACCTTACATCTCTGTGCCCTCTGAAGATTGATGCTTCCACCAACAGAAATCATTTTGATCCTTCTACCTATCTGTCCAGACCCGTTGAATACCTCTGTCACACCTCCTCTCAACCTTCCCTTCTCCCAAGAAGAACAGCTCCTGCTTTTCCAGTCTAAGTATCTGAAGTTCCTTATCCCTGGAACCATTCTCATGAATCTTTTCTACACTCTCTCTAATGCCTTCACCCTTCCAAAAATGTGGTGCCCAAAACTGGAGGCAATGCTCCCAGTTGTGGCCGAATCATTGTGTTATACATGTTTATCATAACTTCCTTGCTTTTGTAGTCTTATGCTTATATTTATAAAGCCCAAGATCCTGTATTTACTTAACTCCTCTCTCAACCTGCCCTGTCACCTTTAATAATTTGTGTGCATACACCTCCAGGTCCCTCTGCTCCTGCCCTCTTTTTAGAATTGTACGCTTTATTTTATATTGTTAATGCTAATATAAAGAGAGATTTCTGGACCGTGTTTGTTAGGGAGGAGGCAGACATAATGTAATGTTGTATTCTGTAAATAAATCTAGTGTTAAGTAAAAAGATTGTAGTCTGGTTCCCTATTTCACAATTTGGTTCAGGAGTTAACAGCATTGCCACTTCCTGTTCTTCCTTCCAAAATGAATCATTTCACACTTCTCTACATGAAATTACATCTGCCAATTATCTGCCCATTCCACCCACTTGTTTATGGCCTTTCAGAAGCTTTAAAAAAATCCTCCTCACAGTTCACAAGACTTCTAAGTTTCACATTATCTGCAAATTTTCAAATTGTGCCTTGCACAGCCAAGTCTAGGACATTAGTATACATCAAGATGAGCAGAAGTCCTGACACCGACTCCTGGGTATGCTTATTTACACCATACCAAATTTACACTGCATTTATGATGCCATTCTTTCATTTCACATTCAGATCCTGGAGGACAAAAGGTTCCACTGTTGCCTTATCCCATTACCTCAATGCAGTCTACACCTAGCAAGGACAGAAGAAGCTATCCGAAGACCATCAATTAGGGTATGATTAGAATGTAGTACTTCTAGTGTCAGAAGTTAGGGGTTGTTGCACAGTAGCCAGCCCAAGTACCTGGATCATTATATTTGCTATATTTTATGTATAGAAAGAGGCATATATCTGGTGGAGCTGTTGGAAAAGATCACTGAAGAGGAACTGCAGGAGGAGGTTCAGGAGCAGGGGAAGTAGAGGACACCATCTGTCAAAGCTATTTCCCAGCTTTTATGTCTGATTCCATTGGGTGGCAGTCTCACATTTTAAAAGCTTAAAGAAAGGGATTCCGAGAATTTAGCAGTATGGGTCTTAGGCGGGGAGAATCTCAGTAGGACCAGCGGCGGGTGGGAAGATTTAGGGTCAGGGGAGCATTGATGCCTTTGACATTTGCAAATTGCATTGAGATCATAGGATCCCCATTGGAATGCCTTTCTAATACCATCGGCAATGGCTTCAGGTGGATTGGCAGCCATAAGTAGCGCATTGCTATTTTTACAGTGTTCACAAGAACATTTTGCTACTACCACATACAGCATTACCTCATTACTGTCCTAAACCAAAATTGGCACTCAAATTCCCTGACTATGCAATAAATGAGAATCTCCAACACCTCTTTGCCCGTCCTCAGTGACTCTTCCAACAGCAAAATATTTTCATCTTACTTGTTTGGATGATAACTGGCAGTGCTGGAATCAATGGAATTAATTTCAGCACGTTCTATTACAGACAGACTATCCTTTCTGGAAAATTCCGCACAGGTGGTTATAGATTCAAATCAATCCCAATTTCTCTTTGTGAATTTCAGATCTCAGAGTCTGCAATGAAACTCTGCAACTGCTATTCCCAAAGTATTCATTTAGGAAATAATTAAATGTTTGAAAATCTGGTGCCTGTTACCATGGTGCTTTCCTTTCTGAGTTGGTATGTGGTGTATGTGACTAACTATCTGGTGCTTATTTGTATTTGAACCCCTGTGGTTGGAGCCTCTAAATGCCACCAGGATGCCTGGGCGGGATTTTCCCTTCTGGGGACTAAGCCAGCCTGAAAATGGATGAGAATTACTCCGGACAATTTCCTCGAAGGTCCGGGATGATTCTGTTTTTCAGGGGGCTAGCAGAGCCCCAGCGTGCATCCCGCAGCTCTGGCTGCCGGCAGGGCCCTACCAGCCAGACCGCACGGCCACGCATGCGCACGGTGGCCGCAAGCGAGTCCGTGCATTTGCGCGGCGGCCCACCTCGGCGCGGGTGCCCCGGACATGGCACTTCCTGCTTCTGCATTGCCCAGCACAGGACTTTCTCCTTCACGCTATACCTACAGAAACACAGAGTCACTACTCTTGGCGGCTCACTCGCCTTTGGTATAGGCCTCCATGACCGATGAGCTCGATCCAGTTCATATCGGGAGGGATCGTCCCCCTCCCCCAATAGCTTCGCCAACATCGTGGCAAAATTCTCCATCGACCTCGGGCCTTGCACCCCTTCGAGCGGACCCACAATCCTTATATTCTGTCGCTTGGATCTGTTTTCCAGGTCTTCCATTTTGGCTCGCAGACCCTTGTTGGTCTCTATCACCCTCCGCAACTCCTTCCCCATCGAGGTGAGTTGATCACTGTGCTTCGATAATGCCTCTTCTATTTCTTTCAGTGTCTCACCTTGCTCCCGCACCTCCGCCGCTGCGCTTGATACTGCCGTCCTCACTGGGGCAATCGCCTCCTCCACCAGCACTTTCAATGCCGCCCCAATCTCCTTCTTCATCGCTTCCATGTGTTTTGCGAACTGTTTTTCAAGTTCCACAGCCATCATCTTGGTAATTTCTTCTGCTGTGAGCGATGTGACCTCCCCAGGTGCTCCAGCCTCCGCTTTCCTTACAGTTCCTTCGCTGACCTTTTCACTCACCGGCGGGCTTCCGTTAACCCCGTTTTTCACAGCCGTTTTTCTCCCGAACATGGACATTTCTCCTCCCTGTGCCTTTTTACAGCCTTTTCAGCCACCGTTGCCCCCGGGACCGGGCGTTAAAACTCCAAAATTCCTATTCCCGAGCGGGAGCCCTCCAGTGTGCGGCTGCCTCCCGCCCGCTGTCACCGGGCAGATATAGAAAATGTCCTGGGACTGATGTGGCTCTTCATTGGTTTCAGCATTTTCTTATACTGGGCCTGCTTCAGTCAGTGACACATAAGGGCTGTATGGTAGCACAGTGGCTGGCACTGTTGCTTCACAATGCCAGGACCTGGGTTCAATTCCCGGCTTGCGTCACTGTCTGTGCGGAGTCTGCATGTTCTCCCTGTGTCTGCGTGGGATTCCTCCAGGTGCTCCAGTTACCTCCCACAGTCCAAAGATGTGCCGGTAAGGTGGGTTGGCCATTCTAAATTACCCTTAGTGTGCAAAAAGGTTAGGTGGGGTTACTGAGTTATGGGGGTAGGGTGGAGGTGTGAGCTTAAGTAGGGTGTTCTTTCCTAGGGTGGTGCAAACACGTGGGCCGAATGGCCTCCTCCTGCACTGTAAATTCTATGATTCTATCTGCTTATCTGACAATAAGCGATTATTATTATTGTGGGGCAACCTGGCACTGCCTGCTTTCTGTTCCTCCAAATTCATGGGGGATTTGTGTGGATGTGTTGGCATTGAGAGAGACAGCAAACAACTCACTGACAACTCTGTCCAGTCTATGCCAGAAGATTTTAGCAGGGGAATTCTTCTCTTCTGGGTTCAATCTGACATTCACCATCCCTGACCCATTTACCAAAATTAGGAAAAGCTCGAATTTGGATATTCCCTCTGGTCCAGGAAATGTGAAATAAGGCAGTAGTCCTGTGGAAGAAAATTAAAGTCCTAATGAAAATAGATGCAATCCTTGTAAGTGGGCAATAAGTTGTGAATATAAAACTACAATGACCGATAATCCTGTTATAACATAATAAAACTGTCATTTACACAAAACCCTCAATCCCCTCAACAACTGTGTAATCAATCCTTGCTGTGCACAGACCATTAGCCTTTGGAATTCAACCAAGCATTCAAAATGGCCTGAGCTATGTCAATTAAAGCATTACAACTCAATGCAACAAGCCCTTTTGAAATTAAAGCAATAGTTGGCTATGCTTTTCTAAGATACACATATGGATTCTCATTCAAAGGACTCTCGGAAAAGATATCTTTTTTTTCTAAGTTAAAGCAGTTTAGATATTAAACTCACTATTCAGTTCAATGACAGAAGAGTTCCATAGCACTCTTTTCTACAGTTTTGAATGCACAAGGGTATTCTTTTTCAATTGGGAAAAGTACTCATCATCTCAACACACACAATTCTGGTCAATACAGTCAACTTACCTTTCCAGAACAGGCTCCAATAGTTAAAAATACAACAAACATATCAGGCAGCTTCTAATAATGACATTTAAAATTGTCAAATGTTTTAACCGTAGCTGTCAGAATGTTACAGACTCCTCATAAGGCCTCCCCAAAGATTTAGAACATAGAACAAAGAACATTACAGCGCAGTACAGGCCCTTCGGCCCTCAATGTTGCGCCGACCTGTGAAACCACTCTGAAGCCCATCTACACTATTCCCTTATCGTCCATATGTCTATCCAATGACCATTTGAATGTCCTTAGTGTTGGCGACTCCACTACTGTTGCAGGCAGGGCATTCCATGCCCTTACTACTCTCTGAGTAAAGAACCTACCTCTGACATCTGTCCTATATCTATCTCCTCTCGATTTAAAGCTATGTCCCCTCGTGCTAGACATCACCATCCGAGGAAAAAGGCTATCACTGTCCACCCTATCCAATCCTCTGATCATCTTGTATGCCTCAATTAAGTCACCCCTTAACCTTCTTCTCTCTAACGAAAACAGCAAGTCCCTCAGCCTTTCCTCATAAGATCTTCCCTCCATACCAGGCAACATTCTGGTAAATCTCCTCTGCACCCTTTCCAATGCTTCCACATCCTTCCTATAATGTGGCGACCAGAATTGCACGCAATACTCCAAATGCGGCCGCACCAGAGTTTTGTACAGCTGCAACATGACCTCATGGCTCCGAAACGCAATCCCTCTACCAATAAAAGCTAACACACCGTGCGCCTTCTTAACAACCCTCTCAACCTGGTTGGCAACTTTCAGGGATCTATGTACATGGACACCGAGATCTCTCTGCTCATCCACACTGCCAAGAATCTTACCATTAGCCCAGTACTCTGTCTTCCTGTTATTCCTTCCAAAATGAATCACCTCAAACTTTTCTGCATTAAACTCCATTTGCCACCTCTCAGCCCAGCGCTGCAGCTTATCTATGACCCTCTGTAACTTGTAACATCCTTCCGCACTGTCCAGAACTCCACCAACTTTAGTGTCATCTGCAAATTTACTCACCCATCCTTCTACGCCCTCCTCCAGGTCATTTATAAAAATGACAAACAGCAGTGGCCCCAAAACAGATCCTTGTGGTGCACCACTAGTAACTGGACTCCAGTCTGAACATTTCCCATCAACCACCACCCTTTGTCTTCTTCCAGCTAGCTAATTTCTGATCCAAACTGCTAAATCACTCTGAATCCCATGCCTCCGTATTTTCTGTAGTAGCCTACCATGGGAAACCTTATCAAACGCTTTACTTAAATCTATATACACCACATCAACTGCTTTACCCTCATCCACCTGTTTGGTCACCTTCTCAAGGAACTCAATAAGGTTTGTGAGGCACGACCTACCCTTCACAAAACCGTGTTGACTATCTCTAATCAAATTATTCCTTTCCAGATGATTATACATCCCTATCTCTTATAAACCTTTCCAAGATTTTGCCCACAACAGAAGTAAGGCTCACTGGTCTATAGTTACCGGGGTTGTCTCTACTCCCCTTCTTCAACAAGAGGACAACATTTGCTATCCTCCAGTCTTCTGCACTATTCCTGACGACAAAGATGACTTAAAGATCAAAGCCAAAGGCTTAGCAATCTCCTCCCTAGCTTCCCAGAGAATCCTAGGATAAATCCCATCCGGCCCACTTTCCAGAATTGCTAACACCTCCTCCTTATGAACCTCAAGATCCTTCTAGTCTAGTAGCCTGAACCTCAGTATTCTCCTCGACAACATTGTATTTTTCCTGTGTGAATACTGACGAAAAATATTCATTTAGCACCTCTCCTATCTCCTCAGACTCCACGCACAATTCACACTACTGTCCTTGACTGGCCCTACTCTTACCCTAGTCATTCTTTTATTCCTGACATGTCCTCTCTTACTGATGGTGTTACCAAATGCTTCTAAAACCCTCTCCACCTGATGAAAAAACCACAGGCTTTTACCTTCAAATTTCCTCTCGGCCTTCACAATGGGGATCCTGACGTCACAGGACTTAACATATTGTGACTCGACCGGATCCTTTTCCCTCCTCAGGGTAGATTATGCGCAACTCAATTGGAGGGTGATGTACCATCAATGACCACGAGGCGAAAATGGTGAAATTATTGAGGCTTTATTGCACTAGATGTTGAGCCTCCGGCAGCTGGAACCAGAATGGTAGCAGCGCAGGAGAGCATACACTTTTATACAGTGCCTGCTGGGAGGAGCCAGCAGGCTGGGATTTACTGTGTTAACTGTAGTATAGTGGCAGTACCGTAATACACATAGTGTGTGACCAGTGATGTTCACCCCGGGCATTAAAAAAAAGTCCAGCAGGGGTGAAAAAACAACGTTACAGATTGAGTCAGTCGGGGGCTTTGACCCTCTGCCACGATCGCCTTGGTCCCGGTTGTGGTGTGGGCGCCGATGTGGGTACCTGCGACTCTGGGAGCGTGTTGTCCTCTCCTTCTTCACCCAGTAATGGATCCGGTGAGGGGACGGATGCTGCTGGGTGGGTGCTGCGGTGAGGGTCGCTGGTGGGAGGGTGAACGGCGCATGGGCGTGGGAGGCAACCAGAGGGGAGGGGATGGTACCAGGTTGGGGGTGGTGATGGTTGTGGGTGGGGACTGGAGGGAGACTGTGTCCAGTCGCCCGACATGGTGTGCCACGTAGGCATATTGTGGATTTGCATGGAGGAGGTGGACTTTTTCGACAAGAGGATCCGATTTATGACTCCTCGCATGCGTCCGGAGGAGAACGGGCCAAGGAATTGTCAGCCAGGTTGGGAGCGAGACCCCGGAGGTGGACTTCCTAGGGAAGGCAAACACACGTTCGTGAGGTGTCTCATTAGTAGTAGTGCACAGGAGCGACCGGATGGAGTGGAGCGCATCGGGGAGGACCTCCTGCCAGCGGTAGACAGGGAGATTCCTCGACTGAAGGGCCAGCAGGATGGCCTTCCAGACCGTCGCATTGTCCCTCTCTACCTGCCTGTTTCCCCGGGGGCAGTAGCTGGTCGTCCTGCTCGAGGCGATGCCCTTGCTGAGCAGGAACTGACATAGCTCATCACTCATAAAGGAGGATCGATCGCTATGGATGTAGGTGGGGGAAACCGAACAAGGTGAAGATGCTGTGTAGGGCCTTGACGACCATGGCAGATGTCATGTCGGGGCATGGGATGGCGAATGGGAAACGGGAGTACTCATCAATTATATTGAGAAAGTACACGTTGCGGTCAGTGGAGGGGCGGGGCCCTTTGAAGTCCATTCTGAGGCACTCAAAGGGGCGGGAGGCCTTCACCAGATGTGCTCTGACTGGCCGGTAGAAGGGCGGCTTTGGCGCAGACTTTGCCTTCTTTTCCCGCACCCTCCATGCCTCCGAAATTCGGCACTCCTATGTCGAAAAGGAGGCCCAAGCCATTGTGGAAGCTGTGCGATATTGGAGGCATTACCTTCTCGGCAGGAGATTCACTCTCCTCACTGACCAACGGTCGGTTTCCTTCATGTTTAATAATACACAGCAGGGCAAGATCAAAATGACAAGATCTTGAGGTGGAGGATCAAGCTCGCCACCCATAATTATGAGATCTTGTATTGCCCGAGGAAGCTCAACGAGCCCCCTGATGCCCTATCCCGTGGTACATGTGCCAGCGCACAAGTGGACCGACTCCGGGCTCTCCACTATGACCTCTGCCACCCGGGTGTCACCCGGTTCTTCCATTTCGTCAAGGCCCGCAACCTGCCCCACTCCATTGAGGAGGTCAGGACCGTCACCAGAGACTGCCTAGTCTGCGCAGAGTACAAGCCGCATTTCTACCGGCCAGTTAGAGCGCACCTGGTGAAGGCCTCCCGCTCCTTTGAACGCCTCAGCGTGGACTTCAAAGGGCCCCCCCCTCCACCGACCGCAACGTGTACTTCCTCAATGTAATTGACGAATACTCCCGGTTCCCTTTCGCCATCCCGTGCCCTGACATGACTTCTGCCACGGTAATCAAAGCCCTGCAAAGCATCTTCACTCTGTTCGGTTTCCCCACCTACAGCCACAGCGAACGGGGATCCTCTTTCATGAGCGATGAACTGCGTCAGTTCCTGCTCAGCAAGGGCATTGCCTCGAGCAGGACGACCAGCTACAACCTCCGGGGAAGTGGGCAGGTGGAGAGGGAGAACAGGACGGTCTAAAAATCTCCCGGTCTCCCGCTGGCACGAGGTCCTGCCCGACGTGCTCCACTCCATCCGGTCGCTCCTCTTTACCGCCACTAATGAGACCCCTCACGAACGTGTGTTTGCCTTCCCCAGGAAGTCCACCTCCGGGGTCTCGCTCCCAACATGGCTGACCGTTCCTGGATCGTCCTCCTCCGGAAGCATGTGCGGAGCCATAAATCGGACCCCTTGGTCGGGAAGGTCCACCTCCTACATGCAAACCCGCAGTACGCCTATGTAGCACACCCCGACGGGCGCCAGGACACAGTCTCCCTCCGGGACCTGGCACCCGCTGGTTCCCCACCCATGACCTGACCCCCCCCCCCCCCCCGGTTCCCTCATTCACCCCTGCGCCACCCACCCTCCCTCCGGCGCACCTCACCACAGCCCCCACCCCAGCAGGATCCGTCCTCCCACTGGATCCACTCAGGGGTGACGAAGGAGAGGACAACGCGCTCCCGGAGTCGCAGGTGACCACGTCGGCGCCCACATTACCACCAGGACTGAGGCGATCGCAGCGGAGGGTCAAAGCACCTGACAGACTTAATCTGTAATGTTTTCTTCACCCCCGCCGGACTCTTTTTTAACAGGGGGTGAATGTGGTAAACACCACGAGTGGTATATTGTATGTATTGCGGTACTGCCCGTATATTACAGGTACGACGGTAAATCCCTGCCTGCTGGCTCTGCCCAGCAGGCTGCGTATAAAAGTGTATGTTCTCCTGCGCTGCTCCCATTCTGGTTCCGGCTGCGGGAGGCACAACATCTTGTGCAATAAAGCCTCGATTGTTTCACCATTCTCATTTCGTGGTAATTGACGGTACCACGTCCAACGCATCGCTCTCCACCTGAAAGGGGAGGGTCTCGTCGACCGCATGCATTGTGGCTTTGGCAATGTCCGCCTTGATGTGCTTGAAGGCCCAGAGGGCCTCAGCCATCAGGGGAAAAATTGTGGACTTGATGAGTGGGCGGGCCATGTCCGCATAATTAGGGACTCACTGGGCGTAATATGAGAAGAACCCCAGGCATCGTTTCAGGGCCTTGGGGTAGTGGGAGAGGGGGAGTTCCAGGAGGGGGCGCATGCGGTCGGGGTCGGGCCCTATGACTCCATTTTCCACAAAGTAGCCAAGAATGGCTAAGCGGGTGGTGTGGAAAACGCATTTCTCCTTATTGTAGGTGAGGTTCAGGAGTTTGGCGGTATGGAGGAACTTCTGGAGATTCGCGTCGTGGTCCTGCTGGTTGTGGCCGCAGATGGTGACATTATCTAGGTACGGAAACGTGGCCCACAGCCCGTATTGGTCAACCATTCGGCCCATCTCTCGCTGGAAGCCCGAGACCCCGTTGGTGACGCTGAAGGGAACTCTAAGGAAGTGAAAGAGGCGGCCATCTGCTTCAAATGCAGTGTATTGGCTGTCCTCCAGGCAAATGGGGAGCTGGTGGTAGGCGGACTTCAAGTCAACTGTGGAGAAGACTCGATACTGCGCAATCTGATTGACCATGTCAGATATACGTGTGAGGGGGTACGCATCGAGCTGCGTGTACCAGTTGATGGTCTGACTATAGTCGATGACCATCCGGTGTTTCTCCCCAGTCTTAACTACCACCACTTGAGCTCTCCAGGGGCTGTTACTGGCCTCAGTGACCCCCTCCCGCAGAAGCCGTTGGACCTCCAACCTGATAAAGGTCCTGTCCTGCGCACTGTACCGTCTGTTCCTCATGGCGACAGGTTTACAGTCCGGGGTGAGGTTTGCAAAAAGTGAGGCCACAGATGGTGAGGGGGGGGCAGGGGTCCGCCGAATTTCAGAGTAAGGCTTTGGAGGTGGCACTGAAAATCGAGACCTAGTAACAGGGCAGCGCAGAGATGGGGGAGGACGTAGAGTCTGAAGTTGCTGTACTCTACGCCCTGTACGGAGAGGGTCGCGACGCAGTACCCCCGGATTTGCACTGAATGGGATCCGGAGGCAAGGGAGATTTTGACGGGGAGGACCGGGAGGGAGCAGCGCCTTATCATTGCAGGGTGGATGAAACTCTCTGTGTTTCCAGAGTCGAAGAGGCAGGTCGTCTCATGCGCGTTGATCCTTACAGTCCTCATCGCGGTCGCGAGGTTGCGGGGCCGAGACTGATCGAGGGTGATGGAGGCGAGCTGCAGAAGATGTTGGGAGTTGTTGGGCTGATCAGCGGTGGTGGAGGTATAGGCAGTCCGCGAACGGCCAGGCGAGCAGGGGTCCAGAGGCGCAGTCCAACATGGCGGCGAAGATGGCGGCGCCCACGGGGCGCACATGACAGACAACATCCAAGATGGCGGCGCCCATGGGCTGCATGTGGCGGGCAGCGGTGAAGATGGTGGAGCCCCTGGATCGCACGTGGGGGGTGTAGCGATGCTGGGCCTGGAAACGGCAGCGACCGATCGGGCCTGGCAAACGGAGACGAAGTGGACCTTCTTGCCACACCCGTTGCAGGTCGCGCTCCACGCTGGGCAGCGCTGCCTGGGATGCTTGCTCTGGCCACAAAAATAGCATTTGGGCCCTCCGGAGTTTGCAGGCTGCCGCGCGTCGCAGTCTTGCAGTGTACCCGGGTCGGAAGATGGTGGGGCCCACGATGCCCACGAGGGTGCTGCGCGGTCGGAGGTGTAGGACTCCAGATTGCGGGAGGCCACTTCTAGGGAGTTAGCAAGCTGCACAATCTCAGTAAGTTCGAGCGTACCCCCTTCCAATAACCGCTGGCGAATGTAAGACTTAATGTCCGTGACATAGGCGTCTCTGATCAGCAGTTCGGTGTGTTGGACTGCTGACACTGCCTGGCAATTACAGTTCCTACCAAATATCTGCAGAGCATGCAAGAAATCGTCCTGAGACTCCCCCGGGAGTTGCCGTCTCGTGGCCAGGAGGTGCCTGCCGAACACCTTATTCACAGTCCTGATGTACTGTCCTTTTAGTAGCGCCATCGCTTCCGTGTAGGTGGGCGCGTCCTGAATGAGGGGGAAAACTTGTGGGCTCACCCGTGAGTAGAGGATCTGGAGCTTCTGCGGGTCTGAGAGGGCTTCTGTGGATACTCCGAGGTATCCTTCAAAGCAGGCTAGCCAGTGCTCAAAGGTGGCTGTGGCATCGGCTGCGTGAAGGTTCAGCTCCAGGCGATCAGGCTTGATTAAGACGTTCATCTCTAAAACTATAGTTCAATAAATTGATGTACCATCAATGACCATGAGACGAAATGGTGAAACTATTGAGGCTTTATTGCACAAGATGTTGAGCCTCCTGCAGCTGGAACCAGAATGGAGGCAGTGCAGGAGGGCATACACTTTTTTTTTTTTAAATAATATTTTATTGAAAATTTTTGGTCAACCAACACAGTACATTGTGCATCCTTTACACAACATTGTAACAATACAGATAATAATGACCTTTTAAAATTTAAACAAAAACAACAACAAATAAATAAATATTAAATAACAAAAAATAAAAACTAGCCCTAATTGGCAACTGCCTTGTCTCAGGCCACCCCCCCCCCCATCCCCCCCCATCCCCCCCCCCCCCCCCCCCAAGTCCTGGGCCGCTGCTGCTGCCTTCTTTGTTCTCCCCCATCTATCTTTCCGCAAGATATTCGACGAACGGTTGCCACCGCCTAGTAAACCCTTGAGCCGACCCCCTTAGGACGAACTTAATCCGCTCTAACTTTATGAACCCCGCCATATCATTTATCCAGGTCTCCACCCCCGGGGGCTTGGCTTCTTTCCACATTAGCAATATTCTGCGCCGGGCTACTAGGGACGCAAAGGCCAAAACATCGGCCTCTTTCGCCTCCTGCACTCCCGGCTCTTGTGCAACCCCAAATATAGCCAACCCCCAGCTTGGTTCGACCCGGACTCCTACTACTTTCGAAAGCACCTTTGTCACCCCCATCCAAAACCCCTTTAGTGCCGGGCATGACCAAAACATATGGGTATGATCCTCTACCCCAAAAAATTTACTGAGCCGTGTTCCAGTCATATGTGCCCTGTGTAATACCTTAAACTGAATCAGGCTTAGCCTGGCGCACGAGGACAACGAGTTTACCCTGTTTAGGGCATCTGCCCACATCCCCTCCTCAATCTCCTCCCCTAGCTCTTCTTCCCATTTCCCTTTTAGTTCGTCCATCATAGTCTCCCCTTCGTCTCTCATTTCCCTATATATATCCGACACCTTACCGTCCCCCACCCATTTCTTTGAGATGACTCTGTCCTGCACCTCTTGTGTCGGGAGCTGCGGGAATTCCCTCACCTGTTGCCTCGCAAAAGCCCTCAATTGCATGTACCTGAATGCATTCCCTTGGGGCAACCCATATTTCTCGGTCAGCGCTCCCAGACTCGCAAACTTCCCATCCACAAATAGATCTTTCAATTGCGTTATGCCTGCTCTTTGCCACATTCCATATCCCCCATCCATTTCCCCCGGGGCAAACCTATGGTTGTTTCTTATCGGGGACCCCCCCAGTGCTCCGGTCTTTCCCCTATGTCGTCTCCACTGTCCCCAAATCTTCAGTGTAGCTACCACCACCGGACTCGTGGTATAGTTCCTTGGTGAGAACGGCAATGGGGCTGTCACCATAGCCTGCAGGCTGGTCCCCCTACAGGACGCCCTCTCTAATCTCTTCCACGCCGCTCCTTCCTCCTCTCCCATCCACTTACTCACCATTGAAATATTAGCGGCCCAATAATACTCACTTAGGCTCGGTAGTGCCAGCCCCCCCCTATCCCTACTACGCTGTAAGAATCCCTTCCTCACTCTCGGAGTCTTCCCGGCCCAAACAAAACCCATGATACTCTTTTCTATCCTTTTGAAAAAAGCCTTCGTGATCACCACCGGGAGACACTGAAACACAAAGAGGAATCTCGGGAGGACCACCATCTTAACCGCCTGCACCCTCCCTGCCATTGACAATGCTACCATATCCCATCTCTTGAAATCTTCCTCCATCTGTTCCACCAACCGCGTCAAATTTAGCCTGTACAATGTGCCCCAATTCTTAGCTACCTGGATCCCCAGGTAACGAAAGTCTCTTGTTACCTTCCTCAACGGTAGGTCTTCTATTTCTCTACTCTGCTCCCCTGGATGCACCACAAACAGCTCACTCTTCCCCATGTTCAATTTATACCCTGAAAAATCCCCAAACTCCCCAAGTATCCGCATTATTTCTGGCATCCCCTCCGCTGGATCCGCCACATATAGTAGCAGATCATCCGCATATAAAGATACCCGGTGTTCTTCTCCTCCCCTAAGTATTCCCCTCCATCTCTTGGAACCTCTCAGCGCTATCGCCAGGGGCTCAATCGCCAGTGCAAACAGTAATGGGGACAGAGGACATCCCTGCCTTGTCCCTCTATGGAGCCGAAAATATGCCGATCCCCGTCCATTCGTGACCACACTCGCCACTGGGGCCCTATACAACAGCTGCACCCATCTAACATACCCCTCTCCGAACCCAAATCTCCTCAACACCTCCCACAGATAATCCCACTCCACTCTATCAAATGCTTTCTCGGCATCCATCGCCACTACTATCTCCGTTTCACCCTCTGGTGGGGCCATCATCATTACCCCTAACAACCTCCGTATGTTCGTGTTCAGCTGTCTCCCCTTCACAAACCCAGTTTGGTCCTCATGAACCACCCCCGGGACACATTCCTCTATTCTCATTGCCATTACCTTGGCCAAGACCTTGGCATCTACATTGAGGAGGGAGATTGGTCTGTAGGACCCGCATTGTAGCGGATCCTTTTCCTTCTTTAAAAGAAGCGACATCGTTGCTTCTGACATAGTCGGGGGCAGTTGTCCCCTTTCCTTTGCCTCGTTAAAGGTCCTCGTCAGTAGCGGGGCGAGCAAGTCCAAATATTTTCTGTAAAATTCAACTGGGAATCCGTCCGGTCCCGGGGCCTTTCCCGTCTGCATGTTCCTAATTCCTTTCACCACTTCTTCTACCGTGATCTGTGCTCCCAATCCCATCCTTTCCTGCTCTTCCACCTTGGGAATTTCCAGCCGATCCAAAAACTCCATCATTCTCTCCCTCCCATCTGGGGGTTGAGCTTCATACAATTTTTTATAAAATGTCTTAAACACTTCATTCACTCTCTCCGCTCCGTCTCTCCATCTTCGTCTCTCACCCCCCCTATTTCCCTCGCTGCTCCCCTTTTCCTCAATTGGTGTGCCAGCAATCTGCTCGCCTTCTCTCCATATTCATACTGTACACCCTGCGCCTTCCTCCATTGTGTCTCTGCAGTGCCTGTGGTCAGCAAGTCAAATTCCACATGCAGCCTTTGCCTTTCCCTATACAGTCCCTCCTCCGGTGCTTCCGCATACTGTCTGTCCACCCTCAAAAGTTCTTGCAGCAACCGCTCCCGTTCCTTACTCTCCTGCTTCCCTTTATGTGTCCTTATTGATATCAGCTCCCCCCTAACCACCGCCTTCAACGCCTCCCAGACCACTCCCACCTGAACCTCCCCATTGTCATTGAGTTCCAAGTACTTTTCAATGCATCCCCTCACCCTTAAGCACACCCCCTCATCCGCCATTAGTCCCATGTCCATTCTCCAGGGTGGACGCCCTCTTGTTTCCTCCCCTATCTCCAAGTCTACCCAGTGTGGGGCATGATCCGAAATGGCTATAGCCGTATATTCCGTTCCCCTCACCCTCGGGATCAATGCCCTACCCAACACAAAAAAGTCTATGCGTGAATAGACTTTATGGACATAGGAGAAAAACGAGAACTCCTTACTCCTAGGTCGACTGAATCTCCACGGGTCCACCCCTCCCATCTGCTCCATAAAATCCTTAAGCACCTTGGCTGCTGCCGGCCTCCTACCAGTCCTGGACTTCGACCTATCCAGCCTTGGTTCCAACACCGTGTTGAAGTCTCCCCCCATTATCAGCTTTCCGGTCTCTAGGTCTGGGATGTGTCCTAGCATTCGCCTCATGAAATTGGCATCGTCCCAATTCAGGGCATACACGTTTACCAACACCACCATCTCTCCCTGTAATTTGCCACTCACCATCACGTATCTGCCCCCGTTATCCGCCACTATAGTCTTTGCCTCGAACATTACCCGCTTCCCCACTAATATAGCCACCCCCCTGTTTTTCGCATCCAGCCCCGAATGGAACACCTGCCCTACCCATCCTTTGCGCAACCTAACCTGATCTATCAGTTTCAGGTGCGTTTCCTGTAACATGACCACATCTGCTTTAAGTTTCTTAAGGTGTGCGAGTACTCGTGCCCTCTTTATCGGCCCGTTAAGCCCCCTCACGTTCCACGTGATCAGCCGAGTTGGGGGGCTTCCCACCCCCCCCCTTGCCGGTTAGCCATCATCTTTTTCCAGCTTCTCGCCCAGTTCCCACGCAGCTGTATTTCTCCCAGACGGTGCCCCCCCGCCCATCCTTTCCCGTACCCCCTCCCCCCTTTCTCCAGCAGCAGCAACCCAGTAATTCCCCCCTCCCCTCCCCCCCCCCGCTAGACCCCCCGCTAGCGTAATTACTCCCCCCATGTTGCTCCCATAAGTCAGCAAACTCTGGCTGACCTCGGCTTCCCCCCGTGATCACGGCTCGCCCCGTGCGGCGCCCCCTCCTTCCTGCTTCTCTATTCCCGCCATAATTATCATAGCGCGGGAACCAAGCCCGCGCCTCTCCCTCGGCCCCGCCTCCCATGGCCAACGCCCCATCTCCTCTCCCTCCCCACCTCCCCCCATCACCACCTGTGGGAGAAAGAAAAATTACCATACCGCAGGATTAATCATACAATCCCTCTTCGCCCCCCCCCCCCACTCGTCCCACCACTTTGTCCAAACGTTCATTTTCGTAGTCCAATCATTCCAATTTTTCTTCTACAATAAAAGTCCACGCTTCATCCGCCGTCTCAAAGTAGTGGTGCCTCCCTTGATATGTGACCCACAGTCTTGCCGGTTGTAGCATTCCAAACTTTATCTTTTTTTTGTGAAGTACCGCTTTGGCCCGATTAAAGCTCGCCCTCCTTCTCGCCACCTCCGCACTCCAATCTTGATAGACGCGGATCACCGCGTTCTCCCATTTACTACACCGAGTTTTCTTCGCCCATCTAAGGACCATTTCTCTATCCTTAAAACGGAGAAATCTCACCACTATGGCTCTGGGAGCTTCTCCTGCTCTCGATCCTCGCACCATAACTCGGTATGCTCCCTCCACCTCCAACGGATCCGTCGGGGCCTCCACTCCCATTAACGAGTGCAGCATCGTGCTCACATATGCCCCGACGTCCGCCCCCTCCACACCTTCAGGAAGGCCAAGAATCCTCAAGTTGTTCCTCCTTGCGTTGTTTTCCAGTGCCTCCAACCTCTCCACAGATCGTTTCTGGTGTGCCTCCTGTATCTCCGACTTCACCACCAGGCCCTGTATGTCGTTTTCATTCTCTGCTGCTTTCGCCTTCACGACCCGAAGCTCCTGCTCCTGGGTCTTTTGTTCCTCTTTCAGCCCTTCAATCGCCTGTAATATCGGGGCCAACAACTCTTTCTTCATTTCCTTTTTTATCTCCTCCACGCAGCGTTTCAAAAACTCTTGTTGTTCAGGGCCCCATATGAAACTGCCACCTTCCGACGCCATCTTGGTTTCTGCTTGCCTTCCTTGCCGTTGTTCCAAAGGATCCGCTGCAATCCGGCCACTTTCCTCTCCTTTTTCCATCCGTGTCCAGGGGGAACACCCTTCTGGTTTACCGCACGGTGTTTTCAGCCGTTAAAATTGCCGTTGGGGCTCCTATCAAGAGCCCAAAAGTCCGTTCCACCGGGAGCTGCCGAAACGTGCGACTTAGCTGGTCATCGCCGCACCCGGAAGCCGGCATACACTTTTATACAGCGCCTGCTGGGAGGAGCCAGCAGGCTGGGATTTACTGTGTTAACTATAGTGGCAGTACCGTAATACACATAGTGTGTGACCAGTGGTGTTTACCACGGAGGGGGAATTTTGAATTTCCGGTCTTGCAGCCCTTCGTTTTTCTCTTCCTGATCCCGCTCCCCGCTTTTGCAGTAGATGAAAATCCGGCCCATGGGATAGCTTTTCATCCTCACCCCTCACTGCCCACATATTGTTAAAGGTGCTAATTTTTTTAACAATTAAAGAATAAAAATCATTTACGGGATGTGGGCGTCGCAGGTTAGGCCAGAATCTATTGCCCATCCCTAGTTGCCCTTCAGTAGGTGGTGGTGAGTTGCCTTCTTGAACCGCTGCAGTTCCAGGTACACCCAGTCTGCTGTTAGGGAGGGAATTCCAGGATGTTGTCCCAGCGACAGCGCAGGAGGAGCGATATATTTCCAAGTCAGGGAGGTGAATGACTTGGAGGGGAACCTCCAGGTGGTGGGGTTCCCAGGTATCTGCTGCTCTTGTCGGTCTAGATGGTAGTGGTCGTGGGTTTGGAAGGTGCTGTCGAAGGAACCTTGGTGAGTTACTGCAGTGCATCTTGTAGATGGTACACACGCTGCCGCTGTTCGTTGGTGGTGGAGAGTTTGAATGTTTGTGAAAGGGGAAGAAATCAAGCGGGCTGCTTTGTCCTGGATGGTGTTGAGCTTCTTGAGTGTTGTTGGAGCTGCACTCATCCCGGCAAGTGGAGAGTATTCCATTACACTCCTGACTTGTGCCTTGTAGATGATGGACAGGCTTTGGGGGGGGCAGGAGGTGAGTTACTCGCTGTAGGATTCCTAGTCTTTGACCTGTCCTGGTAGTCACAGTATTAATGTGGCTCGTCCAGTTCAGTTTCTGATCAATGGTAACCCCCAGAATGTTGATTGTGGGGGGATTCAGTGATGGTAATGCCATTGATGCCATGTCAAGGGCCGATGGTTAGATCCTCTCTTGGAGGAGATGGTCATTGCCTGGCATTTGTGTGGCGGGAATGTAACTTGCCACTTGTCAGCCGAAGCTGACGATTCCTTTACAGGATATGGGCATCACTGGAAAGTTTAGCATTTATTGCCCTAGAGAAGGCGGTGGTCAACCAACATTTTGAAAACATCCAAGTAGCTGCTGAACCATTTCAGAGGGCAGCTCAGTGCCAACCATATGTGGGTCTGAAGTCACATATAGGCCTGAGCAACTAAGAATGGCAATTTTCTTTCCCTGAAAGTAATTAGTGAACCAGATGGATTTTGCAACAATATGGTAGTTTCATGATGATGGTTATCAATAACATTTTCCCCGTATACCATATTTTATTTAATTAATTGAATTTCAGTTCCTCACTGCAGTGGTGGGATTAAACTCATTTTTCTGGATCATTAGTCTACGCCAGAAGATTACTAGTCCAAGAGCATACAGCCGTGCCATCATACATACCATTAAGTTATGTAGTAAAGCTCACTGCCTCCTACTCAAGGGCAATTAGGGATGAGCCATAAATGCTGATTTAGCCAGCGATGCCCACATCCCATGATTACATTTTTTTAAATTGTAACGGAACAATTTGGACAGGTTCCACAATGAGCAGGCAATCCTATCAGCCAGATTTGTTCTCAGGGGTGAAGGTTAAAATGTATCTGCTGCTTGGGAGCGAGTGGAGGCGGCATCTTGCAAGGGCACGGGTTTGCAGGCATTGTTAACGGCACCTCTGCCGTTCTCGCCGGCTCGGTACTCCACAAGCCCAGTGGTAGTGGCAGCCCTGAGAGTGTGGAGGCAATGGAGGCAGCACATGAGACTGGAGGGGGCATCGGTGTGGTCACCTATCTGTGATAATCACCGGTTCGCTCTGGGGGGGCTGGATGGGGGCTTCAGGAGGTGGCAGAGGGCAGGGATTGAGAGGTTTGTGGATCTCTTCATTGAGGAGGGTTTCCCGAGCCTGGAGGAGGTAGAGGAGGAGTTTGAGTTGCTGGGTGGGAACGGATTTCGGTATCTGCAGGTACGGGACATTGTCCGGAGGCAGGTTCCAAGCTTCCATCACCTCCCTCTAAGGGGACTACAGGATAAGGTGATGTTTAAAACAGGGGCTGGGGAGGGGAGGGTCTCAGAAATATGTAAGGAACTGATGGAGTGGGAAGGGGCCCAATCGGGAAGGTGAAGGAGAAGTGGGAGGAAAAGTTGGGAGGGATGTTGGAAGTCGGGCTATGGGAGAAGGCCCTGAGGAGAGTCAATGCTTCCTCGTCGTGTGCCAGGCTCAGCCTGATCCGGTTCAAAGTGGTCCACAGGGCTCATATGACTGTGGCCCGGATGAGTAGGTTTTTTGAGAGGTGGAGGACAGGTGTGGGCGGTGTGGGGGAAGTCTGGCGAATCACATACATATGTTTTGGGTGTGTCCGAAGCTGAGGGGATTTTGGCATGTGTTTTCAGATGTCATGTCAGAGGTCCTGGAAGGGAGGGTGACTCCGAGTCCAGAGATGGCAATATTTGGAAGATCCAGGAGCCCAGGGGGGGAAGAGAGGCCGACGTTTTGGCCTTTGCCTCCCTGGTGGCCTGGAGATGGAGTTTGCTGGGATAGAGGGACTCGGAGCCTCCAAAGTCAGGGGTGTAGGTCAGTGACATGGCAGGGTTTCCCAGGCTGGAGAAGATTAAGTTTGCCTTAAGGAGTTCGTTACAGGGGTTTGCTCGGAGGTGGCAGCCGTTCATTGACTTCTTTAAGGCAAACTGAGTGTCAGCAGAAGGGTGGGGGAGAAAGGGGGGGATGGGGGGGAATGGGGGGGGAAGGGAGGCTTGGCAGTGTAGAACAAGGGCAGGGAATTTAATATATGGGTAGTTAGGGCGGGGAGAAGTTGGGTATGTTATTATGGGGGTTTTGCGTGCGTCAGACCGCTCTGTTGTTTAGAATGTTAAAATCAAAAATGCCTCAATAAAACGTTTTCTTTTTAAAAAAAATGTATCTGCTGCTTATTCTTATCTTGGGTAGATAAATAAAGCCTGTGCAAGAAAATGAAAGCACCAGTGTGTTTATGATTTACTGTCCCCTTTACTTCTGCTAGTATTGTTTATCAGAAGTGAATTGGCCAGAAAGAATGTTCTGGTTCTGCAACCGATCTCCTCCCAGATTCATTCTGGAAAAATAGCAAAAATGAGGCTTATTTGGTCGACATCCTCCAGCTGATGTGCAGAGTTGGCTGGCCTTCCTCCTGAGCTGGCTGATTGACTTGACACAAGTGTTTTGTATAGCACTTCATCCAACTTAATTTGGTCCATCAAGTCAGTTATCATTAAATTGGTGTGCACTCACTCTGATTAATCATGATTACGTTCAGCGTTGTTCTTCCATCATGGACAACTTGGCACATGCTTCACAGTATTAATTGGAAAACAGCCTTGATTCAGCCAAGGTGGAAATTGTTGTTTTTCGTTAACCATCGCCTTTTTATTGATTTTTTAAAAAGAAAATCATAATTGCTGCAACCTCAGTGGCCACAGGACAAAACAAAATTGAGCTGAAAATAGGAAGAAAAAAGGGGCCAAAATAATGATCTAGAATATATGTCATTGTATATGGAATATACTTAATATAAGGTTGACAGGTATTATAAAAGTACTTCATGGAAAATCATTTAATTTTCCTTTAGAAATATTGTACTTCAGTACGAGAAAATGCACTGAGAAATCTCATGATGTCTAAACAAAGTGATTTTGTGTTTATATATGCATACATAGAAAGAGAAGACTGTAATGCTTTTACCACAGTGGGCTAAACAGCTGGCTTGTAATGTAGAACAAGGCCAACAACGTGGGTTCAATTCCCATACCGGCCTCCCTGAACAGGCTGTGGAATTTGGCGACTAGGGGCTTTTCACAGTAACTTCATTGAAGTCTACTTGGAACACTAGGCAGTTATTATTATTACGAAGCATAGCATCATAGAATCCCTCCAGTGCAGAAATGAAAATGAAAACCGCTTATTGTCACAAGTAGGCTTCAAATGAAGTAACTGTGAAAAGCCCCTAGTCGCCACATTCCGGCGCCTGTTCGGGGAGGCTGGTACGGGAATTGAACCGTGCTGCTGGCCTGCCTTGGTCTGCTTTCAAAGCCAGCGATTTAGCCCAGTGTGCTAAACCAGCCCCTAGAAGGAGGCCATTTGGCCCATCGGGTCAGCACCGACCCTCTGAAAGAGTACTTCATCCAAGCTCACTCCCCGCCCTATCCATGAACCCCTAAATCTATCCTAGACATCTTTTTGGACACTAAGGGGCAATTTAGCATGGCCAAACTGCCTAACCTGCACATCTTTGGACTTGTGGGAGGAAACTGGAATACCCGGAGGAAACCCACGCAGACACTGGGAGAACGTGCAGATTACACACAGACAGTGACCCAAGGTTGGAATTGAACCCGGATCCCTGGCGCTGTGAGGCAGCAGTGCTAATCATTGTACCACCGTGCTGCCAATTGTGTGCAAGACTAATTGAAACCGAGGAACTTCATGGACTTTACCACAGTGAACCAGAGTGAACCATTCTGCATTTAAATCAAGAGCACAGTGGCTGGTAATGACACTCCATGGAAGAGCAGAATTAAAACAAAAGAGACAGGAACACACTAAGTACATAGACATCAGACGATGACAAAATATAGCACAAAACGGTTAGGAAATAAATACTACAGCAAAGAGAAACTACAAAATTAAAATGTCAAGTGTCATGTTAGAGTGCCTTTAAGAACTGGATGTTTAAGCAATGTACCTTTAAGAAAACAGTGATGTCATAGAGTGGGTGGAGCTCAGCTCAGTTCAGCCATTTTGCAGTTTGGTTTTGCAGTTTGAAAAGTGCCTGGCTGATTTTGCTGAGAGCAGTTTAAAAGTGCCTGGCTGTTTTGCTGGAGCTGAAGTCAACCAAGCTAATATATCTCTGCCATTCTACAGAAAAAATTTATATCCTTTAACCTGATGTGATACTGTTTAAAGGTGTTAAGTCTCTTGGAAATTTGAAGGAACATTTTAAGGAGTTATTTACTGTTGCAATATTTTCTGAGTTATCTTTGAAGTAAGGGGTGTTAAGAGATCCAATGTTTATTTAAGATGTTAAGTTGAGTTCATGGAATAAACAGTGTTTTGTGTTTAAAAATCCACGTGTCCATAATTGTAATCCCACACCTAGGGAAAAAGCCATGTGCTAGGAAAAGCAACAAATCCATTAAAGGGAGAGGTTGGTTGAACTCCATGATACATTTTGGGGTTCTGAAAACGCCTCCCCCATAACACAAGAAATATGAATAGCAATATTAATAATAATAATAGCTTATTGTCACAAGTAGGCTTCAATGAAGTTACTGTAAAAAAAAACCTAGTCGCCACATTCCGGCGCCTGTTCGGGGAGGCCAGTACGGGAATTGAACCCGCGCTGCTGGCGTTGTTCTGCATTGCAAGGCAACTATTTAGCCCACTGTGCTAAACCAGCCTCAATCTATGCTATTAAAGCATACTACAGAGACATAAAATGAAATAAAAATCAGAATAAAGTTAGACCCACTAAAGGATACACAGGATAATCGGACCAGGTATTGGTGGCAAAATAGCAATATATTAAATAATTACATCACAGGGATATTGAACATGGGGATTATGGAGAACATGACTTCAGAAGAAGAGATCACTAAGGTATGAAGACATTTACGGTGGAAAGATGGAAAGATCATTGATAAATTAATCAAACTTAGAGAGGATATGATCCTTGATCCAGATGGATTCCACCATGCATATTTAAAGAAAAGGAGGTGGTGGCATAGTGGTATTATCGACTCTGGACTCCATGAATTCTTATGGCTTCAGGTTAAACATGGGCAAGGAAACGTCCTGCTGAATACCACGTACCAGCCACCATCAGCTGATGAATCAGTACTCCTCCATGCCGAACACCACTTGGAGGAAGCTCTGAGGGTGGCAAGGGCGCAGAATATGCTCTGGATGGGGGACTTCAATGTCCATCATCCAGAGTGGCTCGGTAGTACCACCACAGACTGAGCTGGTTGGGTTCTAAAGGACATAGCTGCTAGACAGGGACTGCAACAGGTGTTGAGGGAACCAACAAGAGGGAAAAACATACTTGACCTCATCCTCACCAATCTGCCTGCTGCAGATACATCTGTCCATGACAGTATCGGTAGAAGTGACCACCGCATAGTCCTTGTGGAGACAAAGTTCCGTCTTCACACTGAGGATACCCTCCATCATGTGTGGCACTACCACTGTGCTAAATGGGATAGACTTTGAACAGATCTAGCAACTCAAGACTGGGCATCCATGAGGTGCTGTGGGCCATCAGCAGCAGCAGAATTGTATTCAACCACAAGGTGTAAACTCATGGCTTGACATATCGCCCATTCTACCATTGCCATCAAGCCAGCGGATCAACTCTGGTTCGATGAAGAGTGCAGGAGAGCATGCCAGGGGCAACATCAGGCATACTTAAAAGTGAGGTGCCAACCTGGTGAAGCTACAACGCAGTGCTACTTGTGTGCCAAACAGCATAAGCAGCAAGTAATGGACAGAGTTAAGCGATTCCACAACAAAAGCATCAGATCTAAGCTCTGCAGTCCTGCCACATCCAGCTGTGAATGGTAGTGGACAATTAAACAACTCACTGGAGGAGGCGGCTCCACAAATATGCCCATCCTCAATGATGGAGGAGCTCAACATATCAATGCAAAATACAAGGCTGAAGCATTCGCAACAATCTGCAGCCAGATGTGTTGAGTGAATGATCCATCTCGGAGTCCTCCTGAGGTCCCCAGCATCACAGATGTCAGCCTTCAGCCAATAAGATTTACTCCACGTGGTATCAAGAAACGGCTGAAGCCACTAAATACTGCAAAGACTATGGGCCCTGCCAATATTCCGGCAATAGTACTGAAGACTTATGCTCAAGCACTTGCTGCACCCTCTCCCTCTCCACTCTTTCCCTCACAATTTTGAATTCATCTATCAGTTCTCCTCTCAGCCTTCCCTTCTCAAAGGAAAACATCCCAACTTCTCCAATCTTACTTCATAACTGAAGTTCCTCATCCCTGGAACCATTCTTGTGAATCTTTTCTGCACTTTCTCCAATGCTTTCAGATACGATCATACAAATGAGAAGGAGGAGGAGGCCATTTAGCCCTTGAGCCTGGCCCACCATTTGAAAAGATCAGGGCTGATCTCATTGTAGCCTCAAATCCACTTTCCTCCTCATCCCGATACCCACTGACTTCCTTGTTAGTCCACAATATAACTACCTCAAAAATATTCAATGACAGAAAATGTGAAAAAGGAGGAGAATAAAAAATATTTTAAAAAAAATATTCAATGACTGCCTCCACCACTTCCTGGGAAAGAGAGAGTTCCACAGACCCACAACCCTACCAATCAAAATATTTCTCCTAATTTCCGCCTTAAATGGAAGACCTCTTATTTTTAATCTGTGTCTCCTAGTTCTAATCTCTCCCAAAAGGGAAACATCCTTTCAGCATTCACCCTGTCAAGTCCTCTCAGAACCTTTGAATCTCTTCTCATTCTTCTAAACTCCAACAGATACAGACTCAACCTTTCCTAATGAGATGCACACCCTCCGCCATCCCGGGGCAATGAATCAGTTTGTTGAATCTTATCTGAACTGCTTCTAATGCAATTATGTCATTTGTTGGAATACCGGACGAAACCCAACTGTTGGCAATTCACAAAACTGTGAGGAAATGTTACTGTGCCACAGGAGTGATAACGCTGACTCATAAATATATTTTATGTTAAAACAAATGTTAATTTAAACACAGAATTAACTACATTGACAACAAAGAAATAGCTTCACAGTTAATAGTTACAGCAGTTCTTAATTAAAGAGAAACCCATAACTTACTCCTAAACCTGCCACTACATTCTAATTAAGCAAACAAATATTTTTCAACTATCATTCATGAACAAAGTTAACAACTAAGTTTCTTCTTGCTTTTCTTTCCATGGAATCTTTGAGCAGAGAACCTTTTAGGACCAAACTGAAACACCTCAGATGAGAGTTCTAGAACCAACTGACTTTTCAGAGAGACACAACTCCCCCCAGTAACTACATAACCTGTACCCAAAGCATAAGGCATTCTTTTGTCTCTTCTTACAAGATGTCCCTTGACTTGTTTAGCCAAGACCAAACACAATACCCCACATAAATTATCTATAGCCCAGGGATCCTTCAAATGTAACAATATTCCATTGGCTAGCTATCTGTAAACAAGTAAATGATACTCAAGATCTATTAGCAAACACTTCACCTACAAATCAATGATTATGTCACTGTTATGACACCTTAATCATCGCTCGAGCAGTCCTACTGTCTGTAGGCATCTTAACCTAGATTTTAATAATATTATGGCAAACAAAATAAAATATGAATTTCTTACATTCATCACACATTTCTTAAAAAAGGAGATGCGATGGCTCAATCCAACATCCTGGATACTTCAAGTAATAATAAAGGGGTTTAATTAACAAAAGGCACAGAACACTCAAGGATGGGTCGTTGCTCTCTGACTCCAGGATCTACATTGCCCAGGCCCCTGCTCATTGACTTATTAGCTATTGACCGAGGTCCGTGCGCTCCTGCTGATTGACCCTGAGTTGGTCACATGGGCTGCCAGGCCCACCCCTTTAAAGGGGCCGTGACACCACAAGAGACCTAAACTGTACATAGTGCTCTTAATGTTTGCTCATCACTGCCCTGTACAATTGTCACAAAACATCTCTACTTTTATATTCCATTTCTCTTGCAATATACAGCAATGTTGCATTTTCCTTAGCTCAGTTGACTGGGCAGTTGGTTTCTGATGCAGAGTGAGGCCAACAGCCAGGTTCAATTCCAGTACTGGCTGGTGTTATTCATGAAGGCCTTCTCAACCTTGCCCCTCGCCTGAGGTGTCGTGATCCTCAGGTTAAATCACCACTAGTCAGCTCTCCCCATCAAAGGGGAAAACACCCTATGGTCACTTGGGACTATGGCGACTTTACTTTACTTTAATCACTTGCTGCACCTGCAGATTAACGTTTTGTGATTCTTGTACCAGAATACCCAGATCCCTCTGTCATAGAGTTTTACAGCACAGAAATAGGCCCCTGAGCCCATTCTGTCTGCGCATTCTAATCCCATTTTCCAGCACTTGGTCCATAGCTTCAGAGTTCTGAAATCTCACTCCATTTAAATTATAGATGCTTGTCCACGCAAACAAAGTGGGCAGATTCACAAAGTTGACAAATTGTTGCCCACTTATTTAACCTATCTGCGGCCTTTGCAGACTCCATGGGCGCGATTTAAGTCCTTGTCGTGCCCGACTTGGTGTCAGGTTGAGGCCGTTGAATCTAGCAAGAGGCTTCTCCCTAGATTCATGATGCTCGCAACATCTTGCGAGATTCAAACGAACCTTGCGAGAAGTCTCAATCTGGATCTTGCCCTCGCTGGGAAACGGAATCAGGCTGGAAGGATTTTTAAAAACATTCTTTCTGAAAAGTTCTCAAAAGACAAGGGTGGCATGACCTTTCTCTTCAGCTGTGTCGTGTTGGTGTTACTCTGAAAACTGCCCCAGCTTTGGGATAAAAAGATTTCAATGTATAGAATCAGTTTTAGTGACATGGTCAACAGCCTTTGATACACAATGGAAGGCAGATGGTGGCCTTTCACACTCAACTGATGCATAATTCATCTTGTCAGCTTTCCTTAACTACATTGGAAATCTTGAGACATAGAGTCTAGAAGTCCATTAACTCTGTGATTTGGGAGGAAACTTTGAACAATGGCAGTTGTGAATTCCAGAAAAGAGTGCTGTCTAGACATACCCATTCAAGGGGGTTCCCCCACCCAGCATGATTCAATTCAGAATTTTCCAGAAACTTGATAGTCTGGGTTAAAGTTGCAGTGGTCACCTGCTCCCCTTGGCTGCCATCTTAACAGTTCCATTAACAGTGTCCATTTTTAAATTGAATACGAGCACTGTCCATGTTTAAATTTATGAATATGACACGCCTTTCACTAGGCATGACACAATGATACCAAACCTGATGGATTATACCCATTGGGAAATATTGAACAGGTTGGGATTCATTTCCTTGGAAAAAAAGACTGAGGGGCGATCTGATAGAAGTCTTTAAGATTATGAAAGGCTATGACATGGTAGATGTAGAGTTGTTTCCACTTGCAGGTGAGATCAGACTGGGGGCCATAAATAGTCACTAAAAAATCCATTAGGGAGTTCAAGAGAAATCTCATTTCCCCCATAGAGTGATTAAAATGTGGAGCTTTCTACCACAAGGCTGAGGCGGTGGGTATAAATGAACCTGGGCGATAGCTAGCACGTGAGGGGGAAATTAATAGAAGGATACGTTGACGGGATTGGAGGAAGGGTGGCAGCATAGACAAAAAGGACATTATGGATCTATGGAGTTGCTCGCTGACATCAATGGCACCATGCCACATTGAAGCTACCCTCAGGGGAACCTCAGATCATGTCCTCAGCTATGTGAACAGGAAGGGATTTCATATTATTAATGTGTTTATAGTTTATGGCATCTCTTAGAGAATCCTTTATATACCTGTCTGGTAAATAGGGGCTGCCATGAATCCTTCAACTTGAGCCATTTAATGCTCCCTGATGTCTTCAAGAGACAAAAGCAGATCAATGGCTGGTTACTGAGTAACTGCTGCCATTGCTGGTGATCCCAATCCAACGAGCCAAAACTGAAGTGAAGGAATGATCTGCTCAAATATATGTAGCTGCCAGACCAGTGATTAAAATCGCACTTCTTCCACCTGGGTAGGTTGGGTAAGATTCTGCACTATGTGGCAGATTGGCAGGATCCTCCATTTCGCCGGCAGCGCACTCACGCCCGTGGATTTCCCGACGGCGTGAGGGTGCCCAAATGGGAAACTACATTGGCCGGCTGCCGGGACGGAGAATCCCGTGGCCGGCGGGGGCGCGCCGCTCCAAAAAACGGGTGCAGTGGGACGGAGGAACCCCAGAATTATGAATGGATTTTATGCCATTCATGGTTTTTAAATGCAGAAAGTGTTGAAGGATCTTGAACTAGGCACAAAAAGTGTGATTTCAATCACCAGCCTGGCAGCTGGACCTCTGGAAGCAGAATATTAGGACAACACCCACTTGAAGGAATCTTCACCGGCAACTTCATGGGATACCAGAAGGCATAAACTCCAAAGTCTTATCAGGGCGACTCGGTGGCACAGTAATTAGCACTGCTGCCTCACAGCGTCAGGGACCCAGGTTCAATTCCGGCCTTGGGTGACTGTCATTGTGGAGTTTGCACCTTCTCCCCGTGTCTGCGCGGGTTTCCTCCGGGTGCTCCGGTATCCTCCCAAAGTCCAAAGATGGGCAGGTTAAGTAAATTGCCCCTCAGTGTGCAAAGGTTAGGTGGGGTTATGCATATAGGGCGTTGGAGTGGGCTTGGGTAGGGTGTTTTTCCATAGGGTCGGTGCAGACTTGATGGGCCGAATGGCCTCCTTTTCCACTGTAGGGATTTTATGATACAAAATTCAGCCCATCTGGATGCCACAACCTGACTTCTCCACCATTTGCAAATAAAGAGATAATGCTGCAAAAATTCAGCTGCAAAGTGCCCCTGGCCTACTAAGCTCCCATTATGGTGTGTAGGAAGTGGACATGAATTTCTGTCTGAAAGTGAGCTGCCCATCATACTGGATAAGACAAATACACTGTTGGCAGGAGTGAACTTTGGGACATTTGAAGGCTAGGATCATTTTTGCAAATTAGGGTTCTGCGAATCACGTAGGACCCATTTTTGAACCTTGTCTAAGTGCGGAGCAGGAGTGCTAGGAATGCTCCGATGTTAAAAGAATGCAGGTCGATCCTTCCAGCCACTGATCACACCTACACCGACAGCCACTTCCAGCCACTGATCCTCCTCATCCTCATCGTTATGCCCCTGCCCTCCTACAACCCCAAAGGTTTCACACTGCCCTGGACACCACTACTTTCGCCGCCAACCATAGGTACCTCCAGCTCAATCAGCTACCTTTAAATGGCCCAAGGCCCAATTGCTCATCTTCCTGCAATTATCTGAGGGTCACTACAATGCTAGCAGTAGCTTAATTATTTCACTGTTGCTCTGTGCAGCGTTTTTACTCTCTCTGAGCACGCATGCATTTTTAGGTCCCTCCTTCAAAACATACCGACCCTGTCACATGGTCACTCCTTCGAAACATACTGACCCAGCCATATGAAACACATCAATCCTCTTTACCCTGACAACTTTACCTCATTACCTGAGACCATTATCTTTATGTCAGCAAGCATGGGAGAAGGTCAAGTAGTGGGTTAGATCATCTTTTGCTCGGCTTCTGTTGCAGATTTCAATGGAATGGATACTTGCTGCATTGGTGCCTGCGAGGAGTCAGAGGTTCCATGATGTTGCCGCAATGGACAGCTGTAGACTCACACCTGCCAACTGCTGCACATCCTGACAGCTCTGGGTCCCACAACTCTAAATCCATGGACAGTCTTCTCCTCAGTCTCCACTGGAAATTAAGCACATTCCAACTTCTTCCAACTTCCACCATCGGGCAGGAGATATAAAAGTCTGAAAACACGCATGAACAGACTCAAAAACCGCTTCTTCCCCGCTGTTACCAGACTCGTAAATGACCCTCTTACGGACTGACCTCATTAACACTACATCCCTGTATGCTTCACCCGATGCCCGTGTTATGTAGTTACATTGTGTAACTACATTCCCTTCCCTGGACGAGTGGGCGGGCCTTGTCCGCATAGTTTGGGACCCACTGGGCGTAGTAGGAAAAGAACCCCAGGCAGTGTTTGAGGGCCTTGGGGCAGTGGGGGAGGGGAAGTTCCATGAGGGGGCGCATGCGGTCGGGGTCGGGCCCGAGAAGTCCGTTTTGGGCTATATAGCCGAGAATGGCTAACCGGGTTGTGCTGAACACACATTTCTCTTTGTTGTAGGTCAGGTTGAGAAGAGTGGCAGTGCGGAGGAATTTATCGAGGTTGGCATCGTGGTCCTGCTAGTCATGGCCGCAGATGGTGACACTATCTAAGTACGGAAAGGTGGCCCGCAAACCGTACTGGTCGACCATTCGGTCCATCTCTCTTTGGAAGACCGAGACCCCATTTGTGACGCCGAAAGGGACCCTAAGGAAGTGGTAGAGGCGACCGTCCACCTCGAAGGCCGTGTATGGCCGGTCAGACTTCCGGATGGGGAGCTGGTGGTAGGCGGATTTCAGGTCAATTGTTGAGAAGACCCGGTACTGCGCAATCTGATTGACCATATCAGATATGCGTGGGAGGGGATACGCCTCGAGCTGCATGTACCGATTGATGGTCTGGCTATAGTCCACGACCATATTGTGTTTCTCCCCAGTTTTAACCACTACCACTTGGGCTCTCCAGGGGCTGTTGCTGGCCTCGATAATACCCTCCTGAAGCAGCCGCTGGACTTCAGACCCGATGAAGGTCTTGTCCTGGGTACTGTACCGTCTGGCCCTAGTGGCAACGGGCTTGCAATCCGCAGTTAGATTGGCAAAAAGGGAGGGTGGATCGATCTTGAGAGTCGCGAGGCCGCTAACGGTAAAGGGAGGGTAAGGGCCCGCCGAATTTGAGGGTGAGGGTCTGGAGGGTGCACTGGAAGTCCAGGCCCAACAGGAGTACAGCGCAGAGATTAGGAAGGGCATAGAGGCAGAACTTACTAAATTCTACGCCCTGGACAGTGAGGGTGACTGTACAAAAGCCTCGGATCGGAACGGAGTGGGATCCAGAGGCTAGGGAGATCCTTTGATTGGCAGGATGGACCACGAGGGAGCAGCGCCTTACCGTATCTGGGTGAACAAAGCTTTTGGTGCTCCCGGA
This sequence comes from Scyliorhinus torazame, assembly GCF_047496885.1. Lineage (NCBI taxonomy): Eukaryota > Metazoa > Chordata > Chondrichthyes > Carcharhiniformes > Scyliorhinidae > Scyliorhinus > Scyliorhinus torazame. The sequence continues at coordinate 327,864,009 of NC_092707.1, read as the reverse complement.
GTCCAGCAAGCACGAGGTCGCATGGCCGTTGATTTTCACCGTCGTCGACGCGGTGGGCAGGTTGTGCGGGCGAGATTTGTCCAGCGTCATCGAAGCGAGCTGTGGGTAGCCATCGGATGCTTCTGGGTGGCGAGCGTGCGCGGTTCCGATGTCGGGTTGCCCGGAGACCCTGTGGGGGACAAGATGGCGGCGCCCATTGTGCGCACATTGCGGGGTCGGGACAAGATGGCGGCATCCATGGTGCGCACTTTGCGGGGTTGGGACAAGATGGCGGCGCCCATGGGGCGCACATGGCCGAAGGGGGACAAGATGGCGGCGCCCATTGGTCGCACATGGACCCGGGAGGAGAAGATGGCGGCTCCCATTGTGTGTCTGGCGTGGGGGAGGGGGCGATAGCGGGCGCGATCGCAGCGACTGCACGGGCCTGGCACACAGCCGCGAAGTGGCCCTTTTTACTGCAGGCTTTACAAACGGCAGTGCGGGCCGGCAAGTTTTGGCGGGGTAGCTTCTGCTGACCGCAGAAGTAGCAGCAGGGGCCCTCGGAGTGCATGAATCGGCGTGCGGTGCAGACGTATTGGGAAGGCACGGCCCCGGCTGAGGAGGTCATCGGCGGTGTCCAGGAGGGCTAGGAAGAAGTAGAAGGGTGGGCAGTGCGGCGGGAGGGGTACGATTGCACGTTACGGGATGCGACCGTCATGGAGAGCAGCAAGGTTTTCGTCTCCGCCGGTTCGAGTGTGGCCCCTTCCAGTAATCGTTCTCGGATGCGGTCCGACGCAATCCCCATCACGAAAGCATCGTGCATGAGGAGGTTCGCGTGTTCGGCGGCCGTAACGGCCTGACAGTCACAGTCCCGGACCAGTGGAATTAGGGCCCGCCAGAAGTCTTCGATGGACTCACCAGGTAGTTGCGAGCGGGTGACCAGTACATGCCTGGCGAAGAGCGTGTTTGCTTTCTGCGCGTAGTGTTCCTTAAGGAGTTCCAATGCTTTTGTGTAATTCGTGGCATCTTGGATCAGCGGGAACACGCTGGAGCTCAGTCTGGAGTACAGGACGTTTATCTTCTGAGCCTCCGTTGGCGTGGGGTCCGCCGCGTTGATGTAGGATTCAAAACATGCTAGCCAGTGAGTAAAGTCTTTTCTGGCGTCGGGCGAGTGCGGATCCAGCTGCAGGCGATCGGGCTTAATTCTGATATCCATTCTGTGGAAAATCTGACTGTAATAAATTGATGCACAATCAATTGCACAAAGACTAAAGTTGGGCACAACTGTGGCTTTATTACAGTCAGACGCGAGGCCTCCTGCTGCAGCTGGCGAAATTGCAGGGCACTGGAGGTCATGCATATTTATACAGTTTTCCATGGGCGGAGCCAGCCGGCAGGAGCTACCGGCGAACCTGCAGTGCAGGTCCTACCTTACATCTCCTATTACAGTGGTTCACCACACCTTGTTTTGCCCTATTATGTATTTTCTTTTATTTCCTTTCCTTTTCATGTACTTAATGATTTGTTGAGCTGCTCGCAGAAAAATACTTTTCACTGTACCTTGGTACACGTGACAATAAACAAAATCAAATCCAACATTTTTCCTCTTTTCCCACTGCTCCAGTTCACTCATACTTTGTGATTCACCTGGTGCCAATTCCTCACTAATGCATCTAATTCCCCCAGGTAAACATCTCTGAACCATTGCCAAGGAGACCAGACACAAGGGCCAGAGATAGTGGATGGCTCCGGTCGTATCTGTCCCGCCCACCAGAATATCGAGATCCCGTGCCAGATTCTGCGCTTGGAAATTCATTAATTATACCCAGGCGAGTTCCCCTCTGAATCTCCTGATGGGCTGGCATCTGATTTGTCTGCCCGCTCTAAGCAGACGGGTTCCAAGGTCACGCTGCCATATTTAAATACCAGCCCAGCACACTCACATCAGTCTCCCCAGCCCACCTGTCTTCACCAGACTGTGCATGATGTCAGCAGCTAGCAGCCTCAAGAACAAGTCTGTTCCTAGATTGAACCACTCTGCCCTTGAGTCCACCCCGAATTCCACTCTCGGCCGAACATTGGACCTTTGCTGCAGTAACTGCCTGAGTCCCACAGCACAGTGCTGTCCAGATAAACACTGGCCTGTGGCACCTGGTGGAAGGGAACCCCTGTACTCTCCAACCCCAGGTGCTGTGCTGATCCATCTCTGTGGCACAGGAAGGCTCATGGTTCTAGTAGCACGGTCTTGTCCATGAAGACCAGCTCAGCATGAAGATGGAGGATAGGAACCAGTCTGCCTGGGCACAATGGAGAACAGCACATCAGGAGCAGCACAGCACTATGGTGGTGTTACACTCACCTCAAAGTCTCAGGCCAACAGAAGACTGCCACTCATTAGTATTTGGGTTTGACGTTGATGTGATTGCCCACTGGCGTGATGCAAGATTGGAAGGCCTGATTGGAGGCCGACATGCAGCTGTTTTAATGAACATTCATGGGATGCAAATTACATCGCATGCAACCTGCCAGTAGGAAGGCCGACCCTTGATTAGGAGAATTGTAATGTGATTTTACACTGGCAGTTTTCCGATTTATTTATTTTTTGGCTCCCGTCAGATTGCCCGCTCCCACCCACCACCAAATCCATTGCGGGCAGGCTGGGAGAATTCCGCCCAGTAAGCGGGAGGACAGTGAAAGATTGGCCTCCAGATGAATCAGCAAGAAATGGTGAGTGGGATGGTCTCCTTCTCCTCCTCCTCCTCATTATCATCTCCATGCTTCGTGAAGAAATAAATAATGTCCATTTCCTTCTCCTCATATCATCAACATTTTTATCACTATCTTCCACCAGCTATAGCCCCCCATTACAGTGACGGTAATGTAGGAAGGATGGTGGAAAATCTTGGAGGCATGTAGGGGAGGTAAGAGCATCGGTGTGGACCCCAATCTGCGGCAACCACCGATTTGCCCTGGGGAACATGGACGGGGGGTATCGACTGTGGAGGAGGGCGGGGATTGTGAGGATGGGGGATCGGTTCCTGGAAGGGAGCTTTCCGAGCATGAGGGCGCTGGAGGAGAAGTTTGGGCTGGTGAGGGGGAATGAATTTAGATACTTACAGGTGTGGGATTTTGTACGCAGACTGGTGCCGTCCTTCCCACGTCTCCCGCCGAAGGGGAGGCAGAACAGTGTAGTTTCTAGGGGAGAGGTGGGAGAGGATAGAGTCTCAGATGTCTACAAGGAACTAATGGGAGCTGAGGATATGCAGACCGAGGACCTGAAGCTTAAGTGGGAAGAGGAGCTTGGGGGGGAGATTGAGGACGGTATCTGGGCAGAAGCCCTGAGCAGAGTGACCGCAACATGCGCCAGGCTCAGTCTGATCCAGTTTAAGGTCGTGCACCGGGCCCACATGACGGTGGCCTGGATGAAATGAAAAATGAAATGAAAATCGCTTATTGTCACGAGTAGGCTTCAATGAAGTTACTGTGAAAAGCCCCTAGCCACCAGATTCCGGCACCTGCTCAGGGAGGCTGGTATGGGAATTGAACCGCTGCTGGCCTGCCTTGGTCTGCTTTAAAAGCCAGCGATTTAGCCCAGTGAGCTAAACCAGCCCCTAAGCAAATTCTTCGGGCTGGAGGACAAGTGTGCTAGATGCGCCGGAGGGCCGGCTAACCATGTACACATGTTCTGGTCGTGCCCTAAACTCGGGGGGTACTGGCAGGGATTCGCAGATGTCATGTCCGGGGTATTGAAAACTGGGGTGGTAATGAGCCCTGAGATGGCAATCTTTGGAGTTTCGGAGGACCCGGGAGTCCAGGAAGAGAGAGAGGCCGATGTTCTGGCCTTTGCTTCCCTGGTAGCCCGGCGACGAATACTGTTAGCATGGAGGGACTCAAAGCCCCCGAGGGCTGAGGTATGGCTATCGGACATGGCGAGCCTTCTTGGCCTAGAGAAAGTCAAGTTCGCCTTGAGAGGTTCGCTACTAGGGTTCGCCCGAAGGTGGCAGCCACTTATTGACTTATTCGCAGAGGAGTAAGCGTCAGCGGGGGGGGGGGGGGGGGCTAGGGTAGAGTAGGGGGATATTGAGGCAGGTCCTTGCATGAACAGAGCCGTGGTTTGCACTATGTTTACTTTGTGCCTTGACTTTTTTCTGTACTGTACAATGTCACTTTTCTATATGCCTAAAATATCTCAATAAAATTGTTTGTTAAAAGAAACATTACTATCTTGGGATTGATGAGACACAGGGAATGGGTTGAATGTTTTGTTTGTGTGGTCCCTGGGTGACAGTGTTGGTGGCCTGGTTACTAATCTGGTGCCAGCAAGATGCCAAGTGATTGTCAGGAACTGTTGGCTGTGTTCTCAAAGGAGAAAGCATCCTATCTGGCTGCATCACAGCCTTGTATGGCAACTGCTCAGCCCAAGACCGTAAGAAACTACAGAGAGGCGTGAACAAAGCCCAGTCCATCACACAAGCCCGCCTCCCATCCATTGATTCTGTCTTCACCTCCCACTGCCTTGAGAAAGTGGGTGGCATAATCAAAGACTACTCCCAACTGGTCTATTCTCTCTTCCAACTTCTTCCCTCTTGCAGGAGATACTAAAATCTGAGAACACGCACTAACCGATTCAAAAACAGCTTCCTCCCCGCTGTTAGCAGAATCCTGAATGATCCTTGTGGTAGTACCAGGTGTTGCGGTAACTAAGAGGCTGATGACCATTGGTTAGACCCAGGAGTCTACCATTGGCTGTATTACGTAGCTCCGCCCTGAAGGCGGAGTATAAGAGATAGTGCCGTCCCAGCAGCCTTCACTTTCTGTACCGAAGCTGCTGGGGAACAAGTTCTAGTAGATTAAAGCCTTCAGTTATGAAATCACTTGGTCTTGAGTGTAATTGATCGCGCATCAATCCTCTTATGGACTGAACTGATCGTTCGAAGCATCTTCTCTACAGTTGTAGCACTATATACCGTATACTTCACCCCCTGTCTATGTTTATGCATTTACATTATGTATCCTCATGTATTCATCGTACGTTTTATGTTTTCATGTATGGAGCGATCTGCCTGGCCTGTAGGTAGAACAATACTTTTCACTGTACCTCGGTACATGTGACAATAAATGTAAATCTAAATCAATTGACATCACTTAAACAAATGACCTGGCCATTGGTGCATTGCTGTTTCAGGGAGTTGGGTATGTATAAATTGTCTCCCACTTTTCCTACGTTTCAACAGTGATAATACTTCAAAAGTTCTTTTCTGAAAAAAATATTTTTATTCAGGACATTTTCCATTTTACAATATGCACAACATTCATTCAACATGATACAATCTCCATAACAAACAAATAACCCACCATTTCACCCTGTGTGTCCCATTTTACTTTTTGCAAACCACCCTCCCCACACCTACTCCCCTCCTATTTGCTGATGGCTGCCAATTCTTGAAGAAGGAGATAAACTGCCTCCACCTCAAATAGAACCCCTCCTCCGACCCCCTAATGGCGTACTTAATTTTCTCCAGATGCAGAAAATCCGACAGATCTTCCACCCGTGCCGTTGCCCTTGGTGTTCCAGAGCCCGTTACCCTCGCAAAATCCTCTTCTGGACTATCAGAGAGGCAAAGGCCAATACATCAGATTTCCCCCCCTCTTGCACTCCCGGCTCATAATGATACCCCAAATATCGTCACCCACGGGCTCAGAGCCACCCTCACCCATAGAATTTCTGACATTATCTCAAAAAATGACTCTGAGAACTTCCCCCATCTCAAACAGGGCCAGAACATGTGTGTGTGTGTGTGTGTGTGTGCTTACCCCCTTGAACACCGCTCATACCTATCCTCCACCTCTGGAAAAAACCCACGCTTGCATGTTTTGGTCATATGTGCGCTAAGCACTACTTTAAATTGAACCAGGCTCAGTCTCACACATGAGGAGCTAGAGTTTATCTTATGTAAGGCCTCACTCCACACCCCCCCTTCAAATGCACTGCCCAACTCTTCCTCCCACTTCCTCTTTATCTCCTCCAGCAAGGCCCTATCCCTCTCCATTAATTGCCAATAGAGATCGGAAATGCTTCCTGCCCCTATCTCATCCTCAGACACTACCTTGTCCATCAATGAGTGGGGTGGTAACCGAGGAAACGGAGCCAGCTCCCTCGGCACAATGTTCTTAACTTGTAAATACTTAAACCCACTTCCCCCTGGGAGCTGAAACTTTTCCATCAGTTCTCCAACCCTGCAAATCTACCTTCCACAAACAAATTCCTAAACCTCTCTACACCCTCCTGTTCCCAAACCCCGTACGTCAAATCCAACCTTATCGGGATAAAGCCGGGGTTCCCAAATATCAACGCCCACAATGACATCGCCTCTAACTTGAAATGTTGCCTAAACTGGTTCCAGAATTTATACATACCCAACTCCCTGAAAGGATTTAGGTAAAAAGATCAGGAGACTCTGGAAAATAAATAAGAATTTTGGGAGGACCTTTGAACCCAACCTGCTAACAATAGTGGTAGAGCATCCACCCTCTCAAAATCCCCCTTCACCTCTTCTACCAGGCTGGCCAAATTCAACTTACGCAACATTGAACAGTCGAGAGCCACCTGTACTCCCAAATACCTAAACCCCGACCTCACCATCCAAGTGGCAATATCTCCAGACCTCCCCCCCGCATCCCGGAGGGCTCACCGGGAGCACCTCACTTTTCCCCGCATTGAGCCTATACCTAGAAAAGGAGCCAAACTTACTTAACAATCCATAATCCGTCCCACGCTGTAGAGGGGATCTGTTACATTCAACAGCAAGTCGTACGCATACAGGGACACTCGGTGCTCTGTACCTCCCCTCTCTATACCTCTCCACTCCATCGACAACCTCAATGCAATAGCCAGTGGTTCAATTGCCAATGCAAAAAGTAACGGGGAAAGTGGACACCAGTGCCTTGCTCCCCTACATAATTGAAAGTACCCTAGGCTTAATGTGTTGCTATGAATGCTCGCAGTGGGGGCCTTATACAACAATCTAATCCAAGAAATGAACGTGGCTCCAAATCTGAACTGTCCCAGTATCTCAGAGATACGCCCATTCTACCCAGTTGAACGTTTTCTTCGCATCCATGGAGATGATTACATCTGATTCCGAACCCGACGGGGCGACATCACCACATTCAGTAGTCTCCTTTTATTGGCTGACAATTGTTGGCCCTTCACAACCCCGTCTGATCCTCAGCCCCAACCCCCAGCAAACATTCCTCCAAGCGGGTTGCCGGCACCTTGGCCAAAAACATTGTGTCAGCATTCAATAGAGATATGGGCTGATAAGACTCACACTCCTCTGGATCCTTAACCTTTTTCAGGATTAGAGAGATTGGAGCCTGTGCCAATGTGGTCGGCATCTCTCCCCGGGATAACAAATCATTAGATGAGGCCCCTGCTCTGTTGCAAATTTTTAATAAAATTCCACTGGGAATCCATCCGGGCCTGGGGCCGTCCCAGACTGCTTCGCGCAGACGCACTTCATGATTTCCTCCAACCCTTGCACTTTCTCCTCCTCCACCATCGGGGAGTCCAACCCATCCAAGAACTGATTCATGTCCGAGTCTCCCTCCGGGGGCTCCGACCTGCACAACCCCCAGTAAAAGGTCTCAAACACCCCACTTACCTTTCCCGAAGCAGAAACCACTCCACTTTATTTGCACTCTCTCCCTTGAGGCTATGTGTCGTCTCAACTTCTTTTATTCATTCTTGGGATGTGGGTGTCGCTGGCTGAGCCAGCATTTGTTGTCCATCCCTAATTGCCCTTGAACTGAATGGGTTGCTAGGCCATTTCAGTGGGGGGGCAGTTAAGAGTCAACCGCATCGCTGTGTGAGTCTGGAGTCACATGTAGGCCGGACCAGGTAAGGACGGCAGATTTCCTTCCCTGAAGAACATTAGTGAACCAGATGGATTTTTATGATGATTGGATTGGATTTTGTTTATTGTCACGTGTACCAAGGTACAGTGAAAAGTATTTTTCTGCGAGCAGCTCAACGGCTCATTAAGTACATGAAAAGAAAAGGAAATAAAAGAAAATACATAATAGGGCAACACAAACTACACAATGTAACTACATAACACCGGCATCGGGTGAAGCATACAGGGTGCAGTGTTAATAAACTCAGTCCATAAGAGGGTCATTTAGGAGTCTGGTAACAGCGGGGAAGAAGTTGTCTTTGAGTCTGTTCGTGCGTGTTCTCAGACTTTTGTATCTCCTGCCCGATGGAAGAAGTTGGAAGAGTGAGTAAGCCGGGTGGGAGGGGTCTTTGATTATGCAAAGGTTGCAAATGCAACCTTGATGCAAATTCAATCGGCAATGGTTTCCTGGTCATCATTAGACCTTTTTTTATTGAATTCAAATGTCACCATCTGCTATTGCGTGATTCGAACCCGGGGCCCTAGAGCATTACCCTGAGTCTCTGGATTACTAATCTAGTGACAATACCACTACGCCACCGCCTTCCCAACAACTGGTGTGCCAGTAACCTACTGGTCTTCTCGGGCTGGTTTAGCACAGTGGGCTAAGCAGCTGGCTTGTAATGTCAGCAGCGCGGGTTCAATTCCTGTACCGGCCTCCCCGAACAGGCGCCAGAATGTGGTGACTAGGGGCTTTTCACAGTAACTTCATTGAAGCCTACTTATGATAATAAGTGATTATTATTATTATTATGTTCATAGAACGCCCCTCGTACAAAGTGCAACTGGCCAACGCTTTTCCTGTCGATACCAACTCAAATTTCATCTGGAGATTCTTCCTCTCCTTCAACAACTCCTCCTTTTTGGTAGCCGTGTACTGCCAGTCCACCGCAAGAATAGCCTCCACCAACCTCTGTCCCTTCATCCTTCCCACCTTCTCCCTCTGTGCCTTAATCGAGATCAGCTCCTCTCTAACCACTGCTTTTAACGCCACCCAGAACATGGAAGGCGAGACCTCCTCGCTCTTATTAAACTCCAAGTATGTTCCTATAGCCATGGCTATCCTCTCACATCCGCCTTATCCACCAACAATTCCACATCCAACCTCCACAGAGGTCGCTGGGTGCAACCCTTATCCAAACACAAATCCACATAGTGTGGAACATAGTGAGATAGGACAATTGCCGAGTATTCTGACCCGACCACCCCAGGGAGCAGTGCCTTCCCCACGATAAAAAAGTAAATGCGAGAGCAAACCCAATGCACATGTGAGAAAAAGAAGGACTCCTTCCCTCTTGGATGCCTAAACCTCCAGGGATCCACACTCCCCATCTGTTCCCTGAACCCAACCAACTCCTTCACCACCCCCGTTATCTTCAGGGGCTTGGGACATGATCTGTCCTGTCTGGGATCAAGTATATAATTAAAATCTCCCCCCCATAATCAGCCAATGAGAATCCAAATCCGGGATCGCTCTCAGCACGCTCTTAATAAACTCAGTATTCTCCCAATTAGTTATGTGCATATTTACTAAATCCACAGGGGCCATCTCCAACCTTCCTCTCACCATCACTGATGTTCCCCCCAGAAACTTCAAAAGTTCTTCATTTGCTGTAAAGTGATTTAGGACATTCTGAAGCCGTGAAAGGTGCTCAATAAAAAGAAAGATCTGCATTTATATAGTGCCTTTCATAACCACCAGGTGCCCCAAAGAAGTGGGGGTGGGGGCACATTGGAGCAGCCTTCCCCAACAAGTTCTTGCCACCAGCCTCTTGCTGAATGGAGGTGGGCAGCCAATTTAAATAATTAAGGCTTGAATTAGGGGGGTAAGATTTCTGGCTCGCTGGCATTTAGTCTGCCTGGGGGAGGATGGGTCATTGGTGCTCGAGGCTCCGTCCACCAGAGGTCACACTCCCAACCCAAACGCTACTGCTACAGGGTTCCCTTGTGTGCCAAGGAGTCTGCTTGCTTGTCCCCTCTGAATTTATAATTTAAATTTATACCCGAGACACTCTCAAGTTCATGGACATGCCTCAGCAGCGTCAGCTTTCCTGATGGGCTGCCGAGGCTCTAGGGAGGTCAGAGATTGGGCTGGCAGAATCAGGAACCTGCCCACCGTCCTTAGAAGGATGCCAAAAGTGGGCCAGGCCAATTAAAAGGCCACTTCTGGAAAAATAGATTCCCCCAGTCTGGATCCTGGCAAGTGCAGGCTTGGGACCCCCATTTAGTCCTGACATCAGGGTCCTGAAACCCACACAAACATGTGCTGCATGAGTAAAAATCAGTTATCACAGACTGACCTGTGCCAAACCTAGAGATCATGTAAGGGCAGGGGGATTGAGGTTCCTACAGGGCACATTGTTCTAAACTCAATTCAGCACCAACAATTTTAAACTATTTTTTAACCCAGGAGTGTTTATGCAGAATGATATACAAACATGCAAAGTGGGAGCAGAAGGAGGGCAATCAGTCCCTCAAGCCTGCAATAAGGACATGGCTAATATGTTTGTTTTGAGTTTCACTTTCCCATCTACCCCCGATAACCTTTGATTAACTTGCCTCACAAGAATCTGTCTAACACTGCCTTAAAAATATTTAGTGACCTCACCTTTACTGGGCGTATTGTCCCAAAAGGGAACAAAGTCTCCGAGCGAGTGCGTTTAGCCGTGTGTTTCCTGGCGCTCGCATACCGAGAAACACATGGCCATGCGATGCGACTCACATTGAATAAGAGGCCTGAACGGGGAATGCATGTCCGAGGCCGCACATAGCCCCATTGCAGCTAGAGATCGGGGCACCATTTCTAAATGGCGTTCTGATCTCCGAGGCCCCTGGAGCAATCCCCAAATTCCCCCCACCAGCCTGAACACGTTATGGGAGGGTCCCCAGCAGCCCCCCAACACCCACACCGGGCAACCCCGATCCAATCCCACGCACGCAAATAAAGCCAGATTGGCACCTTAGCAGTGTCAACCTGGCAGTGCCCATGCCAGCTGTCAATGTCAATTGGGCACCTTGGCAGTGCCAGGCTGTTACTGTCAGGGTACACAGCTAACACCAGCAGTGCCAGGGCACCACCCTGCCCAAAGGGCATGCAGCTTGGGGGCCTCCAATTCACTGGGAGACCCCCACAAGTGCCGTTCCATCTGATCCCCGTTTGTGCGGACCCGTACTGAACGGCACTCACCCAAAATCTTGAGGCGAAGGGGTTGAATCCCAAAGCCTCAGGCACCTTAGGAATCTGCACATTAGCATGAGGCTTACTGCTTCGCTCTAATATGCAGATTTGTCAAAAAGTGATCCCGCCCATTGTGGGCGGGTTTCACATCACAACGTCTCGCAAGATCACGTTGGATCTCACGAGGTGTTGCGAGCCGGGTAGATCCCGGGAGCGGGGTCTCTCAGCTTTGAATGGCCACGCTGCGCCACGGTGAACTGCTTTTCGGGTGCAGTGTGTTGGATTGCACCACGCCCACTGTCTTCTGAAGCAGAGTGTTCGAAAGACGCTCAATTGCCAAAGAACTCTCATCTCATCTCTGTCCTTTAAGGGTGACCCCTAATTTTAATGCCCCCTACTTCTGGACTCACCCAAAGGAAACATCCTTTTCACGTTCACCTGGTCAAGACCATTCAGGATCTTATATACTTCAATCAATTCACCCTCACTCTTCTAAACTCCAGTGGAAATAAGCTCAGTCTGTCCAACCTTTCCTCGTATAACAACCCGCTCATTCCAGATATCAATCTAGTAAACCTCCACTGAATTGTATTAGCCATTGTCATGACACCTTATTAAATGCCTCGGAATATCCAAGTACAGTACATCTACAGGCTTCCTTTTATCTACAGCAGGCTGACTCTTCCCAATTACCATGGGTTTTTCAAAGTGTCCAGCTATACCCTCCTTAATGATCGATTCTAACACCTTCTCCTACACAGACATAAAGCTATAGGCCGATAGTGTCCACTTTTCTGCCTCCCTCCCTTCTTGAACAGAGGGGTTATATTTGCTACTTTCCAGTCTGATGGAAATTTTCCAGAATCTGAGGAATTTGGGAAAACTAATACCATAGTATTTACTATCTCATTAGCCACCTCTTTTAAGACCCTAGGGTGAAGTCCATCAGGACCCAGAGACCTGTCAGCCCTCAGCTCTATCAGTTTATCACTTCACTCAAAATAGTAATTCACCAAGTTCCTCTCTCCCTTCCATCTCCTGATTTACAGCTATTACTGGAATGTTTTTTGTATCCTCTACAGTGAAGACAGAAGCAAAATATTTGTTCATTTCATCTGCCATTTCCTTGCCATCTACTATTAACTCCCTATTGTCACTCTCTAGAGGTCTAACATTCACTTTACTGACTGTTTTCATGTCAGATACCTGTAGATCAAAATTACCCGTGATTATTTCTGTCCCTTTATTACACACACCCAATATGTTTTGTTGTACACTTGTTCTATACTGTGCTTATTGTTATGGGGCCTGTAGACCATTCCCACTAGTGATTTATTTCCCCTCCCATTCCTCATCCCCACCCAAATCCATTCTACATCCTGATCTCCTGAACCAACATCACCTCTAACTATTGCACAAATACCACCCCTGGTAAATAGTGCTACACCCCCACCTTTACCTAGCTTCCTTCTCTTCTTGAATATCATATACCCCTTCATATTCAGGGCCCAATACTTATCATCCTGCACAGTAAGAAGTCTTACAACACCAGGTTAAAGTCCAACAGGTTTGTTTCGATATCACTAGCTTTCGGAGCGCTGCTCCTTCAGCAGGTGGAAGGAGCAGCGCTCCGAAAGCTAGTGATATCGAAACAAACCTGTTGGACTTTAACCTGGTGTTGTAAGACTTCTTACTGTGCTCACCCCAGTCCAACGCCAGCATCTCCACATCATGGCTATCATCCTGCAGCCATGGCTCCGTAATGGCTACCAGATCATATTTATTAACTTCAATGTGTGCTATAAATTCATTTACTCTGTTATGAATGCAATGTGCATTCAGATACAGAGCCTTCAGTTTCTTCTTTTGTTATCTTTGTAACATCTAGTCCTGATTGTTGGTGTATTCTTAGGATTTTTTCTCTCTGTCCCTTCCTGCCAATCTCTGACCCTTATTTCCCATATTACTATTTTCCTCTCTTGCCTGGTTTCTTTTACTTTTTGAGATATCACACCTTAGGGACTCGGTTAGCTCAGTTAGCTGGTTTGTGAAGCGGAGTGACACCAACAGTGTGGGTTCAATTCCTGCATCAGCTGAGGTTATTCATACAGTCCCTGCCTTCTCAACCTTGCCCCTTGCCTGATATGTGGTGACCCTCAGGTTAAATCACCACTAGTCATTTCTTAGAAGTCTATATCATATCCTTCCACATTTGACGACCTGCCACCCATGATTTAGTTTAAAACACCTTTCTATGTCCTTAATTATACAGTTTGCAAGAACACTTGTCTCAGCACAGTTCAGGCGTAGACTGCCCCAACAATACAATCCTCACTCCCGAAGTGCCCGGCCTCCAGCCACATGACCCAACCCGGAGAGGCCTGCTCAGCGTCCCGACTCACCTGAAGGAGGAAAAGGAGAGGATCGACGAGTAGGCCCGACCAGGCCTAGATTGAGGTCTAACCCGACCAACCACCAGCGTTGGATCCGGCCACATGACCCAGCCCAACCTGACCCAGAAAGACCCTGCTTGCAACCCAAACCTAAACACCCCCAAAATAGCGAAGACCCCACGTGAGGACCCGAACATGCCAAAAGGTAGACCTGTTCTCACGGAACCCCGGGGTCTGACCAGATCGAGAACATGCCCCCATCTTGGTGACCCCAAAATCGCAACCACAGCCCAGAACCCCTCCTGACACAACCACTTACCTTCCACAAAGTCAGACTTCCCTCATCAGATCCTAGGACCACCCAGAAGCAGCTGCCGGCTTAGGAAGCTAGAAGAAAGCGGCGGTCTGCAGGTGAGACTAAAGCAACGCGGTTTCAAATCTCATCTCCCCAGCATACTCCTGACAAACATCCAAGCGATCAAAACAAGCTGGCCGAGCTTAACGCTAGATTTACCTCGCAGATGGAACTGAAAGATTGCTGTGTGCTCTGTTTCACAGAGACATGGCTCACTCCTGCCTCACCAGACAGTGCCATTCAACTTGAAGGCTTCTCAATTCACCGGATGGACCGCAAGGCATCCTTGGACAAAGCGAAGGTGGAGGAGTCTGCGTCCTCATCAACTCCTCCTGGTGCTCGGAGGTGGCGACCCTGGCGAACTACTGCTTCCCGGACCTGGAATACCCTGACTGTGAAGTGCCGCCCATCCTACCTTCCACTGGAGTTCACTGCAGCCATCATCATGGCGGTCTATATCCCACCTCAGGCGAAAATGAAGAAGGCGCTGGATGAATTGTACACCGCTATAAATAACAGTGAAAGAGAACACCCGGAGACCTTGTTCATCGTGGCCGGGGACTTCAACCAGGTCAACCTCAAGAGTGTATTGTCAAAATTCCACCAACACATCTCCTGTCCCACCAGAGGCCCCAACATCCTCGACCATGGCTACGCAAACATCAAGGGAACATACCGATCCACCCCCCCGACTGCACTTGGGAAAATCAGACCACAAGTCGATGCTCCTTCTCCCGGCATATAAGCAGAGACTTAAGTGGGAGAATCCAGTTAGGAAGGTCATGCAACGCTGGTCCGAGGCACCAGAAGAGCACCGATGTGACAGCTTGGAGTCAGTGGACTGGTCCATATTCAAGAATTCAGTGGCCACCCTAAACGGGTATGCCACCATCATCACAGACTTAATCAGTAAGAGTGTCAAAGACTGCATGCCAAAGAAGGTACTACATACGTTCCCCAACTGGATACTATGGTTTAACCAGGAGAATCACTCCCTACTGAAGACCAGATCCGAGGCATTCAAGACGGGTGACCTTGACCTAAAAAAGAAATCTAGGCATCACCTCCGCAAGCCAGACTCAGAACGGAGTAGGAAGATGTCTGCGAACCCACCCATTGCTTTCCAAGGGTTCATTTTCAAGAAGGCCTATCTGACTTTGGAAGCTGTGACGGTAGGTTTGGGTGTGTCCGAGGCTGCTGGGGCAATTGACAACGGTTCATTGGCTTCCTGTTCGAAACAAGTCTAGAATGCATTGTGTTGATCGGTGAGGGGTACTCTGTTGCCAGAGATTCTACTCGGCTTTGCTTTGTAGCCCGTTGTGTTGTTTAAGCCTTGCCACAATCGACAAGGGTCAAAAGCGGCGCCGTCCCCGATTTCGGCGCAAACGGGGATTCGCCGGCCGATCGCCGAACAGGATTTCAGCGTTGGCGACCGGAGAATCCCGCCCAAGTACTCTGGCAACAGAGTACCCCTCCACTATGAACACAATGCATTCTATACTCGTTTCAAGCAGGAAGCCAACAAACCGTTGTCAACCATTGTCAGCCCGGTAGCATAGTGGTAAGCACAGTTGCTTCACAGCTCCGATTCCCAGGTTCGATTCCCGGCTTGGGTCACTGTCTGTGCGGAGTCTGCATGTTCTCCCCGTGTTTGCGTGGGTTTCCTCCCACAGTCCAAAGATGTGCAGGTTAGGTGGATTGGCCATGCTAAATTGTCCTTAGTGTCCAAAAAAGGTTAGGTGGGGTTACGGGGATATGGTGGAGGTGTGGGGATAGGGTGGAGGTGTGGGCTTAGGTAGGGTGCTCTTTCCAGTTATAGAATTTACAGTGCAGAAGGAGGCCATTCAGTCCATCGAGTCTGCACCGGCTCTTGGAAAGAGTACCCCACACCTCCACCCCATCCCTGTAATCCAGTAACCCCACCTAACCTAAGGGGCAATTTAGCATGGCCAATCCACCTAACTTGATGGGCTGAATGGCCTCCTTCTGCACTGTAAATTCTATAACTGCCACAGCAGCCTCGGACACATCCATACCTACCGTCGCATCTTCCAAAGTCAGATAGGTCTTCTTGAAAGTGAACCCTCGGAAAGCAATGTGTGTGTTCACAGACATCTTCCTACTCCATTCTGAGTCTGTTTCAAGAAGACCACCATGATACAGGTGCCAAAGACTACCAACCGATTGCCCCGACATCTATCGTTATGAAGTGCTTCAAGAGGTTAGACATGAGACACATCAGACCCAAACTTCCAGATTGCCTTGATCCTGCCACAACTGGTCCACAGCAGACATTTACTCCCTGGCCCTGCACTCATCCCTGGAGCATCTCGAAAACAAGGACTCCTACATCAGATTCCTATTAATTGACTATAGCTCCACCTTCAACACCATAATCCCAGCCAAGTTCCCATCCAAACTCCAAAAGTTAGGACTTGGTATCTCCCTCTGCAACTGGATTCTCTACTTCCTGACCCAAAGACCACAATCAGTAAGAATAAACAACAACACCTCCTCCACGATAGTCCTCAATACTGGGGCCCCACAAGGCCTTAGTCCCTACTGTACTCCCTATACACACATGACTGTGTGGCAAAATTCGGCACCAACTCCATCTACAAATTTGCTGATGACTCGACTGTAATGGGTCGGATCTCAAACAATGATGAGCCAGAATACAGGAGGGGGCTAGAGAACCTAGTGTAGTGGTGTAACGACAATCTCTCCCTCAATGTCAGCAAAATTAAAGAGCTGGTCATTGATTTCAGGAAGCAAAGTGTCATATACGTCCTTGTCAGGAGGTGGAGATGGTTGACAACTTCAAATTCCTAGGTATAAACATCACCAAAAATCTGTCCCGGTTCATTCACATCGACACTACGACCAAGAAAGCACAACAGCACCTTTACTTTCTCAGGAAATTAAGGAAATTTGGCATGTCCACATTGACTCTTACCAATTTTTATCGATGCACCATAGAAAGCATCCTATCTGGCTGCATCACAGCCTGGTATGGCAACTGCTCGGCCCAAGACCGCAAACTGCAGAGAGTCGTGAACACAGCCCAGTCCATCACACAAACCTGCCTCCATTGACTCTGTCTACACTTCCCGCTGCCTTGGGAAAGTGGGCAGCATAATCAAAGACCTCTTCCACATGGGCTATTCTCTCTTCCAAACTCTTTCATCAGGCAAAAGATACAAAAGTCTGAGAAAACCCACCAACAGTTTCAAAAACAGCTTCTTCCCTGCTGTTAACAGACTGCTGAAAGGCCCTCTTATGGACTGAACTGATCTTTCTATGCATCTTCTCTATAGTTGTAGCACTCTGTACCATATGCTTCACCCAATGTCTATGTCTATGTATTTACAGTGTGTACACATCGTATGTCTGATATTTTTCATTTATGGAGCGATCTTCCTGAACTACTTTTCACTGTACCTCACTACACATAACAATAAATCGAAATCGAAATCTTTTCCAGCAGGGAAGAAGGAGGCGCCCCAGGGGAAAGGAGGAAAAGAATGTGTGTGAGAAATCCCGAATTTGGGAAAAACAAAAAAAATTGGGACCAGTCTGATTGTATTTTTTGTGAGTTTTTCAAGGCTGGCAAAGCCTCCATCTAGAAATAAGTTCCCGAAATGTACCAGACCTCTCGTTCTCCAGGACCTGAACAATGGATCCAAGCTCAAAGACACAAAGAGGAGGTTATCACATCTCGGGGCAAGTGGGGACAATGAGAGAAGACTGAGCTGCTGCCGGAATTGCTTCCAAATCCTGAGGGCGGAAATCATGACAGGGCTCGAGGAAAGACCTACAGGGGAAAAGGCAGAGGTGCAGTAATTATGGAGTGTAGGGAGGAGGCTGCGGCTCAAGGCCGGGCCTCCAATCTACTCCAGTTCGACTTCAGGTCACTGAGCCATTGTAGGATTTTCTGCACTTTGGCAGCCCAGTAACCAAACAGGAGATTCGGGAAGGGTAAACCTCCCGATCCGCTGTCTCTCTGAAGCAGAGCGCTGTGGACTCTGGCACTCTTACCTGCCCAGATAAACACCAATATTAATTTGTTGACTAGAATTAAAAACGCTTTGGGTCGAAAAATGGGGATACGTTGAAATAAGAATAAAAGCCTTAGTAGCACATTCATCTTGACAGTTTGAATCCTGCCTGCCAGAGTCAGAGGGAGATTATTTCCCCTCTGTAAATCCATTTTAATCTTACCGATGGGGCTTGAAAGTTCAGTTTGTGGAGTAAGGCCCAGTTATGGGCAACGCGGATCCCCAGATATTGGAAATTAGAGGACGAGACGTGAAATGGCAGCGAGCCAAGCTAAGGCCCTCTGGCTGACGGGTTCACTGGAAAACCCTCACTTTTACTCACATTTAATATATAAACTGAAAATGTGCTAAATCTCGTGAGTATCTTCATGACGTTTTCTGTTGAGGAGGCCGGATCCGTAATATATAAGAGTAGGTCATTTGCTTATAGCGCGCGGCCAGGTGCTCCTCTCCCTCCCGGTGTTTTCCCCACCACCCCTCCGATTACCTCAACGCTATCGCCAGAGGTTCAATGGCCATCGCAAAGAGCAATGGAGAAAGGGGTCAACCCTGTCTAGTGCCCCTGCCTTGCAGAAAGTATTCAGAGGAGGTTATATTTGTGCAGGTGCTGGCTTTTGGAACACTGTATGTTAGACAAATCCAGGAGGAAAATTTGGAGCCAAATCTGAATCAATCCAAGATCTAAAAAATGTAGTTCCACTCCACTCTGTCAAATGCTTTTCCTGCATCCAAAGATACTATAACTCCAGATTTTCAAGCAGATGAGGCGGAAAGGACAATGTTCAAGAGACATCGGACATTGGCCGATAACTGTACCTTTGATAAAGTCTGTCTGATCCTCAGATATTATAGTTGGGAGACAAGGTTCCATCCGGGTTGCCAGGACTTTAGCCAGTAGCTTAACATCAGTGTGAAGGAGTGAAATGGGTCGATAAGACCCACACTCTACTGGGTCCTTACCCTCTTTAAGGAGCACCGAGATTAAGGGCAAGTGACGGAGGTAGTGACCTCCTAGACAGTGAATCATTGAACATGTCCAATATTAAGGGTATTAGTTGTTCTGAGATCCTCTTATAAAATTTTGATGGGAAGCCGTCAGGAAGGGGGCTTTGCTGAATTGCAGCCGACCAATATATTTCAGTATTTCTCCTGGGCTTAAGGGGGATTCCAGTTCCCATTTCCTGCCTTTCCCAATGGTCAGGATGTGTAAACCATCGAGAAACCTCATCATGTCTTAGGTATCTGAAGGAGGCTCTGACTCGTATAGCTCGTGGTAAAACGTACTGAAAGCCACATTTACCTGGAGAGGGGCTGATACTAGGTTACCTTCTTTGCTCCAAATCTGGGGGATTTCTTGGGCGCAGCCAGCTTCTTGAGTTGATGTGCAAGAAGACACTTCTTGCCACGTTCATAGAAAGCGCTCCTTGAATGTTGTAACTGGCGCACCGCTTTATTCCTGAAGATCGATTCAAATTGAAGTTGCAAGATTTTTCTGTGCATCAGTAATTGTGGTGTCGAGGCAAAAGAATATTGGGCGGTCAACCTCCAAGGCGGAGTTCACCAGTCTTTGTGGTTCCTCTTTTTCCTTTTTCACAATGTGAGCTTCATATGAGATAATTTCCCCCCTTATGACGGCCTTTAGGGTTTCTCAGTGTTGAAGGAGAAATGGACTCTGTTTTGCTGAGTTTGATAAAGTTTGCTGCAGCAGCTGACAATCGCTCACAAAACTTGTCAATTGTCAATAAAGTGGTGTTTAGTCTCCAAAGCGGCGCTTAGGGGGTCCGAAATCAAAGCAAACTTCAACAAAATGAGGGGCATGATCCGAGATGACAATTGCCGAGTACTCGGCGGCTCTCACTGACGGGAGAAGGGATTTGACAACAAACAAAAAAATTAATTTGGGAGTAGGCATGGTCAACATACAAAGAAATGAAAATTCTTTATTGTGGGTGCAGAAAACGCCACGGGCCAACCCCTCCCATCCTCTCCATGAAAGAGGTCAATGCTCTGGACATCCCAGTTTGGGGCCAGGATTTTGACATGGAACATTCCAGGGTCCAGTTCATAGTTTAAGTCTCCTCCTAGGATCATCCGATGTGAGTCTAAATTGGGGAGCAGGTTCACCAGGGAGTTTATGAAGCTTGGGTCATCCCAAGCTTGGGAGCATAAATATTCACCAAAATAACTGGAGTGTTTTCCAGTGAACCACAGGCATTAACGTAGCACCCATTGGGGTCATCCACAATCCGGGAGGGAGTAAATTGTATTTTTTTGTGGGTTAGCACTGCCTTACCTCTGGCCCCACCATTAAAGCCTGAGTGAAAGACTTGCCCCACCCAATTTTTGCAAAGCCTTACCTGGTCCTTCACCTGCAAGTGGGTCTCCTGTAGGAACACAACCCCTGGGTCCAGACCCTCTAAATGTGCAAAGACCCTATTCCGCTTCACTGCTCCAATAAACTCCTCACGTTCCAGGTTATGAGGCAGAGAGGAGAAGCTCTCCCACCTCTCCCACCAGGGTCAGCCATTACATCTGCAGTTCAGCAAGCAAGGAATCCTGTGACGCCTCGGTGAGGAGATACCATCAGGACAGCGGCCTGTTCCAGCCCAAAGACCAGACAAAAACAAATTAGAGGACAGCGTCAAACTACCAACTATAACCCCCTCCCTCCCCAAATCCCACCCTAACCCAACAACCCCCAACAAAAACATCCAATTTGTATAAAACCTGAACTCTTTAACACTATAATCTAAGCTCCCACTCCCAGGGTGTTTGCGAGTGGGAGCTGCAGTATACCCACATTTGTAATTTCCCTTCTCCAGACCATCTCTAGCTAAAGCTGAGAGGCTCTCCAACCGACCCTATATTAAAAATTGAGAAAAATCATTAACAATATTTAAAACATTCACTTGTAACAATCCAGGGACAATGACAGTACAGTAATAGCAATATATACAGCACTAACATAACACAAAACCTCTTCAACAGTAATAACCTTTCAGTATAGATCCACCATATAAACAAAAATTATTTAACTTCTGAACGTATAGCAATTTAACTCTTAGGCAAAAGTAGAGAATGGTTTACACAGAATTCAAACCAAGTTTCCTACAAAAATGTTTGCATCATCTGGGGAATCAAAGAGGTGACCTTTTCCCTTGACGTAGACTCGAAAAAGGGCCAGGTGTAGTAGCCCAAACAGGGTACCCTCTTGAATAGGGCAGATTGCGCCCCGTTAAATGCTGCCCTTTTTTCACCTTCTCTGCGCTAAGGTCCTGGTATAGCCGGATCGAGTGACCCTCCCAATTAACATCCCGGTGTTCCCTGGCCCACCGCAGGATTTGCTCCTTTTCTTTAAAATTATAGAACCTTATGATCATTGCTCGAGGGGCTTCCGCTGCGCCAGGGACCCGGGTTCAATTCCAGCCTTGGGTCACTGTCTGTGTGGAGTTTGCACTTTCTCCCCGTGCCTCCGTGGGTTTCCTCCGGGTGCTCTGGTTTCCTCCTACAGTCCAAAGATGTGCAGGTTAATTTGCCCCTTAGTGTCTCAAGGTGTGTAGGTTAGGTTAAAGGGCTATTGGGATAGGGAGGGGAGTGGGCTTGGGTGGTGTGCTCTTTCACAGGGTTGATGCAGACTTGATGAGCCGAATGGCCTCCTTCTGTACTGTAAGGATTCTATTCTATGAGCACATCATACAGATATTGAAGGCTTCTTGTTCATGTGAAAGAGCAACTGGTGACTTGATAAAGCAAAAAGAAGAAGCTTCAGTGGTCCAATAAATGAATGTAATAATAATCTTTATTGCCACAAGTAGACTCACATTAACATTGTTACTGTGAAAAACCCTAGTTGCCACATTCCGGCGCCTGTTCGGGTACACGGCGGAAGAATTCAGAATGTCCGATTCACCTAACAAGTACATCTTTCGACTTGTGGGAGGAAACCGGAGCACCCGGAGGAAACCCACGCAGTCACGTGCAGACTCCACGCAGGCAGAGACCCAAGCCGGGAATTGAACCAGGGACCCTGGCGCTGTGAATCAACTGTGCTAACTACTGTGCTACCGTGCTGAATGTATGGTTCTGCGTGTGTTATCAGTGGGTCCTGATGAAGTGCTAACCTGAAGTATTAATATAATATTCTCTTTAATATTCAAGCCGTTTGGTGAATCAGCATATCTAGCTCACTTTATCAGCATGAAAGTGCCTCTAAATACTTTCTGTGAAGAAGGATAACACTGTTGATTGGCAAAAGGAAAATGGTGAATTTGGAGTAAATGAAAGGCACAGTCAAAGAAAAGGGTTTGGAAAAAGTTTCTGAACACAGAAGAGAGACGGGGACAAAAAAAGTGAGAATGGGCAGCGGCATCATAGCTAAACAAGTCGTCACTGACATTGAATGGAAGGGACATGGAGAAGACAGGTGCTAGAGGAGCTAAAACATTAGGCACGAGAAAATCACCAGAATGTGGGTGCAAGGCCATGGAGGGATTTGAATACAAGGAAGAAAACTTTGAAGTCAACTTGTTGGGACTTATAGATCCAGTGAAGCTTCTAAAGGCTAGGTTGGATGGGTGAGCTGGACTTTGTGCAAGCGAGATTGGAGGCAGTTGTATTTTGGATGCATTTAAATAGGTAGGTTGGTTAGAATTGCATTAGACAAATTAAACCTGAAGGTGATGAAAGCATAGACAAGAGAAAAGTAGTTCATATTGAAGGCAGAGAGGTGGCACAATGGTTAGCACTGCTGCCTCACAGCACCAGCGACCTGGGTTCAATACTGACTTTGACTGTGTTGAGTTTGTACGTTCTCCCTGTGTCTATGTGGGTTTCCTCTGGGTGCTCCGGTTTCCTCACACAGTCCAAAGATGTACGTGGATACAGTGGGGGAATGGTGCCGAGATAGAAAGTTCTTTCGGAGGGTTGGTGCATACATGAGGGGCCGAATGACTCCCTTCTGCACTGATTCTATGATAATGTTGAACAGTACAATGAGATTCTGCATCTTTTTACTCAGACAGAGCTGGCAGCTGGGGAGTTGAAACTAGGAGCAGTCCAAAAATTTGAGCCGTTGTTTTGACAATATTAAGCAATAGAAAATGTTGGCTTATTCGGGATTGCATGTGCATGAGAAGTGTAAGAAGTAGCACCATTTTTGCAATCAGTGAACGAAGCTATCAGCTTCCGTGCAATATTTCAGCTCTTACTTCCAAATTGTCAAGGCATAGTGTGTTGATGCTGGGAGGTGACCAGAGGCGGGCCAAGAACTGGCTTTGGGGGGCAGCAAGGCAAACATTTTGAAGTTAATGTAATGCCTGACTTGAGACAGGCATGAGCAGAACCAGCAGAAAGCACTAACAAGAAGGTGGACTGGAGAAGAGGGTGGAATGGTCACTTTACAGCCTTTTCTGCATTTATTTTAGATTTCCAGTGCTGATGGTATATCAGCTAATATTTTACACATTTTCCCCAATATTTGCTCTGGTCTACTATGTTTAATATGTGCAATGCATTGAATTCAATCTTTAATTTAGCATATGGGGAGACAGTGGCACAGTAGTATTGTCACTGAGTAGTAATCCAGAGACCCAGGGTAACGCTCTCGGGACCGGTGTTTGAATCCCACTGAGACAGACGGTGAAATTTGAGTTCAATTAAAAAATTTGGAATTAAAAGTCTCATGCCGAACCATTGTGGATTGTCATAAACACCCATCTAGTTCACTAATGTCCTTACCTGGTCTGGCTTATGTGTTACTCCAGACCCACAGCAATGTGCCCTCTGAAATGTCCCAGCAAATCACTCAGTTCAACGGCAATTAGGGATGGGCAACAAATGCTGACCCAGCCAGTGACACCCAAATCCCCCGAGCGAATAGAAAAAATACAACATTTAGAAGTTCTTTGAGTGCAGTATAGCAGAAAAATATCTCCACTTTGTCCCAATTAGAAAACTAAATACAAGCAACTCAATTAAATTGGAAAAACTAAAGCGGGAAAAAGGAAATCAACTGTGGAAAACAAAATGATCAAATATTAGAACAGATAAGATTACGTAAATCCTCTTAAATTTATTAGAGAGGATTATTCCCAAATCTCTGACTTTACCAACCTACTTTTTGTTGCTTCACGTAACTATTTACGTTAATCCGGTTAAAAGCTGAAGGAAAACTTAATACATTGAAAACAAGAATTCAACCTCTACATCAACTTGATTCTAGAAAACCACAACCCTTCACCTTCTGGTCTGGGAGGCAACTGATAACATCTGCCTAATGAATCATGTCCCAAATTCGTGCTGATGAAACCAGCTAAAGATGATTAATTCCCTGTGTGTGTGTGTGAATTGTGCATTAATCTTTGAATTGTTGCCTGCCCCATCATACTCCGACTGCAAGTTCAGCCCCCCCCCCCCCCCATTCCTTCTACCCAAGGTTGCGCAACATTGTTCGCTGCATACGAAGCTTATTGTGGAAATCGGCTTAGACAGTCTCTATGGCAACTGCCAATAATAATAGGAAGAGTGAGGGCTTCGCCAGTGAATCATCTTCGCGATGGTAAAACGGAGGCAACAAGTCCTGAGCAAGAGGGATCTATCTCACTGTACTCTTCCCCGAGCTGGTCCTCCCATTAGGCTCACACCCAGCATCCCAACTCAGCGGGGCCAGCGGGGATCAGGTTGCATGTCCTGGCGTCTCAGCACTTTTTAAACGTGAAGGACTCCTCCACCTGCTCTGAATACAGAGACTCGGCTCTGAGCGAGAGTAAGTGATGCACTTTTGCAATGTTTGCAGTGTTACTGCTTGTGGATCCAGCTGCCCTGTCTGCAAAAATTGCTGCCAATTGTAAATGATGTAGGCTTTTGTTTTGTCTGCTTCCATTTAAAATTGAGGTCTATCCGTTGGTGTCACGACAGAAGGGAGAGAGAAAACAATTAGTAAAATAAACCGAATCAGACGATTCTTATCAAGCAATATTCATTATCCATAATAGGATCATTTATTTTTGTCTAATAATGACTCTATTGTAGCTAATATGTTCGTCAAGGTAGTGAATTTCTCATATGTTTCGGATAGCTTTTGCAAGTGTGGCCACAGCCATCAAAGGGGCAGACCACATTTGATTTAGTTAACAGTAGAGGTGGTAAACATTTATCGAATATTATTTGAAACAGAAATGTGAAACAGCTACTGGGATTCTAGATTTAGATAATGCAATGGGATGAAGCAGTGAGAACTTGACAAATCCGTGAATGGATAAAATGACAGGAATGGTGGGAGTTCAAAAAATAATTTAACCTGGTACAGACCAATTTGAACCCCATGAGGGGTAAGGCAGCCATGGATGACTAAAGTAGTAAGTGTAAATGTCGTCACAGTACCACAGGCTGCATTATTGAGAGAGAGCTGACTGGTGGTGGTTTAACCTGAGGGCCACCACACCTCAGGCGAGGGGCAAGGTTGAGGAGGCAGACCTTCATGATTAACCTCAGACCGGTACAGGGATTGAACCCGCGCTGTTGGCATCGCTCCACATCACGAACCAACCACCCAGCCAACTGAGCTAACCAACCCCCCAACACTAAAGTGGTAACATTAAATTGAGGGGGCAAAAATGCACAAATGCAAAACGACAACACAGATCCTATCGTATGGGAAAGATAGAAGGGGTAAAAATGGATAACAAGAGCTACAAAAAAAGGGTTATGGAAAGAAAATTGCAAGGGATAACCAAATCAATGCAACATATTTTCCAATTTTGTGTCATCTGCAAACTTTAAAAAATGTCCTGTATACCCAAATCTGGGTCATTAAGATATATCAAAAGAATAATGGTCCGAGCAATAAAGCAGAGAGAACACTAAGAGTACTGATTCATCAGTTGTCAGAGGGCAGAAGGTGATAGTCAGCAGAATATTTCCTTGCCCAGGTTTGACCCAGTGTCATGAGACTCCATGGATCTGTTGAGGTGATAGCAGACATCTCATAGAATTTACAGTGCAGAAGGAGGCCATTCAGCCCATCGAGTCTGCACCGGCTCTTGGAAAGAGTACCCTACTTAAGCCCACACCTCCACCCCATCCCTGTAATCCAGTAACCCCACCTAACCTAAGGGGCAATTTAGCATGGCCAATCCACCTAACCTACACATCTTTGGACTGTGGGAGGAAACCGGAGCACCTGGAGAAAACCCACACAGAAACGGGGAGAATGTGCAGACTCCGCACAGACAGTGACCCAAGCCGGGAATCGCACCTGGGACCCTGGAACTGTGCCAACCACTGTGCTACTGTGCTGCCTAGGTCTCTCAGGGCTTCCAACAGTACACCACTGTGCTGCCGCTAGCTCTCGATGTGTGGTGATGAAGGAGTCTGGGACCTTTGTTGGAGATAAAATTCTGTTATTATGACATAGTCAGGCTGTTGTCTAATCTGTGGGATACATGTCCTAATATTTTTTTTAAATTTAGAGTACCCAATTCATTTTTTCCAATTAAGGGGTAATGTTCAATCTACCTACCTTGCACATCTTTAGGTTGTGGGGGCGAAACCCACGCAAACACGGGGAGAATGTGCAAACTCCACACGGACAGTGACCCAGAGCCGAGATCGAACCTGGGACCTCGACGCCGTGAGGCTGCAGTGCTACCACTGCGCCACCGTGCTGCCCTTACTTGTCCTATTATTGGCACAAGTCTCCAGATGTTAGTGAAGATGACTTTGCAGGGTCAACTGGGCAGGGTGTGGCTTTATCAATTCCTAAATTGATTTTGAGTGGTCCATCTAGATTAGACTCTTGTTCAACTTTTGGCAGTGGTTTGATACAACTGAGCGGCTAGCTAAACCATTTCAGGGGGGGCGTTAAGAGTCAGCCATATCATTGTGGCTCTGGATATAGGTGGTAGGTTTTTGCAACAGTCTTGCTATCTTCATGATGATCTCTACTGTGATTATCTTTTATTCCAGATTTATTAATTAATTTAATTTAAATTCCCCCAGCTGCCATGATGAATTTGGTACTCATGTCTCTGGAGCATTATTCTGGGTGTCTCGATTACTCATACAGTAACATTACTACTATGCTACCTTCCTATGTATTCACATAAGAGAGTATTGCATCCAATTCCTAAACAAGCACTTCAAATTCCATCAAGAACAGTTACTGAACCTTTATTTATCGTAGTTGCGTCTTCCGGTGATGGGGATGTGCTGAATAGTCGCACATCAGGTGGCTCTCCTCCTCCGAACTTGAAAATAGGCTCATTTTACCCAAAATATCCCATTAAAACAGGGAAAGAAAGTATCCCCTCATCCTAGCTACTAACACTACAAGAGAGGATCCCGACAACAGTAACTCCAGAGGCTGTAAGGAGACGAGAAACGGGAGAAACCAGGAGAAACAAGCGGCCGAGACGGCAGACGTGCGAGGCGACGAAGCGCCAGCCACACCAGAGCGAGAAGGACCATCAAAGCATTCGAAAAAGCCTCAACAGACCAGAGCGACAGGATTGCCACCCTGGAGTCGGAAATAACGAGGTCGGTGGCGATGCAGGGGAGCATGAAGGGGAAAATAGAGGACCAAGAGAACCAGTCACGGCACCAAAACATAAGAATAGTGGACCTGCCAGAAGTGAGCGAGGGCAGAGACTTCATGGACTATGTGGTCCAGATGCTGGGAAATCTGGTGGGAAGGGACACCTTCCCCAACCCACCAGAAGTAGACAGAGCTCAAAGGTCGCTTCAACCAAAACTCCAGGCTCGAGAGCAGCCGAGGGCGATAACACCAATAGGGGAACAGTCAGGGGAGTAAATGGAGGTAGGGCAGCAAGGGGGGAGCAGGAACAGGAGGGGGGAGAGGGCAAGGAGGGGGAAGAATCATAGGGGAAACAGAGGGACAAGGGCAGTAAGGGCATTAGGCTGGCTACAATAAACCACACGTTTACTTGGAGCACATAGGCGCCGCAAGCAGCCACTTTGGAGGGTCCCCAAACAAAGGGAAACCCGGAGCGCAGAGGCTCACCCACATGGCATACACACAGTTGTCGGCCATGTTAGATGGCCCTTGGACAAAGGAAAACCCCAGAGCGCAGGGGCCCAGCCTCATGGTGTGAACAGTGACCGTGACCATTTTCATGGCCCCCTAACCAAGGGAAACCCTGTAGTGCAGGGGCACATCCAAGGTAAGTATGGTTGATCCTGCGGGCGGGGGGGGTCAAAAAACCCGTATCAGGATAGTCACATAGAACGTCAGAGAACCCAACGGCCCAGTGAAAAGATCCAGAATCTTCGCCCACCTGCAAAGTATGAAAGCTGATATAGTCTTCCTCCAAGAGACACACCTGAGGGAGAAGGGCTAAGCCCTTCGGGTAAGGAAGGGCTGGGTGGGACAGACCTACCATTCCTGTTCCGGAACAAGAGCCTGGGGGTAGCCATACTGCTAAATAAGAGGATGATGTTTACTGTGATGAGGACGGTTACAGACCCAGGTTACAGGCGGTTGCAGACTCATGGTCAACGGTGTCCTGGACGGGGCACCAGATGTCCTGGTGAACGTGTAAGTACCCAACTGAGATGACGCAAAGTTCGTTAAGAAGACTAATGCGGAAATCCCCGATGTCGACACACACCGACTTGTCATTGGGGGGTCTTTAACTGCATACAGGACCCACGAACTGACAGGTCAAACCCCAAACCAGGGAGGCCCTCTAATACGGAATATTCATGGAGCAGATGGGGGCAGTGGATCCATGGCTGTTCACCCACCCAAGGGAGAAGGAGTTACTCTTCTTCTCCCAGGTACATAACATATACACCAAGATTGACTATTTTGTAGTGGGGAAATCAGTGCTTCCAGGGATAGTAAGAGCGGAATACTTCGCGATCGTAATCTTCGACCATGCTCAACATTACATGGATGTGAGGTTGGAGACGGGCAGTGCCCAACACTCCCCATGGAGGTTGGACATGGCCCGCCTGGCCGATATAGCTTGCTTCGAGAAAATATCACAGGCCATAGACGAGTATATTACTAATAACCGCAACGGGGAGGTCTCACCCTCCACACTCTGGGAGGTGCTGAAGGCTGTGATCAGGGGGTAAATTATTGCTTACAAAGCACAAAGAGATAGGGAAGAGAGTGCAGCTAGGCAACAGCTTATCAACTCTATACTGGAAGTAGACCAGTGATACTTTGCGGCCCAACTGTAGAGCTCGTGGTGGAGAAGAAGAAGCCTCAAATGGACTTTGACCTGCTCTCCATGAGTAAAGCAGCGCACCAAATCCACCAGGCACGGGGCACCCTGTACAAACACGGAGACAAAGCCAACCGCCTGCTGGTTCACCAGCTGAAAAAGCAGACATCCACAAGGGAAATAACCCAGATTAGAGATAGCAAATGCAACTTAGAAGTGAAGCCGGTTAAGGTCAACGAGGCATTCAAGGCCTTCTACCTGGGGCTGTACACCTCCGAGGCCCCAGTAGGGGACTTGATGAATGAACAGTTCCTCAATGGACGGGACATGCCAGTTGTGAGGGAGGATAGGAAACAGGCACTGGAAGTACCACTAGAACTGGGAGAAGTCATGAAGAGTATTAACTCTATGCAGGCAGGGAAGGCGCTGGGACCACATGGATGCCCAAGGACATCTACAAAGCATTTGCGGCAGCACTGGTCCTGCACCTGTGGGAGATGTTCACAGACTCGCTGGCAAGGGGCACACTGCCACCTTTGCTAGCACAAGCTTCAATCTCGCTGATACCCAAAAAGGACAAAGACGCAACAGAATGCAGGTCCTGTGAACCCATTCCGCTGCTAAACATAAATGCAAAAATTCTGGCCCGAGGCACGGCTGCCCGCTATCCCCGCTGCTGCTCACCCTCGCGATCGAACCACTAGCGATTGCACTCAGAGCGGCAAGGAACTGGAAGGGGATCAGAGGAGGAGGCAGAGATTACAGAGTCTTGCTCTATGTGGATGAGCTGCTCCTCTGTATCGCAGACCCACAAAGCAGCATGGAGGGAATCATGGTGCTCGTGAAAGAGTTTGGAACCTTCTCGGGCTACAAACTCAACCTGAACAAAAGTGAGATCTTCCCAGTGAATCGCAAGGGGGAAGAGCAGAGCTGGAGGGAATGCCATTTGAATAAGCCCAAAACAAATTCCGCCACCTGGGGATCCAAATTGCCATGACTGGACACGGATCCACAAATGGAACCTGACCAGCCTGACGGAGGAAGATAAAAAGGACCTCCAGAGATGGGATACCATCCCACATTCCATGGCAGGGAGGGTGCAGATGATCAAAATGAATGTACTGCCCAGGGTCTTCGTCCTGTTCAGATCCATACCGATTTACGTCCCCAAGGCCTTTTTCAACTCAGTGGAAAATTGATCAGAGTGTTTGTGTGTGTGGGGTGGTGGTGGTGGTGGTGGGGGGGGGGGGGGGGGGGGAGGAGAAACCCAGGATCCCCTAAAGAGTCCTGCAAAGATCGAGAAGCATGGGGGGCCTAGTCCTCCCAAACCTGCAATATTACCACTGGGCAGCAACAGCAGAAAGAGTAATGGGATAGATAAAGGAGCCAGAAGCTGAATGGGTGAGAATGGAGGAGGGCTCCTGCAGTGGGACCTCCCTCCGTGCCCTGGTCATGACAGCACTTCCATCCCCACTGACCAGACACTCAACAAGCCCAGTGGTGATAGCAACACTCCGGTCGTGGAATCAACTACAACAGCACTTCGGTCTAACTGAGATGTCCATTAAGGCCCCCATCTGCAACAACCACAGGCTCGCGCCAGCCAAAATGCATGCCACCTTCAAAAGGTGGAGGCAGGATGGGGGAACATTGACAGTTAGGGACTTCTACTCAGACAACAGACTGACAACACTAGAGGACAGAGAGGCTCCAACTGACCGGGGAAACAAAACGGGGGAAACAGGTTCTTCCCGAAGGTGGAGGACAAATGCGAACGGTGATAAGGAGGCCCAGCCAACCACGGCCACATGTTCTGGTCATGCCCCAGACTTGTCGGGTTCTGGACTGCCTTCTTCGAGGCAATGTCCAAGGTGGTGGGGATGAGGTTGGAGCCGTGCCCGGGTGAGACAGTCTTTGGGGTATCAGAGCAGCCAGAACCCCTTATGGGGAAGAGGGCCAATGCCCTTGCCTGTGCCTCCCGAAACACCTGCTGGAAAATCCTGCTCGGCTGGAGATCAGCAGCACCACCTAAAGCTGCAGACTGGCTGGCCGACCCATCGGGATTTCTCCAAATGGAGAAAATTAAAGTCGCCATCCGGGGGTCAGAAGAGGGTGGAAGCCATTCACCCAGTTATTCCAAGACCTGTTTGTAGCCAACAGCCAATAAGCCAGAGTGAGGGGGTGCCACAGAAGAACCACAGACACAAACAGAAACAGAGTGGGGGTGGGGGGGGGGGGGGAAGGGGGGAGCAGGGGGGTGGAGGGAGGAGCACAGAACCCAACCATACCTAATACAAAACAGTATACGTTGCACCATGCCACCCCAACGAGTCCAGGTTGGAAGACCCAATGAGCAAAGAAGGCACTCCAGATAACAGGAAGAGGAGGGGGATCAGGAGAGAAGAGGGGGAGTCAGGAGCAGGGGACCTAACCAAAACTAGGCACTTGCTGAGTAATATAATTTGTAACTGATGTATGTAGTGAATGGTAACCAATGTATACAGTTTGTGTGTATGTTCATCTTTGCATTGTATAAAAAGACAAAACTCTAATAAAAACATTTTTTAAAATTACCACGTTTGTCTTCAGTGGTTGAGCTTGAAAAGGTAAAGAATTCTAATACCAAAGAGAAAATGCTGGAAAATTTCAGCAGGTCTGGCAGCATCTGTAGGGAGAGAAAAGAGTGAACGTTTCGAATCCAGGTGACCCTTTGTCAAAGCTAACAGACAGAGAAAGTCGGAAGTATTTATACTGTGGAGTAAGAATGAAAGATGAGTCATAGCCACAGAAACCCAGGGAAATAGGGTGCTAATAGCCACAGAAACCAAGGGAAAAAAAGGCAGTCCCCAGAGAGAACAAAAGATGTGAGGCCAAACAGCAGAGAAACTAACATCAGAGGGTAAACTGTGACAGCACGGTAGCACAAGTGGATAGCACTGTGGCTTCACAGCGCCAGGGTCCCAGGTTCGATTCCCTACTGGGTCACTGTGCGGAGTCTGCACATTCCCCGTGTCTGCGTGGGTTTCCTCCGGGTGCTCCGGTTTCCTCCCACAGTCCAAAGACGTGCAGGTTAGGTTGATTGGCCATGATAAATTGCCCTTCGTGACCAAAAAGGTTAGGAGGGGTTATTGGCTTACGGGGATAGGGTGGAAGTGAGGGCTTAAGTGGGTCAGTGCCGACTCGATGGGCCGAATGACCTCCTTCTATGGGAGGGGAAGGGGGAAGCAAAGGGAGGAAAGGGGGGGGGGGTTAATATATATTAAGAAAGACAAGAAAGAAATGGTAAAAGACATTTAAAATGAAATGGGATGAAAACAAATGGGTCGAGGTGGGGTAGAGCTAATCATCTGAAGGTGTTGAATTCGATGTTTCCCTGGGTTTCTGTGGCTGTGTCTCATCTTTCATTCTCACTCCACAGTATAAATATTTCCCACTTTGTCTGTTAGCTTTAACAAAGAGTCACTGGACTCGAAACGTTAGCTCTTTTCTCTCCCTACAGATGCTGCCAGACCTGCTGAGATTTTCCAGCATTTTCTCTTTCGTTTCAGATTCCAGCATCCGCAGTAATTTGCTTTTATAAAGAATTCTAATATGTCTTTAAGGGAGAATTGTTCAGATCACTAAATTTTCTTTCATGTACTTTCAGAAAACAGCATCATCAGTGAACAATGTCAATCGCTTCCTGGTTTAGATGGAATGAGTCTTATCAAAGATACTCCCAGAGGAATCCCACAGATGTGATCATTGAAACCCTCATGATGGAACTTAGCTGGCAGCTGAAACAAGCTGAGAAGGTGCAGCGAGAGCGAGAAGATGAGTATAGGAGGATAAAGACAGGCGTAGACTACAACTGGCTCATCAGTCATCCCAAAAACAGCTATGAGGTGTCCCCAGGGGAGAGGCTAGAACTTGAGGAAGCTTGTTCCAAAATCCACCCTTCTTACTGTGGACCTGTGGTACTCAGGTAATGTCGCTGCAATCTGACATTTAGTTTGTACATGGCTAACATGGGTCTTTCTACCTATCAACAAATTTGATTCAGGAGTCTTAAAAAGGAGCTAACATCGGAATAATTGGATACTTTGGAAAGAAGATATGGTCAATCACTCAATATTTCTGTGCATGAAGCTGCATTTCATATTATTGGCTCATGGGATACATGGTGTACTGTAATGCTTTGGAGACTGGAGCTCCAACAGCATCTTTTTGTTCAATACTGAGCTGCAGTTATCTTTATTGTGATGTCTTATCGATTCACTCTCCTAAGTTTCAAAGGCCTTTGT
Organism: Scyliorhinus torazame; assembly: GCF_047496885.1. Lineage (NCBI taxonomy): Eukaryota > Metazoa > Chordata > Chondrichthyes > Carcharhiniformes > Scyliorhinidae > Scyliorhinus > Scyliorhinus torazame. Next base: position 327,830,619 of record NC_092707.1, on the reverse strand, counting down.
GATGGTGAAACTTGCTACTTGCAAGCTGTGTGTATGCTGTCCAGCAGTCATAATGAACTGTGACAGCTCAGGTGAAAATGTACTGTCTCCAGTCACTTTTAGCGATATGCAGCATTGGTAGAAAGAGGCAGAATCTTGGAGTATGCGCAAATGAAAGCTGATAGACTTAAAGAAACAAAGCTGCACGGAAACCCACCATAGCTGGTTGGATCCTACTCCACATATGCATATTGAGACAGTTGGAGAATTAGACTGAGCAGGAAAACTGCTCCAGCTCTCCCACCAATTTAAAGACAGCCAGAATTATCAGGATGAAAGAGTCAAGAAACATCCGGGGCGGGATTCTCCGCTTGCCGACGGCAAAAGTGCGAAATGCGATTGGCCGGAGAATCGGTTCCGACGCCAAAACCGCGGGCGCTGATTTGACGGCAAATCACGATTCTCTGTCACCTCGACAGCGGCGACAATGCATACCGGACGCATGTACAGTGAACACCATTTGCATATTATTAGGGGGCCCGACCTGGTATTCTCCGTGGCCTCCGCAATTCTCCTCCTCTGATGGGCTGAGTTCTTGATGGGGCAGTTCACTTGTGCTTTTAAAAATTGTGAAACCGGCGAGGTGGCTGCTGAGGGAGAGAGATGGCGTGGGACACAGAGAGGCACGACCATGGGCCGCTGGGCCGGACACTGGCTGGGCTGGGGGTGTCTTGCCAGGGCTTGGGAATGTGGGGGGGAAGTGGAGGGAGCAGGCTGAGTGGCCAGGGCGACTCCCCCACGGGACTGGGGCAGTGCCCTGGCACGGACCACCATTACCGCCGCCATCTTGCTGTGCACCCACTGAGCACCCACCTTGGCCCCTGGTTATAAAGAGTGACACTGGCCATATGTGTGCCCGCCACCCCCCCCCCCCCCCCCCGCACACCACCCTCTACCACCCCCCCACCTGGTCACCACCCACCAGCGGCCCACCCAGGTCAACACCCACATTGGCCCCTATGGGAGCCGCGATGCATACCCATGGTGAGGGCAGTGCGGACGGTATCCCTGGCATGAGGGATGGGCACCAGGCCCAGAGGCCCCCACGGTGCCAGCCACCGATAGGGCAAAGGGTGCAGGGATGGGGGTGGGGGTTGGGGAGGGACATGTGAATGCAGAGCCCACAGTGCCAACTGGTGCTGCCATGTAGCCCAGTGGAGCTGGTTGGGCACGGGGGTATGCACCATGCTAGCATGTTGGCCTTTCACCCCCTGCAGACAATGGATATTGGAATTCAACCAGCAATGCTGGCCTTCCTGCTAGTCGCACCGCGGCTGTACAAGCGGGCGCTGCTTGAGGAGGAGGAGGAAGCTGCAGCAGCGGAGCGTGCCTCAGAGGAACAGGAGGCAGCCACCCAGGTTAGAGAGCCGGCTGCCCAACAGCCTGAGGGGGAGGAGGTGCCAAGGAGGCGCCACATGATGCCTCGTGTGTACCGGAGCCGCCTGTCATTTGACCGGGCATGCCGTCGAAGACTCTGGTTGAGCAGAGAGACAGTGCGACATATCTGCCAGATCATGGCGTGTTGCCAATTCACACCGGAGATGCCAATAATGTTGCACTTTTTAACTGGATACTGATATGACAATTATGAATGATGATATTGCTTTTCAGAGACGCCAGGTATCAAATGATACCACCACAAGGTTTTACCGGATATCGATCAAAGGACCACACAACCAGTTGGTTAGTTCAAGTTCAATGACAGTTTATTTACAAACAAGAATTACTTCGACATGCAACATAAAACACTACAAGCTAAATTACACCTAACATTACAACAACCTGTACTTAATTTCAGGCTTTATGCAGAGGAACAAGGCCTTTGTTCGGATCTTGCGTGGCTGGGTCAGGAGAAGTGACTTTGTTTCTGCTGGGCTCATCCGTCTGGTAGCGATCGTTGGTCTTGAACTTGTCTTCTGGTCGTGATGCTACACTTGGTTTTAGGCGTAGGTCGGGGCCAAGAGAGACCGAGCGCCGGAGCCAAGAGAGACTGAACACATGGCGGGGTTCTGCACTCTTGGGCGGTCCTTAGCTTTGGACCCAATAATTCGGCAGGCTTCAATTACTGCCTTCGATTTTGGTCAATAAAGGGGCGGGTGCCTTGATGGCGGGGCGTGTCCTGAGCGGTCATTGACCTTGGCTTTTTGGGCTCCCTGAGCAAAGAGGTGGCGCTGATGAGTCTGTTTCTGTATCTATTACCTGAGTACAGGTCTTTTGTGCTGGGGAAATGGGCCATTAGAATGCAAAGTAGCTGGAGGTTTCAATAGCGTCTAGTTTTCTGAGTTGCCAATATACATAAGCTCTGGGCGTCTGAGTCCTGGGTTTACCATATTTCCCATGGTCCTTTGCAGGTGGCCATATTTCCAGGGATCCTTTGTAAGTGGCCATCCCAGATGGCTACATCCCGTCCTTTTGATCCTGAACGCGAAGCGTGGTGGATCGCACTGTTGATCCTCATCCGTCCTTGGTGTGCCGGTTACCCTTGGTCAAGGACAGGTTCTACACTACTCTGTCCTATGCTTTTGGAGCATTTACCTAATTTTATCAACATATCATAAATTCATAAACTCTAAGGGGCCACTATAAAACATTTAATAATTACACATTTAATTTATTTACACAAGGGAACCTCTAACTATCATTACCTAAGCGACTCTCATTCTGCTGGCAAATATCAAAAGGGAACTTATGTGCAATACAAACATTTTTAAGACATAAGCAGCAGCATCACATCTCTACTTAATCTAATACAGTCATAGAAGAAGTACAATCTTTTTATTTTGTCAGTGAAAAAGGTTTAAAAGGTTTGTAGGGTTTGTTGGATTCCAAGGAAAGGAGCTCGGAGTGTGTATATTGGGGAGCGGGAGGCTCTCCTTCGCCATTTGCGGAGTCTAAGTGTCTCAACGACACTGCAGAGTATTGCTATTACCAAGCGGGCTTCTACTGTATCGGAGAGGGAATACCACTTTACACTGTTTTCGCACCATGTGGGGGTGGTGAGGTGTGGTGTCCGGGCTAGGGGTCTCATATTGTATGGTCATGTCCGGGGCCGGTGTGGGGTGGGGTACAAAGGCTGTCAACGCGCACAGTTGTAGGAGTCCAGCGATGATCATAATGGAGGTCATCAGTCCTGTCTTCATCTTGTCTTTTTGTTCTTCGTATATTCCTAAGGGTGAAAGCATAATATCTGTTATTATCATTGGTTAACATCTCGTTTTGTTTGTCTTTCTCTCTTCAACTTCAATTACCCATTAGAATCGTCACCACGTGAGACTCCCTCATTTAAAAAAAAAAATAACCATTTTAGAGACAAGACATCCGAAAAAAAAAATTCTGTTTAAGTGCAAGGAACCCGCAACTTGTGGTCGATGCGGTGAGTGGGCGGACATTTTCACCGTCCAGGGTCCAGAGGTAGTTCACGTATAGCAGCAAATGTGTAACAACCAAGTGTGTTAAACATGTAAATGGAAGTTGGGGTAGTGACCAAAGAGTCGCGGAAGGTGAAGAGTTGAGTGTCACGCTCTGGCAAAAGGCATTCTTTAAACCACACAAAAGAGCAGGTAAGGGGAGACAAAGACCCGTCAAGGACAGTAAGGAGTGTAAAAAAAACCATTCCAGATTACTTGAAGTGATCGAAGCATGAGGTGCGTGTGGGCCGCGGCAGGGCAAGAATGGGTTGGATTCCCCGGGTAGGGTGGTGATCAGTGTCGTTGCTCCACTACCCAAGCTTGGCTGACCGGATGCATTGGGGGTCCTCAGGCAGGGAGGGGATTAGTGCCATTACTCCCTACCTGGGTGACCGAATGAGCGGAAAGAATTTGTAACAAATGGGATCCAACAATTTGTTCCTTTAACAGTAATTGGGCAGTAAATGGCGTCAGAAGAGTAACCATGACTGTGTGAAAAGATTTTGTAACTGGCCGACATTAATTAAAACCATGTAGCAATAAGAAAGAAAGAAAGAAAGAAAGCGGGCAGGTTCCATCAGGAAATAGGACACCGTAATTGACATGTGGTTCCTTTTTCTCATCATCTGGAAAACTCAGGGTTCCGTATCAAAAAGCGTTGCGAAATGGGAGTCAGACTCTGAGTCATCACCATCTCCCAGTTGCCAAACTCGTGTCTGTCATTTCTGTGCCGTGGCCACGTGGGCCGTCGTGGGATCCGAATCGTCATTCCTTACTAATCAACAAGAGTTGTCGCGGTGCCAATGGGGGAGGGTTCATTTGTCATGAGGGGCGGTAGCTGCAAATGGCAAATTTCCATTGTCGGGCAGTGGTGGTGGCTCTGGCTGTGGCAGTGAAAGGGGATACAGGGGGCCAAACATGTCCTGGCCATGGTTCCAGGGGCTGTCGCTGTCGTCCGAATCAAGCTCAAGGTGGAAAGGCGTACCTGTGGCCGGAGACAAGGTCGGGTCTGTGGGCGTGGACGTGCTGTCCTGGCTGGGGGGGGGGGGGGGCTGGTCTAAGTTGTCGATGGGCGGGGCGGAATCATCTGCCATTGCTAGGGAGACATGGTGGGAGTGGCTACATTGGGTTCCATAACTTTTAAGCTGGTTGATATGGAACTAATCTGTTTTTCCATTGGGGTATGTTATTTTGTACACAGAGGGGCTCACTTTATCTGAAATGGAGTATGGTCCTGCAAATTTAGGGGTGAGAAACGAACTGGGATTATACAGGGAAACCATCACTTGCTGACCAACTGTATACGCTGCTGGGTGGACTGTTTTATCAAAGCAGGCCTTACTCTGCTTTTTCCGAGCGCCTAGTCGGACAGCTGCAGCGAGCTGAGGTGCTTTAATATTTTCCGTGACTTGTTGGACTGCTTTTTCGTGGGTGAGGGCAGTGACTGTGGGGCTTGCCAAATCGAGACCTAATAAATATCCAGTTCCTTTCATGGGTCGTCCGGTCATGAGAGTGTGGGGGGTGAATCCTGTGGAACTTGATACTGTGTTCCTAATAAACATAAGGGCGAATGGGAGAACTGTGTCCCATGCTATTGCACCATTTTCCGAATAGTCGCTTTCAGGGTCCGATTCATACGTTCCACAATACCACTGGATTGGGGGTGATAAGCAATGTGGAATTTTTGTTTTATTCCAAAAATAGTGAGGGCATTCTGCGTCACTCTGACGGTGAAATGGGAATCTTGGTCTGATTCAATGCTGCGGGGGAGTCCCCAGCGTGTAAATATCTGCTGTGTTAAGATCTTGGCTGTTGCCTTGGCCGTTGTTTGTCCTGGAGGTAAATGCTTCCACCCATTTTGTGAAGGTGTCGATTACTACCAACACATATTTTAAACCATTTTTGCAGGGGGGGAGGGGACCAATGTAATCGAGCTGTAAATTCGTCCATGGGCCATTAACAGGTTGGGTATGTCTTAATTGTCCTTTCCTGGAGTACCATTCAGGATTATTCTGTGCTCAGATTAAACAATTCTCAACATAATGCTTGACGTCTGCTTTTAAATCAGGCCACCAGCACAAAGGTCTTAAGTGGGCAATGGTGGTTTCTATCCCCTGATGTCCGTGTCCGTCATGAAACTGGCAAATTATATGGTTTCTGTCCTGGGTGGGGACCACATAAATTCCATTCTTTAAAATTATATTGTCCTGTACCGTCAGTGAGTCCTTGAATTTGTCGTAGGGGGCTGGGTAGTTTCCGTCTAAAACTTGCTTAAGAGTGTTGTCTGCCTTTTGGGCCTGGGCTAAATCTTCAATATTGGTCTGTGAAACCTGGACTGCGTGTATCGGTTCATTCTCGGGGGGGTTGCCAAAAGTGACCTTGTCGTGATCCTGACTTGGCTAAGGCATCTGCCTTTACGTTACCGCGTGGGGAGGAACGATGATGGCTTCTGACTTTGATTATGCCATATGTGCAGTCTTTTGCTGTCTCAAGAATATGCTTCAATAATGGGGCTGAGGGTAGGGATTTACCATCAGCGGATATGAATCCTCTACATTCCCACAAGGGCAGGAATTCTGTAAAACTATTGCATACCTATAAACTGTCCGAATATATATCTGCGGGGGTCGGGAAAGAATCTGGGTGCTGCACTACATATGCTATTGCTGCTAATTCGGCTGCTTGTGATACTAGGTGGCCTGGCAATTTTAAAGATATTTCCTCTAATCCGCGTCCTTGCGCGTCTTCCACATAAATACCGCATCCTGTTATTGTTTTCCATTGTCAATGGTGGAGGAACCATCTACATACATTTTTAAAGAGTTATCCGTGGTTGGGGGATTCTGTGTTTTACTGCGTGCTCGTGTGGATAGTGATTTCGGAATAAAGGGTCCTGTGTGGTGTTGGGCTGCGATGATCTGGCACTCATGTGGGGTTCCTTCATACTGCAGGTTGTCCGCTAAAAATGTGTGGGTCTTTGTCCGTTTAACTGTGATGTCCCTTCCTTGTAATAACAGTGTCCAGCAAGCTGCTCTAATCTCGCTGACTGAACCGCCCTTTCACCTACCATCTAACAGTAGCTGCGTTGGGGTGTGCTCGGTTAAAATCATTACAGGGTTGAGGCCTGTGACATATGCAAAATACTGCACTGCCCAAAAACGGCGAGCAAGTGCCGTTCGCAGGCTGAAAATCCTTGTTGCACGGCATCCGAAACTCATGAGGCATAGGCTACGGGTCCTAAACGGTCATGTCTTTCCTGTAGGAGTACTGCAGAGAGGTTTCGGTCAGTGGTCGCTACTTCAATGGCGTTGGGAGAATGTGGGTCTGGTACCTGCAAAGCAGGGACAGTGCCTAGGGCGCGTTTTAATTCATCGATGGCGTCCGTGTGCTGAGGAAGCCATTCCCATGGGGTGTTCTTTTTAAGGAGCTCTGAGAGTGGGGCTGTTTTTGTGGCAAAACCATCTATATGGTTCCTACAATACCCAACTAATACTAAGAATTATCGGAGTGCAGTGACATTGTGGGGCAGGAGCAATTTAACTATTGATTCAATCCCTTTCTGTTCGATCTCTCTTTTCCCGTATGTGATAATGGTACCCAAGTAAAGGACCTTTTCTTTCAGGATCGGGCTTTTTTCGGGTTGACTTTGCATCCAATTGATTGTACGAAACCTAGCAATTCGGAAAGAAGCTTAACATGCTCTTCCTTTGTGTCCGTCTGTAGGAGTAAGCCGTCCACATACTGAATAAGGCATTCGGGTCGAGAAAATTTGGAAAGTCCGTTGGCCAATTGTCGGTGAAAGATGGAGGGGAGTTGTGGAAGCCTTGTGGGAGGCATGTCCACGTACACTGCTATCCTTGAAATGTGAACGCAAACTTGTATTGACAGGCCTTATCTAAGGGAATGGACCAAAAGCCATTGAAAATGTCCAGCACAGTAAAGTACTTAGCATGTATTCCCTGATTCAGCATGGTTTCGGGACTCGTGGCAACGGTGGGGGCTGCTAATTGGGTGACCTTGTTGAGCTCTCGGTAGTCAATAGTCAATCTCCATGAACCGTCGGGTTTCTTTACGGGCCAAATTGGGGCATTGTTTGTTCAGGCTACGGCCGAATTACTCCTTGATCTAGTAAGCTATTGATAACTTTTGCAATCTCACCCTCAGCTTGCTGTGGGAAACCACATTGCTTCTGGGGCTTGGGATCGGGACCTGTATATGTGACTGTTCCTGGAATTTTTCCACAATCGTGCTTGTGCTGGGTGAAGGATGCTTTATGTTTTCTTAGGACCTCTCCAATCGTCTTATCTGTACTAATGGCTTGCATATCAAACCAATAGTTGCCTATTGAGCAGATTCTATGTTCGTAGTCTCCTACTGTGAGCGTGGCGGGGGTTCTTGCTGACCTGGCCATTTTCCATACAAACTTATTCACGGGGTCAAAGGAAAGGTTGTGTGAGCTCAGAAGTCGATTCCTAAAATGTGCTCTGCTGTTTGGGGCAAGTCCACTAAAACAATGGGGTGCTTGGTGTTTATGTTGCCGATTTGAATATCTATGGGGGCCGTAATGTATCCCTGCTGTACATGTCCTGTAAATCCACTAAGAGTGATGGTGTCTGTGGTGGGCCATTTGTTGTGCTGAAACATTGTGGAGGAGTTTAAAGTGGTGCGGGACCCTCCTGTGTCCCAAAGGAACTCTACTGGGTGTCCCCGGACTGTGCCTGTGACTACTGGTCTGCCTGATTTGTCCCAGAGTGTGTCGCAGACCCAAGTTGGGGTGTCCAAATACCGTCAATCTGTGCTATTAATCACTGCATTATCTGATCAGGCGCTAATGCTATGTACGGACCTAACATTGTTCCTAGGTGGGGCGTTTGAGTGCTGGTTCCGTTGCTGGTTCGGGGGGGGCATTGCATTCGCGGGCGTAATGTCCCTTTTGTCCACAATTATAGCAACCTCGTGATGCCTGTACTCTGGGGTGCTGACCTTCATTTCTGCCCTCATTTACCCATGCGGGGTCCTGAGTAGTCCTGATTGGGTTCATATTCGCTTATGCCTTCTCCTGATCTGCCTTTCTATGTAGGGATCGTTCCCAAGCTTGGAGAGTCTCTTTAAAACCCAAACTTCATTATGTGTGACGTCTGTGGGGTCGTAATTTACACAGGCTTTTTGACCTGCTTCTGTGGCGTGGGAGACTAAAGTACGAGCCTATTTAGTTATGTTGTCGTTACCTAAGTTTGTGCGGTTCAATTCCCCAAATACCGCTTTAAGATGGATCCAAAGGCGACCTGCATATGCAGTCGGATATTCTCCCTTCTTTTGTCTACATCGGTTCAAACCTTCTACGGGATCTCCTCTTTTGTATCCAATTGTGTCTAAAATAGTTGCCTTCATCTGCTGGAGGCTTCCTCCTCCTACATTCTGGGGTTCTGGTAAAGCTGAGCTAACGGACGGGTCAAGGCTCATGACTATAAGCTTAACTTCCTCCGTACATAACTGTTTGCTGTCGTACTCTCTCAAAGAAATTATGCGGGTCTGCTGTGGGTTCAAATGGTTCAATTTTGACGCAGGCATCTCTCAGTTAGGTGATGGTTAGTGGGGCGGTATAAACAAAATCGGGCTCCTCGCGATCCTGTGACGTGCACTGTGTGGTGACTGGATTCATGGGGGTGTGTGCTGCCTGTGCAGTCGGTGGTGTGGGTGTTTTCCTTTTCGGGGCCTGGGGGGCTCTATTCTGATTTTCTGTATCCTCCAGATATCTATGGGCGGTTTCATTTAGTTCTTGCCAACTGGGTTGAGATTACATTCTCCTGATCTAAATTCGGTCCAAATGTATCTCTGAAGCCGTTTTGCACTGAAAGCAGTGACTTCAACCTTTCTATTTGTTGCTTACATTTGGCATGATCTGCTGTACTCTGTCTTTGTTCCGTTGTGGAACGATGGAGCGCTCGTAAAGCTGCATTCAAATCTGCGCATTGTTTCTTTAGCTGTTCCACCTGTTGTTCTGTCTCTTCTCGTACCAAAATTGCGCGCCAAAATTGCATACCAATATCTTGGTAGGCTTTATCGCACTGGGTCTGAAAGCTGCTAAGGTGAACTAAACAAGATTGGTGTGCCCGTTTGACACCAGCCATCTCTTTATCTTTAGCTGCCAACTGTTCCTGGAGTTGCTCATTAATTTTCTCACATTCTCTAAAGTTTCCCTCATTCTTCTCCTCTTTCTCAACTAGCTGTCTGCGGAGCGTCCTCACAACCTCCTCTGTGCCTCGCAATTGTGCCAAACAGGACATGATTGCCATCGGCTTACGAACTTTCACTGCATTCTTTTTATGTACCTCGGTTAGGTTGTCCCACCAGGTTTGTCCTATGCTCCGTGGACCTGACTCTTCATTTGACCAAAACTCGGACCAAAGGGGCCATCCTTTCCCCTTCAAATACTTTCTCAATTCATCTTCCCATATGGGGCACTGCTCTGCTCTACTGGTCGTTGCGACCTCGGGTTCCTGCGGGTTCATTAGGCGCTCCATTGCTTTGCTGCCATTGCTTCTATTATCTCTTTTCCTACCGTTAATTTGGACAGGGGGAATAAGGTGGCGATTCGAACAGCGGGTATGGCATAGGCTATTTTCTGGTTCACAAAACTCCCGATAGTTTTACGCAACAAAATCTAACGAGTTTACCTTACATCCCTGTTCGTACACATGCAAGTTAATATTCACTTCCGAATCTTGAAGGTTTGATCAATACGGGTCTTACACTTGTGGTTTATTTCACTTTTCTCAATTGGGTTTCGAATGCAAAGTTTTGTGGGTTCTCTCGGAGTGACAAAATCACTTCTAGGTCGAATCCCGTCAGATGTCGCCAATAATGTTGCCAATTCGCACCGGAGACGCCAATAATGTTGCCCTTTTTAACTGGATACTGATATGACAGTTATTAATGATGATATTGCTTTTCAGAGTCACCAGGTATCAAATGATACCACCACAAGGTTTTACCAGATATCGATCAAAGACCAAACAATCAGTTAGTTAGTTCAAGTGCAATGATAGTTTATTTACACACAAGAATTACTTCGACATGCAACATAAAACACTACAAGCTAAATTACTCCTAACACTACAACAACCTGTACTTAACTTCAGGCACCCGGCTTTATGCAGAGGAACAAGGCCTTTGTTCGGATCTTGCGTGGCTGGGTCTGGAGAAGTGACTTCGTTTCTGCTGGGCTCATCCGTCTGGTAGCGATCGTGGTCTTGAACTTGTCTTCTGGTCGTGATACACTTGGTTTCAGGCGTAGGTCGGGGCCAAGAGAGACCGAGCGCCAGGACCGAGACTGAACACATGGCAGTGCCTCTCTTTATCCTTCTGGGGTTTTGCGCTTTTTTGGGCGGTCCTTAGCTTTGAACCCAATAATTCAGCAGGCTTCAATGACTGCTTTCGATTTTGGCCAATAAAAGGGCGGGTGCCTTGATGTCGGAGTGGAAGGCCACACGACCTGTGTGCCAGGGCCAGTGCACACGGAATTCTTTGCTCGACTGAGGGGAGGGGAGTTGAAGCGGGGGAACTGGCCAGGGGCATGGACACCGCATCCCACACTCTCTCACTAGCCTCCCCTACTCCATTACCCACATGCAACTCCCATCCGTGATATATACCTGTGTGGTAAACCACTGTTGCACCTATATTAGGTGATGTATGGTAGGACCTGTACTACAGGTACGGCGGTAGTCCCTGTGTAAATATGTGTGTCCTCCGTGCAGCAGCCATTTCGCCAGCTGCAGTGGGAGGCCACACATCTTAGAGCAATAAAGTCCCAGTTGTATTCAACTCTCGTCTTTGTCCAATTGATCGTGCATCAATTTATTGCTCTAAGATTTTCAGAAGATGGACCTCCGTATCAAGCCGGATCGCCTGCAGCTGGATCTGCAATCAAGCGACGCCAAAAAGGACTTTCAGCACTGGCTAGCTTGTTTCGAGGCGTACATCAGGTCTGCACCAGTCCCTGTTCCGGAGGCTCAGAAAATACAGATACTGTACTCGAGGTTGAGCTCCAACGTCTTCCCGCCGATCCAGGATGCGGCAAACTACGATGAAGCCATGGCGCTACTTAAAGAAAATTACGCCCAGCGGATGAATACGCCCTTCGCCAGACACGTACTCGCCACTCGCTCTCAGCTCCCTGGTAAGTCCATAGAAAACGTCTGGCGGTCCCTAATCCCACTAGTCTGGGACTGTGACTGTCAGGCCGTTACGGCCATTGAGCATTCTAACCTCCTTATGCGGGACGGTTTTGTAACGGGGATTCGATCGGGCCTCGTATGCCAGCGACTTTTAGAAGGGGCCACGCTCGATCTCGCAGAGACAAAGAAGCAAATGACGGTCGCCTCGCGCAATATTCAGGCCTACGCCTCCAGCCGCGCAACCCACCCCTCCTACGCATCGTGGACCCCACAGACGGCTGCCCCAGCGGGGGCCTTACCCAGCCAATACGCCTGCGCCACGCGCCAGCCAGCTAACCCCAGGGGTCCCCCATGTTACGTTTGCAGCCAGCAAAAACACCCCCGCCAATGCTGCCCGGCCCGCGCTGCCCTTTGTGAGGCTTGCGGTAAGAAGGGGCACTTCGCCGTGGTGTGCCAGGCCCGCGCAGTCGCCGCTATCGCCCCCACCCCCCTGTTTATGCACAATGGGCGTCGCCATCTTCACCCCCCGGACCATGTGCGGCCAGTGGGTGCTGCCATCTTCTCCCCCTCAGACCACTCGCGGCCAGTGGGCGGCGCCATCTTCTCCCCCTCATACCACACGCGGCCAGTGGGCACCGCCATCTTCCCCTCCGCGCAACACGTGCGGCCCATGGGCGCAGCCATCTTGTTCAACCCCCGCCACGTGCGGCCCATGGCCGCCTCCATTTTGTCCTCCCAAAGATCTTCAGGTGCCGCCATCTTGTCTCTCCCATGGCACATGGGCACCACCAGCGTCCCAGGATCCATGCCCACCCCGCACCCCATCATCCGACACCAGCGACGACCAACCACGACTCGCCTCAGTGACCATCGACCAGTCTCGTCCGCACAACCTGGCCACCGCATCGAACAGCGTTAAAATCGGCGGACACGTGACCTCTTGCCTGCTGGACTCTGGGAGCACCGAAAGCTTCATCCACCCGGATACGGTAAGGTGCTGCTCCCTCGCGGTACACCCCGCCAATCAAAGAATCTCCCTGGCCTCCGGATCCCATTCCGTGGCGATCCGGGGTATTGTACAGTCACACTCATGGTCCAGGGCGTAGAAGTCAGCGGTTTCCACCTCTACGTCCTCCCTAATCTCTGCGCTGCCCGACTACTCGGCCTGGACTTCCAGTGTAACCTCCAGAGCCTAACCCTGAAATTCGGCGGGCCCCTACCACCCCTTACTGTGTGCGGCCTCGCGACCCTAAAGATCGACCCACCTTCCCCATTCGCAAACCTAACCCCGGATTACAAACCCGTCGCCACCAGGAGCAGTGGTGACAGCACCCAGGACAGGACCTTTATCAGGTCCAAGGTCCAGCGGCTGCTTCGGGAAGGCATTACCGAGGCCAGCAACAGCCCCTGGAGAGCCCAAGTGGTAGTACCTAAAACTGGGGAGAAACACATAATGGTCATGGACTACAGCCAGACCATCAATCGGTACACGCAGCTCGACGCGTATCCCCTCCCACGCATATCTGATTTGGTCAATCAGATTGCACAGTACCGGGTTTTCTCAACGGTTGACCTCAAATCTGCCTACCACCAGCTCCCCATCCGTAAGGCGGACCATCCATACACTGCCTTCGAGGCAGACGGTCGCCTCTATCACTTCCTCAGGGTTCCCTTCAGCGTCACCAACGGGGTCTCGGTCTTCCAAAGGGAGATGGACCGAATGGTCGACCGGTACGGTTTGTGGGCCACCTTCCCGTACCTAGACAACATCACCATCTGCGGCCACGATCAGCAGGACCACGACGCCAACCTTGCCAAATTTCTCCACACCACCACTCTCCTAAACCTCACCTACAACAAGGAGAAGTGTGTGTTCAGCACGAACCGCTTAGCCATCCTCGGCTATCTGGTCCAGAACGGAGTTCTGGGGCCCGATCCCGACCGCATGCGCCCCCTCATGGAGTTCCCCCTCCCCCACTGCCCCAAGGCCCTCAAACGCGGCCTGCGGTTCTTTTCATACTACGCCCAGTGAGTCCCAAACTATATGGACAAGGCCCGCCCACTCATACAGTCCACCCATTTTCCCCTGACGGCCGAGGCTCAACAGGCCTTCGCCCGTATCAGAGCCGATATCACCAAGGCCGCGATGCACACAGTAGACCAGACGCTGCCCTTTCAAGTGGAGAGCGACGCATCAGGCGTCGCCCTAGCCGCCGCCCTCAATCAGGCAGGCAGACCCGTGGCATTCTTTTCCCGCACCCTTCATGCCTCGGAAATTTGGCACTCATCCGTTGAAAAAGAGGCCCAAGCTATCGTTGAAGCTGTGCGGCATTGGAGGCATTCCCTGGCCGGCAGGAGATTCACTCTCCTCACTGACCAACGGTCGGTAGTCTTCATGTTCAATAACACACAGCGGGGCAAGATCAAGAATGATAAGATCTTGAGGTGGAGGATCGAGCTCTCCACCTACAATTACGAGATTTTGTATCACCCCGGCAAGCTCAACAAGCCCCCAGACGCCCTATCCCGAGGTACATGTGCCAGCGCACAAGTAGACCGACTCTGGGCCCTACACGACAGCCTTTGTCACCTGGGAGTCACACGGTTGTACCATTTTATAAAGGCCCGCAATCTGCCCTACTCCGTCGAGGAAGTCAGGGCAATCACCAGGGACTGCCAGGTCTGTGCGGAGTGCAAACCGCACTTCTACCAGCCAGGCATTGTGCGCTTGGTGAAGGCCTCCCACCTCTTTGAATGCCTCAGCGTGGATTTCAAAGGGCCCCTCCCCTCCACCGACCGTAACATGTATTTTCTCAGTGTGGCCGATGAGTACTCCAGATTCCCCTTCTCCATCCCATGCCCCGATATGACGCCTGCCACCGTCATCAAAGCCCTCAACACAATCTTCGCTCTGTTTGGTTTCCCGCCTACATCCACAGTGACAGGGGATCCTCATTCATGAGCGATGAGCTGCGTCAGTTCCTGCTCAGCAGGGGTATCGCCTCCAGCAAAACGACAAGCTACAATCCCCAGGGAAACGGACAGGTAGAGAGGGAGAACGGGACGGTCTGGAGGGCCGACCAACTGGCCCTACGGTCCAGGAACCTCTCAGCCTCCCGCTGGCAGGAAGTCCTCCCTGATGCACTACACTCCACTCAGTCACTACTGTGCACCGCCACTAACAATACACCTCATGAGCATCTCTTTGCCTTCCCGAGGAGGTCCACATCCGGGGTGTCGCTCCCGACTTGGCTCGCAGCTCCAGGACCCGTCCTTCTCTGTAGGCACGTCCGCCTCCACAAGGCGGACCCGTTGGTGAAGAGGGTGCAGTTGCTCCATGTGAACCCCCAGTATGCCGACATGGTGTACCCCGATGGCCGCCAGGATACTGTCTCCCTCAGGGACCTGGCACCAGCAGGTTCCACATACACACACACACACCCCTCTGGCTCGGCTCCACCCCCCCCCCCCCTCCCCAGGCACTCCCAGCAGCAACCCCCCCCCCCCCCTCCCCCTGAGGACCAACTGTCCTCCCCCTGCCTTCGCCTGAGGATGAAGAGGATTTCGGCACACTCCCTGGGTCACCGAAGACCAGACCAGCATCGGCATCGCCGCCACCACTGCGTCGCTCCCAGCGGCACATCAAGGCCACGGACCGGTTAAACCTCTAACTGGCTCACTGGACTTCAAAATAATTTTTTTTTCCCCGCAAATATTGTATATGTAAATTCAATTGCTGTCTATAGTTCTCCACCACCCCCGCCGGACTCAATTTTACCAGGGGGTGAATGTGGTAAACCACTTATGCACCTATATTTGGTTATGTACGGTAGGACCTGTACTACAGGTACGGCGATAGACCCTGCCTGCTGGCTCCACCCAGTAGGCGGAGTATAAATATGTGTGTCCTCCGTGCAGCAGCCATTTCGCCAGCTGCTGTGGGAGGCCACACATCTTAGAGCAATAAAGCCTCAGTTGTATTCAACTCTCGTCTTTGTCCAATTGATCGTGCATCAACTTGTCGCCCTACGGGGTGGAGGCCCTGGGTTGGCAGTAACAGTGGGTCTGGTGCATGGGATGGAGGGTGATGACAACCCGCTCTGCGATGAGCTCTGGTGCTCCCCACCATTTGACAACGTCTGACTCCTGCCCATAGTGGCACTTTCCACCATCCGCTTGGGTGATCCCTGCATTCCATCACACGATCTCATTGAATACATGGGATTGCAGTGGTGGGGATAGTCGGTGGGGTTAAACTGTGCCCTGCACCCATACCAACTTAATTAGTGTCTAACTTCCTGGCCTTAGGGCCCGAACGCTATGTGTACGTGGTTCCCCAGACAATGCAGCAGGAGTGGAGGTGGCCTGCTGTGATTCCTGAGTCCCCGTTGGCGGGCGTCTTCTGGGGTGACACTGCTGCTTGGGTGGCATGGTGCCACCACGTTCTGCCTGCTGCCAGAAGATGCACTAGAGAGTCACCGGGACTGGCCTCATCATTTCCTCCTCCCTCGGTGTGCCCGATGACCCCCGGGCTACTCCACAGGGTGGGGGTGTGAGGGGAGCTAACCCCTGAGACTCCCCCGTCATCGCCAGTCCTGGAGGCCCGCTCTGGTCTCGACCAGGGGCTGCATGCTGGCGGCCATGGAGCACGTAGATTGGGCATAGATAGTCTTGGACTGCGCCACATCACGCTGCGACTGTGCCACCACCTTCTGGGTTTGTGTCACGTCAGCCAGTGACTGCGCCATCTCCCTCTGGGACTGGGCCACCTCCCTTTGTGCCTGCGCCACGTCAGCCAGAACTTGGGCAATGCTGCCGACGTTCCCATCCATGGCCTGTGACTGTGCCACGCTGAGGACCACCGCTGTGATGTCCAGGCGGCTCTGGCACATGGTTGCCTGTGAGAGGGCAGCCCTGTCCTGGGCCTCGACCAGCACCTGCACAGAATGCCCCAGGCCTTGGACATGCTGATCCATTGCCGAAACCATAGTCCCAAATGCCTCCACCGCGGACACCATCCGTGCGGTGTTGGACTGGGTGGCATGCATTGTTGGCAACACCTCCTGCTGTTGCACACGGTTGGACTCCTCCAACTACACCTGCGGGTGCTGGGTGCTCGCCGACAACCCCTCATGTAGTCCCTGACTCTGCGACTGCATCCATTATAGATGGGACTGTCCATTTCGGAAGCTCGAGACCGTCTGGATGGCAACTAGTCCCTGGGGTTGGCCTTCCGCCCCTCGGATGTTCCTACCTCCACCTGCTGTACCAGAGCAACTGTTTGGTGGGCACCAGATAGTGTGCCAGGAGCCTCTTCACTAAAGTGCCCAGACGAGGTGAGTGTCTCTGGGATGGCGGAGGGTGTTGGAGACAGCTGTGCTGGGAATTCTCTGTCATCCTCCGGGGCTCCGGGGTCTCCTGAGTCTCGGGCAGGGGGCTGGTGTCCGAGCTGCTTTCAGCGTTGGTGCCCGGTTCACGGAGGGGCTCTGGCTGTGGCACTGGCTGGGGATGGGGGACACCAGATGGACCCACCCCATCCCCAGCAGGTCCTGTAAGACACAAGAGAAGGCGCATGATTAGTCCGCGGGCCGGGCTTTGTGGTGTGGGGATGAGGGTGATGTTGGGGTGAGGGTGGTATTGGGGTGAGCGTGGTGCGGGGGTGAGGATGGTTGGGTGGTGGAGGGTGAGGGTGGTGGTGGTGGTGGGGGGGGGCATTGATGCACTTGTCACAGGGAACCGCAACTAAGCGGGGTCTCACTTCCTTACCCGTGGCCGAACTCCACCTCAGCGACCTCCCTTTTCTCTGGGCCACCGACCACGTCCAGGGTCCTCTGCTCGGCCATGGTGAGGGTCCGCAGGTCCAGCGGTGCCTCTCCTGTCTTCTCCCACTCCCGGCGGTTTTGTGCGGCCTTCTCCTGGGGGGGGGTGGGGCTGAACAGAAAACGCACATGAGGCCCAGTGGGTGGGTAGCTGGTGGTCTCAGTCACCAGAGCACCCAGCCATGCGGCTGGTATGGGTGCTGACATGTTGTGCAGGGTGGGGGTTCGGCCACCCTCCGGGTTGGGGGGGGTGGGGTTAAGGGTGTGTGGGACGGGGGTTGGTGCCAGGGGCACAGTGCTGCCTACACACTCTGGCCACCCTGAGGAGGTTGTGCAATTTCTTCCTGCACTGCTGGTTGGTCCGGATGGTGTTGCTGGTGGCGCTGACCGCCTCTACCACCTGCGTCCAGGCACGGCGAACAGCAGCGGCTGGCAGCCTCCTTCCCTGGCCGGGGTACAGGACCATCCTCCTCTCCTCCAAGGCGTCCAGGAGAGTCTCCAACTCGGCGCCGGTGAAATGGGGTACCTCTCTCCTTTCTGCCATCTTATTAGATGGAATGGCGTGTGGGAAATGAAGTGTGTGTATGCGGTTCCAGCTTGTCAGCCTCCTGAGAGTCAATCGCGGAATTGGCAAATCTGGTACCGTTTCTCATTAAAATCGATTGTGTTCCACGTGGTGCCGGTGCTAGCCCCTCAACAGTAGCAGAATCGATCCAGGTGCGGCGCCAGTTTTGCAGTCGTGAAAGTCCACGGATTCTGCATTGGCATCAACACTTAAGTCTCAGAAACAGAGAATCCCACCCTTAGTTTCAGGGACGGAGAATCCCGCCGCAGGTTTTTCTTCTCCCCATTTTGTGGCTAGAACAAGCATCTAGGGCCCACAAAGAAAGCTGAGGCCTCTGCTCTCCTGTATTCTTTCCCCATACCCACTTTAGGAATACAGGACCACTGTGAGATGGCCTTGGAATCCAATCCCACCGGCTACCTTGCACCTGTAGGTGGCCTTGGGCAGCATTATTTTGTATTGCTTCCCACTGACCTCTCATCTTTTCTGGCCAAGAGGTCAGCCAACAGAATTTAAACATGACCTGAGCATTAATATAGTCCAATTTCTGGAAAGGTGGGTGAGTTTTCAATACTACTAATCTACCCAAACCCTGCTCAGGATTAAGATTGTGACCTACATCTTCATGAGGTGACAAATTCAGTCAATTGCCAGAGTAGAGGGACATTCCGTGCCAGCTCATTTATTTTTGTGATGTTTATTCATTATTGTCCTGGTTTTTAATTTTCCCATTCATTTGGGGAGTTGAGATAAAATACTGATTTAATATTTTATGTTGGCCTTATTAATCATAATTTTACCACAAAATATTTATTGCTTTTCAGAACCTGAAGATCTGGCAGCCTTGATCCAGTGAAAATGCTGGAATATATTCACCAATAACTCTGCCACTGTATTTATTATGTATCTCTACACACCTCCATAGGCCCTTCATTACTTCTCCTACCACATCCAGCCATGGTTCTGCATGCAACCACAGGTCCTCAGGCTTACTTTCCCATGTCCACGCCAATGCTTGGGCCTTGGACCTCTGGCGATCCATCTATCCATGACAATATCAACCCACCCTTGAGCTACTATCCAACTGTATCTGACAGTTAATACCATCTTCGTGCCCAACTGATTGCAATCCCTAACCCTCTATTTATAACCTCATCTTCCTTTTTTAGTCACTTCACAGCAATACTTCTGGATCTGGAAGTTTGTTTCTTAATACACTTACAATGCTATAGTCTGTTTATTGTGCATATGGGGTTTTGCAGCTTGTGATGGAAAATGACTGATACCAGTTTTATGGAGGAGAATGGGTGGGGGCTGAGACGAGGTAGAGAGAATGTCTTTTCAACAACAGATTTGAAAGGATAGAGTCGGTATTATGAATTTGATTTGATTTAAATTTGAATTTGATTTAATTTCTTGTCTCGTGTACTGAGTACAGTGAAAAGTATTGTTCTGCATACAGTCCAGATAGATCGTTCCATACATGAAAAAACATAGGACATATGATGAATACTCAATGTAAATACATCGACATAGGCATCGGGTGGAGCATACGGAGTGTAGTACTACGCAGTAGAGAAGATGTGGAGAGATCAGTTCAGTCCATAAGAGGGCCATTCAGGAGTCTGGTAACAGTGGGGAAGAAGCTGCTTTTGAACCTGTTAATGCCTGTTCTCAGACTTTTGTATCTCCTTCCCAATGGAAGAGGTTGGAAGAGAGAATAACTAAGTGGGAGGGGTCTCCAAAACAGCGGGAGGTGTAGACAGAGTCAATGGATGGGAGGCGGTTTTGCATGATGGACTGGGCTGTGTTCACAACTCTCTGTAGTTTCTTACGATCTTGGGCTGAGCAGTTGCCGTACCAGGCTGTGATGCAGTCAGATAGGATGCTTTCTATGGTGTATCGATAAAAATTAGTAAGGGTCAATTTGGGCATGCCAAATTTCTTTAGTTTCTTGAGGAAGTGTAGATTTTGTGCTTTTTTGGTCATAGCGTCGACGTGGGTGGACCAGAACAGATTGTTGGTGATGTTTACACCTAGGAATTTGAAGCTTCAACTATTTCCACCTTGGCCCTGTTGATGCTGTCAGGTTGCTTCCTGAAGTCAATGACCTGCTCCTTCGTTTTGCTGATGTTGAGGGAGATTGTTGTTGTTACACCACGCTACTAGGTTCTCTATCACCCTTCTGTACTCTGACTCATCATTGTTCGAGATCCAACCCACTACGGCCGTGTCATCAGCAAACTTGTAGATGGAACCAAATTTTGCCATACAGTCGTGTGTGTATAGGGAATATAGTAGGGGGCTAAGAACGCAGCCTTGAGGGGCCCCGGTATTGAGAACTATTGTGGAGGACATATTGTTGTTTATCTTTACTGATTGTGGGCTATGGGTCAGGAAGTTGAGGATTCTGTTGCAGAGGGAGGAGCCAAGTCCTAGGTTTTGGAGTTTTGATATGAGCTTGCTGGGATTATGGCATTGAAGGTGGAGCTGTAGTCAATGAATATGAGTTTGACGTAGGAGTCCGTGTTGTCGAGATGCTCCAGGGATGAGTGTAGGGCCAGGGAGATGGCGTCTGCTGTGGACCAGTTGTGGCGGTATGCAAATTGAAGTGGATCAAGGTATTCTGGGAGCATTGAGTTCTGTGTCTCATAATCAACCTCTGAAAGCACTTCATAATGATAGATGTCAAGACCAATGGATGGTAGTCTTGAGGCACATTGCCTGATTCTTCTTATGCCTGACAATTAACTTCATTTGTTATTTTTTCACAACATTTCTTTTAAGATTTCACAAATCTCTAGACTGAGGATAACGCGTGGTACTCTGGATGTAAAGAACTTCCAGGAAATTGTGAATCGTGTTTATCCAAAAAACACTGTACCTTATCTTGAAGGGAGCCAAATTTCCAACTGAGCTTTGTATTTCTTATGTCATTTAAAGAAAATGAGCATTTAATGTCTAATTCTTGCTAAGATTAATTTTGTTTGGAGTTTTATTACCCTTCGGTCATTGGATGTACTATGATAGAGGCCTCAAAGTGCATATCAGTTACATCAGATTGTAACGACATACCCTTAATACAGACATTTTCCACACCAAACAAGATTCAACAAGGAAATTCCAACTGCAGGACCTCAACAAAATTAAGGAATTACAATATAATAATAATAAGAATCGCTTATTGTCACAAGTAGGCTTCAATTAAGTTACTGTGAAAAGTCTGTAGTCGCCACATTCCGGCACCTGTTTGGGGAGGTTGGTACGGGAATTGAACCCGTGCTGCCAGCCTTATTCTGCTTTACAAGCCAGCTGCTTAGCCCACTGTGCTAAACTAATCATTCGTGCAGTTTTGTGCACAAGCTGCAATTACGTGCAGTTTCTTTCCAGAAAGTGTTCCATGCAGCCTTCACTAAACAAGTAAAGACAAGGGGCGCGATTCTCCGACCCCCCACCGGGTCGGAGAATCGGCAGGGGCTGGCGTGAATCCCGCCCCCGCCGTGTCCCGAATTCTCCGCCACCAGAGATTCGGCGGGGGCGGGAATCGCGCCGGTCGGCGGGAGCGGGAATTGCGCTGCGCCAGTCGGCGGGCCCACCCCTGGCGATTCTCCAGCACGCGATGGGCCGAAGTCCCGCTGCTGTAAACCCTCTCCCTCCGGCGTGGATTAAATCACCTTTTGAATGGCGGGACAAGGCAGCGAGGGCGGGCTCCGGGGTCCTGGGGGGGTGGGTGCGGGGCGATCTGGCCCTGGGGGGTGCACCCACGGTGGCCTGGCCCGCGATCGGGGCCCACCGATCCACGGGCGGGCCTGTGCCGTGATGGCACTCTTTTTCTTCCGCCTTCGCCATGGTCTTCACTATGGCGGAGGCGGAAGAGACCCCCTCCCCTGTGCATGTGCGGGGATGACGTCAGCAGTCACTGACGCTCCCGCGCATGCGTCGCCTGGCAAAGACCTTTCGGCGCCGGCTGGTGTGGCACCAAAGGCCTTTCCCGCCAGCCGGCGGAGCGGAAACCACTCCGGCGCGTGCCTAGCCCTTAAGGTGAGGGCTTGGACCCAGTCTCCGCACCTTTGGGGCGGCCCGACGCCGGAGTGGTTCCCGCCACTCCATTACGCCGGAACCCCCCGCCCCGCCGGGTAGGGGGGAATCCCGCCCAAGGTTTAACAAGTTGACAAGGTTTAGCAAGGTTCAACATGGTTTAAGCAAATAACAATCTACACAGACAACAAACTTTGCCAATAGGACCACTGTCAAACTTAGTCAATGTAAACTTTCATTGACTGAAAAGCAGGTTCCAGTCCTTGGTTTAAACTTTTCAGTGACTCCCAAGTAAATGTTCTACTAAAGAGATTATCCAACAGATTAAACCAAGCCTCAGGATACCTGAGAGGGAGCAGATAACAGACAATTTTGACTTACTGAGCTCTTTGCACAGCAAAACCACTCATATTTAACATCAACAAAGCAGAGAATTTAGCACTCCATGACAAAGAGTCATTCAGACTCAAAATATTTGCCCTGTTCTCCACAGATGCTGTCAGACCTGCTGAGATTGTCCAGTATTTTCTGTTTATGTTTTGTGAAATGCTGAATTTAGTTCTTTTTTTTGCTGGAGTGGAGAACAATTTTCCTCTGCCTTCCCAACCCACACCATTGTCATGTGGCCTCTTTGTAAGTCAGGAATGCTTTGGTGCAAAACCCACACACAACACTGGGCCCCTATTGTGAGGACCACAGGAAAATTGTATTTTCGCCTGCAAACAACTTTCATGTGTTTGTGTTGATTTTGGAAGACCTAGCAAAATGTGCTTCCTTGAAGAGCTTATGACCAACTGGGGTGAGCCTATTGAGGAGTCAAGAACATTCTGAATGTTAAGTGTATAACGTCACTGGTGGATTCTGTATTGTAATATAGAAGCATTTTTAATGTAGTAATTCATTATGGGGATCTTGCAAAGTTAAGTTGACCCATACATTGACCACCACTGTATATGTGTTGATATGCATTACAGTGCTTCCTCCATCAGAGAAATGGCCCGCTTCTGCACCCACACATCTCTCAAACTCCATCATGGCTAACAAAATCGACTGCAAACCTGACCACTGTGTGAAATGAGAATACTCCCAGCCAAAATCATACATGAGTTGGGTCTGCATTTTGGAAGACATAAAATTGTGCCGGTCAGGTTTTCCAGAGCCCACAGGGAAATCCAGCCCAACATCTCCAATAAAGGTTCTCCAACATACGATACATATGTAGCCAGAGTTCTCCAGCAACTAATGGTTGAATCTACACGCCATATCACCAACTCTAAATATTTCTTTGAGAGGACACAGCAAACCATCAGATACAATGGTCAGTTTCGATGTTGAGTTACTGTTCACCAATGTACTCATTCCAAGGGCTTGTCTTATCGTCAAACAATTTTTAGAAGAAGACAACTCTTTACCCAACAGAAGTGTGATTTCACCAGATCAAAGTTATGTGGCTGGATTCTCCGATTCTGTGACTATGTCCGGAGGATGCGTCTGGTCATACGACAAAAATGTCGGCGACGTCTCCACACCGATGGTCCATCTGGTGGGGGGCAAGCAGCCGCGCAACGTAAAGCCTCCGTGGCCGTGCATGTACATGGCAGCGGCCTGCACGACCACGTCGTACAACATGGCAACGGCCGTTCGCAGAAACGGCCTGCCAAAAACTGCCCTCCTCGCCACCCCAGGACCACCCCCCCAACCCCCATCGAAACCCCTCCTGCCAGTGCAATGCCCCCCCCCCCCCGACTGTGGCGGCGCTGGACACAGTCCACAGCCGCCACGCCAGTTTTACGACAGTTGAGAGGACACGCAACCGCGCCGTCGGGAAGTCGGCCCATCAGGTGCGGAGCACGGGAGAGAGCCTCAAGTGATGTCCTGAGGCTGTCCCAACGGCGTGCGCCGTACTCAGTAATTACACTGTTTTTGAGTGGGCGGGGCATCCGATAAACAGCGGCGCCCCCCGATTTCGGTGTAAAAACGGATTCTCCGGCCAATTGCCGAACGCGATTTTGGCGTCGGCAATCGGAGAATTCCGATCATTACCTTCTATTGATGTGTCTAAACTCAACATCATGACAATGCTGTTGTTTGTATTTCAGGCAAACAGATGGTGCTGCAATGAGATCTCCATTGTCATCAATTGTAGCACTTTGTAGCACTACAATCAGCTGGCCTTCAACCGGAACCCTGGCTTTGACATGTCAACGACAGATTTATTATATAGTAACATGATAAGAGGGAACTTCACAGTTTCCTATAATCAACATTTGAGTATTAATTTTTCCATGGAATTGGACAACAACTTTCCACACCATTTCTTGATGTTCTCATCAAGTCTCACAACGGCCTGGGATTCTGCGAAAACCGGCAGGGCGGGCAACTCCGGCGGGAAGGACTGGCGTGAACCACTCCGGCGTCGGGCCACGATTCCGCACCTTCATGGGCTAGTCCGCCACCGGAGTGGTTTGTGCTGCGCCGGCCGGCGCGGAAGGCGCTTGGCACCATGCCAACTGGCGCCGAAGGGCCTCCGCCAGCCGGTGCGAGTTGCCGCATGCGTGGGAGTGCCAGCGTGAGCTGGCATCATCCCAGCGCATGCGCAGGGGGGTTCATCTCCGTGTCGGCCATCACGGACTGTTACAGCGGCCGATGCGGAGGAATAGAGTGCCCCCACGGCACAGGCCCGCCCACGGATCGGTGGGCTCCGATCGCGGGCCAGGCCACCATGGGGCCAGATCCCCTTGCACCCCCCCAAGGACCCCAGAGGCCGCCTGCGGAGCCAGGTCCTGCTGGTAAGTACCTGTTGTAATTTATGCCGGCGGGACCGGCCAAAAATGGGCGGCCACTCAGCCCATCGTGGGCGGAGAATCGCCGGGGGGGGTGGGGGTCGCTGCCAGCGGCCGCCGACCAGCGCGGCGTGATTCCCGCCCCCGCCAAATCCCCGGTGCTGGAGAATTTGGCAGTCGGCTGGGGCGGGATTCATAGCGGGGGGGTCGGAGAATGAAGTCTACACTAAACTCACTCACTCTGACAGATTCCTGAACTACTGATTTTTTCAGCATCCCGCCACCTGACATACAAGACATGTCAGACATGTTATGGAGATCTCCCAACACTACACCACGCCTCAAGACAATGACCTTCTCATCAGTGACATCTGGCTATACGTGCTCAAGCAACACATTGCTATCCAATCATCCACTCCGCATATCTGTCCATTCATCCATTCTACACAGCTGTCCTATCAGCAGCAGCAATGTTAACATGTATCGGTCTATTACAAACATAATAGCTTCACCAATCAGCAGTAAGAAAGCACCTTCCTTCACATCCTCCACTGTACAAGACAAGCTCTTTCATCATGGGCAGAGTACATTGCCCGAAATGCAAAGCCTGAACTCTTTTCTGATACCAATTGCTCTTTTCGGAGAAAATGTTTGCATGGGGTAAACATAAAATCCTCCGACTCTAAATGAAGTATATTATAAATCACTCACTGACTAGTATGCTGATTTACTCTCATGAACAGGTAGCATTCTCAGTATATAATAAAGTATCGTATTACAATACTATCATGCAGCACAGTTTTTCATACTTCTGCAAAACACAATCCTTACCTTGAGTAATATTGCCCGCCCTGACAACTCAAAGCATCTAAAAGACTAACATGAGAAGTAATAAAAGCTTTAATTTACGACGTCATTAGTGAAAAGGGTTTACCTGATAGCTCTGTATTATCAGAACTATTCAATCACACTTTCAAAGGATTATAATAGATTGAAAGTTCAGGAACAAATTTGTTGCGACTTTATTATACATCCAACCATGCTTTATTGTGTATTTGACAGGGTGGAACAGAATGTATGTTGCCATGGAGCAACAGCAATGACAATGACAATAGACATTTGTCTTTGAAAGCACAAGCAATTTTTCCCAAAGTATTAATGATTAAGTTTAATTTTTTTTAAATACTGACAGATGTGTTCCGCGCATAAGATACAGTGTTCTGTAAGGAGTGGTAAACCATATAAAGCACAGTCAACTCAATGGGTCACTGCCCCTTTTTCAGGTATAAAACAGGCACCTAAGTGTTTGGTGGGAGATGGGCTACGTGCACTCATTATGTGCCTGTCTGACTATTGTCTTAAACCGGATTCTCTGCAGCTATCCAGGGTGCATGGTAGAAATAGATTACTCCTTAATAAAACGGTTAATGCAAAGTTTTACATTCCAGACATTTTCTTTGTGATGTTGTGCTGACTTGCCTGACTGGTCATGAGTTAAACGTACCCAACCCAACAATCATAGCACCATCGGGTATGAAGAGCCATTCAGCAGTGCTATTTCAAGGGCTCAACCACTACGAATAGATTAGTTGGTTTGACAATGGAGGTTGCTAGAAAGCTTCTGGGTGTTTCCTGGACTGCCTTTTGACTATGGAAACATAATTTTTACTGCAGACAGAACAAATTTGTGTGCCTTTAAAGACATTTCATTGGAGTCCTGGGCAGTCTGGCAGGACCGACTTTGGAGCTGGGAGATGAAGGAAGCAATGGGGAGAGAGAATGAACAATTGGAAAAAGGGGGGAGGAGTGCATTGCAAAGGAGGCAGGTGTTCAGGGAGCACTTCTCCCATTTCAACTTCTCAGGCAAGAAATGCCTTAGACCTGTATGCTCCAGAAACGAGACTATCATTGAGCTATGCTACTCACTGCAGTCACAACTTGAGTCTCAATTCAAGGAATGGACATCGTTAACTGTGGCTGTCAAGTTTACTGTGGTGCATAATTTTTATGCAATAGGCACAAGCCAGCAGCAAGTGATATCAGCAATATCTCACAGTTTCTCGTCTACCCTTAAGAACATAAGAACTAGAAGCAGGAGTAGGCCATTTGGCCCCTCGAGCCTGTTAAGTAATGGGTTAAGGGA
Source organism: Scyliorhinus torazame (assembly GCF_047496885.1). Classification (NCBI taxonomy): domain Eukaryota; kingdom Metazoa; phylum Chordata; class Chondrichthyes; order Carcharhiniformes; family Scyliorhinidae; genus Scyliorhinus; species Scyliorhinus torazame. The sequence continues at coordinate 327,803,645 of NC_092707.1, read as the reverse complement.
CATTGCAATTAGTTGTCTCATTTATGTTAAGTATCCATTAATTGACACTGATATGTAAAGGGGCTTCAGGTGGCCTCTGTCAGGTGATGTATAGGGAGAGTTTTGTGCAAAGGCTGTTGGAAGGAAATAAATGTGTGTTTGTGAAAAAGGAACAGAACTAGACTCTTTATAGCACAGCGACTAAAACGTCTAACAGAGCCTGCTTCACCATTCAGTAAGATCATGGCTGATCTTTTTGTGGACTCAGCTCCACTTACCTGCCCGCTCACCATAACCCTTAATTCCTTTACTGTTAAAATCTGTCTAACTTTGTCTTAAAAACATTCAACGAGGCAGCCTGAACTGCTTCACTGGGCATGGAATTCCCAGATTTACACCCCTTTGGGTGAAGAGGTTCTTCCTCAACTCAGTCCTAAATCTGCTCTCCCTTATTTTGAGGGTATGCCCCCTAGTTCTAGTTTCACCCGCCAATGGAAACAACCTCCCTGCTTCTATCTTATCTATTACCTTCATAATTTTACATGTTTCTGTAAGATCTCCCCTCATTCTTCTAAATTCCAATGAGTATAATCCCAGTCTACTTCGTCTCTCCTCATAAGTAATCTTCTCAACTCCAGAATTAACCTAGTCAATCTCCTCTGCACATCCTCGGTTGTGTTTGATGTCTAGCAAGGAATCTATCAAATGATTTGTGACTTGTCCAAACCAGGATCTTTATTAAATCACACGTGGTAAGATAACGATCTGTTACACAGCAAGTTATCATGAATTTTCTTTGTACTCCCCTGGAACTACCCCGAGGCACGACTGTCCTCTAGTACGTCTTATAACCATCTGTCGATCCCCGGATGTGCCCCCAATTATATCTGAGTGCCTTGTCACATGACCACTGTCTTGAGACTGCATGGTGGGTCTGTACCACCAGCCATCTATAATATTGCGTACAGACATATCACCACACCCTCCAGTGCCAGTATATACTTTCTCCAGTAAGGAGACCAAAACTGTACACAGTACTCCAGGTGTGGCCTCACCAGCATCCTATACAGCTGCAACATAACCTCCCTGCTTTTAAACTCCATCCCTTTAGCAATGAAGGACAAAGTTTAATTTGCCTTCTTAATTACCTGCTGCACCTGCAAACCGGCTTTTTGCGACCTGCACCAGGACACCCTGCTTCTTCTGCACAGCAGCATGCTGCAATGTTTAACATTTAAATAATAGTCCATTTTGCTGTTATTTCTACCAAAATGGCTGACCTCACATTTACCAACATTGTACTCCAACTGTCAGACCCTTGCCCACTTACTTAAACTATCATAGGGCTGCACGGTAGCACAGTGGTTAGCACTGTCGCTTGACAGTGCCAGGGTCATTGTTTGTGCGGAGCCTGCGCTTTCTCCTCGTGTCTGCGTGGGTTTCCTCCGGGTGTTCTGGTTTCCTCCTACAAGTCCCTAAAGACATGCTGTTAGGTAATTTGGACATTCTGAATTCTCCCTCCGTGTACCCAAACAGGCGCCAGAATGTGGCGACAAGGGGCTTTTCACAGTAACTACATTGCTGTGTTAATGTAAGTCTAATTGTGACAATTTGGTTTGTAACTGGGTTTATTTGGGCGGGAAAGGAGTTGGAGAAGGTGGGAGATTTTTATTAAGAGGGTCAGTTCGCTAGCCTGGGGGAACTGGAGGAGAAATATGGGCTTACAGATGATGATGGGTTCAGGTATATCTACGTAGCTGGGTTAAAAGGTACTTTTCAGCCTTCCCGCTCAGTGTCGGAGGTGGCCAGTACATCGGGCATATACCCGCAGATACTGGGACAGGAGATGTCCTTGGTTGAGGGTGTGAAGGCATAGTGGGCAGAAGAGCTGGGGCTGATCTTGGAGGAGGAGGTTTGGAATGAGACACTGAGGAGGGTGAACCCGACCTCGTCCTGTGTGAGGCTGAGTCCTATTCAGCTAAAGGTAGTGTTTCATGCACATCTCACGAAGACTCGAATGAGTCGGTTTTTCAATGGGGTGGAGGATAGATGTGATCGGTGTTCAAGTGGCCTAGCGCACCATGTGCACATGTTCTGATCTCAAAGCTAGGAGTCCTTTTTTGATACTGTATCGGCATTCTGGCCGTTGGGTTGGAGACTTACCCACTGGTGGCGATTTTTGGGGTTTTGGATGTGGCGGAGCTCCGGACGGAGGCAAAAGCCGTGGCCTTTGCCTTGCTTGTGGAGAGGAGGCTGATCCTCTCGGGCTGGAGGTTGACTACACCGTGAAGCACATTGGCATAGCTGGGTGACCTTATGGAGTTTTTGCATCTCCAGAAGGTCATGTTTACTATGAGGGTCAGTGGAAGGGTTTTCCCATCGATGGCGGCCATTTATAATTTACTTTAAAGAGTTGGTCACTGTTAGCTGTTCGTGGGGGGGGGGGGGGGGGGGGGGGGGCGGTTGTGGATTGGGTGGGTGGGGAGGGGTTTAGGGGTGAGGTTATGTTGTGGGGGACGTGGGTGTGAGGTGGGTTCTAACTATTTAGCTGTTATTCTGTTTATTGTATCTTTTGTAGAAAAAGTGTTAATTATAATTAAAAATTATTTTTTTCAAAATGTAATGAAATTGCTATTTCAGTTGTGTCACACGGGGTAACAAAATAGTGACAACAGTAAATGTATGCAGTCATAAGAAATTTAAGCACTTTAACATTGTTAGAGGACCACCCATGATATTGACACTTGACTATCTTGTCAACTGGAGCTGGGTGTGGAACTTGAGATGTAGTCTGAACACAGCAGTGTACAGATTGCTATGATGTCCCCTGACTTATATGGGACTGTTTTTGATATGTGGTTCAATATTCGGCTTTGTTGATTGTGCTTTGTATTGGTTTAGTATCAAGTCTACACAGAAGATTTTTTCAACTCCATTTGTTGCATATATTTCCTTTTCCATCTTGTGTGCAGTACTTAGCCTTCTCAAATTTCAATGATCAGTGATTTGACTACATACTTTTATCCAACACACTCTGGAACATCTGGTTGATTTTACCAATTCAGTTGCTCCACCCGGATAGGGGAATAGAGCATAACATTTTTTCTTACTCCTTTCTGACTTTTAGTTTGAAATACCATCAGCTGTAGTTTCTCACAAAGCAATTCAGTTCATTTTCATTTTTTCCCCCGTTTTCGTCTGTGTTCTTCCCTATCTTCATGGAGGTTTTAATTTTGTATTGAGCTACGGCTTTCAGGAGTGGTCACCCTCTGGTAATTTGTCCAATTGGTTATTCTTCTTGGGCTTTGACAAAGAGTCATCGGACTCGAAATGTTGTCTCTTTTCTCTCCCTACAGATGCTGCCAGACTTGCTGAGATTTTCCAGCATTTTCTCTTTCGTTTCAGATTCCAGCATCCGCAGTAATTTGCTTTTATCCAATGGTTCTTCTTCTTCTGTGAACCGAGATGAATGATGGCGAGCTATTTGGCTCCGAGGAGCACCACCTCTAGGGCAGAGGAAATCACAGCGGTGCTCTCTTATCCTCCCTGTTACCCACACAAGTTCACTTTCATATGGATCACTTAATAGTCATCAGGAGTGAGAGTTGTTGTGTATTCATGTTTGTTCCTAGTTGAAACAAGGTCACTTTAAGAGTTTGATCACATGACGTATGGATGACATCATCGACAGTTTGTGCAGGCTAACAGTCAGTTTATTCCAGCAGCATGTGGGAAAACGCCTTTCCAATAAGTTTGTACCTTTGTGGTCTGCAAGCCTATCCTTTAAGAAACCACAAGAGTCCTGGCTGATTTTTTTTCTCTTTCCAATTCAATGGAGCAAGGCTGATAGGAGTGTTAACTCTCCGACCTGCACTGCCATGGAGCATGGTTCCTGCTGAATGTACAGGATCACTTAATTCTACATTTTAATTCAGATTTCCAATTGTTATCCAGGTTTCGCCAGGCGATCGCTGAATATGAGCCAGAGGTGCAGGAAGTGTCTCAATTATTCCGATCCGTTCTTCAGGATGCTTTTGAGCGAATGAAGGAAGATCACGAGACAAAGAAGTTGACCAGGCAATGGAACAAGAAACGGACATTGAGTCTTTCCATGATGATATTTAAATCACGAGTAAGGATCTATCCTTTCAGCAGTAACATCAAGACAGTGTCAGAGAATGTAGAACAAGGTTTTGTGTCAGCCAGAAGAGTATGGAGTATGCCAGAGTTCAAAACTGCTAAAGAGTTCTAATGGAATGCACAATTTATAATAGAAATGATTGTATAGAGGTAATTAGATATCTGGCTGTAACTTCCAAGCTCTCCAGTGTTGCATTGGGGGAGTAGGGAATTCCAAAGAAGCTTTGGGGAACCCCTCTCAGAACTTCACAGCTAAGGGTTTGCATGGCAACTGCCCAGAACCACAACTTTACTCTGGGCAATGCCACTGCACTGGGAATTATCTGAAAATGTGATTTAAATCACAAATTTCATGTGGATCCACCAGGATTACACAAATAGTTCGTCAGTAAGTGTTAGAAGAATTAAAATATCTTTTAACCTCTGGATAGCTATTGTAAAGACCCCCCCTCCCATCCCCTGAGGTTCAACGACCTGACACCCCACAGCCCCTTCAATGGGCTGAATGTGAATACTGGAGCTCAAGGACAGCTGTGCTGCCTGGATCTCGCCTGGCCTGAGTCGAAAGTTTGGGTGCGACAGGCATGGAAGAAATTTAGTGCAGGTAATTCGGCATGGAGTGGCAATATTTGCTGATTGCCACTCTGAGGAAGTTACAGCCCATCATATTTAATTATTGAAATTTAGATTGATGTTTACTTTGCAGCAATATGACTGTTGTGAATGTGCATGGCCTGCCCATGTATGTCATTAACATTTGCAATTGCGAACTCTCAGATGAGAATTTGAGTGGCCTATTTGTGACAACAGTGCGAGTAAAATTTGTTTCTCGCTAAGTGTGAAATGGAAAATAGTGAATTCGCTGCCCTGTTTTACACTATTAAATACCAGCTGCACCTCTATTGAACTCCATTGTGGATAACTGTGATTTATTAGTATATGGTATTGATGTACTACGGGAGATTTCTTTTTGGGGATTATAAAAATCCATTAACACTGCAAACATTCTCACAGCATAGGTAAATGCTGCACAATTGAGTGAAAAATGCAGAATCAAATACTGTTCATTTTCAAATGTATTTTGCATTGCATCCCACACTGCAGCTTAAGTAATTTAAAGAGTTTAGAAATCAGTATTATTTTCACTGCCGTCAGATATCATGAAATAATAATATTCCAGTCAGCTGTGATGTGACTAATACACAGAAGGTACCTCTACCCTTCCCAGATCATCATAAAGAATTGAAAGAGAAGCAATAAAACCAGCACTTCTCCAAGTGTTAACATTTCATTAGTGTTGCTAACTACTTAATAAGCAGAACTTTTCAAAAGTCTCACACCCACCAATCATGTCCTTGAAATGTACTCACCAGAAAACTCTCCAAATAGGTGAGGAGGCAGGAATAGGGAAGATAAACCGGTTTAACATGTAATAGATTCAATGGATATGGTTTGCATGATGGATTTGACATATGCAAGAGATTTTGTGATAAAGTTGTTTTTGGATGTGAGTTCATGTCTTTAATTTTCCCAATCTTGGCTGCACTGTAGAAAAGTCAGGTGCCAAGCGTGTGTCAGACGCCCCCCCTATCTACAAAGGAGAAAGATTATCCAGGAAAGCTACCCTGGACTGCACTCGTGGCTCATAATTTAATGGTATCAATGATGATGGTACAACACATCACAAAGAATTTGATACAGCAATGAGGGATTGCAGATGTAAAGCGATACAAACCTGACGCATGTTGTCAATCATGTTGTTTTCTGAGCTCATGATATAATACAGAATCATAATACCAAATCTTGAGACATTGTTCACAGTGAATTGGAACATATGCTATTTTATTTTTTGTTGGATTTGAATTTTGTTTTGTTTATTGTCACGTGTATCGAGGTACAGTGAAAAATATTTTTCTTCGAACAGCTCAACAGATCATTAAGGACATAAAAATAAAAGAAAACAGAACAAAATAAATAATAGGGCAACACAAGGTACACAATGCGACTACATAACACCGGCATCAGGTGAAGCACACAGGGGTGTAGTGTTAAATCAGGTCAGTCCATAAGAGGGTCGTTTAGGAGTCTGGTAACAGCAGGGAAGAAGCTGTTTTTGAGTCTTTTTGTGTGTGTTCTCAGACTTTTGTATCTCCAATGGAAGAAGTTGGAAGAGTGAGTAAGCCGGGTGAGGGGGGTCTTTGATTCTGCTGCTGCTTTCCCCAGGCAGTGGGAGGTGTAGTTGGAGTCAATGGGTGGGAGGCAGGTTTGTGTGATGGACTGGGCTGTGTTCACAACTCTCTGAAGTTTCTTGCGGTCCTGGGCCGAGCAGTTGCCATACCAGGCTGTGATGCAGCCGGATAGGATGCTTTCTATGGTGCATCTGTAAAAGTTGGTCAGTGTCGATGTGGACATGCTGAAAAGTCCTTAGTTTCCTGAGGAAGTACAGGCGCTGTTGTGCTTTCTTGGTGGTAGCGTTGATGTGGGTGGACCAGGACAGATTTATAACAGCAGAAGTGTTATCAAAAGGTATGATAGACAAGTTGTCAGAGAGAATGAGTATAATAATTACAGGAAGTATACTATATGTTTTATATATATGTGTAAAATTTCCAAAAAAAAACAATAAAATTCTTAACCTTCCCTTCAATCTCCAAAATAAGACTTAATGGGGGAAAGCCTAAATTCCTATTGTTTGCTTTTCTTTCAAATCAAAAGCAGGTTTCCTAGTTTTTTTGGCATTTCAACTTTACTTTTACTGGGTTTGGTAGTTTTAAAACTATTAGTAGATGGGGGATTTTAAATCAGTGTTGCATTCATTTTCAGGAGATCAAAAACTAATGAAACTATTTATAGTCTACAGAAGTGTGCTTTAGTGATCTTTACATAAGAAAGGAAAAGGTCATGGCACAACCCATCTTTCTCTCTTGGTCCAATGAGGCAGTCGAGACTGAAAATGGGGTAAAGATGGGGTTTAAACCCACCTAAATAGTTTTTTCAATATTCTCATCTTTCATTCTGGCATTTTCCTGTGCCATGTATCACTTCCCCTCAACAGGTCAGGAACTGTAGACATGAACTTGCATCTTAACATGACATGGTATTGGGGATGTTGGCATGGTTTGGGGGATGTTGGCATGGTATTGGGATGTTGATATGTTATTGGGGATGTTGACATGTTATTGGGGATGTTGGCATGGAATTAGTATTGGGGATGTTGACATGCTTTATCACTTACAATATATCCTGACAATAAAGTACCTTGTGCCTATCGTATATATCAAGTTTCTTGATATGTTTGGACAATCAAGCTGCTAGCTTCCCTTTATCTGGTTAGGTGTTAGCCTTGGGTCTTTCTCCAATTTAATTAATTATTTTCCATTTTCATTATTCACATCATATCACGCAAAACTTTACTCATCAATCATATTCTACCAAAACATTTTGCATAAGGTTTGGATTTAGAGTTACTGTCACGTGTACCGAGGTGACAGTGAAAAGTATTGTTCCGTGTACCATCCAGGCAGATTGTTCCATACATGAAAGACATGGGACATACAATAAACACATAATTTAAGTACATGGACATAGACATCGGGTGAAGCATACGGAATGTAGTGCTACAACAGTAGAGAAGTTGTGTAGAGAGATCAGTTCAGTCCATACGAGGGCCATTCAGGGGTTTGGTAACAGCGAAGAAGAAGCTGTTTTTGAATCTGTTGGTGCATGTTCTCAGACTTTTGTTTCTTCTGCCCGATGGAAGATGTTGGAAGAGAGAATAACCCGGGTGGGAGGGGTCTTTGATTATACTGCCCACGTTCCCACGGCAGCAGGAGGTGTAGACAGAGTAATGGATGGGAGGCGGGTTCACATGATGAACTGGACTGTGTTCACGACTCTGTAGTTTATTATGGTTTTGGGCAGAGCAGTTGCCATACCGGGCTGCGATGCAGCCAGATAGAGTGTGCCCTATGGTGCATCTGTAAAAAGTACAGCAGCACGGCAGCATAGTGGTTAGCACTGTTGCTTCACAGCTCCAGGGTCCCGGGTTTGATTCCCGCTTGGATCACTGTCTGTGCGGCGTCTGCACGTTCTCCCCGTGTCTGTGTGGGTTTCCTCCGGGCGCTCCGGTTTCCTCCCATAGTTCAAAGATGAGCAGGTTAGGTGGATTGGCCATGCGAAATTGCTCTTAGTGTCCAAAAAGGGTTAAGTGGGGTTACTGGGCTACAGGGATAGGGTGGAGGTGTGGGCTTAAGTGAGGTGCTCTTTCCAAGGACCGGTGCAGACTCGATGGGCCGAATGGCTTCCTTCAGCACTGTAAATTCTATGATTCTAGTAAGAGTCAATGTGGACATGCCGAATTTCCTTAATTTCTTGTTCGTAGCTTCGATGTGGGTGGACCTGGACAGATTGTTGATGTGCACACCCAGGAATTTGAAGCTGTCGACCACCTCCACTTCGGCACCATTGATGCAGACAGGGGAGTGTATGACACTTTGCTTCCTGAAGTTGATGACCAGCTCCTTAGGTTTGCTGACACTGGGGTAGAGATTGTTGTTGTACCATGCCATTAATTTCTCTATCTCCCTCCTGTGCTCTGACTCATTATTTGAAATCCGAATCACATTCAAATCACATTCCAAGGGATACAGCTCCTGTGATTGCTGCTTTCCAACTTTCTATTCCCATAAACATGGGGCGGGATTCTCCCATTCGGCCGTCGCGTTTCACGACGTCGTGAACGGGCCACTGTGTAGCCATGTAAAATGGCTGCGTTCCGATTAATCTGGCCAAAACCCAGTTTAAAACGGCTAACCCGAAAGACTGCTGGGAAAAGCAGCCAAGAAGACACAAGCAGGCAGCTGCAGACAGGTTTGCAGCTTCAGCTCTGGGAACGTAGCCCAGATCGATACTCAGGGCTATCAACAGCCCATCAACGCAGGTATCCGCAGTTGCATTCAGGACTGTTTACACCTAATCTACTCAGACATCCACAGCTAAATCGGCTATCCCCGGGAACAATTGCAACATATTCGCAATTGAATACCGGGCCAGACCTGTCGGCGCCTGCAGTGGCCGAAACAAAGACAGATGAGCGACCACCCCCCGATCAAGGAATCGCCTCACCATTGGACACATCGACCCCAGAGACTGGGGATAGAATCCAATCACTTGGGACTCAGGGTCAAGGGCCGCCCGGGAGGCGGGAAGCCCCTGGGCCCTATAAAAGTAAAGGTCCAAGTTCAGATCTCTCTCATCTTCGCCTGATCGAGACCTTCGCAAGACCAGCCACCGTGTATCGTCAGTTTGAATCCAACAATCGCTATCCGGTAGAGACACCTAGCCACCGACCTGTAGCAGCCTTTTGAATCCCGCGGGCCAGATTTGATTGGACAAGCCATTCGTTTCCCTGACCTGGTGGGCTCTTCCTAAGTTAAGTATTGGCCAGTAGTGATAGGTTTATTATATAAATAGTAGTATTAGGGTATTAATATTGCTTGTTGTATATAATAAATGACCGTTGTTTTAATCCTTACTAAGCGGTGTGCTGTGTTATTAATCATAACCTGAACTTGAACCACGTGGTGGTATCATAAAGATACCTGGCGACTCATGAGCAAAGGTGAGCTAAATAGAGCAAATAGACTAAAGCTAGAAAGAGCAACATAATTGGCGACTCCGCCGGGACCCGACATAGAAGTGGAAAACCACTCCGGGAGAACCCCAACATTTTGAATTAGAATCCAATCGGAAACAAAACAAAAAAAAAAAACCACAAGTGTTCAAGCGGTTCTGGTTAATAATTCACAATTCGGAAGTGTGTATATGCATGCGTAACTAACAGGGTTATAAGGCAAAACTGATAGACTTTTTGTTGCGTCAAAACTATCGGCAGTTGGTATTTCGGAAATTAGCGCAAGCCGTACCCGCATCTACCACACCACCTTGACCCCCTGTTCCAAATTTGAACGTAACGAGCAGATAAGAGAGAGCCATACAGGCAATGCAAGCGATGCAGCGCCTCATGAACACCGAAGATTTTGCTGTCGCACCAGTCAGCAGCGTAGGAGTGGGACAGTGTCCCGTTTGGGAAGTGGAAATCCGCAAAATTCTGCAGGGCAAATGATGGCCCGTGTGGAAGGATTTCTGCTGTAACGACGACTCAGGTCCTGGAAGTATAGGGCATACTTGGTGGGAGAACCTGAGTGAGATTCACAGAAAGAGTTTAGCAAAAGCGCACAAGCCGATGGCAATTGTGTCCTGTCTGGCACAATTGCGAGGCACAGAGGAGGTCATCAGGACGCTCCGCAAGGAAATAGAAGGCAAACATCGGATAAGTAAAACCGATATATGTGAAATTGAGAAAGAGAACCAGGAATTGAAAGGGAAATTAGCAGCAAAGGACCAAGAGGTGGCTGACGCCAAACGGGGTCACCAATCTTGTCTGGCGCACTTGAGTAGTTTCCAGTCACAATATGAGAAGGCTTATCAGGACCTGCAGCGTGCAGTCCTGGTAAAGAAAGAAACAGAAAACCAGTTAGAGGCGCTCCAGAAACAACGCAGTGATCTCAAGGCAGCCTTGAGAGCGCTCCACGCCACAACAACGGAACAAAGGCAGAGTACTTTGGACCATGCAAAGTGTCGAAAGCAGGTTGCAGACTTGAAAGCACTGCTTTCTGTCCAAAAGGGATTTCAATAAACCTTTGGGGAAAGTTTAGACCAGGAAGACGGCCCTGATTGGGAAGAATTGCAAGAGACAGCGCAGAGATATGTTCAGGGAGCATGTGCGCAGGGAAAACCCCAAAGGAGGAAAGCACCCCAACCCCCCACACAACAGATAATACAGGCTCCCATGAACCCTGTAACACCCCACCGCACCGCCACAGCAGACGCGGCGGACGTCTTATATTCCACCCCCCTTACAGTGACCCAATTACGGGACGCGTGTGCCAAAATTACACCGTTCCTCCCCGCTTCAGACCCACACCATTTCTTTGCCACCGTCAAACACCAGGTGACCATGTCCGGCCTGGATGAGAAAGAGCAGGTAAAGCTCACGGTCCTCAGCTTAGACCCATTGGTCGCAGCAGCCCTTCCTGACCCACAGAATGTAGGGGGAGGCACCCTTGCAGAAATGCATACCGCGATCCTGGATGTGATCGGGTACAACCGGGGCGACCCCGTAGGCAGTCTGAATAAATGCAGACAGAAAAAGTCTGAACACCCCATAGCGTTCGCAGGACGCTTGTGGATTCACTTTGAAGCCGTTTTCGGCAACGTAGATCGCGCCCATTTGTCCGCAGACAATATGGCCAAGTGGACCCGCACCCTTATCTCCCATGCCACGGAAGCAGGACAGAATGCCTGTAGCAATTATGAACCCTCGGAGGAGGCTCATAATGAGAAGTGGGTGGTCAAGAGATTGTCCCGCGTTTGGGAACAAGCGGCTCACGGTAAATCAGCCACTAGAACACCCGAGGAAAACCAAGCTGCCGCAGACGTGCAGGCAGTAAGAACCACTCTTCACAACCCCGCCTGGGTAAACGAGGGAAAGAACAGCCCCCCAGCCAAACCGCAAGAGTGCTACAATTGCGGCCAATTGGGACATTTTGCTAGAGAATGCAAAGGCCCTAAGAAACCACAGAGTGCCCAACCGACAGGCACTCTCGATAAGAAAAAGGCAGAGCCCGTAGCGACCGAGAACTGAGGTGTCCACATGATGATTTAAAGGAGACACTTGGTGAAAAGTGTTGTCCTTTCTGATGGAATCTGCAGAATGTTTTACGTTGTCTGTCTGTTTGTTAAATGTTTTATGTTGTCTGTCCGTTTGTTAAATGTTGTTCGTCCTACAGGAGAATTTTCTCACCGCCCCACACCCATTCACCTGAACTTTTAATTTTTCCCGCTGGCACCCACCGCGGCCACACGCCCATTCTGCCGATACCTCTGAGGACTTGCCTCAGACACACACCACTGCCACACGCCCATTCGGCCGATACCTCTGAGGACTTGCCTCAGAGGCCCACCAGACCAGACGGCCGGTCGTAGCTACTCTTCTGATTGGATGGTAGAATCAGAACAATAACCCCACCATGATGACTACATTTTTGTCCGTTCTTTGGTCGCTCAGGCAGTGGAGAAGCGGCGTGAGACCCGCCCTACCTGGGGACCCCCCCCGTTGGTCAAAAGCGCTCGGGTAGGGAAGATACGGTATTGGTAGCCGTCCTACCCGGGGATTCCACCCAAATCGTACCCGTCGCGGCCCACACGCACCTCATTCGAACTTTTCTTTCAAAAACCGTTTTATTTTATTTAGGCAACCTTTGGGTTGCTGCCACATGCTATTTACATCCTGGAACATTTGGATGATAAAGTTAGCACTGGTCCACCATTGGGAAGTGTGCCGTGTCCAAACATTTGTTTTGAAAAAAAAAAATGGGGGGAGAGTCACATACTGTGACCAATTATAAGGGTTTAATTGGCCCCAAGAAGGACAGACACACTAACACACCAGATATTAAACCGAAGTATTTACACACACTACGCTTGTCTTACAGAACTCCAGAAGCTCCAAGTCCGGAGAAAACCAGCAAACAGGAAAAGGAAAAGAAAGAAGACAGCCATGAGGACTCCTTTCTTCGTGCTCAACATATTTATTATGGACTTTTGGTTGCGCGGGAACACGGACCCCATTACTCCAAACCCCCCTGCCGTTAACGCTTCACTGCCCAGTAGTACCGAGGGCCCAGTCACCAACCACGCTGCATTATCCTGGTGTGCCAAGTTCATAACTTGGTACTCCCTGTCGTACATCATTGAGGCACTGTTGGCATTGGCTATACTCAGTTGTGCAGTACAGACCATGCGCCTCCGCAAGTGGAAAAGGAGAGCGTACCGCGCTCGAATCCCGGTCTATCGGATCCGATCGCCGATATTCGGCTATGACCAGACCCCAGACCCCCGCGACATATGAATAGTAAAACATGCACTGGCGGTTTGTTTGTTTTTCCTGTAAATAAAAAGAGAATGTGTGGAAATGTATGATCCTGAGCTTGACTGCCAAGCCAGGAAAGAATATATTGAATGTTGTAATTGTTATTGTATGTTTAGAGAGTTAAGATTGTATAATACTTGAAGAATTGTTTAGGTAAAATTAGAGGTTCCCAGTTTATTTTTTTCCAGACACATGCCCCTGCCTGACATAGCGCCCTCAAGAATTGTTTAGGTAAATTTTTGTGCATAGCTAGGGTCAGAGTAGAGGCCATGTGGGAGGTGCCCCCCCCAGTCGGGAAACGAAGAGGACAAAATTTATGTGATCCTTCACGCTTCGTGTTAGGATCACAAGGCGGGAATGTAGCCATGTAAAATGGCTGCGTTCCGATTAATCTGGCCAAAACCCAGTTTAAAATGGCTAACCCGAAAGACTGCTGGGAAAAGCAGCCAAGAAGACACAAGCAGGCAGCTGCAGACAGGTTTGCATATTCAGCTCTGGGAACGTAGCCCAGATCGATACTCAGGGCTATCAACAGCCCTTCAACCCAGGTATCCGCAGTTTCATTCAGGACTGTTTACACCTAATCTACTCAGACATCCACAGCTAAATCGACTATCCCCGGGAACAATTGCAACATATTAGCAATTGAATACCGGGCCAGACCTGTCGGCGCCTGCAGTGGCCGAAACAAAGACAGGTGAGCGACCACTCCCCGATCAAGGAATCGCCTCACCATTGGACACATCGACCCCAGAGACTGGGGACAGAATCCAATCACTTGGGACTCAGGGTAAAGGGCCGCCCCGGGAGGCGGGAAGCCCCTGGGCCCTATAAAAGTAAAGGTCCAAGTTCAGATATCTCTCTCTTATCTTCGCCTGCTCGAGACCTTCGCAAGACCAGCCACCGTGTATCGTAAGTTTGAATCCAACGATCGCTATCCGGTAGAGACACCTAGCCACCGACCTGTAGCAGCCTTTTGAATCCCGCGGGCAAGATTTGATTGGACAAGCCATTCGTTTCCCTGACCTGGTGGGCTCTTCCTAAGTCAAGTATTGGCCAGTAGTGATAGGTTTATTATATAAATAGTAGTATTAGGGTATTAATATTGCTTGTTGTATATAATAAATGACCGTTGTTTTAATCCTTACTAAGGGGTGTGCTGTGTTATTAATCATAACCGAAACTTGAACCACGTGGCGGTATCATAAAGATACCTGGCGACTCATGAGCAAAGGTGACGTAAACAGAGCAAATAGACTAAAGCTAGAAAGAGCAACAACTGGGAGCACCGATTCTGGCCCCTACAGGGGGCCAGCACGGCACTGGAGCGGTTCAGTCCGCTCCAACCTCCCATCCTGGCGTGAAATGTGCGCCGCGGGATCCGCGCATGCGCAGTGGCGCTGGCGCCGAGGACATGCGCAGTGGCGCGGCGCCAATCCACGCATGCGCGGTGGCCTTCCTCAACGCGCTAGCCCTGACGCAACATGGCGCAGGAGTTCAGGGGTCGGCGCGTAAGAAAATAGGCCCGGGGAGCGAGAGGCTGACCCGCCAATCGGTGTGCCCTGATCGCGGGCCAGGCCCCATCGGAGGCACCCCCTGGGGTCAGAGCCCCCCCCCCCCCCCGACCCTGCACGCAGAGTTCCCGCCGGCTGCGAGCAGGTGTGGACGCCGCCGGTGGGACTCTACCTTTTTGGAGCGGCTGCCCGGCCCATCTGGGCCGGAGAATCGGCGGCCTGGCCGCGTAGAGCAGGGAATCACGTGCCGGTGTGGTGCGGTTGCGGGGATTCTCCGGCCTGGCGCGGGGCCGGGGGAATCCCACCCATAATATATCACAAAAAATGGCAAACCTACACATATAATGGGTAACCATTTTCCTGTTTGCTTAGAAGAGGAAGTTTGAAGAACTGTTTTATCCACCAAATCCCATCCCAAGAATGTGCACCGGCTCAACTGTTGGGATTTTTTTTTTTTTGCACGCTTATTAGCCTGAAATCCAGATCAATAAAATTCCTCATAATATTCTTCAGAAACTACCAAATTTGGGCAGGAATTTTGTTGAGATATCAGAAGTCATGCCTGCCTGCTGGAGAGCCAGAAGGACACGCACGTTGCCTCACACCAATCAGGCAGTGCCAATGCCAGCAGCAAACCTTCCCCGGAATCAAAACCACGGGGTAGGAAGTCTCACCTAGAAAAGGCGTTTCTCTAAATCCTTATGTGCTTTTCCTAGCAACTGCTGCCTCCTGCAAATGTTGCAGGAAATAACAAAGAAAATGGTTGCAGAAAAAAACATGAGCAATAATATGGGGGATAAGTGAAAGTTAAAATGAATAAGATAAGCTGTGGGTGGACAGAGGACAAGATAGCTACAAAAACTACTCCCTACATGCCAAGCAGTCAATCTTCAATGAACTAAATCCAGAATTTATTTTTCCAGCAGCCACGGAAGGGAGGGAGAGAAAAAAAGGTTGTTGTCCAAGTCGGGAGAATGAGATCTGCCTTGAAGCCGGAAGAAGGAAAAAGCACAGAGGCACCACAGCCAGAATCCTGTGCTCTCACTGATGGCATAGGAAGCAGGAAGGACATTGAATTAGGCTTGTTAGTGGCATGACAGAACCCTGCTGCCTTCTCGCCTCATCCAGAATGAAGTTCTGGGCAGGAAGGCCCATGGTCGATCTTCCCACCCCACCACCAAGTGAGGCCTGTAAGTGGCCAATTAATGATCACTTAAGGGTCTCATCCACCACTGCTAGTATTAAACCTGTCACAATACAACTGAAGACAGGTAAAACTGTACAGCCAGCCTGCCATCGCGGGTTGGGGTGGGAGAGGTTGTCCCTCAATCAAAGGCACTCGGGGAAATGGTGGACCCAC
Source organism: Scyliorhinus torazame (assembly GCF_047496885.1). Classification (NCBI taxonomy): domain Eukaryota; kingdom Metazoa; phylum Chordata; class Chondrichthyes; order Carcharhiniformes; family Scyliorhinidae; genus Scyliorhinus; species Scyliorhinus torazame. The sequence continues at coordinate 327,787,660 of NC_092707.1, read as the reverse complement.
TGAGACTCTCCTGCCTTTGCTGTCGAACCCTGCACCCCTCTCCCTGAAGCACCCATCCCCAAAAATCTCTTCCTGATCTCCCACCCACATTACTATTTGTAAAAATATTTTATTGAACTTTTAACTTTTTATATGAAAAAATATACAAATAAAACAACCCCGAACAACAATGTCAAAAATTACAAACAGTAGCAGCAACAGTAACCCCCCCAAAACAGAAATAGACCCTAGGCAAACCGTTCCCCAACCCCTCAACCGCACCCCTCCACTAACAGCTGACAGTGACAAATCGTTTAAAGTGCAAAATGAAAGGCCGCCATCTATGGTAAAGCCCTTCAATTGATCCCTTCACTGTAAATTTGACCTTCTCAAGGTCCATCAAGTCACCTAGCCATGCCTAGGTACTAGGTGGCATCGCCCCCTTCTCCAGCTCAGCAGAATTCGCCTCCGAGAAATCGACAAGGAAAATGTCAGGGCATCTGTCCCCGCACCTGTCCTCAGTTCCTGCTGATCCGAGACCCCAAATGAAGCCATCAGTGGGGCAGGGCTCTAGATCAATAGTTAGGATTGTCGATGTGGTGCCAAAGATAGACTCCCAAAAGCCCACCAATTTGGAACAGGACCAGAACATGTGTGTGTGATTCACGGGCCCTCTCGAACACCGCTCACAACTATCCTCAACCCCCTCAAAAAATCGTCTTGTTCTGGCCTTGGTGAGGTGTGCTCTTGACACCACCTTGAGTTGAATCAAACTCAATCTCGCGCAAAATGGCGTAGCATTCACTCTGTGGAGGGACGCGCACTGTACCTCCTCCTCCAATATGGGACCCAGCCCCCCTTCCCATCTGGCCTTCACCTCTTCTTCAGGGCCTGCTCCTCCCCCAAGATCCGTCCATATAGCCTGGATGTGCTGCCCTCCCCGACCAACGCTGCGCAGGAAAGAATCCTCTCCAGTAAAGTGGAAGGTGGTATCACCACCGGGATCCACCCACATTACTTACCTGTGGCCTGGCTCAATCTGCAATCCTGGTGCCTGTCCTTATGGAAGCAGCCATGGCCTTTTCAGTGGTGCTGCCAAGCGCAAGAGCTGCCTGGCCTCTGATTTGGTAGGCAAGGCTTCTAACCCCCATGGTTTTGATTCCCAGGGAAAACTTGCTGCTGACATTGGCACTGCCCGCTTGGTATGAGGCAGCATGGGTCTCCTGCTGGCTCTCCAGACAGCAGGCAAGACTCCTGACGTCTCAACAAGATTCCTCCCCAAATCTGGGATCAGTAATTGTACAATAGAAGAGGTCAGACATTGCAGAGGTTCATGGGGATTACTGGAATATTTAACGACTATCTATTTCAGGCAGAGGATTTGGAAAAGTTGGATAAATGCCCTTTCTGGAACTTGGGAGTCTCATACTCACTTTAAGCGAGTGTGGGAATTTCCAGGGCTATTAGAAGCAGGAGACAGACACCCAAGTATGTAACGCTAAACACAACTCTAACATAAAAGAGAATTCCAGCAAACTACAAAAACAATTCAGTTAAACCGGTAAACTGTATTTAATAACTTTGAAGTCGGTTGACAATTGGAAATATAATTTCTTCAGACACATATTTCGAGACAATAGGGTCTAACACACAAAAAACAATTTTGGATTGTATCTAGGTTGAATGAAATTCTTGGAATTTGATTCCATTGTGAAACAGCAAACTTTGCAATTTCCTTATAGTGAAAACAATGGATTCCACCTGGAATTTGTGTTAGTTCAGCCAATAGGAACTTCCTTTATGTTCTCAGAAAGCTCCTGTTTTTGGAAGTAAACAGGATCAGTTTGTATTTTAGCTGAAGCCTGAAATGGGTAATTATGTACTATCCCAGTCCAGAAACATCCTCATGGGTATAAGCAAAGTCAAACCTCCTGTATTAAACAAAATGTATTGTTCGTTGAAATTTTAGAATTTACTGTAATATAGACAGAAAAGGTTGCCAAAAGATAAGAGGTGGGATTCTCCGTTTCAGAGACTTAAATGGGACAGAATCGGTGGACTTCTCCCACAGCAAAATTGGTGTCGGTCCCGGAGCAGTTCATCCACTGTTTATGGGCTAGCACCGCTGCCATGTGGAACACGAGTGATTCCACTGAAAAGCGGTGTTGGATATGCCGGACCTGGGATTGTCACTCGAGAGGCTGACAAACTACTGCCTCATAACAGCCCTCCACTCGCCACACACACTCATCCCAGCCAACAAGATGGCAGCACGGAGAGCAGACCCCGGTTTGCGGACGCGGAGCTGGAGATCCTGCTAGACACCGTGGAGGAAAGGTGAGCCACCCTGTTCCCTGGGGTGGGAAGGAAGTTGCCACCCGCAGCCGTACACCGGGTCTGGGCGCAGGTGGCAGACACCGTGAGTGCCATGGGCCCCATCGCCAGGATCGGACAGCAGTACAGGAAAGAAAATGCACGGCCTCTTCCGGGTGGCCAGGGTGAGTAGGCAGCAGAGTGCCCCTGTGCAAGTGACTCTCGCAAGGGATGCTGGCACACTACAATGCCTCGGGCTCCACCCCCTCCAGTCCCTGGCACATCTGATGGGCAGTGCGCGAAACATGGCAGCACCACGCCACCTGGGACACCCGAGCAGAAGCTGGGCCCATTCAGGCCCGGTTGCCCCAGAAGATGGTTGCCAAAGGGGATCCAGGTCACAGGGTGGGAATCGCAGCAGACCGCTTCCATCCCTGATGTACCGCCTGGGGATCCACCTAGGTGTAGCATTCGGGCTCATAAGGCGAGAAAGGTAGACACTAGTTAGGTTGGCATTCGGGACTAGGGCACAAACCTGTATAAATATGTTCACCTTTTCACAATAAACACCTATTCCTAACGTTTCAACCTGCCTCAGTGCTCTGGATGTGAGGGATGGGTGGCCGGTGGGGATGGGCTTGAGCCATGGATCCCAGTTCAGCTACGCTCTGGTGCCCCACTCCTATCACTCTCCACCCCATTCACCCCCCTCCGCCCAACCATCCCCACCTCCGCCACCCCAAGGTTTGATGGCACTATGTGATGGAATGACCAGCTCGCATGCAGGGATCACCCAGGTGGACGACGGTGGAAAGTGCTACTGTGGGCAGGAGTCAGGCGTTGTCAAATGCTGCAGAGCACCAGAGCTCATCGCAGAGCGGGCCATCATCACCCTCCATCCCATGGACCAGACCCGCTGTTACTGCCAATCCAGGATCCGCGCCCCGTAATGATGCTGAGGAGGATGCAGCAGGCCACCACGATGTGAGAGATTCTTCTAGCCCTATAATGGAGGGCCCCTCCAGAGGGTCCAGATACCTGAATCGCATACTCAGGATGCTGAAGCTCGATCACACCCCTGGTTGCAGCATTGGTGTCGTTGTAGTGGGTGTCCGCATTGGTCTGTGGCCTCCGGATAGGCATCATCAGCTACGACTGCAGCAGACAACCTCAGCCAAGGGTGCACCTCAAAGAGGCCAGGAACTGGGTGTGCCAAGGTGAAGGCATTGTGCACACTGCCTGGGTATTGGACGCAGACGTGCATAATGTGCTGCTCATAGTCACACACCAGCTGTGCCTTCATCGAGTGGGGTGACCGGTACAGGCTTGGGGGGCCGAAGGGCCTGTTCCTGTGCTGTTTTGATCTTTGTTCTTTGAGTGGAACCCCTTTTGGTTCATCATGGACCGGTGCTCGTAGGGCGACATGCACCCCGTCGATCACACCCTGGACTCTTAGCATCTTGGCGCTTGCGGTGAACCTCGCTGTCCAGGCATCCTGGTATGCTCGGTCCACATTGAAATGGATATTTGTGCAGACCGGGCATATAGGGCCTCCATGATGGCGCGGATGAACCTGTGCACCGAGATCTGTGAGATTCCAGACAGGTCCCCATTTGACACCTGGAAGGACCTCGTGGCATAAAGGTTCAGGGTGATCGTCACCTTGACGGCTACCTGGCGCGGATGTCCTCGCCCATGTCCCCGCGGTGGGCCAGGTGCGCCATGATCTTGCAGATATGTCTCCTTGCTCAGCCTGAGTCTTCGACGGCAGGCCCTGTCCGGCAGGTCCTCGAATGACAGGCTCTGCCGGGACACACGAGGCCTGATGTGGTGCCTCCTTCCCAACTCCTCCTTGGCCTGTTGGGCGGCCAACTCTCCATCCTCACTGGCTGCCCCCTGGGGCAGGCTCCCCTGCTGCAGGGTACCCCTTGACCAGCTCCAGCTCCATCTCGTACTGCCTCAGTGCATCCCCCAGGGCTGCAGCAACGAGGCTGAAGGCCACCATTCTTGGTCGGATTCCGAAGTCCATTGTCTGCAGGGGGTGAAAGGCAGACATGTTAGCATGGTGTGTACGTCCATGCCCATAGAGGTCTGTATTGCAGACCATGCCCCTGCTCTCCGCCCCCCCCCCCCCCCCCGCTCACTAATGATATGCGGATGGCATTTATTGTACGTGCGGAGTAGAACGCCATGATGCCCTTGTCGAGGCATCGGAGCATGGCATTGGGCGCCCGCCATGATTTTGGCCTCACAACTGATTCTCCGCCCAACCGCCTTTCCTGATTTTGGCATCAGCTAATGGAGAATCCTGTGCATTATATAGAATGCAAAGGTCATTCCCCACATTGCATAAAGTTTTATTTATTCAATATCTTAAACAGCAGTCGAACATCATACATTAATAATACAACAATAACTACAACAATGAGAAATATTGGGATAACACGCAATCTTTTACTTAAAAACATAACAAAATCAATAAAATTGGAAGCTTTCTAAACAGCACAAAACAAACTAAGTAGCTACACAATACAGTGGAAAACATAAGGGACTCCCTTCATTTATAGCTACCCCATAAATCCTCTCCTTGTATTCCCACACTTTGGACATGGAGCCTTTTTGAGGATTATGCTATAAAAGAAAGATCTTGCATTTATATGGCAGCTAACATGCCTTGAGATTGTCCAAAGCACTTTATTGCTGATGAAATGCTTTTGAAGTGTTTTTAATATAGCCAAATACAGCAGTCAATTTATGCACAGCAAAATCTCACGAGTCGCAACAATATAAATGACCAATCTGCTTTAGCTACATTGGTTGGGGACTAAATGTTAGCCTGGGCACTGGGATAACTCGCTTGCACTTGTATGAATCGTGCAGATGTAATCTTGGTTTAAGATTAATGTCTCAGTTGAAATATAACAGCTCCAATAGTACAGCACTCCCTCAGTACTGCACTGAAGTGTCAGTCTAGTTTATCAATGCCAAAATCTCTGCACTGGGATGTGAAACTAGGGTCTTTCAGCTCAGAGATCATGGTGCTACTATTGAGCATAAACTCACAACCATCATTTATTTGACATTATGCAAACTTGCTTTAACCATCTGTACAAGGACATTTTGTTTTTAAACCATGCTTTCAAGTTAAAACATGTAGTCAGGTTCATTGGGCATTGAGCCAAGTAGGTTGACTTTTTGGTCTATCTTTTTCCATGCAGCTGTGGATATTATCACTTAGATCTCTGTTCATCTGCAGTATTTTACTTTTATTACAAAAAACACCCTGTCCAGAGAAACGAAGTTTACTTTTCACACTTCCTGTAGCTTATAACATGATCCAAATTGTTCAAGTTACACAAGGTCTATTATCGCCCGACTGCTTAGTAATCTGTCAGTACATATTGCATTTCTCAGAGGATATATAGATCATTTTACTCATTGTTTACTTTTAATGCTGCAGACATGATCAAATTAACATTGCAAGAGCCATATTCCAGCCTGAAGTCCTTCTGTTACTTTGATTCAACACAACCTATTAAGTCAAATGGAAGAAGCTGAAAATGTACCTATATGATACTCATTATATTGAAATTCCATAAAACAGTGAAAAGGTGAAGTAATGCTTCTCAGAAATTAGTGACCCAGTACCTCGATCTTGGATTTCAAAAGACTATCTATTCCAAGAAGATGAAAGACTGAGGGACATACTGGATGGATTCGCCGCCATCCGCTGCCAGTGGCGGAGTTCCTGATGTGGCAGAGAATCACACATTTGACAAAAAAAACGCAATCTCGTTCCGATGCTCCAGTCCCCCAGCAATGACAGCAGTGAGCTACGTGGCCCACACTGGCAGGAGGTTGCAAATGGGTCATTTGAACCTATTTGCATCCCATTATCGGGTTGAACACTCGATTCTCCTTGCCTCCGTGATGCTCTGCCCTCTCGGCCGGGATTCACGTGGGTGTGAATTGGTGCAAGTATTTTTAAGCATGGTCTTGATGCGGTGGATCTTGCCGTGGGTCAAGGGGGTGGGGGGGAGGGAAGAGTATGTAATGTAGGTGTCCCCAAAGCCCATCGGAGGGCCCCCCTCTCCTTACAAGGAAAATCATGCCCATCCCCCTCCCCATCAGACCCCTCTAGCAGGGACTCCCATATCAGAGAGCACCCATATCAAGAGATCACCCCACATCAGAGACCTCATCACAGAAACCACCAATAGCAGTGACTCACCCATATTAGTGACCCCCATATCAGAGACCCCCCTATAACAGAGACCCCCTTATTACAGACACCTCCATTTCAGAGACCCCTGTATCAGAGGCATCCCCATAAGTCACCCCTACCTGGAAGCTAAAATCACTGCCTGTCCTTTATATCTGCTGCCTCAGACAGAAGTACAGAAAGCTGCAGCTGCTACTTCATAGAAAGACAAAACACACCACAAAGCTTTAAACCCATTAGATCCTTTGAACTGCGAGGCTTCTCTTCACTTTTAGTACTCTAATTGACATGGTAATAGATTCCAGACAGCCAGGTGTCTGGATTGTTTATTTTCATCCTCCTTCAAGCTTGAATGTATTTCCAGTACCCTGCTGTGAAGCTAATCACAATGTTTATAAACATCTAAGGGATAAGTGCTTTCACCGCTTCTTTTTTGCAGCAGAAAGCACTTAACTGCTTTTGATGTGGTGACAACTTGTCAATCATAGCTAAATGTTGTGATAAGTTTTGGCTTTCTATGACGTATCAGCTGTTGGTTTCTACACTTCTGAATGAGGCTCAGATCTGATGTAGCAGGTCTCTGATATGGACGTCTCCGATATGGGGGTCGTGTCAACTTCATGCGTATATGCTATGGGGGGGGTGACCCAGAAATTCCGGTGTGGTGGGTGGGAGGATGCCCCCAGCAGGTGGGGGTTAGGATTTGGGCTGTGGCAGGGGGAGGGGGGCCAGCCGCCAGACCCCGGTATTGGGCCATTGGCTCAAAATGGCGGCCCAATAGCAGGATTCAGACCAGAATTATTAGAGAATTAGTAGGGAACAAAGAAATGGCAGAGGAACTGAATAGGCACTTTGCATCAGTCTTCACAGTGGAAGACATCAGTGGCATACTTGAACTTCAGAGAGTTAGGGGGCAGAGGTGAGTGTAGTGGCCATCACTAAGGAGAAGGTGCTGGGGAAACCGAAAGGTCTGAAGATTGATAAATCACTTGGACTGGATAGGACATAGGTTTAAAGTGCATGGGGAAAAGTTGAGAACAGATGTGCGAGGCAAGTTTTTTTTTACACAGAGAGGGATAAATATGTGGAATGTGCTGCCTGTGGAGGTGGTGGGAGCAGGTATGATAGCAGCATTTAAGGGACATCTAGTCAAATATATGAATAGAGTGAGAATGGAAGGATACGGACTCCATACGTGCATACAATTTCAGTTTAGGCAGGTACCATGGTAGGTGCAGGCTTGGAGGGCCAAAGGGCCTGTTCCTGTGCTGTATTGTTCTCTGAGATAGCTGAGGAGAATGTGGAGGCATTGGTGGTGATCTTTCAGGAATCACTGGAGGCAGAGAGGATCCCAGAGGATTGGAAAATGGCTAATTTAACACCCTTGTTTAAGAAGGAGGAAGGCAGCCGATGAGGAACTATAGGCCAGTTAGCCTGACTTTGGTTGTTGGTAAGATTTGAGTGTATTATTAAGGATGAGATTGCAGTGTACTTGGAAGTGCATTGTAAAATAGGGCTGAGTCAGCACGGATTCATCTAGGGGAGGCCATGCCTGACAAATCTGTTAGAATTCTTTTTTTTTAAATAGAGCCGCACGGTAGCACAGTGGTTAGCACTGTCGCTTCACAGCTCCAGGGTCCCAGGTTCAATTCCTGGCTTGGGTTCTCCCAGTGTCTGCGTGGGTTTCCTCCGGGTGCTCCGATTTCCTCCCACGGTCCAAAGGTGTGCGGGTGAGGTGGATTGGCTATGCTAAATTGTCCTTAGTGTCCAAAAAGGTTAGGTGAGGTTACTGGGTTACGGGGATAGGGTGGAGGTGTGGGCTTAATTAGGGTGCTCTTTCCAAGAGCCGATGCAGACGCAATGGGCTGAATGGCCTCCTTCTGCGCTGTAAATTCTATGATTCTATGAATAATCTAATAATAATCTTTATTCATGTCACAAGGAGGCTTACATTAACACTGCAACAAAGTTACTGTGAAAATCCCCTAGTCGCCACAATCCGGCATCTGTTCAGGTACACAGAGCGAGAATTCAGAATGTCCAATTCACCGAACAAGCACGTCTTTCGGGATTTACGGGAGGAAACTGGATCACCCGGACGAAACCCACACAGACACAGGGAGAACATGCAGACTCCGCACAGACAGTGACCCAAGCTGGGAATCGAACCTGGGTCCCGGGCGCTGTGAAGCAACAGTGCTAACTGCTTACTGTGCTACCATGCAAAGGTACTGAAGAAGTTAGACAAAGGAGAACAAGTGGACATGATCTATTGGAATTCCAGAAGGCCTTTGACAAGGTGCGGTGCAGGAGGCTGCTAAATAAGATAACAGCCCATGGTGCTAGGGGCAAGGTACTGACATGGATAGGGGATTGGCTGACTGGCAGAATGGGGATAAAGGGGTCTTTTCAGGATGGCAGCTGGTGACTAGTGATGTTCCGCCGGGGTCAGTGTTGGGACCACGACTATTCACAATATACATTAACTATCTGGAAGAAGGAAATGAGGACATTGTTGCTAAATTTGCACATGATACAAAGATATGTAGAGGGACAGATAGTATTGAGGAAGCAGGGGTGCTGCAGAAGGACTTGGACAGGCTAGGAGAGTGGGCAAAGTGACAGATGGAACACAATGTGGAAAAGTGTGAGGTTATGCACTTTGATAGGAAGAATAGAGGCATAGACTATTTTCCAAATGGGTAAAGGCTTCAGAAATCAGAAGCACAAAGGGACTTGGGAGTCCTAGTTCAAGGTTATTTTAAGGTTAACATGCATGTTCAGTTGGCAGTTAGGAAGGCAAATACAATGTTAGCACTCATTTTGAGAGGGGTAGAATACAAGAGCAAGGATGTACTGTTGAGGCTGTATAAGGCTCTGCTCAGACCCCATTTGGAATATTGTGGGTAGTTTTACGGGATACCCCGTATCCAAGGAAGGATGTGCTGGCCTTGAAGAGGGTCCAGAGGAGGTTCACAAGAATGACCCCCGGAATGAAGGACGTCATTTTGTTTTATTTGTTTATAGGATGTGGGCGTCACTGCCTGGGCCAGCATTAATTGTTCATCCCTGAGGGCATTTAAAAGTCAACCACATTGCGGTCGGTCTGGAGTCACATTTAGGCCAGACCGAGTAAGGATAACAAATTTCCTTCCCGAAAGGACATTAATGAATCAGATCGGTTTTTACAACAATTGACAATGGTTTCATGGTCATCATTAGACTTTTAACTCAAGATTTTTCATTGAATTCAAATTTCCCTATCCGCTATGGTGGGATTTGAACATGGGTCCCCAGAGCATTACTCTGGGTCTCTGGATTAATAGTCCGGCGACAATACCACTATACTACTGCCTTCCCGAGGAGTTTATAAGGATGAGTGAGGGAATCCTAATGAAACTTACAGAATACAGAATACTAATGAAGGGTGTTTTTCTGAATGGCAGGTTGTGACTAGTGGCTTTCCATAGGGATCTGTGCTGGGGCCTCTGTTGTTTGGGGTGTACATAAACGATTTGGAGGAAAGTGTAGCCAGTCTGATTGGTAAGTTCGCGGATGACACCAAGGTTGGTGGAGTGGCAGGTAGTATTGAGGATTGTCGAGGATACAGCAGGGCATAGATAGGTTGGAGACTTGGGCAGAGAAATGGCAAAGGGAGTTCATAGAACATAGAACATAGAATACAGCGCAGTACAGGCCCTTCGGCCCACGATGTTGCACCGAAACAAAAGCCATCTAACCTACACTATGCCATTATCATCCATATGTTTATCCAATAAACTTTTTAATGCCCTCAATGTTGGCGAGTTCACTACTGTAGCAGGTAGGGCATTCCACGGCCTCACTACCTCAATCCAGACAAATGTGAGGTAATGTATTTTGGTAGGTCTAACATTTAATATACCGTAAATGGCAAAACTCTTCGGAATATAGAAGGTCAGAGATCTCATGTGCAGGTCCACGGATCTTTTGAAAGTGGCAACACAAGTGGACAAGGGAGTCAAAAAAGCATACGGAATGTTTGCCTTCATTGGACGGGGCATCGAGTATAAAAACTGGCAAGTCATGCTACAGTTGTATAGAACCTTGGTAAGGCCACACTCGGAATATTGTGCACAATTTTGGTCACCACACCGTATTCACCACAGTAGGGAATAAGAAGTGCATGGGTTTCTGCCGTCCTAGGTGAACCATCAGCCTGGCTCCTCCTCTGCAATAAAAATACTTTAAAATGATTCCACTCACAACTGCTAAAGATATTAATTGCTCAATCTCACTTGTAGTTCTGCAGCTTGTTCTGCCCTCAACACCTGCTGCAGTCTCAACGGCCTCCAGTCTGAGTGCTGAGTGCTGAGATTGCTTCTTTCAGATTCACGTGCTCTGCAGCCCGCTCCCACACCTCTTGTAAGACCTCCTCACCCACCCTGAGATCATTGCCATGAGTTTGCCTAGTCTCTGGGGTTAACTTACACTTCAACATGGGTGTGGAACTCTCAGGTTCGATAAGCAGTGATACATTTATAACCTGCGGTACCATTCCTGACGCATGATGCCGGATGATTGGGGATGAAATTAACCGAGTGTCTATATTATTGTGCATATAAATCCTGATGCACGGTCAATTGCACAAAGACGAGAGTTGAATACAACTGAGGCTTTCTTGCTCTAAGATGCGTGGCCTCCCACAGCAGCTGGCAAAATGGCTGCTGCACGGAGGACACACATATTTATACTCCACCTACTGGGCGGAGCCAGCAGGCAGGGACTACCGTCGTACCTATAGTACAGGTCCTACCATACATCATCTAATATAGGTGCAACAGTGATTTACCACATTCACCCCCTGTTAAAATTGAGTCCGGCGGGGGTGGTGGAGAATTATATACAACAACTGAATTTTACATGTACAATTTTTGTGAGAAATAAAATGTCTTTTGAAGTCCAGTGGACCACTTAGGGATTAAACCGGTCAGGTGCCTTGATGTGCCGCTGGGAACGACGCAGTGGTGGCGGCGATGCCGATGCTGGTCTGGCCTTCGGGAGCGTGCCGAAATCCTCTTCATCCTCGGGCGTGGGCAGGGGGAGGATGGATGGTCCTGGGAGGGTTGCTGCTGGGAGCGCCGGGGGAGGGGAGGGTGGCGCCAGGCCAGAGGGGTGTGTGTGTGGGGAACCTGCTGGTGCCAGGTCCCTGAGGGAGACAGTATCCTGGTGGCCGTCGGGGTACGCCACGTAGGCATACTGGGGGTTCGCATGGAGCAACTGCACCCTCTCCACCAACGGGTCCGCCTTGTGGATTCGGACGTGCCTATGGAGAAGGACGGTTCCTGGAGCTGCGAGCCAAGTCGGGAGCGACACCCCAGATGTGGACTTCTTGGGGAAGGCAAAGAGACATTCATGGGGTGTGTTGTTAGTGGCGGTGCACAGTAGTGACCGAATGGAGTGTAGTGCATCAGGGAGGACCTCCTGCCAGCGGGAGGCCGGGAGGTTCCTGGACCGTAGGGCCAGTTGGATGGCCCTCCATACAGTTCCGTTCTTCCTCTCTACCTGTCCATTTCCCCGGGGGTTATAGCTTGTCATCCTGCTGGAGGCGATACCCCTGCTGAGCAGGAACTAACGCAGCTCATCACTCATGAATGAGGATCCCCTGTCACTGTGGATGTAGGCGGGGAAACCGAACAGAGCGAAGATTGTGTTGAGGGCTTTGATGACGGTGGCAGACATCATGTCGGGGCATGAGGTGGCGAAGGGGAATCTGGAGTATTCATCGACCACACTGAGAAAATACGTGTTACGGTCGGTGGAGGGGAGGGGCCCTTTGAAATCCACGGTGAGGCGCTCAAAGGGGCAGGAGGCCTTCACCAGGCGTGCACGGTCCGGCTGGTAAAAGTGTGGCTTGCACTCCGCACAGACCTGGCAGTCCCTGGTGATTGTCCGTACTTTCTCGACGGAGTAGGGCAGATTGCGGGTCTTTATAAAATGGTACAACCGTGTGACTCCCGGGTGACAAAGGCTGTCGTGCAGGGCCCGGAGTCGGTCTACTTGTGTGCTGGCACATGTACCTCGGGATAGGGCGTCTGGGGGCTTGTTGAGCTTGCCGGGGCGATACAAAATCTCGTAATTGTAGGTGGAGAGCTCGATCCTCCACCTCAAGATCTTATCATTCTTGATCTTGCCCCGCTGTGTGTTATTGAACATGAAGACTACCGATCGTTGGTCAGTGAGGAGAGTGAATCTCCTGCCGGACAGAGAATGCCTCCAATGCCGCACAGCTTCAACGATACTTGTTCAGGAGAGTATCACAGCTATACAGCGAGAGGACACCTCAGAGGGCAGTGAGGCTATATGGGTAGAGATCAGGAATAAGAAGGGTGCAGTCACAATGTTGGGGGTATACTACAGGCCTCCCAACAGCCAGCGGGAGATAGAGGAGCAGATAGGTAGACAGATTTTGGGGGTGGGCACGGGAGCAATAGGTCAGAAGGTGAGAGCGTTGAGGGAGAACTAGGGAATATGGACAGTGTGGCTCTGAGGCAGAGCAGACGGGGAGAAGTTGCTGAACACAGCGGGTCTGGTGGCCTGAAGTGCATATGTTTTAATGCAAGGAGCATTACGGGTAAGGCAGATGAACTTAGAGCTTGGATTAGTACTTGGAACTATGATGTTGTTGCCATTACAGAGACCTGGTTGAGGGAAGGGCAGGATTGGCAGCTAAACGTTCCAGGATTTAGATGTTTCAGGCGGGATAGAGGGGGATGTAAAAGGGGAGGCGGAGTTGCGCTACTTGTTCAGGAGAGTATCACAGCTATACAGCGAGAGGACACCTCAGAGGGCAGTGAGGCTATATGGGTAGAGATCAGGAATAAGAAGGGTGCAGTCACAATGTTGGGGGTATACTACAGGCCTCCCAACAGCCAGCGGGAGATAGAGGAGCAGATAGGTAGACAGATTTTGGAAAAGAGTAAAAACAACAGGGTTGTGGTGATGGGAGACTTCAACTTCCCCAATATTGACTGGGACTCACTTAGTGCCAGGGGTTTAGACGGGGCAGAGTTTGTAAGGAGCATCCAGGAGGGCTTCTTAAAACAATATGTAAACAGTCCAACTAGGGAAGAGGCGGTACTGGACCTGGTATTGGGGAATGAGCCCGGCCAGGTGGTAGATGTTTCAGTAGGGGAGCATTTCGGTAACAGTGACCACAATTCAGTAAGTTTTAAAGTACTGGTGGACAAGGATAAGAGTGGTCCGAGGATGAATGTGCTAAATTGGGGGAAGGCTAATTATAACAATATTAGGCGGGAACTGAAGAGCATAGATTGGGGGCGGATGTTTGAGGGCAAATCAACATCTGACATGTGGGAGGCTTTCAAGTGTCAGTTGATAGGAATACAGGACAGGCATGTTCCTGTGAGGAAGAAAGACAAATACGGCAATTTTCGGGAACCTTGGATGACGAATGATATTGTAGGCCTCGTCAAAAAGAAAAAGGAGGCATTTGTCAGGGCTAAAAGGCTGGGAACAGACGAAGCCTGTGTGGCATATAAGGAAAGTAGGAAGGAACTTAAGCAGGGAGTCAGGAGGGCTAGAAGGGGTCATGAAAAGTCATTGGCAAATAGGGTTAAGGAAAATCCCAAGGCTTTTTACACTTACATAAAAAGCAAGAGGGTAGCCAGGGAAAGGGTTGGCCCACTGAAGGATAGGCAAGGGAATCTATGTGTGGAGCCAGAGGAAATGGGCGAGGTACTAAATGAATACTTTGCATCAGTATTCACCAAAGAGAAGGAATTGGTAGATGTTGAGTCTGGAGAAGGGGGTGTAGATAGCCTGGGTCACATTGTGATCCAAAAAGACGAGGTGTTGGGTGTCTTAAAAAATATTAAGGTAGATAAGTCCCCAGGGCCGGATGGGATCTACCCCAGAATACTGAAGGAGGCTGGAGAGGAAATTGCTGAGGCCTTGACAGAAATCTTTGGATCCTCGCTGTCTTCAGGGGATGTCCCGGAGGACTGGAGAATAGCCAATGTTGTTCCTCTGTTTAAGAAGGGTGGCAGGGATAATCCCGGGAACTACAGGCCGGTGAGCCTTACTTCAGTGGTAGGGAAATTACTGGAGAGAATTCTTCGAGACAGGATCTACTCCCATTTGGAAGCAAATGGACGTATTAGTGAGAGGCAGCACGGTTTTGTGAAGGGGAGGTCGTGTCTCACTAACTTGATCGAGTTTTTCGAGGAGGTCACTAAGATGATTGATGCAGGTAGGGCAGTAGATGTTGTCTATATGGACTTCAGTAAGGCCTTTGACAAGGTCCCTCATGGTAGACTAGTACAAAAGGTGAAGTCACACGGGATCAGGGGTGAACTGGCAAGGTGGATACAGAACTGGCTAGGCCATAGAAGGCAGAGGGTAGCAATGGAGGGATGCTTTTCTAATTGGAGGGCTGTGACCAGTGGTGTTCCACAGGGATCAGTGCTGGGACCTTTGCTCTTTGTAGTATATATAAATGATTTGGAGGAAAATGTAACTGGTCTGATTAGTAAGTTTGCAGACGACACAAAGGTTGGTGGAATTGCGGATAGCGATGAGGACTGTCTGAGGATACAGCAGGATTTAGATTGTCTGGAGACTTGGGCGGAGAGATGGCAGATGGAGTTTAACCTGGACAAATGTGAGGTAATGCATTTTGGAAGGGCTAATGCAGGTAGGGAATATACAGTGAATGGTAGAACCCTCAAGAGTATTGAAAGTCAAAGAGATCTAGGAGTACAGGTCCACAGATCACTGAAAGGGGCTACACAGGTGGAGAAGGTAGTCAAGAAGGCATACGGCATGCTTGCCTTCATTGGCCGGGGCATTGAGTATAAGAATTGGCAAGTCATGTTGCAGCTGTATAGAACCTTAGTTAGGCCACACTTGGAGTATAGTGTTCAATTCTGGTCGCCACACTACCAGAAGGATGTGGAGGCTTTAGAGAGGGTGCAGAAGAGATTTACCAGAATGTTGCCTGGTATGGAGGGCATAAGCTATGAGGAGCGATTGAATAAACTCGGTTTGTTCTCACTGGAACGAAGGAGGTTGAGGGGCGACCTGATAGAGGTATACAAAATTATGAGGGGCATAGACAGAGTGGATAGTCAGAGGCTTTTCCCCAGGGTAGAGGGGTCAATTACTAGGGGGCATAGGTTTAAGGTGAGAGGGGCAAAGTTTAGAGTAGATGTACGAGGCAAGTTTTTTTACGCAGAGGGTAGTGGGTGCCTGGAACTCACTACCGGAGGAGGTAGTGGAGGCAGGGACGATAGGGACATTTAAGGGGCATCTTGACAAATATATGAATAGGATGGGAATAGAAGGATACGGACCCAGGAAGTGTAGAAGATTGTAGTTTAGTCGGGCAGTATGGTCGGCACGGGCTTGGAGGGCCGAAGGGCCTGTTCCTGTGCTGTACATTTCTTTGTTCTTTGTTCTTTGATAGCGTGGGCCTCTTTTTCAACGGATGAGTGCCGAATTTCTGAGGCATGAAGGGTGCGGGAAAAGAATGGCACAGGTCTGCCTGCCTGATTGAGGGCGGCGGCTAGGGCGTCGCTCTCCACTTGAAAGGGCAGCATCTCGTCTACTGCGTGCATCTCGGCCTTGGCGATATCGGCTCTGATACGGGCGAAGGCCTGTTGAGCCTCGGCCGTCAGGGGGAAATGGGTGGACTGTATTAGTGAGCGGGCCTTGTCCATATAGTTTGGGACCCACTGGGCGTAGTATGAAAAGAACCCCAGTCAGCGTTTGAGGGCCTTGGGCAGTGGGAGCTCCATGAGGGGGCGCATGCGGTCGGTGTCGAGCCTCGATAATGCTTTCCCGATGCAGCCGCTGGACCTCGGACCTGATGAAGGTCCTGTCCTGGGTGCTGTACCGTCTGCTCCTGGTGGCAACGGGTTTGCAATCCGAGGTTAGATTTGTGAAGAGGGGGACTTCCGGTGACGGTTGGTGGGAGGCAGCCGCACAATGGAGGGCTTCCATTCGGGAATGGCACTTTTGGGGCTTTAAGCCCGGTCCCAGGGTCCACGGAAGCGGCAAAAGCAGGGAGAAGGCACAGAGGAGGCACAGTGAAGGCACAGTAAAGGAAAATGTCGAGGGTGAGCAAAAAGACGGCCGTAAATAAAACAGCTGAAGGTCCGTAGGGGAATGGAAAGGTCATCACGGGGTCACCAAGGAAAATGGAGCTGGAGCCCCAGGGGAGGCCGCAATGCTTACGGCTGAAGAAATAACTAAGGTGATGGCTGCGGAATTCGAAAGGCAGTTTACAATACATGGAGACAATTAGGAAGGAGATGAGGGAGATTTTGAGTGTGCTGGTGGAGGAGGCGATTTCCCTGGTGACGACGGCGGTGACGAGCACAGTGGCGGAGGTGCGGGAGCAAGGGGTGGCACTGAAGGAAGTGGAGGAGACATTATTGCAGCACGGTGATCAACTTACCTTGATGGGGAAGGAGATGCGGAAGGTGATGGAGATTAACAAGGATCTGCTAGGAAAAATGAAAGACCTGGAAAACAGATCCAGGCGACAGAATTTGAGGATTGTGGGGCTGCCCGAAGGAGTTGAAGGACCGAGGCCGACTGAGTATTTTGCCGCGATGCTGCCAAAACTATTGGGGGAGGGGGAGGAGCCCTCCCGATATGAACTGGATCGGGCTCATCGGTTGTGGAGACTGTACCAAAGGCGAGGGAGCCGCCAAGGGTAGTGACTCTGTGTTTCCGTAGGTACAGGGTGAAGGAGAAGGTCCTGAGCTGGGCCAAGCAGAAGCGGGTGGTGCAGTGGGCTGGAGCTGGTATACGTGTATACCAGGACTTTACGGTGGAGCTGGCGAGGAGGCGGGCTGCCTACAACCGGGTGAAGAGGGCACTGTACATTAGCAAGGTGCAGTGCGGCATTGTATATCCAGCGAAGCTGAGGGTGACTTACAAGCTCAAGGACTTTTATTTTGGAACGGCGGAAGCAGCGGAGGAGTTTGCGAACGCAGAAGGACTGTGCAGAACTGAGAAATGGCCATGTGCCGATGTAACCTCATGACTGTATTTTCTTCTTTTTTGGTTTCACTCCGTGCGGGTGTATGGGCTAAAGGAGCCAATGTTGTATATATTTGGACAAGGGAAGTGATGGGACTTTCACTCGAAATGATGGCTCTTTGGGGTGTAGGTGGATATGTGGGGTTTGTGTGCTAAAAGGGGATTTCTGGGCTTTCCTAGGGCCGGGCAAGGGGGAAAGGGACCCGGGCGGGAGCCTCCACGCTGGCCGGTTTAAGCCGGCCAGTGAATGGGAGTGAGGTGGGGGGAGGGGCTGCGGCCATCGGAGCCTGGCAGAACGGGGTCCGAGTGGTCTAGCCGGGGTGGAAAGTCGGGGGGAAGGAACCGAGGTTGGGGGGAGGAGTTTTACAAGAGGCAGTGGGTGGGAAGAGTTGGAGAGGGGGCGGGGTGTTTACAACTCTAGGGTATCATGTATGGTACTCTTTCAGAGGTTGGGTGGCGTTGAGTGTGTCGGGGGATGGGGGGGGGGGGGGGAGTGGACTCTATAGGTCAATGGTGACCATGGGCGGTCCCGGACTCCTTTTTCTTTTTCTCCTTTGTTTTTTGTTTCCACCGTGAGAGGTTTTGTTTTATTGGATGCATATATGGACAGGTGGGCTGTTGTTTGGGGTGGTGGGAGGCTGGGATCGTTGTTATTGTTAAGGGGATTGATTTTGTATTTGTTACGGTTTACTGTCTGTGGGTGGGGTGTAAATGTTGAAGGAAAATGTGAAAATGGAGAATAAAAACACAAAAAAAAAGATTTGCGAAGAGGGAAGGTGGGTTGACCTTCAGGGTCGCGAGGCCGCACACAGTAAGGGGTGGTAGGGGCCAGCCGAATTTCAGGGTTAGGCTCTGGAGGTTACACTGGAAGTCCAGGCCGAGTAGTAGGGCAGCGCAGAGATTAGGGAGGACGTAGAGGCGGAAGCCGCAGAATTCTACGCCCTGGACCGTGAGTGTGACTGTACAGTATCCCCCGGATCGCCACGGAATGGGATCCGGAGGCCAGGGAGATTCTTTGATTGGCGGGGTGTACCGCGAGGGAGCAGCACCTTATCGTATCCGGGTGGATGAAGCTTTGGGTGCTCCCGGAGTCCAGCAGGCAAGAGGTCACGTGTCCATCGATCTTAACGCTGGTCGATGCAGTAGCCAGGTTGTGCGGACGAGACTGGTCAATGGTCACTGAGGCGATTCGTGGTTGGTCGTCGCTGGTGTCGGATGATGGGGTGCCCCCGGGGGGCACGGGTCCTGGAACGCTGGTGGTGCCCATGTGCCGTGGGGGAGACAAGATGGCGGCACCTGAAGATCTTGGGGAGAACAAAATGGCGGTGCCCATGGGCCGCACGTAGCGGGGGTTGAAAAAGATGGCGGCGCCCAAGGGCCACACATGTTGCGCGGAGGGGAGGATGGCAGCACCCACTGGCCGCGCTTAGTCTGAGGGAGAGAAGATGGCGGCGCCCACTGGCCGCACATGGTCCGGAGAGGTGAAGAGGGCGGTGCCCATTGTCCGTAAACGAGGGGGGTGGGGGCGATAGCGACGACTGCGTGGGCGTGGGCCTGGCACACCGTGACCAAGTGCCCCTTCTTACTGCAAGCCTTACAAAGGGCAGCGCGGACCGGGCAGCGTTGGCTGGGTGTTTCTGCTGGCTGCATAAGTAACATCGGGGACCCCCCGGGTTCACTGGCTGGCGCGTGGCGCAGGCGTATTGGCTGGGTAAGGCCCCCGCTGGGGCGGCCGTCTGTGGGGTCCACGATGCGTAGGAGGGGTGGGCTGCGCGGGTGGGGGTGTAGGCCTGGATATTGCGCAAGGCGACCGTCATAGAGAGCGCTAGCTTCTTTGTCTCTGTGAGATCGAGCGTGGCCCCCTCGAGAAGTCGCTGGCGTATGAGGTCCGACCCAATCCCCGTAACAAAAGAGTCCCGCATAAGGAGGTTTGAATGTTCCGTGGCCGTAACGGCCTGACAGTCACAGTCCCGGACTAGTGGGATTAGGGCCCGCCACAAGTCTTCTATAGACTCTTCTATAGAGAGCGAGTGGCGAGTATGTGCCTGGCGAAGAGCGTGTTCGTCTTCTGGGCGTAGTTTTCTTTGAGTAGCGTCATGGCTTTACGTAGTTTGGCGGGTCCTGGATCAGCGGAAAGACGTTGGAGCTCAACCTCGAGTACAGTCTCTGTATTTTCTGAGCCTCCGGAACAGGGCTTGGCGCCGAGTTGATGTACGCCTCGAAACAAGCTAGCCAGTGCTGAAAGTCCTTTTTGGCGTCGCTTGATTGTGGATCCAGCTGCAGGCGATCCGGCTTGATACGGAGGTCCATCTTCTGAAAATCTTAGAGCAATAAATTGATGCACGATCAATTGCACAAAGACGAGAGTTGAATACAACTGAGACTTTATTGCTCTAAGATGCGTGGCCTCCCACAGCAGCTGGCGAAATGGCTGCTGCATGGAGGACACACATATTTATACTCTGCCTACTGGGCGGAGCCAGCAAAGACATAGAGCTAAATTTAAAATGCTGTCTGAACTGCTTCCAAATACTGAGGGTGAACATCACTACTGGATTCAAAGAAAACATTGCAGGTGAGAATGGCAGCAAGTCAGTTACTAATGCACCCAGGCTACAAGAAGTCGGCTTCATTTGTCCCCATATGGAACCCGGATCACTAAACCATCCCAGTACTTTCTCAATATTGGCTGCCCAGTAATAAAATAATAAATGGGGTAAAGCTAGACCACCTGACTGTTTATCCCTCTGGAGAAATGTCCTACGAATCCTTCGGGTCTTACCAGCCAAAATGAAGAGGACACTAACTTGTTATCTCTGACAAAGAAGGACTCGGGGAGAAAAGTGGAGAGATGCTTAAAAATAAATAAAAACCTCGAGAGGCCATTAGTTTTAATAGTCTGAACCCTGCTCGCCAAGGACAGGGGGAGGCCATCACACTTCTTTCTGTAAGTCAGATTTGACCCCCTTGACCAGACTAGCATAATTTAATTTATGAAGCGAGGCCCAATCGTGGGCCACCTGGATACCCAGATAACAAAAGCTAGATCTGGTAAAGGTAATATCCCCAGATGGGCTTCCCTCCCCAGGGGGCTAACTGGGAAATATTCGCTCTTTTCCAAATTCAACTTATACCCAGAGAAAGAGCCAAATCTCCTAAGTACCTTCATTATCTCCTCCATAGTGGATACTGGTTCCATAACATAAAGAAGCAGATCATCTGTGCACATCTGCGTACAAGGACACCCAATGCTCCCTCCCTCTCCGATTTATCCCCCTCCACTTACTGGAAAATCTTAACTCTATGGCCAGCGGTTCTATTGCCAAAGCAAATAAAAGCAGAGACAATGGACATCACTGCCTCGTACCCCTATTCAGCGGAAAATAAGACAGGTTCAAGGCATTTGTGCAAACACTAGCAGCGGGGGCCCTACACAGTAAACAAATCCAGGATATAAACTTTTGCCCAAAACCAAACCTCTTAAAAATCTCAGAAATATCCCCACTCCCCCATATCAAACTCCTTTTCAGCATCCAGGGAAACAATCACCTCCGGTTCGGACACTGGAAAGGGGGAAAAGGACAATATTTAATAGCCGACATATATTGGCCGACAATTGCCGACCCTTGACGATGCCTGTCTGGTCTTCTGAGATCACCTCTGGGAGGCAGGATTTCAACTGCAGTGCCAGCACTTTTGCAAGTAACTTAGCGTCTGCGTTCAAAAGCAAAATAGGTCAAAACACCTTACATTCCATTGGGTCCTTGTCCTTCTTAAGGATCAGGGAAATCAAGGTAATGAACCCCAGGACAAGGACTCTTTAAACATATCTAAGATTAAAGGGATCAATTGTCCTGCAAACTTCTTATAAAACTCAATGAGCAATCCATCACGGTTGGGAGCTTTACCTATCTGCATCAACTCGATGCATTTCATGATTTCCTCTGGGCCCAGCGAGGATTCCAACTCTTCACACCTCCCTCTCTGCACCACTGGGATAGATAACCCATCCAGAAACTCTGTCATGGCTGAACTCTCCACCAGGGGCTCCGATATATTGAGATCCCAATAAAATGTTTCAAAAGCCGCATTGACCTTAGCGGAAACCAGACTGGCACTCGAGTCCCTTATCTGCACAATCTCCCAGGAAGTTGCCTGCCGCCTCAACAGGAAGGCGACTGGCCTGTTCTGTGTTCATATACCTCATTCCAACATCACAGCTGGCCCACCACCCCACCTGTTGATAGTAACTCACATTGTGTCTGCAGCTTTTTCATGCATGTCAGCAACTCTGGGGTTGGGGAGGGGCGGCACTGTGGTTCGCACTGCTGCCTATGGCGCTGAGGATCTGGGTTTGATCCTGGCCCCGGGTCACTGTATGTGTGGAGTTTGCACATTCTCCCAGTGTCTATGTGGGTTTCACCCCCAAAACCCAATGATGTGCAGGTTAGGTGGATTGACCACACAAAATTGCCCCTTAATTGGAAAAAAAACTAATTAGGTACTCTAAATCTATTGCAAAAAATAAGTTTTTTAAACATCTGGGTTGGGGCAAATGAATATTGATGGTCCACCAGCCTCTGCTGATCCACCCTTGCAGTCCTTTCCATGTGTCTATGTGTGCATTGCAGGAAATTATCTCCTCCTGATGACCACTTGAAGGGCTTCCCACAACTTAGAAGGTGAGATAAACTCATTCTTATTAAATTTAATATATTCCCCAATTTTGGACATGTGTTCGCAAAATCTTTTGTTTGCCAACAAAGCCGTATCCAATCTCCATGGCGGATGGTGGCAGGGGTCAGACTCCAGTATCAAATCCACAAAATGGTGGGGGGGGGGGGGGGGGGGGGGGATGGTCTGAAATCAGAATCGCTGAATAACCCACCCTCTCCACCAAAGGGAGGAGAGACCTACCCACCTCAAAAAAGACAAGGCATGAGTATACCATCCTGCTGGACATGGAAGAAAAAAGAAAAATCTTTATCGCTCGGGTGCAAAAAACGCCACGGATCTGCTCCGCCTACCCCGCCAATCTGCTCTATGAAAGCCAACAATGCCTTTGCCACCCCTGATGTAATCAAGGATTTGGGCCTGGATCTACCCACCCTGGGATCCAGAACACAGTTTAAGTACCACCACCACTCGCCCCCCCAAGATTAGCTGATGCGAGTCCAAATCAGGAATGGAGGCTAGCAGCTTGTTAATAAAACCTGTATCATCCGAGGTTGGAGCATACACATTAATCAGGACCACCAAGGTGCCAGCCAAGGATCCACTAACAATCGCATGTCTACCATTGGGGTCCGCCAAGATCTTAGGGGCAGAAAATTGAACCCTTTTATGGACTAAAATTGCCCCACCCCAGGCCCTATCATCAAAACCCGAATGAAAAACTTGTCCCACCCACCCCTTCTGCAACCTTGCCTGATCGCTGACCCGCAAACCACATCTGCATTCAAACTTTTAAGGTGACCAAATACCCTCAACCTTTTTCACTGGGCCATTCAACCCCCTTTACATTCCAGGTGAACAAATGAATTGGGGGCCTCCCAACCCAAGTGGGCAGCACGGTAGCACAGTGGTTAGCATAGTTGCTTCACAGCTCCAGGGTCTCAGGTTCGATTCCCGGCTTGGGTCACAGTCTGTGTGGAGTCTGTACGTTCTCCCCATGTGTGCGTGGGTTTCCACCGGGTCCTCGTTTCCTCCCACAGTCCAGAGATGCGCAGGTTAGGTGGATTGGCCATGCTAAATTGCCCTTAGTGTCCAAAAAGGTTGGCAGGGTTACGGAGATAGGGTGGATGCATGGGGCTTAAGTAGAGTGCTCTTTCCAAGGGCCGATGCAGACTCGATGGGCTGAATGGCCTCATTCTGCACTGTAAATTCTATGAACCCCTTGATCTGAGTCAGTCATTTCCACCAAGAGGGATTATCCAAGAGCTACATAGAAAGTACAGCAACCAGGCCCACCCAAGATGGCCGCAAAACCCACCAGCAAGACAAAACAATGAAAAATATGCAATCATCATCAGCAAACCATCTTTGTCCCCACCCTCCCGTCCCCAAACAATACCACACCCAATTATACATACGAGAAACAGTAATGCAAACAAAACCCAAAAAAAACTACTTCTACCAGCACGATCCCCAAACAGAACAAAAATATCTAGCTCATTACCTAAAACAAAACTAATATAAGGAGTTATAATCACCCCCACCGCTCCGCTCCAGTTAGCTAACTCTTGGGCTAGCAGGGCGGCTCCTGCCCAGAATAAAAAAAGTAAAAGATACTAACAGAAAAATGAAACAAAATATAAAAACCCTTCAGAGCATAGTACTCCAACAGGGAGCTATGTATTTTCGCAACAGTTATAGCAAGTAAAGCAAATCCCCCCCATAACATTAAACCCTTCACCCAAGTCCAACGTTTGAAACACTCAACCCACACAAAAACGAAGAAATGCAAACATGAACAAGGGACCCCAACAACTCCCCACCCTCAACATCCAAAAAACTTCAAAAACCTCAAAATAATTCGCACCCAGCCTATGCTTCTTTTTTTACAAAAGAATCTGCATCTTCTGGCGATTCAAAAAAGTCTTTCCCTCAAACGTCACTTGTGCCGGGGACACCATCCCAAATTGGACTCCACTTTTATACAGGGCGGCTTTGGCCTTGTTAAATTCCGCCTGCTTCTTTGCCAGTTCCAGTCTTAGCATCTTGATAAAGTCTGATGGCATGGCCTTCCCACTTATAGTCGCGATACTTCTTTGCCCCTCTCAAGACCTGTTCATTTTCTTGGAAGCTGTGAAACTTCACAATTACTGCTCGTGATGGTTCATTGGGATGGGGCTTCTATCAGTGTCCGGAGTGGGCTCAGTCCAGTGCAGGAAGGGAAGTGAGTTCACCCTCCCCCACCATCTTCCCAAACACCTTCATAAAATATCCTGTGGGAGTTGGGACTTCCAACCCCTCTGGCATCCTGCAGATATTCAGGCGGTCAGTCATGGAGGGGTTTGATGGATCGGGTGGGTGGTCAGTCAGGGTGGGGAGTAGTTGGGAGGTGAAGGATTGTGAGGGTGTCAGAACGTCCAGTGGGGGGGGGGGGGGGGGGGGGGGGTTGGAAGGAATCAGTACAATGGTAACCAAAGAGTTGGAAGAGGTTTTAATTTTTCTAACCCCTCCTGGGTAACTATTCTGCAAGGAGAATCAGTACCATTTAAATTAGAGTTTTGGTTGCTTCCTAGTGCAGTGTAATTGCACAAAAGTTTGAACTGACTGGATAACTCCCAGACAGTACTTGTGTGGGGAAGTCGGGGGCGGGGGGGGGGGGGGGGGGGGGAGTTGGGTGGAGAGGTGTGCTTGGCGGATCCTCCAGTGCACCTATAATCTATAATCTTTATTGTCACAAGTAGGTTTACATTAACACTGCAATGAAGTCACTGTGAAAAGCCCCTAGTCGCCACATTCCGGCTCCTGTTCCTGTACACAGAGGGAGAATTTAGAATGTCCAAATTACCTAACAGCACGTCTTTTGGGACTTGTGGGAGGAAACCAGAGCACCCGGAGGAAACCCACGCAGCCACGGGGAGAACATTCAAGTTCCACACAGACAGTGACCCAAGCTGTGAATCGAACCTGGGATCCTGGAGCTGTGAAACAACAGTGCTAACCACTATGCTATCATGCTGCCCCGTGGGATACCTCCAGGCTATGGCCCCCCTGGAGATTGGAAGTTTTGCGCCAATGTTCCCCAGAGTTCCAGAAAAGTGCAACTTTGTATTGATGTGGGAATGTGGGCAGGACCGGATCTTCCTGCATAAAGGCAGCTTTCTTTCAAGTTACAATTTGCAAGAAATGAGGCACCTTTGAGGCCAACATTTGGCATTTTACAAAAATAGTACCCTAAGGTATATTTTGTGCATTTGGTTTTGTGTATTGTTAAAATAATTAAACAAATGGATTTTTCAAATCCATCAAGCATTGACGTAGTTGCTGCAAAGCTGAACAAAGCGATAAAAGGCCACATGTGCCAAATAATTGAGTGTTCACTCATACATTACTTCTTCCATCGGGCAGGAGATACAAAAGTGTGAGAACACGCACAAACAGATTCAAAAACAGCTTCTTCCCCACTGTTATCAGACTCCTAAACAACCCTGTTATGGACTGACCTGATTAATACTACATCCCTGTATGCATCACCCGATGCTGGTGTCTATGTATTTACATTGTGTACCTTGTGCTGCCCTATTATGCATTTTATTTTATTTTAATGTACTAAATGACCTGTTTGAGCTGTTCGCAGAAAAATACTTTTTACTGTACCTCGGTACACGTGACAATAAACAAATCCAAATCCATTACGAGAGAAAATTGGCATGTATGTCACACAACAGAGATCTCCAGTGCATGCACACATGCAGTCTAACACAAAGGTGATAATAAAATGAGATTTATCCTGCGGTCATCCTCTGAAACCCACTTAAGGGGCGAGATTCTCCGACCCCCCCGCCGGGTCGGAGAATCGCTGGGGGCTGGCGTGAATCCCGCTTCCGCCGGTTGCCGAATTCTCCAGCACCGGAGATTCGGCGGGGGCGGGAATCGCGCCGCGCGCCGGTTGGCAGGCCCCCCCCGGCGATGCTCCGGCCCAGATGGGCCGAAGTCCCGCTGCTAGAATGCCTGTCCCGCCGGTGTGGATTAAACCACCTCTCTTACCGGCGGGACAAGGCGGCGCGGGCGGGCTGCAGGGTCCTGGCGGGGGGCGCGGTGCGATCTGGCCCCGGGGGGTGCCCCCACGGTGGCCTGGCCCGCGATCGGGCCCACCGATCCGCGGGCGGGCCTGTGCCGTGGGGGCACTCTTTTCCTTCCGCCTTCGCCATGGTCTCCACCATGGCGGAGGCAGAAGAGACTCCCTTCACTGCACATGCGCGGGGATGCCATGAGCGGCCGCTGACGCTCCCGCGCATGCGCCGCCCGGCAATGTCATTTCCGCGCCAGCTGGCGGGGCGCCAAAGGCCTTTCCCGCCAGCTGGCGGGGCGGAAATCAGTCCGGCGCGGGCCTAGCCACTCAAGGTTAGGGCTCGGCCGGTCAAGATGCGGAGGATTCCGCACCTCTGGGGCGGCGCGATGCCGGGCTGATTTGCGCCGTTTTTGGCGCCGGTCAGCGGACATCGCGCCGATTGCGGAGAATTTCGCCCAAGATCTTTGAAACTATTTTGTGTCAACATGAGAGAACCTATCATCATGAACACTGCCTTGCTCCCAAACACACAAATCCCATCCTGTCCAGGATGGATTTCACCAACAAGAAAAAGTGCTATGGAAAATGGCAGTTCTCAATAATTAAGATTCAATTTATAAAATTAAAAAAATAAAAATTTATTTTTTAAATTGAGTACCCAATTTTTTTCCAATAAAAGGGCAATTTAGCATGACCAATCCACCTAACCTGCACACCTTTTGGGTTGTGCGGGTGAAACCCACGCAGACACGGGGAGAATGTGCAAACTCCACACGGACAGTGACCCAGGGCCGGGATTCAAACCTGGGTCCTCAGCACCGCAGTCCCAGTGCTAACCACTGCGCCACCGAGCTGCCCCGATTCAATTTGTAAAATGTTCAAATCTCAATCTAATAAAATAGAAAGAATTTGGACTGTGCCGCAACTGTGCCATAATGAAAACTAGACACTAACAAATTTTTAAAAATACTTCTGGGTGGAAATATTTAATCGTGATACCATTTGTCCATTCCCTCATCGTGACACCGTATAATGATCTAATGTAACATTCACACTGGGCGAGGCCCTACTGTTCAGAATGCTGCACTCATGGTCTGACGCTGATCAAGCAACTGAAATGTGGAATTTGGCATTCGCTTAAAAGGATAATTTCTCGTGACCTAAAAATACTTTGATGTCTCATCCACATTTTCAAATAAAGTGCTTTTTAGTGCTAATTTTCACCTCTTAACATTTCACCAAAGTGGCTTGTGTTGGTTTGTGAATCTCGACTGTAAATGTTGCTAACTTCCTCTTCCATGGCACAACAGTTGAGCCCAATTCTGATCTCACTCAACACCCAGACATGCACACCAGATCACTCGATGTTGGTCATTATCCCCACCACCAGCAGTTTTCCAATCATGATTGTGAGGCTGAAAGCTGTCATACAGCTTGACCAGATGCCTCCTTTATTTCAAAATTATCCTGACTGAATGACTAAATTGAAGGAGATAACGAGGGAACAGGTTAACAAAGATATGGGGTTAGCTACGGCACTATTCTCACGCTTTTGTTATTGATGGTCGAGGGAAAGTTGCTACATTTTGCTCATAGTACATGTTCACTGCCAGATTAAAATGAGCCGGTGTTCCTTGGTGCAATGCCAACCAAGGTATCATTTACCACAGTATAATAACATGATATCTCAAATAGTTTTCACTGTAATAATTTTAGTTTTTTGTGGCACTTTTTATTATTTAATATTATTCTTGCCAGAGGTGCAGCCAAAGAATCATGACTATTCTGATGATTAAAAGGTCTGCAGCCAAAGAAGTTCACCCTTTTAGATTTCCAAGGACCGTCGATGGCAGAACCTGTGCTTGCTGTGAAAACACCTGTAGATAAAGCGAGAAAGTAGATCAGGGAAGGAAGAAAGTGGAAAGACAGAAGAGAGAGGAAAGAAGTTAGGAGCAATGCTCGAGGAGGTGAGGGAAGGAGAAAGAGTGGGAATGGAAAGTCCTAACCAAGGGAGAGAGGAAGAACTGCTGAGGTAAAATATATCAGCCTGAGCTCTTGGGATTGGTGAAACAGCAGCAAAACAGCAGCTTGAACAGGAGAAAGTGGAAGAGTAGTGTTGCTAACTTTTCGGTTGGTTCAATTGCTCTGTTTTATTACCTTTGCTGTCGAGTTGCCAGGTATCTTTATGATACCGCCACGAGGTTAAAGTCCAAGTAATGATCAATAACTCAATACACCGATTAGTAAGATTCAAATCAAAGCACATTTATTATACACAGTAATCGCTACTCATGCACAAATTCTACGTCTAAGCTACTTCTACAACTAACAGGCCTATACTTAACTTCGGATTGGCCCACCAGGTCAGGGGAACAAATAGCCTTTCGTTCGGGTTCTGAGTCTGCGGGATTCGAAGTTGGTACGGATTGGTAGCTAGGAGCGCCTTTCTCATAGCGAGTGTTGAATTAAGACTTACGGTCTTTCGGCGGTCACGGTCAAGGTTGGTTCACATTGCTGGGTGACCCGGGCAGGAAGAAGAGAGCGAGTTGAACTTGGGGGCTTAACTTTATAGTCCCCAGGGGCTTCCCGCCTTTTGGGCGGACCCCGTATCTGGTCCCAAGTGATTGGACATTGTTCCAATCGCTTGGTTCGATTTCTCCAATACTGGAGCGGTTCCCTGATCGATGGGCGGTCTTGAGGTGTCCGTTAACCTCTTTTGTGTTGGCTCCTGCTGGCGCCGGGGAGTCTGGCTTTGCTTTGTTTATCCCAAATGTTTCAATTGCACCCTGGTATTGCGCATTAGTATGTAGATGGCTGCTACATTATTATGCTGATGGTCTCTGGTATCGATGCTGTCTGGGCTTTTGCAGAGTTTTAATACACAGCAAACCTGCACCTGCTGGTTTCTGCCTGTGTTGGCTGAATTTCCCTTCAGCCTTTGCCGTTCGCCATTTTAAATCGGGAGTTGGCCAACTTAGGTGGCTACACTAGCAACTAAACTAGGCGGGAGAAAAAAGATTGCAGGTTGAATTGGTGTTTTAGATTCCCCAACCAGCAGAAACCATCTCTCAGCAGTTATCCTATCAAGCCCCCATCAGCTGGTTAAAAACTGGTTGCTTTCAAATATTGCTTGTTGCATGACTTTTTGGAAAATTTAAAATAAAGACAGAAAATTAGTATATATTAAGTTTGCTTTGCACGTCACAAATTCCTTATTTTGGCATCCTCACTTTTTAAACACTAGACAGGGATCCATAAGCATTGATTCTATACTTAAAACCTCAGGATAGAGGATGACTTGCTTCAACTCCGGTTCGATGGGTTCAGAGATGGCAGACTGCCACGTATGGGACAGGTGGTGTTTGGAAGGTTGGTAAATGAGTTGTTTGGAGCTGTGCGCAATCACCAATACCTCAACTTCGCCACTGCATAAAAGTCTCTTGATGTGTTTGATGCTTTTTTGAAGGGACTTTCTACATTTCCGTCTGTCACATGCCAGTGGCAATGTTTTACCTCTTCGGGGATAATTTTGAGGACATGGCTAAATCATTTGCACTGTCCTCCGAGGCGTATCCCGCCAAGATCAAGCCCCACAGAGTAGTTGCTTTGGAAATCTGGTGTCAGGCAAAACATTGCATGTTCTGCCTAGCGTTGATGAGTGATTAGTGCTTCAATGCGGAGCATATTGGCTTGGGAGAGGATGCTGCTGTTGGACCACCTTT
Source organism: Scyliorhinus torazame (assembly GCF_047496885.1). Lineage (NCBI taxonomy): Eukaryota > Metazoa > Chordata > Chondrichthyes > Carcharhiniformes > Scyliorhinidae > Scyliorhinus > Scyliorhinus torazame. The sequence goes on along the minus strand of NC_092707.1, from coordinate 327,757,632 downwards.
CTTGCCACTGGATTTGGAGGGTCTTGCAAAGGCACTGCTGATGCTACTTCTCCATTTCTTTGAGGTATCTACTATAGTTGTCCAAGTCTCCAAAAAGCATTCATGAGTTCAGGGATCATTGCTGCCCAGTAAACCATAACCTTAGTCTTGTGTTTGAGATCCTGACATACTCTTTTCCTCAGTCGGCCAAAGGCTGAGCTAGTAGTACTACTGCATTGAAGAAATTTTGCTTTCTCGTCACTCATTTGCTTCATCTCATTAAGGATTTCTCTGCACCTTTAGGGGCCAAGCCCTCACCTCGAGGGGCTAGGCCCGCACCGGAGTGGTTGGCGTGCCACCGGATGGCGGGAAAGGCCTTTGGCGCCACGCCAGCCAGGGCGGAAGGGACTGCGGCGGGCGGCGGACGTCCGCGCATGCGCGGGAGTGTCAGCGGCTGCTGACGTCATCCTCGCGCATGCGCAGGGGGGTCACTTTGGCATCGGCCATCGCGGAGGCTGTGGGCGAGGTGGAAGGAAAAGAGTGCCCCCACGGCACAGGCCCGCCCGCAGATCGGTGGGCCCCGATCGCGGGCCAGGCCACTGTGGGGGCACCCCCCCCCCCCCCCGGGGCCAGATCGCGCCCCCCCCCCCAGGACCCGCCCGCGTCGCCACTCCCGCCGGTAAGGTAGGTGGTTTGATTCACGTCGGCGGGACTGGCATGACAGCAGCGGGACTTCGGCCCATCGCGGGCCAGAGAATCGCCGGGGGGGGGGGGGGGGGAGCGGCGCGGCACGATTCCCGCCCCCGACGAATTTTCGGTGCCGGAGAATTCGGCGGCCGCGGGATTCACGCCGCCCCCCCCGGCGATTCTCCGACCCGGCGGGGGGGTCATAGAATCCCGCCCCATGTCTTTCAGGACTTGTGGGAGTAAACCGGACCACCCGGGGGAAACTCACGCAGACACAGGGAGAACGTGCAGACTCCGCACAGACAGTGACCCAAGCCGGGAATCAAATCTGGGACCCTGGCACTGTGAAGCAACAGTGCTAACCACTATACTACCGTGCCGCCCATGGTGAATTGGACACTCTGAATTCTCCCTCAGTGTATCCGAACAGGCGCCGTAGTATGGCGACTTGGGGAGTTTCAATGCAATGTTAACGTAGGCCTACTTGTGATAATTAGAAAGATTAGATTAGACTATTTCTCTCGGTCATCGTTTAACGTCTCCCTGATGCAAAAATCAATGTTTAGGGCCTTCATGTTATGCTTGAAGCAGTTTTGGGCATCTTACGGTCTTCAGGTTCTGGCTACATAATAATTTAGAAAATCCTCAGGTACACCGGTCTTCCACCCTGTGAAAGTGCCTGAGCCAGTGAAGTCACCTGTTTGGTGAATGCCAACATGCTTTGCAGATTTGGTTTTGAGGGCATGGAAGGGACTCACATGAGGCGGGCATTCATGATTTTGTCCTTCCATGAGATGTACAGAATGCATAGCAAACAGTGAAGATGAAAGTTAATGAGCTTCCTTTCCTGCAGGCTGTCATTGGTCCATGTTTCATAGTCATACAAGGCAGTATAAATACAGGCCTCAAAAAGCAGTACCTTGGTCCCAAAAGTCAACTCGATTTTCCACTATGCACCCGTCCTGATTTGGACAAAGATGGCAGCTGCTTTACCTTTGCGTTTATTGGATTCTGCATCAAGAGACAGAGTGTCGGTCACTGTGGAGCTAAGATAGCAGAATTTGTTAACCACTTCAGTGGGGGTTTAGTGGAGGTGTGAAAGGACGGAGGTGTGACATTCTGTCCCATAGCCACAGTTTTCATGACTCTATCTTAAGGCAGAATAAGTTACAGACATGGGACTGCAATTGTAGCCAAGTTTGTGTGTGACGAGAGCATCATTATCAGCTTAGTTTGCTGATCAAGATGTGCTGTCTTTTTGTCTTCACTTTTTCTGGGCAGATTGTTGAACTTCTGACCTAGTATGCAGGCAAAGTCCTCCCATGTTGGTAGGGAAGGCAAAGGTCATGAGTCTGGAGAAGAGAATACCAATAGAATGCTGGAAGATGCGCCAACAAAGCGTAAAACGATTAAAATTTCCTGGGAAAATGACCACGGCTAATTCCACCCAGAAAATAAATTCACATAAGACCGGAGTTTCTCTTGGAAAAAATTCAAACTTCACAATAATTTCCTTTTGCTATACCATAATTTTTATTCCTCGGTCATTGCTGTATTTTAGTTCAAGATAAGCCATGGATTTTAGCTTCCACAAAAAAAATCTGAAACTGCAGAATATCAAAAACACTAACAAATACTCTAAAAATGCCATGTAAAAAAGAAATGCAACTTATTCAGACACCGTGAAGCAATAGTCTTTAGTCATAGGCCTTTTCTCAGGGTTCATTTTCAGCTGTACGATTCAGCATTATTTGGAAGCTTGCTTTGTTAAGCTTTCCAATTTTGTTGGATGGTATGAATAGGCTTGTGACTCTCATACCCTGATTCCATCATCCTTTCAGGACATAAAATACACAAAGTGAAATAACTGAGCTTGATCCAGTTAATGGACAAAAAAGTAAAAGTACAGATTCCAAGTATAATCAAGCATAATTCTGTTGAGCATGTACATAAAAACATAGGGCATGAAGCTGCACATGTCTAAAGGGTGAATCAAGTGCATTGCTTGCACTGGTTTGCATGTACTAATTTCTAATACGTGATCTGCTATATTAATTAGTACATATAATTTCACTCTTTCCATTCTTCCTTCAGCACACAGTATTCAAGTGATCAAAAACCAAATGCACGCATTTCTGTTTGGCTCCTTTTCCCAAAGGATCTTAATATACAGATCGAATGCTGTAAGTTTCTGTACTGTTGGAAAATAGTTTTGTTTGCAAACAGCAAGAGGCTACGCAATTACTTTCATAATATTTGCAACTTTGGCGACTAGGTGCTTTTCCCAGTAACTTCATTTGAAGCCGACTTGTGACAATAAGCGATTTTCATTTCATTTCAACTTTTGTGCTGGCAATTCTTAATTCATAACACTAATTATGGAGGATTTCTCTGGGTAATTTCTGCACAGCCAGATAGAAGTAACATTCTATGTCTCTATTACAGTGAAATCTCGAAGAGTCAAACTCGGATGACACAAAATTCTGCACGCGTAGAAGTTACCGCTGGCAGAAGAACAAAAGCAATGGGACAGCACCGGTGATTGTCCAGAATTCCACAGCGGTTGATCCAGCCTAGCCGAACTTTGGCAAGGGGAATAATGTTGAAATTAGGGCTCGTGACGGGCTGATCAGAGCAGGATGGCTAGACCCAAGTGCGCTCAAATTATTCCGTGAAGTAACATGCAAAGAAGGCAAGTATGGCGAAACCTATGAGGAAGTTAAATGTGTTGTCAATCGGAGAAAAGGTGAAGCTGATGGAGCAAGTAGAAAACTGTGGTGTAAAGCGGAAAAGCTGGCATCACAAAAAAGTGGGAGGTTTGACCTTCCAAGTTTGTCCATCATTCTGAGAAAAAAAATGAAAACCACTTATTGTCACAAGTAGGCTTCAAATGAAGTTACTGTGAAAAGCCCCTAGTCGCCACATACCGGCACCTGTTCGGGGAGGCTGGTACGGGAATTGAACCGTGCTGCTGGCCTGCCTTGGTCTGCGTTAAAAGCCAGCTCTTTAGCCCTGTGCTAAACCAACCCCTTCTGAAAACCAAGGAGAACATCTTGGAACAGTACAACAAGCAGGCCTTCTCACCAGCAAGGAAAAGGATGAGAATGGCTACCTATCCCCATGCCGAAGATGCTCTGTTGATATGATTCAAGAAAGACCGAGAAGAGAACATGTCCATCTCTGGTCCAATCCTGCAGGCAAGGGAAGTTGCCAGGGTAAAGAAGCTGGGATACATGGAGTTCACCTGCAGCGATGGCTGGCGGGACTACTACAAGACAAGGCACAACATTGTCGTCCACTTGTTAAGTCGTGAAAATGCAGTGGTTAAGGCAGCAGTGACAGATATTTTGGAACCTGTCAGTCGCATCCAAGTCTTGAACAAGTATGCACAAAGAGAGATTCTTAACGCAGATGAAACCAGACTGTTTTACCATCTTTTGTCAGATGCTCTATTATATTTAAGGGGGATGTGTAACTGCGGAAAGTAGAGTAGAGAATGCATCACTGCTTTGGTCATTGCCAACGTGTATGGCACAAAAAACTGCTGCTTATCATGATAGAAATCCACCAAGCCACAATGGTTTTGGCAAAGTTAAGACACTACCTACACAGTAAGAGACAAATCAAAATACCTGGATAACTTTCAGCATTCTTGAGGCATGGGTCAGGAAAGCGTACAAAATGCATCAACGAAAGGAAGATTGCCATCATCGTGCACAACTACCCCACACACCCTAACATTGCTGGTCCAAAGGTTGTCAAATTGAAGCTCCAGCTCATGGCTTGGATGGGGGTAGGAACTTGAAAACCCGCTACTGATGGCAGCTGATCTCTTGGCTTATCAAGGCCATTGATAATGTCATGAGAATGTCGCTTTAAGAAATGTTTGGCTGCTCATATTACTGCAGTGATGTCAGAGTGTGGGTGGAGTTGGGCTGTCAGTCAGCTTTTTACTTTCGTTTTAGGGTTTTTGGTATATACCAATTCAAAGTTATGCCATTTGGCATGAAAAACGCACCAGCCACATTTCAACAGTTAACTAACAAAGTTGTTTCAGGATTACCCAATAGTGCGGTATACATCGACGATCTGGTAATTTTCAGTCAGACATGGACAGAACATTTGAAACATCTGATGGAGTTATTCGATCGACTTCAGGAGGCGGGTTTGGTGATAAACCTAGCCAAAAGTGAATTTGGAAAGGCCCAAGTTACTTTCCTTGGCCATACAAACGGACAGAGTCGAATGGTCACACGGGATGTGAAGACAACAGTTATTAGGAGTTTCCAATACCCTCATCACAAAGGGAAATAATGCGATTTCTTGGCATGAGTGGATTTGATCGAACATTTGTGAAAAATTTTGTAGCGTGATTGCTCCACTGATGGACTTGCTGAAGAAACGTCAAAAATTTCAGTGGACAGCGGACTTTCAACAGGCATTTGACGGCCTGAAAGCTGTGATAACCAATGCTCATGTGTTGGAGAATTACAAGGGACTCTGTGATCAGATTGAACTGAAGTATCTGACTTTAAAGAGACTTGTCGAGGCGTAGAGAAATGGATGGATTGTGCAGAGACCTTGTTGTTCAAAGAGACGGTCAATCGAGAAGGATTCCAGTTGGAGGAAGAAGAAACAAATATTGTCTATATTATTATACCTGTTTGCGTGTGTTGTTTTTTGAAACGAAAAAGTATATTTACTGTGTGCATTTCTTAAAGGATAGTGAAAAGGTGAAAAATGAAACCATCTTGAAGTTGATGGTTTTGTTTTTTTTCTTGGGGGGAGGTGTCAAGAGAATGTCACTTTAAGAAATGTTTGGCTGCTCATATTACTGCAGTGATGTCAGAGTGTGGGTGGAGCTGGGCTGTGTCAGCTTTTTACTTTCGTTTTGGGTTGTGTGCTGCAGGGTGTGTTTTAGTTTAGTTTTCAGTGTTGGAGCTGAAGCCAGACAAAGCAGGTGTACTGTTGATCTCTCTGCCATGAAAAGACTATCTCTTGATCATTTGGTGAATTCAGAATTATAAAATGTTCTCCGTAGTGAATGTAAACCTAATGTGCTTCTGTTAAAAGGTGTTTCTTTTGTCTTCTGGATGTTGTTTGGGAAGTTATTAAGGATTACTTAGTGTTGTATTCTTTGGGGGTTGTATTTGAATTGATGGTTGCCAAGATGTTCACTGTATGTTTTAAAAAGGTGAACTTGAGTTCATAGAATAAACATTGCTTTGCTTTAAAAAATACTTTCCATTTCTGCTGTACCACACCTGTAGAGTGGGCCGTGTGCTCCCCATACCACAATCTATTGAAAGTTGTGGGTCAGGTGAACTCCATGATACACTTTGGGGTTCTCTAAACCCTGGCCCATAACAATAAGCAGGGCTCCAAAGCCCACTGTACTCAAGGCCATGTCGATTCTGAAAAGGGCATGGAAGGTGGTGAAGGAATCCACAATCACAAACTGCTTCAAACTTGCTGGATTAAAACAGGTTACGGTTTCACAAGATGATGAGAATGAGGAGGAGCAGTGTGATCACAACCAACCCAATGTAATTTTCACCTGCGTGAGACCGGTATGGAAATTCTAGCAGGGCAACAATGGAAACTTATGCGGAAATGGACAATGCTGTATTATGCACAACAGAATTAAAAGATAATGCTATCGTAGATGTAGTACGTTCTTCAGCTGAGAAGGCCAAAGGAGGCTGATGACCCTGAAGAATCTGATGAATACACACCCACTGGCCCACTTGTTTCCCTGGCCAATGACACAAAGGCCTGAGAGATGCTCTGGGATCTCGCAGTGCAGCACAAAAACATGTTTTGACTGTGCTGACAATGTGGTGGATTGTATTGTGCACACCTGAAAACACACTAAACAGAAAGATTGTGGGGTTTTTCCAGTGCCAACCCCAGCCTTTCTCAAGGTCAACACAATGTAAACTATGAAGAAATGATAAAGGTATTTTACACATTTTACCATATGTTTTTTATTCTGCATTTGAATCTGAAAAACAAAGTAATAAATGTTAGATGCATTTGTAGGCATACTGAGTTACACAGATGCATTTATGTGGCAAATTGGGCCTCCTCAGCTATCACAAAGTTCTGCTTTAACCGAGTTGAAGGTGGCTCCCCTGGGATTTGACTCATCGAGAATTAACTGTATCGCCATTATAATTATGATTAAAATTAATGTCCATTGTATTTTCTCAGAACTTTTAGATGTAAAAATATTTGTAAACATTGCCTGAATAAGAAATTCTGTCCAACATGACAGCTTTCTGAGCGATGAAACAATCTGAGCTATGATGAACACATTTTCCAAAGTTTGCTTCGGTAAAATAGAGAAATATCCTGAAGGACCCCGTCGTGTTTGTTATTTAATGCGTAATGCAAGTTTCTCAAAATGATAGTCATATTTCAACACAACCTTTACGTCTCCAACAGAAAAGTCTCTGTTGTCCACTTTTGAAGGGATGTTCCTTGAGCTATAAACGAACACATTGATCTTCAGTGACAAAGTTCATGCTGTTAACAGACTCCTGTATTTCATGTTTTAGAAATCCCATTGACATGCCTCTTCCCTACATTGCCGAGTTGAGGAACTGAAGGAGTTCAGCTCGATTTCGGTCTCTCTGTGGGATTGGAAAATAAATTATGGGTTCAATCGAGTGTATGCATGTCATAATAAAAAAAGGTATAGTCTTCATTATTGATTTAACTGATTGGAGAACCCAGTGCATTGGGCGCCTGAGTTCCTGATGCACATTCCTGGGGTACAGGTTCCCAGTCAAAAGGCGAAGTTTCATTCCTACACTACATCGCAACAGACATAATTTAAAAAAAATCTCCCATGCTGGAAATCCAGAAAGAAATTGCTAAAAAATTTTAAAAATGAATAGCAGGCTGATCAATATTAAGAAAAAATATTTGAACCATGTATTTGAAATGTTCACCTAACTTTCTCTTTCAGGTGCAGACCATCTTGCTGTGTAATTTCCATTTTAATTTTATTTAAAAAAAAATTTAGAGTACCCAATTTTTTTTTTTCCAATTAAGGGGCAATTTACAGAACATTACAGCGCAATACAGGCCCTTCGGCCCTCGATGTTGCGCCGACCTGTGAAACCAATCTAAAGCCCATCTACACTATTCCATTATCATCCATATGTTTATCCAATGACCATTTAAATGCCCTTAATGTTGGCGAGTCCACTACTGTTGCAGGCAGGGCATTCCACACCCCTACTACTCCAAGTAAAGAACCTACCTCTGACATCTGTCCTATATCTATCTCCCCTCAATTTAAAGCTATGTCCCCTCGTGCTAGCCATCACCATCCGAGGAAAAAGGCTCTCACTGTCCACCCTATCTAATCCTCTGATCATCTTGTATGCCTCTATTAAGTCACCTCTTAACCTTCTTCTCTCGAACGAAAACAGCCTCAAGTCCCTCAGCCTTTCCTCATAAGGTCTTCCCTCCATACCAGGCAACATCCTGGTAAATCTCCTCTGCACCCTTTCCAATGCTTCCACATCCTTCCTATAATGCGGCGATCAGAACTGCACGCAATACTCCAAATGCAGCCGCACCAGAGTTTTGTACAGCTGCAACATGACCTCATGGCTCCGAAACTCAATCCCTCTACCAATAAAAGCTAACACACCGTACGCCTTCTTAACAACCCTATCAACCTGGGTGGCAATTTTCAGGGATCGATGTACATGGACACCGAGATCTCTCTGATCATCCACACTGCCAAGAATCTTACCATTAGCCCAGTACTCTTGTTATTCCTTCCAAAATGAATCACCTCACACTTTTCTGCATTAAACTCCATTTGCCACTTCTCAGCCCAGCTCTGCAGCTTATCTATGTCCCTCTGTAACCTGCAACATCCTTCCGCACTGTCCACAACTCCACCGACTTTCGTGTCATCCGCAAGTTTACTCATCCATCCTTCTACGCCCTCCTCCAGGTCATTTATAAAAATAACAAACAGCAGTGGCCCCAAAACAGATCCTTGTGGTACACCACTAGTAACTGAACTCCAGGCTGAACATTTCCCATCAACCACCACCCTCTGTCTTCTTACAGCTAGCCAATTTCTGATCCAAACCGCAAAACCACCCTCAATCCCATGCCTCCGTATGTTCTGCAATAGCCTACCGTGGGGAACCTTATCAAACGCTTTACTGAAATCCATATACACCACATCAACTGTTTTACCCTCATCCACCTGTTTGGTCACCTTCTCAAAGAACTCAATAAGGTTTGTGAGGCACAACCTATCCTTCACAAAACCGTGTTGACTATCCCTAATCAAATTATTCCTTTCTGGATGATTATAAATCCTATCTCTTATAATCCTTTCCAAGGCTTTGCCCACAACAGAAGGCTCACTGGTCTATAGTTACCGGGGTTGTCTCTACTCCCCTTCTTGAACAAGGGGACAACATTTGCTATCCTCCAGTCTTCTGGCACTATTCCTGTAGACAATGATGACATAAAGATCAAAGCCAAAGGCTCTGCAATCTCCTCCCTAGCTTCCCAGAGAATCCTAGGATAAATCCCATCCGGCCCAGGGGACTTATCTATTTTCACACTTTCCAGAATTGCTAACACCTCCTCCTTATGAACCTCAATCCAGTCTAGTCTAGTAGCCTGTATCTCAGTATTCTCCTCGACAACATTGTCTTTTCCTGTGTGAATACTGATGAAAAATATTCATTTAGCGCCTCTCCTATCTCCTCGGACTCCACGCACAACTTCCCACTACTGTCCTTGACTGGCCCTACTCTTACCCCAGTCATTCTTTTATTCCTGACATACCTATAGAAAGCTTTAGGGCTTTCCTTTATCCTACCTGCCAAGGACTTCTCATGTCCCCTCCTAGCTCTTCTTAGCTCTCTCTTTAGGTCCTTCCTGGCTAACTTGTAACTCTCAAGCGCCCTAACTGAACCTTCACATCTCATCTTTACATAAGCCTCCTTCTTCCTCTTGACAAGTGATTCAACTACTTTAGTAAATCATGGTTCTCTCGCTCGACCACTTCCTCCCTGCCGGACAGGTACATACTTATCAAGGACACGCAGTAGCTGTTCCTTGAACAAGCTCCACATTTCAATTGTGTCCATACCCGGCAGTTTCCTTCTCCATCCTATGCATCCTACGTCTTGCCTAATCGCATCATTATTGCCTTTCCCCCAGATATAACTCTTGCTCTGCGGTATATACCTATCCCTTTCCATCGCTAAAGTAAACGTAACCGAATTGTGGTCACTATCACCAAAGTGCTCATCTACCTCCAAATCCAACATCTGGCCTGGTTCATTACCCAGTACCAAATCCAATGTGGCCTCGCCTCTTGTTGGCCTATCTACATACTATGTCAGGAAACCCTCCTGCACACATTGGACAAAAACGGACCCATCTAAAGTACTCGAACGATAGCGTTTCCAGTCAATATTTGGAAAGTTAAAGTCTCCCATAACAACTACCCTGTTACTTTCGCTCCTATCCAGAATCATCTTTGCAATCCTTTCCTCTACATCTCTGGAACTTTTCGGAGGCCTATAGAAAACTCCCAACAGGGTGACCTCTTTTCCTGTTTCTAACCTCAGCCCATACTACCTCAGTAGACAAGTCCTCATCAAACGTCCTTTCTGCCACCATAATGCTGTCCTTGACTAACATTGCCACACCTCCCCTCTTTTACCACGTTCCCTGAGCTTACTGAAACATCTAAACCCCGGAACCTGCAACAACCATTCCTGTCCCTGCTCTATCCATGCCTCCGAAATGGCCACAACATCGAAGTCCCAGGTACCAACCCATGCTGCAAGTTCACCCACCTTATTCCAGATGTTCCTGGCGTTGGAAGTAGACACACTTCAAACCACCTTCCTGCCTGCCGGTACACTCCTGCGACCTTGAAACCTTACTGATGACCTCACTACTCTCAACCTCCTGTATACTGGAGCTACAATTCAGATTCCCATCCCCCTGCTGAATTAGTTTAAACCCTCCCGAAAAGCATTAGCAAATTTCTCCCCCAGGACAATAGTACCCCTCTGGTTCAGGTGTAGACCATCCCATTTGTAGAGGTCCCACCTACCCCAGAATGAGCCCCAATTATCCAGGTATCTGAATCCCTCCCTCCTGCACCATCCCTGTAGCCACGTGTTCAACTGTTCTCTCTCCCTATTGCTCGTCTCGCTAGCACGTGGCACGGGTAACAACCCAGAGATAATAACTCTGTTTGTTCTAGCTCTAAGATTCCATCCTAGCTCCCTGAATACCTGCCTTACATCCCCATCCCTTTTCCTACCTATGTCGTTGGTGCCTATGTGGACCATGACTTGGGGCTGCTCCCCCTCCCCCTTAAGGATCCCGAAAACATGATCCGAGATATCGTGGCCAATCCACCTAACCTGCACATCTTTGGGCTGTGGGGGTGAAACCCACGCCGACATGGAGAGAATGTTCAAACTCCACACGGACAGTGACCCAGGGCCGGGATGTGAACCCGGGCCCTTACCGTCACAGTCCCAGTGTTAACCACTGCGCCACCTCTATTTTCCATTTTTAGTTGGCATTTTCTCAGATGCAATGTGCCCATGCTACATTTTTCACTGATTCAAAAAATTCAGTTTTCCTTCATTTTATTCCCAATTTTTAAGAAATAATGATCTGAGATTGAACAGCCTCAAACACAATATGCACATAACGAATATTACATGAAACGTCAGTGAGTAAAACTATCTGCTTAACATTCCAAGTCTTTTGCTGACAATATAGAATGTGATGGCAGCGCCAACCATTAATAATTCCCAAAGGGAACTTTTTTCATTCCATTCAATCAAACTGTACGATTCCTTGTCACAACTTGGGTGGCTCATGCTTTGGAGTCATCCAGACTCAAAACATTAGCTCCCTTCTCGCTCCACAGATGCTGTCAGACCTGCTAAGATTGTTCAGTATTTTCTGTTTTTGCTTCAGATTCCAGCATCCACAGTCATTGGCTTTTAATTCTCTTGGGACATGGGTTCAGATCCTACTTGGGCAGCTGGTGGAATTAAACCTCAATTGATAAATCAGGAATTGAAAGCTAGTCTCTGCAATGGTGACTATGAAACCTCCATCAATTAACACAGAAACCCGCCTGGTTCACTAATATCCTTAAGGAACGGAAATCTGCTGTCTTTGCCTCGTCTAGCTGACATGTGACTCCACACTCTCAGAAATGTGGTTGATTAACTGCCCCCTGCAATGGCCTTGCAAGCTACTCAGATCAAGGGCAATTAGAGATGGGCAATAAATGCTGACTTTACCAGCGACACCCACATCCCATGAAAGAAGATAGAAAAATCCAAGTTGTCAAATCCAACTGCAGAATTATGGACAATGACAAGGGGTAAAGTCAGTCAGACCTCCCTCTCTTTATCACCGCTGGGAAGTGTAGATGTGAGGCCATCAGATGAGAACAAGATTGAACTCAGCTATGATGACTGTCTTGATAGAATAGTCTTCAGCTACACCACAGGCTGACACATAAATTATGTTATGTATTGTGGTACCAGAGGGCGCGAGGCACCTTCGAACCTAACCTCAGCAAAAACCTCACCTTCATAAGATGCGCTGAAAAACTGTATATTGAAAGAACAGTGAAACAGAAAGGACAGCAATCGGTTAGAAAGCCAACAGTTCAAAACCCTGCAGCAACCATTATGGGAGACAGAAACTATTTCAATTTAGGGGATAGTACAAATTTCAAAAATGGGTCCAATTGTGCAATTTCTAAAGCTACGTCAGATGACTGTGGGGTATGACTTAGCGCCTAAAATGTGTGTCCTCCTGAGGGCTGAAGTGGAAATCATGGTTTCTCAGTTGGCATCTTAAATATTGCATATCAGAAAATATGACAGTACATTTAAATTACTGTTCTCCTTTAAGTTAATCTGCTCTGAAGAGTAAAATAAGTTACGTACCTCTTTATCATCTTTGGTCTTTTTAACTTTCATTTTTATTTTCTTTCCTGTAATCATGCTGTATTTATCACTTTTGTCCCTGTCTTTCAGAAACTGCAATGAAAACCAACCATTTTGTAAACGCAAATCCACAGACATTGAAAACCAATGCATTGATCACCATCTTGTGCTCAAAAGATGGAACTGCTACATGTTGGAATTCTCATTTGAACGAGACGCTGGATAACTTCTGGACAGGGATTTAAATATCTCATTTTACTAGCTGGAAGGAAAAGAAAGTCCCTCAACTTCCGAAACACTTTCTTAAGAACATGCAGGGCTGAGAAAAATCGTTATTTTTATAACAGTGAAACATTTGTCACAGCCCACAATGTCATGTGACTTGGTTATGAAGTTGTGGATGCGTAAAACCTATTTAACTTTCTATTCACTGAACATCTGGTGGAACGTTTGTTTCATGGTACGTAGGTGTTGCTGGACTTTAATGATATCACCCGACATCTTCAGAAGGATTTGAATTTGCCAGAATATTAATTTCAAGAGAAAAGCACAAAATGGAGAGTCATAACAGGAATGTGTATGGCTTTTTGAAGTACTATTCTAAATCGTCTAAGTTTCAAAAAAAAAAAAACAGGAAGCATCCATTAGTTAAACCATGCACATGCACAAATTGTTACTGTGCAACTTTAATTTAATTAAAGCAATGAAACAATTATCTACTAACAAGTCCAAATTAGCTGATAGCCGAGCTCTTCCTGCTTCTCACTCATTCCAATTTGAGCTACTAACCTCAATACTTTAGATATAGTGCAAGAATAATATTTGTCTCCTGCTAGTTTATCCCTCTAGAGAACAAAGTATCCAAGTAGATGACTTGCCTGTAAAAAGGGCAGTTCCCTGATAGCTCTGCTTCCTTTGCTCTTTTAGATCAAGAAAACCCCATGAAGCCAATCCTTGAGGCACCATCCACTTTTTTGTTACCTTAAAAAGTATTCCTGACATACTCTCAGCAGAGCAGGAACACTTCTACAAAAGACAAGTGCAAAGTGGCCTCACCTCTGGTGGATCAAATATTGATGCCCAACATGCCTATTGACCAGTCAAGAATATAATTGCCCGCTACGGGTGGCTTATGTTGATCTTAAGAGTATAATAAGAGACATAGGCCATATGGCCCCTTGAGCCTGCACATCATTCAATAAGATAATGTCTGATCTGCTGTATCAACCTCCACCCCCACGAATCCCTCGATTTCCGTAGCATCCAAAAATCTAACAATCTCAGCCTTAAATTTACTCAAGAGCTGAAAATTCATAGGTTTCTGAGAGAGAATTCATAACCCTCTGACTGACAAAAATCATCCTCATCTCAGTAATACAAATCTAATTCCTTGTCTCGAGATCCCAGGGGTCTTTGTCTGGGGGGTTAGGGAGCTTGGGATGCTGAGGGGAAGCACTTCAGTTTCTCCTGGTCACAAGTAGTGCTGTAACGACTCTTCTTCAGGAGAATGAGGAACATAGCAGCCATGTTCGAATGGCGGAGCAGACTCGATGGGCCGAAGGGCCTAATTCTGCTCCTATATCTTATGGTCTTAATGAGGAACCAAAATTTATATAGTAAGTGCATTAATATTTGTAGAGGTCCGATGATCAAACATCCAAGGATGTGATGTTAATATTGGGTATGAAGGAGGCTATGATATTTGTTGTGTTGTGTGACAGGCAGGTTAGGGGAGCATGCTTATTAATGCAGCAGCGATAGACAGCAAAGTCGAGGTGAATTGTATTAATATTAGTCGGAGTGATATTTACACTGTATAGTAATAACTTTTGAAATATCATTCAGGACCCAAGTTCACACTGAAGACACAAAAAAGGTATCCCCTTTATCTGTTGGTTTCTAAGAGTCCAGAAAATAAACCAGCCTCAGTTCAAGTTCCCATTGTTATCACACCACAATGCTTCTTTCAATATTGATTTAGCAATCCCACTTTTATGATCCGTAAATGTAAATAAAAAAGGAAGCATCAAGATAAAGAAGCATGATCACTTTACACAACAGGGCAAAACTTCAGTGTCGCCTTTGCTCAATCAGCACCTCATGAGGATAATATGTCTGACATTCTTACGCTAGGCATTAATATTGGTTATAATAGCTGTTTTAACCACAAATTCCAAAAAGACAGTATATTTAATATTAATTGCAAAATTTAGCAGAGACGGATACAGGCCTATTGTGGATGAATTAGAAAGTGAGATTGTTTTAGATGGACATGATGTGTCTCCTTCCATAGTGTGAACTGCTATGGTTCAAAAATCACTGAATGTGGACTTGTGAGCTGACAATAAATCTCAGGGCTTGAAAATGTACCCCCTCCCCTCCAATTGAGGCAATTATCTAGCATTGCTATGCTTGAAAAGAGGCAAAGAAATACTCCCAACCAGTTAGTAATTTTAAGAATAAATGGGGAGCTCACAATGGGGGTCCAGGCTTGAGATTTTACCTGACCTCCATAAGAAATTACACTTTTTCTCTCCTTTCTTGTGTCAAAAGTGGAGGAAAAGGACATTTTGGACTGAAGAGGATGGTAACCTAAGAAAGGGAGAAGATTGTTGAGAACACTAGAATAATTGATGAGAAGGAAACGGGATAATCTTAAACACAATGGAGGGAGTATCCAAGTACAATCCAAAACAAGAGAAAGGAAAAGATAGTTATCGAATAAGTTCACAAGCTCTTGCCTGAATGAAATGCGAGACATGATCTGTCATTCGTATGTTGTATATGTAACTTATCATAAGTTTTAATTTAAAAATGAAATGTGAGTGTTGAGTTGTTAACAACTGAGCCCTGATTTTACCAAACCCATTTGGTTAAGTGTGAAATCAGGCAGTGAATAATCGGCATCAAATCTAAACTTATCCCATTGCCTATGATTTCACAAGAGTTTGTAAGGCAAAAAATGTGACCTCTAACCATACCAAAAAAATGGCAACGTATCAGTTCCGGTGAGAAAAGTGGTTGAATCCCCACGTGAATCACGTAGTGCTCTTCATGGCCTTTTGCTAATTTGCTTGCTCCGGGGAAACTTAATCACTTGGGAGCTCCATATAAACTCCTTCCCTGCACCTGCTCAAGAATCATTCGAGTGGATGGCTGCCAGGAAGCCAGCACTAAGTTTCTCAGAGGGAGCTCTGACCAGGATATTGTGCAGCAGAGGTGGGACATTCCAGAAAGTGGCCCACCAACAAGGTGGCCACCTCTGCCTAGAAGAGCATTGCAGCTTTCGTTAGTGCCAGCTCCCTGCCGAAGAGGACGGGCAACAGTGCTGTAAAAAAATGAATGACCTTCGTCACGTGGCCAAGGTAAGTCTGCCATCTCAAGTCTCCCACTGCATCACATCACCCACCCCTCCCTCCCACCCACTCAGTCACCTCACAGGTTGCCCACCTTCCACGAGGCCCTCTTCCTCCACCCTGCCTCCTGCCCCCCAAACACATTGGTGCCCTAGTCCCAACTCTGCTCCTCACATCCCAGCTTCCACCCCAGTCCCATGCTCGACCATCTGAACTGGCAAGACTCTCACCTGCACTCTCCTCATCTGTATATCCAGAGGACAAAATGGAGCATAACTAGCGTGAGAGGGCACAGCCATACCGAGTCATGTGGGAGCTCCGCAACCTTATCCCACATGATGAAAGAGCCCTTGAGCGGGCTGGGGAGGAGCGGGACCGTGTCTGGGCTGATGGCAAAGTGGGTGCAGCGAGAATAAGTGAGAACCCCAAGGACAAACAGTTATTCCTCAAAACTCACATGAGTAGTCGTCTTGCAACATTTATCCTCCATGATGTACTAATGCAATTTCCCTCTCCTTGCAGGGCAATCAGAAGAGCAGCCGGATCATTCACTTGCCCCCTGGAAACCACTGATCCGAGCAACTCAAGAGGAGATGTTCTCGGGCATCACCAGAGAAGTCATCACAGATGTCACCCACACCCTCCACCAGTGCAGATACTCACACCACGGTGGGATTGTGTAGTCGGCACACTGGTGAGCACCTCACAGCTGCTGATCCACAGCAAGTAGAGGCAGGGACGTACTGACACTCCGAGAGATGCAGGAGCCCGGGACACTGCTGAGCCCCTGGCCAATGATGTGCCCCTGTGTCCCGTCATCCCTGAGTTGATGGAACTGTAAAGGCAAAGTTGTGAGAATCAGGAAGGAATGACAACATCCATCCTTGGACTGCAAGGCCGACTGGAGGAATCGAATCGCCTTCTGACCGAGGAGGTGGTGCCATCGATGCAACGCAATGAGGCCAACACTGCGAGGGTGGCATTTACAGTGGAGACCTTGGTGCATGACGTTCACTCCATGGAGGGGGAGAACCACTCCATGGTTCAGCTCATGACCTCCATGGCACTCCACCCAAGAACCTCGCAATCGCTCCCAGTATTCGCCCTCAGTATTCACCTCCTCCCACCCACTTTCCAGTTCCCACTAAGGAGACATTCCCTCAGCAGTGATTTGGCCAAATGCCCAACAGGAGGAACAAAGGAAGCGATGGCTGCATGACAACCTCCAGACTTTCTTAAAGCATATATCCTCTCGGGGGTGAGGCCACCAGGTTCAGACTTTTGTAAACCTGTTAAAAATGATGGCGGCATGACTGGAGAACTTTGGGGGGGGGGGGGGGGTTCTGGAGAGAGTGCTTGCTAATGACATGCTAATGAATTAACATGAGGTCCCCAGGCTCCCACAATGTGATTTGCGCTACTCCACCGGAGAGGGGAGGTGAAAATTGCAAAACCCAATCACGCCAGAGAGAATTGCATTTTTCGATTCTCTCAGGGTTTTGAGCCTACAAAATTTTTTCACGGACAGAAAGGTGCAGGCTCAATCACCCCCATAGTGTTAAAAATTTAAATTTACCAAGTGAGAGAAACAGCACAGACCATAGCACCACATCATATCGAGCTTTCAGATAATTCCTTTGATTTTTACCCTCACTAGTCACTCCAGAAATGTATAAATCTGCCGCTGTTCCACTGTTGGAAAACCAAATTTTGAAAAATATGATCACGGCCATTTTCCACTGCATTTTGAGTTATTTAGGGTTATTTTTGAGTTGCCATCTTCTTTGAGGCTGTGCCAATTTGAAGTTGTTCATCAGCCTTTTCTTAGCTTACTGAATTGACATGACTGCAACTGACTTGTACCTACCTCTCTGGAAAGTCTACCTCCAGGCCATTAAAGTAAAACACCGGTCTTAAATTACTCATGCAAATGGATTGAATTGAGACTTCTAACCAATGTCATTTTATTCTATATTCAATGATTTGAAATTCTAAACATTAAACCTTCAATTTTACTGACAAAGACTCAGAACTCACCCCAGTTCTTATTTGTCTGTTTTACTGACCAAGTGTAACACAACTAACAGAGTTCTTCATCTGTTAAAGTGGGAAACTGTTAGCACTCATTTTTTTAGGTGAATGCTCAGAGGGCTCAAAATTGGTATCCGTAGTGTCATGTACTAACTTGTGGATAAACTGTACCAGAGGTCATAATCGAGGGTGCATTAAGTGCATGTACAGTGAAGAGCTATGAGAAGTATATACAGCAGGTAAATCATGATGTCAATTCACATGACACACCAACAGTGCTATTTTGGAGCGCAATGCTCTGGTTAATGTCTTCTAAACTTTGGACAACTAAACTTGCTCAACAGCAGGAAGGGCCCTTCATTCGCACTATTTAAAGGGATCATCTACTATTTAGAAGTTAATTGTTTTCTTGTGACAGTTGCTTCAATTCTACAAGCGCTTGATGCCTTCTACAGTTGTCTAACGTTCCAAATGTCTAGAAGGGGAGGTATGGCACGTGTTGAAGGATTTTTTGCTGACTTTACAAGCCAGTTGCTCCCAGGCACGGATGGACTAGTAGCCATTCCACTTGAAATACATACAATTTGGAGAATGAACTGAGGCTATGCAGAACAGAACAAGGTAGTAGTAGTGGGAAGGGCCTTCAATAAGAGGTCATATCCATTTAGGGTGTTCAAGAAGCAACTCAAATGTGCAAGATGCCTGTGCTACAATAATATTTTAGGGTGAAATCTGCCACCTTCTGCATCCACAACTTCAGAGTAGGGCAAGAACCAAATTGCCAGTGGTTGTAAAAGTGACCTTGGTTTTTATGCACCCTGTTCTTTCAAGGCAGGAGCTAGAGCTATTTGCAAACTCGTGCAATTTGCCACCCATTGCTGGATAAGAATCACAGAATCGTTTCAGCGCAGAGGGGGACCATTTGGCCTGTCGTTTATGTGCTGTCTCTCTGTTGGAGCAATCTACCTAGGCCACTCCCCTTCCTTCCCCCATAGCAATGCACATTCTTCCATTAAGATAACAATCAAATCCATTCTTCAATCCAATTTGCCTTCATCACACTTTCAGGCACTGCATTCCAGATCCTAACCACTTGCTGTGCGAAAATGTTTTTCCTCATGTCACAGGAGGCCACTGAGAGTCTCCATTCAATAAGAGCTGACTGCATTTCATCCTCTTTTCAGGATGCACAAGTGAGCATATAGCTTCCCCATAATGTAAGGTATCATTGACAGCACACGGGTTACTTCGCAGACACCATACGAAAATAACTGCACTTGCTTAATATGTAATTAGCACATGAACATAAGTAAATCATGCAAATCAAGATCTAGTAACCTGGCAGTATCTATGGTGGATATGGCGGTTGGACTAGCATGTTCCACAATATCACCATTGTGCAGGCACAGCCCTTGGGACCAGATGTACAATGATCAGTTGAGAAGCAGGACCATAATGAGGAGGAAAAGAGGTGGCAACCTACACAGCACCTTTCTGTCTCTGATATCTGTGAAGAACTCATCTGCATATCAGCAACTGCAACCCCAAATCTCCATTAACCAACAGTCTCAGAGCTTAATTTCCCTGTCACTTACCATTGCACCATCTCTCAATCACAATGCAAAGATAAAAACCATTTCAAAATATTCCCAACCAAATTTATAAATGAAGTCATATCATATTGCATACAAAAGTCAACTAATCACTGTTGTGCAATTCATTAGTGTCGGTCTTCTGTGTACCTTGACTTGTCCTCATGCTCTCCCTGTGTTACACCAGTGGCTGCAGCAAAGCTGTTAACTTTCAGAAAAGACTGCAGATTGCTGTGGAGGATGACCTCGAACAGTTCTGGGCTTTGGAGACCTGCCTACAGACAGTACCATCTCTGCATGGATGGCATCAGTCTGAGCTAACTAGCAGGCAACAGCAAGGGTGATTTGAAGTGGCAGGGGTAGGAGGATGAAAGCTGTCTTCCCAAGCGATGACATTAGGTTTATGCTCCATGACGTCACTGCAACTGCTCCTGGGGGGCGTTTCAGCAATCCTCGTAAACCATTGATGGAAAGATTGTTCAAAGCCATGACACTCTGCAACCCCCTTTGCACAAAGCAATCAACAGCAGTGATGGCAGAACTGAGTCCACAAGTTTGTGAAATGAGTAGGCCACCGCTCTCACATTAGAAAGGATGGACTCTGTGCAAAGTCCGGTACTAAATTGATGATGGCTTCCTCCATGCTCCTTGACACTAACCACAGCCTTTTTGGCAAATTCAATGCAAGCATTTGATTGGGCATATTGCCATGGATTTGCCTAGTAACAGCAGTAACACTATTCTAACAAGACATAATAGGATGCAATCTTCCTAGCAATGGGTAGAAATCTGCCTAGCGACAGCATTGGCCAGCAATCAAAAGGCAGGATGAGATGAGTCTTTCCCAGTAACAAGATTTCAAAGGCATCTAGATAGAATCAGGTGCAATCACCTATTAGTGGATAAAAAGCTTACATAGGTGATTGGGAGATCAGTAGGTCTATTCATGCTAATTTCTAGAGTCAAGGAATGTGAGAGGGGCAGAATGCAGGATCAAAGGGGAACAATGGTATAATTGCCAGCACCCTCAGAAGCAGGGAGGCCAGTTCCCATCTAGCAGCTTTGAAGCCAGTTTACATCAAACAGCCTGTACGTTATAGAGCCAAGGCAACAAAGGAAATCTTCGTAAAGGCAGTTTAAATTGTCTTTGCTGGACCGGAAGATGTTTCCCAGACTTGATTATCTTCCCTGTATTGTGTGGTAACTATAAGCTGGCTTTGACTTATAGATTTACATAATTTGTATGTTGTTTGGGGGAAAAGGGGAAGTCTTAAGGAGGTCAGGGATTATTCATATACAGGGATTATTCATATATTTAATTGTCTTTGCGCAGTATAATCCTGTTTGTGTGTATTTGTTGCTTCTTTTTTTTTTATAAATGTTTTTATTCTCCATTTTCACATTTTCCTTCAAAATTTACACCCCACCGACAAACAGTAAACGGTAACAAATACAAAATCAATCCCCTTAACAATACCAACGATCCCATCCTCCCACCACCCCAAACAACGGCCCACCTTTCAATATATGCATCCAATAAAACAAACCCTCCCACGGTGGCAACAAAAAAACAAAGGAGAAAAAGAAGTCCGGGACCGCCCATGGTCACCATTGACCTATAGAGTCCACCCCCCCTCCCCCCCCTACACTCAATGCCCTCCAACCTCTGAAAGAGTACCGTACATGGTACCCAAGAGTTGTACCCCCCCACCCCCCCCCCAGTCTCCAACTCCTCCCGTCCACTGCCTCTTGTAAAACTCCTCCCCCCAACCTATTTGTTGCTTCTTTAATCTTAGTCTTTAATAATTGTTACACAACGACTGGGTTGCTTATTCTCACTGGGGCTTTACTCAACTCCTCACACCATTCCAAAAACAAAACTATACATCCCCACGAACTGATGTTCCAAGTTGGGATACCCTCACGATAACATCTGTGTGGTTTGCAACAATATCCATCAGCACCTTTCTTTACACTTCCCCACTGAAGACAACATCAGAACCACTGTCTGACCCTGCACTCCATGTACCTGTGCTGTCCTTGTCACCTGCCCTTCCTGTGGGCCACTTGCCTGTGACATACCATGTGGCGATCCTGCTTTCATACGATTCTCTAAATTAAGTGCAGTATCAGTATCTGAGCTGATGGCTGGTAGTTCAACATCGAATTACAGTATGTTTACATTTTCACTGTCTTCTTGTTCCTCCACTACCTGATCAGATTGCACTTCACGTGCATGTGAAAGGAGAAAAACACAAAGATTGCACTGTGATGCCGGGTTGCTGGTGGAAAGTGCAGCTTGTTAATAAATCAGAGGAGATTAAGGGATGAAGGGGAAGTGGGATTTGAGGAGGAGGATTAGGTGTGAGAATACGATCACCTTCAATGGTTTCAGCTTCATCGTTGATCATAGCCTCTGCAATGGATGTGTCAATAATGGCCAGCACAGTCTCCTTCATGGTCACAGAAAGGTGGCAGCTCAAGATCCAGTGCTTAAGTCCAGGAATTTGATAAGAAGAAGTTTGTTGCAGTGGCGGAGGTGGTGCTGTTCTAGCCTTTTACAAAAAGTGGCCCAACAGACGAAGCCAGAAACAGTGAGTGAGAGAGTTGAAGCCTGGAATTATTAATTTGGTGTGCAGGTAGGTAACTGGTGAGTTTTCAAGTTACATTTCCGGGTAGTAGCTTAAATTGGTATTGGACATAGATATTAAATTTGTAGCCTTTTAAACTTCATAATACAACTAAGGATAATCATTGAATGATATTCTAAATCTGAAACCTATTTAGTTAAATAAAAATCAAGATGACAGGGCAGGGAGTGTGTTGCAGCTGCAGCATGTGGGTGCTGGTGGATACCAGTTTGATCGATGGCAATCACATCTGCAGTAAATGTCTGCAGCATGAGGAACTTTGGCTCAAAGTTGATGAACGGACTCCAAGCCTCCGGCATTGTGATGCATCAGGGAGGGGGGGAACTACTTGGACATTTTGAGACAGTCACATCACCTTAGGTTAGACACTTCAGATTTGGTATGTGAGCAGGGACAGAAGGGTGTGACTGAAAGAGAGGCAGATGTGGGGATCCAGAAAATAGCCTTAGCCCTTGCAATTGTCCAACAAGCTCTGAATTCTTGCAGCTTGTCTGGACGAGAGCAGAGGCTGCAGGGAGGATGAGCGAACTGATCAGGGTGACATGGTGCTGCAAGCCAGGGGAGCAAATAGGAATTAAATTGTAGTAGGGGACAGTATAGTTAGACATGGTTCTCTGCAGCTGAGAATGTGAGTCCCGAAGGCTGTGTTGCCTGACGGATGTCAGGGTTAAGGGAATTCCTTGGAGTTGGAGAGGAACTTGGAGTGGGAGGGGAAGAATCCAATTGGGTACTAATGAAATAGGTAGGATTAAGAAACAGGTTCTGCTGAGCGAGTATGAGCAGCCAAGCACTAAATTAAAAAGCAGAAGCACAAAGGTAATAATTTCTGGATTAGTGACAAGCAAATTAGCATAGGATAAATAAGATCAGAGAGCTGAATGTGTGACTCAATGACTGCTGTGTGAGAACTAAGTTTTGATTTATGGGGCACTGGCACCAGTACTGGGGAAAAGAGGAAGTTGCACCATGGGGATTTCCTTTGGCTGAACCACTCTGGGATCAGTGGCAAATCATATAACTAGGTTTGTGGAGAGGGCTTTTAAACTAAATAGTGCAGAGGGTTCATGTGAGGGGACATTTGGAAAGTTAAAGAGAAAGGACAAGGGTATAGTGCATGGTAGCAATGTAAGTAACGATAACCAGTACATGGCAGGAAGGGCCTGAGAGTACAAACATAAGAGTGCACATACAAATAAGGTTAGAGCAAGGAAAAATGCGAAAAGTACAGAATTAAATGTTCTTTACCTGAATGTATGGTGGGACAAACTGATAGCACAAATAGAAATAAATATGATATGATAGCTCTTCCAGTGACCACAGCTGAGACCTGAATTTTCAAGATTATTTGACATTCCTGTAGGACAGGAAGAAAGTAAAAGGAGGTGGGGTAGCTCTGCTAATCAAGGATCAGATCAGTGCTGTAGTGAGAAATGATCTTGATTCAGAGAATCAAAATGAGTCATACTGGGTGGAGATAAGAAATAAAAAAGGAAACAAGTCACTGGTGGGGGTGGTTTATAGTCCCCCGACAATAGCTACACTGTAGGACAGAACATAAATCAAGACATAATGGGGGCTTGTTAAAAATAAAAGGTACTGCAATAAACATGGGTGATTTAAATCTTCATAGAGATTGGATGAATTAAATTGGCAAAGGTAGCCCGGAGGGGAGTGTAAGAGTGCACTCAGGACAGTTTCTTAGAGCAATAGGTCTTGGATATGGGGGTGGTGGGATCAGGGTATTGATCAGCCGTGATCATAATGAATGGCAGAGAAGGCTCAACGTCTGAATGGCCTCCTCCTGCTTCTATTTTCTATAATTCTATGGAAGCAAACAGGGAACAAGCTATTTTAGACCTGGTAATGTGTAATGAACCAAGATTAATAA
The DNA here is from genome assembly GCF_047496885.1 of Scyliorhinus torazame. Lineage (NCBI taxonomy): Eukaryota > Metazoa > Chordata > Chondrichthyes > Carcharhiniformes > Scyliorhinidae > Scyliorhinus > Scyliorhinus torazame. The sequence continues at coordinate 327,733,458 of NC_092707.1, read as the reverse complement.
ATGACATCTTAGAAAGAGCCTCCAGGTGAGGACTTCCGGGTGCGGCTATGCAGAGCTAGGTCGCATATTCGGTAGCTCCCGCTTGGAACAGACTTTTGGGCTCTTTTACACGGCCCCCACGGCATTTGTTTGACATTTCCTGGTGTGGGAAGAAGACTGCAGCATTCCCCTGACAGTGTCCCCCAGGAATGGTATGTCTTTTGGTTACCAGACCCGGCAGAAACAGTAAAAGATTTGGCTTTAACTGCAGGGGAGAGAGGGGCCTCTTTCAGCATGCAGGCGCGGGAAGGGTAAGCTTAAAGCTGCAAGCTGACTTGAGGGCCTCTAATAATGGTGAATTCTAGCAGCAGAGGGAACAACTGTGAACAGATCTATCAAGACCATTGAAGAAGCGGGGACGAGGCTTCCGGTGGCGGCCATGGAGGAGTAGGTCGCGCATTCGGCAGCTCCCGTCTGGAACGGACTCTCAGACCTTTGTCAGGAGTTTCCATAGACTTTTTGGGGCAGATTGGTGAAGCGAACACTGCCAAAAGGATTCCCTCTCGAGACTTCTGGTTGCGACTATGCGGAGATAAGTCACACATTCGGCGGCTCCTGCAAAAACAAACTTTTGGGCTCTTTTCAGGGCCACCAAGGGCACTTTTTCGACGTTTCCCGGCGTGGGAAGGAGTTAATAATAGCTCCCCGTCAGTATATGGCTTTAACTAGGAGCGGGGCGACAAAAAAAGGTGGTGGTGGTGGACCAGAAGAAGGGAGGGAAGGACAAAATGGCGGCGGGCAGAGACCAGGCAGCGTGGAGGCAGTGGGCGGAGGAGCAACAGGAGGGTATCCAGCGCTGCCTCAGGGAGATTAAAACGGACCTGCTAGAGCCGTTGAAGGCTTCTATTGATAAGCTGCTGGAGACACAGACGGCCCAGGGGATGGCGATCTGAGAGGCTCGACAAAAGATCTCTGACAATGAGGACGAGATCTTAGGCCTGGCGGTAAAGACGGAGGCGCACGAGGCGCTCCACAAGAAATGGCAGGAGCGGTTCGAGGAGATGGAGAATCGGTCGAGGCGGAAGAATCTGCGGATTCTAGGCTTCCCGGAGGGGCTAGAGGGGCCAGACATGGGGGGCCTATGTGGTCACCATGTTGAACTCGCTGATGGGAGCGGGGGTACTTCCAGGGGCCCCTGGAGCTGGAAGGGGCCCATAGCCTTGGGCCTCCTCGCCAACACTCTAACGAGCCTCAGCGGGCGGTGCTAGTGGGGTTCCATCGGTTTGCCGATCGGGAGTGTGTACTCAGGTGGGCCAAGAAGGAGAGGAGCAGCAGGTGGGAGAACGCGGAGGTTCGGATATATCAGGACTGGGGTGCGGAGGTGGCGAAGAGGAGGGCCGGGTACAATTGAGCGAAGGCGGTGCTGCACAGGAAGGGGGTGAAGTTTGGCATGTTGCAGCCGGCGCGACTGTGGGTTACCTACAAGGACCGGCACCATTATTTTGAGTCTCCGTAGGAGGCGTGGGCCTTTGTTCAGGCCGAGAAGCTGGACACTGACTGAGGGTCGGGATGGGCGATTGGGGACTGCGGTGGATATGTTATGCCTATTTTTGGTTTGGGGAGGGGGGGGGGGGGGGGGGGGCCTTTGCATTGTTTTGGGTTTCTTTTTCTCCGTGTGTTTCTCTTTCGGGTTGGGGAGGGTGGATGGGGCGGGTTGGGCACTGTTTTGGTTGGTGGCGGGCCTGGTAGGTGGAGAGCGGAAGCTTTTTTCCCGCGCCGAAGACTTGGGGGGGGGGGGGGGGGGGGCGAGGAAGCGAGGATTGTTTCCCGCACTTAGAATGGAGGGGGGAGGGAGAGAGCCTGTGGATGGGGAGCGGGAGGGGAGGGTGTGCCACACAGTGGGAGGAGTCGAAGGGGAGGCGGGAGTGGCCGGGGTCAGCAGGAGTCAGCTGACTTGCGGAAGTGCAATGGGAGGAGTAAACTAGCTCGGATGGCTCCTAGCCAAGGGGGAAAGGGGGGGGGGGGGGGGGGGGAATCGAGTTGCTGCTGCTAAGGTCGAGGAGCTGGAGCGAGTGGGGGGGGTCGAGACGGGGGTATGCCGCTGTGGGGAACGGGCCAGGTGTGGGGTGCGGGTGCGTGGCTGGCCGAGGAGGGGTCATGGCTAGTCGGCGGGGGAGGAGGGCGGGTAGCCCCCTGATCCGGCTAATAACCTGGAATGTAAGGGGACTGAATGGGCCGGTTAAGCGGGCCCGCGTGTTCGCGCACCTGAAGGGGCTCAAGGCGGATGTGGTTATGCTCCAGGAGACACACCTGAAGGTGGCAGACCAGGTAAGACTGAGGAAAGGATGGGTAGGTCAGGTATTTCACTCGGGGCTAGACGCCAAAAATCGAGGGGTGGCGATCTTGGTGGGAAAGAAGGTGTTATTCGAGGCGTCGAGCATTGTTGCAGATAATGGCAGTAGGTTCATAATGGTAAGTGGTAAGTTGCAGGGAGAGAGAGTGGTACTGGTCAATGTGTATGCTCCGAACTGGGACGATGCAGGTTTTATGCGACGTATGTTGGGTCGGATCGCAGACTTGGAAGTGGGGGGCCTGATAATGGGGGGAGACTTTAACACGGTGTTGGATCCGGCACTGGATCGCTCCAGGTCTAGTAGGAAGCCGGTGGCGGCTAGAGTGTTGAGGGAATTTATGGACCAAATGGGAGGGGTGGACCCTTGGAGATTTGCAAGGCCAGGGGCTAGGGAATTTTCATTCTTCTCACATGTCCATAAGGCTTATTCTCGAATCAACTTTTTCATTTTGAGTCGGGCGCTGATAGCGAGAGTAGAGGATACAGAGTATTCGGCAATAGCCATTTCGGACCACACCCCGCATTGGGTGGACTTGGAGATGGGGGAGGAGAGGGACCAGCGCCCGCTGTGGCGCTTGGAGGTGGGGCTGTTGGCGGACGAGGAGGTGAGCGGGCGGGTCCGAGGAAGTATAGATAGGTACTTGGAGACCAACGACAATGGGGAGGTCCGAGTGGGGATGGTATGGGAGGCACTGAAGGCGGTGGTGAAGGGAGAGCTGATCTCCATTAGGGCCCACAAGGAGCGGGGGGAGAGGGAGAGGCTGGTGGGGGAAATGGTGAGGGTAGACAGGAGGTATGCGGAAGAGCCTGAGGAAGGATTGTTGAGGAAGAGGCGCAGCCTCCAGGCCAAATTCGACCTGGTGACCACCAGGAAGTCGGAGGTGCAGTGGAGGAAGGCCCAGGTGGCGGTCTACGAGTATGGGGAAAAGGCAAGCCGGATGCTGGCGCATCAGCTTCGGAAGCGGGACGCAGCTAGGGAGATCGGGGGAGTGAAGGACAGGGGAGGGAGCGTGGTGCGGAGTGGGGTTGGCATCAATGGGGTCTTCAGGGACTTCTACGAGGAATTGTACCGATCCGAGCCCCCACGGGAGGAGGGAGGGATGGGCCGTTTCCTGGACCAATTGAGGTTTCCAAAGGTGGAAGAGAGACTGGTGGCGGGACTGGGGGCCCCGATTGGGCTGGAGGAGCTGATCAAAGGGATAGGAAGCATGCAGGCGGGGAAGGCACCGAGGCCGGACGGTTTCGCGGTCGAGTTCTATAAAAAATATATGGACCTGTTGGGCCCACCGTTAGTTAGGACCTTTAATGAGGCAAGGGAGGGGGGGGCTTTACCCCCGACGATGTCCCGGGCACTGATCTCCTTGATCCTGAAGCGGGACAAGGATCCCCTGCAATGTGGGTCTTACAGACGGATTTCCTTGCTAAATGTAGATGCCAAGGTGCTGGCGAAGGTCTTAGCCACGAGGATTGAGGATTGTGTGCAGCAGATCATCCATGAAGACCAGACGAGGTTTGTGAAGGGGAGACAGTTGAACGCGAATGTGCGGAGGCTTTTGAACGTTATCATGATGCCGGCGAGGGAGGGGGAGGCGGAGATAGTGGTGGCGATGGATGCTGAGAAAGCCTTCGATAGGGTAGAGTGGGGGTATCTGTGGGAGGTGCTGAAGAGGTTCGGGTTTGGGGAGGGATGTCAGGTGGGTTAGGCTGTTGTATGAGGTCCCGATGGCGAGTGTGGCCACAAATAGGAGGAGGTCCGAGTATTTTCGGTTGCACCGAGGGACGAGACAGGGGTCCCCCCTGCTCTTCGCACTGGCGATTGAACCCCTGGCTATGGCACTGAGAGAGTCGAGGAACTGGAGGGGGTTGGTGCGGGATGGGGAGGAGCATAGGGTGTCGCTTTATGCGGACGACCTGCTGCTGTATGTGGCGGACCCGGTGGGAGGAATGCCAGAGGTAATGAGGATCCTTAGGGAATTCGGGGACTTTTCGGGGTACAAGCTCAATATGGGGAAGACCGAGCTGTTCGTAGTTCAGCTAGGGGACCAGGAGAGGGGGATAGGCGAGCTCCCACTAAAAAGGGCGGAGAGGAGCTTCAGATATTTGGGGGTCCAGGTGGCCAGGAGCTGGGGGGCCCTGCATAGGCTTAACTTTACAAGGCTGATGTAGCAAATGGAGGAGGAGTTCAAGAGGTGGGACTCGTTGCCGCTGTCCTTGGCGGGTAGGGTGCAGTCTATCAAAATGACGGTGCTCCCAAGGTTTTTGTTCCTGTTCCAGTGCCTCCCCGTGTTTATCCCGAAGGCTTTTTTCAGGCGGGTTAACAGGAGTATAATGGGGTTTGTGTGGGCGCGAGGGACTCAGAGGGTGAGAGGGTGTTCCTGGAGCAGAGTAGAGATAGGTGGGCTGGCGCTGCCCAACCTCTGTGGATACTACTGGGCCGCCAATGCGACGATGGTGCGCAAGTGGGTGATGGAGGGGGAGGGGGCTGCATGGAAGAGGCTGGAGACGGCGTCCTGTGTGGGTACGAATCTGGGGGCGCTGGCAATGGCACCGCTGCCGCTCCCTCCAAGGAGGTATACCACGAGCACGGTGGTGGTGGCGGCCCTCAATTTGGGGGCAGTGGAGGCGGCATAGGGGGGAAGTTGGGGCCTCGGCGTGGCCCCCATTACGGGGGAACCACCGGTTCACCCCAGGAAGAACAGGTGGAGTGTTTTCGGGGTGGCACAGGGCAGGCATACGAAAGTTGGGGTACCTGTTTGTGGACGGGAAGTTTGCGAGCTTGGGTGAGCTGGAGGAGAAGTACGGGCTCCCCCCGAGGAACACCTTCAGGTACTTACAGGTAAGGGCGTTTGCCAGACGGCAGGTGGTGGAATTACTGCGGCTACTGCCACACACAGTACAGGACAGGGTGCTCTTGGGGGCGTGGGTGGGAGTGGGGAAGATCTCGGAAACTTACCAGGCGATGCAGGAGTAGGAGGAGGCCTCGGTGGTGGAGTTGAAGGGTAAGTGGGAGGAGGAGTTGGGAGAGGAGATCGAAGAGGGGATGTGGGCAGATGCCCTAGGGAGGGTGAATTCTTCCTCTTCGTGCGCAAGGCTCAGCCTCATACAGTTTAAGGTGCTGCACAGGGCACACATGACCGGGACAAGGATGAGCCGGTTCTTTGGGGGTGAGGACAGGTGTGTTAGGTGCTCAGGGAGCCCAGCAAATCACACCCATATGTTCTGGGCATGCCCAGCGCTGGAGAAATTTTGGAGGGGCGTAGCGAGGATGGTGTCGAGGGTGGTAGGATCCAGGGTCAGACCGGGCTGGGGGCTCGCAATATTTGGGGTGGCAGAGGAGCCGGGAGTGCAGGAGGCGAAAGAGGCCGGAATTCTGGCCTTTGCATCCCTGGTAGCCCGGCGAAGGATTCTCCTTCAGTGGAAATATGCGAGGCCCCCAAGCGTGGAATCCTGGATCAGCGATATGGCAGGGTTCATTAAATTGGAGAGGGTGAAATTTGCCTTGAGAGGGTCGGTACAAGGGTTCTTTAGGTGGTGGCAACCGTTCTTAGACTTTCTGGCAGAACGATAGACATTGGTCAATGGCAGCAGCAGCTCGAGGGGTGGGGGGTTTACTTTATTTTTGTTTATGTTATTTACACTGGAGGGTCTGTATACACCTGTTGTGTTAAGTCGGGGTGTTAATGTTAATTTATTATTTATGTACAGGGGGGGGCGTGGAGGGGTTTGTGGGGTTGCTTTTTTAGATTGTGTTTTGTACTTAACCCTGTTGGGTTCTTTTTTCTTTCTCATTTTGTTATTGATATTTTATGAAAACCTTTAATAAAAATTTATTTTAAAAAAAAGAAAGAGCCTCCAGGTAAGAGTGATCATTACACAGGTGGATATCAGTGTAATCTATGCCAACCATATCTGCAATAAGTGCCTGCAGCTTCAGGAACGTTGGTCTGGAGTTGATAAGATGGAGTCCAAGCTTCAGACATTGTGCTGCATCAGGGAGGGGGGACAAATTCTGCATTCAGTTTGAGGTTGAGAAATCTGGGTATGAACTAGTGTTGTAAGGCAATTACAAGTATATAAAAAGAGTAGAGACAGTGGGCATTGGTCTCTTAGAGGGTGTGTCATGTGAGAGCACCCTTTAAGAAATAGGTGTTAAGAAATGTACCTTTAAGAAATGGAGCTGCTCATGTTACTGGAGTGATGTCAGAGTATGGGTCGTGCTGAGCTCTACTTTTGCTTTTTTTAGTTTCAGTTTGAGAAGAGCTTGGGTGTGTTTTTCAGGGAGCTACATCTGAAGTCTGCCATCCAAAGACTATCTTAATCATTTGGTGAATTCAGAATTATAAATGATTTCAGTATTGAATGTAAACCCTAATGTGCTCCTGTTTAGAGGTTCGTTAAGTTTTTGGATGTTAAAAGAACAGCAAACAGATTACTTAGTGTTTTATTCTTTGGGGGATGTATTTGAATTAATGGTTGCTAAGATATTCACTGTTTGTTTTAGAAAGGTTAACTTGAGTTCATAGAATAAACATTGTTTTGTTTTAAAAACCACTGGTCCATTTTCTGCTGTGCCATACCTGTAGAATAAGCCGTGTGCTCCCCATACCACAATCTATTAAAAGTTCTGGGTCAGGTAATCTCCATGATACACTTTGGGATTCTCTAAACCCTGGCCCATAACAGGTGAAACTGGAGAACAAGTAATGGGAAACAAATAAATTACAGAAACTTTTAACAATGATTATTTAATCTGTTTTCACAGTAAAAGACACAAAAAGCATCCCAAGAAAAGTAGAAATGCAGGAAGCAAAAGGGAGAGGAACCAATCATTAAAGAAAAATACTAGGAAAACTAAAGACTGACAAGTCCCCTGGACCTGACAGCTTGCATACTAAGGCCTTAAGGGAAGCAGCTGCAGAGTTAGTAGATGCAGTGGTTGTAATCTTCCAAAATTTCCTAGATTCTGGAAAATTCCAGCAGATTGGAAGTCACAAATATAACACGACTTTTAAAGAGGCAGTTAGCAGAAAAATAATGGCCAATTAGTCTAGCATCTGTCATTGGGAAAATGATAGTATCCATTATTTAGACATTAGTAGCAGGCCATTTAGAAAATCGTAAAATGTGTGGCACAGCGGTTAGCACTGCTGCCTCATGGCACCAAGGACCCAGGTTCGCTGCCGGCCCCGGGTCACTGTCCGTGTGGAGTTTGCACATTCTCCCAGCATCTGTGTGGGCCTCCCCCCACAACCGAAAGATGTGCAGGGTAGGTGAATTGGCCACGCTAAATTGCCCCTTAATTGGAATTTAAAATTTTTATTTTTTTTTTAAAAAGGAAATGGTAAAACAATCAGGCAGCGTCAACATGCCATGGTTTATGAAAGGGAAATCATGTTTGACAAGTCTATTAAAGTTTGTTGAGGATGAACAAACTGGGTGGATAAAGGGGAACCAGTGGATGTTGTGTATTTGGATTTCCAAAAGGCATTTAATAAGGTTACTGTGCAAAGTAGAGTTCATGGTGTTGGGGGCGATATTTTAGCATGGATAAAGAATTGGTTAATTAACAGGAAACAGAGTTGGGATAAATTCGTTATTTTCAGGTTGGTAACTAACTAGTGGAATGCCAAACGGATCAGTGTTCAGGCTCAACTATTGATGATCCATATTAATGACTTGGATGAAGGGACCGATTATATTGTACTTTAATAATACAAAGATAGGTAGAAAAGCAAGTTGTGAAGAGGATAAGAGAGTATATGTAAAGATAATGGATACATTATATGAGCGGGCAAAAAATTGCAAGTTGCAGTACCAAGTGGAAAAATTTGAGGCTATCCATTTAGCCAGGAAAAATAGAAAAACAGAGTATTACTTAAAATGGATAGAGATTACAGAATGATGCTGTACAGAATGATCTTGGTGTTCTTGTATATGAATCACAAAAAAGTTATCATGCAGATACAGAAATTAATTTGGACAACAATAGGAATGTTGGCCTTTATTGCAAGGACATGGAGTATAGAAGTAGGGATGTCTTGCAACAACCATACAGGGCATTGGTGAGTTCACAGTACTGTATACAGTTTGGCCTCCTCATCTAAGGAGGGATATACTTGCATTGGAAGCAGTTCAAAGAAGGTTCATGAGGCTGATTCCTGGGATGAAGGGGTTGTCTTATGAGGAAAGGTTGAGCAGGTTTGGCCTATACTCAGAGTTTACAAGAATGAGAAGTGACCTTATTGAAACATATCAAATTCTGAGGGGGTATGGGAGGGTAGATACTGAGAGGATGTATCGTTTCAAGGGAGAATCTAGAATGGGGGGGGAAAATTTGAATATATGGGGTCTCTCATTTAAGATGGAGATAAGGAGGAAATCCTTCTCAGAGATTGTAAGGTTTTGGAATGCTCTTCCACAAAGAGCAGAGGAGGCTGGGTCATTGAATACAATCAGGTTGAGTTAGGCAGATTTCTGATTGACAAAAGGAGTTAACGGTTATGAAGGACAGACAAGAAAGTGGAGTTAAGGCTATAATCAGATCAGCTATGATCTTATGGAATAGCAAAGTAGATTTGAGGGGCTAAATGGCTTACCCCTGCACATATTTCTCATGATCTTGGGTGAGGACATGCTGGCTTGCTTGTCTCCCTCGCGTTATGTGCCACTTTGGCCTGCAAGAGACAGAGAAGCCGGTGAACATGTGTAATCTGTTTAAATATGACTGGTGGGGTTGATCAGTTGGCAGTGTGTGCAAACTGGTGATCCGTGGGTATATGCCTTGCATCAGTGCTAGATGTAGAAGGATAAGAATGTCAGGTAGGAACCTGATTGATAGATTGTTGGTAGATGAGTGATGGCAGTCCGAACTGAGGCTAGTGGTGCAATTGGAAGGAAATGGTATTTGGATTTGTATTCACGGACTTTGAATACCCATGTGAAGTCATTAAATTGCTTCCTGCACTTAATTTAGGACTTTGGGTCTAGGTTGCTGGTATTGACCTGCACGGTTATCTGCTCTAACAGCTTTCTCAATGTATCTGGAGGACCTCCTGCAGATGCATGACATCTCTTCTCTTTACCACTTCCTCCACAAAGTCCTCAGTGCAGCATTTGAAAAGATTGGAACCGGTTTGCTTTCATACTGTGCAATTTTTAAATGCTTCCCAGTTCAAATTCACTTCTTGCATGCCAGCCATCATCTGCTCCAGCCACAATTCATCTCAACATCTTCGATAAAGGAACGGAGAGTCTCGTAACCAAATTTGCTGATGATACAAAGCTAGGTGGACTAGTAATCTCCGAGGATGCAAAAGATGCTGCAAAGGCAGGTTAAGTGAGTGGGAAAGAAAGTTGCAGATGGTGTATAATGTGAGGAAATGGAAAATTATCCACTTTGGTGTTTAAATAGAAAAGGAAACAGGTAAGTAAATATTGGCATCCAGAGGTCAGGCTAGCTTTAGGTGGTGCTAGTCACTCATGATATTGACCTTCCTAATCACACTGTTCATTGGATAGATGCTGAATGATTGAAATGAGTTAACAGCCCAAAGTTGGTGACCGATGTGGGTTAATAACAATCCTTGCACCTGTTTTCCCTTGCTTACTCTTATACTCCAACCTGGCAATCAAAGCTGAAATCTGTATTCCTAAATATCTGCTGTACCTGCATGTTAACATTTTGGCATTTGTGCACAAGGACACACAAATTCCTCTTGAACAGCAACATTTACTTTTTTCCCCTTAAATTTAGAGTATCCAATTATTTTTTTCCAATTCAGGGGCAATTTACTGCGGCCAATCCACCTAACCTGCACATCTTTGGGTTGTGGGGGTGAAACCCACGCAGATATGGGGAGAATGTGCAAACTCCAAACAGACAGTGACCTGGGGCCGGGATCGAACCTGAGTCCTCAGTACCATAGGAGCTGAGCACTGCGCCACTCCAACAGCAACATTTACTAGTCTCACACCTTTTCAAAAATATTCTGATTTTAAAAAATGTGTTTAGTTTTTTTTCACACGAAAGTTGATAATTTCATTCTCACATTATACTTCGTCTGCCACCTTCTTTCCTACTCAATTTGTCTATATTTCTTTGCAACAGTTCTGTGTCCTCCTCATAGCTTACCTTCCTATTCGGCTTTGTATCGTCAGCAAATTTGGTGATATTACACTCGGTCCCCTCAACAAAGTCACTGATACGGATTGTAATTGGCTGAGGCCCAAGGACTGATCCTGTGGCACTCATTAGTCTGCCAATCTGAAAATGATCCATTATCCTATTCTGTTTTCCGTCTGTTAATTAATTTACAATCCATGCATCCACTTTTGTGAGCCCCCATTATTTCCACTTTCATGAGCCCCAATCTTATGTAACATCTTCTTGTGCAGTATCTTATCAAAGGCTTTTGAAAATCCTCATATACCACATCCACCAGTTCTCCCTTATCAAACTGTGAGTTAAAGATTATTGGCCCTCCCTGACACACTTGATTGATTTTAGTTCAATTGCTAATTGATGTTATAGCCTTAACCTTTGTCTTCAGGCTTATAATGTAATAAAAGCAGCATTTCTGAGGTGTTTCTCCCCTTTTTTCTTATGTTTTAACAATAATCATAATAAATAGTAAGTAAAGTCGCCATAGTCCCATAGGCTGCTTTCCCCATTGAGGGGGAGAGATGACCAGTGGTGATTTAACATGAGGATCACTGCACTTCAAGTGAGGCACAAGGTTGAGACGGTGGGGACGTCATGAATAGCCTCAGCCGGTACAAGAATTGAACCCGCGCTGTTGGCCTCACTCTGCATCATGAACCAGCCGTTCAACCAACTGAGCTAACAATACAGAGAATAGTTTGCAGTACAGCAATAATTTAATAATCTTACCTTTGGTAGAGAAAGAAAATGGGAAAGGAAAAAGGAAGGAAAAAAGATTTTAAAAACTCTCCCAAGTTCCCCCCCCCACCCCGACAAAAATTTTTTTAAAAATCAGCATTTGATCCTGTGTACAGACCGGCACTTGACAAATATTCACTTGGTGGACATCCCTAATTTTGTTGGGAGTAAAATAGTTCCCAAGGATGGCCTCATGGACACTTTCGCAATGTGACAATTTGATCTGTAGCTGTAAATTGCCAAAACCAATCCCAACTTGTGTGTGGTATACATTTTACATAATTAGAGAAAAATATATATATATTTCTATGCTTATGGTTCCCCTCTCTAAACCTACACGTACTTTTCTATCTCTCCAACTTATGTGCATTGGTATTTGCTTATATTTCCCTCTTATCACATCATATTTGTGGTTTTATGCATATTATCGTGATTGAAAATTCTTCTACATTGATTACATTCTGTACCTTGTCCTGTACGCCTGTACTTCTCTCTCATCCCATGTTTCCTGTCTGAACAATTCCTTCTCCTCTCTGTCTAAATTCGGAATCTGGAAACACCTTTCATCTCCTTGAGTTAACTTCTATCTCACTGTTGTGATGGAAGACTGGGGATATTGGAATAAGATCTGCTGCAAGATAATATTGAGAAGGTTTAATGGTGGTTTCTAAAAATTATGAAAGATATTGATAGGGTGAATAGGGTCTTCTCTTCACTCACTCCTGTAACTTTCCATACAAAGTTGTAACTTTATTTTGAATTGAATATTTATTTTTAACTTTCATAATAAATAAGACAAAAGAACACCCGCTTGTCTGTTGGATTTAGTGTAACTTTCTAACTTCCATCTCTCACTGGCTCCGGATGCATCCAATAGCCATTAAGTCTAGTCACCTTCATACTGGATGGTGCACATCCACATCAATTCTACAACTGGCAGGGGTGTGAACAAATTTTATTACAGACACAACATAAGTGTGACAAGTTTTATTTATAGATACAGCTTCCAATATCAATTTATACTTCAGAATTTACAACAGAAGTATAAAAATAAGGACAGAATGCATGATTTTAAAAGGAGGATTGCACGTCCCAGTCCAATTAGCCCCTAGTCTCTTAAGATTAAATTTCCTTTTGACTGTACAAACAAGATTAAAAATAAAGTTTATTGTTTGAACAGAATAACGGTCAGGGTTATGAAATTTGATCCCAAAGCACCAGCAACAAGCTTAGAGTAGCAGTTACTGCAAACTGAATTTAATTTATGCAGTCACTATAAATCAGTAGTACAGATGTTACGCCCTGCATAGCACAAACATTTCTATGGCTTCAAAGCAATGTGTCCTTTTATACATAATTAGTAACACCATGAGAGAAACTAGTATATTTTAAATCTACCTTTGTATGATTTTCAACAATGATAGATGCACTGTGGTTAGTTAGTGGAAGTTAATTAAGATCACCAGTATTCCCCTTTTTCAATAAGTGAATTATCTGTTTTGGTTTCAACATTTATAAACTCATCTGAATGTTAAGATTACCTTAGAAATCTGAACAGGCCCAGAACACACAGTCTTTTTCTTCTTTTGCTTTCTCTTTTTCTCCTTTTTCTCTCTCTAAAAGAATGCAAAATGTATCAAGATATTCAGTAACACTAGAAGGAATGTCTTCACTGGATTGAGTAGCAAACTGTTAGTAGTTTTGTTTCAAAATGTTTTACTTTGCATTTACAGTATTTTTTACAATATATTGAAATGAGAATAAATTTCATGTTTCCCAAGAGCACAGGAGAAATGCTCACCTTTTTGTGTTGTTTGTCTTTCTTCCTTTTCTTTATTTTTGAACGTTTCTGAGAGTCTGCCAAAACAACTACAGGATCAGCTTTGCACATGAAATGCCCAATAGAACCTTTTTCGACAAGATTTTCAGCATTTTCATAATACAAAAAGTTCCCCAAACAAACAAAATAAAATCCCACCCCCTCCCCCAACAGTAACCAACTCCTGAAAGTGCATGATAAACAAACCCAAATAATTGTAGAACCCCGCCCTCACCCTGAACTTTACCTTCTCTAGGGTCAAAACCTCCAGCAGGTCCTTCCGCCATGCCGAGGCACAGGGTGGAGAAGCTGACCCCTACCTCAATAAGACCCGTTCACGAGTGATCAGCGAGGTGAAAGCTACAACATCTGTCCCCACACCCGCCTGCAGCTCGGGCTGATCCAACACTTTGAATATGGCTTGTAGGGGGCCGGGCTCCACATCCATATAAAAGACCCCAGAGATTGTACTGAAAACCATTCCCCAAATCTTTTCCAGCTTTGGGCAGGCCCAAAACATAGGAACATGGTTTGCGGGGCCCCTCCCACATCGCTCACAGATATCCTCTACCTCCTCGAACAGCCGGCTCATCCTTGATTTTGTGAGGTGCACCCTGTACACTACCTTCAGCTGTATCAGACTCAACCCTCCGCAGGCATCACCCTCCGCAGCAGCATCTCACACCACAGTCCCTCTTTTAGTGCCACCCCCAGCTCTTCTTCCCACTTTGCCTTAATCCCCTCCATGAACACCCTGGGCGGGATGCTCCGCCCCGCCCCGCCGCGCTACATTTCTGCCTCACCACGCCGGCGGGATTCTCAGTTACACCTGCTGGTCAATGGGGTTTCCCATTGTAGTGCAGCCCCACACTGTCAGGAACCCCCGGCAAACGGGCACCGGCAAAACGGAGCATCCCGCCGGCAGAGAATCCCGCCCTCTATCTTCCTCCAAGATCCTCCCGTAGATCGCCTAGACGACCCCTCTCTCCAACCCCCCCCCACTGACGGCACCACCTTCAGCAATAAGGTAGCCAGTACCATCAGGAAGACCTTCCTTGCAAAGCCCCGCACCTGCATGAACCGGACTCTCTCCTTCCACGCCAACCCATACATCTCTCCCAGCTCCTCTAGGTTCACGCTTCGCCCCCTACTCCCCCCCCCCCCCCCCCCCCCCCCAAACCAGGAACAAATCCTTAATTTCCCTAACCCCCCGTCTCGTCCCATCCCCCAAACCTCACATCCATCCTCCAAGGCTCAAACCCATGATTCCCCCTACTTACGAATGCCTGCAATGCCAACGCCATACAAGAGCCTGCCTCCATCTTTACCCACAGAGCACCCCCCCCTCATTGCCCCAGCTACTCACCTTCTCCGCATTCGCTGCCCAATAATAATATAGCAAGTTTGGGCGGCCTAGCCCGCCTGCCGTCCCCTCTGCAATACCACCCTCCTTTGCCCAATAGGATTACCTTCATTTTTTTTAACATGCCATACTCAAGGAAAATTGAATCAAAAACATCAGCTCCCTATTTATTGCAAATGAATATTTGTCAATTTTAAAAAATTGTTTTCCCATATTTATTTTTCTCTCCCAACACAAAAAAACTACAAGAAAAACTCATCTGTAACATACCCATAAAACTTTATTGATAGAAAAATTGACGGAGAGAATACAATTCTGCACAGAACACTCATTCTGATCAAAAGAAGTATAGAATATTAATGTTACGTTTTATTGGCACTGGTAGCAAGCAAATAGCCAGCTAACATGTAGATAAATGGCGTGATGCTTTGCTAAATCATACTTGGAGATTCCCGACTACATTTTGCAGAACTCTCTCAGGATATGTGGGTAGAGCTCAAAATGTAATAGAGCATGCATGCCTTGTGAAAAAGGTAGGTCAGCGGCAGGCTCTCCTTTTCCGTGCCATTTTATGAAAGAGATAATCTACTATTGTGGTTCTCAAAACCTTTTCTTCAGACTAGGTTTAATGTTTCAAGCTTTTTTGCAATAAGTTCCAAAGTAAGTTCAATCGTTTCCATAGAGAATCCATAGAATCCCTAGACAGAGGCCAGTGTGCACTGACCCCTTGAAAAAAACGCCCGACTGAGGCCCACTCCCCGCCCTATCCCTGTAACCAAGTAACCCCACCTAACCTGCACATCCGTGGGAGGAAACCAGAGCACCCGGACGAAACCCACGCAGACACAGGGAGAATAGTGCAAATTCCACACAGTCAGCCGGAATCAAACCCAGCTCCCTGGCGTTGTGAGGCAGCAATGCTAACCACTGTGCCGCCCTTGTTTCCTCATCTATAATGACATTATTACAGATGTGCATGGTGCGTCTCCATTCCATCAGTTTGGTTTATCTTCCCCATCACTTTTCTCTCTTGCTCTCTGTGGTCCTTTACTTCTATCTCTCTTTTTCTTCTCCATTTATATTCCTTCTGTTGGCTGTAACAGTGTGCGTGTGTGTGGTCTTTTCCGGAGTAACTATTATTGTAACACTGGCGGAACCATCCGAAGTTAGTGATTTAAATCGCATTTTCAGATAGTTCCCAATGCAGCCCAGAGGAACTGCTGGGCAACTGATGTGCAAACCATTACCGTAAAGCTTTGAGAGGGATTCTCCAGTGCATCTAATGGTCACCTCCCAAATTTGGCGCTGGGTGTTCGGAAGTTACGGTCTAATAAATATCAATTAGATTATTGTCAAGTCCCTCTCTGCAACCCACTGGGACAGGATGTGCCCCATGATTTGAGAACTACTGGTCAATGAACAGTATTTTGAACTGCAATACAATACAGTAATGAAGCACTTCAACAAGTTCTGGATGTGTTACATTATATCACATAGGAAAAGGATTCCTACAATGCTCCGATGGAGAAATGATCACACATACGAGACCAAAATAGAACAGATGATATGCACCATCATAATTCAACTCTGATCATATCTCTGCTTTTGATATTAGCATAGGGAGCCCACCCAGAGCAAGTTTCAGCCAATCACAGTGCTTTAATCACTTACCTCTACTACTTGATCTGCTTCTACTTCTTGAGGATGATGACAACCCTGAAGACAATGAACTTGATGATGATGATGATGATGACGATGATGATGATGTCATGGAGGAGGACCTACTTCTGCTTCTTTTCCTTTCTCTTTTTGTTTTTCCTATAGAAAATAATATTTGCAACAGTGGGCAACAGTTAATCAACATGTAAAACAATTTTCTTTTCATATCATCATACTGCTGAAAGTTAGAAACTGAACCACTGACGTTCTCTTTCAGTGTTACTAAAGGTTTTATTTTAAAACTTTCAGAAATTCTTAACTGGTTACTAGAACAAACTATATGACCACCTACCCCCACCAACACCTGACTACCGGAGACCAATTAATTCAGGATATGCTGGGGTGTATGGTTCAATATCACACCACATACAGAGTAGAGCTGCCCATTAGGTCATCAGCTCACCAATCCAAGTTGATTGAAGTAAATGTTTTGCAGTGTCATTATTGCGGAAGTAACTCACATTTATATAGTCCTTTTAATGTACTGAAACTTCCCAAGGTGCTTCACAGGAATGTTATCAAGCACGTGAGCCACCTCGCGAGATATTCAGGCAGGTGGCCAAAAGTTTGGTTCAAAAAGGTAATTTTGAAAGAGCACCTTGAAAAGAGAGAGGGGGGGGGGTAGAGGCTTCCATACTTGTCTTTACCACACCTTCTAATTTTTAGTGGTACTACTGCTTTTCCAAGTTTCTTCTCCCAACTATATTTCTCCAGGTCGTGTCGCAAATAGGTTTTTCTGCAGTTTATTTAAATTTACAATTACGGCTCATATTTTGCAATTAGTGATGAAGCTGCCCTCTAAGAAAACTTCCCACGAAGATCTAATAACCTCTGTAGCACGTGTTTCCCACTATTTGCGATATTTGTTTGAATCTGGTGCCAAGGCATGGGAGTACCTAGATGTCAAGCAACATCAAGATGGGTTAGCAGTCAATCATTTAATTAAATTTTACTGAGAGTGAATTAAGTAATTGACACATACACAGGGGATTAAAGTAGAAGCTGAAATATTTTAAAAAACTGAGAATTTTAGAAATGTGAAAATTGTAGTTTGAACAGAGTAGGCTGATAATCCACAAATATATGTAGTTTTTCAGGGCGTAGGATGCTTTTCAACAGCAATTATGAACATAGTATACCATTAAACCAAAGTATTCAACAAGATGCAACTTTTTCTAGGTGTTATGAAGCCACGCTTTACATCAGTGCTCTCCAACCTTTTAAAGCACAAGATCACTTTTAGAATCCCGACAGTGCAATGGCTGCCATTCAACCCATCGAGTCTGCACTGACCCTCCGAAAGAGCACCCAACCTAGGACCACTCTCCTGCCCCAACCCATAACCCCACCTAACCTGCACATCTTTGGACACTAAGGGGCAATTTAGCGTGGCCAATCCACCTAACCTGCACATCTTTGTACACTAAGGGGCAATTTAGCATGGCCAATCCACCTATGGCAGTGCCCCTAACAGGAGCGGCCCTTTTTTGCTTTGTCCCGAAGTTTGTTTCCTTTCTTCTATTTTGTTGGTGGACCTCAAAAGAGTGGTCAATCCACCTAACTAGCACATCTTTGGTCATCTTTGCAGCACAATATTTACTCTTAAAAATTTGACTTTACTAAAACCTCCAAAACGTAACACTCACCTATTCTTAGTGTGACACCTGTGCTTGCACACATAGTGCTGTAAAGTCTGGGTCTTAGTTTGAGATGGCCAGTCTCATACAGTCCATCAGATGGGCATCTATGAGACGAGTGCAATACTTGGTCTTTGCCGAATTGCATAAATTCTGTATGCATGGTCTTGTGATGCCATTCCAAATGACCTCTTTTACTCAAGGCTACACGCTGTTGACAAATGGTCTTGCCTTTGACATTCGTAAAATTAAATTAGTTTCCCATTTCTGGTGGAAATGGTAGGTTTTTTGCCCTCTTGGAAGTCCCTGGTTCCTCGTTCATCAATTTGTCTTCAACCAACTTATTCCACGTTTTGGCACCTACAAGAATCTCGTTGCCAGAGTCTCCCGTATTTTTGATGTTGTTCAGCAGGCAATGAGCAGATTCATTCATCATTAAGAGAAATCCTGAGCCAGGAGATTTTTGGTGTGGTTCTGCAGGCAATGAGCAAATTCACTCATCATTACAAGAATCCAGAGTCTAGCGCAATTTGGCTTGGGTCGGCAGGCAATGACAATCGACTGTTTCAGACCCCAGGATCAACCTGTCGTTCATGATTGGCTATTTGGAGACCACTGCTTTACATGAAAAATTACTATGTGGGGGGGGAAATCAAGTGACGTGAGCGTCTGTACTTTCACGGGCTCTGGCTCGGTCATCTTTTAATGCTTTATTTTATTCTAATGCACATTTCATAAATGCCTTTTTTGGGGGGGGATCTATGTCTTGCACAACGTCCATGGTTTATCCTGATTGGAGTTTTTGAGCAGAGTTTAAAGCGTAGAAAATCCTTGTCTGACCGGGCGGTCAGAGTTGGCTAGGGTCGGGCCTAGCTTAGAATCCCTACAGTGCAGGAGGCCATTCGGCACATTGAGTCTGAACCAACTCCCCGAAAAGACACTCGACCTTGGCCCACTCCTCCATCCTATCCCGTTAACCCCACCTAACCTACAGATGCCTGGAAATTAAGGGGCAATTGTATCATGGCCAATCCACCTAACCAACACATCTTTGGACTGTGGGAGAAAACTGGAGCACCCAGAGGAAACCCATGCAGATGGGGAGGAAGTACAAACTCCACAGTCACCCAAGGGCAGAATTGAACCTGGGTCCCTGGTGCTGTGAAGCAGCAGTGCTAACCACTGTGCCGAGTTGGAGTGGCGCTGTTGCTGGTGAACTGACCTTCATTCCTGCGGTGCTGTGTGCATCGAGTTGATGCCCACCATTGAGAATATTGTTCTAGTTGTGGATCTCGGCTCCATGGTGCAGGTCCTTGGAGGTCCACTTTAAGGGACTGAGAGGTATGTTTGGGAGAATGGTGGTGCAGGAGAGAATTCTTGTATTCGTGAGAGCACTTTCCCTGGTAAGGGCACACCTTTGATTAGTTGAGATCCTGCTGCATGGTGTGTCTTTCCGGACGGGTTTTTCAGGTAGGATCTGGGCAA
This sequence comes from Scyliorhinus torazame, assembly GCF_047496885.1. Lineage (NCBI taxonomy): Eukaryota > Metazoa > Chordata > Chondrichthyes > Carcharhiniformes > Scyliorhinidae > Scyliorhinus > Scyliorhinus torazame. Next base: position 327,714,204 of record NC_092707.1, on the reverse strand, counting down.
GGAGTGTCGTGACCCCGGTCCCTGGCGAGAAGTTGGAGCTCCCAACTGGGTTTTTTTAATTGGTTGCCAATCTTTAGTAACTGGGCGAATCAGATTCGACGGAGCACAGTGTATTAAGTCTTCAGGATCTGGGGTCGGTTGGACCCCCACGATCACTGTCCCTATATTATCCTGTTATCAATGCTCGTCGTAAGGATTTGGAGGTGGCTGATCACGTTGAGGCATCTTTCTCCCAGCCGGAGTCAACATTGTAGATCGCTTGGGCGTCGCGTGGTGGCATGGTGGAAGTGAAGGTGCTTCATTCGTTGGCATCCTCGAGAGATCCTGAGGAGATGTCGATGATTCTGTTATGGCTTTGGCATCTTCGAGCAACATAGATGGTGTTATTATCCTGCAGTTCTTCAATTATCCTGCAGTTCTTCAATAATCCTGGATGATATTCCTTTTTGAATGTGTAATCAACTGCAGTTATGGAAAGGGAGTGTCTTTTGGACACCCCTTGCCTCGCTTATAATGAAGGTGAGTGAAGCCATGGCAGGGTGATGGATTGTTTACTGGTGTGAAGTTGGGTGGTAGGGCGAGTTAGGTCCTCACTGAGATTGAGGGTAGCCTCCCCGTTAGAGCTAACTGCACCAGCTCTTTATTTTCTTTTTTGTTATTATGAATTTAAATATTCATGCTCGTCTCCTTCAACGGACCGGGCAGATTATGTATCCTGGGAGGGCTGGGTTCCTTCTGACCTTTCCTTGAGGTTGGAGTGCTTTTTGGGGGATTTTGTTTCTTGAGAGCTATTAGAATAGGAAGAATTGAGTGGCGGCGCAAGCCAAGGTGGGTTTGGTCAATCCTTGACTGCTCTGTTGAAGAGAGAGACTGTTTGCCAGGTGTCTACATTGTTGGAGCCCTTCCCTTCATTTCATTTCATTTTGTATGGGTAGGTTTGAGGGGGAGTCAGGCACCCTTCTCTAAGTGGTCTTACATGGTGGCCCCGAAGTATCCTCCTCATTGTGATTGCAATTTCCATGTAGAAGCAATATTTGTGTCTTTGTTGATGCAGGGCTGTAGTTTCCCTGAATACTACTGATGGCAGTGCTGGGAGGTGGCTAATATTCCGAGGTGTGACGAATGTTGGAAGTTTTAATATAGATTGTATTATATATACATATATATATATATCTCTGTTGTGGTAATATTTTTTTAAAATTGTGCTTTTACACACAGGCAGACTGTGTCTGCAAAAGGTGAAATTAGGATGTTGTAAAGGTGAGATTTTCATTCGTTCCAACCATCTATGTGTTTACAAAGAGAGGCCTAATGGACTTTCGTTTATAGAAAGAAGATTCCCTGGAGATTGGATAATTTGAGTCATTGTGTTTAGACTTAGCTAAGCAGGTCAGGATATCCGAATGGGATAAAGATGATGTAATTAATGGGAGAAGCCAGGTCTGTAGCAGGCAGCTTAGCTTTTAGTATTGCGAGGAGTTTTAAGTTGAGCAGCAGCTTTTGCCAAAATCTGTAAGGTTAAGCAGTAGTCGGACACAGACAGAAGGATTTACAGGGTGTTTCCTGAAGGATCTTTCTCGCTCTTCAAGCAGGATTTCCAAGAAATGTCTATACACATGTACAGCAAGTAACCCTGTGTTTGCTAACTTGACTTATAAGTGGCTTTTGACCGGTGATGCGTTTTGCTTAATTGGAGATATAGAAGGGACAAATTAGTTCAAAGAACATAAGAACTAGGAGCAGGAGTAGGCCATCTGGCCCCTCGAGCCTGCTCCATCATTCAATGAGATCATGGCTGATCTTTTGTGGACTCAGCTCCACTTTCCGGCCCAAACACCATAACCCTTAATCCCTTTATTCTTCAAAAAACTATCTATCTTTATCTTAAAAACATTTAATGAAGGAGCCTCTACTACTTCACTGGGCAAGGAATTCCATAGATTCACAACCCTTTGGGTGAAGAAGTTCCTCCTAAACTCAGTCCTAAATCTACTTCCCCTTATTTTGAGGCTATGCCCCCTAGTTTTGCTTTCACCCGCCAGTGGAAACAACCTGCCCGCATCTATCCTATCTATTCCCTTCATAATCTTATGTTTCTATAAGATCCCCCCTCATCCTTCTAAATTCCAACGAGTACAGTCCCAGTCTACTCAACCTCTCCTCGTAATCCAACCCCTTCAGCTCTGGGATTAACCTAGTGAATCTCCTCTGCACACCCTCCAGTGCCAGTACATCCTTTCTCAAGTAAGGAGACCAAAACTGAACACAATACTCCAGGTGTGGCGTCACTCACACCTTATACAATTGCAGCATAACCTCCCTAGTCTTAAACTCCATCCCTCTAGCAATGAAGGACAAAATTCCATTTGCCTTCTTAATCACCTGTTGCGCCTGAAAAGGGTTTCCTTTTATTTTAACACTGTCCAATTCTGGTCACCGCACTACCAGGACGTGGCGGCTTTGGAGAGTACAGAAAAGGTGTACCAGGCTGTTGCCTGGTATGGAAGGTATTAGCTATGAGGAAAGATTGAATAAACTGGGATTGTTCACCCTGGCGAGACGAAAGCTGAGGGGTGACCTGATAGAAGTTTATAAAATTATTAGAGGTACAGATAGCGTGAACAGTTGGAGGCTTTTTCCCAGGGCTGAAATGACAATTAAAAGGGGGCACAAGTTCAAGGTGAGGGTGGAATGGTTCAATGGAGTTATGCGGGGGAAGATTTTTTTTACACAGAGGGTGGTGATGGCCTGGAATGCACTGCCAAGTGGGGTGGTTGAGGCAGATACGTTAGTGACCTTTAAGACTTATCTGAATAGGCACATGAACAGGTGGGGTATACAGGCGGTCTAGATAGGACACGTGAGCGGCGCAGGCTTGGAGGGCCGAAGGGCCTGTTCCTGTGCTGTATTGTTCTTTGTTCATCTTAAATATTCACTCCCTCCAGCACAGATCTAATGCAGTGGTCCAATTTTCCAAGGCTCTGTTCTTTATTGTGTAATAACTGAGAGAACTGGAAAGATCCACAGATGCCTGGTCTGCTGAGTATTTCTCGGGTTTTCTTATTGTAACTTTAGATTTTCAGCATTTGCTTCTGAAAACAGTATAGCTTTTTCAAAAAAGCTGTCAGTTTCCTGGGTTTACAAACTAAGTTCCAGAATAAAGTCAATCGCTGGTAACTTTGTGTTGACCGCTTCTATTTGAGAACTAGCAGATGTTTTGGTTTGGAGAAAATTGAGCCACCAATGACTGCAGACCATATTTGGATAGGGATTATGGGGGAAAACATGGCCCTCAGCTGCTCCCTTCCCAGCCTCTCCCCTAATTAGTCCCACACTTCTCCAAGGCGTGACACATCCTCTACCTCCTCACCTTCCCATTGCCCTCCCTACAACATACCAACAGCTCTTGTAAGACACGAGGGAGAAGCTGGCCAGAGTGGATTGGAAAAAGAGCCTAGCAGGGAAGACAGTGAAACAGCTATGGCAGGGGTTTTGGGGGTTATTCGGGAAGCACAACAGAAATTCATCCTAAGGAGGAGGAAACATGCTAAGGGGGGGGACAAGGCATCCATGGCTGACGAGGGAAATCAAGGGCAGCATAAAAGGAAAAGCATACAAAGTGGCGAGGATTAGTGGGAAGCCAGAGGATTGGGACACCTTTAAAAGCGAGCAGAAGACAACTAAAAAAACAATAAGGGGGAGAAGATGAATTATCAGTGCAAACTAGCTAGTAATATAAAAGGATGATAAGAAGAGTTTTTTTCAATATATAAAAGGTAAGAGAGAGGCAAAAATAAACATTGGACCACTGGAAAATGTGGTTGGAGAAGTAATAATAGGAAACAAAGGAATGGCAGAGGAACTGAACAGTTACTTTGCATCAGTCTTCATGGTGGAAGACACCAGTGGGATGCCAGAGCTCCAGGAGAATCAGGGGGCAGGGGTAAGTGCAGTGGCCATCACTAAGAAGGTTCTTGGAAAACTGAAAGGTCTGAAGGTGGATAAATAACCTGGAACGGATGGATTACACCCCAGGGTTCGAAAAGAGATAGCTCAGGAGATTGTGGAGGCATTAGTGGTGATCTTTCAGGAATCACTGGAGGCAGGAAGGGTCCCAGAGGACTGGAAAGTGGCTAATGTAACACCGCTGTTTAAGAAGGGAGGGGGGGCAGAAGGCAGGAAATTATAGGCCAGTTAGCCTGACTTTGGTCATTGGTAAGATTTTATAAGTCCATTATTAAAGATGAAGTGCATGATAAAATAGGACTGAGTCAGCACGGCTTTGTCAAGGGGACTCGCAGAAGGCAGAGAATGGGGGAAAAGGGATCTTTTTCAGCATGGCAGCCGGTGACTAGTGGTGTGCCTCAGGTGTCTGTGCTGAGGCCGCAACTTTTCACACTATACATTAATGATCTGGAAGAGGGAACTGAAGGCAATGTTGCTAAGTTTACAGATGATACAAAGATCTGTAGAGGAACAGGTAGTATTGAGGAAGCAGGTGGGCTTCAGAAGAACTTGGACAGGCTAACAGAGTAGGCAAAGAAGTGGTAGATGGAATACAATGCAGACAAGTGCAAGGCTATGCACTTTGGAAGGAGAAATGGAGGCATAGATTATTTTCCAAATGGGGAAACGCTTAGGAAATCAGAAGCACAAAGGGTCTTTCTTGGGAGTCCTTGTTCAGGATTCTCTTCCGGTTAACGTGCAGGTTCAGTCGGCAGTTAGGAAGGCAAATGCAATATTAGCATTCATGTCAAGAGGGCTAGACTACAAGGCCAGGGATGCACCTCGGAGGTATATAAGGCTCTGGTCATACCCCATTTGGATATTATGAGCAGTTTTGGGCCCGTATCCAAGGGAGGATGTGCTGGCCTTGGAAAAGGTCCAGAGGAGGTTCACAAGAATGATCCTTGGAATGAAGAGCTTGTCATATGAGGAACGGTTGAGGACTCTGGGTCTGTATTCGTTGGAGTTTAGAAGGATGAGGGGGAATCTTATTGAAATTTACAGGATACTAAAGAGGTTTGGATAGAGTGGACATGGAGAGGATGTTTCCACTTGTAGGAAGAACCTGAAGCAGAGGATAGAATCTCAGACTAAAGGGACGATCCTTTAAAACAGAGATGAGGAGGAATTTCTTCAGCCAGAAGGTGGTGAATCTGTGGAACTCTTTGCCGCAGAAGGCTGTGGACGCCAAATCATTTAGTGTCTTTAAGACAGAGATAGATAGGTTCTTGATTAATAAGGGGATCAGTGGTTATGGGGAGAAGGTAGGAGAATGGGGATGAGAAAAATATTAGCCATGATTGAATGGCGGAGCAGACCCGATGGGCCGGGTGGCCTAATTCTGCTCCTATGTCTCTCCTTTCCACTTAACTCTATAATCTTTTTATCCTGGATCCACTATCACATACTTCACCTTTATCCACTCCCCCACAATGGGTGGCAATATCCTCAATCAGTTTCCCATCTGACTGATTATTTTACCTGGCTTTATTTGTTTTCTAAATTAAAATCATTCATAATAAAAACTCAAATTCATAAGCGAACAAGAAACATGTCTGCCGTCCATATCAATTTGTTTCCCTATCTCTCGCCAGCCATCATCCCCATTTCACACACATATCTGCAATTAGATTAACTTGCGGACTGATTAGGCATGAAGGGCAACTGGAGACATATAGACCCAGGAGTGGCACAGATCTGCAGGCCACACCTGGAAGCGAAAGACAAGTAAGAAAGGTTCCTCCCACCAAAATCCTTCAAAGTTTCAATGGCCAACTGGGGGGTGGTCATTCACAATATGATTTTTTTTTCTGAATGGTTTTAGCAATTCCAATGTTCTTTATGCAATTATTATTTGAGACAAATGGCAGGTAACATTATGAAATCAACCATTACCTTGGTCTCTTTTTTTCTGCTCCTCTGAAGATGTGCTGGGGTTCTTACTTTTCTTTCTGTCACTGTCCACTCGGCCCTCCATAGCTAAAAAGAATCACACATTTTTCACGAAGAAAAAAAAATCCTAATTTAGCTCAAAATAACAGCAAATCCTCTTTAAAGCAATGGTACAATTCTCCAGCAATGGGCCACTAAGCAGCGCCCCGAGACGAATTTAAATGTTTAAACAAGAGCCTGAATCGATCGCCTCTGCAGGGTGAAAGGATCTTTGAAGGGCTTTGCTTAGTATTTTTGACAGTACGACGATGATTATTTCTTCTGGCTCCCACTACAAAGGCCGGCTTTTATTATAACGCGGGTTTGGAAGGGCTGCTCTCGCTATTGTGGCAGGGGGGGTGGCTGAAGATTGGGGAGAGCCCGCGGCTGTTCCACCAGAGGTGCTCCGGGAGGGTTGTAACCAAGCCGGCGCCGTGCAATGGGAAAGGACGCGGATCTGGAATGTAGGCCGAGGCCTGGGCCCCGGGGCCGGCACCTTCCAAATGGGGAACCAGCTGCCAGTCTCCCCCGCTCTTCGCACCGGGAGATCCGGGCGGGCGGATGAGGCCTTTCCAACAGCGCGGGGGGGGGGGGGGGGGGGGGGGCGCGGGACATCCGAGCTCGCCAACAGCCCGGGCTCGCTGCAGCCGCTTCCTGTTGCCCTACCGGCGGAGGGGGAGCGGGCTGCCAGCCGGATCAGCCGCAGCAGCGGCGGTTAAACGGAAAGTCAATAACATTGCCGTCGTACTCCACCTTAAGTGGAAAGAGCTCGGCGCAGCTGCCCTTTGCCCTCAGAACCAAACCGGCTGCTCGTGTTTGCATTTGGATCCGGCAGCGAATGACTGGATTTTGCTTCTCAGGTTGTTAAAATATGAATGCACCTTCGGGAAGTTAAAAAAAAATTAATGTGAGGGGCACTTGTATTTATTCTCAGAAGAGAATTAAATACTTCCAAGCGCCTTTCATAATCACAGGAGTGCAAAAGCGGATAAAATACTTTTTGCACCGCAGCCACTGTTGTGATGGAGAAAACCTGTGGTGATTGTCCGTTTGTGATAAACACCACTGGTCACACACTATGTGTATTACGGTACTGCCACTATACTACAGTTAACACAGTAAATCACAGCCTGCTGGCTCCGCCCAGCAGGCGGCGTATAAAAGTGTATGCTCTCCTGCGCTGCTACCATTCTGGTTCCAGCTGCCGGAGGCGCAACATCTAGTGCAATAAAGCCTCAATAGTTTCACCATTTCGTCTCGTGGTCATTGATGGTACATCACCCTTTAAGGGCATCACAGCAAAAAAAGGGTCGCCAGGCTTGGGGGAGCAATTGGGAGTCAAGAGTGGGTAATCACCCCAGGGGGTGGAGTCCTCTCTTGGGCAGAAGGCACAATGGTGGCCACGGTGCGGCTGTACTGTTTTTTTCTTATTAATAAATACCCTTTGTGTTTCTAATGAAGTCTGTGAAATTGCATCTGACGACGAGGATTACATTATGATGACACTGCCTCCGGCCTGACACCTGTGAGTAAACTGTTTTACTTGAAGTCTGAAGAAAAAGGTACTCACCTGAATGCCTCTCTTTGGGCATATAGACCCATTTGAGATATTTCCAGACGGAGGGACAGACGCAGAACAGATCTGAATTGGCGGGGTACTGTCAAAAGTTTAGAAACATATAGAAAAAAATCAAGAGAAAATAACCCCGAGAAGCAAAAGCTGTGACTTTAACTTTTAAAAGAATGGAACTTTAGTTAAAAAGAAACAGTGTTGCTGCAAAGCTTTTGTTCCAAGGATGAAGAGAGCATGAAAAGCAGTGTTTTTAATTTTCCAAAATGCCCAAGCAACTGCAGCGAGATTTCCCGAGTGTGGGAAAATAAAAAGGCTGAAACTGAAAGCTCGGAGCAGAGCCTGCGGGCGTTGTATGGCAGCAATCCCTGTACCGATGGACTTCAAGCAAGCAGAGAAACTGTTTAAATAAAATTAGCAAATTTAAAAATAGCAGCCCCTTGGACCACGAGAGCACTGGGTCTCTGAGTAAAATGGACAAAAAACTGGCACAACAAAAAGAAGAAAAACCCCAGACTCTCCAACAGCCAGAAGAGGAAAAAAAATCTCGAGAGATGACTAAAAGGGCTTTCCTTTAGGAAAAATTAAGTTTTAAAATTTCAAAAAGGAGCAGCCAGGTTCACGCCTAAACTTCAAAAGCGTGGGAATAATAGAAGAAAGCCGGAAGCTGCTGACAGCTCAGTGGAAAAAAGATCACAGTTTTAAAGTGGCACTTAGCACTTACAGTGGCAACCAAGACAGAACAAATGGCTATGAACAGGAAAATTGGAGGACAACTCTCCATATATAGAGGGCAACTCTCAAAAAGTGGTTCATAAGCAATAAAAACCTCAACAGAAGACCTCTTGAGGAGGCAACGAACACCACAAAGAGGCAGCAACACTGACCTCCGATAAAAGACCCCAGAAAGAGGGCAAAAGAAGACTCCACTAGGAAGCAATATAAGTCCCAGAAGGATGGCAACAAAAGACACTAAATGACCAAATGAAGGACAACGAGAGAAATTGCCGAATAGAAACGAGTCAACTCTTCGTCCGAGAAAGACCTGACCAACATTGAATCCAAAAGGGTTTGGTTCAAGTTCAGACAAGTAGAAATGAAGGTTCCATTTTTGAAATGTGTATTTCCAGTAAGAGCATGATGGATTCTCCTCGGAAGAAATGCAGAAAGAAAAGACTTCGAAAGAATCTAGTTATTTAACATAAAGACGAACCAGCAAAAAGAAAAACGCCAACGCAGGCATTAAAACAACAAAAGAAGTTGCAACAATTTACAAAATTAAGTTAAGAAGGAGATAAGACAACCTAGAATAAGCTTAGCTCCATGAAAAAACGAGAAAATAAAAACAAGCCCAGTGAAGAATTGAATTTGGAGAATAACTTGAAGAAGGGAAGCTTGACAATGAGAAATTAACTGAAGAGTCAAAAAAACATTGAAATTGACAGCAGAATCAGCAAGTCTGACAGAGAAAGAAACTGAGATTACATGCCAGAACAAGATTGCTGAAATGGTCCAGTGAATGGGATAAGGACCAGAACCAATATGTTAAAATGGTCAAGAGAAGAAATTTTATCACACGACCCAAGTACCAGAAACGAGTGCTATGACCATTCCGTCACACGTGACAGACCGAGATTGTGAAGAAACTGGCAAGACTATATTTGGAATTGTACATACAGCGTTAAAGCCTATCAATAGTGGGGGTGGCACAGTGGTTAGCACTGTTGCATACCAGCGCCGGGGACCCGGGTTCGATTCCGACCTTGGGTGATTGGGTGGAGTTTGCACGTTCTCCCCGTGTCGTTGTGGGTTTCGTCCGGGAGCTCCAGTTTCCTCCCACAGTTCAAAGATGTGCAGGTTAGGTGGATTGGCTTTGCTAAATTGCCCCTTTGTGTCCAAAGGTTTTGTGGGGATAGGGCAGGGATTTAGGCCGAGGTAGGGTGCTCTTTCAGAACGTCGGTGCCGATTCAATGGGCTGAATGGCCACCTTCTGCACTGTAGGGATTCTATGATTACAAGTTATCAATGAGCCAGCACTATTGCAACAATAAATAACCCATATTAAGTACATAGTATGACCGTGTCAAAATATTAAATTTCAGTAGTGGATCAAGTTAGATCTCCAGAATATTTGTCTGGAAGACTGAATCCCTGACATGGAGGGAATGATAGTTCTTAAACACGTGGACCACTTGAGTAGAGAGATGCTCCAGCAGTCAGTATTGCCATCAAAAAATGTTGGATTGGATTGGATTTGTTTATTGTCACCGAGGAAAAGTATTTGCGTACAGTACAGACAGATCATTCCGTACATGAAAAGAAAATACAAAGGGCAACATAAAATACGCAATGTAAATACATAGACACAGGCATCAGGTGAAACATACAGGAGTGCAGTACTACTGTTGCTAACTTTTAGTTGGCTCTTAATTCGTAATTTGCTCTGTTTGTTTAACCTTTGCTCTAGAGTCACCAGGTATCTTTATGATACCGCCACGAGGTTCAAGTTCAAGTACTGATCAATAACTCAACACACCAATTAGTAAGATTCAAATCAAAACACATTTATTATATACAGTAAGTCACTACTTATGCATATAACTCTACTTTCTAGACTATTTCTATCACTAAAAGGCCTATACTTAGCTTTGGAATTGGCCCACCAGGTCAGGGGAACAAATGGCCTTTCATTCAGGTCCTGAATCTGCAGGATTCAAAAGCTGGTATGGACTTGTAGCTAGGAGCGTCTATCTCGTAGCGAGCATTGCCTGGAGACTTACTTGGTTGGTGCAGCAGCTGGGCAGTTCACTCTCAGGGGTTGATTCGCGTTGTTGAGTGACCCTGCCAAGAAGACCGATTTGAACTTGGGGGCTTTACTTTATAGTCCCCAGGAGCTTTCTGCCCTTCGGGGCGGACCCCGTACCTGGTTCCAAGTGATTGGACTGCGTCCCGATCACCTGGATCGATTTCTCCAATACTGGAGTTGTTGTTCCCTGATCACTGGGCGGTCCCTAAATGTCCGTTGGCCTTCCTTTGTCTTGGCTCCTGCTGGCACCGACAAGTCTGGCTTGGCTTTATTCACCTTGAGTGTTGCAATTGTGCCTTGGAATTGCTCATTACTATGCAGATGGCTGCTGGTTTCAGTGCTGTCTAGTTTTTGCAAGTTTAAATACACATGATTTCTGCACTTGCTCAATTTTGCCTGTGTTGGCTGAATTTCCCTTCAGTCTTTGCGGTTCTCCATTTTAAGTCGGGAAGTGGCCAACCCAGGTGGCTAAACTCCCTCTTTGTGATCCCTCACGCGAAGCGTGAAGGATCACATAACTGCGTTATCTTCTCTTCCTGACCCAGCGAGCACTCTTCCGTGGCCTCTACACGAACTGTAACTATGCAATGAAAATTTTTAACTAACAGTCTAAGTGGCGCTATGTCAAAACAGGGACATGCATTACAACATTTTAAAAAAACGGTACCTCTAACTATCTCTCATAAACCACACTCATTCAAACATTCAGTCATATTAACTTCCTAAACAATACAAAACAAAAACAGCATTGACATTTTTCCTGGCTTGGCAGTCATGTACAGGGGTGTACAATATTTCCATTTCTTTAATTACAAAAGATGTAACACAAATGGTCTTTATTGTAGATCAAGGGGTTTGGGGGCCTGGTGAAAACCGAAAATAGGGGATCTCATTCTGTATACCGGGGTGCTAGCACGGTAGGCTCTCCTTCGCCATTTCCTCATGCGGATAGTCTGCACGATACTGCAGAGTATCGCCAACACTAATAGGGATTTGACTACGTAGGAAAGGGAGTACCATGTAATGAGCTTATCACACCATGATGGTGTGGCGTTGCCTGTTACTGGGCTCTGGGTGCTATGGGGAAGTGAATCATTAACGGCCGGGGGGGGGGGGGGGGGGGTTGGGGTCAGGGGGTTCGCGTTCACGCGCAACCGAATACACATTATAATGGTGGTGATCAACACGGAGGATGTACTCATTGTTCTTCTTCTTTCTCTTATCTTCTTTTCTTTCCTTGGGGCTTCTGGAGTTCTGTGGGATCAAGCATAGTTTCTGTTACTATCTTGGTTAATATCTTGTCTGTTAGTATGTCTGTCCTTTAGTGCCATTTCCCCTTTACAATTTGTCACCATGTGTGACTCCCTCATTTTTTTTTTAAGCCGAATATTCAGGACAAGACACACTTAAAAAATACTGAAACAGTGCGAGCCGTCTCTCAGGATGTGCGATATACCACCCAAATGTTTGAGGATGTAAATAGCATAAGGATGGCAACCTAAGGGTTGCCGGAAAACACAACAAAACTTTTATTTGAACCAAGAGTGCCGAAATGAGGTGCATATGGCCTCGACGGGTAAGAATTGGATGGACTGACTTCCGGTTGCGGTGAGGATGAGCTAGCCGCACGTTTCGGCGGCTCCAGCTCCGACGGACCTTCGGGCTCTTTTAAGAGCCCCAACAGGAATTTTTTCGGCCGAGCAACCCGGTGTGGGGTGTGTGGGAAGGGAGTCCCCCCCGAACGACGGAGGAAAAAACCGGCGGCGGCGGCTGCATCCCGAAGAATCTTCAACTATAAGGTCAGAGGGAAAGGAGAACAAAATGGCGGCGGAGAAATCGCAGGCGGCATGGGGGCCTGAGCAGGCCGAGGTCGTGAGACGGTGCGTGGACCTGTTGAAGAAAGAGGTACTGACCCCGATGCTACAGGCAATTGAGGGGCTGAAGGAGACTTTAAAGACCCAGGAGACTGAGCTCCGCGTGGTGGAGCAGAAGGTGTCAGGTATTGAGGATGAGGTCCTGGGCCTGGCGGTTCAGACTCAGACGCATGAGGCACTTCATAAAAAGTGTGCGGAAAGGATCGAGGCCCTTGAAAATGGAGCGCGAAGAAAGAACCTTAGGATACTAGGTCTCCCTGAGGGTGTGGAAGGAGTGGACTGTGGCGCGTACGCAAATAAGATGCTGAGCTCACTGATGGGTGCTGAGGCCCCTGCGGGCCCCATGGAGGTGGAGTGGGCAGGTCGGATCCCGGCGAGAAGGCCAAAAGCGGGAGAACCACCGAGGGCGATAATCGTGCGATTCTACCGCCTCAAGGACAGAGAAGTGGTCCTGAGATGGGCTAAAAAGGTGCGGAGTAGCAGATGGGAGAATGCGGTGGTACGGATATACCAGGACTGGAGTGCGGAGGTGGCGAGAAGGAGGGTGAGCTTCAACCGAGCCAAAGAGGTTTTGCACAAAACGAAGGTGAAGTTTGGGATGCTGCAGCCGGCAAGACTATGGGTCACGTATCAGGAGAGACACTATTACTTCGAGACGGCGGAGGAAGCATGGACCTTTATTAAAGAAGAGAAACTGGACCGGAACTGAGGGACTGATGCTGCAGGGAATTGTTATTGTTATTGTTCTTGTTAATGTTATGGTGAAAGTTAATCGAGAAGTAAACAGGGAAGGGGGGGACACTGGGGAAATGTGGGCGCCGGTGAGGGGGGAAAGACGGGACATAGTGGGAGAATGGGGAAGGGGAGGGGGAGGGGAAAGGGAGCTGCGCCATAAGAGGCGGGTCAGGTAAAGGGATGTTCCCGCGCCAGAAAGAATAAGGCGGGAAAACAGGCGCAAGGGAGATCCCTCACATCGGGGGGGTCGAGGAGTGAGCAGGAGTAGCCGGAGTCAGTTGAAGTCAGCTGACTTACGGAAGTGATATGGGGGGAGCAATCAAGCTAGATAGGGATCTGGCGGGGGGACAACTGGATTGCTGCTGCGGAATTCCAAAAGGGAATGACTAAAGAGTGGGTGGTCGGGGACGGTGTGCGACGCTGGGGGAGCGAGTGGGAGCGCGGAGGCGGGATATGGGACTGGCCTAGAGAAGGTAATGGCTAGTCGACACGGGAGGGGGGCAGGTAGCTCCCTAGTGAGGCTGATCACGTGGAACGTGAGAGGCCTGAATGGACCGATAAAAAGGGCCCGAGCGCTCGCGCATTTGAAAGGACTAAGGGCAGACGTGGCTATGCTCCAAGAGACGCACCTAAAGGTGGCAGACCAAGTTAGGCTAAAGAAAGGATGGGTGGGACAGGTGTTCCACTCAGGACTGGACGCAAAGAACAGAGGGGTGGCCATTTTGGTGGGGAAACGGGTAGCATTTGAAGCAAAGAACATCGTAGCAGATAGCGGAGGTAGATATGTAATGGTGAGTGGTAGGCTGGAGGGAATGGAGGTCGTGTTGGTTAATGTGTATGCCCCAAATTGGGACGATGCGGGATTCATGAGACGGATGCTGGGGCGTATACCGGACCTGGAGGCAGGAAATTTGATTTTAGGAGGGGACTTCAATACAGTGCTGGACCCGGGGCTAGATAGATCCAGCTCAAGGACCGGAAGAAGGCCGGCAGCGGCCAAGGTACTTAAGGAGTTTATGGACCAAATGGGGGGAGTGGATCCATGGCGATTTCTTAGACCTAGGGCTAGGGAGTATTCCTTCTTCTCCCATGTCCATAAAGTGTACTCCCGGATAGATTTTTTTGTTTTAGGAAGGTCGTTGATCTCTAGGGTGGAAGAAGCTGAATACTCAGCCATAGCGGTTTCGGATCATGCCCCACATTGGGTGGACCTGGAAGTAGGAGAGGACAGGGAGCAGAGAACACTCTGGCGATTAGATGTGGGACTGATGGCGGATGAGGGAGTGTGTGCAAGAGTGAGGGGGTGTATTGAGAGATACCTGGAGGTCAATGACAACGGCGAGGTCCCTGTGGGAGTGGTCTGGGAAGCACTAAAAGCGGTGGTCAGAGGAGAGCTGATCTCTATTGGGGCCCACAAAAAGAAAACAGAGGCCAAGGAAAGGGATAGATTACTGAGGGAAATTTTAAGGGTGGACAGGGAATTTGCAGAGACCCCGGAGGAGGGACTGTCCAGGGAGAGGAGACGACTCCAGACGGAGTTTGACCTTCTGACCACCAGAAAGGTGGAGGTACTGTGGAGGAAGGCACAGGGGAGGAGGTACGAATATGGGGAAAAGGCTAGTCGCCTGTTGGCGCACCAACTGCGAAAGAGGGCATCAGCGAGGGAGATAGGAGGAATTAGGGATGAAAGGGGAGACACTGTGCGAAGGCCAGGAAAGATAAATGAGGTGTTTAAGACCTTTTATGAGGAACTGTATAGGTCTCAACCCCCAGAGGGAGAGGAGGGGATGCGGCAGTTCCTGGACCAATTGAGGTTCCCGAAAGTGGAGGAGCAGGAGGTGGCAGGCCTGGGGGCGCCGATTGAGGTGGACGAGGTTATTAAGGGACTGGGAAGCATGCAAGCAGGGAAGGCTCCGGGGCCGGACGGGTTCCCGGTGGAATACTACAGAAAATATGTGGACTTGTTGGCCCCGTTGATGGCGAGGCCAGGGAAGGGGGGACTCTACCCCCGACGATGTCGGAGGCGACGATATCGCTAATTTTGAAGAGAGACAAAGATCCGTTGCAGTGCGGGTCCTATAGACCTATTTCACTATTGAACGTGGACGCCAAGTTGCTGGCAAAGGTACTGGCATCGAGGATAGAGGACTGTGTCCCGGGGGTGGTGCACGAAGACCAGACAGGGTTCGTAAAAAGGAGACAACTGAATGTTAACGTGCGACGACTATTAGGGGTGATAATGATGCCCCCAGTGGAGGGGGAGGCAGAGATAGTGGCGGCAATGGACGCAGAGAAGGCATTTGATAGGGTGGAGTGGGAGTATTTATGGGAAGTGTTAAGGAGGTTTGGGTTTGGGAACGGGTTTATTCGCTGGGTTAGACTTCTTTATGGGGCACCAACGGCAAGCGTAGTTACAGGTCGACATAGATCGGAGTATTTCCGATTATATAGGGGAACAAGACAGGGATGCCCGCTGTCTCCATTGTTGTTTGCGTTGGCAATTGAACCTCTGGCCATGGCGTTGAGAGACTCCAGGAAATGGAAAGGGGTGATTAGAGGGGGAGAAGAACATCGAGTCTCGTTATACGCGGATGACCTATTGTTATACGTGTCGGACCCAGCGGGAGGGATGATAGAGGTTATGCGAATTTTGAGGAGGTTCGGGGAATTCTCGGGGTATAGGCTAAACATGGGGAAGAGTGAATTATTTGTGATACATCCAGGGGACCAGAGTAGAGAGATAGAAGGCTTACCGTTAAGGAAAGTGGAAAGAAACTTCCGATACCTGGGGATTCAGATCGCTAGGAGCTGGGGAACCTTGCACAGACTTAATTTGACACGGCTGGTAGAACAAATGGAGGAGGACTTCAAGAGGTGGGACATGCAGCCTTTATCGCTGGCGGGCAGGGTGCAAGCAATTAAGATGATGGTCCTCCCGAGGTTCTTATTTGTCTTTCAATGTCTCCCTATATTAATCACCAGGACCTTTTTTAATAAAATAGATAGGAGCATCACAAGCTTTGTGTGGGCAGGGAAAGTTCCGAGAGGAAGGAGGGGGTTCCTTCAGCGTAGTAGGGATAGAGGAGGACTGGCACTACCGAACTTGGGAGATTATTATTGGGCCGCCAATGTGGCAATGATACGTAGATGGATGATGGAGGGGGAGGGAGCGGCGTGGAAAAGACTGGAGAGAAAGTCCTGTAAAGGGACGAGTTTAGAGGCACTGGTGACGGCACCGCTACCGCTCCCACCTAAAAAGTATACCACGAACCTGGTGGTGGCGGCAACACTGAACATATGGGGACAGTGGAGGAGACAGAGAGGGGTGCGGGGAGCCCTGGTGGGGTCCCCTATCAGGAACAACCATAGGTTTGCCCCAGGAAGAATGGATGGAGGATTTCAGAGCTGGTACCAGTTGGGAATTAGGAAGGTGGGAGATTTATTTATAGATGGGACTTTTGCGAGCTTGGGAAATTTCTTGAGATATATGCAGGTGAGGGCGTTTACTAGACAACAGGTGAGGGAATTTCCGTTGCTCCCGACACAGGGGATACAGGACAGGGTGCTTTCAGGGGTGTGGGTCGGAGAGGGCAAGGTGTCAGAGATTTACAGAGAGATGAGGGAAGAGGGGGAGGAGTCGGTGGGAGAACTAAAGGGAAAGTGGGAAGAAGAATTAGGGGAGGAGATAGAAGAGGGTATGTGGGCTGATGCCCTAAGCAGGGTAAATTCCTCCTCCTCATGCGCCAGGCTTAGCCTGATTCAATTTAAGGTGCTACATAGAGCACACATAACGGGGGCAAGATTGAGCAGGTTCTGTGGAGTGGAGAACAGATGTGGGAGGTGTGGCGGGAGCCCGGCAAACCACGCACATATGT
This sequence comes from Scyliorhinus torazame, assembly GCF_047496885.1. Lineage (NCBI taxonomy): Eukaryota > Metazoa > Chordata > Chondrichthyes > Carcharhiniformes > Scyliorhinidae > Scyliorhinus > Scyliorhinus torazame. The sequence goes on along the minus strand of NC_092707.1, from coordinate 327,697,407 downwards.
TTTGGGCGTGCCCGGCACTGGAAGGATATTGGAAGGGAGTGACGGGAGTGATCTCGCAGGTGGTGAATGCCCGGGTCAAACCAAGCTGGGGGTTAGCTCTATTTGGAGTTGCGGAAGAGCCGGGAGTGCAGGAGGCGAAAGAGGCCGATGTCGTGGCCTTTGCGTCCCTAGTAGCCCGGCGCAGGATCCTACTTATGTGGAAAGAGGCGAAACCCCCCGGACTGGAGGCCTGGGTAAACGATATGGCGGGGTTTATTAAACTGGAGCAGATAAAGTTTGCTCTGAGAGGATCGGCTCAAGGGTTCACCAGGCGGTGGCAGCCATTTCTCGACTACCTAAGGGAACGTTAGAGGGAAGACAGATGACCAGCAGCAGCAACCCAGGGGGGAGGGGGGGGGGGTTAGTTTAGTATAGGTCAATAGATAACGGGGTTTTGTTACTTGTGTATTGTTAAAAATTTCTATTTTATCGTTCCGTTGGGTTTGTAAGAGGGAAAAATGTTGTTTAGAAAAAATTTTCAATAAAATATATTAAAAAAAAAAAAAGAATTGGATGGACTCCCCGGGTAGGACGGTGATCAATGCTGTATGTACTCTACCCGAGTGTAGCTGACCAGAGGGGGAGGTCCTCAGGCAGGGCGGAGACCAATGCCGTTTCTCCACTGCCTGAGCAACCGGCAAGAACGGGCAAAAAATGTAGTCATCGTGGGGGGGTTGCTGTAAAGGTTCTACCTTCGAACCAGAAGAGCAGTTATGAACGGGGGCTGGCAAGCTCTCAGCGGTTTCTGCCGATGAGCGTGCGGGCAAGTTTTCATAGGTTTCCGCCGACAAATAAGGCGTGGGGCCGTGGGGAAAAAATTGCCGATCTTACATACAACACATAACAATAACAGTAACAAACATTAAACAACATGCTGCAGGTTCCATCAGAAAGGACACCGTAAATCACATTTGGACTGGGGTGTAACTAGCATATGGAGGCAGTGTAGTGTGGCCGAAGAAGAGAGGAAGGAGGAGTGAAACAAAAATGAAGTGGCCTTGCTGAGGTGTCCCTGCCAGGAGAAGTGGTGGGTAAGCGCTCACAGTTTGCATGGGGCAGGTGGGACCTTGTAGCTGCTGTGGGTGGTGTTCTCTTTCCTATCTGGGGGCTAGTCTAGCTGGTGGGGGTCTCCTGCAATCTCGGGCGAAGTGTCCTGACGGCCCACAGTTGTAACATGAGCCCTGGGGCACATAAGGTGGAGCAGGCTCTGGTGCATTGTTCCCTTGGGTGTGGTTCCCTGGGTGGGGGGTCGGGGCTGTTGGTGTCTTTGCTGGTTCGGGGGGCATTTGTGGGCTGATTCCATTGCTGTTTCAGGGGGGCTTGACATTATCGTGCGTAATGTCCTAATTGTCTGTAATTGTAACATTCTTGAGCTTTGGGCTGGGGTTGGCTGTTCCTGCCCTCATTTACCCATGCGGGGTTCTGGTGTCCTTCAACTGGGTTCATTTCCACCTGCTCTTTATCGTGTGCTATAAATGCGGTTTTGCCTGCAATTGATTGCTCCCAGGCACGGGACAATCTTTTTAAAACCCATTTCTCCTTCTGCGCTTCTTCTGAGGGGTCACAGTTGGTACAGGCTTTTTGTCCTGCCTCTGTGGCATGGGAGATAAGAGTGCAGGTCCATTTGGCCATACCATCTTGGGACAAATGGGCGCGGTCTCGATTACCGAAAACGGCTGTAAAATGAATCCACAGGCGTCCAGCAAACACTGTGGGGTGTTCCGTCTTTTTCTGCCTGCACTTATTCAGGCCTTCTACGGGGTCACCTCTTTTGTAGCCGATCACTTCTGGGATCGCTGCGTGCATCTCTGCAAGGGTGCCTCCTCCTACATTCTGTGGGTCGGGAAGGGCTGCTACGACTGAAGGGTCTAAACTCAAAACTGTGAGCTTCATGTGCTCACGCTCATCCAGGCCGTACATGGTCGCCTGCTGCTTTACTCTGGCAAAGAAGTGGTGGGGGTCTGAGGTGGGGAGGAACGGTGTGATTTTCTCGCACGCGTCCCGTAATTGGGTCACGGTTAAGGGGGTGGTATAAAGAAATTCTGTATCTCCATCCGATGTGACTGTGCGGTGGGTGGTTACTGGATTCATTGGTGCCTGAACTATCTGCGATGTGGGGGGTTGGGGCGCTTTTCTCTTCTGGGGCTTTCCTTGCGCACATGTTCCCTGAACATATCTATGCGCGGTCTCATTGAATTCTTCCCAATCCGGGCCATCTTCTGTATCTAACTGGGATCCAAAGGTGCTGTGGAATCCATTCTGAACTGAAAGCAAAGACTGCAGTTCTGCAATCTGCTTCCGGCACTTTGCGTGATCTAATGAGCTTTGTCTCTGCTCCGTGGTGGCAGCATGGAGTGCTCGTAATGCTGCTTTCAGGTCGCTACACTGCCTTTGCAATGCCTCTACCTGTTTCCTCTCTTACCAGGACTGCACGTTGCGTGTCCTGATAGGCCTTTTCGTACTGTGTCTGGAAGCTGCTTAGGTGCGCTGGACAAGACTGTTGTGCCCACTTGGCATCGTCCACCTCTCCGTCCTTTACTGCTAACTTCCTTCTCAACTCTATGTTCTCTTTCTGGATCGATTTCTCCAATACTGGAGTTGTTCCCTGATCGCTGGGCGGTCCCTAAATGTCCGTTGGCCTTCCTTTGTCTTGGCTCCTGCTGGCACCGACGAGTCTGGCTTGGCTTTATTCACCTTGAGTGTTGCAATTGTGCCTTGGAATTGGTCATTACTATGCAGATGGCTGCTGGTTTCAGTGCTGTCTGGTTTTTGCAAGTTTCTGTCACTCATGTGTGCCCGGTGGACTATCTTAAATTGTATCAGGCTGAGCCTGGTATATGATAAGGGGGTATTAACCCTGCTTAGGGCATCCACCCAGAGACCCGTCTCTATCTCTCCTCCGAGCTCATCCTCCCACTTGCCCTTAAGCTCCTCCCCTGGAGTTTCCTCCGCCTCCGAAAGCTCCTGGTAAATATCTGAAACCGTCCCCTCTCCCACCCAGGTACTGGAGATTACTCTATCCTGTATCCCCCGTGGCGGCAGCAGCGGAAAGGCTGGCACCTGTTTTCTCAGGAAGTCTCACGCCTGCAAATACCTAAAACCATTCCCGGCTGGCAATTCAAATTTATCCTCCAAGGCTTTCAAGCTGGGAAAGCACCCATCTATAAATAGATCCCCCAACCTTCTAATTCCTGCCCTTTGCCAACTCTGGAACCCACCATCTAGCCTACCCGGCACAAACCGATGATTATTATAAATCGGGGTCCAAACCGATGCTCCCTCCACTCTCTTATATCTCCTCCATTGCCCCCAGATTCTCAGAGCCGCCACCACCACCGGACTTGTGGAGTATCGGGCCGGCGAGAACGGAAGAGGTGCCATTATCAGTGCTCCCAAACTGGTGTCTTTGCATGACGCCGCCTCCATCCGCTCCCATGCCGATCCCTCCCCCACTACCCACTTCCTGATCATGGCTATATTAGCCGCCCAGTAGTAATTGCAGAAGTTCGGCAGCGCCAACCCACCCTCCCCCGGCTGCGCTCCAGCAACACTTTCTTCACTCGCGGGGTTTTACTCGTCCACACAAAGCCTAAAATAACCTGATTCACCCGCTTGAAAAAGGCCTTTGGGATGAAGATGGGGAGGCACTGAAACACAAACAGAAATCTGGGGAGGACCGTCATTTTCACAATCTGTACCCTCCCCGCCAGTGATAGCGGGAGCATGTCCCCTCTCTTAAAGTCCCCTTCCATTTGTTCTACCAACCGGGAGAGGTTTAACTTGTGCAGTGCCTCCTATTCCCGGGCCACCTGGATTGCCAGATATCAAAAGCTCTTCCTTACCATTCTAAGCGGCAGCTCTCCTAGTCTCTTCTCCTGTCCTTTTGCCTGGATTGCGAACATCTCGCTTTTCCCCATGTTCAATTTATACCCGGAAAAATTGCCAAATTCTCCCAAGATTCGCATTGCTTCCCCCATCCCCTCCAACGGGTCTGAAATGTACAAGAGCAGGTCATCTGCGTAAAGCAAGACCCGGTGTTCCACTCTCCCCGCCCCCCCCGCCCCGAACAGGTCCTTTCCAGTTCCTCGAGGCTCTTAACGCCATGGCCAATGGTTCTATGGCCAGAGCAAACAGTAACTCGGTGTAGTTTAAAGTACCCCAACCTCAGCCGGTTTGTACGCCTGATAGAACAACCGCACCCAGTCAATAAAGCCCTCACCGAACCCAAACCTTCCCAGCGCCTCCCACAGATAATTCCACTCCACCCGATCAAAAGCCTTCTCCGCATCCATCGCTATCACCACCTCCACCTCCTCTCCTTCTGACGGTATCATAATAACATTCAAAAGCCTTCGAACATTGGCCTTGAGTTGCCTGCCCTTTACAAATCCCATCTGGTTGTCCCCTATCACCCCCGGGACACAGTCCTCTATCCTTGTGGCCAGTGTCTTAGCCAGCAGTTTGGCGTCCACTTTCAGTTGAGAAATCGGCCTGTATGATCCGCCTTGCTCCGGATCCTTCTCCCGTTTCAGGATCAATGAAATCGAGGCCTGCGACATTGTTGGGGGGAGGACTCCCTTCTCTCTTGCTTCATTAAATGTCCTCACCAGCAGTGGGCTCAGTATCTCTGAAAACATCTTATAGAATTCCACCGGGTAGACGTCAGGCCCCAGGGCTTTGCCCGACTGCATGCCCTCCAGCTCCTTGATTAGTTCCTCAATCTCAATTGGGGCTCCCAGCCCCTCCACCAGGTCCTCCTCCACCCTCGGAAACCTCAACTGATCCAAAAACTGTCTCATCCCCTCCACCCCAGCAGGGGTTTCGACTCATATAATTTACTATAGAAGTCCTTAAACACCTTGTTCACCCCCGCTGGGTCCAGGACAGTATTCCCGCCTCTACTCTTTACATTACCTATCTCCCTGGCCGCCTCGCTTTTCCTGAGCTGGTGCGCCTACATTCTGCTTGCCTTTTCCCCATACTCATAAATCGCCCCATTGCCTTCCTCAACTGTTCCACCGCTTGCCCTGTGGTCAATAACCCAAACTCCGCCTGTAACCTCTGCCGCTCTGTCAGTAGCCCCGCGTCCGGGGCCTCCGAGTATCTTCTGTTCCCCTGGAGTATCTCCTCCACTAACCTATCCCTCTCAGCCCGTTCCACCTTTTTTCTGTGGGCCCGTATCGAGATTAAGTCCACTCTGACTACTGCCTTCAGAGCTTCGCAAACCGTCGCTGCGGAGACCTCCCCCGTATCGTTTGTTTCCAGGTAGTTCTGGATGGACTTGTTAACCCGCCCACAGATCGCTTCTTCCGCTAGCAACCCCACATCCAGTCTCCACAGTGGGCGTTGCCTTCTCTCCACACTAAGCCCTAGATCCACTCAATGTGGGGCATGATCTGACACTGCGATTGCCGAATACTCAGTGTCCACCAGCTTCGGTATTAGCGCCCTGCTCAGAACAAAAAAGTCGATGCAAGAGTATACCTTGTGGACATGTGAGTAAAAGGAAAACTCCTTCGCCCTTGGCTGTGCAAACCTCCATGGGTCTACTCCCCCCATCTGTTCCATAAACCCCTTCAATTCCTTTGCTGCAGCCGGCCTCCTCCCTGTCCTGGATTTTGACTGGTCCAATGCCGGATCAATGACAGTGTTAAAGTCTCCTCCCATGATCACGTTATGTGACTCTCAGTCTGGGATCTTACCTAAAACCCACCTCATAAATTCCACATTGGCCCAATTCGGAGCATATATGTTCACGAGTACCACCTGCACCCCCTCCAGCTTCCCACTCACCATTATGTACCTACCCCCCTTGTCTGACATGATTCTCCCTGCCTCGAATGCCACTCATTTGCTGATCAAGATCACTATCCCCCTGGGTCTTTGAGTCCAGCCCTGAGTGGAATATTTGGCTAACCCACCACTTTCTCAATCTCGTCTGGTCTGTAACCTTTAGGTGTGTCTCTTGTAGCATTGCCACGTCCGCCTTCAGTCCCCTTAAATGCGCAAACATGTGAGCCCTCTTGACCGGCCCATTCAGTCCTCTGACGTTCCATGTAATCAGCCTGGTCAGGGGGCTTCCAGGCTCCCCCCCCCCCCCCCCCACCTGCCGACTAGCGATTTCCCTTTTCAGGCTAGCCTCTAACTCGCGCCCTCCGCCTCCTCGAGCCCCCCCCCCCTCGGGCAGGCGCCGTTCCCGACCTCCCATTTGTCCCCTAGTAACAGTTCCTACCCTGTCAGCAAAGCATCTCCTCTCCCCCTTCTCCCTTCCCCCTTAGCAACAACACTAGAAACCCAACCCCTCAAGTCAAGCTCCGGCTTAACACCTGCTCACCTCCCACTGCTCTTCCGAGAGTCAGCTGACCCATGCTGACTTGATAGCGCCCGCCCCTGGCACCAAGCAGTCTGTCTCGCCATTGTTCTCTCGCCTCTCCCCCCACATGGACATACATTTTAAAAGCATTACATTCCCCAGTAAAGAAGCATCAGAAACAACAGTGAAGAAACAGCCACTTTGGAAAAATAATCACCCAAAAAGCAGAACCAACCCCAAAGTCCATGCCCCCTCTAACCAGCTTCCTGCAAGACAAAGTTACCTTTAGCCATCCAAACAACCCCTTACTACACATAGCACTACTTATACTTATACAACCCAGCACAACAAATCGCCGCCACAGTACTTCTTTCTCCAAGGCTTCAGTGTCTTTTAATTCGCCTTCAGCCTCTTTCTTTAATAAAAGTCCATACTTCGTCTGGTGTTTCAAAGTAGAAGTCCCGTTCCTCATGTGTGACCCACAGACGGGCTGGGTACAGCATCCCAAGCTTCACCCCCTTCTTAAAGAGGGTCGTTTTTGCCCGATTAAACCCAGCTCGCCGCTTGGCCAGATCCGCACCCAGGTCCTGACAAATGCGCAGCTCACAGTTCACCCACTTGCTACTCCATTCCTTCTTGGCCCACCGCAGAACGTGTTCCTTGTCCAGGAAACGGTGAAAACATACCACCATGGCCCTCGGCGGCTCGTTCGCTCGGGGCTTCTTCGCGAGGGCACTGTGCGCTCTGTCCACTCCCAGGGACCGAGGGAACGCCTCAGCCCCCATTAACTTCTCCAGAATGTCCGTAACATAAGTCCTCGCATCCGATCCCTCACTGCCTTCAGGGAGGCCGACAATTCTAAGATTCTGTCTCCTGGACCAGTTCTCCAGGTCCTCCAGCTTCTCCTGCATCCTTTTCTGGTGGTCGTTCATCATCTCCACCTTGGTCTCCAGCAAGGTTATATACTCCTCGTGCTCGGACACCTTTTTCTCCACCTGCTGGATCGCTCTTCCGTGGGTCTCTTGATTCTGTACAACGTGATCAATCGATGCCTTAATCGGGTCCAGCGTGTCCTTCTTCAGCTTGGCGAAGCAATCTTCGAAAAACTTCACCAGCTGCTTTGTCGACCACTGTGCCATCTCCCCGCGGCCCTGCTTCTCCGCCATGCTTTCCCGTGCTACCAGCTCTACTCGCGTCTTCCTTATAGGACTTTGTCTTCTCACACGGCCATTTCTGGTCCAATTCTCCATACACCAGAGGGGGATTTCTCCTTACTGTCTCACTCTTCACCGATTTATCCCATAAAATCCGGGAAAAAGGTCCAAAAGTCCATCACAGATGGGACCTATCAAATGTGTGACCTACTCCTCCATGGCTGCCACAGGAAGCAAGGGAGAGATTGTTGTTGCTATACCACTCCACTAGGTTCTCCATCTCCCTCCTGTATTCTGACTCAACGTTGTTAGAGATCCAACCCACAACGGTTGTGTCGTCAGCAAACATGTAGATGGAGTTGGAGCCAAATTTTGCCACAAAGTCATGTGTGTATAGTGAGTATAGTAGTGGGCTAAGTACGCAGCCTTGTGGAGCCCGGGAGTGAGAACTATCGTGGCGGAGGTGTTGTTTATCCTTACTGATTGTGGTCTATGAGTCAGAAAGTCACGGATCCAGTTGCAGAGTGAGGAACGATGTGCCAGGTTTTGGAGCTCTGATGACCTTGGCTGGGATTATGGTGTTGAAGGCGGAGCTGTATAGTCAATAAATAGGAGTCTGTTAAAGGAGTCCTTGTTGTTGAGATGCTCCAGGTATGAGTGTAGGGCCAGGGAGATGTTGTCTGCTGTGGACCGATTGTGGCGGTATGCGAATTGCAGTGGATCTAGGCATTCTGGGAGTATGGAGTTGATTTGCCTCATGACCAACCTCTCGAAGCACTTCATTACGATTGATGTCAAGGCCAACGGACGATAGTTGTTGTGCCACGTTGTCTGGCTTTTCTTTGGCACCAGTATGATGGTGGTCTTCTTGAAACGGGTGGGGACCTCGGAATGGAGTAGGGAGAGGTTGGAGATGTCTGCATACACATCTGCCAGCTGGTCTGCGCAGGATCTGAGTGCACGACCAGGGACCCCATCAGAACCCGTGGCCTTCCGAGGGTTCACTTTCATGAAGGCAAATCTGACTTTGGAAGCTGCGAATGTGGCTATGGGTGTGTCCGGAGCTGCTGGGGCAGTTGACAGCGGTTTAATGGTTTCCTGCTCGAACCAGGCATAAAATGCATTGAGTTCATTGGGGAGGGGTGCGCTGCTGCCAGAGAATCTGCTTGGCTTCGCTTTGCAGCCCGTAATGCTGTTTAAGCCTTGCCACAACTGACAAGCGTCTGTGACGTCAGTCTGTGACTCTAGTTTGGTCTGATATTGTCTCTCAGCATCCCTGTTGACTTTGCGGAGGTTGTACCTGGATTTCTTGTGTAGGTCAGGGTCGCCTGACTTGAATGCCTCAGACCTGTCCTTCAGGAGGGAGTCAATATCTCGATTAAGCCATCGTTTCTGGTTGGGAAATGTACATACTACTTTCTTTGACATGCAGTCTTCTACACTATGCTGATGAAGTCTGTGACGATGGTGGCTTACTCGTTTCCGCTGAGTTCTTAAATATGGACCAGTCCACTGACTCCAAGTAGTCACGTAGGAGCTCTTCTGTTGTCTTGGACCAGCACTCCACAACCTTCTTAACTGGATTCTCCCGCTTAAGTATCTGCTTGTATGCCGGGAGAAGGAACACCGTCTTATGGTCCGATTTTCTGAAATACGTTCGGGGGATGGTTCGGTAGGCTCCTTGATGTTTGTGTAGCAGTGGCCGAGGATGTTGGTGCCCCTCGTGGGACAGGAGATGTGTTGGTGGAATTTTGGCAGTCCACTCTTGTGGTTGACCTGGATGAAGTCCCCGTCCATGATCAACAAGGTCTTCAAGTGTTCTGTTTCATTATTTATAGCTGTATACAATTCATCCAGTACCTTCTTCACTTCTGCCTGGGGTTGGATGTAGATTGCTGTGATAATGTCTGAAGTGAACTCCCATGGAAAGTAGTATGGGTGGCACTTCACAGTCAGGTATTCCAGGTCCAGGGAGCAGTAGGTCAGTCGCCACATCCGAGCACCAGGTGGTGTTGAGGAACCAAACCCCTCCACCCTATGTTTTGCCTGATAATGCGTGCGGTCCATCCGGTGTACTAAGAAGCCTGCAGGCACCAAAGTACCTGATCAACCTGTTATGGACATAATTGATGTCTCTGTGTAAGCACGTAGTAATGAATTGCTTGTGCTGAAAGAGGTACCCGTTATTGCAGTTCCTGTTAATGTCAATTATGTAGAAGCATCTCGGCCTACAAAATTATGCCTCTGTGCAATAAACAGAAAACCCCTCAAATACCTGATTTATAATTGTCCAACTCACGTATACAATGTTTAGTTAGAATTTAGGACTGAGTAACTTAGTTATTGAAGATTGTATCAAGGAGTTAAAGGGGGAGGGATGTGGTGATTGTCCCTTTAAGGGCAACATAGCAGAAATGGGTTACCTTGCTTGAGGGACCAATTGGGAGTCAGAATGGGTAATCACCCACTCCTCTCATATCACCAGCACTCTCATAGGCAGAAGATATGTAGAGGACTAAGGCCAACATGTGGCTGCTGTACTGCTGTACAGTTTTTATCATTGATAAACCTTTGTGGACTTCCGGTGGTGGGCATGGAATGAGATGTCACACATAAGGTGGCTCCTGCCAGAAGTCTGATTCTTGGCCCGTTCTGACCATTTTCCTGGGGTATTGTAGGTGAAAACTGTGATAGGATTGAAGAATTTGGTATTCTCCTTCGGTGGTAAAGTCGAAGAGTCACCAGATGAGGAGTGAGTCGAATAAGGGACACTCTTCAGATAGGAGGACACGCGTGGCACTGGAGGGGAAAAGATGGCGGAGAGACTTGTGGCATCGTTACCTGCACAATGGTCGACTGAGCAGTTGGTTGAATTTCTCTTGGCTGAATTTAAGAAATAGAGGTTGGCAACCTCAGAGGATCTGGTGAGAGTGGGTGAGCTGATTTGGGCTTGGAAAGGTCCAGAGGAGGTTCACACGAATGATCCCTGGAATGAAAAGCTTGTCATATGAGGAGCAGTTGAGGACTCTGGGTCTGTACTTGTAGTTTAGGAGGATGAGGGGGGATTTTATTTAAACATATAGGATACCGAGAGGCCTGGATAGAGTGAAAGGGGAGAGGATGTTTCCACTAGTAGAAAAAACTAGAACCCGAGGGCATAACCTCTGACTGAAGGGAACGATCCTTTAAAACTGAGATAAGGAGGAATTTCCTCAGCCAGAGGGTGGTGAATTTGTGGAACTCTTTGTCACAAAAGGCTGTAGAGGCCAAGTCACTGAGTGTCTAAAACAGAGATAGATAGGTTATTGATTAATAAGGGATCAGGGGTTATGGAGAGAAGGCAGGAGAATGGGGATGAGAAACATCTCAGTCATGATTGAATGGGCAGAGCAGCCTCAATGGACCAAATGACCTTATTCTGCTCCTATGTCTTATGAGCTGTCCTGGAGAGAGCAGAGGCTGAAGGCGCAGAATGCATCGATCCAAAAAGTGGAGGAGACGGTGGCTGACCACGAGGTTCGGACCACCTCTTTAGAGGCAGAAATGCTGATCATGGTGGAGGAGCAGAAAAAGGTGAAGGAGAAGGTTGACGACTTGGAGAACCAACCATTGTGGGGCTGCCTGAAGGCATTGAGGGGACGAATTCAACGGAGTACGTGGCCAAGATGTTTGAGAAGTTGGTGAGGGTGGGGGCTGATAGAATCAACTATTTCCTGATAGATCTGATAGGCAAAAAGGCTATTTTAATGTAAATATTAAGACCCAGTTTTAATACCAATTTTAAAATAAGGATTCCAGCACTCATAACCTCGGGTCATGACAAAACACATAGCTTCATCAGACACAAAAAGCCTGACAGATGCATAAACTAATTGGAGATCTAAGCAAGATGAAAAAGCTATCGTCCTGATGAACATATTTTCAAAGTCAGTTTGACATTAAGAAATGAGCTGTAACAGTAATCAGATCAAGGCCAAGTAAGCACCATAGCAATATGAAAGCACCATTGTCCAGAATGTGGATAAAAGCAAAGTCAGCAGAAAACCAGTAGAAACCAGTCTTGATAAAAGCACAGAATCGTATTCCATAACATACACAAATATTCAAACATGAAACATCCAGAACTTATGTTGCACATTAAGGATTGACAGTTAACCATTGAATCAAATCAAATCTAACCCAAACCAATTAGGACAAAATAGAGGTGTAGATAGATGCCTAAGGTCTGATAAGATTCTCCTTAAACATGATGGTCCGCACGGCCATCTTTATCCAGGATCATCCTATACTTTGATCTAACAACTCGCTATCCTTATTTTCATATTTTCACTTTTCCACTCTAATTCTTGAAGTAAATGCAAGCTGTTTTGCCGTAAGCAAGAAACCATTTCTGTATTATTTTGAAAGTTAAATTGTTTATAAGTTGCTTCTCTTTAAGTCCTTTTGCTAGCCGGACTTTATTGAGAATAGATTTAAGTTTCTCTCAATTGTAATCAAATAGAGGCAATAAACATTCTTGTTTGCATCCGAGAAGTTTAACTCCAATTTCTACTGATTTTTAACATAGAAAGACTTCACTAATTCTGCATGGTAGATCTCATCAGGGGCTTTGACCCCCTCCACCTGAAGTGGATCGGGCTCATCGGTCGTTAAGGAGGAAGCTGAGAGTTGGGGAGCTGCCACAAGCAGTCATGGCATGGCTCCATTGGTACCTGGATAAGGAAAAGATTCTGAGGTGGGCAAAGGCCACATGGTCCGTATCTACCAAGACTTGGGAGCAGACATGACCAGGAGAAGAGACGGATTCAATAAGGCCAAGGCTACTCTTTTCAGGAGCAAAGTATATTTTGCATGATGTACCCGGCTCGTCTGTGGGTCACGCATGGAGGAAAGGAGTGTTACTTTGATCGGATGAGGCTCGTAATCTTTTAAGGGATCATAGACTGGGAAACGTTTGAGGACTTTGGATTTTGGGTGGGTTTGCCTACAATTGCTGGACTGTGAAATCGTGCTCAGGGGGGTGAGGGATTGTATATTTTGCACGTGCAGTTGTTATTATTGTTTTATATTCACTTTCTACTGTTAATATTTAGAAGTAGAGTTTTGTAACATTTGCCAACCCGTGTTTGGGAGGTATTAAGTATGTGTGGGGCATGGTGGGAAGCGCGGAGGGGGTAGGAGGTGGTGATGAAGGGGTTTGGGGCTATAGGTATGTAAGGTGGGGCAGGGGGGAATACGGGGCTCCTGGTATGTGGTGGGGGGAGAGCAGCAGCTGGCTACTCTTATTTTTGGGGGGGGGGGGTTGTTTTTTCTAGTTTCTTTGTTTTTGATTTGAGTTGGGATTGTGAACCTGGGGTGGTGGGGTTTTCTTTGTTGGGGATGAGGGGGGGGATGGGCTGCTGATGTGGAAGGTTTTGTTGTGGGGTAGTTGGACGGAGTGGGGAGGCTGTAGCCATCTTGGGAGGTCCTGGGTGAGAGGTGAGACAGGAACCTGGAGGAGTCCATCAAGATCTGGATATGGCTGATTGGGGTTGGGGGGGGGGGGGGGCGGTCTCGGGCCCCCGACCAGATTAGTCTCATGAAGTGTGAGGGGACTGAATGGACCGATCAAGAGGCCTTGGGTGTTCACCCATTTAAAGAGCTTAAAGGTAGACCTGGTTTTTATGCAGGAAACTGACGTGAGGGTTAAAGACTAAACGAGGTTGAGGAAAGGGTGGGTGGGACAAGTGTTCCATCTGAGGTTGGCTATGAAGGGGAGGGGGTCTGCGGTGTTGATCAACAAGAGGGTGGGTTTCTTAGCTAGTAACCTAGTGGGGGATCCTCGGGGGTAGATATGTGATGGTGAGTGGAAGGTTACTGCTGGTTATGCCCCTAATTTGGAAGATGTGAACTTTGTGAAGAAGGTGTTGGTGAAGGTTCTGGACTTAGGTATGCATAGGTTGATGGGGGGGGGGGGGTGATATTAACACTGTGATTGACCTTAGGTTGAATCGGTTGTGTCCCAAGTCTTTGAAGGTGTCTGGCATGGTAAAGGAGTTGCTGGGGTTCATGGACCAGATGGGGGGGGAGTGTGGATCAGTGGTGGTTTGGGTGCCCAAGAGCAAAGGAATTTTCATTATCTTCGCACGTGCATCGGGTGTACTCCCGTATTGATTTTTTTTTTGTTCTGGATAAGATGTTGGCAGGGGTGGTGGGATCGGAGTATTTGCCGAATGTAGTGTCGGTATGACTCTAAGCGTGGAGAAGGTGGGGGGGGGCTCCCAATGGCCACAGCGGAGTTTGGATGTGGGACTGTTGGCGGATAAAGGGGCATGTGAAAAGTTTGGGGTGGCTATAGGTACCGATGTCGAGTTTCGGAAAAATGGGGAGGTCTCCCCCCATGTGTTTGGGAAAAATTGAAGGCGGTAATTCGGGGGAGGGGTGTTGGGAGATAATCTCGATTAAGGCTGGGGGCGGGGGGGGGGGAAGATAATCTCGATTGAGGCACAGAGGGATAAGGTGGAAAGAATGGAAAGGGTAGAGGCTGGTTGAGGCCATTTTAGCAGTGGAGAGGCAGAACTTAGCAACCCCTGAAGAAGGGTTGTTGAAAGCGAGGATGAAGCTCCAGATGGCGTTTGAGCTTGTGTTGATGGGGAAGATGGTGGGGCAGTTGCAGTGGATTAAAGGGGCATTTTATGAGCACGGGAGAAGGCTAGTAGTTTCTAGTAGTTTGCTCGCATACCAGTTGAGGCGACAGCGAGGGAGATTGAAGGATTCCAGGGGTAGGGTGGTCACTGAGCAAAGGAAGGTGAATGGGGTGCTTGAGGCCTTCTACCGGGGGTTGTACAGGTCGGGGGCTGGGGGAGGTGGCGGGTGGGGGGGGAAGGAGGGGTGCGCGTCTCGGGCATGGTGCAGATTTTGGATGGCTTGGATTTCCTGGTGGTGGAGGAAGAAAAAGTGCGGGAACTGGGAGCACCACCGGGGCTAGAGGAGGTGATGAGGTGTATCCGGTCGATGCAGTCTGGGAAGGCCCTGGCCCATCAGATTCCCAGCGGAATTTTACAAAAAATTCACGACCGAGTTGGGGCCTTTGCTAGTAGAAACGTTCGAGAAAGGAGAGCTCCCATCCACATTGGTACAAGCCTCAATTTTACTCATTTTGAAAGAAGACAAGAATCCGGAGGAGTGTGGATCATATCGACCAATGTTGCTTTTAACTGTGGACGCAAAGCTATTGGCCAAGGTGATGGCAATGCGCCCGGAAGTTTGTGTGCCAAGCTGTGATAGCCGAGGACCAGATGGGGTTGAATAGGAGACTGTTTAATGTGGTGATGACACCCCCTATGGGTCAGGAAACAGAGGTGATAATATCCATGGATGTGGAGAAGGGGTTTGACCGGGTGGAGTGGAAGCATCTTTTTGAAATACTGAGGCGGTTTGGTTGTGGACCGGGGTTTTTTGGCTGGATTAGGGTGTTGTATAGGGTCCCCACAGCAAGTGTGTGTACAAACATTACGAGTTCGGAGTATTTTTGTTTGCACCGGGAACGAGGCAGTGAAGGCCACTGTCCCCGTTGCTTTTTGTATTGCCGATTGAGCCATTGGTGATGGCCCTCAGGACTTCCAACGGAGTGGAGGGGAATGGCGGAGGGGGAGCATCGAGTGTCCCTGTATGCAGACGATCTGCTGCTATATATTACAGACCCACTTTCGAGTATAGATAGGATTATGGGAATACTGACAAAATTTGATTCGTTTTCGGGGTAGAAGCGGAATGTGGGAAAGTGCAAGGTGTTCCCAGTCAATGACCAGATACAGGGGAGGGGATCGGAGAAGTTGCCATTCCGGTTGGTTAGTTTAAGTTATGGGCGGCATGGTAGCACAGTGGTTAGCACTGTTGCCTCACAGCGCCAGGGTCCCAGGTTCGATTCCCGGCTTGGTTCACTGTCTGTGCAGAATCGGCATGTTCTCCCCGTGACTGCGTGGGTTTCCTCCAGGTGCTCTGGTTTCCTCCCACAAGTCCCGAAAGACGTGCTTGTTAGGTGAATTGGACATTCTGAATTCTCCCTCTGTGTATCCGAACAGGTGCCGGAATGTGGCGACTAGGGGATTTTCACAGTAACTTCATTGCAGTGTTAATGTAAGTGGGAGTATGGGAGCTGCCGTGTGCAGAGAAGTGGCTGCAACTTATACCATTTTGTGATGGGAATGAGGAAGAGTCTGGACCAATATTCTTTATAATTTTTTATGTTGAATATGCCAGTTTGGCCAGTTGGATAACGAACTGGCTAACCGATAGAAGTCAGAGAGTGGTGGTGGATGGCAAATATTAAGCCTGGAGCCCAGTTACCAGTGGCGTACCGCAGGGATCAGTTCTGGGTCCTCTGCTGTTTGTGATTTTCATTAATTTCACTTGGATGAGGGAGTTGAAGGGTGGGTCAGTAAATTTGCAGACGACACGGAGATTGGTGGAGTTGTGGATAGTGAGGAGGGCTGTTGTCGGCTGCAAAGAGACATAGATAGGATGCAGAGCTGGGCTGAGAAGTGGCAGATGGAGTTTAACCCTGAAAAGTGTGAGGTTGTCCATTTTGGAAGGACAAATATGAATGCGGAATACAGGGTTAACGGTAGAGTTCTTGGCAATGTGGAGGAGCAGAGAGATCTTGGGGTCTCTGTTCATACATCTTTGAAAGTTGCCACTCAAGTGGACAGAGCTGTGAAGAAGCTGTGAAGAAGGCCTATGGTGTGCTAGCGTTCATTAACAGAGGAATTGAGGTTATGATGCAGCTGTACAAAACTTTGATAAGGCCACATTTGGAGTACTGTGTACAGTTCTGGTCGCCTCATTTTAGGAAGGATGTGGAAGCTTTGGAAAAGGTGCAAAGGAGATTTACCAGGATGTTGCCTGGAATGGAGAGTAGGTCTTATGAGGAAAGGTTGAGGGTGCTAAGCCTTTTCTCATTAGAACGGAGAAGGATGAGGGGCGACTTGATAGAGGTTCATAAGATGATCAGGGGAATAGATAGACAGTCAGAGACGTTTTCCCTGGGTGGAACAAACCATTACAAGGGGACATAAATTTAAGGTGAATGGTGGAAGATATAGGGGGGATGTCAGAGATAGGTTCTTTACCCAGAGAGTAGTGGGGGCATGGAATGCACTGCCTGTGGAAGTAGTTGAGTCGGAAACATTAGGGACCTTCAAGCAGCTATTGGATAGGTACATGGATTACGGTAGAATGATATAGTGTAGATTAATTTGTTCTTAAGGGCAGCACGGTAGCATTGTGGATAGCACAATTGCTTCACAGCTCCAGGGTCCCGGGTTCTATTCCGGCTTGGGTCGCTGTCTGTGCGGAGTCTGTGTGTACGTGGGTTTCCTCCGGGTGCTCCGGTTTCCTCCCACGGTCCGGGGATGTGCAGGTTGGGTGGATTGGCCGTGATAGATTGTCCTTAGTGTCCAAAATTGCCCTTAGTGTTAGGTGGGGTTGCTGGGTTGTGGGGATAGGGTTGAGGTGTTGACCTTGGGTAGGGTCAGCTTTCCAGGAGCCGGTGCAGACTCAGGGGGCCGGGTGGCCTCCTTCTGCACTGTAAATTCTATGATAATCTATGATTAATCTAGGACAAAGGTTCGGCACAACATCGTGGGCCGAAGGGCCTGTTCTGTGCTGTATTTTTCTATGTTCTATGTTCTATGCGGGCAATTTATTTAAGTATGTGGCCTCTTGAATCTTTTTGCGTGGCTGTGTGCATGCAACATTTTCAAGGGGCCAACGTCTGCATGGCCAGCATGGGGACTTTCAAGTTGCTGTGAGGAAACGCTGGTGTAGGCAGATCTAATAGGAAAGGGGTCTTCCACATCAGATTGGCATGACTGTCTCTTGTAGCTATCCATGGGTTCTCCTTCACATTCTCTTCAGGCAGTTGCAGCTCCTGTGGCTGATCCCTGCTATCCCGGAGTACTTTTCTGATCCAAGATACCGATTGCTTTCAATGCTCAGCCCATTTTGGCAGGTGGTACTGGCACTGCCTGGAAATGATGGTGTGAAACAGGATCAATTAAAAAATGGGCATGGGTAGTTATGGAAATGAGTAGCGATGACTGTGGGTTTATTCAATATTGAGGACTCAAAATACAGAGAATATTTCAGGAATTAATGATTTTGATTTGTTAAAATTATTGTAACTAAAACATTGTGATAGTTTTAACAGAAGAAATGAAAATATGTGTGAAATGTGAACATCTGTTCTGTAGGTGAGAATTCACGAATTGTGACTTTGCATAGATTATCATAGAATTTACAGTGCAGAAGGAGGCCATTCAGCCCATCAAGTCTGCACAGGCTCTTGGAAAGAGCACCCTACCCAAGGTCAACACCGCCACCCTATCCCCATAACCCAGTAACCCCACCCAACACGAAGGGCAATTTTGGACACCAAGGGCAATTTATCATGGCCAATCCACCTAACCTGCACATCTTTGGACTGTGGGAGGAAACCGGAGCACCCGGAGGAAATCCAACGCACACACGGGGAGGATGTACAGACTCCGCACAGACAGTGACCCAAGCCGGAATCGAACCTGGGACCCTGGAGCTGTGAAGCAATTGTGCTATCCACAAGGCTACCGTGCTGCCCAAATATCAATCTATAACATGCTGGGGACTTCCGGTGGCAGCCATGGAGTGAGTGGTCACATATTTGGCAGCTCCTGCTCAAGGACCTTCTCCCCGGTTGTCAGGTGGATGTTTTGGAGAAAAAAGGTGCAGTGGTGGTGGAGGAAAGCTATACTCCACTGGTGAGGTCGGTGGATGGATCCGTGGACCAGAAGTGGGTCTAGAAGGAAGGAGCTGCAAGAGCAAGAAACTCTTCTTCTGACTCCAGGAAAGATGGCAGAGAGCAAGGGGTCGGCCCGACCAGCCCAATGGTCGATGGAGCAGTTGGTGGACTTTCTGAATGGAAAGTGCAGCTAACAGAGAAGGGAGGCTCAGGAGGACCTGGGGAAGGTGGTTGACACGCTGAAAGCAGGGATCGACCGTGTGGAGCTGAGACTGGAGACGCAGAGCTAGGCGATCCAGAAAGTGGCGGTGGTGGTGGTATGGGAGCACGAGGAGCAGCTTACCTTGTTGGCGGCCAAAATTGGGATGTTGAGGGAGACCCAGAAGTGGCTCAAGGAGAAAGTGAAGGATCTGGAGAACTGCTCCCGGAGGCAGAATTTGAGAATAGTGGGGATGCCGGAGGGCATCGAGGGAGCGGACACAGGCTGTTATGTAGCCAAGATGTTGGAGCAACTAATGGGGAAGAGGCCTTCGGCCGGCCCTTGGAGGTTGACTGGGAACATAGGACGCTGATGAGGAAGCCACAGGCGAATGAAATGAAATGAAATGAAAATCGCTCATTGTCACAAATAGGCTTCAAATGAAGTTACTGTGAAAAGCCCCTAGTCGCCACATTCCGGCACCTGTTCGGGGAGGCTGGTACGGGAATTGAACCGTGCTGCTAGCCTGCCTTGGTCTGCTTTCAAAGCCAGCGATTTAGCCCTGTGCTAAACCAGCCCCTAGTTTGAGCCGCCAAGGGCAATGGTGGTGAGGCTACACGGGTTTTTGGATAAAGAGAAGATCTTGCGGTGTGCCAGGTAGACAAGGAGATGTCCCTGGGAAGGTAATGAGCTCCAGGTACATCAGGACCTGGGTACGGAACTGGCCAAGTGGAGAGCTGGATTCAACCGAGTCATGACTACTCTTTTAAGGGGGTGAAGTTCAGGATGCTGTGCCCGGCCAGCCTTTGGGTGACACACAACGGCTGCGAGTATTATTTTGGAACGCTGGAGAAGGCAACAGAGTTTTTGAGAGACAATGAACTGGCAGGGGAAGGAGGACATTGTACTTTGGAGGAAGTGTGAGGTGGTGTTGGTTCTCCCTGCCCCTCTTTTTGTTGTATTGCTTTGTGTTCTTTTTTGGGTGATGGGCAGGGGAGAACCTCTCTTCTCTCCGGGGCCGTTTAGCTTTTTTACAGAGTTCATAGATCATAGATTTTACAATGCAGAAGGAGGCCATTCGGCCCATCGAGTCTGCACCAACTCTTGGAAAAAGCACCCTACTTAAGCCCACCCTATCCCCGTAACCCCACGTAACTTTTTTGGACACTAAGGGCAATTTATCATTGGGTGTTGGGTTAAACCCCGGACCTGGACTCACACCGGCTGATTATGGGGGTGGGGAGGGACTTTAACACGGTTATTGAGCCGTGATTGGACTGGTCGAGTCTGCAATCGGGGAGGGTGTCGGCGGTGGCGAAGCAGCTAAAGGTGTTCATGGAGTGCATGCGGGGGTAGACCCGGGGGTAGACATGGAGGTTTGGGAGCCAAGCGCGAAGGAAATTTAATACTTCTCCCATGTGTACAGGGTGTACTTGTGGATCGATTTCTTTGTGGTGGGTAAGACTTTGCTGGTGATGATGGTCGACTTGGGGTATTCGGCGATTGTTGTTTCTGAAAAAGCGCCGCACTGGGTGACCTTGCAAATGGAGCAGGGGGGGAGGCAGCTGGAGATTAGACATGGGGTTGCTAGCAGATGAGGATGTGTGTGAGTGGGTGGAGGCCGCCTTTCAGCGTTATGTGGAGTTGAATCACCCGGATGAGGTTTCGGCCGCCATGCTATGAGAGGCAGGGCGGGTTGGAGTTCCCCAAAGTGGAGAAGGACCTGGTGGGTGGCTGGGGGCATCCATTGGACTGGTAGAGATGATGGAGGGTATGTGGGCAATGCAGGCAGGAAAGGCCCTGGGCCCAGATGGGTACCTGGTAGAAATTTATAAAGTTTTCAGGGTATCTGGGCCCCTGCTGGTAAGGGCATACAATGAGGCAAGGGAGAAGGGGGAACTTCCCCCTACATTATCGCAGGCTTTGATATCCTTGATATCGCTGCTAAAAGTGGATGCCAAGCCAATTGCAAGGATCTTGGTCTTGTGAATTGAGGACTGTGTGCCGGGGGTGGTAGGGGAAGACCAGACCGGATTTGTAAATGGAAGGCATCTGTCGGTGAATGTTAGAAGCTTATTGAATGTGATAATGGTGCCCCCGGAGAGACAGGAGGTGGAGGTGGCGGTTGCTATGGACGCAGAGAAGGCCCTTGATTGGGAAGTGGGAATATTTGTGGGAAGTACTGTGATGGTTCGGGTTCAGGCAGGGGTTTGTGGACTGGGTCGGGTCGTTATATAGGACGCCGGTAGCGAGTGTAAGTACGAATCGGGTAAGTTTGGGGTATTTTGGATTCCACCGTGGGACAAAGCAGGGATGCCCACTATCCCCGTTGCTTTTTGCCATGGTGATAGAGCCATTGGCAATGGTGCTCAGAGCGTCAGGAAGTTGGAAAGGGATGGGGTGTGGAGCACAGAGATTCCCACTGGGAGGAATCGGTGGGGCCATGAGCACCTTAGAGGAATTCCGATGGTTTTCCGGGTAAATGTTAAACATGAGCTGCCGTTTAAAGTAGTGGGGATGAACTTTAGGTATCTGGGCATCCAGGTGGTGCGGGGATGGGAACAAGTACACAAATTGAATCTGGCATGGTTGGTAGAGCATTTTAAGAGATGGGACGTGCTCCCGCTGCCGCTGGTGGGTGGGTGCAGAGAGTGAAAATGAGGGTGCTTCTGAGGTTTTTATTTGGTTTTCAGAACCTTCCGATCTTTATTCCATAGGCCTTTTTTAGGAAAATTAATGCCTTGATTTCGGAGTTTGTGTGGGCGGGGAAGTCCCCACGGGTAAAGAAAGTGTTGTTGGAACAGGGACGTGTGTGTGGCGGGGGATGGGGGGGGGGTTGCAGGCTGGCCTTGCCAAATTTAATGAACTATTACTGGGCAGCTAATATAGTCATGGTTAGGAAGTGGGTAGTGGGGGAGGGGTCAGTGGGGGAGCGGGAGGGGTCAGTGGGGGAGCGGATGGAGGCAGACGCTTGTAAGGACACTAGTTTAGGGGCACTGTTGACGGCGCCTCTGCCATTCTCGCTGGCCCTGAGGGTGTAGGGACAGTGGCAGATAGGTGTGGGTAGTGCATGGGAAGCCCACATGTTTTGGGCTTGTCTGAAACTGAAGGGATTCTGGTAGGGGTTCACTGATGTTATGTCCGAGGTACTGAAGGTGAAGGATGCCCCAAGTCCGAAATGGCGATTTTCGGAGAGTCGGAAGACCCGGGAGTCCAGGGGGTGAGAGGCCGACGTCTTGGCCTTTTCTGCCCATGATAGCCCGGAGATGGATTTTGCTGGAGTGGAGGGACTCGGGGTCGCCAAGCCGGGGGTGTGGATGAGAGACCTCGTGGAATTCCTTAAGCAGGAAAAAATATCAAGTTTGCCTTGAGGGTCTGTGGGGCGGTTTGCCCGGAGATTGAAGCTGTTTTTCAACTTCTTCAAGGATGGTTAAGACGTCAGCAGTGGGGGCCGGGAGGGTGGGGTGGGGAGGTGTTATTTATTTGTTATGAGATTTCCTGTCTGTTCTCTTTTTGGTTTTGGTTGTGTTGCATGTTTACACCTATTAATGCCTTAACAAGAATATTTTTTAAAACCCTATAACATGCTGAAAAATATGACAAGCTGCTTCAAAGAAATTGAGACAAACTCAAAAACACTAAGAAAACAAAAAACGGGCCGTAATTTCTGAGCTCCAGGGCATCGTATTAGGGGATACCCCAAAGATGAGCTAGGGATCTCCCCCCCCCAAGAAATTCACAGGTTAGGTTTGCATGGCACTTGCCCGGAAGTGCAAACTTCCCCTGGGAAACTGCCCTCCAGTAGAAGCCATCCAAAAATGCAATTTAAATCTCAAACTTCGGATGGTGCCAACTGTGTTACACCAATAATTAACCAGAAAAAGTTAGAAGAATTAACTTTCGTGCAACTATTTCACATAACCACACCAACCTATTGCGGGACTCCTCCCATAACCACAAACCCCCCAGGGTACTCCCCCAAACCCCTGACTATTCCCTCCTCCATGGGACTCCTTACGGCCCAGAAAGAGAACAGAAATTTGAAACAGCTCTATGAGCAAAATGCTCAAGTGAATATTCGGTCACATTTTAAAGTCCTTATCAGTCTTGAGCTCTGTCACTGCAATAAATTGTTATATACTTTGGGTAGATGTAATTTTTAAACCAATATAAAGGAATGTAAGAGCAGCTTCGTATGCATTGCATGACATGCAGGTAGTAATCTAGTGTTGGTTGTGACCTTTAACCCTTGCGCTAGAATCTACTAAAGTGAGACTGTTTACAGTTTAGAAAATGATACCAAATTGCATCTGAAATTAACTAATCGGGTCTGCCACAAAACTGAACAATACGCTGAGCTCCAACTTTACCCTAGTTAAAAACTTTGAACAAATTGATTTTCAGATTACTTAATGTTTGTTTGCTTTGCTTGTGTTTATGGTACCATTATCAGTATTCTAAAGTTTCCACTTGTAAACTCACAGACCCTAATTTTATTTGTTTGTGTTTTGTTACCTGTATGACAGGTAACATGGGCTACTCAGTTCAGTTACAGCAAAGGCTTTCGGAAGAAGGCTCGAAGTTGTCCAGAAGTTTTACATAAAAGTTTATTGAGTAACACAAGTGAAATAATGCGCTCTTACTTTAAGAACTGTACTAGTAGAAAGGTTACAACTTTTCTATACACTACAACTAGGCCTGACCACACTAGCAGCCCTGAGCTAAATCTCTGTCTTTGTTCTCCTCACAGTCTAATCAGCCAAAGAGCCTTGAGGGCTGCTTGCTCCCCCCTTTATACCCGCCAGTGCTGCCCCTAGTGGTCTTTACATTTCCCATCAGCCCCTTCTGTACATACCCATGTAAAGATCACCCTTTTTCACTTTTTTTTAATAGTTGCAGAGCTGTAACTACAATGGAAAAAACACAGTTAGTTTTATGCACAAATACAGAACAGACCAATAATTGTATCAGTCCCATGTTCACAAGTTCAGACGGTTGAGTGCACATCTGATTCGGGTAGACCTCCTGAGTGGGCATGGAGACTTTGAGGTTTTTACGTCCAGCTTGGCACCAGCTGCTGGTGTCCCGGGATGTCGCATGATAGCATCCTGCAGATCCAACGTCGGAAATACAGGTTGATGAGGTGGAACCTTCAGCAGGTCTCGTTGATTGCGTCGAAACAGCATACCATCATCAGACTTCACAACGTACAATCCACGGCGATACTTGTCGGAGCACCATTGCCATGTTAGACCATCGTCCACCAGGGTGTCGCAGTCTAACCATGTCGTTGATCGCTAACGGATGCAGCACTTTCACATGTCGGTCATAGTGCTGCTTTTGTATGTGACGTTGGTGACACAACTTGTCCAGCACTTGCGAACGATCTGGATCGGTGAAGTGTAACGCTGGTAGCATTGTCCTCACATCTCGATTGAAGAGCATTTGAGCCTGTGACAGCCCAGAGCTCAATGGTGACGAATGATATGATAATAGAGCCAAGTGTATGTCGGAATTCGAGTCATGGCCTTGCTGAGTAGTTGCTTAATAATGTGTACACCTTTCTCCACCCTGCCATTCGATTGAGGAAAGTGTGGACTCGATGTTAAGTGCTTGAAGTCATATTTTTTTGCGAATTCCATCCACTCCCCGCTTGCAAAGCAAGGACCATTGTCGGACATGACCGTTAGTGGGGGGCCATGCCTCGAGAAGGTTTCCTTGCAGGCTTTGATAACTGACGCCGATGTGAGATCCGGGAGTTTCATTACTTCTGGAAAGTTGGAGTAATAATCGATGAGAAGAACATTGTGTCGACCCATCGAATGAAACAAGTCAATCCCAACTTTGTCCCACGGTGACGTGGCCATCTCATGCTGTCGGAGTGGCTCCTTGCATTGTGCCGGTCGATGTTTTTGACACGTGTCACATGTGAGCATCATGTTTGTTATGTCCTTGTTTATCCCAGGCCAGTACACGGATTGCCGTGCTCTTCATTTGCACTTCTCGACACCAAGGTGCCCCTCATGAATCCTGCGGAGCATGTCCGCCCGGAGCGCCAGTGGAATGACGATTCTGTCATTTCGCAGTACGATGCCATCCACCACGGACAGTTCAGTTTTGACGTTTTGGAACTGTGGGCACCGCCCTCTTGGCCAGCCATGCTGAAGGTTGTGCATGTCCTGGAGCAGGGTCACATCTTCTCGTGTTGCCTGACGAATTTGCTGTAGCTTCTCGTCCGTTCCCGGGAGTGTCTCTCTGCACAACTGTGCAAAAGCTTCTACATCATTAGTGGATGCCAGAAGTGTACTGTTAGCATCAATGGCTCGGGACAAGGTGACAGTGATTATTAGGTCCTTCAATGGAGTGTAGACCAGCGTGAAGTCGTACCTCCTCAACTTCATCATCAGGCGTTGTAGGTGCGGCGTCATGTCATTGAGATTTTTGTTGATAATGTTGACCAGTGGTCTAAGATCAGTCTCCACTAGAAATGTGGGAAGGCCATACACATAGTGGTGGAATTTTGTTATACCCATGATCAATCCTAGGCACTCCTTCCCTACCTGTGCATACCTGCACTCTGTGGCGGTCATCGCTCTAGAAGCGTATCCCACTGGGACCCAGTCCAATTGGTCATTCTGTTGAAGTAGCACCGCACCAATTCCATGTTGACTGGCGTTGGTGGAGATCTTTGTGGGTTTTGTAAGGTCGAAGAATGCCAGGGTTGGAGCTGCCATCAATTGATGCTTCAGATCCACCCACTCGTCTTGGTGGCGTGGAGTCCAATCAAACTCCGTTGCCTTCCTTATCACATTTTGTAATGCTGTCGTCCGTGCTGCTAGGTTCGATATGAACTTGCCGAGGAAGTTGATGAATCCAAGAAACCTGAGCATTACTTTCTTGTCACGTGGCCGCTGCATGTTCTGAATTGCCACGATCTTCTCAGTGTCCAGTGTCACACCGTGCTCTGATATCGTGTCACCCAGGAAGGTCAGAGATGAATGTGCGAAAGTGCACTTGGATTGGTTAAGCTTCAGCCCAAATTGGTGGATTCTTTTGAAGACTTGCTTTAACTGAGCAATGTGGTCTTCCTCTGTCGTTGACCATATAATGATGTCATCAACATATACTCGGACGCCGTCAATGCCCTCCGTCATCTGCTCCATAATTCTGTGAAATATTTCGGATGCAGAGATAATCCCGAAAGGCATACGATTATAGCAGCATCGTCCAAATGGTGTGTTGAAGGTACACAACAGTGGGCTGGAATCATCGAGCTGCATCTGCCAGAAGCCTTGTGAGGCATCAGGTTTGGTGAATATGCAATTTTTTGGCATGCTGAGGAATGGTGAGCTGCCTTGGCTGCTGACAGATCAGGGGGGAGGGGGGAATACCTCCTCTTGGTGGTTCCCCTATGCCCATTGGGTGCATCCCCCCACCACCCCCCAAGATCATACCCCACTTTATCACTCCCTCCCTAGCCTCTAAAACCTTTTTTTTAATTCTGTTTATTCAAACTTTTTCCAATAAATGTTTACAAAACACTCCAGAAAGGAAAGAAAATATACAAAAGAGAAAGAGAAATACAAAGGGCATTATGGCAACCACAAAGCAACTTAATCCTCTAACCATTAAACTATCTAACAAACTAAGAACAAAATTTGGGCAAATGCCCCTTACATAAACCAAAACAAGAACCCCCCCCCCCCCCGGGTTGCTGCTGCCATTGATCTCCACCTAACGTTCCGCAAGACAGTCTCGGAACGGTTGCCACCACCTGGAGAACCCCTGCACAGACCCTCTCAAGGCAAACTTTATCTTCTCCAACCTGAGAAACCCCACCATGTCATTGATCCAAGCCTCTACGCTTGGGGGCTTTGCGTCCCTCCACATTGGTAAGTTCCTTCTCCGGGCTACCAAAGAGGCAAAGGCCAAAACTCCGGCCTCTTTCGGCTCCTGCACTCCCGGCTCGACTGACACCACAAATACTGCTATTCCCCAGCTCGGTTTTACCAGAGTATCCAGACTCTGGACATAGCCCTTGCGAAGCCCCTCCAAAACCCCTCAAGCACCGGACACGCCCAGAACAGATGGGGTGATTTGCTGGGCTCCCCGAACACCTCACACACCTGTCCTCTACCCCAAAAAACTTACACATCCTCGCCTGTCATATGCGCCCAGTGCACCACTTTAAACTGGATCAGGCTGAGCCTGGCACAAGACGAGGAGGAATTAACCCTGCCCAGGGCATCAGCCCACAGGCTCTCATCCAGCTCCTCACCCAGCTCCTCCTCCCACTTGCCCTTCAGCTCCTCCACCGAGGCTTCCTCCGCCACCTGCAGCTCCTGGTAAATCGCCGAGACCTTATCCTCTCCGACCCACACACCCGAAATCACCCTGTCCTGTATCCTCCGGGCCGGCAGCAGCAGAAATTCCCCTACCTACCTCCTCACAAACGCCCTGACCTGCATATACCTGAAGGCATTTCCCGGGGGTAACCCAAATTTCTCCTCCAGCGCCCTCAGACTGGCAAACGTCCCGTCAATGAATAGGTCCCTCATCCTTTCAATTCCCGCCCGATGCCAACTTAGAAATGCCACCAATCCTGCCCGGTGCAAACCTATGGTTGTTCCGTATCGGGGACCATACCAAGGCCCCCACCTCCCCCCCCCCCTGCCGTCTCCACTGCCCCCAAATCGTCAGTGTAGCCGCCACCACCGGGCTCGTGATGTATGCGTCGGCGGTAGCGGCAACTGGTGCTGTCACCAGTGCCCCCAGGCTAGTACCCACACATGACGCTGCCTCCAGTCTTTTCCACGCCGCCCCCTCTCCCTCCATTACCCATTTCCGAATCATTGCCACATTAGCTGCCCAGTAGTAGCTACACAGATTCGGCAGTACCAGCCTGAAGTACTCTGATCTCAGCCGATTCGTCAATACGCTTGGCACCGGGGCCTGGTATAACAATTTTACCCATCCTATGAACCCCTCCCCGAACGCAAACCTGCCTAGCACTTCCCACAGGTACTCTCACTCCACCCGACCAAAGGCCCGTGTCCATTGCCGCCACCACTTCCACCTCCCCCCCCCCCCCTCCGGGGGCATCATGATCACATTCAGGAGCCTCCGCACGTTTGCATTCAACTGCCTGCCCTTCACAAACCCCGTCTGATCCTGATGTATCACTCCCGGGACACAATCCTCAATCCTAATGGCCAGGACCTTCGCCAACAACTTGGCATCCACATTAAGGAGCGAAATCAGCCTATATGAGCCACACTGCAGCGGGTCCTTGTCCTGCTTGAGGATAAGCGAGATCAGCGCCCGAGACATCGTCGGGGCAAGAATCCCTTCCTCCTTCGTTCGTTGAAGGTTCTCACCAACAACGGACACAACAGTTCCACAAACTTCCTATAGAATTCGACCGGGAACCCATCCGGCCCCGGGCCTTGCCCGCCTGCTAACTCCCCAACCCCTTAACCAGCTCCTCCATCCCGATCGGGGCTCCCAAACCTTCAACCTGTCCCTCCTCCACCCTCGGGAACCTCAATTGGTCCAGGAACTGCCGCATCTCCTCCCCCCACCCCCCCCTCTGGGGGTTCTGACTTGTACAGGTTCCCGTAGAAATCCCTGAAGACCTCATTTATTTTGGCCAGACTCCGCATCGTGTTGCCCCCTCTATCCCTGATTCCTCCAATTTCCCTCGCCACCTCCCTCCTCCGTAGCTGATGCGCAAGCATCCGGCTCACCTTCTCCCCATACTCATGCGCCGTCCCTTGCACCTTCCTCCACTGGGTCTCGGCTTTCCCCGTAGTCAGCAAATCAAACTCCGTTTGGAGGCTCCGGCGCTCCTTCAGCTGCCCCTCTTCAGGGGAATCCGCGTATCTCCTATCCACCCTCAGTATCTCCCCCGCCAATCTCTCCCTCTCCTCTCTGTGAGCCTGATTGAGATTAGCTCTCCCCTGACCACTGCCTTCAGTGACTCCCAAACCACACTAACTGGTACCTCCCCATTATCATTGGCCTCTATGTACCTTTGAATGCACCCCCGGACCCGCCCACAGACCTCCTCATCCGTCAGCAGTCCCACATCCATGTGCCACAGCGGGCGCTGGCCCCTCTACTCCCCCAACTCCAGCTCCACCCAGTGCGGGGCTTGGTCCAAAATCGCTATGGCCGAGTACTCCGTCCCCTCCACTCTTGGGATCAACGCCCTACTCACCACGAAGGAGTCTATCCGTGAATAGGCCTTGTGCCCATGGGAAAAGAAGGAGAACTCTCTAGCCACTGGCCTGGCAAACCTCCACGGATCCACCCCCCCCATCTGATCCATAAATCCCCTCAGAACCTTGGCCACAGCTGGCCTCTTGCCCGACTTCGACCTAGATCGATCCAGTGCTGGGTCCAGTACCGTATTGAAGCCCCCCCCCCCCCCATTATCAGACTCCCCGCCTCTAGATCCGGGATCTGGCTCAGCATGCGCTTCATGAACCCTGCATCGTCCCAGTTCGGGGCATAACATTCACCAGCACCACCCGGGTCCCCTGCAGTTTACCACTCACCATCACATATCGGCCTCATTATCCGCCACAATACTCATCGCCTCGAACGTCACCCGCTTGCTCACCAGGATTACAACCCCCCTATTCTTCACATCCAGCCCAGAGTGAAAGACCTGCCCCACCTATCCCTTCCTCAGCCTGAACATAGCGATGCCTGCCTTCAGTCCCTTTAAGTGCGCGAACACCCGGGCCCTCTTGACCGGCCCATTCAGGTCTCTCACGTTCCACGTGATCAGCCGGATCAGGGGACCCCGCCACCCCGCCGACTACCAGCTCCTTTCTTAGGCCAGTCACGTGCCCACGCCTCCCGCACCAACACCCCAGGCGGGGGCTCCCCGCCCCAACTCTCCCTCTCACCTCCAGCTCCCC
This sequence comes from Scyliorhinus torazame, assembly GCF_047496885.1. Classification (NCBI taxonomy): domain Eukaryota; kingdom Metazoa; phylum Chordata; class Chondrichthyes; order Carcharhiniformes; family Scyliorhinidae; genus Scyliorhinus; species Scyliorhinus torazame. Next base: position 327,668,018 of record NC_092707.1, on the reverse strand, counting down.
CTCAGTCAGTACAGCAGCAACCCAGTTCCCCCCACCCACCCCCCCGGCCAGTCAGTTGCCTAGCCCCCTTGCTCCCCCCATTGCACTCCTGTTAGTCAGCTGACTCCTGCTGACCCCGGCCGCTCCCACCTCTGCCGACGATCCCCCGATTGAATTCCCCCTCAAAGCCCCCCCCCCCCCCCCCTATGAACCGGTGTGGGCTCCCATCCGGTACTGCCCCCTGCGTCGGGCCACGCCCCCCCTTTTTGCGCAGGAAAAAGCCCGCGTTTCTAGCCTCTAAAACCTGACCACACCCCATCCCCTGGGTTTGCCAATCAGCCCCATCCAAACTCCCTGGACTCACTGGAGCTTTAGGGTCCATGGCGTTCCATCTTCAGAGACTGCTTACAATCCCAGCAAGACCCACTACTCGATCTTAGAACAGCTGCGACCACAGATCTCCCAGCCAATCTAGGGCAGGACTCTGAGTGGTGGAGGTTTCACTTAAAATAATTAAGGCTGCCCCCAATGCATTATAGCAGTGGGCCAGCTGGATTTCTGGTCGTGATGTGCGGATGGACTTTTGGACCTGGGGGATGAGTAATCCATCCACCCTGAAAAATTCACCCCTTCATTACAGGTCCTTGACTTGGCATACGGTAGTTCAATTATCCCTGTGAAACTTAATCTCAGAAAATCTCCTTAACACTGAATATAAAGGAAAGTCTGCAGAGCCCACATGTTCCCCTATATCCTACAGACTGGCGGACATTAAAATAGGCATGTACCTCAACAGTAGATACTGATCACAAATACAACACCATAGTCTTCTACACAATAAAGGAGCTGTTTAACGTTCCCCTACAGCCATCACTGAGTGCCAACCATGAGGCATGTCTGTATAGTTAGGTTTCTGACTAATCAAGTTCCTGAAAAAGATAATGATGTACATATGAATAAAATGAAAATGTAATGCACGCTATTTAGATGTGACACAGTGAATTTCGGAAAAACACCCATGCCACCTTTGTGCTCTCACAAATTCTTAAGTTTTCTTTTCCTACCACTGCTTCTTGAAGTGACCCCGACAACAGCAACTGAGTTGGGGTAGGCCGCTGAGTGTGATGACTCACTGCCTGTGATGCCTTTGGCCTGCATTCTCTGGAGGGCTTGGGCCTACTCAGCTGGTCCTGCATTGTTGCAAGGATAACCTCTTTGATCATGCCTACTTAAGGCAATGGGGCCAATAGCAAAGGGGATGAGGAGAGGCTGCTCGTCTTGCAAGTGCCCTGAGAGCCCTCAAGTCAGCTGGCACCTGCTCATTGTCCATCTAGGTGCGCAATGACACCTCTGTGTGAGGATTCACTGGTAAGGGGCTGTTTAGCACACTGGGCTAAATCACTGGCTTTGAAAGCAGACCAAGGCAGGCCAGCAGCATGGTTCAATTCCCGTACCAGCCTCCCCGAACAGGCGCCGGAATGTGGCGACTAGGGGCTTTTCACAGTTTGAAGCCTACTTGTGACAATAAGTGATTTTCATTTCATTTCAATTTCCCTGAAGAGGAGGTCGAGATGCCTCCTCTCCCAAATAACTGCTGCTGTGTGGAGCCCATAGCTAGTGCAGGTCAGAGCACATACAGGCTGCTTGCTCAATATGGCTCTCCATGGCAGTTGTCAACCTCTCCATGGAGGAAGCCATGTGCTCATATGCCCGAGACATGACAGAACTCATGGCGTGCATGGCTTCCTCCATAAGCTGTGCAAAGCTGTATATAACAGCTGGCATCACTGCAATATGTTTCCCTTACCTCTGCTGCATTTCTACTACATTTGTTGTGGCCTGGCTCCAGCAGGGGCTTGTTCCTCAATATGTCCTTTGGTGTCTGGGACCTCGGCTGTCACAGCCTCCATTAGTTGCCGGAATGTGTCTGTAATGTGCTAACATGAATGTTGTTCCAATTTTAAATGCGTCCCCTCCATGACTTGGGTCTACACTGGAAGAGAGTCTGGGGATTCACTGGTGAACCAGAGGTGGACTCTTTGGCCTCCTGGAGACTGAAGCCCGGGGTCTGGTTTATGGGGCGCTGTAAAAGAAAACAGAACGAAATACATTAAGGTTCTACAGAGCCGGGGCAGCATGGTGGCGCAGTGGTTAGCACTGCTGCCTCACAGCTCTGAGGTCCCAGGTTCAATCCCGGCTCTGGGTCACTGTCCGTGTGGAACTTGCACATTTGCCCCTTGTTTGCGTGGGTTTTGCCCCCACAACCCAACGAGGTGCAGGGTACGTGGATTGGCCACGCTAAATTGCCTCTTAATTGGAAAAAATTGAATTGGGTACTCTAAATTTATAATAAAAAATTTGTCTAGAGTCTATGAGCACAGCACTAATCCCTACATGGTCTTCGAATCCCTACAGTGCAGAAAGGCCATTTGGCCCATTGAGTTTGCATTGACCCTCTGAAAAGGCCTACCTAAGCCCACACCCCTGCAACCCCACCTATCCTTTGGACAATAAGGGGCAATTTAGCATGGCCAGTCCACCTAAGCTGCACATCCTTGAGTGTCCATATGGCAACACCTGGTTGAATTCATTCTCACTCTGGTGACTTGCCAGTCCAGCCTCGCCTTCAGCTACGGCTCAGCTGCCCTGGTCTCCCCCTACCTGGAGGGCCTCTTCCTCAGCAGGGATTAGGACCCCTCTGTTTCTCCTTGTCTGTTCCTTCAAGTTGAGCATCTGTTGGTCCTGTGGGAGAAAGTGGAGATTTAGTTCATTGGCAAATGCCAGCTGAACGAACCTCTCGTCTGCACGCATCCTCGTCACATATAACGGCCCGTCGATGTGTTAGATTTCACCTAATCACTCACAAAGTCACATGCTTTGGGGCAGGGTAATAATGGGGGAATAAGTTTGATGAGACTGGGGCGTGTGTTGGAAGGGTGTACAGAACTGGCGGCTCAGTCATCTTGACAAAAAGGTGAACAAGAGAGTTCAGGCCTTGATGCAGAGCCTTCCTGCTTGTTCAGGCAGCTCTTTTATAGTTCACCTCGATCTACTGAATTGTTACCTGTCGGCAGGATCCACCAATGAAAATCCGCCTCTGCCACATACTTGCACTTTTTTCTCACATCCGCTGCCAGCCACATCTGAATCGTGTGGCGAGCAGCTCCCAACAGAAAAATGGAAGTGATGCCTACTTCTAGTTCAGCCACTGGGAACGACGAGCCACAGGTTAAATTGTGCCCCTCATCTTATATTTTAGAAAAGGACATTGATGAAGCAGGTAATATGACTGGATTAAGAGAATTGCCCTGGGAGCACGGTAGTATTGTGGATAGCACAATTGCTTCACAGCTCCAGGGTCCCAGGTTCGATTCTGGCTTGGGTCACTGTCTGTGCGGAGTCTGCACATCCGCCCCGTGTGCGTGGGTTTCCTCCGGGTGCTCCGGTTTCCTCCCACAGTCAAAGATGTGCAGGTTAGGTGGATTAGCCATGCTAAATTGCCCTTAGTGTCCAAAATTGGCCTTAGTGTTGGGTGAGGTTACTGGGTTATGGGGATAGGGTGGAGGTGTTGACCTTGGGTAGGGTGCTCTTTCCAAGAGCCGGTGCAGACTCGATGGGCCAAATGGCCTCCTTCTGCACTGTAAATTCAATGATAATCTATGAATTTCATATGGCATTGTCCTCGGCCATGATGATTGGCCTCCAATAATCACAATTATATATTTTTGTCACGTATGAATCCAACTTATGGAGCATTTTGACCCCTATTAACCTCTTTTTTTCTAGGCCCTTTTTCTATTTTCATGTCAAAGGAAAGTCACAATCACATCTTCTCAGTACTCTGCCCTTTTGTCCATCCCTGCATCAAGGTCACCTGGGTCTGAAAGAACCCAAATTTTGCATTACTGTGTCCGTTATTGATGAATAGGTGTCACCGGGCAGCACGGTAGCACAGTGGGTAGCACTGTTGCTTCACAGCTCCAGGGTCCCAGGTTGAATTCCCGGCTTGGGTCACTGTCTACGTGGCATCTGCGCATTCTCCCCGTGTCTGTGTGAGTTTCCTCCAGGTGCCTCCGGTTTCTTCCCACAAGTCCCGAAATGTGAATTGGATATTATGAATTCTCCCTCTGTGTACTCAAACAGGCGGCGGAATGTGGCAACTAGGGGCTGTTCACAGTAACTTCATTGCTGTGTAAAAAATGTGAGCCTACTTGTGACAATAAAAAGATTAAAAATTAATTTGATTACATTATTGATGATTCATTTTGTTGATACTTGGGAGGAAACTAAGAGGAAACTAACTAATCACTAAATGGTGATTTGCTGGATTGGAATTGGTCCCCTATTTGTGATTCCCATGTATTTGAATTCTACATATTGCCAGTTAGATGCAAGCATCATAATTGCACTGGAATAATTTGATACGGCAACTAATGAGCTGTGGACATCAGCAGGGGAGATGGCAGTGCAGTGGAAATGTTACTGAACAACGAAGCCCAGGCTAATGTTGTGTAGACATGGGTTCAAATCCCACAATAAAGCTGGTGGAATTTAAATTCAATTAATAAAATCTGGGATTAAAAGCTAGTCTCAATAATAGTGACCATGAAGCTATTGTTGATGGTCATAAAAACCCATTTGGTTCCCTAATGTCCTTTAAGGAAGGAAATCTGCCATTCTTACCTGGTCTGGTCTACATGTGATTCCAGACCCATGCCAATATGATTGATTCTCAAATATCCTCTGAAATGGCCTGGCAAGCCACTCAGTCCAAGGGCAACAAGTGCTGGCCTTGCCAGAAATGGCCACATCCCACGAGACAATAAAAAAGAGCATTAATGGCATATAGCATTTAATAACAGATAGCAAATTTTCACCATGTCCAAAGAACTCAACCATTTCTTAATATTATGTGGACTGAACTGAATTGCTGGACATTGGCATCTATGAGGCGAGGACCTCACAAGGTCATTAGAATTGAAGCGTAAAGATCTAGAATACTAATATTACCATATTTAAAGTTAATTTTGAACTTTCTTTAGCTCTTTCTGAGCAATGGACCCTTACTGAAATGGCAGGCAGTGGACTTTATGTCATGTAAGGACAGTGCCAATTTCCAACCAGAAACTAAGATGTGCATATAAGCACTGTGTGCAACTTTATTATTTTTCCCCATTCTGCGACAATTTGCCCAGCTTCCTCAAAATTACCATCCTTGACTCCGCATCGAACATTGACAGGTTCAGGATATGCAGGGATCAAATGCCATTTTGCTAATTTACATTGTTTTCTTCATAGCTCTAAACCAATGTAATACTGAAGTCATTTGTAATTTTGAAAAGTGGGCAATAGCAAATTGGACGTCAGTTTTACAATCCACACATTTTTCTCAGTAATGGAAATTTTAATTATATTATTGTGGGGGTAGGTTCCGTTTTCCCCTCTCTTCCATCGAAGATGTTCACTCTTTCTGGAGTATGGTTTAATAGTGGCCAGCTGCCATAAGGCAACTGAACTTATCATTCTTCACATATTGGCTGAGTCAACAAGAGCAATGACAGAGTCAAGCCTAATCCTTCCCTCAGCCAATAGTGACAGTCATCAGGAACAGGAATCAAACTGGACAGATCAATCAGCTTCAACCTAAGCATTGGATTCAGATATGAGAAAGGCATATCCAACTTAGTCGACCCTAGAAAGTCCACCTCAGTAACATCTGGACGAGCTGTCTGACAGACTAATCAAGTGTCAGGTAGTTGTAATGAAATTGAAAGTAAAGAATTAAATAAAAAATACTCAAAAGCTGCACTGAGGACTTGTGAGATGCAGATGAGCCTAGTAGCAGAGTGAAACATATACTTTGTTGAGCAAAGTAGAGACTGGCAATTTAGGGAGGTAGATTATAGCCATACCCAGTTGCAACGCAGAGCTCTCTCTCAAAATCAAGATGTTGTACAGAAAAGAAAGCAGCAGAAGTCTGTCTCTGCCAGACCTCAATTTAACTAATAATAATAATAGCTTGTCACAAGTAGGTTCCAATGAAGTTACTGTGAAAGCCCCTAGTCGCCACATTCCGGCACCTGTTTGGGGAGGCCGGTACGGGAACTGAACCCATGCTGCTAGCATTGTTCTGCATTATAAGCCAGCTGTTTAGCCCACTGTGCTATACCAGCCCCTATCCTAAACTAAAAGAACTATTCCTAAAAGAAAACAAGTCCTGTGTGGTAATTATTTGCTGGATTTAGCTCATAGTGCTAAAACCTCTGGGATGTTGTTTTGAGAGAGGTGTATTCTCAGAGTTTAGTTAAGTAGATAGATTTGGATTTGGGCGATATTTTAAGCATGCTGTCTGGTTAACCATTACAGTAGTTAATTGTAAATCTTGTTCTTTACTGTTGCCATTCTTGTTGTGTGTTTTAAAGTTTAACAAACGTTTTGATATTTGAATAAGTTACAACAAGGCCAACCCCTTTCCAAACCGGGTTTCATCTCTTTTCTCACATTTGTCTCCAAATCGCAAAACTAAATTGTTAAGAACGAGCATTCCGAGTTTCTCTTCTGGGATTTGGGATTCACTTGCATTCAACATCAGCAGGGTTCATAACACCTAACAGAATCATATCATTCAACAAACACTCCATCACTCCCTATCATGTCTCACCAGCAGGCAAATCTAGCAAAGGAGGCATCACAATGGTATACCGCCAGGAGGGCCTGGCCCTTGGAGACCTCAACATTGACTCTGGACCCTTATGAGAGTCGCAACCTGATACTACAATGTCTTTTTTAATGTCCGGTGCCCCTCTCAAAGTCCATCTTAATTGCAATGTGAATCACATAGGCCTTCTATTCAGGCAGAGATCTATATTCTTGACCCCCAACTCCATTCAGTATTAGAATTAAACAGTCTAAATGATAACTATTTATAAAATCTGACATTCCTAACACCAGTGTTAGAACTCACACTCAGGTTGAAGAGGCTGGGTCTGTAAGGATTTTAAGGAGGCTGGTAGATTCGCCTAGCTTGGACTTCGGCAAGGAAGTTCAAGGAAACTGTCACCGTCAAAGTCAGTTCTGGAATTATAAGTTACCTAGCTGGAAAAGGGAAAAGGAAGCAAGCCCCTGGGAGTCAGAAATAACTTGGGTTTCTGTATAATGAAATGTCTACTTAAGGGACACTGTAAAATCTAACCAAAACGGGATTTTATCAGCCATATTAAAAGCTTGATGTCGAATTTCTGTCCTGTAGTTTAAGATTTAAGTTGCTTCCAAAAATAGTCAGTCAATGTTACTTTTACTTTGTTTGTTAGCTACAGTAAATATCTAAAAATTTTAAATCTTGTGATCCTTTCAGTCAGTAACTGGAAATTCAATATTTCTTTCTGAAGTTATCGGTCTCTTTGGGGACCTATAATGGTGGAGCCCAACACAAAAGTGCAAAAAACAAGGCTGAAGCATTTGCACCATTGTCAGCCAAAAGTGCCCAATGGATGATCCATTTTGGCCTCTTCCCGAGGTCTCCACCATCACAGAAGCCAGTTTTAGTCAATTCGATATACTCCATGTGATATCAAGAAATAGATAAGTGCTGGATACAGTTTCGGGCCCAACAACATTCAGACTGCAGTGCTGAGGATCTATGCTCCAACTAGCCATGCCCCAGCCAAGCTGCTTCAGTAAATCTACAACACCGGCATCTACTCTACAGAGTGGAACATTGCCCAGTTATGTCCTAGCCACAAAAAGCTAATCAAATCTGGCCAATTACTGCTCCATCAGGATAGTGATGGATGGAACCCCCAACAATGATATAAAAATGGCACTTGCTCAACAATAACTAGTTCACACATGCTCAGTTTGGGTTCTGCCAGGAACATTAGGACCTAGACCTTATTACAATCCTGTTACAAACATGGACAGAAGAGCTTAATGTAAGAATTGGTGAGGTTAGAGTGACTGCTCTTGAAATCTAGCAAGATTGACTTTGTGTGGTACCAAGAAACCAGAGTAAAATGTAAGTCACTGTAAATCAGGGTAAAAATGTCCACTGGCTAGACTTATAGTAGTACAAAGCAAAATAGTTGTGTTGTTGGATGCAAATCATCTCAGCCCAAGTCATTTTGCAGAAGTTCCTCAAAGCAGTGTCCTAGACAAACCATGGTCAGCTGTTTTATCAGTGACCTTCTCGCCATCATAAGGCTAGAAGTAAGGTTTGCTAATGATTGCCCAATGTTCAGCGCTATTTGCAGCTCCTCTGATAATGAAGTAGTCCATATGCAACAAGATTTGGACTAGATTCAGGCTTGGGTCGATAAGTAACAAGTAGCATTTATGCACACAAGTGCTAGAAATGACCATCTCCAACTTCAGAGAGTCTAACAATCTTGCAATGATATGCAAGGGGAAGGTCAAATCCACCAGAGAATTACCTAGACCTAAACCTATAAAAACAATGTGACCACAAGAGCAAGTATTCTGTGGTGATTGGTTCACCATCTGAATCCCCAAAGCTTTTTCATCATCTACAAGGCACACTCTTCACTTGTTTGGATGTCTCATCCACTATCTTAATCCCTCACTCCCTCCATGATTAGCACACAGTGGCTGCAGTATATCAATCATAAGCTGTACTCCAACAACTCGTATAGGCTTCTTGGGCAACAGCTCCTAAACCTGCAACCTTCAGCACCTAGAAGGATCAGCAGGTGCCCAGGAATAGCACTATGTCCAAGTTTTCCTCCAAATTGCACACCAACCACACTTGCAAATATATCACAGTTCTTTCATCATTATTGGGCAATATCCTGGAACTCCCTATCTAGGAGGATTATAGGAGTGCCATCACCACATGGACTGGATGGATGGATTTGTTTATTGTCACGTGTCACGTGTACTGAGGTACAGTGAAACAAATGGACTCATAAGCGATAGACATCATGGTTTTGATGTGGAGATGCCGGCATTGGACTGGGGTGAGCACAGTAAGAAGTCTTACAACACCAGGTTAAAGTCCAACAGGTTTGTTTCAAACACTAGCTTTCGGAGCACTGCTCCTTCCTCAGGTGAATGAAGAGGTATAACATATATATAGACAAATTCAAAGATGCAAGACAATGCTTAGAATGCGAGCATTTGCAGTTAATTAAGTGTTTACTTAATGTAAGAATTTGTGAGGTTAGAGTGACTGCTCTTGAAATGGGTCATCCCCACACCCCCACTACTTGCCTTCAAACAACCGCGCAACCTCAAACAAACCATTGTTTGCAGCAAACTATCCTGCCTTCAGAACAGCGACCACGACACCACACAACCCTGCCATGGCAATCTCTGCAAGACGTGCCAGATCATCGACATGGATACCACTATTACACGTGAGAACACCACCCACCAGGTACGCGGTACATACTCGTGCGACTCGGCCAATGTTGTCTACCTCATACGCTGCAGGAAAGGATGTCCCGAAGCGTGGTACATTGGCGAGACCATGCAGACGCTGCGACAACAAATGAACGGATATCGCGCGACAATCACCAGGCAGGAATGTTCCCTTCCAGTCGGGGAACACTTCAGCAGTCAAGGGCATTCAGCCTCCGATCTCCGGGTAAGCGTTCTCCAAAGCGGCCTTCAGGACGCGCGACAATGCAGAATCGCCGAGCAGAAACTTACAGCCAAGTTCTGCACACATGAGTGCTGCCTCAACCGGGACCTGGGTCGCATTACATTCACCCCCCACCAACTGGCCTGGGCTTGCGAAATCCTACCAACTGTCCTGGCTTGAGACAATTCACACCTCTTTAACCTGGGGTTACCCCTATCTCTGGATATGTAAACACTTAATTAACTGCAAATGCTCGCTTTGTCTTGCATCTTTGAATTTGTCTATATATATGTTATACCTCTTCATTCACCTGAGGAAGGAGCAGTGCTCCGAAAGCTAGTGTTTGAAACAAACCTGTTGGGACTTTAACCTGGTGTTGTAAGACTTCTTATCATGGTTTTGTGAAGGGAAGGCCATGCCTCGCTAACTTGATTGAGTTTTTTGAGGAGGTAACAAAAGATGATTGATGAGGGGAGGGCGGTGGATGTTGTTTACATGGAGTTCAGTAAAGCCTTTGATAAGGTGCCTTATGGTAGACTGGTACAAAAGGTGAAGTCACACGGGATTAGAGGTGAGGTGGTAAGATGGATACAGAACTGGCTCGGTCACAGAAGGCAAAGGGTATCGGTAGAAGGGTGTTTTCTGAATGGAAGGTTGTGACTAGTGGTGTTCCACAGGGATCTGTGCTTGGACCTCTGTTGTTTGTGGTGTACATAAACGATTTGGAGGAAAATATAGCCGGTCTGATTAGTAAGTTCATGGATGACACCAAGGTTGGTGGAGTGGCAGATAGTGTTGAGGATTGTCGGAAGATACAGCAGGATATAGGTTGGAGACTTGGGCAGAGAAATGGAAAATAGAGTTTAATCCAGACAAATGTGAGGTAATGCATTTTGGAAGGTCTAACATATAATATTCCGTAAACGGCAAAACTCTTCTGAATATAGAAAGTCCGAGACCTCAACGTAAAGGATATTAGATCTTTGAAAGTGGCAACACAAGTGGACAAGGTAGTCAAGAAAGCATACGGAATGCTTGCCTTCATTGGATGGCGCATCAAGTATAAAAACTGGCAAGTCATGCTGCAGTTGTACAGAGCCTTGGTCAGGCCGCACTTGGAACATTGCGCACAATTCTGGTCAGCACACTACCAGAAGGATGTGGAGGCTTTGGAGAGGGTGCAGAGGAGGTTTACCAGGATACTGCCTGGTCTGGAGGGTGTTAGCTATGTGGAGAGGCTGAATAGACTCGGACTGTATTCATTAGAAAGACGGAGGTTGAGGGGCGACCTGATAGAGGTCTACAAGGTTATGAGGGGCATGGACAGAGTGGATGGGCAGGCACTTTTTCCCAGGGTGGACGGGTCAGTCACCATGGGGCATAGGTTTAAGGTCCGTGGGGCAAAGTTTAGAGGAGATGTGCGAGGCAAGTTTTTATGCAGAGGGTGGTGAGTGCCTGGAACATGTTTCCAGGGGAGGTTGTGGAAGCAGATACATTAACGCATTTACGGCGTTCAAAAGGCATCTTGACAAATGCATGGATAGGATGGGTATAGAGGGATACGGTACAATGAAGTGCTGAGGGTTTTGGCAAAGGTTGGCATCATGACCGGTACAGGCTTGGAGGGCCAAAGGGCCTGTTCCTGTGCTGTATTGTTCTTTGTATTGTTCTGCATGCAGTCCAGACAGATCATTCAATACATGAAAACAAAACATAGGGCAAACATAAATTCACAATGTAAATACATTGTGACAGGCATCGGGTGAAGCATACAGGAGTGTAGTACTACTCAGTAGAGAAGATGTGTGAAGAGATCAGATCAGTCCATAAGAGGGTCGTTTAGGAGTCTGGTAATAGCAGGGAAGAAGCTGTTTTTGAATCTGTTGGTGCATGTTCTCAAGACTTTTGTGAGGTGGCTCACCACTATCTTATCAAGGGGAGTCAGGGATGAGCAATTAATGTTAAACTTTCCAGCGACATCCACATCTCAAAAATGAATAAAATGGGTATTGAAGCCAATTGTGGCACCCAATAGATTTCTTGGTGGAGATCAGCTAACTAAATACAGATTAATTCACATAGTAGGTTTGATTAGACATTTATTTATATAGGGAACTAACTATTAGTATTTGCTATGTGTATTCATAAAACATGCAGCTATCAAAGTGATGCCGACAATTTAACAATCGTTTTTTTTTTTTAAAACATGAATTTACAGTAACCAATTCATTTTTTCCAATTAAGGGGCAATTTTAGCGTGGCCAATCCACCTAACCTGCACCTAACCTGCAGTTGTGGGGGTGAAACCCACGCAAACACGGGGAGAATGTGCAAACTCCACACGAACAGTGACCCAGAGCCGGGATCGAACCTGGGACCTTGGCGCCGTGAGGCTGCAGAGCTAACCCACTGCGCCACACAATTTAACAATCATGGTTTCTTGTTCACGCCTCAGCTTATGGACTGGCAAAGTCACAATGCCAGCTGATATGTCCATGATGAGTATCAGAATACTGGAACAACTCCAACAAAGCTTTCTCTTCCCATCCTGGTATTGGCACCCCAAAGATCACCAAGGATTCATTCTTGCCCCCCTCTGCTTCATCTATCTGCTATCCTTTAGTGACATAATTCACAGAAATGATGCTGTCTTCCACATATATGGTGATAACACTCTCCAAAATCTGGTTTAGCCACCGCACCCCCCGCCGCCCCTCCACCAATGCCTCTGTGCTGTCACACTGCTTGTCTGACATCATGATTGCGATCGACCAGCCATGCTGTGTTTGAGCAAAAACATAGCTCAGCTGGCAGATCCTAGGAGAGGACACCTGCGGATTTCCCGGCAGCCTTAGATCTTGGGAGACGTCGGAATTAGAACATCGCCCAAAATAGGGGTGAACAAGTGGCGCATGCCTAAGTGGGCTTTAAATCTACATAGGCAAGCTTACCCGGTATCTACCAGCAACCAGGGATTTACCGCCGCTCCCTCCCCTCACCCCCAGGAGGCCACAGCCGGGTGCTGTTCAGTACTGGTCCACACATCATAGACCAGGCAGAACGGTACCCGGGGGTCTCTCAGGCCATCATAGGCCCCCGGTTGGCCAGGGATAGTGCAGGGTGGCCCCCTGGCCCTCCCTTTGGAATGCAGGCACCTTGGCACTGCCTGGCTGACACCTTGGCACTGCCACCCTGACACTGCCAAAGTGCACGGGCAGTACGATAGCACAGTGGGTAGCACAGTTGCTTCACAGCTCCAGGGTCCCAGGTTCGATTCCCGGCTTGAGTTACTGTCTGTGTGGAGTCTGCATGTTCTTCCCGAGTCTATGTGGGTTTCCTCTGGGTACTCCGGTTTCCTCTGTTATGGGAGACGTGCTTTCAGAACCCCAAAATGTATCATGGAGTTCAACCAACCTCCCCCTTTAATGTATTTGTTGCTTTTCCGAGCACACGGCTTGTTCTCCAGGTGTAATACAGCAATTATGGATAAATGGTTTTTAAACACAAAACAATGTTTATTCCATGAACTCAACTTAACCTCGTAAATAAACATTAGATCTCTTAACACCCCTTACTTCAAAGATAACCCCGAAAATATTACAACACTAAATAATCCTTCAGTTATTCCTTTCAACATCCATGCGACTTAACACCTTTAAACAGAAACACATCAGGTTAAAGGCTTTACTATTATGAGTTTAAATCACCCAAATGATCCAGAGATAATCTTTCATGGCAGAGATCACAGCTAATCCAACTCACTGCAAACACAGACACACACCCAAGCTCTTTTCAAACTGAAACTAAACTGCAAAATGGCTGATCTAAAACCAAGCTCCACCCACACTCTGACATCACTGCATTTCTTAAAAGTACATTGCTTAAACATCCATTTCTTAAAGGTACCCTCACATGACACTCCCACAGTCCAAAGATGTGCAAGTTAGGTGGATAGGCCATGCTAAATTGTCCTTTGCGTCCAAAAAGATTGGGTGGGGTTACTGGGTAATGGGAATAGGGTGGAGGTGTGTGCTTGGGTAGGGTGCTCTTTCCAATGGCTGGTGCAGACTCGATGGGCGGAATGGCCTCCTTCTGCACTGTAAATTCTATGATTCTAGGAGACCCAGGTGGCACTGCCAAGCTGACGGGAGCATTCCCAGGGTGCCAGTGCTACTGTCAAGGGTCAGGACCGGAGGGGGGGCCATGCCCATGAAAGGAAGATAGAGGGGGGTTATGATGGGTGGGGGGGGGTACAGCGCAGCTAAGTAGGAGCTTGTGGAAGGTTGGGGTGGGTGATGGGTGGGGTCCTGAAGAGGTGGGGCCCCATAGCAGGGAGCCCTCACTTGGGGTGTGTGGGGTAATATGCATATGTGTGGGGGGTGACATTGCCCATGGGTGCTCACAAGCTTCCATAGAGATCGGGGCATCCTTTCAAAATGGCGGCCCAATCTCAGAGTTCAGCTTCCCAGTGATGAAAATAAATCTAAGTGTGGGCGAAACTGTTGAGAAACTCCCCAGGGCCCAAAAAAGCGACTACAGATGGGATTTAACTAAATTGGAACAAAGTCCCAGAGCGATCACGTTTAGCCGCGTGTTTCCCGGCGTACCCAGCACCGAGAAATGCAACCCTATAAAACGGCACCCGGTATAGATAGGGGCCAAGGCCGCACATAGTCCCATTTTGTGCACTGAGGAGCTCCGCTTGCCGGGCCCTCCTGCCCGTCCGTACACTCGTCCCCAACCCCCAGCCCAAACACAATGGCTCCCACCACAAAACCTCCTGAACTCTTCAATTCTCTGACTCCAGCCTTTTGTGCTCCATCATTTCATCTGTGGTAGGAGATACCCTCAATTACAACTCAGGAGAGGAGTTCGGTAATAGAAAGGCTTTAATAACCAGAAACCCAGACAGCTGCCGAGAAGTGTGCTCACTGCACGCTGTCTACTGAACGTAACCTTATATACAGCTTCCTGGGGGCGGAGCCAGAGGCGGAGTCCTCCAAGGTTCCAAACCCGATCTTAAAGGGCCTACGCATTAAGGGTACATATGTATACAGATATCATTCACCATATCATCTATTGCATATTTTGGGAGCAAGTCTATCTTACAGTCATTTTCATCTTCGTAAAGTGTCAGGTTTGGAAACAAATATTTTTTTAAATCCAAAATTTCACATTTGATAATCCACTAAACACACAATTGTTGCCTGAAGGAAGGTTTCCCTTCAGTCACCTCCAAAATCTAGCTGGAATACCACCCCCACCCCTCTGTTGTTACAAATCTTCCTCAAAACCTACCTCTCTGAGTCAGCTTTTGGTTATTTCTCCTTTTGGCTGTGTGCCCTTTATCCTCTTGCCTGTATGGCATGCCTTGGGTGTTTCTCTATTTTAAACACAAATTTAGTTGGCTATAGTTGCACTGTTTAACTGCATTTGCCTGAGCTCTCGGAAAGTGTGCGAAAAGTCTGCAGAACAGCATAGAAAATACAACTTCGATCGATTAGTTCAGTCTGATGCATGTGAATTCGATTAAAAACTGGCCAAGGTTGAGATTCCTGCAGCATCAAAGTGCAGGTTACATTGTTTATCTGGATGCGATTGTGCAAAAAAAAGTTCTACTTTTATGGACTGACAATGCCTGCGGAAAACATCAAATCTCGAGTAAAAAGGCAGTTGCCATTTACTGGTTTTACCAACTTTCAGGGCAAAAGGGGAAAATGTCATGCAACCGAGATTGACCAAGAAAACCTGCTTCCAATTGACCAACAAATTACATTGGAAAATATAAAGCATTTCAAAACTCGGTTAAAACAAGTGGATATCCTACCGACTGTCAAAGAGGTCCAGGAAACAGCAGATGGACAATGCGAGAGCCTCAAAGAGCCACAACAAACCAAGAAGATGTCAAATGCTAAAAAGATCCACTTCGCTATGCTCCCAGACAAATACGAGCCTTTGATCGAATCTTTGGGAGAATGCCGAAGTGAGGAGAGCAAAGCGGACAGAAAATACAAAAGGAAGCAAAAGCTTAAAAAATGCAGGAAGGTAAGAAAAATATCCGAAGAATCTTAAACATTTTGAAAATTCGAATGGTTCAGTAAACCAGTGCGTTAATTGCGTGCAAGTAACAGTAGACGTGTTCCTGAATTGATCTCTTAGCAAATAAACTGATACAATTACCTCACCGCCGAACTTTGTTTTGCCGATACAGTGGCGAAGCCGGCCAAATGGAGACTACTTTACAAATGAAATGTAACCTATTTGGAAATGTGGGATCACTCTTCACACTAATAAATTTAAAGGAATATGATCTAGGTTGATGAAGCTTGATTTTGGGATTTCAACCCTTTAGTCCATGGGCAGATGGCGATGTGGAGGTGAACGGGGGGGGGGGGGGAAGAGACAGGCTCATGATCTGAGGACTTGGGTCCCAATCCAACCAGGCCAATCTGGGTATATAAAGTTAGTCTCAGTAGTGGTGATCAAGACGGCATGTGGTGCAGTGGTTAGCACTGGGACTACAGCGCTGAGGACTTGATTTTGAATCCCCGCTCTGGGTCACTGTCCGTGTGGAGTTTGCACATTCTCCCCGTGTCTGCGTGGATTTCATAAGAACATAGGAACTAGGAGCAGGAGTAGGCCATCTGGCCCCTCGTGCCTACTCCACCATTCAATGAGATCATGGCTGATCTTTTGTGGACTCAGCTCCACGTTCCCGCCCGAACACCATATCCCTTAATCCCTTTATTCTTCAAAAAACGATCTATCTTTGTCTTAAAAACATTTAATGAAGGAGCCTCTACTGCTTCACTGGGCAAGGAATTCCATAGATTCACAACCCTTTGGGTGAAGACGTTCCTCCGAAACTCAGTCCTAAATCTACTTCCCCTTATTTTGAGGCTATGCCCCCTAGTTCTGCTTTCACCCGCCAGTGGAAACAACCTGCCCGCATCTATCCTATCTATTCCCTTCATAATCTTATATGTTTCTATAAGATCCCCCCCTCATCCTTCTAAATTCCAACGAGTACAGTCCCAGTCTACTCAACCTCTCCTCGTAATCCAACCCCTTCAGCTCTGGGATTAACCTAGTGAATCTCCTCTGCACACCCTCCAGTGCCAGTACATCCTTTCTCAAGTAAGGAGATCAAAACTGAACACAATACTCCAGGTGTGGCCTCACTAACACCTTATACAATTGCAGCATAACCTCCCTAGTCTTAAACTCCATCCCTCCAGCAATGAAGGACAAAATTCCATTTGCCTTCTTAATCACCTGTTGCACCTGTAAACCAACTTTTTGCAAGTCATGCACTAGCACACCCAGGTCTCTCTGCACAGCAGCATGTTTTAATATTTTATAATTTAAATAATAATCCCTTTTGCTGTTATTCCTACCAAAATGGATAACCTCACATTTGTCAACATTGTATTCCATCTGCCAGACCCTAGCCCATTCACTTAGCCTATCCAAATCCCTCTGCAGACTTCCAGTATCCTCTGCACTTTTTGCTTTACCACTCATCTTAGTGTCATCTGCAAACTTGGACACATTGCCCTTGGTCCCCAACTCCAAATCATCTATGTAAATTGTGAACAATTGTGGGCCCAACACTGATCCCTGAGGGACACCACTAGCGACTGATTTCACCCCTACAACTCAAAGATGTGCAGGTTAGGTGGATTGGCCACACTAAACTGCCCCTTGATTGGGAAAAGAAATAATTGGGTACTCCAAATTTATATTAAATAAGTAGTGGTGACCATGATGACCATCACCAATTGTTGTAAAAACTCATCTGGTTCACTTTTAGGTCTTTTTAGGGAGGAAAGTCTGCTGTTCTTACCTGGTCCTGCCTACTTGTGACTCCTGATCCACAGCAACGTGGTTGACTTGTAACTGCTCTTGGCCATGGGCAACAATCATCGATGGCACAGTGGTTAGCACTGCTGTCTCACAGCACCAGGGACCTGGATTCGATTCTGACCTCGCGTGACTGTGTGAAGTTCTCACCGTTTCTGTGTGGGTTTCCTCCGGTCGCTCCGGTTTCCTCCCACAGTCAAAAAGGTGTACAGGATGGTGGATTAGAGTGCTAAATTGCCCCTTAGTGTTCATAGATTGGGTTATGGGTATAGAGTGGGGGAATTGGGCCTGGGTAGGGTACTCTTTTGGAGTGTTGGTGCAGACTTGATGGGATGAATGGCCTCCTTCTGCACTGTAGGGATTTTGTGGGAAATGCTGGACTTGCCAGTGACACTCACATCCCAAGAAAGAATAAGGAAAAGTATTATTTTGGTAAACCTGTTCATATTCTGCTCTCCCTCCCCTCTGGCCAGTCCTTCATGTGGTGCGGTGCTCAGAACCCAAACCCAATTCCCGAGATCAATATCACTATAACTCCACTGATTTCCTCATCTACCTTGAAATGAATGAAAATGAAAATGAAAATGGAAATGAATGAAATGAAAATCGTTTATTGTCACGAGTAGGCTTCAATGAAGTTACTGTGAAAAGCCCCTAGTCACCACACTCCGGCGCCTGTTCGGGGAGGCTGGTACGGGAATCGAACCGTGCTGCTGGCCTGCCTTGGTCTGCCTTAAAAGCCAGCGATTTAGCCTAGTGTGCTAAACCAGCCCCTGGGTAGGGTACTCCTTTGGAGGGTCTGTGCAGACTTGATGGGCTGAATGGCCTCCTTCTACACTGTAGGGATTTTGTGGGAAATGCTGGACTTGCCAGTGACACTCACATCCCAAGAAAGAATAAGGAAAAGTATTATTTTGGTAAACCTGTTCATATTCTGCTCTCCCTCCCCTCTGGCCAGTCCTTCATGTGGTGCGTGTACTCCCTAACACCCTATGTCCTGTGAACAGCCTATGCCAATCATTGAAACCTTCCACACTAGCACATCCAATTTGTTTCCCTTTTCAACAGAGAATACCCTCCCCCACTCACTGCTGTGATTGACAGGGCCCTCTACTATGTGTGTTCCATTTCTTCTCCTCTGCTCTTGTATTGTTAGGGCTGTAGGGTGCTGTCAAATTAAACCTGTCCTGAACAGTGTTGTGCTTCTTGAGTGTGGCAGCAGTTTTTGGGGAGGCCATGTGGAACAGCTTTTGAGAGATCAGCTGGTGAGTCGGAATTCTGGACCCATTTTGCCTTGCTCTGGGGTACAGAATTAAAGGATTGCAAATATCTTGAAGAGTTGTGGAACTTGTAATATTCTTGTCGGATGGTCTGATTTATATTATAAGAACACTTGTAGCTAAAGCTATAAATTATTTATTAACATTACTGTGGGTCTAATATATACAAACAACAGATGAATAATAGCATGACCATGCACAACCACCCTCCCTCCCAGCTCCCTACTCAGTCTGAGGTCACCTGACTCTAACATTCACTTCTCTACGAATGAGACTCCTAGTGGTCAGCCGGTGAATTACAACACAGCCATGATATCACAACAGAACTGAGGATTGTTTTAAGTGGTCTGTACATAGAATTTGTTTTTAAATCTGAGGTGGAAAATGCATCCTGCCAAGTAAAAATAAATTCCCTTTTCTGACGTACATTCCAAAATAGTCATTGTATCACCACACACAAGATCAAAAGTTTCCTTTTTGAGTTCCTTTGCAAATAGATTGGGACAAATTCCAAATGCAGCAGATCTAGTTTAACACCTAACTGTTCCGACTCACTCCTCAGAAAATAATGGTCTGGATTTAACGAGGAGTCACAGTCCCCACCACCCCACCAAGCTGAAAGGTTATGGAGGAACCTGCCCTGCCTGCAATGCAGCCACTTACCACTGGGAGTAGTGTTGAGTTGGCGGGTGTAGTGTCAGCTCGATAGTATGTGCTCCCCACCTTCAAATCCGCTGGCTTGAAATGTCTAATACAGCCTCATGAGTTGCGCACTGGATCTGGATTTAGATCCAACAATTTATTAGGTAGTAAGGCTCCTCTGTGAAATAGCTTTGGGCAATCTCTACCCAGTTCCTAAACAAATAGTTCAGAATTATCCATAATTTGGCATTAAATTATTTCTAAAAGCTGTAAGAGTTGCTGATGTGTAAATCCGCTAGTGCAAGAATGTATGCTTGTTTGTAGGTTGAGGTAAAAATATTGCCGGGCAGAATAAATGGAACTTAAGGTTATTAAATGAAAGGACAACATAGCAAACTTGAAGCTGACACTGAGTGGTAAAGTATATTATTTCCCAAACTTTTGACAGACGTCACCTTCATGACGCTAAGATATGGAAAACCAGCATTGAAATTGATTTATTAGGAGGTACACTTTGGTTTAAGTTATGATATGGCTTACATTCAGTCAGAATTTGTGACTTTACTGGTGAGTGGCACAGTGGTCAGCACTGCTGCATTACAGCACCAGGGACCCAGTTCAATGATGGCCTTGGGTGACTGTCTCTGTCTGCATGGGTTTTCTCCGGGTGCTCCAGTTTCCTCCTACAGTCCAAAGATGTGCAGGTTAGGTGGATTGACTATGTTAAAGTTACCCCTCAGTGTCCAGGGTTGCAGAGATAGGGAAGGGGAGTGGACAGAGGTAGGGTGCTCTTTCAGAGGTGCAGCCTTGCTGGGATGAATGGCTTCCTTCTGAACTGTAGGGATTCTTTAAGAAAAATATTTTATTCATTTACGGGATGTGGGCGTCGCTGGTTAGGTCAGCATTTATTGCTATTCCTAGTTGCCCTTCAGAAGGTGATGGTGAGTTGCTATCTTGAACCACTGCAGTCCCTGAGGAGTAGCACCCACAGTGCTGTTAGGGAGGGAGTTCCAGGATGTGGCTTCAGTGACAGTGAAAGAATGGTGATATATTTCCAAGTCTGGGCAGTCACTCTCACCTCACCTCTGGCATTTAGCTCTTTTGTTCATGTTTGAACCAAGGCTATAATGAGGTCAGGAGCTGAGTGACCTGGCGGAACCCAAAATGAGTATCTATGAGCAGGTTATTGCTGAGTAAGTGCCGCTTGATAGCACTGTTGATGACTCCTTCCATCACTTTGCTGATGAAGGAGAGTAGACTGATTGGCTCGGTTGGATTAGTCCTGTTTCTTGTGTACAGGACACACCTGGGAAATTTTCCACATTGCCGGGTAGATGCCAGTGTTGTAGCTGTACTGGAACAGCTTGGCTAGGGCTACGGCAAGTTCTGGAGCACAAGTTTTCAGTACTGTTTCCAGAATATTGTCAGGCCCAGAGCGTTAGCAGTGTCCAGAGCTTTCCGACATTTCTTGATATCATGTGGAATGAATCGTATTAGCTGAAGACTGACATCTGAGATGCTGGAGACCTCTGGAGGAGACCGAGATGGATCATCCACTCGGCACTTCTGGCTGAAGATTTTTGCGAATGCTCAGCCTTGTCTTCTCCACCTGTGTGCTGGGCTCCTCCATCATTGAGAATGGGGATATTCGTGGAGCCTCCTCCTCCAGTGAGTTGTTTAATTGTCCACCATCATTCATGGCTGCATGTGGCAGGACTGCAGAGCTTAGATCTGATGCATTTGTTGCGGGATCGCTTAGCTCTGTCTATTACTTGTTGCTTATGCTGTTTGGCACACAGGTAGTCCTGTGTTGTAGCTTCACCAGGTTGACATTTCATTTTTTGGTATGCCTGATGTTGCTCCTGGCATGCTTTCCTGCCCTCTTCATTGAACTAGGATTGATCCCCTGGCTTGGTGGTAATGGTAGAGTGGGGGATATGCCGGCCCATGAGGTTGCAGATTGTGGTTGAAGACAATCCTGCTGCTGCTGATGTCCCACAGTGCCTCCTGGAAGCCCAGTCTTGAGTTGCTGGATCTATTCAAAATCTATCTCATTTCACACGGTGGTAGTGCCACACAACACGATGGAGGGTATCCTCCATGTGAAGATGGGACTTTGCCTCCTCAAGGACTGCGGTGAATTCTGCCGATATGTCATGGACTAGCATTAGGGGCTTGGATGGAGGGAAATTTGTTGAGTGTATTCAGGAGGAATTTCTCATTCAGTATGTGGATGGACCGACTAGAGAGGGGGCAAAACTTGACCTCGTCTTGGGAAATAAGGAAGGGCAAGTGACAGAAGTGTTAGTGAGGGATCACTTTGGGACAAGTGACCATAACTCCATTAGTTTTAAGATAGCTGTGGAGAATGATAGGTCTGGCCCAAGAGTTAAAATTCTTAATTGGGGCAAGGCCAATTTTGATGGTATCAGACAGGAACTTTCAGGGGTAGATTGGGGGAGACTGTTGGCAGGCAAAGGGACGGCTGGTAAATGGGAGGCTTTTAAAAATGTGTTAACCAGGGTGCAGGGTAAGCACATTCCCTTTAGAGTGAAGGGCAAGGTTGGTAGAAGTAGGGAACCCTGGATGACTCGAGATATTGAGACTCTGGTCAAAAAAAAGAAGGAGGCATATGACGTACATAAACAACTGGGATCAAGTGGATCCCTTGAAGAGTATAGAGATTGTCGAAATAGAGTTAAGAGGGAAGTCAGGAGGGCAAAAAGGGGACATGAAATTGCTTTGGCAAATAATGCAAAGGAGAATCCAAAGAGATTCTACAGATACATAAAGGGGAAAAGAGTAACTAGGGACAGAGTAGGGCCTCTTAAGGATCAACAAGGACATCGATGTGCAGAGCCACAAGAGTTGGGTGAGATCCTGAATGAATATTTCTCATCGGTATTCACGGTGGAGAAAGGCATGGATGTTAGGAAACTAAGGGAAATAAATAGTGATGTCTTGAGAAGTGTGCATATTACAGAGGAGGAGGTGCTGGAAGTCTTAAAGCGCATCAAGGTAGATAAATCCCCAGGACCTGATGAAATGTATCCCAGGATGTTGAGGGAGGCTAGGGAGGAAATTGCGGGTCCCCTAACAGAGATATTTGAATCATCGGCAGCCACAGGTGAGGTGCCTGAAGATTGGAGAGTGGCGAATGTTGTGCCCTTGTTTAAGAAGGGCAGCAGGGAAAAGCCTGGGAACTACAGACCGGTGAGCCTAACGTCTGTAGTAGGTAAGTTGCTAGAAGGTATTCTGAGAGACAGGATCTACAAGCATTTAGAGAGGCAAGGACTGATTCGGGGCAGTCAGCATGGCTTTGTGCATGGAAAATCATGTCTCACAAATTTGATTGAGTTTTTTGAGGGGGCGACCAAGAAGGTAGATGAGGGCAGTGCAGTAGACGTTGTCTACATGGACTTTAGCAAAGCCTTTGACAAGGTACCGCATGGTAGGTTGTTGCAGAAGGTTAAAGCTCACGGGATCCAGGGTGAGGTTGCCAATTGGATTCAAAATTGGCTGGACGACAGAAGACAGAGGGTGGTTGTAGAGGGTTGTTTTTCAAACTGGATGCCTCTGACCAGTGGTGTGCCTCAGGGATCGGTGCTGGGTCCACTGTTATTTGTGATTTATATTAATGATTTGGATGAGAATTTAGGAGGCATGGTTAGTAAGTTTGCAGATGACACCAAGATTGGTGGCACAGTGGATAGTGAAGAAGGTTATCTAGGATTGCAACGGGATCTTGATCAATTAGGCCAGTGGGCCGACGAATGGCAAATGGAGTTTAATTTAGATAAATGTGAGGTGATGCATTTTGGCAGATCGAATCAGGCCAGGACCTACTCAGTTAATGGTATGGCGTTGGGGAGGGTTATAGAACAAAGAGATCTAGGAGTACAGGTTCATAGCTCCTTGAAGGTGGAGTCGCAGGTGGACAGGGTGGTGAAGAAGGCATTCGGCATGCTTGGTTTCATTGGTCAGAACATTGAATACAGGAGTTGGGACGTCTTGTTGAAGTTGTACAAGACATTGGTACGGCCACACTTGGAATACTGTGTGCAGTTCTGGTCACCCTATTATAGAAAGGATATTATTAAACTAGAAAGAGTGCAGAAAAGATTTACTAGGATGTTGCCGGGACTTGATGGTTTGAGTTATAAGGAGAGGCTGGATAGACTGGGACTTTTTTCCCTGGAGCGTAGGGGGCTTAGGGGTGATCTTGGAGGTCAATAAAATAATGAGGGGCATAGATAAGGTAGATAGTCAACATCTTTTCCCAAAGGTAGGGGAGTCTAAAACTAGAGGGCATAGGTTTAAGGTGAGAGGGGAGAGATTCAGAAGGGCCCAGAGGGGCAATTTCTTCACTCAGAGGGTAGTGAGTGTCTGGAATGTGCTGTCAGAGGTAGTAGTGGAGGCGGGTACAATTGTGTCTTTTAAAAAGCATTTAGATAGTTACATGGGTAAGATGGGTATCGAGGGTTATGGGCCAACTGCGGGCAACTGGGACTAGCTTAATGGTAAAAACTGGGCGGCATGGACTGGCTGGGCCGAAGGGCCTGTTTCCATGCTGTAAACTTCTATGATTCTATGATTCTAAGATGCATCTGCAGCAGGCAGATTGGTGAGGATGAGATCAAGTATGTTTTTCCCTCTTGTTGGCTCCCTCACCACCTGCTACAGTCCCAGTCTAGGACCCGGCCAGCTCGGTCTGTGATGGTACTACCGAGCCACTCTTGGTGATGGACATTGAAGTTTCCCAGCCAGAACATATTCTGTGTCTTTGCCACTCTCAGTGCTTCCTCCAAGTGGTGTTCAACATGGAGGAGTACTGATTTATCAGCTGATGGCAGCCGGTACCTGGTTATCAGCAGGAGGTTGCCTTGCCCATGTTTAACCTGAAGCCATGATACTTCATGGGGTCCAGAGTCAATGTTGAGAACATTGTGGGCAGCACGGTAGCATTGTGGATAGCACAATTGCTTCACAGCTCCAGGGTCCCAGGTTCGATTCCGGCTTGGGTCACAGTCTGTGTGGAGTCTGCACATCCTCCCCGTGTGTGCGTGGGTTTCCTCCGGGTGCTCCGGTTTCCTCCCACAGTCCAAAGAAGTGCGGGTTAGGTGGATTGGCTGTGCTAAATTGCCCATAGTGTCCAAAATTGCCCTTAGTGTTGGGTGGGGTTACTGGGTTATGGGGATAGGGTGGAGGTGTGGACCTTGGGTAGGGTGCTCTTTCCTATTGCCCTGAAGGTATCATTACAATCAGAAACTTGGGCACTAGATATTTAGCTGCACTAATTCAGTCCTGGCCATTTTGCAAAAACAGTGAAAGATATTTCAGGCAATACTGTTTTGTTCCCCTTACATTTTATAATTTATCAAAAGTGAAAATGATTACGAGCTTTGAGATTTATTTGTGGACTGCCTTCTTGTCTTTTCTGGTCTTCAGCAGACTTTGCAACATTCCTTTAATTGATGACCTGCAGGTCTATTCGGTATTGGTATCCCTAAGGACCCGTTGTGTGTTCTCTCATTTTCATGCTCTCCAGTAAAGAGAAAGGAAGAAATTACGATTAGAAAATCTAAGCTGGACTTCCGGTGGCGTTCGTGAGCGGAGTGGTCGCAGCAAAAAGGCTCCCGCAGGTCCACGAAGTCGGGGCTCTTTCAGGGGGTCTCCGGGTAAAAAAAAAAATTAAAGTCCCGCGAAATCGGGAGCAGGGGAACTGGGCCCTTGGGAGCGGAGTGATCCGGCCGCACCCCCCCACCCCCACCCCACGCACGGCAGCAGAGTGCAGGGCAGGACAAGCGGTGGCCCGGACCGAAGCGGCGGCCCAGACGGAAGCGGGGCCCGAACCTGCAGGGAGGAAGGAACGGAGTGGCGTCTGACACCCCCCCCCCCCCCCCCCCCCCCCACAAGCAGGAGAGCGCAGGGTGCGACGAGCGGCGGCCTGAACCAAGCAGCGGGGACCGAAGCGGGTACCAACCAACCAACCACCCCACCGGCGGCGACCACCACGAGGCAGGAACAATGAGGGACTCTCGACTAGAAGCCACTCTCTCTCTCTCTCGACCTGGGTGAGTGAGGGAAAAGGAAGGAAAAAAGAACTTTTGCAAAAACAAAACTCTGAAAAGAAAACTTAAACTTTTAAAAATTCTTTTTGCACTTTTTTTTTTCTCACCCAAAACAAGTTCACCTGAGAAGAATTTTATAAAAGAGGAAAAATAAAGTGGTAAAGGAGAGAAGGGAGGGGAGAAGAAAAAGGGAAGAAACAAAAAAAAGGGGGGGGAAAGGTGGGGCAAAAAAAAGGGAAAAAAATGTCAGAAGGGAGCCAAAGCAGAGGGAGAAGGGGCACCAAAGCCAGACGGGGCAATGGGCGAGCCAGTTCAGACGAGCCAATCAGCGCACAAAGTGGCAGAACGGAAGTATCGCCGCATCAAAAAGAGCTGGGCAGACAGGTGCATTCTCCACCGGGGCCAGGGGGGAGCTGGAACTGGAAGGCAGCCTTTGCCGATGCGCTGAGGGATCATCAGCAGGTAAACAAGGCAGAGGTTAGGGCAGACATAGAGGCCGCAGTGCAGGCAGCAATGGCCAAGCCCTGACGGAGGTGCAGCAGGCCCTGGGCAGAGCAGAGGAGAAATTGGACGCCCAAGGGGAGAAATTGGAAGCCCAAGAGGCGACCATTAAGGAGCTGGAGAAAGCAGCGACTGACATGAGCGACCGGATCACGGCCTGGAGAGGGAGGTGACGAGACTGGGCACAACACAGGGGAGCCTGAAGGGCAGAGTGGACGACCAGGAAAACCGCTCGAGGAGGCAAAATGTCAGGATAGTGGGCCTACCGGAGGGGACCGAGGGTAGAAACCCCACGACATACGTTGCCGAGATTCTGGGCAACTTAGTGGGGAGGAAAACCTTTCCCAACCCACCAGAAATGGACAGAGCACACCGGTCGCTGCGTCCGAAGCCCAAAGCAGGGGACCACCCAAGAGCAGTTATAGCTAAACTGCACCGGTACCAAGATAGGGAAACAATCCTGCGCTGGGCCAGGAAAAACAGAACCTGCAAATGGGAAGGACACGCCATTAGAATTTACGAGGACATTGGGGCAGACCTAACCAGGAGACGGGCCGAGTTTAATCGAGCGAAAGCAGCTCTTCACAAGAGAAACGTGCATTTTGGTATGCTGTGCCCAGCGAAACTCTGGGTCACATACAAAGAAAGAGAATACTTCGTTACAGCCCGTGCCGAAGCAAACAAGTTTGTTGAGGAACACGGGCTGGAAACCCTCCAGCAAGGGTAGAAATGAGGGGGCCCCTGGCAAGGGGCAACAACACGCCGACGGGGGGGAGGGGAGGGTTGAGGCAACGCCAGGCGAGCGCACCCTGAACAAAGAGCAAACCACTGCCCAAGGGACCGCTTCAGGTGGGAGTCCAGGCCCCAGCACGAGGGAACGAGAGTAGCGGAGAAGGGAGAGCAAGCAAGAGGAGTGCAGGGTAGGATGGGGGAAGAGCCGGCAGAAAACCGCAGAGGCCGGGCAGGAAGCGAGACAGTAACTCCCGAGAGGGGGGCCACCGTACTAGCAGGAAAGCTAGCGTCGGGGGCATGCAACAAAGCAGGGCCGCAGCGCGCCCCCAACAGGGGGAAGGCGCCAGGCTGGGCGTGAGGGGGGACCACTCAACAGAGAAGGGAGAGCAAACGGGGATAGGAACAGGGGAAAGAGGGACAAAGGAGGGGTATAAGGGAGAGGGGGGAAAAGGGAGAGACCGGGTGGGGGGGGGGGGGGGAACACAGGGAGGGAGAGACCGGGGATGGGGGACACAGGGAAGGAGGGACAAGCAAGGCTAGAAAAGGAATAGCAATAGGGCTACAAAGTGCCACAACCAAGGGCTCGGAACAAGGAATCGCTGCAAGCACGCACCCAGTACAGTCTCTGGGCGAAGGGAGACCCCAGAGTGCAGGGGACCACCCGCATGGTGGACGCACAGTGGGCGGCCATGTCGGGTGCCTCCAGGGCAAAGGGAAACCCCGGAGCGCAGGGACCCGACCGCATGGAGAGAGCAGTGACAGCGGCCATCCTGGACGGCCCCCTAACAAAGGGAAACCCCGGAGGGCAGGGGCGCGTCCACCAGGTAAGTATGGTTAATCCCACAGGAGTGAGGGGACAGAAGCCCCCCACCAGGATAGTCACCTGGAACGTAAGGGGACTCAACGGCCCAGTGAAGAGATCCAGAGTCCTCACCCACCTAAGAAATATGAGGGCCGACATAGTTTGCCTCCAAGAGACACACCTGAGAGAGCAGGACCGAGTGCGGGTAAGAAAGGGCTGAGGGGCTGGGTGGGACAAACCTATCATTCCTGCTATGGGACAAGGACCAGGGGGGTGGCGATATTGATCGGCAAAGACGGTTACGGACCCAGGGGGACGGTACGTCATGGTCAGCGGGGCCCTGGATGGAGCACCGGTAGTACTAGTTAACGCGTACGCACCTAATTGGGACGACACGAGCTACATCAAGAAGACCATGGCAGAAATCCCTGACATAGCGACGCATCGACTAATCATGGGGGGAGGACTTCAACTGTGTACAGGATCCAAAGACAGACAGATCAAACCCCAAAACGGGGAAAACCTCAAGCATGGCAAGGGAACTCAGTCACTTTATGGAGCAGATGGGAGCGGTGGACCCCTGGAGGTTCGCCCACCCGGGGAGAAGGAATTCTCGTTCTTGTCCCCAATACACAACGTATACACCAGAATTGACTTCTTTGTGGTGGGGAAAACGGTGCTTCCGGGGATAGACAAAGTGGAATACTCCGCAATTGTAATATCCGACCATGCTCCACACTACATGGACGTGAGGCTGGAGACGGGCAGGGCCTAACGCCCCACATGGAGGTTGGACGTTGCCCTACTAGCTGACAAGGCCTTCAATGAAAGGATATCATGGGCCATAGCAGAGTACACAGAGAACAACCAGAATGGGGAGGGCTCACCCTCCACGTTCTGGGAAGCGCTAAAGGCCGTACTAAGAGGGGAATTCATCGCTTTCAAAGCGCGAAGAGATAGGAAGGAAAATGGCAGCTAGTCAGCAGCTGGTCGACTCCATAGTGGAGGTAGACCGTAAATACTCCGAGGCCCCAACCGTAGAGCTCCTGGCAGAGAGGAAAGAGCTACAAAGGAATGTTGACCTGCTCTCCACCAGGAAAGCAGTGCACCAACTCCGCCAGGCACGTGGGACCCTATACGAACATGGAGACAAAGCCAGCCGCCTGTTGGCACACCAGCTGAGAAAGCAGGCAGCCACCAGAGAAATTGCACAAATCAGGGATACCAGAGGCACGTTAGAAACAGAACCAGAAAAGATCAACAAAACCTTCTATGCCTTTTACCAAGGGCTGTACACCTCAGAGCCCCCAAGGAGGAGTCCGGGATTAAACGGTTCCTTGATGGACTGGACATTCCAGTCGTGGGTGAGGGCAGAAAACAGGGCTTGGAAGCACCACTAGCACTGGGAGAGATCATGGACAGCATTAGCTCCATGCAGGCGGGGAAGGCGCCGGGACCCGACGGGTTTCCGGCAGACTTCTACAAAACATTAGCGACAGCACTGGCCCCGCACCTGCGGGAGATGTTCACAGACTCGCTAGCGAGGGGCACACTGCCGCCCACGTTAGCACAGGCCTCAATCTCGCTGATACCTAAGAAAGACAAAGACCCAACGGAATGTGGGTCATACAGACCCATCTCACTGCTGAGTGCAGACGGCAAAATACTGGCCAGAATCCTAGCCAAAAGGCTAGAAGACTGTGTACCTGAGGTGGTCGCAGAGGACCAGACGGGCTTTGTCACAGGTAGACAGCTTACCTCGAACATCAGGCGCCTGCTGAACATGATAATGACCCCCTCCAGGGAGAGAACACCAGAGGTGATCGTCTCCCTAGATGCAGAAAAGGCCTTCAACAGCGTCGAATGGAAATACCTCATAGAGGTACTGGAGCGGTTCGGGCTTGGAACAGGGTTCACCTCCTGCGTAAAGTTCCTATACAACGCTCCCATGGTGAGCGTACGGACCAATTCCCGATACTTCCAGCTGCACAGGGGCACCAGACAAGGATGCCCACTGTCCCCGCTGCTGTTCGCTCTAGCGATCGAACCACTAGCAATCGCGCTCAGAGCAGCAAAAAGCTGGAGGGGGATCCGAAGGGGCGGCAGAGAGCACAGAGTCTCACTCTATGCAGATGACCTGCTCCTCTTCATTTCAGATCCACAGAGCAGCATGGACGGAATCATCGCCCTCCTGAAAGAGATTGGCGCTTTCTTGGGCTACAAACTCAACATGAGCAAAAGCGAGATCTTCCCTGTACACCCACAAGTAGGGGGGGGGGCAGCACTAACGGGACTGCCGTTTAAACAAGCCCAACACAATTTCCGCTACCTGGGGATCCAAATAGCCCATGGCTGGAAAGGGATCCACAAATGGAACCTCACCAGTCTCACGGAGGAAGTAAAAAAGGACCTGCAAAGATGGAACACACTCCCACTCTCCCTCGCGGGGAGAGTCCAGACGATCAAAATGAACATACTGCCCAGGTACCTCTTCCTATTAGATCCATTCCGATCGACATCCCCAAGGCCTTTTTCAAAGTGCTGGACAAACTAATCAAGGCGTTCGTATGGGGTAGGGAAAAATGCTAGGATCCCAAAGAAGGTCCTACAAAAAGCAAAATCCAGGGGACAGCTCGCCCTCCCAAACCTACAATTCTACCACTGGGCGGTGACGGCCGAGCGAATAAGGGGATGGGTCAAGAAGCCAGAAGCCGAGTGGGTGCGCGCGGAAGAGGCCTCCTGCATGGGGAACTCCCTCCGGGCCCTCGCCACGGCAGCACTCCCATCCCCACCCAAAAACTATTCCAGCACCCCGGTGGTGATAGCCACCCTCCAATCCTGGAACCAACTACGGCAGCAATTTGGTCTGACGAAAATGTCAGACAAAGCTCCCATCTGCAACAACCATAGGTTCACACCAGCACTGACTGACACCACCTTCAAAAGGTGGGGACAGGACGGGGGGGACACTGACAGTCAGGGACCTAGGGACCTATACACCGACGGCAGGGTCGCAACACTGGATGAATCGACAGAGAAATTCCAGCTAGCCAGGGGGAACGAGCTAAGCTATCTACAGCTCAAAAACTTCCTACGAAAGGAGACAAGGACGTACCCACAACCGCCACGACAGACATTACTGGAAGAACTACTGGACGCAAGCATCCTAGATAAAGGGAACTGTAGCGACATGTATGACTGACTGGTAAAAAGGGCCAACACCGTACTGGACGCAACAAGAAAGAAATGGGAGGAGGATCTGGGGATTGAAATAGGGTGGGGACTCTGGAACGAAGCACTGCACAGGGTCAACTCCACCTCTACGTGAGCGAGGCTCAGTCTGACACAGCTAAAAGTGGTACATAGAGCCCACTTAACAAGAACCCGTATGAGTAGGTTCTTCCCGGAGAAGGAGGATAGATGTGAACGGTGCCAAGGAGGCCCAGCCAACCATGCCCACATGTTCTGGTCTTGCCCCAGACTTGCAGAATACTGCAACAACCATAGGTTCACACCAGCACTGACTGACGCCACCTTCAAAAGGTGGGGACAGCCTTCTCGAGGCAATGTCCAAAGTGGTGGGGATGAGGGTGGAGCCATACCCGAAAGTGGCGGTCTTCGGGGTTTCGGACCAGCCAGATCTATTCCTGGGGAGGAGGGCGGATGCCCTTGCCTTTGCCTCCCTGATTGCCCGCTGTAGAATCCTGTTCGGCTGGCGGTCAGCAGCACCACCCAAAGCTGCAGACTGGCTGTCCGACCTCTCGGAATCTCTCCAAATGGAGAAAATCAAATTCGCCATCCGAGGGTCAGGCGACGGCTTCCACAGAACGTGGGAGCCATTCACGCAATTGTTCCGGGACCTGTTTGTGGCCAACGAACAAGAGGAAGAATAGCCAGGTAGCCAAGAATCAGCAGAAAGTAGCCAAAGCATGAGAGGGAGAGATAGACCGGGAAGAGGGGGAGGGGGAGGGGGGGGGGGGGGGGAACAGCTAAACCGAGGAGGAAAGAAAGGCGAACCACAGGAAGGGGGGGGGGGGGGAAAGAGAGGGAAGAGACAGGGAGCAAGAGAGGAGAACCAGGGAGGTGGGGGGGAGGCAGGGAAATGAGAGCCGGAAGGAAGGCACGGGATACGATAACGAACATGGCATCTCCAGGAGTAGGGAACGAGGAGAATGAAGACGAAAGACGGGAGGAACGGCAGAAGCGGCGGTGAGTGCGAGACGGCAGCGAGATCCGTCCGGGAGAAGCAAGCGACAACAACTCCAAACCCATTCGAGTATTGCCCACTGTAATTGTCTCTCCGGCACCCAAATGTATATTTACCTCCCCGGTCTCCACCACCCCCCCCCCTCCCCCCCTCCCTCGCGCAAACAGTCGCCTACTTGTGTGTTGTAAATAATTTTGCCAGGTGTACAGAGTTGCTGCTGTTGAGCTGGTGCACAATACCCTACCAGTTATCCTATTTTATTTTTTATTATATTTTTAAAAACTATTTACTGTTTTCTTTTCTTTGGTATGTTTGGATGTGCCCTTCTCTTCTCTATATGTGTGTATATATATATATATATATATATTTATGTTTCTTATCCTGTATACATAACGGTAAATATACTTTGTTCAAAAACCCAATAAAAAACATTTATAAAAAAGAAAGAAAATTTAAGCTGCTCCAGTGTCCAAGGAGCAAGTGAAAATACTTCAAAAGAGGACATTTGCCGTTATGCGGAAGTGCCTAGCCTCAGCCTCCACTTGGCAAGCAATGGGCTACTGTGATGTATACAAAATCAAATTGAAACCACATCCATCAATCAGTGGTGAGGTGTGCTTGAGCATGCTGAGTTACCCTCAAGTATAACATTATTTAATTGAAGAATTGAACACTGGTGACATAATTTGTACTTTGGATGCCTACTTTTAGTAACTCAAATCTGCAAATATCTAATAATGCTAATTTTACTTTTTAGAACTTTTTAAAAGTCCTTCGTGCTGGATGGAATTACTTTGTACTTGGCGTTCAAGAATTTGCAACCAATTATACAATGCCGTACGCAACTTCTTTTACTGTAATTACTGAGATGCGCTGAAGGACTGACAACATTGTGGGATTTCACACTTTTGATTATGTTTCTATTTTAAATAAAAAATATAAAAAATATTGAATCTGTTGTTTGTAACTTCAAATCTTCAGCAATATTAATATCTGAATTTATTCTCAATATGTAACTACTGTTTTGAAAATATTAAATGATGGTTCATTTGTAAGGTAAAATGAAAGGCTATGATAGATCTGGCATTATGAATCTCAAATACATGCATTATCTTTTTAATAAGGGCTATTGATAAACCTGAGGCAAATATACAGTTTTTATTCATGATTGCCGCTGCCTATATATTATGTTGTCATGAACTGTATTCATATTCACAAATGTCATTTAAATAGAACCCTGATCTCATTCTAATTGCTGATAAATGACAGATCTTACACATTAATAGTTTCCTCGTATGTTGTGATTTATTTATAATCTTTATTTTCTTCCCATTGTAGTCTGAATCAATTGACAATAGGTGTTAAAAACCTCTACCTGTACCTTTATTGTGCTTTTATTGCAATGACTGACCAATCTATGTCTTCCTGAATGGCTTTCCAGCTCTGAGCTATTATTGAGCTGTATAAAACAGTTGGTTAATAATCGCAGTAAACTGATTATATGCAGCGACAGTTCATTCTACTGGTATTAATCCTGTTCTGAGTTCTCCACTGCAACCAACAAATTTAATGTCAATTTTAACAAAATAAATGAAAAGAGTAAGGAAAACATTTGTTTGTAAATGCCTTTTAACACTTTAAGAAGTTTTACAACACCAGGTTAAAGTCCAACAGGTTTGTTTCGCTGTCACTAGCTTTCGACTAGCTTTTTAACACTTTGTTAGTGATGTCATCAGAACATGATGTCTTTTTTCTCTGTTGAATGTAATAACCAGATAGGAAATACCTCATTTAAAAGCAATTGAAAAATCTAGAAACACAAATTAGGTGAATCAGTGTCTGTGGAGGGGACTGTTGATATTTTCAGTATGTTCTCTTAAAGTACGAATGGGATCAGAAAATGGAGGGTAATATATATTCCAATAAAAATCAGCAAACTGAAACAACAGTGGAATAATAACAGATCATAGCAGTCAAGTAATAGATAGAAGTATTACAACTCTAAAGGAACACTTTGTGAGTTCACACTTTAGCACTTTGATGTTTTGGGCTCTTTTGGGATTACACAATGAGTTGAAACAGTTTTCTGGTGAACATTGGATGTATTGTGTAAGTGGGTCGAAGGGGTTCTTTCTAAATCGAAAGAACTGATGGTGTATGTGAATGTCGCTCCTCTATGTCTTTCATGGTTTGGGAGATGTTGGGCTGGTCACTGCTTTTTACAGCAACAAAATAAATGATCATGTAACCATGGTAACAGAATGATTAGAAAAGACCGACACAAGCTAAGTGCATCTTGGTGTCTCCACTTTGTTATTCTGATATCACTTTTCTGTATTTCTGTACTTTGATTGAGTGGTAGTCCACATGGAATGTATTGCTTATGCTGTATTGCTCATGCTTGATCATGTAATATGAGTTTAATAAATACCCATATCATTCATACTGGAATCGTGAAGTGCGCATTATATACAGGATGCACTGCAGAAATTTCAAATTCCCCTTGAAGTCGCACACTCCTAACTTGTGCATTTTTCACTGCTCCTTCGTTGCAGTTGGGTCAAAGGTCCAGAACTCCTTCACCAGCAGTGGGTACCTTCAGTCAGTAGATTGCAGTTATTGAGGCTGCTCGACCCATCAGCACCATCTCCAGGGCAACTCAGGAAGAATATCGCAAAAACAAGTTCCAAAAACAGCAAGGATGTTATCCTAAACTTCTCTTTTTTTAAATAAATTTAGAGTACCCAATTCTTTTTTTTTTCAATTTAGGGGCAATTTAGCATGGCCAATCCACCTACCTTGCACATTTTTGGGTTGTGGGGGTGAGACCCATGTAGACTTGGGGAGAATGTGCAAACTCCACACGGGCAGTGACCCGAGGCCAGGATCGAACCTGGGTCCTCAGCGCCGTGAGGCAGCAGTGCTAACCACCATGCCGCCCATATCCTAAACATTTCTAAATCACTGGCAAATCCTCAACTAAGTATGCTGGGCAGGATTTAATAATGATGTGGAGATGATGGCGTTGGACTGGGGTGAGCACAGTGAGAAGTCTTACAACACCAGGTTAAAGTCC
Source organism: Scyliorhinus torazame (assembly GCF_047496885.1). Classification (NCBI taxonomy): domain Eukaryota; kingdom Metazoa; phylum Chordata; class Chondrichthyes; order Carcharhiniformes; family Scyliorhinidae; genus Scyliorhinus; species Scyliorhinus torazame. Next base: position 327,633,267 of record NC_092707.1, on the reverse strand, counting down.
AACAGGTTTGTTTCAAACACTAGCTTTCGGAGCACTGCTCCTTCCTCAGGTGAATGAGGAAGGAGCAGTGCTCCGAAAGCTAGTGTTTGAAACAAACCTGTTGGGCTTTAACCTGGTGTTGTAAGACTTCTTACCAGGATTTAATAATAATAAGCTTCATTAGTGTCGTAAGAATCCCCTAGTCGCCACATTCTGGCGCCTGTTTGGGTACACTGAGGGAGAACTCAGAGTGTCCAAATGATCTAACTAGCAAGTTATTCGAGACTTGTGGGAGGACACAGGAGCACCTGGAGGAAACCCACACTGACACGGGGAGAATGTGCAGACTTCGCACACACAGTGACCCAAGCCGGGAATCAAACCTGGGACCTTGGCGCTGTGAAGAAACAATGCTAAGCACTGTGCTGCCATACTGTGGAAAAGTTTCTAAGTGTCATATCGGGTGTGAGTTCCTGGATGTTTCCCGATGGCCGAGCTGGCGAGATCGCGGCCCATATTTAACGGCACTTGGAGCCGGAAATGACCCCCCATCAGAGCTGAATGTCCCACCAGTTAATTTGTCAGAGTCGCGCCTGGCAGTTCCCCTTAACATGGGGTAGCTGCTCATAAATGTTCACTCCCAGGCGGCACATAGCATGGCACTAAGCAGATCTGCTCCACGCTTCGGGGATGCTGATCTGGCCAGGCTGCTGGACGCTGTGGAGGCGAAGTGGGACACCCTGTTAGCTCGAGCGGGTCAGAGGACCAGCACCAGGGCAGCCAATGCCACCTGGGAGGCAGTGGCTGCGGCCATCAGGTCGAGCAGTGTGAGCAGGAGGACTACCGTACAGTGCAGGAAGAAGACCTCCACCGCACCTCAAGGGTAAGTTAACAGTGGCTCCCTGGCATCAGTCCTGCCTGCCAGCCTCCTGACCTCCGCAACCCCCCAAACAAGTTAGCGGCTGGCACTTCACACCTTCCCCACATCGGATCCCCGCACTTGTGCCCCTGGCACCCACCAGCACAGGTGCGGTGCCCACACATGCCACCCTCGATGCACCAAGTGCATGGTTCACAATGCCCCCTCTCTGTCGCGGCAGGAGAAGTTAGCCCATAATAGACACAAAAGGGCCCAGACGGGCGGTGGAGTTCCAAATATCAGAGTCCTCACCCACTATGAGGAATGGGCCTCGGAGATCGCTGGGTTGGCCGAGGAGAGAGCAGTCACCGCCAGCGAGGTGGGCCTGCGCCGCTGAAGTGAGGATCCACTGCCCCTTCACCCAGATGACCTGCCTCAAGTGAATTGTTCATGTCAGATGAAATGACCCATCCCTCCCACTGAGCACATGTCTCTTTTAAAGAACAAAGAATAATACAGCACAGGAACGGGCACTCCAAGCCTGCGTTGACCATGGTACCTGCATAAATTAAAACCGTATGCACTTACGGAGACCGTATCATTCCATTCCCACCCTATTCATATATTTGTCGCGATGCCCTTTAAATGCCGCTATCGTACCGAGCTATGTTACTAGTTTCCAGCTTTTGTTAATTATATATTTGGGTAAAGACTCTATTATCTTTCTAACCATAGATATCAAGTTAACTGGTCCATTGTTCCCTGCGTGTACTACGCTCCTTTATCAATACAGGAATATTAACAGTTGGTAACTCCTCCAGCATTATTTTCTCTTCTGAGCAATTTTTATATATTCAGATAATAGTGCTTCTGCTATCTCACCCAAATTTCTTTATCCATGAATGTAATCAATCCAGACCAGGAGTTTCAACTTCTCAAAAGTTTCATTAGTTCATCAATTATTGGCTCCATTTTTATCTTGCATGTTATTTTTGGATCTCTAATTCCAATATTGTGGACACCCTGTTCATCTCCTTGGTAGAATGGAGTCTTTCACAGGACCGCCACCTGACACGGCCGGACCATCCGGGGTCACTCCCCCTGCTGCCATCCAAGAGAACACCTCGGAAGAGAGCTCCGAGAAGACCACCATTGAGGCTTCACAGCTGTCATCCCCACCGTCGCCAGCGCAGAGATACACATCTTGGCGTGCGACACTAGTGGACAGGCTTCTGGGGCACAATCTGGTGAGCACCACATAGATGCTGATGCACATCAGGTGGAGGCAGGAACATCCAAGGGAGTCAGCCGACGGAGATCTGGTGTATCGCGGGACACAACTGAATCCCGGTCAGATGTGGAGCCTATGGACAAGGTTACCCTGGAGCTGATGCAGATGCTAGGACACGGCTGTGAGATTCAGGAGGGGATGTCAGCAGCAATCCAACGTGTTCACAGCCGATTAGAGTAGTCCTAAAGGTTATATGTGCAGGAGATGGCGCCGGCAATGCGTGGCACCGAGGCCCACACTGCTAGGGTAGTGACCGCAGTGGAAAGCCTGGAGCACCATCAGCACTATGAAATGCTGGTGTCCAAGGCATGGCTCAGTCAGTGACGATCATGGCTGAGGTCATCTACATCATGTCCCAGTCGCTGAGGGATGTGTCCCAGATGCAGGTGGACATTGCCGAGGTTCTCCGGAGCATGCCCCAGTCACTGAGGAGCATCAGTGAGAGCGTCAATACCATGGTGCAGACAACAAGGAGGCGCCAGAACTGCATAGCCAGATGATGCAGGTGCCTCTGGAGCTCATTCCACCTGGCCCCTCTGTCCCATGGAGTCCCCAGGGCCCTATGGCACTGTCCGGGAGGAGGGGGTGCTGGAGGACGACCTGGTGCCTGCCACCAGGCAGGTGACAGCGGTCGCCACCTCACCCGAATACCCCCCCCCCCCCCCCACCCCCTCCTGACGCCAACACGTCCCCAGGTCTGCGGACAGAACAGGGTGGCACGGCGATGTCAGTGACACTGGTGAGTCAACCGTGGCCCTCCAGCCCCAGGCTCCCCATAGGATACCCCCCCAAGGGTATCAAAGGCCTCAGGGCGTGAGAATCAGCAGGCTGCCCCCACCTCTGATGTGCATCCTGGGGACACACCTAGATGTAGCGGCAGAGCACATAAGATTAAGAAGATAGAGGATCACTGAGTGGCCACTGGGGGTTAGGGGAGAGGCACCATCTGTAGCGAGGGACAATGGAAGTTTCAAATGTTCGCCATAAAATGTTCGCCATAAAACATCTAACACCTGAGGCATGTGAAGGTTCTGTCACATTATTCTGCCCAGTGTACCTGTCTGCACCCCGACCTCCTGATGCCCTTGACTCCCTCCACCCTCTGCCCCCTCCGGGCACAGTGGTCTTGGAGCAAGAGTCCCCGATGAAGACTGTGTGCAGGTGATGGGTGTGAGCGTGCTGTCAGCAGAAAGACAGAAGTCAGACTTCGGCACAAAATGAGGAGCACCAGAGATACCCCACTCACCTGCCTTGCATTTTGATTCGCTGACAGTACCAAACAGGCCCATCACCCTGGAGTGGTGTTACACAGACCAGAGATACCCCACTCACCTGCCTTGCATTTTGATTCACTGACAGTACCAAACAGGCCCATCACCCTGGAGTGGTGTTACACAGACCCTCGGAAGGTGAGCAGTGTATTCGGACATGGGGGGGGGTGGGGAAAGGGTTGTGGGAGGGTCGGGGAATGGGGGAGGGAGATAGGAGGGAAATGGGTGGGAAAGAGGGGAATGGGGTGGGGCGGTCAATGTGGGGAGGGGTGAATGGGGGGGGCAGTTGAGGAAGGAAGGAAATGGGCAAGATGGAGGGGGTTGGGTGTGGGGTGGTCAATGGGGGAGGAGATGAATGGGGGGAGCTGGGGGAGGAAGTGGGTGAGCTGATGGACCAAGTCTTGTCTTATGAGAAGAGGCCCTCTGGGCATGCCGGACCCTCCCTGCTGCCTGTCCTCCATCCTCCCGCTGCTCCCACGTGTCCTCCCCAGGCTCGTCCTCCAGTCCCACCTGGTCCAGCTCCTCCTCAGACAACGCCACATGACCCTCCTCCTCCCCCTGCAGCACGTTGCCCCTTTGCTGTACCAGATCCACCACAAAGCAGGAGTCACTCTATGGGGTGCACTGCAGTGCACCACCAGAGCGATTGATAGAGTCTAGTTTTATTCATACTGTTATTCATACAGGAGCTAGTTGAATGCATATGGCTAATGAAACTAAATATTAAAAGTGTCTTGACTGTGGGAACTCAGTCATTGTTTCATATAATGAATTTGCCATTGTATTCCAGTGTATTCAGCACCAAGAACAAGGGGCTGTTTAGCACAGGGCTAAATCGCTGGCTTTGAAAGCAGACCAAGGCAGGCCAGCAGCACGGTTCAATTCCCGTACCAGCCTCCCCGAACAGGCGCCAGAACGTGGCGACTAGGGACTTTTCACAGTAACTTCACTGAAGCATACTTGTGACAATAAGTGATTTTCATTTTTCAAGAACATATTCTTCTCTGTCTAATCAACTAATCAATTCTTAAGGTCTCTGCCAAACTATGAGACATAGCAAAATGTGAGAAAACATATGCAGTACCTTTCCTAAGACTGCGCATGCAGACGTTAAGCTAGTTTTGATAGGCACCAATCAATCTTCAGTAATGTAACAGATATTCATTTGAACAAACCAGGTGGTCCCAGCTGAGAATTAGAAGTCAATGAAAGTAAATGAGGGGTTAAATCAGGGTTAAGAATTCCCTTAAAGGTAGGACCTCATGGTTGAGGTCTTTGTTCCTGAATTCTATTTGTTTGATTGTGTTAAAGTGATTTCCTTTTCTGCTTTATGCATTTTGCCAGGTGCTAGACTTTTTTATGTATTGTTTGATATTCCATTTCTATGTTTTTATTCAGTTCTTATTCAAGTGTATAATTAACAATAATAAAGTCGTATTTTTGACACCTCCCACCAACTGGACTACCGATTCTTATTAGAAGGTAAAATCAGAGTCCCACAGAGGCATTGGAACCGCATTTTCAGCTGTCCAATGCACCGCCCAATGACAGCACGGGTGGCAACATGGGTCTCGTTGTATCAGGTCTACACCTCAGTCTCCGGCCTCAGGGGTACCTCTTATCCCCCAAGAGCCAACCCGTCATCCTGGATGGTCCTCAAAGATGCCAGGGATTTCTGAGTGTCCCAGGATGTAGCTATTATGTACACTCCCTGGGATGTGTGCACACATGTGCATGATCCTGAGGTGGTGGTCGTACACAAGTTGAACATTCAGGGAGTGGAACCCTTTATTGTTAATGAAGGGCACTCCCTGTTGCCCCGGTGCATGCAAGGCAACATGCATGTCATCTATTACCCTCTGGACCTGGGGCATGCCGGTGATGGCAGAGAATCCTGCTGCCCGGGAGTCTTGATGGGTTTGGTCCAGCACAAAGTTGATATAGTCAGCTGCTGGAGCATACAGGGTATCTGTGACCTGACAAATGCACTTGTGGGCTGTGGATTGCGTGATGCTGCACAAGTCAGCGCTCGAGCCCAGGAATGACCTCATTGCAAAGGTTCAGGGCTGTAGTGACACTCACAGCCATCGGGAGCAGGTGTTCTCCTCCTCCATGGGATGCCAAGTCTGCAAGGATGTGGCACAGGCGCCGGACCATTCTTTGTTAAGCCTCCTGCGGCACATGCTGTCCATCATCTCCTCGTATGACTAACACCCGCTGTACACCTTGGGGCATTGCTAGTGTCCCCCTTTGTCTCTCCCTGGCCTGATGGGTGGCCTGGTCTTCAGGATGTGCGATGGCCCCCTGCACAGAGGGTGCCGCCTCCAGCCTGCGTTGCGCTGCTGCCACCTTCTCGGTGTTTAGCCACCTGGGCTGCCACCAGCAGCGCGAGGGCAGCCGCTGCGGGGTCAAGAACACCATCCATGATGGTATCTGTAAGGAATTGGAGAAGAAGAGAGACCGACAATCAGTTAGGGCTTCCACCCCAGGACCGTCATATCTCCTAGCTCCCCCACCCTTACATGTCCTGCCTTCTCTCAGAGTGCCACCCACCGAGCCAGTTGTTCTGGACAACCCCGCTCTGCACACTCACCCCCAACCACAGTAAGAGCCATAGACCCCAGACCACAGACCCCTGCTAGGAACACCCAGGAGACCCAGCTCCGGTGCCCTCCCCGATCTACTCACTCACCCTCTGGTCGCAGGGATATCCCCAGTGCCTGAAAACCAGCTTTTGGGTGTTTTAATGTTGGCTGCTGCATTTGTGGTGTTGATGCTCCCAGGGTTCAGGCAAAGTGTCCAGGCCTCAGAATTCGATTGGAATGCTAGGCCTTTATACAAAAAGGAGAAAAACAAACAACTTAATAGTTCACAAGTCACAGAAACCATTAATCGACAAGGAAAAGGCACCGTGCCATACATGCAAGCACCTTTTCACTACAGAATATCAGTGCAAGCACATAGCCGCAACAGTGGATTTATACAAAGAAAACCAAATACAGTCAACAGCGTAATGAAGTTACCAACATCTGAATTAACCCGCCACTCTCTCCCCCTCCCACAGCTCCCAGCAGCAGCCTCACATCAATGGAAAGCCGCTTGGGGGTAGCGTAACCATATAAGGAAAGTCACACTGATGCAGAGCATGGCGGAAGAACAAAATAGCACCCCTTTCTGGATTCCAGGCCTCAGCAGTCAAAAGGGGCTGTAGCAAACAAACACATGGCCTCCAGACATCACACAGTCAACTGTCGACAGTACAATAACTCAAACTACTTAACAATCCACATATCACATTAACCACTAACCGACTGGAAAAAGACTCCATGCCATACACACAGGCACCTTTTTACTACATAATATCAGTACAAACACAGAAACACAACAGTGGACTTCCGGGTGCGGCGATGACCAGCTAAGTCGCACGTTTCGGCAGCTCCCGGTGGAAAGGACTTTTGGGCTCTTAATGGGAGCCCCAACGGCAATTTTAACGGCTAAAAACACTGTGCGGTAAACCAGAAGGGAATTCCCCCTGGACACGGATGGAAAAAGGAGAGGAAAGTGGCCGGATTGCGGTGGATCCTCTAGAGCAGTGGCCAGGAAGGCAGGCACAAAGCAAGATGGCGTCGGAAGGAGGCAGTTTAATATGGGGCCCTGACCAACAAGAGTTCCTGCGGCGTTGCATGGAAGAACTTAAAAAGGAGATGAAGAAAGAGCTGTTGGCCCCGATATTACAGGCGATTGAAGGGCTAAAGGAGGAGCAAACGACCCAGGAGCAGGAGCTTTGGGTCGTGAAGGCAAAGGCCGCTGAAAATGAGGACGACATACAGGGCCTGGTGGTGAAGACAGAGATGCACGAGGCACAACACAAAAGGTGTGTGGAAAGGCTGGAGGTGCTGGAGAATAATGCGAGGAGGAAGAATTTAAGGATTCTTGGTCTTCCCGAAGGTGCAGAAGGGGCGGACGCCGGGGCATATGTGAGCATGATGCTGCACTCGTTAATGGGATCGGAGGCCCCGACGGGCCCGTTGGAGGTGGAGGGAGCCTATCGAGTTATGGCGCGAAGACCGAGGGCTGGAGAAATTCCTCGAGCCATAGTGGTGAGATTTCTCCGATATAAGGACAGAGAGATGGTCCTCAGATGGGCAAAGAAAACTCGGAGCAGTAGGTGGGAGAACGCGGTGATCCGCGTATATCAAGATTGGAGTGCGGAGGTGGCGAGAAGGAGGGCAAGCTTTAATCGGGCCAAGGCGGTGCTGCACAAAAGGAAGGTTAAATTTGGAATGTTGCAGCCGGCAAGACTGTGGGTCACACATCAAGGGAAACACCACTACTTTGAAACGGCAGAAGAGGCGTGGACATTTATTGTCGAGGAGAAACTGTAATAAGCGGGCTAGAAAAAGAACGTTTGGGACAAAGTGGTGGGGTGAATATGTGGGGTGAAGAGGGGGAAAAGGGGGAAGAGATGATTTCCCAAGTCGTTAATCCTGCGACCCTGTAACTTTTCTCTCTTCCCCATGTCGTGGGGGAGGGGGGGAGGGAGGATGAGGAGCTGGGGGCGCCGGCCATTGGGGGCGGGGCCAAATGGGAAGCGCGGGCTTTGTTCCGGCGCTATGGTAATCATGGCGGGAACAGGGAAGCAGGAAGGAGGGTGCCTCGCACAGTGGGAGCCGAGGTCACGGGGGGAAGCTGAGGTCGGCCAGAGTTTGCTGACTTCTGGGAGCAACATGGGGGGTGCAATTACGCTAGTGAGGGATCTAGCGGGGGTGTGGGGGGGGGGGGTGTTAACTGGGTTGCTGCTGCTGGGGAGAAGGGGGAGCTGGTATGGGGTGGGGTGGTCGGGGCGGGAGGGCGCCGTTGGGGGAGATACGGCTACGTGGGAACCGGGTGAGGAACTGGATTGAAAAAGGAGATGGCTAGTCGACAAGGTGGGGGGGGGGGGGGGTAAAGAGCCCCCCAACCCGGCTGATCACGTGGAATGTGAGAGGGCTGAACGGGCCGATAAAGAGGGCACGGGTACTCGCACACCTAAAGAAACTTAAGGCAGATGTGGTTATGCTGCAGGAGATGCATCTGAAACTGATAGACCAGGTTAGACTACGCAAAGGATGGGTGGGGCAGGTGTTTCATTCGGGGCTAGACCCAAAAAACAGGGGGGTGGCTATACTAGTGGGGAAGCGGGTAATGTTTGAGGCAAAGACCATAGTGGCGGATAGTGGGGGCAGATACGTGATGGTGAGTGGCAAATTGCAAGGGGAGGCGGTGGTCTTAGTGAACGTATATGCCCCGAACTGGGATGATGCCAACTTTATGAGGCGTATGTTAGGACGTATCCCGGACTTAGAGGTGGGGAAGTTGGTAATGGGTGGAGATTTTAATACGGTGCTGGACCCAGGGCTGGACAGATCGAGGTCCAGGACCGGAAGGAGGCCGGCTGCAGCTAGGGTGCTTAAGGACTTTATGGAGCAGATGGGAGGAGTAGACCCCTGGAGATTTAGTAGACCTAGGAGTAAGGAGTTTTCGTTTTTCTCCTATGTCCACAAAGTTTATTCACGGATAGACTTTTTTGTTTTGGGAAGGGCACTGATCCCGAAGGTGACGGGGATGGAGTACACGGCTATAGCTATTTCGGATCACGCTCCACATTGGGTGGACCTGGATATAGGGGAGGAAAAAGAACAGCGTCCACCCTGGAGAATGGACATGGGATTATTGGCAGGTGAGGGGGTGTGTTTAAGGGTGAGGGGGTGTATTGAAAGGTACTTGGAACTCAATGATAATGGGGAGGTTCAGGTGGGAGTGGTCTGGGAGGCACTGAAGGCAGTGGTTAGAGGGGAGCTGATATCTATTAGGGCACATAAAGGAAAGCAGGAGGGCAGGGAAAGGGAACGATTGTTGAAAGAACTTCTGAGGGTGGACAGACAATATGCGGAGGCACCGGAGGAGGGACTGTACAGGGAAAGGCAAAGGCTACATGTAGAATTTGACTTGTTGACTACGGGTAATGCAGAGGCACAATGGAGGAAGGCACAGGGTGTACAGTACGAATATGGGGAGAAGGCGAGCAGGTTGCTGGCCCACCAACTGAGGAAAAGGAGAGCAGCGAGGGAGATAGGGGGGGTGAGAGATGAGGAGGGAGAGATGGAGCGGGGAGCGGAGAGAGTGAATGGAGTGTTCAAGGCATTTTATGAAAGATTATATGAAGCTCAGCCCCCGGATGGGAAGGAGAGAATGATGTGCTTTCTGGATCAGCTGGAATTTCCTAAGGTGGAGGAGCAGGAGAGGGCGGGACTGGGAGCACAGATTGAGACGGAGTAAGTAGTGAAAGGGATTGGGAGCATGCAGGCGGGGAAGGCCCCGGGACCAGATGGATTCCCAGTTAAATTCTATAGGAAATATATGGACTTGCTGGCCCCGCTTCTGATGAGAACCTTTAATGAGGCTAGGGAAAGGGGGCAGCTGCCCCCGACTATGTCAGAGGCAACAATATCGCTCCTCCTAAAGAAGGAAAAAGACCCGCTGCAATGCGGGTCCTATAGGCCTATTTCCCTCCTGAATGTGGACGCCAAGATTCTGGCCAAGGTAATGGCAACGAGGATAGAGGATTGTGTCCCGGGGGTGGTTCATGAGGACCAAACTGGGTTTGTGAAGGGGAGACAGCTGAATACAAATATACAGAGGATGCTAGGGGTAATGATGATGCCCCCACCAGAGGAGGAAGCGGAGATAGTGGTGGCGATGGATGCCGAGAAAGCATTTGATAGAGTGGAGTGGGATTATTTGTGGGAGGTGCTGAGGAGATTTGGCTTTGGAGATGGGTATATCAGATGGGTACAGTTGCTGTATAGGGCCCCGATGGCGAGCGTGGTCACGAATGGACGGGGATCTGATTTTTTCGGCTCCATAGAGGGACGAGGCAGGGATGTCCTCTGTCCCCGTTATTGTTTGCACTGGCGATTGAGCCCGTGGCCATAGCATTGAGGGGTTCCAGGAAGTGGAGGAGAGTACTCAGGGGAGGAGAAGAACACCGGGTATCTCTGTATGCGGATGATTTGTTGCTATATGTGGCGGACCCGGCGGAGGGGATGCCAGAGATAATGTGGATACTTGGGGAGTTTGGGGATTTTTCAGGGTATAAATTGAACATGGGGAAAAGTGAGTTGTTTGTGGTGCATCCAGGGGAGCAGAGCAGAGAAATAGAGGATTTACCGTTGAGGAAGGTAACAAGGGACTTTCGGTACTTGGGGATCCAGATAGCCAAGAATTGGGGTACATTACATAGGCTTAATTTAACGTGGTTGGTGGAACAGATGGAGGAGGACTTTAAGAGATGGGACATGGTGTCCCTGTCACTGGCAGGGAGGGTGCAGGCGGTTAAAATGGTGGTCCTCCCGAGATTCCTTTTTGTGTTTCAGTGCCTCCCGGTGGTGGTCACGCAGGCTTTTTTCAAAAGAATCGAGAAGAGTATTATGAGTTTTGTGTGGGCCGGGAAGACCCCGAGAGTGAGGAGGGGATTTTTGCAGCGTAGTAGGGACAGGGGGGGGCTGGTACTACCGAGCCTAAGTGAGTACTACTGGGCCGCCAATATTTCAATGGTGTGTAAGTGGATGGGAGAAGAGGAGGGAGTGGCGTGGAAGAGATTGGAGAGGGCGTCCTGCAGGGGGACTAGCCTACAAGCTATGGTGACGGCACCGTTGCCGTTCTCACCGAAGAAATACACCACAAGCCCGGTGGTGGTGGCTACATTGAAAATTTGGGGGCAGTGGAGACGGCATAGGGGAATGACGGGAGCCTCGGTGCGGTCCCCGATAAGAAATAACAATATGTTTGTTCCGGGGAGAATGGATGGGGGATTTGGAGCATGGCAAAGAGCAGATGTAGCACAATTGAGACATCTGTTCGTAGATGGGACGTTTGCGAGTCTGGGAGCGCTGACGGAAAAATATGGGTTGCCCCAAGGGAATGCATTTCGGTATATGCAACTGAGGGCTTTTGCGAGGCGACAGGTGAGGGAATTCCCGCAGCTCCCGACGCAGGAGGTGCAGGATAGAGTGATCTCAGAGACATGGGTGGGGGATGGTAAGGTGTCGGACATATATAGGGAAATGAGGGACGAGGGGGAGATCATGGTAGATGAGCTGAAAGGGAAATGGGAAGAAGAGCTGGGGGAGGAGATTGAGGAGGGGCTGTGGGCTGATGCCCTACGTAGGGTAAACTCATCGTCCTCCTGTGCCAGGCTAAGCCTGATACAATTTAAGGTGCTACACAGGGCGCATATGACTGGAGCACGGCTCAGTAAATTTTTTGGGGTAGAGGATAGGTGTGCGAGATGCTTGAGAAGCCCAGCGAATCACACCCACATGTTCTGGTCATGCCCGGCACTACAGGGGTTTTGGGTGGGGGTGGCAAGGGTGCTTTCGAAGGTGGTGGGGGTCCAGGTCGAACCAAGCTAGGGGTTGGCTATATTTGGGGTTGCAGAAGAGCCGGGAGTGCAGGAGGCGAGAGAGGCTGATGTTTTGGCCTTTGCGTCCCTAGTAGCCCGGCGCAGGATATTGTTAATGTGAAAGGAAGCCAAACCCCCGGGTGTGGAGACCTGCATAAACAACATGGCAGGGTTTATAAAGTTAGAACGGATTAAGTTCGTCCTAAGGGGATCGGCTCAAGGGTTCACCAGGCGGTGGCAACCGTTCGTCGACTACCTCACAGAAAGATAGAGGGAATGGAAAAGAAGAAGACAACAGCAGCAACCCAGGGGGGAGGGGGGGAGGGGGAGGGGGAGGGGGGGGAGGAATCGGACGGACTCTCAGGGATGTTATTGTATATATATAGGCACTTGTTTTAGGTAATGTATATTGGACTGTTGGATTGTATCTTGGAGAGTATTTATTTTTGACCAGGCAGTTGCCATTTAGTTTGGTTTATGTTTATGTTCATATATTATTTATTTATTTGTTTAAAACTGGCCACTGTTATTTATATTGCTTTATTGTTGTTTAAAAGAAACACTACGTACTGTTATGTTTGGCCAAAAAATCTTGAATAAAATATATTTTAAAAAAAAGAAACACAACAGTGTATATCAAAGCAGATTACTTCGGATGCTGGTATCTGAAACAAAAACAGAAAATACTGAACAATCTCAGCATCTGACAGCATCTGTGGAGAGAGAAGGAAGCTAACGTTTCAAATCTGGATGCTACTTTGTCAAAGCTGGAGAGAACTGGAAATGGGTCAAACTTATACTGTTGTGGGGGGCGGGGGGTCTTGGAGCAGTGGGGCTGGGAAAAGGGCCAATGATAGGAGATTGACAAAGATATGGAGGACAGAAAGACAGGAATGTAAATTAAGGCTAAGAAGGGTGTTGATAGTGGCACATAAGGTGATTAGAATGTGTCAATAGCTGAACAATGTTAGCAGTATGTCAAAGGGCAACTAGGAACAGGGAACCGATGGCCAAAGTGGGGGGGGGGGGGGGGGCGAGGAGGACAATGGTGATGGAAAAACAGATTGATGAAAGAAATGAGAGTAAATTGATATCAATAAAAAAATGGTGTGAACATGGAGGAGGCAGTTCAAAGTTTGAAGTTGTTGATCTCAAAGTTAAGTCCAGAAGGCTGCAACATGCCTAATCAGAAGATGAGGTGCTGTTCCTCTTGTTTGCGCTGGGCTTCACTGGAACACTGCAGCAGGCCAAGGTTGGGCATGTGGAAGTGAGAGCAGAACGGTGAGTTGAAATGGCAAGTGACAGGAAGGTCTTGGTCCTGCTTGCGGACAAACCAAAGGTGTTCAACAAAACGGTCACCCAGTCTGCGTTTCGTCTCTCCAGTGTAGAGTAGACCACACTGGGTGCAGCAGGTGCAATAGACCAGATTGAAGGAGGTGCATGTGAACAAAGAACAACAAAGAACAAAGAAATGTACAGCACAGGAACAGGCCCTTCAGCCCTCCAAGCCCATGCCAACCATGCTGCCCGACTAAACTACAATCTTCTACACTTCCTGGGTCCGTATCCCTCTATTCCCATCCTATTTATGTATTTGTCAAGATGCCCCTGAAATGTCACTATCGTCCCTGCTTCCACCACCTCCTCCAGTAGCGAGTTCCAGGCACCCACAACCCTCTGTGTAAAAAACTTGCCTCGTACATCTACTCTAAACCTTGCCCCTCTCACCTTAAACCTATGCCCCCTAGTAATTGGCCCCTCTACCCTGGGGAAAAGCCTCTGACTATCCACTCTGTCTATGCCCGTCATAATTTTGTAGACCTCTATCAGGTCGCCCCTCAACCTCCGTCGTTCCAGTGAGAACAAACCGAGTTTATTCAACCGCTCCTCATAGCTAATGCCCTCCATACCAGGCAACATTCTGGTAAATCTCTTCTGCACCCTCTCTAAAGCCTCCACGCCCTTCTGGTAGTGTGGCGACCAGAATTGAACACGATACTCCAAGTGTGGCCGAACTAAGGTTCGATACATGACTTGCCAATTCTTATACTCAATGCCCCGTCCAATGAAGGCAAGCATGCCGTATGCCTTCTTGACTACCTTCTCCACCTGTGTTGCCCCTTTCAGTGACCTGTGGACCTGTACACCTAGATCTCTCTGACTTTCAATACGCTTGAGGGTTCTACCATTCACTGTACATGCCCTACCTGCATTAGACCGTCCAAAATGCATTACCTCACATTTGTCCGGATTAAACTCCATCTGTCATCTCTCCGCCCAAGTCTCCAAACAATCTAAATCCTGCTGTATCCTCTGACAGTCCTCATCGCTATCCTCAATTCCACTAACCTTTGTGTCGTCTGCAAACGTACTAATCAGACCAGTTACATTTTCCTCCAAATCATTTATATATACTACAAACAGCAAAGGTCCCAGCACTGATCCCTGCAGAACACCACTGGTCACCGCCCTCCAATTAGAAAAGCATCCTTCCATTGCTACTCTCTGCCTTCTATGACCTAGCCAGTTCTGTATCCACCTTTCCAGCCCACCCCTGATCCCGTGTGACTTCACCTTTTGTACTGGTCTACCATGAGGGACCTTGTCAAAGGCCTTACTGAAGTCCATATAGACAACATCCACTGCCCTACCTGCATCAATCATCTTTGTGACCTCCTCGAAAAACTCTATCAAGTTAGTGAGACACGACCTCCCCTTCACAAAACCATGCCGCCTCTCACTAATACGTCCATTTGCTTCTAAATGGGAGTAGATCCTGTCTTGAAGAATTCTCTCCAGTAATTTCCCTACCACTGAAGTAAGGCTCACCGGCCTGTAGTTCCCTGGATTATCCTTGCTACCCTTCTTAAACAGAGGAACAACATTGGCTATTCTCCAGTCCTCCAGGACATCAACTGAAGACAGTGAGGATCCAAAGATTCCTCTCAAGGCCTCAGTAATTTCCTCTCCAGACTCCTTCAGTATTCTGGGGTAGATCCCATCAGGCCCTGGGGACTTATCTACCTTAATATTTTTAAAGACACCCAACACCTCGTTCTTTTGGATCTCAATGTGACCCAGGCTATCTACACACCCTTCTCCAGACTCAACATATACCAATTCCTTCTCTTTGGTGAATACTGATGTAAAGTATTCATTTAGTACCTCGCCCATTTCCTCTGGCTCCACACATAGATTCCCTTGCCTATCCTTCAGTGGGCCAACCCTTTCCCTGGCTACCCTCTTGCTTTTTATGTACGTGTAAAAAGCCTTGGGATTTTCCTTAGCCCTATTTGCCAATGACTTTTTGTGACCCCTTCTAGCCGTCCTGACTCATTGCTTAAGTTCATTCCTATTTTCCTTATATTCCACACAGGCTTCGTCTGTTCCCAGCCTTTTAGCCCTGACAAATGCCTCCTTTTTCTTTTTGACGAGGCCTACAATATCTCTCGTTATCCAAGGTTCCCGAAAATTGCCGTATTTATTCTTCTTCCTCACAGGAACATGCCGGTCCTGAATTCCTTTCAACTGACACTTGAAAGCCTCCCACATGTCAGATGTTGATTTGCCCTCAAACATCTGCCCCCAATCTAGGTTCTTCAGTTCCCGCCTAATATTGTTATAAGTAGCCTTCCCCCAATTTAGCACATTCACCCTAGGACCACTCTTATCCTTGTCCACCAGCACTTTAAAACTTACTGAATTGTGGTCACTGTTCCCGAAATGCTCCCCTACTGAAACATCTACCACCTGGCCGGGCTCATTCCCCAATACCAGGTCCAGTACCGCCCCTTCCCTAGTTGGACAGTCTACATATTGTTTTAAGAAGCCCTCCTGGATGCTCCTTACAAACTCTGCCCCGTCTAAGCCCCTGGCACTAAGTGAGTCCCAGTCAATATTGGAGAAGTTGAAGTCTCCCATCACCACAACCCTGTTGTTTTTACTCTTTTCCAAAATCTGTCTACCTATCTGCTCCTCTATCTCCTGCTGGCTGTTGGGAGGCCTGTAGTAAACCCTTAACATTGTGACTGTACCCTTCTTATTCCTGATCTCTACCCATATAGCCTCACTGTCCTCTGAGGTGTCCTCCTGTAGTACAGCTGTGATATCCTCCCTAACCAGTAGCGCAACTCCGCCACCCATTTTACATCCCCCTCTATCCCGCCTGAAACATCTAAATCCTGGGACGTTTAGCTGCCAATCCTGCCCTTCCCTCAACCAGGTCTCTGTAATGGCAACAACATCATAGTTCCAAGTACTAATCCAAGCTCTAAGTTCATCTGCCTTACCCGTAATACTTCTTGCATTAAAACATATGCACTTCAGGCCACCAGACCCGCTGTGTTCAGCAACTTCTCCCTGTCTGCTCTGCCTCAGAGCCACACTGTCCCTATTCCCTAGTTCTCCCTCAATGCTCTCACCTTCTGACCTATTGCTCCCGTGCCCACCCCCCTGCCATACTAGTTTAAACCCTCCCGTGTGACACGAGCAAACCTCGCTGCCTCAACTGAAAAGAGTGTTTAGGCCCTTAGATGGAGAGCAGGGAGGAGGTAAAGGGGCATGTGTGACACCTTCTGTGATTGCACGGGAAGGTGCTGTGGGAAGAGGGTGAGGTGTTGGGGCTGATGGAGGAGTGGACCAGGATATCCCGGAGGGAACAGTCCCTGCAGAATGCTGACAGGGAGTGAGGGGAAAACATGTTTGGTGGTGGCATCATGTTGGAGTTTGCGGAACTGGCACGAGGCAGATTCTTTGAATGCAGAGGCTGGTGGGGTGAAAAGTGAGGACAAGGGGGACCGTATCCTGGTTCTGGGAGGAAGGGGAACGGGTGAGAGCAGAGGTGGGGGAGATGGATCGGACACAGTTGAGAGTGCTGTCGGCCGCAGTGGGTGGGAAACCACGATTAAGGAATGATGTGGAGATGCCGGCGTTGGACTGGGGTGGGCACAGTAAGAAGTCTTACAACACCAGGTTAAAGTCCACCAGGTTTGTTTCAAATCACTAGCTTTCGGAGCCCCCAATCTAGGTTCTTCAGTTCCCGCCTAATATTGTTATAAGTAGCCTTCCCCCAATTTAGCACATTCACCCTAGGACCACTCTTATCCTTGTCCACCAGCACTTTAAAACTTACTGAATTGTGGTCACTGTTCCCGAAATGCTCCCCGACTGAAACATCTACCACCTGGCCGGGCTCATTCCCCAATACCAGGTCCAGTACCGCCCCTTCCCTAGTTGGACAGTCTACATATTGTTTTAAGAAGCCCTCCTGGATGCTCCTTACAAACTCTGCCCCGTCTAAGCCCCTGGCACTAAGTGAGTCCCAGTCAATATTGGAGAAGTTGAAGTCTCCCATCACCACAACCCTGTTGTTTTTACTCTTTTCCAAAATCTGTCTACCTATCTGCTCCTCTATCTCCTGCTGGCTGTTGGGAGGCCTGTAGTAAACCCTTAACATTGTGACTGCACCCTTCTTATTCCTGATCTCTACCCATATAGCCTCACTGTCCTCTGAGGTGTCCTCCTGTAGTACAGCTGTGATATCCTCCCTAACCAGTAGCGCAACTCCGCCACCCATTTTACATCCCCCTCTATCCTGCCTGAAACATCTAAATCCTGGGACGTTTAGCTGCCAATCCTGCCCTTCCCTCAACCAGGTCTCTGTAATGGCAACAACATCATAGTTCCAAGTACTAATCCAAGCTCTAAGTTCATCTGCCTTACCCGTAATACTTCTTGCATTAAAACATATACGGCTTCCAGGCATAAAACAGTAAACAGGCATCAGCACAATAAAGCCACCAGCAATCAGCAAAGCATTCCTTCAAGACCTTCAAGTTGCTCAATTCAAGTGAGCTGCCACCCTTCTCCTCCTGTAGTACCGGCTCCTGGTCACCAACTCCACCCAGCCCTTGGTCCAGGATACAGAAGTAAAGAGGTGATAGCAAGCAAACACACAGGATCCAGACATGAAACATTGCAGTCACAGTGCAACAAAAAGCACCAGCAAGCTGCAAGAGCAGTTCTTCATACCTCCAGCAAGTTGCTCAGTTGAATCAGCTGCCACCCTTTCCCTTCGTCAGCACTGACAGTAATTGCATCTTACTCTCGCCCCTTCTTCACTCCAGGCAACAGAAGCAAAAGAGGCGGCTGCAAGCAGAAACACAGGGCGGGATTCTTCGGCGGTGGGATCCTCCGCTTCGCTGGCTGCACGATCCTCCGCTTCGCCGGCAACGCACTCATGTCCGCAGATTTCCCAATGATGTGGGGATGACCACAATGGGAAACCCCATTGGCCCGTTGCTGGGATGGAGGATCTCGCTGCCGGCAGGGATTCGCCGCACCAGGAAACGGGTGGAACGCATGGAGAATCCCGCCCACAGTTTCCATGTGGCAGCAACAGCAGTTGGGTCCCTCCTCTCTCTCTCCTGCCCCCCCCCCCCCTCTCTGGTAGCTCCCAGCAGCAAACTCTCAAAGCAGGAACAATCATTACTTGAAAACCACAATAACACCAAAGCACAGCAGAGGAGAGAGATAGAGCACCCCGTCCCCTTCTTCAGACTGCGAGTAGGACAGCCAATCCTTCCCTTGCCTGACTTCAGGCTACAGAAGCGGAAGAGGCAGCAGCAAACAAACACTGCAGGCATTTTACAGCCAAAAGCAGGAGCAAATAGAAAACACAACCCTGTGGAGTGCTCACATAACTAACAATGCCAATTTCTTATTAGCAATAGCCTTCAGTTGTGCAGCCAGAGGCTGCTCACAGCCAAAAAGCCAAAGGGCGTTAAAGTGACCTTCAGCATATAATCACAAACAGGGCTCTGTCCTGGAAGTGTTTGGAGGATATACCGGCAGCTGTGATTACCCCTATTATGTGTATACACAATGCTGGAGGATGGCCTGCAGGCCTCGCAGACACCATGCCCCCCCCCCCCCCCCCCCCCCACCCGCCCAGTCCAGGAGAGACCTCCGACCTATGATCCCCAGTACCCCAACCAGGCCCCCCATCTACCCCCCCCCGCTCCCCCCCACTACCCGTCCCCCACCCCCTGTTTTTAAACAGGAGCGCTAAACAGCGCCCACGTGACCTCTCGCTGGGGAGTCGGTTCGTTCCCGGTGGAAGATTGGACTTCCACCTTGCTGATGAGATGAGGATTGGTCTTAATTGGTCTCAATTGGTGTCTCGCCCCGTCTGGGCGGGATCCGGAACCTGCCACCGGGAGCTGGCTGCTTAGATCGTGAACCGTCCAGCACGGATCCCGGTTTTGACCTCTCCCACTATTTAACTGGCATGCCTGGATCCGTTCCAGGCGCAACCCGGCCATTAAGCCGCTCCCACTGTGGGCAAAATAATTTAATAGGGATGTCAAAGCCTTGGACAGGGTGCAAAGAGAATTTACCAGATCATATTAGGCCTGGGCAACTTAACTTTTGGAAAGACTAGAGAAACTGGGATTTTTCTCTTCAGAGCAGAGAAAGTTAAGTGGAGATTTAATGGGGGCACTCAGAATTATGAAGCGTTTTGTAAAGTAAATAAGGAGAAATAGTTTGCACTGGCGGGTGGATCACTCAATAATGAACTCCGATTTATGATAATTGACAAAAGAACCAGTGGGGGGAAGAGGATCATTTTACACAATAAGTTCTGATTCTCTGGAATGCATTACTGAAAGGGTGGCAGAATCAAATTCAACAGTAACTTTTAAAAGGGGGTTGCATATATTGTTGGAAATGGAAAACATTTGCAGGGCTGTGGGGAAAAAGCAGGGGAGTGGGACACATTGGTCAGAAAACTTATACTCGTTGGGACAAGCTCAGCGGCGGGAGGGATGGCGCAATGGTGTGGAAAGGTGTCAGCAGTGGTCCAATAGTGGGAAAGGTGCCAGATGGCTCGCTTATGTGGAACCCAATTGAACCACTAAAGTTGTCAATTAAGGATCTCTTCTCCACCCCCCCCCCCCCCAACTTCCCATTGGCATTTTACGAGCAGCAGGAGGCCCACCGCCAAGTAGGGAGACCACCAGATAACCCTGGTTTACCTCCCAGAAGGCTCCAGGTGGAGGGTTGAGGGCCTTCAATTCAGACACTTTGGCTCATGCCCTCAGTGAATGGGCCCCACGCCTCGCTGGGAACTACCCGCCTGGCTCTAGCATCGCCAGACCACACTTAACTTGTTTGGCAGGCGCACATCCATAACTATACCTTCTTTCTCCAGGTGCAGCAGCAGCAGCGGCCACTGCAACTGAGGCTACTGAACACTCAGTTCTCTGATTGGATGGGCCATTATCGTTAATAGGCTTACTCCACTGAATTGGCCGCTGCTGGTAAAATGCAGCCCTGGGCCTGACTGACCGCTGAAGTGGTGTTACCTCCTCACTTTCAGCCCTGATGGCAGGGCCTGCTGCCTCTGAAAATTCCAGGACATTGGACAGATCTGTTTAGCACTGGGCTAAATGGCTGGCTTTGAAAGCAAACCAAGCCAGCAGCACAGTTCGATTCCCGTACCAGCCTCCCCGAACAGGCGCCGGAATGTGGTGACTAGGGGCTTTTCACAGTAACTTCATTTCATTTCAAGGGCCAGCACATAAATGATTGGCCAAATGTCCCCCGCCGCACCCTGTGCTGTCTGCGTCTGCGGCGAATTGTTGTAAAAAAAATGGTTGGAGGCGTTTTCAGGCTACAGCAAAGTGCACAACTGCTATCTGATGATGATGGTTAAATGGTGCAAAATTTAAAGAAGAATGATCGCACAGAAGATGGGCCAACTGGGAAAAATGCAAGCACAATTATGCATCCTTTGGTTGTGAAGGTCACAAATGTCTTCGACTTCTAAAGCTATGGGTGGAATTTTACCAAAAAATGGCAAAGTGTCAGTTCCGGTGAGAAAAATGGTGTGTCCCGGAATAGTGAGCCTCTTAAACAAAAGTTTTTTCTTCACATGAATCACGCCGTGCGCTTGGTGGTCTCCTGCTGATTCACTTACCCCAGGGAAACTTAATCACTGCAATCATGGGGGAGTTTTCTTTAAACACCTCCCCAGCACTTGTTCCAGATCCATTCAAGGGGATGGCAGCCAAGAAGCCTGTTATGGGCCAGGGCTGAGAAACTCCAAAGTGTATTATGGAGTTCACCTGACCCACAACCTTTATGTTGAATTTGGTTAGGATGAGCACAAGAGCCGTCCCTTCAGGTGTGATCGACAGTCTTCCTAGACACTTTAATCAAAACAAGCTTTATTCTAAGAACTTAGTTAACATATATATATAAACAAACAGCAAGAATTTTTATCAATTACACACATAAAGACCCCACTCAGCTACAGTAATCTATGTACAACACTTAATGAATTCCCCCTTAACTGTTCCAATTCAAAAACAAAATCCACTAAACTAAAAACCTATTTTCAAGGGCGTGGCCCAGCACTCTGCATTCTCACTTGAATGAGACTGGCTTTCCCTGGATATATCTTTTAAGTTACCAAAGGCAGTATCCACAACCTGTTTACTTCTGGAAGTTTTAAAATGAAAATAGAGAGAGACAGGCCAAAACACTTCTTTCTCCTTGTCTGTAGTCCACAGCAGTGAAAATGTAACTGAAACCAAAAAAGCTCACAGCCACAGCCCAGATCCACCCACACAATGACATCACTGAAACCATGTGATGAGACAAAAACCTTTCCTAAAGGGATACTCCCATGACACAATATTCTCGGCGGGAGCTCTGACCAGACCCGTGGATGGAGTCCAGCAGAAGCAGGACCTCCTGTACTCAAATCCCCAAAGACGTCCTCTCCAGCAAGGTGACCACTCCCACCTGGGAGGGTATTGCTGTATTACGTAGTGCCAGCTCCCTGCAGAAGAAGACGGGGCAGCAATGCCGACAAAAAATAAATGATCTTTGTGCAGCCAGGTTAAGTTTGCCACCTGCAGTATCTCATTAGACCCCGTCACCCAGCCCTCACACCTCCAAGGTGATCTCTCACCCAACCACTTTGCAGGCTTCCCACCTGTAACAAGGCCCTCTTTTACTCCCCCCCCCTCCCCCAATCCCCATTCTGGTCCCCCCTCCCAGTCTCTTCTCAGCTTCTCAAATCCAATCTCCCACTCCAGTGCCATGCATGCCATTCCTAAACCATCTGAACTGGCAATCTCCCTATCAGGACAAAATTGAGCACAACAGGCGAGAGAAGGCACAGCCACCCGGAGTCATGCGAGTGCTCTGCGCCCTCATCCCACATGATGAAAGAGCCCTTGAGCTGGTTGGGGATGAGCAGGGCCGCGCCTGTGCTGATGACTATACAATCTCTTATTTTATCTTCAAATCAGAGTCTAGGGTCCGTTTGATTGGAGATGTACAAAGTACAACTTTATTTGCTAATCAATCACACATATAAAAACTGAATCAAAAACATTGATCAAAATAATACATAAACTGGTTAGAACATAGCGAAAATAATTGAGCAAAAGTATAAGAAAAGTATTACATGAACTTTTATGCAACATTTCATGAAACAATGTTTGAATTTCTGCAGACATGGCAATAGATAATTCATTATCTGAAACAATTACTATCTTTCCACATTTCTGGCCTTGTGAATATTCCATTCTCTGACTATGCACTCAATCAATTCTTAAAGGCACCAATGTTGACTTCTATATTTTGATGTGAACCACAAGCTGTTTCTTATATTGACCGAATGACCACACAACTAGTGTATTAGTTCAAAGACAGTTTATTGATAACACAAGACTTATTACTATATGCAATAATACACGCGACTATGCACTAGACTAGAGCTAATAACTAAGATGACCTTTACTTAACTTCGGGGTGACCAGCTCTGTGTGGGAGATGAGGCCTTTATCTGTGTCCACATGGGTCGGTTGGAAGTCTTCAGGTTCGTCTCAGCTGGGCTTGTCCTTCAGGTAGCGATCGCGGGTCCTTGAACTTGGCTAGTTGATGTGCTGCAGTTGGTCGCACACAGGCCGGTCCAAAAGAGGCCGATCCTTCGGTTTGCAGTTCTTCTAATTCTCCTGGGCTTTTGCGCCCTCTGGGGCGGTCCTAACTCCAGATCCAATAGATCGATAAGAGTTTCGATCACCCTCATTGATCCTGGCCAATTAGGGGGCGGATACCTCAGTGGCTGGGCGGGTCCTAGCTACCATTGTCCTAGGCACGTAGGCCTTTCCAAATAAGGGGAAGTGCGCCGGTTAGTCTGCTACTGTTGTAACTCCTTGATTGAAACTCTATTGTCCTGGGGAAAAGATGATTGACTCTTAATGGATACAAGTTTCAGTCAAGTCTGGCTTCTTTGCACAATACACAAAGGCTGTGTACTTGTCTGTGTCGAAGCTGACCACAATTCCCATGATCCTTTGCAGGTGGCCATTTTAGATGGCTACACCAAATAAATCAATGAATCAATAAATCAGTAATCTATCAATGAATAAGTGGGGGCAGCGAGCAAAAGATGAGAACTCTAAGGACAAAGAGTGATTCCTTAAACCTCACATGAGTAAACATCACGCGTCATTTTCCCCCGTGATATACTAACGCCATCTCCCTTCCCTTGCAGGGCAGCCGGACGAGCAGCCTGGACCATCCTCGCACCCCAGGATACCACTGACCCAAGCAGCTCAGAGTGGGAATTCTCGGACATCACCATAGATGAGGTGTCACAACTGTCACCCGCACCCTCCACCAGCGCAAATATTCACACCTTGGTGGGAATTAGTAGTAGGCGGGCTTCTGGGTCACTCACTGGTGAGCACCTCACAGCTGAAGATCCACAGCAGGTGGAGGCAGGGGATGGCCCAGGGGTTGGTATAGCTCACTGGGCTAAATTGCTGGCTTTTAAAGCAGACCAAGGCAGGCCAGCAGCACGGTTCGATTCCCGTACCAGCCTCCCCGAACAGGCGCCGGAATGTGGCGACTAGGGGCTTTTCACAGTAACTTCATTTGAAGTCTACTTGTGACAATAAGCGATTTTCATTTCATTTCTCATTTCATTTCAATTTGGCTCTTGGAGGGATGCTGGAGTACAGGACACTTTTGAGACCCTGGCCGATGACGTGCCCCTGGATCCGTCCATTCCAGAGCTGATAGAACAGCAAAGGCAGAGCCGTGAGCATTGGGAAGGAAGGACAGCATCTCTCCTCGGATGGCAAGGCCAACTGGAGAAGTCCCATTGCATTCTATCCGAAGAGATGGTGGCTTCACTCCAATGCAACGAGGCCAGCACTGCAAGGGTGCAGACCTTGGTACAGGAGGCGCCCTCTATAGCAGGGAATGTCTGCTCCATAGCTGAAGGCGTGAGTTCCATGGTGCAGGGCATCAACTGCATGGTGCATGCACTGATGGGAATCCACAAGTGTCATCACCAGAGGACGGTGGGGCTTCTGGATCTCATTCTAGCTGCGACTCTGTCCCTTGAAAGAAGAGGATCCGAAGGAAGAGGATCAGCAGAGGTGCAGCCTTGGGCCCTCCACTCAGGGGATCCTGGGGGTGTCCAGTCCATCTGACACCCGCTCCCTGAGAGCAACACATCTCCAGGCCCGCACACAGTGGAGGGTAGCTCTGCAACACCTGTGCTGTCCAAAGGTAGACCCAGACCCTCAAGGTTCATAGAACATAGAACATAGAACATAGAACGATACAGCGCAGTACAGGCCCTTCGGCCCACGATGTTGCACCGAAACAAAAGCCATCTAACCTACGCTATGCCATTATCATCCATATGTTTATCCAATAAACTTTTAAATGCCCTCAATGTTGGCGAGTTCACTACTGTTGCAGGTAGGGCATTCCACGGCCTCACTACTCTTTGTGTAAAGAACCTACCTCTGACCTCTGTCCTATATCTATTACCCCTCAGTTTAAAGCTATGTCCCCTCGTGCCAACCATTTCCATCCGCGGGAGAAGGCTCTCCATGTCCACCCTATCTAACCCCCTGATCATTTTGTATGCCTCTATTAAGTCTCCTCTTAACCTGCTTCTCTCTAACGAAAACAACCTCAAGTCCATCAGCCTTTCCTCATAAGATTTTCCCTCCATACCAGGCAACATCCTGGTAAATCTCCTCTGCACCCGCTCCAAAGCCTCCACGTCCTTCCTATAATGCGGTGACCCGAATTGTATGCAATACTCCAAATGCGGCCGTACCAGCGTTTTGTACAGCTGCAACATGACCTCCTGACTCCGGAAATCAATCCCTCTACCAATAAAGGCCAACACTCCATAGGCCTTCTTCACAACCCTATCAACCTGGGTGGCAACTTTCAGGGATCTATGTACATGGACACCTAGATCCCTCTGCTCATCCACACTTTCAAGAACTTTACCATTAGCCAAATATTCCGCATTCCTGTTATTCCTTCCAAAGTGAATCACCTCACACTTCTCTACATTAAACTCCATTTGCCACCTCTCAGCCCAGCTCTGCAGCTTATCTATATCCCTCTGTAACCTGCTACATCCTTCCACACTATCGACAACACCACCGACTTTAGTATCGTCTGAAAATTTACTCACCCACCCTTCTGCGCCTTCCTCTAGGTCATTGATAAAAATGACAAACAGCAACGGCCCCAGAACAGATCCTTGTGGTACTCCACTTGTAACTGAACTCCATTCTGAACATTTCCCATCAACCACCACCCTCTGTCTTCTTTCAGCTAGCCAATTTCTGATCCACATCTCTAAATCACCCTCAATCCCCAGCCCCCGTATTTTCTGCAATAGCCTACCGTGGGGAACTTTATCAAACGCTTTGCTGAAATCCATATACACCACATCAACTGCTCTACCCTCGTCTACCTGTTCAGTCACCTTCTCAAAGAACTCAATAAGGTTTGTGAGGCATGACCTACCCTTCACAAAGCCATGCTGACTATCCCTGATCATATTATTCCTATCTAGATGATTATAAATCTTGTCTCTTATAATCCTCTCCAAGACTTTACCCACTACAGACGTGAGGCTCACCGGTCTATAGTTGCCGGGGTTGTCTCTGCTCCCCTTTTTGAACAAAGGGACCACATTTGCTATCCTCCAGTCCTCTGGCACTATTCCTGTAGCCAATGATGACATAAAAATCAAAGCCAAAGGTCCAGCAATCTCTTCCCTGGCCTCCCAGAGAATCCTTGGATAAATCCCATCAGGCCCCGGGGACTTATCTATTTTCAGCCTGTCCAGAATTGCCAACACCTCTTCCCTACGTACCTCAATGCCATCTATTCTAATAGCCTGGGTCTCAGCATTCTCCTCCACAACATTATCTTTTTCCTGAGTGAATACTGACGAAAAATATTAATCGCCTATCTCTTCAGACTCCACACACAACTTCCCACCCCTGTCCTTGACTGGTCCTACTCTTTCCCTAGTCATTCGCTTATTCCTGACATACCTACAGAAAGCTTTTGGGTTTTCCTTGATCCTACCTGCCAAATACTTCTCATGTCCCCTCCTTGCTCGTCTTAGCTCTCTCTTTAGATCCTTCCTCGCTACCTTGTAACTATCCATCGCCCCAACTGAAACTTCACACCTCATCTTCACATAGGCCTCCTTCTTCCTCTTAACAAGAGATTCCACTTCTTTGGTAAACCACGGTTCCCTCGCTCTACGCCTTCCTCCCTGCCTGACCATGCCCCCCAGGGGTCATCCACCAAGGTCATCTCAAGTGTAGCCATCTGGGATGGCCACGTCTCGATTACAAAATGAACACTTGCAAAGAATGCAGGGAAAATTGGACAATGCTAAGAAACAAGCAGGTGCAAGCTCTGTCTGTTGATTAGAACCTTAAACTCTCAGACAGGACAGAAACTACCAAACAATCTACATACTAATGAGCCATCTCCGGGGACAAAAGGGAAACATTTAGATACACAATGTTAAGGCAGACTCCCGGTGCCAGAAGAGGCTAAGACAAAGCAGACTGACAGTCACCAGGACACGCCCAGCGATCAGGGAACCACCCCTCTATTGGAGGAAAATCAATACAGATGATTGGGAAAGACTCAATTAGTTGAGGCCAAGTTCAAGGCCCGCCCAAAAGCACGCAAAGCCCTTTTCAGTATAAAAGGTATCCCCCAAGGGAGAATCTTCCTTCTTTGGCCTTGGCTCTCAGCGAAGAGAGACCCGCCAAGTTGCTGCATCAGACCAAGTAAGTTCCAAGTCAACGCACGCTACGAGATAGACGCTCCTAGTTGCTACCCTGTAAACAGCTCAACCCAGCAGCCTCAGAACCGCGCAACGGCCATTGTTCCTCTGACTGAGTGGGCACCCAAAGCTAAGTATAGGCTTTAGTAATAGTGGTAGTTTAGTTTGTAGAGTTTATGCATGAGTAGATTTGACTGTGTGTAAATAAATGAGCATTGCTTCTGAACTTACTAACTGGTGTATCGAGTCATTGATCAGTATTCAGTTCTGAACCTTGTGGCGGTGTCGAAAGATACCTGGCGACTCTTGAGCAAACGTAATTAAACAGAGCCAAATTAAGAGCCAACCAAACATTAGCAACATTTACTGGCGACTCTGGTGGGATTCCTCTTAGAAGTGGCCTAACCACTCCGAGAGAACCCAAAATTTGAATTGAGAATCCAATTGGGAACAGAAAGAAAAACCACAAGCGTCAAAAGCCATCAAGCCTCTGAGATTCGGAAGTGTGTTAATGCATGCGTACTAACAGGGATATAAGGTAAACCTGAGAGATTTTGTTGCGTAAAACTGTCGGGAGTTTTGTAGGCCAGAAATTAGCGTAAACCATACCCATGTTTACATCACAATTTTATCACCCCCTGTTCCAAATTCAGTAGAGAACCTAGATAGAGAAAATGGCAATGAAGGCAATGGAATGCCTTATGAACCCCCAGGAATTCGAGGTCGCAGCGACCAGTAGAGTAGTGTCCCATTTGGGAAGATGAGATCAGGAAATATCTCAAAGGGAAAGGATGGCCCCTTTGGAGTGAATTCTGCAATAATGAGGAAACAGGACCCGGGAGTATAGGACATACTTGGTGGGAGAACCTGTCAGAGATCCACAATAAGAGCTTAGGGAAAGCTCGCAAGCCGATGGCAATCGTGTCCTGTTTGCCATAATTGCGAGGCACAGAGGAGGTCGTTAGGACGCTCCGTAGAGAGATAGAGGAGAGAGACAGAACCAGTGAGGTCGACGTGAGTGAGGTAGAGAAGGAGAATCGAGATTTAAAAGAGCAGTTAGCAGCAAGGGATAAAGAGGTGGATGATGCCAAGAGGGCACATCAGTCTTGTCTTGCGCATTTGAACAGTTTTCAGACGCAATATGATAAGGTCTACCAGGACACGCAACGTGCGGTCTTGGTAAGACAAGAAACAACAGCAAGTTGAGAAATTGCAGAAACAGTGCAATGATTTAAAAACAGCCCCACAAGCACTCCATACTTCCATGACGGAACAAAGGCAGAGTTCCGTAGACCACGCAAAGTGCCGGAAGCAAATTGCAGAATTGCAATCTCTGCTTTCCGTTCAAAATGGATTTTAGAGTACATTCGGACCCCAATTAGATCAAGTAAACGGCCCCGATTGGCAGGAATTGAACGAGACTGCCCATAGATACGTACATGTGACATGTACACAGGAAAAACCCCAGAAAAAGAAAGCGTCCCAACCCCCAACCGAACAGACAGAACACACCCCGATGAATCCTGTAACCACACACCACAGGGCCACAGGAGAAGGAGAAGCAGACTTCCTTTACACAACCCCGTTAACCGTGACCCAATTACGGGACGCGTGTGGAGAAATTACACCGTTCCTTCACACTTCAGACCCCCACCAATTTTTCGCAAAAGTCAAACAACAGGCAACCATGTACGGCCTGGACGAAAAGGAGCAAGTGAAGCTCACAGTTTTAAGCCTCGACCCTTCAGTCATAGCTGCCCTTCCCGACCCACAGAATGTAGGAGGAGGCACACTCCAAGAGATACACACAGCGATCCTTGATGCGATCGGCTTTAACAGAGGAGACCCATAAAAGGCCTAAATAAGTGTAGGCAAAAGAAGACAGAGCACCCCACAGCGTTTGCTGAACGTTTATGGATTCACTTCACAGCAGTTATTGGAGAATTAGCCCGCGCCCATTTGTCCCCAGATAATATGGCCAAATGGACCCGAATTCTCGTCTCCCACGCCACAGAGGCAGGACGAAAAGCTTGCGCAAATTATGACCCCTCAGATGAGGCCCACAATGAAAAATGGGTTTTGAAGAGATTGTCCTGCACTTGGGAACAATCAATTGCAGGCAAAACCGCATATATAACACCCGATGAAGAGCAGGCAGAGATGAACCCAGTTAAAGCATACAGAACCCCGCATGGGTAAATGAGGGCAGGAACAGCCAACCCCAGCCCAAAGCTCAGGAATGTTATAATTGTGGACAGCTAGGACACTTTGCACGAGAGTGCAATGCGCCCCGAAACCAACAGACAGGCACCCTAAACAAGAATAGGGCAAAGCCGATCCATAGCATTAGCACCCGTTCAGAGAATACAGACATGATCGGCACCGACTGACGGTGATCGGGGTCCCCAACTTGGGTCTGCGACACTCTCTCGGACAAGTCCGGTAGACCGGTAGTAGCAGGCAAAGTCCGGGACAACCCGTAGAATTTATTTGGGACACAGGAGGGTCCTGCACCACACTCAATTCCTCCACGATGTTCCAGTGAGACACGTGGCACACAACAGATGCCATCACACTCAGCGGCTTTACAGGCCATTTACAACAGGGACACATCACAGCCCCTGTAGCAATACAAATAGGGAACATCACAACTAAGCATCCCATAGTTTTAGTTGATCTACCCCAGACAGCAGAACATATCCTTGGGATCGATTTCATGTGCTCCCATAATCTTTCTTTTGATCCAGTTAGCAAGTGTGTTTGGAAACTGGCAAGGCAGCACGAGCCCCCGCCATGCTCACAGTAGGAGAGTACGTAAATAGGATTAGCTCAGTAGGAGACTTCTGGTTCGACCCTCGAACCATTAGTGCAGACAAACAGGTTAGGGCAGTCCTGCAGGAACATAAAGCAGCATTTGCACAGCACAAGCACGACTGTGGCAATTTGACTGGCTTTGTGAACATTACAGGTCCCAACCCTAAACCCCAGAAGCAGTACGGATTTCCCCAGGAAGCAGAGGGAGAAATCTCCAAAGTAATAGAGAGTTTGTTGGATCAAAGTGTACTGAGATCAGTAGCCTCCACAAACAACGCACTGATTTGGCCCGTCAGGAAACCGGATGGATCATGGCTACTGACCATTGATTACCAGGAAATGAACAAAGTAACCCCAGCAGCAGCCCCCACCATAGCCACGATTCCCGAGACCATGCTCAAACAGGGACTCCAGTCAAATTTTTTTTCGGTTTTGGACATTAGTAATGGCTTTTGGTCCATTCCATTGGCTAAAGCGTGCCAGTACAAATTCGCCTTTACATTCCAAGGGCAGAAATACACGTGGATGTGCCTTCCACAAGGCTTCCACAACACCCCCTCCATTTTCCACCGACAGCTGGCAAATGTATTAGCAAACTTCTCCCGCCCCGATTGTCTGGTCCAGTATGTAGACGACTTGCTACCACAGAGAGACACAAAGGGAGAGCACATTTTGCTTCTCGCCGAACTCCTAGCACTCCTAAAAGAAATTGGTCATAAAGTCAACCCCAAGAAGGCCCAGATTCTGAAAGAAAAAGGGATTACTTAGGAACAGTGATCACTCATGGTAAACGCGAGATCGAGCACAAGAGAATTGATTCGATCGTCAAATTGCCCCTTCCCCACAATGTTTCAGCCCTCCGGTCATTTTTAGGACTGGTTGGCAACTGCCGAAACCATATTGACAGTTTTGCCACTAAAGCAGCGCCCCTTTCCGAACTTCTCAAGAAGCAGGCACCTTGGGAATGGCTTCCACAGCATAAGGATGCCGTGGACGCTTTAAAAAGAGCACTCAGCACAGCCCCCGCACTACAGGTCCCAGATCCACTTTCCCCATAGGCAATCAAAGTTGCAAGCACCGACCGAACCCTTTCGGCCATGCTCCTCCAGGAACGCCACGACCAAGTAGCATACGCCTCACGCATGTTAGTCCCCGTGGAGCAAGGACTTTCTGCCTGTGAAAGGCACCTGCTCTCAGTTTTTTGGGCAGTACAATACTTTGCCTACATTACAGGACACAACCCCATCACCATCCTCACAGAACACACCCCGACACAGTTCTTGTTAGACGGCCAACTTAAAGATGGCACAGTCAGCCAAATTCGTGCAGCCCGTTGGACCCTTCTTTTACAGGGACGGGACATCACGGTAAAGAGAACCAAAACCCACACCTTCCTTGCCGATAATCTGCAGTATGCAGGCACCCTTCATCCGTGGTGAGATCATCACCACGAAACAGAACACAGGCCCATTTATTCCCAACACCCCCCCCAGGAAAACAGGTAGTACACCACAGAGACCCCAGCCCACAGACACGTGCGACCCCTGAGGATTTATGTCGATGGCTCCTCGACAGTGTTAAACGGAGAGAATTACCGGTTGCGGTATATATGTAGAGGACACGCAGCGACGCGCCCTAGATTAAATTTCCTTTAAGTTGCCAGGGCACTTAGGCTCGCAGGCAGCAGAGCTGGCAGCGATTGCGTATATTGTAGACCACCCAGACTTGTTCCCGACCCCAGCAGACATCTATTCGGACAGCTTGTATATGTCTGTAATAGTTTGACAGAGTTCCTACCACTCTGGGAAACAAGAGGATTTGTTTCCGCGGACAGTAAACCCCTCCCCTCAGCCCCATTACTCCGCCATATCTTAGAGACAGCGAAGAACAGGAAATACGGAATAATGAAGGTTCGCAGTCATCACCGTTCTTCCCCCCCGGTAACGTTAAAGCAGACGCCCTAGCGAAGGCAGGCTCCAGGCATGGTTATTTTTGGAACGCCCCCGAAAGCACCCCAGTACACGCAGTTCAGGTCTCACAGACCAATATTCAGGATTTAGCGAAGGCCCAGAAAGAGGACGAGAAACTAAGGGAAGTTTTAAAGGGAACCTTCCCAGCTCCGTATGATAAATACAGAAACACAATCACCACACACGACGGTGTGATTTTAAAGGATGGAATTCATATAGTTCCCAGCCAGGACAGGAACCAGATCGTTTGTCAGTTCCATGACAATCATGGACACCAAGGAATTGAACCCACCCTAGCCCACCTCAGACCGCTTTGCTGGTGGCCTGATGTAAAAATCGATGCCACACACTACATTGAGAATTGCTTAATCTGTGCCCAGAACAATCCGGACAGATATGCGGAAAAGGCTCAGCTTAGCCATACCCGCCCCATCAATGGACCCTGGACAAATCTCCAGATAGATTATATAGGACCCCTACCCCCGTGCAGAAATGGTTACAAGTATGTGTTGGTGGTCATAGACACCTTCACAAAATGGGTGGAAGCATTTCCATCATGAACTAATACGGCCAAGACAACGGCTAAAATATTAACACACCACATATTTACAAGATGGGGCCTCCCATGCAATATAGAGTCCGATCAAGGCTCCCATTTCACCGGACGTGTAATGAAGAATTTTCACAATTTTCGGCATTAGACAAAAGTTCCATATCGCATACCACCCCCAGTCAAGTGGTATTGTAGAACGAATTATTAGGACATTGAAAGCCACCCTCAGGAAAATGGTACAGCAAAATAACAGCACCTGGGATTCAGTACTCCCATTTGCTTTAATGATTTTAAGAAACACGGTATCTACATCCTCAGGTCCCACCCCCACACCCTCATGACTGGACGCCCCATGAAAGGCACTGAGTATTTATTAGGACTGCATTTGGCCAGCCCCGCAGTTATAGCCCTCATGCATAAAAATGCAGTTAAACACCTGGTACAGAACATAAAAGCAGCCCAACTCGCCGCAGTAGTGAGACTTGGAACCAGGAAGAAACAGAGCAAGGCTTGCTTCGACAAAATAGTACACACCACTGAGTTCACAGTAGGGTAACAAGTTATGCTTTCCCTTTACAACCCCCGCTCATTCCTTTCCCCCAAATTTTCTGGACCGTACTCCATTTCGGACAAAGTCAGCCCCTCAGTATACAAAATAATCTATCCAAATGGTAAGTTTGCATGATTTCATATAAACCAGCTCAAGCCATATGGCTCGCAGGATAACCACACACACCACATCCTGCTCGCCGCAGCAGACGATCAGGCCCCGCCCACAGATGACATATTCCTTCCCTCCCCCAACCACTCCAGCCTGCCCTCAGACACGACTTCAACTCCGCCCTCAGAGGCACGACTCCGCCTCCCCCTTCCTTCAACCAGCAGCGACAGTGACAGCGATCACAATGACGATAGCCACAGTACACCACGTTACTACTGTACTCCTGCACCAGGCCCCACTCCCAGCGACTCTGAGCATGATTCGACTGACCCATTTGAGATCACTTACATCAAAGCCCCTGACCCAGACCCACCGCCCGACGATTACGGATTGAAGCATAGTAGCTCCAACCTCGACACACGATTCTGGCACCGAGACAATTCGTTCAGGCTCATCCGGAATGATGAGATGGACCCCAATTCGCCCCAAGCAGCTTTAGCACGGTTACTACAGTCAAGAGTTTGGCAGCCAGGAGAAGATGTTGACTTAGATTATCATTGATTATCATTGAATTTACAGTGCAGAAGGAGGCCATTCAGCCCATTGAGTCTGCACCGGCTCTTGGAAAGAGCACCCTACCCAAAGTCAACACCTCCACCCAACATTAAGGGCAATTTTGGACACTAAGGGCAATTTATCATGGCCAATCCACCTAACCTGCACATCTTTGGACTGTGGGAGGAAACCGGAGCACCCGAAGGAAACCCACGCAGACACGGGGAGGATGTGTAGACTCCGCACAGACAGTGACCCAAGCCGGAATTGAACCTGGGACCCTGGAGCTGTGAAGCAATTGTGCTATCCACAATGCTACCGTGCTGCCCAAGAGTCTGACTCCCACCTAACAAATCCCTTTGCGCCCCTGTTCGCTATTGAGCAGTGAGGTGTCCAGATGATGGAGAAAAAAGGAACCGATGGAGAGATACGGTGTCCTTTCTGATGGAACCTTGTTGCTAACTTTGCCTTAGTTTAATTGCTCTGTTTTATCACCTTTGCTCTTGAGTCGCCAGGTACCTTTCTGATACCGCCAGGTAGTTCAAGTCCGAGTAATGATCAATAATCCAATACACCGATTAGTAAGATTTAAATCAAAGCACATTTATTATACACAGTAATCACTACTCATGCATAAATTCTACGTCTAAGACTTCCGGGTGCGGCGATGACCAGCTGAGTCGCACGTTTCGGCAGCTCCCAGTGAAACGGACTTTTGGGCTCTTGATAGGAGCCCCAACGGCAATTTTGACGGCTAAAAACACTGTGCAGTAAACCAGAAGGGAATCCCCCCTGGATACGGATGAAAAAAGGAGGAGAAAGTGGCCGGATTGTAGTGGATCCTTTAGAACAGCGGCAAGGAAGGCAAGCAAAAACCAAGATGGCGTCGGAAGGTGGCAGTTTAACATGGGGCCCTGAACAACAAGAGTTCTTGAAATGCTGTGTGGAAGAGCTCAGAAAGGAAATGAAGAAAGAGCTGTTGGCCCCGATACTACAGGCGATCGAAGGGCTAAAGGAGGAACAAAAGACCTAGGAGTGGGAGCTTCGGGTCGTGAAGGCAAAGGCAGCCGAGAATGAGGACGACATACAGGGCCTGGTGGTGAAGACGGAGACGCATGAGGCACATCAGAAACGATGTGTGGAAAGGTTGGAGGCACTGGAGAACAACGCAAGGAGGAACAACCTGAGGATTCTTGGTCTTCCTGAAGGTGCGGAGGGAGCGGACGTCGGGGCATATGTGAGCACGATGCTGCACTCGTTAATGGGAGCGGAGGCCCCGGCGGGTCCGTTGGAGGTGGAGGGAGCATACCAAGTGATGGCGCGAGGACCGAGAGCAGGAGAAATTCCCAGAGCCATAGTAGTGAGATTCCTCCATTTTAAGGATAGAGAAATGGTCCTTAGATGGGCAAAGAAAACTCGGAGCAGTAAATGGGAGAACGCGGTGATCCGCGTTTATCAAGACTGGAGTGCGGAGGTGGCGAGAAGGAGGGCGAGCTTTAATCGGGCCAAGGCGGTGCTTCATAAAAAGAAGATAAAATTTGGAATGCTGCAACCGGCAAGACTGTGGGTCACATATCGAGGGAGGCACCACTACTTTGAGACGGCGGATGAAGCGTGGACTTTTATTGTGGAAGAAAAACTGGAATGAGCGGGTTATTAAAAAGAACGTTTGAACAAAGTGGTGGGGCGAATGTGGGGGGCGAAGAGGGGGGTTAAAAAGGGGGGAAAGAGGAGTTTTATGTACTAATCCTGCGATGTGGTAACTTTTCTCTCTTCCACAGGTGGTGATGGGGGGAGGAGGGGAGGTGGAGGAGATGGGGCGTTGGCCATTGGGGCGGGGCCAAGGGAGAAGCGCGGGCTTGGTTCCCGCGCTATGATAATCATGGCGGGAATAGAGAAGCAGGAAGGAGGGGGCGTCGCACAGTGCGAGCCGAGGTCACGCGGGGAAGCTGAGGTCGGCCAGAGTTTGCTGACTTCTGGGAGCAACATGGGGGGAGTAATTACGCTTGCGGGGGATCTAGCGGGGGGGGGGGGGTGGGAGGGGGGAATTACTGGGTTGCTGCTGCTGGGGAGAGGGGGGAGCTGGTATGGGAGGGGGTGGGCGGGGGGGCACCGCCTGGGGGAGATACAGCTGCGTGGGAACCGGGTGAGGAGCTGGAAAAAGGGGATGGCTAATCGACAAGGGGGGGGGGGGGGGTAGGAAGCCCCCCAACCCGGCTGATCACGTGGAACGTGAGAGGGCTGAATGGGCCGATAAAGAGGGCACGGGTACTCGCACACCTTAAGAAACTTAAGGCAGATGTGGTTATGTTACAGGAAACGCACCTGAAACTGATAGACCAGGTTAGGCTACGCAAAGGATGGGTGGGGCAGGTGTTCCATTCGGGGCTAGATGCGAAAAACAGGGGGGTGGCTATATTAGTGGGGAAGCGGGTAATGTTCGAGGCAAAGACTATAGTGGCGGATAACGGGGGCAGATACGTGATGGTGAGTGGCAAACTACAGGGGGAGACGGTGGTTTTGGTAAACGTATATGCCCCGAACTGGGATGATGCCAATTTTATGAGGCGGATGCTAGGACGCATGCCGGACCTAGAGATGGGAAAGCTGATAATGGGGGGAGATTTTAATACGGTGTTGGAACCAGGGCTGGATAGGTCGAAGTCCAGGACTGGAAGGAGGCCGGCAGCAGCCAAGGTACTTAAAGATTTTATGGAGCAGATGGGAGGTGTAGACCCGTGGAGATTTAGCAGACCTAGGAGTAAGGAGTTCTCGTTTTTCTCCTATGTCCATAAAGTCTACTCGCGAATAGACTTTTTTGTGCTGGGAAGGGCGTTGATCCCGAAGGTGAGGGGAACGGAGTATACGGCTATAGCCATTTCGGATCACGCTCCACACTGGGTAGACTTGGAGATAGGGGAGGAAACAGGAGGGCGCCCACCCTGGAGAATGGACAGGGGACTAATGGCAGATGAGGGGGTGTGTCTAAGGGTGAGGGGGTGCATTGAAAAGTACTTGGAACTCAATGATAATGGGGAGGTTCAGGTGGGAGTGGTCTGGGAGGCGTTGAAGGCGGTGGTTAGAGGGGAGCTGATATCAATAAGGGCACATAAAGGGAAGCAGGAGAGTAAGGAACGGGAGCGGTTGCTGCAAGAACTTTTGAGGGTGGACAGACAATATGCGGAAGCACCGGAGGAGGGACTGTACAGGGAAAGGCAAAGGCTACATGTAGAATTTGACTTGCTGACTACGGGCACTGCAGAGGCACAATGGAGGAAGGCACAGGGTGTACAGTACGAATATGGGGAGAAGGCGAGCAGGTTGCTGGCACACCAATTGAGGAAAAGGGGAGCAGCGAGGGAAATAGGGGGAGTGAGGGATGAGGAAGGCGATATTGAGCGGGAAGCGGAGAGAGTGAATGGAGTGTTCAAGACATTTTATAAAAAATTATATGAAGCGCAAACCCCGGATGGGAGGGAGAGAATGATGGGCTTTTTGGATCGGCTGGAATTTCCCAAGGTGGAAGAGCAGGAAAGGGTGGGACTGGGAGCACAGATCGAGGTAGAAGAAGTGGTGAAAGGAATTAGGAGCATGCAGGCGGGAAAGGCCCCGGGACCGGATGGATTCCCAGTCGAATTCTATAGAAAATATGTGGACTTGCTCGCCCCGGTATTGACGAGGACCTTTAATGAGGCAAAGGAAAGGGGACAACTGCCCTGACTATGTCTGAAGCAACGATATCGCTTCTCTTAAAGAAGGAAAAGGACCCGCTACAATGCGGGTCCTATAGACCTATTTCCCTCCTAAATGTAGATGCCAAGATCCTGGCCAAGGTAATGGCAATGAGAATAGAGGAATGTGTCCCGGGGGTGGTCCACGAGGACCAAACTGGGTTTGTGAAGGGGAGACAGCTGAACACGAATATACGGAGGCTGTTAGGGGTAATGATGATGGCCCCACCAGAGGGGGAAACGGAGATAGTAGTGGCGATGGATGCCGAGAAAGCATTTGATAGAGTGGAGTGGGATTATTTGTGGGAGGTGTTGAGGAGATTTGGTTTTGGAGAGGGGTATGTTAGATGGGTGCAGCTGTTGTATAGGGCCCCGATGGCGAGCGTGGTCACGAATGGACGGGGATCTGCATATTTTCGGCTCCATAGAGAGACAAGGCAGGGATGCCCTCTGTCCCCATTATTGTTTGCACTGGCGATTGAGCCCCTGGCGATAGCGTTGAGGGGTTCCAAGAAGTGGAGGGGAGTATTTAGAGGAGGAGAAGAACACCGGGTATCTCTGTATGCGGACGATTTGCTACTATACGTGGCAGACCCGGCGGAGGGGATGCCAGAAATAATGCGGATCCTTGGGGAGTTTGGGGATTTTTCAGGGTATAAATTGAACATGGGGAAAAGTGAGTTGTTTGTGGTGCATCCAGGGGAGCAGAGTAGAGAAATAGAGGACCTACCGTTGAGGAAGGTAACAAGGGACTTTCGTTACCTGGGGATCCAGATAGCCAAGAATTGGGGCACATTGCATAGGTTAAATTTAACGCGGTTGGTGGAACAAATGGAGGAGGATTTCAAGAGATGGGATATGGCATCCCTGTCACTGGCAGGGAGGGTGCAGGCGGTTAAGATGGTGGTCCTCCCGAGATTCCTCTTTGTGTTTCAGTGCCTCCCGGTGGTGATCACAAAGGCTTTTTTTAAAAGGATTGAAAAGAGCATCATGGGTTTTGTGTGGGCCGGGAAGACCCCGAGAGTGAGGAAGGGATTCTTACAGCGTAGCAGGGATAGGGGGGGGCTGGCACTACCGAGCCTAAGTGAGTATTATTGGGCCGCTAATATTTCAATGGTGAGTAAGTGGATGGGAGAGGAGGAGGGAGCGGCGTGGAAGGGCAGCACGGTAGCCTTGTGGAGGGCAGCACGGTAGCCTTGTGGAGGGCAGCACGGTAGCCTTGTGGAGGGCAGCACGGTAGCCTTGTGCAGGGCAGCACGGTAGCCTTGTGGTAGGGCAGCACGGTAGCCTTGTGGATAGCACAATTGCTTCACAGCTCCAGGGTCCCAGGTTCGATTCCGGCTTGGGTCACTGTCTGTGCGGAGTCTGCACATCCTCCCCGTGAGTGCGTGGGTTTCCTCCGGGTGCTCCGGTTTCCTCCCACAGTCCAAAGATGTGCAGGTTAGGTGGATTGGCCATGATAAATTGCTCTTAGTGTCCAAAATTGCCCTTAGTGTTGGGTGGGGTTACTGGGTTATAGGGATAGGGTGGCGGTGTTGACCTTGGGTGGGGTGCTCTTTCCAAGAGCCGGTGCAGACTCGATGGGCCGAATGGCCTCCTTCTGCACTGTAAACTCTATGGCTAACTCTATGGTAAGAGATTAGAGAGGGCGTCCTGTAGGGGGACTAGCCTACAGGCTATGGTGACAGCCCCATTACCGTTCTCACCGAGGAACTACACCACAAGCCCGGTGGTGGTGGCTACACTGAAGATTTGGGGACAGTGGAGACGGCATAGGGGAAAGACTGGAGCCTTGGGGGGGTCCCCGATAAGAAACAACCATAGGTTTGCCCCGGGGGGAATGGATGGGGGATATGGAATGTGGCAAAGAGCAGGAATAACGCAACTGAAAGATCTTTTTGTGGATGGGAAGTTCGCGAGTCTGGGAGCGCTGACCGAGAAATATGGGTTGCCCCAAGGGAATGCATTCAGGTATATGCAACTGAGGGCTTTTGCGAGGCAACAGGTGAGGGAATTCCCGCAGCTCCCGACACAAGAGGTGCAGGACAGAGTGATCTCAAAGACATGGGTGGGGGATGGTAAGGTGTCAGATATATATAGGGAAATGAGGGACGAAGGGGAGACTATGGTAGAAGAACTAAAAGGGAAATGGGAAGAAGAGCTGGGGGAGGAGATCGAGGAGGGGCTGTGGGCAGATGCCCTAAGCAGGGTAAACTTGTCGTCCTCGTGTGCCAGGCTAAGCCTGATTCAGTTTAAGGTATTACACAGGGCGCATATGACTGGAGCACAGCTCAGTAAATTTTTTGGGGTGGAGGATAGGTGTGCGAGGTGCTCGAGAAGCCCAGCGAATCATACCCATATGTTTTGGTCATGCCCGGCACTACAGGGGTTTTGGATGGGGGTGACAAAGGTGCTTTCAAAAGTAGTGGGGGTCCGGGTCGAACCAAGCTGGGGGTTGGCTATATTTGAGGTTGCACAAGAGCCGGGAGTGCAGGAGGCGAGAGAGGCCGATGTTTTGGACTTTGCGTCCCTAGTAGCCCGGCGCAGGATATTGTTCATGTGGAAAGAAGCCAAGCCCCCGGGGGTGGAGATCTGGATAAATGACATGGCGGGGTTTATAAAGCTAGAGCGGATTAAGTTCGTTCTAAGGGGGTCGGCTCAAGGGTTCACCAGGCGGTGGCAACCGTTCGTCGAATACCTCGCAGAAAGATAGATGGAATGGAAAAAAGAAGGCAGCAGCAGCAGCCCAGGATCGGGGTGGGGGGGGGGGGGGGGGAGGGGGAGGGGAGGAGGAACCAGAAGGACTCTCAGGGTTGTTAATATATACTGTATAATATGTATAGGTCGTTGCTACAGATAATTATATATTGGACTGTTAAATTATATTTTTGGAGAGTGTTACTTGTGATAAGGCAGTTGCCAATTAGGGTTAGTTTTCATTTTTGTTATTTATTATTTATTCATTTTTTTTGTTTGTTTATAAAATAGGTCATTGTTATTTGTGTTGTTATAATATTGTGTAAAGGATACACAATGTACTGTATTGGTTGACCAAAAATTTTCAATAAAATATTTATTAAAAAAAAAAATTCTACGTCTAAGATACTTCTATAACTAACAGGCCTATACTTAACTTGGAACTGGCCCACCAGGTCAGGGAAACAAATGGCCTTTTGTTCGGGTTCTGAGCCTGCGGGATTCGAAGTTGGTACAGATTGATAGCTAGGAGCGCCTATCTCGTAGCGAGCGTTAAAGTAAGACTTACAGGTTCGATTGGCTGCTGAAGAGTGATGAGAGCTGGAAGAGCTGGAAGCGAGCCGAAGAAGAAGAGAGAGTGACTTGAACTTGGGGCTCAATTCTTATAGTCCCCAGGGGCTTCCCGCCTTTCAGGGCGGGCCCTGTACCTGATCCCAAGTGATTGGACTTTGTCCCAATCACTTGGTTCGATTTTCTCCAATGCTGGAGCAGTTCCCTGATTGATGGGCGGTCTTGAGGTGGTCGTTCACCTCCTTTTGTGTAGGCTTCTGCTGGCGACGAAGAGTCTGGTTTTGCTTTGTGTGTCCAAATGTTGCTTATTGTTCCCAGGGATTGCTCATTAGTATGCAGATGGCTGGTGTTTTGTTATGCTGATGGTTGCTGGTATCGATCTTGTCTGGCCTTTCCAGAGGTAAATACACAGCCAACCTGCAGCTGCTCATTTTTGTCCTGTTGGCTGACTTTCCCTTCAGCCTTTGCTGTTCGCCATTTTGAATCGGGAGTTGGCCATTTTAAGTGGCTACACACCCTCCTTGTGATCCTAACGCAAAGCGTGAAGGATCACATAACTATGTTGCTTTCCATTCACTGACCTGGGGGGGCACTTCCTTCATGGCCTCTGCACTGACCATAGCTATGCAAAAAATGTTTAACTAACAATTCTAAGGGCGCTATGTCAAACAGGGACATGCTTTACAAAACAATAAACTGGGAACCTCTAACTATTCTTAATACACTACACTCACTTAAACATTTCATTCTTCTAACCTCCTCAACCATACAGCAAAATCATGGCAGTTTATACACAGTCTTCCTGGCTTGGCAGTCAAGTTCAGGATCGT
This sequence comes from Scyliorhinus torazame, assembly GCF_047496885.1. Taxonomy (NCBI): domain Eukaryota; kingdom Metazoa; phylum Chordata; class Chondrichthyes; order Carcharhiniformes; family Scyliorhinidae; genus Scyliorhinus; species Scyliorhinus torazame. The sequence goes on along the minus strand of NC_092707.1, from coordinate 327,591,889 downwards.
ACAATTTGCTCATGAACAGTTCTTTACATTTCTTTATTTACAATAAACGCAAGTGAATGCTCTTTATTATAGATCGCGGGGGTCGGGGGTCTGGTCGTATCCGAAAATTGGGGATCTGATCTTATATCAGGTTCGAGCGCGGTAGGCTCTCCTTCTACATTTCCGTAGACGCATAGTCTGCACGATGCAGCAGAGTATCGCTAATACCAGTAATGTTTCTATTACACAGGACAGAGAGTACCAGGTTATAAACCTAGCACACCAAGATGATGTGGTGTCGCTGGTGACTGGGCTCTGGGTACTGTGGGGAAGTGAAACATTAACGGCTGGGGGGCTAGAAGTCATGGGGTTTGCGTTCATTCGCAACCAAATGTTCGTAAAGGTGATGATCCATGTGAAGGAAGTCCTCATGGCTCTTCTCTTTCCTTTTCCTTTCTTTTCTTCTCCGGTCCTGGAGCTTCTGGAGTTCAGTGGAAACAAGCATAGTGTCTGTAACTATCTTTGTTTAATATCTCGTACGATAGTCTGTCTGTCCTTTAGTGCCAATTACTCCCTTTCTAATTGGTCACTATGCGTGACGCCCTCATTTTTTTTTTCAAGAACCGAATTTTAGGACAAGACACACTTCCCAATAATGAACCAGTGCGAGCCGTCTTGCAGACTGCACAATTTACCATCCAAATGTTTCAGGATGTAAATAGCATGTGGTTGGCAACCTAAGGGTTACCTGAAACAAAACAAAACTTTTTGAACGAAAAGTGCCAAAATGAGGTGCGTATGGGCCGCAACGGGTAAGAGTTGGATGGAGTACCCGGGTAGGACGGCTACCAATGCCGTGTCTCTCCTACCCGAGCGTAGTTGACCAGAGGGGAGGGGGGTTCCCAGGCAGGGTGGGTCCCAAGCCATTTCTCCACTGGCTGAGCAACCAACAAGAACGGGCAAAAAATGTAGTCATCGTGGTGGGGCTGCCGTAGCGGTTCTTTCCTTCGAACCAGAAGAGCAGTTACGAACGGGCGTCTGGTACCATAACCAGTCTCTGCAGACAAGCTAGTTCCGCGGAACTAGTGTCTGGCAATAGTGATTCTCTGTGGGCAAGTCCTCAGAGGTTTCGGCCGAATAGGCGTGGGGCAGTGAGAAAAAAATTCTCCTGTTGGACATACAACATTTAACAAACTTACAAACAACATAAAACATTCTGCAGGTTCCATCAGAAAGGACACCACTTCTTGCGAACAGGGTCGCAAAGGGGTTCTCGGTTTGGGAGTCAGACCCAAGGTCGTCCTCTTCTCCCGGGTGCCAAACTCTTGAATGTATCAGGGCTGAAAGGGCTGCATGGTGTGAGGTGGGGTCGCTCTCGTCGTTGCGGACGAGTCGGAACGAGTTATCACGTTGCAAATAGTTGGTGTCTAGTTGTGTGGGGACAAATTCGGGGTCGTCATGGAAGTTCGGTGGTCGGTGGTGGGGTTTATTTAGGAAAGGGATCATGAAGGGATCACTCGGAGCGTAGTCGGAATCGCTAGGTGTGGGTCCTGTTGCATGGGGATAGTAGGGAGGCGTGCTGTGGCTATTGTCCGAGTCACAGTCGCTGTCTCTGCTGCTGCAGTCTGTGGGCGTTCCGGGGCGGAGTGTATATTTTGGGGGTGGAGTCGAGGTCGAGTCCGTGGCTGGGCTGGACGTGGTGGGGGTTGGTAGGGTTACGTTGGCTGTGGGCGGGGCATGGTGTGCTGCGTCGAGCATGACGTGGTGTGCGTGGTTCGACTGTGTTCCATATGCCTTCAGCTGGTTTATATGGAACCACGCAGCCTTACTGTTGGGGTACTTTATTTTATACACGGAAGGGCTTACTTTATCCGCAATGGAGTACGGACCCGAGTATTTTGGTGACAGGAATGTGCTGGGGTTATATACAGAGAGCATAACTTGCTGTCCTATACTGTACTTAGTCACATGCTGTCTTGTCGAAATAAGCCTTGCTCTGTTTCTTTCTGGTGCCCAGTTTTACTGCGGCTGCTAGCTGAGCCGTTTTAACATTTTCAACTAATTGCTGTACTGCTTTCTCGTGTGTGAGGGCCGTCACTTCGGGGCTGGTCAAGTCTAAACCTAATAAAAATTCTGTGCCTTTCATGGGGCGTCCGGTGAGGGTGTGTGGGGTGTAACCTGTGGAAGGAGAAATTGTGTTGCGCAAAAACATCAGCGCAAAAGGGAGGACTGAGTCCCAAGTGGTGTTGTTCTGCTGGACCATTTTTCTGAGGGTGGATTTTAGGGTCCGATTCATGCGCTCCACGATACCACTCGACTGTGGGTGGTATGCTATGTGGAATTTTTGGTTGATGCTAAATATCGTGAGGACGTTTTGCATGACACGTCCCGTAAAATGGGAACCTTGGTCTGATTCAATGATATGGGGAAGTCCCCATCTTGTAAAGATGTGGTGGGTCAAAATCTTGGCTGTGGTTTTTGCAGTGTTTGTGCGGGCTGGGAATGCTTCCACCCATTTCGTAAATGTGTCAATTACCACAAGTACATATTTATAGCCATTCCTGCAAGGGGGCAATGGTCCTATAAAATCAATCTGGAGGTTAGTCCAGGGTTGTTAACGGGTCGGGTGTGGCTGAGTTGAGCCTTTTTGGCATATCTATCCGGATTATTCTGGGCGCAGATAAGACAATTCTCAATGTAGTGATTTACATCATCCTTTAAATTCGGCCACCAACAAAGCTGCTTGAGATGGGCTGTAGCGGGATTGATTCCCTGATGTCCATGACCGTCATGGAACAAACAAATCAGTTGATTCCTGTCCTGTTCAGGAACCACATATAGGGTGTCTTTTAACACCACACCGTCATGTGTGGTCAGTGTATTTTTGAACCTCTCATAGGGAGCTGGATATTTTCCTTTTACAATCTCCCTGAGATTGCTGTCCTGCTTCTGGGCCTCTACTAGATCCTCGATCTTTGTCTGTGAGACCTGAACTGCACTCACTGGTGCGCTTTCGGGGGGTGTCCAAAAGTATCCATGTCTGGAACCTGCTTTAGCCAGTGCGTCAGCTTTCACATTTCCAGGGGGGGAGGAACGATGATGACTGCGGACTTTGATTATCCCATAAGTCCTGTTCTGGGCTCTCTGTAAAATATGACGGAGCAATGTGGCTGAGGGGAGGGGTTTCCCGTCTGCGGAACAAATCCTCTTGCTTTCCACAGGGGCAGGAATTCCGTGAGGCTGTTGCAGATATAGAGGCTGTCCGAGTATATGTCTGCTGGGCTGGGGAAGGAATCTGGGTGTTCCACTATATATGCGATGGCCGCGAGCTCTGCTGCCTGCGCGCCTAAGTGGGCTGGCAGTTTTAACGATATTTCCTCAAGGGCGCGTCCCTGCGCGTCCTCAACATAGATACCGCAACCAGTTATGCGCTGCCCATCCAAGACTGTGGAAGATCCGTCCACATAGATCTTTATGGGCTCACACGTGTCCATGTGCTGGGGGCTCTGGGTTGAACTACCTATCTTTCTGGGGGGTGTTTTAGCAATAAAGGGGCCTGTGTTGTGGTGTGGAGAGATAATCTCACATTCATGGGGGGTTCCGGGGTACTGTAAGTTGTCGGCTAAATAGGTGTGCGTCTTTGTCCTTTTAACAGTGATGTTCCGTCCCTGCAAGAGAAGGGTCCATCTAGCTGCTCTAATCTGGCTTACTGTACCGTCCTTGAGTCGTCCGTCCAGTAAAAGTTGGGTGGGGGTGTGTTCAGTGAGAATTGTGATGGGGTTCAATCCGGTAATAAATGAAAAATACTGCACTGCCCAAAATACTGCGAGCAGGTGCCTCTCACAGGCTGAAAATCCCTGCTCCACAGCATCTAAAATTCTGGAGGCGTAAGCTACGGGCCTGTGGTAATACCAGGTATTGCAGTACCTGAGAGAGGAATGACCATTAGCTAGACCGTGGGGTCTACCATTGGGTAATGTACATAGCCCCGCCCTGAGAGGCGGGGTATAAGAACCAATGCCGTCCCAGCAGCCTTCACTTCTGTAACATCGCTGCTGGGTACAGTTCTATCTGATTAAAGCTGAATCGATATGACTCCTCGTGGTCTCAAGAGTATTGATTGTGCATCAGGGCCTTAACTGGTCGTGCCGTTCCTGGAGGAGCACGGCTGAAAGGGTGCGGTCTGTGGTCGCTACCTCTATGGCGTAAGGGGAAAGTAGGTCTGGAACTTGTAGTGCGGGGGCTGCTATGAGTGCCTGTTTTAAAGAGTCCACAGCATCCGTATGCTGTGGAAGCCATTCCCAGGGGGCTCCTTTCTTTAGGAGGTCTGAGAGGGGTGCTGCCTTGCTGACGAAACCGTCCAGTCCTAAAAACGACCGGAGGGCTGAAACGTTCTGGGGAAGGGGCAATTTAGCGATCGAGTCAATCCTTTTATGCTCAATCTCGCATTTACCATGTGTGATAATTGTTCCCAAATATATCACCTTTTCTTCCAAATTCTGGGCCTTTTTGGGGTTGACTTTACAACCGATTGAGTGTAATAGTTCCAGGAGTTCGGACAGAAGTTCAACGTGCTCTTCCTTGGTGTCTGTCTGCAGTAGTAGGTCATCTACATACTGAACGAGACATTCGGGGCGAGAGAATTTGGCTAAACCATTTGCCAGCTGTCGGTGGAAAATGGAGGGGGAGTTGTGGGAGCCTTGTGGCAGGCATGTCCACATGTACTGCTGTGCTTTAAAGGTGAAGGCAAATTTGTACTGACACGCCTTTGCCAATGGAATGGACCAGAATCCATTACTGACGTCCAAAACCGTAAAGAATCGGGAATTCAGTCCCTGCTTGAGCATGGTCTCGGGACTTGTTGCTACTGTCAGGGCTGCCGCGGGGGTGATTTTGTTGAGTTCCCGGTAATCGATGGTCAGTCGCCATGATCCATCGGGCTTTCTCACTGGCCAAATCGGGGCATTATTAGTGGAGGTTACTGATCGAAGTACGCCCTGCTCTAATAAGCTTTCTATTACCTTGGAGATTTCTCCCTCTGCCTCTTGGGGAAATCCATACTGTTTTGGGGGTCTAGGGTCAGGTCCTGTTATTTGTACGGAGCCAGTCATCTGTCCACAGTCGTGCTTGTGGGTCGCGAATGCTGCCCTGTTGTTTTGCAGAACTGCCCTAACCTGCTTGTCCGTACTAAGCGTGGTCGGGTTGAACCAAAATTCGCCTACTACGCTAATGTTGAGTGTTGCGGATTTTGCCATCTTCCAGACACACTGGTTGACTGGATCGAATGAAAGATTATGGGAATTCATGAAATCGATTCCCAGAATGTGTTCTGCTGTGTGGGGCAGGTCAACTAAAACTACGGGATGCTTGGTGGTGATGGTACTGATTTGAATGGGTACAGGGGCTGTGATGTGTCCCTGCTGTGAGTGGCCTGTAAAGCCGCTGAGGGTGATAGTGGCTGTAGTGGGCCACGTGTCTTTTTGAAACAGGGTGGAGGAATTTATTGTGGTGCGGGACCCTCCTGTGTCCCAGAGAAATTCGATGGGCTGCCCCCGAATTTTCGCTGCAACTACCGGTCGTCCGGATCTATCCCAAAGGGTGTCGCAGACCCAACTGGGGAGCCTGTACACCGTCAGTCCATTCCGGTCACGCCTGTCTGATCTGAACGGGCGCTAACGCTATCAATGGGCTCTGTCTTTTTCTTACTCAGAGTGCCTGTCTGCTGGGCTCTCTGTGGCTTTTTAGGGGCATTGCACTCTCTTGCGAAGTGTCCCAACTGTCCGCAGTTGTAACACTCCTGTGACTTGGGTGGGGGGCTGTTCTTTCCCTCATTCACCTATGCGGGGTCGTGGTGTGTTGTCTTTACTGCCTGCATATCTGCGCCGGCCTGCTTTTCCTCAATATTCTTAACTGCGGGTTTACTTTGACCAGATTGCTCCCAAGAGCGGGACAATCTTTTCACTGCCCACTTCTCGTTATGGGCCTCCTCTGAGGGATCATAACTTGCGCAGGCTTTCTGTCCTGTTTCTGTGGCATGGGAGATAAGGGTGCGGGTCCATTTGGCCATGTTGTCTGGGGACAAATGGGTGCGGTCTAAGTCTCCAAAGACTGCTGCAAAGTGGATCCACAGGCGTCCAGCAAACGCTGTGGGGTGCTCGGATTTCTTTTGCATACATTTGTTGAGGCCATCTACGGGGTCACCCCGGTTATACCCGATCGCATCCAGGATCGCGGTATGCATTTCTGCAAGGGTGCCTCCTCCTACATTCTGTGGGTCGGAAAGGGCTGCTGCTACCGACCGGTCTAAACTTAAACGGTGAGCTTTACGTGCTCTCACTCATCCAGGCCATACATGGTCGCCTGATGCTTAACTGTGGCAAAGAAATGGTGGGGGTCTGAGGTGGGGAGGAATGATGTGATCTTATCGCACGCGTCCCGTAATTGGGTCACTGTTAAGGGGGTGGAGTATAGAAATTCCGCATCGTCCGATGTGGCTGCGCGGTGGGTGGTGACTGGGTTCATTGGAGCTTGAACTATCTGCTCTGAGGGAGGTTGGGGCGCTTTCCTCTTTTGTGGCTTTCCCTGCGCACATGTTCCCTGAACATGGGCGAAATTCTCCCCCAACGGCGCGATGTCCGCCGACTGGCGCCAAAGACGGCGCCAATCAGACGGGCATCGCACCGGCCCAAAGGTGTGGAATGCTCCTCATCTTTGGCGGCCGAGCCCCAACATTGAGGGGCTAGGCCGACGCCGGAGGGATTTCCGCCCCGCCAGCTGACGGAAATGGCGTTTGTTGCCCCGCCAGCTGGCGCGGAAATGCGGCGCATGCGCGGGAGCATCAGCGGCCGCTGTCAGTTTCCCGGCGCATGCGCGGGAGCGTCAGTGGCCGCTGTCAGTTTCCCGCGCATGCGCAGTGGGGAGAGTCTCTTCCGCCTCCGCCATGGTGGAGGCCGTGGCGGAGGCGGAAGGGAAAGAGTGCCCCCACGGCACAGGCCCGCCCGCGGATCGGTGGGCCCCGATCGCGGGCCAGGCCACCATGGGGGCACCCCCCGGGGTCAGATCGCCCCGCGCCCCCCCCCCAGGACCCCGGAGCCCGCCCACGCCGCCTGGTCCCGCCGGTAAATACCAGGTTTGATTTACGCCAGCGGGACAGGCAATTTCTGGGCGGGACTTCGGCCCATCCGGGCCGGAGAATCCAGCGGGGGTTCCCGCCAACCGGCGCGGCCCGATTCCCGCCCCCGCCCAATCTCCAGTACCGGAGACTTCGGCTGGGGGCGGGGGCGGGATTCACGGCGGCCAACGGCCATTCTCCGACGGCGAATCCCACTATGCATGAGTAGATTTGACTGTGTGTAAATAAATGAGCATTGCTTCTGAACTTACTAACTGGTGTATCGAGTCATTGATCAGTATTCAGTTCTGAACCTTGTGGCGGTGTCGAAAGATACCTGGCGACTCTTGAGCAAACTTAATTAAACAGAGTCAAATTAAGAGCCAACCAAACATTAGCAACACAAGGAATCGTGCGTGTAAGATAGCAGACCATCACAACCTCATCTGTGGATCCTGGGGATACACCTCGACAAAGCGGGAGGGTGAGAAAAAGTAAGAAACAATAAGCAACCAGTGGGCAGAGGTGAATATAGACACTAGTTAAGATAAGTAACCACTGAAACACTGCAATATGGAACTTGTAAATAAACATCTTGATCATCAACAGATCCTCCACCCTGTCATTTCTTGGTGCCATATTCCAAAACCCCCAGCGCACACTCCGCGCTTCATCCATTTGCAGTGTGAGAATGGTAGTGCTATGTCTCTCCGACCTCCTGCACAGCTGACTCAGTAAAACTATGCTGCTTGCGGAAGCCCAGCCACCACGCTCCCTGTGCCACCCCCCACCCCACCCCAGCATCAACATTCAGCCCTCTCATTGTAGTCACTCTTCTCCAGTGATGAGGATGCCATGGGCTGACAAACTGTAGAGAGGCTGACACACCCCGGAGGTTAGTTGGAGGAACACAACAGCACCGCTGACCTCGAAGGGGGCTGTAACAATTCAGAGCTCATCCCCCGTCTCTAAACTCCATGATAACTCCGTTCATTGGCAGGACGTGGTCAGCTCTCTGTCAGGCAGGAGTCAGACATATCTCTGAGGATGAGAGAGGCATCGCTCTGAACTCAATGCAAATCATCACCATTCCTGCTGACTCTGGCCAATGGCTTTAGTGCCCTACCCATGAACTTGGGCACCATCATGAGAACCTACTGCTGGCACCACAGATGAGATGTCACTCCCGAGGGTGGGAGAGCCCCTCACTCCCTACTCCTGGTCATCCCCAAACCAAGAGGCTATGAGGAGGTCCCTAGCTCGTCGGCCCATATGGGCCCTGTCAATGACCTGAGGTCCTTTCTCCTCCTCCTCCTCTGGGGGTAGCCCCTCACTGCCCTGCACGACCTCCCCCTCATCCGAGGAGATGTAGCGATCTTCCAACTCCTCCTGGTTCAGCTGGTCTCCCTTCTGCAGTGTCAAGTTGTGGAGAGTGGACTCCCTAAGGGGGCTGCATTGCAGGGTTCCCCCTGACCGGTCCAGGCACCGGAACTGCATCTTGAGCAGTCCTATCGCTTGTATGACCAGTATGCGTATTGATGCATGAGACTCATTGTCATGTTTGTGGCATCCGCACTGGCGTCATCAGCCACCTCTTTATTGGCTACCCCCAGTACCCGAGGAACCATCCCTCCAACCACAGGCTCTCCCTCAAAAGCTCCAGGGATCTGAGAGTACCCCAAGATGTAACTGTCATGGACACTCCCCAGGAATTGGTCACACAGCTATTTGATTCTCATCATGTGTTCACAGATCATCTAGATGTTGAGGGAGTTGAATCCCTTATGGTTCATGAATGGTGCCATGGAGACTGTAGGGCCACATGGGTGGAATTGATCACACACTTCACCTGGGGCATGTTTGTTAAACAAGTGAAGCCCTGGCGCCTTGGCTCTCCTGGCCCCGGTCCAAGTTGATATACATTTAGGCCCTCACATAAAGGGCATCTGTGACCTCCCTAATGCACTTGTGTGTGGCTGACTGGGAGATACCACATGGATCACCAGTGCTGGCCTGAAATAAACCGGTTGCACAGAAGTTAAGAGCAGCGGTGACTTTAAGTGCCATGGTCACTGGGTGTTCTCTCACTCCATGTTGTGCCAGCTGTTGCAGGACATAGCAAAGCTGGTCCAACGTTCCCTGGAAGGCCTCTCCGGCACTGAGACTCTGACATTTGTAGGTAGGATGTCCGATGTCGGAAGACCCTTTGTCAGTGGTGTCTCCTACGGGGGTTCACCAACTGTGGTGCTGCTCCCAGAACAGCCTCCCCTTCTTCTGCGGGGCATTGGTCCTGGCCACATGCAGCGACATGTCGCTGTCTCTGCTTCTGCTCGATGGCTTTGAGTTGAAAAGCCAACTCGACAGGCTCCATGATTCTCCAGAATCACACACTGAAAAGAGAAGAACGCCAAATTGAGCGATGAGGATTCATGACAGAGCCATGTCCCTCAGCCCTCCACTGCTCTGGGACCTGGATCCACGTGCTTTCCCTTAAATGAGTGCCTCTCCACTAGACGTCACTCCCTCGCCTCTCACGTTTGCAAATCCCACAACTGTCCCTCTCAGCTCTACCAGGATTAGTCGCCTGGATCCTTGAGAGTCACAATATCACATCTCCCCAACCTCCCCTCCCCAACCTTGCATTAGGCTTCAGGCAGTCAGTGGATGCAAGGGACTAGCATCTGTATCTTCACGGGGCACCTAACAGGCCCCCCCTGTCATGACCAAGAACAGCATGAGTGATGATAGACTTAACCATGAAGTCTTGCACTGGGGTACACCTCAGTGTAATCTGTGTGAGGCTAACTCTAGTTCACATTGGAGTTCAATGCTTGGGATTCCCAACTATTTGATACAAAACCAATTAAGCTAAATTAAATAAACTGAGGAACAAATCGAAAAGGGTAGCTCTTTAAAGGGATACAGCCTTAAAAAAACCACAAATGAAACTGAAAACATCAAACTAAAATGTGATTAAATGGACCAATTAAGCGACTTCCGGTCACGGGGATGTGCTGAGAAGTTGCACACTAATTTGTGGCAGTCAAACTTCCAAGACAAGTGTGTCATGATATTCAGATAAACATATCATGGTGCAAACACACACACACACTGATGGACAGATCAACAGACCAATCAACACACACACAACATCACAGCCAATCACCAGTGAGAGCACACGCACTATAAAACAGGGAACAACACAGTTCCCGCTCATTCCAGCAGGAGATAGCTCAGGGCACAGAGCTCACAGTGTGCCACTCAGACATACACCATGTGCTGAGTGTCTCTCCAAGATAATGCAAGGGCTGGGTCCACAGGTTAACTGGTAAAGTACGAACCACAGCCAGAAGTATACAGTAGATGTTATCAAGAATAATAAAACAGAGTTGTACCATCTACAACCGTGTTGGTTCGTTTGTATAGCGGAACACCCAACACGACATAGTACCAGGATTGGAACCCAGCAACTGTGATACCTACCTGCACATCTTCAGCGATCCGCCATCCTGCGCCATGGACACCATCAGCCCACCGCAGCCGCTCCAAATCGCTGGAAGTCTCGGCGTCAACTGGAAGCTGTTTAAACAGCTCTTCCAGCACTTCCTAGAAGCCACAGACGGGGAGAATGCATCCGACACCAGGAAGATCGCCCTCCTCCTCTCCACGGCAGGGCAACACGCCATACACATCTACAACTCCCTGGCATTCGCGGACGGCGAGGACAGGACGAAGTACAAGACGGTCCTTCTAAAACTTGACCAACACTTCAGCGTCAAAGTGAATGAGAGCTTCGAGAGGTACCTCTTCCAGCAGCACCTGCAGGGTAAGGATGAGCCTTTTCAATCGTTTTTGACACACCTCCGTATCCTCACGCAGTCCTGCGGCTATGAGGCCACCTCCGATTCCATGATTCGGGACCAGATAGTTTTTGGGGTCTTCTCGGGCACCCTACGCCAGCAGCTCCTCAAAATAAAGAGCCTCACCCTAGCGACCACCATCGAAACCTGCGTCCTCCACGAAAACGCGACCAGCCAGTACTCCCAATTCCAGGCGGCCGAATCGGCACGGCACGGATCCCACGAGGCTGAGCGGGTCCACTCCATCGAGTTCCTCCCGCCCCGCAGCCCGGACGAGGGCGGCCATTTCGCGCGCTTTCCGTGGCCTCCCGCGCTTGTACGCGCCAAAAGAGACGTCGACGCAGAGGGACGTGATGCGCAGGCACGCTCTACGCAGGACCGAACTGCGCATGCGCGGTGGCGCAACGAACGCCATGACGTCACGACGTGCGGCAACTGTGGATCCGCACATTTAAAGCGGCAATGTCCAGCGAAAAATCAACAATGCCTCCGCTGTGGCAAGATGGGCCACTACGCTGCCTGCTGTCGAGCAGCTCAACCTGCCAACGTTCCCCAATTCCGCCAGCCTCGCAGGGACGTGAGGGCCATTCAGCCTCCATACACCGAATCATACCCTGACGACGTACAGACCAGTGATACCGACAACCGGGAAGCCTTAGCGTTGCGGTAATTGACAGAAATCGATGTCCCCAAGTAGGACCCACCAGCCGATGCCAGTGCGCAGCGTCAATCCGGGTGATGAATGGTGTGCCACCCTAACAGTCAACCGATCACCAATCACATTCCGTTTAGACACTGGTGCCTCCGCCAATCTCACTGCATGGTCAGCCTTCCACACCTTGAAGGTCAAACCACCGATTCGGCCATCCCGCTGTCAGTTGGTCGATTACAACGGTAATGTTATCCCGGCCATGGGATCCTGCCAGCTCGAGGTGACACACAATTCACACGCAGCCACACTGTCTTTTGAGATAGTTGGATCCTCGAAGGACTCCCTGCTAGGCGCACAGGCGTGCAAGGTTCTCCACCTCATTCAGCGGGTACACACTCTGTCTCCAGAAAGCACGTCCGATTTCCCGGATGCAGACTTTAGGGCGCAGCTCCACTCGCTCCTCGCCCACAACCAGGAGGTTTTCGAGGGCATGGGCACGCTGCCCTACACTTACAGAATACGGCTCAAACGGGACACCACCCCGGTCATTCACGCACCTCGTAGAGTCCCAGCACCACTCAAGGACCGCCTCAAGCAGCAGCTGCAGGATCTCCAGGACCAAGGAGTGCTTTCCCGAGCCACGGAGCCCACGCCATGGGTCAGCTTCATGGTGTGCGTAAAAAAGCCCTCCGGTGAAGTCCGGATCTGCATCGACCCGAAAGACCTGAACAATAACATCATGAGGGAACACTACCCCATACCCAAACGGGAAGAGATCACGAGCGAAATGGCCCGGTCTAGAATTTTTACCAAGTTTGATGCCTCAAAGGGTTTTTAGCAGATTCAGCTGGATCAGTCCAGCAGGAAGCTGTGCACTTTCAACACTCCCTTTGGCAGGTACTGCTACAATAGGATGCCGTTTGGCATCATCTCGGCATCCGAGGTGTTTCATCGGATCATAGAACAGATGCTGGAGGGCATCGAAGGGGTGCGCGTCTATGTTGTCATCATCTGGTCCACCACACCACAGGAGCACATCAGTCATCTCCAGCGCGTCTTTGCTCGGATACGAGAACACGACCTGCGCCTCAACCAAGCCAAGTGTTCTTTTGGCCAGACTGAGCTAAAGTTTCTGGGGGATCACATATCCCGGTCAGGGGTGCGTCCGGATGCAGACAAAGTGACAGCTATTACAGCCATGCCACAGCCGGCAGACAAAAGGCAGTGCTACCCTTTCTCGGGATGGTCAATTTCCTGGGGAAGTTCATTCCCAACCTTGCCTCCCACACAACAGCTCTTCGCCACCAAGTGAAGAAGACTACGGAATTCCAGTGGTTGCCCGCAAACCAGAAGGAATGGGAGGAGCTCAAGATCAAGCTCACCACAGCCCCGGTATTGGCGTTCTTCGACACTACTCGAGATACAAAGATCTCGACTGATGCCAGCCAGTCCGGCATTGGGGCGGTACACCTGCAACAGGACGACACTGCATCATGGGCCCCGGTCGCCTGTGCCTCGCGGGCCATGACCCGCACAGAACAGCGCTATGCGCAGATTGAGAAGGAGTGCCTGGGTTTGTTAACCGGCATAGATAAATTCCATGACTACGTGTATGGTCTCCCTCAGTTCACCGTGGAAAACAACCATCGCCCCCTGGTCGGCATCATACAAAAGGACCTTAATGAGATGACCCCTCGCCTCCAGCGCATTCTGCCCAAGCTTCGGAGGTGCGACTTCCAACTGGTCTACACCCCTGGTAAGGACCTCATGATCGCGGATGCCCTGTCCAGAGCAGTGAGCACACCGCCCGAATCGGGGGGGCTCATCTGTCAGGTCGAAGCGCATGTGGCCTTCACATCAGTCAATCTGCCAGCTAATGATGCAAGTCTGGCCCGTATTTGCCGGGAGACTGCTGCTGAGCCCTTCTACAATGTGTGATGCGCCACATGACGGAAGGGTGGCTCAAAGGACAGTGCCCACAATTCTACAATGTCCGGGACGACTTGGCCGTCATTGACAGTGTCCTCCTAAAGTTGGACCGGATTGTGATTCCACACAGCATGCGCAGGCTGGTCCTCGAACAATTACACGAAGGCCATCTCGGGGTTGAGAAGTGCAGGCGGAGGGCCCGAGAAGCTGTGTACTGGCCGGGCATCAGCGACGACATCGCCAACATGGTGCTCAACTGCCCCACCTGCCAACGCAACCCCCTGAGATGCTTCAGCCCCATGAGTTGGTAACGTCCCCCTGGGCAAAGGTGGGTGTGGACCTTTTTCATGCGCTCGGCAGGGACTACGTCATCATAATTGACTATTTTTCAAATTATCCGGGGGTCATACACCTGCACGATTTGACATCATCAGCTGCAATCAGAGCATGTAAAGAAACCTTCGCTCGCCATGGCATTCCGCTCACCGTCATGTCGGACAATGGGCCCTGTTTTGCGAGCCAAGAATGATCTTTTGCCGCTTCATATGGCTTCGCACACGTGACGCCCAGCCCTCTGCAACCCCAGTCAAATGGCAAGGCGGAAAATGGCATCCATATCGTGAAGCGGTTCCTATGCTAGGCTGCTGATGCTGGATCTGATTCCTGTTTAGCCCTGCTGGCCTATCGCTCGGCCCCACTGTCCACAGGCCTCTCACCAGCCCAGCTGTTGATGGGTCGCGCCCTCAGGACCACTGTACCGTCCATTCATGTTCCAAAACCCGACCATGCTCCAGTATTGCAAAGGATGCGGCAGGAGCGTGCTCAGCAGAAGGTGGCACATGACACTCGGGCAACTGATCTTCCTGCCTTGGCGCCTGGAGACAACGTCCGCATACACCTACCAGAGGGTGGCTGGTCGGCAACTGCCAAGGTTCTCCGCCGCGTGGCTCCCCGCTCGTTCCTGGTTCGCATGCCTGATGGCTCCATTCGCCGGCGTAATAGGCGGGCCTTTCGGCTGCTTCCGCGCTCGCTACGTGATCATGCACCAGTGCCACGCCCTCCTGTTGCCCCTGATGCCAACTTCGTGGAGCTTCCTGCCACTATGCCTATTCCTCTATCGCCCGTGGCCAGGCCCATTCCTCAGCTGGTGGATCCTGACCCACCCTTGAGGCGGTCAACCCGAATTCGTCACCCACCTACTAGGCTGGACTTATGAGCCTGTTTGCACATTGGACTCACTGACTTGCTATGCAACAATGTAAATGTGTTTTTCTTTTTGTCGTTACAGGAGTTCTCTTTCGGTGTTTGGTGATTGCACTTGTTTTGTTTATGGTACAACGTCGTTGTTCTGTTGCACCTGACACCTTCCTATGTATGTAGTTTAGCCTCATGTACATGTTGTAGATATTGCACACACATATTCAGCTGCACTCATTTCACACCAATATTTATTACCATATAGGCACATATTCTTGTGAAAAGGGGGGATGTCATGATATTCATATAAACATACCATGGTGCAATTACACACCCACACTGATGGACAGATCAACGGACCAATCAACACACACAACATCACAGCCAATCACCAGTGAGAGCACACGCACTATAAAACGGGGAACACCACAGTTCCCGCTCATTCCAGCAGGAGATAGCTCAGGGCACAGAGCTCACAGCGGCACTCAGACATACACCATGTGCTGAGTGCCTCTCTAAGATAGTGCAAGGGCTGGGTCCACAGGTTAACTGGTAAAGTACGAATCACAGCCAGAAGTATACAGTAGATGTTATTAAGAATAATAAAACAGAGTTGTACCATCTACAACCGTGTTGGTTCATTTGTATAGTGGAACACCCAACACGGCAAAGTGGAATTGAAATTCCATACAGCTTCACCCCTTTGTCCTCACAGTGCTGGATGAGTGCGGGGTTCTATTCACATTGCAGTCATGTTTGGCCAAATGAGAGGGTCTTCATTC
The DNA here is from genome assembly GCF_047496885.1 of Scyliorhinus torazame. Taxonomy (NCBI): domain Eukaryota; kingdom Metazoa; phylum Chordata; class Chondrichthyes; order Carcharhiniformes; family Scyliorhinidae; genus Scyliorhinus; species Scyliorhinus torazame. Next base: position 327,576,379 of record NC_092707.1, on the reverse strand, counting down.
CTCATGAGGCAGGGATGCAATCCATTCCTGTATCCCCACTCTCCCCTTGCATCCTGGTCTCTCATAGAACACCACCCAAGAATCTCACGTCACCCCAGTGCTGAGCCTCAGTCTTTACCTGCTCCCACCAACTTTTCAGCTCCCACTAAGGACAAGCATTCCCTCAGTGGTGATTTGAGCACAAGCCCAGCAAGCAGGGCACAGGAAACGATGCCTGATAGCATTCTCCAGACCCCCTTAAGGCAAGGGCTCCCCGACATAAAGGAAAGGTAAGGCCTGCGAGCAACTCGTCCCCCCGCGAATGAGAGACTGAACCCCAGCCCCAGCTCCGGGTTGAACGTATCTGTGTCTCCCATGCCCTCTCCGGTGCACCCTGAGCGTTGAAGACCCTGGAGAATCATGGTTGCCTGAGTTACCCCCTCGGAGGTGAGGCCGCCTGGTTCACATTTACGTAAACCTGCTGTAAATGGTGCCGGTGTGATATCACGCTGGCTTCTGGTAAATATTCAGTGAGGGGGACGATCCGGAGTGAGTGGTCACAAATGTCATGCTATGTAGTAAAATTAGTTTCCCAGGCTCCCACGGCATGATTCGTTCTATTCCACCGTGTTGGGTGGGGTGAAATTGCAAATCCCAATCACGCCAGAGGGAATCGCGTTTTCAATTCTTTTCGGATTTTGAGCCCGCACCGTATTTCTCACTGACGACTAGAAAAGGCACTTAGAAAACAACACATGAATCAGACATACCACATCTATTCACTGAAGCATATTAACAATGATGCAGAGAAATTGCACTGAAATTATTAGCAATCTGAATGGAATTGGCCAAAGTCAAGCTTGGCCACATTTGTGTCCACTTATTAATCTCTACTACTTTTAAATAATAATAATAAGAAGAATCTTTATTAAAGTCACCAGTATGCTTACATTAACACTGCAATGAAGTTACCATGAAAATACCCTAGTCGCCACATTCCGGCGCCTGTTCGGGTACACTGAGGGAAAATTTAGAATGTCCATTTCACCTAACAAGCACGTCTTTTGGGACATGTGGGAGGAAACCAGAGCCCCCGGAGAAAACCCACGCAGACACGGAGAGAACGTACAGACAGTGACCCAAGCCGGGAATCGAACCCGGGTCCCTGATGCTATGAAGCAACAGTGCTAACAGTGTGTACCATGACACCCATTATTACACAATTACACCAAACTGCAATATTACAGGAAGTATGAGTCTGAAAGCATGTGTAAAGCATGTGTAACAGACATACTTCAATACTGAATAATCCTTGTGAAGTGTATGCACTGTCATTGTAGTAGTTAACTACATGACTGATCATTGAACCTCGTAATTACTTAATATTGATTGACTCCAATTTAAAATTAACTGACTAGATGGAACTTTGAGCCTTCCCACATCAGCAAAATATTGCTAACATCAGGCAAAGATTACAAACTATAATATTAATTTATTTTAAAATGTTCCTAACTTTTCTTTATATTGGCCAGTTGGAGATTTACATCCATGCGCCAGTTCCCTGAATCAAATGCATTAGTGATACTGGTGTTGTCTTTACTATTGATTTATTTTGCTCATATGTGGTTGTTATCTACGTTATTTTTACTATAATCCAGTGACCTTTGTACATGCAGACCCTACCTAATGGGTCTGCAATGAGGTTACCATGCCAGCATTGGAATAGGGCCTTCATGCAGATCTGTTCAGAGGTTAGTTGGAGGCAAATTTGCATCAGCCTGACCACAGGTCTTGCCACAATTTCCAGGGTCACTTGAGCAAGTTCCAGTCCTCAGAAATACCCCTGATTGGAAATATGTATTTTTGAAGGGGTGGGGGTAAATTATTTGTTGCTACATGATTCATCAGACTTGTTTTTGCTCCAGAAAAAAAATGTTCAAATAGTTGCTTGGTAGTATAAAACGGGAGTATTGCTGAAAAAAGAGACATACTGTTGAAGTTTTTCATCTTGCGCTGATTAGGACAGATGTAAGAATGACAAATTTTAAAGAGAGCCACAATTTATACTGCATCAGAAAAGGGTAGCTGATTGCTGATTGATTGTCCTCTCATTGGTTGAGACATTGCCTTGGTGAATTCACCAGGGAGCTATTGTCCCACCATGCTTTTGCTTATTCAAACGGGGGGTGCAATGTTTGGACATATTCATTTTGCCTGGAGAGGACAGGTTCCTGCATATGGACATATGTAACTTCTAGAAAATTTAACTGATCTGCATTGCAAGCCCGCCTGATAATCTTAAATTCGTCGTTGGTGTAATTCTTAGCACACTTGTTTAGTAAGTGCTGCCCAATCACAGAATCCCATCTAACATTCAACATTATGTTCTGAGTTTTAAAGCCTGAGTTGTTTGAGTACAGTCAGTATTCTGTCTATTGCGAACATTAACAAACAGGATGCTGCCATCAAACCAAAAATACATTGGGCGGGATTCTCCGACCCCGCCCAATTTATTTGCGTGGTTGGCGTGGCGCCGGTCGGGGGCCGCTTTATACGGCGATGCTCCAGCACGGATGGGCCGAGCAGCCGTAAAAAAAACCCCAAGTTCCGCTGGCGCCGTTCTAACATGCTCTGAGCCGGCGGGACGTCGGCGTTGAAGGGTCCGGGGCGGCCTGTGTGGTGGGGGGGGGGGGGGGGGGGGGCCTCCGATGTGACCTGGCCTGCGATCGGACCCATTTATTAGATTAAATACAAGGGAGAGATATGTTACCTTTCAATCTGCATGAATCGTTCAACAATCTATAGAACTTTGGAAGATGATCCCCAATGCATCTCCTATCTATCTCCATAGCAGCTCCTTCAACACTTTGGGATGAAGAATATCAAGTCCTGAGACTTGCCAACCGTAGTCCATTAAGTTCTGCAACACAACTTTCTATTCTTACCAATACTGTAAGGGTCTTTCTTGTGCATTCCTGTTTATTCCCTGTCCATTCCCTTATTTCCCCATTTATTTTTGGTGTTACATTTTTTCGACAGCAGGGTAGAACAGTTCTTAGCACTTTTGCTTCACAGTGACAGGGTCCCGGGTTCGATTCCCGGCTTGGGTCACTGTCCGTGTGGAATCTGCACGTTCTTCCTGTGTCTGCGTGGGTTTCCTCTGGGTGCTCCAGTTTCCTCCCACAAGTCCCGAAAGACATGCTTGTTAGGTGAATTGGACATTCTGAATTCTCCCTCAGTGTACTTGAACAGACGCCGGAATGTGGTAACTAGGGAATTTTCACATTAACTTCATTGCAGTGTTAATGTAAGCCTACTTATGACACAAATAAATATTACTATTATTATTGTTATATCGATGATTTGTGGGCATTTGTCTGTAAGTCAATCTGTGCCTTTAATTCAAACAGAAGGATCCAGAATGTTATGTTGTTTTAGGCTGGTTTTTGCAGACTTGCTGACACCAGTGATGACTTGGTTTGATTGATTTGGTTGGTGGACAATGAATTAGCTCAAGGGGCTGTGTTCTGCCCAGTAACAGGTAGTGATTGGTTCTAATCCCACTGAATTGTTTTAAAATCAAGAGGTTCCAGTTTGGTTTCACTTTTGGATCTGCAGCCTGGATGGAGGAATCCAACTAACTCTCTCCAAAAAGATCTAACTAATCCTCTCCATAAGGCCACTGTGAGGGCTGACTCTCTCTCCAGCAAGACTGGGTGTCATTCTCTCGAGACTGCAAAGGCTTGAAGTCAAACCATGAACAGAAAGCAAGGTTTGATGTGAAAATAATTGTCTACACAGAAAAATATAGGCCCGGATGTGAACCTGGAGCTGAAGGCCCAATTTGATATGAAATAAAGTGTCTCTCCAGAAATCCTGCTGCCTGTAAGTGTTGTATTGAATGCATGACTCAGCAAGGAAGACCATTATCAGCTGTATCATAGAATCATAGAATTTACAGTGCAGAAGGAGGCCATTCAGCCATTGAGTCTGCACTGGCCTTGGAAAGAGCACCCTAATTAAGCCCACACCTCCACCCTATCCTGTAACCCAGTAACCACCTAATCTTTTCCTGACACGAAGGGCAATTTAGCACAGCCAATCCACCTAACTTGCACATCTTTGGACTGTAGGAGGAAACTGGAGGACCCAGAGGAAACCCAGGCAGACACGGGGAGAATGTGCAGACTCGCACAAATAGTGACCCAAGTCGGATCTCAAGCATGGGACCCTGGAGTTGTGAAGCAACAGTGCTACCACTGTGCTACCGTGCCGCCAGGGTGCTGTGAATAAATCACGCTGAAGGATCACCATTTTAAGACTTATCTTTTGACCTTCATCATTATTATTTTTGCCCCTCTCTGAGTTTGTCTTGTGTGTGTGGATAGAGGGTGGGACAGTTAAAGGGGGCAGTAGGTTAGCTTCTCATGATCTAGGTGTGTTTACTGCATATTTCATCATCATTTCATCATCATCAGTTTTATGACTGTATATAAGTGGCGTGTACTTGGCAGGTTTTACCCTTTCCACAACTTTAAAGACTGTCACGTTGTTTTCTCCTTCATGGGGACCTCGCATAACTTCATTCATGTTGAGTGGCGGTAGCAAAAGATGCACCAAAGCTGTATAAAGGAGGCAGGCGAAGGCTGGAAGAGGGGATGGAGTGGACTGGGAGAGCGAAGGCTGAACAGTGCAGGCAGGCTTACTGGGAAAAGCATTGAAAGATTGCCTGGGGAAAGGGGAGGGGAGTGTCTTAGAGGGAAGGATCACTGGTGTCGACGATGTGGTTCTGGGGTTTGAACTCAGGGTACTGGTGATAGGAGGGAATCGTCACAGTCAGAAAGGGGTGGGGGTTTGGCAGGTCCAGGGTGAGAGTTTGTAGTTGAAGGTCTCATGGGGATGGGGGGGTTCAATGTAGGGTGTTTTAAGGTGGCTGAGATAAGAATTCTCAGGTTGGGAATGGGGATGGGAATGGGTGTCGGCTCTAAGGAGAGGAAAGGCATGTGGAGGTGGATCATGATAGAGTCTAAGGCAGTGGTTTCCAACCTTTCCCTTTATGCGGATCACAGATTGTCATCAAAAGCTATTGCGGACCACAACATACAAAAGCTGTTTTAAACATTATTTTTTACATAGCCTACACCTGGAGTCAAACTTATATATCGCTGGGTATTAAAAATGCAACTATTTCTAATAGTTTATAATACATACTCACAAATACATTGTGGATTATATTATACAAGGATGTTTGTGAAGCATTACACTGAATAATAATGTAACATTGATTATGATACATACGAGGTACAGGCAATTGTATTTTTCCCCCACAGACCACTTGCAGTACTCTTGTGGACCACCAATGGTCCGTGGACCACAGATTGGGAACCACTCGTCCAGGGTAAAGGGGGAGGTTCAAGGTTGACAGAAGGGAGAGGAATGGTGATATTGGATGGGTCAAGAGTGATGGGGAAAATTGTTGTGTGACGGGGGAAGGTAGAAGGTGATAGAGTGAGTTTGAAAGGTGACACACACCATTTTTCAAATGTGACCTTGACCATGCAGTCAATCAGTCAGCCAATGAGATTCCTCAAAGTGGGAGCAAGACTTTTTCAGGAGGTTGGAGTTCCAAATCAGCTGAAGTGGCTGACTAAAGGGACATCTTAATAATTTTGAGGCAACTGGATGTGAGCCATGCTCAGTTGTATTCTCCTCTCTGTGGTGAAGCCCACAAGGTAGCAGGTTTGTTCCAATCTCATGGGTCTCATGACATTCAGATCCCAGCAAGGTGTGGAGCTGTCCTTTATTCAGTTCCATTTTCCATCAACTGCAATCACAGGCAGGGATGAAGAGGAGGGAGGGACATAGTTACCTCCAAAGGCACGGCGAATGGAAGTCAGCCAACCTTTGACTCAAAACCTCCATCCTCCCAGTTGAATGGTTATGGATAACAAGGGCGCATGTGGTTAGTTTTCTACACTGCCAAGTCAATGGTCTCTCTTCAGTGTCTCAAGGGTAATGAAGGATAGTGTCAGAAGAAGGTTTCTTACACGTGGCTCGCATCACCCTGCTCAAAGAGCAATGTCCCCATAAATATTCATGTACCAATGGGAGGAACACCATCTCTGGTCCTCTAGGTTGTCCTTCACTTCGGGGTAGGGTGAGGATGCCACGTTGAGACAGGGGCAAATCAAAGGGCTTAGCACTGGCCTACAGGCCTTGAGATGGAAACTTGGAAAGGACATGCTCACTAATTGTATCCCTTCAATTTGTTCACACATCCACTGAGGCCTCAATGAAGCAGACTGCAGGCAACCCTGCTGTGGTAATGGTTCTCAACCAGGTGAGGAGAAGGTAGGATCAAGGAAAACCCAAAAGCTTTCTATAGGTATGTCAGAAATAAACAAATGACTAGGGTAAGAGTAGGGCCAGTCAAGGACAGGGGTGGGAAGTTGTGTGTGGAGTCTGAAGAGATAGGCGAGATACTAAATGAATATTTTTCGTCAGTATTCACTCAGGAAAAAGATAATGTTGTGGAGGAGAATGCTGAGACCCAGACTAATAGAATAGATGGCATTGAGGTACGGAGGGAAGAGGTGTTGGCAATTCTGGACAGGCTGAAAATAGATAAGTCCCCGGGTCCTGATGGGATTTATCCTAGGATTCTCTGTGAGGCCAGGGAAGAGATTGCTGGACCTTTGGCTTTGATTTTTATGTCATCATTGGCTACAGGAATAGTGCCAGAGGACTGGAGGATAGCAAATGTGGTCCCTTTGTTCAAAAAGGGGAGCAGAGACAACCCCGGCAACTATAGACCGGTGAGCCTCACGTCTGTAGTGGGTAAAGTCTTGGAGGGGATTATAAGAGACAAGATTTATAATCATCTAGATAGGAATAATATGATCAGGGATAGTCAGCATGGCTTTGTGAAGGGTAGGTCATGCCTCACAAACCTTATCGAGTTCTTTGAGAAGGTGACTGAACAGGTAGACGAGGGTAGAGCAGTTGATGTGGTGTATATGGATTTCAGCAAAGCGTTTGATAAGTTTCCCCACGGTAGGCTATTGTAGAAAATACGGAGGCTGGGGATTGAGGGTGATTTAGAGATGTGGATCAGAAATTGGCTAGCTGAAAGAAGACAGAGGGTGGTGGTTGATGGGAAATATTCAGAATGGAGTTCAGTTACAAGTGGCGTACCACAAGGATCTGTTCTGGGGCCGTTGCTGTTTGTCATTTTTATCAATGACCTAGAGGAGAAGGGTGGGTGAGTAAATTTGCAGACGACACTAAAGTCGGTGGTGTTGTTGACAGTGCGGAAGGATGTAGCAGGTTACAGAGGGACATAGATAAGCTGCAGAGCTGGGCTGAGAGGTGGCAAATGGAGTTTAATGTAGAGAAGTGTGAGGTGATTCACTTTGGAAGGAATAACAGGAATGCGGAATATTTGGCTAATGGTAAAGTTCTTGGAAGTGTGGATGAGCAGAGGGATCTAGGTGTCCATGTACATAGATCCCTGAAAGTTGCCACCCAGGTTGATAGGGTTGTGAAGAAGGCCTATGGAGCATTGGCCTTTATTGGTAGAGGGATTGAGTTCCGGAGTCATGAGGTCATGTTGCAGCTGTACAAAACTCTGGTACGGCCGCATTTGGAGTATTGCGTACAGTTCTGGTCACCGCATTATAGGAAGGACGTGGAAGCATTGGAGCGGGTGCAGAGGAGATTTACCGGGATGTTGCCTGGTATGGAGGGAAAATCTTATGAGGAAAGGCTGATGGACTTGAGGTTGTTTTCGTTAGAGAGAAGAAGGTTAAGAGGAGATTTAATAGAGGCATACAAAATGATCAGGGGGTTAGATAGGGTGGACAGTGAGAGCCTTCTCCCGCGGATGGAAATGGTTGGCACGAGGGGACATAGCTTTAAACTGAGGGGTAATAGATATAGGACAGAGGTCAGAGGTAGGTTCTTTACGCAAAGAGTGGTGAGGCCGTGGAGTGCCCTACCTGCAACAGTAGTGAACTCGCCAACATTGAGGGCATTTAAAAGTTTATTGGATAAGCATATGGATGATAATGGCATAGTGTAGGTTAGATGGCTTTTTGTTTCGGTGCAACATCATGGGCCGAAGGGCCTGTACTGCGCTGTATCGTTCTATGTTCTATGTTCTAAGGCAGACCATTGCCGACTAACACAGGGCCAGGAAGAGCATGGGCCTGATCAGCAAGAGGCAGCAGGGCCGCTGGAGGTCAAGATTCTAACAAACATGGGCAACTGCAATGACGAGCATTGCCTCAGTGATTGATATATTGCCAGCCGGGCTCTTATCTAGAGATGAGCGAGTGGTAATGCCGGAGGTGTCGGAGGTGCCCTCGTATGTCTCGGGATGTGTTTGTCCAAAAGCCTCATCAAAAAGAAAAAGGAGGCATTTGTCAGGGCTAGAAGGCTGGGAACAGACTAAGCCTGTGTGGAATATAAGGAAAGTAGGAAGGAACTTAAGCAAGGAGTCAGGAGGGCTAAAAGGCGTCACGAAAAGTCATTGACAAATAGGGTTAAGGAAAATCCCAAGGCTTTTTACACGTACATAAAAAGCAAGAGGGTAGCCAGGGAAAGGGTTGGCCCACTGAAGGACACACAAGGAAATCTATGTGTGGAGCCAGAGGAAATGGGCGAGGTACTAAATGAATACTTTGCATCAGTATTCACCAAAGAGAAGGAATTGGTGGATGTTGAGTCTGGAGAAGGGTGTGTAGATAGCTTGGATCACATTGAGATCCAAAAAGACGACGTGTTGGGCGTCTTGAAAAATATGAAGGTAGATAAGTCCCCAGGGCCTGATGGGATCTACCCCAGATTACTGAAGGAGGCAAGAGAGGAAATTGCTGAGGCCTTGACAGAAATCTTTGGATCCTCACTGTCTTCAGGTGATGTCCCGGAGGACTGGAGAATAGCCAATGTTGTTACTTTGTTTAAGAAGGGCAGCAAGGATAATTCAGGGAACTACAGGCCGGTGAGCCTTACATCAGTGGTAGGGACATTACTAGAGAGATTTCTTCGAGACAGGATCTATTCCTATTTAGAAGCAAATGGACGTATTAGCGAGGGGCAGCACGGTTTTGTGAAGGGGAGGTCGTGTCTCACTAACTTGATAGAGTTTTTTGAGGAGGTCACAAAGATGATTGATGCAGGTAGGGCAGTGGATGTTGTCTATATGGACTACAGTAAGGCCTTTGACAAGGTCCCTCATGGCAGACTGGTACAAAAGGTGAAGACACACGGGATCAGGGGTGAGCTGGCAAGATGGATACAGAACTGGCTAGGTCATAGAAGGCAGAGAGTAGCAATGGAAGGGTACTTTTCTGATTGGTGGGCTGTGACTAGTGGTGTTCTAGTGGTATATATAACGAACTGGCTAACCGATAGAAGTCAGAGAGTGGTGGTGGATGGCAAATATTCAGCCTGGATCCCCGTTAGCAGTGGTGTACCGCAGGGATCAGTTCTGGGTCCTCTGCTGTTTGTGATTTTCATTAATGACTTGGATGAGGGAGTTGAAGGGTGGGTCAGTAAATTTGCAGACGATACGAAGATTGGTGGAGTTGTGGATAGTAAGGAGGGCTGTTGTCGGCTGCAAAGAGACATAGATCGGATGCAGAGCTGGGCTGAGAAGTGGCAGATGGAGTTTAACCCTGAAAAGTGTGAGGTTGTCCATTTTGGAAGGACAAATATGAATGCGGAATACAGGGTTAACGGTAGAGTTCTTGGCATTGTGGAGGAGCAGAGAGACCTTGGGGTCTATGTTCATACATCTTTGAAAGTTGCCACTCAAGTGGATAGAGCTGTGAAGAAGGCCTATGGTGTGCTCGCGTTCATTAACAGAGGGATTGAATTTAAGAGCCGTGAGGTGATGATGCAGCTGTACAAAACTTTGGTAAGGCCACATTTGGAGTACTGTGTACAGTTCTGGTCGCCTCATTTTAGGAAGGATGTGGAAGCTCTGGAAAAGGTGCAAAGAAGATTTACCAGGATATTGCCTGGAATGGAGAGTAGGTCTTACGAGGAAAGGTTGAGGGTGCTAGGCCTTTTCTCATTAGAGCGGAGAAGGATGAGGGGCGACTTGATAGAGGTTTATAAGATGATCAGGGGAATAGATAGAGTAGACAGTCAGAGACTTTTTCCCCAGGTGGAACACACCATTACAAGGGGACATAAATTTAAGGTGAAAGGTGGAAGATATAGGAGGGATATCAGAGGTAGGTTCTTTACCCAGAGAGTAGTGGGGGCATGGAATGCACTGCCTGTGGAAGTAGTTGAGTCGGAAACATTAGGGACCTTCAAGCAGCTGTTGGATAGGTACATGGATTACGGGAAAATGATATAGTGTAGATTTATTTGTTCTTAAGGGCAGCACGGTAGCATTGTGGATAGCACAATTGCTTCACAGATCCATGGTCCCAGGTTCGATTCCGGCTTGGGTCATTGTCTGTGTGGAGTCTGCACGTCCTCCCCGTGTCTGCGTGGGTTTCCTCCGGGTGCTCCGGTTTCCTCCCACAGTCCAAAGATGTGCGGGTTAGGTGAATTGGTCAATGATAAATTGCCCTTAATGTCCAAATTGCCCTTGGTGTTGGGTGGAGGTGTTGAGTTTGGGTCGGTGCTCTTTCCAAGAGCTGGTGCAGACTCAAAGGGCCGAATGGCCTCCTTCTGCACTGTAAATTCAATGATAATCTATGATTAATCTAGGACAAAGGTTCGGCACAACATCGTGGGCCAAAGGGCCTGTTCTGTGCTGTATTTTCTATGTTCTATGTTCTGCAGGGATCAGTGCTGGGACCTTTGCTGTTCATGATATATATAAATGATTTGGAGGAAAATGTAACTGGTCTGATTAGTAAGTTTACAAACGACACAAAGGTTGGTGGAATTGCGGATAGCGATGAGGACTGTCAGAGGATACAGCAGGATTTAGATTGTTTGGAGACTTGGGCGGAGAGATGGCAGATGGAGTTTAATCCGGACAAATGTGAGGTAATGCATTTTGGAAGGTCTAATTCAGGTAGGGAATATACAGTGAATAGTAGAACCCTCAAGAGTATTGACAGTCAGAGAGATCTAGGTGTACAGGTCCACAGGTCACTGAAAGGGGTAGCACAGGTGGAGAAGGTAATCAAGAAGGCATACGGCATGCTTGCCTTCATTGGCTGGGGCATTGAGTATAAGAATTGGCAAGTCATGTTGCAGCTGCATAGAACCTTAGTTAGGCCACACTTGGAGTATAGTGTTCAATTCTGGTCGCCACACTACCAGAAGAATGTGGAGGCTTTAGAGAGGGTGCAGAAGAGATTTATCAGGATCTCACTGGAACGGCGGAGGTTGAGGGGTGACCTGATAGAGGTTTCCAAAATTATGAGGGGCAGAGGCAGAGTGGATAGTCAGAGGCTGTTTCCCAGAGTAGAGGGGTGAATTACTAGGGGGCATAGGTTTAAGGTGCGAAGGGCAAGGTTTAGAGGAGATGTACGAGGCAAGTTTGTTTACACAGAGGGTAGTGGGTGCCTGGAACTCGCTGCCGGAGGAAGTGGTGGAAGCAGGGACGATCGTGACGTTTAAGGGGCATCTTGACAAATACATGAATAGGATGGGAATAGAGGAATACGGACCCAGGAAGTGTAGCAGATTTTAGTTTAGACGGGCAGCATGGTCGGCACGGGCTTGGAGGGCCGAAGGGCCTGTTCCTGTGCTGTACTTTTCTCTGTTCTTTGTTCCAGATCTGCCAGCTTCTCCAGTTTGAGCTGCAGCCCCAAAGAGAGGGGTAGTGCGGAGATCCTGGCCCTCGGTGAGTGGATGGCTTTCTGAGTTCCCTTTAAATATTGTGCCTGGATCTTGGGGCCCTGTGAGATAATGGCAGGGCTGGCGATCTTCTACCTTCCCCCCTACCCCACCCCACCGGCCACGAGATTCACCGAGTTCCTTACAGATGCATAATTAATGAGCTGAAGCGGAAGTTTGTGCATGTTCAGCCGTCACACTGTCCAGCAGGAATTGTGCCAACTTTCCCGCTCACCACCGGACGCAGACTGGAAAATTCCACCCTATGACTGAGCTTATGTCCATCTCGTTAATAGGATATTCCGATTGGACCACTGTAGCCATACACTCCTGCCATTGAGTTAACTAGAAGGAACATAAGGTGCAATGAATAAAGCTCCTATTTTACTCCTGGCTTTTAACAATTTTGCTTCCCCAGGGTTCTGTGATGAGGTATTTTTTATTTGGCCAAGTTCTATAGCACACAGCCATATATGAATGATCCTTGAGACCCTAGTTGGATGAGAAGTAGATTCAGGCACCCTAAAGCCTGCCTGCAACATGCCAGTGGTATATTCAGTTATTTTATGATGGATGAATGCACCTTATTAACCCGGCACACATTGTGGGAAACCACATCGGTGTCATGAGTCACGGCTGCCGAGGACATATCTAATCTACAACACCTTTCTGGAGCAAAGAAAGTTGTTATCAGGGAAAGTCATTAAGACTTAAAAGTCTTGAAGCAGTTTCCAGGGAAATGAGCATTCACTTCTATAATATAGTGAAGAGTACAAAAAAAATAAAAATTTGCATTTGCATAGTGCCTTTCATGACCACAGGACCCCCCAAAGTGCTTTACAGCCATTGAAGAAATGTTTTCATATGGAGCCAAGATTGTAATGTAGAAAACACAGATAGCAGAAGTCATTCTGCATACAGTAAGCTCCCACATACAATAATGTGACAATGAGAAAATAATCTGTCTATTGTATTGCTGAAAAAAGACATGTCAAAGTTTTGAATTTTTCACTCATCAGAACAATCACACTAAATCAGATTTAAGGGGGAAACAATAATTTATACTGTATGAGAAGAAAGTGCTGACTGGTTAGCAAGTCGACTCTGATTGGTAGAGGCGTTGCCTTGGGAGAATGCACCAGGTGACTGGCAGTCAACTGCCAAGCTTTTTTGAAATTTAAACCAAGTGGTGTGACCCTGATTGGTCAAGGCATTGCCCTGAGGAATGAGACAGCGAATGGTTGTCGCTTATTTTGTTTAGCTCAAACAGACGTATACATATTGTTTCTATCTGCAAAGAACAGGGCCCACATTGTGTATTAACATATGGAGCTTCAAGAACACACAAATGTGTCACCCTGTGAGCCTGATTGATAATCTTAAATTGATTGTCAGCATAATTCTGAGCACACTGACGATTATTGAGCAAATGTTGTCCAATCACAGGATCACATCTAATGTTGCACACTGTGCTTTGAGTTTAGCAAACAAGGGCTGGTTGGAGACAATCTGTACCTTGCCCATTGCAAACAGTAGCTAGGACATGGTGTTTGTTTAGATCTGCCAGGCTTGGGGACAGCCTTCATACTTTCACTGAAATTAATATACCATTCATTTGTGTGGTAGGCAGAATATCGTTTTGGTTTTATGGTAGCACCTGTTACTGATCAATAGCACTCATGCTGCTGTTGCATCGTAGCAGTGTGAAACAGCTAGTTTCACCTGATGCATTCAGGGTAATCTGAGGCAGACTGGGCACTTTTCAGGGCTGAAAATGACAGCCTTAGGCCCATCTGTGAGTTTGCATGATATACAGTGCAAAATGATCTGGGGCGAGATTCTCCGACCCCCTGCCGGGTCGGAGAATCGCCGGGGGCTGGAGTGAATCCTGCCCCTGCCGGTTGCCGAAGCCTCTGGCACCAGAGATTCGGCGGGGGGCGGGAATCGCGCCACGCTGGTTGGCGGGCCCCTCCCGCTCGATTCTCCGGCCCGCATGGGCCGAAGTCCCGCCGCTAAAATGCCTGTCCTGCCGGCGTAAATTAAACCACCTACCTTACCGGCGGGACAAGGCGGCGCAGGCGGGCTCTGGGGTCCTGGGGGGGGGGCGCGGGGCGATCTGGCCCCGGGGGGGTGCCCCCACGATGGCCTGGCCCTCGATCGGGGCCCACCAATCCACGGGCGGGCCTGTGCCGTGGGGGCACTCTTTCCCTTCCACCTCCGCCACGGTCTCCACCATGGCGGAGGCAGAAGAGACTCCCTCAACTGCACATGCGTGGGAAGCTGTCAGCGACCGTTGGCGGTCCCGCGCATGCGCCGCCCGGAGATGTCATTTCCGCGCCAGCTGGCGGGGCACCAAAGGCCTTTTCCGCCAGCTGGCGGGGCGGAAATTCGTCCGGCGCCGACCTAGCCCCTCAATGTTGGGGCTCGGCCCCCAAAGATGCGGAGCATTCCGCACCTTTGGGGCGGCGCGATGCCCGTCTGATTTGCGCTGTTTTGGGCGCCAGTCGGCGGACATCACGCCGTTTCCGGAGAATATCGCCCCTGATCTTTATCCCGCAGGATGTTTTGATGCACCCTATTTCAAGCTATCATGATGAGATAATGGCTCAGATGCTATTTACAGGATGTCAATAATGCCAAGCTTTTGCGTGTGGAACTATAAGAATCCCAATGCGTATATTGACCAGTGAAACTAGGTTTGTGGTAAACTGTGATTGAGAACCTCCTGGCAGATGTCTCAACTAGTACATCAAGGAAAGTGAGGTAATTTGACTGCTCCATTTCAAAGGTGAATTTGAGAGCAGGATGAGCCATTTAAGACAAGGAAGGAAATTATTATCTGCAGCTGCCGATCTAAATATAACAAGCCTATCATCCACATATCAGAAATATGCAAGGGATAGGAGATTGGGTATCATGCCATTGAAGACAAGTTTCTCACACAACAAAGATGTTTATGAGAGCTGGGCCTAGAAAGGATCCCATTGCAACACCATCTATTTGGGCATTCACAGTGTCATTAAAACTAAACTCAACTGCATGAGTTTCCGAGTGCATAAGTTCAATGAAAACTGATTCACACAATGGTCTTTTGATATTGATTGAAGGATACACTTTGGCCAGGTCACCAAGGATAATTCCCAGCTCTTCTTCAAAATAGTTCTATTGGATCTTTTAGTCTACCTTAGAGAATGGATGGGACCCCGGTTTAATGTCTCATCCAAAAGATGGCACTTCCAACAATGCAGCACTGCAGTGTCAGCCTTGAGTGCAACTCAAGCTCAAAACTTTCTGCCTCAGCGGCGAGATTGCTACTCACTGAACTATTCTGAACATTGAAAGATTGGCTACGTGGATGCAATGATTTGTTAAACGTTTGGGAACATTGGCACATTATTAAACTGCAATGTAATGAGTTGCTGCCTTCTGTTGTCCGTGGCTTGCACAATGCATCTGTGTCTAATTGATTGTCTAATCTTAACCATGTCCCTGGCCTGGAATAGCACAGAAGAACATCTACAACCTTATCAGCTGATGACAGTGCAGTGCCTGTGGTCTAGGCAGTCATAGGTCCGGGTGCCACATGTGATACATAAGCAAATGAGAGATCCCTTGTAAATTGAAGCCTCTTCAGGCACGGCACCTCTAAGAAATGCAAATACAAGGTAAACCTGTCAAGCGATTTGGGTGTGCGGGTGTACTGTGAGTGCTGTATTTCTGACCAGCCTGCTCAGCCACCATTCCTCATTCTTCCAACAAATAAAATAATTACTATTGGATAACCAATTTTGTCTCCTCTGAAATGCTGAGGGGAAAAATGTCACAAAGTCCTGTGGCACAAAGCCAGTTACTGAGACAGTTGACGACACATAAAAACATCAGTCCGAAATAATCGTTAAACTGATGTTCTATATGTTGATACAAGGCTTTTTAAGTTCTCTTTTTTTCACTTCAGATACTGGATATTTTATAGCAGCAAGGATAACAAATCCTGCAAATTATGGAAAATGGAGTGCATGACACCATGGTGCAATTTTCTGCATGCAACGGTTCAAAGTGGCTGCTCCTGTTAGCCAAAACAATGGTTGCTTCCTTTAGCCAAAACAATGGCTGCTTCCTTTATTTAAAAAAATGGCTGCTTACTTTCACCAAAAAAAAAGCTGCTTCCTTTTGAAATCAAGCAAACCCTGATCAGAAAACCCAAGCTGCAAAATCTCTAGTTTGGAATGGTTTGTGCTATAAAATAATCTCCTGTTCCCTTTGCTGTCGAGGACTATCAGTTAGTCTCAATGTTAGTCTGCTGGTCTGCCAATTATTAAATAACTTCCAACTGTGGAATACTCAATAGGAAGTCTGTGTCAAATAAGGACAACTTTAGAAAGTTGGGATAGTGCCCAACACCACAAAAGCCAAAGCAGACATCAGAATCTTCCAAACAATTACATTTTGAACTATTACACAAATAAACATCCAGATTTCTACTTTGAAAATATTCTCAAAATCCTGCAGAAGATAAAGGAAATTCTAAAGACCACATCATTTAAATAACTCCCAAAAACTGGCCCCGGTAAAAATGTCGGAACTCCAAACTTGTAAATCAGAAATTCCTCATGTTTGTTCTTCATTGAACACTGTCACAATGTGATCAAAACTAACTCAGCGTCAGCTATTTTTATATCCCAACAATGTGAATAATGCTACATTATTTGAAATTAACTGTGGAAGAATGTAAACAGATATTGAGTTTGTTTGTCATTTAATAATCCATTTGCCTTGCCAATGAATGCTACAATAAGGATCTATATTTACTGAGACACATCCTGTGTTTTCAAATACATGACTGAAATTTTATACCACACCCTCGGAGGTGAGTTCAGTTAAAGTTGGTGGCCTGTCTGCAGGCTTGGCGCAGCACCCTCTTGTTTGGGAGCCATGTGGCCCACAGAGGCTCTCCTTAGAGGCAGGGGCCACTCCAGAATGACATCCGTACCCTGCTGGGTGCAATGCCACTGGCTGCGAAGCATTGTGCACCTTGGCCATATTGTTAATTTTCAGCCGTGACTTCCGACCTTGCAGCAGAAATAGAAGCTGGAGGAAGAGTGGACATGCCTGCTTTTTAAGGTAATAGTTGATTTTAAAGGTCTCAAGTCATTCCATAAAATAATGGATAAGTGAGTGGATGAGTGAGCGGGTGGATGTGTGGGTGGATGGGTGTGTGTGGGTATGAGTGGGTGGGTGGATGGGTGAATGAGTGTGTGGGTGGATGGGTGTGTGTGGGTGGGTGGATGGGTGAATGAGTGTGTGGGTGGATGGGTGTGTGTGGGTGTGTGTGGGTGGGTGGATGGGTGAATGAGTGGGTGGGTGAGTGAGTTGGTGGGTGGGTGAGTGAGTGGGTGGATGGGTGTGAGTGGGTGGGTGGGTGAGTGAGTGGGTGGTTGAGTGAGTGGGTGGATGGGTGTGAGTGGGTGGGTGGATGGGTGTGAGTGGGTGGGTGGATGGGTGTGAGTGGGTGGGTGGATGGGTGAGTGAGTGGGTGGGTGGATGGGTGAGTGAGTGGGTGGGTGAGTGAGTGGGTGGGTGGGTGAGTGAGTGGGTGTGTGGGTGGATGTGTGTGTGTGGGTGGATGGGTGTGGGTGGATGGGTGAGTGAGTGGGTGGGTGGGTGAGTGAGTGGGTGTGTGGGTGGGTGTGAGTGGGTGGGTAAGTGGGTGTGTGGGTGTGTGTGTGTGGGTGGGTGGATGGGTGTGAGTGGGTGGGTGTGAGTGGGTGGGTGGATGGGTGAGTGAGTGGGTGGGTGAGTGGGTGGGTGGGTGGGTGAATGAGTGGGTGGGTGTGTGAGTGAGTGGGTGGGTGGGTGTGTGTGGGTGGGTGGATGGGTGTGAGTGGGTGGGTGTGAGTGGTTGGGTGGATGGGTGAGTGAGTGGGTGGGTGGGTGAGTGAATGGGTGTGGGGGTGGGTGTGTGTGGGTGGGCGGATGGGTGTGAGTGGGTGGGTGGGTGGGTGAGTGAGTGGGTGGGTGAGTGAATGGATGGATGCGTGAGTCGGTGGATGACTGGGTGGGTGAGTGAAGGGGCATGCAGTTGGGTCAGATTGGCTGGTAGTCAGGTTGGGGGTATAGCAATGTCGAGCTGTGTTGGAGGTGATCGTGTGGAGGGGAAGGTCAGTTGGAGTTCTCAGTTCAGTTGCACTGACTAATCACCAAGTTATATCAGTTATTAGCTTACATAACATTCCAGGGTAAGTATTCAGGTAGGTATCTGGCCCAAGTCGCTGACACTGAAATCAGTGTGATATGCCATCAATAAACACATGACGACTGATCAACGTAGCTGAGGCTTTAATACACTAAACAGCAAGCCTCCTGCCTCTGGACCCGAACTCGGTCGGAGGCGGAGACTTGCCACCTTTATACATGAGCCCGAGGGGAGGAGCCACAGGCGGAGCCAGCCTGGACAAGCCCAGACATGTACAACACAACACAATGCCATACAATGCAATACCGTGGTTTACCACATGCACCCCCTGTTTAAAAAAGAGTCCAGCGGGGGTGAAGTGGTCTTAAAGGTCAAGTCTGTCGAGGGCCTTGACCTTCCGCCGTGATCGCCTCAGTCCCGGCTGTGGTGTGGGTACCGGTGTTGAGACCTGCGCATCCGGGAGCGTGTTGTCTTCTTCTTCACCCAGATGTTGAGTCGGTGAAGGGGGAGGCGGTGTATGGGCGGAGGTGATGATGATTGTCGCCGGTGGGCCTGTGGATGCCAGTTCATGAGGTAGGTGGGCAGGGGTGGGGGAAGACGGTGTAGGGTCGGGGGTGGTGGTGATGGTCGCTGGGGAACCTGCAGGTGCCAAATCCCGAAGGGAGACTGTTCTGCCGCCCGTCCTGGTGTGCCACGTAGGCATAATGTGGGTTTGCAAGGAGGAGCAGGACTTTCTTGACGAGGGGGTTGGTTTTATGGCTCCTCGCATGCTTCCGGAGAAGGACAGGCCTTGGGACTGCCAACCAGGACGGGAGCGAGACCCCGGAGGTGGATTTCCTCGGGAAGGCAAACATACATTCATGAGGAGTCTCGTTGATGGCTGTGCACAGGAGCGACCGGATGGAGTGGAGCGCATCGGAGAGGACCTCCTGCCAGCGGGACACTGGGAGACTTCTAGACCGTAGGGCCAGAAGGACGGCCTTCCAGACCGTCGCGTTCTCCCTCTCCACCTGTCCGTTTCCCCGGGGGTTATAGCTGGTCGTCCTGCTGGAGGTGATGCCCTTGCTGAGCAGGAACTGACGCAACTCATCGCTCACAAAGCATGAACCCCGATCACTGTGGATGTAGGCGGGGAACCCGAACAGGATGAAAAGACTGTGCAGGGCCTTGATGATGGAGGCAGAGGTCATGTCAGGGCATGGGATGGCGAAGGGGAATCTTGAGTACTCGTCAACAATGTTGAGGAAGTACATGTTACGGTCAGTGGAGGGGAGGGGCCCTTTGAAGTCAAAACTGAGGCGCTCAAAGGGGCGGGAGGCCTTTACCAGGTGTGCTCTGTCTGGCCGATAGAAGTGCGGTTTGCACTCTGCGCACACCTGGCAGTCTCTGGTCACGGTCCTGACCTCCTTGATGGAGTAAGGCAGGTTGCGAGCCTTGACGAAGTGAAAAAAAAGGGTGACTCCCCGGTGACAGAGGTAATTGTGGAGGGCCCGGAGTCGGCCTACCTGTGCGCTGGCCCAAGTACCGCGGGATAGGGTATCTGGGGGCTCATTGAGCTTCCTGGGTCGATACAAGATATCATAGCTGTAGGTGGAGAGCTCGATCCTCCACCTCAGAATCTTGTCATTCTTAATCTTGCCCCGCTGTGTATTATTAAACATGAAGGCAACCGACCGTTGGTCAGTGAGGAGAGTGAATCGCCTGCTGGCCAGGTAATGCCTCCAATGTCGCACAGCTTCTACGATGGCTTGGGCTTCCATTTCGACGGAGGAGTGTTGAATTCCAGAGGCATGGAGGGTACGGGAGAAGAAAGCCACGGGCCTGCCCGCCTGTTGAGTATAGCGGCCAGAGCAAAGTCCGACGCATCGCTCTCTACCTGGAATGGGATGAACTCGTCCACAGTGTGCATCGCGGCTTTGGCAATATCTGCCTTGGTGCGATTGAAGGCCAGTCGGGCCTCAGCCATCAGGGGAAAGATGGTGATTTGATCAGTGGATGGGCCTTGTCAGCATAGTTGGGGACCCACTGGGCGTAGTACGAGAAGAACCCCAGGCATCTCTTCAGGGCCTTGGGGCAGTGGGTGAGGGAGAGTTCCAGGAGGGGGCGCATGCGGTTGGGGTCGGGCCCTAGGACTCCGTGTTCCATGACGTAGCCGAGGATGGTTGTGCGGAAGACGCATTTTTCTCTATTATAGGTGAGGTTCAGGAGTTTAGCGGTGTGGAGGAAGTGCCGGAGGTTCTCGTCATGGAGGTCTGGAGGAACTTTCTCAGGTTTGCGTCGTGGTCCTGCTGGTCATGGCCGCAGATGGTGACATTGTCGAAGTACGGGAATGTGGCCCGCAGCCCGTACTGGTCAACCATTCGGTCCATTTCATAGATTATCATAGAATTTACAGTGCAGAAGGAGGCCATTCGGCCCATCGAGTCTGCACCGGCTCCTGGAAAGAGCATCCTAGCCAAGGTCAACACCGCCACCCTATTCCCATAACCCAGTAACCCCACCCAACACTAAGGGTAATTTTGGACACTAAGGGCAATTTATCATGGCCAATCCACCTAACTTGCACATCTTTGGACTGTGGGAGGAAACTGGAGCACCCGGAGGAAACCCACGAACACACGGGGAGGATGTGCAGACTCCGCACAGACAGTGACCCAAGCCGGAATCGAACCTGGGACCCTGGAGCTGTGATGCAATTGTGCTATCCACAAGGCAACCGTGCTGCCTTTGGAGGACCGAGACCCCGTTTGTGACGCCGAAGGGGACCCTGAGGAAGTGGTAGAGGCGGCCATCTGCCTCGAAGGCAGTGTATTGGCGGTCCTCCGGGCGAATAGGGAGCTGGTGGTACGCGGACTTCAAGTCAACTGTGGAGAAGACTCGATACTGCGCAATCTGATTGACCATGTCATATATGCGGGGGATGGGGTATGCATCGAGCTGCATGTACCGGTTGATGGTCTGGCTGTAATCGATGACCATCCGGTGCTTCTCCCCAGTCTTGATGACCACAACCTGGGCTCTCCAGGGGCTGTTACTAGCCTCAATCATCCCCTCTCGCAGGAGTCGCTGAACGTCCGACCTGAGAAAGGCCCTGACTTGGGCACTGGAGCGTCTGCTTCTGGTAGCGACGGGCTTACAGTCCGGGGTGAGGTTTGCGAAGTGGGAGGGTGGGGCGACGTTATGGGTCGCGAGTCTACAGATGGTGAAGGGGGGCAGGGGTCCGCCGAATTTTAAAGTAAGGCTCTGGAGGTGGCAGTGGAAGTCGAGCCCCAGCAATAGAGCAGCGCAGAGATGGGAAAGGACGTAGAGTTTGAAGTTAGCATACTCTACGCCTTGTACAGTAAAGGTCGCGAGACAGTAAGCCCGGATTTCTACTGCGTGGGATCTGGAAGCCAGGGAGATTTTCTGGGTCGCGGGTAGGATTGGGAGGAAGTTGCGCCTTACCGTATCTGGGTGTATGAAGCTGTCTGTGCTCCCGGAGTCGAAAAGGCAGGCCGTCTCGTGCCCGTTGATCCGGATGGTCATCGTCGATTTTGTGAGGTGATGCGGCCGGGACTGGTCGAGTGTGATGGAGGCGAGCTTCGGAAGGCGGTTGGTAGGCCGGTCGGAGGTAGCGGCGGCCAGCGTACGGTCGGGTGAGCTGGGCTCCCGGGAGGCTACAGAGTGGTCCCAAGATGGCGACCCCCATGGGTCGCGCATGGCATCGGAGATGGTGTCAAAGATGGCGGCCCCCATGGGTCGCGCGGGGCGGGTGGCAGCGGTAATGGCATCCAAGATAGCGGCCCCCGTGGGTCGCACCTGGTGGTTGGAGGATGCGTTAAAGATGGCGGCCCCCATGGGTTGCACGTGGCGGCCGAAATTGAAGATGGTGGCGAAGATGGCAGCGCCCACGGGTCGCACATGGTGGGTAGCGTGGCAGTTGGGGGCGGCCCCGACAGGGAGCAGGCAACGCTGCTGGGCCTAGAAGTTTTAGGGGGGGATCGGGCTTGGCAGGCTTTAGCGAAGTGGCCCTTCTTCCCACAGCCATTACAAGTTGCGTTCCGTGCCGGGCAGCGCTGTTTGGGGTGATTACTCTGGCCGCAAAAGTAGCACCTCGGGCCTCCGGCAATGGCGGGCCGCTGCGCGGCACAGGCTTGCGTCGCACCCGGGTCAGTTAATGGCTGCGCCCACGAGGCCGACGAGGGTGCCGCACGGTCGGAGGTGTAGGCCCCCATGTTCTGAAAGGCCCCCTCCAGCGAGTTGGAGAGTTACACTGTCTCTGGGCGGCCGAATGTCCCCCCTTCTAGTAATCGCTGGCGGATATAGTTTGAGTTCATGTCCGCGACATAAGCGTCCCTGATCAGCAGCTCCGCGTGCTGGGTAGCCGATATCGCCCGGCAATCACAGTTCCGGCAGAGTATACGCAAGGCACGCAGGAATTCTGCAAGTGATTCCCAGGGCGTTGCCGTCTCGTGGCGAGGAGGTGCCTAGCATACACCTCGTTAACGGACTTCACGTATTGTCCCTTCAGCAGCGTTATTGCCTCCGCGTACGAGGGGGCGTCCCTGATGAGGAGAAAGACTCTTGGGCTCACCCGTGCGTGGAGGATCTGCTTCTTCTGGAGGTCTGTGAAGTCTTCGGTGAAGGATGCGGGGTACGCTTCGAAGCAGCTTAGCCAGTGCTCAAACGTTTCTCTGGCGTCGGCTGCCTGTGGGTCCAGCTCCAAGCGATCGGGCTTGAGTAATAAGTTCATCTTTAGAAGTTTAGTGTATTTTATCAAATGCCATCAATAACACACGACGAGTGATGAACTTAACTGAGGCTTTAATACACTAAACAGCAAGCCTCCTGCCTCTGGACCTGAACTGGGTCAGAGGTGGAGACTTGCCACCTTTATACATTAGCCCGAGGGGAGGGGCCACAGGCGGAGCCAGCCTGGACAAGCCCAGGCATGTACGACACAACACAATGCCATACAATGCAATACCGTGGTTTACCACACAGTGTCAGGCACTTTTGTGTAGTGTTCATGGCAGCACAAATCACCCATTGGAAGTTTAAACTTCCCAGACAATTACAGCACAAGTTTGTGCTCCAAGGTTTCCAAAGTGTTGTGACGCGCAGCCAACTTAAGACCAAATTTCGCTGTTCTGTCCATTGGAAGATTTGGGCCGATGTCAAGAGGAGAGGGCACCAGAGTGACTGCGCAGGAGATGAGCGGGACGAAGAACAGAATCGTTTGCAGATGATTCTCTGGCTATGATCAGGTATATAAAAATTGAATGAGGAAAATGCAATTCCACCCAGCTGGTTGATGTGGACAGTCATTGGAAAAATATGGTGTGATCAATCATGCTGAAGGCTGCAGACAGGTCGAGGAGAATGATGAGGGGTAGTTTACTTTTGTCAGTCACATAGGATATCATCTGTGACTTGTGGTGGTAGTGTTGGAACCCTGATTGGAGTGATTCAGACCTGGACATCTGGGGAAAGATGGACATGAATTTGGGAGGTGACAATATGTTCACGGACTTTGGCGACGAAAGAGTGGTTAGAGATTGAGCGGTACTTTGCAAGAATGGAGAATTGGAGGGTCAAGGTTATTTTTTTCTAACTTAGCTTATAATTTAACATTATGAATGAATGAATTGTAGCCATTCTTCCTGTTGATAATGTTACCTGATGGTTGGCCTGAATACAAATAAGAAATGTATTTTGTTGTCACACTGACCTTTTTGCTAAAGTTATAATCACGAAGAATTTGTAGAGGGGTTGGGGATGTAGGGGAAGTGAACTGAATCAAGGTAAAGTGGGGGGTAGGGGAGATGTGGTGGAGTGCCAAGTTGGGGATAAATGAAAGGTGAGGTGGTGAAAATAATGTGTGGGTGGAAGGGAGGTGACTTTAAGTGGATGACGGATGTGTGGGTTTGTGTTGGGGAGTGGTGGGGGAGGGGGTGTTGTTTAAGGGGTGAGTGACCTTTGGGGATGGACAGTGGAGTAAGCTCCTTCAGAGGCCGATTTACAATGAAACACACACAGGCCCTGACCAATGCGTGTGTGTGTGTGTGGGGGGGGGGGGGGGGTTGGGGTGAGGTGCGGGGTTTTGCCTACATGGTGCACTGGGTATCCAATCAGGGCCTGCCTACTCTGCATTTGCTGATAGGCACAATGGTCTATCAGCAGGCAATGCAGAGCAAAATCAGACTCTGATTAGTGAGTCTGAAAGAGCAGGAAAACACTGTGGTATTATAGGTATTATGGTACCTGAGAGGCTAAAGCACCATTGGTCGAACATGTATGCTTGCTATTGGCTAGAGTGTATAATAGATCTGCCCTGATAGGCGGGGTATAAGAACCCGTGCCGCCCCAGCAGCCCTCATTCTGTACCTGAGCTGCTGGGGGAAAAATCTAGCTTATTAAAGCCTTCAGTTGGACTACAACCTTGCTTTAGTGGTCACTGATCGTGCATCAATTTAATAAGCTAGATTTTTAAGGAGAAAGGATGGAGCCGGGATCAAGCCGGAGTGTCTAAACTTAGCCCACACGCGGCGAACTCAGTGGCAATCTTTAAGCACTGGCTGGCGTGCTTTAAAGGGTATCTCGAGATGGCCAAAAACGCACCCACGGGAGAGCAGAAACTGCACGTCCTGCACTCAAGGGTGAGTCCGGAGATTTACACCCTCATCAAGGGAGCGGATGACTTTGATGCAGCAATCGAGCTGCTAAAAGGACACCATATTCACCCAGTAAACCAGGTCTACGCCCGGCACCTGCTTGCAACAAGGCGACAAACCCCTGGGGAATCGTTGGAGGAATTCTACCGCGCACTCCTGGTGCTGGGAAGAAGCTGCGGCTGCCCGCAAGTTTCGGCGAGCGAACACACGGAACTCTTAGTCCGGGACGCTTTCGTGGCAGGTATACCTTCGTCACAAATCCGCCAGCGCCTGTTAGAGCAGGACACCCTGGGTCTCAGGGAGGCACGGGCCCTTGCAGGCTCCCTGGACGTGGCCTCCAGGAACTCCCGCGCCTATGTTCCCGACCGCGCGGCAGCCCCCTGGGCAGCGTGGAACCCCGCAGCGGCCGACCCCGAGACATCCCCCGCTCCTCCACAGGCCTGCGCTGCAAGGCGGCCTGGCAATCCCGAGGGGCCCCGCTGCTACTTTTGCGGGCAGGCCAAGTACCCCCGCCAGCGTTGCCCAGCCCGCGCATCCACCTGCAAGGGATGCGGCAAAAAGGGCCATTTTGTGGGGGTATGCAGGCCCGAGCGGTGGCCGTGGTCTCCAGCGGCAAATCCGGACCGCCACCACAAACGACTCCACGGGCTCCGTGCGGCCAGCGGTCGCCGCCATCTCCATATCCCAGGGCCACGTGCGGACCCCGGGCGCCGCCATCTTGTTCCGCGGACGCCACGCTTGAGGGATGGGCGCCGCGATTTTGTGCACCCCCGGCCATGTGCGACCTATGGGAGACACCATCTTGGATGAACCCCCAGGACCCCAGCTCGGCCGACCACACACTGCCTGAACAGAATTCCCAACTACTGCGATTGACCTCGGTGACTCTGGATCAGTCTCGACCTCGAACACTCTCAACCGCTACGTCGACCGTTTTCATCAACGGGCACGAGACATCCTGCCTAATTGACTCTGGGAGCACGGAGAGCTTCATACACCCCGACACGGTAAGGCGCTGTTCCCTCCTCATCCACCCTGTTAATCAAAAAATCTCACTGGCCTCCGGTTCCCACTCAGTGGCGATAAAGGGGTTTTGTGTCGCAAACCTCACAGTCCAGGGAAGGGAGTTCAGAAATTTCCGTCTCTACGTCCTTCCCCACGCTCCTGGGTTTAGACTTCCAGTGTAACCTTCAAAGTCTGACCTTCCAATTCGGCTGGCCCTATACCCCCCCTTACTGTCTGCGGCCTCGCTTTCCCTGTTTGCGAACCTCACCCCGGATTGCAAACCCGTCGCCACCAGGAGCAGATGCTACAGTGCCCAGGACCGGATCTTTATTAGGTCAGAGGCATTGGAGGCATTACCTGGCCGGCAGGAGATTCACTCTCCTCACTGACCAACAGTTGGTTGCTTTCATGTTCGATAATGCATAGCGGCGCAAGATAAAAAACGACAAGATATTGCGGTGGAGGATCGAACTCTCCACCTACAACTACGAGATCTTGTATCGTCCCGGGAAGCTAAACGATCCTCCTGATGCCCGGTCCCGCGGCACATGTGCCACCGCACAAGTGGACTGCCTCCGAGCCCTCCACGAGGACCTCTGCCACCCGGGGGTCACTTGCTTTTTCCATTTCGTCAAGACCCGCAACCTGCCCTACTCCATTGAGGAGGTCAGGGCTGACACCAGGGACTGCCAAATCTGCGCGGAGTACAAACCGCACTTCTACCGGCCAGGGAGAGCGCACCTGATAAAGGCTTCTCGTCCCTTTGAACGCCTCAGCATGGACTTCAAAGGCCCCCTCCCCTCCACCGACCGCAACACGTACTTCCTGAACGTGATTGACGAGTACTCCCGGTTCCCATTCGCCATCCCCTGCCCCGACATGACCGCCACCACCGTCATCAAGGCCCTCCATAGCATCTTTGCACTGTTCGGTTTCACCGCTTACATACACAGTTATAGGGAGTCCTCCTTTATGAGCGACAAACTGCATCAATTCCTGCTCAGCAAGGGCATCGCCTCGAGCAGGACGACCAGTTACAACCGCCGGGGTAACGGACAGGTAGAGAGGGAGAACGGAACGGTCTGGAAGACCGTCCTACTGGCCCTTTGGTGCAGGAATCTCCCAGTCTCCCGCTGGCAAGAAGTCCTCCCGGATGCCCTCCACTCCATCCGATCACTACTTTGTACAACCACCAATCAGACACCTCACGAACATCTCCTGGTCTTCCCTAGGCAGTCCTCCTCTGGGACCTCGCTCTAGACCTGGCTGGCAGCGCCCGGACCCATCCTCTCCGAAAACACGTGAGGGCGCACAAGTCGGACTCCTTGGGCGAGAGGGTCCATCTGCTCCATGCTAACCCCCAGTACGCCTATGTGGCGTACCCCGATGGCCAAGATACAGTCTCCCTACGGGATCTGGCGCCCGCCGGAACTCCACGCACATTCCAGCCACCAGTCCCACCCTCCCCTCCACCGCAGCACCTTACAGGAGGATCGGTCCTTCCGCCGCCCCCGTCAAGGCCGCCCCACCCACCGACGCCTCCCGCAGGCACTCCCTTCCCAGGTCAGCTGTTTTCCCCACCAGCACCGTCTAGGGGTGACGAAGCTGCCATGGAGATCGAAGCCACGCTCCCGGAGTCACAAACGCCCGAGCCTCCACCGGAGTCACCACCAAGGCTCCGACGATCACAGAGGACGACCAGGGCCCCCGATCGACTGATTGCTTCATTTTAACTGTAATCTGTAAATATAAACCACCGAATGTACATAGCTACCAGACCTGTAAATAGTTACTAAACACTGTACGGAGGTATTACGGTACCTCCATAACGAATTATACCATGTTGTTATGTATTGTAGTTTCTAGCCACCACCCCCGCTGGACTCTTTTTTTACAGGGGGTGAATGTGGTATTATAGGTATTACGGTACCTGAGAGGCTAAAGCAGCATTGGTAGAACCTGTATGCTTGCTATTGGCTAGAGTGTATAATAGCTCCGCCCTGATAGGTGGGGTATAAGAACCCGTGCCGCCCCAGCAGCCCTCATTCTGTACCTGAGCTGCTGGGGGAAACATCTAGCTTATTAAAGCCATCAGTTGGACTACAACCTCGCGTTAGTGGTCATTGATCGTGCATCACACTGGTCCAAAAATGTATGAGTGGTACGAATCCAGAGACCCAGGGTTTGCTTCGGGGTCCTGGGTTCGAATCCCACCATGGCAGATAGTGAAATTTGAACTAAATTTTTTGAAAATCTGGAATTAAGTCTAATGGTGATCATGAAACCATTGTCGATTGTTGTAAAAACCCATCTGATTCACTAATGTCCCCAGGGAAGGTAATCTGCCGTCCTTGCCCGGTCTGACCTACATGTGACTGCAGACCCACAGCAATGTGGTTGACACTTATCTGCTCCCCACTGAAATGGCCTAGCAACCCACTCCATTTAAGGGCATTTAGGGATGGGCAATAAATGCTGGCCCAGTCAGCGATGCCCACATCCCAAGAACACATTTTGAAAATGTTTAACTTGAGGCATGTGTGCACAAATCGGTTAGCGACTCGACCAAGGCAGGCCAGCAACAAGCGCTGAAAGACATCACGAGGTAAGGTCAGCCCGCTGAACAGGTGAGGTGAGCAGGTTTGCGACTGCACCAGGGCAGCCAGCAACTGCGAGACATGAGGCAGGATGTCCCAAACCAAGCCTTAGCCACGGGGAGATAACGAGTGAGGCAGGGGACTATCTTGAAGACCCCAGGTGAGCGAGGTGAATGCGATAGTGAGAAGGGGAGTGTGAGGAGGGGGAGAGGAGTGTGATGGGGGAGGGGAGTGTGAGGGGGGAGTGTGAGGGGTGGAGGTATGAGGGTGGGGGGAAGAGCGTGAGGGGTGGGGGGAGTGTGAGGGGTGGGGGAGAGTATGAGGGGTGGGGGGAGAGTGTGAGGGGTGAGGGGAGGAAGGATGTGAGGGGTGGGGGGGAAGAATGTGAGGGGTGGGGGGGAAGAATGTGAGAGGTGGGGGAGGAAGAATGTGAGGGTTGGGGGGAGGAATGTGAGGGGTGGGGGGAAGAATGTGAGGGGTGGGGGCTGTGGTGAATATATTATGCCAATAATCCATCATTGTATCTGTATCTGTGCTATGCTGTTGCCCTTGTGGGCTCCTCCTATGGGCCATTGTATGGCATTATCCATAGGGGAACATGTTGGGGCCTGTATGGGCTACGCCCATGGCTCCTCCCCTTGAAGAGCAGTCGACCTGTAGGCGGTTCTCAATATTGGATCAGTCGCAGACAAGCACTGTTCTAAGTTGATTAAAGCCACGGTTTACTTCTACTCTTGTCTCGAGTGAATTGATGGTTGCATCAGGGGTGAAGAGTGTCGGGGGGGGGGGAGGAAGACTGAGGCGATTGGGTGGAGACTAGGAGGGGAGGGGATGGGGGAAGACTGAGGGGATGTAGGGGAGGCTGTGAGGGCAGGAGAGTGTGAGAGGGGGTTAGCCACGGTTGAAGACGGGTTACATTTTGGTGGGAGGGAGAGTTTGCGATGGGGTTAAATAAGGGTTTGCTGGGAGAGTTGGGGGGGGGGCAGAAACGAAGGTATGAGCTGGGCTCCGCGAACTGCAAACCCATTCGTCTCTGGTTAAACTGTCAAACTCAGGCTGGTGGGCGGCCAGGCAGCTTTCATGGTTGTTTGCCCTTAGAGAGGGCATCGCTTTACCAAGAACAGATAATTTGGTTGTTTTGACTGGAACTGACGGAAATTTGTGACTTGCAGCAGCAGACAGGGTAAACCCTGGTCCGGCACTGTTCAGCAAAACGTACAATCTGTCCTTTTGCCACGTTAGGTTTCCTGACAGGGATTTCGAGCCTTCTCGCCTGTTGATGGAAAACAATCTCAGGATTTTCCCGATGTTGTTGCAATAACAAGGGTTTTCTGGTGCCTGTGCAGCACGACCGTTGATCAGATCCAAAGATACGGCTGCGTCATGTGTTGAGAGGAACATTTTTTTCAAGTACATTTACTGAAACTTGGTTGCCACAAGTATTCCCGATAACTTCGGCGCAGTTTGGAAATTTGGACTGCAGGAGGAGATTTGGGCCCCGCGGAGAGAGTTTGCTGAACAGAGAACCCAGGCTTGTTTAATGTTTAATCCTAAATTTGGGCGGTGCCAAAACACTGGGGCAGTTTGTTTATACCCCACCTTGAGTCCATCTATCGCAGACTGAAAGGCGGTGGAGGTCGATAACACATCCACTTTTCTGACACAAAGCTAGTCGGGTTGAAGAGTGGAGTTTGCCGCGACTTTCTCTGTGTCTGGAAGCCCAGCGCCGGTGAGCCGAGTCTCTGCGGAGTGAAGAAAAGGGAGAGGAGAGTTCGCCCTGTGACTGACCTGTGCTGGCACTGTCCTCACCTCGCTGAGGCCCGGGAGCCCATGAGCTCAAGGGTCGCGGCGGCGGCGGCCGCCGGGCTGGGGGTGGCCTTGGCCACCGGCCTTGGGGTGGTCGCCGGCCTGTGGGTAGCCGTCGGGCTGGGGCTGGCGGCGCTTGGGGTCGGGCGTCTCTGGGGCGCCTACCGGCAGAGCCACCCCGAACTGGTCAGAGTGGGCGAAATCTCCAGGCTCTTCATTTACCCGGTCAAGTC
The DNA here is from genome assembly GCF_047496885.1 of Scyliorhinus torazame. NCBI lineage: Eukaryota > Metazoa > Chordata > Chondrichthyes > Carcharhiniformes > Scyliorhinidae > Scyliorhinus > Scyliorhinus torazame. Next base: position 327,546,102 of record NC_092707.1, on the reverse strand, counting down.
ATGCAAAGGAATCCCCCTGACCGAGGTGGAGGTCGATGAGTTGGGAATGAAGAAGGGCCCTTTGAAGGACAGGTACTTCACTCCCTTCTCTTTTACACAAATCTTTACTTTCCAGTCTCTGCTTTGAAATGTTCTGTGGATAACCTTATTTTTGAAATTTTCAGTGACTGGCTAAGTTTGGCCTCATGCATTTTTAATGTAATAATAATCTTTATCAGTGTCACAAGTAGGCTCACATTAACACGGCAGTCAACAGAACCGTAACGTGATTTTCCTTTCCACCAACTCTTTTAACACCGTCACCAACAGAGCAAGTCACAGCTTTGGCGGTGCTTTGTTAAAATAATATCTTTCATAAAGATTCGCTCTTCTGCTGGCATATTAGTTACAACATGATTGAACATGCGCCGGAAAATAATTTCAACACAAATACCAGTTTTAATTAAGCTACTTTGCTGCAGTGTTTAACTCGTTTGATCACCTCAGTGATTCACGCTGCTCCTGTGCCAGGGTACTTTTTGTGTGAGGTTTGTTTCAATGAAGGTGCTCGTTAACAATGGCCTGTTCGCCATTGTGCTGAATAATATCCTTCAGTCCAGTTACTAACACTGGACGGAGAATGCCCCACGTGTGATTTATTTAAATACACCAAGGTCAAAGCGTTTTTTTGAATGAAGGAGCAGGGTAGTTGTGTTTCGGGGGTGGGAGGAAGACCTATATTGTACTGTTCTCGACCACCGGACATCTCCAAGCACCTTGCAGCCAACACAGGTCACTGTTCGGGGTAGGAAACGCACCAGCTATTCAATAGATCAAGTGTAGTAGGAGCCTCTTGGCTCAGATCTGGCATGTCTCTCTTGTGGGGCCATGAATTGGATTCAATTTGAATTTGAATTGGTTTTTGGAGCAGGCGAGGAGCTGGATTAGGTGTTCGCCCCTGCCCACACTCTGAGCCCTGGCTTTGGAACTCAGAAAACGTAATATGTGCACAGCAATCTTCCACAAACAGCAATGTGATAATGGCCAGGTAATGTGTTTCAGCCTTTTTGATTTGAGGGATAAATATTGACCGACACACCAAGGATCAATCTCCTGCTGTTTGAAATTGTGCCATGGGATCTTTTATATATTCACCGAGTAGGCAGATCGGGCCTCCGGGCTAAAATCTCAGCTAAAAGGTAGCACCTCCAACAATTCAGCAGCACACCACTGAAAGCTCATTCTACGTTGTGGGGTTGACCCAGCAGCGGAGAAGCAATGATTAGGGGTCAGAAATGTAGAGGATATGGCATACAACTGGAGAATATTGCTCAGTTAAGGTCAAGTGCAGAGGTTGGAATGTGAGAACAGGAAGTTAGAATGCAATGGGTGTACAAGAATAAGAATGATGGATATGCAGACATTGTGCTGGAGACTTGTATCAATGAATTCAAGATTGATTAGTTTGTGAAGGGATGGAGGAGCAGAGCTTGTCAAGGGAACATTTTGAGATCCATTCTTGAGACAAAAAATGCATGAATTTGGGTTTTGGCATTATTGGTGGGGGAGAAGAGCGGTGGACATGGGTCACGGAAGGTGGGGCACATCAAGCAGTAATCCAGGATGCCAAGGAATTAATACAATATTAGAAAGGAGAAGACAAAGAAGGAGTCAACTAAGAAGTAAATGTGTAGACAGGTTTAGAATAAATGCATCTTAATGTGCCCAAATGAACTTGATGGGTTACAAGCACAAATATTCATTGATAATATGCTGAAGTGGCAATAATGGAAACTTGACTTAAAATGGTGACTTAAGATACAAAATTAAAATTCAGAAAAGATAGATCAGGAAGAAAGGGCACTGGGTATCTGGGGAATGCCCTGTACTGTTGGAAAGAGAGACGTACTGTAGCCATCTGGGATGGCCACTTACAAAGGAAACATGGATACTCACAAAGACTCAAGGGAAATATGGCCAATACAGGATTCGGGCAAACTCAGAGCCTAAATGTATATTTGCTAACAGAGAACCAGACAGTATCGAAACCCCTAGCCGATTTGCATTCTAATGGCCCATTTCCCCAGGACGAAGGACTGGTACTCGGGTATCAGATACAATTCCAGACACATTGGCGCCACTCCCTTCATGCAGGAAGCCCAAACAGCCTAGGTCAGTGACCGCTCAGGACACACCCAGCCAGCAAGGCACTCGCCCCTTTATTGGCTCAAATCGAAGGCAGTAATCGAAGCCTGCCGAATTATTGGGTCCAAGGCTAAGGACCGCCCAAAAGAGCGCGAACCCCCAAAGGATAAAGAGAGACACTGCCATGTGTTTGATCTCTTTTGGCCCTGGCACACCGGCACTCTTCGGCCCGGCCTATACCTGAAGCCAACTGCAGCACCACGACCAGAAGCAAGTTCAAGATCAATGATCGCTACCAGACTGATGAGCCCAGCAGAACCGAAGTTACTACTCCAGACCCAGCCACTCCAGATCCGAACAAAGGCCTTGTTCCTCTGTCAAAGCCGGGTGCCTGAAGTTAAGTACAGGTTGTTGTAGTGTTTGGTATAAATTAGCTTGTAGTGGTTTTATGTTGCATGTGCGAGTTAATCTTGAGTGTAAATAAACTATTATTGAACTTGAACTTCCTGACTGGTTGTTGGGTCTTTGATCAATATCCGGTTGAACCTTGTGGTGGTAACATCTGATACCTGGCGACCCTGAAAAGCAATATCACTCAATAGTAAAAAGGGCGATCTTATTGGCGCCTCCGGTTCAAATTGGCAACAGTTATTGGCGACTCTGCCGGGACTCGATTTAGAAGTGATTTGTCACTCCGAGAGAACCCACAAAACGTTGAAATAGAAACTCAATTGGAAAAGTGAAAGAAACCACAAGTGTAAGACCCGTATTGATCAAACCTCCAAGATTCGAAAATGTGTAGTAATTTGCATGCGTACGAACAGGGATATAAGGTAAACTCATTAGATTTTGTTGCGTAAAACTATCGGGAGCTTTGTGAACCGGAAAATGGCTGTTCGAATCGACGCCCTGTTTCCCCCCCTGTCCCAAATTTACGGTAGAGAAACAGAGATTACGGTAGGAAAAGAGATACCAGTAGAAATGGCAGCAAAGGCAATGGAACGCCTTATGAACCCACAGGAACCCGAGGTTGCAGTGACCAGTAGAGCAGAGCAGTGTCCCATATGGGAAGAGGAACTAAGGAAACACTTCAAGGGGAAAGGATGGCCCCTTTGGTCTGAGTTTTGTTCGAATGAAGAGTCAGGTCCTGGTAGCATGGGACAAACTTGGTGGGACAACCTAACCGAGATTCACAAGAAGAGTTTAGGGAAAGTTCGTAAGCCGATGGCAATCGTGTCCTGTCTGGCACAATTGCAAGGCACAGAGGAGGTCATGAGGACGCTCTGCAGACAGCTTGTAGAGAAAGAGGAGACGAGTGAGGGAAACGTTAGCAAGTGTGAAAACGTGAATGAGCAACTCCGAGAGCAGCTAGCAGCAAAAGACAAGGAGATGGCTGATGTCAAACGGGCACACCAATCTTGTTTAGGCCACCTAAGCAGCTTTCAGACACAATACGATAAGTCCTACCAAGATACACATCGCACAGTCTTGGTAAGAGAAGAGACGGAACAACAGGTAGAACAGTTAAAGAAGCAATGCGCAGACTTGAAGGCAGCTTTACGAGCACGCCACAGTTCCACAACGGAACAAAAGCAGAGTTCAGTAGTTCAAATTTCAAGGTTACAGTCACTGCTCTCAGTGCAAAATGGTTTCAGAGACACCTTTGGACCAAGTTTAGACCAGGAAGATGGCCCCGATTGGCAGGAACTCAATGAAATTGCCTATAGATATCTAGAAAATACCGAAAATCACAATAGAGCCCCCCAGGCCCCGAAAAGGAAAGCACCCGCACCACTGACTGCACAGGCAGCACACAACCCCATGAATCCAGTTACCACACAGCGCACGTCGCAGGATCGCGCGGAGCCCGATTTTGTTTACACCACCCCATTATCCATCACACAATTGAGAGATGCCTGCGCCAAAATTGAACCATTCCAACCCACAGCAGACCCACACCATTTCTTTGAGCGAGTAAGACAACAGACAGTTATGTACGGTCTGGATGAACCAGAGGAAGTGGAACTTATAGTGATGAGCCTTGACCCATCCGTTAGTTCAATACTACCCGATCCACAGAATGTAGGAGGAGGAAGCCTCCAGAACATGAAGGCAGCTATTTTAATGCAATTGGTTATAACAGAGGAGATCCCGTAGAAGGTCTGGATCGCTGCTGACTAAAGAAAGGAGAGCATCCGACCGCATACGCAGGACGCCTTTGGCTACACTTCAAAGCGGTATTTGGAGATTTAGTCCGCGCACATGTAAATGTTGAAAATACAACCAAAAGGACCCGTATTTTAGTCTGCCACGCCACAGAAGCAGGTCAGAAAGCCTGTGGGAATTATGATCCCTCAGACGCCACACATAATGAAGTGTGTGTTCTGAAGAGATTTTCTAGAGCTTGGGAACAATCCCTCCATAAAAAGACAGAGCAGAAGAAGGCAGAAGCAAATATAAATCCAGTAAGGACACATCAGGACCCCGCATGGGTAAACAAAGGTAGACATGATGGACAGCACCACAGCACAGGGATGCTATAATTGTGGACAAAAGGGACATTACGCCACTGAATGCTGACAAAACCTCCCGAACCAGCAACGACACCAACAGCCCAACCCCCCACCCAGGGAACTGTACCCAAGGGAGCAATACACCAGAGAGCCTGCTCCACCTCATGTGCCCCAGGGGTCATGTTACAACTGTGGGCAGTCAGGACACTTCGCCCCAGATTGCAGGAGACCCCCACCACCAGCTAGACTAGCTCCCAGATATGAAAGAGAACACTACCCACAGCAGCTACAAGGTCCCAGCTGCCCCATGCAAACTGTGAGCGCTTACCCGCCACTTCTCATGGCAGGGACACCTCAGCAATGCCACTTCATTTTTGTTTCTCTCCTTCGGTCACACTACACCGGCTCCATATGCTAGTTACACCCCAGGCCAAATGTGATTGCGGCTAACCAATATATAAAACTGGCCGCACCGAAATTCGGCTGGTTAAGATTAGCCTCAACCTCCCATGGTTGTGATTTAAGAAAGACTGGTCGAAGAAATTGTCCGCCCACACAACGCATCGACCACAAGCTGCTAGAATTCCTTGCACTTTAACAGAATGTTCTTTTCGGATGCCTTGTTTCCAAAATGGTTGGTTTAAAAAAAAAATGAGAGTCACATGGTGACAATTCTAATGGGAAATTGATATTAAGGAGAAACAGACGGTCAAACGAGATATTAAACAAAGGTATTAAAAGATATTATGCTTGCGCCCCCAGGAAGATACGAGGATACAAGGAACAAAAGACAAGATGAAGACAGAACTGATGACCTCCATTATGATCATCGTTGGATCACTACAGTTGCGCACGTCGATGGCCCCTGTAACCCACACCACATTGTCTCCAAATACAACCATACCACACAATACCCCTAGCCCGGACACCACACCTCCCATGAAAATAAACACTGATACCCCCACATGGTGCGCTAATATCGTAAAATGGTATTCCCTCTCATACACGGTAGAAGCCCTATTAGTTATTGCAATACTCTGCAGTGTCGTTCAGACACTTAGACTTCGAAAATGGCGAAGGAGAGCCTCCCGCTCCCCGATTATATACACTCCGAGCCCCCTTTGTTGGACTTCAACAGACCCCACACTCTTTTTGAACCCTTTTCTGATAAATAAAGTTTGCGTTTCGGTAAATGTAATAAGTTAAGTAGGAATGTGATGCTGCTATCGTTTAAAATTTTTGTAGTATAATAGTTCTTTTTGGTTATTAGCTAGCAGCATAAGTGTAGTTTAGGTAAGGACAGTTAGAGGTTCCCCTTTGTGTAAATAAGCTAAATGTGTAACGATTAAATGTTTTATAGTGCCCCTTTAGAATTTATGAATGTGTGATATGTTAAAAACTTAGGTAAATACTCCAATACATAGGACAGAGTAGTATAGAACCTGTCCTTGACCAAGGGTACCCTGCACACCAAAGAACAGATGAAGGATCAGTATTGTGATCCACCACGCTTCGCGTTTAGGATCAAGAGGACGGACTGTAGCCATCTGGGATGGCCACTTACAAAGGAAACATGGATACTCGCAAAGACTCAAACGAAATATGGCCAACACAGGATTCAGACAAACTCAGAGCCCAAATGTATATTTGCTAACAGAGAACCAGACAGTATCGAAACCCTAGCCGATTTGCATTCTAATGGCCCATTTCCCCAGGACGAAGGACTGGTTGTCAGGTATCAGATAGAATTCCAGACACATTGGCGCCACTCCCCTTTATTGGCTCAAATCGAAGCCTGCCAAATTATTGGGTCCAAAGCTAAGGACCGCCCAAAAGAGTGTGAAACTCCAAAGGATAAAGAGAGGCACTGCCATGTGTTCGATCAATTTTGGCCCTGGCACACCGGCGCTCTTCGGCCTGGCCTATACCTGAAGCCAACTGCAGCACCACGACCAGAAGCAAGTTCAAGATCAACGATCGCTACCAGACGGATGAGCCCAGCAGAACCAAAGTTACTTCTCCAGACCCAGCCACTCCAGATCCGAACAAAGGCCTTGTTCCTCTGTCAAAGCCGGGTGTCTGAAGTTAAGTACAGGTTGTTGTAGTGTTAGGTATAATTTAGCTTATAGTGTTTTTCTGTTGCATGTGCGAGTTAATCTTGTGTGTAAATAAACTATTATTGAACTTGAACTAACTGACTGGTTGTTGGGTCTTTGATCAATATCCGGTTAATCTTGTGGTGGTATCATCTGATACCTGGCGACTCTGAAAAGCAATATCACTCAACATTAAAAAGGGCAACCTTATTGGCGCCTCCGGTTCAAATTGGCAATAGTACCTGAAGGGCTGAGTACAGAATCTATTTGGTTATGGTTGAGGAGCAATAAAGGCAGTGTCATGGTCCTGGGGTATTCCATATGCCTCCCAAGTGTGAGAGAGAAATAGAGGAGCATATCTGCAAGGAAATCATAGAGAAGTGCAAGAATGATAAGAGTGGTAATATTGTGGTATTTTAATTACCCAAATATCAGATAGGATAATATTAAGACTATAGGGAAAGGAGGACATTGTTGACCAGTATATTCTCGGTCCAACAGGGAAGGAGGCATTGATAGATCTGCTGCTGGGGAATGAGGTGGGCCACATGGATTAAGTGTCTGTGGGGGACACTTGGATGAGAGTGAATTTGTATCATAAAGTTTAGCTTAGTAACGGAGATAAAAAGGAACAATCTAAAGTAGATCTTCTGATTTGGAGGAGAACTTATTTCAATGGGATGAGTAGAGATCTAGCCAAGCTAAAATGGAACCAAAGACTGACAGGAAAATCTGAGGAGATTTTGTTTTTTACGAATCTTTATTATAATTATTTTCACAAGTAGGCTTACATTAACACTGCAATAAAGTTACTGTGAAAAGCCCCTAGTCGCCACATTCCGGCACCTGTTCGGGTACACTGAGGGAGAATTCCGAATGTCCAAATTACCTAACAGCACATCTTTCGGGACTTGTGGGAGGAAATCGGAGCACCCGGAGGAAACCCACGCAGCCTTGGGAGAACGTGCAGACTGCACACAGGCAGTGACCCAAGCCGGGAATTGAACCTGGAACCCTGGAGCTGTGAAGCAACAGTTCTACCTACTGTGCTATTTAGGTAAAGGCTGGGTATATTCCAAAAAGGGTGAAAAATAGGGGAACCTTTTCAAGGCTCTTTGGATGGCAAGTGAGGCAGAGAATATGATGAAACTAAAAAGAAGGGTGTAGAATACATGTTGAGTGAATTCTTTAAGCAAGACCCAGGCCAGATATAATAAATTGTGTGGGGAAGTGAAGAGAAAAATAAAGACTGGTAGAGACATAGGATGCAATTTTCCAGCTGTTTCCTCTGGCAGAATCTTCTGGTCACTGCCGGTGTACCCCCGCCATGGGTTTCCTCGCAGCAGGCGGGTCCATACAACGGGACACCTCGTTGACAAGCTGGGAGCAGAAGATCCCGTAGCCGGCCAATGGTGTGCCACCTCTACAATTGTGAGACATGTGGCAGGTGGTGTGGAAAATCCCACCCAGAGTATGAGAATAGAGTAATAGTTAACACAAAAGTGAACCCAAAAGTCTGCTAGCAGCATGTGGGTACTAAACAGATAGCAAGAGGCAGGATGGGTTCTATTAGGGACAAAGATAGTGATCTATTAATTTCCTTTTTAATACCCTATGTTTTATACTTGTAAATTTTATTTCTTTCCCATCTCATCTTGCAATCTATTTTCCCCTAAAAACTAGCAGTCAGGTTTCTAGGTCACTCATTGGTGAGCATCTCACACCACATCCACAGCAAGCAGAGGCAGGGACGTTCCAGGGATCTGGCACTTGGAGGGATGCCCAAGCCCAGGACTCTACTGAGCTTCAGGCTGATGAAGTGGGTATGGTCATCCCAGAGCTGTTGGAGCTACAAAGGCAGAGTTGTGAACATCAGGAACGGATGACAGCATCTCTCAGATTGCAAGGCCGATTTGAAGGAGTCCCATTGCTACTGTCTGAGGAGATGGTACTGTCACTCCGACGCAATGAGGCCAACACTACGAGAGTGGCTAGCAGAGGGGAGACTTTGGTGCAGGACGTGCACTCGATGGTGGAGATGTCCACTTCATGGTTCAGCTTATGAGCTCCATGGTGCATGGTGCAGGCACGAATGTCAGCGTCAGAGGATGGTGGGGCTTCTGGATCTCATTCCAGCTGCCCTCTATACCATGGAAGAGCCCAATGGCCCCGACGCTCCTGAGGAAAGAGGATCAGTAGGGGCGCAGATCAGGACATAGAACATAGAAAATACAGCACAGAACAGGCCATTCGACCCACAATGTTGTGCCGAACCTTTGTCCTAGATTAATCATAAATTATCATTGAATTTACAGTGCAGAAGGAGGCCATTCAGCCCATTGAGTCTGCACCGGCTCTTGGAAAGAGCACCCTACCCAAAGTCGACACCTCCACCCAACATTAAGGGCAATTTTGGACACTAAGGGCAATTTATCATGGCCAATCCACCTAACCTGCACATCTTTGGACTGTGGGAGGAAACCGGAGCACCCGGAGGAAACCCACGCAGACACGGGGAGGATGTGCAGACTCCGCACAGACAATGACTCAAGCCGGAATCGAACCTGGGACCCTGGAGCGGTGAAGCAATTGTGCTATCCACAATGCTACCGTGCTGCCCTTAAGAACAAATAAATCTACACTATATCATTTTACCGTAATCCATGTACCTATCCAATAGCTGCTTGAAGGTCCCTAATGTTTCCGACTCAACTACTTCCACAGGCAGTGCATTCCATGCCCCCACTACTCTTTGGGTGAAGAACCTACCTCTGACTTCCCCCCCCCCCCCATATCTTCCACCATTCACCTTAAATTTATGTCCCCTTGTAATGGTTTGTTCCACCCGGGGAAAAAGCCTCTGACTGTCTATCTATTCCCCTGATCATCTTATAAACCTCTATCAAGTCGCCCCTCATCCTTCTCCGTTCTAATGAGAAAAGGCCTAGCACCCTCAACCTTTCCTCGTAAGACCTACTCTCCATTCCAGGCAACATCCTGGTAAATCTCCTTTGCACCTTTTCCAAAGCTTCCACATCCTTCTTAAAATGAGGCGACCAGAACTGTACACAGTACTCCAAATGTGGCCTTACCAAAGTTTTGTACAGCTGCATCATCACCTCACGGCTCTTAAATTCAATCCCTCTGTTAATGAACGCTAGCACACCATAGGCCTTCTTCACAGCTCTATCCACTTGAGTGGCAACTTTCAAAGATGTATGAACATAGACCCCAAGATCTCTCTGCTCCTCCACATTGCCAAGAACTCTACCGTTAACCCTGTATTCCGCATTCATATTTGTCCTTCCAAAATGGACAACCTCACACTTTTCAGGGTTAAACTCCATCTGCCACTTCTCAGCCCAGCTCTGCATCCTATCTATGTCTCTTTGCAGCCGACAACAGCCCTCCTCACTATCCACAACTCCACCAATCTTCGTATTGTCTGCAAATTTACTGACCCACCCTTCAACTCCCTCATCCAAGTCATTAATGAAAATCACAAACAGCAGAGGACCCAGAACTGATCCCTGCGGTACGCCACTGGTAACTGGGATCCAGGCTGAATATTTGCCATCCACCACCATTCTCTTCTATCGGTTAGCCAGTTCGTTATCCAACTGGCCAAATTTCCCACTATCCCATGCCTCCTTACTTTCTGCAGAAGCCTACCATGGGGAACCTTATCAAATGCCTTACTAAAATCCATGTACACTACATCCACTGCTTTACCTTCATCCACATGCTTGGTCACCTCCTCAAAGAATTCAATAAGACTTGTAAGGCAAGACCTACCCCTCACAAATCCGTGCTGACTATCCCTAATCAAGCAGTGTCTTTCCAGATGCTCAGAAATCCCATCCTTAGTACCTTTCCATGACTTTGTCTACCACCGAAGTAAGACTAACTGGCCTGTAATTCCCAGGGTTATCCCTATTCCCTTTTTTGAACAGGGGCACGACATTCGCCACTCTCCAATACCCTGGTACCACCCCTGTTGACAGTGAGGACGAAAAGATCATTGCCAACGGCTCTGCAATTTCACCTCTTGCTTCCCATAGAATCCTTGGATATATCCCGTCAGGCCCGGGGGACTTGTCGATCCTCAAGTTTTTCAAAATGCCCAACACATCTTCCTTCCTAACAAGTATTTCCTCGAGCTTACCAGTCTGTTTCACACTGTCCTCTCCAACAATATGGCCCCTCTCATTTGTAAATACAGAAGAAAAGTACTCGTTCAAGACCTCTCCTATCTCTTCAGACTCAATACACAATCTCCCGCTACTGTCCTTGATCGGACCTACCCTCGCTCTAGTCATTCTCATATTTCTCACATATGTGTAAAAGACCTTGGGGTTTTCCTTGATCCTACCCGCCAAAGGTTGTTTATGCCCTCTCTTAGCTCTCCTAATCCCTTTCTTCAGTTCCCTCCTGGCTATCTTGTATCCCTCCAACGCCCTGTCTGAACCTTGTTTCCTCAGCCTTACATAAGTCTCCTTTTTCCTCTTAACAAGACATTCAACCTCTCTTGTCAACCATGGTTCCCCCACTCGACCACCTCTTCCCTGCCTGACAGGGACATACATATCAAGGACACGTAGTACCTGTTCCTTGAACAAGTTCCACATTTCACTTGTGTCCTTCCCTGACAGCCTATGTTCCCAACTTATGCACTTCAATTCTTGTCTGACAACATCGTATTTACCCTTCCCCCAATTGTAAACCTTGCCCTGTTGCACGCACCTATCCCTCTCCATTACTAAAGTGAAAGTCACAGAATTGTGGTCACTATCTCCAAAATGCTCCCCCACTAACAAATCTATCACTTGCCCTGGTTCATTACCAAGTACTAAATCCAATATTGCCCCTCCTCTGGTCGGACAATCTACATACTGTGTTAGAAAAGCTTCCTGGACACACTGCACAAACACCACCCCATCCAAACTATTTGATCTAAAGAGTTTCCACTCAATGTTTGGGAAGTTAAAGTCACCCATGACTACTACCCTGTGACTTCTGCACCTTTCCAAAATCTGTTTCCCAATCTGTTCCTCCGCAACTCTGCTACTATTGGGGGGCTTATTGAAAACTCCTAACAAGGTGACTGCTCCTTTCCTATTTCTGACTTCAACCCATACTACCTCAGTAGGCTGATACTCCTCGAACTGCCTTTCTGCTGCTGTTATACTATCTATAATTAACAATGCCACCCCCCACCTCTCTTACCACCCTCCCTAATCTTATTGAAACATCTACAACCAGGGACCTCCAACAACCATTTCTGCCCCTCTTCTATCCAAGTTTCCGTGATGGCCACCACATCGTCGTCCCAAGTACCGATCCATGCCTTAAGTTCACCCACCTTATTCCTGATGCTTCTTGCGTTGAAGTATACATACTTCAACCCATCTCTGTGCCTGCAAGTACTCTCCTTTGTCAGTGTTCCCTTCCCCACTGCCTCATTACATGCTTTGGCGTCCTGAATATCGGCTACCTTAGTTGCTGGACTACAAATCCGGTTCCCATTCCCCTGCCAAATTAGTTTAAACCCTCCCGAAGAGTACTAGAAAATCTCCCTCCCAGGATATTGGTGCCCCTCTGGTTCAGATGCAACCCGTCCTGCTTGTACAGGTCCCACCTTCCCCAGAATGCGCTCCAATTATCCAAATACCTGAAGCCCTCCCTCCTACACCATTCCTGCAGCCACGTGTTCAGCTGCACTCTCTCCCTATTCCTAGCCTCGCGATCACGTGGCACCGGCAACAAACCAGAGATGACAACTCTGTCTGTCGTGGCTTTTAACTTCCAGCCTAACTCCCTAAACTCATTTATTACCTCCACACCCCTTTTCCTACCTACGTCGTTGGTACCAATGTGCACCACGACTTCTGGTTGCTCCCCCTCCCCCTTAAGGATCCTGAAGACACGATCCGAGACATCCCTGTCCCTGGCACCCGGGAGGCAACATACCTTCCGGGAGTCTCGCTCGCGACCATAGAATCTCCTATCTATTCCCCTAACCATTGAATCTCCTTCAACTATTGCTTTTCTATTCTGCCCCCTTCCCTTCTGAGCCCCAGAGCCAGACTCAGTGCCAGAGACCTGTCCGCTAGGGCCTTCCCCCAGTAGGTCATCCCCCCCCCAACAGCAGCCAAAATGGTATACTTGTTTTGAAGGGGAACGGCCACGAGGGATCCCTGCACTGTCTGCCTGTTTTTTTTTTTCCCCTGACTGTAACCCAGCTATTCTTGTCCTGTACCTTGGGTGTGGTTACCTCCCTGTAACTCTTCTCTATCACCCCCTCTGTCTCCCGGATGATCCGAAGTTCATCCAGCTCCAGTTCCCTAACACGGTCTTTGAGGAGCTGGAGTTAGGTGCACTTCCCGCAGGTATAGTCAGCGGGGACACCGATGGTATCCCTCACCACCCACATCCTACAGGAGGAGCATGCAACTGCCCTAGCCTCCACCCCTCTTACTTTACAGAATATAGCTGCCCTGTGGACCAACTGGAACTCCGCCCTCCGGCTCTGCTCCCAGTCAGCTGCACTCTCTGTAAACTCTTGGCTCTCTTCTCACTCTTTAGGAAACAAAATGAATGGAGCACCGTACTCCCTCCTCACCTAACTCCCTCAGTCACCAAACTCTCACTATAGCACTCAAATGCACCAAATTCAGCACTCCCTCAGTCACCAAACTCTCACTGGAGCACTCAAATGCACCAAATTCAGCACTCAGTGCAAAGTCTGCACTGTAGGGGATCACTTTTATACTGTGAACCTAGCCTCTGAAAACTGGCCTAATCCAATTAAATAATTAACAAGCTCCAGCTGCAAGTGCCTACAAGTAGAAGCTTTGTTTAAAGCTGATTGAAAATTCATCTTCTTTTAAACCAAACAGCAACTTTTAAGTTAATTAACTAAATAAAAGAAAGATTAGACTTTAGATAAAAATGAAGCCCCAGTCACCAAACTCTCACTATAGCACTCAAATGCACCAAATTCAGCACTCCAGGACATTAATCTAGGACACCCTGGGTGTGTCCAGCCCATCTAACGCCCCCTCTCCTTGTGAACGGCACACCTCCAGTCTCTCACACCGAGGAGGACAGCACTGCAATACCTGTGCAGTCCAAAAGCAGGCCGGGACCCTCGAAGTCCCAGTCCCCGAGGGGATGTCACCAAGGCCATTTCAGGCAGGATGTGGAAGTCAGCACACTGCCTCAACCTCAGCTGTGGATCCTGGGGATGCACCGAGACATAATAGGAGGGTGAGGAAGATTAAGAAATGATAGGCACCGAGTGGGCATGGGTGAACCTGGGCACTCATACAGGTAAGTCACCATTGTAGTAACGCGCTGGTATCAAAATTCACTTTTTTTCACCCATAAGCAACCTTTTAAAAAAATTAATTTACGGGATGTGGGTGTCACTGGTTAGGCCTTTATTGTCCATCACTAGTTGCCCTTCAGAAGGTGGTGGTGGTGACTGGCCTTCTTGAACCGCTGCAGTCCTCGAAGTGTAGGTACACCCACTGCTGTTGGGGAGAGAATTCCAGGATGTTGTCCCAACGACAGTGAAGGAGCAGCAATATATTTCCAAGTCAGGGTGGTGAGTGACTTGGAGGGGAACCTCCAGGTGGTGGGGTTTCCAGGTATCTGCTGTTCTTGTTCTTCTAGATGGTAGTGGTTGTGGGTTTGGAAGGTGTTGTCTAAGGAACCTTGGTGAGTTACTGCAGTGCATCTTGTAGATGGTGGATAGACTTTGGGGAGTCAGGAGGTGATAATAGTAATAATAATCTTTATTATTATCACAAATAGGCTTACATTAACACTGCAAATGAATTTATTGTGAAAATCCCCTAGTTGCCACGGTGCCTGTTAGGGTATGCTAAGGGAGGATTCAGAATGTCCAATTCACCTAACAAGCACGACTTTCAGGACTTGTGGGAGGAAACCGGAGCAGCTGGAGGAAACAAGTGAGTTACTCGCCATAGGATTCCTAGTCTTTGACCTGCTCTGGTAGCCACAATATTAGTATGGCTAGTCCAGTTCAGTTTCTGATCAATGGTTTTTGGACATGGACTGCTTCATTATCTGAGGAGTCGCGAATGGTGCTGAACATTGTGCAGTCATCTGCAAATATCCCCACTTCTGACATTATGATGGAAGGCAGGTCATAGATGAAGCAGCTGAAGATGGTTGGGCCAAGGACATTACCCTGAGGAACTCCTGCGGTGATGTCCTGGAGCTGAGATGATTGACTTCCAACCACCAAATCATCTTCCTTTGTGCCAGGTATGACCCCAACCAGTGGAGAGTTTTCCCCCTGATACCCATTGACTCCAGTTGAGCTGGGGCTCCTTGATGCCATACTCGGTCAAATACTGCCTTGATGTCAAGGACAGCCACACTCCCCTCACTTCTGGCATTCAGCTTTTGTCCATGTTTGAACCAAGGCTGTAATGAGGTCAGGAGCTGAGTGACCCTGGCGGAACTCCAACTGGGCGTCCGTGAGCAGGTTATTCCTGAGTAAGTGCTGCTTGATAGCAATGTTGATCACTCCTTCCATCACTTTGCTGATGATGGAGAGTAGACTGATGGGGCGGTAATTGGCTGGGTTGGATTTGTCCTGTTTCTTGTGTACAGGTCACACCTGGGCAATTTTCCACATTGCCGGGTAGATGCCAGTGCTGTAGCTGTACTGGAACAGCTTGGCTAGGGGTGCGGCCTGTTCTGGAGCACAAGTCTTCAGTACTCTTGCCGTGATATTGTCAGGGCCCATAGCCTTTGCAATATCCAATGCCTTCAGCCATTTCTTGGTATCACATGGAGTGAATTGTATTGGCTGAAGACTGATATCTGTGTTGCTGGGGACATCCGGAGGAGACTGAGATGGATCATCCACTCGGCACCTCCGGCTGAAGATCGTTGTGAATGCCTCAGCCTTGTCTTTTGGACATATGTGCTGGGCTCCTCCATCATTGAGGATGGGGATATTTGTGTAGCCTCCTCCTCAAGTGAGTTGTTTAATTGTCCATCACCATTCACAGCTGGATGTGGCAGGACTACAGGACTTAAATCTGATGCGTTCATTGTGCAATCGCTTTGCTCTGTCTATTACTTGCTGCTTATTCTGTTTGGCACACAAGTAGTCCTGTGTTGTGCTTCACCAGGTTGACACCTCATTTTTCGGTATGCCTGATGTTGCTTCCAGCATGCTCTCCTGCAGTCTTCATTGAACCAGGATTAATCTCCTGTCTTGGTGGTAATGGTAGAGTGGGCAATATGCTGGGCTATGAGATTGCAGATTGTGGTTGAGTATAATTCTGCTGCTGATGGCCCACTGCTCCTCATGGATGCCTCGATTTGAGTTGCTAGATCTGTTCAAAGTCTATCCCACTTAGCACGGTGGGAGTGCTACACCACACGATGACATCATGGCACCATGCTCTCAAACCCCTGTGCTAACTCAGTGCTTCCTCCCTGTGCAGTGAGAGGATGGCAGCACTATGTCGCTCCCACCTCCCACACTGCCAACGCAGTAAAGCTGTGCCATTGCTGTCGCGAGATCTTCACCTGCCTACATGAATCAGCAAGACATTTCACAGAGGATAAGTGGAGTGTTGCTCTACCCTCACTGCAAGTCACCATCATTCTCTTGCAGCATCTGGCCAATCACTTTAGTTCCCTGCCCATGAATGTTGCGACCATCACAATGACCTCCCACAGGCACCACAATACTGAGGATGTCAGACCCCATGGTGGGAGATGTGTTCACAACCTAGTCTTTATTGTCCCCAAATCTATGGGCTATGAGCGCATTCCTAGGCCCACATCGGGCCGTGGCCTTCGCCCCAGGCCCTTCCTCTGCCTCCTCCGTGGGTTGCTCCTCGCTATTCACGTCATCCAAGGAAATGTGGCACATCTCCTTCTGGTTCAGCTGCTCGCCCTGCTGCAGTCTCAAGTTGTGCATTGGACCTCTGACATCTGGAGGAAGGCAGTTCTACGGTGATATACCTGGATCCAGTAGTGTCTCCTCCCAAGGCTCTGCCATCTGTGGCCCTGCTCCTGGAAGATCAGTATGCCCTGCTTCTCCCTATTCTCCAAGGCACTGGCCCTGGCAGCGGGCAGCCGCATGTCGATGTTGCTGCTCCTCAGCTATCCAAAGAATTTCCAGCTCCGTGATTCTCTCAAAAGGAAGAGAACATCAAAATGAGTGATGAGTCCTGACAATGCCCTGATCCACAACCCTTTCAGGATCTGGGACATCCGCCATGTACATCCCCCTTTGTGAGCATCTTTCCAATGAACCTCACTCCCTCCCCATCACAGAATAACCACATCCCCATAGTTGCCCATCTCGACTCCACCTGAATGAAGAGCTTTTGACCCTTGGGAGCCTCAGCAGGATGCGTGACTACCCATGACCTTGTTGTTATGAGAACCATGTTCTAACCATCTGAGCTAAGGATTAGCTTTTGGCCACCATTCAGTGGCACACTCGTACATTGCAGTGCTGACTAGATTGGCACCATTGACTCACCAAGGAAGGATCTGGGATTTGATTAGGCAACTGGCTTTCCCTTGTGGCAGGTGGGGCACACCTGATTCATAGGCAGCATAGCAGCACAGTGGTTAGCACTGTTGCTTCGTAGCGCCAGCGACCCAGATTTTGATTCCTGGCTTGGGTCACTGTCTGTGCGGAGTCTGCACGTTCTTCCCGTGACTGTGGGTTTCCTCCGGATGCTTCAGTTTACTACTACTATGACAATAATATTCGATTGGATTGGTTTATTGTAACGTGTACCGAGGTACAGTGAAAAGTATTGTTCTGCGTACAGCTCAGATAAACATTATTATTATTTGAAGACTGCTATTCAGTCAGCTTCATCCTTAGATGGCAGCCTCATTCCCCTGGTACTCATGGGCTGCGGATTAAATGAGTCTTCCAACTTAGCCAGCCAGCCCATCAAACGCTGATCCCTGAGAGCCTGGCCTCCATAACCAAACATTTCATGCCCTCTGGCTTAGAAGTGCAGCCTGTGTGTGGGGTTCACACACTCCCCCTTGATGGGAGGGCCTTCAGCCCTCATGAGGCTGGGAACCACCCTTTGTCAGAGTTCCCCACTCTCCCCATTTCACAAGAGACCTCACAGTCACCCTCTGTGCTGTCCCTGTGAATTTACCTGCTAGCACGTATTTTCAAAGTGCCACTCTAGAAGGGCAATCCTGCAATGGTAACATCGTCACAAGCTCGGCAATGAGGACAGGGAAACACTGCCTGCACACTAGCCGCCAGATCCTTGAAACCTAGAATCTCATGGTCATGAAAGGCCGTTAAGACCTGTGAGTGACCCTACCCCTCGAGATGCCGTGATTGAACTGAGCCTCAATGTTCGTAAACATTTAGGAACTAAGGGCTTTCAATTCCTCTAATTCGTAGAAGAAAGCACTTATCTACTTTGATATAGTCAGGGCTTGTGAATCAATGCTAGATACTTATAAACATTTGTGGTTAGGTTCACAGCATGCTACTTGACACACATTCAAGCATGAAGGGAAGTGAAAATAAACATTCCAGCTACAACCTACAATTACAACCTACTAAAAGCTGTATCTCTTTGAATATCCCTTGGAAGGCTTACAGATTGAAGGATCTTAGGGGGTTTAAAGCCTTGTGATATGGTTTTGGCTTTCTATGAAGTCAGAACTGCTGCTTTCCAGATATTTGTCTGAGGCAGCAGGTGTAAGGGACAGGTGAGTGGAAAAAGCAGTGATTTATTTTCACTTTTACTGCCTGGACTGTTCTTTAGTTTCAAAGCAGGGGTGACAGTCCAAAGATGTGCAGATTAGGTGGATTGGCCATGCTAAACTGCCCCTTTGTGTCAAAAAGATTAGTGGGTTTACTAGGTTACAGGAACAGGGTGTTATGCGTGGGCTTAAATAGGGTGCTCTTTCCAAGAGGCAATGCAGAGTCAATGGGCCGAATGATCTCCTTCTGCACTGTAAATTCTCTGAGGCGGACAATCAGCGGTGACTTCCATCCAGACCCCCCCCTCCCCCCCACCCCCATTGCTCCCCCAGCACCCGACACGCCCTGCCCATGCACCCTCAGCCAGATGGGGACCCTGCTCACTGGACTGCATACCCTGTACCCCAGACACCTCCACGTAACGTTATCTGGACTGGGCACTGGTCCCTTCCCCAGTGCATACATTCACCCTCTTGTCGCAGAAATGTCCCTGGTGGTGGGGCCCAGCCCTTGAGTGTTCGGATATTGGCTGCTACATCCTAGTTGTTGCCTCCCACAGTGTTCAGGCACAGTGTCGCGGCATCATGGTATGATTGGGATGATAGGCAATAACCTCCACATGCTACATTGCACCCTTGCCCATGGCGATATACTTGGGATGTGTGAAGTGCTCACCTAACTACGATTGCGATTCCCTATTATTAGCAACCTTTAGCCACACAGCCAGAAACCTCCGCGGTCAGTGGGAGTTATGGGTGGTCGGTGGGGCAGGCGTGCTGGGATGGCCACTGGAACGGGACTACAGAGTCCAGGGATTGGCATGGTGAACCCGCAGGTGCTGAGATTTCCCACCCCCCTCCCCAGCCCAGGACATGTGCCGCCACCCCACCCCGCAACTCCCCCCCCCCCCCCCCCCCCCCACTAATGGTGGCCCACCCCGACTGAGGCTGGCCCCCGGTCTCCAGTGCCCCTGGGTTCTTTGCCTGTAAGCGAAGATGACTAGTCACCTCCTCGGGTCCCTGCAGCAGCCCTCGGCTATATACAAGTAGCACTAATTGGCACCCGCGTGACCACTTGCTGGGGAGGCCGTTAGATAAGATGTCACTCCCGTTAATTGTATGGAGATTGGGCTGAAGTGGTGATTATTGGTTTCTTGCCATGCTACTGCGGGATCATGATTTTACCAACGGGAGCAGGATGGTTAGATTGCAAACAGATTGCCGCCCGGCGCGGTTCTCGATTTTGGCCTCGCCCACAATTTAATGGCCTCGTCACGCTCTGACTTGAGTGCAACACGGCTATTAAATTCCACCCTATTTTCTTCCGCTGGAGCTGAAATCGGAAGTGCAAATCCGGAAGCAATTCCCAATCCTTAGCCATGCAGAGTTGCAAGGATTTCCTCGGGACTCCCGCTATTGGGCTGCCAATTTGAGCAGGTGGGCCGAGAGCGGGGTCCCGTGGCAGGCCCTCCCCAACACAATTCAGCCCGCCCCCCCCCCCCCCCCAGGAATTTCTGGGTCACCCTCCCCTCAGTACAGGGTGACCTGACCCCACTGTGCCTGCCCTCCCTCCCCCCCCCTCCAGAGACCCCACGAGAGACCCCCTAAATAAAGTGGCCCCTGTCAGGAACACTCCCAGAAGAGAGACCCTTGTCTGGAAACTAGAGAATAATCTAGACAGAGGCTGTGAAAAATCATCACTGCTTTAACACTCACCTGGGCAATACACCTGCTGGCTCAGGCAGAGGAAGCAGCACCTGTCAATTCCTGGAAAGAGAAAATCAGTCAGCTGGGTTTAAACCCCCTCAGATCTTTGATCTGCAAGCCATTCATTCATTTCTGTTTGATATTGATTTTACTCGGCTGTGATTGACAGCTTCCACACACACCAGCTGGCAGCATTATTATATTCATCCCCCTTCATGGATGAGTAACTTTGAATTGGTCAGCTGTGAAACTAACTGCAATGTGTATAAACATTGCAGTGTTAATGTAAGCC
Source organism: Scyliorhinus torazame (assembly GCF_047496885.1). Classification (NCBI taxonomy): domain Eukaryota; kingdom Metazoa; phylum Chordata; class Chondrichthyes; order Carcharhiniformes; family Scyliorhinidae; genus Scyliorhinus; species Scyliorhinus torazame. Next base: position 327,525,619 of record NC_092707.1, on the reverse strand, counting down.
TACTTGTGACACTAATAGAGATTATTATGTGAAAGATACTCATCTGAAGTGGGTTGAAGGGTTCCCAATGAATCAAACAGCAACTGTAGATATTTTACACAGAAGAGTTTGTAAAATTCCTGAGAATGAGCAGTGTAAAATGTATTAGAATTCCACCATTTCATCATTCTCCAAATGGAGCAGCAGAGAGCACAGTAAAATTGTCAAATGTGCTCTTGTTAAGAAAATGCTAGATACAAATTGGAAAAAACGGCAGTTTGCAGTGAATCACACTGGCAATTGTTTTCCCTTTTGTTTATTTAACACAACACTACCTGCAGAACACCAGCTGAATTGTTTCTTAGAAGACAGCCTAAAATAAGATTTTCATCACTGAAGCCACATTTAGCACAAGCATTAGAAGAGAATAAATCCAGGCAAAATGGGAGTAACAATGGGGGTAGAGTGAAGAAAAAAGTCTAAAGTTGAACCAGTAGATTAAGTTGGAAGAACATCATCATAAGTGATTAAAGTTGTTACCAGGAAGAGTCATGAAAATATGTTGTTCCCATACATATTTGGTCAAGATGTTTGGTAATGGAAAGGTTTGGTTTGCACGTATAGATAGTATCTTACCTTCAGAGATTCACATAAGAAGAAGGGGATTGGGAAGAATCAAAGGAGTCTAAATTATCCAAGCATGTCTTTCGGGACTTGTGGGAGGAAACCAGAGCACCAGGAGGAAACCCACGCAGACACAGGGAGAATATGCAGGCTCTGCACAGACAATGACCCAAGCGGGAATCAAACCCTGAAACCTGGCACTATAAAGCAACAGTGCTAACCACTGTGCTACCGTGCCGCCCATGAAAGACATGAAATGTCTACAAGCTGTGTGTGTTTGAACCTTTGTTTAATGTTTTTATTAAGGAGGGAGGAGTATAATAGCGCCCTCTTGTGCCATTTTTGTGTTTGTATGTACGTATATAAAGTTAAAACAGAAAAAACTAGTCTTTCAGATGGATGCTTTGAAACTCCATGTTTTGTACATACACTTTTGGCTATCCTACAAAGATATCACATCATATGGACCAAAATTAGGGAAAGTATGCAGGAAAGTCACTACTAGATCAATTATAGAATTCAAGAAAAACCTTATCAAGACAGATAGAATAGAATATTAAATTCATCACAACATAGAGCGGATGAGGTGAATAAGTTAGATATGTTCGAAGGAGAGCTGGATGAATGCAGTAGGGAGTCAGAAATATAAGGAAATAAAGATGAAGGTAGATGATAGGAATCTTGTGAAGCATAAACACCAGCATAAGCCATTTGGACATAATGCGCTGTACAGCACTGTAAATTCTCTGTAATTCTTGTAAATATATATTTAAGTACCTCCTTCAGGTACCACACTCTGAGGGCCTTGGGCTTTGATTGGATTGGTACTTGATTATGCTTAACAAAGTATTGCAGTGGCTTGCCATTGCCTTCTGCAGTATGGCTAATCAGGAAACTCTCTTACCGCCTGCCATCAGGGGTACTGGAAGGATTTACAGGTTGACAATCAATCTGTTTGGCTACAATATGAATGTACCTTACAAGATCACCAATTCTTGAAGTGGGATTTGAACCCAAAGCATCTGGCCTAGAGGTAGGGATGCGACCCCTCTGCCGTAACACATATCAATGTTGCCTTTACTTGTATAATAATATTGACTATCTGCTTCATTGCACAGATAGTCAAAGATGTTTCCTGTACCTATTTAACCAGGTTCCTGACCCTAAATATTCTAGTTTGGTTTGCACAATATTCTGTTCAATGATTCTATCAGAGGAGTGAGACTGAGTCAGTCCTGTATTGACCCAGTAGGGACACAACAAGCCAAATGTCATCCTCCAGTGCTCTAACATAGTATTTCAACACATCTTTCCCTATATTACAACAATAGCTACACTTTAAAACATATTTTCATGTGTGTAGAGTGTTTTGAGGTAATGAAATAAGCTATATAAATGCAAGTCCTGCCAGTTTGGCTGAGACATAACATGATACATGCTTTTTATCTCACTTTGATGGAAAGTAGAATGTAAACAACATTGGTGGAATAACAAATCTACTTTTGCTGAGTCACTGACTGTTTAAAAATAAACCTTAATGAGAGCAGCCTCAAAATAATAATTTTGAAGCCCGATGCATCATTGAACAATTCAAAAACATAATTCACTCAAAGTGACAATCACTTAAAAATCCTCATTGCTAATGCATTTTTCAATAACCTGCAACTATTTAACTATCCATAAACCATGTGGCTGCTCTGAATAAATGGGCCTGTCTTAAAAAGTATAACATTCAATGGAATGACTTCATTGCCTCCGCCTACAGACTGCATCACAAGAGTTAACAGGAATATAGTGGATTTTTTCAGGGAGGATCTACAGTGTGAGACAATGGGTAAAGTTATTTGAAAAACAGATGGAAATATCTAATAAAAGGGGATCAAGAGCTTCCGGTTAGCCCATATTACCTTGTTCTTCAGTTAGGAGGGTATTGGAATAGCTTGGGGAAGAATTGCCGATGACATCTTGGAAAGTAATGGAAGGTGAATAGGAGTTTGAAATAGGAAGATCTGTGTTATGAAAGACTGGTATTAGTGATCCAAGTGTTAGTGAACCAAGTGTATCAGGAATGATCAAGAGTAAACCTCATGTCTGGATTTGCTCCATTATGATGTGATGAGGAATTCTTGGTATATGGTATACATAGAACATAGAACGATACAGCGCAGTACAGGCCCTTCGGCCCACGATGTTGCACCGACATGGGAAGTCAAGAAACAAAAGCCATCTATCCTACACTATGCCATTATCATCCATATGTTTATCCAATAAACTTTTAAATGCCCTCAATGTTGGCGAGTTCACTACTGTTGCAGGTAGGGCATTCCACGGCCTCACCACTCTTTGCATAAAGAACCTACCTCTGACCTCTGTCCTATATCTATTACCCCTCGGTTTAAGGCTATGTCCCCTCGTGCTAGCCATAATGATACATGATGTAATGCTGTGTAGATAGAAAGGGTATCTAGCAAGTCAGAGATTTGTGTTTGTTAACTTTTTTTATCCAAGTAATGGGACGAGAACCAGAATACTGTGAAAATTTCTTTTGAATTAAGAGTGGTTTATGGGCAGAGTGGATATTTATTTGCATAAATGGTGGATTTGACAATTTCGGCACCCAAAACTCATTTTGATTTTGCTGGTTTCTTTTAATATAGATAAGATGAAGATGATTTGGAGAAACACTAGGAAAAGGCCTACGGAGGAGTGAAAATCAAGAGAGTGGAAATTAAAATTATGCTTGGTTTAGACACGTTATTGAGTGGTTAAAGAGACTAGATTTAAAACTGGTAAAAATGCTTCCGAATACGAACTTCATGCTTAAGGAATTGTGCATGATTTTTGCTTTGGAGAAACTAATTATCTCAAAGGATATGCACCTTTTCAGCAAGGCAATATGATAAATAGCTCCAAAATACAAAACCTTAAACTACCGCATTAATTGTTTAAATATATTTCTAGACCCAGAAGATCTGATGCAGTCAGGCCCACTAAAGCAGCATTTTTCCCTGTCAAATGATTTCTTAATTAGAACGTGCAGAACAATGTGCTAAATATGGAAATTTGCAGAGTGTGGCATCATACCAAATTGCTTGCTTTATTAATAGCCTCTTTAAACTTTACCTTTTCTCCCAAGGCAAACGAGGTGGGTTTTAGCAGCCACACAGCAAAGAAAACTGACATGCTCTTTTTGGTTTTTCATGCTCCCAGTCTGTGCTCTCGTACTTCATTTAGATGAATCAAGATGTCCTTTTAAATATATATATTTTTATCTTCCAGACAATGGCTTATAGTTGATGAGAAATGGCGTATGATTACTGGTAGGGTGGAGCCTTCTCTGGTGCTTGTCACCGTATCCGATAAGAATGGTTTTCTGTGTCTTAATGCACCAGAAATGGAAGAATTGCAGATCCCTTTGAAACTGCCAATGTCAAATCCTGTGAAGATGTGCAGGTAACCTATTCTGAGTTTTAAAAGTATATAATTTTATTCAGATATTTCAGTTTAAAGCATACAAAGTATTCCAATCATTCAACCAAAACTTTACAGTATTACAAAACCACAATATCCCCAACACAACCCAATCCAACCTAACCCAGCCTCGTACCAAGGCTAACCACCCCTACCACCAAAGAAAGCCCTACCAAACTAACCAGCACCCCCCCCCCCCCCAACAGCTTATGGTAACCAGCTCGTTAAAAAATGTAATGAATGGCTGCCACCTTGAGTAAAACCCATCCACCACCCTCTCCTAGCATAATTTATCTTCGCCAGGTGCAAAAATCCACCAGGTCCCATAACCAAGCCAAAGACTTTGGCGGCGCCGGTAACCTCCAGGGAGGCCCAAGTCTGAAACACCAAAGATAGCCACCATTGGGCACAGCTCCACCCTAATCCCTAGAATCCCTGGTATTTTTTTGAAAAAGGAGATCCAAAACTCAACAAGCCTGGGCAAGACCAAAACATGTGTGCATGGTTCACTGGTTTCCTAGAGCATCCCTCACACCTGTCATCCCCACCACCCCCTCTCCCGAAAAGAACCCACTCGTATGCGCCTTGGTCAAGTGCGTCCTATGCACCACCTTAAAATTGTATCAAGCTTAACCTTGCACATGAGGAGGTGGAGATGACCTGATGCAGAGTTTCACTTAACACTTCCACCCCAAGACCACCCCCAACTTCTCCTCCCACTTCCTCTTTACTACTTCCAAAGAAGCCTGCTCTGTCACCAACAGGGGCTGGTTTAGCACACAGCTAAATCGCTGGCTTTGAAAGCAGACCAAGGCAGGCCAGCAGCACGGTTCAATTCCCGTACCAGCCTCCCCGAACAGGCACCGGAATGTGGCGACTAGGGGCTTTTCACAGTAACTTCATTGAAGCCTACTTGTGACAATAAGCGATTTTCATTTCATTTCATCTGCCCATATATGTCTGAAATCCTTCCTTCCCCTAGCTCATCCAAATACAGAACCCTATCCAAAAGCAACGGCATTGGCACCCAGGGAAACGAAGGAAGCTCTTTCCGCACAAATTCTGCACCTGCAGATACCTAAGTACATTCCCTCCCGGAAGCTGGAACTTCTCTGAAATCTCTTCCAGCCCTGAAAATCTCCCCTTCGAAAACAAGTCTCTAAATCTCTGTAACCCCTCCCTCTCCCATGCCCTGAATGTTGAATCCAAATGGCACAAACCTAAGGTGGGGGGGATTCTCTGTCCCGCCAGACTCATCTGGCACGGCGTGCCCTCGCCAGCAGTGGGATCCTCTGTCCCGACAGCTGGCCAATGGGGTTTCCCATTGTGGCCACCTCCACACCGTCAGGAAATCCGCGGGCGTGAGTGCGCTGCTGGCAGGATCCTGCCGATGGAGAATCCCGCCAATGACTTTTACATAAGACCATAAGACATAGGAGTGGAAGTAAGGCCATTCGGCCCATCGAGTCCACTCCACCATTCAATCATGGCTGATTTCAACTCCATTTACCCGCTCTCTCTCCATAGCCCTTAATTCCTTGAGAAATCAAGAATTTATCAACTTCTGTCTTAAAGACACTCAACGTCCCGGCCTCCACCGCCCTCTGTGGCAATGAATTCCACAGACCCACCACTCTCTGGCTGAAGAAATTTCTCCTCATCTCTGTTCTAAAGTGACTCCCTTTTATTCTAAGGCTGTGCCCCCGGGTCCTAGTCTCCCCTGCTAATGGAAACAACTTCCCTACATCCACCCTATCTAAGCCATTCATTATCTTGTAAGTTTCTATTAGATCTCCCCTCAACCTCCTAAACTCCAATGAATATAATCCCAGGATCCTCAGACGTTCATCGTATGTTAGGCCTATCATTCCTGGGATCATCCGTGTGAATCTCCGCTGGACCCGCTCCAGTGCCAGTATGTCCTTCCTGAGGTGTGGGGCCCAAAATTGCTCACAGTATTCTAAATGGGGCCTAACTAATGCTTTATAAAGCTTCAGAAGTACATCCCTGCTTTTATATTCCAAGCCTCTTGAGATGAATGACAACATTGCATTTGCTTTCTTAATTACGGATTCAACCTGCAAGTTTACCTTTAGAGAATCCTGGACTAGGACTCCCAAGTCCCTTTGCACTTCAGCATTATGAATTTTGTCACCGTTTAGAAAATAGTCCATGCCTCTATTCTTTTTTCCAAAGTGCAAGACCTCGCACTTGCCCACGTTGAATTTCATCAGCCATTTCTTGGACCACTCTCCTAAACTGTCTAAATCTTTCTGCAGCCTCCCCACCTCCTCCATACTACCTGCCCCTCCACCTATCTTTGTATCATCGGCAAACTTAGCCAGAATGCCCCCAGTCCCGTCATCTAGATCGTTAATATATAAAGAGAACAGCTGTGGCCCCAACACTCAACCCTGCGGGACACCACTCGTCACCGGTTGCCATTCCGAAAAAGAACCTTTTATCCCAACTCTCTGCCTTCTGCCTGACAGCCAATCGTCAATCCATGTTAGTACCTTGCCTCGAATACCATGAGCCCTTATTTTACTCAGCAGTCTCCCGTGAGGCACCTTATCAAAGGCCTTTTGGAAGTCAAGATAGATAACATCCATTGGCTCTCCTTGGTCTAACCTATTTGTTATCTCTTCAAAGAACTCTAACAGGTTTGTCAGGCACGACCTCCCCTTACTAAATCCATGCTGACTTGTCCTAATCCGACCCTGCACTTCCAAGAATTTAGAAATCTCATCCTTAACAATGGATTCTAGAATCTTGCCAACAACCGAGGTTAGGCTAATTGACCTCTAATTTTTCAGCTTTTTCCTTGTTCCCTTCTTGAACAGGGGGGTTACAACAGCGATTTTCCAATCCTCTGGGACTTTCCCTGACCAGTGACTTTTGAAAGATCATAACTAACGCCTCCACTATTTCTTCAGCTATCTCCTTTAGAACTCTAGGATGTAGCCCATCTGGGCCCGGGGATTTATCAATTTTTAGACCTCTTAGTTTCTCTAGCACTTTCTCCTTTGTGATGGCTACCATATTCAACTCTGCCCCCTGACTCTCCGGAATTGTTGGGATATTACTCATGTCTTCTACTGTGAAGACTGACGCAAAGTACTTATTCAGTTCCTCAGCTATTTCCTTGTCTCCCATCACAAAATTACCAGCGTCATTTTACAGGTGGGTGCCAACAGTAACATGGAGCCTAATTTAAAATGCTGCCTAAATTGGTTCCAAATTCGCAAAGAGGCTATTACTACTGGGCTCGACGAAAATCTTACCAGCGAGAATGGGAGAGGAGTGGCAACAAGAGCCCTCAAACTCGATCCAATACAAGAAGCCTCCTCCATCTATCCCCATATAGTGTCCAAGCTCTTAAACCACTCCCGTACCTTATCAATGTTTGCTGCGCAGTACTAACAGCAGATTAGGTAGTGCTACCCCCCCACCCCCGACTATCTATTCCTCTGTATAAAAAAAAAAGCCCATTACACCCGAGGGGTCTTGCCTGCCCAAACAAACGTAGATGTTAATTTATTAACACTGCCAAAGAAAGACTGGGCGACACTGAAACAAAAACCTTGGCAGAATATTAATTTTCACCGTCTGGACTCTTGCAGCCAAAGTCAAAGGGAGGACATTCCACCTTTTCAAATCCACCTTCACCCCATCAACCAGACTAGTCAAGTTAAGTTGATGGAGTGAGGCCCAATCATGAGCCACCCGAATTCCCAGATACCGGAAACTAGTCTTAGCCGGACAAAACGGTCATTTTCCCAGATCAGCTCCCCTCCCTGGCGGGTTCACTGGGAAAAATTCACTTTTGCCACGGTTTAACTTCGACCCCCAAAAGGAACCAAACTTCCTGAGCATCTCCATTATTCCCCCCACATTGGAAAGAGGAGCCGTAATGTACGATAACAAACCGTCCGCATACATCCATAGGGACCCATGGCCAGCGGCTCAATTGCTAAAGCAAACAGCAGCGGGGATAATGGACACCCCTACCTCGTACCCCTGTTCAATTGAAAGTACCTGAAGCTCAAGGCATTGGTACGGACATTCACAGTGGGAGCACTATACAAAAGCCGAACCCAGGATATAAATTTAGGCCCGTAACCAAATCTCTCCATCACCTCGCAAAGGTACCTTCACTCAACCTGATCAAAACCATTTTCCCTGTCCATTGAGATAATCACCTTTCGCATGGCCACTGAAGAGGGCAACAGCATCACGTTCAAAAGTCTCCTAATGCTCGGTGACAGCTGCCGGCCCTTAACGAACCCTGTCTGCTGCTCCAAAACCACCCCCCAGCAGGCAAGGCTCCAAACGAGTTACCAACACCTTAGCCAACAGTTTTGCATCAACATTTAACAGAGAAATAGGTTGATACAACCCACACTTCGTGGGGTCCTTGTCTTTATTCAAGATCAGGGAAATCAATGTCTGCACCAGCATGGCTGGCAGTACCCCCTGAGACAACAAATTTGTTAAACATCTCCAACAAAAGCAGAACCAGCAGCCCAGCAAACTATTCATAAATCTCACTGGGAATCCATCCGGACCCGGTGCCTTACCTGTCTGCATTGGCGGAATGCAGTTCAATCTCCTGTCCAATCTTTGCCTCCAGCATCTGCCTTCTACCCCACTCCACCTCCGGAAAAGTCAACTCATCTAGAAATTGTACCATTGTTTATTCCTCGTAGGAAGCTCTGACTTGTATAGCCCACAGTAAAAGGTCTCATTGACCTTCCCGGGAGGAAGTCTGCCGCCTCAGGTGGTGGGCTAACAAGTGATTAGCCTTCTCCCCATACCATAAAACGTCCCCCTCATACAACAAAGCTGGCTCACTGCCTTCCCCATTGACAACAACTCAAAGTCGAACTGTACCTTCTTCATCTCTACAAAAGTTTTGGTATTGGGGTATTTGAGTACTGGCGGTCCACCTCCGGAATAGAGTCCACTAGTCCATGCTTCCAGATTTATCCCGATATGACTTGTATGAAATAATCTACCCCGCCCCCCCCCCTACTGCTTCAATGCTTCCCAGAACATGGAGGGCGAGACCTCTCTCTGTTCTTATTTAACTCCACATACTTTCCAATAGCAGAGGATAGCTGCTCTCAAAAACCCTTCTCTGCAAGCAACGCTGTGTCCAATCTGCACGGGGATCACTGAAAGCGGCCCGTCTACAAAAACAGATCCATGTAATGTGGGGCATGATCTGATTTTACTATTGCCAGAGCACCCCACCCACCTAACCCCAGAAATTCAAGACTTACACAAAAAAATCAATCTGGAAGTAAACCCGATGTGGAGAAAAGACATCTCTCTGATGTCTAAATCTCCATGGGTCACCCCTGCCACCCCCCCCCCCCCCCCACCTGCTCCATGAACACCAACAGTACCTTTGCCACCCCCAATGTAATGAACATGGGACTCAACCTGTCCAGCCTAGGGTGCAACACACAATTGAAGTCATTCCCCCGCCCCTCCCCAAGCCTCGTGACCAACACATAATTGAAGAACCCCCCCCCGGCCATCATCACCCGCATAACTAACTGATGGGTATCAAGATGTTACCAATGATGGTGTGTCCAGAACCAGGGGTCACAGTCTGCTGATTCAGGGTAAACCATTTCGGACAGAGATAAGGAGACATTTCTTCACAGAGTGATGAGCCGGTGGAATTCATTACCACAGGAAGTAGTTGATGCTAAAACTTTGAATATATTCAAGAGGCCACTGGATATAGCACTTGGGGAGAATGGGATCAAAGGCTATGGGGAGAAAGCAGGATTAGGCTATTGAGTTGGATGATCAGCCATGATCGTGATGAATGGGGGAGCAGGCTCGAAGGGCCAAAAGGCCTCCTCCTGCTCCTATCTTCTATGTATATGTATCTATGTAAGATCAGGAATATACAACAGTACCTTCTGAATAAATTCCATGTCATCCAATTCAGCGCATATACATAAATACAACCACCACTTACTATTCCATATCTCCCTCCTGGTCCGCCATAATGTTGACCGCAGAAAAAGCCACCCTCTTATTAAGCAACACTGCGACCTCGTGCCTTGGCATCAAAATAGAGTGAAACACTTGTCCAACTCATCCTCCCCCCAGCCTTGTTTGATCCCGAACTCTCAAATGGGTGTCCTGTAAAAAGACCACCTCAGCCTTCAAATGGGCAAATATCCGCAATCTTTTAACTGGTCCATTTAACCCCCTCACATTCCATGTAACCAACCGAACCAAGGGTCTCTGGTCTCTCTCTCTCTCTCTCTTCCCTCCCCTCAGTCTGGTGAGACCCAGACCTGCACCAGCTTCAGGCCTACCCAAAATGGGCACCATCACCCCTATCAAATGAGTTCAAAAACATAGGAACCTGTCCCTAGCTCCTCCCCCTCCCTTCTACTTAGCCACCCCCAGACACCAGACAAACAATCCAATGAAAACCAAAAAACCCTCCCCACCCCCAGCAAAACAAACACCCAAAACCTAAGCTTGTTACCTTAAGAAACAAAAGAACCCCCTCCCTATAGGTAACCAGCTGTAACTCCGCTCCTGTTAATTAGAAAACATGCTAGTGACCCCCATCTCGGGTAAAAAAAAACTCTTTCAAACCATGTATCCATAACAGCCCCCCAACCCATACCCAACTCTAAGATCAAGCATTATAGGAAGAAAACAGAAAACTCCCTCCCTTCAACAGTTCCAGCAGTACAATAAACAACCCTCATACACACCCAGAAACAACCCCACTAACAATCCCCATTACAACACCCCTTACCCCACTTTACAACCATCCCACACACAAGAGAAAAAAACTTTTATAAATACAGGAGAACTCAAAAATGTTCAAACAAAAAGGATCAGAGTGCTCAAAGCCTTTAGTTCCTCCCCAATCCGTGTTTATTAACAAACTCATTCGTTTTCTCCGGCGCGTCAAAATAATCTGTTTCTGAAAGTAATGTGAAGGTGAGCTGGGGACACCATCCCAAAACGCACGTTGCTGATGTAGAGGGTCTCCTTGGCCTTATTAAACACTTCATACCTTCTTGCCAACTCTGCCCCGACATCTTGATATATTCGGATGGGATAGCTTTCCCTTTTATGTCCTTCACCCATTTCAGGACCTGCTCCATATCCAGGTACCCATGGAACGGGACAATTATCGCCTGTGGTGGCTCCCCTGATCTGGGCTTCTGTCTCAGTGATCAATGAGCCCGTTCCAATTCAGGAGGCGTTGAAAAGATCCCCTCCCCCGCCAACTTCCCAAACATCTTACATACGTAGTCTGTGGTACTTGTACCTTCCAGGCCCTGCGGCACTCCAACAATCCTGAAATTCTGTCATCTGGAGCAGTTTTCCAGATGGTTGACACCTTTGGCCTTTTAACACCTTTGTTCCAGCGCCAACAATGCCATCTCCACCTCCAACGAGACAATCTGCTCACTCTGATCATTGAGCACCTCCTCCACCTTCTTAATCGTCGTTCCCTGTGCCTCTACCTGCTGGTCGGTCGCACGAATAGGTGCCCCGGCCCCCTCAATCACACGAATAGGTGCCCCGGCCCCCTCAATCGCACAAATAGGTGCCCCGGCCCCCTCAATCGCACAAATAGGTGCCCCGGCCCCCTCAATCACACAAATAGGTGCCCCGGCCCCCTCAATCACACAAATAGGTGCCCCGGCCCCCTCAATCACACAAATAGGTGCCCCGGCCCCCTCAATCGCACGAATAGGTGCCCTGGCCCCCTCAATCACGCGAATAGGTGCCCCGGCCCCCTCAATCGCACAAATAGGTGCCCCGGCCCCCTCAATCACACAAATAGGTGCCCCGGCCCCCTCAATCGCACAAATAGGTGCCCCGGCCCCCTCAATCGCACAAATAGGTGCCCCGGCCCCCTCAATCGCACAAATAGGTGCCCCGGCCCCCTCAATCGCACAAATAGGTGCCCCGGCCCCCTCAATCGCACAAATAGGTGCCCCGGCCCCCTCAATCGCACAAATAGGTGCCCCGGCCCCCTCAATCGCACAAATAGGTGCCCCGGCCCCCTCAATCGCACAAATAGGTGCCCCGGCCCCCTCAATCACACGAATAGGTGCCCCGGCCCCCTCAATCGCACAAATAGGTGCCCCGGCCCCCTCAATCGCACGAATAGGTGCCCCGGCCCCCTCAATCGCACGAATAGGTGCCCCGGCCCCCTCAATCGCACGAATAGGTGCCCCGGCCCCCTCAATCGCACGAATAGGTGCCCCGGCCCCCTCAATCGCACAAATAGGTGCCCCGGCCCCCTCAATCGCACAAATAGGTGCCCCGGCCCCCTCAATCGCACAAATTGGTGCCCCAGCCCCCCTCAATCGCCTTCATCAGAACCTCAGCAATCACTTGTCGCTATTTCCTAAATTCCCCTGACAAGAATTCCACCAACGTCTTGGTCGTCCACTGAGGAGGCAATGATGCCAGATGGGCTACATCCTAAAGTTCTAAAGGAGATAGCTGAAGAAATAGTGGAGGCGTTAGTTATGATCTTTCAAAAGTCACTGGAGTCAGGGAAAGTCCCAGAGGATTGGAAAATCGCTGTTGTAACCCCCCCGTTCAAGAAGGGAACAAGAAAAAAGATGGAAAATTATAGGCCAATTAGCCTAACCTTGGTTGTTGGCAAGATTCTAGAATCCATTGTTAAGGATGAGATTTCTAAATTCTTGGAAGTGCAGGGTCGGATTAGGACAATTCAGCATGGATTTAGTAAGGGGAGATCGTGCCTGACAAACCTGTTAGAGTTCTTTGAAGAGATAACAAATAGGTTAGACCAAGGAGAGCCAATGGATGTTATCTATCTTGACTTCCAAAAGGCCTTTGATAAGGTGCCTCACGGGAGACTGCTGAGTAAAATAAGGGCTCATGGTATTCGAGGCAAGGTACTAACATGGATTGACGATTAGCTGTCAGGCAGAAGGCAGAGAGTTGGGATAAAAGGTTCTTTTTCGGAATGGCAACCGGTGACAAGTGGTGTCCCACAGGGTTCAGTGTTGGGGCCACAGCTGTTCTCTTTATATATTAACGATCTAGATGACGGGACTGGGGGCATTCTGGCTAAGTTTGCCGATGATACAAAGATAGGTGGAGGGGCAGGTAGTATTGAGGAGGTGGGGAGGCTGCAGAAAGATTTAGACAGTTTAGGAGAGTGGTCCAAGAAATGGCAGATGAAATTCAACGTGGGCAAGTGTGAGGTCTTGCAGTTTCGAAAAAAGAATAGAGGCATGAACTATTTTCTAAACGGTGACAAAATTCATAATGCTGAAGTGCAAAGGGACTTGGGAGTCCTAGTCCAGGATTCTCTAAAGGTAAACTTGCAGGTTGAGTCCGTAATTAAGAAAGCAAATGCAATGTTGTCATTTATCTCAGGAGGCTTGGAATATAAAAGCAGGGATGTACTTCTGAAGCTTTATAAAGCACTAGTTAGGCCCCATTTAGAATACTGTGAGCAATTTTGGGCCCCACACCTCAGGAAAGACATACTGGCACTGGAGCGGGTCCAGCGGAGATTCACACGGATGATCCCAGGAATGGTAGGCCTAACATACGATGAACGTCTGAGGATCCTGGGATTATATTCATTGGAGTTTAGGAGGTTGAGGGGAGATCTAATAGAAACTTACAAGATAATGAATGGCTTAGATAGGGTGGCGTAGGGAAGTTGTTTCCATTAGCAGGGGAGACTAGGACCCGGGGGCACAGCGTTAGAATAAAAGGGAGTCACTTTAGAACAGAGATGAGGAGATATTTCTTCAGCCAGAGAGTGGTGGGCCTGTGGAATTCATTGCCACAGAGGGTGGTGGAGGCCGGGACGTTGAGTGTCTTTAAGACAGAAGTTGATAAATTCTTGATTTCTCGAGGAATTAAGGGCTATGGAGAGAGAGCGGGTAAATGGAGTTGAAATCAGCCATGATTGAATGGTGGAGTGGACTCGATGGGCCGAATGGCCTTACTTCCGCTCCTATGTTTTATGGTCTTATGATGCCACAGAGACCGCTGCTATTTTCTCCTTTCTGACGCTCAAGAGACATCTGAATCAGATGAAGATCGCTTGCCTGACTTATTCCTAGTATTAAACCCCTTAGACATCACTCAACAGAGGGGATCTAATTCTGTCACATTGTACCAATTTCTTCCTAAAAATCATCCGTTATAAGGGTAAAAAGGGCCAATTAAACCAAATCCCCTGACTAGCCACCTCGTGTGCGACTGCTCACCTCATAGCCACTATCGGATGCCCTCACTGAGTTCTCCATATATTTCTGCTTGATGGTTACTGCTGCCGATAGCCACAGGTGGCCAAATCAGATTAAATGGTGTGTGCTCTGTATGCTTTACTTCAAAGGAATCATTAAGCAGACTTATCAGTTGTGAATGTTTTAAAGGAGGAGAAAAAACACTTGATACAGTGGTGGACTTTGTCGCAAAGTGAATTAGATCACCTTACTGAAGGCAATATCTTTTCTTCACCTCTGATGCCTGAGTTTAAATCTAATCTGGATAGAGGTTTGCATAGACTACTGCATGGTATGCTTCCTATGACTTTCTAATTGGGATTAATTATGCTTGACTTCATGACTCAATAGTCAAGAGTTATCGGTTCAATTTCAGATTTTTATTACATAACCAGTAAATTTTACGGCCGAGGAGGATACTGTCGTAAAATTTCCTTTGTGCTGCCGCGACTTAAGATGATAGAAATGGCATTTGTTAAAAGGAAGACCCTCACCACAATAAAATTGTTGTGTGATGAGGTGGATCATAATCAGATCATATTATAGGGCAGTGGAAAACACCATTTTGGTTTATGATCACCGTTGCCAGCAGCCTCCATTAATGGGAGTACGAGACAATGGTAATCTTAGCACAGTGTAGAAAGCTCTTGCAGGTGCGCGTTTTTGGTTGGTTTTGACGGAAAAACACAAACGGATGAGCTTCAAAATGGAACTTGATTTAAATCTAATTTTGTAGTAACAAAAGGGTGAGAATTCCTCTGGTCATTTTTACAGTTTTGAATTCCAAGCAGAAGAAGTCTTCACGAAGCAGCCAAACACGTGGGGACCAAAGGAATTCTTGACCCCAAATGGTATCATGTTAAACGCATTTGAGTTACTTTTAAAACCTTTTGTTTTTGCAAAGTGTGTGGGGATGCGATATACAAGGTAGAGATTGTGGTGATGAAGCTGCTGATTGGCTTAGTACCTACTTACAACATAGCAGGGCTTTTCGACTGGTGTGCTTTGAACCTTCAATGAAACCAAGATATCTCAAAGAAAAGGACACACTTTTCCTGGACAATGATAAGGTAATTTGTTGCAGCATATCGCACAGATGAAATTGCAGTACTTTTAAGGCTTGTCTTCGTCTTATAAGAAATAATTTTGATTACTTGAAATCACTTTGTTGTTTGAGGACAGAAGACTTGCACCTGGGCTTCTGCCTATGTTGATTTATGACCAGCTGCTAAAATGTGTATGAAATGGACTGTCCTCTGAACTTGCTTTGGTCTTGAGTTCCCTTTCTGTTCTCTCTCTCTCTCTCTCTTTCCTCCCCCCCCCCCCCCAACACACACACATCCCGTACTAGAGTTGCGGATGATGGTTCACCTGGTGGGAAATTGACATTGTTACCTGACACTGTACTGCAATGTCTGCTCAGTTTTTGATTGTGCAGCACTTAAGCATTTAGAAATGGCTGATGGGACTTGATTCTGGGAGTCCCGTCCCCGTTGCCAGTGCCTCAGTTTTTGCTGGCATGGGATAAGGTTGTGAGTCATGAGCCCACATGCTGCAATCTTGATCTGGCTAATGGTAGGCATCTCCTAGCCACTTGCAATTTCATGGACTTGTGGCAGCGTCTCCAGGATTTGTGCTTCATGCCCCTCAGAGGAATTGTGAATCATAGTCTGGATTTAGGAACCTTTTGAAAGGTAAATTAAATAATCTTACCCATGCCATAGGATCATACATAAGTTACGGCACAAAAGGAGGCCATTTGGTCCATCTTGCCCATGCCAGCCTGAGGACATGCAGGTGCTCTTTCTAATCCCACTTTCCTGCACCCGGCCCATAGTAATGTAGCTTGCAGCACTTAAGGTGCAGATCCAGGTACATTTTAAAAGAGTTTAGAGTCTCTGCCTCCACTACCAACCCCAGTGAATGCCAGACTCCCACTACCCTCTGTGTAAAAAAAAAAATTAAAAAAAATATTCTTCCTCTTGTCCCCTCTACAGTTTCTGCCACTTATCTTGAATCTTTGTCCATTGGTTTTAGATTTCTACACCAAGGAATACAATTTTATCCTGTCCACTCTATCTCTTCCCCTCATAATTTTGTACACCTCAATTAAGTCTCTCCTCAGCCGTCTTTGTTCCAAGGAAAATTACCCCAACCTATCCAATCTCCCCTCGTAGTTACACTTTCACCCTGGAGATATTCTTGTAAATCTCTTCGGCCCTTCCTCCTGTAATGTGGTGACCAGAACTGCACACAATACTCCAGTTGTGACCTCACCAGTGTTTTATACAATTCTAACATTATACCCTTTTATATTCTATACCTCTGCTTTCTTTACAACCTTGTCTACTTGAACCTTCTACTTTTATGGACCTGTGTACTTGTACACTAAGATCTCTCCCGTCATCTGCCCCTTTTAGTTATTCCCATTTATTGTGTAATCCCTATAACTGTTTGGCTTCCCTAAAAGCATGACCTGACACTTCTCGTGTTAAACTGCATCCGCCAATACCAATCCATCTATATTATTTTGGAGATTATAGATATCCTCTACACTGTCCACCACTCGGCTAATTTTTGCGTCATCTGCAAATTTCCCAATTGTGCCCCCCCCCCCCGATATTAACATTCAAATCATTAATAGATAACACAAACAATAAGAGCCCCAACACCAAGCCATTTGGAACATCACTTGAAATAACTTTCCATTTGCAAGAACAATCATCAACTACTTATTTCCTGTTATTAAGCCAACTTTTTATCCAGTTTGCCACATTGCCCTGTATCCCCTGGACTTTTACTTTTTGGACCAATCTGCCATATGGGACTAAAGTCTTGCTAAAATTCATGTTCACAACATCCACTGCACTAACTTCATCAACCCTTCTTGTCAACCCTTCTTGTCACTTCCTCAAAGTAGTCAATCAAATTTGTGAGGCAAGACCTTCCTTTAACAAATCCATTCTGAATATCCCTAACTATTCCATGCTTTTCCATGTGTCAGTTATCCTATCTCTCAGGATTGATTCTACTAATTTGCCCACCACCGACCTTTAACAAATCCATTCTGAATATCCCTAACTATTCCAGGCTTTTCTATGTGTCAGTTATCTTATCTCTCAGGATTGATTCTACTAATTTGCCCACCATCGACGTAAGACTAACTGGCCTATAATTCTTTCGATCGCTTGTTAAACAATGGAACTGCATTTGCATTTCTCCACTCCTCCGGTACCTCATGCCCTGCATGCCCATTCCCTGCTCCCATACCACAGAATGCCGTCTCTGTTCTCAGCCACTCTCCATGGTACCCCATACTATCCATTCCAAATCAGTGCAAACTCCTGCCTCTTCTGTGCCCATTCACCCAGTATGCACGATGTACATAACCAATGAACCATATAAGAACATTGGCAAGTGTAGAACTGTTAAGAGAAAATAAAACGCCCATTCATAATTTATTTTCCCATAAGTGTCAATTAGGCAGTCCATTAATGTATCATTTAGAGACTTTAAACATTTCACACATCTTAATGTTGTCCAAATAAACATTGAGAAATCGACAAAAGAGATCACAAAAAGAACAACTTGTTATAACCACGTAAAGGTTTCAATCAAAGTCAACAATTCAACTCACTTGTCAAAGCAGAACCCCCTGCTGAAATAATTGCTTTTATTGGTCTGGACTCGTGCTTGGCTGTATGGTACTTCTATCAAATGCCTTTTGAAAGTTCATATATGCATCTACTACACTACCATTATTATCCTTCCCTGTTCATTCATCAAAAAACTCCAGAGTTATTAGGAGATGTTTTGCCTTTAGCAGTTTGTGTTGGCTGTCCCTTTGACCCATGTTTCCCCAAGAGAAATTTTTTTTTTCCTTGGTAATATTCTCTAATAGTCTTCTCACCACTGACAATACACTGATTGAACTGCAATCACTGATTGCACTCCCTTTTTTTGTATAGGGGTGTAAAATTTGAAATCATCCAATCTTCAGGCACCACCCCCATATCCCAGAAGGATCATAAGATTATGGGTTATGGCACAATAAAATTCCAAGAAATTGTTAAACTAACCTATCCATTAACAGTATGTGATTAATATGACATAAACAATGTTTTCTATTGCAACTTGTGCCTCCCTGAAAGGCCATGAGATACCAGAGACATCACTGTCAACTTTACAGATTTAATAAAGCCACTATTATTGCTGAAAAGTGGAACATGTTGCTGAAGCTTTTCATCTAGCACTTGTTAGCACAAATGTAAGAATGCTAAATTTCAAATGATCAAAACGTATGCTACGGGAGTAAACCATGCTGATTGTTTGGCAAGTTGACTTAGATTGACCATTGAGAAAGCAACAGGAAACTGTAGGCTCCCTAAGCACCCTGTTAATTCAGAAAAGATGCAAGGCTTGAACATATTCCTTTGTTTGCAGAGAACAAGTCAATACGTATGAATGTATGTCCTTCTAGCAAGCATAATGAGCTACTTGGGTTCAACTGAATTGGGTGTTAGTGTAGCTATTTGCACACTGAGAGTTTTCTTTGGGTTTTGCAAGTGTGAACTGGTTAAGCACAGTCTGTACTCTGCCTATTGGGAACAGCCAAAGGATCATGCTGTTTGATTTGACCAGCCAGTTGCTGAGACCTATGTACCTGATATTGCACCAAAACCAAAATTAATTTCCCAATTGTACGGAAGGCTGAATGTCTTGTTGGGCTGATGGCAACATCGTGTTAGTGGTTAATACCACCCACATAGACAAAGCTTAGTAGCAGTATGAAATGGCTTGCTTTAATCTGTTGTTCAAAGCCATTATTAGAAGCAGTTACAGTGATTGGAACTTTTTTTATATTATGACATCAAAACAACATGAAGCAAGTTTACAGAACAGAAAATACTCAAAGGCAGTTTGGCTATTCACATTTGGAGAAAATTGGAGGAATTCAGGTTCCAACTCGAGCAGAAGATTTTAACAAGTACTTTCGAAGAATACTTGAGAAATAAGAAAGCAGCAGAAAATCTTTCACCCTTCCAGCACACTGATGCAGAAATTCCATTGAGAATGCATTAGGAGGGCTCTAAAATAGGGGGGAGGAATCTGGTTTGCTGGAATTCAGCGAGGCACTGTGGTTCTTGCAGGGCCTTGGAGGCTAAGCCTCTACTGGCCCCTATTGGTGCAGTGTTCAGGGAGGAGACACCCAACAACAAAAGTTGTTTTATTGCTGACCCTCTGAGAGCTCCACTCTTTTCAATAGTGACAATGTGCGACGAAAAGAGTGACAATGGACCAGCTAGTTGAAGGCTAAAATTTAAAAAATAGTTATGTTTCAGCCACTCCTTTCCAAGCTCTTTACCTTTTGCACAAGGGTCACTGTAGAGCTTTTATGGTGGTTGGCGGGGTGGTTGTCTCAATGCCCTGTGTCCCCTGGAGCTGACAAGTTATGCTAGACTTTCAGATTTGTGTCTGAGGCCGGCTCCATTGTGATGTTGGTGCCTGCTGAAACCGAAGCTCCTGTTGTGGCAGTTCAGAGGCCATCAGTGGACATGATTCTGCAGTAATTGCTGGCCCCCGTTTTCGGGAATGAAATTTTGATGCTTAAACTTTTTGTCACTTCCTATAAAGACCACACTCTTGGGCAGATGAAATGGAGTGCAAATTTGGTGATGTGTTGCTAACCACACCCATAAGATATACAGAGACTTGCTTATTTATACAACTTTTTTGTTCCCATTATGTGAGTAATACATTTATTTATTTTTCTACCTGTATACAATGGGAAAGGGAAGTGTTATTTTGCTAAAAGCAGTCAAAGAGCACACACATTTTCAAACTGATATCTTACAGGCTTCTTTCCAAATCTTTGAAGTTATAACCTCTTCCCCTTCCATGTCTAAACAGCTCTTTGCAACAGTATAACCTGTGACCTTCACCATGAATAATAACGTGAAATATCTGTTAAGATTAAAAAAACACTTGCATCCAGTATCCAACTAGTATATTTCAAGTAAATAACTTCTGAAATGAGAGAGTTTTAAAAAATCTGTAAAACTCATGCACCCTCTTGTTTTCATTTTAGCCCTTAATATCGTCGTCTCATGGCCGCTTCCAAAACGCTGGAGCTTTCCCTTAATGCTGCTCCCTTATCAAACAAATAATCTGCAGTTAGCCTTTAGTTCGCCGCAGAATATGCCTATTATGTTGTATTTCCTTTATCGTTTCTGGATCAAAATCCTGGAACTTGAAACTCCCTAAACAACAAGGTAGTGCGATACATTTCACGCCCAACCCCCCGTGCCGTGGGAACCATTTCAGGCGGGATGATAATTTGACGACCATTTGAAGGTCTGTTGACCTCTGGCGGAAATGTTCAGTCTCTGGGCGAGCGTAACCAACAACCTCCGTCCCGTAATAATAACAATAATCTTTATTAGTCTCACAAGTAGGCTTACATTAACGGGCAGCACGATAGCACAAGTGGATAGCACTGTGGCTACACAGCACCAAAGAACAAAGAACAAAGAAATGTACAGCACAGGAACAGGCCCTTCGGCCCTCCAAGCCCGTGCCGACCATGCTGCCCGACTAAACTACAATCTTCTACACTTCCTGGGTCCGTATCCCTCTATTCCCATCCTATTCATGTATTTGTCAAGATGCCCCTTAAATGTCACTATCGTCCCTGCTTCCACCACCTCCTCCGGTAGCGAGTTCCAGGCACCCACTACCCTCTGCGTAAAAAACTTGCCTCGTACATCTACTCTAAACCTTGCCCCTCTCACCTTAAACCTATGCCCCCTAGTAATTGACCCCTCTACCCTGGGGAAAAGCCTCTGACTATCCACTCTGTCTATGCCCCTCATAATTTTGTATACCTCTATCAGGTCTCCCCTCAACCTCCTTCGTTCCAGTGAGAACAAACCGAGTTTATTCAACCGCTCCTCATAGCTAATGCCCTCCATACCAGCCAACATTCTGGTAAATCTCTTCTGCACCCTCTCTAAAGCCTCCACATCCTTCTGGTAGTGTGGCGACGAGAATTGAACACTATACTCCAAGTGTGGCCTAACTAAGGTTCTATAAGGTTCTATACCAGGGTCCCAGGTTCGATTCCCTGCTGGGTCACTGTCTGTGCGGAGTCTGCACATTCTCCCCGTGTCTGCGTGGGTTTCCTCCGGGTGTTCCGGTTTCCTCCCACAGTCCAAAGACGTGCAGATTATGTGGATTGGCCATGACAAATTGCCCTTAGTGAACAAAAAGGTTAGGGGTTATTGGGTTGCAGGGATAGGGTGGAAGTGAGGGCTTAAGTGGGTTGGTGCAGACTCGATGGGCCGAATGGCCTCCTTCTGCACTGTATGTTCTATGAATAATAACTTCCAGTCACAGCAACACTGAGGAACACTTCTATGAATTAACACTGCATGAAGTTACTGTGAAAATTCCATCGTTGCCACAGACTGTTTGGGTACACGAGGGAGAATTCAAAGTGTCCAATTCACCTAACAGCACGTCTTTTAGGACTTGTGGGAGGAAACCGGAGCACCCGGAGGAAACCCATGCCGCACGGGGAGAACGTGCAGACTCTGCAAAGACAGTGACCCAAGCCAGAAATCGAGCCCGGGTCCCTGGCACTGTGAAGCAACAGTGCTAACCATTGTGCCACTGTGGGTGCACCTACATCACATGAACTGCAGCAGTTCAAGAAGACTTCATCACCACCTTCACAAGGGCAATTAAATGCTGGCCTTGCTGCAACGCCCACATCCAATGAACAAATATAATAAAATAAAGTTTACTCGAGGATCTCCTAACTAATGGACTTGGAAGAGCAGGCCAGATTAAACACCGCTAAATGCAGCTAATTGTGGGAAACCCTAATGGGAGATTAGGTAGTTTGAAATACAAATGAATAATTTAATGGGTAAAGGTCGAGGCCGTAGGAGTCTCTTATTGCTCCAAATGGATATTTGCTGTTCATCCGAGGGTTTAATGATGCATTATTAACATGAGTGAAACTGATATCTTGCTCCTCTGAATCTCTTGTTTCTCTATTGTCACCCCTGTGGAAATCTTTCACTGTAATGAGGTCAATCTTTTTCACTCCCTATTGTAGACTGTCTACAACGATACCAGTTCCTGCATGATGATGTCTGAGGCGACTGTAGAAGATTTTAATACCAAGTTGGAGATTAAGGTTAAAATGGAAAATTTCAGGCCTGTGGTAGTAGTGAAGGATTGCAAACCGTATGCAGAGGTGAAGAGTTTACTTACATTTGCATGGAAATGAATAAAAATTAATGTGTACTCTGACTTCATGTTTTTAAAACCAATCAGTGTTGACCAGAGAATCTTGCAACAAATTATATGATGCGTTTTGTTTTGGGGTTGCTCCCAAAGCAGCATCAGCTTTGTTGCATTCCTGCCTCTGAATCTGAAGTTCGCAGGTTCATATCCCTCTCCTGGAAACTCGTGAACAGAATTTGGCCTGGCAGTTCACCGCAGTGCTGCAGGAATGCTGCACTGTTTGAAGGGATGTCCATTGGATGAGGAGACAAGATGAGGTATTCAAAATCATGAGGGGTGTTGATGCAGTAAATAAAATAAAAAAGCTGAAAGTAATTGGCAAGAGAACCAGTGTTAGCATGGAGGAACTTCGGCTCTGTTGAGCTGGGGTCCGAACTGCGGACACGGCAGCATATCAGGAAGAGGGAGAGATACCTTGACGCTGTGTTCAGGCAGTCACGCCCTGTAGGTTAAGTACTTAAAACTTGGCCAGTGGTTCGGGGCAGGAGGGTGTAACTGCGAGTGAGTCTGGTCGAGAGATCCTGAATTTAACATTAGAGGAGCCTCAGCTCTTGATCTTGTCTTAACAGGTAAAATGTATGTGCTCCCTCTGTGGATGAAGAAAAAGACTGCAGGGGGAATGGGCAAACTGACCATTGCACCATGGTACAGGAGGCCATTCCAGAGGGGAGGAGTAAAAAGACAAGTGGTAATGGATTCTATTAACAGGGGTATAGATAGCATTTTTTGTAAACAGGATTGAGAGTACGCATGGTGTGTTGCCACCTGGTGTCAAGGTGAGGGACATCTCAAACCGGCTTGAAAGGCTTTTGGAGAGGGAGGGGGAGGTTCCAGTTGTTGTGGTCCATGCTGGGACCATCAACATACGCAAGAGTAGGCAAAAGTCCTGTTTGGGGATTGATGCCACCATCAATTCACTCGAGACATGAGTAGAAGTAAACCGTGGCTTTAATCAACTTAGAACAGTGCCTGCCTGCCTGCGACTGATCCAATACTGAGAACCGCCTGCAGGTCGACTGCTCTTTATACCTCCCTTCAAGGGGAGGCGCCATGGGCGGAGCCCATACAGACCCCAACATGTTCCCCTATGGATAATGGCATACAATGGCCCATAGGAGAAGCCCACAAGGGCAACAGCATAGCACAGATACAAATACAAGGGCAACAGCACAGATACAAATACAATGGTGGATTATTGGTATAATACATTCACCCCCTGTTAAAAAAATGAAGTCCGGCTGGGGTGACGGGTTCATAAGTTCAGCCGGTCCGACGCACGGATTGTGCGCTGTGATCGCCGAAGCTCTGGCGTTGTTGCTGGCCCGGGTGTCGAACTCGACCGTGCTGGCATTGGTAGTGAGGGCGCCGGTGCGGGTACAGACGTGGACTCCGGGAGCATCTCTTCTGGAGCTTCATTCCTGTGGATCGGTGAAGGGGGGATGGCGGGCGAGAGGGAGCGCGGGAGCCATGTAGGGGCGGGGGCGCTGGTCATGGTAGGTTGGGCGGGATATGGTGGAGGGGCGGTGGTGGTGGTGGAACCGGCGGGTACCAGGTGCCGGAGGGAGACAGTATCCTGTCGGCCATCAGGGTATTCGATATAAGCGTACTGGGGGTTGGAGTGTAGGAGCTGGACCCTCTACCAGAGGATCGGACTTTTGGCTCCTGACGTGCTTTCGGAGTAGGACTGGCCCCGGTGTCTTCAGCCAGGACGGAAGCGAGGCCCCTGAGGTGGATCTCCGAGGGAAAACAAATAGGAGGTCATGAGGGGTCTCGTTTGTGGCCGTGCAAAATAGGGACTTAATAGAGTGGAGTGCATCGGGGAGGACCTCCTGCCAGTGAGAAACTGGGAGATTCCTGGACCGCAGGGCCAGTAGGACAGTCTTCCAGACCGTCGCGTTCTCCCTCTCCACCTGCCCGTTTCTCCTGGGGTTATAACTGGTAGTCCTGCTCGAGGCGATGTCCTTACTGAGCAGGTACTGACGCAGTTCGTCGCTCATGAACGACGAGTCCCGGTCACTGTGGTCATAATTGGGGAAACCAAACAGGGTGAAGACACTGTGTAGGGCTTTAATGACGGTGGACGTGATCATGTCGGGGCAAGGGATTGCAAAGGGGAAGCGGGAGAACTCATCAATAATATTGAGGAAATATGTACTGCGGTTATTGGAGGGGAGGGGCCCTTTGAAATCGATACTGAGGCGCTCAAAGGGCTGGGATGCCTTTACCAGGTGGGCTTTATCCGGTCGATAGAAGTGCGGTTTACACTCCGCACAGATCGGGCAGTCCCTGGTCATGGCTCTGACCTCCTCAGTGGAGTAAGGCAGGTTGCGGGCCTTGATGTAGTGGAGAAGCCGTGTGACCTCCGGGTGGCAGAGGTCATCGTGGATAGCCCGTAGTCGGTCATCTTGCGCGCTGGCGCATGTGCCACGGGACAGGGCATCTGGGAGCTCGTTGAGCTTCCCAGGACGATATACTATATCGTAATTATAGGTGGAGAGTTCGATCCTCCACCTCCAGATCTTATCGTTCTTGATTTTGCCCCACTGCGTATTGTCAAACATGAAGGCTACCGATCGTTGATCGGTGACGAGGATAAACCTCCTACCAGCGAGGTAGTGCCTCCAGTGCCGTACGGCTTCCACGATGGCTTGGGCCTCCTTCTCGACTGAGGAGTGCCGAATTTCAGAGGTGGTGAGGGTGCGCGAAAAAACGCCACCGGTCTGCCTGCTTGATTGAGGGTAGCGGCGAGAACGACCTCTGATACGTCGCTCTCCACCTGGAAGGGGACGGACTCGTCCACCGCGAGCATCGCGTCTTTGGCGATGTCTGCCTTGATGCAGCTGAAGGCCTGGCGAGCCTCAGTTGCCAGTGGAAAGATGGTGGCCTTGATTAGTGGGCGGGCTTTATCCGCATAGTTGGGGACCCACTGGGCATAATATGAAAAGAACCCGAGGCACTTCTTCAGGGCCTTGGGGCAGTGGGGGAGGGGAAGTTGCAGGAGGGGGCGCATACGGTCAGGGTCGGGTCCTAGAACCCCGTTTTCCACGATGTAGCCGAGGATGGCGAGTCTGGTTGTGCGGAAAATGCATTTCTCCTTGTTGTACATGAGGTTTAGGCTTTGGGCGGTTTGGGGAAATCTGTGGAGGTTGGCGTCGTGGTCCTGCTGATCATGGCCGCAGATGGTGACATTGTCCAAGTGCGTAAATGTGGCCCGCAGCCCGTACTGGTCCACCATTCGGTCCATTGTTCTTTGGAACACCGAAACCCCGTTCGTGATGCCAAAGGGGACCCGGAGGAAGT
Source organism: Scyliorhinus torazame (assembly GCF_047496885.1). Lineage (NCBI taxonomy): Eukaryota > Metazoa > Chordata > Chondrichthyes > Carcharhiniformes > Scyliorhinidae > Scyliorhinus > Scyliorhinus torazame. Next base: position 327,499,646 of record NC_092707.1, on the reverse strand, counting down.
GGAAGAGGCGGCCGTTTGCCTCAAAAGACGTGTCGTGGCGGTTCTCCGGGTGGATTGGGAGCTGGTGGTATGCAGACTTCAGATCCACCGTGGTAGTGGTAGTGTGCGATCTGGTTTACCATGTCTGCAATCCGGGGAAGGGGGTACGCATCGAGTTTATGGTTTGGCTGTAATTTACAACCATCCGGTTCTTTTCCCCGGGTTTGATGACCACCACCTAAGCTCTCCAGGGGCTACTGCTGGCCTTGATGACTCCCTCCCGCAAGAGTCGCTGGACCTCGGACCTGATAAAAGTCCTGTCCTGTATGCTATACCGCCTGCTTCTGGTGGCGACTGGTTTGCAGTCTGCGGTGAGGTTTGCGAAGAGTTAGGGAGGGTCGACTTTTAGGGTCGCGAGGCTGCATATGATGAGTGGGGGTAGGGGCCCCCCGAACTTCAGGGTTAAGCTCCTGAGGTTGCATTGGAAATCTAGTCCCAATAGGTGAGGAGAGCAGAGGTCTGGGAGCACATATAATTTAAAATTGGCGTATTGCTAATGTTGCGGTAGTGCACCCTCGGATTTGCACCGAGTGCGACCCAGAGGGGAGGGAGATGGTTTGGTGCGCCCGAGAAAATTGGGAGCGAGTAGCGTCTTACCATGTCCGGGTGAATGAAGCTCTCTGTGCTCCTGGAGTCGAAAAGGCAAGGCGGCTCGTGCCCGTTTACCCCAACGGTCATCATGGAGCTCCGGAGGTGCTTGGGTTGCGACTGGTCCAGGGTGACCACGCTAAGTTGCGGGTAGCCGGGGTGGTCGGAGGTGCTGGGGTGGCTCCGCGATGGCTGCCCTTGTTGATCGTACACGTCGAGCGGCGTAGCAGCTGGCGGCCAAGGTGACAGCCCCCGTTGGTGGAGGGTGGCGGGCAGTGAGGAAGATGGTGTCCAAGATGGCGGCCCCCATGGATCGCATGTGGCCGGCCGCGTGGGGGAGGATGGCCAAGATGGCGGCCCCCATGGATCGCATGTGGCCGGCCGCGTGGGGGAGGATGGCCAGGATGGCGGCCTCCGTGTGTCGCACGTGCTGTGAGGCCTGGAAGATGGCCGCCCCCACGGATAGCACGAGGCTGATGACGCGTCTACAGGGGGTGGAGTCGGCAGACACGCTGCCACACAGCGGGGTCTGCGGGCCTGAGAGTCTGAGGATCGGGCCTGTGAGTTAGAGTTCTTGGACCTGGCCAGGCAAACTTTGGTGAAATGTCCTTTTCTCCCGCAGCTGCTGCAGTTCACGTTACAGGCCGGGCAGCGCTGCCGGGGGTGTTGGGACTGGTCGCAGAAATAGCAGGATAGCCCCCCATGGTGGGTGGACGGCTGCGCGGCACAGGCCTGGGGTAGTCTTTGGTCGGGGGTCCACGAGGGGGTCGCGTGGTCAGCCGGGAACGCGTTAAGGCTCTGGAATGCTACTTCCAGGGAGCAGGCTAACTTTACCGTCTGATCCAGGTCCAGGGCCCTTTTCGAGTAGGCGCTGTCTCACGTAGTTGGACCAGACCCCCGCCACGTAGACGTCTCGGACGGCGAGTTCCATATGTTCAGTGGCCGTAATGGCCTGGTAGTTGCAGCTGCGTGCGAGGACTTTGAGGTCGCGTAGGTAGTCATCTAGCGATTCCCCGGGACGCTGGCGGCGAGTGGTGAGGATGTGTCGCGCTTAGACCTCATTCACGGGCCATACATAGAGGCGTTCGAGCATCGCGAGGGTGTCTGCGTAGGAGGAGGCCTCGTCGAGTTGAACAGCGATTCGATGGCTCACCCGTGTGTGGAGGAGGCTCAGCTTCTGTTCGTCGGTGACGGAAGGCGTGGAGGTGGCTGCGAGATAGGCCTTGAAGCAGCGGAGCCAGTGCGAAAAAATTTCTTTCGCCTCCGCGGCAGGTGGATCGAGTTCCAGTCGGTCAGGTTTGAGGGCCGATTCCATAGTTGCGTTTAAGTTGATTAAATTGATGCGACCATCAATTCACTCGAGACATGAGTAGAAGTAAACCGTGGCTTTAATCAACTTAGAACAGTGCCTGCCTGCGACTGATCCAATACTGAGAGCCACCTACAGGTCGACTGCTCTTTATACCTCCCTTCAAGGGGAGGAGCCATGGGCGGAGCCCATACATGCCCCAACATGTTCCCCTATGGATAATACCATACAATCGCCCAGAGGAGAAGCCCACAAGGGCAACAGCATAGCACAGATACAAATACAAGGGCAACAGCACAGATACAAATACAATGGTGGATTATTGGTATAATACATTCACCACAGAGATTATCAGGAACTAGGAACAAAATGAATGACCAGGACCTCAAGGGTTTTAATCTCTGGAATATTACCCGAGCCATGTGAAAATTGGCATAGAGATAAGAAAATCAGGGAAGTAAACACGTTGCTATAGGAGTGGTGCGGAAAAGAGGGGGTTCCATTTCATGGGACACTGGCATCAGTATTGGGACAGAAAGGAGCTGTACCATTGGGACAGGTCTGGGATCAATGTCCTAGCAGAAAGACCAAATAGGGTGGTCACAGGGACTTTAGTAAATGGGGGGAGGCCTCTGGGGAAGTCAATAACCGTTTCAAAAACAAGTCACAGGACCGAGAGTAAAGAAAGTCAGGAATCCTACTTCAGGTCGCAGGTAATAGCAAAGCTATAATAAGTATATCGATTAAACCAGAAGAAAGAAATAATAAAATGGATGAATAAGGCATCAGTGCTGAGGGACCGGTTACAGTGTATAGAGTTCAATATGCAAATGTATGGAGTGTAAAGAATAAATTAAATGAGCTGCAGGCTCAAATGCAAATTGGAGATTACAATATAGTGTCTATTACTGAGACATGGCTGCGGAATGGTCAGGACTGGGAACTTAATAAACCAGGTTATAAAGTTTACGGATGGTAGGGAAAATGGCAGGGTACAGGGGTGGTTTGGTGGGGAGTAGCCTTACTGATTAGAAACGGAATCAATTCATTAGTAAGAGAGGAAGGGAAAGTATCCAGGTGAGATAGTGTGGATACAGGAAGAGTAAAGGATCTAAATTGTAATGGGTGTTGTGTACAGATCCTCTGGCAGCAGTTTGGAAGTGTAAGATTGTATAAATACAGAAATGACGCAAGTGTGTTGCAAAGACAAAGGAGTATTAATGAGGGATTTTAACTTTAACATACAATGGGAGAGGTAGTCAAGCACCTATCGGAAAGGTAGTAAATTTCTGGAGTGTGTCAGGGATAATTTCCGATGACAGTATGTCCAAGGGGGGGCGGGGCAAGCAATATTGGATTTAGTAATGAGCCGGATTTAATTAGTAACCTAATTATCAAATAGTGATCATAACATGACCAAGTACAATGCAATGTTTGAAAGTGAAATTTAGATTTTTTAAAATAATATTTATTGTCACAAGTAGGCTTACATTAACATTACAATGAAGTTACTGTGAAAAGCCCCTAGTCGCCACATTCCGGCGCCTGTTCGGTACACAGAGAGAGAATTCGGAATAGCCAAATTCCCAACAGCACATCTTTTGGGACTTGTGGGAGGAAACCGAAGCATCCGGAGGAAACCCACACAGACACAGGGAGAACGTGCAGACTCCGCACGGACAGTGACCCAAGCCGGGAATCGAACCTGAGACCCTGGCGCTGTGAATCAACTGTGCTACCGTGCTGAATGTATGGTTCTGCGTGTGTTATCAGTGACAAAGAGATGTGACAGAGACTGTCCACAGTAAACTGGGAAAATCTGCTAATGGGTTAAGCAACTGAAGAACAGTGGAAGTCTTTAAAGAAACATTTAACACAATACACAGCCAGTTTATATCCCTGAGAGGGAAAAGCGCCACTTCACAGAAAAAACAGACATCGACAACTAAAGAGATACGGGAAAGCATAAAACTAAAAAAAAGGGCTTGGAAAATAAAAAACAACACAGATTTTAGTTGAATGGGAAAGATACAGAGACCAGTAAAAGTCCATAAAACAATGTATAAGAGCCACTAGAAGGATTATTAAAGAAAACTTACAAGGGACATCAAAATCATTAAGAAGATGTTTTATAGTTGCATAAAGGGAAAGTAGGTGAGCAGGAACAATGTTGGCCTGCTAAAGACTGGGGAAATGGCAGACTTGTTGAATAATTATTTTGCCTCAGTATTTAACAGCAGTAAATGAGGAAAGCTTGCCGGAGGTCCTGAGGACATTGATTGGGATTGGGACATGGACTGAATAAAATTACCTTAAGCAAAGCATTGGTAATGAGGAAATTCTTGGAACGAAAGAGTGACAAATCCCCAGGACTTGCTGGATTTCATCAGAAGATATTAAAGGAAATAGGAGAAAATATTTGTCGATGCCCTAACTATAATCTTTCAGAGTTCCCTAGATTTAGGAGTCATCCCTCTGGTTTGGAAAATTGCTCATGTCACTCTGCTTTTTAAGAAGGGTGAAAGAGGAAAACTAGGGAATTACAGACCAGCTGGCCTAACATCTGTGGTGGGGAAATTGTTGGAATCTATAAGCAAGGATAGGCTAACTGAACACCTTAGAAGCATGGATTCATGACAGGTAGGCCATGCCTGACAAACGTCATTGAATTTTTGAAGAGGTGACTAAGGTAGTGAACAGGAGAATGTTGTTTGTATAGACTTCCAGAAGGCATTGGATAAAGTCTCACATAAGAGACTGTCAATTAAGGTAGAAGCCCATGGAATTGAGGACAAGTTATTGACATGGCTGGGAAATTGGGTTGAGCGGCAGGCAACAGAAAGTAGGGATAATGGTAGGTGCTCAAATTGGCAGGATGTGACTAGTGGTGTTGTACAAGGATCTGTGTTAGGGCCTCAATTGTCACATTAATTAATGACTTGGACAATGGCTTAGAAAGTCATACATCCAGATTTGCTGATGACGCAAAGTTGGGTGGCATTGAACACCGTGTAGATGATAGCATAAAATTACAAAGGGTTATTGATAGACTAGGTGAATGGGCAGAACTGTAGCAGATAGATTTCATTGTGAGCAAGTGTGAGGTTATCCATTTTGGACCAAAAAAGAATAGATCAGGGTACTTTCCAGATGGTATGAAGCTAAATTCAGTGGGTGGCCAAAGAGACATGGAGGTTCAGGTGATATTTAAAATGTCACGAACCAGTGCAGAAAATAATGAAGAAGGCTAATGGAACGCTGGCCTTTATATCTAGAGTGTAGGGATGCAGAAGTTATGCTGTAGCTTTACAAAACTCTGGTTATACTTGGAATACCGTGAACAGATCTGGGCCACACCTTAGGAAGGATATTTTGGCCTGGGAGAGTGTATGACGTAGGTTTACAAGGGCGATTCCTGGACTTTCAGGTGTTAAGCTATGAGGAGAAATTATACAAATTAGGCCTGTCTTTAGAATTTAAAGATTATGGGGGGACCTGATCAAAATCTTCAAGATAGTAACAGGAAAAGACAGCCGGTAAACTGTTTCCACTGGTTGTAGATTCCTGAACCAGGCAACATAGTGGTAGCACTGTTGCTTCACTGCTCCAGGGTCCCAGGTTTGATTCCCGGCTTTGTGCGGAGTCTGCACGTTCTCCTCGTGTCTCTGTGGGTTTTCTCCGGTGCTCTGGTTTCCTCCCACAAGTCCAGAAAGACGTGCTGTTAGGTAATTTGGACATTCTGAATTCCCCCTCCGTGTGCCCAAACAGGCGCCGGAATGTGGTGACTAGGCGCTTTTCACAGTAACTTCATTGCAGTGTTAATGTAAGCTTATTTGTGATAATAAAGAATATTATTAGTTAAAAATATTAGGGTCAGACCATTCAGGAAAGATGTTAGGAAGTACTTCTAGGTTTGGAACTCTCGTCACAAACTGCAATTGATGCTAGATCAGTTGTTAATTTTAAGTCTGAGATCAATGAATTTTGTAAAGCAACGGTACTAAGGGATATGGGCCAAAATCAGGCATATGGAGTTAGGCCACAGATCAACCATCATTGAATGGCAGAGCAGACTTGAGGGGCTGAACAACCTACTCCTGTTCCTATGTTCCCCCTGTTTCTATGTTCCTATAATTTGTTATCTGGAATGCCTGGCCTGAAATGGTGTAGAAGGGGATTCGGTAATAATTATACACAGACATGCTCCAACATTTTCACTGTAATTACTTTCTATGTTTTTAATTTTTAGGATACATGGAAAGGTTTACAGATTGGGACTACAAAATTGTACCGTAGAATGGCTTGCACCAGGTTTGTACTTAGCCATTTCTTCTGATTTTCTTGTCTTAACAGTACTTGCTGCACAATTTCTGTAGCTTATGGGAAGGAAAAGATGACTGACTCCTCCTGCGAGTTAAACTCTTGGTTGAATGTAAGGAAGTGTGCAAAAACAGCAACAAACACTTGGCGTGATTCACCAGAAAGATTTTGAAGCGTGGTAGCGAGCGGGAACTGCTGTGAGCTTCCTCCCGTCCGATGCGGTGAGACCGAGAACACTATCCAACCCCCCCCCACAGCTATCAAGGTTGAGCAGCACTTAAGCAGCACTTGCATGGTCAGCCCCACTCAGCTCGTAGCCATGGAGCCAAGAAGACCGGCACCAAGATTTGGGGATGCGGAGCTGGGGAGGCTCCAAGATGCAGTGGAGGCCAGCAGTGATGTCCTGTTCCCCCGAGGGTCCCGGAGGGTGAGCCACAGGGCAGCCAGTGCCGCCTGGGACAAAGTGGCAGCGGCCGTAAGATTGGGTAGTGTGACCAGGGGGACTGGTTAACGACCTACAACGGGCAGCAAGGGTGAGTTGACAGCAACCCCCCCCCCCCCCCCGGTACCCTTCGCACCCCCCATCCGCCCCCCGCACCCACCCACACTGTGATCCACGCATGTGGCTAATGATGCCCTCTCTGAATCTCCTCAGAAGCTCTCCCAGAATCGCTGGGAGAGGGCACAGAGTGGTGGAGGGGTGCTGGACATAAGAATCCTCACTACATTTGAGGAAGGGGTCCTGGAGGTGATGGCGTGGCCGAGAACAGAGAGGCCACCAATGGAGAGGTCGGCACACACCACAGAGGTGAGGATCCACCGGGCCCCACCTGGGTGGACTGTCACACGTGAGTTTTAATGCCATACAGACTGACCCATCCCTCCCACTGACCACATGGTCATTCTCTGGCAGGACATCCTGCCGACGGCGACGGCCCATCCGGGGTGCCGGCTGATGGAGATGTTGGGGAGCGACCAGGACATTCAGAAGGAGATGTCAGTGGCACTCCAGCAGGTCCATAGCCGATTGGAGGAGACCCAGAGGTTACATATGGAGGAGATGTCGCCAGCAATGCTTGGCACCAAGGTCAACACTGGTGGCGACCGAAGTGGAGAGCCTGGTGCATGATGTCGGCAGTATGATGTCCAAGGCCTTGGCGCAGTCGGTGCCGGCCATGGCTGAGGGCCTTGGCAGACTGTCCAACCCGCTGGGGGACATGACCCAGTACCAGGCTGACCTTAATGAGATGCTGAGGTGTTGCGGGACATGTTCCACTCTCAGACGGGAATGGCCGAGGCACTGCAGAGTTTGCCCCAGTCGCAGGTGGGCATTGCCGAGTCAGTACAGACCATGGCCTAATCACTGAGTTTCATCACCGATGGTGTCGATACCATGGTGCAGACAATGGGGAGCCACCAGGCCTGGCACAGCCAAATGACGCAGGGGCAGCTGGGAATCAATTCAGCTGCCCCACCATCCCTGTGGACACCATATGGGAGGAAGGGGTGCTGGGTGGCAACCCGGACCATTCCTGTGGACCGGCAATAGTGGCCACCAGCTCCACTGGTTTCCACCCCTCTGATGAGGCCGCGTCTCACAGCCAGCACCCGGAACAGGGCGACACGGCTGTGCATGTACTGCCGTCAAGTGCCTTGGGGCCCTCTGGCCCCAGAGGACGCCCGCCAGGGGCATTGAAGGCCACGGGACAAGGTAAGCAGCTTCACTTCTGATGTGCACCCTGGGGCACACCGAGACGTAGCGATAGAGGTAGGAAGCCAAAGCATATTGAGGATCGCTGAGGGCACTGGCGAGGGTGGGTGGGGGCAAGGAATGGCGTGGGCGTTTGGGGGAGGGGGCTTTTTGGGGAGGACGGGGAGGGGGAGGATAGTGGGGCAGCACCATCAGGATAGTGGGGCTCTGGTGTACACTTGGACGAGGAACATTAATAATAATAATCTTTATTGTCACAAGTAGGCTTACATTAACACTGCAATGAAGTTACTGTGAAAAGCCCCTAGTTGTCACATTCCGGCACCTGTTTGGGTACACAGAGGGAGAATTCAGAATGTCCAAATTACCTAACAGCATGTCTTTCGGGACGTGTGGGAGGAAATCGGAGCACCCGGAGGAAACCCACTTAGACACGGGGAGAGCACAATGACCCAAGCCAGGATTTGAACCTGGGACCCTGGAGCTGTGAAGCAACAGTGCCACCATCATAACCCCTCATCACAACCAGTATGACACCTCTGGCTCTTTGTTCTGCAATGTAAGCCGACCACCAATAGCATCCCCCAGACTTGCCCCCTGTCACACCCTGCCCACGCACACCCGGTCACAGACATGTTGCCCGCGGCTGTGCCACATCCCCTGGACGTTCCGAGGTTGGCAGCTGTGGCTGTGGTGCTGCCTCCCGCAGTGTTCAAGCACAATGTCCATGCATCAAGGTGTGATTGGGATGCAAGGCAATGAGCCGCACGTGCTACCTGTCCCGCCCACCCACGGGGATCCACTTGGGATGTGTGAAGTGCTCACTTAACCACAATTCCCTATTAGCAATTGTCTTCGGCCGCATGACCAGAGGCCTCCATGGTCAGTGGGAGTTGTGGCTGGTCAATGGGGCAGAGGCTAGGGCTTCCCCCCGGTACGGGAAAACACGGTACAGTGGTTGGCATGGCGGATCTGCGCATGCTCGCAACCCCCATGGTGCCCACCCCCAACCCGGGCTGCACTCACTGGTTGCCCCCCCATCCCAGAGCACAGGGGCAGTGCCCCTGGGCTCATTGCCTGTGAGCGAAGATGGCTGCTCACCTCCTCTGCTCCCTGCAGCAGCCCATCCACCAAGTTCACATTTTTCAAAAGGACTACGAATTGGTGCCAGCGTGGCCATTTGCTGAGGAGGCCGCTGAATCACGGGAGGCCGTTAGTTATGGGGTGACTCCAGTTAATTATATGGAAATTGGGCTTGAGTGGTGATAATTGGTTTCTCGCCTCACTCCGGTGAGATCCGATTTCGCCGAGGGGAGTGGGCCGTTGCCAATGGTTTGGCGCCCGGTACAGCTTTCGTTTTTTTGAAAAGATAATTTATTGAAGGTATATCCAGAAAATACAAAATATACAAAAACAGGAATAGTCTATAATACAAAACAATACCGAACACTCCATTACATATCAATAATGCATATAACACTATAGCAATGTGACACAGTAGAAGCCCCATATGTACAAGTACATCAGCCACACCCCCAAAGAATTTTTAAAAAAACAAAATAGAGTACCCCCTATCCCTTAACAACCAATGGTTACTGTACTGCATCACCCCCCTACTCTCTCTCTCTCTCTCTCTCTCTCTCTCTCTCTCTCCCCCCCCCCCCCCCCCCCCCCCCCCCCCACCGCTGATGTTCTAATACCTCTTGAAAAAGCCGATGAATAGCTTGCACCACCTCACAAAGATTCCCTCATCCATACCTCTTATGGCGAACTTAATTCTGTCCAAATGAAGAAACTCAGCAAGGACCTGATAATTGGTGGATCCGAGGACCGTCAGTTAAGCAAAATTTCCTTTGGGCTGATAGGGAGGCGAAAGCCATGACACGGCCTCCTTTCCCACCAAGGCACCCGGATCCTCAGACACTCCAAAAATAGCTACCCATGGAGAAGGCGTGACCACCATTCCCACCACTTGAGACAATACATCCAAAACACCCTTCTGGAACAAGACCAGAACATGTGGACATGATTCATAGGGGACTTGGCATATCCTACACACTGATCGGTCACTCCTGGGAAGAACCAGTTCAGCCTTATCGGCATCATATGTGCTCTATGCATTAACCCTGCATAGTGCTTCCTCCCAAATCCAACCCCGCACCGTGCCTCCCAATTCCTCCTCCCATTTTTGCTGCATTGCCATATTGAAACTTGCTTCCTCCTGACCAACTCCACCTACACATGAGAGATCTTGCCGTCCCCAATATCATCCTCCGAGAGGAGCCTGTCCTGTAGACCCAAGAGCGGCAACATTAGGAACAAACTCACCTCTTTACACAAAAAGGCCCTTATCTGGAGGTATCTGAATTCCTTATGGGTGGGCAGTTGGTAAGCCACCACATCCCTTCCATTTACTGGTTCTCACACCAGTATGTTGGCCCCCGCACGAGGCCTGCGACTTCCCTAATCTCGATCATAAAAAAACCCCACAAATAAATAAATAACCCCTATCCCATCCTCCATATCTCCCCAGCTCCCGAACATCAGACCCACCTCATTAAAACGAAAGGAGGGAGAGTGTTAGACAGAAGAACATAGCAACGATACAAGGATGCACAGCAATCAAACTAACAACAAAATCCTCAACGGCACAGAACAACATTTTAACTTATTTACAGATTCCCAATCCCCTGGTCCCGAAGAAACTTGCCTGCCTCCTCCAGGGTGTCTAAAAAGTACTCCTGTTTACGAAAGGTGATCCACAGACTGGGCGGAAACAGTATTCCAAATCTCACACCTTCATTGTGCAGGACCGCCTTGACTTTGTGAATCCAGCGTGGCATTTAGCCAGATCCGTACCCCAACCATGGTATATTCTGATTACGCTTCCCTCTCACGAGCTCTTCTTCACCTGCCTGGCCCACCTCGGAATATTTTCCTTGTCCAGGAAATGGTGCAATCGCACCACACCATCGCCCTTGGTTGCTCACCCGCCTTTGGTTTTCTCCTCAGCCCTGTGTGCACGATCCATCTTTGGGGGGGCGGGTGGGGGGAACGACTGAAAATGTTCTCACCTACCAGCTTCTGCAGCAACCGTGCGACGTACTCCGAGGATTGCGAGCCTTCCAACCCCTCCGGCAGACCCACTTTCGGATATTTTGCCGCTGCTCTCGATTCTCCAGCTCGTCAACCTTGTCACGTACCTTTTTGAAGCTGTCAGCAATCTAGGAAAGCTCTGCTTCTACCGAGACTAGCCGGTCCTCTTGACTCCTCCATTTTCTGGAGTGAGGCGACCTGAGCCTCTAGACGCTGCTCAACTCTCTCCACTGCCGCCTTAATCGGTTTAACGTCCCTTAAAAGATCTTCAAAGGTTTCCAACTTCTGCTCCTGGAACTGAGCAGTTGACCATTGGGCCGGAAGTGCCGACTCTGAGCCCACCGCCATCGTGCCTTCAACCACGCTCTCCAGTGCCGCGCGGCCTGCCTGCAGCTGCTTTTTTGTACCCCTGGTACTCGTCATCGCGTGCATTTCCGGACCGTGGACAAAAAATAGCCGACACCCTCACCAGCAAGAATCAAGACTTCGGGACTGCATTCGAAGGTCCGATCGGAACTTATGGGCAGGTAAAGGTTTCCCCATGTGGGAGCCACCAAGTAAACAGACGTTTAACGCATGGCAGCCACCAGAAGTCCACGGTTCTCGTTTTGTGCCTCTTCCGCTATTCACCAGCCTCCTCTCGTTTGAGCGAGTGCGTAACGAGGCCGGAGAATCCCGCCCATTACATGTAGTGTCTTTCTTCCCTCCTCTTGATAACTACCATTCTTCAATTTAATCTGTGTCTCAGCAATCCTTTACGCTAGACATTGATCCTCCAATGCATTGTCATTGCATCGCTGCAAATTACGACTGTCATTCTTTTCCATGTTTGATATTCTAATATATTTACTTCTTTCTTCCTTTTTAGATGCATTTTCACAACAGTAGATCCGGATACTGGAATCATAGACAAGAAGGAGCCACTGGAGACACTAAAGAGGTACATATGATAAACTCATGCAGTCAATTATTAACAAAGTGCACAAGCTCTTGATGTCTCAGTGAGCTTAGTTTGAGAAACTGAACCATGTGGCCTAGCAAGTTTCAGGGTGGATTCTGTGCTGAATTAGCTGGTGTCAGATAGTTTTATAGCTAGCCTTTGTACCCTCTGTATTAAGGAGGTAAAATGCTCCTGATTGTTATCCAATAACCCCTGCTAGAATTTAGCTGCAGTTTAAATTTGGGAAATAATGCTAACCATTTGCCATTTTCATTTCTTGTCAAATTACAAAGTTGCTGCTTACTATGTGTAAACACACCAGTTATTTTGGGCAGTCACAATCAGTGACTAGCTCACACATTGATGAGGCGCAATAATTTATTATGCTTCTTGGTTACGGAACCACAAAGGAAATTCAGATGACCAGAAGCTGGATGAAGTTGACTAATCTCTAGACAGCATCAAGCACAAGTGAGAAGCTTCTGGTTTTCGCCCTGACCTAGCAATGTACAAATTATGAAAAACGTTATACAATAACCATGATGTACATTGTAGTATAGAAAAGTACAATCGGTTGAAATTGTAGAACGCTGAGTTTCAATAGAACCATCCGTATCCCAGATTCATAGTTGAGCTGCAATCAGTGACTAAGGAGATGAATTGATTTTACATGGAAAATGTTAAACTATAAACCATTCATAGAGTCAAAAGAGTTTTACAGCAAAGAGGCCCTTTGGCCCAATATGCCTGGCCCAGTCATCAAACAGCATTCTAGAACTTGGTCCATAGCTATCGTGTTTCAAGTGGTTATCTAAATGTTTCTTAAATGGTGTGAGGGTTCCCACCTCCACCACCCTTTCAGGCAGTGAGTTCCAGATTCCCACCACCCTCTGGGTGAAAAGGTTTTCCCTTAAATCCCCTTTAAATCTCCAGCTCCATGCCCCCCTCACCCCCCCCTCCACCCTGGTTATTGACCCCTCTACGATCAGAACTGTATAAGGTACTCCAGATGGAGATTGAACAATATCATGAAAGCTTCTTTAGATCTATAATCTACACTGCTGCTAAATCATTTCAAGATTTTAAGTGCAATTTTATTGCTGCTATTTACTACAATGGTGGTTTCATAGATTTTAAAACCTCTAGATCTTCTTTTACAATTTGAATCTTTTCCCACTTTCTCATGCTCTCTCTTTTGACTCCTTTCCACATATTAATCAGTTTGCATCGACCAGATTGAACTTCTTTGTCACTTATTGAGCTAGTTTCCAAGAAGATCTTAATCCTCTGAATTTTATTATATATCATTATCTATCATTTATTTTAGTACCACTTGTAAAACTTTCTGATTTTAACTTGCTGTGGCATCGCACAATTTATTGATGTGCCTGTCTATCTAGTGTGTGTCCGATATGCCCATAAGGTGTAAACAAGTGTCCAATGAATCTGCAAAGTCACAGTGTGCCGATTGGTTGAAATTTCATGTTTGGTAAAAAGCAAGTATTCAAAAAATACAAATCCAGCACATTTCACCAGGTCTTTAAGAAGTTAAGGCCAGGAATAAGCAAAGCAGAAAGAAAGCATTAAGAAACAAAATTCACTAGATTCAGGGAAGGTTCCATTAGTTTTGAAAATAGCGAATGTAACTCCTTTATTCATGAAGGGAGAGAGACAGAAAGCAGAAAACTACAGGCCAGCTAGCTTAATGTCTGTCATAGGCAAAATGTTAGAAGCTATAATTAGAGACATTATAACAGGGCACTTAGATAATTCAAGGTTATCCGGCAGAGTCAACATGGTTTTGTGAGAGGGAAATCATATTTAACTAATATATTGTAGTTCTTTGAAGAAGGAACACATGCTGTGAATAAAAAGGAACCAGTGGATGTACTGTATGCAGGCTACACAGATTCCTTCAGGTCTCTGTAGTTTCAGAAATACAGCACTCACAGCCTTTCTGGAGAGAGAGTGAGAGTGAAAGCAGGTCCTTGTTTTTGTTTGCAGCCTGTAAAGGTTTCTCTGTAGATTCATTCATTCAGGTTGTCTGCAGCTTCAAAAATACAACACCCACTGCCTTTCTGGAGAAAACATGGAGGAGACTAAGTAAGTCCGTGTCTTTGTGCATCTAGGGCTCAACTGCTCCCTGAGGTCTCCGAGGACCACTGGGATAAGATCCAATGACCACCTGTTATCGGGCGGAATGCGGCCTTTTGGCCAATTCATTGGCCACCAGCCAATCAATCAAATGAGTCCCACCCCATCTCTCTTGTGACGAAAAGTCTGACATCTCCTGTTCAGATCAGCAGAGTATTCATTCCTGTAACTTCTGAATTCCTCACTCTTTTCTGCTGCTTGACTTAAAAATATGTGTCCATTAATCATCCATGGATCAAAAATGATAATGGCAAAATAAAAGAAAGTAGAAATAAGGGAATAAACAGGAAGAACCCTTACAATGTGAAGGACTGAGAAATTCAATGGGCTGATGTGGAGAGAGATAGAAGTGTACATTCAGAAGGTCAACCTATTAACATCATTCCAAGAAAGAGTAAGAGTGCACAAACTCCTTGCTTAAAAATTAGTAAGGAATGCTATAACAATAAGTGTCTTCTTACTTTTGTCCCGTTCTTTTGAGTACTGGATTATCAAACTGGAATTTCTATATTTCCCAAACTAGAATAAATAAAGGTCAAAATGAATACATAGAAAGAAACATCTGAGATAAAGATCTGAAAGGAAGGGAACAAAAAATGAAGAGAAAGTTACAGGGAACAACATTACTTGATTTTTAAATAAAGTCTTTAGTTGGATGTGGGCTTCACTGGCTGGGCCAGCATTTATTGCCCTCCACAATTGCCCCGTGAACTCCGTGGCTTTCCAGGCCATTTCAGAGTGCATTTCTTTAAGAGTCAACTACGTTGTTGTGGGTCTGGAGTCACATGCAGACCAGACTGGGTAAGGATGGCAGATTTCCTTCCCTGAAGGACATTAGTGCACCAGGTGGGCCTTTACGACAATTGACAATGGTTTCATGGTCATCCTTCCAGATTAATTCCAGATTTTTATTGAATTCAAATTTCACCACCTGCTGTGATGGGATTCGAACCCTGGTCCCCAGAGCATGACCCTGGGTTTCTGGATTATTAGTCCAGTAATAATACCACAACGTAACATCTTCCCTCATTGTTTGACACATGAGGAAGCACTCACCACCATGCCTATTTATCTCCAATAATGTGTGTAAGATCACTACTGCAGACTCCACCGGTGCAGAAGAGTACTCAGAGACTGCCATGTACTTCTATTGATGTTAGCTTGGTGATACTTTCTTAAACAAAATGAACAGCAAATTGAAGGTTAGATGGGTGAGTGATATTTCAATGGTCAAGCCTGCTAGTTTTTTAGGCCAACGAAGGAGTCCACACAACACTCTGGTTCTGTTCATTAATGTATATCATGATTTTACTCGTTCAAGATTTTTTAACTGGCTGAATTCAGTTGAGCTTATATATATTGTCACCCTTTCTGTTCACTATTTGGACTTGGTGCACTGCAAACTCGTTATCAAATTATTTTCGAACACTGTCCTTAATTAAAAATTGACAATTGCCGTCTGTATGCTGGATTCAGCATCCTGATTAAACTACTGTTGAGGTTTTTGATAGGAAAAGAAGGTGGATCAGAGCTCGCAGATGGGCCGTAACAAAGTTTTCATTTTTCCGTCATCCCCATTGCACCCGACGGCTGAAAATACTTCACCGATGATCTCTGGAAAAAATACCAACTGAAGTTTAAAAATGTGACTGACATCACAGTTTCCTGGCTTCTGTTTATGCTGTCTGATGAGTCTGCAGTCTCACCCTGGCACTGCTGGGAATCGAGCCCGGGGGTGCCACTACCCTTGTGAGAGGGGGGGGGGGGGGCTGAGGACTCCCTAGCAGGTAAGTTGGAGTGTTGGGGGGGGGGGAGCTGCGGGGGGGGGAGCTGCGGGGGGGGGGGGGGGGGGGGGGGGAGTCCGGAGGCCACGGGGAGGGTTTCCAGAGATCGGAGCAGCATGATCTCTTCCTGCAAATGAAGGTAAGTGTGGCCTCGGCGGGGCTTTCCTCACTGAGGCCATAATAAAAGAGTCCCATTTGATACTGGGGTTATTCTCAACATTCTCCCGTTTGATAGCGGAGTTGCAGCGTCAAAAAGCACCCTGCTAAACGCGCCCACCGATTGGTGGGTGGGCTTATCCTGGTGGGGGCCTATGTTCCTCCACGCCGGGCCCCTGTAGCTCTCTGCCATGTTGCGTCGGCGCGGAGAAGACAATCCATGCGCATGCGCAAAATCGCGCCGGCCTAGTGCGCATACGCGAACTCGCGTTGGCTGTAGCGCGCATGCGTGGACCCGCGACGCCCGTTCTGACGGCCGTATCGGCAGCTGAAGCAGTGTTAGGCTCTCCAGTGCCGTGCTGGCCCTCTGTGCGAGCGACGCAGGATCGCTGCTCCTAGGGGGCTGTTGACGCCAGCATAAAACGTTCTGGCGTTTACGGCGGCGTCAACACTTAGCCCCAGGATCAGAGAATCCCGCCCCCTGTTAGCATCCGTAGTCTAGTATCACACATGAAGATTAGCAATTCAGATAGGTACCAGCGGTTTATATTTTCAGAAGGGGACAGAAAATTAGCAAAAGAAAATTTTAATGAATATGGGCCGTAGTTGGTTGCACGTCACCAATTGTTAAAATAAATCACAAAGAATAATTCATTTATGTCATTTGTGAACTGGCACTTAATGATTCAAAATATATTTTAAGGATTGTTGCGTTTGATGATATAATAGAATTAGCTATGGATACACTCTCACAGAGCATTGAGGAAGTCTGTGAAACCAGAAAGGCCCGAGATTATGTCACACAAGTGAACTGAACTTGTCTGTCTCCATACCAAGTGCTAGCTGGAAAATTAGGTCAAGTAGCAGCTAATGCTTCTACCACTAGATGTCATTATTGGAGCTATTTGGAAGCACAGAATAAAAGCATAACACGAGAAAAGTAATTTAGACTATTGAATTCACCCCCCATTTCCTAATTCTCCTCAACCTAATATCCATTTTGATTTTTTAGTTCTGCATTTCCACCTTTCAGATAATTCCATCTTTAAGCAGCTTTTGAGCAAAATTAAAGCATGTTCTTCATCAGTCTTATTTTGATTTCCTATTCTAATAGCTTGACTTACTGTGGCAAAAAAAAATCTTGGATTTACTTTAAAAAGATAAATACCTTGAATAGTCTCTCCTATTAAAAGGCTGCTTTCCGAGGGCTGCACGGTGCCACAGTGGTTAGCATTGCTGCCTACAGTGCTGAGGACCTGGGTTCGAATCCCGGCCCTGGGTCACTGTCCGTGTGGAGTTTGCTCATTCTCCCTGTGTTTGCATGGGTTTCGCCCCCACAACCCAAAAAAGATGTGCAGGTTAGGTGGATTGGGCACGCTAAATTGCCCCTTAATAGGAAAAAAAATAATTGGGAACTCTAAATCTGTAAAAAAAAAAAGGCTGCTTTCCATTTGTTTTGCAATCCAGAACAAGTATTCCCTACACTGAGAAGGAGACGAAAGGTACAAATTACTATGCTATTGGCTTTTTACCTATTTTTATGTGGCCTGGTCATTTCCTGAGAATTCCTTGAGTGGTACAGATTACGTGTGCCTACAAGAAGTGCAATAATGGAAATTATGCAGAGCGAAGGATTGATGGCACCTCCTGATTTATTCTCCTGCCTCAACCTTAGCTGACCAATCGCCCATAAGGAAGTGCACCTTGAAGAAGTGGGCATTGGGCTTATACCCGATTTTGCTCAGGTAATAAGATCTGAGAGGAGAAAGCAGTAAGGATATGCAAGGTGCTAAAAGGTTAGACATCTTTTGGCAGTTCTTTTTGGATAGAAGCCAGGAAACTTCTCTGCAGATAGTCATTATCACAGCTGCTCACCTGCGAAGTGTGTGTATTATCATAACCCTCATGAATCCAGATACTAGACCCTACCAGAAGTACTACTGGCATTTATGACACTTGGCCAAATAAAACTGTGCAGCCCACCATCACAATATATTGCCCAGCTTACCGCAACTTGTCCTGTCAGGACCACCTGGCCTCTCTGGGCTACCTGGAGCCAAGTGAGATGGAAAGTCTTGGAGTTATGTCTCCCTTCCTCCAACCACTTCTTTGCTCAGCAATACTCCAACTAATCAATTGTAAGGGGGTTGAGTAATAACTAAGTGGGCAGCAGCAGCCAAGAACTTTTCGAGTGCTCTAGTAAGCAACATAACCTATGAGATGTTTAACTATGCTTCCTCATCACAGCACTTGCAGACTATACATCACACGCTCCACCCATTGGAAATACTAAGCTTCAGCAATTACTGCTCACTTCTCTGCAACCTATTAATGGTAGATACTGAGGATACATTCCTTCCTGCAACTGCCGCAAATTTATCTTATAACTTGATCCTGAACATGAATCAAAGGATACTCTTTTACTAGTTGAAAATTGAGTCATGTTTACCATGGCTAATATCGTAGGTGGCTCGGTTGAACTTCAGCTGGTTCACAGATAACTCATGAATTAATGAGGTTATCCAGTAGTGCAAGCACACCAAGAATGAGTTTTCTGGTTGGTGACACCTTGGGGGTTATGGGGTAAGATTTAATTAGTAATTTATTCCCCTTTCCCGTGTGATATATGTTTGCAGTACCTTTGGAGGCGTTTAGGAACAAGAAGATGTTCTCTATTACTTGAGCATGTGAAGCGCTGTCATGGATCTTTTTTAACAGAGAAGTACCGGGAAAGTGGTATCTGTCTATCTATCTATCTGTGGACTCTTAATTCTGACATGTTGCATTAAAAGTAACAATACAGCCCTTTAATCTGAACAAATTAGTCCTATTGACTTCCCATGCAGCACAGCACTATTCCTTTCTGTTGTTTGTGATTTACGTGGTACCCAGGTGATTGCATGTTGGAAAGGCATTTAATTTTTATCTATATTTATTTGGTAGCACTAACGTCTGCCTCATGTTGCCAAATAAAGTAGATATTTTAATGCTGCAGAACTCAGGACTGTACCAGCCTGCCATCCACAGAACAGCTGAAGTATTGCAACAAGTATGGAAAATTCACAAATACTTTCCTGTGGTGGAGTTGAAGAAAGAAACATCTGGTATATACATTAATTGTTGCAGTTCTAGGATTTAAAACTATATCCCAAAAATGGGTTTGCCTTAAAAATTAGTTCTTATAACAGATGTTCATATGAGTTGCTGTCACTATTTACATTAATCTTGTCTGGATGAATTTGGGTTCTATCTAAATATGGATCGTGTAATTTATGTTACTCATTTTTTGGGGAGTATGAAAGAGTTTGCGAGGACTGCCTATGTCAGTAGCTCTCTGTTTTGTTTTTTCAGGTACCGTCAGTGTGACCCAGCTGAGAAACACATTTACAAATCTGTTCCTGTGTTTGGTTCACACTATGGAATTGAAAAACCCGGAGTGATTCGAGTAGGGGACCCTGTGTACATGATTGTTGAGCAGAAGGAGTGAACAAAGCCTGGAGTGCTGTCTCGCCTGCAAAAAGTTTAATGTCTTTACTTCGAGGAGCACATTTGATTGTTGTGTCACTAATTGCTTGTAAAAGTAGTAAATTGCGGATTTAACATGAAACTAGAGATATATTTCCAGCTGTGCATTGCTTTAACCAAATAGCTGAAAATACTTACTTTCTTTAAAAAAAATTAAGTAGCAAATTATCGTGGCCCAAACTTTTACAAAGTTTTATAAACCTTTATTGGCATGAAGCATTTAATTAGTCCATGTAAAGGAATGAACATTGTTGTTAGGACTTCTTTATTTAGAAGTTACAAATGGTAACTTTAACACGATAAATTTTTACTCTGCCTGTACTTAATAAGATTTTTCACAAATATACAGTAAATTTTGACAATCTCATAGGGGAATTGTCTTTGAGGGTTTACCAAAGCCCATCTGACTGAAGGAGCTGATGTAACCAATCTAACTCGTGACAATTCGCGGAAGTACTTCTCTCTGCCAATATTAATTCTGCTTCATATCATTGCATTCAATTCCAGCTATTGTGTTCTCCAATTCTTTACAGCACACGTGCACGGTTATATGCTTGTGTGTCTGTATCTTAACAGTTGGAAATGGGTAGGGGGAGGGATGATATTTCTATAATAAAGTGAAAATGGCTGATACCGTGGTATCCAACTGTGAAAGGGGAAAATAAGCCTTAAAAGTAGGAGGTTCCACCTGTACCGAGATATTTCATTTGTTATTATTGCCAATGTTTCTCTGGAAAAATAGGTTTCTGTGAACACCTTGAGCAGTTGGTTAAATGCTGAGCAACCACCTTCCTCCAACTGCCTCACAGTTAGAAATCAACTCTACAAAGACTTTAAGCCTTTTCCCCCCCTCCCAATCTTCCTCTTGAGGTCAGTGACATGCAACCACAGTCCTTTGCAAGTCCTTTTAAAAACTTGCACTTTGGGCAGCACGGGGCCACAGTGGTTAGCACTGCTGCCTCACGGCGCTGAGGTCCCAGGTTCGAACCCGGCTCTGGGTCACTGTCCGTGTGGAGTTTGCACATTCTTCCCGTGTTTGCATGGGTTTCACCCCCACATCCCAAAGATATGCAGGATAGGTGGATTGGCCACACTAAATTGCCCCTTAATTTGAAAAAATGAATTGGGTACTCTAAATTTATTTTTAAAAACTTGCATTTTTTATTCTTTGGATATTTTTGAATTTTCTACTTAAAAAAAAACATGAGGAACCCGAGATTCTAATGAAGGGTGCATGTCCAGTACTGCTGGTGCTGTACATATATTCTTTGGTCAGAGGCACTATTCCCTGATGAATGTTGTATTTTTATACTGCCCATCAATGGTTCCAGCAGTAGCTTATTTCTCCCTGAAGTCTGTGCTGGATGTACTCTTTGTATTATGGACTAGATAAACAATTTGTGAGCAGTGGTTTACTGGGAAATAAACACCATTGTGACGATGTGACTGTATAACCCACTCATTCTTTAATCTTGTGCATTGGCTCATGATTTCTATTTTTAATTCTTTCTCGGCAAATGCAAGCTTAATTTTTATCTCAAAGCGACTAAATAATTTGTATAGTTTTTTTTATACCCTTCCCTTTGAACCCTATATCAGTTTGTTATTGGAGCTTCAGTGAAGCACCTTGGGGTATTTTATTATGTTAAAGGCAGAAAATAACTTGATGTTGTTGAATTGCACTTTATTTTATTGAGCACAGGAAGAACAGTGCTAATGCATGTTTTATGATAGCTATTATATCTTATTTTCCAATATGTATAAAGTGATAACAGAAATAAATCCAGGAAATGTATTAAAAAGACATATAACTTTGAAGGAATTATCTTATCACTCTAGGGAATGCAGTTTTTGTTTGCACTGTGTTTAGTATCAGGCTGTCCTAGTCTCATTATCCCCAGAGAACGATAACTTTTAGAAAGATATTAAAATATCCAGTAACTGACTTGAAGGATCACACAAGATTTCAAGTTTTAATACTTTTACCGTAATAAGCTAAAAGCAATATTGTCTAGACACTATTCACTAATAGTATTCGACTTATAGTCTAAATCACCAATAAGAACCCCCAATTAACTTTTTTCTCTCTTTCTCATACACACACACAGCCTCTTCTCTCTCACACACACCCAACCTCTTCTCTCTCAAGGTGCGATCTTCCGAAAAGGGAACAAAGTCCCCGAGTGAGTGAATTTAGCCGCTAGTTTCCGGCACGCACAGTGCCTATTCAATGCAATTCGGGTTGAATAAGGGTTCTGAACGGGGAACGCGCAGCTGAGGCTGCAGATAGCCCCTATTTTTACAATAATCCGCTCACCATTTTTACATGGCGTCCCAATCTCTTGAGGCCCTCACAGCCCCACCCGACTCCCTCTCACGCGCACACATGCACCACCCTCCTCTCTCCCTCTCACACACAGGCAGCACCCCCCTCTCTCCCTCTCAGACACTGGCACCACCACCCTCCCGCCCACGCACAGGCACCACTCCATCTCTTAGACATGCCCCAAACTCCCCTCTCCCTCACACACATGCCCAACCCCCTCTCTCACACACAGGCACCCTCCCTCTCTCACACACAGGCTAATCTCTCTCTCACACACACACTCCACCCTGCCTCACTCTCTCTCACGCTATGAGGCTCGCTCTAGCACCCTCGCTCTGACCCCCTGCTCTTCCCAAAACTCCGCTGTCCATGATCGACCTGACGTGGGGATTTGAGTTTCGTGCTGTTCCCAGCTCATCCAGAGTCTGGCTTCTGAAGAATCAAGCTTCTGACTGAACACCAGCTCTGCAGCATTGTACAAATGAGAGTCATTTCCTATTTTCACAGTGGTGGAGTTGGAGTTGAGGTGGACTGGAGTTGAGGTGCCGTTCATGTGCATTTTACAAAGATAGTTGGCCATTTAGATCATCAGATACCTCCAATAAAGAGGGATTTTTGTAGCGCAGAAGTAGGAAATCCTGTCACAGGACCCCTTGGGAGGCTGCCATAGAAACCCTGGGTTCTGTGGACACCATTTTCAGAACCCCCTGCTCTAGGCAAACTAGGCAGCCTTATCTAGATCTTCATGAACATGATTTCTTCAATCCAAGCTCGAGCTCCCGCTGCATTCTTGTGATGACCAATGGAGATGGGTTGCCTTTCTTTCTGTCTGTTTCTCAGATTCTTGTAGACTGACCCGTCTTTGAAGTTCAGGGATACCAGAAGATAAACTCTGGAATATGACATGACAAAGGTCTACTATGGACTCTTGTCCCCTAAAAGCCTATCTCCATGGCAATGTGAATCATATGGACTTTGTATCCAGGTAGAAATGCTGATTAACTTTTTTAGACCAGCTCCATACTGTCTTGAAATTACATACCCAATTTAAAGTACACCTGTTCACAAAACCTGACATTTAGCACCCCTTCCTATGACTTATTAAGGCCCAGATTTTCTCCAACGGACGTAATTTCCTGTTTTCACAGGGGTGGACTGTAGTCGGGCTGGATATTTCGCATGTGAATTTTACGGAGCTGGCTGGCCATTTAGATGATCAGGTGCCTCCACTAAAGTGGGATTTTGGTAGCCCAGAATTGAAACCCAGTCGTCCAGATTAGACTAGGTAAGAGCCAGTCTGGACTGGCAGGTTACTCCTTTGAATATGGATCCGGGACATCTTTGGGAGAAGTAAGGCATCCTTTAGAAAAGGTAAGGCACTTTTTGGGATTGTTAAAAGTAAACATTATTGTGTGTGAAAGTGAATAAATTCATTGGAACTGTCATTGCTGTCAGAGAATTGTCGAATTTGTTAAAGAACTGTCAAATGAACGTCAACGCATTGGAGCTGTCAAATGGATTTAATTCTGCTGGATTTTAAATTTAAAATAAATCTGGGGTTCAAAAAAAATCAGTGTTTAATATTTCATTCTGTTGACAGCCTGAGGGTTATCATTATAGGAGTTGTGCTGCAAGGGCTGTTTTTATAAATTAACTTTATCACAGTAGGGTGCCAGTTAAGTGAGCAGTTTGGTTTACAGCTCTTAAGTGGTTATAGAATATAAATATTTGTTTTCACAACAGGTTAATTGAGAAATTTATATATATTGAATGTCTTTGTTATCTAAGAGAACTTTTTAAAATGGTGACAGATACATAGACACAACTTTATTTTATATTAGCAAGGCTCCTGAGGTTTGCCCATGGTGGGTACTAGATGAGTTGGCATGGAAAGGGAAGGGCATGGGTTAAGCCCATGGGTTGAGTTGAGTTGGCACAAAGTTGGCAGGGGCATGGTGATGCGGAGGGCATAGGGATTATGAGGTTAACCATTGGTTAGGTAGAGAAATGTGTTTGCATGGGGGTATGAGGGGCCATGAATGGTGGGAGGGAGGCATAAGATGGCACAGGTTGGCATGGGTGGGGCCTGGGGAGTGAGGCTAAGGTATGTTATTTGTCTTAATAATTTTTTAAGTTCAACAAAGTGCGGAAGCAGCGAGGTGGGAATTCTGCTCAGCCTGCCTCTCTACACCTGGTAGCCTTCATACTTTTCTGGGGGCTGAGGGCCCAACGTCTAATCCAGCCTGCCCCTCTGGAAGGAAAATCAAAACTCCAGGCCGCCATTTTTAAAAGTTACAGAATTTTCCCATCTCTGTGCACCTTATTCGAGAATAAAAATCTGAGCCTAACCTGATTCAGCTGCCCATGTCATTGTCCACATGTGTGGACTTCCTTGCATCTTTTCAGTAAAGCAATCTGAGCCTCACTGTTCTCGTAGCAGCCAAGCCACCCAGGTTTGTTGCTGAGAAGGATTCAGAGTAGGTTGCATGACCCCTTCACTATTCTATTTTACCTTGCATTATACAGACAATCCCAAGCATAACAAATGTATGAGGGAGATAATGCTGAGGGATATCGGGGAAGGGAGGAATCATCCAGCCCATTATCACACTCAACGGACTTTCCATCAGTGACCGATGAGATTCCGATTTTCCTGAAGAAAATGCAAGATCATATTGCTGCACCGTTTAAACTTTGTTGTAGGCTCTTGGCCAAAATCCTGAAATAAAACACACCACAAAGTACCTTTCTGTACCAACTTTATCCAATACTTCCAAAAATGCATACAATGTTCAACCATTCACCCTTGTGATTTCTCTAGTGCTTGTCTTGTCAGTGCTATCGCATGGCCTCGTCCATTTACACACACGCCTGCAACATGGAGGAAGGCTGCTGACTTTCAGTGGAGGAGACTGCAGATGGCCTTGCAGCAGGACACCCTCAGCCCTGAACCTTGAGGCTGATTGGCTGATAGACAATAATTAGGAAGGACGCTGTCAAGTTGGCAGTGATGGGAATATGAACTCTGTCACCTTGAGAGAGTATTGTAGGGTTGTGTACCAATGCCAATCCTATGCCTCCCCCCCCCCCCCCCCCCCCCACCACCACACACACACACACCCTCCCCCCGTAAGCTTGCATGGCACCAAACAGAAATGTCATGATCTTAGTCTGAGCTTCTACTGCAGTACTCAGACATTGGGTGCCTTTAGTCTGTGCTGCAATGGAAGATGTGCATTGGCCATTAGATGTTGTATTGGGTCTGCAAGGGTTCTCATGTAATTGGTTATCACTTCCACACTAGAAATGATAGACTCCAAGCTTTGTGCAAGCCCTATGCCAGGTTGGAGCCAGACCCCTCCATGCACTTTGATAGTGGCAATAAGCTCTCTGGTAGGTCTACCAGTAGAACAAGCATTCTTGTATGCATGCCCCTCAGTCACTTCCTGTGCACTGTCCTTCAAAGTTCACATCTGAACCCCCTGCAGCAGAACTTGCCTGCAACCTCATTCTCTCTCCCGAGCCACCCTGCAAATTTTGCCTCCTCTGTTGTTTGACCAGCAACAGGCCGTGGGCAGCATCTTAAAAATCAACCCAGCACCCGCTGACTTCAGAAGGTAGAAATCATCCATCAAAATCTTCAATTCATTTTGATGCAGAATCCCAAACGACCAATCTGAAATGGTTCAAGTCATCAATCTGAAGCAACACACTCCTTTCCTCCCACTTAGTACCTGATCCATGACACCCTGGATTACGGGAGCAGGATTACGCCCTTTCATACTGGTCCAACATTTGTGTGCATGAATGAGTTAAGTTTCTTGCTATTGGCAGTTAACTCTAACTGCAGATATGCATTTGACAAATCGATCTTAATGAATACCCCTCCTTTCGCTAAATTGGAAAACAAATTTTCATTGGTGGGTATCATTCTCGGTCACCTTATTTACTGATTGCTTATAGTTTCCACAAATCAGAATGAACCAGTTTGCTTCTTAAGTCACCATATTGAATGTGGCCCATTCACTGCTCTTCACCTTCTTAATTTGATTCTCCGCCCTCGTGATTTTGGCGCTGGCTGCGGAGAATCCAACCCCACAACTTACCTGCTCCCTGTAAAGTGTCCCTTTAAACTTCCCCTTCCAGGGGAATAGGGGCTGGTTTAGCACACTGGGCTAAATTGCTGGCTTTTAAAGCAGACCAAGGCAGGCCAGCAGCACGGTTCAATTCCCGTACCAGCCTCCCCGAACAGGCACCAGAATGTGGCGACTAGGGGCTTTTCACAGTATCTTCATTTGAAGCCTAATTGTGACAATAAGCAATTTTCATTTCATTTCATTTTAAGGTAGCTACTGCAGTAAACAGGAGGAGCGACTTACTCTCTGCGCTCCGTTACTCCACGACGATGTTGCCAGGGATGCGCTTCGTTGCTCCAGTCTAACCCTACCTTAGTGACGAAGACTGAGTGAGATAGAGGCTTAGGAATGCCAGTGTGGATAAGTCTGGTGAGAGTGGTATTCCTTCATGTGGCAACATGTAGGAGGAGGTTGCATGTTGGGTAGCTCCCTCTAGAATCCTAGGTTTTTGGTCCTTTCCACCTGCTTTTTGGGGGGAAAGTCTTCACAAATATTTGTCCCAGGTGAGACTGAGTTGACAAAGAATGTCCAAAAACCAGCGAACGAATACTGGAAAGAAGGATTCGAATGCCAGTCTAGAGGCAGGCTCGGGCACAGCAAAGTGTGCATTGGCAGGGAAGATTCCGGAGTCAAGCTCGCCAGGTGGGGCTGCCTTTATAATGGTTGAGACACGGGCGGAGGTGATGGTGGCAGAATTTGAATGACAGTTCAACAAGCATTTCAACAGGCATGGGAGAGAGATGCTGGAATCGCTCAAGCAGTTGGTGGAAGGTCTGCTTGCCTCGATCAGGAAGTCACTTGGAAGCACAGCGGAAGGGTACGGGAGCATGGTGAGGTGTTGAAAGGATGGAGGAGACATTGACGAGGCACAGTGGCCAGCTTCCTTTGCTGGAAGTTGTACTGGCCACGCTGGAGGACAAACAAGGGCCTGAGAGCCAAGGTGGAGGACCTTGAGAATGGATACTGGCGGCAGAATTTGAGGATCATGGGTCTGCCCGAGGGAGTAGAGGGCCAGAGGCCGAAAGAGTTTATTGTGACGATGCTGAATAAGCTGATGGGGGAGGGCCCCCGTGGAGTTGGAGAGGGTCCACAGGTTATTTCGGCCAAACCCACGGGCGAACGAGCCATTGAGGGCAGTAATAGTCTGCTTCCATTGGTATCAGTCAGAGGAAAAGGTGCTGAGGTGGACCAAGCAGACATGAGAGGTGACGTGGGAAGGCACCGGTATTCTTATTTACCAGGATCTTACAGTGAACCTGGCAAAGAGACGGGCGGCATTTAACAGGGCAAAGGCGGCTTTGTACAAGAATGGAGTACGCTTTGGTGTGGTCCACCCGGTGAAATTTAGGGTTGCGGACAACTCGAGGGACCATTTCCTTGCGTTGGAAGAGGGGTTCATAAAAGCAGAAGGACTGGGACTGGATTGAGTATGGTGGAAGAGAGACGTTGTTGCTGTTGGGATTGGTTGGGGACAAATGTTGTGACAAAGTTGTATTTTCCTGTTTTTTTTCTGTTAGTCTCGGTGGTTGGATGCTCTTGTTTTGAATATGGGTGCTTGGTGGGGGTGGAAGAGTGTGGGGGTTGTGTTTTGGTGGGGTGCTTCTTGGCGGCAGGGTGGTTGGGCGCGGTGGAGAGTTTTTGGTTTGGGTGGGGGAGGAGGACTCTGGTGCAGGCCCTCCCTCGCTAGCCTGCTGCAGTTTGCTGGTGAACAGGAGCGAGGTGGGGGAGGGGCTGTGGCTCGCTGAACCTGTTTAGGCAGGTTTTGGTGAGTCTAGGAGGTGTGAATGGTGTGGGGAAAGGGATTGTGGGTAATAGAACATAGAATGATACAGCGCAGGACAGGCCCTTCGGCCCACGATGTTGCACCGAAACAAAAGCCATCTAACCTACACTATGCCATTATCATCCATATGCTTATCCAATAAACTTTTAAATGCCCTCAATGTTGGCGAGTTCACTACTGTTGCAGGTAGGGCATTCCACGGCCTCACCACTCTTTGCGTAAAGAACCTACCTCTGACCTCTGTGCTATATCTATTACCCCTCAGTTTAAAGCTATGTCCCCTCATGCCAGCCATTTCCATCCGCGGGAGAAGGCTCTCACTGTCCACCCTATCTAACCCCCTGATCATTTTGTATGCCTCTATTAAGTCTCCTCTTAACCTTCTTCTCTCCAACGAAAACAACCTCAAGTCCATCAGCCTTTCCTCATAAGATTTTCCCTCCATACCAGGCAACATCCTGGTAAATCTCCTCTGCACCCGCTCCAAAGCCTCCACGTCCTTCCTATAATGCGGTGACCAGAACTGTACGCAATACTCCAAATGCGGCCGTACCAGAGTTTTGTACAGCTGCAACATGACCCCATGACTCCGGAACTCAATCCCTCTACCAAAAAAGGCCAACACTCCATAGGCCTTCTTCACAACCCTATCAACCTAATGGGGTGATTTAAAGAGGAAGTGGTTGTGGAGGAGGGGAGGGGGCATTGGGTTGATGGTGACTGGTGGTGAGGGATGAGTCTCCATGGGTGGGGCATCGTGCCATCTTGTGTGGGCTTCAGGCTGTGGAATGTGGGTGGGGGGGGGTGGAATGGCAGCATCCCCCGGAGAGGTGATGGCTGAGAGCAGGAGAGGGTGCGGGGTGAGAGCCCCACGATCTGGCTGATTACATGGAATGTCCGAGGGTTGGGAGGCCCGGTGAAACGGCGAGAGTTTTTACGCGTTAAATGAATCTGAGGGCCACTGTGGTGTTGTTGCAGGAGGCCCATTTGCGAGTGAAGGACCAGGTACGGTTTCGCAAACATTGGGTAAGTCAGCCGTTCCACTCGGGGTTTGACAGTAGGGCCCGTGGGCTGGCAGTCTTGATCAATAAAATAATTTGTTTCCAGATGGAGAAGGTGGTGACAGATCGGGGGCAGAGGTATGTTATGGTTAAGGGGTGCTGGAGGGTAAATCGGTAGTTTTCGTGAGCATTTGTGCCCCAAATTGGGATGACGTAGATTTTATGAAGAAGATGGTTGCGGCAATCCCGACACCCATCAGTTGATCCTGGGGAGGGGGGGGGGGGGGACGGGGGGACACACCTGAATATGGTCTTAACCCCAAAAGTGGACTGCTCCAAACTAAAGTCGCTGACCCGTGTGAGGGCATTGGTGAATGAGATGGGGGAGGGCAGCCCCATGGTGATCTTTGCACCGGGGGTTGCCGGTGGGGGGGGGGCTGGTGTTTATTTTCTCACTGATGCACAAGGTCCTCTCTTGGATCTATTTTTTTTTAAATAATGGGGAAGTCGTTGTTGCCGGGGGTTAGGAAAGCGGAGTATTGGTTGCGATTTCCAACCATGACCCGCACCTGATAGAAGTGGCTTTGGAGTGGGGGCCAGGCCAACGGCCGCCGTGAGTTTGGATGTGGGGCTGCTAGCAGACCTGGGATTTTGTATATGGATGGTGGATGAGTATGTAGGGTTTAATAAGGATGGGGAGGTTACACTCTCTGTAGTATGGGAGGCTCTGAAGGCGGTGGTAAGGAGGAAAGAAATTACACACAAGGCGCAGGTGGATAGGGGTTAAAGGGAGGAATGTGAGCAGCTGGTGAATGAGATATTGGAGGGGAATGGGAAGTATTTGAAGGACCCTGCTCCAGAGCGTTTGGCCAGTAGGAAGCTGTTGCAGACACAGTTTGATCCGGTGTCCTCAGATTAGGTGGTTCAGCAGTGGAGACGGTTGAAGAGGGCGGTTTATGAGTACGGGGAGAAGGCCAGCCGTTGTCTGGTGTGCAAGTTGAGGTGGCGGGCGACTTCCTGGGGAAGTATCCAGGTTCGGGAGGGAGGGGGAGCTGGTATCAGCACCGGAATGTACGGAATGTTTGAAGCCTTTTATAAGAAGTTGTACAGTTCAGAGGCAGCCAGAGGATAATTCAGACATGGTGGAGTTTTTGGAGTGTCCCAGGGTGGAGGAAGAGGATCGACAAGAGTTGAAGGAGCTGTTGGGGGTGGAGGAAGTTAGGAAGTTGATGGGGAGTATGCAGTCGGGGAAAGCACTCGGGCCGAATGGGTTTCCAATGGAATTTTATTGAAAGTTTGCGCACTGATTAGTGCAGAAAGGCATTTGAAGACTTGGTGGCCCAGGGGTTGCTCCCAGAGATGATGAATCAGGCGTCCATTTCACTTCTGTTGGAAAAGGAAAAGAAACCGGTGGACTGTGGGTCAAACTGGGGTGGTCAAACAGGGGTGGCACAGTAGCACAGAGGTTGCTTTGCAGCTCCAGGGTCCCAGGTTTGATTCCTGTCTTGGGTGACTGTCTGTGGAGTCTGCACGTTCTCCCCGTGTGTGCGTGGGTTTCCTCCGGGTACTCTGGTTTCCTCCCACAGTCGAAAAATGTGCAGGTTAGGTGGATTGGCCATACTAAATTGCCCCTTAGTGTCCAAAGTGGTGAGGTGGGGTTATGGGGATGGGGTGGAAGTGTGGGCGTGGGTGGGCTGCACTCTCCAGCAGCCAGTGCGGACTTGATGGGCCGAGTGGCCTCCTTCTGCACTGTAAATTCTATGGTCTATGAAAAACCAGCCAATTTCATTGTTAAATGTGGATGCAAAAAGTCTGGCAAAGGTGATGGCGCTCAGATTGGAGGGGTGTCTCCCGCAGGTGGTCGGGGAGGATCAAACGGGTTTTCTTAAGGGTAGATGTTTCTTTCGATGTGCGGCGCATACTGAATGTGTTCCTCTCTTAGACAGCGGTGGGGAACAAGAGGCGATCGTGGCGTTAGATGTTCAGAAGGCATTTGACAGGGTAGAGTGGAGGTACTTGTTCACGGTGTTTCAGCAGTGCAGGATAGGGTCTAAGTTTGTGGCGTGGGTCAAACTGTTGTATAAGAAACCAAGGGCTAGTGTTCGGATGAATAATGTTAGCTTGGTTTATTTTCAGTTCCATAGGGGAACGAGGCAAGGGTGCCCCATAACCCCCCTCCTATTTGCGTTGGCGATTGAACCATTGGCCATCGCTTTGAGAAGTTTGGATAAGTGGAGGGGATAATGGAGGGGTGGTGAGGAGCATCAGGTGTCTCTTTATACCAATTGCCATTTGTTGTACATTTCGAACCCGGTGCACATTACTGGGGTCATAATGGGGCTCTTAAGGCACTCTCGGGCTTTCTCCGGCTACAAATTGAATTTGAGGGAAAAAAGCAAATGTTTTCCAGTCACTCCGCCGAGGACCGGTTTAATGTGGGAGTACTGCCATTTTGTTTGACAGCTCTCATTTTAGATTATTAGGGGTGCAGGTGGCTCAGGATCGGGTGTGGCTCTGGAAGTTACATTTTACAGGTTTAGTGAGTAGGGTTAAGGCAGATTTACAGAGGTGGGACGCCTCCCTCTGTCTCTTGCCGGCTGAGTGCAATCAGTGAAGGTGAATATTTTGCAACGTTTTTTGTTTTTATTCCAGTGCCTTCTGGTGTTCCTGCCAAAGGCATATTTTGTGGGGTGGAAGGTTTGATCTCTTTTATATGGGTGGGTAAGGTGGTGAGGATTCAGAAAAGGGTCCTGCAGAGGGACTGACAGTCTGGGGATTTGGCGCTGCCGAACCTGATGTACTATGACTGGACAGTGAATGTGGAGCAGGTGTTGGGTTGGTGTGGGGATCAGGAGCAGTCTGGGTGAGTGTGGAGGCTGGGTCGTGTAAGGGAACAGGGCTGCGGATGTTAGTGACGGCTCCCCTGCCGTTTGCTCCTGGAAGGTTTTCAGAAAATCCGGCGATTCTGGCCACATTAAACATATGGAGGCAGTTACGGCAGCATTTTACGGTGGGGGAGGATCAATTGGATGCTAGGTTTAGAGGCTGGGAGGATAAGGGGGTTGCAGCAAAACGAGTTTTATTCCTGGAGGGTGTAGCCATGTAAAATGGCTGTGTTCCGATTAATCTGGCCAAAACCCAGTTTAAAACGGCTAACCCGAAAGACTGCTGGGAAAAGCAGCCAAAAAGACACAAGCAGGCAGCTGCAGACAGGTTTGCAGCTTCAGCTCGGGGAACGTAGCCCAGATCGATACTCAGGGCTATCAACAGCCCATCAACCCAGGTATCCGCAGTTTCATTCAGGACTGTTTACACCTAATCTACTCAGACATCCACAGCTAAATCGGCTATCCCCGGGAACAATTGCAACATATTCGCAATTGAATACCGGGCCAGACCTGTCGGCGCCTGCAGTGGCCGAAACAAAGACAGGTGAGCGACCACCCCCCGATCAAGGAATCGCCTCACCACTGGACACATCGACCCCAGAGACTGGGGACAGAATCCAATCACTTGGGACTCAGGGTCAAGGGCCGCCCCGGGAGGCGGGAAGCCCGTGGGCCCTATAAAAGTAAAGGTCCAAGTTCAGATCTCTCTCTCTCTCATCTTCGCCTGCTCGAGACCTTCGCAAGACCAGCCACCGTGTATCGTAAGTTTGAATCCAACGATCGCTATCCGGTAGAGACACCTAGCCACCGACCTGTAGCAGCCTTTTGAATCCCGCGGGCCAGATTTGATTGGACAAGCCATTCGTTTCCCTGACCTGGTGGGCTCTTCCTAAGTTAAGTATTGGCCAGTAGTGATAGGTTTATTATATAAATAGTAGTATTAGGGTATTAATATTGCTTGTTGTATATAATAAATGACCGTTGTTTTAATCCTTACGAAGCGGTGTGCTGTGTTATTAATCATAACCTGAACTTGAACCACGTGGCGGTATCACAAAGATACCTGGCGACTCATGAGCAAAGGTGACCTAAACAGAGCAAATAGACTAAAGCTAGAAAGAGCAACAAGGGGCTGTTTGCAAGTCTGGAGGAGTTAGTGGAGAAGTACGGGTTAGAGCAGTCGGAGGCGTTCAGCTACTTGCAGGTTCAGAATTTTGCTGGAAGGACTTTTGTGACTTTCCCAGTGTTGTTGCCATCGTCATTGGAGAGGGTACTGTCGTTGGCGGGACCAAAGAGGACGGTACTTCCGGAATTTATGGGAGGATGCTGGCGGAGTGCGTAGCGAAGCTGGGGGTGATTAAGGTCAAATGGGAGGAAGATATGGGAGGGGAG
This sequence comes from Scyliorhinus torazame, assembly GCF_047496885.1. Taxonomy (NCBI): domain Eukaryota; kingdom Metazoa; phylum Chordata; class Chondrichthyes; order Carcharhiniformes; family Scyliorhinidae; genus Scyliorhinus; species Scyliorhinus torazame. The sequence goes on along the minus strand of NC_092707.1, from coordinate 327,466,498 downwards.
AAGTGGAGGAGGAAGTGTGCTGTGAAGTCCTGTGCAGGGTGAAGGCCACCTCATCATATGCAAGGTTCGGGCTCATACCATTAAAGCTGGTACATCAGGCACATTTAACAAGGTGCCTGGAACTCACTGCCGGAGGAGGTGGTGGAAGCATTTAAGGGGTGTCTTGACAAAGACATGAATAGGATGGGAATAGAGGGATATTCCAGAAGTGTAGAAGGTTGTAGGTTAGATGGGCAGCATGGTCGGCGCAGGCTTGAAGGGCCGAACGGCATTTCCTGTGCTGTACTTTCCTTCTTTGTTGGATAGGTTGAGGTGAGTGTTTGAGGGGGTAGAGGTCAGGGGTGAGCAGTGTTGGAGGAGCCCAGCAAATCATGTACATATATGTTTTGGGCACGTCTAAGCTGGAGAACATCTGGGGTTCCTTCGTCAGCACGATGTTGCCGATCTTACAAAGGGAATTGGAACCTGGTCCCCTAGAAGCCACTTTCGGATGTCGGACTTGCTGCAGCCGGTTGTAGGGGCTGATATCTTCGCCTTCGCCTCACTGATTGCTCGCAGGTGGGTTCTGTTGGAGTGGAGGTCAGCTTGTCCACCCAGTGCCTCTGCGTGGCTGGGGGATCTCATGGAGATTTTATAACTTGAGAAAATTAAATAAGTGTTGAGAGGTTCGATTGGAAGGTTTTATGTAAGATGGCAGCCATTTGTCATGTATTTCAAGGAACGTGTCACCGCCAAACGCTGGAGGAGGGTAGGGGGGGGGGGGGAGGGTTATTTTTGGGGTTGCTTATCTGTTTTGTATTTTTGCATTTATATATTCAAAAAATATTCAATAAAAAATATTTTTAACAGAAGACCACATCATGTGCTCTTAACACTTTCTCAATGTCAAATGTACCCTTACTGATCCCTACTGTAAATAAGTCAGTTTAAACCAATTTCTTCCCTTCAGGGAGGTCTATTCCCACTAATAATTCTTATGCTCATTTCCAGTCAAAATGTTATTCCTGTAGGAAAGTCTGTCATATTCAGCTCACATGCAGGAGTAAAGCTGCAGGTAGCAGTAATGCACAGGTTGAGGTTGAGGTCGGTCTAAAGCCATTTCAGGAGCCTAGAAATTTTTGAATGTGCATATGTTAGATATGGGAACAGGTGTTAATGTCATTGAACTGGAAGATCAAGAGTTGTACTCAGTCAAGGAGCAAGAAAGACAACACGCAGAAGATGAGAGAGTACAGGGTGACCCATGCAAGGTTTGCTGTCTTCACAGTACAGAGTGCCCCTCGCAGGTTTGACTGTCTCCATAGTACAAGGTGTCCATTCCAGGTCTGGCTGCCTCTGCAGTACAGGATCTCACTCGCAGGTCCGGCTGTCTCCGCAATACAATGTGTCTATCCAAGGTCCGGCAGACTCCGGAGTACAGGGTCTCCCTCGCAGGTCTGGCTGTCTCCGCAGTACAGGGTGTCCCTCACATTTCAGGCTTTCTCCACAGTATAGGGTGTTCCTCTCAGGTCCGGCTGTCTCTACAGTACAGGGTGTCCCAGGTCCAGCTGTCTCCGCAATACAAGGTGTCCCTTGCAGGACCAGCAGTCTCCGCAGTACAGGGTGTCCCACCCAGGTCCAGCTGTCTCTGCAGTACAGGTTATCCCTCACAGGTCTAGCTGCCTCTGTAGTACAGGGTGTTCCTCACAGGTCTTGCCATCTCCACAGTACAGGGTGTCCCTCGCAGGTCTGGCTGTCTCCGCAGTTCAGGGTGTCCCTTGCAGGACTGGCGGTCTCTGCAGTACAGGGTGTCCCTCGCAGGTCTGGCTGTCTCTGCAGTATGGGGTGTCCCTCACAGGTCTGGCTGTCTCTGCAGTACAGGTTGTCCCTCGCAGGTCCGGCTGTCTCTGCAGTACAGGGTGTCCCTCGCAGGACTGGCTGTCTCCGCAGTACAGGGTGTCCCTCGCAGGTCCGGCTGTCTCTGCAGTATGGGGTGTCCCTCACAGGTCTGGCTGTCTCCGCAGTACAGGGTGTCCCTCGCAGGTCCGGCTGTCTCTGCAGTACAGGTTGTCCCTCGCAAGTCTGGCTGTCTCCGCAGTACAGGGTGTCCCTCGCAGGTCCGGCTGTCTCTGCAGTATGGGGTGTCCCTCGCAGGTTTGGCTGTCTCTGCAGTACAGGGTGTCCCTCGCAGGACTGGCTGTCTCTGCAGTATGGGGTGTCCCTCACAGGTCTGGCTGTCTCTGCAGTACAGGGTGTCCTTCGCAGGTCCGGCTTTCTCTGCAGTACAGGGTGTCCCTCGCAGGTCTTGCTGTCTCCACAGTACAGGTTGTCCCTCTCAGGTCCGGCTGTCTCTGCAGTACAGGGTGTCCCTCACAGGTCTGGCTGTCTCCGCAGTACAGAGTGTCCCTCGCAGGTCTGGCTGTCTCCGCAGAACAGGGTGTCCCTCGCAGGTCCGGCTGTCTCCGCAGTACAGGGTGTCCCTCGCAGGTCCGGCTGTCTCCGCAGTACAGGGTGTCCCTCGCAGGTCCGGCTGTCTCCGCCGTACAAGGTGTCCCTCGCAGGTCTGGCTGTCTCTGAAGTACAGGGTGTCCCTCGCATATCCGGCTGACTCCGCAGTACAGGGCTGTCTCTGCAGTATGGGGTCTCCCTCGCATGTCCGGCTGTCTCTGCAGTACAGGGTGTCCCTCGCAGGACTGGCTGTCTCCGCAGTACAGGGTGTCCCTCGCAGGTCTGGCTGTCTCCGCAGTACAGGGTGTCCCTCGCAGGTCTGGCTGTCTCTGCAGTACACGGTGTCCCTCGCACGTCTGGCTGTCTCTGCAGTACAGGGTGTCCCTCGCAGGTCTGGCTGTCTCTGCAGTATGGGGTGTCCCTCACAGTTCTGGCTGTCTCTGCAGTACAGGGTGTCCTTCGCAGGTCTGGCTGTCTCTGTAGTACAGGGTGTCCCTCGCAGGTCTGGCTGTCTCTGCAGTACAGGGTGTCCCACGCAGGTCCAGCTGTCTCTGCAGTACAGGGTGTCCCTCGCAGGTCTGGCTGTCTCCGCAGTACAGGGTGTCCCTCGCAGGTCGGTCTGTCTCAGCAGTACAGGGCTGTCTCTGCAGTATGGGGTGTCCCTCGCAGGTCCAGCTGTCTCCGCAGTACAGGGTGACCCTCGCAGGACTGGCTGTCTCCGCAGTACAGGGTGTCCCTCGCAGGCCTGGCTGTCTCTGCAGTACACGGTGTCCCTCGCAGGACTGGCTGTCTCCGCAGTACAGGGTGTCCCTCGCAGGACTGGCTGTCTCCGCAGTACAGGGTGTCCCTCGCAGGTCCGGCTGTCTCTGCAGTACAAGGTGTCCCTCGCAAGTCTGGCTGTCTCCGCAGTACAGGGTGTCCCTCGCAGGTCCGGCTGTCTCTGCAGTATGGGGTGTCCCTCGCAGGTTTGGCTGTCTCTGCAGTACAGGGTGTCCCTCACAGGTCTGGCTGTCTCTGCAGTATGGGGTGTCACTCACAGGTCTGGCTGTCTCTGCAGTACAGGGTGTCCTTCGCAGGTCCGGCTGTCTCTGCAGTACAGGGTGTCCCTCGCAGGTCTTGCTGTCTCCACAGTACAGGTTGTCCCTCTCAGGTCCAGCTGTCTCTGCAGTACAGGGTGTCCCTCACAGGTCTGGCTGTCTCCGCAGTACAGAGTGTCCCTCGCAGGTCTGGCTGTCTCCGCAGAACAGGGTATCCCTCGCAGGTCCGGCTGTCTCCGCAGTACAGGGTGTCCCTCGCAGGTCCGGCTGTCTCCGCAGTACAGGGTGTCCCTCGCAGGTCCGACTGTCTCCGCCGTACAAGGTGTCCCTCGCAGGTCTGGCTGTCTCTGAAGTACAGGGTGTCCCTCGCATATCCGGCTGACTCCGCAGTACAGGGCTATCTCTGCAGTATGGGGTCTCCCTCGCATGTCCGGCTGTCTCTGCAGTACAGGGTGTCCCTCGCAGGACTGGCTGTCTCCGCAGTACAGGGTGTCCCTCGCAGGTCTGGCTGTCATCGCAGTACAGGGTGTCCCTCGCAGGTCTGGCTGTCTCTGCAGTACACGGTGTCCCTCGCACGTCTGGCTGTCTCTGCAGTACAGGGTGTCCCTCGCAGGTCTGGCTGTCTCTGCAGTATGGGGTGTCCCTCACAGTTCTGGCTGTCTCTGCAGTACGGTGTGTCCTTCGCAGGTCTGGCTGTCTCTGTAGTACAGGGTGTCCCTCGCAGGTCTGGCTGTCTCTGCAGTACAGGGTGTCCCACGCAGGTCCAGCTGTCTCTGCAGTACAGGGTGTCCCTCGCAGGTCTGGCTGTCTCCGCAGTACAGGGTGTCCCTCGCAGGTCGGTCTGTCTCAGCAGTACAGGGCTGTCTCTGCAGTATGGGGTGTCCCTCGCAGGTCCGGCTGTCTCCGCAGTACAGGGTGACCCTCGCAGGACTGGCTGTCTCCGCAGTACAGGGTGTCCCTCGCAGGTCTGGCTGTCTCTGCAGTACACGGTGTCCCTCGCAGGACTGGCTGTCTCTGCAGTAATGGGTGTCCCTCGCAGGTCTGGCTGTCTCTGCAGTACAGGGTGTCCCTCGCAGGACTGGCTGTCTCCGCAGTACAGGGTGTCCCTCGCAGGTCTGGCTGTCTCCGCTCCTGAAAGTTAAAAGCCTTTCACACTCAGCCTTGAAAATGTTCAAGGACTTGGTCTCCACACCTTGCAGGTCCTCCTTACCAAGTTTGTCGCTTGCCTTTCTGAGGAAAGGTAGAAATTGAAAGTATCACCTCGTTCCCTCCACCGAACATCTCAGTGATGAGGTTTGATAACTTTGGAGAGCTAGATTAAGGTAATTATATTTCTTCACTAAATGTTTAATAGTTCACATCCCTCTCACCTTCGCCCTCCACTTGAGGGAGGGAAATTAACTGGTTATATGAATGAAGCCATTTCATTTGAGATATTGTAGAATGGCCTATTTGCAAATTGCAGTCAATTGTTGGACTCTGAGTGTCTGGGATGCCAGATGATGCATAAACTCCCCTGAAGGATTAGATGTCTGCTTCTACTGTGATATAATGCAACCTGTTTACTTCAATCTACCCTGAATACTGATCAATGATAATAAGGGAAGATTTCCCCCTTAAATACAAATAATTCCATTTCCAGACTCTCCGATATACTGAATGGAAAAATGGATGGTAATACTGGTTTGCAGTGGTTTGCAGCACAAGTAAGACAGTTAGAAATAATTTATTCTATAGAGCAAGTAAGGCCTGGCCACCAGACTGATAAATAAATAACATTTATTTACAATAACATATATACAACAGCAGCAGCAACTTCGCTTGTTCCTCACTCCTTCCTGGCTGGTTCCAAACTGGCCAGCTTTATTTATACAGGGAGTCTGCAAATAATTTATCCGCCCCCTTTTTGGGGAAGCTCATTCTCCCACAGGATTGTGGGATTGTCATTAGTCCCCAGCCAATGGTAAGCAGGCAGGTTATAACATCCACCACCCCCCCCCCCCCCCCCCGCAAAGTCCAAGGAATCCACCGAAGACCCTGGCGAAGGAGGGCGTCAGTCTCGTTTTGCCGCAGGCCAGACACCATTTGCACGAGGCGCTGGATCGGGCGGCGTGTAACGAGACGGAGACTGGCGCTTCTGTGATGAACGGCGTAACGGTTGTACATCCACGGCCCGTGGGCCCGAGGATTCCCCCTCTGATGCGTCCTGTGTCTCCATCTCGGAGTCAGAGTCTGCTGCCTCCGTCATCTCGGCGTCTCTATCTCCGCGCGGTTCTGTAATGACCTGCACAGGCTTTGAGTGAGGCAGCAGAGGAAGATTGTGAGGACTACTTTCCATTGTCTCTGGTCTCTGTGGCTGTAGAAATTAGCTCCGGGGGTGGGGAATCTTTGGAAGGGATAGTCTTCTGGACAGAACGTGGTCTACATGTTTGCGCTGAAGATGACCCTGGGCTTGCACCTGGTAAGATATAGGGCCCATTTGGCGAAAGATTACGCCAGGGACCCACAGGGCACCACCAGCAAAATTCCGAACGAACACTGGGTCACCAGGCGCAAACTGCCGAATCGGCCGATGCAGAGAAAAACCATGTCCCTGCCGTTCTTGTGTGCGGCGTACTTTTGCGCCAATGTCCGGGAAAACCATGCTAAGGCGGGTGCGTAGTCTCCAGCCCATTAGGAGTTCTGCGGGAGCTACCCCAGTGGCCGCATAGGGGGTGGTCCTATACGAAAACAAAAAGCGAGCCAGTCTCGTGTCCATTGATCCGGAAGACTGCTTCTTTAGGCCTCATTTGAATGTCTGCACTGCGCGCTCTGCCAACCCATTTGAAGCCGGGTGGTAAGGGGCAGCGCGGATATGGCGGATGCCGTTCATCTTCGTGAACCTCGCAAACTCCTCACTAGTGAATGGAGTGCTGTTATCCGTGACCAGCACCTCTGGGAGGCCATGCGTACTGAAAGACAAACGCATCTTCTCAATTGTTGCGCAGGACTTTGTGCCAAGCATCTTATGCACCTCGAGCCATTTAGACTGGGCATCGATTAATAGAAGGAACATAGATTGGATTGGATTGGATTTGTTTATTGTCACGTGTACCGAGGTACAGTGAAAAGTATTTTTCTGCGAGCAGCTCAACAGATCATTAAGTACATGAGAAGAAAAGGTAATAAAAGAAAATACATAATAGGGCAACACAACATATACAATGTAACAACATAAGCACTGGCATCGGATGAAGCATACAGGGGTGTAGTGTTAATGAGGTCAGTCCATAAGAGGGTAATTTAGGAGTCTGGTGACAGTGGGGAAGAAGCTGTTTTTGAGTCTGTTCGTGCGTGTTCTCAGACTTCTGTATCTCCTGACCGATGGAAGAAGTTGGAAGAGTGAGTAAGCCGGGTGGGAGGGATCTTTGATTATGCTGCCCGCTTTCCCCAGGCAGCGGGAGGTGTAGATGGAGTCAATGGATGGGAGGCAGGTTCGTGTGATGGACTGGGCGGTGTTCACGACTCTCTGAAGTTTCTTGTGGTCCTGGGCCGAGCAGTTGCCATACCAGGCTGTGATGCAGCCGGATAGGATGCTTTCTATGATGCATCTGTAAAAGTTGGTAAGGGTCAATGTGGACATGCTGAATTTCCTTAGTTTCCTGAGGAAGTATAGGCGCTGTTGTGCTTTCTTGGTGGTAGCGTCGACGTGGGTGGACCAGGACTGATTTTTGGGCCGGCAAAATCCGCATTCAAGCGCGCCCAAGGCCGCCCTGGCCATCCCCAGTGATGTAGGGGTGTGGCCGGTGGAAGCTTCTGATGCTCCTGGCAAATGGAGCAGTTTTGGGCCACCTTCTCAATGTCGGTGTTGAGGCCTGACCACCAGACGTAACTCCGGGCCAACATTTTCATTTTGGTCACACCTGGATGCCCATTGTACAAGTCTCTTATTATCAGCTCCTGGCCTTTTTCCGGGACAGTCACACGCGTCCCCCACAAGAGGATGCCGTCTCCACACTGAATTCTGACTGCTTGGAGGAAAATGCCCGCAACTCGCCTGGGAGCTGTCTATGCTGCCCACCATACAGGACTATGTGCCGAACCTTTGACAGGACTGGCTCTGTCTGGGTCCACTCACGGATCTGTGATGCTGTGTCAGGCAAGGTGTCCATAAAATATAGGGTTGCAACCACCTCACCGGTCGTGGGGGTCGACATGGGGCCAGTCGATAAAGGCAATCAGCTCAGTGCATCGGCATTCGCTATCTGCGTTCCTGGTTTGTGCTCCAGAGAATACTCGTATGCAGCAAGCAACAAAGCCCAGCGCTGGATCTGTGCGGAAGCAATGGCCGGTATTGGCTTATCCTTTCTGAAAAGCCCCAGCAGAGGCTTATGATCAGTCACGATAGTGAAGTGGCGGCCATACACATACTGGTGGAAACGTTTCACCGCAAAGACCACTGCCAGGCCCTCCTTCGCGATCTGCATGTACTTTATTCCCGCTGCAGTCAATGTGCGGGAGGCGAAAGCTATCAGCCGCTCGGCCCCATTCTCCATCTTGTGGGACAGGATGGCCCCAATACCATGTGACGAGCAAAGGCTTTCCAGGATCATAGTGGGTTAGTAACCTAGACGATGACAATTGTTGTTTTACCTGCCGGAAAGCGGTTTCTTGCGGCTGACCCCAAACCCAGGTGTGATTTTTCTTTAGCAGAAGGTGCAACGGAGCCAACATAGTAGCCAGATAGGGGAGGAACTTCCCATAGTAGTTTACGAGGGCGAGAAAAGAACGAAGATGCGAAGTGTCAGTCGGGGCGGGGGCCTGTTGAATCGCACGCACCTTCTCTGCGACGGGGTGCAAACCTTCGCGGTCCACCCGATAACCCAGGTAGACTACTTCCTTCGCCTGAAAGATGCACTTTATGCGACGTAACGGACTCCAGCCTCCGAAAAGCGTCTGAGGACAGCCTCCAGATTTTCCAAATGTTCTTGCTCCGACGTCCCTGTGATCAAAACATCATCTAAGTAGACAGCGACACGCGGTATACCTCTCAAAGTGCCCTCCATAACGCGTTGAAAAATAGCGCAGGCAGAGGATACTCCAAAGGGCAAACGTACAGGCCCCGGTGTGTATTAATCGTTACATATGGTCAGGAGGCAGGGTCCAGCTCTAACTGTAGGTAGGTGTGACTCATATCTAATTTTGTAAACGAGAGTCCACCTGCAAGCTTCGCGTCGCGATCCTCTATGCGAGGCATTGGATATCGGTCGAGTCAGGAAGCCGTATTCACTAAGTTTATAGTCGCCGCACAAGCGAACTGTGGCATCTGGCTTCATTACAGGTACAATTGGTGTTGCCCAGTCAGCGAAACGGACGGGCTTGATAATACCCAAAGTCTCCAAATGAGTGAGCTCCCCTTCTACCTTCTCGAGCAAGGCGTAAGGCACCGCGCGCGCCCGGAAATAGCGCGGCGTGGCTCCTGGTTCGACTTGGATATGGGCTACGGCCCCTTTTATTTTCCCCAAACCGGGCTGGAATACATCTGGGTATCGTCCTAGCACCTCAGTCAACCCTCCATAAACTGTTTGGAGGATGTGCTGCCACTGCAGCCGCAAATGGCGCAACCAGTCCCGACCCAACAGGCTGGGCCCATGGCCGCGCACCAGGATAAGTGGGAAACGCCCCTCCTGGCGTCCATAAACAACAGGGGTCATCGTAGTTCCTGCAATGTCCAGTGGTTCCCCCGTGTAGGTGGCCAACCTGGCCTGTGTGTCGGTTAATGTAAGGGTCTGTATACCCTGCTTGATGCGGTCGAATGTCCTCAGGGCGATTACGGAGACCGCTGCACCAGTGTCCAACTCCATCTCAAGCGGGTGACCATTGACCCGTACTGTCACCTTAATGGGGGGCCACACGGGGAGCTGCCACACAATGCAGCTGCAGGCAGTTGTCCTCCGTCTCCACGTCCTCAGGAGTAGTCGTTACAGGTTCATCCACATGGAAGGTACGGCCCCTGGGCTGGTCCCAGTTTTGGTCGGAACGACGGCGCCTCTGGCGCCCCCAGGACTGGCGTCTGCGACGAGGTCGGCGCCTATGAGTCTGACATGGACATGGCTCCTCATCCATTGGTTCTGGAGAAGGCTCCCTTCGGGGAGGAATGTCCAATGGCCACTGGCGTTGATCCGGACGTCGCCTCGCCCAAGGTACCGCAGGAGCGCAGGGAGACGTTTTCGAACGGAAGGGGTTGCGCCCCAAGGCATGCACCTCCATTCCCTGTAGCTCCTGCACTCCTCGTTCTGCGCTCTCTCAGGACAATACTATTTGAATGGCCTGTTGTAAAATCAATGTTGGCTCAGCTAACAGCTTTCCCTGGGTGGCCGCATTGTTAATACCGCAAACCAAACGGTCGCGTAACATTACTGACAAGGTCTCACCATAGTCACAGTACTCTGCAATCCTGCGCAGCCTGGATAGAAAGTCGGCAAGGGATTCTCCTGGGGTCCTCTCAGCGGTATTAAACTGGTAACGTTGGGCTATCGTGGACAGGGTTGGGTTAAAATGTTGCCCCTCTAAGTTCACAAGTTCATCAAACGTTTTGGTGTCTGGCGCAGCTGAGTACGTAAGGCTCCTAATCACCCCAAACATATGCGGGCCGCAGGCGGTGAGCAATATGACCACCTGGCACTCGTTTTTGGTGATGTTGTTTGCCCGGAAATAGTAACGCATCCGTTGTGCATACTGGTTCCAGCTTTCCAGCGCAGCATCAAAAACATCCAAACGTCCATACAGAGGCATGGATAGAAAACAACTTCCAACCTGTATCCAACAAAAATCCAGGGAGGTGGCTTCACCAGTGTAGACAGCTATTCACTTTAGCCCTCGTCGCCAGTTTTGTGAGGGCCACGAAGAATCCAGCACGAGTTTTAAGGATACATTTATTTACAATAACATATATATAAAACAGCAACTCCTTCCTTGCTGGTTCCAAACTGGCCAGCTTTATTTATACAGGGAGTCTGCTAATGATTTCTCCGCCCCCCTCATTGGGGAAGCTCAAAGTCCCACAGGATTGTGAGATTGTCATTAGTCCCCAGCCAATGGTAAGCAGGCAGGTTATAACAGTTGCCTTGGTGAAGCCTTTGAAAAATATCAAGTCAAAATGTTCTCGGTATGACTATTCTCTCGTTGAAGACCAGTAAGTCATCAATGACCATGAGGCGCATGCACTGTTCTAAGTACTTCTGTACAATCAGATCAGTGGGGATATAGTCTGGCCATTCTTCCAGACAATATTCTCGGACTTGTTGACGGTCTTCATCTCATTGTTGAGCTTGCTTTATTTCCTGCAGCTTTTTGCAGCAGCTAGTAAGTAACCTTCTCGATGAAGTATACATCCTCTTGTTTTGCTCCTTCTGATGCTACTCATGAATATGTGTTTGCCATTGTTTGAAATTTCCCTTGCACATACACTGTGATGGAGTCATGTCTCATCAATCTTAGTCTGAACCACTGGATTCGGGTGGAATCTTCACAATTTCTTTCATGTTCAGAAGTGTGACAAGTGGCTTGGGGTCTGTTTTGATTTTGAAACATAATCATAGTCTGAAAATTTATGGCACACCCACATTACTGCCAGTGCTTCTCTTTCTGACTTGGCGTATGATTGTTCTGTTTCTGCTAGTGACAGGCATATTAGGCTGATCTATGCTTGCCGTCTCTCTGTACTTGAAATAAAACTGCCCCCAAACCTGTAATGGATGCTACTAGAATTGGTAATTCAGGGTCATAACATGCCAAGCTTTCAGAAGAGATCAAATGTTGCTTAATCCTTTTGAAAGCATTTTGCTGGTTCACATTTCAGCGTCACTGTTGACCGTGTCTCGACAGCTGTCTTAAAGCCTTGTTGATCTCTGCTAAATTTAATAGGAACCCGCCTATTTGGGTGATCATCCCGAGATATCTTTGAGACTCAGTTATCTGATTACTTTCAATTTTTTAGGATCAACTGTGACTCCAGGGGCGTATACTCTGTGACATTGGTCATAGGCTTGAACTGCTGGGTCTATAGTTACCCCTCTACAAAGTTACTTGATTGTTGTAGGATGTATTTACAAGGAGGTATCTGCTCAGCAATTTTCCACCCGTTAAGTTGATAGACTGAAAACATCACCTAACCAGGACAAAACCAGAAAACTTCAGCCCTAATGGTTGTTTATTAATTATTGTTGCTCATCTATAAGCAAAGCCATAGACCATATGATGTGGAGCAGAAGTAGGCCATTTGGCCTATCAAGTCTGCTCTGCCATTCAATGACATCATGACTGATCTGATAATCCTCAACTCCACTTCCCCACCTTATCCCCCAAATCCTTGATTCCCTTACTGATTAAAAATCTGTCTGTCTCAGCTTTAAACATATTTAATGACCCAACCTCTACAGCCCTCTGCGGTAAAGAATTCCACAGATTCACTACACTCTGTGAGACGAAATTCCTCCTTATCTCTGTCTTAAATGGGTGACCCCTTACCCTGAGATTATACCCTCTGCTCCTAGACTCTCCCACAAGGGAAAACAATCTCTCAGCATCGACCCTGCCAAGTCCCCTAAGAATCCTATATTTGTCAATGCCTCATTCTTCTAAACTCCAATGAGTGCAGGCCCAATTTATTCAAAGTTGTGGTATTATCATAAATATAAGAACTGCAAGGGTTAATTAAATGTCTAGAATGGCCACCAGAGGGGGAGCTAGAGTTGCAAGTACATTGATGTTAAGCCTTGTGGGGGAGAGAAGTAAAAGAGTTAGCTAGAGTACAGACTGAAGGAAAGATAGTGTGAGTAAGAGCCGATCATAGTTTATAACAGTACAGATATTAGCTGTGGATGAATGTAGTTTAAATGTAAATGATCAACTGTGTATTCTTTAGGAGTACAAGTCAAATCCAATTTAGTATTGTTAATACATTTATAGCTTTGTTTAAGTTAAAGCTATTTTGTGGTCTTTTGTGAACTACACCAACCATCCTGAATTTAACAACACAAAGAACGCCACAAACGACAATCCCTCCATATCCGAAATCTAGTGAACCTTCTCTGGACTGCCTCCAATGCCAGTATATCTTTCCTTAGAAAAGGGGACTAAAACTGTTCCCGGCATTCCAGGTGTGGTAGAATTGTTGTTATGAGACTATCTTCCTGTTAACTGTCTGTGTAAAGCTGTAACTTGTTACCTCAAAAGCTAAAAAAAAAAGCTTCATGCGATTTTAAGTAAAATTCAGAAATGTCTTCCATCATCAAACGCTGGGTCCCATGTGGAAATGCTAATACTCTTTTGCTGGATCACTGTGCAGATCACTTCCTCGTTGATTATGTCACTCTACAGTACTTAAATATAATATTTTAAATGCAGTAAAATTAGAAATAAATGTGTGACTTGTGTGTTTTTGATGCCGCAAGAGAATTTGAAGAAAAACACTTAAAAGGACTGAAATAACTTGTGAGGCTGACAAAATCAGGAATATTTACACGTCCATGTGTTCCTGAATCAGAATACTAAAAATTAAAAACATAAAAAAGGATATCAGGGGCCAAAAGAGGTCATAAAACCCACAATGGTATCTCTTTTTACCCAAGCTCACTCCACGTGAGCTTTTATTTTAGCACCCCTCAATATTATGTCTGTCCAGATCCACCTTGACTTACTTCATAAACCCTTTCATATTTTCTTCTGTGGTTCCCCTCAGTAATTTACTCTGCAAGCCTCTTGTCAAAACATTCCACCTGACTCTCCTCTCAGCCCTAAATTCTTCATCTTTAGCTTAGGCCCCCTGACGTTTGAACCCCTTTCCAAAATGAACAATTTAATTCCCTTTATTGTCTTGAAAACTTGGAAGTAACCTGGAAGTCTGCTTTTTTCACTCTGTAGCCTTCCTCATAACACATTTGACCTTTTAAGTGTTACAGTTGAGTGTTGTAGAGAAAGAAGACTATAAAACTGTTCTGACATGCAGTTTCACAATTTCTACCAATAATTTTGCAAAATTGTTTCCCTGGACAGAAAATCATGGGTGGGAGTGATATTGTTGAGTGTCCAAATCTTTGACATGTTCTCCCAGTGGGCGAGGGTTTGTGTCAGGATTGTGATTTTGTAAAATTGCCACTATGTGTTGACCAAGTAAATTATATAAACATCTGGTTTGAGAAAAAGGATCTCTTGTCTGTTTTGATTCGAGTAACATTCTGATGCCAAGAAAGCTCATTTTGAAAATGTGTGTAAGAATTTTCCCAGATTGTGCTCAAAATAAAACTGTTTATTTACAAGAAGAGTACATTGCACTGCACAGTGACACCAATGTATTTTAAGAAAGTCCTCGAGGAATTCAGTAGTTCAAATTTTAGAAAAAGAATAAGAACAACTTAGTGATCATTTAAACACTTGATTGGATTACACAATTAAGAAATCTATGAAAAGCCCCATATCCTAACAATGTTACCCAATGCACCGAATGCACCGTCAACTTAACAATAACTACCTGATGTGCGTATTGTAATTATACATGGTGGGAATCCTGGCTGATTTGCTAATGACTCCAGCTGGAAAAGCATTTATGGGCTGTAGTAACTTGGCTCCACCAGTTAGGTACAAATAACAAATGTTATTTACACAACAAGCTATGTACAGAGTAGCCGCGATGCTGCCAGTCTGCCTCCTGGATCGAACTGAGCAAAAGCCCGTGTTCTGCTCAGCGATTCCCACGCGATATCTATTGGGTGAGTGGGTCACATGACCTTTCAGACGATCACCCCCTCCTTAAAGGGGCAAGCTACTTCATCCCTCCACCTCGAATACACAGAATGATAGCTAACTTATACAAGTTCCCATAATGTACAACAATGAATCTTTTTAATCTGTCTATCAAAAACCCAGTCTTTTTCATGGCTTCCGTTTCCTTGTAAACCAGTGCAACTGCCCCGACTGGGATATTTCTGTCGGGGTACTTCCTGTACACACTGTCACAGTCGATCTCTCTTCTGGAACTGAGGCTTCTACCTTCTCTCATTCAGTCGGAATAATACTGTAGTCTGTCACAGACTGATTAGAAATTTCATTTCCTGGGCAACCAACAGCACCTCCACCAGGTAATTATGATTGACCCCCGGGGGAGGAGGGGTGGGGGGGATGCACTTGAGGGAGAAGGACTGACTGCAGGTCAGGAAGGGCTGGGTGGGACAGACCTACCATTCCTGCTATGGGATGAGGGCCGGGGGTAGCCATCCTGTTAAATAGGAAGATGATGTTTGCTGTGATGAGGACAGTTACGGACCCAGGGGGACGGTACATCATGGTCAGCAGTGTCCTGGACGAGGTACCGGCAATCCTGGTAAACGTGTACGCGCCCAACCGTGACAACACTGAATTTATAAAGAAGACCATAGGGTGGTTCTCCGGTCGCCGACGCCAAAATCGCGTTCGGCGACGGGCCGGAGAATCCACATTCCTGACGAATCAGGGACAGCGCCGCTTTCGCAATGCTTCGCACCCTCCAAAGTGGCTTACTCGCAGAGTATGGCGCGCCACGCATCCACCCGCCTCCCCGAAGCTCCACCCCCAACCAGACAAGTTCTCGATAGCATGGGTCACGTGTGGTCTCACCCGTCGGGGCGGACTCAGTCCAGCACCGCCACAGTCGGGGAGGGCTGATCCGCAGGCAGGGGGGACATTATTCGGGGCTGGGGGCACTGTGGTGGGGCGGTCCGGGGCACGCGAGCAGGCCGAAGGGGGGACTATTTCACGGGCTGGGTCTGCGAGCAGCATCCGCCATGAAGCACGGCATGCCCGCTGCAGGCCACCGCCATGTGCATACGCGGCCATGGACTCGGCAATTCTCCAGGCCATATTGGCAGCTAGAGCCCTATGCTGTCCCCCATCAAAACAGGGATTGGTGGCCGTTTTGTGCCAATTTTCGTGGCGTAACACCAACGTTCCCATGCCAGCATGGGGACATAGTCTCCAAATCGGAGAAGACAGCCCCATGGTGGAAATCCCCAATGTCAACAAGCACCGACTAATCGTGGGGGGGGGGGGGGGGAATTTAACTGTGTACAGGACCCATGGACTGACAGATCGAACCCCAAAACGGGAAAGACCTCCAACGTAGCAAAAGAACTCCTATGACTCATCTTTCATTCCCTCACTCCACAGTATAAATATTTCCCACTTTCTATGTCTTTTAGCTTTGATAATGGGTCACCTGGACTCGAAACGTTAGCTCTTTTCTCTCCTCACAGATGCTGCCAGACCTGCTGAGCTTTTCCAGCATTTTCTCTTTTGGCAAAAGAACTCGGCTTATTCATGGAGCAATTGGGGTCAGTGGACCCCTGGCGGTTCAACCACCCAGGGAAAAAGAAGTGCATTCAGGGTTAGTAAGGGCGGAATATTCCGCGATTGTAATCTCCGACTATACTCCACATTGCGTGGATGTGAGTTTGGAGACGGACTATGCCCATCGCTCCCCCATGAAGGTTGGACATGGCTCTCCTGGCCGATGAGGCTTATTGCAAGAATGGGGAGGGGCAGCGCTGAAGACGCTGTCATTCAAACAAGTCCGATACAAATTCCGCTCCCTGGGGATCCAAATTGCCCATGACTGGACATGGATCCACAAATGAAGGAGGGGGGATTAGAGGAGAGGGGGATTGGAGGAGAGGGGGGTTGGAGGAGAGGGGGGGGGGAAGAACCCGAGGATCCCCAAAAATGGTCGGTAGAGAATGGGAACCATGGGGGGGCCAAGCCCTCCCACACCTGCAATATTATCACTGGGCAGCAACTCCAAAAAGGGTAAAGGGGTAGATTAAGGAGCCAGAAGCCAAGGGGGTTCTTATGGAGGAAGGTTCCTGCACGGGGACCTCCCTCCGGCCCTGGCCATGGTTGTGCTCCCATCCCCACCAAACAAACACTCAACGGGCCCAGTGGTGGAACCAACTGCGACAGCTCTTCAGATTAACCAAAATGACCATTAAAGCCCCCAACTGCAACAACCGCAGGTTCGTGCCAGCCAGAATGGACACCACCTTCAAAAGGTGGAGACAGGTTAGGGGAAGTTGATAGTTCGGGATTTTTACGCAGACAACAGACTGACAATACTTGAGGAACTAACACTTGAGGATAGATGTGAACGGTGTCAAGGAGGCCCAGCCAACCACGCCCACATGTTCTGGTCTTGCCCCAGAATTGTCAGGTTCTAGACACCCTTCTTCGAGGCAATGTCCAAGGTCATGGGGATGAGGATGGAGCCTTGCCCGAGAGTGGCAGTCTTCGGGGGTCTCTGAACAGCCAGATCTATTCATTGGTCCCTTGCCTTTGCCTCCCTAATTGCCCACCGGAAGATCCTGCTCAGCTGGCAATCATCATCACCACCCAAAGCTACACACTGGCTGTCCAATCTATCGAAATTTCTCCAGATGGAGAAAATTAAATTCGCCATCCGGGGGTCGGAAGAAGGCTTCCACAAAACATGGGAGCCATTCACTCAGTTGTTCCAAGACCTGTTTGTAGCCAACAATTAATAAGCCAGAGGAAGGGAGAGGGAAGCCACGGTACAACAATGAATGTAAACAAAGGGAGGGGATGGTGGGGGGGTGGGGGGGGGGAAATAAAGAGGCATGGAGCCCAACCATGCCCAGCAAACATCATAATACATGCATCATGCCAGCCAAACAGAAGCAGGACATTAAAACCTGATGACGGAAGAGTTCACGCCAGAAGATCAGAAGGGGAGGGGGTTCAGGAAGAAAAGGGGGATAGGGAGGCAGGGGACCCAGCTAGAAATGAATGCCGACTGGAGACAGTAAGCCAGAAGCTGTGGCCATTGTAAATGACAAAAGCCAACTGAGGAAATAATTAAAGGCGACCGATGTGTGTATATTTCTCGTTTTCTTTTTGTTCTTAATGTGTGGTCACGCTTGCCCTTTTGTACAATATGAAAAATCCTTAATAAAAACATTTTTTTTAAAAATCCTCTCATTCTGCCCACCTACTAATATCCTGTGTCTCATCTTTGATAAGACAACAACATGATTATCAGGGAGTAAAGTTCAGGATAACAACTGAACAACGAGGCAGTCATCAGGACAAAGACCACTCCTGACATGACAAAAGCACATATCAAGGATAAGGCAGCCTCTGAAACAAAGAGAAATCTTCAGGATTTTCCAGGGATTTCAATAAACAGAGCACAAACCTCATTAGTTCCAACATGCCAACTTGACCGAGCCCAGGCAGTCAACTATATAGGCTGGAGCGGGGCGGGGGTTGTGGGGGGGTGACCTGGCCAGCTCAGGCGACTCCAATCCCTCTTGACCAACACCAGGAACTGGACCAACAAGGGCTGGAAGGTCAACCCAACCCCAGTCTTCGGATTAAGTGAGCTCCATTGAATCCAAGGTACCCAGCTTCCAGGTCAAGACTACCAAGACATGGCAGCCAGTTCTCAAATTCAGGTGGGAACATCTGTACCACCTCGCCGGAGACACTAGACATGAGCGAGCTTCTCAATGGCTCTCGTTAGTTCTCACCCGAATACCTCTGGATGGACGATACGCCATGCAACAGGAACCCGGCTGTGTAGAGGCAGGCTTCCACCAGAGGCAGTGCTTTCTCTGCAACAAGAACATTCTCGGGTGCCGCCACCACCTCCATCAAGGTGCCTCCCAACTCTTGAAATTAGGCTTCACCATCCTCCCATTCAGAGCGTATTAAAATCCTGGACCAGACACCAACTGGACAAAAGCGCCACACACTTTTCCTAAATTTGTAAAACTGTGAGGAAAGGATACTTCACTCCAGGAGCGATTCCACTGACAGATAGAGATGTGTTATATTAAAATAAACTTTATTATGAATGCAGGATTAAACTGCATTAACAACACAGAAATTAGCTTACAATTAACAGTTAAACAATTCTTAAAATAAAAGGAAATACTTTAACTTCTAACTAATACCTTCTCGATCTCCGATTAAGCAAAGTCCATCACAGGTCAAAAGCTACATATAAATAAAGTTAGCAAATGAAGGGATACTTGCTCTTCCCTGGGTAGAAATTTCTTGGAAAGACTGCTTGGAGAGAGAGAGAGAAAGTCTTTCAGACACCAGCTGCAAGTCATGCTGCCTTTGGGAAACTGCTGCTTAAACTGGCAACCTTTGGCAAAAGCTCCTGCTCAATTTAAAGCTCCTTGAAAAACTAAAAGCTAAACTTCCTGCTACAGACGCGGCACGTCCCATTAATTACCTCACCTTTATCACACTCAAATCTCGTGAACTGCTTACCTAGTTTATAAACACAATGGGCTGGATTCTCCTTTTGGGAGACTATGGGTGGGATTCTCCGTCGGGCGATGCTGGAATCGAGAAATATGATTGGGCGGAGAATGGCGCATGAGGCAAAAAATCGTGGTCGGCACCAAACACCCGACAGAATGCCATGCTCCAGTGCCTCGACAGCGGTGTCAGTGCGATCTACTCGGCACATACAGTAAACGCCATTGGCATTTCTTTAGCAGGCATGACCCAATATTCTCTGGGGCCTCCTTGATGCTCTGCCTTCACCAGGAGGAATTACCAATGGCGAGTTTCATTTGTGGTTTCAAAAATCTAGAAACAGGTGCCATGGCTGCTGAGGGAGAGAGCGGGGTATGAAAAGTGTCCAGCATCACCACAGCATAGTGTGCGGAGAGTTATGCCGCTGGGCGGGGGTTTCTGTCACGGCAAGGGGGAGTAGCAGGGGGCAGCCAGGAGGTGGACAGGCACAGAACACCATCGCCACAGCCTGCAAGGCAGCCATGCGGCTGCGCAACACCGCTGACTGTCCACTGTTAATTTAGTGCCACATGTCGTATGGGTGTCCCCGTAGGCCTCCTGGGGCTTTGCCTGTCAAATTGAATTAGGATCTTTGCAAAATCATGCAGGGCTTTTTGTGGTCGTGCCCTTTAATTAAATTCATGATCTCTATGAGCGAGCTTGCATCGGGCATGTATGGGGAGGTATGGCTATGGATCAAATGATAGGCTTGGGTCCCATATGTGCTTAACAATATCTCCTTCTTCTTCTCCTCCTCCTCAACTCTGTTTGCTCTGAAGAAAAATTCCAATCGCTCAACATACCAGAACCAATCTTCACCTTAGGTGCTCAAGGGATCCATTCAGCTGAAGACAGGCATGTCCACAGCTACATTCTACTTAGCAAGCTTGATTTCACCTGGACCAGATTCTGAACTGATGATCTCGCAAGCACATTGTTATAACCTGCCTGAATCCTATTGGCTGGGGACTATTGGTTATCTTCTGGTGTATGAGCTCCCCCAATGAGGGGGAGGGGCAATCATTAGCAGTTGCAGCTGTATAAATAGAGCTGGCCAGTGTGGTAGCGGCTAGAGAAGGAAGCAGTGGTGAACTACTGAGGCTGTGCACATATTGTTGTAAATCAAGTTACTTTCTTGTTGACGCTACAAACTCGTGCTAGATTCTTCGTGGTCCTCACAAAACACACTTGTTGGTTTCTTTTACCTCGTCATCAAATGTAGTAACTTGGCTCCACCAGTTAGGTATAAACAGTGAACGTTTATTTACACAACATGCTTTGTACAGAGTGGTGTACCCATGATGCTGCCAATCTGCCTCAAAGCAAATTACTGCGGATGCTGGAATCTGAAATCAAAAGAGAAAATGCTGGAAAATCTCGGCAGATCTGGCATCATCTGTGGGGAGAGAAAAGAGCTAACGTTTCGAGTCCAGATGACCCTTTGTCAAAGCTGCCTATCAGCCTCCTGGATCGAACTGAACAAAAGCCCACGCTCTGCCCAGTGAATCCAGCGCACCAACTACCGATTGGATGAGCGGGTCCCATGACCATTCAGAAAATCTCCCTTTAAAGGGGTCAACAAGGCATTGGCTGGCAACTGTGATGCACCATCAATTCCCACAAAGACGAGAGTAGTGGAATAATCGAGGTTTTATTGAGCAAAGGTGTTGTGCCTCCTGTAGCTGCCACCAGAATGGCTGCAGCACTGGCGAGCACACACATTTATACGCCACCTACTGGGCGGAGCCAGCAGGCAGGGATTTACCCATGTACCTCTATTATACATGTCTTACCGTAATACATATAATACTGCTAGTGGTGACTACCATAAACTGGAACAAGCTTGGCTGTAATAAGCCTCATGGTTAAAAACGTGACAGAAATTCTCTGCTGAGCCATGTGGTGAGGTAGTTCAAGATGGCTGGTACTATGGAACCATATTCTAGCATGCCTTCAGAGAAAACTGGAGAGAATGGAAAAGGCTATTGATAAAGGCTAGAATGGATGTTGGAGCGATGTTTCTTTTTCTGTTGAGTCCTGATTTTGCTTCTGCACTCATCTTACAACTGTACACCTGCTAGGCCTCAGTCACAGTGTGTTAATTGGACCATATTGTTTATGTCAAGGTAGCACCAGATTACTTAGGTGCCTATTAGAACTTGAGCCCAGAGACTCATGGGACAGCATGACAGCTGCAGTCCTCCTTTCTGCTCTTTTCCAATGTTCTGGCTAACATCAATGAGGATGTGTTTCTGTAAACAAACCACCAATCGATCACCCTGCAGTCACATGGCTACTGCGTTTCTCATCCACACGGACTCATTTGTGAACAAGTCCTGTCAGCTGAATGCCATAACACAGGAAAAATGATTATTGGTCTAACAGATTCTGCTGTGGAGATAGCAGTGCTTTAACTGCCAAGACTAATGTAGTTATGATATGTTAATCTCAGGCTTTCTTGTTCTGCTTAATTCGAGCTGGAGTTTCCACAGAAATGGTTCAAGTGCTGGCCTCAGTCCGCTTTGTACATTTGTTCAAAGAATTACATGAGATTTTGCTTTATTCAAATGCCTTAGTGATAGTTGATGGGAGTTGAAAATAAGCCATCAGACACGGAGCAAAACATTATTGTCCAAACGCACAATATTTTCTGTGTTTTCTGAAAATGAATATATATATTGTTTTTAAACTTGGAGAGTAAAGCAAGAATATTCAACTGCACTGCAGACAGACTGGAAGAGAGAAGTCAATAAAAAAAATGAAAAATCTGTTCTGTACTCATTGAATTATGCTAATAGAATCCTGCAGCTGATGTGAATTTCATACATTTACTTGAACTACTATTTGAAACAGAAAATCCAGGAGCTAAGTGTTCCCCTTCCACTTACTCCCTGGTGAGAGCAAAATACCACAAGTTGTATTATGGGTCAAATGGCATTTGCATTATTGCCACATGGCAAATTCAGTGAGGTTATTTTGGCACTCTTTAAATGAGCCTGCTGTTCATGAGAAAGGTCATCTGAAAATACATTCCACGTTACTGTGAATTATGCTGAAATTTATGTTACCATTACCTCAGTGACAAAAATGACACAGGGATAAAGCTGTATTACATCTATAAACACATAAAGATTTGTCAAACATCTTTCCGTTCACTTGCATATGAAGCTGTCTGTTTATTCCGACTGGCTTTGCCTACATGTATTCAACTCCTGTCGAGAACACTGGTGCTTAATAAATGATGTCTAGGTGTAGTATAACAGAATCCTATATTGCATTTAAATTGGCTGTTTGCCAACCTGTTCCTCATTACATTGTCATGCATTTCTTTAAAAGGAAATTTTCCAGAAGAAAGTATTTTACTGCCCAGAAGTAATCCCATGAAGAGATCTCCTTTGCATTTGACATCTCGATGTGAAATTCATCATCTAAGTCCAGAGCTCACAGAACTCTGCCTATAACAAAAGCAAAGCACCTTAATTATTCCCACACGTCAGACTAACCTTCTTGCACCTTCCCCAAACTAAAAATTAAGTAAACCAGAGTGAGCTTTTTCTCAGAGTAAAGAATGTTCCAAAAAGTAGCCCGAGTAGGCCACGCAAACCCTCAAGCCTGCTCCGCTATTAATAAGATCATGGCTGATCTAATAGTCTGCAAATCTGCAAATCGCTATCCCCAATAACCTATTACCCCTTGCTTACCAAGAATCTATCCACCTTAAAGATTCTGCCTCCACCACCTTTTCAGGAAGAGCGTTCCAAAGACTTCTGAGAGAAAAATGTTTTCTTCATCTCTGCCTTAAATGGGCGACCCTTTATTTTTAAACAGTGACCACTAGTTCTAGATTCTCCTCCAAGAGAAAACATCCTGTCCACATTAATCCTGTCAAGACCCCTCAGGATGTATGTTTTAATCAAGTTGCCTCTTGCTCTTCTAAACTCCAGTGGATACAAACCCAGTCTGCCTAACCTTTCCTTATAAGGCAGCCCACCCTTTCCAGGTATAAGTCTGGAAAAACTTCTCTGAACCGCCTCCAACACATTTACATCCTTCCTTAAATAAAGTGACCAATATTATATACAGTACTCCAAATGTAGTCTCACCAGTACCCTATACAACTGAAGCATAACCTCCCTCTTTTTGTATTCAATTCCTCTTGCAATAAATTATAGCATTCTAATAGTTTTCCTAATCACTTGCTGTACCTGCATACTAGCCTTTGTGATTCATACACGAAGACACCCAGATCCCTCTGCATCTCAGAGTTCTGCAATCCCTCACCGTTTAGATAATATGTTTATTTTTTATTTTTCAAATCAAAATGCTCAACTTCACATTTTCCCACATTATGTTCCATTTGCCATATCTTTGCCTGCTCACTTAACCTATTTATATTTTTTTGTAGCTTCTGAATGTCAACTTCACAACTTACCTTCCTACCTGTCTTGGTGTTATCTTCAAATTTAGCAATCATCCCTTCAATTTCTTCATCCAAGTCATTTATATAAATTGTAAATATTTGGGGGGTCCCAGAACTGATCCCGGTGGCACACCACACATTACATCTTGCCAACCTGAAAAAAGACCCATGTCTGCCTATTCTCTGATTCCTGTTAGCCAGCTAGTCTTTTATGCATGCCAATATGTTACCCCCAGAAACCTGAGCTTTTATTTCCCACAATAACCTTTGATTGGCACATTATCAAATGCCTTCTCAAAATCTAAATATAGCACATCCATTAGTTCTTCATTCACAGCCCAGGTTACTTCCTCAAATAACTTTTAGACATGAGATTTCCCTTTCACAAAACCATGTTGATTCTGCCTGATGAGCTTGAGTTTATCCAAGTGCCCAACTATAACTTCTTTAATCATAGATCATAGAATTTACAGTGCAGAAGGAGGCCATTCAGCCCATCGAGTCTGCACCGGCTCTTGGGAAGAGCACCCTACCCAAGGTTAACACCTCCACCCTATCCCCATAACCCAGTAACCCCACCCAACACTAAGGGCAATTTTGGACACTAAGGGCAATTTATCATGGCCAATCCACCTAACCTGCACATCTTTGGACTGTGGGAGGAAACCGGAGCACCCAGAGGAAACCGACGCACACACGGGGAGGATGTGCAGACTCCGCACAGACAGTGACCCAAGCCCGAATCGAACCTGGGACCCTGGAGCTGTGAAGCAATTGTGCTATCCACAATGCTACCGTGCTGCCCTGGCTTCTAACATTTTCCCTGTGACAGATGTTAAGCAAACAGGCCTGTAATTTCTCACTTTCTGTCTCCTCCTTTCGTGAATAATGGAATTGCATTGCAATCTTCCCAATCTAATGGGGCCTTCCCCGGATCTAGTGAGTTTTGGAAAATTAAAACCAATGCATCAACTATCTCACTAGACACTTCTTCTAAGACCTTAGGATGAAGACCATCAGGCCCTGAGCTCTTGTCCAGCAATTTTCTCTGAACCACTTCGCTAGTGATTGTAGTTTTCCTGAGTTCCTCCCTCACGACCATTTCCTCATTTGTAACTGCTTTTGGGATGTCACTTTTATCCTCTATAGTGAAGACTGATGCAAAATACCTCAATTCACATGCCATCTCCTTGTTTTCCAATATCAATTCTCCAGTCTCACATTCTATAGGACCAATGCTCACTTTGTTAATTATTTTCTTCGTTAAATATTTACAAAAATTCTTAGTATCTTCTTTTATATTTCTGGCTATTTTTCTCTCATGCTCTAATTTTTGCCTCCTTATTAATCATTTAGTCATCCTTTGCTGCACCTTATATTCTGTCCAATCTTCTGACTTGCTACCTGTCTTTGCACAATTATATACTTTTTCTTTAAGTGTGATACTATCTTGGGCAGCACAGTGGCGCAGTGTGTAGCACTGCTGCCTCACGGCGCCGAGGTCCCAGGTTCGATCCTGGCTCTGTGTCACTGTCCGTGTGGAGTTTGCACATTCTCCCCGTGTTTGCGTGGGTTTTGCCCCCAAAACCCAAAGATGTGCAGGCTAGGTGGATTGACCACGCTAAATTGCCCCTTAATTGGAAAAAATGAATTGGGTACTCTAAATTTATTTTTAAAAAGTGTGATACTGTCTTTAGCCTTTCTCGTTAACCATAGATAATGGGTCTGTCCCTTGGACCTTTTCTTACTCGTTGGAATGTATCTATTCTGTTCATTCTGAAATATCCCCTCAATTTTTTTCCACTGCATGTCTATTGGCCCAACCCTTAACCTAATTTGCCAATTCACTTTCGCCAACTCAGCTTTCATGCCCTCATAATTGTCCTTACAACACCTGGGTCCTAAGAAGGCTCAAGAAGTGTTACTCTTTAAAATTACTGTAATCACATCTTTATTCAAGGAGCTCAGCTTTGACGCCAAACTCTTTTTTAAACTTCTGGTCTATCTCTAACCTTCACTTTTTTTTGTAAGGTCCCTGAACATATTGGGTAGAATCCTACTGTCTTTGAAGATTTGTTAGAGTTGGGAAGAAATGTGTGTCCCGATCTCAATGGTTTCAGCCAGCCGCATACATTGTGACCTTGTCGAAGGTGGCCAATTTAAAAGGCTGCCTTTGCATTCACCATCAAATGAAGGCATTAGGTTGGGTTCTCAATGTGGGAGGCTAATCAGAGGATTTGAAGCTTGGATGGCTGGTAACCCCACTGGGAGAGATGGATACTGCTGAGGCAAGCAAGTGTGTGCGGTGGTGCCTTAAAATAAAGGTGCTCTCTGCAGCATCTTACAAATTTTTAAGTCAATCAGGGCCATGGATGTCAGGTCATCAACAAGGCCAGGAAATCTCCCTCAGTTTAGCTTGTGGCTGGAGTGGTGGCCCTCTCATCCCAGCGGTTCCATGCCGGGGTGATGGAGGAAGCCCCAATGTCTCTCAGGTCAGGCCTGCCGCTGGGAGCTTGTGTGCATTTACCTGCCAGGCTCCAGTCTTAGCAAAGGGGCCACCATTATATTGCCCTAATTGGCTACCCAGTCCTAATGTAAAACAAACATATTGTTTAATCTTAAGCAATAATTAATTCAACCACAATTACAACTCATAAAACTTGTGAAAATTAATCATCAAATACTTTAAAAGTGAGGTATTGATCTTTCGATTCTAAATCATTAATATTCTAAGCACAGGACCAAAAAGGTAATAACGAGCTAATTGGCAAACGGTCAATAAGATTGAGGAAATAAATGTGTGGCGCAAAGACTGGTGTGGGAGGAATGGGTTTGAATTCATGGGACATTGGCACCAATACTGGGGAAGATGGGACCTGTTCCGATGGCACGGTCTTCATCTGAATCATGCTGGGACCAGAGTCCTGGTGAATCGCATAACTAGGGCTTTAGATAGGGCTTTAAATTAAATAGTGGGAGGGAGGGTTCAGTTGTACGGAGAATTAGAATATCAAAGTTAAAGGAGAAGGTAGAAGTGCAGGTTAATTACGAGGACTTTAAAGTTGTTAAAGAAGCCGAGGGCTCAAGAGAGGTTAGTAAAGTTTCCAGACCACGTAATAGATCAGAGAATATAGATAGTGGTGGGAAATTAACTTCAGGTAGAGTAAAAAAGGTGACAAATATGAGAAGGGAGGTGGTCAATACAGGACTGAGGGTGTTGTACCTAAATGTGCGCAGTATAAGGGATAAGGTACATGAGCTTGTTGCGCACATTGAAATTGGCGGGAATGAAGTTGTGGGGATCACAGAGACTGGGATCTAAATAACCAAGGATTTATGTCCTATCGAAAAGACAGGCAGATGGGCAAAGGGGGTGGGGTTAAATTGGTAGTAAGGAAATAAGTTAAATCGCTAGCAAGATGCGATATACGATCAGAAGGCATAGAATCTGTGTGGGTAGAGTTGAGGAATCACAAAGGTAAATTGCTCTGATGGGAGTTATGTACAGGTCCCCTATCAGTAGTCAGGATGTGGGGCAGAAAATAAATCAGGAGTTAGAAGAGGCATATAAAAAAGGCAATATTACAATAATCATGGGAGACTTCAATATGCAGGTGGACTGGGAAAATAAGGGAGTGGATCTCAAGAAAAGGAATTTGTGGAATGTCTAAGAGATGTTTTTTTGGAGCAGTTTGTGACAGAACCTACAAGGGAACAGGCAATTCTGGAATAGGTGATGTGTAATGAGGCAGACATGATTAGGGAACTTAAGGTGAAGGAACCCATAGGGAGTCAGTGACCACAATGTGATGGAATTTATCTTGCAGTTTGAGAGGGAGAAGCTTGAATCAGATGTAACGGTATTACAATTAAATAAAGGTAACTACAAATACATGAGGGAGAAGCTGGCCAGAGTTGATTGGAAAGGGAGCCTAGCAGGGAAGACAGTGGAACAGCAATGGTAGGGGTTTTTGGGGGTTAGTCGGGAGGCACAACAGAAATTCATCCCAAGGGAGAGGAAACATGCGAAGGGGAGGATGAGGCATCCATAACTGACGAGTGAAGTCAAGGACAGCATAAACGCAACAGAAAAAGCATACAAAGTGGCGAGAATTAGTGGGAAGCCAGAGGATGAGGAAGCCTTTAAAAGCGAGCAGAGGACAACTAAAAAACAATAAGGGGGGAGAAGATGAAATATGAGTGTAAGCGCCCCAGTAATATAAAAGAAGATAAGAAGAGTTTTTTTTCAATATATAAAAGGTAAGAGAGAGGCAAGAATAGACATTGGACTACTGGAAAATGAGGGCGGAGAAGTAGTAATAGGAAATAAAGAAATGGGAGAGGAACTGAACAGTTACTTTGCATCAGTCTTCACAGTGGAAGACATCAGTGGGATACCAGAACTCAAGGAGAATCAGGGGGCAAAGATGAGTATAGTGACCATCACTAAGGAGAAGGTTCTGGGGAAACTGAAAGGTAGATAAATCACCTGGACCAGATGGACAAACCCCAGGGTTCTAAAGGACATAGATGAGGAGATTGTGGAGGTAATCTTTGGTGATCTTTCAGGAATCACTGGAGGCAGGGAGGGTCCCAGAGGACTGGAAAATGGCTAATGTAGCACTGTTGTTTAAGAAGGGAGGGAGGCAGAAGATGGGAAATTATAGGCTGGTTAGCCTGACTTCGGTCATTGGTAAGATTTTAGAGTCCATTATTAAAGATGAGATTGCGGAGTACTCGGAAGTGCATGATAAAATAGGACTGAATCATCACAACTTCGTCAAGGGGGGGTCATGTCTGACAAATCTGTTACAATTCTTTGAGGAGGTAACAAGGAAGTTGGACAAAGGAGAACCAGTGGACATGATCTATTTAGATTTGACAAGGTGCTGCATAGGAGGCTGTTAAATAAGTTAAGAGCCCATGGTGTTAAGGATAAGATCCTGGCATGGATAGAGGATTGGCTGACTGGCAGAAGGCTGAGAGTGAGGATAAAGGTCTCTTTTTCAGGATGCCAGCTGATGACTAGTGGTGTGCCTCAGGGGTCTGTGCTGGGACCACAACTTCTCACAATAACGATCTGGAAGAAGGAACTGAAGGCACTGTTGCTAAGTTTGTAGATGATACAAAGATCTGTAGAGAGGCAGGTGGTATTGAGGAAGCAGTTGGGCTGCAGAAGGACTTGGACAGGCTTGGAGAGTGGGCAAAGAAGTGGCAGATGGAAAACCACTTGTGAAAGTGTGAAGTTATGCACTTTGGAAGGATGAATGGAGGCATAGACTATTTTCTAAATGGGAAAATGCTTAGGAAATCAGAAGCACAAAGGGACTTCGGAGTCCTTGTTCAAGATTCTCCTAAGGTTAACATGCAGGTTCAGTCGGCAGTGTGGAAGACAAATGCAATGTTAGCATTCATGTTGAGAGGGCTAGAATACAAGAGCAGGGATGTACTTCTGAGGCTGCATAAGGCTCTGGTCAGACCCGATTTTGAGTATTGTGAGCAGTTTTGGGCCCCGTATGC
Source organism: Scyliorhinus torazame (assembly GCF_047496885.1). Lineage (NCBI taxonomy): Eukaryota > Metazoa > Chordata > Chondrichthyes > Carcharhiniformes > Scyliorhinidae > Scyliorhinus > Scyliorhinus torazame. The sequence continues at coordinate 327,437,761 of NC_092707.1, read as the reverse complement.
AAGGAAGGATATGCTGTCCTTGGAAAGGATGCAGAGAAGGTTCACAAGAATGATCCCTGGAAAAAGAGCTTGTCATATGAGGAGCGGTTGAGGACTCTTGGTTGTACTCATCGGAGTTTAGATGGATGAGGGGGGATCTTATTGAAACTTACAGGATACTGCAAGGCCTGGATAGAATGGACGTGGAGAGAATGTTTACCGGAGTAGGAAAGACTAGAACCAGAGGACACCATCTCAGACTAAAGGAGCAATCCTTTAAAACAGAGATGAGGAGGAATTTCTTCAGCCAGAGGGTGGTGAATCTATGGAACTCTTTGCCGCAGAAGGCTGTGGAGGCCAAATCACTGAGTGTCTTTAAGACAGAGATAGATAGGTTCTGGATTAATAAGGGGATCAGCGGTTATGGGGAGAAGCCAGGATAATGGGGATGAGAAAAATATCAGCCATGATTGAATGGCGGAGCAGACTCGATGGGCCGAGTGGCCTAATTCTACTCATATGTGTTATGGTCTTCTGATCTTGAAGTGGCCAAAGGCTGAAGTTGAGATGACATGATAGTTTTCACCATAGAAACCAAGCGACAGCTTTTGCGCACTTTTTTATTGATTGTAATACAAGACGAAACAAGCTCATAGACACAGCAAAATTGACCATATTCACATTTCTTTGCCGGATCTATTTTGTATCCCCTGATCTAAGAAGAAATGGAAAAGTTTGATTCCTCCGCTTATTCAGTTGTTGATGAAACATCTGAAACCCAAGAACAAAAGCAGGGAATGTTCAGAGACAGTATAATGCGAGATATCTGGCCTTTGGATTTTCATGGTCAGGAGATGCTGCTTGCCCCTTACTTGAATGGTTCAGAGAGAAGTTGACAAATGCTGCGATGGTACCAAGAAGGTTAAAACGCCATTTGCAGACAAAACATCCTGGAATTTCATAGCTAATACCTTGCGAACAAAGACATTCAGTACTTCAAGTGCTTTAAAGAACAAAACATAAAGCAGACTCAACGTCTGATGGAGTGTGTGCGGGTATCGGAAAAACCTCAAGAGGCTAGTTACCTGGTAAATGTAAGTAAATGTGACGTTTATGAGCAACTGAAAAAAAGTGGGTGTGCCGTGGGATTGTTTGTCTCAGCAAAGCGTGCCGGATACTGAAAAGGTTGGTAACCTCTGCCCTATATTAACTCGTTTCCCCTTTATAAACCCTGTTTGTTACAGTTTCAAAGAACTCAAATAAATTTGTCAAAGATGATTTTCATTTTACAAAACCACGTTGACTCTGTCTGATTACATTATGATTTTCAAAATGTGCTACTAATAATGGACTCCAGCATTTCCCACTGACAGATATGAAACCATAATTTTCTGTTTTCTGTCTCCCTCCTTCCCTCCTTCCTTGAACATAGGTGTTACATTTACAATCAATCCTACTGGAAACCAACTGTTAATCAGGCTGGCTTCTGGGCTGGGTAGTGATCAGTGTTACTGTTCGCACACTGTGGAGTTGGAAATGAGATCTATGTTCCATTCAAATTTCTAAATTGCAGCCCCCCCCCCCCCCGGGCCACCTCACAAAACCCCCATAATGGTATTAGCTATGAAATTGCAGGATATTAATATGGCAACAATATATGAACAGCTGTGTATATTCATATCAGTATGTTGTGTAACTTGAAGGAGAACCCGAGGCTAATCCCATGACATTGCTGTATTTAACCTTCCTCATTGTAGAAGTCACAGGGGATAAAAGCACTGTCAATGCACCCTCGGTGAGTTGTTGCAGCATTGTTGTGCCTTATAGATGGTACTAATATTCCCTCTGACCATCCCCTTTGTTGTGCATGACTTGTATGTTACACAGCCATTCATCTTCTGTCTTAAAGGGACTGCGACTTATGTGGATTGCTTTCCTCCTGCGTGACACATTCCTGATTGCTGTGTGACTGCACATCCGTTCAGCTTTGAGGGAATATTGAAATGTATATACTGCAGCCACAGAACACTGGTGATAGATGGGGTGGATATTGCACCAGTGATAATGATACCAATTAAGCCAATTTCTCTGTCCTGGATGGTGATGAATTTCTTTGAAAGTTGTTCCAATTGCATCCATCCAGGCAAGTGATAAGTTTTTAAAAATTCCTTTGCAGGATGTGGGCATCGCTGGTTAGGTCAGCGTTTATTGCCCATCCCTAGATTCCCTTAAGAAGATGGTGGTCAGTTACCTTCTTGAACCGCTGCAGTCCTTGAGGTGTAGTTGCACCCATTGTGCTGTTAGGGAGAGAGTTCCAGGATGTTGCCCCAGCGACAGCGAAGGAACGGCGATATATTTCCAAGTCAGGGCGGTGAGTGACTTCGAGGGGAACCTCCAGGCAGTGTGGCTCCCAGGTACATGCTGCTCTTGTCCTTCTAGATGGTAGTGGTGTGGGTTTGGAAGGAGCTGTCTGCGGAACCTTGGTGAGTTATTGCAGTGAATCTTGTTGATGGTACACATAGCTGCCACTGTTCATCGGTGGTGGAGAGTTTGAATGTTTGTGGAAGGGGGAGCAATCAAGCTGACTGCATTGCCCTGGATGGTGTCGAGCCTCTTGCGTGTTGTTGGAGCTGCCCTCATCCAGGTAAGCGGAGAGTATTCCATTACACTCCTGACTTGTAGATGGTCGACAGGCGCTGGGAGGTCAGGAGTCAATTACTCACCACAGGATTCCTAACCTTTGACCTGCCCTAGTCGGCACAGTATTAATAAGGCTAGTCCAGTTCAGTTTCTGATCAATCATAAGCCCAGGATGTTGATTGTGGGGGATTCAGTGATGGTAATGCCTTTCAATATCTTGGGGCGTTGGTTAGATCCTCTCTTAGAAGAGATGCTCATTGCCTGGCACTTGTGTGATGCAAATGTAAGTTGCCACTTGTCAGCCCAAGCCTGGATATTGTCCAGGTCTTGCTGCATTTGAATATGGACTGCTTCATTATCTGAGGAGTCCCGAATGGTGCTGAACATTGTGCAGTTGTGGTTCGCACAGCTACCATGGCACTGAGGACCCGGGTTCAAGGTCACTGTCCATGTTGAGTTTGCACATTCTCCCTGTGTCTGAATGGGTCTCCCTCCCACAACCCAAAGATGTGCAGAGTAGGGGAATTGGCCACGCTTAAATGGAAAAAAAGGAATTGGAAACTTCAAATTTATAAGAAAACGAACATTGTGCAGTCATCCGCAAACATCCCCACTTCTGTAATTGATGAAGCAGCTGAAGATGGTTGGGCCTAGGACACTACCCTGATGAACTCCTGCAGTGATGTCCTGGAATTGAGATGACAGAGCTCCAACCACCACAACCGCTTCCTTTGTGCCAGGAATGACTCTAACCAGCAGAGTGTTTTCCCCCAGATTCACATTGCCCCCAGTTTAGCTAGGGCTTCTTGATGCCATACACGGTCAAATGCTGCCTTGATGTCAAGGGCAGTCACTCTCACCTCAGCTCTGGTATTCAGCTCTTTTGTTCATGTTTAAACCAAGGCTGTAATGAGGTCAGGAGCTGAGTAATCCTGGCGGAACCAAAACTGAGCATCCATGAGCAGGTTATTGCTGAGTAAGTGCCGCTTGATAGCACTGTCGATGATTGCTTCCATCACTTTGCTGATGATGGAGAGTAGACTGATGGGCGGTAATTGGCTGGGTTGGATTTGTCCTGTTTCTTGTGCACAGGACACACCTGGGCAACGTTCCACATTGCTGGGTAGGTGTCAGTGTTGTAGCTGTATTGGAACAGCTTGGTAGAGGTGTGGCAAGTTCTGGAGCACAAGCCTTCAGGACTATTGCCGGAATATTATCAGGACCTCCGGAGGAGATCGAGATGGATCATTCACTGGGCACTCCTGGCTGAAGATTGTTGCGAATGCCTCAGTAATTTATAATATGCTTGGCTTGAGATTTGTAGGTGATGGGGAGTCTGTTTTATGATGGTAGATAGTGAATGAATGAAATGAAAATCGCTTATTGTCACAAGTAGGCTTCAAATGAAGTTACTGTGAAAAGCCCCTAGTCGCCACATTCCGGCGCCTGCTCGGGGAGGCATGTCCCACGATCTTACATTGGCAGGCAATGTGGCATTCCAGAGATTGGGATGCCCTTTTTAACCCTATAAAAAGGCGACCCGGTCCCCAGCACTAACAATCAAAGCTTGGATCACTCCTCACATGCATGGAGATCCCCCCCCCAGGCTCATGGGAAACACCCCCTCACCCACGCACACGGGGAACCCCCCCCCCCACCAAGGACATGGGAACCCCCCACCACTGCGCAGACATAGGGAACCCCCCCCCCCCCCCAAGGAGCTCCTGAGAGGGTGCCCCCCAGCACTGCCCCTTGGCATTCCCTCCTGGAACTGCCCCCTGGCACTGCCTCCATCACTGTTCCCTGTCACTTGGCACTGTCCCTGCCAGGGGAAATTCTGAGGTGGAGGGACGACACAGCAGGAAGGCCCACTAATAAGAGTTAAATCAATTTAAATGCGTTTCCCAACTTTCCTGGTCACTGGCAAGTGGTGGGGATAACGTGCTGCAAGATGTCACCAGCGGGAACCTCGGGCGAAATTCTCCGTTATCGGCGGAAACTCCGCCGATCGGCGCAAAAAACGGCGCAAATCCCACTTGCGTCACGTCATAAAAATGGGCCGATAGTCTGCGGCCCGAAATGGGCTAGCAGCGACGTAACGGGATCCGCGCTTGCGCAGTGGTTCACGCCGTGCAGCGTCATACGCGCTGCACGGCGTGACGGCTCATAAGGCCGCGCAGCTCCCCCCCACCCGACCGGAACAGCCGACCGCAACACCCGACTTGATGGCTGGCCGTCGCTCAGCCCCGAGGTTCGAGTCACGCGATGTGGAGGCGCTCCTGGATGCGGTGGAGCAGAGGAGGGACGCCCTGTATCCCGGGCACGGCCGCAGAGTTGCCCCACGCCACAGCCGGCGTCTGTGGAGGGAGGTGGCAGAGGCCGTCACCGCTGTGGCCCTGACACCACGGACAGGCACCCAGTGCCACAAGAAGGTGAACGACCTCGTCAGAGCAGGCAGGGTGAGCGTCCCCCATATCCCCCATATCCCCTCTCCCCCAAATCCCCCCCTCCCCCATATCCCCCCCTCCCCCATATCCCCCCCTCCCCCATATCCCCCATATCCCCCCTCCCCCATATCCCCCCTCCCCCATATCCCCCCTCCCCCATATCCCCCCTCCCCCATATCCCCCATATTCCCCCCTCCCCCATATCCCCCATATCCCCCATATCCCCCATATCCCCCCTCCCCCATATCCCCCCCTCCCCCATATCCCCCCTCCCCCATATCCCCCATATCCCCCCTCCCCCATATCCCCCCCTCCCCCATATCCCCCATATCCCCCCTCCCCCATATCCCCCATATCCCCCCCTCCCCCATATCCCCCCTCCACCATATCCCCCATATTCCCCCCTCCCCCATATCCCCCATATCCCCCATATCCCCCCTCCCCCATATCCCCCCTCCCCATATCCCCCCTCCCCCATATCCCCCCTCCCTCATATTCCCCATATCCCCCCCCATATCCCCCCTCCCCCATATCCCCCCTCCCCCATATTCCCCATATCCCCCCCTCCCCCATATCCCCCCTCCCACATATCCCCCATATTCCCCCCTCCCCCATATCCCCCATATCCCCCCTCCCCCATATCCCCCATATCCCCCCTCCCCCATATCCCCCATATCCCCCCTCCCCCATATCCCCCATATCCCCAAGTGAATCCAGCCCTAACCTTAACCTCTGCAATGCACGCGCAACCGATGGCGTGCATTCATATACCTGCCTAACACTGTTGCCTTTTACCCCTGCCACCACCCCCCCCCCCCAGGAGAAGCGCGCACACAACAATAGGGAGCATGTGAGGACTGGAGGAGGGCCCGCTGATGAGAGGCCACTGACCGTACACGAGGAAAGGGCCCTGGAACTGGCTGGCGGACCTGACGACCGGGAGGTTGCTGATGCAGAGGTCGGGGCCCCACGAGCAAGTGAGCCACCAACAGCCCGTCCCCATATCCCCCCTCCCCTATATCCCCCTCTCCCGTATCACCTGATCACTGCCTGATGTCTAACCATGCATGCTTCATTGTGTATCGCAGGACCAAACGTCCAGGCACCCATCCCCGCAGATGCAGACCGCCCGCAGGATGCCCCTCCGAGACCACGGGAGACGGAGAGACCCGCACCCTCCAGCATGCGACGCCCGCAGGATGCCCCTCCGAGACCACGGGAGACGGAGAGACCCGCACCCTCCAGCATGCGACGCCCGCAGGATGCCCCTCCGAGACCACGGGAGACGGAGAGACCCGCACCCTCCAGCATGCGACGCCCGCAGGATGCCCCTCGGAGACCACGGGAGACGGAGAGACCCGCACCCTCCAGCATGCGACGCCCGCAGGATGCCCCTCGGAGACCACGGGAGACGGAGAGACCTGGAGCAACAGGGAGACGACACCCCCGTCACGTGCGGGAGCGACCACCCAGCGATGAGGGGGGCAGCCACAGGCCCCCGTCACATCCGAGCCAGGACACCACTACCCAGGACACCACTATCCAGGACACCCCTACCCGGGACACCACTACCCAGGACACCCCTACCCGGGACAGCACTACCCGGGACAGCACTACCCAGGACACCCCTACCCGGGAAGACAAAATACCGGACAGTGACTCAGAGTGGATGGGTGGAGACGAACCCCCACCCCAAAGTGCCATGGACTCAGAGTGGGACGAAGAGCACGACACAACGCCACTGCTGTCACCAACACCCTCCACCATCGCAGAAACACTCACCACGGTTGGGCATTTTAGTGATGAGGCGTCTGGTACACTCACTGGTGCGCACAACACAGCCGTCCCGGTACAGCAGGTGGAGGTAGGAGCAGCAGAGGGACCGGGCGGTCGGAGGGCAGCCCAGGCCAAGCGAACATCTGCCGCCCAGATGGATCCCGGGTTCCTGCAGTTACCACACCCACACATAGATCCGATGCAACCACCGACACGGAGACGAGCGAATAGGGTGACGGGTGGCTTGCGGCGGCTGCGGTCGCAGGTGGAGGAGTCCACCCGCGTCCAGGAGCTGGGAGTGGTCCCGGTCATGCGTGCCACCCAGGCTGACACCGCACGGGTGGCGTCCGCGGTGGAGGCAATGGGTGCGACGGTGTCAGACATGGGGAACGGTTTGCGAGGCCTGGGGCCTTCCGTGCAGGCGGCGTCTGTGGCCCAGGAAATGGCTGCCCTCTCACAGGAGGCCATGAGCCAGTGCCAGCGCCAGATGGCAGAGGCGCTCAACGCCATAGCCCAGTCTCAGCAGGCCATGGCCCAGTCTCAGCAGGCCATAGCCCAGTCTCTGCAGGCCATGGCCCAGTCTCTGCAGGCCATGGCCCAGTCTCAGCAGGCCATCGCTGAGGGCATCGGCGCCAGTGGCCATGTGCGAGCTGGCGTCGCACTGTCGCAGACAGGGTTCGACAACCCCCTGGGCTCCATGGCTGCAAACCTGCAGACCCCTGTCGATACCAGCACGGGCCTCCAGGACTGGCAGCGCCAGATGTCGGGGGCGCGTCGGATGGCCAGTCCGTTCGCATACCCCACCCATGTAGAGGCCTGGGGGCCATCGGGCACCCCGAGGGAGGAGGAGGTGGTGTGGTCCGTCCCGGCTCCCTCTGTAGGGGAGGTCCCGGTACACCGCGACACCTCGGACTCCCCCCCCTTCCGTCCCAGGTGCATCGGGTGGGCAACGGGCAGGACAGGCTGGCAGCTCGCCATCCCAGTCGCCCGGGCCGCAGCCTGGCCCATCTAGGCCAGGACGCCCCAGGAAACGGCCGCCAAAGGGATCCAGTGTCAGAGGGCAGGAATCACAGGAGTCCACCTCCAGTTCTGCTGTACCGTCTGGGGAACCACGTAGACGTAGTCCAAGGGCCCGTAAGGCCAAACAATTAGACACTGAGTAAGTTGGCACGGGTGCAGGGCACAGATGAGTTTTAGGCGCTAGGGCACGTGCATGAACTCCTTTGGTTATTAAAGTCAATGTTACACCTACCGAAGCTGCCTTTGTGCTCTGTCCAAAGTGTGCGGGGGTGTCATGTACGTTGAGCGCAAGTGTGTGTGTGAGGGGTGGTCTTACCTCAGCCGCAGGTGAGTCTGCCCCCTTCCCCCTGGGCCGCCATCAACATCCCCCGGGCAGAGGACGGGACCGTGCGCTGCAGTGTCACAGCCGCATGCAGGGATGGTCCGGGTGGATGGTGGTACTGTGGCCATGGGTCAGACATAGTCCAACGATGTAGAGCCAGGAGCTCATCGGAGGCGGGCTGTCATCATTCTCCATGGCCTGCGATATACACGCGTCCACCCGCAACTGGGTGAGCCCGGCCCGTTGTGCCGCCGGTGGATTGGCAATTGGGAGTGGGGGGGTGGTGTGCATGCGGGTGGGGTGTGTGGGGTTGGGGAGGGGGGTGATGGTGCTGGGTGGGTGGATGGGTGGGGGGTGTGGGTGGTCGGCTGTTGTCATGGTGTGCGGTCTGTGGCCATACTACCCGATTCCCACGCCCATCTAGTCAGTGAAGCGGGCGTCTATCAGTCTGTCCCGTGCCCGCTGGGCCAGCCGGTAACGGTGGACAGCCACCCGTCTGTGTCTACCCCGTCTGCCCTGACCATTGCCCCCATCCCCCTCATCTGGGGAGGACTGGGCCTCTTCCTGCTGCTCCTCCACTCCGCCCTCCTCTGCCTGCGGCACATCGCCCCTCTGCTGGGCTATGTTGTGCAGGACGCAGCACACCACAATGATGCGGCCGGCCCTATCTGACCGATACTGGAGGGCGCCCCCAGAGAGGTCCAGGCACCTGAAACGCATCTTCAGCACGCCAAAGCACCTCTCGATCACTCCCCTTGTCGCTACATGGGCATCATTGTAGCGGTTCTCCGCCTCATTGCGTGGCCTCCGTATAGGCGTCATCAGCCACGATCGCAATGGGTAGCCCCTGTCGCCCAGCAACCAGCCCCTCAGCCGGGGATGGCGTCCCTCGTACATGCCGGGGATGGATGACCGCGACAACACGAATGAGTCGTGTACACTGCCTGGGTAACGGGCGCAGACGTGCAGGATCATCATGCGGTGGTCGCAGACCACCTGTACGTTCATCGAATAGGTCCCCTTCCTATTAGTGAACACGGCCCTGTTATCTGCAGGTGGCCGCACGGCGACGTGCATCCCATCGATCGCGCCCTGGACCATGGGGAACCCGGCAATGGCAGAGAAGCCCACGGCCCGGGCATCTTGGCTGGCCCGGTCCACGGGGAAGTGGATGTAGCGGTGCGCCATGGCATAAAGGGCATCTGTCACTGCCCGGATGCACCGATGCACCGATGTCTGCGATATGCCGGACAGGTCCCCACTCGGTGCCTGGAATGACCCCGTTGCATAAAAGTTCAGGGCCACCGTAACCTTGACGGACACGGGGAGAGGGTGTCCCCCGCCAGTGCCACGCGGTGACAGGTGTGCCAGCAGGTGGCAGATGTGTGCCACGGTTTCCCGGCTCATCCGGAGTCTCCTCCTGCATTTCCGGTCCGTGAGGTCCTGGTATGACTGCCGGGGCCGGTACACACGGGGCGCCCTCGGGTGCCTCCGTTGCCGTGGGGCCGCGACGTCCTCCTCCCCCTCCTCGTCCTGTCGGTCAGGTGTCCCTCCAGCCTGGGCGGCTGCCGCCTGCCCCTCTGCGGCAGCCTGCGCCGCCTCTCTGGCACGCTCCTCCTCCTCCTCCTCCTCCTCCTCCTCCTCCTCATCCAGGGCAACATAGACATGAGCGGCTGCCACCACGGCGGCCAACATCGCTGGATGATCTGAAAACATGACGACCTGGTGGGGGGGAGGGGAACGACGACATGTCATCATTGCCCATATCCCCTCCTCCCCCCAGCCAGGTGGCATGGACCGCATGGGTCCAACTGTTGGAGGCTGGCACCTGGCCAGGTGGACCAACTCATTTGCCCTCCCATCACCCACCCCGGCACGGACCCCCCCCCCGCCCCAACCTCCACCCCGGCACGGACCCCCTCCCCAACCCCCAACCTCCACCCCAGCACGGACCCCCCCCTCAACCTCCACCCCGGCACGGACCCCCTCCACAACCCCCAACCTCCACCCCGGCACGGACCCCCTCCCCAACCCCCAACCTCCACCCCGGCACGGACCCCCTCCCCAACCCCCAACCTCCACCCCAGCACGGACCCCCCCCCCCAACCTCCACCCCGGCACGGACCCCCTCCCCAACCCCCAACCTCCACCCCGGCACGGACCCCCTCCCCAAGCCCCAACCTCCACCCCAGCACGGACCCCCCCCCAACCTCCACCCCGGCACGGACCCCCTCCCCAACCCCCAACCTCCACCCCAGCACGGACCCCCCCCCCCAACCTCCACCCCAGCACGGACCCCCTCCACAACCCCCAACCTCCACCCCGGCACGGACCCCCTCCCCAACCCCCGACCTCCACCCCGGCACGGACCCCCTCCCCAACCCCCAACCTCCACCCCAGCACGGACCCCCCCCCCCAACCTCCACCCCGGCACGGACCCCCTCCACAACCCCCAACCTCCACCCCGGCACGGACCCCCTCCCCAACCCCCAACCTCCACCCCGGCACGGACCCCCTCCCCAACCCCCAACCTCCACCCCGGCACGGACCCCCTCCCGGCACTCCCCCGGAGCCCAGCCTACTCTAACCACCCCCCCCCCCCCCGCCGCACACACACACAACCCGAGACACACCTCTCCTCAGGCAATCAGTCTGCGGCCACGCCATTTCCTGCTCTTCCAACCCCCCAGGCCGTCACTCACCTCCTCGCTGGTCGGCGTGAGCCTGGAGCACCGGGTCACGCCGATGAAAAGGAGGTTTGATTGACGTCGACGTGAACGGTCATCACGTCGACGGGACTTCGGCCCATCTGGAAGGGAGAATATCGGCAGGCCGAAAATCGGCTGCCTTGCGCAGACCTGTGACATTCTCCGCGGCAGCGGCGCCATTAACGCCCCGCCGACTTTTCTCCCCTCGGAGACTTCGGCAGGGGCGGGGGCGGGATTCACGGCGGCCAACGGCCATTCTCCGACCCGGCGGGGGGTCGGAGAATGACGCCCCTCATTTTTGGCCTCTCGAGGGGTTTTGTGCCCACATTGCTGCAGGTGCAAAATCCCAGCCAGTGTGAAATTCCCTGTACAACACTTTCCAAACAATGTGTCTTAACTCTTACTTTGGCACGACATGCTACTCAGTGTGTATTTTTCCATTTCCTACATCAGTCATCATCATTGTTTTGAAATGCAATTACCAGTTAATGCTGAATTATGAGTAGTTTATGGTGTGTGGATTTGAACAGAATCCAGTCTCAGTGGTGAATGGGTAAAATGGTTTGAGTTGGCTCTAGACAGCTTGTGTGGAAGTGACTGGTATATGTAAATCCTTAAACAATTTGTCTTGCATGAACACAATAATGACTCCAGGGTGAGATCTGAATACACCATCCCTTTCACCCGTTTAATGTGTATACCACCAATTGGTTTCCTTAATCAACTTTTCTGTGTTGAGTAACATAAAGATGAACAAAGAACAAAGAAAAGTACAGCACAGGAACAGGCCCTTCGGCCCTCCAAGCCCGTGCCCACCATGCTGCCCGACTAAACTACAATCTTCTACACTTCCTGGGTCCGTATCCCTCTATTCCCATCCTATTCATGTGTTTGTCAAGATGCCCCTTAAATGTCACTATAGTCCCTGCTTTCATCACCTCCTCCGGTAGCGAGTTCCAGGCACCCACTATCCTCTGTGTAAAAAACTTGCCTCGTACATCTACTCTAAACCTTGCCCCTCGCACCTTAAACCTATGCCCCCTAGTAATTGACCCGTCTACCCTGGGGAAAAGCCTCTGACTATCCACTCTGTCTATGCCCCTCATAATTTTGTAGACCTCTATCAGGTCGCCCCTCAACCTCCATCGTTCCAGTGAGAACAAACCAAGTTTATTCAACCGCTTCTCATAGCTAATGCCCTCCATACCAGGCAACATTCTGGTAAATCTCTTCTGCACCCTCTCTAAAGCCTCCACATCCTTCTGGTAGTGTGACGACCAGAATTGAACACTATACTCCAAGTGTGGCCTAACTAAGGTTCTATACAGCTGCAACATGATTTGCCAATTCTTATACTCAATGCCCCGGCCAATGAAGGCAAGCATGCCATATGCCTTCTTGATTACCTTCTCCACCTGTGTTACCCCTTTCAGTGACCTGTGGACCTGTACACCTAGATCTCTCTGACTTTCAATACACTTGAGGGTTCTACCATTCACTGTATATTCCCTACCTGCATTAGACCTTCCAAAATGCATTACCTCACATTTGTCCGGATTAAACTCCATCTGCCATCTCTCCGTCCAAGTCTCCAAACAATCTAAATTCTACTGTATCCTCTGACAGTCCTCATCGCTATCCGCAATTCCACCATATTTGAGTTAGCTCCAAATGGTTTACAAACTATAGGTTGATCTTGATGAAGTTACCATAATTTGGTTAAAAATATCAAGAGTTTACCTTACCGCTGGATTCAATTCTAACTGAATCATATTTTTCTTTGACGTAGGAATTTTACAAGCAGATACAAATTGACGAGGAGCAAAACAAAGAAGGCTGGATAATCCGGTCTGCCAGCTGTGTATTCCTCAGTGGCGCGCCCTCGCCAGCAGCGGGATTCTCCATTCCCACCACCTGCCAATGGCATTTCCCACTGCGGCCACCCCACACTGCCGGGAAACCCGCGGGCATGGTTACGCTACGGAGAATCTCACAGGCGGAGAATCCTGCCTTCTATGTTCTTTTGTGTATTTTTCCTATTTATCTCCCCAGCTTTCAGTAACTTTCTAAAGATTACTGCTAAAAACAACGGAAGCTGTGTTTCTCAGCTTCCTCTACAAGCTGCCCAAAGTAGATTGGCTTGGCTCCAGATAGCTTGTGTGGAACTGGCTGGTAAATGTAAACCCTGAACAGTGGATGCTCCCAGGAACACAATTGTAGCTGTATTACTCCATCGTGGCTCTCACATATATTTGGCTCAAAACTGTGCCGAGTACTAGTGTGGTGTCCAGTCTGTTAAAATCGATTGGATTTCCTGGGCACTTTATAAATTACAGTTCTTTTTAACGCTTTAACTAATTGGACACTTCCACTACATTTATAAAGAGAGGTCAGGAAAGGTTTTCTGCACTCTCTCAGATGAGTATAACCACAGATTATATCTTGGACAAAAGGACTGCCTGTTAGAAAGTTTATTAATATTAACGATTAGTGCAAATGTTAAGATGAGATGTTAGGTTGAGGGCCCGCCTGCCCTCTCAGGAAGATGTATAATCAACATTAAAACCCCCCAGATTATATGGTAATTATTATTTTGCCAATTGTGGAAGTTTGCTTTTTGCAAATTGGCTGCTGTATTTACTACTTTACGACAGTGACTACACTTCATTGGCTGTAAAGCGCTTTAGTAAATCTGGTGGCCGTGAAAACCACTATATAAATGCAAGTCATTCTTTTTAATATTTTTCTCCTCCTATTTTAGTGATCGTTTGATGCTATGCAATGCTTCTGACAGAAAAGTCAGCAGGATAACCTCCTCCTAGGCCTCTCACAGAAATGGGGCGGGATTCTTTCAGTCTACGCCGGGTCAGCGAATCGCCGGGCTGGGCGCGATTCGCACGATGCCACCCTGACGCCGGTCCACCGATTCTCCGCTCTACGCAGCCCCCCCGACGATTCCCCGCCCGGGTTAGGCTGAGTGGCCACCCAAAAAGCCCGAGTCCCGCCGGCGCCGCTCACATCTGGTCTTACCCGGCGGGACCTCGGCGTCCATCCTGTCGGGGATGGCCTGGTGGGTGAGGAGGGGGGGTCTGACCTCGAACAGGGCCTCCACCATGGCCTGGCCTGCGATCGAGGCCTACCGATCAGCTGGCCGGCCTCTCATGGTGGGGGCCTCTTTTACTCCGCGCCGGCCCCTGTAGCCCTACGCCATGTTGCGCCGGGGCCGGCGCGGAGAAGGAAGCTACCGCACATGCGCGCATTCGCGCCGGTCGCAGCGTGCATGCGCAGACCCGCGGCGCCCAGGTGACGCTGGTATCGGCAGCTGGAGCGGCGTGGGTCGCTCCAGTGCCGTGCTGGCCTCCTGTAGAGCAGAGCGTCGCTACACATAGCGATCCGATGACGCCATCATTAAACTCTCCAGTGTTGACGACGGCGTCAACACTCTGCCTTCAGATGGGAGAATCCTGCCCATGGAATCCTCAGGCAGAGAAGGAGGCCATTTGGCTCTTTCTGCTTGTGCCTGCTCTTTACCAATAGTACTTCATCATTTTCCCTTTCAAATATATATCCAATTCCCCTTTTAACCATACGTCCATGGAAATAAAAATCAAAAGAGGTGTATAATGGGTTGTTGATTCACTCGCACCATTTTACACGTATTGTGCAAAGTTAAAAATACTCCTACAGTTCTTGCAGCTTTGGCACTGAGGTTTAAATTCAGATCAGTCTGATTGATTAAAATGCTTCTCCCTTTGTTTGCAGTTAAGGACTCTGTGTCAAATGAATTTGGGCGATGTTAGATCATATTGTGATACCAGAGAATAGCAGAAAATAGCTGTACAATGTCAATGTGACCTTACAGCATAATACTTTCCTAATTTGACACTAAATTACCACTAAATGAGTAAATTAATTCAGAAAGAGACCAGGATTGCTGAAGTGGGAAATAGCATTATTATTCTGTTACAAATAGGAAAGCACGTCTAAAAAAGGTGTGGGTGATGGAACATGCTTGAAGTGGGGTACAAAGGACCTTAATTTTTCATTTAATTTCCCCTGAAAGTGATGAGTTTATGTCTTGGGCAATAAATGGCAAAAAGGGGAAGAGTGCTCCATTTTACAAGAAATTATTGAAAATATGCCAGTTTTACATCAGTAAAATGGGCTCCTAAGCATTCAATGTGACAGGTGACATGTGAATATGTGGTCACAAACTTATCTTGCGGTCAAGAATGCAAACAGTCTGAGTTAATTTGTTTCAAAAAGAATTTCCAGGGAGAAGGATGGATTGGGTAGCTAGGAAACAAGAGTTTGGAGTGGAGACCGAAAACAAAGGGCGGAATTCTCCGAGCCGAAATCGTGATCGGCGCGCGGGCGGAGATGGGCGTTGACGCCAAAACCGGCACGATGCCGCTCCTGCGATTCTCTGGTAGAATCGGCGCGAATTGCCGATGCGGCGTGGGTAGGAGGCCATTGACAGAGGTCCCCGCAGCGATTCTCCGGCGACAACTGGCCGAGATCCCGACGACGTGGTTCTAACTTGGTGGGGGTGGGGAATCCTTCACCGGGGGGGGGGTCCTAAGGGACGGCCAGGCTAGTGATCGGGGGCCACTGATCCGCGGGCGTGGGCGATCTCGGAGGGGCCTATATTTTCGGGGCCACTCCGCATTGTGAGTCCACCATGTCACGCGGGGCGGCCGGCGAAGGCCGCCACCGTACGTATGTGCTGACTCCCGACCGTAAGTGCAGGGCCCCATATCGGCAGGCAGAGAAGTGTGGAGTATTCCAGGACCCTGCTAGCCCCCTAGCCCAGGACGATGTGTGCTTATTAACCTCTCTCTCCACGTGTCCTGCACATAAGAAAATAAGAACTAGGAGCAGGAGTTAGCCATTGAGCCTCTCGAGTCCACTCAGTCATTCGATATGATAATGGCTGATCTCCTCTCGGCCTCAACTCCACGTTCCTGCCAATTTAATAATTAAAAACCTGCCTATCTCCTCTTTTTGTCTGACATCCACCTCACTCTGGGGTAGTAAATTACACAGATTCATCGAGGTGGAATTTGGCGCAGTGGTTAACACTGGGACTGCGACGCTGAGGACCCGGGTTCAAAACCCGGTCCTGGGTCACTGTCCGTGTGGAGTTTGCACATTCTCCCCGCGTCTGCGTGGGTTTCAGCACCACAACCCAAAGATGTGCAGGTTAGGTGGATTGGCCACGCTAAATTGCCCCTTAATTTGAAAAACAAATAATTGGGTACTCTAAATTTATTTTTAAAAATATTACACAGATTCATGACACTTTGAGATAAGTAATTTCTCCTCATCTCTGTTGTAAACCTGCTACCCCTTGTCCTAAAACTATGACCTCATGTTCTAGATTGCCTGATAAGAGGACGCATCTGCTCTACATCTATTTTGTCAATACCTTTTATCGTCTATTGTACATCAATTAGAGCTCCTCTCATTCAGCTAAACTCGAGAGAGTATAGACTTAAACTGCGCAAACTCTCTTTCTAAGACAAACCCCTCATCTGTGGAATTAATCTAATAAACATCCTCTGAACTGCCTCTAATGCAACTACATCCCTCCGCAAATAAGGACACCAAAAATGTACACAATACTTTTTATTTTAAATATATTTTATTTCAAACAACACAAAAATATTCACCAACATATAAAGAAAACACTCAAACATATTACAAACAGTTTGTAATTTTTTGTTTTTTGCAAACTATTATAACCCCGGAATCCCCAGCCCCCCACTAACCTACTCCCCCCCCCCCCCCTCCACCCTGCCTCCTCATCCCCTCCCCCCTCCAATTGCTGGCAACAAACAGATCTTTAAATACAGCGATGAACAGCCTCCACCTTGAGTAAAACCCTACTGCAGACCCCCCCGAAGGTCAAATTTGATTTTTCTAGTCTCAGAAATTCTGTCATGTCTCGCAACCATGCTGAGGCCGCCCGGGTGGCACAGCTGACCTCCACCCTAGCAGATTCATCGCTGGGCAATCAGAAATCCCGGCAATTCCGTCAACCCAAAAATCTCCACCAATGGCCACAGTTCCAACCTCACCCCAACGATCACTGACATGGTCTCAAAGACAGAGGCCCAGAACTCGACCAATTTTGAGCAGGGCCGGAACATATGCGAGTGGTTCGCTGTACCCCTAAACACTTCTCACACAAAACCTCCATCTCGGGGAAGAACCCATTCATGCGTTCTCTAGTTATGTGCACCCTACCAGGCTCAGCCTGGCGTAAGAGGAATTAGAGTTACCCTCTACAATACCTTACTTCAGGCCCCTCCCTCCAATGCCAAGCCCAATTCTTCTTCCCACTTCCATTCATCTCTTCTAGCGCAGCCTTCCCCATCTCCAGCAACCACCCATATATATCCAAGATCTTTCCTTCCCCCAATTCATTACAAGATAATGTCTTATCCATCAATGTGTGACTTGGCAGCACTGTAGCACAAGTGGATAGCACTGTGGCTTCACAGTGCCAGGGTCCCAGGTTCGATTCACCGCTCGGTCACTGTCTGTGCGGGGTCTGCACGTTCTCCCTGTGTCTGCGTGGGTTTCCTCCGGGTGCTCCGGTTTCCTCCCACAGTCCAAAGACGTGCAAGTTTGGTGGATTGGCCATGATAAATTGCCCTTAGTGTCCAAAAAGGTTAGGATGGGTTATTGGGTTACGGGGCTAGGGTGGAAGTGAGGGCTTAAGTGGGTCGGTGCAGACTCGATGGGCCGAATGGTCTCCTTCTGCGCTGTACGTTCTAGGTCTATGTTGGCAACTGGGGGAACGAAAAGGGTTGTTTGTGAATAAAATCCCGCACCTGCATATATCTAAACTCAGTCCCTCTTGGAAGTTGGTGTTTTTCCTCCAATTCCTCCAGTCCCATGATCTTACCCTCCATAAACAAATCCCTAATCCTCTCGACCCCCTTCCTCTTCAAAATCCTTCAGTTTGCGCCAATCCCAGAGGTGCAAATGATTGGTTTCCGCAGATTAGACATAATTGTGACATGCCCGCTGTCGTGTTATAAGAACATAGGAACATAAGAAAATAAGAACTAGGAGCAGGAGTAGGCCATCTGGCCCCTCGAGCCTGCTCCGCCATTCAATGAGATCATGGCTGATCTTTTGTGGACTCAGCTCCACTTTCCGGCCCGAACACCATAACCCTTAATCCCTTTATTCTTCAAAAAACTATCCATCTTTATCTTAAAAACATTTAATGAAGGAGCCTCTACTGCTTCACTGGGCAAGGAATTCCATAGATTCACAACCCTTTGGGTGAAGAAGTTCCTCCTAAACTCAGTCCTAAATCTACTTCCCCTTATTTTGAGGCTATGCCCCCTAGTCCTGCTTTCACCCGCCAGTGGAAACAACCTGCCCGCATCTATCCTATCTGTTCCCTTCATAATCTTATATGTTTCTATAAGATCCCCCCTCATCCTTCTAAATTCCAACGAGTACAGACCCAGTCTACTCAACCTCTCCTCGTAATCCAACCCCTTCAGCTCTGGGATTAACCTAGTGAATCTCCTCTGCACACCCTCCAGTGCCAGTACGTCTTTTCTCAAGTAAGGAGACCAAAACTGAACACAATACTCCAGGTGTGGCCTCACTAACACCTTATACAATTGCAGCATAACCTTCCTAGTCTTAAACTCCATCCCTCTAGCAATGAAGGACAAAATTCCATTTGCCTTCTTAATCACCTGTTGCACCTGAAAACCAACTTTCTGCGACTCATGCACTAGCACACCCAGATCTCTCTGCACAGCAGCATGTTTTAATTTTTTATCATTTAAATAATAATCCCTTTTGCCGTTATTCTTACCAAAATGGATAACCTCACATTTGTCAACATTGTATTCCATCTGCCAGACCCTAGCCCATTCACTTAGCCTGTCCAAATCCCTCTGCAGACTTCCAGTATCCTCTGCACTTTTTGCTTTACCACTTATCTTAGTGTCGTCTGCAAACTTGGACACATTGCCCTTGGTCCCCAACTCCAAATCATCTATGTAAATTGTGAACAGTTGTGGGCCCAACACTGATCCCTGAGGGACACCACTAGCTACTGATTGCCAACCAGAGAAACACCCATTAATCCCCACTCTTTGCTTTCTATTAATTAACCAATCCTCTATCCATGCTCCTACTTTCCCCTTAATGCCATGCATCTTTATCTTATGCAACAACCTTTTGTGTGGCACCTTGTCAAAGGCTTTCTGGAAATCCAGATATGCCACATCCATTGGCTCCCCGCTATCTACCGCACTGTTAATGTCCTCAAAAAATTCCACTAAATTAGTTAGGCATGACCTGCCCTTTATGAACCCATGCTGCGTCTATCCAATGGGACAATTTCCATCCATATGCCTCGCTATTTCTTCCTTGATGATAGATTCCAGCATCTTCCCTACTACCAAAGTTAAGCTCACTGGCCTATAATTACCCACTTTCTGCCTACCTCCTTTTTAAAACAGTGGTGTCACGTTTGCTAATTTCCAATCCGCCGGGACCACCCCAGAGTCTAGTGAATTTTGGTAAATTATCACTAGTGCATTTGCAATTTCCCTAGCCATCTCTTTTAGTACTCTGGGATGCATTCCATCAGGTCCAGGAGACTTGTCTACCTTTAGCCCCATTAGCTTGCCCATCACTACCTCCTTGGTGATATCAATCCTCTCAAGGTCCTCACCTGTCATAGCCTCATTTCCATCAGCCACTGGCATGTTATTTGTGTCTTCCACTGTGAAGACCGACCCAAAAAACCTGTTCAGTTCCTCAGCCATTTCCTCATCTCCCATTATTAAATCTCCCTTCTCATCCTCTAAAGGACCAATATTTACCTTAGCCACTCTTTTTTGTTTTATGTATTTGTAGAAACTTTTACTATCTGTTTTTATATTCTGAGCAAGTTTACTCTCATAATCTATCTTACTCTTCTTTATAGCTTTTTTAGTAGCTTTCTGTTGCCCCCTAAAGATTTCCCAGTCCTCTAGTCTCCCACTGATCTTTGCTACTTTGTATGTTTTTTCCTTCAATTTGATACTCTCCCTTATTTCCTTAGATATCCACGGTCGATTTTCCCTCTTTTTACCGTCCTTCCTTTTTGTTGGTATAAACCTTTGCTGGGCACTGTGAAAAATCACTTGGAAGGTTCTCCACTGTTCCTCAACTGTTTCACCATAAAGTCTATGCTCCCAGTCTACCTTAGCTGGTTCTTCTCTCATCCCATTGTAATCTCCTTTGTTTAAGCACAAAACACTAGTGCTTGATTTTACCTTCTCACCCTCCATCTGTATTTTAAATTCCACCATATTGTGATCGCTCCTTCCGAGAGGATCCCTAACTATGAGATCCTGAATCAATCCTGTCTCATTGCACAGGACCAGATCTAGGACCGCTTGTTCCCTCGTAGGTTCCATTACATACTGTTCGAGGAAACTATCGCGGATACATTCTATAAACTCCTCCTCAAGGCTGCCTTGACCGACCTGGTTAAACCAATCAACATGTAGATTAAAATCCCCCATGATAACTGCTGTACCATTTCTACATGCATCTGTTATTTCTTTGTTTATTGCCTGCCCCACCATAATGTTACTATTTGGTGGCCTATAGATTACTCCTATCAGTGACCTTTTCGCCTTACTATTCCTGATTTCCACCCAAATGGATTCAACCTTATCCTCCATAGCACCGATGTCATCCCTTACTGTTGCCCGGATGTCATCCTTAAATAACAGAGCTACACCACCTCCCTTACCATCCACTCTGTCCTTCCGAAACGTTTGATACCCTCGGATATTTAACTCCCAGTCGTGACCATCCTTTAACCATGTTTCAGTAATGGCCACTAAATCATAGTCATTCACGATGATTTGAGCCATCAACTCATTTACCTTATTCCGAATACTACGAGCATTCAGGTAAAGTACACTTATGTTGGCTTTTTTACCTCTGTTCTGAATCTTAACACCTCGATCAGTAACCTCTCCTAAGTTATATTTCCTCTTAAACTTTCTCCTAATTTTCCTTGTCGTCGAACCCACATCTTCCTGTAACAACCTGCCGCATCGCTTACCATTAATGTTTTCACTTCCCGTTTTATTTCTTTTAGTATTTCTGGTCCTATTCACTGAGCTCCCCTCAGTCACTGTACCTTGTACTGTCGCCCTTTTTGATTTTTGACTATGGCTTCTCTGCCTTACACTTTCCCCCTTACTGCCTTTTATTTCTGTCCCTGTTTTATTACCTTCCAACTTCCTGCATCGGTTCCCATCCCCCTGCCACATTAGTTTAAACTCTCCCCAACAGCTCTAGCATACACCCCCCCTAGGACATCGGTTCCAGTCATGCCCAGGTGCAGACCGTCCGGTTTGTACTGGTCCCACCTCCCCCAGAATCGGTTCCAATGTCCCAGGAATTTGAATCCCTCCCTCTTGCACCATCTCTCGAGCCACATATTCATCCTCTCTATCCTGACATTCCTACTCTGACTAGCTATGTACTCTGGGATAGCATAGGCTGCAACTGGATGCAGCTTTAACCAAAAGATACTCCAGACCTTGAAGTTAGTTCAATCTGATTTATTGAACCAGTAGCACAGTTAGTACAGTTCTCTATGAGTTCGACTCTCTGCTAACCTAAGTGTGGTTACTCTGTCTGACTGAACCAGACTAGCTCTTAGCCACGTCCTGGAGATGTGATACTGTAAATACACCCTGACTCACTCCGTAGATGTTCATCAGTGGAAAGAGACGGAGTGTGAGTGCCTCGTGCCTTTTATAGTGAGATACCACCCCTGAGTGTCCTGCCTGCTCATTGGTCATGTCCTGTCCTCTGTGTTCATTAGCTGCCTGCCTGTGCCTGTCTGTATATCATTATCTGCATGTCTGCATATCATGACATCCCCCTTTTTTAATGTTTTGTTGGCATATGGGAACGTACTTACATGTGGTGGCAGATATTAACATATTTACAAGAGGTGGCATATGTGAACGTATTTGCATGTGCAGACAGCTGTCTAATGTGAGAAAACAGAACATAGCAAATAAAACAAATGTTCATAAATCCAGTCTCTGGGGCTTGCGTCTGATCCTTGCCGACCGCCGGAGAGGTGGCGGTGGGGACGACTGCGCCTTGACAGGCGGGATGGAAGCCTGACTGGTGGTCCCTGTTCATCAGGCGTTGAGCCAGCGACATGCCAGTGGACAGTAGGGTCGCCCTGTACACAAGCAGCGTGACGTAGATGTCAGAAGCAGAATCCGCAGCCTTGCAGATGAGCTGTTTCACAATGTGCACCCCTTTTTCAACCTTCCCATTGGACTGCGGTTAGTGTGGGCTGGAAGTGACATGTTTGAAATGGTATGACTTGGCAAACATAGACCACTAGTGGCTGTTGAAGCACGGGCCATTGTCACTCACGACAGTGAGTGAGATACCATGCCTGGAGAACGCCTCCTTACAGGCCTTGATGACGGTCTGAGATGTGAGGTCTGAGAGCTTCACGACTTCAAGGTAATTGGAGAAATAGTCAATAATCAACACGTAGTCATGACTATTCACATGAAAGAGGTCGATGCGAACCTTGGACCACGGGGAGGGCTCGATTTCATGCTGCTGGAGCATCTCCTTGCTCTGCACTGGCTGGAAGCGTTGACAGGTCGCACAGTTGAGGACCATGTTCGAGATGTCCTGGCTAATACCGGGCCAGTAGACATCCTGCCTGGCTCTGCGTCTGCATTTCTCGACACCCAGGTGTTCCTCATGGATTTATCGGAGCAGCAAGCTCTGGAGACTGAGTGGAATGACAATCCGTTCCAGCTTGAGGAGGATACCATCAATCACCGTCAGGCCGTCCTTTACATTGTAAAATTGAGGGCACTGCCCTTTCTGCCAGCCATTGGCGAGGTGGTGCCTGACACGCTGCAAGAAGGGGTCTTTGGCTGTCTCCTCGCGGATACGAACCACCTTCTCATCAGACGCCGGGAGCGTACTGGCACACAGCTGCACCTGTGATTCAATCTGCCGGATGATTTCCAGCGGTTCACTAGGCACGGTGATGGAGCGGGACAATGCATCAGCGATGATGAGCTCCTTGCCACGCGTGTACACTAAGTCAAAGTCGTACCTTCTGAGTTTGAAGAGGATGCGCTGCAACCGAGGCGTCATGTCGTTCAGGTCCTTGTGGATAATGTGGACCAGAGGCCTATGATCCGTCTCGACAGTGAATGTCGGCAAGCCGTAGACATAGTGAGTTCCTCCCGCTTCGGGATGGGGTAGTGTTCACGCATTATATTCTTATTGAGATCCTTGGGATCAATGCAGGTGCGCAGGTCTCCCGAAGGCTTACTAACTCATACCATCGAGCTGACCCAGTCAGTCGGTTTGGTTACCTTGGAAATTATGCCCTGTTGCTGAAGATCCTTGAGCTGTTCCTTCAGGCGCTCCCTCAGCGGAGCCGGGACCCGGCGTGGTGCCTGGACCACTGGCTTGGCATCAGATCGTAGCAGAATCTTGTATCGATATGGCAGCATGCCCATCCCATCGAACACATCCGGATACTGAGCGAGGATGTCGTCAATGCCAGCCTGAAGATCCACATTGGAGGATGCCGTTGTGTAAACCCTCTGCACAAGATTCAGCTGCTTGCAGGTGTGTGCACCAAGTAGGGATGCCCTGTCTGGCTTGACAATTTCAAAACGTAACCGTGCATGGATGCTCCGGTTGGAGACGAGTAGATGGCAGGATCCCAGTGCCGTGATGGCATTTCCGTTGTAGTCCAGAAGCCTTCAGGCTGCTGGAAGGACCTTGGGGAGCTTCTTGATGTGTTTGAAATCTGCCTGTGAGAGGAGGTTGGCAGAAGCACCTGTGTCCAGCTTAAACTGGATGGAGCAGTGGTTGACCTGCATCACCACACGCCATTCGTCCGCAGAATCCACAGCGAGGATGGATTGAGTTTGTGATGAGTTGGATGTGGCACATTCACATTTGGTAATGATGCCCACACAGTAGGCTGAGACCAGGCATTCTTCCTCTGGATCCATTGTGCTGCCAGGATAGAATCCTGTAATCTTTGTTGCGCACTCTGAACGCGCCGTCGTCGGAATTGGGAGCGCTGGCCCCTGACTGGTGGTGCAGACCTGCACAAGGCTGCATAGTGTCCAGGCTTCCCGCAGTTTAAACATCGCCTGCCTCTTGCAGGGCAGTGTTTCTTTAAGTGGGCGTTGCCGCAGTTCAAGCATGTCATGACGTCGGCGTCCTGACGCTCCGCGCGTCGTCGCACATGCGCAGTGCGGGTGTCGGCTGCTTTGTTATCCCGTTCGCATCACGCATGCGTGGGGCCCCAGGAAAAGCGTGCAAAATGGCCGCTTTTAACAATGCTGAGGCATTGCATCCGGGAGATGGCCTGCAGACTCTGCCTCATGGGCGGCAAGTTTCTCATTTTCAGCTGATTTGTACTGGGCATAGCGATTTCTGGCGTGCTCATGCACTGTACATGTTTCAATCGCGACTGGCAGGGTTATATGCTTGATTTTCAGTAGCTGCTCTCTCAGAGGATCAGAGTGAACTCCAAAAACGATTTGGTCTCTGATCATGGAGTCAGCAATATCACCAAAGTTGCAGGCGGAGGTTAGTTAAGAAGGAGTTGAAAGATTCATCTTTACCTTGTAGACGCTGTTTGAATATGTAGCGCTTGAAGATTTCATTGGTGTCCACTTCACGGTGACTGTCAAACTTGTCCAGGATGGTCTGAAACTTTATCTTGTCCTGGCCTTCGGTGAAGTGAAAAGAGTTGAAGGGTTTGATGGCTTGATCACCCGCTGTTGAGAGGAGAAGCGCGATCGTCCTTGCATCAGACGCACCCACGAGGTCTGAAGCTTTGATGTACAGCAGAAACTTGTGCTTGAATGTCCGCCAGTTGGCACTGAGATTGCAGGAGGTCCTGAGCTGGTGAGGAGCCTGAATCTTCTCCACGGTGCCAGGATACATTTGCTTGTCATCACGGAACGGACTGAGGTAAACCACCTAGATTAAGCAGTCTCCTGATTGCATGTCGTGTTATGTACTCTGGGATAACACAGGCTGCAACTGGATGCAGCTTTAACCAAAAGATACTCCAGACCTTGAAGTTAGTTCAATCTGATTTATTGAACCAGTAGCACAGTTAGCACAGTTCTCTATGAGTTCGACTCTCTGCTAACCTAAGTGTGGTTACTCTGTCTGACTGAACCAGACTAGCTCTTAGCCACGTGCTGGAGGTGTGATACTGTACATACACCCTGACTCACTCTGTAGATGTTCATTAGTGGAAAGAGGCGGAATATGAGTGCCTCGTCCCTTTTATAGTGAACCACCCTGAGTGTCCTGCCTGCTCATTGGTCATGTCCTGTTCTCTGTGTTCATTAGCTGCCTGTCTGTGCCTGTCTGTATATCATTATCTGCATGTCTGCATATCATGACACCCGCCAATCTAAAATGTCGCCGAAACTGATTCCAGATTTTAAGGAATGCCACCACTACCAGGTTTGTTGTGAAATTGGCCGGGGAAATCGGGAGAGGGGCAGTGATCAATACCTTTAAACATGACCAACACATTGCATTTTTCGTTTTCATTTCACAAGGGACCTTTTCCCTTTGCCCCCAGCCTGCACAGGGATGGTGCAGGAGGGAGGGTTTCAGATTTCTGGATAACTGGGGCTCATTCTGGGGTCGGTGGGACCTCTTCAAACAGGATGGTCTACACCTGGACCAGAGGGGTACCAATATCCTGGGGGGGAAATTTGCTAATGCTCTTCGGGAGGGTTTAAACTAGTTCAGCAGGGGCTTGGGAACCTGAATTGTAGCCCCAGTATACAGGAGGTTGAGAGTAGTGAGGTCATGAGTAAGGTTTTAAAGTTGCAGGAGTGTACCGGCAGGCAGGAAGGTGGTTTAAAGTGTGTCTTCTTCAATGCCAGGAGCATCCGGAATAAGGTGGGTGAACTTGCGGCATGGGTTGGTACCTGGGACTTCGATGTTGTGGCCATTTCGGAGACATGGATAGAGCAGGGACAGGAATGGTTGTTGCAGGTGCCGGGGTTTAGATATTTCAGGAAGCTCAGGGAAGGTGGCAAAAGAGGGGGAGGGGTGCATTGTTAGTCAAGGACAGTATTACGGTGGCAGAAAGGACGTTTGATGAGGACTCGTCAATTGAGGTAGTATGGGCTAAGGTTAGGAACAGGAAAGGAGAGGTCACCCTGTTAGGGGTTTTCTATAGGCCTCCGAAAAGTTCCAGAGATGTAGAGGAAAGGATTGCAAAGATGATTCTGGATAGGAGCGAAAGTAACAGGGTAGTTGTTATGGGGGACTTTATCTTTCCAAATATTGACTGGAAACACTATAGTTCGAGTACTTTAGATGGGTCCGTTTTTGTCCAATGTGTGCAGGAGGGCTTCCTGACACAGTATGTAGATAGGCCAACGAGAGTCGAGGCCGTATTGGATTTGGTACTGGGTAATGAACCAGGACAGTTGTTAGATTTGGAGGTAGGTGAGCACTTTGGTGATAGTGACCACGATTCGATTCCGTTTACTTTAGTGATGGAAAGGGATAGGTATATACCGCAGGGCAAGAGTTATATCTGGGGGAAAGTCAATTATGATGCGATAAGGCAAGACTTAGGATGCATCGGATGGAGAGGAAAACTGCAGGGGATGGACACAATGGAAATGTGGAGCTTGTTCAGGGAACAGCTACTGCGTGTCCTTGATAAGTATGTGCCTGTCAGGCAGGGAGGAAGTGGTCGAGCAAGGGAACCGTGGTTTACGGACGTTTGATGAGGACTCGTCAATTGAGGCAGTCGAAACACTTGTCAAGAGGAAGAAGGAGGCTTATGTAAAGATGAGACATGAAGGTTCAGTCAGGGCGCTCGAGAGTTACAAGTTAGCTAGGAAGGACCTAAAGAGAGAGCTAAGAAGAGCCAGGAGGGGACAGGAGAAGTCTTTGGCAGATAGGATCAAGGATAACCCTAAAGCTTTCTATAGATATGTCAGGAATAAAAGAATGACTCGGGTAAGAGTAGGGCCAGTCAAGGACAGTAGTGGGAAGTTGTGCTTGGAGTCTGAGGAGATAGGAGAGGTGCTAAATGAATATTTTTCATCAGTATTCACACAGGAAAAAGACAATGTTGTCGAGGAGAATACTGAGATTCAGGCTACTAGACTAGAAGGGCTTGAGGTTCATAAGGAGGAGGTGTTAACAATTCTGGAAAGGGTGAAAATAGATAAGTCCCCTGGGCCGGATGGGATTTGTCCTAGGATTCTTTGGGAAGCTAGGGAGGAGATTGCTGAGCCTTTGGCTTTGATCTTTAAGTCATCTTTGTCAACAAGACTGGAGGATTGCAAATGTTGTCCCCTTGTTCAAGAAGGGGAGTAGAGACAACCCCGGTAACTATAGACCAGTGAGCCTTACTTCTGTTGTGGGCAAAATCTTGGAAAGGTTTATAAGAGATAGGGTGAATAATCATCTGGAAAGGAATAATTTGATTAGACATAGTCAACACGGTTTCGTGAAGGGTAGGTCGTGCCTCACAAACCTTATTGAGTTCTTTGAGAAGGTGACCAAACAGGTGGATGAGGGTAAAGCAGTTGATGTGGTGTATATGGATTTCAGTAAAGCGTTTGATAAGGTTCCCCACGGTAGGCTACTGCAGAAAATACGGAAGCATGGGATTCAGGGAGATTTAGTAGTTTGGATCAGAAATTGGCTAGCTGGAAGAAGACAAAGGGTGGTGGTTGATGGGAAGTGTTCAGACTGGAGTCCAGTTACTAGTGCTGTACCACAAGGATCTGTTTTGGGGCCACTGCTGTTTGTCATTTTTATAAATGACCTGGAGGAGGACGTAGAAGGATGGGTGAGTAAATTTGCAGACGACACTAAAGTCGATGGAGTTGTGGACAGTACGGAAGGATGTTACAAGTTACAGAGGAACATAGATAAGCTGCAGCGCTGGGCTGAGAGGTGGCAAATAGAGTTTAATGCAGAAAAGTGTGAGGTGATTCATTTTGGAAGGAATAACAGGAAGACAGAGTACTGGGCTAATGGTAAGATTCTTGGCAGTGTGGATGAGCAGAGAGATCTCGGTGTCCATGTACATAGATCCCTGAAAGTTGCCACTCAGGTTGAGAGGGTTGTTAAGAAGGCGTACGGTGTGTTAGCTTTTATTGGTAGAGGGATTGAGTTTCGGAGCCATGAGGTCATGTTGCAGCTGTACAAAACTCTGGTGCGGCCGCATTTGGAGTATTGCATGCAATTCTGGTCTCCGCATTATAGGAAGCATGTGGAAGCATTGGAAAGGGTGCAGAGGAGATTTACCAGAATGTTGCCTGGTATGGAGGGAAGATCTTATGAGGAAAGGCTGAGGGACTTGAGGCTGTTTTCGTTAGAGAGAAGAAGGTTAAGAGGTGACTTAATTGAGGCATACAAGATGATCAGAGGATTGGATAGGGTGGACAGTGAGAGCCTTTTTCCTCAGATGGTGATGCCTAGCACAAGGGGACATAGCTTTAAATTGAGGGGAGATAGATATAAGTCAGATGTCAGAGGTAGGTTCTTTACTCAGAGAGTAGTAAGGGTGTGGAATGCCCTGCCTGCAACAGTAGTGGACTCGCCAACACTAAGGGTATTCAAATGGTCGTTGGATAGACATATGGACGATAAGGGAATAGTGTAAATGGGCTTTAGAGTAGTTTTACAGGTCGGCGCAACATCGAGGGCTGAAGGGCCTGTACTGCGCTGTAATATTCTATGGTCTATGTTCTATGGCCCCTGCTGCCCCCACCACTGTCGCACCTTTTCAATATTTGCCACCCAGAAGTCGAACATTAAATTTGGCCACCCCTCCCGAATGCTGTCCCTTTGCAGAAAGGCTCTCCAAATCCTGGGTGTCTAACCTGCGCATACAAGAATTGAGATTAACTTGTCCTTTCTAACTTGGGATGGAAGATCGGGACGGACTTGAACACAAGTAGGAATCTCGGCAGAATGCTCAATTTGATTGTCTTTACTCCTCCCACCAAGGAAGGCGGGAGGCCATCCCACCTCTTCAAGTCCGCTTTCACCCCCTCCACCACACTGACCAAGTTCAATTTGTGCAGCAAGGCCCAATAATGAGCCACCTGAATCACTAAATATCTGAATTTCACCTGAGCCAGCTTGAATGGCAACATTCCCAAATCTGCTCTCCTACCCGGGGGGGGGGGGGGGGGGGGAAGAGTGGGAGGGGCTACCAGAAATATTTTGCTCTTAGTCACGTTAAATTTGTACCCTGAGAAGGATCGAAACTTCCTTAACAGCCCATTATATTTCCCATCCATGATAGAGGGTCTGAAATGTACAACAGGTTGTCTGCATAAAGGGGAACCCTGTGCTCATTATCCCCTCTCTTAATACTTCTCCATTTTTTCGACGACCTAAGTGCAATGGCCAAGGGTTCAATTGCTAGTGCAAACAACAATGGGGACAGTGGAAATCCCTCCCTGTGCCCCTGTTCAGCTGGAATTGTCCTGAGCTCACTGCATTAGTCCTGACACTCACTATGGGGCATCACGGTAGCACAGTGCTTAGCACTGTTGCTTCACAGCTCCAGGGTTCCAGGTTCGATTCCCGGCTTGGATCATTATCTGTGCGGAATCTGCACGTTCTCCTCGTGTCTGTGTGGGTTTCCTCCGGGTGCTCCGGTTCCCTCCAACAGTCCGAAGAAGTGCAGGCTAGGTGGATTGGCCATGCTAAATTGCCCTTGGTGTCCAAAAAGGTTAGGTGGGGTTATTGTGTTATGGGGATAGGTTGGAAGTGTGGACTTAAGTGGGGTGCTCTTTCCAAGGGTCGGTGCAGACTTGATGGGCTGAATGGCCTCCTTCTGCACTGTAAATTCTATGATTCTGTTGGAGCAGTAGATAACTGTCTCACCCAGGAGTTAAACATTGGCCCAAACCCAAATCGTCCCAGAACCTCAAAGAGATACCTCTATTTTACCCGATCAAATGCCTTATCTGCATCCAGAGAGACGATTACTTCAGGCACCTTCCCCTACATGGGGACATGACCACATTCAAGAGTCGCCTGATATTGGCATATCACTGTCGCCTCATAACAAAGCCAGTCTGGTCCTCAAAGACCATCTCTGGTAAACAACCCTCCTGACGCTTCACCAAGATCTCAGCCAACACCTTTACATTGGTGTTGCGCAAAGAAATAAGCCTATAAGACCCACAGTCCACTTGATTTTTGTCCTTCTTCGGGATCAGGGAGATCGATACCTGCACCAACTTGGCTGGCAATTCCCCCCGTGACAGAAAGTCATTGTACATCCCCAATAAATGTGGTGCCAGTGACGCTGCAAACTGTTTATAAAATTCCACCAGCAACCCATTTGGTCCCAGTGCCTTCCCCGGTTATATGGAACTGATTCTCCTCCAGCCCCAACGGTGCCTCCAGCTCCTGTCCCCTCCCCCTCTCCACCATCGGCAAGTCCAGCCCGTCTAAAAATTGTTCCTTCTCTGAGACCTCCCCCGGGGGCTCCGACCTACAACCCCCGATAAAATGCCTCAAATGCACCACTAATTTTGTTCAGAGCCGTCAGCAGCCCTCCTCCCTCGTCCTTAATCTTGGCTATTTCTTGTGCAGCTGCCTGTCATACCAGCTGGTGGGCTAATAGACTGCTGGCCTTCTCCCCACACTCATAGAATGCTCTCCATGATCGACGGTTCACTGCCTTCCCTGTCGAGACTGGATCGTATTCCACCTGCAGCACCTTTTTCTCCGATAACAGCTCTTCTGTCGGGGCCGTGGAGTACTGCCGATCCACTTGCAGAGTTGAGTCAACGAACCTCTACCTGTCCACCCTCCCAACCCTGTCTCTGTGGGCCTTATATGAAATTACCCCTCCTCTAATCACCACTTTCGGCGTTTCCCAAGACCTGGAGGGCAAGACTTCCCCATTCTGGTTGAACTCTACATAGTTCCCTCTGGCCGAGGCTGCCTTCTCACAGAACTCCTTGTCTGCCAAGATCGCCATGTCTAACCTTCACTGGGACCACAGGGCTCAAACTACCTCTAGCCACACATCCACAGAACGTGATTCATGATCCAATATCACCATTGCCGTGTACTCAACCCCCACATTCCCTGGGAGTACCCATTTCCTACCACAAAATATCTATTCGGGAGTACACCCAGTGCACGTGGGAGAAGAAGGAAAAGTCCCTCTCTTCCGGAGGGACTTGCCCCCCCCCCACCTTCTGCTCCGCAAACACTACTTAATCTTTCACAATCCCCGAAATTACTAAAGACTCGGGGCTTGACCTGTCCATCCTCGGGTCCAGCACACGGTTGAAATCATCCCCCCATCATCAGCTGATGAGAGTCAAGTTCGGGGATGGCCACCAACAGCTTCTAAATAAAATCTGTCATTCCAATTCAAAGCGTAAATGTTGACGAAGATTACCGGCCCCATCACCCCAAAGGTCCAGCACCCTACGCACTGCTGTAAAGGCCATCCTCTTGTTAAAAAATATCACAACCCCTCTCGACTTCAAATCAAAATTTGAATGGAACATATGCCCCACCCTTCTTTTCCTTAGCTTCGTCAGATCCCTAACCCTCAAATGCGTTTCCTGCAAAAATATCCCAATGTCTTTCAAGCTCTTCAAATGCGCAAACACCCGGGATATTTTGACTGGACCATTTAATCCAGTGTTCTTCAAAGTCGGGGGCGCGACCCACGGTGTCGGGAGGGTCGCGGAGCCGTTGTCCGCGCCGCTCCCGATCGCGCAAATCCCCCCACAGCAGCTGGCTTTTCATAATGCCGGCTGCAAGCGGCCGCAAACATGAAAAAAAGAATTTGGCCGCATTGCGCATGCACGCACGATGATTTTTTTAAAACACTTTTTTTTTAAACGGTTGCAGCTTTTTGTTATACAAGTTCTGTAGTGGTTTTTATTCATTTATTCATTTATTTTATTCATTTTATTTTTTTTACAAGTTCGGGGGGGTTTTATTTAATTTCAAATCCCGCCACTGCTGATGGTGAAATTTGAATTCAATAAAAATCTGGAATTAAAAGTCTAATGATGACCATGACACCATTGTTGATTGTCTTAAAAACCCATCAAGTTCACTAATGTCCTTAGGGAAGGAAATCTGGCATCCTCACCTGGTCAAATCCCAGTGGCGGGATTTGAACCTGGATCCCAGAGCATTACTCTGGGTCTCTGGTTTACTAGTTCAGTGACAATATCACCACTGCCTCCCCTAATGCCCTAATGAGGGTCTTTGTGATTAAACAAGTATGTGATCAGAAGCTCATATCTGGGTCAAACATAACACAAAGGTATTGAATGATCTGGTTTATAAATCTGGAGCGATGACTCCAGATCCACAACAATGTAGTTGACTCTTAACTGCCTCTTCAAGGGCAATTAGGGATGGGCAGTAAATGCTGGCATAGCCTGCGATGCCCACGTCCCATGAACAAATAAAATCTACTTCTGCAACATTGCCTGACTCGCCTCTGCTTCAGCTCATCTGCTGTTGAAAATATTTTCCATGCCTTTGTAATATCTAGACTTGAGTTGCAATCATAAAGAATTGAGGCAAATTAAGATTTAAAAATTAAATAGGGATAAAATGCAACAGGGAGTTGATAAGGGTAGCTGTCTGAAGAAAGTTTGTGACGCAAATGAGCATATCAGTGAGGAAGGCAGGTGTTTATCCATGTGAGTAATGGAAAACAATGAGGTATGGAAGAGGTAACTTCACAAATTTACACGTCTATGCTAAAAGCCAGATCCACAGGGTGAATAACATCAAAGGGAAAGAATGATATATCTAAAGCACAATAACTGGCGAAAGGGGACACAGTCACAGGGACCATCATAGCCACACCCAACTTCAGAACCAGTCTCCCGAAAAGAGGTTATTGTTAAACGGATAGCCGGTTAAGATCAAAAACTCAAATTGAGAAGATTTTGTTTTCGCTGAAGCTGAAGACAATTTTTCCAAACGTCGGGAATAACCTGTGCATAGTAACTATCTGCTGGATTTAGCTCATAGAGTTATATAATATTAGATGTTGGGAATAAAGTGGCCTCTCAGTTTTCAGGAAACGTAGATAGTTGGGAAACAAGGGGTAACTTCATGTAATACTGTGTAGCCATCAGTGTAGTTAAGTGTTGTAGTGCCCATCTTGTCAAACTTTTTTTTCTTTTAAATTGATAAATATTCTTTATTAATTGTTCACAAAACGACTGAACTCTTCCTCCCTGATACGCATATTGTTCCTCACAGTATACCAAATTAAAAAATATACACCGCCAAGAACCAGTGTTCGATGATAGCCTTCTGGGTTTTGAGATACCCCCGCATTTAATATCAGCAGGGTTCTTAACACAATGCACTCCCAGCTGATTTCTCACATTTTACGCTCCATAAACTTGAGGTCATCCAAAACTCTGCAGCCTGTTTCTTAACTTGCAGCAAGTCCCGTTCCTCTATCATCCTGTGCTCACTGACCTACATTGGTGCTTGGTCAAGCAACATCTCAAGTTTGTTTTCAAATCCTTCCATGCATCTTCCCCCTTATCTTCTCCATAACGTCCTCCAACATACAACCCTCTGAGATATCTGCCCTTCTCTAATTCTGGCGTTCTGTGAATTCCAAATTATAATTTCTCCAACTTTGGGGGCCATGCCTTTAGTTACCTCGGCCCTAAGCTCTGGAATTCCCTCCCTGTACCTCTCCATCTCTCTTTCCTCCATGAAGACACTTCTTAAAAGAAACCTGTTTGACCAAAAGTTTGTTCATCTGATTGAAGATCTCCGTATGTTCAGACATTGAATTACACTGCTTCTGTGAAGCGCCTTGAGATGTTTCATTATGTTAAAGGCAATAAATATAAGTTGTTGTCATCTGAAGATATTGACATCTTTCTGTGGGCTTGGCTTCACACCTACCAATCACTCTCCAATACCTTGCCCTACTTGTTGGCAGTCATGGCAATGAGAATTGGCAGCTGTTTAAATGTAGAGACTATTGGCTCTGTGGCATGAATTCCACAATTCCTGATGTAATTTTCATTTTGGCACCAGCAACAGGAGACCTCTGACATCCTGTAACATTGATGCAGTCAAGTAGGCTGAGCAGCCAATATTATTGAAGAATTCTCACAGTCAGCAACCAAGAAGTAACAAGCAGATTTTATCATTTATGTTTTCTTATTCTACAGAAAGCAAATGAAACATTGCGACTTATGTTTGTGATTAATGTAGCAGCTGAGATATCATAAACAAACCTTTTCAAAACTATTATTTTAAGCATCTGTGAAACTTAGTTCATGGAATGATAAGGAAGATTACACAATCTAGGTTGTATTCTCTGCAATTTATAAGCTTTAGTCAAATTAGTCAATGTTTTCAAGATAAGGTACATTGGGATAAACTATTTCTTCTGGTTAGGGAGTCTTGGAGCAGGGGACATAGTCTAAAAATTAGAGTCAGACTTTCAGGAGTGAAATTAGGAATTATTTCCTCACACAAACCGTGGCAGAAGTTTGGATCTTCTGTAAACGAAAATAGTTGCTAGGTCATCTATAAATTTTAAAACTGAAATTCATAGATTTTTATTAACCGAAAGTATTATGGAATATGGGCCAAGGCTCTAATATAGAATTAAGTTGCTGATCAGCAATGATTTATTTGAATAGTGGAACTGACTCACAGGGCTAACGGCTTACTCTTGTTATGTTCATCTGAATGAAATAATTTGACAATCCACAAATACAAAGCTAGTTTTTCAAGTCTACAGAGTGTGATGAATGGTTACTGTGTTACTGTACCCTTATCATCATGTAAGGTGATGTCCTTTTTAATACCGGGCTTGGAACCCTGGGGGACTCCGCCCACCAAGGAGTCGCATATAAGGGGCCACTCTGTAGGCGGCACCCAGTAAGCACCCGTCTCGGCATCAGGCTAGTTCTCAGCTTATTAAAGCCTTCTTTACCGTTCTACTCTCTTGCATCGTTATTGAGGGTACTACACAGTGGTTGCTCATGAGTAACTATGGGCTGAATTCTCCGTTATCAGGACTCTCCGTTTTGCCGGCAGCCCAGGGGTTTCCCAACGGCGTGGGCCTGCCCCACAATGGGAAACCCCATTGACCAGCTGGCGAAACAGAGAATCCCTACAGCGTGCCACACCATAAATCTGCTAATGCTTCCACTAATGAATCCCGCCCTATGGCTTAATACACTGTTAAAATCCAATTACACCTCATTCAACAAGGTGTAACAGGAGGGAGATAAATTACTTGGTTGCATGGTGTACCGAAAACAACCTCTCTCTAAATGTCGGATAGACCAAGGAACTGATCATCGACTTCAGGAAGCGTAGCACGACACATACTCCTTTCTGCACCAATGGCTCCGAAGTGGAGATGGTCGATAGCTTTAAGTTCCTCGGGGTCACCATCACCAACAGTCTGTCCTGGTCCACTCACATTGAAGAAAGCCCAACAACGACTCTACTTCCTACGGAAGCTAAAGAAATTTGACATGTCTGCATCAACTCGCACGAACTTCTACAGATGTGCGATAGAGAGCACCCTATCCAACTGTTTCACAGCTTGGTATGGCAACTGCTCGGTCCAAGATCGCAAGAAACTGCAGAACTTTGTGGTGAACTCAGCCCAGCCCATTGCACAAGCTTGCCACCCCCACATTGATTCTGTATACACCTCCTGCTGCCTCAGGAAGGCAGACAGCATTATCAGAGACCCCTCCCATCCAGGCATTGCCCTCTTCTAGACCCTTCCATCAGGCAGAAGGTACAAAAGTCTGACGACCCGCACATCCAGACATAGGAACAGCTTCTTCCCCACAGCTACAAGACTCCTCAATGACTCCCTCTCGGACTGATCTGTTCCCTGTAAGAACACTATTCACGACGCCCTAAGCTGCTGTTGCTCATGTGTTTGGCCCCTTGTTCCGCACTGTAACCAATCACTGTTTGTTGATGTACCATTTATCAATGTTCTCTGTTGATTATTCTCTTTGTCTACTATGTACATACTGTGTACGTTCCCTCGGCTGCAGAAAAATACTTTTCACTGTACTTCGGTACATGTTACAATAAATCAACTCAAATCAAATCAAACTTTTTTAAGCCATATTTACTGTGCGAATAATGTCATAAATAGTGGACGTTCACATCCATTTAGTGATTTCTAGATGATTTCCACATGTGAGGACTTTAATAGCGCACCCTGTTGAGGAGCAGAAAATCACTGACAGAAATTTCTAGATTCCCACATTTAATTATGCATGTGTGGATGCAGCTTCACAGAATAATGATGGCAAACACTAACCATTTTGCCAGCAATACAACTGCAAAACCTGGGCCCATGCTTCCAGCAGAGGTTGCTGAATAGCAGTTAAGAGTGGAAGCATTAGAAGATTTTTCCAACATAATCAAAGGACATCAAAACCAATTGGAGCATCACTTCTGTTCTTTGGCAATTAATCCAGCACAAATCTGAAAATGGACCATGAGCTAATGTGATTTAGTGTGTAGACCTGCAGTACCATTAAGAGAATAGTTTTTCTTCTCACTTAAAATTATGTTTCATTGTTGGGCATGTGTCAGATCTCGAATGACTTGAGGATATTTTCATAAGTTAGTAAAGCCTTGTAGGTTTTAGACTTGATAGGGTCAGTATTTCATGAAGGGTTCAGGGTGGGTCCCTGTTGTTATTGAGCACTTCGCAGGCTGACTGAACAGAGTGTTTACACTGCAGTGACAATCTCCCCGTAAATTAAACTAAAAATACACTGTTACTTGACCCTGGTGTGGGAGATTCCTCACTAATTCACATAGCTGCTCAATGTGAGTTCTGCCGATTTTTTATTTATTGCAAGATATGGTTTGGAATATCGCTGTTCTTCTGTCCTTGACTTTTGTGTTTATTAAAACAAACACACTGCCTTAATGGACACTGATCCAAAAGGAGCCAGAGAATGAGATAAAATATAAAGATATATACAAGATGACACATGTGTGACCTGGAAATGTTTAACTTCTTTTTGCTGTCTTCTGGCTTGGTGCAATGTTTGAAAGGTAGTGAAGGGATGTTTTATACTTTATAACCTGCAAATCAGTTATTATTAATCAGTGTTTTAAAGAAAGGGAATGCCATGAGCAGTCTATGTAGACCAGACCTTATATCAAAAGTATTAAAAACAAAGTGTACACGCAGCCCTTTAATGGAGTGCAACTTTCCGACAAAGTTCCTTTAAGTTAATTGTTTATTTCAACAATGTCTGGACCCGTGGAAAAACGACAACCTACTCTTCTGACTCCTTTCCCCAAATATATTTCATTTGAAAAATTAAATTCAGAAAATATCAATTTTTAACTTTGTTTTAACAGAAATATTGGGGTAAATTTTATCTTGTACTTTGTCTCATTTTCTCCACCCTCGGCCTGATGCCTGTGGTGAAAGTGTTTTTCTGTTCTCAGGTCACCAGCAATATCCCCTGTAGCTGACAGGAGGTAGCAGATACTGCCTAGATAATCTATCTTCCAAACACAACACCCACATTGGAATACCCTGATTGATGTTTTCCTCACTATAAAAAAGTACTTTTCTCCCTATAAACTCTATCCCTCTAAAGTGAATAGTAATTATTGTTTTTACCATATTTTAGAAACTCCACTGTCAGAGTGCTATTGTTCTTGTACATGCATGATTTCATTCCATCCATTACTCCTCTGTCATTGCTGCTTTCTGTCAGTTCACTCTCTGGCATCAGTGGCCATTTCTTACAAAATAATAGTGGAGAGTATAATGTGTACATAATATGAAGTGAGGCATGTTGTGGGTCAGGTTAGGTGACTATAGGGTTTTGGCTGAGAGGTAAAGCCATCAAAAACATCAGGGGTGGGATTCTCCGCAATCGGCGCGATGTCCGCCGACCGGCGCCAAAAACGGCGCGAATCAGTCTGGCATCGCGCCGCCCCAAGGGTGCAGAAGTCTCGCATCTTGAGGGGCCGAGCCCTCACCTTGAGGGGCTAGGCCCGCGCCGGACTGATTTCCGCCCCGCCAGCTGGCGGGAAAGGCCTTTGGTGCCCCGCCAGCTGGCACAAAACTGACTTTGCCGGGCAGCGCATGCGCGGGAGCGCCAGCGGCCGCTCATGGCATCCCCGCGCATGCGCAGTGGAGGTGGTCTCTTCCGCCTCCGCCATGGTCTCCACGAGGTAAGTGAGCTAAAGTAAAATTCACTACTCTCAGGGAACATTGGAGGAATAATCAATTATTATCATGCAGAAATGTTTTACTTTCGCCAGCTGGGTGGTAATCTCACAGCATGGATCACATGTCCAGTTTACCAGCCACCTGATTGTCAGCCCATTGATTACACCAGATTACTTCTCAGGCAATGAGAGTGAAAATTATACCCCCATCACCTCTGCCCATGAAGCGAAAATCTGATTATTTCAAATGCACAGTATCTTTGGAACGTCTGTCAGCTAGATAGGTCTCCACATCCAGTGTCTGCAACAGCTATCCTCCCACCAGTATTGTAATCAAGCTTAGAGTTTAGGCTTCCACACCTCACAATAGTGGCCTTGATTTTATTTTTTGGACCAGATATTCCACACTGAAATATGAAGACTTGTCAAAATATTCATTGGTACTGGTGGAGCATTAAAGTCACAGAAGTGTGAAAGCTTTTTATTCAGAGGAGGTCTTATCAGCACCAGCTATTTTATATAAACGAAAGAAAGACAATCATCAGAGAAAACATTTTCAACAAGCTTGATACTGTTATCTCTTGCCACCCACACAGGGTCAAGAGCTAATGATGGGAGCATTTCCTTCATTGTAATCACTAACCAGGAAATGTATAGGGTTTTAAGAAACACCATGACTACAAATAATCAAAAAGGTCTTCCTGAAATAATTTCAATACCATTCCCATCTGGATTCAGTTATTTTGACCCTGTGAGTATGAAAAAATTTACAGGGTTTTAATTTCCTGTAATATAAGAACCATAGGTGTCTTTTTCTGGAAATTTCTGGATTGTAGAATATCCAGAACTAGGTTTTAAAATGAAGCAAGATTCCTCACGTGCTAGGTCTCAAGTGCTTGGTTCTTCTTCAATATATCTGCTCTTTTCCCAGTCAACTGACCCCTCTAGACCATGCACTGACTCCAGCTGAGAGGCCATGTGGTTTAGCTACTCTCAATTCTCTGCCAAGGAAGTTCAAGATGTCAGGGGGAGCATAAAAGATGGCCAGTGCTAGGGAGGAAAATATCTCGGCATTTCAATTACAAACATCAGCACCTTGACTAGATACCCACTTCTCATTTTTGTTGGGAAAATAAGTGCCAAAAATATTTGAAAGAGTTGGTAGGAGTGTAGGAATTTTCAACAAAGCTGAATGCAGTGGATAGAGTATGAATCAGGAATTTACAGAAGCCTGTAACAAGGGTGATGCAGTAATTGTGGGGCATTTTGATCTTCATAAAGACTGGTCAAACCAGACTTGCAAAAGTAACTTGAAGGACAAGTACATGGAAGACATTTGGGTAGTTTTCTAGAAGAATATGCCAAGGAACCAATTGGGGAAAAGGCTATTTTATGTCCAGTATTGTTTAATGTGGCAGGATTAATTAGTAATGGATCCTGTGTGGAAAATTGATAATATGATAGAATTTCATATTGAGTTTGAGATTGATCTGGTTAAGCCCCCGAACAGATGTATGGGAGGTAAATTGGTTAAAGCAGATTGGGAAATTAGATTAAAAGATACAGTGGTAGATAGCAATGGCAAACATTTAAAGAAATAATGAATCATTCTCAATGAATAAATATTGCCTTGAGAAATAAAAGCTCCACTGCAAAAGTGGCGAACCATGGCTATTAAGAAAAGTTACAATTAGTGTCAGATTAAAAGAAGAGGATGACAATGTTGACAAAAAAAGGGAATAAGCCTTAGGTTTGGAGGGTTTTAAAAAACATTAAAGGATGATCAAAGAGTTGGTAAAGAGGGAGGAACTAGAATATGAGGATAAATTCGCATGAAATATAAAAGCAGATTGCAAAAGCTGCAAGTATGCAAAAGGGAAAAGGTTGGAAAAAAGTGAACGTTGCTCTATTAGAAGCAGAGGAAGGCAAAATTGTAATGGAGATTAAGGAAATGGCATAGAGGTAAAATAGATATTTGGGGGGCCATTCACCGGGAGCGTTGCGCCCGACACAAATCCCACTATGTTGGGAGAGTAGCAGAAGAGCCCTTAAGTGGGATTTCGCCAGGTGCTGCATGATACACCTCCCCCCCCCCACCCCCCCCCCCCCCCCCCCCCCACCCCCACTCCCCCCCGGCCTGCTGCAGTTGATGTAATCTGGGTTGTGGTGATGTACATCAATGTAAATGCATGTAGGCTAGCTAGACACAAGAGGGAGCACCAGAAACATCACACACACACACTCAACCAATAGATCAGTTACATTGGACACGACCAATAGACATTCACGATACACACAGAGGTAACACGACCACAGGAGGGCATTACACCAACCCATATATAAAGGACACCACACACATGATCTGCCTCTTTCCAGTGGAGGCAGTCAGTGAGTAGAGACACAGGGTTGATTCAATATCACTCCCACCACGTGCATTGCAGCAGCTGGTTAGTCAGTCTGGGTAGCTATAGTAGGATTAGCAGTAGTGTCGAACCAGAGTAATAGAAGTGTAAATAGTTTAATAAACGTGTTGAAGTTATCTCCACGTCTGAACCTTTGTCAAGTGCACCACAAGGAAGCCGCTTATGTTACACCTAGAACATAACAAATGGTACCATAGTGAACTGTTTCAATCCAGATAGCCATACCTCAGCGTACAGTGACAACCAGCAACGATACCCAGGCAAGATGTTCGAGATCCGGGTTCCACAGCAGCTCCAGTGCCATGGCGATCTCCGCGAAAACTGGCGGGTATTCCGGCAAATGTTTGGAATCTTCCTGGTAGCAGCCGACCTACAAGACGTGGCCGATGCTGAAAAGACAGAGCTTCTGCTCACCATCGCCGGTGCCAGAGCAGAAGAATTCTTTAAAAAATTCAAGTTCTCCAAGGGGCAAAAGAGGAGCGACTTCCAGGCAGTCCTGGACAAATTCGGCAAATACTGTGAGGAAAACACACTACAACCAGCAAGAAAAGGTAAGAGAAGCGCCAGTACTCACCACGAGGCCAAGATCCCGGAGTAGAGAACAATTCTGATCGGCGGAGATCTTTGTAAAGGGACTGCAGTGGCACGAGAAGCGCACAGAACGGGAAGGTCCGCTTGCGCATGTGCGAGACGCCGCGAATGCGCAATCACGAAAACGCCCCCCGGTACAGGAACAGCGACGCTTCCTACGTATGATGTCACACGCGTCATGATGTCAGAGGCTCCGGACCATGCCCATTTAAAGGGGAAACGTCCCAAATCAGTTAAAAAATCTTTTAAAGCCGTAAAACAACCTTCCTTCACCTGGAATGACAACACAATGCCTCAAATTGAACCAGGAAATTAAATTAACCTCCGAAGAACCCTGCAACAAGCAGTTACCTATGCCCAAACCAATGATTCCGACCTTGAATCCTTTGATACCGACCTTTACATTTTCTCTGGACCTTGCGAGCCCAATGTCAGCCCCGACGCAAACATAGATGACATGGTCCTAGAAGACAACGACACAGATGAACCTTTCACCTTGGGAGGCTACCCCAGTACCAAATCCGAACCGCAACTAGACGTGTTGCACATTGACGACCCCGACGACGAGTTCTTCGGATTTGAGGATCTTCAGCCCAGCAGATATGACATCCCGACTCGGGAGTGCAGGATTATGCTGCGGCCTGAAACCAAGAGACAAAGAGCGGTACAAGCCACACAGAGCCTGGTCCACGCACCGCTCAGGGTTCCCGACTCTATGAAAGAAGACACGCAAGACTCCACACCGCAGTCCTTGCACGAACAAGAAGTGACTCCAGTGTCACAAGCCTCCACAGCG
This sequence comes from Scyliorhinus torazame, assembly GCF_047496885.1. Lineage (NCBI taxonomy): Eukaryota > Metazoa > Chordata > Chondrichthyes > Carcharhiniformes > Scyliorhinidae > Scyliorhinus > Scyliorhinus torazame. Next base: position 327,395,753 of record NC_092707.1, on the reverse strand, counting down.
AGCTCGTGGACAGACTCCACGATAGAAGAAACACAAGACTCCAGAGCGCAGTTCTTGCACACACAAGACGTGACTCCAGTGTCACAAGCCTCCGCAGCAAGATCGTGGCCAGCCTCCACGAAAGAAGCAACGCAAGACTCCAACGCGCAGTCCTTGCAGGAACAAGACCATGAGGGTCTAGCAATCTCCTCTGACCAACTAGCGGCAGACGATGCAAGTCTGCCATGCTCAAGTAAACAGCAAGAAGACTATGACAGTCTACCACGCTCCAGTGCACAGCAGGACGACCATGATGGTCTATCATGCTCCAGTGAAGAACAAAGCGACGATGACAGTCCAAGCCCAAATGAAGGACAACAGCAAGACAATGACAGTTCACCCACATTGGTTGCGCCACCAGATGAAGACTCTGACAATTTCCCCAACCCAAGTGAAAAACAAGCAGCTACTGAGGCTCTACCCACGGTATGTGAGACGAGTGACGACAGCATCCCACTTCCCATGCAAGATGTGCAAAGTGACAGACCTCAGCTAGTGTGCACAGAGGCACTCGACGATCACTGTGAGACCACTGGGGACTCCGGTTGACACCACGATACTTCCACCCTCATTCACTCGAACCTCTCCACAAGTCAATGCATTTCTGCATGTTCCGACTCCAGATGTGCAGCTTCAAGAAATCTCAGCTGACTCCAGTGAACCTGCTAAGACTCCGGACGGGGAGCATCAACAAACCAACACTGACTCAGTTAGAACAGATCAGACTCCAGATGGGGAGCAACTAAACGCCGACTCTGATTCACGTAAGCCGGACTTTACTCCAGACAGGGAGTGCCGCAACCTCAGTGATGGCATGCCCAGGGAGACAGCAGATGCCACAACGACAGGAGGTGGATCACTTAACAATTACACTGGGTCAGCAATAACAAGTAGCAGCTACAGTCCAAGAGGAATACACCAATATTCACCACAGATATATCCACACATTGTTTCCTCACCAGCAGTGCAGCCAATGACAGCTCATGCTGGTCAAACCCAGTATTCAGGCATGCAGCAGCCAGCAGTCTATTCAGCATATTCTCAAACAAGCCAGCACTACGGATTGCCCAATAATGGAATCAAGACCGAAGGAGGACTACCGCAAGTGCAATCCGCACTACAGACTGGATGCCTTAGTTACAGCCCAGGATTTGCTGCATCCCAGCCTGGCCAGACGGCATATTTCTATCAGATGCAAGGTTCTAGTTTCACACCATCACCAGGTATTTATGTAAGCAGCAATTCTGTTTCCAATTCGACAAGCTTCAACGGTTCTCAGCAGGATCACCCTTCCAGCACAGCATGTGGCCAGAACCAGTATGTACAGTCTTATCCAACTTCAACATATGGCACATCCATGACCTCGAATGATACTGTTGATGGTACCTCTTCAACGTCAACACCTTATCAGCTACAAGATGCCATCCGACAGCACCATCACAAACATCGAAAAAGAAAGGGACTCCAAATCAGACAGCAAAGTGTTTTGACCACTTTTTGGTTCCTGTGGCACAGGGACGTTGATGGCGTTCATAACCAAGAGAGACATTTGACCATGATGATTGATGGTTTTTGGACTCACACGAATGATTTTGACTTATTGTTTAATCACTGTTCCTATGATTTGTATATACCTTACCTTATCTACCTGTTCTTTGTTCAATTTTCTCAAAGTGTACAGAAAATATGTAACATATAAAAAAGGGGGGATGTGGTGATGTGCATCAATGTAAATGCGTGTAGGCTAGCTAGACACTAGAGAGAGCACCAGAAACATCGCACACGCACATTCAACCAATAGATCAGTTAGATAGGACACGTCCAATGGACATTCACAATACACATAGAGGTGACACGACCACAGGAGGGCATTACACCAACCCATATATAAAGGGCACCACACACATGATCTGCCTCTTTCCAGTGGAGACAGTCAGTGAGTAGAGACACAGGGTTGATTCAATATCACTCCCACCACGTGGATTGCAGCAACTGGTTAGTCAGTCTGGGTAGCTATAGTAGGATTAGCAGTAGTGTCGAACCCGAGTAATAGAAGTGTAAATAGTTTAATGAACGTGTTAAAGTTATCTCCATGTCTGAACCTTCCTTTGTCAAGTGCACCACAAGGAAACCACTTATGGCACACCTGGAACACAACAAATCATGGTCACCCCCTTGCTGGGCATGAAACGGATTAACATATTCAAACCGTCATTTAAATATACCGGGACAGTTTGAAGCTGGATTCTACAGCACATGGACTGTAGTGGTTCAAGAAGGCAGCTCATCACCACCTTCTCAAGGGCAATTAGGGATGGGTAACAAATGCTGGTGTAGCCAGCGAAGCCCATGTCCCATAAAAATGAATTTTTAAAAATCAAAGATCTATGGAGAAAGGAAATTAAAGTAATTGTTATTCGTAAAGAAAAAATACTGGAGGAAGTGAAGGGAATAAAGGTTGACAAACCCCCTGGACCTGATGGCCTACATTTTAATATTTTACAAGGTTGCTGAGATGGTGGATGCACTAGATTTGATCTTCCAGAATTCCCTAAATTCTAGAATGGTCCCTGTAGATTGTGAAATACTCTGCTGTCAGAAGGAGAGAGAGAGGTAACATGGAACTGGTTATTCTGATACCAGCGGTTAATCATAAGGACACAAATTCCGATTACAGGCAGGTTGAACCTTTGGAACCTTTTCCATCGTAAAATTGCCAAAACTACTCTGTAATGTTCTAGGGCGTGATTTGGTGCATTCCTGCATTTGCCAGAGATTGTTTCTCTATCCTCAATGGGCTCAAGAGGAGCAGGTACCTTCTATATACAAAAGCTGCAACAAGTATGGGATAGCCGTGCATCTAGGTCTGCAACACAACAGGGAGACATAGCAGAGGCTCCAGTGAGAGCAATTTCCACACTATACCCTCTGCCAAGTTGATGCCAGGCACCCCATGCTCCTTGATCGTGTCAGAGGACAGTCTGGCACATCAGCCAATCCAGTATGTTGGTATGTGGTCTTTTCCACCTTCCAGTGTTTTGGGCTGTCGCGGTCCTCATCTGAGCACTCTGCAACACTACATGTCTATTACCATGCCCTCCGGTGAGCTGGCAAAAGAACCATACTTTTCCCTGCGCTAGTTGCAGTTTATCCATGGCCAATGACTCACTACGTGCTGATCGCAACTCAAAGCTAACCTTCAAAGTCAGTGCAGTGTCCCATGTCTGAGCTGGTAGTTGTGAGTGTCAAATTAAGTTATAGGGCCTCTCCAGCTCAGCTGTTGCTCCCTTTCCTCCTCCTGGGGCTTTTTGCCTGGGCAGGCAGCAGCTCTGTGGTTTCTGAAAGCAGGAACTCAGAAAGGGAAAGTTACTGTGAGGAAAGTGGTAGGGCTGGAAAGCAGGAGGTTTATCACCACACCATCAACAACTTGCTCATCATTACAGCGAGCAGGATGACGATGTGCTGGGAGCTGAGAGGCAGGATAATGCCATCATCCCCAGTGTTCTCAGTACCACTGGCTATTGAAGTTCCCATCAGAGCCGGTTCCACAATACTGACAGCCATCTCCTCTGTAAGACTCAGTCAATACATCCTTATCCCGGTCAGTTCTACTCTGCTCCTTTCCATTGCCACCACATCCTGTCTGAGAGGACAAAATGCCAGCGAATGTATTGCATTGTGTGCGGCTGATGTGCTTGCCATAACTGAACAGCAGGAAGTATGTGGAGGAAGTGAGAGGTGGATTTAAGGCTGCCAATATAGGAGTTTAAAATGAGTTACACATGTCAGTAGTTCATAATGTGGTGAAAACGGTTAGAAAACGTTCCTATTAAATCTGAAATTGTCAAGTGAAATTGGTGGCCTCAGCTCACCAAGTCCTCACTTGCTTTGTCTGAAGTGCTGGGGTGAGTTGGTAAATCATTTTTCAGGGGGGTGTAAAAATACTTGAATTGCAGAAGTGGCATAAACCCAAGAAAGTTTAACAGTAAAGACATGCAAATGAGCCATGAAAAGCTTTGTTGGCCAAAAATCCTTCACTCTTAAAAAGCTATTTGTTTGCATAATGGTGTAAATGTACCCAAATCTGCTAATGTTCATAGTTCCTTGATAGTAACAATGTGCACACTGAAGACGCAATGAGATTCTGACCCAATGGCCTAGAAATATGGGTGCCTGTTTTTGATTAAAATAGACATTGCAGGATCCACGGTGTTGTGTTGAGTGCTCTGGATCCGTGGAACACCTACAGGCCATCAACACTTAAAATAGTACAACACTATTTTATTAAGTTAGAAAATGGTGAACATACTTTCACTGTGGGTTAACACGATGTTAGATTAAACTAAAGATCTATGCCTGTCCTAACCAGTCTATGCACTCAGCACATGGTGAAGATCTGCGCTGTAAGCTGTAAGCTCTGTCCTTCTGAGAAGCTGTATCCCGAATGAGCGTGAACTCTGATGCCCTCTGTCTATATAGTGAGTGTGCTCTAACTGGTGATTGGTGCGGTGTTGTGTGTGTTGATTGGTCTTGCTGTGTGTTCATCAGTGTGTGTGTGTCTGCACCATGATATACTGGTGTATATTATGACATCCCCCCTTTTATAAAGAAATGTATGTGTGTGGCAATAAATAATGTGTGGTGAGAATGTTCCTAACTACGTGTGGGGTGCGAAGACATATTTACAGGACTACGTACATGAGAACTAAGCTATTTACATGGGAAGGTGCCTGGTGCAGAGAAGCAGTATGCATCAAGAGTAACGAGATCACCACTATATACAAACCAGGGAAACGATCAAACAAAGCAACGAAACAATTGAGAGAGACCATAAGTTCGAAAAGTTCATAAATTTAGTCTCTGGGGTGGGCGACGAATTCTGGTTGACCGCCTCAATGGTGGGTCGAGCGCCGCCGGTTCAGGAGCGGGCTGGACTGCGTCAGAGTCAGGGGGAGGCAGAGTGAAAGGGAGCTCTGCATAGTCCGTGGCAGGGTCAGCAGGAGGGCGAGGCGACACTGGAGGATCACGTGGCGAGCGTGGAATGAGACGAAGGGCGCGTCGATTGCGGCGCAGAATAGAGCCATCCGGTAGATGAACCAGGAACAAGCGGGGGGCCACCTGCCGAAGGACAACAGCGGTTGCAGACCAGCCACCATCTGGAAGATGGATACGGACATTGTTATCTGGAGCCAGAGCAGGGAGATTAGCTGCACGGGAGTCATGAGCCGCCTTGTGCTGTTCATGAGACAGCTGCATCCGGCGGAGGACCTAGTTGAGGTCTAGGACATGGATGGACCGTCGTCCTCAGGGTGCGACCCATGAGTAACTGGGCTGGCGACAGGCCAGTGGACAGTGGGGCGGAGCGCTAGGCCAGCAAGGCAAGGTAGAAATCGGACCCAGCATCGGCAGCCTTGCATAGGAGCCGTTTGACGATATGTACTCCCTTCTCCGCTTTGCCATTGGATTGGGGGTACAGGGGACTGGATGTCACATGTGCAAAATTGTACCGCCTGGCAAAGTTGGACCATTCTTGGCTGGCAAAGCAGGGGCCATTGTCCAACATAACCGTGAGCGGGATGCCGTGTCGAGCAAAGGTTTCTTTACATGCACGACTGACTGCAGACGAGGTGACGTCGTGCAACCGTATCACCTCCGGGTAATTCGAAAAGTAGTCCATGATCAGGACATAGTCTCTACCCAGCGCGTGGAACAGGTCGATGCCCACCTTGGTCCCCATGGTGACGTGACCAACTCATGGGGCTGCAGGGTCTCACGTGGTTGGGCCGGCTGGAAGCGCTGACAAGTGGGGCAGTTGAGCACTGTGTTGGCTATGTCCTCATTAATGCCGGGCCAGTACACTCCCTCTCGGGCCCTTTGGCGGCACTTTTCCACGCCAAGGTGGCCTTCGTGTAGTTGTTCCAGGACAAGCTGGCGCATGCTATGCGGGATGACAATGCGGTCCAGTTTTAGAAGAACCCCATCTACTACCGCCAGATCATCTCTGACATTATAGAATTGAGGGCATTGGCCCTTGAACCACCCGTCCATTAGGTGGCGCATGACACGCTGTAGCAAGGGGTCAGCTGCCGTCTCGCGGCAAATTTGGACGAGGCGTTCATCCGAGGCAGGTAGATTGGAGGCTGCAAATTCCACACGGGGCTTCAACCTGGCAGACAAATCCCGCTGCGACTCATGGAGCGTTGACTGCCCTGGAGAGAGCGTCAGCAATGATGAGGTCTTTGCCGATGGTGTACACCATCTGGGAGTCGTATCGCCGGAGCTTGAGAAGAATACGCTGGAGGCGAGGCGTCATGTCGTTCAAGTCTTTTTGTATTATATTGACCAGCGGGCGATGGTCGGCTTCGACGGTGAATTGAGGAAGTCCATAGACATAATTGTGAAATTTAACCACACCGATCAGAAGGCCCAGGCACTCCTTTTCTATCTGCGCGTAGCGCTGCTCCGTGGGCATCATCGCACGTGACGCATATGCAATAGGGGCCCATGATGAGGCCTCATCACGTTGAAGGAGCACTGCCCCAATGCCGGATTGACTGGCATCGGTCGAAATCTTGATCTCCTTTGCTGGGTCAAAGAAAGCTAAGACCAGGGTCGCGGTCATTTTGGTTTTGAGTTCTCTCCATTCGCGCTCGTGGGCAGGGAGCCATTGGAAGTCTGTCGTCTTCCTGACCAGGTTCTTGAGAGCCGTGGTATGAGAGGCGAGATTAGGGATGAATTTCCCTAAAGAATTGACCATGCCCAGAAATCGGAGGACCGCCTTCTTGTCCTCTGGTGTTTTCATAGCTGTGATGGCAGCTACCTTGTCCGCATCCGGCTGCACACCCAATTGGGAGATGTGGTCCCCGAGGAACTTGAGTCCCGTCTGACAAAAAGAGCATTTGGCCCTGTTGAGGCGGAGGCCATGCTCACGTATACATTTGAATACGTGCTGGAGGCGACCAACATGCTCCTGCGGGGTGGTGGACCAAATGATTATATCTTCGACATAGACGCGAACACCTTCAATACCTTCCATCATTTGGTCCATAATTCTATGGAACACTTCTGATGCAGAGATGATCCCAAACGGCATCCTGTTGTAACAATATCTGCCAAAGGGGGTGTTGAATGTGCAGAGTTTCCTGCTGGATTTATCGAGCTGGATTTGCCAGAATCCTTTTGAGGCGTTGAGTTTGATGAAGAGCTTGGCGCGAGCCATCTCACATGTGAGCTCTTCGCGCTTGGGAATTGGATAGTGCTCTCTCATAAAATTGCGATTTAGATCCTTGGGATCAATGCAAATTCTCAATTCGCCGGAAGGCTTTTTTACACATACCATGGAGCTGACCCAGTCGGTCAGTTCCGTGACTTTGGAAATCACTCCTTGGTTCTGGAGGTCCTGCAGCTGCTGCTTGAGGCGGTCCTTAAGGGGTGCTGGGACCCTGCGAGTTGCGTGCACCACAGGCATGGCGTTGTGTTTGAATAAAATCTTGTAGGTGTACGGGAGCGTGCCCATGCCCTCGAAGACGTCGTGGTACTGGTTGATAATGGCGTCGAGCAGCGCCCTGAAGTCGGTGTCCTGAAAGGCAGACGCGTCAGCAGGAGAGAGAGAGTGAACTCTCTGAACTAGGTTCAACAACTTGCATGCCTGCGCGCGAAGCAGGGAGGCTTTCGAGGAGCCCACGATTTCAAAGGGAAGGATGGCATTGCGTGACCTGTGCGTCACTTCAAGTTGGCATGAGCCGCTGGCAGCAATGGCATTGCCATTATAATCTAATAGCTGGCAGGGTGATGGCAGGATGGCTGGTTTGACACGAAGGCTTTGTTGGTCAGACCGCGCAATGAGATTGGCGGAGGCACCAGTGTCCAGGCGGAATCGTATTTGGGACTGGTTGACCGTAAGGGTGGCACACCATTCATCGTCTGGATCGATGCTGTATACCGATAGAGTCTGGATTCTTTGCTTCGGGGACACCCTGTTTTTTGTAACGATACCGACTCGAAAAGGTGCCTTCGGGTCCTCGGTGTTAATATTGGATAGTAGGTCCGCATCGGACTCGGTGACCGTGGGTTGAATGGCCTGGACATTCCTGCGAGGCTGGCTGGAGCGACAAGAGTTGGCAGGCTGAGCTGATCTGCAAAAAGCAGCATAGTGGCCAAGTTTGCCACATCTCAGGCATCGTCGGGATTTGGCAGGGCGTTGCCGCTTTAAATGGGCGGAGCCACAGTTGCAGCATGTTGAAGCGTCAGTACGTTCGCTGCACCACCGCCGCGGTGTGGTCATATGTGGTGCGCGCCTGCGCAGTACGTTCGTCAATGTTGCCGTCCCCTCGTTCGGTGCGCACAAACGTGGGAGTCCGCGAAAAGCGCGCGAAATGGCCGCCCTCATCCAGGCTGAGGCCCTGGAGTTGCTTGATTGCTTGGACCCGTTCTGACTCGTGGGGACCTTGCCACGCCGTTTCAGCCGCTTGGATGTGGGAATACTGACTAATGGCGTGTTTGTGTAGCACGCAGGTCTCGATGGCAATCGCTTTACCTTGAGGAGCTGCTGGCGTAGGGGGTCCGACTGAACACCGAAAACGATCTGGTCGCGTATCATGGAGTCGGAGGTGGGCCCCGTAATTGCAGGACTGCGCAAGGATGCGGAGGTGGGTGAGAAAGGACTGGAAAGGTTCATCCTTACCCTGCAAACGCTGTTGGAATACATAGCACTCGAAACTTTCATTCATCTCGATGTTGCAGTGACTGTCAAACGTGAGGAGGACCGTCTTGAATTTTGATTTATCTTCACCATCAGCAAAGGTGAGAGAATTGAAATTGTGGATGGCATGTTCCCTGGCCGTGGATAGGAAAAGAGCGATCTTCCTGGAGTCTGAGGCAGCTTCCTGGTCTGTGGCTTCAAGGTAGAGCTGGAAGCGCTGTTTGAATATCTTCCTGTTGGCCCCTAGGTTACCGGTGATGCGGACCGGCGGCGGCGGGCGGACGCTGTCCATTTTGCAGGATGACTGTATGCTGGTGGAAGGCAGATCACTTGCAGGTAGGTCTAAGAAGTTCAAACATCCCTCAACTCCTGGTATCATGTTGTGTTGGGTGCTTTGGATCCGTGGAACACAGACAGGCCACCAACACTTAAAATAGTACAACACTATTTTATTAAGTTAGAAACTGTTGAACAGACTTTCACTGCGGGTTAACACGATATTAGATTAAACTAAAGACCTATGCCTGTCCTAACCAGTCTATGCACTCAGCACATGGTGAAGATCTGTGCTGTGAGCTGTGAGCTCTGTCCTTCTGAGAAGCTGTATCCCGAATGAGCAGGAACTCTGATGCCCTCTGTCTACATAGTGAGTGTGCTCTAACTGGTGATTGGCTGCGGTGTTGTGTGTGTTGATTGGTCTTGCTGTGTGTCCATCAGTGTGTGTGTGTCTGCACCATGATATACTGGTGTATATTATGACACACTGGTGTGCAGTGTTCATTTTCTCAGCTTGCACTGTGTGTTGTGGAACATATTCATCCGGGTGCTCCATAGTCACGTGGAGTAATTGTAGAAGGGGCATGTATGGAATGGAAAGATAATTTTACCTTTGCTATCACTTGATTTGACCCCTGGAGGGGCACCATTCCACATCAAATGAGGCTGACCAGCAGACTCGCTCAGTCTTATCGTCTGCCGTAGATATTTTGGAATGACTTACATGATTGGTTAAATTATGAGCACACCTTCAGAGTGATCAGAGTGGGACTTGAACCTAGAGCTTCTGGCTCAGAGACAAGCACTACCCACTGCACTGCCCAACCTCCATCTTGAAACAAAGGATCCGGTGAAACTAATGCTGAGTATTTTGGTTTTTGAACTGATGCAAGTTTGCACCTCCCCCGCCTTTTTTTCTGACAGCAGAGCTAATTCACCATTGGCCGCTGGTAGGATATTTTGATCCTGCTGCTGTCTGCAGCACTTTGGTTGACTTGCCTGTCCTACTGCCAGGGAACCTGCGGTGGTGTTGTTGCTCTTTTTAATGGAATACTATCCCCCGAGCATCACCAATAATGTTGCCAATTAATAATGATGCTCTTTAGAGTCGCCAGGTATCAAATGATACCACCACAAGGCTTTACCGGATATCGATCAAAGGACCACACAGCCAGTTAGTCAGTTCAAGTTCAAAGATGGTTTATTTACACACAAGGATTACTTCGACATGCAACACAAAACACTACAAGTTAAACTACACCTAACAACTGCAACAACCTGTACTTCACTTCAGGGCAACCGGCTCTATGCAGTTGGACAAGGCCTTTGTCCGGATCTTGCGTGGCTGGGTGGAAGAAGTGGCTTCGTTTCTGCTGGGCTCATCCGTCTGTTAGCGATCGTTGGTCTTCAACTTGTCTGTCTTGTCGTTATGCTGCACTTGGGTTGGCATAGGCCGGATCCAAGAGAGACCGAGCACATGGCTGTGTCTCTTCTTATCCTTCTGGGTTTTCACGCTCTTTGGGGCGGTCCTTAACTTGCACCCAATAATTCGACAGGCTTCGATCACTGCCTTCGATTCTGGCCAATAAAGGGGCGGGTGCCTTGATGGCTGGGCGTGTCCTTAACGGTCATTGACCTTGGCTGTCTGGGCTCCCTGAGTAAAGGGAGTGGCGCCGATTAGTCTGTATCTGTATCGGTTACCGGAGTACAGTTCTTTTGTTCTGGGGAAATGGGCCATTAGAATGCAAACGAGCGGGGGTTTCGATCGCGTCTAGTTATCTGGGTTGCAAATACACACACAAGCTCTGAGTCTGACTGAGTCCTGGGTTGGCCATAATTCCCATGGTCCTTTGCAGGTGGCCATCTGAGATGGCTACAGTTTTGGGGGGGCGGGGGGGGGAGCGTTATCTTCAGTGGAACGATTATCTCTGTTACAGCAATGCTGGTCGCTCTCATCAGCCGTCTGAGTGTTTTATAATTAGAGGTGTGTGCGTGCTGCCTAATGTCTATCTATATGATAACATACTTGCTTGTAAAGCAAACTGGACTCATAGCATCCCTACAGTGCAGAAGGGGGCCATTTGGCCCATCGAGTCTGCACCATCCCTCCTAAAGAGCACTCTGCCCAGGTCTAAGCCCCCTCCCACCCACTCACTATTATTATTATTATTATCCTCGTTACCTAACCTGGACACAAAGATGCAATTTTGCATGGCCAATCCACCTAACCTGCACATCTTTGGACTGTGGCAGGAAACCAGAGCAAACACACACAGACACAGAGAGAACGTACTCCATACAGGTACTCACCTAAGACTGCAACTGAACCCGGGTCCTTGCGCTGTGAAGCAGCAGAGTTGCCCACTGTGCCACCATGCTGCACTTTCCACACGTGTCTTTGTGGACATTACCATGTTTATAAATTTGGAGTACCCAATTATTTTTTTCCAATTAAGGGGCAATTTAGTGTGACCAATCCACTTACACTGCATATCTTTGGATTGTGGGGGTGAGACCCATGCAGACACGGGGAGAATGTGCAAACTGCACATGAACAGTGACCTGCGGCCGGGATCAAACCTGGGTCCTCGCCACCATGAGGCAGCAGAGCTAACCACTGCACCACCGTGTCACCCTGTCATCATGTCCAATTCCTTATTTATTTGAAGGGGTCTAAGGAAACACATAGTAAGACTCGACCAAATGTGATTAATTACGCTGCTTTATTTCACAGCAAATGGACAGGCAGGGCAACAATTACAAATATACAATATTTCCCCATGCTAGTGGGTGCCCTGCTTGACTGATGCAGAATATATGGAAAGATAATAAATAATTGCATTGACAAAGCATTTTCATGGCCACAGTACATCCCATAGCACTTCACATCCATTGAAGTACGTTTCAAGTACTGTGGTAATGGAAGAACCGCAGTAACCAATTTAAACATAGCAAACTCCCACCAACAGTAATGTGGTCATGACCAGATAATCTGTTTTTGCGATGTCGATTGGCCAGGAAACAAGGAATAACCCATATGCCCTTCTTTGAAATCGTGCCATGGGTGCTGTATTTGATGTCCCCGATATAAATCCTGCTGATGGCACAGGAAGATTTTGGGGATTTGGTACGGGCCCTGGCAGTCAGCTGAACCAGATCACATGGCGGCCAGTTAGTTAGTGAAGGTGACAAGGACTTGCTGCTGAATCAAATGTGGGTGTGGCTCTGGTGTCAGGAAAGCCCGCATCACCCAATGGCTGTACAGCAGCCCGTGCCGTATTCCAAGGGAAGCCAGCCCTGAAAGCTCTGCACTTTAAATTGTCGGCATCAGCGTTTCTGGATATGAAACACAAAAGGAACATGCAAGGTTCAGTGAGAAGAGTCCATCACTGTCTTGAAATTCCCTTCTCTGGGATTAAAGGGGCACCTGAAGATGTCCCAGATGTCACAGCCAAGTGGGAGGATCACACCACAGTTTGACAAGGGCTCGCTATGTGACCTCATCAAACCTTCCACGAGTAGAGAGATGCCTTGTTTCCTGCTGGTGACCACAGGAGACTAGCTTGGCTGACCAAGGAGGCCTGGAAAGAGATCACAACAGAGATGAGCAGCTGTGGATGCATCCGAGGGACTGGGTTAAATGCAGGAAAAAGATGAATGGTTTACTCTGCACCACAAGGATGAGTTTGATTGACAGACTGGCAAAATTGGCATTGAAGGTGAGTTTGGACAGAAGGGCCTTGATGGATATTGAACCATGCATTGTGCTCCCTCACTAACTTCCCTTGTTACATTGACTGCATGTGTGTATGTAATACACACGGTGGGGTAATGATAATATCACCTGACTGGTAAGCCAGAGGCCCAGACTAATGCTCTGGGGACCTGGGTTTGAATCCCGCCATGACAGCTATTCTTGATTCCAGTGACCATGAACGATTGTTGTAAAAGCCCAACTGGTTTACTATTTTTAAAAAAATGTATTTTATTACAAACATGTATCAAAACAGGTGACTGCAAATAAACACCCCAGGAAACATACTTCCCAACAATCATCTATATAGTCTGTACAAATCGTTTCCCTCCCCCCACTCCTGCCTGCCCCCCACAACCCCCACGACAAACAGCTCCTCAAACATGGTCAGAAACGTCACCTACCTTTTCTCAAACCCTCCTGCAGAGCCCCTTCACTCATACTTTATCTTCTCTAACTGCAGGAAGTCATACAGATCACTCAGCCATGCCGATACACCCGATGGCAATATTGACCGCCACTCCAGTATAATTTCCCCCCGCGCAATCAGGGAGCAGAAGGCCACAACATTGGCCTTCCTCCTCTCTATGAGCTCTGGCTTCTCTGAAACCCCGAATATCGGCATCAAAGGGTCCGAGTCCACGTCCTCCTCCACTATCCTGGCTAAGATCACGAACACTCCCGCCCAGAATCTTCCCAATTTTTCAAAACCCCAAAACATGTGCGAGTGATTCGTTGGCCCCCGCCCACACCTCTCACACTCATCTGCTACCCCCTTAAAGAACCCACTCATTCTTGCCCGAGTCATATGTTCACTGTGCATCATCTTAAACTGTATCAGACTCATCCTTGCACAAGAGGAGGTCCCGTTTACCCTATGCAGTGCCTCACTCCATACTCCCCAATTGATCTCCCCTCCAACTGACTCTCTAATGCCCTTTAAGGAGGGAAATCTGCCCTCCTTATCTGGTCTGACATGTGACTCCAGACCCACATTTGGTTTACTCTTAAACACCCTCTTGAATGGTCTAGCAAAACACTCAGTTGTGTTAAACCGTTAAGAGGCCTATGAGAAGGAATGAAACTAGACGGACCACCCAGCATCAACGTAGGCACCAGAAAAGACAACACTATTGACGCTGCAAAGTTCTCCTTAGTAAAATCTGGGGGCTTGTGCCAAAATTGGGAGAGCTATGACAGATTAGTCAAGCAACAGTCTGACATAGTCATACTCATGGAATCATACCTTACCGATAATATCCCTGACACTACTATCACCATTCCTGTTCCACCGACAGGATAAATCCAGCAGAGGTGGCGGCATAGTTGTATACAGTCATGAGGGAGTTACCCTGGAAGTCCCCAACATCAGCTCTGGACCCCAGGAAATCATCAAATGAGATGGCATCAGGTCAAACTTGGGCAAGGAAACCTCCTGATTACCACCGAACCTCCTTCCTCAGCTGATAAATCTGTGCTCCCCCATATTGAACACCATTTGGAGGAAGCACTGAGGGTGGCTAGGGCACAGACTGTACTCTGAGTGGGGGAACTTCAATGACTATCACCAAAAGTGGCTTTGTAGCAGCACTGCTGACCAAGCTGGTTGTGTCCATACTCCCAGAATGCCTTGATCCACCTGCAATTCGCATACCACCACAATAGGTCCACAGCAGACACCATCTCCTTGGCCCTGCACTCATCCCTGGAGCACCTTGACAATGTCAGACTCCTATTCATTGACTACAGCTCTAACTTTAACACCATAATCCCAGCCAAACTCATATAAAACTCCAAAACCTAGGACTTCCTCCTCCCTTTGCAACTAGATCCTCGAATTTCTGCCTGATAGACCACAATCAGTAAGGATAAACAACAACACTTCCTCCATGATAGTTCTCGAGATCGGGGCCCCACAAAGGCCATGTGCTTAGCCCCCTACTATACACCCTATACATACACGACTTTGTGGCAAAATGTGGCTCCAACTCCACCTACAAGTTTGCTGATGACATGACCATAGTGGTCGGATGTCAAACAACGATGGGTCAGAGTACAGGAAGGAGATAGCGAACCTAGTGGCGTGGTGTAACGACAATAATCTGTCCCTCAATGTCAGCAAAACTAAAGAGAAGGTCATTGGCTTCAGGAAGCAAAGTATCGTACACACCTCTGTCTGCATCAATGATGCCGAGGTGGAGATGGTTGACAGCTTCAAATACCTAGGTGTGCACATCACCAGCAATCTGTCCTGGTCTACCCACAATAATGCTGTGACCAAGAAAGCACCTATACTTCCGCAAGAAATTCAGCATGTCCACATTGATTCTTACCAATTTTTACAGATACACCATAGAAAGCATCCTGGCTGCATCACAGCCTGGTATGGCAACCGTTAGAAACTACAGAGAGTTGTGAACACAGCCCAGTCCATCATCTGAACCTGCCTCCCATCCATTGACTCTGTCTACACCTCCCGCTGCCTTGGGAAAGCGGGCAGCATCATCATAGACCCCTCCCACTTCTCTCTTCCAACCTCTTCCATCGGGGAGGAGATACAAAAGCCTGAGAACTCGCACTAACAGATTCAAAAACCGCTTCTTCCTCCCTGTTACCAGACTCCTGAATAATCCTTTTATGGAGTGAACTGATCTCTCCATGCATCTTCTCTATTGAGTGGCACTACACTCTGTATGCTTCACTCAATGTCTATGTCTATGTATTTAATTTGTGTATTTATCGAATGTCCTATGTTTTCCATGTATGGAACGATCTGTCTGGACTGTACACGTGACCATAAATCCAAATCCTATAGGTCGTGGCTGCTAGACTGTGTCTGTGTTAGGTGGTGAGAGAGCCAACAAGAGGGAAAAACATGCTTGCACTCATCCTCATCAATCTACTGTCACAGATACTATTAGTACGACCGACAACCACACCGTCCCTGGAGAGATGAAGTCCCACCTTCATGTTGAGGATATCCTCCATCATGTTGTGTGGCACTAGTACTGTGTTAAATGAGATTGATTTTGTACAGATCTAGCAACTCAAGATTGGTGATCCATGAGGCACTGTGGGCTATGAGCAGCAGCAGAATTGTGTACAACCACAATCTGTAATCTCATGGCCCAGCATATCACTCAAACATTACCACCAAACTGGGGGATGAGCCCTGGTTCAATGAAGAGCGCCAGAGGGCATGTGAGGAGCAACGCTAGGGATAAATAAAATTCAGGGGTCAACCTGGCAAAGCTACAACACAGGAGCACGTGAATGCCAAACAGCAAAAACAGTACATGGTCGACAGAGTGAAGTGATTTCTGATGAATGTCAGAAATTTTTATATATATATTACGATATGTCTGTTGCAGTAATGTTATTAAAAGACTTAGGTTAAGGTGTCTAGATTACATATGTGCTAAAGCTGTGATTAACAGCCAGGCAGGCTGGGATTTCACTCGTGGGAGTGGTTGACTGTTTTTAATGTTGATTTCAGTCCTGTCCTGTGTCTGTTTTTAGTTCCATTTTAGACTTCTGCTCTGAGTTCTGAGGAAAGGAGTTGTGTTTCTCAGACTGACTTCTGAAAGTGTCTCTCCAGGGACTTTGTGAATAAATCTTTAAGCCACTAAGTGTTAACTTTATTTAATAAGTGGCATTTTTCCTGTGTGTGGATTTTGCTTAATTGAAATTTTAGAAGTAGATGGGAATGCAAGCTCAAAGACCTTTCTTTTTTTTTAAAGAACTGTAAATTGAAAAGTAGCTTTTTCTTTGGATATTAATGGTGTTAATAATAAAGTTTGATTCAGTACAAAAAATCCCTATTTGTCAGTGGAATCACTCCTGGGGGTGAAATATCCTTTCCTCACAGTTAACAAGTTGAAACATTGTTGGGGTTTCATACCCGGTTTCCTAATATAAATGTGGGGTCTGCTCCGGTACCATGACAGATACCATGGCCACCAGATCAAATATTCCCGTCCTCAATGATGGGGGAGCCCAGCACATACGTGCAAAAGATAAGGGGTGGGATTCTCCCTTCTGGGGACTAAGTCCCCACACCCGCCGGAAAACGGGTGGGAATCACTTTGGACATTTACCTAGAAAGTCCGGGGTGATTCTCCATCTTCAAGGGGCCCCGGCGTACATCCCGCAGCTCCGGCTGCCGGCGGAGCCCTGCAGTTACGCCTGCACGGCCGTGCATGGGTGTGGCGGCTGGCCATGGGTCCGTGCATGTGCGCAGCGGCCGTCTTCGTGCTGGCCCCCACGCAACAGGACGGCACCCTACAGGGGCCCAGTGCGGAGGAACATAGGCCCCCCCCCCAGAATGAGCGCGGGCCTGGCTACCGTGAAGGCCCCCCCCGGATTTGGATACTCCGGCCCCCCCACCAGTACAGCTCCCGCAGCCAGAACGCCAAGGTCCCGCCGGGTGGGACCACATGGGAACCATGCCGGTGGGTCTTAGCGGAACTCGGCGGGCACTCGGGCCATTGAGCACGGAGATTTGCCACTGGGGCCACATTCAACTGCCCCTGACCGGTGCCACGTCGATCGCATGCGCGCGCCTCGCGTGCTGCGGTGGTAGCCTATTTTGGGTCATTCTCCTCCCCGCGCCGAGCGCGATTTCGACGCGGAGGGTCGGCGAATACCGCCCAAGGCTAGGGCAATTGCAACAATATTCAGCCAGAAGTGACAAGATCCATCTCAACCTCTTCCCCAGTTTTTAGCCAATTCGATTCACTCCATATAACATCAATAAATGGCGGAAGGCATTGAATACTGCAAAGACTATGGGCCCTGACAAAACTCTGGCACTCTGGCGTCTGAAGACTTATTCTCCAAAACTATCTCTCTCTAGCCAAGCTGTTTGTGTACATCGACAACACTGACATCTGCTGGCAAAGTGGAAAATTCCCCAAGTATTTCCTGTCCACAAAAAGCAGGACAAATCCAACCCGGCCTATGCTGCTTCGTAAGTCAATGTTGACCATCAGCGAAGTGACGGAAGGTGTCATCAACAGTGTTATCAAGTGCAGAAACAATCTGCATTGGGTACCACCAGGGCCACTCATTAGCCTTGGTTAAAACATGGACAAAATCTCAAGAGGTGAGATGAGAAGACAGCCTTTGCCATCAAAGATGCAATTGACCGAATGTGTCAACAAGGAGCTCCGCAAAACTGGAGTTAATGGGAATCAGGGGGAAAGCTCCATTGATGGAATCATACTGACATAAAGCAAAAAGCAAGATGGTGTTTTTTGGAGATCAATCTTCTCAGTCCCAGGACATCACTGCAGGAGTTTCTCAGGGTAGTATCCTAGGCCCAACCATCTTTAGCTACTTCATCAGTGATCTACCTTCTATCATAAGGTCAGAAGTAGGGATGTTTGCTGATGACTACACAATGTTCAGCACCATTTACAACTCCTTGGACACTGAAGTTATCCACTTCCAAATGCAGCAAGGCTGGACAATATCCAGACTTGGGCTGATAAGTGGCAAGTAACATTGGCACACACAAGTGCCAGGTAATGACCATGTGCAGCAAGAGAGAATCCAACCATCTCCCCTTGGCATTCAATAACATTACCATTGCTGAATCCACCACTATCAACATCTTGGCGGTTACCATTGACCAGAAGCTGAACTGGACTAGCCATATAATTACTGTGGCTTACAAGAGCAGATCCGAGGCTAAGAATTCTGTGGCG
The DNA here is from genome assembly GCF_047496885.1 of Scyliorhinus torazame. Lineage (NCBI taxonomy): Eukaryota > Metazoa > Chordata > Chondrichthyes > Carcharhiniformes > Scyliorhinidae > Scyliorhinus > Scyliorhinus torazame. Next base: position 327,377,275 of record NC_092707.1, on the reverse strand, counting down.
AGTAACTCACCTCCTGACTCCCCAAAGCCTGCCTGCAAGGCACAAGTCAGGAATATGATAGAATACTTTCCACTTGCCTCGATAAGTAAAGCTCCAACAACACTCAAGAAACTCAACACCATCCAGAACAAAGCAGCCCGCTTGATTGGCACTCCATCCATCACCTCCAGCAGCCACTCCCTCCAACACCAATGCATAATGGCAGCAGTGTGTTGCATCTACATGATGTATTGCTGCAACTCACCAAGGCTCCTATGACAGCACCTTTCAAACTCACGATCCCTATCACCTAGAAGGACAGAACTATATTGTCGTTCCTTCACCGTTGCTGTGTCAAAATCCTGAACAGTATTGTGGGTCTACCTCCACTACATGGACTGCTACGTTTCAAGGAGGAGGCACATCTCCACCTTCTCAATGGCAAATGAGGATGGGTAATAAAAATGCTGGGCTAGCCATGGGCCAAAGAGGACAAAGAACAATACAGCACAGGAACAGGCCCTTCAGCCCTCCAAGCCTGTACCGGTCATGAAACCACCCTTGGCCAAAACCCTCAGCACTTTCTATTGCCATATCCCTCATCCTATCCATATATTTGTTGAGATGCCTTTTGAACGCCGTTAATGTATCAGCTCCACAACCTCCCCTGGCAACGGGTTCCAGGCACTCACCACCCTCTGTGTACAAAATCTGTCTCGCACATTTCCTCCAAACTTTGCCCCATGGACCTTAAACCTATGTCTCTTGGTGACTGACCCCTCCACCCTGGGAAAGAGTGCCTGCCTATCCACTCTATCCATGCTCTCATAACCTTGTAGACCTCTCTCAGGTCACCCCTCAACCCCCATCGTTCTAATGAAAACAGTCCGTGTCTATTCAGTGTCCCCACATAGCTAACACCCTCGCAGACCAGGCAACATCCTGGTAAACCTCCTCTGCACCCCCTCCAAAGCCTCCACAACCTTCTGGTAGTGTGGCAAGCAGAATTGTGCACAATATTCCAAGTGCGGCCTTAAAAAGGTTCTATATAATTGTAGCATGACTTGCCAATTTTTATACTCGATTGCCAGTTTTTAAACTCGGGACTTGAAAGGATAACAATGGAATCTGCCTCTTGCTCGCTGTGTTACCTGTCTTGAGAACGTAAGAGCAATGTAACACCTCATAGGACCAATGGCAGTCCAGCCTATGGGATTCGCCTTCGTCACACTTGGAGTCACACTAGCTCTTCTCTTATGCTTGCAGGACAAGAGGGTTAACAACAACAGAGAGAGGGCGAAGACCCTGGGAGAAGTGTAGACGTTTGACTATTAACTGAGACCAAGATGGAAGCACAGGGACTGGGAGGGGAGCAGGGTGGTTGGTCTATCCCAGAAACTAGGCTTGGAGTGGTGAATGTAGAGAATAAGCAGTTCTGATTATCCACCATCTCAAGCTCGAATGGCCGACTGCTGTTCCTATGGGCGGGGGTGGCCTGTTCCATCTTCACTCATGTAAATATGCTTGTGCGTTCTTCATAGATTTGACTGGCACTGAGATTCAGGAGCAGCCCACCAATGCACCGCTTCAGAAATCTTTTGAGGAAGACAGTCCCAACATCCCTGAGGGAACAATTTCATTGATCCCTTGAAAGCAGGCCAATGCAGATAAACTCACCTTGGTAGGGAGATGATTGTGAACTTGCTCTGAGAGCCTCAAAAATACACGTGTGCAGGTGCCAGAGACTATGAGAGCCCTGGCCACTGACAGTCGGAGGACTGTTGGATGCGAGGCACCTGTTATGCCCCATGCTTTTGAAGGACGGCTGGTGAGAGCCACACTGACGCTGCTGGAGCTGCAGATCAAATATGGAAGAACCTGATGGAACTACCTAAGGCACTGAGCAGATGTGCATGGGTGATGGAGAAGTCCTTTCACGGCGTCAGGAACCCGGCCGGTCGGAGGTGGAGAATCGGGGGGCGGGCCTCAGGCAATGTCCTGAGGCCGTCGATACGCCGCTTTGGAGGGGGCGGAGCATCGCAAAAGCGGTGCCGTCCCAGATTTTGTCAGAAACTTGGATTGTCCAGCCGGTCGCCGAATGTGATTACGGCGTCGGCGACCAGAGAATGCAGCCCCTGATCTCTCACCTTATTACTTTATAATTTAAAAAAAACATTTAAATCCTGGCTTCCTTCTCATCATTGTGAAAAATAATCAAAGGCAAACAAGAATTTTCATTTCCATCCCTTATTTTGATACATCCCACACCAAGATCATGAGCTGCGTTCTCCGCTGTGAGTCCACCTCGCTACCATTGCTAGGGAGGACGGATAATTTGGCCGCACCATTCACAGGCGGTGGGAAGCTCTACTCCTGGCGCTTGTCAATGGGATTTCCCATTGAAACCACCCCGTGCTGCCAGGAAACCTGTTGGCGAGGATGCGCTGCCAGCAGGACCAGAGAATCCTACTGCCAGTGAACGGCCGGATAATCCTGTCCATATCTTGATTTCCTCGTGATTCAAGTTGAAAATTGGGCAGTTAGGAATAAGGGGTGGGATTCTCCGACCTCCCGCCGCACATCGCGCAACAGCGCTCCGAATCCAGGACGCCATTCTCCGATGCTGCCCACGCATGGCGCCCGGCCGCACAGAGAATCGCCGAAAACGGCCGTAGCAGTGATCCTCCGATGGAGCAGGGATTCTCCGGGCAGGCTGGGCCGAAGTCCCGCCGGCGTGACCGGATGTCGCGCCGGCGCCGTTCTAATATGCTTTAAAACAGCGTCACCAAGTCGTGCTGGCTGACGCTGCGGGAGGATATGGGTGACGGCGTGGAGCCGCCCCCGGGGGTGGAGTGGGGGGTTGGGGATGGCGCTGGGGGTGGGGAGCCCGGGAGGGGGAGCGGCACAGCCGTGTCTGCGGGCGGTGTGGGGGAGGCTGCCGGGGTTGGGGGCGGTGTGGTCCCACACATCCGCTGCCAGGGGTGGGGGTGTGGGGGGGGGGCCCACGCAACCGGGGTGGGGGTGGGGTGGGGGGGTGGTCCCACACATCCGCTGCCGGGGGTGGGGGCGGGGCGGAGTGGTCCCACACATCCGCTGCCGTGGGTGGGGTGGGGGGGGGGGCCACACATCCGGGGGTGGGGAAGGAGCGGTGGGGGCGACAAAGGCTGTGGGCGGGCTCAGCCCGCCATGGCAGGGCGGATCCACGGCCAGGCCCCATGACGGCGGACACGCGGCTGTCCACCCAACCCGTTCGCTGTCGCGGGCAGCCCGGCCGTCGTGACATGTACCAGACACCCCCACCCCCCCACCAAACTGGTGGCACCCACCAGCGGGTAGGTCCAGGGTGGCACACACGGCAGCCCCCTAGTGAGGGCAGTGCCACCAGACGGTGGCCCTGGCAGGGGGGACGGCCGACAGGTCTCAGGGCACCGAGGGGGCCGGGGTGGGGCGCGTGCTGGCAACCGTGCCGGCCATGTAGCCCATGGCGCCTGGTTGTGGAGGAGTGTGTACCAATGCTGAAACCCTGTCTACTCCCACCCCCTACAGATCATACAATGTTTAGCCATCTCACAGCGTTGTTGGCCGCCTTTGGGGGGCTGCTGCCCTGCATGAGGCCCAGTGGGAGCTGGAGCACGGGTGTGACAGGGAGGTGGCAGATCCTGTTGCAGAGCAGCGGGCTGCAGTGGGGCACGTGCAAGCCGCCCAGGCCGCAGGGCCACACGCCCGAGAAGCGCAGGAGGAGCACCACGCCGTGTGGAGACATGGCTCACTCCTGCTTCACCAGACTGTGCCCTACAACCAGAGGGCTTCTCAATCCACCAAATGGACCGTACGGCGGCCTCAGGCAAGGCAAGGGGAGGTGGGGTCTGCCTCCTAATCAACACCTCCTGGTGCCTAGATGTAGCAACACTGGCGAGTTTCTGCTCCCCAGACCTGGAATACCTGACGCTAAAATGCCGCCCCTTCTACCTTCCGCGGGAGTTCAGCTCCGTTATCCTGATGGCAGTTTACATCCCACCCCTTGCGAACGTGAAAATCGCACTGGACAAAATATTCACCACTACAAATAGCCTTGAAACAAAACATCCTGAGGCCTTGTTCATTGTAGCTGGGGACTTCAATCAGGCCAAGCTCAAGAGCATACTACCAAGTTACCACTAACATGTCACCTGTTCCACCAGAGGCCCAAACATCCTGGACCACTGCTACACAAATATCAAACATGCCTACCGCTCTATCGCCCGCCCACACTTTGCCAAATCTGACCACAAGGCTGTGCTCCTGCTCCCAGCTTATAAGCAAAAACTGAAGCGGGAGAATCCGTCAAAGAAAGTTGTGCATTGTTGGTCTGAGGAATCGGATAATCTCCTACGGGACTGCTTAGAGTCAATGGACTGGTCAGTATTTAAAAACTCTGCGACCAGCCTGAATGAGTACACCACTACAGTAACTGACTTCATTAGTAAGTGTGTAGAAGATGCAAATCCATGTGTTTCCCAACCGGAATCCCTGGATGAACAGGGATATCCACTGCTTGCTGAAGTCTAGGTCTGAGGTGTTCAAGTCAGGCGACCCTGACCTCTACAAGAAAGCCAAATATGATCTAAAGAAATCCATCAAAGATGCCACAGTACCGGACCAAGCTCGAGTCCCAGGCTAGCCACACGGACCCCCGCCGACTATGGGAAGGTCTGCAAGACATAACGGGCTATAAGATGAAGGCATGTAAAATCGTCGGCTCCAACGCACCCCTCCCTGATGAGCTCAACGCATTCTATGCATGCTTTGAGCAAGAACATAGAACATAGAACATTACAGCGCAGTACAGGCCCTTCGGCCCTCGATGTTGTGCCGACCTGTGAAACCACTCTAAAGCCCATCTACACTATTCCCTTATCGTCCATATGTCTATCCAATGACCATTTGAATGCTCTTAGTGTTGGCGAGTCCACTACTGTTGCAGGCAGGGCATTCCACACCCTTACTCCTCTCTGAGTAAAGAACCTACCTCTGCCATCTGTCTTATATCTTTTTCCCCTCTACTTAAAGCTATGTCCCCTCGTGCTAGACATCACCATCCGAGGAAGAAGGCTCTCACTGTCCACCCTATCCATCCTCTGATCATCTTGTATGCCTCAATTAAGTCACCTCTTAACCTTCTTCCCTCTAACGAAAACAGCCTCAAGTCCCTCAGCCTTTCCTCATAAGATCTTCCCTCCATACCAGGCAACATTCTGGTAAATCTCCTCTGCACCCTTTCCAATGCTTCCACATCCTTCCTATAATGCGGCGACCAGAATTGCACGCAATATTCCAAATGCGGCCGCACCAGAGTTTTGTACACCTGCAACATGACCTAATGGCTCCGAAACTCAATCCCTCTACCAATAAAAGCTAACACACCATACGCCTTCTTAACAACCCTCTCAACCTGGGTGGCAACTTTCAGGGATCTATGTACATGGACACCGAGATCTCTCTGCTCATCCACACTGCCAAGAATCTTACCATTAGCCCAGTACTCTGTCTTCCTGTTATTCCTTCCAAAATGAATCACCTCACACTTTTCTGCATTAAACTCCATTTGCCACCTCTCAGCCCAGCGCTGCAGCTTATCTATGTCCCTCTGTAACTTGTAACATCCATCCGCACTGACAAAACTCCACCGACTTTAGTGTCATCTGCAAATTTACTCACCCATCCTTCTATGCCCTCCTCCAGGTCATTTATAAAAATGACAAACAGCAGTGGCCCCAAAACAGATCCTTGTGGTACACCACTAGTAACTGGACTCCAGTTTGAACATTTCCAATCAACCACCACCCTTTGTCTTCTTCCAGATAGCCAATTTCTGGTCCAAACTGCTAAATCACCCTGAATCCCATGCCTCCGTATTTTCTGCAGTAGCCTACCATGGGGAACCTTATCAAACGCTTTACTGAAATCCATATACACCACATCAACTGCTTTACTCTCATCCACCTGTTTGGTCACCTTCTCAAGGAACTCAATAAGGTTTGTGAGGCACGACCTACCCTTCACAAAACCGTGTTGACTATCTCTAATCAAATTATTCCTTTCCAGATGATTATACATCCTATCTCTTATAAACCTTGCCAAGATTTTGCCTGGGTTGTCTCTACTGCCCTTCTTGAACAAGGGGACAACATTTGCTATCCTCCAGTCTTCTGGCACCATTCCTGTAGACAAAGATGACTTAAAGATCAAAGCCAAAGGCTCAGCAATCTCCTCCCTAGCTTCCCAAAGAATCCTAGGATAAATCCTATCTGGCCCAGGGGACTTATCTATTTTCACACTTTCCAGAATTGCTAACTCCTCCTCCTTATGAACCAAGAGGTCAGCGAGAGCGAGCTCTCCACCCCAAAAGCCGCGGATGAACTTGTATCTGAGATCACCACTGCAGATGTCAGAGCAGCCTTCTCGAAGGTCAACCCACGGAAAGCCACTGGCCCGGATGGGGTACCCGGATGAGCACTCGGGTCTTGCGCGGATCAGCTGGCGGAGATATTCGCAGACATCTTCAACCTCTCTTTACAACAATCTGAGGTCCCTATCTGCTTCAAGAAGACGACCATCATCCCTGTACCAAAAAAAGGTCAAGCAGCGTGCCTTAATGACTATCATCCAGTGGCTCTGACATCCATCATCATGAAGTGCTTCGAAAGGTTAGTCATGGCACTAATCAACTACAGCCTCCCGGATTGCCTTGATCCACTACAGTTTGCCTACCGTTGCAACAGATCCCATGGCCCTGCACTCTACCCTGGAACACCTTGATAACAAAGATACCTATGTCAGACTCATATTTATCGACTACAGCTCAGCCTTCAACACCATCATTCCTACGAAACCCATCTCCAAACTCCGTGGCCTTGGCCTCGGCTCCTCCCTCTGCGACTGGATCCTGAACTTTCTAACCCACAGGCCATAATCAGTAAGGATAAGCAAAAACACCTCCTCCACGATCATCCTCAACACTGGTGCCCCACAAGGCTGTGTCCTCAGCCCCCTATTATACTCCTTATACACCTATAACTGTGGCCAAATTCCCCTCCAACTCGATTTTCAAATTTGCTGATGACACCACCGTAGTGGGTCGGATTTCAAACAATGACGAGACAGAGTACAGGAATGAGATCGAGAATCTGGTGAACTGGTGCGACGACAATAATCTCTCCCTTAATGTCAACAAAACAAAGGAGATTGTCATCGACTTCAGAAAGCGTAGTGGAAAACATGCCCCTGTCTACATCAATGGGAATGAAGTAGAAAGGGTCGAAAGCTTCAGGTTTTTAGGTGTATAGATCACCAACAGCCTGTCCTGGTCCCCCCATGCCGACACTATAGTTAAGAAAGCCCAGCAACGACTCTACTTTCTCAGAAGACTAAGGAAATTTGGCATGCCAGCGACAACCCTCACCAACTTCCACAGATGCACCATCGAAAGCATTCTTTCTGGCTGTATTACAGCTTGGTATGGATCCTGCTCTGGCCAAGACCGCAGGAAACTATGAAAGGTCGTGAATGTAGCCGAGTCCATCACGCAAACCAGCCTCCCATCCATTGACTCTATCTATAATTCCCGTTGCCTCAGAAAGGCAGCCAGCATAAATAAGGACCCCACGCACCCTGGACATACTCTCTTCCACCTTCTCCTGTTAGGAAAAAGATACCAAAGTTTGAGGTCATGTACCAACTGACTCAAGAACAGCTTCTTCACTACTGCCATCAGACTTTTGAATGGACTTACTGTGGTGAATGTATTATGCCAATAATCCACCATTGTATTTGTATTTGTGCTGTTGCCCTTGTATTTGGGGCATGTATGCGCTCTGCCCATGGCTCCTCCTCTTGAAGGGAGGTATAAAGAGCAGTCGACCTGTAGGCGGTTCTCAGTATTGGATCAGTCGCAGGCAGGCACTGTTCTAAGTTGATTAAAGCCACAGTTTACTTCTATTCCCGTCTCAAGTGAATTGATGGTCGCATCAATTTAATCAACTTAAACGCAACTATGGAATCGGCCCTCAAACCTGACCGACTGGAACGCAAACCGCAGGCCGCAGAGGAGAAATACATTTTTTCGCACTGGCTCCGTTGTTTCAAGGCCTATCTCGCAGCTGCCTCCACGCCTTCCGTCACCGACGAAAGAAGCTGAGCCTTCTCCACACCTCCACGGGTGAGCCATCGAATCTCTGTTCAACTCGACGAGGTCTCCTCCTATGCAGACGCCCTCGCGATGCTCGAACGCCTCTATGTACGGCCCCTGAATGAGGTCTATGCGCAACACATCCTCACCACTCGCCGCCAGCGTCCCGGGGAATCGCTAGATGACTACCTACGCGACCTCAAAGCCCTCGCACACAGCTGCAACTACCAGGCCGTTACGGCCACTCAACATATGGAACTCGCCGTTCGAGATATCTATGTGGCGGGAGTCCGGTCCAACTACATGAAACAGCGCCTACTCGAAAAGGGGCCCCTGGACCTGGATCAGACGGTAAAGTTAGCTTCCTCTCTGGAAGTAGCGTTGCAGAGCCTTAACGCGTTCCCGGCTGACCATGCGACCCCCTTGTGGACCCCTGACCAAAGACTACCCCAGGCCTGTGCCGTGCGGCCACCCGCCCACCATAGTGGTATTTCTGCGACCAGTCCCAACACCCCCGGCAGCACTGCCCGGCCCGTAACGTGAACTGCAGCAGCTGTGGGAGGAAAGGACATTTCGCCAAAGTTTGCCTGGCCAGGTCCAAGAACTCACAGGCCCGATCCTCAGACTTACAGGTCCGCACCCCCCGCAGTGTGGCAGCGTGTCTGCCGACTCTCCCCCCCCCCTGTAGACGCGTCATCAGCCTCGTGCTATCCGTGGGGGCGGCCATCTTCCAGCTCTCACAGCACGTGCGACTCACGGGGGCCGCCATCCTGGCCATCCTCCCCCACGCGGCCGGCCACGTGCGATCTATGGGGGCCGTCATCTTGGACATCATCTTCCTCACCACCCGCCACGCTCGACCAATGGGGGCCGCCATCTTGGCCGCCATCTGCTACACCGCTCGACGCGTACAATCAACAAGGGCAGCCATCGCGGAGCCGCCCCAGCACCTCCGACCACGCCGGCTACCCGCAACTTAGCGCGGTCACCCTGGACAAGTCGCGACCCAAGCACCTCCGGAGCTCCATGATGACCGTTGGGGTAAACGGGCACGAGACACCTTGCCTTTTCGACTCCGGGAGCACAGAGAGCTTCATTCACCCGGACATGGTAAGACGCTGCTCGCTCCCAATTTTCCCAGCGCACCAAACCATCTCCCTCGCCTCTAGGTCTCACTCGGTGCAAATCCGAGGGTGCACTACCGCAGCCCCAGCAATACAGGGCACCGAGTATGCCAATTTTAAATTATATGTGCTCCCAGACCTCTGCGCTCCTCTCCTATTGGGACTAGATTTCCAATGCAACCTCAGGAGCCTAACCTTGAAGTTCGGGGGGTTACCTGTCATAATATACATCTGGAGTGCAGACAGGCAGTGATTGACACACAGGATGACCAGTAAGCACACAGAACAGAGCAGCCAATCACCAGACAGGACACGACCACTATAAAGCCAGAGGGCACCAGTTTTCCCACTCTCTTGGGACCCAGCCTCTGAGACAGTCAGAGTTAGTGAGCTGGACGGTGCGAACACCATGTGATAGCTAGTAAGTCTGGTTCGGCTAGTATCAGGTCTCCAGTCAAGGCAGCATAGTGTCAACCCACAGTTGAACATGTATAATAGTTTAGATGTTAAATAAAATCGTGTTGCATCTTATCAAGTGTTGGAGGTCTGTCTCTCACTACACTGCATCAAGTGCAGTCCACATCGACCCAGCCTACCCAACACATCATGGTACCAGTGAGTGATGCTGAAAATTGACGGACTTACCTTGAGTGAATCAGCGTTGACCAGCAAACAGACGAACCTACCTTGAGTGAGTCAGCGTTGACCAGCAAACAGCTATCCGGTGACATGGAAAACATCCACCCTCCTCCGCAGCTCCGCATCGCCGGCAACCTCGGTGCAAATTGGAAGATCTTCAAACAAAAGTTCCAACTTTATCTAGAAGCCACCGACCTCGAGGCCGCATCGGATGCCAGGAAGATCGCACTATTCCTGTCCACAGCCGGGGACCACGCCATCCACATCTACAACTCCCTTACATTCGCTGAAGGCGAAGACAAGACAAAATGTAAAACAGTCCTACTGAAGTTCGACAGCCACTGCGACATTGAGGTGAATGAGAGCTTTGAACGGTATGTTTTCCAGCAGAGGCTTCAGGGTAAGAATGAACCTTTTCAATCCTTTCTGACCCATCTCCGCATCCTAGCGCAGTCATGTAACTATGACTCGACCACTGATTCCATGATCCGGGATCAGATCGTTTTTGGGATCCACTCCAATTCCCTTCGCCAGCAGCTCCTGAAAGTCAAGCAGCTCACCCTCACCATCGCCATCGAAATGTGCGTTCGCCACGAACATGGTAACAATCGGTACTCCCACATCAGGGCGGCAGAAACAGCAAAGCTAACCACCCACGAGGCGGAACGGGTGCAGGCCATCGCACAAATGCAGGGCCTAAGTATCGACGAAAGTGGCCATTCCATGCGCTTTTCCCGGGCCCCTGCGCATGCCCGCCACGACCGAGGGGACGGCGAGACCGATGACCAGACTGCGCAGGTGCGTACGTCATTCGACCGCACTGCGCATGCGCGATGGTGCACGGAACGCGCTGACGTTGGCGTCATGACATGCCCGAATTGTGGCTCCGCCCATTTAAAGCGGCAATGTCCGGCAAAATCACGACGGTGTCTACAGTGTGGCAAGCTTGGCTACTACGCAGCCCTTTGCAGATCTGCTCCACTGCCCAGCATCCAGCGATCCCAGCCGCAGCGCGGAAGTGTCCGTTCAATACAGCAGGCCATCCCAGACTCCGACCCTGACAGCCCAACAGATCCTGATGCTGCGTGCCTCAAATCTCCATACCGGGTGGGCATCATTATGAAGCATGCGCTGCCTTTCTCCAAGACAGCGAAGCACCTCCCGATCCTCAGCGTGGATCCCGATGACGAGTGGTGTGCTGTCCTCACAGTCAACAAGACTCACATCCGGTTCAAACTGGACACTGGCGCATTGGCGAACCTCATCTCCAAATCCGATCTCGACACCATCCGCGTCAGACCAAGCATTCTTCCACCAGCCTGCCAGCTCCTTGACTACAATGGCAATGCCATAGCTGCCAGTGGCTCATGCCAACTCGGAGTTTCCAATAAGTCATTTAAAGCGACATTGCGATTTGAGATCGTGGGACCTGACAGAGCATCCCTGCTCGGTGCTCGGGCCTGCAAACTCCTGAGCTTGGTTCAGCGAGTCCACACCATGTCATCCTCACAGGCGACGGCCTCACCTGATGAGAACGTCCAGGCTGAAATTGATGACATCATCACGCAGTACCACAGCGTGTTCTCACTGAATGGGCACACTCCCATACCGATACAAAATCCTGCTCAAACCAAACGCCACCCCTGTGATCCAGGCACCACGTTGGGTGCCTGCACCCCTCAAGGACCGCCTCAAGCAGCAGTTACAGTACCTCCAGGACCAGGGCATCATATCAAAGGTCACAGAACCCACGGACTGGGTCAACTCCATGGTCTGCGTCAAGAAGCCGTCAGGAGAGCTTCGAATCTGCATCGATCCCAAGGATTTAAACCGCAACATCATGAGGGAACATTACCCGATACCAAAACAAGAGGGGTTGACCAGCAAGATGCCTCATGCCAAACTCTTTACGAAGCTAGTCGCATCCAAGCGGTTCTGGCAAATACAGCTGGATGCATCCAGTCGCAAGCTGTGCACGTTCAACTCCCCGTTCAGTCGCTACTGCTACAACCGGATGCCTTTTGGCATCATCTCTGCCTCAGAGGTATTTCACCGCATCATGGAACAGATGATGGAGGGTATCGAGGGGATGCGCGTGTATGTTGACGATGTCATAATCTGGTCCACAACTCCTCAAGAACACATCGATCGCCTCAAGCAGGTAATCCACAGAATCCATGAGCATGGCCTCCGACTCAACAGAGCCAAGTGCTCGCTCAGTCAATCAGAAATCAAATTCCTTGGTGACCACATCTCGCAGCAAGGCGTGCGGCCAGTGATGTGTTGGGTGTTCTGGATCACATACAGGCCACCAACACTTGAAGTAGTGCAACACTATTTTATTAAAAGGTTAACTATTTAAACATACTTGAACTGTGGGTAAATACGATACTAGCTTTGACTAAAGACCTTTGCCTTGTCCTAACCAGTCGATGCACTCAGCACATGGTGAATGTTTGTGTTGCAGGCTGTGAGCTCTGTGCTCCTAGCTAACTGCTACTCCAATGAGCGGGAACTCTGATGCCCCCTGTCTTTATAGTGCGTGTGCTCTCACTGGTGATTGGCTGCGGTGTTGTGTATGTTGATTGGTCCCACTGTGTGTCCATCAGTGTGTGTCTGCACCATGATATACTGGTGTATATTATGACAGCCCCCCTTTTATATAAAAAAATGTGCCTGCGTGACAATAAATGGTGTGTGGTGAATGTTCCTGACTACGTGTGTGCAAAATATTTACAGTACTATGTACATAAAACTAAGCTATTTACATGGGAAGGTGCCTGGTGCAGAAAAAACAGTGTGCCACACAAATAACGAGATGAACCCTATATAGAAACCACTTGAGCAATTAAACGGAAGAACAGAACAGACCAGAGAGTCCATCAGTCCACAAAGTTCACAAATTAAGTCTCTGAGGTGGGCGACGAATTCTGGTTGACCGCCTCAAGGGGGGGTCAGGAGCCACCGGCTGAGGAGCGGGCTGGAATGCGTCAGAGTGAGGAGGATGCAGAGTAACCGGAATCTCCACATAGTCCAGGTCAGGGACAACAGGAGGGCGTGGCAATGGTGGAGGATCACGTAGCGAGCATGGAACGAGACGAAGGGCACGTCGATTATGGCGCAGAATGGAACCATCCGGTAGATGAACCAGGAACGAGCGGGGAGCCACCTGCCGAAGAACCACAGCACTTGCAGACCAGCCACCATCCGGAAGATGGATGCGGACGTTGTCATCTGGAGCCAGAGCAGGGAGATCAGCTGCACGGGAGTCATGAGCCGCCTTGTGTTGTGCACGAGGCAGTTGCATTCGTTGAAGGACCGGAACGTGGTCGAGGTCTGGGACGTGAATGGACGGCACCGTCGTCCTCAGAGTGCAACCCATGAGCAGCTGGGCTGGCGACAGGCCAGTGGACAGTGGGGCCGAGCGATAGGCCAGCAGGGTGAGTTAGAAGTCGGATCCCGCATCGGCAGCCTTGCAGAGGAGCCTTTTGACTATGTGGACGCCCTTCTCCGCTTTGCCATTGGATTGAGGGTACAGGGGACTGGATGCCACATGCACAAAGTTGTACCTCCTGGCAAAGTTGGACCATTCCTGGCTCACGAAGCAGGAGCCATTGTCCGACATCACAGTGAGTGGGATGCCGTGACGAGCAAAGGTGTCCTTACAGGCACGGATGACTGCAGACGGTGTGATGTCGTGCAAACATACCACCTCCGGGTAGTTTGAAAAATAGTCTACAATCAGAACATGGTCCCTGCCCAGCGCGTGGAACAGGTCGATGCTGACCTTGGACCAAGGGGACGCCAGTACACTGCCTCTCGGGCCCGTCGACGGCACGTCTCCACGCCAAGATGGCCCACGTGTAGCTGTTCCAAGACAAGCTGGTGCATGCTCTGCTGGATAACAATGCGGTCCAGCTTCAGGAGGACACCATCGACTACTGCCAGATCGTCTCTGATGTTGTAGAACTGCGGGCATTGGCCCTTGAGCCACCCGTCTGTTAGGTGGCGCATGACACGCTGTAGCAGGGAGTCAGCCGCAGTCTTGCTGCGAATTTGGACGAGGCGTTCATCCGTGGCCAGTAGATTGAAGGCCACGAAGGCCACATGGGCGTCAACCTGGCAGACAAATCCTGCTGGGTCACACGGGGTGTTGGACTGCCCTGGACCGAGCGTCAGCTATGCCCGGGGTGTATACGAGCTGGAAGTCGTATCGCCGGAGTTTGAGCAGAATGTGCTGGAGGCGAGGCGTCATGTCGTTCAAGTCTTTTTGTATTATATTGACCAGCGGGCGATGGTCGGTCTCGACGGTGAATTGGGGATGACTGTACACATAATCATGAAATTTGACGACACCAGTCAAAAGGTCCAGGCATGCAGCACGGTGGCACAATGGGTTAGCCCTTTTGCCTCATGACGCCGAGGTCCCAGGTTCGATCCCGGCTCTGGGTCACTGTCCGTGTGGAGTTTGCACATTTTCCCCGTGTCTGCGTGGGTTTCGCCCCCACAATCCAAAGATGTGCAAGGTAGGTGGATTGGCCACGCTAAATTGCCCCTTAATTGGGGAAAAATGAATTGGGTACTCTAAATTAAAAATTAAAAAAGGCCCAGGCACTCCTTTTCTATCTGCGCGTAGCGCTGTTCCGTGGGGGTCATGGCGCGTGACGCATATGCAACGGGGGCCCATGATGAGGCCTCATCGCGTTGCAGGAGCACTGCCCCAATGCCAGAGTGGCTGGCATCGGTCGAAATTTTTGTCTCATTCGCTGGATCAAAAAAGGCCAATACCGGGGCCGTGGTAAGTTTGGTTTTAAGTTCTCTCCATTCGCGCTCGTGGGCAGGAAGCCATTGTAAGTCTGTCGTCTTCCTGACCAGGTTCCTGAGAGCTGTGGTATGAGAGGCGAGGTTAGGGATGAACTTCCCTAGGAAGTTGACCATGCCCAGAAATCGGAGGACCGCCTTCTTGTCCTCTGGCTTTTTCATGGCTGTGATGGCAGCCACCTTGTCCGCATCCGGCTGCACACCCAATTGGGAGCTGTGGTCCCCGAGGAACTTGAGTTCTGTCTGTCCGAAGGAGCATTTGGCTCTGTTGAGGGGTAGGCCTTGCTCCCGTATGCGTTAAAACACGCGCTGGAGGCGATTGATATGCTCCTGCGGGGTGGTGGACCAAATGATTATGTTGTCGATATAGACGCGAACACCTTCAATGCCTTCCATTATTTGTTCCCTGATCCTGTGGAACACTTCTGACGCCAATATGATCCCAAACAGCATCTTGTTGTAACAATATCTGCCAAAAGGGGGTATTAAAGGTACACAGTTTCCTGCTGGATCTGTCTTGTTGAATTTGCCAGAATCCTTTCGAGGCATCAGGTTTGGTGAAGATGTTGGCCCGAGCCATCCCACACGTGATCTCCTCGCGCTTGGGGATTGGGTAATGCTCCCTCATTATGTTGCAAATCAGATCCTTTGGATCAATGCAGATTCTGAGCTCGCCGGAAGGCTTTTTTATGCACACCATGGAACTGACCCAGTCGGTTGGTTCCGTATCTCTGGAAATCACTCCTTGGTCTTGGATGTCCTGCAGTTGCTGCTTGAGGCGGTCCTTGAGGGGTGCTGGGACTCTGCGAGGTGCATGCACCAAAGGCGAGGCGTTCTGTTTGAGTAGGATCTTGTAAGTATATGGGAGCGTGCCCATGCCTTTGAAGACGTCGCGGGCTGGTTGATGATGGCGTTGAGTTGCGCCATCCTGGAAGGCAGATGTGTCATCAGGAGAGAGAGAGTGAACTCTTTGAACAAGGTTTAGCAGCTTGCACACCTGTGCGCCAAGCAGAGAGTCCTTCGAGGAGCCCACGATCTCGAAAGGAAGGATGGCTTTTCGTGACTTGTGCGTCACTTTGAGTTGGCATGAACCGGTAGCAGTAATGATGTTGCCCTTGTAGTCCAATAGCTGGCAGGCCGATGGAAGAATGGTTGGTTTTACATGAAGGCTTTGGAAAGCAGACCACGCCATGAGATTGGCGGAGGCACCAGTGTCCAGGCGGAATCGTATTTGGGACCGGTTGACTGTCAGGGTGGCACACCACTCATCGTCTGGATCGATGCTGTATTCCGACAGCGGCTGGTGTCTTTGCTTTGGGGACAGCCTGTTTTTCGTTATGACAACGACTCGAAAAGGCGCCTTCGGGTCCTCGATGTCACTGCTGTGCGGGAGGTCGGAATCGGACTCGGTGGTCGTGAGTTGAATTACCTGAACATTCCTGTGAGGCTGGCTGAAGCGATATGAATTGGAAGGCTGAGCTGCTCGACAGCAGGCAGCATAGTGGCCAAGTCTTCCACATCGCAGGCATTGTCGAGATTTTGCGGGGCATTGCCGCTTTAAATGGGCAGAGCCACAGTTGCCGCACGGTGTGACGTCAGCACGTTCGCTGCACCACCGCGCATGCAGTGTGCGGTCATGCATGGCGCGCGCCTGCGCATTATGTTCCTCAACGTTGCTGTCCCCTCGTTTGGTGCGTACAAGCGCGGGAGTCCGCGAAAAGCACGCAAAATGGCCGCCTTCATCCAGGCTGAGGCCCTGGAGCTGCTCAATCACTTGGACCTGTTCCGCCTCGTGGGGACCTTGCCGCGCCGTTTCAGCCGCTTGTATATGGGAGTACCGACTGGTGGCATTTTCATGTCGGACACAGGTCTCGATGGCGGTCGCTAGGGTGAGTTGCTTTACTTTGAGGAGCTGCTGACGTAGGGGGTCCGACTGAACACCGAAAACGATCTGGTCGCGTATCATGGAGTCGGAGGTGGGCCCGTAGCTGCAAAATTGTGCAAGGATGCGGAGGTGCGTTAGAAAGGATTGGAAAGGTCCGTCCTTACCCTGGAAATGCCGCTGGAACACGTAGCGTTCGAAACTTTCATTCACCTCTACGCTGCAGTGAGTGTCAAATTTGAGGAGAACCGCCTTGAACTTCGTCTTGTCTTCGTCATCTGCAAAGATGAGAGAGTTGAAAATGTGGATGGCATGGTCCCCGGCCATGAAGAGGAGAAAAGCAATCTTTCTGGTGTCCGAGGCTCCCTCCCTGTCCGTGACTTCGAGGAAGAGCTGGAAGCGCTGTTTGAAAATCTTCCAGTTGGCCCCGAGGTTGCCAGCGATGCGGAGCAGCGGCAGCGGGCTGATGTTGTCCATGTTGCAGGATGACAGAATGCTGGCGGAAGGCAGATCACTTGCAGATAGGTCTAAGAAGTGCTAGTATGCAACCACACCTGGTATCATGATGTGTTGGGTGTTCTGGATCACATATAGGTCACCAACACTTGAAGTAATGCAACACTATTTTATTAAAAGGTTAACTATTTAAACTTACTTGAACTGTGGGTAAATACGATACTAGCTTTAACTAAAGACCTTTGCCTTGTCCTAACCAGCACATGGTGAATGTCTGTGTTGCAGGCTGTGAGCTCTGTGCTCTTAGCTAGCTGCTACTCGAATGAGCGGGAACTCTGATGCCCCTGTCTTTATAGTGCGTGTGCACTCACTGGTGATTGGCTGCGGTGTTGTGTATGTTGATTGGGCCCACTGTGTGTCCATCAGTGAGTGTCTGCACCATGATAAACTGGTGTATATTACGACAGCCAGATGCTGACAAGGTCTCGGCGATCAACGCCATGAAGACCCCAGAGGACAAGAAGGCGGTCCTCCACTTTCTAGGGATGGTCAACTTCCTCGGGAAGTTCATTCGCCATCTCGTCAAAAAGTCGACGGAATTCCTGTGGCTGCCCACTCATGAGAACGAATGGCGTGAGCTGAGGGCAAAACTCACCATGGCCCCGGTTCTGGTGTTCTTTGACCCTACCAAAGAGACCAAAATATCCACTGACGTGAGCCAGGACGTTATTGGGGCGGTGCTCCTCCAACGGGATGACTCCTTCTCATGGGCCCCAGTTGCATATGCCTCGAGAGCCATGACGCCCACTGAGCAATGGTACACTCAGATTGAGAAGGAATGCCTGGGCCTCCTAACGGGAATCAACAAATTTCACGACTATGTGTATGGCCTCCCAAAATTCACGGTTGAGACGGACCACAGGCCACTAGTCCACATAATCCAGAAGGATTTGAATGACATGACACCTCGGTTACAACAAATCCTTCTCAAGCTACGCTGCTATGATTTTGAACTTGTCTACACACCAGGCAAAGAACTCATTGTTGCAGATGCCCTTTCCAGGTCTATCACCACACCGTGTGAACAATCTGACTTTGTCTGCCAAATCAATGCACAGGTGCAATTGTGTGCCTCCAATCTTCCGGCCACTGATGAGAGGGTCATCCAAATTCGTGAAGAAACGGCCAAGGATCCTCTGCTACAGCGAGTGATGTAGCACCTCACGAATGGCTGGCCGAAGGGACAGTGTCCCCAGTTTTACAACGTCAAGGACGACCTGACGGTGGTGGACGGCATCTTCATGAAGCTCGATAGGATTGTGATTCCGCAGAGCATACGAGCTATGATGCTCGGCCAACTCCATGAGGGTCACCTGGGGGTCGACAAATGTCGATGCAGAGCTCGAGAGGCAATTCTATTGGCCGGGCATCAGTCAGGACGTTGCCAACACGGTCCTCAACTGCACCACATGTCAGAAATTTCAGCCAGCTCAACCCAAAGAAACTCTGCAGCAACATGAGATAGTGACCTCCCCATGGTCCAAAGTCAGTGTCGACCTTTTCCACGCCAAGGGCGTGACTATGTCCTCCTGGTCGACTACTTCTCCAATTACCTTGAAGTGGTGAAATTGTCTGACCTCACGTCGAAGGTGTTGATTAAAGCATGCAAAGAAGGGCAGCACGGTGGCGCAGTGGGTTAGCCCTGTTGCCTCACGGCGCTGAGGTCCCAGGTTCGATCCCGGCTCTGGGACGCTGTCCGTGTGAAGTCTGCACATTCTCCCCGTGTTTGCGTGGGCTTCGCCCCTACAACCCAAAGATGTGCAGGCGAGGTGGATTGGCCATGTTAAATTGCCCCTTAATTGGAAAAAATGAATTGGGTACTCTAAACTTATTTTTAAAAAGCATGCAAAGAAACATTTGCCAGGCATGGGATACCGCTCACGGTGATGAGTGACAACGGTCCCGATTTTTACAGCCAGGAATGGTCTAATTTTTCCCGCCTATACAACATTCGTCACGTAACATAAGAACACCATAAGACGGTGCTCCTTCTCCCGGCATACAAGCAGAAACTCAAGTGGGAGAATCCAGCTAAGAAGGTTGTGCAGTGCTGGTCCGAGGAGACAGAAGAGCTCTTACGTGACTGCTTAGAGACAGTGGACTGGTCCATATTTAAGAACTCAGCGACCAACTTAAATGAGTATGCCACCACCGTCACAGACGTCATCAGCAAATGTGTGGACGACTGCGTGCCAAAGAAAGCAGTACGTGCGTTCCCCAACCGGAAACCATGGCTCAATCGTGAGATTGACTCCCTACTGAAGGACAGATCTGAGGCGTTCAAGACAGACGATCCTGACCTATACAAGAAATCCAGGTACGACCTCCGCAAAGCCATCCGGAATGCCAAGAGAGAATATCAAACCAAGCTAGAGTCACAGACAGACTCTCGGCGGTTGTGACAAGGACTAAACAACATAACGGTCTACAAAGCGAAGCCGAACAGTATCTCTGGCAGCAGCGCACCCCTCCCCGATGAACTCAATGCATTCTATGCTCGGTTCGAGCAGGTAACCAACAATCCGCTGGCGAGTGTCCCAGCAGCCCATAACTCATCCATACCCACAATGACAGCTTCCGAAGTCAGATTGGCCTTCCTGAAAGTGAACCCTCGGAAGGCGACGGGCCCAGACGGGATCCCTGGTCGTGCACTCAGAGCCTGCGTGGACCAGCTGGCAGAGGTATTCACGGACATCTTCAACCTGTCCCTATTCCACTCCGAGGTCCCCACCTGCTTCAAGAAGACCACCATCATACCGGTACCAAAGAAGAACCAGGCAACGTGCCTCAATGACTACCGACCAGTGGCCCTGACTTCAGTCATAATGAAGTGCTTCGAGAGGTTGATCATGAAGCGCATCACCTCCATACTCCCAGAACGCCTTGATCCACTGCAATTCGCATACCGCTGCAACCGGTCCACATCAGACACCATTTCCCTGGCCCTACACTCTTCCCTAGAGCATCTCGAAAACAAGGACTCCTACATTAAACTCCTATTTATTGTCTACAGCTCCGCCTTCAACACCATAATCCCAGCCAAGCTCATATCAAAGCTCCAAAACCTAGGACTTGGCTCCCCACTCTGCAACTGGATCCTCGATTTTCTGACCAACAGACCACAGTCAGTAAGAATGAACAACAACACCTCCCCCACAATAGTCCTCAACACTGGCGCCCCGCAAGGCTGCGTACTTAGCCCCCTACTCTACTCCCTGTACACACACGACTGCGTGGCAAAACTTGGTTCCAACTCCATCTACAAGTTTGCTGATGATACGACCATAGTGGGCCGGATCTCGAATAATGATGAGTCCGAATACAGGAGGGAGATAGAGAACCTAGTGGAGTGGTGTAGCGACAACAATCTCTCCCTCAATGCCAGCAAAACTAAAGAGCTGGTAATTGACTTCAGGAAGCAAAGTACTGTACACACCCCTGTCAGCATCAACGGGGCCGATGTGGAGATGGTTAGCAGTTTCAAATTCCTAGGGGTGCACATCTCCACAAATCTGTCCTGGTCCACCCATGTCGACGCTACCACCAAGAAAGCACAACAGCGCCTATACTTCCTCAGGAAACTAAGGAAATTCGGCATGTCCACATTGACTTACCAACTTTTACAGATGCACCATAGAAAGCATCCTATCAGGCTGCATCACAGCCTGGTATGGCAACTGCTCGGCCCAGGACCGCAAGAAACTTCAGAGAGTCGTGAACACCACCCAGTCCATCACACAAACCTGCCTCCCATCCATTGACTCCATCTACACCGCCCGCTGCCTGGGGAAAGCGGGCAGCATAATCAAAGATCCCTCCCACCTGGCTTACTCACTCTTCCAACTTCTTCCATCGGGCAGGAGAAACAGAAGTCTGAGAACACACACAAACAGACTCAAAAACAGACAGCGAAAACAGCGCGGGAGCAGAGAGAGCCGGGACATCGCCGGAGGAGAGAGCCGGGAGATTTAAAAAGCGCGGGAGGAGGGAGCTGGGACAGCGAAAACAGCGCGGGAGCAGAGAGAGCCGGGACAGCGAAAACAGCGCCGGAGGAGGGAGCCGGGAGATTTAAAAAGCGCGGGAGGAGAGAGCCGGGACAGTGCTGGGAGAGGCGAGTGCACAAAAGGTGTGGCAGGAGTGCCTTTAGACACGGAGTGCTGATTGGAACAGAGTGCATCTGAGTTTAGGTGAGTGACTGAGTGCTGATTGGAACAGAGTGCATCTGAGTTTAGGTGAGTGACTGAGTTCGGGTGAGTGGCGAGAGAGGGCTGTGTTTTTGTTGGTGTTCGGGTTTATCCTTGAGGTTCTATAAAGAAATTTTTTTTAAAAAATATTTAAATTAATTAACTAGTTGAATATGGCTGGACAGGTGATGTGCTGTTGCTGTATGATGATGGAACTGGTGGATCCCATTGAGACCGTCAGTGACCACATCTGCAGCAAGTGTTGGCTGCTCGAGGAATTTCGGCTCAGAATTGATGAGCTGGAGACCGAGCTGCACACACTGCGGCACATCAGGGAGGGGGAACATTACCTGGACGCTTTGTTTCAGGAGGCAGTCACACCCGGTAGAATAAGTTCTGTTAATTCGGACAGTAGTCAGGGACAGAGTGGTGTGACTGCAAGGGAGGCAGGTAGGGGGATCCTGAGTTTAGGAGTTGAGGAGCCTCAGCCCTTGACCTTGTCCAACAGGTATGAGGTACTTGCTCCCTGTGTGGATGAAGAAGAGGGCTGTAGGGAGGATGCGTTGACTGACCACTGCACCGTGGTACAGGAAGCCATTCAAGAGGGGGGAGCAAAAAGACAAGTGGTAGTTGTAGGGGATTCTACAATTAGGGGGATTGATGGCATCCTTTGTAAGCCAGATCGAGAGTGCCGCATGGTATGTTGCCTGCCCGGTGCCAGGGTGAGGGACATCTCTGATCGGCTTGAAAGGATTTTGGAGAGGGAGGGGGAGGATCCAGTTGTTGTGGTCCACGTTGGGACTAACAACATAGGTAAGACTAGGAAAGAGGACCTGTTTGGGGATTATCAAACACTAGGGACTAAATTAAAGAGCAGGTCCTCCAGGGTTGTAATCTCTGGATTACTACCCGAGCCACGTGCCAATTGGCATAGGGTTGAGAAAATTAGAGAAGTTAACACGTGGCTAAAGGAGTGGTGCGGGAAAGAGGGATTCCATTTCATGGGGCATTTGCATTAGTACTGGGGCAGGAGGGACCTGTACCGTTGGGACGGTCTTCACCTGAACCATTCTGGGACCAGTGTTCTAGCGAATAGGATAAATAGGTTGGTCACAAGGAGTTTAAACTAGCAAGTTGGGGGGAAGGGAAGTATAAAGCTATGGACAGTATAATGGTTAATGGAGATCAAGGCAGCAGGTTACGTGACAGGTTATTATGTAGAGATATAGGTTCAAAGACAAGGAAAATTAGGAGAAAGGGTAAGAGGAAAAATAAATTGTGAAAAGTTACTGATCAAGGTGTTAGGATTCATAACAAAGACATAAAAAACAGCATAAGTGTACTTTACCTGAATGCTCGTAGTATACGAAATAAGGTAAATGAGTTGATGGCGCAAATCATCGTGAATGACTATGATTTAGTGGCCATTACTGAAACATGGTTAAAAGATGGTCACGACTGAGAGTTAAATATCCAAGGGTATCAGACTATATGAAAGGATAGAATGGACGGTAAGGGCGGTGGTGTAGCTTTGTTGTTTAAGGATGGCATCCGGGCAATAGTAAGGGATGATATTGGTGCTATGGAGGACAAGGTTGAATCAATTTGGGTGGAAATCAGGAATAGTAAGGCGAAAAGGTCACTGATAGGAGTAGTCTATAGGCCACCAAATAGTAACAGGATAGTAGGGTAGGCAATAAGCAAAGAAATAACGGATGCATGTAGAAATGGTACAGCGGTTATCATGGGAGATTTTAATCTGCATATTGATTGGTTTAACCAGGTTGGTAAAGGCAGCCTTGAGGAGGAGTTTATAGAATGTGCCCGGGATAATTTCCTGGAACAGTATGTAATGGAACCTACAAGGGAAAAAGCAGTCCTAGATCTGGTCCTGTGTAATGAGGCAGGATTGATTAATGATATCATAGTTCGGGATCCAATTGGAAGGAGCGACCACAATATGGTGGAATTTAAAATACAGTTGGAGGATGACAAGGTAAAATTAAACACTAGTGTTTTGTGCTTAAACAAAGGCGATTACAATGGGATGAGTGAAGAACTAGCTAAGGTAGACGGGGAGCAAAGACTTCATGGTGAAGCAGTTGAGGAACCGTGGAGAACCTTCCGAGCGATCTTTCACAGTGTTCAGAAAAGGTTCATATCGACAAAAAAGAAAGACGGTAGAAAGGGGAAAAATCGACCGTGGATATCTAAGGAGGTGAGGGAGAGTATCAAATTGAAGGAAAAAACATACAAAGTGGCAAAAATTAGTGGGAGACTAGAGGACTGGGACATCTTTAGGGGACAACAGAAAGCTACTAAAAAAGCCATAAAGAAGAGTAAGGTAGACTATGAAAGTAAACTGGCTCAGAACATAAAAGCAGATAGTAAAAGCTTCTACAAATATATAAGACAAAAAGAGTGGCTACGGTAAATATTGGTCCTTTGGAAGATGAGAAGGGAGATTTAATAATAGGAGACGGGGAAATGGCTGAGGAGCTGAACAGGTTTTTTGGGTCAGTCTTCACAGTGGAGGACACAAATAACATGCCAGTGACAGTGGCTCCTTCTTTAAACGTTTTTAAGAAAAAGATAGATGCCTTTTTAAAGAATAAAGGGATTCGGGGATATGGTGTACGGGCCGGAGAGTGGAGCTGAGTCCACAAAGATCAGCCATGATCTCATTAAATGGCGGAGCAGGCTCGAGGGGCCAGATGGCCTACTCCTGTTCCTAGTTCTTATGAAAAACAGCTTCTTCCCCACTGTCACCAGACTCCTAAATGACCCTCTTATGGACTGACTTCATTAACACTACACCCTGTATGCTTCATCCGATGCCAGTGCTTATGTAGTTACATTGTATATGTTGTGTTGCCCTATTATGTATTTTCTTTTATTCCCTTTTCTTCTCATGTATTAATGATCTATTGAGCTGCTCGCAGAAAAATACTTTTCACTGTACCTCGGTACACGTGACAATAAACAAATCCAATCCAACATAAGAACATAAGAACTAGGAGCAGGAGTAGGCCATCTGGCCCCTCAAGCCTGCTCCACCATTCAATGAGGTGGACTCAGCTCCACTTTCTGGCCCGAACACCATAACCCTTAATCCCTTTATTCTTCAAAAAACTATCTATCTTGATCTTAAAAACATTTAATGAAGGAGCCTCTACTGCTTCACTGGGCAAGGAATTCCATAGATTCACAACCCTTTGGGTGAAGAAGTTCCTCCTAAACTCAGTCCTAAATCTACTTCCCCTTATTTTGAGGCTATGCCCCCTAGTTCTGCGTTCACCTGCCAGTGGAAA
This sequence comes from Scyliorhinus torazame, assembly GCF_047496885.1. Taxonomy (NCBI): domain Eukaryota; kingdom Metazoa; phylum Chordata; class Chondrichthyes; order Carcharhiniformes; family Scyliorhinidae; genus Scyliorhinus; species Scyliorhinus torazame. Next base: position 327,352,652 of record NC_092707.1, on the reverse strand, counting down.
CAACCTGCCCGCATCTATCCTATCTATTCCCTTCATAATCTTACGTTTCTATAAGATCCCCCCTCATCCTTCTAAATTCCAACAAGTACAGTCCCAGTCTACTCAACCTCTCCTCGTAATCCAACCCCTTCAGCTCTGGGATTAACCTAGTGAATCTCCTCTGCACACCCTCCAGTGCCAGTACGTCCTTTCTCAAGTAAGGAGACCAAAACTGAACACAATACTTCAGGTGTGGCCTCACTAACACCTTATACAATTGCAGCATAACCTCCCTAGTCTTAAACTCCATCCCTCTAGCAATGAAGGACAAAATTCCATTTGCCTTCTTTATCACCTGTTGCACCTGCAAACCAACTTTTTGCGAGTCATGCACTAGCACACCCAGGTCTCTCTGCACAACAGCATGTTTTAATATTTTATCATTTAAATAATAATCCCTTTTGCTGTTATTCCTACCAAAATGGATAACCTCACATTTGTCAACATTGTATTCCATCTGCCAGACCCTAGCCCATTCACTTAGCCTATCCAAATCCCTCTGCAGACTTCCAGTACCTTCTGCACTTTTTGCTTTACCACTCATCCTAGTGTCGTCTGCAAACTTGGACACATTGCCCTTGGTCCCCAACTCCAAATCATCTATGTAGATTGTGAACAGTTGTGGGCCCAACACTGATCCCTGAGGGACACCACTAGCTATTGATTGCCAACCGAGAAACACCTATTAATCCCCACTCTTTGCTTTCTATTAATAAACCAATCCTCTATCCATGCTACTACTTTCCCCTTAATGCCATGCATCTTTATCTTATGCAGAAACCTTTTGTGTGGCACCTTGTCAAAGGCTTTCTGGAAATCCAGATATACCACATCCATTGGCTCCCCGTTATCTACCGCACTGTTAATGTCCTCAAAACATTCCACTAAATTAGTTAGGCACGACCTGCCCTTTATGAACCCATGCTGCGTCTGCCCAATGGGACAATTTCCATCCAGATGCCTTGCTATTTCTTCCTTGATGATAGATTCCAGCATCTTCCCTACTACCGAAGTTAAGCTCACTGGCCTATAATTACCCGTTTTCTGCCTACCTCCTTTTTTAAACAGTGGTGTCACGTTTGCTAATTTCCAATCCGCCGGGACCACCCCAGAGTCTAGTGAATTTTGGTAAATTATCACTAGTGCATTTGCTATTTCCCTAGCCATCTCTTTTAGCACTCTGGGATGCATTCCATCAGGTCCAGGAGACTTGTCTGCCTTTAGCACCATTAGCTTGCGCATCACTACCTCCTTGGTGATAACAATCCTCTCAAGGTCCTCACCTATCATAGCGTTATTTCCATCAGTCACTGGCATGTTATTTGTGTCTTCCACTGTGAAGATCGACCCAAAAAACCTGTTCAGTTCCTCAGCCATTTCCTCATCTCCCATTATTAAATCTCTAGCCCCCACTACCCGCAGTCAAACTCAATGTCCGAAAAAGGAGTCCATATTGTCAAGAGATTACTATGCAAGGCTGCAGACTCAGGCTCCGACTTGAACCTGGCGCTGCTGGCATACAGAGCATCCCCGCTGTCCACTGGGTTGTCTCCCACGCAGATGCTCATGAATCGCACTCTGTGAACCACGGTTCCAGCAATCCATGTTCCAGACCTTGACCACCTCACGGTCATACAAAAGATGTATCAGTCTCGGGCCCAACACAAATCAGCATACGATGCTCATGCCACGGATCTCCCCGAGCTGGTCCCAACTGATCGTGTTCATGTGCAGTTGCCTGATGGCGGCTGGTCCGCCACAGCTGTGGTGGTCAAGCAAGTGGCCCTGAGGTCGTTCCTCGTCCGCATGGCTGATGGATCATTCCTACGACGCAACAGATGGGCACTGCGCAGATTTCCACGCCCGCCACCTAACCATGATGTTCCGCCTCACACAATGCTTCCTCCGGATGTGCCCTACCATGAGGCCACCAATCTACCAGCAATCCTGCCGACCTCTGTGACCACCGCATTGGCGCCGGTCCCGCCTATCCAAGTGCAGGCGGCTCCTGATCTACCCTTGAGGCGGTCAACCAGAATTTGTCGCCCGCCGCAGAGATTAAACTTTTCGACTGAACTGTTGCATAACTGCGTTACCTTATCGTTTTGACCTCTATAAATATCGTTGTTACCATTTCATCTGCCCTATATCTGCACTAGCGACACCCTCCTGTGTACATAAGGTCATTTTAGCACATTCTGTGTATAGTCACACACATATACACATCCATACGCACATGCAACTTAATATTTATTGTCTCAACGCACACAATACAGAACAAAAAAAAGGGGGGGGGAGATGTCATAATATACATCTATGTATACAATGGAGTGCAGACAGGCAGTGATTAACACACAGGATGACCAGTAAGCACACAGAACTGAGCAGCCAATCACCAGACAGGACACGGCCACTATAAAGCCAGAGGGCACCAGTTTTCCCGTTCTCTCGGGACTCAGCCTCTGAGACAGTTAGAATTAGTGAGCTGGCCAGTGCAAACACCATGTGGATGCTAGTAAGTCTGGTTCGGCTCGTATCAGGTCTCCAGTCAAGTCAGCCTTGTGTCAACCCACAGTCGAACATGTATAATAGTTTAGATGTTAAATAAAATTGTGTTGCATCTTATCAAATGTTGGAGGTCTGTCTCTCGCTACACTGCATCAAGTGCAGTTCACCTCGACTCAGCCTACCCAACACATCAACCCCTACCGCCACTCACCATATGCAGCCTCGCGACCCTAAAAGTGCACCCACCCCCACTCTTCGCAAACCTCACCGCCGACTGCAAACCAGTCGCCACCAGAAGCAGGCGGTATAGCATACAGGACAGGACTTTTATCAGGTCCGAGGTCCAGCGACTCTTGCGGGAGGGCGTCATCGAGGCCAGCAATAGCCCCTGGAGAGCTCAGGTGGTGGTCGACAAGACCAGGGAAAAGAACCGGATGGTTGTAGATTACAGCCAAACCATAAACCGGTACACGATGCGTACCCCCTTCCCCGGATTGCAGACACGGTAAACCAGATCGCACACTACCGGGTGTTCTCCACGGTGGATCTGAGGTCTGCATACCACCAGCCCCCAATCCGCCCGGAGGACCACCACTACACGGCTTTTGAGGCAGACGGCCGCCTTTTCCACTTCCTCCGGGTCCTCTTTGGCGTCACGAACGGGGTTTCGGTGTTCCAAAGAACAATGGACCGAATGGTGGACCGGTATGGTGCGGGCCACGTTTCCGTACTTGGACAATGTCACCATCTGCGGCCATGATCAGCAGGACCACGACGCCAACCTCCACAGAGTTCTCTAAACCGCCCAAACCCTAAACCTCACGTACAACAAGGAGAAATGCGTTTTCCACACAACCAGACTAGCCATCCTTGGCTACGTCGTGGGAAACGGGGTTCTAGGACCCGACCCTGACTGTATGCGCCCCCTCCTGCAACTCCCTCTCCCTCACTGCCCCAATGCTCTGAAGAGGTGCCTCGGGTTCTTTTCATATTATGCCCAGTGGGTCCCCAACTATGCGGACAAAGCCCGCTCACTAATCAAGGCCACCATCTTCCCACTGGCGACTGAGGCCCGCCAGGCCTTCAGCTGCATCAAGGCGGATATCGCCAAAGCCGCGATGCGCGCGGTGGACGAGTCCATCCCCTTCCAGGTGGAGAGCGATGCATCAGAGGTCGTTCTCGCCGCTACCCTCAATCAAGCAGGCAGACCAGTAGCGTTTTCTTCGCGCACCCTCACCACCTCCGAAATTCGGCACCCCTCAGTCGAAAAAGAGGCCCAAACCATCGTGGAAGCCGTACGGCACTAGAGGCACTACCTCGCTGGTAGGAGGTTTACCCTCGTCACCGACCAATGATCGGTAGCCTTCATGTTCGATAATACGCAGCGGGGCAAAATCAAGAACGATAAGATCTTGAGGTGGAGGATCGAACTCTCCACCTATAATTATGATATAGTATATCGTCCTGGGAAGCTCAGCGAGCCCCCAGATGCCCTGTCCCGCGGCACATGCGCCAGCGCGCAACATGACCGACTACGGGCTATGCACGATGACCTCTGCCACCCGGGGGGGTCACCCGGCTCATCCACTATATCAAGGCCCGCAACCTGCCCTACTCCACCGAGGAGGTCAGAGCTATGACCAGGGATTGCCAGATCTGTGCAGAGTATAAACCGCACTTCTATCGACCAGATAAGGCCCAGCTGGTGAAGACATCCCAGACTTTGAGCGCCTCAGTATCGATTTCAAAGGGCCCCTCCCCTCCAATAACCGCAATACATATTTCCTCAACATTATTGATGAGTTCTCCCGCTTCCCCTTTGCAATCCCTTGCCACGGCATGACCACGTCCACCGTCATTAAAGCCCTGCATAGTGGCTTCAGCCTGTTTGGTTTCCCCAAATATGTCTACAGTGACCGGGGCTCGTCGTCCATGAGCGATGAACTGCGTCAGTACCTGCTCAGTAAGGGCATCGCCTCGAGCACGACTACCAGTTATAACCCCAGGGGAAATGGGCAGGTGGAGAGGGAGAACGCGACGGTCTGGAAGACCGTACTACTGACCCTGCGGTCCAGGAATCTCCCAGTTTCTCACTGGCAGGAGGTCCTCCCCGATGCGCTCCACTCTATAAGGTCCCTACTTTACACGGCCACAAACGAGACCCCTCATGACCGCCTCTTTGTTTTCCCTCGGAGATCCACCTCAGAGGCCTCGCTTCCATCCTGGCTGAAGACACCGGGGCCAGTCCTACTCCGAAAGCACGTCAGGAGCCAAAAGTCCGATCCTCTGGTAGAGGGTCCAGCTCCTACACTCCAACCCCCAGTACGCTTATATCGAACACCCCGATGGCCGACAGGATACGGTCTCCCTCCGGCACCTGGTACCCGCCGGTTCCACCACCACCACCGCCCCTCCACCATATCCCACCCAACCTACCATGACCAGCGCCCCCGCCCCTACATGGCTCCCACGCTCCCTCTCGCCCGCCATCCCCCCTTCACCGATCCACAGGAATGAAGCTCCAGAAGAGACGCTCCCAGAGTCCACGTCAGTACCCGCTCCGGCGCACTCACTACCGATGCCAGCACGGACGAGCTCGACACCCGGGCCAGGAACAACGCCAGAGCTTCGGCAATCACAGCACACAATCGGTGCGCCAGACTGGCTGAACTTATGAACCCGTCACCCCCGCCGGACTTCATTTTTTTAACAGGGGGTGAATGCGGTGAATGTATTATGCCAATAATCCATCATTGTATCTGTATCTGTGCTATGCTGTTGCCCTTGTGGGCTCCTCCTATGGGCCATTGTATGGCATTATCCATAGGGGAACATGTTAGGGCCTGTATGGGCTCCGCCCATGGCTCCTCCCCTTGAAGGGAGGTATAAAGAGCAGTCGACCTGTAGGTGGTTCTCAGTATTGGATCAGTCGCAGGCAGGCACTGTTCTAAGTTGATTAAAGCCACAGTTTACTTCTACTCCCGTCTCGAGTGAATTGATGGTCGCATCACCTACCTCGTATTAAGTTGATCTTTTCTCTACACCTTGCTATAACAGTAACATTACATTCTGCAGTCTCTCCTTCCTTCCCTATGTACGTTATGCATTGTTGGACAGCATGCAAGAAACAATACTTTTCACTGTACACTAATACATGTGACAATAATAAATCAAATCAAATCAAAGGGAGCCACAGCACGAGGATAACGAGGAGGAGGAGGAGGGGGGTGTGCCACAGCCATGGAGGCGTCCGATGCGACAACGTGTGTACCGGCCCCACATGTCCTTCGAGGACCTCCCGGACAGGGCGTGCAGGAGGAGACTCCGGATGAGCTGGGAGACCGTCGCCCACATCTGCCACCTGATGGCACACCTGGCACCACGTGGGGACGGGCATCCCGGTGGCCATCAAGGTAACGGTCGCCCTCAACTTCTTTGCGACGGGGTCATTCCAGTCGCCGAGTGGGTCCTGTCCGGCATCTCCCAGCCATCGGTGCATCCGGGCCATCACCGACGCCCTGTACGACATCGCGGACCGGTACATACAGTTCCCTGTGGACTGCGGCCACCAGGATGCCCGTGCAGCGGGTTTCGCCGCTGTTGCCCGGATACCCATATTACAGGGGGCGATCGATGGAGTGTACATCGCCATGCGGCCCACCTCGGAGGAAAGGACCATGTGCCTGAACTGGAAGGGTACATATTCAATGAACGTGCAGGTGGTCTGTGACCACAGGATGACAATCCTGCATGTCTGCGCCAGGTACTCTGGCAATGTGCATGACTCCTTTATACTGTCCCAATCGTTCATCCCCGCCATGTTTGAGGGACACCCCCCCACCCACCCACCAACCTGCGGGGCTGGTTGCTGGGTGACAGGGGTTATCTGTTGCGGTCGTGGCTGATGACACCTATACGGAGGCCACAGACCGACGCGGAGCGCCGCTACAACGATGCCCATGCAGCGACCAGGAGTGTGATAGAGAGGTGCTTTGGGCTGCTGAAGATGCGCTTCAGGTGCCTGGACCACACTGGAGGGACCCTCCAGTACCCATCGGAGAGGGTCGGCCGCATCGTCGTGGTCTGCTGCGTCCTCCACAGTATAGACCAGCAGAGAGGTGATGTGCTGGAGGAGGAGGAGGGGGACGGTCAGGATGAGGGGAACTCTTCTCCAGATGAGGGAGATGGCGAGGGGGAAGCAGATGCAGGGGACATGGGGGATGGACGGCAACAGGAGGCTGCCCAGCACCGCCGGCTGGGCCAGCAGGCAAGGGTGTCGCTGGTAGCTGCATGTTTCAGCGACTACGGTGGGAGTCAGTAGTGATGGGCATGGGCACAGACAGCAGAGTTCGGCACCTCCTCCACCACCACATCACCCTCACCTCCCCCACCACCACATCACCCTCACCTCCTCCACCACCACATCACCCTCACCTCCCCCACCACCACATCACCCTCACCTCCCCCACCACCACATCGCCCTCACCTCCCCATCACCACATCACCCTCACCTCCCCCACCACCACATCACCCTCACCTCCCCCACCACCACATCACCCTCACCTCCCCATCACCACATCACCCTCACCTCCCCACCACCACATCACCCTCACCTCCCCCACCACCACATCACCCTCACCTCCCCCACCACCACATCACCCTCACCACCCCCACCACCGCATCACCCTCACCTCCCCCACCACTGCATCACCCTCACCTCCCCACCACCACATCACCCTCACCTCCCCCACCACCACATCACCCTCACCTCCCCCACCACCACATCACCCTCACCTCCCCCACCACCGCATCACCCTCACCTCCCCCACCACCACATCACCCTCACCTCCCCCTCCACATTACCCTCACCTCCCCACCATCACATCACCCTCACCTCCCCACCACCACATCACCCTCACCTCCCCACCACCACATCACCCTCACCTCCCCCACCACCACATCATCCTCACCTCCCCCACCACCACATCACCCTCACCTCCCCCACCACCACATCACCCTCACCTCCCCCACCACCACATCACCCTCACCTCCCCCACCACCACATCACCCTCACCTCCCCCACCACCACATCACCCGCATGCATACCACACCTCCATGACACATTCACCTGTGGCACAACAGGATGGGGGCACACGGTTGATGGTGTAAGCGGGTCTGGTACAAGGCATGGAGAATGATGACAACCCGCCCTGCGATGGGCTCCGAGCCATACATCATTCAACAATGCATGACTCATGGCCACATCAAGACCCTCCACCCGGGTGGACCCTGCACGTGGCCCAGACACTGCATGCCATGGCCCTGTCATATGGCTAGGGGCGGGTTGGCGTGGGACAACCGTGGGGGGGGGGGGCCACGTCACACGGAGCGGAGCTCAACTTCTATCGCAGCACCCCTCACACACACTGGCACACAGCCCCTCCCCACCCCTTCACGCTTGCTTCACAGCACCAGGGTCCCGGATTTGATTCCCGGCTTGGGTCACAGTCTGTGCGGAGTTTGCACATTTTCCTCGTGTCTGCGTGGGTTTCCTCCGGGTGCTCCAGTTTCCTCCCACAAGTCCTGAATGACGTGCTTGTTAGGTGAATTGGACATTCTGAATTCTCTCTCTGTGTACCCGAACAGGTGCCGGAATGTGGCGACAAGGGAATTTTCACAGTAACTTCATTGCAATGTTAATGTAAGCCTACTTGTGACAATAATAAAGATTATTATTATTAAATTATATGGTTGACTCTTAACTGATCCCTCAAGGGCAATTAGAGATGGGCAGTGATGTGTTGGGTGTTCTGGATCACATACAGGTCACCAACACTTGAAATAGAGCAACACTATTTTATTGAATCATTAACTGTTTAAACATACTTAGACTGTGGGTTAATACGATACTAGCTTTAACTATAGACCTCTGCCTTGTCCTAACCAGGTGATGCACTCAGCACATGGTGAATGTCTGTGTTGCAGGCTGTGAGCTCTGTCCTCCTAGCTTGCTGCAACTCGAATGAGCGGGAACTCTGATGCTCCCTGTCTTTATAGTGCGTGTGCTCTCACTGGTGATTGGCTGCGGTGTTGTGTGTCTTGATTGGTCCCACTGTGTGTCCATCAGTGTGTGTCTGCACCATGATATACTGGTGTATATTATGACAGGCAGCAAATGCTGGCACAGCCCACGACACCCACGTCCCATAAGCGAATAAAAAAAATTAAACATCTGAGGAGTCCTCCCTAATTCGAATGCTTTAGAGGCACAAGGAAGGCCTGCTGAGAAAGGCCTGCTCAGAAAGTTTGTCCCTGGCAAGGATGGTTGGGGCTTTGAGCATTTCTTTTAATGTGCTGCATCCACCACCAAGAGAAGTATGCCATGTAACTCCATTTGGAAAGTAAGCAATCGAGTATAAATATTAGCATAAACTTTCTTCTTCACCAAGTAGTTGGGCAGAGATTATTACTCCTGTACAGAATAAGAGTTAAATAATTATCCATTAAAACAAAAGCTAAAAATCTGCAATAAAATAATGGAAAATGCTGAAAGTACTCAGCAGGTCAGGTAGCATCTGTGGAGAGAGAAACAAAGTTAATGTTTCAGGTCGATGTCCTTTCATCAGAAACTTCATCAGGAAAATAATTTTAAACAAGTCAAAAGATAGGGAAAAGAAATAAGGAAATAATAAAAGGAAAGGTTTGTGATAGACTGGAAAGGGGGCGGTTATACTATAAAAGGATATACTATAAAAGGAATGTGATACAAGGCAAAGAGAGACAACCGAAGAGACAAAAGATAGATCTGAAAAAGGTGCAACAGTAACTTCATTGCAATGTTAATGTAAGCCTACTTGTGACAATAGAGATTATTAAAAAGATTCAAATGAGAACTGCAGAATCATTGCCTACAGCCACTTTCTGACAAAAAGGGGCCTGTGGGTGTTAAGCTGCAATTGTTGAACTCAATATTGAGCTTGGAAGACTATAAAATGCTAATTGGAAGTTGAGATGCTGCCTCTTGAGCCTATATTACCTTCATTGGAATAATATAGGATGCTTAGGACAGAAATTTGTGGGAGTGGGTCAGAGAAATTAAACAACAGGAAACCAGGAGTTCAGATGGAATGACAATGTTCTACAAAGCAGCCGCCCGACGTGCATTTGGCCTCCCAGAGTGGAGGAGGTTGCGTCGTGAGCAGTGAATACAGTATACAAAATTGTATGTACAGATAAATTGCTGTTTCACCTGGAAGGAGTATTTGGGGCTCTGGGTGGCAGGAAGAGAGGAGGTAAGAGGACAGGTGTTCAATCTCCTGCACCTGCACAGGCAGCTTTTGAGGGAAGGATACGACCAGGACAGGATATTACAGAGGGAATGTTCTCTTCAGAATGCTGAAAGGGTAGTGTAGGGTGTTTCCGATTATGTGAGGGCCATTCAGCCTTGCTGGTCACAACCAAACACATTTAGGGTCGAAGGTCTGGGCTTGCATTTACTTATCTATTTTTATAAATTTAGAGTATCCAATTCTTTTTTTTCAATTAAGAGGCAATTTAGCATGGCCAATCCACCTAACCTGCAAATCTTTGGGTTGTGGGGTTGAAACCCACGCAGACACGGGGAGAATGTGCAAACTCCACAAGGACAGGGCCGGGATTCGAACAGCATTGTAGGTTGCAGTGCTAACCACTGTGTCACATGCCACATTCGGGCTTACATTTATGAACCACACTGAAGGATCATGAATAATGCAATCGGCACAAGTTTCAAGTTTGAGTGTGTTTATCACTTACAGTGAATGTAAATATGACACAACCGTTGCTAGCTGCTCTTATGTGGTTGATAACAAAACAGATTACTACCCCTTAAACTTCACCGAATTAAGCCCCTCCGGGTTCCCTTCCTCCCAGTTGTGAAATGCCCCAAACTACCAAAGGTTTGGTCGGAAAATGCAAGGCGACTCTCCACATGGCATTGTGCTGAGTATTCCGCAGATTGCAGATGAAACGTTCAACCCGTCCTGTCAAAGTCTTCATGGCCATACCCCGTTCCGTGGGGTTTGTGACTTCCTTCAGTCCTTGTTGTAGAGGGAGGATAAGAGAGCCAGACGCTGCCCTGATGTACCAGTCTTGTTGAGCTGTATGCCTTGTGGTCCTTCCTTTCCATTTCACCCCACAGCTGAACCCTCTTTTTGTTTCAGAGACTCCCCAGTTATTCTGTTTCCTGTCTGATCTGCCCAGACGGTGAAAACAAACCCCAAATTGTATTGATTGGTCCACTGGACAGAAAGCTTTGCTCGAATGTGTATTGTTTTCCCGCCCCTCGCCTAGTTGGTATTGCGGATTAAAGGAAACTCCTGATCTGGAATATAAAATGATGTGTGAATTATCTTCCGATGTGCACTATTGTCTCCTTGATCACAACAGACCATTGGATGTTATTGTCTCCATATCCAATTTGGAGGTGGCAATTAGGTGATCACAGCCTCTGTTGGGTGGGGTTGGATTTGGTTTAGCATTAGAATCGTTTGTCCTGTCTGGTTTTGGTACCAACAGCCTGTGTTTTAAACAGGGCCTCCTTTCCCAAAGCCGGGATATTCCCTGGCGATAACTTGAATTAAATAATGATGACCCTACAGTTGGGGAAGATGTGTTTGGTGGTGGTATCGTGCTGTAGGTGGTGGAAATAATGGCAATTGATCTGGTGAATGTGGAGGCAGGGGAAGTAGAATTCTGTAGTGGTTTGAGGGGATAAGAGAAGACGGATAAATATGTAGGTGCGAATGGAATTGATCATGAATAAGCAGAGACAGAGAGGACTAAATACTCTGCGGCTCACAACAGCTCCTAGAGTAGGCAAGAATACTGATGGCATCTTGAATGATGAAAAAAATCTGGATTGTTTTGAATTACCTTTGCAGATTAGGGGCTGGATTCTTTGGCTGTGCCTGCCACAAGATCACCACGTCCGGGACTGGGACCATGTAGAGGTCCGTTGACCTCGGGTGGGAATTTCCGATCACCGGGTGGGTGTGGACGAAGATCTCCCCCTAGATATCTTTTGATTGAAAATTTTCCCTGAGGTGATTGTGGTGTGGAAATACCCATGAGCAGGTTTGTGGAAGAAATGGATTTGGTGATCCAAATGACTTCCACATACAAGTTTCCTAATTTTCTTGTTACGTTTAACATAATTAAACTAGTTTATCCACCACATGTGAATTTGGATAAAAGGGGCTCTGATGCACAAAGCTAGAGGCTCAAGGTACAATTGTCGTGAGATATGGGGGTGTCCACGTTTGGAAGGTTAACGAAAGAGCATTCAAGATACATTTTATCGCCTGAAGGAACATACTTTGGAAAACGTTCAAAACATCTGATTTTTGCTAGTCATTCTGTTGGCAAAGCTCTCTGCTGCGTCCTGGAAAATTCAGATGCGCCAAGAATCCGACAATAGATGACTGTATTTATGGTGCGGCTCACCTGGAAAGAATTACAAGGCAACACTAGGGAGAATGAAAATTTATAATAGGATGCTGGCTGAAATGGATGCAGTAAAGAAGGACGCCTTGATCACAGAAAGGCCTAATATACAGTATACAAATGTAAAAACTTGGAATGTAAGCTCAAGATTTTGTTGGATAATTTCCTTTGCTTTAAGTAAGAAATTCAGTTTGAGGAAGAGGTACATAATATGACTGGAGTTGCTTTGTTGAAATGTTGGATATGTTTTTAAGGGAAATCTGTGTAACCAACAGACACGGGACAATATCCATGTGCTTCAAAACACTCTTGAAATTGTACAGTAGGGCTTTAATTATAAGAACATTTGAAAAGTTAAGGACAAGAAAAAAACACTTGACCCATTAAATGTATCCCTCCAGTACAATAATTCTCCCCTAATGTCATCCAGCTGCCTTTTGAGCTGTTGTAATGTTTTTGTCTCCACTACCTGTCTGGAGAATATTCCAAACCATGCTTTATTCCTTTTACAAATGAAGTTCTCTCGAAGACTGTTTCCGATTTGCTTTGCTTTAAATTTTCCTCTTCTGGGCCTGTTCATCTGGCGAATATTTGGTCTTTCTCTACTGTATTGAATATTTTATATGCCTCATTGAAGTTCCTATTGACTGTCTTCTCTGTGGTATAACTTGAACTCTCGCTTTCTGTACTTCATTCACTTTACATTCAGGATTATTTGTGTTTTTCTCCTCCGCATTCTATCCAATGACATGTTTCTGCATAAACTTCTGTCCCAGAAGAGCCTTTGTGACATTGGATGAACCTGAACTACCAAAAATAGATGGGTTGGACTTGGGATGCACGTTTGGGTTTAATAGAGGTGGGTCAAATGGTGGGCAGGGAACCCAGAACCAGAAGGGAGGTTGTCAATTTAAATTCTTCAATCAGGCTTGCAGGCTCTGATTTAATTTGTTGTCCAGTTTTTACAGTGGGCGGCTCACCTCAGGAAAACTGACAGCTTAACCGAGTCAAGGACAATTTCATGGAGAAGGTTTACAACATTGCCTGTGGGCCAGGTGGTGCAAAAACATTCCCCTACTGATCCCATGCCATGCAAAATATTATTTTTTTCTTATTTGTGGTTATATTACTGGCCTACACTAATGATGTGGAAACGCATGTTTAAATTCCACCTCGGCAACTTTTAAAAATTAATTTACGGGATGCGGGCATCATTGGCTAGGCCAGCATTTATTGCCTATCCCTAGTTGCCCTTGAGAAAGTAGTAATGAGCTTTGTGTTTGAACGCTGCAGTCCCTGAGGTGTAAGTATATCCACTGTTCTGTTGAGAAGGGATTTCCAGGATTTTGACCCAACAGTGAAAGAACGGTGATATACTCCACATCAGGATGGTGAGTGACTTGGAGGGTAACCTCTAGGCTGCCTGCATTCCTGGTGTACCGTCTGGGAGTGGTGGATATTGGGCGTGGGCTTATCTCAGGGACCGCAGTTCAGCCGGCGCTCACCGCTCCAGTGTCCACTACCCCAGGGTTTCGATGGGACCATGTGATGGAATGATCAGCTCGCATGCAGGGGTCACCCAGGTGGACGGTGCAACTGTGGACAGGTGTCAGACGTTGTCAAACAATGCCGAGCACCAGAGCTCAGTGCAGAGTGGGGTATCATCATCCTCCATCCCATGGACCAGACCCGCTGCTACTGCCAGCCCAGGGCTCGCACCCCTGTAGTGGGGCGGGTATGTATCACAGAGGGGGTTGCAAGGGGGCTGGCCGGGGAGACTGTGGGGATACGATGTGGTGTCTGTAACCCTGGCCAGGCCCGACTTGTCGGTGAACCTGGAGACGAACAGAGCGCCCCGTGCGCATTTGCCCTGGCGCACATGTTTTTGCCTCCTATGCCTGCCTGTGCCCCATGTCCTGCCCTTCCTCACCCTCCCCAGCATCCTCCTCATTGGGCGAGGACTGGCGTTCATCCTCCTCCTCTAGCACTTCGCCCCTCTACTGCCCGATGTTGTGGAGGATGCAACAGGTCGTCATGATGCTGGCGACACTCCCAGCATCAAACTGGAGGGACCCTCCAGAGCGTTTCAGGCACCTGAACCGCATCTTCAGGTTGCCGAAGTACCGCTCAATCACATCTCTGGTCGCTGCATGGGTGTCGTTGTAGCGGGTCTCCGCTCGGTCTGTGGCCTCCGGCTAGGCGTCAGCAGCCACCGCAGCGGATAACCCTGTCACCCAGGAGACAACCCCCTAGTCGAGTGTGCGCCTCGAAGAGGCCGAGAATCGTCAAGTGTGTCGGGATGAAGGCGTCACTGCCCGGGTATAGGGCACAGATGTGCATGATACACATCTGATGGTCATAAATCAGCTGCACGTTCATTGAGTGGAACGCCTTTCGGTTTGTGAAGAGCGGCCTGTCATCTGCAGGTGCTCGTAGGACGACATGCATCATGTCAATCACCCCTGGATTAGGGGCATTCTGTCAATGGTGGCAAACCCCATTACCCGGGCATCCTGGTGGGCTCAGTCCACATTGAAATGATGTATTGTGCCGATTGGGCATACAGGGCCTCCATGACAGCACGGATGCTCCTGTGCACTGAGTTCTGTGAGATCCCGGACAATCCCCACTCGGCGCCAGGAAGGACCCCGCGGTGCTGAGATTCAGGGCGACCGTCACCTTGACGGCCACCAGGAGTGGCTGTTCTGCCCCATTCCCTCACAATGCCAGCTGTGCCATGATCTGGCAGATATGTCTCGCTGCTCAGTTGGAGTATTCGATGCCCAGTCCAGCAGGTTTTCAAATGACAGGCGCAGCTGGTACACACAAGACCTCTTGAGGCACCTCCTTGGCACTTCCTACTCCTCGGCTCACTTTCCATCCTCAGCGGCTGCTTCCTGTTCCACTGCTGCATGTTCCACTGCTGCATGTTCCACTGCTGCACCCTCCATTGCTGCACGCTCCGCTGCTGCAGCTTCCTCCTCCTTGAGCAGCTCCAGTCCGTACAGCCGCAGTGCATACCCCAGGGCTGCGCGACGAGCAGGAAGGCCACCATTGCTGGCTGAATTCCAATATCCATTGCCTGCAGTGGGTGAAATGCCAACATGTTAGCGTGGTGTGTACCCCCGTGCCCAACCAGGTCCAACAGGGTACCCAGTTGTCACAGTAGACCCTGCCCCCGCATGTCCCAGTCCCCCTCCTCTCTACCCCCCTGGCCCTGTCGGTGGCCAGATCTGTGGGGACATCTAGCCCGGGTGCCCATCTCTGCTGCCAGGGGTACCTTCAGCTGGTGCTGCCCTTGCCAGTGGTATGCTTCACGGCCCCCATTGGCACCCCCCTTGTAGGGACTGTAGTGATCCCGACATGGGTATGTACAGAAGGGGCTGATAGGTAATGGAAAGACCACCAGGGGGTAGCACTGGCGTGTATAGAAGTGGGACGCAGACAGCCCTCCCTCTCTTTGGCTGATTTGGCTGTGAGGAGAACAGGAACAGAAATTTAGCTCAGGGCTGCTAGTGTGGTCAGGCCTAGTTGTAGAGCATAGAAAAGTTGTAACCTTTTTACTAGTGCAGTTCTTTAAGTAAGAGCTCACGTAGTTATTTAAGTTGTGTTGCTCAATAAACCTTCTATAAAACTTCTGGACGACTTTGAGCCTTCTTCCACTAGCACAGATTACCATCTCTACAGGTAACAAAACAAGGGCTACTGTGGGCATTGCCCTGGGTGGACTGCCTGGTGCCCCGCCGGCGGGTGGCGGCCGGTTGGAGGGGGGGGGGTGGGTCGGCGGAGGGTGTGGAGCGAGGGTGGTGGGATGAGGGCACTCATATGGCTGGTGTCACTCTCCAGAGCCAGGGTGGGTGGTCAATGGGGTGCGCAGCAAGATGGCTGCCTTGCAGGCCGCGGCAATGGTGGTGCATGCCTGGGCACCACCCCAATCCCATGGGGGGCCACCCCAGCTCCACGATCTGTTCCCCCATTACCACCCCCATTCCCCGGGCCTGGCAGCGCCCCTCCCCCCCTCCCCACAGCCAGCCCGGCCAGTGTCAGGACTGGCAGGCCACAGTCGCTCGTCTCCATGTCCTACCACCTCTCTCTCCCTCATCAGTTTCATGCCAGTTTCATGATTTTTAAAAGCACAATGAACCTCACCATCGGGAATGCTCCCCAGTGGTGGCGGAGCATCGAGGAAGCCCCGGAACAAACGGATCAGGCCCACTCATGATATGTCAACGGTGTTTACTGTCAGTGTGTTCTGGAACGCATTGACGCTGCTGTCGCGGCACCGGAGAATTGCGATTTGGCGTGAAACCGCGCCGGCCAATCGCTTTTCCTGGTTCCAGCGTTGGCCGCTGGAGAACCCTGCCCAGTAAGTTTATTGACCATTAAAAAGTTAAGGTGAAATAGTAAAGCACACACACCTACATTCATATGGATTGGAAGTAAGAATTGAGTTCAATAGTAGGTAAATATGAATGAAACATTATGTGGGACAGGCTTTGATTTGCAAGGAGCAGATGATGATGCGTTGTGACCGTCAAGGATTGATTCCAGTTTCATTGATTTTTGCTGGTGAGTAGTTGATTCTTCGATTCAGGTGTTCTGTGGTTTGGCAGATATTTCAGTTACTTTTTCCAGCTGCATCCAAATCCCTCTGTCCGTAGAGTTCTGCAATTTCACTTCATTTAAATAATATGTGAATTTTCTATTCTTTCTGCCAAAGTGGAAAAGTTTGCATTTTCACATTATACTTCATCTACAAATTATTGATCCACTCACATGAACTATCTTTGTGGACTCCTTGGGCGGGATTCTCTGGCCGAGCCCGCCCAGTAACCAAAGTTTCCCACCCAAGGTCAATGGACCTATACATGGTTGACGTCCCGCCCGTGGCGACCTGGCGGTGGGCGGGGCGGAAGAATCCAGCTCTTTCCTACCTATATAATAAAAACAAAATACTGGGGATACTGGAAATCTGAAAAACCTCCGCAGCCTGGAGAGAGAAATGTTTCAAGTCCATGTCATTCTTATTCAGAACTCTACAGAGAGAGGAATGTTCTCTCACTCAACAATTTCTCCTTTAACTTGTCTCACTTCTTGCAAATAGAACATGTGGCAATGGGGCATGGGCCCCAGTTATGCCTGTCTTTTTCTGGGTACGTGGAACATTCCTTGTTCCAGCCTTATTTAGAACTCATCTCACAACTCCTTCACTGTTACATCGATAATTGTATCAGTGCCCTGGCTTCTCGCTCTCGTCTGGACCTGGAATAATTTATCGATCTTGCTTCCAATTTCCACGCCTCTCTCACCTTCATATGGTTCATCTCCAAGACTTCACTTCCCTCCCTTGATTTCTCTGTCTCCATTTTCAGTAATAGACTGACAATCAACATTCATTACAAGGAAATCCCCACCCAAGGTCAATGGATCTTTACATGGTCCGCGTCCCGCCCGTGGCGATATTACGGTGGGCAGGGCGGAAGTCTCCCACAGCTACTCAGATACAGCTCCTGAAAGCCCAATTCCTGTAAGAATTCCACCCCATTCCCCCAGGTTCCCCACCTCCATTGCATCTGTCCTGATGATACCATCTTTGACAACAGAGATTTTGACATGCCTGCCTTTCCCTTAACTGAGGTTCCCCCAAGCCCCACTGTCATTGACATGGCTCACGACCACCATCTCCAATCCACCTCCCACAGCTCCGCCCTCACCCTTTTCCCTCCCTCCCAGAACCAAGGTAGGGTCACCCTTGTCCTTGCTTTTCACTCCACCAGCTTCATTCAAAGAATCATCCTCCGCCATTTCATTCAACTCCAGCATGATGCCACTGTGAAACATATCTTCCACTCAACCCCCTTAAGGAGGAATCTTCCGTGGGCCACAGAACCCGCCTGGAACCTATGGGGACGGAGCGCCCGAACCTGAGCCTATCAGGTGCCTGGACTCGGATCCGGATATTGGGGGAATCATCAAAGTAAACCTGGGAGTTGGTGGGACTAGACCTGTGTTGGAGTTGTGTTGACCTGTACATATAAAGTTCTCTGTAGTTAATAAATCACCATTGTGATTTTTCTTTTGAAAGTATGTTCATTGAAATTTTTCATAGTAATAATATAACAAATAATAAACCAATGAAGATGCATGAGTACAAAGTCAAAAATTACAAACAAACAAATCCACAACAAAAATACAAACTAAAACTGAAACACTATAACTAAACCATTTAACAGCTGACGGTGTCTAGATCCTTAAAAAAGCAAATAAACGGTTGCCATCTCAGGTAGAACTTCCCCACTGACCCTATGATGGTATATTTAACTTTCTCTAAGTGTATGAATGACATTAAATCGCCCAGCCAGGCAGAAGCACTGGGTGGAATGGGAGACCTCTAACTAAGCAATACTCACCTCTGCGCTACCAACGAAGCAAAGGCCCCTACCCCAGAGTGTAACACTGGAAAATCTGAGACCTCTAATATGGCTACCAATGGACATGGACTTAGAACCACCTGGAGAATCTCCGATACAGTGTTTAAAAAGGAAACACAGTGGCAACCCGCTGAATTTAAGCATATTACTAAGCGGAGGAAAAGAAACTAACAAGGATTCCCCTAGTAACTGGCAAGCTTGGGGCTGAACCAAAACATATGTGCGTGGTTAGCTGGGGCAAGTGAACAATAATCACATCTGTCCTCCACATCTGGGAAAGTCCCACTCATCCTTGCCTGGGTGAAGCGTGTCCTGTGTGTCACCTTGAACTGAATCAAACTGAACCGGGCACAGGAGGATGTGGAGTTGACCCTGTAGGGCAGTGTTTTTCAAACATTTTTTTCTCAGGACCCACTTTTACCAACCAGTGGACCTTCAGTGACCCATGCCAGCCGACCTTCGTGACACACTATTATTGCTTACCTTTAATGCGACAGGTGAGCCTGCTTGGTCTTCACGATCTCACTTGCTTCATCGTTCACTGTTACATTTCTGCTAAGGACTTCAGTTGACGATTTAAGTTCTCGCTGCATCCATTGAAAAAAATCAAAAGATTTGTCCTCGAACTCGGCATGCCTTTGAAGATTTGAGGGTTTCAAACGTTCATTTGCCAGTACTTCCCTGCATATAACACACGTGTGTTTTGCATCCTGATTTGCATTGGCACAATTAAAGCCTTACCTCAAGAAATCATCTTTATACTGTTTTGTTCCCGATTTCAGTTTCTTCTTAATTGTGTGTTCACCAGAGGCCCTGGGGCCCTGTATACAGCTCACACCAGCACTGCTTTGTCCTGCTGTGGATTCTCCTGAGAAGCTCTCTCCAGCAGATTCAATTGTGAGATCCTGGCCTGTTTGTGCCTCTGGCCCTCTCTTCCTTATTACAAAATAATTCATCTTCAGTTCTTCACAGAATCTTGTTGCTTGTTTGCTGGCAGCTACAAAATGGAAGAATCGCTCCTCCATGATTTCACGGCCAAAGCACAGATGTACAGGGCGCGTGGTGTCAGTCTACGCGCCGGGAGCGTGACCTTCTCTCTGCCGCTGCCTCTGGCAGAAGGACTTCATTGTTCATATTTAAGGGCCGGTCATGCCAGACATTCTTTTTTTACTTTGAAGCTTTATTTCCAATACCTGATTTTTCCAAGTTTATGACTTTTTGCTACTTAAAATTAAAACAATTTCAGTTGAACATGCACATCCTTATATTTATACACAAACGTTGTTTTAAATATATTACCATTTATTTAGAAATTTAAACAAGTATAGAAAAATGTACAATCTTGTTTTTACTTTACAAACTATGGCTTTAGACAAGATGAAGTAACTTGTCAAACACGTACAATGTCACAATATTTCTTACTGGTTCCACTCCATTGCAATATCCAACCATCCAAGTCATCGCCTGTTCCATTCTCAGCAAAAGCACTTATTTCCTGGTTTCCAGAGAGTGGGGACACAAAGTGATGACTGTGGGTTTCTTCCAGTGTTGACATGTGTCAGCCATATTGACTGGCCTTGTTTGCTCGGTATTCCTCGCTGACAGACCTGGCCTGGCTTCCCTCTCTCTGTCCAATAGCTGCATCTATTCCAGTCACACACTGATGACCACTTCCCGACCACTACTTCACGTGTGGGAGTGCAAGCGGACATTGTGCCAGCCTTTGAACAGCTTGACCACGGAGCCGCCAGTCGCATACTGATGATTGATGGCGGGGACAAGCTGAGCAGCGTGCAAAGGGCGAGCAACAGAGCGGAGCTCCAAGCTGGGGCTACCACTGTTGGCATCGCACCCATGTGGATGCCCATCGACTCCTGCTCCCAACCTCCCGTGCGTGGTGACCAGCACACAGCCCAGCCATGCGCCGCCCTACCTTCTCAAATGCCGCAACAAATCAGGGTCTGCCCGCGGCCTGCATTCTTAAAAGCTGGTCCTGGCTGTTGGGGTCTTCTTCCCGCGATCAGGAATGCCACAACTGATCGCTCCGCAACCCTCCCGTCACCCACCCGTGACCCACCGGGTCCCGACCCTGAGTTTGAAAAATCCTGCTGTACATGGCCTTCCTTCAAACCTCATCCGTATGCACTGGACCAAGCTCACTCTCCCATCTCACCTTCACACCATCTAGTGGAGTGGGATCCAACGAGAGAATATAGCCATATAGTTCTGATTCTTACTCACCCAAATAAAAGCAGAAATCAATTTGCTAACCTTAATAAAAATGAATTTGGGCAACAAAATAGGAATACGTTGAAAGAAAAATAAAAACCTAGCAAGTATATTCATTTGAATTGTTTGGATCCTACCCACCAGAAAAAGAGGGGGGGATGCTCCACCTCTGTAAATCCGCTCTGATACCATTCATCAGGCTTGAGGCTTGAGTAGTTTAATTTATGAAGTGAGGCCCAATTATGGGCCACCTGGACCCCCAAATAGCGGAAATTGGTATTAGAAAGGCGGAAAGATAATGAGCTTAATTGCGCTTCTACCAGGGAAGTTCATCAGAAAACATTCACTCTTGCTTAGATTCAATTTATAACCAGAAAAGAAGCCAAAGGTATTAAACATCATTATGCCGTCTATGGAGGGAGTTGGGTCTGTAATGCATAGAAATAGTTCATCTGCATAAAGCGATACCTAATGCTCCACTACATCATGGTAAATACTCCTCCATTTACTAGAGGCCCACAACGCTTTAGAGGGAAGCTCTATTGCCAAGGCAAACAAAAGTGGGGAAAGAGGGCAGCCCTATCTAGTACCCTTTTGTAAGGGGAAGTAGTCAGTGAAGGGTGTTTGTGCGAATGCTGGCAGTAGGGGCATTAAGCAACAAACAAATCCAGGAGATAGATTTATGGCCGAATCAAAATCTCCCAAGGATCTCGAATAGTTATTCCCATTCCACCCTATCAGATGCTTTTTCAGCATCCAGAGACACTATAATCTCAGACTCAGATGTTGGGAAGGGGGAAAGAATAACATTTAAAGGGCTGTGGGTTGGACTCCCCGTTACGCCCGGACGAGATTTTAAAATGTATTGGCAAGGCCCCGGGACCTGATGGCTTCCCAGTTGAGTTTTACAAGAAGTCCTCGGAACAGCTCATACCCGTGCTTTTGCTTAAGTTTATTGACTCACTGTCTCGGGGTTCATTACCTCCGACCCTCACTCAATTCTCTACTTGCTTGCTCCTTAAGGGGACAGAGACCCAGCCTTGTGCAGTTCATACTGACCCATCTCACTTTTAAACACGGACCTTAGCTGCTAGCTAAGTTCTGGTGCTCTGTCTGGAGCCTTGCCTCCCAGGTATAAATCCAGAAGATCAAACAGATTTGGGAAGGGCTGACAATTGTCGGCCAATATTTGTCGCTTTTTAAATGTTATTCTTTCCCCATTCTGATAATAATAATCTTTATTGTCACAAGTAGGCTTACATTAACACTGCAATGAAGTTACTGTAAAAATCCTCCAGTCACCACACTCGGGCACATGTTCGGGTACACTGAGGGAAAATTCAGAATGTCCAAAACACCTAACAAGCACATCCTTTGGGACTTGTGGGAGGAAACCAGAGCACCCGGAGGAAACCCATGCTGATACGGGGAGAACGTACAGACTCCGCAAAAACAGTGACCCAAACCGGGAATCGAACCTGGGACCCTGGCGCTTCGAAGTGCGAGTATTGGTGGTTCACCTCTATGATGGAATCCACCAGCATCTGCTGTTCTAACTTCACCGCCCTCAACATACACACTCTATAAGAAAAAATTTCCCGCCTAATGACGACGTTAAGAATCTCCCAAAGCGTGGAGGGCGAGATTAAGTCTAACTTGATTCATTTAATATAATCTTCCAAGGAGGTAGACAAGCGCTCACAAAATTAGTCAAATTGGATTTCCCTTTCACAAAACCATGTTGACTCTGCCCAATTGCAGTAAGATTTTCTAAATGTCATGCTCGTACCAACTCAATGAACTTTCCGGCCATTCTCGCTGGTGGGATCTTCTGGACCTACCGATGGTGCACCCGATGGTGCACCGCAAGTTTCCCGGTGGCCAGGGGTATATTCGATGGGAAACCCCATTGACAACGGCGGGACCAGAAAATCTCACCACTAGTCAATGCGGGCGGTCTCCGCTGTCAAAACACTCGGCAGGTTGAGTGGAAAATCACGCCCTAAATCTTCTTTCAGAGTTATGAAATGTCTCCTTAAAAGTCTTCCACTGCATCTCCACTGTCCTACCTTTTAACTTATTTTCCCAGTTCACTTTGGCTACTCTGTCTCCATAACCTCATGCTGTTTTATTTAATTTTAAGACATTAGTTTAGACCCATATTTCTTATCCTCAAAGTGAGGGTGAAATTCTATCATGTTATGATCACTACAGGCTCCTTTACTATAAGATAATTAATTAACCTTTGTATTGCACACTATCACAGGCATTGTCAAACTCGGGGCGCGACCAGCGGGTGGGTCGCGGGGAGGGTATCGGGAGGGTCATGGAGCCGTCGCCACGGTGCTCCCGATCGACAAATCTGCACGCAACAGCCGCAGCAGCTGGCTGTTAAAAATGTCAGCTGCAGCGAACATGTAAAAATAAAAGCGGCTGCACTGCGCATGCGTGCCAGATGATTGGCGCGCATGCGTAAAACTATGCGCATGTGCACCGGTGATCGGGCACGCAGGCGCAGTGTGGCCACTTTTTAAAAAACGGTCGCAACTTTTTGTTTTACAAGTTCGGGGGGGGGGGGTTTATTCATTTTATTAATTTAATTTTTATTTTTTTCATTTATTTTAATCATTTTATTTTTATTTTTTACAAGCTCGGGGGGGGGCGGGGGGGGGGGGGGTTGTTGATATCGCTTTACAGGAAAAAAATGCAGAACTTTGGACAGATGGAGACTCCATACTTTCCGACACCGGAAGGCTTCACCTTCATCCAACAGGTTCCATTGGAGGAGCGTGTACGAGGGCAAAGGGACCCAAAACCATTTTCTCCATTTTTGTCAGCAACAAACAAGGTAATAGAAAATGGTGGGCCGGTGCCGGTCGCGAACGTCGGCCGGCGTGGGTCATGAAGGTCAGCTGGGTTGGGTCCCGAAGGTTGGCCGGTTGGTAAAAATGGGTCCCCGGAAAAAAAGTTTGAACAACACTGCATTATCAGGTTTAAAATAGCCTGCTCCCTGTTGGAAATGGAACATGTTGCTCTCCGAAATTGTCCTGAATACTCTCTATAAATACATCTTCTTGGCAACTTTTGCCAACATGATTCATCCTATCTTTATAAAGGTTAGAATCATCCATGATTAATGCAATACCTTTCTTTCAAGGCCCTATTATTTCTTGCTTCATGCCTGCGGCAAACTGGGCCGCTAGGTCATGCCCAGTATCTTCAGTTTTCTGGGTAAATGTTGTTTTTGGGGATACCTTGAGTATTTCAGTGATGTTTTATGAGTCTATCAGTGAGTATTATTTTTTTAGATATATTTGTAAGGGTACTTCTTAAACTGTTAATGAATGTTGTTTTATCAATATATGGTTTTGAAGAGCGGATTGAGTCAGCATTACCTTTTGAAGTCATGGGTGAATGTTATCTTTGAGGTTAACAGCTGTTGTTTATGAAGGAAAATATTGTTGTTTGGGTTTTCAGTGCATTTTATTTATGGGGTATCAATGTGTGTGACATTATTGGGTATAGGTATATATTCCTTTGTGGGGTATAAATGTGGGCTATTTTCTGGGGTATTGGTAAATTTTATTTTTCTGGTATCAGTGTGTGTTACTCTGTGGGATATTAGTATATTTTATTTGTGGATTATTTTGGGGGTATATATGTGTGTTATTTTTAGGATATCATCTGTTTTATTTCTGTTATTTTCTATGGGATTATTGTTGGGTATCCATGCGTTATTTTGTGAGGAGCATTTTAGTGATGTTCTAAGTAAAAACCGGATTTAATTAATTTTCTGTAAATGTGCCCTCAGTTTAATGGCTCATTCAGGCTCACAGCTGCTTCTTGTAAATCATATTTTCCTGCATTTCTATGGTGATACAGAACATAAAAAATGTTTCCGAAAAGGTTTTTTAAAAACATTGGTAAACGAAGCTATCATTGACTATTATCACAGAGGTGCAGAACATAAGCGCACCATCACCAGCACACGCTAGTTTAGATTTCCTTCCTTACAGAACAATGGAATGAAAGGAAATCAATGTATCTCTTGTTTCACATCTTTTAGGAATGTTTGCTGAAGAACAAAATTTAAGGTTGTCAGGAAAAAGTTATTATTTAATCCAGAGTAAAGGTCCAGTGGCAATATTTGATGACAATGGAATTTTAATTTTAATACTATTTTAGCAATTTTAGTCAGTTGGCAGTAGGGAAATGTTTTATGAAATGTCCTGATGCTTTTCTTTGTGCTATAAGGTAAAGGGTATGGTCATAATAGTTCCCACTTTTGATTCATACTTTTTCCTTCACATTCCTCCTACTCAACATTCTTCTCCAAAATGTAATTTCCTTCTGAACCCTTCTCAAAACTAAATCAATTGAGTCTTTGGCTTTATGGCTTTGTCTACCATGACTGCAAATCTATTTAACATTTGAAGAGCGCAGCAAGTAATAATGTAATTGGGTTGTCGATAATTCACAATCAATTATTTATCATTTCTTGCATATTGCTTGAAAAGCGAGACATGTTCCTCAAGCTTTTCATCTTAAGCTCATCAGGACAAACACAAGAATGGCAAATTTCAAATGATCACAACAATTTGTGTGAATGCATGTCGCTTCGAGTCAATGTAAATAAGCTTGTAATATAGCTCATTTATGTTTGCTAGAAGTGGCATATATTCAGGCGCAGGGTCCATTCTATACAAACAAAGGAAAATGGGCAAGCCTTGTGCCTTTTTGAATTATCCGGAAGCATGGTGAGCTTACAGTTCACCATAGCTTTCTGTATGGCAACGCCTGGACCACTCAGAGCCGACTTGCCAACCAATCAGCACTGCTTTCCTCCTTTCACATAAATTGTTGTGATCATGGGAACTTTGATACTCTTGTGTTTGTCATGATGAGTGCAAGATGCAAAACTTTGGCAACATATCTCTCTTTTCAGCAATATTCAAGTCCTGTACAATCACAAAGCTGTTTACATATATTTCATTCAGTCACTTTGCGGTTTTGAAAGTTAATTTTACCATGATCAGACGAATCAGACCCAGACAGCTTCTTATAAATCATATCATTCATGCACTGACCTCCAGTCAAATATATTTACAGGTTTAGGAAGTGTTCACCATCTGAATTTCCTCTTACAGTTCAGAGGATGTGGCAATTATAAAAGATAAAATCTGATATTTATTGAAATAAGAGTTACATTAAGAATTTTTAAAAATGCTTTTGGGATTTGGCTAATAATAATTGAAGTGGTCTGATAAAAGTAATTAAAGAAATTTGAAAAATGTAGTATGACTGTAACTGTGGCTGGGCCAGGGCATAGTCTTCAATTAGGAAAATCCTAGATGCTGCAATGGGACATGGGCTTAGCATTCTACAGAGATAGGCGAATGCATGCGTCTGTGTCGCCTGTCTTCAGCCAAATATGTAGTCCCCAAAAGGTTTTCTTTAAACATATTGTGATATGATTGGTTTCATTAAAGGATGATATATTGTGGCAAGACTTTGTTTTTCAATGCAGAGTGTAAGCATTCTACAGGCTTTTTCTCATTTTATTGCCTGTCCCTGTTTTAAAGGATTGGAGTGCCCATTGTGCAGGGTATGCGGGAAGAGCCCTGCATGTTCTCACTGCCCAGGTCCCCAAGGATCCTTAATCTGGTGTTGGTGTTCTGGAAACATTAGGTCAAATCGATCTGTGACAAAAGGTAGGTATTTTTGTCTAATTGTGTTCCAGACCATAAAACACAATCTCTTTGTGAAGGGAGCTAAGGGCTAACTTGTGCAACGTGGGAAATAGTGTTACATCTAGAAATATTCGGGATCAGCAAATGACTGTCACAATAATACAAACTGAACCAATCTAGCTTAGCTTTCATATATACATGGCTTTCAAATACACTTGGATTGTTTCAATTTATATTTTACTGACACTTCTGTTGAATCTGAGCGACCAGCCATTCAAATCACAGTAGGTCCCTGTCCAAATGTCCAGGTGTATAAAGAGTTTCCGTGAGCTGCGGTACTTAGCCTGGTTCTCTCCCAAGAGGCCAGTTTGAACTTTGTTCACAAACAATGGCAAATTCTCACAGTTTTAGCATTTACTTTGAGATTTCTTGAGAAAATTTAGAATGACAAGTAATTACAAGGAAAACCTGCATAAACAACAAATTATCCTGTGATTGCTCCACTCCCCTGTGGAATGCTAATTTCCCCACCAGAATGGTCAGGGAAAAGGCGTAGATATCTGTTTCAATGGGTGTTTGCCCTCTTTATGTCACCATGGGATAAAATCAAAATAAAAAGAATGTGTACGGAAATAGGAACAAAACAACATTAAGCAAATTGGAGGGATTTCTAACCTAATCGTTGGGGGGGGGGGGGGGGGGTGGAGGGCATAAAATCACTTGGACTGGGTTGTTCCATGTTGTATTTTACTTTCTATTGATTTCAATGGACAGCTGATCTGACCCTGTCAGATTCTGGCTGAATCCAAAGTCACAGAAATCTTTCCATTTAGAAATTTTCTCAAGCTGCCTATCAAACTCTATGCAGTCTTCTGTGCATTGCCCATCAGGCGAGCATATAAATCTTAAATTCATCTGTATGAGATTAAAGGGGGACGGTATTTGGAAATTTGTACATTGTCATGTGAGAGTACCTTTAAGAAATGGGTGTTTATAAATGGGTATGTATATAAATACCTGTAGTGAGAGTACCTTTAAGAAATGGGTGTTTACTACTGCAGTGATGTCAGAGAGTGGGTGGAGCTGGGCTGTCTGTCAACTTTTTACTTTTGTTTTAGGCTGTTTGCTGCAAGGTGTGTTTTAGTTTCGTTTTCAGAGCTGGATAGCTGCAGTCACAGCCAGAAGGTGTATGAGTCTCTCTCTCTGTAATCTAAAGACTGTAAATCAATCCTTTGGTGATTTAAAACTAATAATTGCTCTCAGTAGTGACTTTCACCTGATGTGCTTCTGTTTTAAAGGTTTTTTTAAAAGCCTTCTGGATGTTAAAACGAAAACTTAAAGGATTACTTAGCGTTGTATTCTTTGAGGGTTGTATTTGTATTGATGGTTGCTAAGATGTTCATTGTTTGTTTTAAAAAGGTTAACTTGAGTTCATAGAATAAACATTGTTTTGCTTTAAAAAATACTTTTCCATTTCTGCTGTACCACATCTGTAAAGTGGGCCGTCTGCTCCCCATACCACAATCTATTAAAAGTTGTAGGTCAGGTGAACTCCATGATACACTTTGGGGTTCTCTAAACCCTGGCCCATAACAAATTGGAGGCTCGTCTGGGATAAAAGTCTATCTATTGGATTGGCTTAGTGAACTTAATGCAAGTGAAGGGCGAGCATATTGTGGGTACTTGTCAGGTGTGGTATTTCAGTTTAAGTAGGGAGTGTGTTGTGGACAATGGCTCTTTCAGAGGCTCTGAATTTTTTGGGGGTGGAGACGGTCACATGCAGTACCTTATGGACAGAGACTAAAAATAGACTTTTAGATTTGGCAAAAATATTGCAGTTAACATTACCTGACAAAATGCGAAAAGATGAGGTACTTACCGCGGTAGCTGAGCACTTAAAGTTGCCTGAGATATAGTCTAATTCATTAGAAATGGCAAAGATCTAGTTGCAGATTAAGCAACTTTACATGAAAAAGATTAAAGCAGCTTGATTATGCAATGAGAGAAAAAGAAAGAGAAAGGGAGATACAGATTGGGGAAAAAGAAAAGGAGAGAGAAGAAAGAAACAAAGAAAGAATAGCCCTAGCAGAACAAAAGGAAAGAGATAGAGAGGAAAGGGAAAAAGAGAGAGAGTTTGAACTTCAGAAAATGGCCATAAAACATGACAGTCGGTTAAAAATGGCAGAGGTAAAGGGAAACGTACAGTTGGATGATAGTGATGAGGATAGTGAGAAAGAGCGTCATAGTCGAAGGCTTGGTGGGGATCTATTTAAATATGTCCAAGCATTGCCAAGGTTTGATGAGAAGGAGGTAGAAGCCTTTTTCATTTCATTTGAGAAGGTAGTTAAACAAATGAAATGGCCATAGGACATGTGGGTATTACTGATTCAAACAAAGCTGGTAGGTAGGGCTAGTGAAGTGTTTGCATCACTACCGGAGGAGGTATCTGAGTCATATGAGGAGGTGAAAAAATCCATCTTAGGTGCAAATGAACTAGTGCCTGAAGCCTACAGACAAAGGTTCAGCAAGAATTTGGTCAAACTTACATGGAGTTTGAAAGGCTCAAACAGAGTAATTTTGATAGGTGGATAAGGGGTTTGAAAATAGACCAAATGTATGAAGCTCTCAGAGAAATTACACTTTTGGAGCAGTTTAAAAATTCAATTCCTGATGTAGTGAGAACTCGTGTGGAAGAGCAGAGGGTTAAAACTGTGAGGTTAGCAGCAGAAATGGCAGATGATTATGAATTAGATCATAAATCAAAGCTTGGTTTCCCACATCAGTTTCAGCCTGTGAAGGATAGAAACTGGGGACATGAGAAATACTCAAGTGGCAAAGGTAAAGGTGATCTGATGGGAGATAATAAGGAGAGTGTACCTCTGATTAAAAAAGAAATCCATGACTGTGGAAAAGAAATGAAAAGTTTCAAATGTTTTCGATGTAATACACAAGGCCATGTAAAGTCACAGTGTTGGTGGTTGAAGAAAAGCACTGGGAAGGCTGATGTGGTAAAATAGGATAAGACAGTGGGGTTTGTTAAAGTGGTAAAGGAAAGCCCAAGTGAAGCGAAGGAAGTGCAAAATATCGTACAGCCTGATCAAGAAGTGATTGATAAGAAGGCGTCAGATGTCTTTAAAGAATTTACTTGTGTGGGTAAAGTTTACTCATGTGTATCAGGAGGAGCAGGTAAAGAAGTCACAATTTTAAGAGATATGGGAGCTAGTCAATCTTTAATGGTAAGAGATGAGGAGTTATGTAGTTTGGGAAGAATGTTGCCAGAAGAGGTGGTAATATGTGGAATTCAGGGTGAGAGGATTAGTGTTCGCTTATATAAGGTAAGGTTGGAAAGTCCAGTGAAGAGTGGTGAAGTGGTAGTAGGAGTAATAGTGAAACTATCTTGTCCAGGAATACAGTTTATCTTGGGTAATGATATAGCTGGATCGCAGGTGGGAGTGATGCCTACTGTGGTGGATAGGCCAGTGGAAAATCAGTCAACTGAAGTGTTGAAGGACGAGTATCCTGCGATTTTTCCGGATTGTGTAGTAACAAGGTTGCAAAGTCACAGGTTAAGACAAGAGGAGAAATCAAAGAGTGAAGATGAAATTGAAGTGCAATTATCAGAAACGATTTTTGATCAGATGGCTGAAAATAAACAAGAACAGGTGGAGGATGAGGCGAATATTTTTAGTTCACAAAAATTGGCGGAGTTACAACAGAAAGATGTAGAAATAAAATGGATGTATCAGAAAGCATGCACAGAAGAGGAATCTGCGTGTATACCAGAGTGTTATTACCGCAAAAGTGATGTCTTGATGAGAAAATGGAGACCTTTACATATGCAGGTGGATTAAAAGTGGTCAGAAGTTCATCAAGTGGTATTGCCAGTAGGGTATAGATAGGAGGTGTTGCGAGTTGCACATGAGGTACCAGTGGGAGGTCACTTGGGAATCAGGAAAACTCAAGCTAAAATCCAAAAACATTTTTATTGGCCTGGACTACATAAAGATGTAGTTAAATTTTGTCAATCATGTCACACATGTCAAGTGATAGGGAAACCTCAAGCAGTGATAAAACCAGCGCCTTTAATACCCATTCCAGCATTTGAGGAACCTTTTACAAGGGTCCTAATTGATTGCGTAGGACCGCTTCCTAAAACGAAAAGTGGGAATCAGTATCTTTTGACGATAATGGATATGTCTACTAGGTTTCCAGAGGCCATTCCAGTACATAATATTACAGCTAAAAAGATTGTGGAGGAGTTAGTTAAATTCTTTACTAGATATGAACTACTCACAGAAATACAATCGGATCAAGGATCAAATTTTACCTCAAGGTTATTCAAAGAAGTTATGGATAGCTTAGGAATAAAACAATTTAAATCAACTGCGTACCGTCCAGAATTGCAGGGAGCGTTAGAAAGGTGGCATCAGACATTAAAGACAATGTTGAGGGCTTATTGTCATGATTATCCAGAGGATTGGGATAAAGGAATTCCATTCGCACTGTTTGCAATTAGGGATGCACCTAATGAGTCTGCCAAATTTAATTGTTTTGAACAAATTTTTGGTCAATTGGTAAATGGACCATTTAAATTGATTAAGGAAAAATTGGTGAGTGAGAAATCGGAAATTACATGATTGGATTACGTGTCAAATTTTAGGGAACGATTAAATAGAGCAGGTGAATTGGCTAGACAACATTTAAAAGTTTCACAAAATGTGATGAAACGGGTAGTGGACAAGAAATCCAAAGCTCGTAGTTTTACCAGTGGAGATAAAGTTGTGGGGCAGGATTCTGCTTGAATCGGCGTGGCGGGCAATTCCGGCGCCAAGTAGGGGCATGAACCACTCCAGCGTCGGGCCGCCCCAAAGGTGCGTAATCCTCCGCACCTTCAGGGGCTAGGCCGGCGTTGGGTTGGTTTGCGCCGCGCCAGCTGGCAGGGAAGGGGTTTGGCGCCACGCCAACCGGCCCCGAAGGGCCTCTGCCGGCCACGCGAGTTGGTGCATGCGCGGAAGCGCCAGCGTGTGCTGGCATCATCCCAGCGCATGCGCAGGAGGGGGTTCATCTCCGCGTCGGCCATGGCGGAGGACCACAGCGGCCGACGCGGAAGAATAGAGTGCCCCCATGGCACAGGCCTGCCCGTGGATCGGTGGGCCCCGATCGTGGGCCAGGCCATCGTGGGGGCACCCCCTGGGGCCAGATCCCCCACCTCCCCTGAGGACCCCGGAGGCCGCCTGCATAGCCAGGTCCCACCGGTAAGTACCTGCTCTAATTTACGTTGGTGGGACTGGCCGAAAATGAACGGCCACTCGGCCCATCTCGGGCCAGAGAATCACTGGGGGGGGCCGCTGCCAGTGGTTGCCAACCAGTGCTGCGCGATTCCCGCCCCTGCCAAATCCCCGGCGCCAGAAAATTCTGCAGCTAGTGGGGGCGGGATTCACGCCGCCCTCCGGCGTCGGAGAATCCCGCCCTCAGTGTTGTTACCAGTAGTAGGTGAGCCTTTAAAAGCAATGTTTTGTGGACCTTACCAGATTGAAAGGACATTAAGTGAGGTGAATTATGTGGTAAAAACGCCAGATAGAAGGAAGACTCACCAAGTGTAACATGCAAATATGCTTAAAAGGTACTTTGAAAGGGAAGGAGAGAAAAAGGAGGAGGTTTTAATAATTCCAACTCAAAGTGATGAACCAAATCCAGATGACTGTGAATTTGACATACCTCAAATTAAATTGGAAAATGAAGATGTTCTTTAAAATTAGGATAAATTGTTGAGTTACCTTCCAGAGGAAAAACGGACTGACCTGAAAGAGTTATTGATATCACATGGGCAAGTTTGTGGAAATAATTTGGGAAGTACTCAAATGGTTGTACATGATGTAGATGTGTGAAATGCTGTTCCAATCAAACAACATCCATATAGACTTAACCATTTAAAATTGGCACAAGTTAACAAAGTGATTGAGAGTATGCGGAAAAATGTCATAATTGAAGTGGGTTGCAGCCAATGGAGCTCACCCATAGTGATGGTACCTAACCCAGACGGTACCCAACGGTTGTGTGTGGACTATAGAAAGGTTAATGCAGTTACAAGAACGGACTCTTATCCTATCCCATGTTTGGAGGATTGCATTGAGAAAGTGGGACAATCAGCTTTTATTTCCAAACTGGATTTACTTAAAGGTTACTGGCAGGTACCTTTATCCGAAAGGGCGAAGGATATTTCAGCTTTTGTGACTCAAGATGGTATATAACAATTCAAAATTATGCCATTTGGCATGAAAAACACCCCAGCCACATTTCAACGGTTAACTAACAAAGTTGTTTCAGGATTACCCTATTGTGCGGTACACATCGACAATCTGGTAATTTTCAGCCAGAATGGAAAGTACATTTAAAACATCTGATGGAGTTATTCAATCGACTTCAGGAGGCGGGTTTGATGGTAAAACTAGCCAAAAGTGAATTTGGAAAAACCCGTCACTTTCCTTGGCCATACAATTGGACAGGATCGAATGGTCCCACGGGATGTGCAAACAAAAATTATTGGGGAGTTTCCGATACCCTCGGCACGAAGGGAAATAATGCGATTTCTTGGTTTGAGTGGATTTTACCGGAAATTTGTACCGGATTTTAGCAATGTGGTCGCTCCATTGACGGACTTGCTCAAGAAGCGTAACAAATTCCAGTGGGCAGCGGACTTTCAACAGGCATTTGACTGCCATAAGCTGTGATAACCAATGCTCCTGTGTTGGGGAATTACAAGGGACGCTGTGATCAAATTGAACTAAAGTATCTGACTTTAAAGAGAAATGCTGAGGCGTAGAGAAATGGATGGATCATGCAGAGACCTTCCTGTTCAAAGAAACTGTCAATCGAGAAGGATTCCAGTTGGAGAAAGAAGAAGAAAAAAATGGAGTATATTATTGTACCTGTTTACGTGTGTTTTTTTTTAGACCAAGAAGTATATTCACTGTGTGCATTTCTTAAAGAATAGTGAAAAGGTGGAAAATGAAACCATCTTGAAGTTGATGGGTTTTTTTTTCTTGGGGGGAGGTGTCATGTGAGAGTACCTTTAAGAAATGGGTGTTTATAAATGGGTATATATATAAATATCTGTAGTGAGAGTACCTTTAAGAAATAGGTGTTTACTACTGCAGTGATGTCAGAGAGTGGGTGGAGATGGGCTGTCTGTCAGCTTTTTACTTTCGTTTTAGTCTGTTTGCTGCAGGGTGTGTTTTAGTTTCGTTTTCAGAGCTGGATAGCTGCAGTCACAGCCAGAAGGTGTATGAGTCTCTCTCGAAGGTGTATGAGTCTCTCTCGGTGTAATCTAAAGACTGTAAATTGATCCTTTGGTGATTTAAAATGAATAACTGCTCTCAGTAGTGACTTTAACCTGTTGCGCTTCTGTTTTAAAGGTTTTTTTAGTCTTCTGGATGTTTAAAGAAAAGCTTAAAGGATTACTTAGTGTTGTATTCTTTGGGGGTTGTATTTGAAGTGATGGTTGCTAAGATGTTCACTGTTTGTTTTAAAAAGGTTAACTTGAGTTAATAGAATAAACATTGATTTGTTTAAAAAAATACTTTTCCATTTCTGCTGTATCACACCTGTAGAGTGAGCCATGTGCTCCCCATACTACAATCTATTAAAAGTTGTGGGTCAGGTGAACTCCATGATATACTTTGGGATTCTCTAAACCCTGGCCCAGAACAACGTATTATAAAAATGAAAGCAGACTGGGATTGTACTGAGTGTCAATGAATGGAACATATTTTTGATGTAATGCAAGCACAATATTTTTATTAGATGAGGCTTCACTGGAGACTTTAATGTAAGCCACCTGTTGATTTGATTGATATATTTTCTGAGGTAGGTTGAAGTTTATGCTTTATCTTGTGATGTTAACACCATCATCCCTTTTATATCTAACTGTAGATATGTTTTTGTTCCTTGGACTTAACAGTTAATGATGAAATTGAAGGCACTTTGTGCTGTAGATGGTATTACTGTCAAACTATTCAGTTGCTGACTATTAGGATCAAGTTGTGACAGCAAAATAACATTAGAACAACATACTTGCTGTTTTCCCAGTTTGATAAAGGAAGTATTAGATGATCACGGAATTTCATTATCTTCAAATACTATTTAGCACTTTCATTATAATAGACATTTTGCAATTATCTGGAGTTGACCAGAATGATTGTAACTGCACTAGGACCCTTGAAATGTTCTATTATAAATATTTTGTTCTTACAGAGCTCATGAAATAAAGAATAGCAGTTATGTCCATGCTTCTATTCTGATACTCAGGTGCTTTGTTAAACCCGCACTGGAAATTCGGGGCACTGAGACAAGGAAGGAGAAGAATGCGGTTTAAAGCATTTCATTAATGGACACATAATCGAAAACGTTTTTTAAAAGTTAGATTTTAAATGGAGAAGTGTTTCTTAAAGTGAATTGAAAAACCCAATGAGTAAGAAGAAACTGTTTCAAATCAATGACAAATGTTTGAAATTTCATGGTAATTGTGTTTTATGTGCCCTCCCCCTTGTCAAAAACACATCTGGCGGGTGAGTGGGCCCCAAAATGATGGTGTTAAAGAGATGGGATTGGATTCCCCCCCCATCATACAACCAGCCTGGTTTTCTTTTTCAATTAGATCAGTGGAAGAGGAACTCAAGGTGGGGCGTACAATGGTTGGCTAATCCAATATTGTCCATTTAAAATGACAACCATCACTCTCGTAAATGGATACATTTTACAAGGAGGGCTCCTTGGAGCCCCAACTTCCTGTGACACATGAGGTAGTGCGCACCCAACAGATGAAGCCAGACGCACTGTCATGGGGCTGGCTTTTGGGGCCCACTCACCCGCCAGATGTGTTTTTGACAAGGGGGAGGGCACATAAAATATGAGGGGTTTCACACCCACTGCCTGACTGCCCAACACCGAGCTGTCGCCTCATAATAAGATAGTGGCCATGTTTCTTAATCGGCAGCTCACATGCCATTTTTAAGTAAATAATTGTCAATTGAGATTGTTACAAAGCTTCCCATGCCGTAACATGATTGACTTGGGCAGGTGGGTGGGAGTGGGCAGGTCAGTTTTCAAATACAATTTGCAAAAAGACAGCTGGGGGTGGGGGGAATGTTCTTTCAGGGGAGCCTGCCCTAACACATTGGGGCACCCTCTGTTACCTCCTTTTGTTCCTCCCTGCCATGCCTCCAAAACCTGCTCGACTCCCGCTTTGTTTATACCCTCGCTAGGCTTCCCGATCCTCCCCCACCCTAAATGCTTTACCTGGTTTGTCTGGTTTCTGGATCCATTGAGTTTGGCGTGGGCCTGCTTGCAGTCCCAGCACCCAATCCCAAGAGAAGCAGATATACTCTACCTGACTTACCAATAAATAGACTAACACTTTGCTTATTGACTCTTCCCTTTCTCTCCTCCAGGCCCGACCTGCTAGTTTTCTCTGCATTAGAGTAGGTTGATTTGCATCCCTTCTGGAACTGGTGAGTTTTTTTAAATTTAGAGTACACAATTATTTTTTACCAATTAAGGGGCAATTTAGCATGACCAATCCACCTACCCTGCACAACTTTGGGTTATGGGGGTGAGACCCATGCAGACACGGGGAGAATGTGCAAACTCCACACGGACAGTGACCCGGGGCCGGGAGCGAACCCTGGTCATTGGCGCCATTAGGCAGCAGTGCTGACCACTGCGCCAGCATGTTATCCCTCTGGAACTGGTGAGTTGTAGTGGAGTGCCTGTTTGGTACTGACAACTCGTA
The DNA here is from genome assembly GCF_047496885.1 of Scyliorhinus torazame. NCBI lineage: Eukaryota > Metazoa > Chordata > Chondrichthyes > Carcharhiniformes > Scyliorhinidae > Scyliorhinus > Scyliorhinus torazame. The sequence goes on along the minus strand of NC_092707.1, from coordinate 327,316,482 downwards.
GATAACATGTTAATAAAAACTGGGTCTCAAAATAGCTCAGGCCTCAAACTGGCTTGAACAGGCAGGCAGACAATCTATTCTTCTGATTTCACATCTATTTTAGGCACTACATGAAGAACATCCCAATTCTATGTTGCTTTTTCCATCCAAATGTTTTCTCCTTTTGTTCATACCTTTTCTGAAACCATTGACTCTTGGTTAGAGACAGTTCTATAATTATTGGTAGCCTTAAGATATCCTGGCCCAACTTGCCATTTTTTACCTGTTTAGCTGAGACAATGGACAGAACCTACAATTTCAGATCTTGCTTGTTTCGCTCCATAGTTGAAGGTTCCATCAAATGAAGGCCATGAGGTGGAGGACATGATTGACTACATACATGTGAGAATTAAAGTGCCCCCGATCAAGCAGGCATGTTCATGAACCATAAGGACCTCCACGCTGTCACTGTGCAGCTTGTGCACAACCGTATAAAGATCATCATGCATAGAATAGAATTAGAATTCCTACAGTGCAGAAGGAGGCCATTCAGCCTATCGTGTCTGCACCAACCCTCTGAAGGAGCACACTAGCTTGGTCCATTCCCCTGCCCCATCCAATAGCCCCACCTAACCTGCATATTTTTGAACACTAAGGGGCAATTTATCATGGCCAGTCCACCTAACCTGCACATCTTTTGGAATGTGGGAGGAAACCAGAGTACCCGGAGGAAACCCATGCAGACACGGGGAGAATGTGCAAACTCTACACACACAGACAGTCACCCAAGGCTGGAATTGAACCCGGGTCCCTGGTGCTGTGAGGCAGCAGTGCTAACCACTAAGGTGCTGTGCCACCCATGCAGTTGTGTGCAAGATTCTTGGGGAGTTGTCATGATTCATTCTGCCTGCGATAGTTCACCTTCCATGAACTCTTCAGACCTTGGACAGATTTACCGGATGAAGGGCTACCCACTTAAAACATTGATGATGACAGCCACAAGAAGTCTATGCAATGAAGTCCAACAAGACATATACTCGAGTAAGGAATTAGGATGCTGAAAATATGCTTCAGGAGCTTGGATGAATCTGGTGGTGCCTTTTATTATACACCAGATAGGACCTGGAGAATGATCGCAGTATGCTTGTGCTCTGCACAACAGACAGCAGCCTGCAGGTTTGGAGCTGCAGGAGGAGAAATATACAGAGTGCATTGACTCATCAGAGGCAGCGGCAGAAGAGGGAGGAAAATGAATGTGATTTGGCTATGGCAGCAGCAGGTCAGCAGCTCACCTTGCAGCCTGGAATGCCTGGGATGGCCTCATATAGACATGATTTAATTACATTACACTCGCTCACCTGTCATCGGCCACATGCTGAGTCCTCCCCCCTCCCCCCAACCTGGCCTCCACCTCATACCCGCACACAGAAAACTGTCCTGCAATCAACAAACCTATTATTTGGCTTCATGTCTTGTCTTACATTGAACCTCAAGTGAGAAGACAACTTGCCAGGCCACAGGCAATAATGGGCAAAGACAGGAAGTGCTGCAGATAATTAATTTTTAATGTAATTCAGAAAATGAATGGTATGTTCATTAACAAGTTAACATTGTGTATCACACCCATGTACATGCTCTTGTGGAACTACAAATCTTTACTCTTCTCCTTTCTGTTACTTGTGTGAGGTGGAACTCCTGTGGCTCTAGCACAGGAAGAGGCAATTGCTCTGATCATTGCTCTGACTGCTCAGATGCTCTTGGATAATGTCTATTGGGTTTTGGAGTTCGTGAGAGCCAGGTTAAAGGCTGTTCAATCTGCACCTGTGCGGAAACAGACTTAACTATTGGGACATGAGCCAGAGGGCCACTGACTGAGACAGGAAACAGTGGATGAGAAGCGGAAGCGCTTTGAGCAGAGACCCCACTTCCGTTCCCCTTTCTGCATCTTCTCTCTCATGGCTCACCCACACTTCCTCGCGAGCTATGAGCTGGAGATCTCTCTGTCAAGCATTAATGAGGTGCTGCATAGCTAAGTCAAGGTTTTGATCAGTCCTATTTAAGGTAGCATTCAAAGTGTGCAAGCCAGCATGCACTTGTTTCACTGCTGCATTTAATGCTGCATGCAGGTGGCCACTGCTCTTTCCATGGATCAAGGCATCATCACAAAGGCCTCAAACATCAGGGCACTCATTGTTGAGATGAACTCCTCCAATCTCTCTCCAAGAATGCACAATTCTACTGAAAGGCTTGTCAGCACCGCACACGCTTCTCGTTACTGTTCCAGATTTGCTTCCTCAGGTTCAGTGGCCCCCAAGCTCAGGAACTGCATTCTGTCTCCAGTACCTTCTCTTGATGACTTGCAGGAGAAAAGCCAACTGTCTGCCTTACTGATCCAACCAGGGTATGTGTATTTGAGTTGGTAACCCTGAAAGTCAGTGACTTTGTCTGAATGGTCTTTGTCCTGCTCCTGTATCGCTTCCTGCAGAAAGCTTGATGGGCCTCTGGGAGATTAAAGACATGAATTAGAACTATCTAGGTTAGATGGTGTTAAATGAACATTGTGTACATTAAAACATTTCACTGTGTGATGTCAGCATGAGTGAGTGCTGTATCCCATGTGACTTGGTTCCGTCACATTGTTCCAAAACTAATCTATCAGAATCAAATACAATGGAGAGAAAATTAATAAGTGGGAATGTTTTAAATATACAGAAAACTATTATTAATTTTAGCTGCTCCTTAAGGCAGAAACTGGGCATTAGCCCCATGGGGAACAGTCATCTCCAGTGTTCTACGTTTAAAGAACATTTTCAGTTGAATTCTATAATAAAGCACGGCTATAATTGCTTTGTAAACAACAGTCCAAATTGGCAAGATGTCACACAAAAAGCAATCAACAATAGCACTCAATCCTATAAATGTCATAATGTGTTTTCCTGTGGTGCACTGAACAGAAATAGTCACCTTGACATCAATCATATTCAGGGACTAATATTGCTGCTATCACCCATGCAAAATGTTTCATTATTCCCAACTGTTCCACTGAGATATGAAATGACTCATAGGTGCACCTTCCTTAAAGTATGGAAACAATAGAGTTAGGTGTGACCACCTCAGGAAATATGTCAATCACACATGCAGCAGAAAGAAAGTGCAATTTCCTTGCAACAAGAATGACACAGCAGTTTTGGAAGTGGTATATTGTTAATAGAGTCTTATTATAATACAGGATGCAGTGCCTAAATTGATTAAACCTTTTATGTTCAGTTGCACTAGAGGTTCCAGTTTGACACTAGTACAGATTTTTAGAGCAATACAAGTATGCAGATATGCCTGGCTTTAGACTAGGCTCTGGTCTGGAAGAATGGAACTCTGCATTATTATGGACCAGGGTTTAGAGAACACCAGAGTATATCATGGAGTTCACCTGACCCACAACTTTGAATAGATTTTGGTTATGGGGAGAACAACGCCCCACTTTCCAGGTGTGATGCAACAGAAATCTAAAGTATTTTTTAAACAAAAACAATGTTTATTCTATGAATTCAGTTAACATTTTATAAATACACAGTAAACATCTTATCAACTACCAACACTGATACTCCCCCCAAAGATACAATATTCCATAGGTAACCCTTAGTAACTTTCCGAACAACACCCATAAGTCAAAAACCCTTTTTAACAAAGGCAATGGCCGGAATTCTCCAATCTTGCGGCAAAGTTCTGACATTGGCGTGAAAAGTGGCACGAGCCACTACAGCATCAACAGGACTCACCTGGCAGCTATCAACCCCTTGCTAGCATGGCGCCGGAGTGGTCTCCGCAGCTCCGGCACCCAAAAGCCGGAGCGCTACAGCCGGTGCGAGTCTGCGCATGCGCGCCATGGACGGCGTGAGTTCGCGCATGCTCGTGGGTTCCGGTCTCCACGACAGCCCCCGGGCAATATGGCGGAGCCCTACAGTAGCCTGGCGCAGAGGAACATAGGCCCCCACGGAACTAACCCGCCCGCCAATTGGTAGGCCCCGATCGCAGGCCAGGCCATCATGGAGGCCCTCCCCTGGGGTCGGATCCCCCTGCCCCCCCCATCAGGATGGCCCCCGCAGACAGAACTCCGAGGTCCCGCTGTGTGGGACCATACGTAACCCATGCTGGTGGGACCCGGCCGAACTCGGCGGGCACTCGTCCCATCGAGGTCTGGAGAATTGCTGGGGGGGGCGCTTTCAACGGCCCCGACCGGCGCCGCGGATTTCCCAAGGGCGCCAGAGAATCGGTGAGCCAGCGTCGGGACATTGTGGCGTGATTCCCGCCCCCCCCCCCCCCCCGATGATTCTCCGACCCAGCGGGGGGTCGGAGAACCGCGGCCAATAGATTTACATTCCTTACAGAAACAGGTATTACTTTGAAGTCATCAAGTGATCTGGAGACATTCTTTAGCATGCAGAGAGAGACCCAAAATACACCTCCCTGGATTGAATGCAGCTCTCTTACTGCAGCCACTTGAGAAGACAAACATTTCTTAAAGTGACATTCTCATTACAGTATATATGTGATTATGCCTCTTTAAGATTTACTTTTTACTGATTGCCATTATTACAAAGCGGGTAATACATAAAAAAAAAAAATTTAGAGTACCCAATTATTTTTTTCTCCAATTAAGGGGCAATTTAGCGTGGCCAATCCACCTAACCTGCACATCTTTGGATTGTGGGTTGAAACCCATGCAGACATGAGGAGAATGTGTAAACTCCACACAGACAGTGACCCAGGGCCGGGATGCAAAGTGGGTAATAAGTTGAAGAAATCTAATGCTACAGTTTCAAAACTGAGACTGCCAATTCTGAAAGTTTCAACATTGTTTCCATATTAAATTGAGGCAACTCCTGTACACAATTAGATTATTGTAACATATATTGTATACGAGCAAATCTTTTCAGCAGCTTAGACCATCTCACTACATTTAGCCCATTTAAAAATGTGAACAATTTCTTCTTTGTTCAAGGTTGGAATTGATCTCAAAGTTGAACTGCAAAATGGTTAATTAATTGTTAATTATTATTCCTTCCCCTTCCCAGTGACCCTCATTTTCCTTGTATCTGCTGTTCTCCTAAGGCATTGTATCTGATAAAGTGGACTCGCATATTCAAATATTTAAAATATGTTCTGTTGATTGGATGTTACCTGAACCAATGAAAAATATACAGATGGAAAAAATGTCAATAACCTATGGTTTCTTCTGTAATAACAGAATGGGAGTTGTAAGGGAAATATTTCTTCTAGTCCTGTTCTGAACAGGTCACCAAATTGAACTGTCATCCCATTTTCCATGACACTCTCTTCTTTATGTATTGTGTATTGAGATAAACACTCTGGGTGCAAAACCTGGATCCAGAAGCTGGAAAACCTCTGAGTGGGCCATGTAGTGCCTTCAACTGCTTTCAGTATCTGAACCAGTGCCTGCGAAAGGGTTGGGGTGAGGGAAGGATGTGGGTTCAAAAGCAAGAGATTCATGGTCACACACTTGCAACTTGTTGCTCATGCCAAAAAGCAGATGTCAGAGAAATGAGAGTTAAAAAGGACACTGAATGGTAAGGCAGTAACATACCATCGTCCTCAATGTTTTCAATGATACAGAATGTCATGGGCTCTGTTGCCACTGACCCCATGATATAGAGGACATCTCCTCTGTAGGGTTCAGGAGGTGCAGGCATCCTTGTCCCCCATTAGTTCTACTTTGGTCCTGATGGTTAATGGTGACATTGTCCTATGAGAGCGGGTACAGAAAGCCAATGATGCGCCTGTGACAGCTGAATAGCTAGAGTTACATAGAAGGGGTGGGAGATGGACATGCTTCTGGTATAACTCTAATGTGTGTGAGGGGGAGGGGAGACATGATATTAGACATTAGGCAGAGACTGGTTCTCGGTGACTAATAGTGAAGTAGTCCATTGAACAGTGTAAGAGGTTTGTAGTGCATTAGGTAGAAGATCTTAGGTGAACACCATTCGCTGACCTTGATCACTCACATGAGATCTTCTGTTGCACCTCTGTTAGGCCTTTGGGGCAGACCTCTGGTGCTACAAATAAGAGGTTTATAAGATTGTATTGTTTTGGGGCTGTGTCTTTAATATGGGATAAATTGAAGGGGGGATCATGTGACCTGTTCTGAAGACCGCCTACCACAACAGACCTCGGTGACATGGCTGTTAAAGATTAAAGTGGTTGTTATTCTGCAAAGAAGGTGTAAGTTGTTCATAATTGGAGACGATGGCAAAATAATCTGTATTTACAATGGTTAAACTGGCAGTTAACAAAGTACCAGGAAGATGTTGAGAAGGTCAGATTGTAAGTGATTCTACTTTAAACTATCCATTTACTCCCAAGATTGATTGAAATATCGAAGATCCTACCAACAGGGTGCATGTGGAGAGGATTTTTCCATGACTAGGGGTCACTGCTTAAAAATCAGTGATTGCCCATTTAACATGGAGATCAGGCAAAGTTTTTTCACTCAGAGGATCGTGTATTTTTGGAACTCTCTTCCAGAAAAGTTGGTGGAAGCAAAGTTTTTGAATATTTTTACAGCAGAGGTGGATAGATTCATACTAAGCAAGGGGTGACAGTTTATCTGGGGGTAGTGTTACAGGTGCCTGGTCAGCTTTCAACAGCTTCTAAGAGATTGGACCAGATGCCATAAATTTTTTAAAGTTTTAAGACGATGCGGAAAGATCAATTCGTTCCAGGAGTGATAATATAAGAAATAGGGCTTGGTTATTTTACAAACAAACTTTTTAAAACAAAAGAAAAGGAAACAATATTTAAACTTTTACTTCAGCTCTAACACTAACATATTTCATGCAGTTTCTTAACCTTAACAGTCTAGTCCCCATTACACATAATTTTAAATAAACATGTTGCTCTCATGCCACTTGGACAGACTGGCCAAGGCAATACATGCATTTACAAAGCAATTTTTCTTCTTTTAGGGGCATTTGTTCAGGACTCTTTTCCAAAGCCTGCCTCGGTGGCAACTTTCATGATCTTTTTGGTCGATTTCCATAACTTCTCCCTGTAACTTTTCAAAATAGCAGTTCTTCTCTTTCTCTCTCTATCTACACTCTGCCCAGCTCCTCAAACAAAGGTTCACTCCTGAGGTGGCCAGACTTGAATCCATTATTGTTATCTTGGCTGTCTGATTTCCCATTCCCGTTTCTACAAAAGAACAGAGCTATGCCATTCATATGCAACTAATCTTCCATTGATGGACAAATAGGTAATCAGACTCTGTGAAGGGCTAATGGCTTATCAAACAAGTTTGTCCTGAAGGACAATGGATCTTGAGTGGATCATCTTGGCTGAACCGGGGCATCCTGGTATTCCTACTAATGAGATTAAGTCTGAATGGAGCAAGGTGACTCAAGCTGCGGGTGTATCCCTCTGACTCTGCTGGTAGCAGTCTTTTCCCTCGGTCTGTTTAGCCCCTAAATTGCCTGCTACATCTTGGACTCCATTTCTGGACCCACGTATCTCCCTATCATGACAGTAGGCAGGTTTGAAGGTACTATCTGATCAGCCATGGTTTTACTAAATGGCACAGCAGGCTTGAGGGGTTGAAAGGCCTCCTCCTGTTCCTTGTTCAGATGTCTGTATGGAAGATAGAATAGAGTTTTGGTCCAATGAAGAAAAAAAATCAGTATTTCTACCTGAACATAAGGCTCATATAATTTATGTCATCATGGGGTTGGGCTTTGAGATGGGAAGGCTTTCTAAGGTATCACTGAAATTCATAGACCCAGATAGTCTACCTGGATTTGGGAGCGAGGGGGCCGCTAGAGGCAATAGGTCTGTGCAGGAATGCAAGTGGGAACTAGTGCTCAGATTGAAAAAAAGCAATTTCATGAAAGATCCGCCTAGTTTGCACAAGTGGGAAAATCTCCAGTTCTGGGGTTAAAAGTTGCTGGGAAAGGAAAAGAATGGAAATAAATCCTTGGGTGCTGAGAATCACTTTTGATTGATTCTAAGAGAACTGTATGTCTACCTAAGGGACATTATAAGGCATAATTCTAAAGTGGAATATTCAGTTGTGTTAAAAGTAAAAGGAGAAAGTCCAATTCTTGTATAACCATATAAGTGCTTAGTCAATAGTGTTTTTACTTTGTTTGTTACATAAAAGTCTTAAAAATATAATATTGATGTGTCATCCCTTCAGCCATCAACTGGAAGTTGGAATTTCCTTTTTTAAATTCATCAGTCTCTATAGGAATAATAACACAGTGTACTGACCTCCCTGCCAATTTGCTTCCATTCCCTTTGGAGAGTGGTCTTAGAGGGCCTCCTGACTGTCTCACTGCTGCCCACCCCCATCCCAAGGAAACATAGCCTCTTTCCCTCTGTCAACCATCACCACTAAGGCCTCCAGCACAATATCCATGATCCTAGGAGCATTATTCGCCCCTGGTGCTCTAGTTATGCAGATTCTAGATGCAGCCAGTATTTGTACAAGTAGACCACAGCATCACACAAAGTGCAGCTCCCCTTTAAAAGGGACAGACTGCCTTTAAGAGGATCAGGCTGTCTGCACCATGTGCTGTCTGCGAATTTTGCTGTCTCTTGCTGAATGCTTATGCAGCAAGAACCGCAGACCTCACTTGGGCCTAAGCTATGATCAGGTAAGTGAGGCAGCAGCATCAAGTTTGTGTGCCACCTGACTCAATGGCAATGGGTGGGGGTAAGTCACAAATCATGGTCCTCAAACCAAAAACTGCATGGACCAATCTTTAAGCCTTTTTACCTGAAGTATTGTTTCATTAATTCATTTTAGGTTTTAGGTTGGTGGGGCTGGGATTTAGCATTGAGTTGAAGGACACCAATACTAGCAACAGAAAACATCTACCAACTCAGGTCACCATCTAACCCTGGCAGCATGTGTATAATAATGGTCAGACAAGTAATAAAGCTATGTCTGCACTGTCACAAGCTCAGCAGCATATCTACCCTTCCATCGCTGAGATATTTACATTTACCATGTGAGATCCCTGAGTAAAATTGCCAATTTAGTACAATGTTCTTGCTGTGGACTCCTGCCAACCAGGAACTCTATTGAAACTGTCCAAACTCATTTCACTTAAAAGATGTTACAGAATCCAACAGAGGAGACTTTAATTTCATTAGTCGGGATTTCATTAGTCAGGATTCAAACACAGGCTCCAGAAGTTAAAGGATGATATACTACCAAATACCCATTGTCAGTTCTAATATTTAAATATTGGTGTACACATAATAAAACAGACATAGTTGTGTCTGGTTGTGTTCCTGTAGTTACTTCCCTATTAGTCAAATTTCCTTTTCACAATATTTACGTGCTGTTGCATTATATATTTTACTGATTTTCTTTAACAACTACTTTGTAGGGACATTGCAGATTAGGGTTTTAAATATCGGGCAGTGCACACTGGCCTGCCACTTAATGCTGCCAGTGGAAGGTACCTATGCAGAGGGCTACATATATTAAATGTGCATTCTGAAGCAGTTCACCAGCCCGGTGTTGGCACAATACAGGACGTTCACCTTCCAGAGATAGACCTGGCTGGAAAATGGGTAGGTCTGGATGGGAGAGTCTGTTGGGAGTGATTGACAACGTTCCTGTGGAACTTGAAGAGCTACCCTTCTCCTCCTGGCCAGTCAGTTCAGCACTTTATTTTCTATGTCTCTACTGATGTATCAGCATATTTCACTGAAGTAGGCAGTTAAAATGGCATCTGGCTTTTATGTACGTCACAGGACTCTAATGTGAAGAGATTAACAGGACGCCTGCCTCATTCAGTTGGACACCTCGGCCTCACATCAGATGGCCCTCGATAAAATGGCATCGGGGCAGGAACAGGAAGGTAGTTTACCATCTCTATTTGAACTCTGCAGGCCCCCTGTTTCCACTGGGCGGAGTTGAGTTAAAATCCTCCCGGGTGAGTTATTTAAATGTGAAAATTACATAAGATTCACAAAGCAACTATTCAAAAAGTGAGGTTGTTAAAGTTGGAAAACATATAAGCGAGGGCATAATAACATTCATCCTAATTATTCATATCTGCTTTTCGGTTCGTTATCATGGAAAACATGCACTATTTTCCATTGGATAAATTGGATTAAGTTGGATTCATATGTTCTGAATTTCAATCGCAAAACATCTTTCAAAACTCTTGGGAAGGCTCGACTGTATGGGGTTGTGGGATTTGTTACATGTGAATGTTACAAACTGTAGAACGTTGCAGTTACTTGGCAACAATAATTGCCATCTTGAAAACATTACATCTCGATTTAGCTCTATCATTGTTTGATTGGCGCAAACCATATGCGACTAGAGAGGGCATTTAAAGAATGCTGAACTCTGTCTGCGCAGGATTGATGTAATATGGGGTTGCTCTGGCTGGATATCAGGTAAGTCCATAAGACTCATCCTTTCCGCTGACAAATTAAACTTGTAATTGTATTTACAGGCAAATATAAAAACTGAGCATTGCCCCTAGGAGTGAGACAGTACCCAGAAGCTCAATTTGATAAGTGGGAACACATTTAATGCTGGTCAATAAATAGTAATTCATTATTGTACATTTACTAACCTGTCAGGTTAACTAAGCTTCGGTATGGAGAACGAATATCGTATTTTTGTTTTGTTAAAATTTTCATTTCTCTAATTTTATCCTAATTTGCATTGCTCAAGATATTAAGATGGTCCAGCCCCACAGTAGATCTGTTGTCACTGTAAATTATGAAATTTGCTCAATCTACTTGAATGAAAGTAAGTATAGAAAGAACCTGCTGCCTAGTTAATTTTTCCAACACATGTTAGTCAACTCACCAGTTCAGGTGAATTCCAATTTCACATGTCCATTGAGACTCAGAACTCAGGGTTCTTGGTCAAAGGTACAACACTGAGTTGCTTCTTCCTATACTTCGTAAAACAATAATTCTAAAGAAACAGTTGATGAGAAAAAACAGAAAGGAAAATAACTGGTAATTCCAAGTTCTGAAAATATGCCAAACTCAGTACAGACACCATTCACATAATAGGGGAGAGTGGATGGATATCAAACTTAGCCAAAGAAGCCTCTCACTAACCCTATGAATCATATTTGTAATTGTGTTCACAGATGGACAGAAAACTTGGGTGACTGCAGTAAGAGGAAACTCACAGCTTTAACAGACTTAACCCCATTGTCTCCTTTCTGTTGGTCTAAAAAATGGGCGAGATTTTCCGGAACAATTTCTAAGTGTGGTAGCGAGCGGGAATTGCCGCGAGCTTCCCGGTGCTCGCTACGTGAGGCTGGCAACACAATTCAACGTTAATTGGTCCACATAACGAGGCCTCACAGGCTTCTTGCAGCAAATGAAAGCTCGCCAGCTGATTCGGGGCACCAGGGTGGGGGGTAGTGAAGGAGTGGGGAGGGGGAATGGTGGGGGTTGAAGGGGTGGGAGAGCGCACCATCAGGAGAGTGGGGGATTGTAAAACACAATAAATACCTTTGTGCACAACCATTATGATGCCTCTGTCACTTTCTTCTGCAATACGGGCAGACCTCCAAACCCTTTGCCCATCTCTCCAGGCACCCCCCCCCCCCCCTCCTTATGACATCCACCCACCCTCTGGCCGTAGACATGCCATCAGGGCTGTGTCCCATCCCCTGGATATTCAGATGTTGGCTGCTGCATGTGTGATGTTGCCCATGCATGAAAATGTGATTGGGATTCTAGGCAATAACTCCCACATGCTACATGGCCCGTCCACCAACAGGAATCCAGTTGGGATGTGTGAAGTGCTCATTTAACCATGATTGTCAATTCCCTATTAACAATAGCCTTCAGCCGCACGGCCAGAGGGTTCAGCAGTCGGTGGGGCTTATGGGTGGTCATTGGGGCAGATGGGCAGGAACAAGGCTTGCCCCTGGAATGGGTAAATGATCCAAGTGTTGGCATGGTTGTGCCATGAGTAGTTGCCCTCCCCGGTCGCCCCCCAGCACCCCCTCCCAACCTCCTATGGTGACCCATCCCTGCAGAGGGTCCCCCACCCCTGGCCAAGTGTCCCTCTGCCCCCACTGAGCACAGGGCAGCAAGCCCAATGCTTCCGGGCTCTTTGCCTATGGCCAAAGATAGCTACTCACTTCTTCGGCTCCCGACAGAAGGCCTTCCACCAGGTTCATGTTTTTAAAAAGGAGTACCAATTGGCGCCAGCGTGACCACTTGCTGGGGAGGCCGCTGAACGATAGGTGGCCGCTAGATAAGGGGTGGCTCGCGTTAATTGTATGGAAATAGGGCTAAAATGGTGATAATTGGTATCTCGCCATGCTACGGTGAGATCCATATTTAGCCTATGGGAGCAGGACGGTTACATGGCAAATTGTTTGGCGCCTGGCGTGGTTCTCGCTTTTGGCCTCACACGCTGTTCACTGGCTTTGTTTTGCTTGAGCGAGAGCACAGCGAGGCCGCAGAATTGCACCCAATGTTTAATTTTATTTTTCATTTCGCTTTTGGTTTCTGAAATCCATTCATGCTATCCATTATATCTGAGGCAAGCTCGTTGACCTTTGTCACATTTCTCTGAACTTGGTTGTTGGAAGGTGAACAAGGGTTTCCTTTTTATTTATTTGCTCTCGGGGTATGGGCAACATGGGTAAGGTTGCATTTTTAATGCACATTGTAATTGACCTGAAAGCACTCCTTGAACCACTGCATTTTTTGTGTTTACAACATTTCCACAGTGGAATCAGAAACAGAATCTTAAGGTTTTGGCTCAACAGTGGTTAAGGAGCATGGTATATGTCCAAAACTGGATAGTATGTGCATTTGAGGCAATTGGGAAATGGAGATTGAGTTCAGCGACATTGAATTGAATTTAATTTGAATTGAATTGAATTGAGTTGAATTGAATTGAATTGAATTTGATTTAATGTCACGTGTACCGAGGCACAGTGAAAAGTATTGTTCTGTGTATAGTCGAGACAGATAATTCCATACATGAAAAAGCATAGGACAAGCAAAAAATATGCAATGTAAATACATACACACAGGCATCCAGAGCATAGTATTACTCAGTAGAGAAGATGTATTAAGAGATCAGTTCAGTCCATACGAGGGTCATTCAGGAGTCTGGTAACAGTGGGGAAGAAGCTGTTTTTGAACCAGTTAGTGCATGTTCTCAGACCTTTTTATTTCCTGCCCGATGGAAGAAGTTGGGAGAGCACATGCGAGCTAAGATGTTAAACATATCGAGTGCTGTTTTGCCTGCACCCATGCAAGCAAGTGATGAGTATCCATCACACTTCTGAGTTGAGCCTGGGAGATGGTAGCGAGGCTTTGTGTAGTCAGCATGTGAGCTAACTGTAGCTAATTATCCAGTGTTTTTCCTACTTGTGTAGCTACTTTGCTGATACGGTTGATTTAACTAGGTTTCTTTGCTTTGGTGGCCTCCACAATTTTGATGGTGGAAGACTAGGTATTGATGGTGTCACAGGGGGCTGAGGTGGGGTTGGGGAGGTGGAGGTTGAAGGATATTGGACTTTTCTGTTGGACATAGGTAGTACCTAAAACTTATATGATGCAAATATTGTCTGCCATTTGTCAATTGTTTGGCTCCTGCTTTGTCTAACGTGAGTTTTATTATTGGAGGAGATGTGAACAGTACTTTGGAATCATCAGCAAAACAGCCTTACCCCTGATATTGTAATGAAGGGAAGATTAGTGTTGGAGCAGATGAAGATGAATGGGCCGAAGATGCTTCCCTGAGGAATTTTTGCAACTGTATTTTGGGCTGTGACCATTGACCTCTAATATCCTTTGTCTCAAACTGAAGAGTTTTCCACTTGATCTCCATTGATCTTAGATTTGCTAACACATTTTGGTGCAATGTTCAGGTGAGTTCTGGCTTGATGTTGAGGAAAAGTAATCTCCTTTTGACTCTGGTATTCAATTCTCATTGGCATGGCTGGCTCTAGGCTGTGATAAAAATTAGTTGTATGAAACAAAACTGAAGTTCACCTGCAAAAAAATGTAAATATGTTCTGAGCAAAAACCACAAGGTTTATACAGACTTGCCAAATTATCATTGCAGTAGACTTTCGAAACTTCTTTCAATGAATCATCCACATTTTGAGGAGGGAGATGAGCCATTTTGGCAGAATAGCTTAATCTGCAACTGATGCAATAATGTTATCGGTGATGTTTACAAAAACAAGTGTAAAACATTTGTGAAACACTACCCTATGATAATGATGCACTTTTAGCCTAAAGCTTAAACATTGATCTCCAATAGTATAACTCACTTCACATAATTTTATGTTAACCTATGTACGAGGAAGGTCATATTCAGCCCAATTGTAACCATGTCCAGCCCCCATCCACCCCATCCTATCCCTCTAACCCCATAGCCCAACCTGCACATCCCTGGACACTAAGGGTCAATATAGCATTGTAATTCCACCTAACCCACACATCTTTGGACTGTGGGAGGAAACTGGAGCACCCAGAGGAAACCCACGCAGACACGGCGAGAGAGTACAAACTCCACGCAACCAGTGACCCAAAGCCAGAAATGAACTCGGGTCACTGGCACTGTGAAGCAGCAGTGCAAAACATTGTGCTACATTGGGCTCCACAGTTTCATCCACATACATGTTATGAATGCTGCAATGATGACGATATAGAGCAATTTTATCGGGTGTGATTCAGTTAACGTGCCGGGCGCAAGGAGTGAATTGTGCAAGAGCCCCAAATCAGGCACCATGCCGGGGCCGGGCCAATCACAAGTCACCTGATTTGTTCTGCCCGGTGCAGCCTGGACCTTGCCTTCCCTCACTGGGCGAGACCCAGATTGAATATTTAAATGAGCCTAATGTCTCATTTAATTACCCAGATGCCGGATTCACCCGAAGCCTTGTACTCAACGCCCAGATATGGGAGGCCTCATCAGTGCACCATTTAGTACTGGTCCACACAAACATGGGCCAGGCATAATGGCACCTGGGTGGTCAGGGACAGAACAGGGTGGTACCCTGACATTCCACCTTGGCACCTTGGCACTGCCACCATAGGACCCTGGTAGTACCACCCTTGCAGTGCCAAGGTGCCCACATGCTAGGTTGGCAGCGATCGGGCCTGGGGGTCCTTGCCACTTGAACAGAATAAGAGGGTTTTCCCAGCAGCCTCCCCAAGGTTGATTGAGCTGAAGCTTGCCAGCAGGAAACCTCTTTAAGTGTAGACTCTGCGGAGAGAAACATCCCGAGGCCAAAGAAAACGGCATTGTGTTTCTCGGCACTGCATCCACCGAGAAATATGTTGCTAAACCCGCCTGAGAGCAGACTTAGTTTGAAGTCTGCTGAGTCACAGCCATCATCGCACAAATCATTATTCTGCTGTTAAAATAAACTGTCTAACCAGGCATTTCATTCCATGACTGCAGAGTCTACTTGTTGTAAGTTAATGGTGCTATATATTAATTGTTGTTTGCGGTATGAGGAATATGTTAAAATGTTTGAATTTTGGGCACTCTCAAAATTTTTGTTAAAGATTGCAAGTCACTTTGGTCAGTGAGCAAACTTTTTTTTCAAGAAATCATATGACTTCAGCCAGATGACTAGCAAGACACCTGATGAGATAAGAAATATTTTGATTACTTGAGTTATAAATTAAAAAGAGCTGCTGTCTTTGTTTCCGATGGTGGTCCTTTTAGCACACTTTCTTCACAGCAAATTTGCAGATTTGAGTATCTGGTTTGCAGTCGGCAATGATCTTCTTTGCAGAGTCATTCACTCATGGTTCCTGTAGTTTAGAAAATGCAGGACTCTTAGGTTTTCTGGAGGTGCCTTTTTTCTCATCGATCTGGGTCTTCAGCTCAAGGTTCGCATTTAGGCCTCGATCTTTCTGGAGATATAGTTGGTTGGTTCTGCCTTTGCCATCAGGAGAGTTTGTCGGTTCTGGATTCTGCCTGCACATAGATTCAAAGGGTGGCATGATGGCACAGTAGTTAGCACTGTTGCCTCACAGCACCAGAAACCCGGGTTCAATTCCAGCCTCAAATGGTTGGTTGTGCGGAGTCTGCACATTTTCCCCGTGTCTGCGTGGGTTTCCTCTGGGTGCACCGGTTTTCTCCCACAGTCTAAAGATGTGCAGGTTAGGTGCATTGGCTATACTAAATTGCCTCTTAGTGTCCAAAGGTTGGATGGGATTATGGGGTGGGAGTATGGGCCTAGTTAGGGTTTTCGTTCAGATGGTCAGTGCAGGTTCGGTGGGCCAAGTGGTCTTCTTCTGCACTGTAGGACTTCCATGATTCTATGATCAGGCTCTCTGCCAGTTCATTAACACTGAAACACTGTCCTTTCCTGTGCTGCCAAGATAAAAACTGAAACTCAACCTTTGGAGCTCTCAATTTCCAGTGGGGTCAGATCCAATCACCACCTGTTACAGTGCAGAGCACAGCCTTTTGGGCCAATTCATTTGCTAAGTCCCAGCCAATCTCTGTCATCGGTGCCACTCAGTCTGAAACTCCAGCATGAACCAGCAGAGACTGTCAGTAATCTCTCCTGCTGCTGAAATCCTCTGCTTGAATTAAAGGTACTGGCTGCCCTAAAGCCACATGTTCATTAATCATACATGACATCGTTTGGTGTCATACCAAAAATGTAACAGCAAAAATAAAAGGAGAAATAGGGAATTAACAGGGAATAAACAGGAAGGACCATTGCAGTGTGTGTTGGAATTTGAAATGCTCATTGACCATTAATAATAAATTAATAATAAATCAATGATTCTGAGTTTATTGAAAGAAGCCAGCGGTAGCAAAGGTAAGCATCTGCCCATTTTGTTGAGTGAATTAAGCATTTACATCATTGCTGCGACCTATGGGGCAGTGAGGCTGGAGAACCTGCACACTCCTCCTATCCCAGTTGCGGCAGTGGGGAGGGTTTAGAGTTTGGCATGGCTTGTAAATTTCTGCGCCCAGCTCAGAAACAACCGGCATGAAATAATTTCTGTACCTCATCTTTACCTTTCATCTGCTAGGGGGGGCAGCACGGTAGCCTTGTGGATAGCACAATTGCTTCACAGCTCCAGGGTCCCAGGTTCGATTCTGGCTTGGGTCACTGTCTGTGCGGAGTCTGCACATCCTCCCCGTGTGCGCGTGGGTTTCCTCCGGGTGCTCCGGTTTCCTCCCACAGTCCAAAGATGTGCGGGTTAGGTGGATTGGCCATGATAAATTGCCCTTAGTGTCCAAAATTGCCCCTAGTGTTGGGTGGGGTTACTGGGTTATGGGGATAGGGTGGCGGTGTTGACCTTGGGTAGGGTGCTCTTTCCAAGAGCCGGTGCAGGCTCGATGGGCCGAATGGCCTCCTTCTGCACTGTAAATTCTATGAAATACTCCGCGAGGCGGTGGAATCAAAACGTGAATGAAATACATGTTACAAATTTCAATGTCCAAAGACTGCACAGAAATCCATGTTTACACTGATCGACAGGGATGCAATTAACCATAAATAAAATGGGGTATATTCTCATCCACTCTGCTCATGTGGACCCATACATGGTACAAAAGAAAATAAACATTTAAAACACTGTAGGTGTCACAATTTCTGACAAATATTCATTCAAGCTCCGTGTGGGAGTATGATAGATAAATGTGTGCACACAGATTTATTTCCCATTGGTAAAAGAGACAGGCCAATATGTGGAGCCAAGCACCGATTTTTCTCGTTTAATAGATTAACTCCACACAACCTACAAGCAAAATACTGCGAATGCTGGAATCTGAAGCAAAATCAGAAAGTGTGGGGAAAACTCAGCAGGTCTGGCAGGACCTGTGGAGATAGAAAGTAGAGTTAACTTGGGCGGGATTTTCCGTGCAGCCCGCCGCGTGTTTCGCGGAGGCGGACAACTAAAGGAGCCATCCGGTTCCGCCGTTGTCAACGGGGGTTTCCCGTTGAATGCCACCCTTGCTGCCGCGAAACCCGCGGGCGGGACCGGAAAACCCCGCCGGCTGGAAAATCCCGCCCTCCGTTTTGAATGCGCGGAACTGTTCTTCTGTTGGGAATCCCGAAGCCGAGTCATGCGGTGTGGAAACGCTAACTCTATTTTCTCTCTCCACCAAATCTCGGTGCGTCCAGATGTTTTTGCGCTCGGTTGGCCGATTGACGGATGGTCACGCCGCTGTGAGGCACTGAACACGTGCTGGAGTGCGGCTAGGAGCGTCCATCGCACAGGGGTCTCACCCAGAACTCTACTGCAAGAGCATCACAAACCTCAGGCCATTTGGCTTCACCAACCTCTGAAAACATTTCCACTCAAATGTGGGTTGAATGGGAGCTGTGAGGGTTGGTGTCCACCGGGAGCCCACTATAACAGCTGCTCACTTCAGAGACATCGATGTTTCAGGTTCATCCTGCCAGACTAACTGAACTTCCACACAAATAATGTTATCAAAGCTTCTCAAACCCACCAGTCTGAATATGTAATCTCACTGTTGCTTACAATAAAATCCAGGTGCTGAATTTCACTTAGGTCCATCTGATCATTTGTCGAACAGCTAAAGTGTAATTAATACAAACCTTTTTTGAAAATTAATATCTTGTGTACTCTGAGTACTGCTGGGAATAAGTTTTAAACTTGCAACAATATGAAACAACTCTTGTGTGTAACTTGCATAGCAGTAGAGATTGTTATTTTAGCAGTAGAGATCCGTGTTGTCAATATAAATTCTCCCACTACGTCTCCAGTAAGATCATTTGCTCTCATTTCTTTCCCACTCAAATAATACCGTGGTGCGTGGTTTATTAATATGTAAAACATTTACCAATTCCATAGTGCGTGTGCGTGTGTGTGTGTGTGTGGGGGGGGGGGGGGGGGGGTACTGATGAACGTTTATGGAGCATTATGTCTAACCAGATTTTCAGAAGATGGATTATCAGGAGATTATCATTAAACTGGGAAAGGTTACTAATAATAAATAATTAAATTGCGAAACTGCGATATTTACCCAGCAATAATTCGTTTGAAATAAAATTTGTTTCGTTTGTTTTTGGAGGGGGGTTAATTTTGGTGTCATCAATTGAGTCCCACATAACACGAAGCAGATGCTGCAGACGGCGGTGCGTTCTGGAATCAGGGAGCGAGTGGGACTGCGCGGCCACGGGCGGCCTACAGGTGGCAGTGCGGAACTGTAAGTCAGGCAGCTCATTCTCAATCTTCCTCCCCTTTCTCCTTATCTTCCTGCTCCTGCCCGCCAGGAGGGCGGCAGGACTGGAAACACCCTGCCATTTGCAAAAACCATCAGCTTCGCTCACTTTCGCATGAATACTAAAGCTGATTGCAGCTTTAGCATGCCGCATCCCAAGGGAAATAATTGACCGACTTTTCTTAAATTAGTTGACACATTAAAATTTTGCATGCGGGAAAACAAACATTGCCTTCTGTTTTGAGGACATACACAGATGAACTGCGGATCCCGTTAGCCGAAATATGTTTTAGTTAATTTGTATACTCGAACTGAGATCATTCTCCTCTGGTGGCTTACTCCTTGCATGTTCATTTATTAAAGAATATTATTGGTGCTGATACAACATTGAGAAGATTACAGATTCTTACCTATGTTTATTTAAATATTTCCAAACATTGACCCTTTACAGCAGAACAACTATCTGCAGCAGATCTGGTAAAACTAGACAGATACATACCAAAGAAGAATAAATCGACAAGCACTCGGTTAGATGAAATGTAGTCTCTCAGATGACAATAGGCTGCTTTCCCCTTTGATGGGGAGAGCTGACTGATGGTGATTTAACCTGAGGATCACCACACCTCAACGTTGGGCAGGGTTGAGGAGATGGCCTCGCCCTGCATCACGAACCAGCCGTCTAGCCAACAGGGCTAAGCGGGCCAGGGTACAAAGGGATGGGCAGGTAGGCGGTTGGCAGATTCTGATTTCTGTTGGAAACAAATGATCGATATTTAACAATATTTACCGAACAGAACTTTCCTTGAGAATAATAGCGACCTCCTTCAACCCCAGGTAATGAAATAGCTGTGTAATGTCTATCTTTTTATAGAACGGTCCCATGACTGTCGTAACGACCTCTGGGTGACTGAAATATTTCCTCTTACAGCTTCGCAGCACCTGAAACAACTGTGTAGCTCAGTGCCCGCTGAGCGGTTTCTCCATCCTCTTCCCCATATTGTTATGTCTGTCTGATTGAACAGAGATTCATTTCGCTATTCGTGGCCCGGAATGGTGTCATTGGAATATTCTAAATGTATCAGGGCCAAAGAGAGCCTTCCGGGCTAATCATTCTGAAAGAAACCAAACAATGGGAATTATTATGTACTGCTCCAGCAGAAAGGATCCCGGACTATTATCATCAATTAAAATGACATGTGTATAAAGTAAACCACTTCTTCTACTAACTGTGTTCCAAAGTTTAAGATAATAGGAGCCGAGGGAGTCAAATCATGGGAGTGCAGTTGTATGTCATAGGTCGGCTTTACTGCACTGAATTAGGTACGAAAACTGGGCCAGTGAAATTGACAGAACATCGGCACTTCCTCGCGTTTTCCAACTACCGTGAATTATTTCATATTGCAGGCATTAGATAAGGATTGAGTCTCACCAATGCGGTCCGGATTGCTAATCATTCCAGATGTCTGATCTGAGAGGTGGTTTTCAATAAACAAGATTTCATCCGCTTGAAAAATAAAATGCAAGTGAAGTTTAAAAATGCCCCGGGTGTCCAGTTTAAATTAAAATGCGGCCTGTTGATATTCCCCAGGGGTTTATTTCTGGTGTTTTTCTTTGGGGGGGGGGGGGGGGTCTATAATTCTGCAGCAATTCAGCAGGACTCCAAGGGGCAGTGCTGAAATCGGATTTCTCTTTTCAATCAGGAGAAGGGTTGAATTCACTCTCCTCAGATTTCCCCTTCTTGCTGTGGCACTGGCCATGTCCTGGAGCGGATTTGCGTCACAAGTGCAACTTGCGAGACGAGATAAAGTTGCACAAATATTGAAACCGGAAGTTCTAGCAGTCATTATAAAGCTTTTCTCCGGAAGAAATAAGGATTTCTGCTGTATCCTAAAATACTAAACAGGTTCTATTTTAAGTAAATGTAACAGGCATATCCGCTCATTTACTTCGCGTTTAAGCACATCAAAACAGGATGGCTATCAACGATGTGAACTTAATAGAGCTGGACATTTCCTGCACTCTGAAGACTTGTCCAGGGGAAAAGGTCTTTATTTGTTTCCAACGTAAACGACTCTAACAATGTTCTGGGCACACACAAAGCAAAATGTTTGCCATTGTTACAGAGAGCCGGGGTAATAATGCCTATGCAATAGGTATTGTCGTTATACCAATAGTAGAGGTTTAAGGTCAGGATTACAGACAGACCCAGGGCACTAACGTTATTTTTAATAACACGGTGTTACAAAGCAGGAGGTGGGGGTAAAATGCATATGGTCTGCCCTCTGAGGAAGGTTAAGATTAGCATTACAGGTACATTCAAAGCGCAGTTGTTTTTTTTCAAATATTGTTTGTACATATGTGAGCGTTCACGGTTATGACATCTCTTTATGAGGCTTCATTCACGTATAGCACATTCCAATAACACCAAGGCCTCTCTGCGATATGAGTATTTCAGGTTAAATTGTGATTTGAGCCTGATTTGCAGTCTTTCCTGAACACTTTTCCACTCTCCCCATCCTCTGCAGAAGGCGCTGACTCGTTACTGAGATACATCTCCTCGGGCACGCAGTGCCTCACCAAAATGATCTTTGTTTTAATTCGTTCATGGCATGTGGGCACCTGGGCAATAAAGTCACAATTTATATCAGCTCAAAGCACAAAAACTATCTCGTTATCCTGTTGAACGTGATCGGATGCAATTGCCCATTATAAGAAAACAAAATGTACGGCTTGACACCGATGTAAATGAACACTAAACCCTGTATATTTTAAAATCGTTGGTTAAAGCCACACCAAGCGTTACAGCTATATCTTGTGGACAAAATAAACCTCGGCAATTCTCAGGTATGATACGAAGAGAGGGAATAACAAACGGACGGGATATTTAGCGGGGTCGACGTGAAACAGATTCTAATCGAAGGAACTTAGTGCAAACGTTGACTCCGGACTTTCATTGTTGCAGTTGCTTATGTCAAAATACCCTGGAAATAATGTTGCATGCAGCATCCAAGTCTGCTGGATTTCCTTCAGACACAGCTGCACTGGTGGAGGAGGGGTCAGCAGCTGCGGAACTCTCACTGCCATTGGCTGCGCTGGCTGGACGGGGGAGCCAATCAGAGTTGAACAATGGTAACTTCTTCCCAAGCCTACTTGAACTCTCTGCCAAATGTGCAGATGAGTTTTAGGAAAGTTTTTTTAGTTTGCAAAGTCAAGTCTCCCCCGCCCCCCACAACACCACCCCCATCCCGCCCCCAAGCCTATTTTAGATCGTATCTTTCACGTTTCCATCCTAATTGTTATTTGGGAAAGGGACAGAGGGCGGATTGCACAATGTACACCACAGGACTAGCTCCATACTACGCCAGTAATTTCAGCCTCTGGTCTGCCTATTGCTCGAATGGCTTTTTGGATTCGGTGAAGAAACCTTCCTTCTGCATCGCGGACATCCTGCACCTCAGCGACAGCGAGAACATGCCGAGCGCCCCGCCGCCTCTGTCAGGAGCATCGGCCGCCGCCGCTCTTCTGAGCGGCTCGCACGCCCTGCAATCCGGGGGCTCCCCTGTGCGCCCCACGCCCGTGGCCCCCGAGCGCCTCGGCAGCTTCACGCCCCGGCTATCGCTGGCCTCTCCCTACCAACGGGCCCCAGCCGTCTGCACTTCCTCGTCGGCCAGGATTCACCTCGCTGCCGGCTCGATGCAGCAGCTCCCCGCCCTCTCCAGTAAGGACCTCAAGTTCGGCATTGACCGCATTCTCTCCGCCGACTTTGACTTCAAAATCAAAGACTGTAGCAGTTTACGAGGTAGGGGTCAGGACAGCTCGCTTTTCACTTCCAGCACCAGTCACAACTTCTCACCAAAGTCACTCTCATTTCGCAAAATGTAAATCCGGCGACCTTTGCCTGGGATCTGGATGGGTCGGTGGGACGGCGGGGGGGGGGGGGGGGGGGGTTGTTGCTTTCTGGGCGGGGTATTTATGGGAATCATATTTTAATAACTGTGCGAGGGGGTGATATAGATCATTAGGAGAAAGAGCCCAAGTGAGGGGAGCTGAAATGTACAATGAATATCTGTGGGATTTATTTATTTTTTGTATCTCCCCCAATCCCCATGCCCACATTCTCTGTGGAAACAGGATTCCCGTTCTCGCTGCTGTGAAGACCTGTGCAGTTCAGATCCACACACACTGATGTTTGGACTGGTGACTGTTTAGAGAATTGACCAGGCTGAGTTTCAAATGGATTTTTCTTTAAACACAAACCCAAAGACGGCACCGCGCTAACTTGCCCTCGCTTCTTCTCCGTTTGCCATTACAGATCTGACCTCGCTGATGGGCACGAGTCGCCAGGCGGGAGTCCACCTCTCGGTGCAGAGCTCCGCCACCCAGTTCTTTGCGTCCCTGGACCCTGGACTTGGTGAGCCTTCTTCAGTTTTGAACTTCAGAACCTCGTCCCAGCACCATTATCAGGACTCTTTTCCAGGTTAATAGTCTTCATTCGCCAATTTTCGCCAGTGCGAACAGCAAAAAAATAACAATCTGCCTCAGACGTGACTTTCAATATTGGAAGGCGATCATTCCACTAAACCCAGTGTGTAATCTCAGGGCAGTAATTACACTTTTCACAGGCTTTTCACAGTAACTTCATTGAAGCCTACTCGTGACAATAAGCGATTTTCATTTCATTATGCTGCATTAGGTAAATTGTCACCTCTCGGTACAATATGTGGGGGAACCTCAAAAATCTTTCCAGTTGGATGTATCACATTGATTAGTTCCTATTTCATGATTGTAACCGCCCCCCCCCCCCCCCACCCAACAAACCAGTAATCCCAAATCTCTACTTTGTGTTAAAGACATGATTACATAATATTTTTTAAAAGGACCCAATTGCCACAGATATAAAGGACTTATGGAGTCAGAGCAGGAAGAGGCACCCTGCACTGTTGGAAGTGTCAAACCAGGAATAGAAACCTCACAGCCCAATCCTTGAAAATAGCAAAAACGCCTGTGATTTATACTCATTTCAATTAGATTAAGCATCACGTTGGACCCGTGTATTTTCATTTTGCTGTGTCAGAAATTGCAGAACTTCTTGAAGACATTAACACTGATGCGATTTTTAAACAATCATGTTTGTAACCAGCAGGTCCTTACGCTGTGCTAACGAAAGACACCATGCCCCAGACATACAAACGGAAACGCTCCTGGTCCAGGGCCGTCTTCTCCAATCTCCAGAGAAAGGGACTGGAGAAAAGATTTGAGATCCAGAAGTATGTGACCAAACCTGACCGGAAGCAGCTGGCCGCCATGCTGGGCTTGACTGATGCACAGGTTCGTGTTTCAACTCTCATTTACTCCAATGCCCTCTCACGCACTCTGGAAGCACAATAACCATTTGACACTGCGAAACGGCCTATGTAACTGCATGGCAACTGGTCACAAAATATAACAGCTCATCGTGGGCATTGGAATGTTAAAATCTGACCCAGGGCGGCGGGCCTCTGTTTAATACACTCGCTTTGAGTTTAGCAGCTTGCGGTATTTTTCATACGAAGGGAGGTACAACGTGGCCCTTCTGGAGCTGTTAATCTGTGAGCACACTGCTTCAATGGAGCTGGAAAGGCTCCGAGCAGAGAGGAAGTGGTCGCAACTTGTGTAAAATCAGGGCTGCATTTTGTAACACCGTGTGTGTGTGTGTGTGTCAATGGACCTGCAAAGCTGCCAAAATGCCCTTCTGGGGCTGAGTAAACTCTTTTGTAAAAAAAAATCATTGACTTAATTTTAAACATGCCCGATTTGTCCTCCTCTCGCCAGGTGAAAGTGTGGTTTCAGAACAGGCGGATGAAGTGGAGACATTCGAAGGAAGCTCAGGCTCAGAAGGAGAAGGAGCAAGTGGAGAAAGCGGCGTCTGTCGAGGGAGAACACCGAGTGAGGGAGAGCCAGAGTGAGAGTGAGAAAAGTGACTCCGAATTGACTGACATTAATGAGAAAGACATCGAGGTGACCGAGTGTGCCGACCACAAGGCCGCTGTGATCAGAGCGGGACTCGCCCCCTTAAGTACTGCCGTGTTAAAGCAACGCGTCTCCTCGCCAGCAGAAAGTGCCCCGGCATCTCCGTTGCAAATTGTGCTATAAATGTGAACTAATTTTACCCCCCCCCACCTTTTAATAGGATTACCACGAGGTAAAGGACATTTTTTTTCAGAAGAAAGGAGTAAGTTATATTGTTGTGAAAGGAAGATGAGAAATAGACCGTGCTCTCAGATTCCTATCTGTAAATTGCAAATATGTAAATACAGTGTTTGATAGGAGAAATCACAGACTTGTTTAAAAATCTTTTAGAGGTGAATGTTTTTTGTATTATAGATTTTAATGTTTTCACGTTGATTTCCATGTGCTTACTGTATACCCAACGGGATTATTAGAGGCAACCGATTTATCCATATTTATCAACAGACAGAAAGGTTTTCAGCACCTCTTGTTTGCGCTCTCGTCCGACATTAACACTCAAAATAGTAACCGTCTGCTCTTCCCAAGTCTATTCACGCAATGATGGCCAATGTTTCATTTTAATACCGGGTGTTTCGAAGGATTGCACTGATGGGAACTACCGCCAATAAAATGGGTATACTGTTTTCAGGACGCTTCACTGTGATTGTTGGCGATCTCTGCAACTTCTCTCTCAGCAAATCTGCCGACGTCACGCTAAAACCACAAACCAATGTCGTTCGTTCATGAATTTGGGGAAATCTATTAAATACTTTCTAATATACTTACTCTCGTTCTGCGGAGAATCCTTGTTGTTCTTTAATCGTGCTTGCCATGTTAGGAAATATAGTTTAGTTTCAAAGTACCCAATTAACGATATTTAATTGTAGTAAATTAATACTTATTTTAACATCATGAATTTCCCCTTTTATTTTTGTATCAAAATAAATGACTTGAATAACCCCCCCCCAATCCCTCTCCAAGGAGATGATTGGAATTGTGCACAGCAAACAGGGAAAGTTGGCCACGGTTTTTTCTATATTAATAGTGTTCGTTAACGATTCAACTTTAATTATGCCACCACTAGTCGCGACTGAGATGGTACTGTTTAAAACTAAAATCTCTGGTCTTTTCTCATGGTGGACATAATACATTAAAAGATACACAATTTCTCAGTTACAATTAGCTAGTTGCTTATTGTGGGAGGGACAGGCGTTAATACGGGATAAACATGTTCTACATTTAACTAAGTAAGAAGTCTTACAACACCAGGTTAAAGTCCAACAAGTTTGTTTCGAATCACTAGCTTTCGGAGCGCAGCACCTTCCTCAGGTGAGTCGAAACAAATCTGTTGGACTTTAACCTGGTGTTGTGAGACATCTTACTGTGCTCACCCCAGTCCAACGCCGGCATCTCCACATCATGTCTATTTAACTAACAGTGACTTAAAGCCCCAGCTCTATAGGTATGTTTTAAATCTGTCACCCGTCTCTGAGGGGCTTGCTACTAGACAGTTTTTGAATTGGCCCGCGCCTTGCGACCATGTGGCTCCAGGGATTGGGGGTAAGGGACTGCCTGCAGCCCGGGACCGCGCTTTATCAATTGAGTTCTGACCTCCGCACTCCCTCTCTGGACCCTTCACGTCGCCACGCGCCTAAACCGCACCAACAGCGGAGTTTCTGCTGGTTGTTAAATTTAAATCAAATCCACACCTTTTGGATGTTACACGATGAGGCGGGCGGCGGGTGTAGGGATGAGACGACACCACAAACTGTCAATTTTACAAGATCAAATTGAGAAGACCCTAATCAGAGTGAAGTGTTTCTCAGGAACCGATTTTAAGTCATCGCCTCTTGAGTCCCAGCGATACATCAGCTAAATGTAAGATGCAACATTTAGACTTTGTTAATCTCACTTTTTAATAAGCGACCGCGTTGGGAGTCTCAGATTAATGGAGTGGAGTACAGATAGGGACTGTGCAATTGGTCAGATATATCACTTAATCATTCGATTATGTTTTTACATCACAACTCAATCTAATAATAAAACCTTTTGGAAGGCCAATTCCCAGTAAATGTGCGAGTAAATTGAACTTTCACTCGTTGGCAGTTTTGGATCGCCGCCAGTGTAGGTCTGAGCTGACACCTCGTTGACAGAAGACAGCAAGGTTTGGAACTGTGAATGTGAAACCAGACTGAATCCCGCTTTCTGCACCTACTTACGCTTGACTTTGAACGTTTCCTAAATTAAATGCACAAAACGATTTTTTTTAAAGATACCCAGACATTATGTTTAGTTTCTAACGTCTGAATATAAAATCCCTCGATCCACTTACAGACTCTCTGGTTTTGTGGCCTACACATTTGCTAGGGTTTCAAGAGAAATCAGTCGACATGAGAGAAACGCCCCGAGTGAGACTTGCTACTTTTTGCAAACGTGAGACTGATCATAGACAAGCTGAAGTGGACCCGTGTTAATTTTAACAGAGAGCTATTGCAAAGTATGTCACACTTTAGAACAGATCGAGTGAATCTTGTTTTCAATGTGGGACACACTTAAATACCCTAACCTTAATCTCGGTGAAGGTGTAGATGATAGGAGGTAGCCTAAGACTACCAAAACACACCCAAGCCTGTCTACACAGGACCGTACTGTTATTATTATTCCGCTTGGCGGAAACGCGACATTTATAAAAATAATGGGAAATTAAAGGGATTTATCATCGCAAAGTATTTGTGCCCTATAAAAAAGGCTTGAGGTTAACTGTTATTTTGCATAAACACAACTCCGCGATGTTAAGTAGCCTTCCAGATATATAACTACTTTCAACAGAAGCAATAACATAGCCATTTTATACGTACAGGGAAGCGAAGCAGGATTTGAGGCAAAACGCAACCTTAAAATCCTCCGCACCATCCCATTCGCCGCAGTATTCGGTAACATTAGCGTATTTAACTTGGCCCTTCATTAGGACAGCGGCAAATGTTCAAATTGGTTTGGTTCTGATGGTATATAGATTTTGTTTAGTTCTTTGACAAATACCTATACTGAAACGATGCGCGAGGAAATGGAAGGATTTCGAGCCCACTAAAGCCTCTAAAATAAAAGCTCGTCGACACATTTGTTGTTTAGTCAACAGACATGTAAACTTTCCTCCCCCCCCCCGTTAGAATTGTCCACATTTGTTGACCTCCCTCAATGCGGTCATGTTAAGCATTAGCCATGGAGTCAATTTTCTTCACGTGCTTGTATACTCTGAAGCACCAGCTCAAACGCAATATGTTTTCCTGGTGTGGAAAATGCAATAGATGTTTACAAAGTTAGGGAAAATTACATAACTTCTCCCCCACACCTGCCAGTACTTCCTGGATCGTTTGCCCTCCCAGGAGTTCTCCAGTTATAAGGCTGTCTGACAGTCAGATATGGAGTACAATACTGCGGCTCATGGCCGTTACTTGCCCGGTTACATGTACTCGCTCAGGCCATTAGGGCTAAAAATCTGCTCTGAAATCTTCCACCTGGAAGTTGCGATATCTGACACACTGGAACAAAAAGTAGAACCATTCAGGATGCGAAGAAATTCTCTACATAGTAGACAGCCCCTGTTAAACCCCCCTGGATTGGCTGGCGTCCAGCAAGACAGATTGTTACATCTGTAATGTCAACTTTTGCTTCTCTCAGTAAATAAACGACCTTATTATTGCTGTTCAACGCTCGTCAGAACTAATGACCGTTTACACGAAATCTTTATGCACGTTTTAAAATAAACAGCAATTTATTCAAATTAAATAAACTCCCAGCTGATGTTTTGGCAAGCCCGATCTGTTATCTGGATTTTACTAACTAACTGAAGCATGGTTGGCTGTGAGGAATATTGAAGGCTCATTTCAAACCCGGCTTCAATGGCGTAAAAGCGACTGAGAATAAATATGTACAGCTGGAACCCCAAATGAATGGAAAGAGCCTAATTAAATACACACATATGACCATTTCCATCACACTCAGATATAATGCACAGGATTTTGGACCCCGTCTGTGCAAAGCTCATTCCGAATTTACTTTCCGGTTAACAGAATAGCAGCGGTTTGGCTGTACCGGTCTAAGGTTTATTTACAACGCCGTAACTTGTATTCAGCCAAGCTACACAAATACTTGTCTTCCATCTTTTTCAGAATTGTCATTTTCAGGGTTGATGTGGAATTACTTTAGCATGTAATGCTGCGATGGATAATGCAGGGCATAGTTGAATCTATCTCGCTCATCCCCACGAAGGCATTACAAATATACTTAAGATGGAGTGAGCTGGTACACAGACACCCCCGAAGATTTACAGCCCAGTAACACCTTACAAAGAAGATGTTTTAACCGGAACATTGAAAGTAGAAATCACACCATTAAGGACATAACGGGATTCCACTGGTCTATTTATGTTGCGGTTCGAACATTCATCACTTCCCAAATGATCGGGATAGGTGGAGTGGGGCAACTAAACTGGCACATTACCCACGGCAATAACTTATACCAGCTGAATAATACACATGCTCCCCCAGCTCTTATAGCATATTTAAATTGGAACGATTTTAAGTATGGCACGATTTCTAAATAATGATTATTGGTGCTTTTTAAATTAAAGTCCACATCAATAATACAGGGGTTGATCTAGAAACTTTATGAAAAATATAAATATGACCAATCGACCATTTGAACATTTCCTCACAAAGTAATGGATTCTATTATTATCTGATAGACAGAAAATATATTTAGGTAATTGGTATCTCCATAATCACCGTATACCAGGGTGGGTGACAGTTTTCTGGGATGATGCAAAGGTATTGGGATCCAGCCATAAACATGTAATTAACTTGCTGAGTTTTGCCTGGGTACTGGGCTATAAACAAAGTGTCATTGCAAGGCCGCCAAGCCCTGGGCGTGCGGGAGAAACGCTCTTGTTTGATTGATGTGTTGTCCTCCCTCGCACTGGACACAAACAAACGGAGCTCTCGACTCTCGAAGAAAGTGGACTCTTCCCTAAACATCCCTGAACGTCGGGATGTAAAAGAGCTGGGAAGTTTCACAAGCTGGTGGCCGGTAATCATCCTAATGAGCTCCATTACGCTGATTATTGATCTCTTGGTCTTCCCGCGAGGTCCCAGTTAAAAGGGGAGGGAGGGTCTCATGTGGGGATGACAGTGACACCGACCACCTGGCGGCTCCCAATGCACATCATTGACTCCAGACCACTCATTAGAGTTTTATGGGTCAGATGGCGGGATTAGACCAAGTTTTCAGCTTTTCTTTAAAAGAATAAGCTGCAAAAACAATGAAGTTTGACGGCCATCGACACACGATAACACCACATCATTTTAATCGGATGTCTGATTGAAAACCTCATCCCAAGCAATGACCTTTAATTTGGATTAATGTTGATATTAATTATAGCGGCGTCAGAAAGAACATGTCGTGATAGGAGTGATATTCAACCCTGGAGTACATATCGACGCAGAAAGTAAACTATATTCCGCGAGGTAAAATGTCACGATTTCCTGCATGGAAATAAATAATGAATCTCACTAGGCCTATAAATCCTATAACATTCGGCGTTGCTTGATTAAAGAGTTAAAAGCTAACATTTTCAAATAGCTACATCAGTGTCCTCATAGATACCCCGAGGGGGGGGGGGGGGGGGGGGGCGTATGTGGTCAATAGGAATGCAGTCCCTGGACATCTGGAATTAAAAAACCTATTAAAAAAAACATATTTCTGATAAGCATTTCTGATCGATGTGTTGCAGCTCTGAAATATGGCATATTGCGGCCATTTAGATGCTCCATACTTCAATAATTCACGTCGGTATCTAAACATATCAGAGGATTGACATATCTTGGCATTATTTTCCTTCGTGTTTTCCCAAACTGAATTTGTTGCCAGTGCCGACATGCGCAAGTAATTAGCGTATTTCCGTAATCCCACTATTGTACATTAAAATGATTCAGAAAGAATTTCATTTCTGATCTGACTGCACTATAACTGATAACTACAGCAGCCCGAGCTCCTCATAGCGTCCAGCTGCTGCCGAGATTCTCTCTGTGTTCTCCGGTTTCATAAAGTAATGGGCGACAGTGATTTGGGGCTATTCACCATGTGCACCTTTGCTCCTATTATACACACATAATGTGTTAACATCAAGACCCAGTTTCCCCGAGCTCAACAAAAAGTTGCCGGAGATCTCAGATCAGTGCTCACGGCGGTGCCCACAGGAGAAAATTTGTTGCGGGTTCGGTCTTACAGCTGAACTAGCCCATCGAAGATTCACAACTGACATTTTGAACTAAACGCTTCATTTCCAAGGCAAAATAAAGTTTTCAGCATGGGTCCTGTAGGTTGCCAAAGCACATTACATGTAAGTGCTAATAAGCATTTACTTTGTTATTTAAAAAAAGGTAATATTTTAACCGCATATATGTCACAAAGTGGGAACTTGACCAATGTAATCTGGAATGGGAATCGTCTGGCTTAAAGTGTCAATAATGAATGCATTTAATTTTGCAAAGCATATCTCTCTGTGCTGTTTTATAAATATTCGTACATTTGCTTTAAAACAGGTTCATAGTTTATTTACACAGATTTTACTGTCTCTTTTGGTGCCTTAATCACTGCTGTAAAGTTTGCCCGCAGATATAATAATAAAAAGGTGGTTTATTTAGTTTAGAACGTTTCTATAATCAATAAAAGTTCTTTGTTATCAAACAGCACATTTACTACTAAATTTTATTGCCTGTCTTGTGGATTAACTAAGAGACATTAGTGCACCATAAATGGAATGACTTTTGATTCCTAGCAGCCGGGAAGATATACTTGGATTCATGAAATACAGCCATCCATTATACTGCTGATATCTGGAGCCAGAATATATACACAGACTATAAATTTCACTGGCTCTGCAGTACAGTACTTAAATGCATTACATCTCAACCGCTAACATTCTTTACATAAACGGCTAAAAGGGATTAAATTAGAATGCCTACGAAAGAAGATTTTGAGCCAAAGAGGTTCGTGCTGTAATTCATCAGCTGGATATGACTCTGATATTCAACAAATGGGTTCTGTAAAGAGCCACGGCCCGACAAGGTGACATCGTTATACTGTCCTAATGATGCATAGGTTTGTGCAACGCTTAATTCATCGAATGCTTCTTCAGGCATTAGAGCGGCTCGATGGGGGAATGCTTTGGCTGGGTGCAAACTTTCTAAGCTAAATAACTTTTCCCTCTCTCTCTTGCAATAATATTTCACACCAGAGTAAACTCAAGTCAAGTCCGAGCACAATGGATTCAGCAGTGAAGGGGGGAAATTCATCATTGCGCTATCACCCAGTAATATTGCGCAGGCTTTAAACAGAATCAACAAATATCTTTTAATAGCTGGAATCATTAAAAGCACAGCGATTACATGTGTTGTGTGGAATGTGAATGTATCGTTTTAATTCGATGCGTGCTTACCTTATTTGTGAATGAGTAAGAGTGATAGGGCTAACGTAATAGTTACAGCGACAAACGACATTGAGAGGCGAACAGGCCAGCAGTATGTGCAGTCTCACTAACACTCCCCTTTTACACATCTTCCCCCTGGCTAATGGATAGACCATTTCACCCTGATATTTTCCATGACTGAAATTGAAGGGTCGGGCCTAATGTAACTGCAACCTCCATTTACAAACCACAGTTTTGGGAATCCTTGAAAAGTCATTTGTGTGGATAATAATTCAAGCACAGACTGTATTTACTCTGATCCTTTAACTCTCGGCAGAGGCAGTTCTGCCTGCAGGGAATCAGCTAGCCATTTTGTAGCAGTTTACAAAAAGTCAGCACACTTTCAGAATCAATTTGCCGGTTGGGGTACGATAAGGTAGACCAGATTTGCCACTACCAATATTTTCCAAAAGACAGGTTTATATAATATCCTTTACCACTGACAGCCTCTACTATCCGAATTCTCAGTCAAACGCAAAAAATCGCATTAGCACGAAAACCTAATAAACATGACAAAACGCGGAATGTGTGAGAAGTTACATTTATTTAGCCATAGTATAAATAATGCAATAATGTTATGATAAACTTGTCTTGTAGTTAAAATAACAATACAAACATCTATCTCCAATCGTTTATGGCAACTGAATAAAAACATGGGGGGAAGGGGGGAGTAAATAATTACATGTTTTCCTTTCAATCCCCCCGTTGCACAATAACTGGTTAACGTGTACAATCGCAGATAAATTGACATTTTAGATATTTGCTGACAATGGCTGTTACTTAGCAAATTCCAGTCAAAACTTCAGAAATTACCTATTTGAGAATTAGATGCTGTTCTAGCGAAATAACTGTCGCCTACAAGCTAGTCTGTTTCTTGCTAATTGATCCACTCGCACGGTTGTAATAATGATCAAAGTTGTGAGTATTAATTTGGGGCAGGTATAATGGCTGTGTTGGATGATCTTTAATCCAATGCCAACATGTTTACTTGAATACAAGTTTTCTGTTTATCAGTGCGCCCCCCTCCCCCTCCCCTCCCCTCCCCTCTGGCAGCGCTCACATAAACACACGCACAACTACAATATGCACATGTTTTATTCCAACCTGGTAATACATTATATCCACCCGTTTAGAAACCCGGGGCAAACACGCTTAATTGGCCCATTCAGTTCAATAGGAAAATAGGAAACTAGCTTTAGCCTGTAAATCACTTGCTGTCTGAAATAAGTTGATGATACATAAATGGTATGGAGTTTAACTTATTAAGGATTGAAAGCAGCCTGTTAAATCAATCAGTGTCTGTCAGCCACGTCATTTTATTTTTGAATAAGGAGATCATAAAGACCCTGACTTGTGTTTTTTTAATGGAGGGGTTAGGCTGGGAAATGAAGCCACTGATTGGTGTCACCCCGTTACTGGAGCAATGAGGATGTCCTTTTCTTTTGAGGGATGAGGGTGAGGGAGGCTATACGGTGGGGTGTAGAATTAATAGTGTCCTCTCCCAGTGCTCAGGCGAAATGATCAGTTCAAATGTATATGGGAGCTCAATCGATCCGAATTACAGGACGTAAATTAAAATATGATTTATCTGACTATAAGACTGCAGCCATAAAAGGCTGTCTGATCCAGGCTGTGGGAAAATAATATCTTTGATTGAGGTCCCCCCGAAGACTGGCAGCTTTTCCCTATTCTGTCGTGAACAGTATGGGCTTTCCTGCTTTCCGGAAAGAGGGCGATCCTCTCGAGAAATGCAGCTTTCCGCTTTGCACATGCAGCTTGAATTTCACTTTACAATCTTCTAATAACCGCCCGTCAAATGCGCGACCATTTCGAGCACTAGGCCAAACAGAGCAGCATCACTGTGATGCTGGCGATCTCCTTTCAGTGTTAGAAAGAGTAATTCCGCCGAGTGAAAGTCGCTTTCGTTTGGCCCGCGTTTGGGTTCGATTTCCTCACTCGGGCGAAAAACAACTGCCCATGTTAGGGGTCATTCAATATTTGTACAAGAATGTTGACAGTACTCGGTTTCCCAGAGGGGGGAAAAGACAGGCGAAAATATATCCTTTTTTTGATGGCCTTACGTTGATAATCTAAAAAAAAGTAAGTGCCCCTGGCTTCAATCTACCTGTGCCCCCTCGATCGTTTTAAGAAATCTCGTCAACAAATTGAAGGACCTCGTATACATCCTTAATAATGAAACTTCTTTGCAAACTGACGGCGCATGGAACCATTCGTTTAGGACGGGTTGAAGCTCTCGCTAGACAATGATTACATTTAAACGGCAGACTCTTTACCAAATAAAATCACCTGTTATGACTGAAATTGTCTCTAACACAGGGATTTCCTCGCAACACTGAGGTCAAAGCAGCACCCTCCCCCTCCTCTCCCCCATCACCTCAGAGCCCTCACTGGCAGTGCATGTCCCCTGTCTAACTGGGACTCTGTGACTGCACACCAGAACAATACAGACTTGCTGCCCCGAAGTGCTAAGTTTCCATAACCTTTATTGGTTTATTTACTTGAAACATTTTACAAAGATTTTTTAAAAATCCAACAAAGTTTTCCGTTTAGCCGGGCGATTGAACTGATATCTTGATAACTTCCATTTGAAATCAATGGGGCGAAGGTTATTCATTCTTCGTTTATTCGCTTTTAGATCAAAGAATAATTCCGCTTCCCTAGTTTAATAATAACTGCATTGTAGATATTTATTTCACTTTCCTGTCTACGTGCAAGAAGTCGATTATTGTCCACGGCCTGTTCCCCAGCCTCCTCTAGCTGGAACAGCCATTCAGTCATCCTTCCCTGAAGTCATTTTACTCCCTCAAACACACACTTTAATAACAGTTACACTGGGAGAACGGCGTAGAAAATACAATCTCTCTCATAAGCGCTGACAGAGAAATGAATGCGAATTGAAGTGGCAGAGGTCTTGGCAGAGGATGATGGTGTAAAGTGTAACTGAAATTAATCACTGCGTTCGCTTGTGCGCAGTTACACATTCATGATTAGGTTCCAGTCATTCTGAAAGAGGGGCTGGTTTAATTTTATATTAGATTTTGAATTAGTTCTTTTAAACAAATGTTTCTTTTTTTTGTGCCGAATTTAGTGCTTTCTGCATATCACGTGCTAGTTTCTATTTCATATCTCTTCGTAATGTACAGCAATGAACGGGTTTTATGGAGCTCCGAGCAGCACAGAGATCTGCGGGTACATTTTGCTCTGTTGTAACCGAAAACTTTAAACAAATTATCAGCAGCCCGCACTCCCCTCCCACTGCTTAATTTTATATCAGAAATAAAAAGGAGAGATGTCTAGTGAAGTCATACATTCGATTGGTTTAAAGGCAAGTGTTAGCTTCCCATAATTTATTTTTAATTCCCAACCCCATCCCTAAAAAGGCGAGAATTTTTCTGGTCCACTTGGAATAAACATTACCCTGGATAACCATTGGTCGGGTAAATTGGCGAGTATGAATGGATGGCAATGAAAACATAGATACCAGTGTGTTACTAATAATAATCACTTATTGTCACAAGTAGGCTTCAATGCAGTTACGCTGAAAAGCCCCTAGTCGCCACAGTCCGGCGCCTGTTCCGGGAGGCTGGGACGGAAATTGAATCCACGTGTTCTGCATTACAAGTCAGCGATTTAGCCACTGTGCCAAAGCAGCCCCTTATCTGCTATCCCTTTAATTGAAACACAAATCCCTAGTATATAATTGCAAATAAATCAGCAATAGTTGATTGCTGCTAATGTACCCTCTATTGTGGCTCTTTATTTCCTACATGATGCGAATGCCATTAAAGAGAAGTCTTTTTGATGCTGGTTTCAATCAAAGCTTGCTTTCTGCTTTATTAAATGTCCAAAAACAGTAAAATTAAACCAATTAGGAAAACTATTTCCAAATGCTGATATTTGTTAACGGTAGGGATATTTTCAGAGCTCAAAACAGTTCCCGGGTTCCTTGAAGGTTTGATTGAAATAGCTTCATTGCGTCAAGCCTTTCATTGCTGATAAAGACATCCGGACAGTCACATGGACGTCGATTCACTCGTTCTGATGTCCAGTTCGACTAAAGTTGCACGCCAGCCAAGTGTTCAGTATTTCCGAAGTACAAACCTGCTCGGATAGAACCTATTCCATTCTGTACGTGTTGACATTTGAATTGTTAAATACACAGCATTTAAGAATCGCCAGTTGTCCTGGCGGTGGAATTGCCTCACTAATTACCCCGGCGAAGCATCTTGGAAGTTCTGAAATGAAAGCGAAATACTGAGGATGCTGGAAATCTGAAATATAAAGACAGACAATGCCGGATAAACCCAGCAGGTCTGGCAGCACCTGTTAACTCTCTTTCGCCACAGAAGCTGTCAGACTTGCTGAGTTTATACATCACTTTCTGCTTTTGTTATATCGCAAGTTCTACTGTCGAGTATGTTTTCGAAAGAGGCTGACATTTATATGAACCATCAGAAATGCAGATTTAGTTCTTTCGAGCTCCTTTGATGATCCCGTTCTTCCCATTTTTTGACAGCAATCCTTTTAGCGACAGTCACACTTTTGAACAGACCAATGACAATGCAAATGAGAAATTGATGCGAAATTGAATATAAACGCGGGAACGGAAAGCAAGACAGCAAAGTTCATGCCGATCACTACATGATCAGGTACAATTGTGTTGCCCAGGTATTTTGTTTCCGTTGATAAGCTAACTGCAATCCTACGGAAACTGAATGCTGAAGAGATACCTTGTCCCTCTGGCAGGTCTCCACCAAGCATTGAACTCAACAAAGACGGTGAGAATGCAAGGAAGGTTTGCGTTCATATAGAGCCTTTTGCAGTAAAGTCGATGAAGATTTGTTGAAGTCCAGTCACCGCTATAAGGCGGGGACCGCTGAAGTCAACTTGTGCATAGCAAGCTCCCAGAAGAAGAAATATGAAAAGAACACGATATGCTTAAAGCTTGGTTGATAAATATTGGTCTGGACACCGGGCCAGAAGCCTCTTGTTACTTCAGGGGTATTTTGCATTCAGGTGAGAGAGCAAACAGGGCTGCGATGTAACATTGCATTCGAAAAATTCTCAATTTATGTTTTTACTAGTTAATCTGGTTTACCCTTATTTGGAGAGGTGGAGTGGCTTGATTTGTTTAATATTCCCGGACAAGAAGCAGTACTAATTCCGTTCCATACAGGCCAGAGATACCTTCTTGTCATCAATAAATGCTTTCATGTGTAAGGTTATTCGGGGGTGTCTGTCTAAGCCGCTTGTTATATCTACATCTTGAGAGAGACAGAGAACAGTCCTGCCGGGTATGTGTGCAGTATGGAGCTGTAGAAGTGCTCAGCGATCTGTAAATTAGGATCAGCAGCAGCACATGTCAAGGTTATTAAAGCGAACCACATATCATATCTTTGGGTGCTGGGGAATGCTGCCCTGAGCGCATTGTCCAATAAACAGAGGAGTCTACTGAAAAACAAATGGTACAGTACAGTCTGAAAAATCTATGACCTTCTGGCCCGGCATGGTTATAACGAGAGCGTTGCGTGGCGTTTATGATCTGATGACAGACTGAAAGTGCTTGTGCTCTGATTGGAAGGAAAGTGTTAAATTTCAGCATTGGTCGCAAGCTGCTTAATATTCAACTGTTAGTAGCCGAGATGTGGACGTCAAAATGTAAAATCCAATTCTTCTGATTCGGTTAACTTAAATCAAAACATGCAACTGCAGTATTGAGGCTGAACTTCAGCTCACTTTGCTACATTATTTGTGTGGCAATGGGACCGAGAATATCTCCAGGCATACAAGTGATATTAAGAATAGAAGTGCCAATGGTAGCATGAACCATCATCCACATGCACTGTCTAGCAAGGTAATCACAGTTAAACTGATAATGGAGGATGGTAATGTAGGACGAAGTAGGGTTCTATTGAAATACTTCGGACTTTTCCATTAGAAGGGAGGAGTTTTGGGTGGAATGACTGCGCTGGCGCATCATGCCCAGGAATATGGTTATAAACAACTTCTATTAATAGACCACCATAAATGCAGAAAACACACACCTCAAGTGCTTCACAGAGGTTCATCAGATAACAATGGAATCTCGTTTTAGGAAGGACGATAAAAAAGTGTCAAATAAATGGATGATAAAAGGGCATTAAAAGAGGGTTTGGGGGCAGAGAAACATATTTCTGCGGCATTAAATGCAATTTAATCGTTACTTTTATTAAATCATATTTCCCACAGATGGCTAACATTGGTGACGGAAACTGTTTTCTTAGTTCAAATTTAAAAAAATACAATTTAATGCAGCATTTTTGAACTTTTCTCATCGATTTCTGTGCATCAAGTTTAGACATGACCAATTCTTAGATCATTCTTAGGTCAATTCTTAGACCTTCTACAGATGTGCGATAGAGAGCATTCTATCCGGCTGTGTCACAACCTGGTATGGCAATTGCTCGGTCCAAGATCGCAAGAAACTGCAGAGTGTGGTGAACTCAGTCCAGCCCATCACACAAGCTTGCCACCCCCACATTGATTCTGTATACACCTCCCGCTGCCTCAGGAAGGCAGGCAGCATTATCAGAGACCACTCCCACCCAGGCATTGCCTTCTTCCAGGCCCTTCCATCGGCAGAAGGTGCAGAAACCTGAAGACCCGCACATCCAGACATAAGAACAGCTTCTTCCATACAGCTACAAGACTCCTCAACGACCCCCTCTTGGACTGATCTGTTCCCTGTAAGAACACTATTCATGACGCCCTATGCTGCTCTTGCTCATGTATTTTCTTTATTTGGCCCCTTGTTCCACACTGTAACCAATCACTGTTTGTCAATGTACCATTTGTCAATGTTTTCTGTTGATTATTCTTCTTGTCTGCTATGTACGTGCTGTGTACATTCCCTCGGCTGCAGAAAAATTCAATAAATCAAATCAATCAAAATCAATCAATCAATCATTGACTGCTCCGGAACATTCCAAACTCCAGGGAATATTTCAAATATTGCTCATGCACAGTTTCACAAGAACAAAATCCAATATTCCAGTCATTATTGTGCTCAATATTAGGAACAGCTTTCTAAAATATTAATTGCAAACTCCAAGAACAATTAGGAAAAAAGAAAACTCATTTCTAGGTTTCTGCATCTGTCAGCCTATGGTTTTCTGCCCACTTATAATTGCGGTCCGCCAAACGCCAATTTGGAAAAGTCCAGCCAAGGCTTTTAAACAGATCTAAGTCAAGCTACTTGAGGACATTGTCAGGGAGGTCAGCACCCATGGCCATCAGTGCAGGAAAATGTAAATGACCTACTGCACTACACCAAGGTAAATGAAACTTAATCTTACTCAGTTGCTGGAGGGTGCTCAGCAGATACAACAGGTGCGTATCCTTTTGAACTGCTCTTTCATTCATATTTCTCACAGTCAAGCTACCTGTCTTTATACAAAACAAGATCATCCACAAAAAAGTGATAGAGCTAAACCTGGAGGGGGTTTCCAGAGTTGAGGACACTCCCCATCCACGAGGAGCAAGTGGCAGAGCTCCCTGGAGAGGATAGAGTGATCACTCCTATGCAGAAGGTGAGATCGGCCTCCCCGC
Source organism: Scyliorhinus torazame (assembly GCF_047496885.1). Taxonomy (NCBI): domain Eukaryota; kingdom Metazoa; phylum Chordata; class Chondrichthyes; order Carcharhiniformes; family Scyliorhinidae; genus Scyliorhinus; species Scyliorhinus torazame. The sequence continues at coordinate 327,276,175 of NC_092707.1, read as the reverse complement.
AACAGGCCAATGAGGGTTCATCCAGTATACATGGACCACATGCAGAGAGTATCTGGGTGACCTGTAATATTGGTGACTGCCTCATCAATCACTAATGACCTCTTCCCTTTATTGCAAGAATAGGTAAAAGCCATCCTCAAGCAACTGCCTCAGTCCCAGCCTCCAGACCAGCTCAGATGAGAAGGCTGAACACCCATCACTGTGTTCACCTGCACCATAGTTCTGGCTCCTTGTTCTAGAGTAGACTTGGGTTCACAATCTGGTAACACTTCATGGACACAGGTCCACAGAAAGTCTCTGGCACTCAGAGGACTGCTGGAGGCTGAGCCCAATTCTGAGTAGGAGTCTGATGATGAGCCTCTGAAATCAACCCTGAGAGAAATGTTGGAAATGCAGAGATAGGTAGGGAAACATCAGGCAGAGATGTTAGGGACCGTCACCAGATTGGAACAAGTCCATCCACATTCTATCTATCGCTGTTTCTCCAGTATGTGAGCACGTTGAAATTTCCATGGGAGGGGTGGCAGCTGCCTTGGAAAACCAGGTCCACCGGTTTCTGCTGGATTTATGGTTGGACCTGCACATCATTGCTCTAGCCATGGGTGCATTTCAACAGTGGCTATGTGAGAAGGGGAACTGGCACCGCAACCTCCCTCCAGGTGGTCCTTCTCCTCAAGGAGTCAGGGAGAGGCCAGTAGGCACCCAAAGGGGAAGCATTAGTCAGACACTGGGGCATCCACGCAGCAGACTGCAAGAGTGCCTGGCCACTCCAAATGCACCCTGCTAGTGACCCCAACAACTCCTGCATCTCAGGCTGAGGAGGGTGCGGCTGCTCCAGAGCAGGAGACCCTTGGAAAGCCAGGGTCCTCCAGGCTTCGGGCCTCCAGAGGGCACTCACCAAAGTCAATTAAAACAACAGGGCATGGCAGTCAGCAAGCTGTCTCCACCAGCATTGTAGATATTGGGGCTGCACCTAGATATAATGGTAGTATTAGAAAAAATAAGTTTTGAATGCACAATTAAGAAGCTTTGAAAGCATGATGGTGGCAGGGGTGTCTATTTGCTATATATACTCTTCACTATTGGAAATATAATTTATGGTCAGCCCTCTCCAAGTCTCAGGTATTCAATGGCTAACCAATGTGATGCAAGATCCCACATTCATTCAAAGGTCCAAAACATACCCCCCTAATTAGCTCCCATCTGGATCCTCAGTTCCATTAACTCTCACTCAAACTCATCACAGATCTTAGCCTTTATTTCCACATCAGCAACATTAACAAATGCACTTCATATGTGAAAATGATGGCTGGACAATACACCAGTGACCCGTGGATCTGAAGCATGATATTTGACATCATGAGAATTTCTCATCAAGGTTAATGATTAACTTGGAAGCCCTAAAAACGGCACAATTTATCTTTAACCCTATCAATGTGGTCATCCCGGAAAGTAGTATCCTAGGGAACATGTCCTGATGCTGTTGTACTAAAGTCTGCAGTTTGTGGATGTAACAAGTATTTGTTGCGACCAATGCAATGATGTCCTTTTATGACAGTGAGTTTTTGGGAAAAGTAGGACTTACTGTCGAGTAACCATAATCTTCAATTCTTCCCTGCAGCTCCATGTTTTCATCTACATGTTTAAGGCGGAACATTTTCCATTTCTTAGTTCCCATTCTCCACATACATGATACTGAACGATGGAAGTTTGTTTCCCTCGGTGATGTTCAAAATGTCTGCTAGAGGGAATGAGTGTGTGCTTTCACAGCTGTGTGCTCACCCTGATAACAGTAAGAAGTATTACAACACCAGGTTAAAGTCTAACAGGACTTTAACCTGGTGTTGTAAGACTTCTTACGGTGCTCACCCCAGTCCAACGCTGGCATCCCTACGTCATGCCGACCATTCTGATGAAGCAGACTATTTACCTGTGAGCATCACACTTTGCTCCCGAATGGCCACCAAGCAGTGTTTTATGGAATTCTTCTGTAAAGGCACAGTATGCAACTCAATATGGAACTCATTGCATGGCTTGCACTTATTGACTTCGGTAGACAGAAAGATTTGGCCTATATGAGTTGGAAAATGTTGAAGGGTGTAGTGCTATGAAGGAGATGTGGGCGCTCACCTCCTGAGTTCGCTACAGGATCTAAGAAATGTATTGACTGCTGTGTCAATACCGGCTGGGCCATGTTTCCCCCAAGTGTCAACACAATGCAGGATGTAGACTTGGGAGGTTTCCTACGAGTGCAGGGTTATGGGTGTTTGTAAATAATCAAATTATGGTCCTGCTGAGCTGCTGTCCGTGAGATCAATGCAAACATAGCTCACAGCTTTTAGTGCATGATGTAGAATAACAGATCACTGTGTCTGAAGGCATATCGCTGTAACAAGATGAGGCCTGCATTCATCCATGAGAGCTGGCGTTTGGCGAGATGGCATTGTCCAGATGTTGCTCCCTTTTGAGACAGTTCACCATTGCTCATCAAATATGAATGGTTTTCCAGCTGTCAGACTGGCATGAGTTCACCCATGTGTGCAAAGCTGTTTCAGCTGCTTGAAGGCTGCCATGCTAACTGACTTGTTGATGCCATGGCTGACAGGACTGCACAACCTGTAGTTGCTTAAGGAGTTGTGGCATGCAAATCACATTTCACAGTGGTCACATGTTTCCTAAGCTACTGTACCTTCCAAGGATGACCCCATTGATAGGGTGAAGGAGCGTAATGCTGCTTCAATGATCATTGTGAGATTGATGCCCTTTTCTGTTTTGCTGATGCTGATAATGAAGGATTAGTTGTGACCCCCGCATCGAAGCCTGAAGAGAACTTTGATTGGGAAAACTTTTCTTCACCTTATTCCTCTTGAAATCTTGTAGCTATGAGGTTATCTCAGGCATGTCTGCTACGTTGTGCCCATGCAATGGCATCCTCATGTGGCTCGTCTCAATCTTGCGTTTGTTACATCCTTTATGTATTTGAGTATCGCTGATTGTAAGATCCCGCAAAAGGCCTCTGTGGAGCCTTGAAAAGATCCACTCGCAAAAAAGTTCAGAGTGACAGTAGCCTTCAGTGCAACTGACATTGGATGTCCTACAAGTCCTTGTGGCATGATTTCTTCATGGAGAATGTGGTAAATGTGACCAACCATATCGTTAGACAAATGAAGGTGCCCATGGCACTGTCTTTCGTTCATCTCCATGTATGAACTGATTCTTCTGTAGATCCTGAGTCATACCAAATGTCTTCATGGATTTGGGTCCTCCTTATCAGCATCTGCAACTTACTGCTGGCTCTTGTTGCTCAGGCAATGATCTTTCCGGAGTAGTGCCAATTGACGACGTGCCCTTCTTCTCATCAATCCACTCAAAGCTATGAACAAGACGGCATTACCTGCAACTTGTATCCACCACACTCCCTTGTGTCTATGAATGGACACAAGTGAGCAATCAATGGCCGTTCCCCTTGCATAGTCTCCCACCATATGCAGACAGGAATGCAGCCTCTATCCCTTGACTTACCCTCAGTCTGCACATCGCATACCAAGGCCATCATATTCTGAAGGATGACAGGTGGCTGATCTTTCTCCTTGGATGTGCTTGCATATTCAGAAGGAGGGTCTGAATGAGGGTCAAAAGACCCATGTCCTATAACCCTACTCAGACCTCCAGTGGTTGTCCTCCAGTGGCTTTGACAATAAAAATCGATACCCGACCCTTGCATTTATGTCCTGACTGGGTGGGTGGAGCTAGGCTGTGTGTCTGCTTTACTTTCGCTTTTGAGCAGGCTGCTATAGAGTGAATTTTTAGTTCTGTTTTCAGAGAGAAGAGCTGCAGTGAAATCCAGCAGATGTGCATGGATCTCTCTGCAAGCTAAAGAGTGTTCATTTGGGTGATTTCAAAGGGATAACTGCTCTCCTTAGAGAATTTAAACCTGATCTCTGTGTTCAAAGGGTCTTTTGTCTTCTGGACGTTATCTGGGAATTTATCAAGGGTTACTTAGTGCTGTATTCTTTGGGGGTTGTATTTGAATTGATGGTTGCTAGGATGTTCACTGTTTATTTTAACAAGGTTAACTTGAGTTCATAGAATAAACATTGTTTTGCTTAAAAAAATCCTTTTTGATTTCTGCTGTACACCTGTCGAGTGGGCCGTGTGCGCTCCATACCACAATCTATTAAAAGTTGTGGGTCAGGTGAACTCCATGATACACTCTGGGGGTTCTCTAAACCCTGGCCCATAAAAGTGCCCCTTATTGGTCCAAAACCGCCATGCTGAGCTCCTCCCACACGACCTGACATCTCTCCCCAATCAATATTTTTCTAGCTTGTTTTTGAAACTGCACCATTCTTAGATGAATGCAAAAAAAATGTTGTTGACTTTCATGCATGAGACCAGCTTCCACCTCTCCTATCACCCACCACATTCTGTCCATCCTTCTCCATAGTCCCCGTCTCCTAATTTCCATTCCTCCTGTCGCTATTCAGCTTCTCCTTGTTACTCTTGACCCCATCATAGTTCATGTGGATATTCTTGTTCTCCCCCGAATCCTTTAATGTTGATGTCCTCATGCCCTTGGTCAACTTGACCCGTCCCCTTCTTGAGGCCACATGCACCCTTACTTTTCAAACTCCCTCCCTTGTGACTATCTAATACCCTCCATGACTTTTCATCGACCGACTAGCAGGATGCAGATCCCTTCCCTGAATTTTACTGTGTCTGCTGTCTCACAACACGATGATTCAAACCCCAGGACAAAACACCTTAGGTGACTGACCACACCATTCTGTGCACCTCTGTAACGGCCCAGAGAGGCCTTCTGCTGCCCAAGGCTGGGGCTAAGACATGTAGAGCCCTCTTAAATGGTCTGTCCAGCCTCAGAATAGTACCTTTAATATACCCCTGACAGTGTGGCCTCAGCCCCAGGACAGATTTTCACTACTCAACTCTGTTCCTTGCCCAACTCCTAGTCCTGTATCTGTTTCTCCCCATCTCATGTTGCCCCCCCCGCCCAAATCTAGCCTGTCCCCCCACTCCCGTGTCCTCCCTCCAGCCCAGTTACTACCTCCCCTGCCCCCTCTCATGTTCCATGCCCCTCCTTGCCCATCCTACTTTTGCCTCACCCCCACCCGTTGATCTTGCCACTAGCTTGTGCTGCACACACCCAATATCTCACAGCTAGTGTCTTAAAGGAAGACAAAAGCAGCATCTACTGACCTTCACGTCATTGATGAAGGGGCACGACATTTATACACAACCGTGAAAGAGACCGTCCTAATTATCTGCTTGCAGAATATTTAATTTGGAGGGAGAGCATAATACCGGTGAGTTGGCCTTTTAATGAGCACTCGCGAGATGCAAATGAATACAAATGTGGTTTGCGGGGATGGGAGAGATTATGCGGATCTTTGGGGAATTTGGCCGGTTCTCAGGGTACAAATTGAATATGGGAAAAAGTGAGGTTTTTGTGATCCAGACGAGGGGGTAGGAGAGGAGGCTGGGGGAGTTGCTGTTTAAAGTGGTGGGAGGGAGTTTTCGTTACTTGGGTATTCAGGTGGCACGGGTATGGGAGCAGATGCATAAATTAAATCTGGCCCAGTTAGGTGAACAAATGGAGGAGGACTTTCGGAAGTGGGACATGCTCCCGTTGTCACTGGCAGGGAGGGTACAGGCTGTAAAGGCGATGGTTCTCCCAAGATTTTTGTTTGTCTCCAGTGTCTACCTATTTTTATACCAAAGGCCTGTTTAAAGTGGGTTAATGTGGTGATCTCTGGATTTGTGTGGGTGGGTAAAACTCTGCAAGTAAGAAAAGTGTTGCTGGAGTGGAGCCGAGGTGGGGAGGGTTGGCCTGCTGAACTTTAGGAATTACTACTGGACGGCAAATATAGCCATGATCAGGAAGTTGGTAGTGGGGGAGGGGTCGGTTTGGGAGCGGATAGAGGTGGCATCATGTAGGAGTACAAGTTTATGAGCACCGGTAATGCCACCTCTGCTGTTATCGCTGGCACGGTACTTTACAAGCTTGGTGGTGGCGGCTCTGAGAGTTTGGGGACTGTGGTGAAAGCATATGGGAGTGGAGGGAGCGTCGGTGTGGGCTCCAATTTGTGGCAATCATCGGTTTGTCCCGGGCAGGTTGGATTGGGCGGATTCGGAGGTGGCAGAGAGCAGGGATTGAGAAGCTAGGGGACCTGTTTATTGATGGGAGCTTTCCTTGTTTTGAGGATTTGGAGGAGGAGTTCGAATTGAGAATGGGTTTCGCTATCTGCAGGTGAGGGACTTTGTGCGAAGGCAGGATTCGACCTACCGCCGCAGGGGATACAAGATAAGGGCCGGGATTCTCCGACCCCCCGCCGGGTCGGAGAATCGCCGGGGGCTGGCGTGAATCCCGCCCCCGCCGGTTGCTGAATTCTCTGGCACCGGATATTCGACGGGGGCGGGAATCGCGCCGCGTCGGTCGGCGCCCCCCCCCCACCCCCCCCGGCGATTCTCCGGCCCGCGATGGGCCGAAGTCCCGCTGCTGTCATGCCAGTCCCGCCGGCGAGAATCAAACCACGGTGGCCTGGCCTGAGATCGGGGCCCACCGATCCGCAGGCGGGCCTGTGCCATGGGGGCACTCTTTTCCCTCCGCAGCGGCCACAGCCTCCGCGATGGCCGAAGTGTAAGAGACACCCCCCCCACGCATGCGCGGGGATGTTGTCAGCAGCCCCGACGCTCCCGCGCATGCGCAGACCTCCGCCGGCTTGCAAAGTCCTTTTGGCGCCGGCTGGCGTGGCGCCAAATGCCTTTCCCGCTGGCTGGCGGCGAGCCAACCACTCCGGCGCAGGCCTAGCCCCTCAAGGTGAGGGCTTGGCCCCTAAAGGTGCAGAGAAATCCGCACCTTTGGGCCGGCCCGACGCCGGAGTGGTTCCGGCCACTCCATCCCGCTTGGACCCCCCGCCCCACCCGGTAGGGGAGAATCCCGGCCAAAGTAGTTTCTAAAACGGGGGTGGGGAGGGGAAGTTCTTGGAACTTCATGAATAACGTATGGAGTGAGAAGGAACCCAGATAGGGGAGGTGAAGCGCAAGTGGGAAGATGAGCTGGGCAAGGAGCTAGAGGTGGGTCTGTGGGAGGATGCTCAGAGCAGAGTGAACACATCCTCATCATGTGCCAGGCTCGGCCTGATACAATTCAAGGTGGTTCACTGGGCACACATGACGGTGGCCTGGATGAGCAGGCTTTTTGGGGTAGAGGACAGGTGTGTGAGGTGTGCCAGAGGGCCAGCAAATCATGTCCACATGTTATGGGCATGTCCGAAGCTTATGGGATTATGGCAGGGATTTGCCGATGTCATGTTCACGGTGCTAAATGCGAAGGTGGCACCGAGTCCAGAGGTGGCAATCGTTGGAGTGTCAGAAGACCCGGGAGTCAAGGGGGCGAGAGAGGCTGATGTTTTGGCCTTTGCCTCCTTGGTAGCCCAGAGATGGATCCTATTAGCATGGAGGGACTAGGAGCTCCTGAAATTGGGGGTATGGGTTCGGGACAATCAAGTTCGCCCTGAGAGGATCAATGTTAGGGCTCGTCCGGAGGTGGCAGCCATTTATTGACTTCTTCGGGGAAAACTAAACTGTTAGCAGATACAAAAAGGGGGGGGATTAGGGAATGAAGGGGGTAGGGGGTGTTAGTTTAGTTTAGTTTAGGCGGGATCAATGAGAGGAGATGGAGGGATTTGGGATTTATGTGTATAAGCTATGTTGGCGGGGTATGGTTGTTGGTTGGGGAGTGTTACGTACTGAATTATGTGTACATTTGTATTTGTATCTTTTGTTGTTCTAAAACCATAAATGCCTTAATAAAATGTTTGTTAAAAAAAAAACAAAAAAAACAAATGTGGTTCGCAACATAGGTCAGTGGAAAACACAATCTGCTGCTAATCCTTCATCAAAACCAGGAGGGTGAAAGTCCAAATGAATCTTTTTCCATCACGTCAAGTTTAGTGCCCCCACCTTCCATGATCCCATTGCTGGCAGGAGCAGAAAATTCATCTTAGGTATCATTAATAATAATAGTCACTGATAATTCCAAGAAGACATTTCTCATCAATCCTTTCACCCAGAGAGTGGTTAGAATGACAAATTTGTGACCCCATGGAGTATGTGAGGCAATTTCTGAATGAAGAGACAATCACGGTGTGCACCCACCCCATGTGGAACTAATGAATGGCTGTCCTCAAACTTGGCCTGTTCAAACAGGCTTGTTAAAAGGAAGTGGCATTTTCAGTTGTGGATAAGATCCGTCGCATTGTTTGAGATTTTAGTTATTTATCAGTCTGGGCATTTGATGCCCTTTCTGGAAAATCTTCCATTTAAAATTTATTTTCCTTTCATTGCTTTCCTTTGTTATTTTTGTTTCCTGCTGTCACCTAAATTGCACAATGTGAAATTGGGGATTTCTTTGGCGGGTTTCAAATGTACAGCAGAATAAAGAACACCTGGAGTATATCATCTGCCACTTCATTGCTTCATGAACCCGTGCTTATAGTTCCCTCCATATGGATATGGTACAGTCGAGGCCTGCCTTTTCTTTGAAGATATAAGAAAAATCTTTATTTTAACTTTGGGCGAAGGTGCAAAATGGGTGATACCAACTGGGTGGCCCAATGTACAGCCCATCTGAAATTCCATCCATTGATTTCAGTTGAGAGGAAGTTGGGATTGGCCCCTCCAGGAGACATCCGCTATGTTAAGCAGTTTGTGACGTTTATTAATGTAACGTTTGCAAAGGACAACACCATTGTGGTGATACACCACTGTACTTCCCTAGCATTGTACACAGTTATATAATAGTTGTGTGTAACGTGGCCCTGTAATCCTGTGCATTGTACTGTGTATTGTACTGTAGCTCTGTAGAGGTTCGGTCACCTGTATGTAACCTGACCTGGCCACGGAGAGCTCTGCCTTGGCCACTCCCCCAAGAGTTAGGTATAAGACCCAGCTTCTGAGACCTGACCCATTTTGTCTGGGGTCGTCTGTGTCGGGTAAGCTTCCTATGTAGTGTATTAAAGCCTTGGTTAAAGTCTCACATGTCTTTGTGGTTCTTGACGCTTAGTGCATCAATTTAATACACTACAGTTATAATGGAGGCTGCTCTGAAACCCGACAAGCTCTCGCTCGACCCCCACGCTCCACGCGCGGACCACCTTTTCAACTGCTGGCTCTGGTGTTTCGAGGCCTACCTGGAAGATTCCTCCGCCTTCGCCAAAACGGACGCTGACCGACTCCACCTCCTGTGCTCACGGCTTGACTACGGGCTTTTCGACCTCATCACGGGAACAACGACCTACGCCGATGCCATCGTGAAGCTCAAAAGCCGGTATGCACAAACTGTTAATTCTATTTACGCCCGCCACCGCCTCGCCTCCCGGCACCAGCAGCCGGGTGAACCCCTATCCGTGTTCGTTTGGGACCTCCGTGCCCTCGCGCTCACCTGCAACGTGCCAGCAGTCTCCACTGAGCAGAACACTAAGGCCCTGGCGCTTGATGCCTTTGCAGCCGGCATCGCTTCCGTCCCAATTCGCCATCTCCTACTGGCACAAACTACCCTGACTCTGGACACGGCAGTCACTATGGCAGAGGCCCAACAGGCAACCTATGACAATAATGCGTCCTACACGCCTGCCCAAACTTCCTATGTGCCTGCCCACATTCCCTACATGGCCGCTACCTCCCTGCCGCCCGCCCAGCAACAACCCCTGCAAGTAACGGCCCACCCAGCCACACCAGCAGTAAAAATAATGCCTGGGCCCCAGTGTTACTTTTGTGGCCAGGCAAAACACCCCAGGAAACGCTGCCCTGCTAGAGATGCTACCTGTTCAGCCTGTGGCAAGAAAGGCCATTTTGCAAACGTCTGCCGCGCCACCGCTGCCTCGGGGTCCAACACCGCGGCCTGCTACTCCTGGGTGCCGCCATCCTCCGTTCCCGGCTCGCTATTCGGCACGAGCGACGCATTGGCGCCGCCATCTTTGATTATCCCCGGCCCGGCTTCCTTCACTTCCGGTCCGCCGCATGTCACTTCCGGCCCGCCACCGATCGTCACTTTCGGACCTGCGCACTCGACCGAAATGCTGCAAACAACTGAGATGCAGCGAACGACAGTAAGCTGGCCTCCAACAGCAGCCTACGATGCCTGGACACCGCCACCTTCTTCCGCAGGCCGCTCCCCGGATCCGGCACCCTTCTCCAACAGCTCCACCATCGCATCCATCGTCCTCGACCAGGACCGGCCGCATCAGCTCACCAGATCCACCATGGAGGTTCAGGTAAATTGTTTCACTGTTACCTGCCTCTTCGACAGCGGCAGCACGGAGAGCTTCCTCCACCCGGACACCATGCGCCGCTGCTCCCTCAAGGTACTACCCACGCGCAGGCATATTTCCATGGCCTCCAACTCCCAGTCTGCCAAGGTTTGGGGCTACTGCGTCGTCACCCTCTCAGTGAACGGCGCGGTGTTCCAGGATTTCAAATTCATGGTCCTCCCTCACCTCTGCGCCGCCGCGATCCTCGGCCTGGACTTCCAATGCCACCTGCGCAGCCTCACCTTGCATTTTAACGGCCCCCTCCCCCCCCTCACGGTCTCCAACCCCCAGTTCTTCCCTGACCCCCCCCCCCGGGTCCCACCTGTAGTCTCTCCACACTCAGGATCCCCGCCGCTTCACTGTTTGCTAATCTCACCCCCGACTGCAAGCCCGTGGCTACTAAAAGCTGGCGTTACAGTTTCAGGGACCGCCAATTCATTCGAGCGGAGATTAAGCGCCTTCTCTCAGAAAAAATCATTGCTCCCAGCACCAGCCCCTGGCGAGCCCAAGTGGTGGTAGTCAAGTCTAGCGAGAAACACCGCATGGTCATTGACTACAGTCAGACCATCAACCGGTACACGCTGCTTGATGCGTATCCCCTCCGCCGCATATCTGACATGGTCAACCGGATTGCACAGTACCGGGTGTTCTCCACCATAGACTTGAAATCCGCCTACCACCAGCTACCTATCCGCCCAGAGGACCGTAACTTCACGGCCTTCGAGGCGGACGGCCGCCTCTACCACTTTCTTAGGGTACCCTTTGGCGTCACAAATGGAGTCTCGGTCTTCCAACGGGAGATGGACCGAATGGTGGACCAGAACAGACTGCGGGCTACCTTCCTGTATCTGGACAACATCACCATCTGCGGCCACAACCAGCAGGACCATGACATCAACCTCACTAAATTCCTCCAAACTGCCAAACGCCTCAATCTCATGTACAACGAGGCAAAATGTGTTTTCGGCACCACCCGCCTCGCCATACTCGGCTACGTGGTGGAGAACGGTGTCCTCGGCCCCGATCCCGACCGTCTGCGCCCCCTTCTCGAACTCCCCATTCCCACCTGCCCCAAAGAACTGAGGCGATGCCTCGGGTTATTTGCTTACTATGCCCAGTAGGTACCCGAGTACGCTGACAAGGCCCGACCCCTCCTCCGTTCCCCCTCATTCCCCCTCCCGCCCGAGGCCTGCCAGGCCTTCCACCTCCTAAAAACCGCTAGCGCCAAAGCCGCCATGCATGCGGTAGACGAGTCTGCACCATTCCAAGTCGAGAGCGATGCCTCCGACTTTGCCCTGGGTGCCACCCTCAACCAGGCGGGCAGGCCCATCGCCTTCTTTTCCCGCACACTCCAAGGCCCCGAGATCCTACACTACTCTGTTGAGAAGGAGGCACAGGCCATAGTGGAAGCCGTCCGGCACTGAAGGCACTACCTGGCCGGAAAACCATTTACCCTCGTCACTGACCAACGATCAGTTGCATTCATGTTCAACAACAAACAACGAGGTAAAATCAAAAATGATAAGATATTACGGTGGAGGATCGAACTCTCCACCTACAATTATAGTATCTTATACCGGCCAGGTAAGCTCAAGATCCTCCTGATGCCCTGTCCCGTAGTACTTGTGCCAACGCACAGGATGACCGACTGTGGGCACTACATAATGACCTCTGTCACCCGGGCGTCAGGCGGTTCTACCACTACACCAAGGGCCACAACCTGCCCTTCTCAGTCGAGGAGGTCAAGGCCATGACTAGGGACTGCCAAGTCTGTGCGGAGTGCAAGCCGCAATTCTACAAGCCAGACAAGGCGCACCTAATCAAGGCTACCTGCCCCTTTGAACATCTCAGCATTGACTTCAAAGGGCCCCTCCCCACCCACAACCGCAACATGTACTTTCTCAATGTCATCGACGAGTACTCGCGGTTCCCCTTCGCCATTCCCTGCCCCGACACGACCTCCGCCACTGTCATCAAAGCGTTGCACGACCTCTTCATGCTGTTCGGTTATCTCAATTACATTCACAGTGACCGGGGCTCCTCCTTCATGAGTGAGGAGCTGCGTCGGTACCTGCTCGCCAGGGACGTTGCCTCGAGCAGGATGACCAGTTACAACCCCCGGGGGAACGGACAGGTGGAGAGGGAGAACGCGACAGTTTGGAAGGCCGTGCTGCTAGCCCTCAAGTCCAAAGGCCTACCAGTCTCCCGTTGGCAGGAGGCCCTACCTGCCGCACTCCACTCCATCCGGTCCCTTTTGTGTACTGCAACGAATGCTACCCCTCATGAGCGGATGTTTCTCTTCTCCAGGAGATCGGCATCCGTGACATCGCTTCCGTCCTGGCTCCTGTCCCCGGGAGACGTCCTGCTCCGCGAGCACGTGCGGACCTCTAAGGCGGAGCCCCTGGTGGAGAGAGTCCGTCTCCTCCACGCCAACCCACAGTACGTGTACATAGCGTACCCCGACTGGTGTGAGGAGACCGTCTCTATCAAGGACCTGGCCCCCTCGGGGGCCCCTGCCGCCCCCGCCCCACAACCTCCACCCCGCTCCCTCTCTGCTCCCGTCGATCCCTCGGCCTGTTACTACTCCGTGCCAGCCGCTGTCATCCCGCAGTTTCACCTTGAGCCGGCCAAAGTGGTGGGGGACGTCATGCCGCCTCGCGACCCAGCACCACCGACCGCACGGATACCGCCGGACACTACCTCAGCGCCGCAGCTCCGACGTTCAAAGAGATCGACCAAACCCATCGTTCGTCTCGACTTCTGACGACACGGAACCCCCTGATGGACTCTGTTCATTACTCCCTGTTTGTTCACTGTGTTTGCTACTCCATATTTTCACCCCGGACTTCCTTCTAAACAAGGGGTGAATGTGGTGATACACTACTGTACCTCCCTAGCATTGTACATAGTTATATAATAGTTGTGTGTAACGTGGCCCTGTAATCCTGTGTATTGCTCTGTAGAGGTTCGGTCACCTGTATGTAACCTGACCTGGCCACGGAGAGCTCCGCCTTGGCCACTCCCCCGGGAGTTAGGTATAAGACCCAGCTTCTGAGACCTGACCCATTTTGTCTGGGGTCGTCTGTGTCGGGTAAGCTTCCTATGTAGTGTATTAAAGCCTTGGTTAAAGTCTCACATGTCTTTGTGGTTCTTGACGCTTAGTGCATCACCGCCCCCACCATGTTAGAACCACGTCGTCGGGAACTCGGCCAGTTGTCGTCGGAGAATCACTGTGGGGACCTCTGTCAATGGCCTCCTACCCACGCCGCATAGACCACGAGTGCGCAATTCGCACCGATTCTACCAGAGAATCGCAGGAGCAGCATCGTGCCGATTTTGGCGTCAACGTCCATTCTCCGCCCGCGCGCCGATCACGATTTCCGCTCGGAGAATTCCGCCCTTTGTTTTCAGTCTCCACTCCAAACTCTTGTTTCCTAGCTACCCAATCCATCCTTCTCCCTGGAAATTCTTTTTGATACAAATTAACTCAGACTGTTTGCATTCTTGACCACAAGATAGGTTTGTGACCACATATTCACATGTCACCTGTCACATTGAATGCTTAGGAGCCCATTTTACTGATGTAAAACTGGCATATTTTCAATAATTTCTTGTAAAATGGAGCACTCTTCCCCTTTTTACCATTTATTGCCCAAGACATAAACTCATCACTTTCAGGGGAAATTAAATGAAAAATTAAGGTCCTTTGTACCCCACTTCAAGCATGTTCCATCACCCACACCTTTTTTAGACGTGCTTTCCTATTTGTAACAGAATAATAATGCTATTTCCCACTTCAGCAATCCTGGTCTCTTTCTGAATTAATTTACTCATTTAGTGGTAATTTAGTGTCAAATTAGGAAAGTATTATGCTGTAAGGTCACATTGTCATTGTACAGATATTTTCTGCTATTCTCTGGTATCACAATATGATCTAACATCGCCCAAATTCATTTGACACAGAGTCCTTAACTGCAAACAAAGGGAGAAGCATTTTAATCAATCAGACTGATCTGAATTTAAACCTCAGTGCCAAAGCTGCAAGAACTGTAGGAGTATTTTTAACTTTGCACAATACGTGTAAAATGGTGCGAGTGAATCAACAACCCATTATACACCTCTTTTGATTTTTATTTCCATGGACGTATGGTTAAAAGGGGAATTGGATATGTATTTGAAAGGGAAAATGATGAAGTACTATTGGTAAAGAGCAGGCACAAGCAGAAAGAGCCAAATGGCCTCCTTCTCTGCCTGAGGATTCCATGGGCGGGATTCTCCCATCTGAAGGCAGAGTGTTGACGCCGTCGTCAACACTGGAGAGTTTAATGATGGCGTCATCGGATCGCTATGTGTAGCGACGCTCTGCTCTACAGGAGGCCAGCACGGCACTGGAGCGACCCACGCCGCTCCAGCTGCCGATACCAGCGTCACCTGGGCGCCGCGGGTCTGCGCATGCACGCTGCGACCGGCGCGAATGCGCGCATGTGCGGTAGCTTCCTTCTCCGCGCCGGCCCCGACGCAACATGCGTAGGGCTACAGGGGCCGGCGCGGAGCAAAAGAGGCCCCCACCGCGAGACGCCGGCCCGCTGATCGGTAGCCCCGATCGCAGGCCAGGTTTCTTGAGTTGGAATTGTATGGGTATAATTGGTGGGTTCCCCATTTCCAACTCGTTTGGGTGGTCAGTTTGTCCACCATAGTAAAATGAGGCCTAGGAGTTAAAATCTCTCAGCCCTCATGCTGAGGACATCGCCACTCAGTTCACTTCCTGTTTTCCTGACTCCCTCATGAGTTACATTCAGAGCTCTGGCATAGTTTCACAAACCTGCTGAATCTGCCCCACAGCATATTCAGTTTGATCTTCGCAGTTCTTTTTGGTAATCAAAGCCTAGTAATTATTAGAGCATGTGTCTTAGTGTAGTGTCAAGCAGTGTTCAAAAACAGTGGCTTTCTGTAGTTGAGCTGCCCCTTTAAGGGGCGTGCCCTTGTGGTCCATTTGGCTGGTGAGGGGCCTATCGTGTCGGAGCGCATGAACCCCAAACACTGAGGAAAGAGCTTTGGTTTGTGGAAACAGGTCCTAGCCAGAGTGAACCTGGGAGCCAGAATGTAAATGTTAGTGACTCTGTGCCTGCACATAAGCTACCATTGTTAGTTGCCAATAAACGCTTGGTCCTTCGTTATTACCATCCACCTGGTATTGCCTCAAGCCACCACACTTTCAAACTGATATTTGAGTAAAATCTGTGGCAATTGCTTATACATTCCTGGGATTCCTCTGTCCAACTTGGGAAAAAAATAGGGTCACCTTCTCAAAGGTAAAAACTACTTTCATTGCAAAACAGAAGCGAGAATGCAAAAATCAGTTTCATGTCCGCATGGATTTCCTGTGGTACCTTCCGCTGGTGCCCGCCATGGCGGAGGCTGGGCGCTGGTGTGGAACTGATTTAACTGATTTGCATCCCACTAATGGGATGCAGCTGAAGGCCTGACCAGAATTTTCCACTCACTCGTGATTCTCCATGATGCCAGCGAGAAAACACGCTGGAGCAAAACACACCTGGAGATGTTGCAGATCTGCAGATGTTGACATTTACTTGAACAATGATGGGGCTGTCTCTGGCATTTGGAATGGAGGCTGACAGACACCCTGGGACCTGGAACACCACAGCAGTGTGTGTGAGGGTGGGGGTGGTGGGGCATCTGCAGGCAGAACTTCCAGATTTAATGTCATTGCGGAAGTCATTCTTTTAGCCTCAGAATGTTGCCTGAGACCCATCATATTTTTCAGGAGGTCCGTTATCTTTCTTCGATAGTGGGTCAATGATTAAGGGCACCTTTTCAGTATGGCGTCCGTATAGGAACTTTGTGCCATCAGGCCAGCCCTGCCACATAATACAGTGCAAAACACCTTGTTGCATTGAATCATAGCATCCCTACAGTGCAGAAAGAGGCCATTTGGGCCATCGAGTTTTCATCAACCCTCCAAAAGTGCACCCCCCCCTAGGCTCAATGTCCAGCCCCATCCCAGTAACCCCACTTAACCTTTGAACACGAAGGGGCAATTTTAGCATGGCCAATTCACCTAACCTGCACATCTTTGGACTGTGAGAGGAAACCCTCAGAGAGAGGGGGAAAACCTGCTAACTCCACACAGACAGCCACCTGAGGTCGAAATCGAACATAATCAGGTCGGGACAAACTTCACAGTGGCTAACACTCCATGTTCCTGCTCCCACCAGAGGACATATTCTGGGATGAGAGAATTTTACCCATAGAATTGGAATGTGTTATCTGCCTGATAGGCGTCAGGTAGCAGAGTGATTTTCTTTCTCCTTAAAAATGGTTGACATAGAATCTACTGATGCTTCATAACAACTGCAAAAACTTGATCACAGAATCATAGAACCACCACAGTGCAGAAGAAAGCCAGTCGGCCCATCGCCTCTGCACCGACCATATGAAAGACCACCCTACATAGACCCAATCCCCGCTCTATCCCTGTAACCCCACCTAATCTTAAGGGCAACTTAGCATGGTCAATCCACCTAACCTGTACATCTTTGGATTTTGGAAGGAAACCAGAGCACCTGGAGAAACCCACACAGCGAAGGAGAGAATGTGCAAACTCCACACAGACAGTCACCCAGGTCAGGATCCAACCCGGGTCCCTGGTGCTGTGAGGCAGCAGTGCTAACCATTGTGCCACCCTGCCACCTGTAATGATATCATATCATTGCTTACCAGCTCAAACGTTTTAAGAACTTTTTCACTCAAATGTATTTTCACTGTTCAGCCCTCTTTGTGGTTTGCCGTGGTTGTTTCAGGAAAGTGAAGTGAGAAGAGTCATCTGCTGCTGATCTCTCAAGTTTACCGTTTCACTTGGTGCCATTTTCCCATCAGGCATTCGGTAGAAGTGGAGCTGGTAAATCTGCCAGCTGTCCCAAGGACCTGTGGAAAAGTGGATCTCCATTACTACTGGAACAAGCTGCAGTCAGGCGGATTAGATTTCTAAGTGCCGATGACAAGGACAGAATTGAGCATTTGCCATCAGCCGCTTTTACAGTGTAAAAATATTACAGGAGTGCAACAAACAACAGAAAAGCAGTTCTCCCTCTGTGGGCTACACACTATTGTGTAACTTCACATACAATCAAACAGATGGGGCCACAAAATTTAAATTAGTGTTAGCCCTTATGGTTTATTTTGACCTTCACTCATGGTCTTAATACCCTTTTTCAGGGTGATGATTCTTTCCCACATCCTTATAGTGACTTAAAGAATATTTTTTCTTTGATTGTTTATTATTTAATTTCACGTTCACGTACAATTTTTGTCACTTTAATTTAGTTTTTTGCTGCGGAATATTGCTCAACAGATGCCTATTTTTAATTATGACCATAGATGATGCCCTGCTGCTTTATGACATGTGACAGGAACAGGGATTTATACCAGAAGATTGGTGAAGGGTTGTAGACAGGAAGTCATTGTCTTGCTTCTATTTTAACAGGATATTTAGTATCCTGTAGATATTACTCTATGAGCGCCAACATCTTCACTGATTTTGAAAGCGAGCAGTTGCAATTTGGTGAATATTGTTCTGTCGTGCAGTAGCAGAGCTCATAAACACAGACTGTGTGCTAACTGAGATACAACTCTTCAGCTACAGAGATAGCACATTAGTGATCCAATAAAACTTTACAGCGGGGCGTCATTCTCCGACCCCCCGCCGGGTCGGAGAATGGCCGTTGGCCGCCGTGAATCCCGCCCCCGCCCCCGCCGAAGTCTCCGAAGGGAGAAAAGTCGGCGGGGCGTTAATGGCGCCGCTGCCGCGGAGAATGTCACGGGTCTGCGCAAGGCAGCCGATTTTCGGCCTGCCGATATTCTCCCTTCCGGATGGGCCGAAGTCCCGTCGACGTGATGACCGTTCACGTCGACGTGAATCAAACCTCCTTTTCATCGGCGTGACCCGGTGCTCCAGGCTCACGCCGACCAGCGAGGAGGTGAGTGACGGCCTGGGGGGTTGGCTCTGGGCAGGAAATGGCGTGGCAGCAGACTGATTGCCTGAGGAGAGGTGTGTCTCGGCTTGTGTGTGTGTGCGGCGGGGGTGGGGGGGTGGTTAGAGTAGGCTGGGCTCCGGGGGAGTGCCGGGAGGGGGTCCGTGCCGGGGTGGAGGTTGGGGGTTGTGGAGGGGGTCCGTGCCGGGGTGGAGGTTGGGGGGGGGTCCGTGCTGGGGTGGAGGTTGGGGGTTGGGGAGGGGGTCCGTGCCGGGGTGGAGGTTGGGGAGGGGGTCCGTGCCGGGGTGGAGGTTGGGGAGGGGGTCCGTGCCGGGGTGGAGGTTGGGGAGGGGGTCCGTGCCGGGGTGGAGGTTGGGGAGGGGGTCCGTGCCGGGGTGGAGGTTGGGGAGGGGGTCCGTGCCGGGGTGGAGGTTGGGGGGGGGTCCGTGCCGGGGTGGAGGTTGGGGGGGGGGTCCGTGCTGGGTTGGAGGTTGGGGGTTGGGGAGGGGGTCCGTGCCGGGGTGGAGGTTGGGGGTTGGGGAGGGGGTCCGTGCCGGGGTGGAGGTTGGGGGGGGGTCCGTGCTGGGGTGGAGGTTGGGGAGGGGGTCCGTGCCGGGGTGGAGGTTGGGGGGGGGGTCCGTGCTGGGGTGGAGGTTGGGGGTTGGGGAGGGGGTACGTGCCGGGGTGGAGGTTGGGGGGGGTCCGTGCTGGGGTGAAGGTTGGGGAGGGGGTCCGTGCCGGGGTGGAGGTTGGGGGGGGGGGGGGGGGGGTCCGTGCCGGGGTGGGTGATGGGAGGGCAAATGAGTTGGTCCACCTGGCCAGGTGCCAGCCTCCAACAGTTGGACCCATGCGGTCCATGCCACCTGGCTGGGGGGAGGAGGGGATATGGGCAATGATGACATGTCGTCGTTCCCCTCCCCCCCACCAGGCCGTCATGTTTTCAGACCATCCAGCGATGTTGGCCGCCGTGGTGGCAGCCGCTCATGTCTATGTTGCCCTGGATGAGGAGGAGGAGGAGGAGGAGGAGGAGGAGCGTGCCAAAGAGGCGGCGCAGGCTGCCGCAGAGGGGCAGGCGGCAGCCGCCCGGGCTGGAGGGACACCTGACCGACAGGACGAGGAGGGGGAGGAGGACGTCGCGGCCCCACGGCAACGGAGGCACCCGAGGGCGCCCCGTGTGTACCGGCCCCGGCAGTCATACCAGGACCTCACGGACCGGGAATGCAGGAGGAGACCCCGGATGAGCCGGGAAACCGTGGCACACATCTGCCACCTGCTGGCACACCTGTCACCGCGTGGCACTGGCGGGGGACACCCTCTCCCCGTGTCCGTCAAGGTTACGGTGGCCCTGAACTTTTATGCAACGGGGTCATTCCAGGCACCGAGTGGGGACCTGTCCGGCATATCGCAGACATCGGTGCATCCGGGCAGTGACAGATGCCCTTTATGCCATGGCGCACCGCTACATCCGCTTCCCCGTGGACCGGGCCAGCCAAGATGCCCGGGCCGTGGGCTTCTCTGCCATTGCCGGGTTCCCCATGGTCCAGGGCGCGATCGATGGGATGCACGTCGCCGTGCGGCCACCTGCAGATAACAGGGCCGTGTTCACTAATAGGAAGGGGACCTATTCGATGAACGTACAGGTGGTCTGCGACCACCGCATGATGATCCTGCACGTCTGCGCCCGTCACCCAGGCAGTGTACATGACTCATTCGTGTTGTCGCGGTCATCCATCCCCGGCATGTACGAGGGACGCCATCCCCGGCTGAGGGGCTGGTTGCTGGGCGACAGGGGCTACCCATTGCGATCGTGGCTGATGACGCCTATACGGAGGCCACGCAATGATGCCCATGTAGCGACAAGGGGAGTGATCGAGAGGTGCTTTGGCGTGCTGAAGATGTGTTTCAGGTGCCTGGACCTCTCTGGGGGCGCCCTCCAGTATCGGTCAGATAGGGTCGGCCGCATCATTGTGGTGTGCTGCGTCCTGCACAACATAGCCCAGCAGAGGGGCGATGTGCCGCAGGCAGAGGAGGGCGGAGTGGAGGAGCAGCAGGAAGAGGCCCAGTCCTCCCCAGATGAGGGGGATGGGGGCAATGGTCAGGGCAGACGGGGTAGACACAGACGGGTGGCTGTCCACCGTTACCGGCTGGCCCAGCGGGCACGGGACAGACTGATAGACGCCCGCTTCACTGACTAGATGGGCGTGGGAATCGGGTAGTATGGCCACAGACCGCACACCATGACAACAGCCGACCACCCACACCCCCCACCCATCCACCCACCCAGCACCCTCACCCCACTGCCCAACCCCACACACCCCACCCGCATGCACACCACCCCCCCCACTCCCAATTGCCGATCCACCGGCGGCACAACGGGCCGGGCGCACCCAGTTGCGGGTGGACGCGTGTCTATCGCAGGCCATGGAGAATGATGACAACCCGCCTCCGATGAGCTCCTGGCTATGTCTGACCCATGGCCACAGTACCACCATCCACCCGGACCATCCCTGCATGCGGCTGTGACACTGCAGCGCACGGTCCCGTCCTCTGCCCGGGGGATGTTGATGGCGGCCCAGGGGGAAGGGGGCAGACTCACCTGGGGCTGAGGTAAGACCACCCCTCACACACACACTTGCGCTCAACGTACATGACACCCCCTCACACTTTGGACAGAGCACAAAGGCAGCTTCGGTAGGTGTAACATTGACTTTAATAACCAAAGGAGTTCATGCACGTGCCCTAGCGCCTAAAACTCATCTGTGCCCTGCACCCGTGCCAACTTACTCAGTGTCTAATTGTTTGGCCTTACGGGCCCTTTGACTACGTCTACGTGGTTCCCCAGACGGTACAGCAGAACTGGAGGTGGACTCCTGTGATTCCTGCCCTCTGACACTGGATCCCTTTGGCGGCCGTTTCCTGGGGCGTCCTGGCCTAGATGGGCCAGGCTGCGGCCCGGGCGACTGGGATGGCGAGCTGCCAGCCTGTCCTGCCCGTTGCCCACCCGATGCACCTGGGACGGAAGGGGGGGAGTCCGAGGTGTCGCGGTGTACCGGGACCTCCCCGACAGAGGGAGCCGGGACGGACCACACCACCTCCTCCTCCCTCGGGGTGCCCGATGGCCCCCAGGCCTCTACATGGGTGGGGGATGCGAACGGACTGGCCATCCGACGCGCCCCCGACATCTGGTGCTGCCAGTCCTGGAGGCCCGTGCTGATATCGACAGGGGTCTGCAGGTTTGCAGCCATGGAGCCCAGGGGGTTGTCGAACCCTGACTGCGACAGTGCGACGCCTGTTCGCACATGGCCACTGGCGCCGATGCCCTCAGCGATGGCCTGCTGAGATTGGGCCATGGCCTGCAGAGACTGGGCCATGGCCTGCAGAGACTGGGCTATGGCCTGCTGAGACTGGGCCATGGCCTGCTGAGACTGGGCCATGGCCTGCTGAGACTGGGCTATGGCGTTGAGCGCCTCTGCCATCTGGCGCTGGCACTGGCTCATGGCCTCCTGTGAGAGGGCAGCCATTTCCTGGGCCACAGACGCCGCCTGCACGGAAGGCCCCAGGCCTCGCAAACCGTTCCCCATGTCTGACACCGTCGCACCCATTGCCTCCACCGCGGACGCACCCGTGCGGTGTCAGCCTGGGTGGCACGCATGACCGGGACCACTCCCAGCTCCTGGACGCGGGTGGACTCCTCCACCTGCGACCGCAGCCGCCGCAAGCCACCCGTCACCCTATTCGCTCGTCTCCGTGTCGGTGGTTGCATCGGATCTATGTGTGGGTGTGGTAACTGCAGGAACCCGGGATCCATCTGGGCGGCAGATGTTCGCTTGGCCTGGGCTGCCCTCCGACCGCCCGGTCCCTCTGCTGCTCCTACCTCCACCTGCTGTACCGGGACGGCTGTGTTGTGCGCACCAGTGAGTGTACCAGACGCCTCATCACTAAAGTGCCCAACCGTGGTGAGTGTTTCTGCGATGGTGGAGGGTGTTGGTGACAGCAGTGGCGTTGTGTCGTGCTCTTCGTCCCACTCTGAGTCCATGGCACTTTGGGGTGGGGGTTCGTCTCCACCCATCCACTCTGAGTCACTGTCCGGTATTTCGTCTTCCCGGGTAGGGGTGTCCTGGGTAGTGCTGTCCCGGGTAGTGCTGTCCCGGGTAGTGCTGTCCCGGGTAGTGGTGTCCCGGGTAGGGGTGTCCTGGGTAGTGGTGTCCCGGGTAGGGGTGTCCTGGATAGTGGTGTCCTGGGTAGTGGTGCCCTGGCTCGGATGTGACGGGGGCCTGTGGCTGCCCCCCTCATCGCTGGGTGGTCGCTCCCGCACGTGACGGGGGTGTCGTCTCCCTGTTGCTCCAGGTCTCTCCGTCTCCCGTGGTCTCCGAGGGGCATCCTGCGGGCGTCGCATGCTGGAGGGTTCGGGTCTCTCCGTCTCCCGTGGTCTCCGAGGGGCATCCTGCGGGCGTCGCATGCTGGAGGGTTCGGGTCTCTCCGTCTCCCGTGGTCTCCGAGGGGCATCCTGCGGGCGTCGCATGCTGGAGGGTTCGGGTCTCTCCGTCTCCCGTGGTCTCCGAGGGGCATCCTGCGGGCGTCGCATGCTGGAGGGTTCGGGTCTCTCCGTCTCCCGTGGTCTCCGAGGGGCATCCTGCGGGCGTCGCATGCTGGAGGGTTCGGGTCTCTCCGTCTCCCGTGGTCTCCGAGGGGCATCCTGCGGGCGTCGCATGCTGGAGGGTGCGGGTCTATCCGTCTCCCGTGGTCTCCGAGGGGCATCCTGCGGGCGTCGCATGCTGGAGGGTTCGGGTCTCTCCGTCTCCCGTGGTCTCCGAGGGGCATCCTGCGGGCGTCGCATGCTGGAGGGTGCGGGTCTCTCCGTCTCCCGTGGTCTCCGAGGGGCATCCTGCGGGCGTTGCATGCTGGAGGGTGCGGGTCTCTCCGTCTCCCGTGGTCTCCGAGGGGCATCCTGCGGGCGGTCTGCATCTGCGGGGATGGGTGCCTGGACGTTTGGTCCTGTGATACACAATGAAGCATGCATGGTTAGACATCAGGCAGTGATCAGGTGATACGGGAGAGGGGGATATAGGGGAGGGGGGATATGGGGACGGGCTGTTGGTGGCTCACTTGCTCGTGGGGCCCCGACCTCTGCATCAGCAACCTCCCGGTCCTCAGGTCCGCCAGCCAGTTCCAGGGCCCTTTCCTCGTGTACGGTCAGTGGCCTCTCATCAGCGGGCCCTCCTCCAGTCCTCACATGCTCCCTATTGTTGTGTGCGCGCTTCTCCTGGGGGGGGGGGTGGTGTCAGCGGTAAAAGGCAACAGTGTTAGGCAGGTATATGAATGCACGCCATCGGTTGCGCGTGCATTGCAGAGGTTAAGGTTAGGGCTGGATTCACTTGGGGATATGGGGGATATGGGGGAGGGGGGGATATGGGGGAGGGGGGATATGGGGGATATGGGGAGGGGGGATATGGGGGAGGGGGGAATATGGGGGATATGGTGGAGGGGGGATATGGGGGATATGGGGGAGGGGGGATATGGGGGATATGGGGGAGGGGGGATATGGGGGAGGGGGGATATGGGGGATATGGGGGAGGGGGGATATGTGGGAGGGGGGATATGGGGAGGGGGGGATATGGGGAATATGGGGGAGGGGGGATATGGGGGAGGGGGGGAATATGGGGGATATGGGGGAGGGGGGATATGGGGGAGGGGGGATATGGGGGAGGGGGGAATATGGGGGATATGGGGGAGGGGGGATATGGGGGATATGGGGGAGGGGGGATATGGGGGATATGGGGGAGGGGGGATATGTGGGAGGGGGGATATGGGGGAGGGGGGATATGGGGAATATGGAGGAGGGGGGATATGGGGGAGGGGGGATATGGGGGAGGGGGGAATATGGGGGATATGGGGGAGGGGGGATATGGGTGATATGGGGGAGGGGGGATATGGGGGAGGGGGGATATGGGGAATATGGGGGAGGGGGGATATGGGGGATATGGGGGAGGGGGGATATGGGGGAGGGGGAATATGGGCGATATGGGAGAGGGGGGATATGGGGGATATGGGGGAGGGGGGGATATGGGGGAGGGGGGATATGGGGTATATGGGGGAGGGGGGATATGGGGGAGGGGGGAATATGGGGTATATGGGGGAGGGGGGATATGGGGAAGGGGGGATATGGGGGAGGGGGGATATGGGGAGGGGGGATATGGGGGAGGGGGGGGATATGGGGGAGGGGGGGATATGGGGGAGGGGGGGATATGGGGGATATGGGGGAGAGGGGGATATGGGGGAGGGGGGGATATGGGGGAGGGGGGATTTGGGGGAGAGGGGATATGGGGGATATGGGGGACGCTCACCCTGCCTGCTCTGACGAGGTCGTTCACCTTCTTGTGGCACTGGGTGCCTGTCCGTGCTGTTAGGGCCACAGCGGCGACGGCCTCTGCCACCTCCCTCCACAGACGCCGGCTGTGGCGTGGGGCAACTCTGCGGCCGTGCCCGGGATACAGGGCGTCCCTCCTCTGCTCCACCGCATCCAGGAGCGCCTCCACATCGCGTGACTCGAACCTCGGGGCTGAGCGACGGCCAGCCATCAAGTCGGGTGTTGCGGTCGGCTGTTCCGGTCGGGTGGGGGGTAGCTGCGCGGCCTTATGAGCCGTCACGCCGTGCAGCGCGTATGACGCTGCACGGCGTGAACCACTGCGCAAGCGCTGATCCCGTTACGTCGCTGCTAGCCCATTTCGGGCCGCAGACTATCGGCCCATTTTTATGACGTGACGCAAGTGGGATTTGCGCCGTTTTTTGCGCCAATCGGCGGAGTTTCCGCCGATAACGGAGAATTTCGCCCAAGCTTCTAATCCAAATTTAGGTTTTTATTCCAATATATCATTTTAACAATTGGAAATATTCAATCAGCATTTCAGGACTGATAGCTCTGCCAATTTTCTGCCTGAAATGATGCCTCTTGTGGTAATAGTTTCACAGGTAAATCTTTGCCCCAGTGAATGTTTTTGATGTGTGTGCATAGACAACAGCATTTACAAGCTGTGATTGAGAGGAAGGAGTTATCACAGTCAACCACCTCTTCTAGCCTCACCTCACATTCATGAGTATACATTTTCCACAGGGTTCAATGAATTTCACTCTGGACCAAGAATATTTGCAGAAGTTACAAAGCAATGGATTGTTAGAGTGAGAGAAATTAAAATCATAGAGACTGAGGGAACATATAATTGAGAAATGGAGAGAACTACAATGTACACAGAAGGGGATCAAAAAGGACTGTGGGGACAGAAACAGTAGGCTGAAAGAGGCCTTGATGAGGACAAGTTATCATGTCTATTTGGAACAGGCTAAATGAATTTGCTGTTTTTTCCCCTTTATTTTTATTCATCTTTGTAATCTCCTTACGGGCAAATAATATATAACCAATCTGATCCCTGGCAAATGCAAGCTTGGCTTTATGCACTTATTTTACGTACTCCTTGATTCTCTCTTTATTTCTTAAATTATATAATGCTTCAAAAACATGTTGTTGGGAAGCACTAACTAGCTGGTTTGTTACTGTCCTGTAATAATACTGACATGTAACGTGGGCTCTGTGCCAAATTGGCATTGATTGCTTTGACATTGTTAACATTTCAAATCTGCTCATGTAAGACTTGTTTCTGAATTTTGTAATATTGCTGTCAAGTAAACAGATTTATCCTTGTGAAAAATACCTTCATAAATTATCACAAGTGTTTGAGTAATAAACAATAATAAAAAAATCTTGGGGCTGAGAATCAGTAGGCTGCAGTCATATTAGGATCATGTCCATTTGTGCCCTTGGTTGTGTTAGAGTTTGCAGGAGCTCTGAGAGAGCACTATGTTTACCGGATACTCCCTGTAACTACTGGGTTTGGACCTTCACCTGTTCCATGTTGGTGAAACCTTGGCCTCTTCTACCCAAGATTTCATTTATTGGTATTGGGCTCTGTGTAAGAGGATTGATCTTGGACTGTTTTTTGTAGTCAGCAGTGAAGCAAAAATGCTTGCCGCTTATCTTGAAGAAAGCATCTGACAACCTCTGTGGTGTGGATTTCATCTTTCCCAACATTACTTTGGCACAAATTCAAGGGGATCTCCAGGTGTCTAGCAACATCGATGTCATCAAGCCTTGTTGGCAGCCAATCATACTGAAGAATTCCCACAGGCAGTAAATCAGGAATTAAAATGCAGTACTTACCCTTCACGTTTTATAAATGTTACTGAGAGTGAAATTAATATTGGGGCATACACAGTGGAAGCTAAAATAATGCATACAAATTTCAAAAACAGTTTTAATTATTTTAAAACCTATAGATTTGTTTGAATGGGAAAAAATGACAGGCTGAAAGTAATGGAAGCTGTAGTTGATATGCTGCCAAAAAGCACTTACTCAATGATAACTTGCTCACTGATGCTTAATTTGGGTTCTATTAAGGTCATTGATGTGTTGGGTGCTCTGGATCTGTGGAACACATACAGGCCACCAACACTTACAATAGTGCAACATTATTTTATTAAATCAGAAACTGTTGAACATACTTTCATTGTGGGTTAACACAATATTAGATTGAATTAAAGACCTATGCCTTGTCCTAACCAGTCTATGCACTCAGCACATGGTGAAGATCTGTGCTGCAGACTGTGAGCTCTGTCCTACTAGGAGGCTGCAGCTCGAATGAGCGGGAACTCTGATGCCCCCTGTCTTTATAGAGCGTGTGCTCTAACTGGTGATTGGCTGCGGTGTTGCGTGTGTTGATTGGTCCCGCTGTGTGTCCATCAGTGTGTGTGTATCTGCACCATGCTATACTGGTGTATATTATGACAGTCATGTGGTTCAAGTCCTTATTATAGTCTTGGCCCAAACAGGAACAAATGCGTTGAATTCCGAGGTGAAGTGAGAAGCATTCCCTTTGGTAGCAAGTTGGCATTTGACTGAGTGTGGCATCAAGGAGCCAGCAAAAAAGTTAAATCATCAAGAATCAAGCGGAAAACACTTTACTGGTTGGAGTCACACTGAGCAAAAAAGGAAGATGATTGTAGCTGTTCTGCCTTTTGAGAAGGTTCAAGTCGGTGGCCCAGAACATTTCTACAGGAATTCCTCAGGCTAGTGTCCAAGGCTTGAGAATCTTCAGCTGGCACATCAATGACCTTCTCTTTATCAAAAGGTCAAAATAAGGATGATTGTTAATTTTTGCAAAGTGTACAGTGCCCTTCACAACACTTCAAATATAGAAGCAATTCATGGCTGCATGTAGCAAGTCCATTCAGGCTTGGGTTGATAAATGGCAAGTAACATTTCTGCCATGCAAATACTAGGCAATAACCGTACCAAACAAGAGGGAAAGTAACCATCTCCTCTCAACTTTTAGCTCCTTAATCACCCACAATCAATATTCTGTGGTTTTCCATTGACCAGAACCTTAATTGACTAGCCATGTCAATACTGTGACTACAAGAGCAGATCAGAGGCTGGATATCTGCAATGAGAATTCACTTCCTGACTCCTCAACGTCTATCCACTATCAACAAAGCACATTTTTTTGACCTCAATGAGGAATGCTCCGCCGAGGCCGCACTTGCCTTGCTTCCTGCACCGATGAGCTGAGCGCTTCAGTGCGGCAAGTGATCGGCACACCATTTTTAAATGGTGCCACAATCTCACAGCTCCCCTTGGACTCCCGACAGAAGTCTCCAGGCCCTCTCCAATGCCCCAATTTACCTGTTACGGTGTCCTTGTGCCCCCCTCACCCCACCTGATAAGGACAGGGCACCCCTGGGCTGATGCCTGGCATGGGCAACCTGGCACCTGGGCAGCTTGGCACCCTTGCAGTGCCCCTTCCAGCCTAGTAGTGCCACACAGGCACCCAGGCAGTGCCAGCGTGGAACTGCCTGAGTGCCCAGCTGGCAGTGCTGAGGTGCCCAGGTAGCAGAAGGAGTGTCAGGGTACCACCCTGCCCAGAGCCCGACCACCTGGGGGCTTCCAATGGCCTGGATGACACCCCCCCCCCCCCCAGGTGTCATTAAGCCTGGTGCATGATTGTGTGGATCAATGCTAAATGGAGCCATGGTCTCCCAGGCGTGGGTGCTCATTCCCAGGCCTCGGAAGCATCGGTTGGGTGCCAACATATTTAAGTGAGACAAACTGCTCTCTTAAATATGTAAATCTGGATCTCGTCCAGTGCCACAAAAAACTCTCAATGCTGAAGTTTTTAAAATAAATTTAGAGTACCCAATTATGTTTTTCCAATTAAGGGGCAATCTAGTGTGGCCAATCCGCCAATCCACCTAACCTCTGCATCTTTGGGTTGTGGGGGTGAAACCCACGCAAACACGGGGAAAATGTGCAAACTCCACACGGACAGTGACCCAGAGCCGGGATCGAACCTGGGACCTCAGCGCTGTGAGACAGCAGTGCTAACCACTGCGCCACCGTGCTGCCCCTCCCTCAACACTAATATTGACTGGTGGCAGTACAGATCTCTGGAGGGGGGCACAGGTGATCATGGGGATGGTCACCAGCAAGATACATAATGAGTGGGGAGGGGTCATGGTTGGAGATGGGGAGAGGAGGGAAACCCAGGGACGAGTAGGTAGATCCTGGGTATTGTTATGAGGCAACAAGGAGCAAATAAGTAAAGGAAACATTTATGTGCACTCCTTTTGGAAAGTAAACTGCTTGGTGCCAACTTTTACTGCGTCAGTTCTGAGACTCTGCATGACTTAGCCCACAAAAAAATATAATCATCAGGACTCAATTTTTTCATTTATATTAAAATTCCTGCTCTTTTTGGGCGGTGCATTTCCTGGGCGTCATTCTCCGACCCCCCAGAGGGTCGGAGAATGGCCGTTGGCCGCCGTGAATCCAGCCCCCGCCCCCGCCGAAGTCTCCGAAGGGAGAAAAGTCGGCGGGGCGTTAATGGCGCCGCTGCCGCGGAGAATGTCACGGGTCTGCGCAAGGCAGCCGATTTTCGGCCTGCCGATATTCTCATGCCCGGATGGGCCGAAGTCCCGTCGACGTGATGACCGTTCACGTCGACGTGAATCAAACCTCCTTTTCATCGGCGTGACCCGGTGCTCCAGGCTCACGCCGACCAGCGAGGAGGTGAGTGACGGCCTGGGGGGTTGGCTCTGGGCAGGAAATGGCGTGGCCGCAGACAGATTGCGTGAGGAGAGGTGTGTCTCGGCTTGTGTGTGTGTGTGTGTGCGACAGGGGTGGTCAGAGTAGGCTGGGCTCCGGGGGAGTGCCGGGAGGGGGTCCGTGCCGGGGTGGAGGTTGGGGGTTGGGGGGGGTCCGTGCTGGGGTGGAGGTTGGAGAGGGGGTCCGTGCCGGGGTGGAGGTTGGGGAGGGGGTCTGTGCCGGGGTGGAGGTTGGGGAGGGGGTCCGTGCCGGGGTGGAGGTTGGGGAGGGGGTCCGTGCTGAGGTGGAGGTTGGGGAGGGGGTCCGTGCCGGGGTGGAGGTCGGGGGTTGGGGGGGGTCCGTGCTGGGGTGGAGGTTGGGGAGGGGGTCCGTGCCGGGGTGGAGGTTGGGGAGGGGGTCCGTGCCGGGGTGGAGGTTGGGGAGGGGGTCCGTGCCGGGGTGGAGGTTGGGGAGGGGGTCCGTGCCGGGGTGGAGGTTGGGGGTTGGGGGGGGTCCGTGCTGGGGTGGAGGTTGGGGAGGGGTCCGTGCCGGGGTGGAGATTGGGGAGGGGGTCCGTGCCGGGGTGGAGGTTGGGGAGGGGGTCCGTGCTGGGGTGGAGGTTGGGGAGGGGGTCCGTGCCGGGGTGGAGGTTGGGGGTTGGGGGGGGTCCGTGCTGGGGTGGAGGTTGGGGAGGGGGTCCGTGCTGGGGTGGAGGTTGGGGGTTGGGGGGGGTCCGTGCTGGGGTGGAGGTTGGGGAGGGGGTCCGTGCTGGGGTGGAGGTTGGGGGTTGGGGGGGTCCGTGCTGGGGTGGAGGTTGGGGAGGTGGTCCGTGCTGGGGTGGAGGTTGGGGGTTGGGGGGGGTCCGTGCTGGGGTGGAGGTTGGGGAGGGGGCCCGTGCTGTAGTGGAGGTTGGGGAGGGGGTCCGTGCCGAGGAGGGTGATGGGAGGGCAAATGAGTTGGTCCACCTGGCCAGGTGCCAGCCTCCAACAGTTGGACCCATGCGGTCCATGCCGCCTGGCTGGGGGGAGGAGGGGATATGGGCAATGATGACATGTCGTCGTTCCCCTCCCCCCCACCATGCCGTCATGTTTTCAGATCATCCAGCGATGTTGGCCGCCGTGGTGGCAGCCGCTCATGTCTATGTTGCCCTGGATGAGGAGGAGGAGGAGGAGGAGGAGCGTGCCAGAGAGGCGGCGCAGGCTGCCGCAGAAGGGCAGGCGACAGCCGCCCAGGCTGGAGGGACACCTGACCGACAGGACGAGGAGGGAGAGGAGGACGTCGCGGCCCCACGGCAATGGAGGCACCCGAGGGCGCCCCGTGTGTACCGGCCCCGGCAGTCATACCAGGACCTCACGGACCGGGAATGCAGGAGGAGACTCCGGATGAGCCGGGAAACCGTGGCACACATCTGCCACCTGCTGGCACACCTGTCACCGCGTGGCACTGGCGGGGGACACCCTCTCCCCGTGTCCGTCAAGGTTACGGTGGCCCTGAACTTTTATGCAACGGGGTCATTCCAGGCACCGAGTGGGGACCTGTCCGGCATATCGCAGACATCGGTGCACCGGTGCATCCAGGCAGTGACAGATGCCCTTTATGCCATGGCGCACCGCTACATCCGCTTCCCCGTGGACCGGGCCAGCCAAGATGCCCGGGCCGTGGGCTTCTCTGCCGTGGCCGGGTTCCCCATGGTCTAGGGCGCGATTGATGGAATGCACGGCGCCGTGCGGCCACCTGCAGATAACAGGGCCGTGTTCACTGATAGGAAGGGGACCTATTCGATGAACGTACAGGTGGTCTGCGACCACCGCATGATGATCCTGCACGTCTGCGCCCGTCACCCAGGCAGTGTACACGACTCATTCGTGTTGTCGCGGTCATCCATCCCCGGCATGTACGAGGGACGCCATCCCCGGCTGAGGGGCTGGTTGCTGGGCGACAGGGGCTACCCATTGCGATCGTGGCTGATGACGCCTATACGGAGGCCACGCAATGAGGCGGAGAACCGCTACAATGATGCCCATGTAGCGACAAGGGGAGTGATCGAGAGGTGCTTTGGCGTGCTGAAGATGTGTTTCAGGTGCCTGGACCTCTCTGGGGGCGCCCTCCAGTATCGGTCAGATAGGGTCGGCCGCATCATTGTGGTGTGCTGCGTCCTGCACAACATAGCCCAGCAGAGGGGCGATGTGCCGCAGGCAGAGGAGGGCGGAGTGGAGGAGCAGCAGGAAGAGGCACAGTCCTCCCCAGATGAGGGGGATGGGGGCAATGGTCAGGGCAGACGGGGTAGCCACAGGCGGGTGGCTGTCCACCATTACCGGCTGGCCCAGCGGGCACGGGACAGACTGATAGACGCCCGCTTCACTGACTAGATGGGCGTGGGAATCGGGTAGTATGGCCACAGACCGCACACCATGGCAACAGCCGACCACCCACACCCCCCACCCATCCACCCACCCAGCACCCTCACCCCCCCTCCCCAACCCCACCCACCCGACCCGCATGCACACCAGCCCCCCCCCCCCCCATTGCCGATCCACCGGCGGCACAACGGGCCGGGCTCACACAGTTGCGGGTGGACGCGTGTCTATCGCAGGCCATGGAGGATGATGACAACCCGCCCTGCGATGAGCTCCTGGCTCTACATCGTTGGACTATGTCTGACCCATGGCCACAGTACCACCATCCACCCGGACAATCCCTGCATGCGGCTGTGACACTGCAGCGCACGGTCCCGTTCTCTGCCCGGGGGATGTTGATGGCGGCCCAGGGGGAAGGGGGCAGACTCACCTGGGGCTGAGGTAAGACCACCCCTCACACACACACTTGCGCTCAACGTACATGACACGCCCGCACACTTTGGACAGAGCACAAAGGCAGCTTCGGTAGGTGTAACATTGACTTTAATAACCAAAGGAGTTCATGCACGTGCCCTAGCCCCTAAAACTCATCTGTGCCCTGCACCCGTGCCAACTTACTCAGTGTCTAATTGTTTGGCCTTACGGGCCCTTTGACTACGTCTACGTGGTTCCCCAGACGGTACAGCAGCACTGGAGGTGGACTCCTGTGATTCCTGCCCTCTGACACTGGATCCCTTTGGCGGCCGTTTCCTGGGGTGTCCTGGCCTAGATGGGCCAGGCTGCGGCCCGGGCGACTGGGATGGCGAGCTGCCAGCCTGTCCTGCCCGTTGCCCACCCGATGCACCTGGGACGGAAGGGGGGGAGTCCGAGGTGTCGCGGTGTACCGGGACCTCCCCTACAGAGGGAGCCGGGACGGACCACACCACCTCCTCCTCCCTCGGGGTGCCCGATGGCCCCCAGGCCTCTACATGGGTGGGGGATGCGAACGGACTGGCCAGCCGACGCCCCCCCGACATCTGGCGCTGCCAGTCCTGGAGGCCCGTGCTGGTATCGACAGGGGTCTGCAGGTTTGCAGCCATGGAGCCCAGGGTGTTGGCCAACCCTGTCTGTGACAGTGCGACGCTGGCTCGCACATGGCCACTGGCGCCGATGCCCTCAGCGATGGCCTGCTGAGACTGGGCCATGGCCTGCAGAGACTGGGCCATGGCCTGCTGAGACTGGGCCATGGCCTGCAGAGACTGGGCTATGGCGTTGAGCGCCTCTGCCATCTGGCGCTGGCACTGGCTCATGGCCACCTGTGAGAGGGCAGCCATTTCCTGGGCCACAGACGCCGCCTGCACGGAAGGCCCCAGGCCTTGCAAACCGTTCCCCATGTCTGACACCGTCGCAACCATTGCCTCCACCGCGGACGCCACCCGTGCGGTGTCAGCCTGGGTGGCACGCATGACCGGGACCACTCCCAGCTCCTGGACGCGGGTGGACTCCTCCACCTGCGACCGCAGCCGCCGCAAGCCGGCCGTCACCCTCTTCGCTCGTCTCCGGGTCGGTGGTTGCATCGGATCTATGTGTGGGTGTGGTAACTGCAGGAACCCGGGATCCATCTGGGCGGCAGATGTTCGCTTGGCCTGGGCTGCCCTCCGACCGCCCGGTCCCTCTGCTGCTCCTACCTCCACCTGCTGTACCGGGACGGCTGTGTTGTGCGCACCAGTGAGTGTACCAGACGCCTCATCACTAAAGTGCCCAACCATGGTGAGTGTTTCTGCGATGGTGGAGGGTGTTGGTGACAGCAGTGGCGTTGTGTCGTGCTCTTCGTCCCACTCTGAGTCCATGGCACTTTGGGGTGGGGGTTCGTCTCCACCCATCCACTCTGAGTCACTGTCCGGTATTTCGTCTTCCCGGGTAGGGGTGTCCTGGGTAGTGCTGTCCCGGGTAGGGGTGTCCTGGGTAGTGCTGTCCTGGGTAGGGGTGTCCTGGGTAGTGGTGTCCCGGGTAGGGGTGTCCTGGGTAGTGGTGTCCTGGGTAGTGGTGTCCTGGGTAGTGGTGTCCTGGCTCGGATGTGACGGGGGCATGTGGCTGCCCCCCTCATCGCTGGGTGGTCGCTCCCGCACGTGACGGGGGGTGTCGTCTCCCTGTTGCTCCAGGTCTCTCCGTCTCCCGTGGTGTGCGAGGGGCATCCTGCGGGCGTCGCATGCTGGAGGGTCCGGGTCTCTCCGTCTCCCGTGGTCTCCGAGGGGCATCCTGCGGGCGTCGCATGCAGGAGGGTCCGGATCTCTCCGTCTCCTGTGGTCTCCGAGGGGCATCCTGCGGGCGTCGCATGCTGGAGGGTCCGGGTCTCTCCGTCTCCCGTGGTCTCCGAGGGGCATCCTGCGGGCGTCGCATGCTGGAGGGTCCGGGTCTCTCCGTCTCCCGTGGTCTCCGAGGGGCATCCTGCGGGCGTCGCATGCTGGAGGGTCCGGGTCTCTCCGTCTCCCGTGGTCTCCGAGGGGCATCCTGCGGGCGTCGCATGCTGGAGGGTCCGGGTCTCTCCGCCTCCCGTGGTGTGCGAGGGGCATCCTGCGGGCGTCGCATGCTGGAGGGTCCGGGTCTCTCCGTCTCCCGTGGTCTCCGAGGGGCATCCTGCGGGCGTCGCATGCTGGAGGGTGCGGGTCTCTCCGTCTCCTGTGGTCTCCGAGGGGCATCCTGCGGGCGGTGTGCTTCTGCGGGGATGGGTGCCTGGACGTTTGGTCCTGCGATACACAATGAAGCATGCATGGTTAGACATCAGGCAGTGATCAGGTGATACGGGGGAGGGGGATATAGGGGAGGGGGTATATGGGGACGGGCTGTCGGTGGCTCACTTGCTGGTGGGCCCCCGACCTCTGCATCAGCAACCTCCCGGTCCTCAGGTCCGCCAGCCAGTTCCAGGGCCCTTTCCTCGTGTACGGTCAGTGGCCTCTCATCAGCGGGCCCTCCTCCAGTCCTCACATGCTCCCTATTGTTGTGTGCGCGCTTCTCCTGTGGGGGGGGGGGGGGTTGGTGGCAGGGGTAAAAGGCAACAGTGTTAGGCAGGTATATGAATGCACGCCATCGGTTGCGCGTGCATTGCAGAGGTTAAGGTTAGGGCTGGATTCACTTGGGGATATGGGGGATATGGGGGAGGGGGGGATATGGGGGAGGGGGGCTATGGGGGAGGGGGGATATGGGGGAGGGGGGGTATGGGGGATATGGGGGAGGGGGGATATGGGGGATATGGGGGAGGGGGGATATGGGGTATATGGGGGAGGGGGGATATGGGGGATATGGGGGAGGGGGATATGGGGGATATGGGGGAGGGGGTATATGGGGGAGGGGGATATGGGGATATGGGGGATATGGGGGAGGGGGGATATGGGGGATATGGGGGATATGGGGGAGGGGGGATATGGGGGATATGGGGAGGGGGGATATGGGGAGGGGGGATATGGGGGAGAGGGATATGGGGGAGGGGGATATGGGGGAGGGGGGATATGGGGGATATGGGGAGGGGGGATATGGGGGAGGGGGGATATGGGGAGGGGGGATATGGGGGAGGGGGGATATGGGGGAGGGGGGATATGGGGGATATGGGGGAGGGGGATATGGGGGAGGGGGGATATGGGGGATATGGGGGAGGGGGGATATGGGGGAGGGGGGATATGGGGGAGGGGGGATATGGGGGATATGGGGAGGGGGTTATGGGGAGGGGGGATATGGGGGAGGGGGGATATGGGGGAGGGGGATGTGGGGGAGGGGGGATATGGGGGAGGGGGGATATGGGGGACACGGGGGAGGGGGGATATGGGGGAGGGGGGATATGGGGAGGGGGATATGGGGGAGGGGGATATGGGGGGGTGGATATGGGGGAGGGGGGATATGGGGGATATGGGGGAGGGGGGATATGGGGGAGGGGGGATATGGGGGATATGGGGGAGGGGGGATATGGGGGAGGGGGGATATGGGGGAGGGGGGATATGGGGGATATGGGGGAGGGTGGATATGGGGGAGGGGGGATATGGTGGAGGGGGATATGGGGGATATGGGGGAGGGGGATATGGGGGAGGGGGGATATGGGGGATATGGGGGAGGGGGGATATGGGGAGGGGGGATATGGGGAGGGGGGATATGGGGGAGGGGGATATGGGGAAGGGTGGATATGGGGGAGGGGGGATATGGGGGATATGGGGGAGGGGGAATATGGGGGAGGGGGGATATGGGGGATATGGGAGATATGGGGGAGGGGGGATATGGGGGAGGGGGGATATGGGGGAGGTGGGGATATGGGGAGGTGGGGATATGGGGGAGGGGGGATATGGGGGAGGGGGGGATATGGGGTGGGGGGATATGGGGGAGGCTCACCCTGCCTGCTCTGACGAGGTCGTTCACCTTCTTGTGGCACTGGGTGCCTGTCCGTGGTGTCAGGGCCACAGCGGTGACGGCCTCTGCCACTTCCCTCCACAGACGCCGGCTGTGGCGTGGGGCAACTCTGCGGCCGTGCCCGGGATACAGGGCGTCCCTCCTCTGCTCCACCGCATCCAGGAGCGCCTCCACATCGCGTGACTCGAACCTCGGGGCTGAGCGACGGCCAGCCATCCAGTCGGGTGTTGCGGTCGGATGTTCCGGTCTGGTGGGGGAGCTGCGCGGCCTTATGAGCCCTCACGCCGTGCAGCGCGTATGACGCTGCACGGCGTGAACCACTGCGCAAGCGCGGATCCCGTTACATCGCTGCTAGCCCATTTCGGGCCGCAGACTATCGTCCCATTTTTATGACGTGACGCAAGTGGGATTTGCGCCGTTTTTTGCGCCGATCGGCGGACTTTCCGCCGATAACGGAGAATTTTGCCCCCTGTGTCTAACGTCAGGTAAGTTAAGATGGTAAAAGGTGGAAAACATTGGGAAACACCCCATTATGTTATTCCCCCACCTACACCACTGCACCCACGTTCAGTTTGATGGACAGGTTGAAGAGGAGACATTTTAATAGGCAAAAGTTACTGGATGAGGGAACTAAAGAAAGTAGAATTCAATAGGCTAATTGCCAGTTGAAATCAATCAACCTCAGAAGTTTAAATCCTTAAAGTTTCAGATCGAGGCATAAAATAATGGATGCCGTTTCTCCCAAGGTCCAAGTCTGCGATTAAAGCCTTGAACTGCCTTGACAGCTGGGAATAAAGCAACAGGCAGCAGCATAAATCCAGTTGAGTGATCCTCATGGGGCACATTAGGGTACGACAAAGGTAATAGGATTGAAATATTGATCTTATTGCATTACATTATCATATTGAAAGAAGGAGCTAGCAGTAGAACCATGATGGCAGAGAGATTTATCTGGATGCTTTATTATGGAATATGGAGTAATAGGTAATACACACTACTGAGAAGGGAGATCAAACATCAGAGAAATCATGGCCAATCCCTATTGTGGAAAGTCTGACGATTTTGAAATATATGAACTGAAAACTTTAACAAACAATGTGGTTTTTGTGACCTGAATACAGTGCCGGCTGTCTCTAATAATTTGTTTTTCTTTCTTCCAAACATTAATCTTCATTCATCATACATGAACATTAGTAGACCATTTAAAACACCCCCTGAACGTTTAAGGTAAAACAAACAAGATATAAAATGGCTCAATGGAAAAGCGTGCAACTGGGAACATAAAGCTCATTTAATGTTGGAGAACAAGGAAGGAGAAAACGGAAATTACACTAAACTTTCTGTCAAAAATCATTTCTTTGTTTTGTGGACTCCTTTAAGCTGCTGCAGGATTTAAAGAAATGAAAACATGCATTTATATACAGCGTTTTAGGACCACAAGTCTTCCCAAAGTGCTTTATAGTCAGTGAGATACCTTTGAAGTGCAGTCACTGTTATAATGTAAGAAATGCAGCAGCCAATTTGTGCACAGCAAGCTCCCACAAAGAACAATGTAATAATGACTGGGTAATCTACTTTGTTTTTGTGATGTAGATTGAGAGATAAATATTAGCCGGGACAACATGGATAACACCCTTGCTCTTCTTCGCAACAACATCATGGCATCATGTACATCCAACTGCAAGGTCAGTTTGATGCCTTTTCTGAAAGGCACCACCTTTGTGGACGGCATTCATCTCATAAGATGATGATTTTCACCATGGCAGTCAACTCTATCATCAGCATTATTTGGAATGGCTCAGGAGCCCACTCTGGCATGACAGTCGCTACTGCGTTCAGGAAGGCAGTGGACTGAGAAGATGCATGATTTACTCCCTCTGTTTCCTCTGGATTCTCTTCTCATCCAACTGGGCATTTTGTTACAATAAGAAAAATACTGCGGATGCTGGAATCTGAAACAAGAAAAGAGGATGCTGGAAAAGCTCAGCAGGCCTGGCAGGATCTGTAGCAAGAGGACGGGATTCTCCATCTGGTTACCAGAGAATCCCGCCCAAGGTCAATGGAGTTTTCCATTGTATGCGGCTCGCCCGTGGCATTCTTGCGGCAGGCGGGGCGGGAGAATCCAGCCCTGAGTTAATGCTTCGAGTTTGTTTGGCTCTTCATCAGAACTAAGGAATGTATAGAATATTAAACTGCATCTGTGAGAGATTGCAACAAGATGTAGCAACCTTAAGAGCAAAAGACAGATAGCCTGGTGTAGGAGGGGGTGAAGGGAGGGTTATTGCATTGAGACAATAAATGCATGGGATATTTTTTTAAAATGGTTTAAATGGAGGAGAAATGGAGGCGATAAAGGGGCTTGTGTCGCACCTCCTGTGATTACAGGGTAAGGTGCCGTGGGAAAGGGATGAGGAGTTGGGCGTGATGGAGGAGTGGAGCCGGGTGTTATGGAGGGAATGCTGAGAGGTGGGGAGAAGGGAAGATGTATTTCATGGTAGCATCATGCTGGAGTTGATGGAAATGGTGGAGGATGATCCTTTGAATGAGGAAGTTTTGGTGGGGTGGAAAGTGAGGACAAGGGAGACTCTATCATGATTCTGGGAGGGAAGGGAAGGGGTGAGGGTAGAGGTGTGGATATGGGGTTGAACCCTGTTTCACATTTTGTTTCTTCCCTTCCCCCAATGCTCTTTCAAATAGTCAGTCTCCAGAAATCACTGTCCTCAGCAACTGTCTCCCACTTGACAGTGTCAATGTTCATTATTTTCCTAACTCACCTGCAGGTGCCCTTGTAGAGGACGGATGGACACCCAGGAAGTTGTAACCCAATGGCTAATTTACCATACAGAAGGTATACATCATAATCCATCCCATGAATGTGGCCAAGCCAGTGCAGAAGTCGTTGGCTTAGTACTGTGTGTATGCTGATGGAATTAGCACATTTCAGGACCCCTGGGTTGGTCACCTTCTCTTGCCAAGAGGTGCCAAGGATATATTCGAGACAGCAAAAGTGGAAATTGTTCAATGTTTTCTTCTACCTAGCATAAGTTGTCTAGGTCTCAGCACTATTAAGGAGTGTGCTGAGGAGGCAGGCTTGGTAAAACTCAGTTTGGTGTACTCAATCAGGTTTGCTGTTGTTCCACTCTTCCTTATTTAGCTTGGACATAACAGCTGCAGCTTTTGTGACATACGTGTTGATTTCAGCACCAAATGACAGATTGCTGGTGATTGTGGAGCCTATGTATGTGAAGATATTAATGACCTCCAGCATTGCATGTCAAAGCTGGTAGATAGCGGTATATAAACATCCTGAACCATGACACTTGTCTTCCTGATCCTGATAACGAAACCAAGTTCTTTACAGGCATGAGAGGTTCTGTTCATTTGTGGTTGCAGGTATTCCTTGGTATTGAATGCTAGTATTGAAGCACAGCCCAACTCTCTGACGAGGACATGGTGCACCTTTGTCTTTGACCTCAGGTGAGAAAGGCTGAACAGCTTTCTGTCAGTTCTGGTACATATGTAGATGACCTCTGTAGGTGACCTGAGAGCATATGACAGCAAGAAGAAGAATACATCAAAGAGTGCTGGTACCAAAACACAACCATCTTTGATCCCATTGCGGTTCTCAAAGGGTGCCAATGTTACCATCGTAGCAGACCATCATGCTGTCATGGATCAAGGAGATTACATTTAACAGCTTGTCTCCAACTTCTTAAATACACAGCCTCTGCTCACACAGTTTAATACCTTGGTAAGATCAATAAAGACAATATATAGTAACCTGCTTTGTTCATGGCATTTCTCTTGCATGATTGGAAAGATGATGTCAATTGGAGATCTTCCAGTAGTGAAACCACACTAGGATTCCAAGTGTATACATTCAGCCAGGATCTGCAGTGTTGCAGGGTAAAACTGGTAAACTCTTCTTCACGATGCTCAACAGAGAGATGCCTTGATAGTTGTTGCAAATTCTGCAGTGACTCTTGTTCTTGTTCAATGTCACAATCTATGCAAAATGCAATCCTGGAGCACTGCCCTCTCCTTCCAGAGAGGTCTGTGCAAATGCTGCAGGAGTACTGTTACCTGTACTTGATCAGTGTATAGCATCAACATCTAGAGCTTTGCCCATGCCAAGTGAGTCAATAGTTTTGCTGAGCTCCTGCATTGTGGGTTTGATAGTCAGCTCTGCCCGTGGCAGGCAGACTTTATATGATGTCTAGAGCTTCTTGGTGACAGTGTTCTCACTAGAGTACAACTCAAGGTAGTGTACCACCCATCTCTCCAACTGTTCCTTGCAGTTGGTGATGATCTCCCTACCTTCTTTTATCAATGGAGCCATTTTCTTTGCTGATTGTTCTGTTGCCTTTTTGATTCCTTATATATGCTCCTTAAATTACCTGTGTACAAGGGTCGTCTGGAAATTCTGGAAATTTTGTCACCAGCAGTCAATAGCAACACAGCCTAGCCTCACAGTCTATTGAATTTTATGTTGAACAGCTCTTAGTACATTCAAAATTTTCTCACTCGGATCTTTCCTGTAATAAATGGGAGCAGACTGCTTGGCTGTAATAGAACATAGAACATAGAACAATACAGCGCAGTACAGGCCCTTCGGCCCACGATGTTGCACCGAAACAAAAGCCATCTAACCTACACTACACCATTATCATCCATATGTTTATCCAATAAACTTTTAAATGCCCTCAATGTTGGCGAGTTCACTACTGTAGCAGGTAGGGCATTCCACGGCCTCACTACTCTTTGCGTAAAGAACCTACCTCTGACATCTGTCCTATATCTATTACCCCTCAGTTTAAAGTTATGTCCCCTCGTGCCAGCCATTTCCATCTGCGGGAGAAGGCTCTCACTGTCCACCCTATCCAACCCCCTAATCATTTTGTATGCCTCTATTAAGTCTCCTCTTAACCTTCTTCTCTCCAACGAAAACAACCTCAAGTCCATCAGCCTTTCCTCATAAGATTTTCCCTCCATACCAGGCAACATCCTGGTAAATCTCCTCTGCACCCGCTCCAAAGCCTCCACGTCCTTCCTATAATGCGGTGACCAGAACTGTACGCAATACTCCAAATGCGGCCGTACCAGAGTTCTGTACAGCTGCAACATGACCTCCTGACTCCGGAACTCAATTCCTCTACCAATAAAGGCCAACACTCCATAGGCCTTCTTCACCACCCTATCAACCTGGGTGGCAACTTTCAGGGATCTATGTACATGGACACCTAGATCCCTCTGCTCATCCACACTTTCAAGAACTTTTCCATTAGCCAAATATTCCACATTCCTGTTATTCCTTCCAAAGTGAATCACCTCACACTTCTCTACATTAAACTCCATTTGCCACCTCTCAGCCCAGCTCTGCAGCTTATCTATATCCCTCTGTAACCTGCTACTTCCTTCCACACTATCGACAACACCACCGACTTTATTATCGTCTGCAAATTTACTCACCCACCCTTCTGCGCCTTCCTCTAGGTCATTGATAAAAATGACAAACAGCAACGGCCCCAGAACAGATCCTTGTGGTACTCCACTTGTGACTGAACTCCATTCTGAACATTTCCCATCAACCACCACCCTCTGTCTTCTTTCAGCTAGCCAATTTCTGATCCACATCTCTAAATCACCCTCAATCCCCAGCCTCCGTATTTTCTGCAATAGCCTACCGTGGGGAACCTTATCAAACGCTTTGCTGAAATCCATATACACCACATCAACTGCTCTACCCTCGTCTACCTGTTCAGTTACCTTCTCAAAGATCTCGATAAGGTTTGTGAGGCATGACCTACCCTTCACAAAGCCATGCTGACTATCCCTGATCATATTATTCCTATCTAGATGATTATAATTCTTGTCTCTTATAATCCCCTCCAAGACTTTACCCACTACGCGTGGTGGACAAGATGGCGGTGCCCGGAGGTCCTGGGGGTCACAAAATGGCAGCGCCCATGGAACGCACGTTGCGGGGTTGGAGCAAGATGACAGCGCCCATGAAACGCAAGTGTTGTGCGGGGGAGAAGATGGCGGTGCCCATTGCTCACACATGGCTTGGGGAGGATAGCGGCGCCCATTGTCCGTGACCGGGGGGGGGCGTCCGCTGCCACTGGGCGGGCCTGGCACACCGCTGCGTAGTGGCCCTTCTTCCCACAGGCTTTACAAAGGGCAGCGCGGGCCGGGCAGCGTTGGCGGGGGTGTCTTTGTTGACCGCAAAAATAGCATCGGGGCGCCCCGGAGATCACTGGCTGGCGCATAGAGCAGGCGTATTGGGTGGGTAGTGCCCCCGCTGGGGCAGCTGCCTGTGGGGCTCATGAAGCGTAGGAGGAGTGGGCCACGCGGTTGGGGGCGTAGGACTGTACATTGCGCAGGGCAACCATCATGGCAAGAGCTAGTGTTTTAGTCTCTGCGAGGTCGCGCGTGGCCCCTTCTAGGAGCCGCTGCTTGATAACATCGGACCCAATCCCAGTTACAAAAGCGTCCCTCATAAGGAGATCTGAGTGCTCCTTAGCTGTAACGTCCTGGCAGTCACAGTCCCGAACTAGTGGGATCAGGGCCCTCCAGAAGTCCTCGATTGACTCACCAGTTAGTTGAGTACACGTTGCGAGCGCGTGTCTGGCGAAGAGCGTGTTCGTCTTCTGCTCATAACTCTCTTTGAGTTGAGTCATGGCATCAGCGTAATTGGGCGCATCCTGGACCAGCGGGAAGATTTTAGGGCTGAGTCTGGAGTATAAGATTTGAATCTTCTGAGCC
This sequence comes from Scyliorhinus torazame, assembly GCF_047496885.1. Lineage (NCBI taxonomy): Eukaryota > Metazoa > Chordata > Chondrichthyes > Carcharhiniformes > Scyliorhinidae > Scyliorhinus > Scyliorhinus torazame. Next base: position 327,233,229 of record NC_092707.1, on the reverse strand, counting down.
TCTGGAACAGGGGTCGGCGCCGCGTTGATATACGCTTCAAAACAAGCTAGCCAGTGTTGAAAGTCCTTTCTGGCGTCACTTGCGTGTGGATCCAGCTGCAGTCGATCTGGTTTAATCCGGAGGTCCATCTTCTGAATCAGATACTAATAAATTGAGGCATGATCAATTTGGCTGGAGACGAAGTTGAATTCAAACTGAGGCTTTATTAGTATCTGAAGTATGGCCTCCTACAGCAGCTGACGAAATGGCTGCGAGCTGAAGGCCACGCATATTTATAACCCGGCTCCTGGGCGGAGCTAGCATGCAGGGGCCCAGGTGAACCTGGAGTGCAGGTTCTACCGTACAACCCTTAATATAGGAACACAGTGGTTTACCACCACCAAAACATAATTTTTCCAAAATTATTTAATACCCAGTCCTGCCCTTCTTTGAATCAGGTCTCCATTTTTGCCACAACATTAAATATCCATGCCCTATCTCTGCTTTCAATTCACCAATCCTATTTACCACACTCCATGCATTCACATACATGCACAGTAACCCTAACATAGACTTTATTACTTTCCTTCTCATGCTGGTCTCACCTAATACCTTACTATTTCCTTAACTAGTCTTAAAAGTCTCTCCCCGCATTCTGTGCACCTTGATATTCCTCTCTAATATTACTTCCTTAATCCCAGGTTCCTGTAAAACTTGCTGAAATCCTTCCCAATGGCACTAGCAAATCAGCCTACAAGGCAATTGGTCCCAGCTCTGTTTAGGTGCAAACTGTCTGGCCTGCTGTACAGGTCCCATCTCCCCAATGTCCCAGGAATCGAAAATTCTCCCTGTCTACCGCATTTTCTTTCCAGCCACACATTCATTTGTTGTATCCTTTTGTTTCTATACTCAATTGCGCATGGTACTGGGAATAATCCTGAGATGACTACTTTTGAGATCCTGCTTGCTAATTTCCTTTCTAGTTGCCTAAGTACAGACTGTACGATCATACCTTAGCAGTACTTCTGATAGTGCATCATTCCCTCAGTACCATATTTGAGTGTAAGTGTTGATTTCTGTGCTCAGGTCCTGATTGGGACTTGAACCTGGATGCTTTTGAGTTAGAGGCAAGAGTGTTAACAATTGTGCTGCATCATTGGAAGAACTGCTTGATCCATGCAAAGTTATTTCCATTATGGGCTTCATGCAGAAAAAATAGGCTTTACCGAATTTGATATAAAGTAAAAGTATTGTCCTAGAAATTGTTTGAAAAACAACAAGACCGTTGCGCCTGCCATTTTAAGGGAAATTATCCCCAGCCATTTGTGGTAAAGACGAAATGTGCCATGAATGATGATTTGCAATGAAGTTGCTGCATGAGTTACATTGCTCCATTGTTAGCCTCCCCAAAATTGAAAATCTCGCTGTCTCTTCCCATTGTGTGACATCAAATTGGTGAATTTGCACCATTGATACATATGAACCTTGCTGCATTTATGTTGGGCTGGTAATTTAAGACATAAGGACCTTGTTAATGACATGATTTATTCTCTGGACATGCCAATCAAACTTGGACACTCAAAAAGAAGACCACCAAACTAAAGCGTTTCACACACATGGGTACTAAATTATTCCCAGAAGCTTTTGAAAATGTAAAGTGAACGATGTTTTACTTACTTTTCCATTCTATACCTTTTTTCTTTCTCTCTTAATCCACTCTTTCTTTCCTTCATTTTTATTTCTGTGCATGTTTTGACTGATTTGACAGAGGAAACAAATCTAAGGAAGCACTGGGGGATTTGCCCAACAGTCTGCTCTAGATGATGGCTGAGTTCTCTGTGTGATTCTAATCTGTCACTAGGATAATAGCAGCATGTGAATGATGCAAACTGTTAATAATATACAAATTAATCACAAATCATGAGATTAAGAGATATGTCGTAGGATACACCAGAACTTGACAGTCGATTTCATTTGTTTCAGTCATTTGCTTTACACAAACAGCAACTAATTCTTAAATATTGGATTAGTTACCTCTTCAGCTCACCAGAAAAAGATACATTTGCCAATTAATAGTGTAGGCCCACTTTTGATGACATGATGGCAGCTAATCAGCCTTTCTGTCCCAAAAAGTGAACTGTTTAAACTGAGGCATCCTACACCTTTATGTAGTGAAATTGTTACAAACTTTAAAATGATCAATTTAATTATTTTTCTTACTTCTCCTTTCTCTCTCTCTTAATCTAATCTTTCTTTCCTTCCTTTATTTCTTTCTTTGTGTGGTTTGACTTTAATTCACCCAATCTAATTAATTCTCCTTCTCAGCACTACCTCTGTATATTTCTCAATCATTCAATTGGTTAAGATGATACCCTGTTTGTCCTGCTGTTCATTAAGGTCCCATTGCTCTCATTGCACCATTATCCACTCGTACACCTAGCAAGTATTTTGAGCTGAAAGGTGCCAATAAAAGTCTAACTGAAGGCATATGCCACAAGATGCCTGCTTCAGCAAACTCTGGTTCAATATGATTGACTGAATACTTTCAGGACAACTAGCAATGGACAATGTTAAAATTACAATTTCCAGGTGCAATTGGATGGAATATTTCCATTTATATCAAGCCACTGGGTTACCAAACTAGAATTATGCTCATTGCCTGTAACTTCCTCAGAGTGACAATCTCTGGTGGATTACCAATGCTGGGATTCCAAAGTCCCTGTCTTGCACAACCTACCTCATTCAGGGTTGGGTGAGAGAGGAGCAACGAAGCACGCCTCCGGCTGCATCGGTGTGGAGCAACTGGGCTGAAGAGAGTTAAGAAATGCCCTCTTTTTATGGCACTAGCTGCCATAAAGGAGGTACATAGGGACAATTAAAGGGTAAATGGTTCAGACAATAGAGGGGACAGGGGTCAGGGTGGACTGGGAAGGAGGGTGTGTCAGGTTGGACCAGAAAGGGGGGGGGGCGATCAGGTCAGACTGGACGGGGGGCGGGTCAGACTGGTAGGGGTGGGGGGTTTGGATCGGACTGGAGGGGTAGGGTCAGACTGGGGGGGAGGGTGGAGATCTGGTTGGACTGGAGAGGGCGGGACCAGGCGGCGGGGGGAGGAATGTTGGGTTGGACCAGGGGTTTGGGGAGGGGGGGGGCAGAGGGGGGTGGGCAGGGGGGTGAGCATTTCTGGGCAATTGTCAGGTAAACCCTTATGTGGGAACTTCCGAGAGGAATTCCCAGCACATCATTGGGGTACCCACTAAATGCGCTGCCGAGGAACCTGGAAGTTATGGGCCATGGTTAAACTCTTTACAGTTCCGCTGGTACTATTAAAGAAAACAGCCCAATATTTTTGTTCGCCATTTTGTTGGCCGGTAGGAGAAGTGTTAACTTGTCTTTTTCTTCCAGATGTTGACTAAGCTGCTAAATATTTTCAACTTTTATGCTTTTATTATCGTGCATAGATTGTAAGTAAACGTAACAATCATTTCCATTTGAAAAAAAGGGGAAAAAATATGTACGTGCTGAACTGTGCTGTCTGTGGAAGGGATATTGGGTCCAATTTGGACTATATGCAAGCGAATAGATATCACATGAGCTAAAACCTCACCTCGTATTGCCCAGAAAATAAATAACCAAGTTGCAAATCTTTATGTAGATGTAATCTTTTCCCAAGGTTGGGTTTGTTTACACAGTTTCGTAAAATGTACCTTCAGCAAATTAATATAGTGATTGGATGATAATTACATTGCTGAGCACAACTATAGCTAAAGATGTTTTTTTTTAAAGCCCAATGATTCAACCTTTCAATAGCTCATACTCCTGCTACTGTATAAACATTTCCTGGAGGCAAGTTTGCTGATTATGGAGCTGAAATCTTAGAACAAGCTGTTTTTGGTCCTTCTACAAATACAAATACAATTATGCTCCTCATGTTTCTTAACTTTAACCTGCTATTTCATAGAATCATAGAATCACTACAGTGCAGACGGAGGCCATTTGGGCCATTGGGTCTGCACCAGCCCTTGGAAAGAGCACCCCACTTAAACCCACGCCCTGACCTTGTCCCCGTAACCCAGTAACCCCACCTAACCTTTTGGACACTAAGGGGAAATTTATCTTGGTCAATCCACCTAACCTGCATATCTTTGGAATGTGGGAGGAAACCAGAGCACCCGGAGGAAACCCACGCAGACACAGGTAGAAAGTGCAAACTCCACACAGACTGTCACCCAAGATCAGAATTGAACCTGGGTCCCTGAAGCTATGAGGCAGCAGTGCAAACCACTGTGTCACCGTGCCACCCTAATTTGATGCCCAATGAGTTTGGAGCTTTGCTTGAAAGTCAGGCATCCATAAGTGTTTCCTATATTTTCAATTTGTTTCAGAAGTGCAGCGACTCTCTCCCTTTAATGTTTTTGATGTAAGGGCGGCATGGTGGTGCAATGGTTAGCACTGCTGCCTCATGGCGCCGAGGACCCGGGTTCGATCCCAGCCCCGGGTCACTGTCCATGCGGAGTTTGCACATTCTCCCCGTGTCTGCATGGGTCTTACCCCCACAAACCAATTATGTGCAGGACAGGTGGATTGGCCACGCTAAATTGCCCCTTTATTGAAAAGAAAATGGTGTAGAAAGATATTTTTTGATGTAGTTAACTTCTATCAAAAATAAATAACCAGGAAGACCTTGCATTTATGTCGCGTCTTTCACAACCTTTCGATGTCCCAAAGTATGTTTTGAGGTGTTTCCATTGTTATTATGCATGACAAGAAATAAAAGAAAAATCTGAACATTTTTAATGTAAGTGCGATCATTTTTGAAAGTTTTTCTGAGACACTCAAAGTAAAGTGACAGTCTTAGTCACATCTCTTTTTTTTAAAAGACATAAAAAGCCTGTAATTTGTCCAGATCTATAGTGCAGGACCACCAACTAATCTCATCAGGGAGAACAAATCACACCCATTTATTATTGTCACTGATCTGATGGGAGCTTCATTATCACTGCTTGTTTTACAGGGTTAAAATCTGTCAGGCACCCCTGACAGTATATAAACATGCTAACTTGTAGAGGAGGGACTGTAACTCAGTGTCACAACTGATTACCATGTGTTGGAACAACTGACAAGAGGTTACAACGATCTTTAAATGCTTTGCAGTGAAAACTACAGAGTAAACAATGTGTCATTCCTATTTGCTTTGTTGGTGCTCTAAGACAAATAAAAGTGATTGAAAAGTACAAACAATAGATGATTGGGCCAAACGACTGAGTTGACAACAGTGCAGACATGATAAAGTCCACGCATGGCCAGACAAGAGATTCCTTACTGAATTCCTACAAGTCCTGGTTGATCCTGGTTGAAGATATACAGCTGGATTCACCAGACATTTGTGTTTCCCCATTAAACTTTATGAGGGGTCGGGTCCCCAGCTGTTTTTTATGCACTAGGGCAGACCTTTCCCTCTGCAAAATTCTGATATATTTCCGTTTAGTTCTGCTCACTTCCTTCCTTATTTTGCAATGCCTGAGTTGCACGGATAACATGTTTTTAGTTTTGCATCTGCTACTGTTACCTCTGATTATTTTAGTGCAGAAAGTTACACACATTTCAAGGCGATGAGAAAGAACAATCAATTTATACTTACCATGTATTATTTATTGCCTCTTTACATCAAGTAATTCTTTGTAATATAATAAAATAAGCACATTTGTGTTTGGCCATTGCTGCATATTTCAGAAAATGTGCATTAAAACTCTAGAGCAGTTTTATTCACTCTCCTGATGCAGCATTGTGAAAGGAGCTCTCTTTTTACAAGCAAGACTAATAGAATAGGAAATGAAGTGTAGACATATTTATTTTTATACATTATATTTTGTGCTTATGTTTATCAGTTTTATTATGTGAAAATGATAGCATCTGCATTGTTAACAGAAACCATTTTGGAATGTCACTATTGTGGTGAGTTAAAGGACACACAGGCATAGCCAATGGATAACAATTTCAATGTACAAAAAATGATGGCCTTGCAAAATTTACTCAACAGCATCTTTTAATAGGCATTGCAATAATTTGGTGAGTTGGCTTTAATGGGGCAATAGGATGTTATTTCCATGCTCCCAAAATTCCTTCTAGAATGAAAGTGCAAAGGACCCAAAGCACAATAAGGCCAAGGAGGTCAGAACTGTTATAATACAAGGATTCACAGCCTCCAATTTGCTGCTGCAAGGTCCATGTAAACAGCTATGATATAATGGAGGAGAGTTTGCACTATGGGCACAATTGGCAATTATCATGCCGCTAGTTTTGTTTTGTAAGGGCCACGAAGAATCCAGCATGAGTTTTAAGGATACAAAGTAACAACATTTATTTACTATAACATATATACATAACAGTAGCAGTAACTTCCCTTGCCTTCCTGCTGGTTCCTGAACTGGCCAGCTTTATTTATACTAGGAGTTTACTAGTGGTTTCTCCGCCCCCCTCATTGGGGAAGCTCATACTCCCACAGGATTGTGGGATAATCATTAGTCCCCAGCCAATGGTAAGTAGGCAGGTTATAACATTTTGTAAAGTTTTATTCTCAAGTTTCTGTCCAAACCCATTTGCATGTTTAATAATAATATTTATTGTCACAAGTAGGCATACATTAACACTGCAATGAAGTTCCTGTGAAAATCCCCTAGTTGCCACATTCCGGCGTCTGTTCGAGTACACGGGGGAGAATTCAGAATGTCCAAATTACCTACCAGCATATCTTTTGGGACTTGTGGGAGGAAACTGGAGCACCCGGAGGAAACCCACGCAGACACAGGGACAACGTGCAGACTCCGCACAGACAGTGACCCAAGCCGGGAATCGAACCTGGGACCCTAGTGCTGTGAAGCAACAGTGCTACCGTGCCGCATGTTGGGCTAAACGCAAAATCTTGCATGACCCAGCACACTTGGGCTGTGCTAGAATATAATTTTTGACAGAAGAGCATTTTTGCTTTAAAGCTTTCCTTGATATATTTAAGAAGAATAACAAAATGCAGCTTGATTGATACAACTGAAAATGTGAGCATCACAAATAATAAGCATTTTAAGTTTGTGAATGACCCAATTTTAAATAACTGCAAATAGCTTTAAAAAAAACATACAGAAGTATTTGCTTCTTATATTGGTGGACATTAGTCAGTTATTTTATATATTAAAAGAAATATTCCAAAGCTTTAAAAAAAATCCTATTTGTGTCAATTTGCACAGAAGAGTTCAATGTTTAAGCCTCCTTGAAGGCCTGTATATGAATGCAATTAACAGAAAGTGTGAGTAAGTCACCCTGTGACCACAGCCAGATTTGTGAGCAGGCTGGCTTCCAGATCAATGTTTTTTAACCTATCACAAAAGATCATGCAAATTTAACAGAATTTATGTTTAAAATTCTGCGATCTTTTGGGTTGGTTGGTTCGACTTCAGTCAAATTGTACGGAGAAGGCAAACGTGCCCAATAACCTCATAATCTGTTTCAGTGGTTTTAGTTGGGATATTGATCCGAACACTGGGGAGACCTTCCCTGCTCATCAGCACAGGGAAGGTATTTTCTGATCCTTCGGCCAACAAGAAGTGCACCCTTTCTTCCATCCTCAATTTCTCCTGGACACATGGATCTGTATATCCGACCACACAGTTATTTTAAATATTCTCCCTCTCTGGTTGGTGTACCTAGGTTGGTGCTCAGGAGGGAGATCATGAATGGTCGCAGAGAGAAAGAGAAGCTGGAAAGCCCGTTTCCTCTTGTTGCTTTCATTCTGCTTTTTGCTGCAACATATTTAGGAGGGTTCGAAAAGGGAGAGAGATCATTTCAATACAGATATTGCCTTTAAGAAATAACACATGTGTATGATGCAAGAGTGTAAGAGAAGTGAGAATACAGGCCCTAAAATTCACCACTGGGATTGAGGCCTGGCATAGCTTGCTCGGTCGGTAGGAAGGTACCTATCCAGTGTGGGGCACATGGTGCAAGTTCCACTTTATTAGCATCACTTGCACTCATCTGCCCCATGCCAATGGAATCATTTATTTTCTCATTGTAGGCGGTTACCCAAACCTTCCTCCATCCTCACACAAGTTCCCCTTTGTTCCTGAGCAAAGGGAAGATCTGGCAAAATGTTTACTCAAAAATGTGTGGCACATAGATATTCTTGTACAGATCCATGCCCCTCCATTCATTTGATCTACTGACCTTGAATGATATGCCAGGTCCTCATCTAGGCCAATGAGTGAGGGCATGATGTTGGTGATATCCTCTTCAGCTGTTATTTGCTGTGCAAAGACTTGGCAGGGGCTTCATTCCTTACAAGGATAATTGCAGGAAATGATAGTCCCTGCCAGTTTCTGGGGGTATCCAGAGCAGGAGATTATCAAACGTGAATTTTAGGAGCAAGATACTGGTGGCACCTCGCTTATATTTTCTCATCACTCTCTGCTTCTCCTGTGTGTCCTCCCAGCACTTCCCAGGTTCTTATTTGGGTGAAGTGAGAGTTTTCCCACTTGTAGCTGGTCTCTGACATTAACTGCAAGCTACTTTCTCCTTGAAACAGACAATAGATGATGTGAATCATAGAATCATAGAATTTATAGTGCAGAAGGAGGCCATTCGGCCCATCGAGTCTGCACCGGCTCTTGGAAAGAGCACCCTACCCAAGGTCAACACCTCCACCCTATCGCCATAACACAGTAACCCCACTAAGGGCAATTTTGGACGCTAAGGGCAATTTATCATGGCCAATCCACCTAACCCGCACATCTTTGGACTGTGAGAGGAAACCGGAGCACCCGGAGGAAACCCACGCACACACGGGGAGGATGTGCAGACTCCGCACAGACAGCGAGCCAAGCCGGGAATCGAACCTGGGACCCTGGAGCTGTGAAGCAATTGTGCTAACCACAATGCTACCGTCTGCCCTTAGGTTCTCTACTTGCCATTTCAAGAAATGTGAACACACTGCCAGTGGACTCTAGCCATAATACTTGCCTAGTTAACAGACTGCAGTCATATTTTAGCATCTGCTTAACACTTGTTTATTAGTACTACTTCCAAACAGGTTACAGAGTAGGCATATTGCTCCTAGGCTTGGTGTTCCAACTTCTCTCTCTTTCCAGACTGGTCACACTGCTGGTAGATCGCTCCCTGGCCTCTCTGCAGGTCCTTAAGGCAATCAAACGACAGGGTAGTGGCAGGGATTGCACACCAGGTATGGTCTCTGCAGTGTGCCGCCGCCTTCCGTTGATTTGTTATGAGCTGCTATCAAGATTTTCTTCACTGTGTTTTTCCTTTGACACCACCAATGTATTTTTTACACCAATGTCTCGACTGCAGCCACCGTGTTCCAAGATGCTCCCTCTGTCTGTGGAATCTAGGCATGGTGATTGGTTAGTAGATAGACTGTTGCCATACTCTGGTATATGCTTAACATTTGTTCATTCGTACTACTTTGAAATAGGTTACAGAGTTAGGCACGTTGCTCGTCAGCAACTGCTCTCTCTTTCCAGAGAGAGTCTGACACATGACTGACTGAAATCAGTATGATACATGAGCAGATAATCAGAGAATTATAGAATCCTACAGTGTAGAAGGAGGCCATTCAGCCCATCAGTCTGCACTGACCCTCTGAAAATGCACCCTACCTAGGCGCCCTTCCCCGCATATCTCCATAACTCCACACATTGATCATGGCCAATCCACCTAACTTACACATCTTTGGACACTAAGGGGCAATTTAGCATGGCCAATCCACCTAACTTGCGCATCATCTGTTAACCCTTTATACTACTGTGATGAACGGTTACTGCCTTATCATCATGTAAGGTGATGTCCCCTTTAAGACCGGGCTTGGAACCCTGGGGACTCCGCCTCTGGCTCCGCCCACCTGGGATCTTGCGGGGCCGCGGAAGGAAGGAGGTCCTCCTTCAGAGAGGACGGCCCGACGATCGGTGGGCACCGATCACGGGCCACCCCACATTCCAGGTGAAGCCCGGTGCAGGATCCCCCCTCACCCCCCCACAGGCCGCCCCCCCAGCGTTCACGCACCGCCCACGACTGCAGCGACCAGTTGTGGACGGCACCGGGGGGGGATCCCGCCGTTTTGGCCTGGCCGCTCGGCCCATCCGGGCCTCAGAATCGCGGGGGTGCCGGAGAATCGCCATTTTGGGTGTCTCCGGCGATTCTCCGGCCTGCGTCCCGCGAAACTCGACCGGGCCGTTCCCGCCGCTTGGGAGAATCGCGGGAGGGCGTCGGACCGGCGTCCCCGGAAATTTTTGCAGCCCAGGCGATTCTCCCAACCGGCGTGGGAGTGGAGAATCGCGCCCAAGGTAACTGGAAATGTGAAGCACACTTGTTACTTTACATTGTTACAAAATGCCACAGCTTCCTCTTAGTTTGACTACCCTGGGAGAACCATTCTGTACGTAGAAACCATGAGGGGACTGTTGGAGGCAGCAGTGCTTGTCATGACTAGCCTCTTCCAATTTGTTTGGGCCCCAACTAAATGCTCCCAACTTTCTCTTATTTACGTCAATAAAACCTCTAAGGAAGTGTTTGAAACACTGCGGCTCAGAGGTACGTTTTAAGACCCTCAGTTATCCATCTTCCTGCACTCTTTGAAGCCCTTGCTGCCAGATGTTACATGAGTAGCCTGACCCCTTTAAGCTTCTACAGCAAGTTAAACGAAGCAGCAGCATTGGTTCCCACTTGTCCTGGAAGTGAGCTTCTATTGGATAGCTTTGGTTGCTTTGAGAGTCTTTTCTAATCATCTATGGTGCAGAGAGGGGTCATAGCAATGGGTGGTGGTGCTGCCTTTGAAACGTGCCCAGTGAGAACAACATGATAGTGGTAAATCTAATCTCCGGATAGTGAATTTTCTGTCTTGACTGGGCCTTTAGAAAGATGGTCATTCCTCACCTGTGAAGGAAGGACAACTGGAGAGAGATACCTTTTAATAGGTTTGCCTCTTTTTAAAAATGACGTTGCCGTAATTGCAGCAATGTTTACACAATTAATATGCTGGATGAAAGATTTTTCTGTTATCTATGGAGCACACACTCTTTATTCTGACTCTTTACCGTGACCTGTAATAGAGTTCAGTCCTGAGAAAGGTGTAGTGATATGCATCACTGTATTTACACAAGGGGTTAATGTAAATACACTACGACTAAGTAACCACTAGAGAGAGCACCAGAGATATCATGGCATGCAGACACGCAACCAATGGGTCATTAGAACAGGACACAACCAATGGGTAATCAGGACACCCAGAGGTGGCATTACCACAAGGGGGCACTACACTGTTGTTAACTTTTGGTTGGTTCAATTGGCTCTGTTTTATAACCTTTGCTCTAGAGTCGCCAGGTATCTTTATGATACCGCCACGAGGTTCAAGTTCAAGTAATGATCAATAACTCAATACACCAATTAGTAAGATTCAAACCAAAGCACATTTATTATACACAGTAATCACTACTCATGCATAAATTCTACATCTAAGCTACTTCTACAACTAACAGGCCTATACTTAGCTTCGGACTGGCCCACCAAGTCAGGGGAACAAATGGCCTTTCGTTCGGGTTCTGAGTCTGCGGGATTCGAAGTTGGTATGGGTTGGTAGCTAGGAGCGTCTATCTCGTAGCTTACTGTATCTTGGCGGCAGCTGCACCGGTCACTGTCAAGGGTTGGTTCGCGTTGCTGAGTGACCCGGTCAAGAAGAACGATTTGAACTTGGGGGCTTAACTTTATAGTCCCCAGGGGCTTCCCGCCTTTCGGGGCGGACCCTGTACCTGGTTTCAAGTGATTGGACTTTGTTCCAATCGCTTGGTTCGATTTCTCCAATACTGGAGCAGTTCCCTGATCGATGGGCGGTCTTGAGGTGTCCGTTAACCTCTTTTGTGTTGGCCACTGCTGGCGCCGAGGAGTCTGGCTTGGCCTTGTTTATCCCAAATGTTTCGATTGTACCTGGGGATCGCTCATTAGTATGTATATGGCTGCTACATTATTATGCAGATGGCTGCTTGTATCGATGCTGTCTCGGCTTTTGCAGAGTTTAATACACAGTAAACTTGTACCTGCTAGTTTCTGCCTCTGTTGGCTGAATTTCCCTGCAGCCTTTGCTGTTCTCCATTTTACGTCGGGAGTTGGCCAACCCAGGTGGCTACAACACGACCCATATAAAAAGGACAAGGCACACAGGTTCTGCCTCTTCCACCGGCAGAAACCAAGAGAGCAGGACAGGGTTGATTTTCAGCAACATCACACCCTAGCACATGGTCGAGAGCAAGCTTGTATAGTTAGCAGAGTAGACTGAGTTACTAGAGGCAGATTAGTAGAGTGTCGAACTCATTTAAGAGCATTGTTAATCGTTCAATAAATACGTTAAACTTATCTCCGAGTCTGGAGCATCTTTCAGCAGAGCCTACATAAGTAGCAGCTTATGTTAAGTAACATAACACAATGTGGTACAGGAGTGACTGCTCAATCTCCCTAGTTCAACTCAGCAAGGTTAGAGACAACCAGCAACCAAATCCAGGCACGATGAACAAAATTCAGGCTCCTCATCAACTCAGGACCACCGGAAATCTTAGTGCTAACTGGTGTTCGTTCAAACAAAAATTCCAACTATACATGGAAGCATCCGACCTGAATGGCGCTACCGATGCTCGGAAGGTAGCTCTTCTACTCACCACCGCGGATGACCATGTGATAGAGATCGTCAACTTGTTTCAATACTCAGAAGGGCAGGACAAAACGAAATACCATACCATCCTGGACAAATTTGATAGCCACTGCGAGGTGGACACGAACAAAATCGGTAAAACTGGCACGAATACTCACCACGAGGCAGAGGTAGGGTTGAAACAGAAGAAGACGGCAGTTTTGAATGGCAGCCATCTTGCGCGGGTGCAGTCTGACCAGTCCGCACATGTGCACTTCCCTTAAAGATGCAAACCGGTGTTTTGCGCATGCCTCGGACCAAGCCCACTTAAAGGGGAAATGGCCGAAAATTAAAAAGAAGAGTTTTAAAGCCACAAAACACAATTCTTTCACCTCGAAGGACAGAACAATGCCTGAATTCTACCAGACATTGAAAATAACCTCTGCAGCACCCTGGAACAAGCAGTTTGCACCACCCGAAATAAAGAGCACAATGATAAATCTGAAACCAAAGAAGATGATTTGTTCATTGAACAAGAAGAAAACGATGCCACACAGTGAGTACTGAACGACTCCGTTGGCATCAGGAGTGTGCGACACCAAATGCATGACTCTGATCAAGGCAGTGCTACAGATCCAGATGATGATACCTGGATAACGCATACCGAGTAGGCATCATCACGAGGTGCGAATACGCCACACCGGGCACATCGCAAGTCCAATCAATCCTTGCCGTGGATTTCGAGGACGAATGGAATGCAGTGATGGATGTCAACCAATGCCCCATCCAGTTCAGACTGCATACAGGTGCCTCTGCCAACCTTATCTCGCAGTCGGACTTCACGAGAATCAAGAAGGCTTCCAAGCTCCTTCCAGCTGCCTGCAACTCCAGGACTACACTGGCACGCATTTAAAGCACTGGGTCCTGCCACCTGACAGTGTCCAACCGACACATAGAGACAAGCCTACGCTTCGAGATTGTTCAGCCAAACAGGGCGTCCCTGCTAGGTGCACACGCCTGCAAGCAACTGAACCTCATCCGATGGGTCTACACCATGACGCCGTCTCATCCGGATCCTCAGGCCCGCATCGACGATATCCTGACCCAGTACCCAGATGTCTTCAGCGGGATGGGCACACTTCCGTACGAGTACAGGATTCTACTGCGGCCTGACGCCAAACCAGTGGTCCATGCACCACGAAGAGTCCCCGACTCCACACAGAGAGCGACAAAAGACTCCACAGCGAGACCACTGCATGACTCCACACAGAGAGCAATGAAAGACTCCACAGAAAGAGCGATACAAACCTCCACAGAGAGCTCGTTGACAGACCCCACAATGGAAGCAACTCAAGACTCCATAGCGAAGTCCATGCATGAACAAGACCATGAAGGTCTATCAACCTTATCTGAGCAACCAGCAGCAGACTATGAAAGTCTACCCAACTCATTTAACCAACAAGAAGACACTAAATGTCTACCCACTGTATGTGAGACAAGTGACGAAGAAATCACAATTCCCATACAAGATGTGCAAGATCAGATCTCAGCTCGTATGTACAGAGGCACTCAACAATCAAAGTGAAACTACTCTTGAGTCCAGTAAGACCACATCAATTAAAACCTCATCCACTCAAGCCTATCCACAAAAAAAATGAAATCTTGAAGATTTTGACTCCAGGCGAGGAGCATCAAGAAACCAATGATGATGCAAGTGAACCAGAAATTACTCCAGAAGAGGATCATCAAGAAATCAAAGAGGAATCACATCAACCACAAAGGAATGATGTCACCAAGATCAGAGCAACATACGGTCATTCTCACAATCCTCAAGAAGAAACGCTCAATGAAGCATCAGATACCACAAAGGACACTGACACAAGTAATTTTGAGAATGACTCGAATTATCCACACGGAACAGTTATTGAGCACGACAAAAACAACAAAAACAACAACAATAAAACAACAACTTGTACGACATGGTACAACTCTGCACATGAAGGACAATGCAACAGCACAGCTCAAAACAATGGCAAGACTACAAACATACCATGGCATGACAACGAATCTCACCAATTCACGTTTGCTCCACTACGAACAAGCAAACCAGCTTCAAGAAAAATGACATACAGGATCGCTGCCACAAGCATTAAAAAAAAGTCTAAATCAGACAACGAAGTGATTCGACCATTCGAACACCTCATAATGACTTCTTGGTTACTTTAACACAAGAACACTGACGACGTTCACAAAGAAATGACAACCTCAACATCACCACTTCAACAATAGAAGAAAGCAACTCAACCGTACAAATGCATAAGATTTGACTCATCGATATTAATTGGTATTGTATAATCATCAATATCATCACAATTTGTACATGTCATCATTCATCTACCTGTTTTGTGCAATTTTCTTTAACAAAGTATAGAAAATATGTACCACGAAAAAAGGGGAGATGTAGTGAAATGCATCACTGTATATACACAAGGGGTTAATGTAAATACACTACAACTAAGTAACCACTAGAGGGAGCACCAGAGATGTCATGAAATGCAGACACACAACTAATGGGTCATTAGAACAGGACATAACCAATGGGTAATCAGGACACCCAGAAGTGGCATTACCACAAGGGGGAACTACATGACCCATATAAAAAGGACAAGGCACACAGGCTCTGCCTCTTCCACCAGCAGAAACCAAGAGAGCAGGACAGGGTTAATTATCAGCAACATCACACCCTAGCACATGGTCGAGAGCAAGCTTGTATAGTTAGCAGAGTAGACTGAGTTACTAGAGGCAGATTAGTGGAGTGTCGAACTCATTTAAGAACATTGTTAACCGTTCAATAAATACATTAAACTTATCTCCGAGTCTGGAGCATTTTTCAGCAGAGCCTACATAAAGTAGTAGCTTATGTTACTCGAGGTAACATAACACAACGAAAGGCACATCGGATTTATCAATAAATGATACTTTTGGACCACAGATGTAACAATTGGAGCAGAAGGTAATCTAACACTGCAGTTAGTTGCCTACACACCACACGTGCCAAGCCAGACTCTTGAATTAATTCCAGAAATTAAAATACAGAATAGAAGATACATCTGTCCAACTGGTTTGATGTCTCACACTTTTAACAGTTTCAGCAATTCAACTTTTCTCTTACAATCTTGGCATGAGAAATGCCATTTGAGAAGCTGTTTGGAAAGCAGAGTGAAATATTAATTTTTGGAAAAATTTTCATGCCGTTCAGCAATCTTTCCTCAGCGGTGTCTTTGCAATTCCGCCTTAGGATTGACTATAAGACTATCCTGCTGCGTGTTGCTATCATACATTTTAAATCTCTTTGTCAAGAGAATGCCTTAAGGAGTTTGGTAAATAGTTATTTAAAACGTTTTAAAAATTGAGAGAATTGTTTTGCGTGCAGGGTTAGAACATCCCTTCAGCTGTCTCCTCACAAAACATTTGGCTATGATTTCAACCTCAATTAGTACAATGGAGACAAGATTCAGAACCAGCACTTTCTGCATCTCATTACACACTGTCAGATTGCTTTGCTTCTCCACTTCCTCATTTCTGGTTGAAGCAATGCCAATCATTTATCTCATACTCGTGAACATCCAAGAACAGCCCTGCAAACTTATCACTGTTTTACATGTCTTCTCAAAGCAAACAGTTTGTTCTGCCAGAGGCCAGATGAGTGCTCAATTGATCCTTATTAGCTTAAACAACATCTGGTTTCCATTAGATTGGTGGCAGAGCAGAGTGTGGTGCTGCACTGAGCATTGCAGCCACATAACAGCCATTAGTAGAGGCTGAAGAAAATTTAACATATCCTGTAATTATCGTGAACTTTACACAGAGGGGCAAGAACACTCTTGTGACTATCTACAGACGTGATTAAAGAAGAAAGGGAAACTATTTTGTCTGTTTGTACTATGTCTGCTAACATTTGGTTTGTTAGTAGTTATTCTTTTACCCTACAGTATTTTCATAGCTGATTGCATTCACAACATGTTCTGGCCATAATCACAGGAAACAGACAGTACACCCCTCCATGGTCTTTATTTTCTGGTCAGCAGGAGGCACAATTCCACAGTGCATGATGGGGATGTGTGAATCTGCATCTCTCAGCTCCTCTCCCCACTATCCCGCCCCCCCCCCCACCCCCCAAACATTACATCACCCAGGAGCGCAATGAGTTGGAGTCTAATAGTAGCTCCATTTATTGCCAAATGCCAAAGCTTTTGGCAAAATTTATTGTGTCTGATAGCGCCTTGTTACAATGGACTTTCTGTTGCTGTGTTTGCATCACAGAATTCTATTGATAAAATAAATGGCACCCTTGCCCTTAACTGTATGAAGGCTACCTGAAGAGCTGATTGGGCACAATAATGGAAAGACTGCTAATAATGTTAGAAGTTGCGGCTGACCATCATAATTTTTCAGGATGTGGGTGAGCTAAGTGCTTGACCATGTTATTCAAATCTACAGTAATGTGTTGATATTACTGGGATTCCTGTGGATCTTCCTCAGTCATGAAGAGATGTCTTATGACTTTGGTAATAAATATTGTGAATGCATCTTTCGAACAACTGCACACGCACAGACTAACTGGCGAAAACTGCAATTTTATCCTAGTCTGCCTGGCAAGAAGTTGGCAGGATTGAATGCAGCACTGCTGATAAAACATGCCTGATCTCACACCCCATTGAAGACACCTAATCGCAGGGTTTTTTGCCAACACGTTAGGGTTAAACTTACCCTCACTGTTTCTGTTGTGTTGTACAATCACCCCTGGGATTTAAATTGGGCAGGGTGTTACAGGACAACATTGGAAGCCAAGTCAAACAGAACAACCTATATTTGAAATTGACGCATAAAATAAACTTTGTTAAAATAATTACTGTGGAAGGGAATCAAACAAGAGGTAATATCACTGGGCTATTCATTTGGGGGACCAAACTGATTCTCTGGGTTCAAATCCTACCATGGAGGCTGGTGGAATTTGAATTCAATTATGTTGAGTTCACAGAAGCAGCCACACAAGAAGTGTAGGGAATGAAAGGTTTATTTACAAAAAATACTACTGAACCAGATCTCAGAAGGGACTACCCGCACCCGGCTCACACTTGGACCAGGTTTTATATTCTGGTTTCCTCTCCTGCTGATAAGAGGGCTCCGCCTCTCAGCGGGAAAGCTCATCACTTCACAAGACTCACGGGGAGCCTAATCGGCCCGGCCCCTTGGGTCTCGTGTAGGTCACAACAAATTAATAAATGTCTGGAATATAAAGCTAGGCCGGGATTTTCCAGCAGTGGTGATGGCTCACCATTAGCTGCCAGCAGGATCTTATGGTGCCGCCAAAGTCAATGGCCATTTGCCTTGCAGCGGACGTGCTGCCAGGGAACCCACCGGTGCTTTTGATGGGACTGGAATATCCCACTGGCAGGAAGGGTCGGAAAATCCTGACTCTAGTATCAGTAATGGTGACTGTGAAAACCATTGTCAATTGATGTAAAACAAATCTGGTTCACTAATGTCCTTCAGAGAGGGAAATGTGTCTTCCTGAAATGACCAGGCCTTCATGTGACTCCTGACCCACAACAATGTGGTTGACTTTTAACTGCCCTCTGAAATGGCCCAGCAAGCCACTCAGTTCAAGGGCAATTAGAGATGGGCAATAAGTGCTGGCCCAGCCAGCGACACTCACACCCCATGAAAGAATAAAGGAAAAAAAGCAAGTGGTACTTTATTTGAGCAATTATTAACAGTTCTATTATGTGGAAAAAGTGCAGTCTTAATATAAATATATACAACCTATTAACAACATTCCCACAGAATTTTATAATATTCAAATGATTTAAAGTCTAGAATAAAATATTTCTGATTTGTCGCGGCAAATTTATGCTGCTTCATTTCACATCTCACTAATATTATCAAGGATTTAATCTCAAGCATGTGTTTATATAAACTGCTGAATCATTATGCTGTCTACTGGATCAGGTTATTTAAAACTAGGGGAATGTCATTCAATTTGCAAGTGTACTATTTTTAACATTGAACCATTATTTAGTGCTGTGAAATGTGAATGTGAATTAAATTGTGCCTTGTACATCCTGTAAGATCTACTTGTTTTTGCCAAAGACAAGTCAAGTTTAAACAGTACTTCATTGGAACAAATTCTCAGTTGTTTTATATGCTTATATATAGCAAACAAATTAAGAAACTGGCACAGAGCATGCTTTCAGCCATTTGATATTGTGATCTTACTTATTAATTATGTCAGACCATTATTGCAATGTGCTACTGGAGGAAGGGATGCATTGTAGTAGGCCTGTTGTAATTAAACTCATCCGAGTGCAACACTGAGCCATAGAGATGAGGTTTGATACTTGGTTTGGCCTGAGTTAACTGACGTTAACTGGCACAGCTGTAGCTTGATACTGTCGGCACAATGCCTCTTGACTAATGAGGGGAAAGGCAGCTGGAGTGATCACTATCCAGTGATGAGCGCTGGCAAAGTCTGCATATGTGTTCGTTAGAAGAGGGTGAATTGTGCAAGGCTGCCGACTTCCTGTGAGTGAATAGCCTGTCAGTATTCACAGGGGTAGAAAATTTGTCTTGGGTTATAGCATAAAACAGCGAATGGCATTCCCTGAGTTTTAAATGGCCAGATCTAGTAGACAGCATAATGAATTCAGCAGCTCATATAAACACATGCTTGAGATTAAATCCTTGATAACACAAGGGCTGGTTTAGCACAGTGGGCTAAACAGCTGGCTGCAGAACAATGCCAGCAGCGCGGGTTCAATTCCCGTACCGGCCTCCCCGAACAGGCGGCGGAATGTGGCGACTGGGGGCTTTTCACAGTAACTTCATTGAAGCCTACTTGTGACGCTAAGCTATTATTATTATTATATTAGTGAGGTGTGAAATGAAGCAGCATACATTTGCCACAACCAAACTGAAAGACATAATTCTAGACTTTAAATCATCTGAATATTATAATATTCTGCGTGAATGTTACAAATAGGTTATATATATTTATAGTAACACTGCCCTTCTTCCGCGTAATAGGACTGTTAATTCTTGGGCTATATCATTGAACAATATGTTAGCTATATGTTAAAACCTCTGTCAGATAGTCAGCTCCATTAAAGTGAATGCCCAAAACAAACTTCTATCTCATTCTCTCAACAATATTCTCTTACGTGAAGTATAAGAGGGAGGTTGACTCTTGTAAGATCATGTCCCAGCAGAAGCGGGCAGCATAATCAAAGATCCCTCCCACCCGGCTTACTCACTCTTCCAATTTCTTCCATCGGTCAGGAGATACAGAAGTTTGATTGAGAACACGCACGAACAGACTCAAAAACAGCTTCTTCCCCACTATCACCAGACTCCTAAATGACCCTCTTATGGACTGACCTCATTAACACTACACCCTGTATGCTTCATCCGATGCCAGTGCTTATGTAGTTACATTGTTTCTGTTGTGTTGCCCTATTATGTATTTTCTTTTATTCCCTTTTCTTCTCATGTACTTAATGATCTGTTGAGCTACTCGCAGAAAAATACTTTTCACTGTACCTCGGTACACGTGACAATAAACAAATCCAATCCAATCCAATCCAAGTCTCCGCCTTCAAGAGAGGAAGGAGAGGAACGTCATGGGATAGATCTTCCAATTAGCAGTGAGGCATTGTGTGGAGATCATCGTGTGATCACCCCTTGCACCTTCTGAATGAGGACTTCTGACCCCGGCAGGAACAATGATGCCTTCAGTGCACTGACCCAGGAGAAAACTGGTGAAGCGAAGCAGTGCAGAGAACGCACCTGCTTTGTATGACATCAGCTGCCATTTTCAGGTAAGTTTTTAGAGATATCAAGTCTTTTGGTGGGATCAGTGGTGGATAAGGGGATGAGTGGGTGGGTAGGTGGTGAGTGAGTGAGTGAGTGACTGATTGGGTGGGTGGGTGAGTGAATGGGTAGTTGGGTCAGGGTTGATACGTTTGGTCTGGGGATGAATAGTCGGGTCAGTGGTTGGGAGTCAGGTTGGGCTGAGATGTTAATCACGGAGTTACACCAGAGATTAAACAGTGTAACGATTCCAGGATAATTGTTCAGGTATGTAGCATGTATCTAGCCCAATGGCGGGATTCTCTGATCTCGTCCTTTGCTGCCCCTCTGTAAGTGAGAATGAAGAATTTGAGGTTCCAACCACAAATCCAGTTACTTTAATTGCGCCAGAGAATTCCAGGGGAGAATGAGGACAGAGGTTTTCAACATTGTGATCTGTCGAAGAGACATTTGGGCAGTGTCCCCAGCAGCACAGATCAGCCCATCGGAACTTTGAACTTCCCGGGCAATTACAGCATTTGTGCTGGATCCCGACATGCACCAGTAACTTAACAGTGCAACTCCTAGTCCCCGGAAATCTGGCCGATTGAAATTAATGCAAATTATTGGTGTAAACTCAAACTTCTTGTATTAGCATTTATATGTTTCACAATGCTGAAGAGGATCTAACGCGATCTCGTGAGACATTGTGATTTAATTGTGGGTAGGACCACATTTTGGCAAATCTGCATATTAAAGCGAGTGAGCTAGCCTCACTTTAATATGCAGATTCCTGAGATACCTGAGGCATTGGGATCTATCTCTTTGCCTCGAAGACCTTGGGCATGTGCTGTTTGTTATTGGTCTCCACAAATGGGGACCAGATGAAACAGAAGTCCAAAGACGTGCAGGTTAGGTGGATTGGCCATGCTAAATTGCCCGTAGTGTCCATAAGGGTTGGGAGGTGTTATTGGGTTGCGGGGATAGGGTGGAAGTGAGGGCTTAATGTGGGTTGGTGCAGACTCAAAGGGCCGAATGGCCTCCTTCTGCACTGTATGTTCTATGTCTATGTCTAGAACTCGTGGAGGTCTCCCACAGGATCAGAGGCCCTCAGCTGCATGCTGTTTGAGCAGGGTGGTTCCCTGGCACTGCTGGTGCCACTGGGGTACTCTGGCACTGCCAGCATGGCACCTTGACAGTGCCACCTGATGACATGGGCACTGCCAGGGTACTGCAGGTGCCGGGAAGCATGCGGATTAACGCGCTTGCTCTGTGACTTTGTTCCCAATTAGTTGAATCATACCCTGGGTTTCTGTGGTGAATAACTCACTTTCTGACTTTCCAACGTTTTTGTACAAGGCACAAGTCATCCATTTGCCTGGATGCGTGCGGCTCCAACAACATTTAAGAAATGCAACACCAACCAGGACAAAGTAGCCCACTTTATTATTATCCCATCCAACACTTTAACATTCACTCCCTCCAGCACCATTGCACACCATGGTTGGAGTGGGTACCATCTGCAAGAGGCACTGCAGCAATTCACCATGGCTTCTTTGACAGCACCTCTCAAATCCCCTACCTCTATAACATAGAAGTGCAAATGTAACACTCACATGCGAACACGATCATCTGTAAGTTCCCTTCCAAGTCACATGCCATATTGATATGGAAATATATCTCCATTCCTTCGTTGTTGCCAGTTCAAAGTCCTGGGACAACCTATAACAGCACTGTGGGTGTACATATATCACATGGACTGCAGCGGTACAAGAAGGTGGTTCATCACCACCCACTCAAGCGTAACTAGGGATAGGCAAAAAATGCTGGCCTAGCCAGTGATGCCCACATCCATGAATTAATAATAAAAAAATATGTTGTGTCATTTCCTGATGTTTGTGAAATATTGTTTGTACAAATCAGCTGGTTAAACTATATTGCATGAAAATAACCAATTGGCAGGACTTTACCAAGTTGTTGCTGCATCATATTTCAGCTTCACCTGGTAGGGTCACCTGGTTCAGCTTAGGCAAATTGAAGTTAATCTACTGTCTCATTTCAGTGATTGTTGGTGTTACATTCCATCTATCTATAATGAGGGCTACATTTCATAGTTAATTTTTGCTAATGTTAGGCTTAAGGAATGCAAAGCCCTGTGCTAGGAGCCCTAAATCATAAAATTAATCCATAAAGTCTTGTGTGTTTTGCTGCCATTACATTCGCCATGTGTCTCTTCTGCATAATACTTTTGTCAAATTCTGTGGTTCTGTTTAATCATAGACAAACTTATCGATTTAAACATCTCATTGTCTTGTTATTCTGACATGCTTGACTCCCAACATTGACTTTACTTTCCCAAGAGTCTCGCCAGACCATGGATAAATAAGTTCAAGAAAATCAGGAACAATTGTCCAGTAGGACAATTCAGGTTTTTCTGCGATGCTTATTGTGACTAGGTAATTTGCCCTTTCTTCCTCTTGCATTTGGTTCTTTTGGGTACAGACACAAAACAATCTTACAGTGCTGTTTTGCAATTTCCCCTCTCTAGGAATATGTCCGTTTCACAATGCTTATAATGTCTTAATTGACCTGTCAATCAAACAAAGCCATGGTTCTTATCTGTTACTCGGCCTCTAAATGAACTCACCATTAATTTCCAGAAGACAGTGGAATTACACCTTCCAGACTTAATGTGGCACACACTTGGTATTCTGTCTTGCACTGCGGAGCTTAGAAAACAGTGCAATGTGAACAATGCCATTGGAGGTGTTTCTTGTCCATCACACTATAGATGTCGCACTTGTGTAATGCTTCCTGTTCCTATCGTACATTCTGCCAGTTGAGATGCTCATATTGAAATTGCTGGACACCATAGAAGCAAAAGTACCTCAGCAATTACTATGAAAAATGTGAAAAGACAGCTCATGATTGCATCCACAATGCTGACAGTAAATCTCAACAGTAAATCATTTCAAAATCTTAGGTCCTCCTGATCCAACATGTTGAAATTGATAAAGCGGCTTCCAATTTCAAAATTCCATGATCAAAGACAATTAAACTTTGAATTTGGACCCAATGTTTACTTGGGCAGCACGTAGCACACGTGGCTAGCACTGTGGCTTCACAGTGCCAGGGTCCCAGGTTCGATTCCCTGCTGGGTCACTGTCTGTGTGGAGTCTGCACATTCTCCCCGTGCCTGTGTGGGTTTCTTCCGGATGCTCCGGTTTCCTCCCACAGTCCAAAGATGTGCAGGTTAGGTGGATTGGCCATGCTAAATTGCCGTTAGTGTCCAAATATGTTAGGAGGGGGTTATTGGGTTATGGGGATAGGGTGGAAGTAAGGGCTTAAGTGGGTCGGTGCAGACTCGATGGGCCGAATGGCTTCCTTCTGCACTGTATGTTCTATGTATATGTAAGTATGTATCATGCTGAACCTTTACTGCAATTATATTTTGAATTAACGGTACATACTTATTACAATGCAAAATATAATTTTTATTTTATGTTTGGGGCTGGTTTAGCACAGGGCTAAATCGCTGGCTTTGAAAGCAGACCAAGGCAGACCAGCAGTACGGCTCAATTCCCGTACCAGCCTCCCTGAACAGGCGCCGGAATGTGGCGACAAGGGGCTTTTCACAGTAACTTCATTTGAAGCCTACTTGTGACAATAAGCGATTTTCATTTCATTTTAATTTCTTTATACTTGGTGTTCTTGATGGGACACAACAGAATAATTCTCCATTATTAAACACTCTTGACAATTATAAAACAATGTGTCATTAAACCTACGTTGAGTAATTTACCAGACACCCATTAGTATTTAAAGTAAATGTGCGCAATTTTAAAAATATATATTTTTTAAGTATATTTATTTTTCAAAAATTGGTCTTGTTCTTTCGAACAAATCTTATCCCAAAATTATTTTGAATTATCATAAAGTTAAAGCTGCATACATAATGGCTCAATTTTTACAGCCCCCCAAATTATGGGCACGATCTTCCGGCCTCGTTGCACTCGCGCTCAAGCGAAACGAAGCCGGTGAACAGTGGGAAAGGCCAAACGGTTTGCGATGCAACCGGTCCGCTCCCGTTGGCAAAATCGGAATCTCGCAGTAACGTGGCGAGAAATCAATTATCACCACTTAAGCCCCTTTTCCAGAGAATCAACGAGAGCCACCCCTTATCCAATGGCCTCCCATCATTCAGTGGCCTCCCCAGCAGGTGGTCATGCTGGCGTTGATTAGTATTCCTATTTAAAAACGTGAATCTGGCAGAAGGGGTTCTGTGGGGAGCTGAGGAGGTGCATAGCCATCTTTGCTCACAGGCAAAAAGCCCTGAGGCACTGGGTTGCTACCCCTGTGCTCGGCAGGAGGTGGGGACCCTCGGCTGGGGCGGAGGGACCTCCGCGGGGCTGGGCAGCAATGGGAGGTTGGGGGGGCAACCGGAGGCAACCGCTCGCTGCACCACCATGCCAACCCCTGGATCGTGTGTATCTGTTCCAGGGGCAACACTTGCCCCTGCCCATCTGTTCCACCTATCACCCATAACCCCCACCAACTACCGAGGCCTCTGGTCATGCTATAGCCTCTCGGGAATTGCCAATCGCGGTTAAATGAGCACTTCACACAAGCCAAATGTATTTCCGTGGGTGGGCCATGTAACATGTGGGAGTTGTTGCCTAGTATCCCAATGCGGCCGCAATGTCTGGACACTGTGCCTCAACACTGCGGGAGGCAACACCACACATGCAGCAGCCAACATCCGATCACCAAGGAGATGAGACACAGCTCTGGGGGACATCTCCACATCTGGAGGGTGGGTGAGTGCCCCGGGAAGGGGCCAGCAACAGGTCCGGTTGACATTGTGAGCGGTTGTCCGGGGTACAGGGTCTGGGGTCCGGTGAGGGGAGCCTGCTACGGCCGGGTGTACGTTGGCAGGGTATTCTGGGTGGATGGATGAGGGTAGGGGGATCAGTGGGGGAATGGAGGGTCCAGGGCGGGAGCCACTGCTGTTTGTCAGTCTAACATCTCTCCTAATTCTTTACAGATATTGAACGCTATGGCAGGGATGGTGGACGCAGAGGTTGCCCCAGTGGTGCTGGTGCTATGCGATGCGGCCAGGCGCTGGAGACGGGGGCAGCAGCAGCATCTACAGATGCTCTAGGCAGCAGCCCATGTGCCAGAACCCACCCCACACCCTGAGGACTCGGCCACCCACCAGGCCAGGGAGGGACCCAGAGGGGGAATCCCTTGATGGCCCAGGGTGTACAGGCATCGCTGGTCCTTTGAACAAATGACGAACAAAGAACAAAGAACAATACAGCACATGAACAGGCCCTTTAGACCTCCAAGCCTGCTCCGACCTTGGTACGTGCCTAAACTAAACTAAGACCATATCCTTCCATTCCCACCCTATTCGCCTCAACAAGGAGACGGTGCGTCATCTGTGCCATATCCTCGCGGACTTGGGACCACGTGGAGGAGGCGGACACCCGCTTCCGGTGTCCGTCAAGGTCACTGCTGCCCTGAATGTTTACGCCACGGGATCATTCCAGGGCTTGAGCGGCGACCTGTGTGGTATCTCACAGGCCACAGATGCATCCGACAAGTCATGAATGCCCTATATGCCAGGGCGGATGACTACATCGCCTTTGACATGGGCCAATCCCAGCAAGATACCTGGGTGGTCGGTTTATCTGCCATCATTGGGATGCCCCAGGTCCAAAGGATCATAGATGCCACGCATGTTGCCCTGCACTCACCGGGCCATCTGGGGGTGCCCTATGTTAACAGAAAGGGGTTCCACTCCCTGAACATACAACTCATCTGCGGCCACCAGATGAAGATAATGCACGTGTGTGCACGCTTCCCGGGGAATATGCATGACAATTACATCCTGGGGCAATGGGTCATGCCCGGCCTCTTCAAGAGCACCCCAGGATGGGCGGCTGGCTCTTGGGGATAAGGGATATCCGCCAGTGCGGAGGCCGGAGACTGAAGTGGAGACCCGGTGCAACGAGGCCCATGTGGCCACCCGGGCTGTCATTGAGCGGTGCATCGGACTGCTCAAAATGCGGTTCCGATGCCTTGACCACTCTGGTGGTGCTCTGCAGTACACCGCCCAGAGGGTTGCCCGCTTTGTGATGATCTGCTGTGTCCTCCACAACCTCGCACTGCAGTGGGGCAACGAACTGGAGGTTGGTGGTGAGTGTAAGGTTTTCGGGCAATTCGGCCCTTTTTGGACTGCCCAAGAATAAAACTCAGAGACTGTAAACTGACTTTTCAGCCAAGAGAACGTAACCAGTTTTCCCAGCAGGCTTGGTCCGCTGAGCTGAGTAGGGACATAAGTATTTACAAACCCCCCCCTAGGAGCTACAAGGAAGAAGGAGCCAGACAACGAGATAAGATCAAAACACAGACAAAGGGGCACGGGAATACACAGGGGGCCTGCCTGCAAGCAGGACAATGGGATGGTCATAGCCCCATGCAAATGTAAATGACCTGGCCTCCACCAGAGCAGAATCCAATTAACACCCCATCAACATAGCAAGGTGAGAATAGCAGCCATCTCCGGAGCAGCTGGAAGACCTTTTGAAAATCTTCACAAGAGAGCCTAACCTTGTTATCCTAAAAAGCAGACTGTCTGGGCTCAGTACATTGCGCTGGAAAAGCCCCTTGAAGATAAGCGGTAGAAAAAACCAAGTTGGAGGCGGACCTGGGGGAGGTACTCCAATCTTGACAGAAGCTACCGGCAGGAACTCACTGGGAGAAGGGGGCGGAGTCGGCGCCAAATTCAAATCGCGGACGGTAGAAAAAACCAAGTTGGAGGCGGACCTGGGGGAGGTACTCCAATCTTGACAGAAGCCACCGGCAGGAACTCACTGGAAGGAGGGGGCGGAGTCGGCGCCAAATTCAAATCGCGCAGGTCTGCCTAGCTGGAAGGAGCGGACCTGCGAGGAATACCCGGAAACAAACAGCTCTGACCGGCTAAAAGGGGGCGGGACCAAAGCGGGAACTTTAAACCTTACCTTTTCAATGCAAAAGGGGCTGGCCGAACACAGGACAAAGCCAGGTAAAACAATATAAAAGGGGCTGTGTTTTGATTGAGGGTCTCTTGGCTCTTGGCTCGACCTCTCCACCTTTGACTTGACCTCTGCAGCCTGTGACCGTAAGTACCCTGCAGCAGCTTGCGAAACTCCCTTGACTTTGATAGTGGTTGAGGCTTTGGGGAAGGGGACTTGATTTGTGTTTTGTGCCATTGCTAAAACTGTGTAACAATAAGATTTTTCGTTGTGTCCGTTATAGTACTTTCTGAATAGACTTAGTTTGTGTTAGAGTTTAAGATTTTATTATATTTTCTTCTGTTGATGATTTTGACCTGGGTTTTGCAATAAACCTTGATTTGCTGATAATTGGAGTCGTTTAAATTCTTCAATCTCTCACCAGCGATCTCTGACCAAGTCATTGTTAAAATATTCCTCACCTTAATTCCGGGTTCAAGAATCAAGGGTCATCTTGAGCAATTCACTCAGGACAGGCTGCTGGTTAGGTAATAAACAGCAGTGTCCTATTCTCTCTCTTGGGAAAGCTACTCCAGCGAAGTAGGAACCGGGTGGGTGTTGCACCACCGGCAAGAGAGAGAATCACCTGGGTATTGGTAGGGGTCTGGAGATCTGTGTGATATAAGCCTCAGGCTGCCGGTTAGGGATAAACGGCAGGCTTGATTCAGTGCTCTCTTCAGTGGAAGTGTCCCAGTGCGGCATCCCCTGGCCTCTGAAGTTTCAGTGCCAGCTGGAGAGAGACACACACAGATACTCAAACCCCAGATATCGGCCCAGTAGTGGAGTAGCAGAGACGGCACCCTCTACATGAGGAACATGTGGCCACCTTCGAGGAGGAGGAGGAGGGGATGGACGAGGGTGAGGAGGTCGAGGATGATGATGAGGAGTCGGCCCAGCAGGGGCTGGAGGATGAGGTTGGGGAGGAACCTAAGGCCCAGCCGGAGTACCTAGCAGTACCTAGCAGTACCTTCGAAAATGTTCCCAAGTTACAGATTTGAGTGTAAAACATGAAATGCTTAGAAAATTCACGTCAGTCACCATCGAAAGGGAATGCAGAAATTCATGTTTTACACCTAGACTCTTCACCAGAATTTACTTGAAATGTTAACCTGTGTGCTCTCTCCACAGAAGGGCGGCACGGTAGCACAGTGGTTAACACTGTTGCTTCACAGTGCCAGGCTCCCAGGTTCGATTCCCGGCTTGGATCACTGTCTGTGCAGAGTCTGCATGTTCTCCCTGTGTCTGCGTGGGTTTCCTCTGGGTGCTCTGGTTTCCTCCCACAAGTCCCGAAAAACATGCTGTTAGGTGAATTTTATTATTTAAAAAAATTTTTTTTAGAATACCCAATTATTTTTTTTTCAATTAAGGGGCAATTTAGCATGCCAATCTTTCGGTTGTGGGGGTGATACCCACGCAGACACGGGGAGATTGTGCAAACTCCACACGGACAGTGACCGAGGGCCAGGATTCGAACGAGGATCCTCAGCGCCTTAGTCCCAGTGCTAACCACTGCACCACATGCCGTCTGTTAGGTGAATTTGACATTCGGAATTCCCCCTCGGTGTACCCGAACAGGTGCTGAAGTTTGCCGACCAGGGGCTTTTCACAATAACTTCATTGCAGTGTTAATGTAAGCCTACTTGTGGCACTAATAAAGATTATTATTATTATTATGCAAACTGACTTGCTGATATTTTCAGCATTTTTGTTTTAGTTTCAGATTTACCGTGAATGTAGGGTTGGATTCTCCGATCACCGACGCCAAAATCGCATTCGGCAAAGGCCTGAGAATCCAAGTTTCTGACCAAGTCGGGGGAGGGCCGATCCGTGGGCAGGGGGGACATTATTCGGGGCTGGGGGCACTGTGGGGTGGTGGTCCGGGGCGCACAAGCCGGCCAAAGGGGGGGCACTATTTCGCGGGCCGGGTCCGCGGGCTGCGTCTGCCATGTAGCACGGCGCGGCCGCTGTAGGCCACCGCCGTGCGCATGCGCGGCCACGAACCCGGCAACTCTCCAGGGCGTATCGGCTGCTACAGCCGGGTGCTCTCCGCTGCCGTCCTACTAGCCCTCAGCCAAACGGAGGATCGGTGGCCGTTTTGCGCCAGTTTTTCTGGCGTAAAACACCACCGTTCCCACACCGGCGTGGGGACATAGCCCCAGAATTGTAGTTCTTCCATTTTTGTTCACTGGTTTATTTCATTAGGAGCAGGTTTAAAGCTAGATTCTAGACTGGAGGCCATGGGACTGTCATATTGGCAGTGAGGCTGGGAGCCAGTGCCACTTTGTCTGAGAAAAATCAGAACTGTAGCCTTTTAGACAACAGGGTTACAATCTGTTTGAGACATTTGTGTATATCACATTCTAAAGGTTGCTCATTGTGGTTTTCGTGTCGAAAACGAGCCTTTACTTCCTATTCATGGCGGTCTGTGGGTTTTCACCTTCTCTCCTGCGGTTTTTCCTGGGAGGGAAGTTGGCGTGGGCACTCCATTAGGCTTAACATCAAAGAGACGTGGACCAGATCTTTAGGGCAGATGAAGAGGGAAAAGAGATTCTCACAGAGAAAGAGAAAAGAAAAAAAATGACTTATGTTTACACATTTAATCACTTCGGTAAAAAAAGGGTTCAAAGTGCATCACATACAGTAAATATGTGACGTGCCAGCACATGGTTGACAACTTGCAATAGATATTGGCTTTTCTGACCCCCATATGGAAAATCTAGCTGCAGCTGACTCCTGTTCCCTAAAGTTCACAATTTGCCATTTCTCCTTTGCGCCTGTGTGAATCAGTTAGATGTAAAAATGCTGGTTGAGAAGCTACTGTATGAAAGCAGCAGACTGGGGATTGTAGATATGCATAGCTTGCATCGATTAGCCCCTGCTCTGAAGAACTGGGCCAACATTCTGCAGGAGAATTCTCTTCTGTGATTAAAGAGACAAGAGACATAACCTAAGGGCATTAGATTTAGTCTAACACTTCCCTACTGCTCTCCTGTGGTAAGCAGGGGTATGAGGGGGAGTTCCAAATGAACACTGCATTTGACACATCTATCCTTGGGATCTTACCACTGTTGGAGAACATGAAAGAGAAACACCAGGGGCGAGATTCTCCGACCCCCCGCCGGGTCGGAGAATCGCCAGGGGCGGGCGTGAATCCCGTCCCCGCCGGTTGCCGAATTCTCCGGCACCGGATATTCTGCGGGGGCGGGAATCGCGCCGCGCCGGTTGGCGGGCCCCCCCGCGCGATTCTCCGGCCCGGATGGGCCGAAGTCCCGCCGCTAAAATGCCTGTCCCGCCGGCGTAGATTAAACCACCTACCTTACTGGCGGGACAAGGCGGTGCGGGCGGGCTCCGGGGTCCTGGGGGGGTGCTCCCACGGTGGCCTGGCCTGCGATCGGGGCCCACCGATCCGCGGGCGGGCCTGTGCCGTGGGGGCACTCTTTTCCTTCCGCCTTCGCCACGGTCTCCACCATGGCGAAGGCGGAAGAGACTCCCTCCACTGCACATGCGCGGGAATGCCATCAGCGCCCGCTAACGCTCCCGCGCATTCGCCGCCTGGAGATGTCATTTCCGCGCCAGCTGGTGGGGCACCAAAGGCCTTTTCCACCAGCTGGCGGGGCGGAAGATGCGGAGCATTCCGCACCTTTGGGGCGGCGCGATGCCCGACTGATTTGCACCGTTTTGGGCGCCAGTCAGTGGACATCGCGCCGATACCAGAGAATTTCGCCCCAGGAAACTACTGCCAGTCTAGTCCAAAGCTTTTCTCATATCTTACTGTTGAGACGTTATGTCATTGTAACATTTACACTATAACTATAGTACTCTTGAAAAAGTCCCATCCCTTTAAATAATTTTACTCAGTCTTGCAGTTCTTGAGATGTGAGATCGGTATCTGAATTATTCATTTACAAACTAATAATCTAATCTTGACTGGCCCTTAGGTTCAATCTCATGAAAATGACCCATGGTTTCAATCAGGCTCATTGATCCAGGGGAGCGGATGTATGCCTCTCAGAAAAAGGAGATACTTGTCAAAGGACAGGATGACGCTTTTGGGTAACCCATTATACTGTTTAATACATGTGGACTGTCATGATATCCACATTAACATATCATGGTGCAATCACACACACACACTGATGGACAGATAGTTGGACCAATCAACACACACACAACATCGCAGCCAATCACCAGTGAGAGCACACGCACTATAAAACAGGGAACACCACAGTTCCCGCTCATTCTACCAGGAGATAGCTCAGAGCACAGAGCTCACAGTATGCCACTCAGACATACACCATGTGCTGAGTGCCTCACTAAGATAGTGCTAGGGCTGGGTCCACAGGTTAGCTGGTGAAGTACGAACCACAGCCAGAAGTTAATAGTTATTATTTTACAGAACAATAAAACAGAGTTGTACCATCTACAACCGCATTGGTTCGTGTGTGTATCGGAACACCCAACACGACATGATACCAGGACTGGAAACTCACCAGCGACTGTGAGACCTACCTGCACCTCTTCAGAAACCCGCCATCCTGCGCCATGGATACCATCAGCCCTCCGCAGCCGCTCCGGATCACTGGACATCTTGGCGTCAACTTGAAGCTGTTTAAACAACGCTTCCAACTCTTTCTAGAAGCCACAGACAGGGAGAATGCATCGGACACCAGGAAGATCACCCTCCTCCTCTCCACGGTGGGGCAACACGCCATCCACATCTACAACTCCCTGGCATTCGCGGAAGGCGAGGACAAGATGAAATACAAGACGGTCCTTCAGCGTGGAAGTTAATGAGAGCTTCGAGAGGTACCTCTTCCAGCAGCGTCTGCAGGGTAAGGATGAGTCCTCGAGGAGGCGTGTGGGGATCCGACCGTGGGTGGGGGCCCCCATGGTGGCCTGGCCTGCAGTTGGGGCCCACGGTATGTGGGTGGGCTTGTTCTGTGGGGGCACTTCTTCCTTCCATGCCGGGTCCCTGTGGGGCTCCGCCACATTGCCCGGGGGCCGGCGCGGACAAGAAAACCCCCTGCACATGCGTGAAAATACGCCGGCCGGTCTGCGCATGCGTGGAGTCACGCCAGCCGTTCCGCGCATGCGCGAACTCGTGCTGGCCCTTCGGCGCAGGCTGGAGTGGTGCCAACCCCTCCGGTATCCATCCAGCCCCCTAGACAGGTGAAAATTCCTCAACTTGGGGGGCCGTTTACGTCGGAGTCGTTGGCGCCGGTATTCCCGCCGGCATGGTGACTTAGTGTCCAGAAGGCAGAATCCCGGCCAATATCTCTTAGAGATAGGGGCCGGGATTCTCAGAGCACCGCGCCGCAATCGCACTCGGCGTCCGATGGGGCTTTCGCGATTCTCCGGGTACCGGAGAATCCCAGCCAATCTCGCACGCAGTTGACATGGTGCTGGCCGGGGGCCATTGAAAAAGGCCCCACGGCGATTCTCCGCCAACAACTGGCCAAGTTCCCGCCTGACTCAATCCGTTGCTTCCCTGGTTGGGGGGGGGGGGGGGGGGGAGGCGGTGGGATCCATCATCGGGGGGGGGGGCCTCCAGGATGGCCAAGTTCGCGATCGGAAGCCACCGAAAGGCGGGCGCGCGCGAACTTGGGGGTCTTATACTGTCCGGGCCGGTCCGCGGTGTGGGTCCGCCATGTTGCGCGGGCCGCGGCCAGATGTGCAGAGCCCCCGATCGGCAGC
Organism: Scyliorhinus torazame; assembly: GCF_047496885.1. NCBI lineage: Eukaryota > Metazoa > Chordata > Chondrichthyes > Carcharhiniformes > Scyliorhinidae > Scyliorhinus > Scyliorhinus torazame. The sequence continues at coordinate 327,199,974 of NC_092707.1, read as the reverse complement.
CGAAGCTGAGAGGAGCACTTTGGGGCCCTGGTAGCCCCCTGCAAAATGGAGAATCACTCTGGACTTTCTCTAGGAAAGACCAGAGTGATTCGCGCTTGTTTTCTCATGGGCGTGGGGACATAGCCCCATTATCAGAGAATTCTGCCCCAGATGTCTCAGGGAGACCGAAGGATCTGTATACAAGCAGTATGTCCAGACAACATTACATGGACATTACATGGCTCATGCAACGTTCCTGTTCAAAAAGAGAGAAAGACAGAAAGTAGGAAACTATAGACCAGTTAGTTTAATGTCTGTCATTGGGAATGATACACTATTAATAATAGAAGACGAGTGATAAACATAACTGAGGCTTTAATACACTAAACAGCAAGCCTCCTGCCTCTGGACCTGAACTGGGTCTGGAGGCGGAGACTTGCCACTTTTATACAGAAATCTGAGGGGAGGAGCCACAGGCGGAGCCAGCCTGGACAAGCCCAGGCATGTACAACACAGCACAGTGAATGTAAGACTATAACCTGGTTTACCGCATTCACCCCCTGTTTAAAAAAAGTCCGGCGGGGCTGAAGTGGTCTTAACGGTCCAGTCTGTCGGGGGGCCTTGACCTTCCACTGTGACCGCCTCAGTCCCGGCTGTGGTGTGGGCGCCGGCGTCGAGACCTGCGCATCCGGGAGCGTGTTGACTTCTTCTTAACCCAGATGTTGAGTCGCCGAAGGGGCGGAGTATGGGCGGAGGTGGTGGTGCCTGTCCTCGGTGGGCCTGCGGGAGTCAGTTCGTGAGGGAGGTGGGCGGAGGTGGGAGAAGACGGTGTAGGGTGGGGTGTGGTGGTGATTGTCGCCGGGGAGCCTGCAGGAGCCAAATCCCGAAGGGAGACCGTGTCCTGCTGCCCGTCCTGGTGTGTCACGTAGGCATATTGGGGGTATGCATGGAGCAGCAGGACGTTCTCGACGAGGGGGTCGGTTTTATGGCTCCTTGCATGCTTGCGGAGAAGGACGGGCCCCGGGACTGTCAGCCAGGACGGAAGCGAGACCCCGGAAGTGGATTTCCTGGGGAAGGCAATCACATGCTCATGAGGAGTCTCGTTAGTGGCCGTACATAGAAGCGACAGGATGGAGTGGAGCGCATTGGGCAGGACCTCCTGCCAGCGGGAGACTGGGAGACTTTTCGACCGTAGGGCCAGAAGGACGGCCTTCCAGACCGTCGCGTTCTCCCTCTCCACCTGTCCGTTTCCCCAGGGGTTATAGCTGGTCGTCCTGCTGGGGGCGATGCCTTTGCTGAACAGGAACTGACGCAACTCGTTGCTCATAAAGAAGGAGCCCCGATCACTGTGGATGAAGGCGGGGAACCCAAACAGGGTGAAAAGACTGTGCAGGGCCTTGATAATGGAGACAGAGGTCATGTCAGAGCATGGGATGGTGAAGGGGAATCTGGAGTACTCGTCAACGATGTTGAGGAAGTACACGTTACGGTCAGTGGAGGGGAGGGGCCCTTTGAAGTCCATGCTGAGGCGCTCAAAAGGGCGGGAGGCCTTTACCAGATGTGCTCTGTCTGGCCGATAGAAGTGCGGTTTGCACTCCGCGCAGACCTGGCAGTCCCTGGTCACGGACCTGACCTCCTCGATGGAGTAGGGCAGGTTGCGAGCCTTGATAAAGTGAAAGAAACGGGTGACCCCCGGGTGACAGAGGTCGTTGTGGAGGGTACGGAGTTGGTCTACTTGTGCGCTGGCACATGTACCGCGGGATAGGGCATCTGGGGGCTCATTGAGCTTCCCGGGCCGATACAAGATATCATAGCTGTAGGTGGAGAGCTCGATCCCCCATCTCAGAATCTTGTCATTCTTAATCTTGCCCCGCTGTGTGTTATTGAACATGAAGGCAAACGACCGCTGGTCAGTGAGGAGAGTGAACCGCCTGCCGGCCAGGTAATGCCTCCAATGTCTCACAGCTTCTACAATGGCTTGGGCCTCCTTTTCGACGGAGGAGTGTCGAATTTCGGAGGCATGGAGGGTACGGGAGAAGAAAGCCACGGGCCTGCCCGCCTGGTTGAGTGTAGCGGCCAGAGCAAAGTCCGACGCATCGCTCTCCACTTGGAAAGGGATGGACCCGTCCACAGCGTGCATCGCGGCTTTGGTGATGTCTGCTTTGATGCGATCGAAGGCCAGTCTGGTCTCAGTCGTCAGAGGAACGTGGTGGACTTGATCAGTGGGCGGGCCTTGTCCGCGTAGTTGGGGACCCACTGGGCATAGTGTTGTGCGTTTTCTCTACTACTTGGTCTTTTCTGTGGCTCTGTTCCAATTAGGGCAATCAGTGAATTTGCCTTCTTTCGATATTGTCTATGTCCGAATGCTTAGAGTCGCCAGGTATCGAATGATGCCACTATAAGTTTCAACCGGCTATCGATCAAAGAGCCAAACACCAGTTAGTTAGTTCAAGGTCAAGGGTACTTTATTTACATACAATCAGTCATGCAACATAAACACTACTAGTCAACTATACCTATTACTAAAACACTCTGTACTTAACTTCGGACACCCGGCTTAGGTCAGGAAACAGTGGCCGCTGTTCAATTCTGGATCTCTTGGGTTCGAAGTGGTAACTGCTGCTCAGCTAGGCTCATCCGTCTGGTAGTGGGCGTTGAACTCAAACTTGCTTCTGGTGTTGCTGCAGTTGGCAATGGCCATGACCGCAGAAGAGAGCGAACATATGGCGAACTCTTCTTTTATACTCGGGGGTTTTCGCGCTCTTTTGGGCGGTCCTTCGATTTGGGCCTGACTAATTGGGTGATCCCTGATCACTCCGTTCGATTCCTTAGCCAATAAGTGGGCGGGGGTCTGGATGGCTGGGCGTGTCCCAAGCTGTCACTGACCCCGTTGTTTGCATTTCCCTTGAACAGGGAGTGGCGCCGAAATGTCTGGGACTGTCCCGGTTGCTGGATTACCAGTCCTTTGTTTTGGAGGAGATGGGCCATCACCTGCTAATCGGCCTGATTAACATGCTAATGGAAGGAGTTTCGATGCCGTCTGCTTTGCTGACAAATATCATTTCAGGCTCTGAGCCTGCTTGATTCTTGGCTTGTCCATTTTACCCATCAGTCTTTGCGAGTTGCTCTGTACCTAGTTGGAAGTGGCCATCCCAGATGGCTACAATAATAAGAGAAGAACCCCAGGCATCTCTTCAGGGCCTTGAGGCAGTGGGGGAGGGGGAGTTCCAGGAAGGGGCGCATGCGGTCGGGGTCGGGCCCTAGGACTCCGTGTTCCACGACGTAGCTGAGGATGGCTAGGCGGGTTGTGCGAAAGATGCATTTCTCTCTATTATAAGTTAGGTTCAGGAGTTTCACGGTGTGGAGGAAGCGCCGGAGGTTCTCATCAATATCCTGCTGGTCACGGCCGCAGATGGTGATGTTGTCTAGGTACGGGAACGTGGCCCGCAGCCCGTACTTGTCAACCATTCGGTCCATTTCCCTTTGGAAGACCGAGACCCCGTTTGTGACGCCGAAGGGAACCCTGAGGAAGTGATAGAGGAGGCCGTCTGCCTCGAAGGCAGTGTATTGGCGGTCCTCTGGGCGGATAGGGAGCTGGTGGTACGCAGACTTCAAGTCGACTGTAGAGAAGACTCGATACTGCGCAATCTGATTGACCATGTCAGATATGCGGGGGATGGGGTACGTATCGAGCTGTGTGTACTGGTTGATGGTCTGGCTATAATCGATGACCATCCGGTGCTTCTCCCCAGTCTTGACGACCACCACTTGGGCTCGCCAGGGGCTGTTACTAGCCTCAATGATCCCCTCTCGCAGGAGTCGCTGGACCTCTGTCCTGATGAAGGCCCTGTCCTGGGCACTGTAGCGTCTACTTACAGTCCGAGGTGAGGTTTGGGAAGAGGGAGGGTGGGGCGACCTTAAGGGTCGCAAGGCTACAGACAGTGAGGGAGGGCAGGGGTACGTTGAACTTTAGGGTAAGGCTCTGGAGATGGCACTAGAGTTCGAGCCCCAGTAATAGGGCAGCGCAGAGATGGGGGAGGACGTAGAGCCTAATGTTGGTGTACTCTATGCCTTGCACAGTGAGGGTCACGACACAATACCCCCGGATTTCCGCTGCGTGGGATCCGGAAGCCAGGGAGATTGGATAGGGGAGTGAGCAGCGCCTTACCGTATCTGGGTGTATGAAGCTGTCTGTGCTCCCGGAGTCGAAAAGGCAGGCTGTCTCGTGCCCGTTGATTCAGACGGTCATCGTGGACTTCGCGAGGTGGTGCAGCCAGGACTGGTCAAGTGTGACGGAGGCGAGAGTTGGAAGGCGGTCGGTAGGCCAGTCGGAGGTGGCGGTGGCCAGCGTACGGTCAGGTGAGCAGGGCTCCCGTGAGGCCGCGGAGTGGTCCCAAGATGGCATCCAAGATGGCGGCCACCGTGGGTCACACGTGGTGGGTGGAGTGTAAGATGGCGTCCAAGATGGCAGCCCCCGTGGGTCACACGTGTCGGACGAAATTAACGATGGCAGCGGCCACTGGTCGCACATGGCGGGTGGTGCGGCAGCTGGGGGTGGCCCCGACAGGCTGCAGGCAGCGCTGCTGGGCCCAGAGGTTTAGTGGGGGGTTGGGCCTGGCAAGCTTTTGCTCAGTGCCCCTTCGTCCCACAGCCGTTACAGGTCGCGTTCCATGCCAGACAGCGTAGTCGGGGGTGATGACTCTGGCTGCAGAAGTAGCACTTCGGGCCTCTGGTGTTGGCGGGCTGCTGCGCGCGCGGGCTTGCGTCGCACCCGGGTCGGTTGATGGCTGCGCCAACGAGGCCCACGAGGGTGCCGCGCGGTCGGAGGAGTAGGGCCCCATGTTCTGGGAGGCCACCTCCAGTGAGTTGGAGAGTTGTACTGTCTCTGGGAGGCCGAGTGCAAAATAATAATAATCGACTTCTAATAATCGTTGACGGATATCGTTCGAGTGCAAGCCCGCGACATAGGCGTCCCTGATCAGCAGCTCTGCGTGCTGGGTAGCCGATATCGCCCGGCAGTCACAGTTCCGGCAGAGGATGCGCAAGGCACACAGGAATTCCGCGAGTGATTCCCCAGGGCGTTGGCGTCTCTTGGCGAGGATTTGCCTAGCATATACCTGGTTAACGGATTTCACGTAATGTCCCTTCAGCCGCGTTATTGCCTCCGCGTACAAGGGGGCTTCCCTGACGAGGTTAAAGACTCTTGGGCTCACCCGTGCGTGGAGGGACCTGCTTCTTCTGGAGGTCTGCGAAGTCTTTGTTGAAAGATGCGAGGTAGGCCTCAAAGCAGCTTAGCCAGTGTTCAAAAGCCTCTGAAGAGTCAGCTGCTTGTGGGTCCAGTTGCAAGCGATCAGGCTTGAGTGAGGAGTTCATCTTGAGTGAAGAGTCCATCTTTAGAAGTTTAGTGTATTAAATTGATACACCATCAATAACAGATGACGAGTGATAAACATAACTGAGGCTTTAACACACTAAACAGCAAGCCTCCTGCCTCTGGACCCGAACTGGGTCCGAAGGCGGAGACTTGCCACTTTTATACAGAAGCCTGAGGGGAGGAGCCACAGGCGGAGCCAGCCTGGACAAGCCCAGGCATGTACAATACAGCACAGTGAATATAAGACAATAACATGGTTTACCAGTGGGAAACTGTTGAAATCCATTATTAAGGAAGTAATAATGAGACATTTGAAATGTCAAAATGCAATCCATCAGAGTCAGCATGGTTTTATAAAGGGTAAATCGTGTTTGATTAATTTTCTCGAGTTTTGCAAAGATGAGCAGAGAGATCTCGGTGTCCATGTACATAGATCCCTGAAAGTTGCCACTCAGGTTGAGAGGGTTGTTAAGAAGGCGTACGGTGTGTTAGCTTTTATTGGTAGAGGGATTGAGTTTCGGAGCCTTGAGGTCATGTTGCAGCTGTACAAAACTCTGGTGCGGCCACATTTGGAGTATTGCATGCAATTCTGGTCGCCGCATTGTAGGAAGGATGTGGAAGTATTGGAAAGGGTGCAGAGGAGATTTACCAGAATGTTGCCTGGTATGGAGGGAAGATCTTATGAGGAAAGGCTGAGGGACTTGAGGCTGTTTTTGTTAGAGAGAAGAAGGTTAAGAGGTGACTTAATTGAGGCATACAAGATGATCAGAGGATTGGATAGGGTGGACAGTGAAAGCCTTTTTCCTTGGATGGTGATGTCTAGCATGAGGGGACATAGCTTTAAATTGAGGGGAGATAGATATAAGACAGATGTCAGAGGTAGGTTCTTTACTCAGAGTAGTAAGGGTGTGGAATGCCCTGCCTGCAACAGTAGTGGACTCGCCAACACTAAGTGCATTCAAATGGTCATTGGATAGACATATGGACGATAAGGGAATAGTGTAGATGGGCTTTAGAGTGGTTTCACAGGTCGTCGCAACATCGAGGGCCGAAGGGCCTGTACTGCGCTGTAATGTTCTATGGTCTATGTTCTATGTTCTATGTGATAAGCAAAGGAAATAATGAGAATCCTGTATATGTAATGGGCGTGATTTTCCCAAAGGGGACCAATGTCCACGGCGAGCGTGTTTAGCTATGTGTTTCCCAGCACTCGCAGTGTTAATTCAACGTGACTTGTTTTGAACAAGGGGCCTGAACGGGGAACGCGTGGCTGAGACCGCACACAGTCCCATTTTTTACAATGGGGAGCTCCGCTCGCCGGAACTCCCCTTTGTCGCAAGAGATCGGGACGCCATTTTTAAATGACATCCCGATCTCCGAGGCTACGAAATGAATCCCCGACAACCCCACCCCCCCCCAGTCCAAACGCAACATGGGAGGGTCTCCCGGCTCCCTCCCCGCCACCCTCCCCTCCCGCACCCCCACAACACCCACACCAGGCAACCCCAGTCTCATCGTGCACGGACAGAAAATGTCAGCTTGGCACTTTGGCAGTGCCAACCTGGCACCCTGGCAGTGCTCCCTGCTAGTTGGTAGTGCCACCTGGGCACCAGGGCTGTGCCAGGCTGGCACCCAGGTGGCAATGCATTGAATCTTGCAAGGTGTTGCGAACCAGGTAGATCCTGGGAGTGGGGTCTCCTGTCTTTCACCAGCTATGCGAGATGCTTTTCCAGTGCATCGTAGCTGGAGGATCGCATCCTGTGTATCAGGACTTCCAGAAGGCATTTGATAAGGTGCAGCACAGAAAGTTAATACACAGGGTAAGATCCCATGGAGTTGGGGGTAATATATTCACTTGGATAGAGGATCGGCTAACCAACAGTAAGCACAGTGGGGATAAGTGAGTCTTTTTCTGGTTGGCAAGCTGTAACTAGTGGTATGCCACAGGGTTTGGTCCTCAGGCCTCAACTATTTACAATCTATATTAGTGAGTTGGATGGAGGGGCAAAATGTACTATCGTCAAATTTGCAGATGACACTAAAATAGGTGGGAAAATAAGTTGCAGTGAGGAAATAAGAAATTTTAAAATGGATATGGATAGGTTCGGTGAGTGGGCCAAAATTTGGCAGATGGAATTTAACGTGGATAGGTGTGAGGTTATCGATTTTTGCGGGGAATAAAAATGCAAGGTGTTATCTAAATGAAAATGCACAAAATGCTTTGGTGCAGAAGGACCTGGGTGTCCTTGTGCATGAATCGCAGAACATTAGTATCCAGTTGCAGCAGGGAATTATCATAGAATTTATCATAGAATTTACAGTGCAGAAGGAGGCCACCCGGCCCATCGAGTCTGCACCGGCTCCTGGAAAGAGCACCCTACCCAAGGTCAACACCTCCACCCTATCCCCATAACCCAGTAACCCCACCCAACACTAAGGGCAATTTTGGACACTAAGGGCAATTTATCATGGCCAATCCACCTAACCTGCACATCTTTGGACTGTGGGAGGAAACCAGAGCACCCGGAGGAAACCCACACACACACAGGGAGACCATGCAGATTCCACACAGACAGTGACCCAAGCCAGGAATCGAACCTGGGACCCTGGAGCTGTGAAACAATTGTGCTATCCACAATGCTACCATGCTGCCCTTAAAGAGGGTAAATGGAATTTTGACATTCATTGCCAATGGAATAGAGCATCAAAGTAGGGAAGTGTTGTTGCAATTCTACAGGTCTTCTATGGAGACCCCATCTGGAGTACTGAGCACAGTTTTGGTCCCATTTCTTGAGAAAGGAGATAAATGCATGAAAGGTGGGTTAGAGTAGATTCACTAGATTGATTCCAGGGATGAAGGTCCTGTCTTGTGAAAAGAGATTCAGCAGTTTAGGTCTATACTTGCTGAAGTTTGGAAGAATGAGAGATCTAATTGAGGTATATAGGATGCTCAAGGGGTTTTACACGGCAGACATAAAGTGGATGTTTCCCCTTTTTGGACATTCTAGAATGAGAGGCCATAGTTTTAGTCTAAGGGATGGCAGATTTAAATAGAAATATGGAACAATTACTTCATTTAAAGGGTCGTGAATCTGTAGAATTCTCTACCACTGAGCCCAGCGGATGCCGGAACATTGAACAAATTTAAGGAGGAGATAGTAAAGTCACCATAGTCTCAGAGGAGAATAGGCTGCTTTCCCCTTTGACCTTAGGATCACCACACCTCAGGCGAGGTTGAGAAGGCAGGGTCTTCATGAATAACCTCAACCAGTACAGGATTTGAACCCATGCTGTTGACCTTGCTCTGCATCATGAACCAACTGTGCAGTCAACGGAGCTAAACCTGCTCCAGATAGGTTTTTGATTAGTAGCGGGATGAAGGATTTTGGGAAGAGGGCAGGAAGGTGGAGATGAGGTCGAGATGAGATAAGCCATGATCGTATTGAATGGCGGAGCAGGCTTGAGGATTGAATTGCCTACTCCAGGTCTAGTTGTTACGTTCTTATGTATCCTAACTGAAGTATTTTTTAATGAGACTTGGAAAGGCTTTTAGAAATTATGGTATAAATTTCCATGTAATTTATTATTGTGGATACCCAATTAATATAGTCCATTATCCAATAAATAGCATGCCAACAGATGTAGCAAACTCCTGTAAGTATTCAGTAAACTGGCAGTGTAGCACAGTGGTTAGCACTGTTGCTTCACAGCGCCAGGGTCCCAGGTTCGATTCCCGGCTGGGTCCCTGTCTGTGTGGAGTCTGCACGTCCTCCCCGTGTCTGACTGGGTTTCCTCCAGGCGCTCCGGTTTCCTCCCACAAGTCCCGAAAGACGTGCAATTAGGTCATTTGGACATTCTGAATTCCCCCTCTGTGTACCCGAACAGGTACCAGAATATGGCGACTAGGGGCTTTGCACAGTAACTTCCTTGCAATGTTAATGTAAGCCTACTTGTGACTATGATAAAGATTCTTATTATTATTAGTTTGTCATATTTTGTGTTCTCCCACATTTACTTCATTCAAAATTAATAGTAGAGGTAGTTGTTCTCTGTCTTTTGCAATAGTATTATTGATGAGTGTATGTCTGAGTCAATACAGGCAGTTGTCACAACTTCTGAAATTGATGATAGCATTAAGAACAAGGCCTAGTGCAAAAACATCATCCGATTCAGAGACTGGATATGTAATTGTGCTGCCACATAGTGGAATGACGCATTACTTGTGGAAGAACCTTTCACAGCTTTCTTTTAAATTCAAAATAGGGCCATGCACTGGATGCCAGGGAGCATGTTGTCCGGGTGGACAAGTAGTGGCTGTATTCATCCTATCTTGCAAGGGGAATATTTGGGAAGAGTGCATTTGTTTGTTGCGAGAGGCATAACTGTCTGTGTCACTATTATCTGCCAATGCAGGAGTTAAGCATACAAATTAGGGTCAGATGGCAGTCTAGTCCAGTACTAAACAAAATGTTAAAGTGACGTACTGTCTAATTGTTTTGATGAATTCAGATGGATGTTAAACATCCCTTGGCACAATTTGAAAGAGAGCATGCAGTTTTCCTAATGCCCTTAATTATATTTCATCCTCAACCAAAATCAGCAAACCAAATTCATTTGCGATCATTTTAGTTTTTGCTGAATATGTAACACAGGCGCTATTGAATTAGCTGCCTGTTATACATGTTTGCTGATATTCCTTTTCATTGAATTAATTGGAAAATAGCAATGACTTTAAATCATTTCAATATTCTCTGTGGAATCCTTCTGGGAGTAAAATGTTTGCTGCATTTTTCTGTGTTACAACAGTCATTTCACTTTAAAGTGTTTGACCTGATGTAAGACCATAAGACCATAAGACATAGGAGCGGAAGTAAGGCCATTCGGCCCATCGAGTCCACTCTGCCATTCAATCATGGCTGATTTCAACTCCATTTACCCGCTCTCTCTCCATAGCCCTTAATTCCTCGAGAAATCAAGAATTTATCAACTTCTGTCTTAAAGACACTCAACGTCCCGGCCTCCACCGCCCTCTGTGGCAATGAATTCCACAGACCCACCACTCTCTGGCTGAAGAAATTTCTCCTCATCTCTGTTCTAAAGTGACTCCCTTTCATTCTAAGGCTGTGCCCCCGGGTCCTAGTCTCCCCTGCTAATGGAAACAACTTCCCTACATCCACCCTATCTAAGCCATTCATTATCTTGTAAGTTTCTATTAGATCTCCCCTCAACCTCCTAAACTCCAATGAATATAATCCCAGGATCCTCAGACGTTCATCGTATGTTAGGCCTACCATTCCTGGGATCATCCGTGTGAATCTCCGCTGGACCCGCTCCAGTGCCAGTATGTCCTTCCTGAGGTGTGGGGCCCAAAATTGCTCACAGTATTCTAAATGGGGCCTAACTAATGCTTTATAAAGCTTCAGAAGTACATCCCTGCTTTTATATTCCAAGCCTCTTGAGATGAATGACAACATTGCATTTGCTTTCTTAATTACGGACTCAACCTGCAAGTTTACCTTTAGAGAATCCTGGACTAGGACTCCCAAGTCCCTTTGCACTTCAGCATTATGAATTTTGTCACCGTTTAGAAAATAGTCCATGCCTCTATTCTTTTTTCCAAAGTGCAAGACCTCGCACTTGCCCACGTTGAATTTCATCAGCCATTTCTTGGACCACTCTCCTAAACTGTCTAAATCTTTCTGCAGCCTCCCCACCTCCTCCATACTACCTGCCCCTCCACCTATCTTTGTATCATCGGCAAACTTAGCCAGAATGCCCCCAGTCCCGTCATCTAGATCGTTAATATATAAAGAGAACAGCTGTGGCCCCAACACTGAACCCTGCGGGACACCACTCGTCACCGGTTGCCATTCCGAAAAAGAACCTTTTATCCCAACTCTCTGCCTTCTGCCTGACAGCCAATCGTCAATCCATGTTAGTACCTTGCCTCGAATACCATGGGCCCTTATTTTACTCAGCACGTGAGGCACCTTATCAAAGGCCTTTTGGAAGTCAAGATAGATAACATCCATTGGCTCTCCTTGGTCTAACCTATTTGTTATCTCTTCAAAGAACTCTAACAGGTTTGTCAGGCACGACCTCCCCTTACTAAATCCATGCTGACTTGTCCTAATCTGACCCTGCACTTCCAAGAATTTAGAAATCTCATCCTTAACAATGGATTCTAGAATCTTGCCAACAACCGAGGTTAGGCTAATTGGCCTATAATTTTCCATCTTTTTCCTTGTTCCCTTCTTGAACAGGGGGGTTACAACAGCGATTTTCCAATCCTCTGGGACTTTCCCGGACTCCAGTGACTTTTGAAAGATCATAACTAACGCCTCCACTATTTCTTCAGCTATCTCCTTTAGAACTCTAGGATGTAGTCCATCTGGGCCCGGAGATTTATCAATTTTTAGACCTCTTAGTTTCTCTAGCACTTTCTCCTTTGTGATGGCTACCATATTCAACTCTGCCCCCTGACTCTCCGGAATTGGTGGGATATTACTCATGTCTTCTACTGTGAAGACTGACGCAAAATACTTATTTAGTTCCTCAGCTATTTCCTTGTCTCCCATCACTAGATTAACAGCGTCATTTTGGAGCGGCCCAATGTCAACTTTTGCCTCCCGTTTGTTTTGAATGCATTTAAAGAAACTTTTACTAGCATCGGGAAGCCCGAGCAACATTGAAATCAATGGGAATCTGAGAGAAAATACTCAATGGCTGGAATCAGACCTATCACAAAGGAAGATGGTTGTGTTTGTTGGAGGCTCAACCGTCTTCAGCTGTTTCATCAACTTTCCCTCCATAAGATTAAAAGTGGGGAGATTTGCTGATAATTTTACAGTGTTTTATTTAATTTGCAGCTCCTCAGATAATGAAACAGTTCTGTGTCCGCATTGAACAGGACCTGAACAACATTCAGGCTTGGGTTGATAAATGACAAGTAATATTCACATCTCCATGGTCATTTGAAAGTCTAACTATCTCCCCTAACATTCCCATCACCACATTATTCATCACCAACATCCAGGACATCCCCATTGACCAGAAACCTAACTGGATCAACCACATCAATACTATGGCTACTGGAGCAGGTCAGAGATTAGGAATTCTGCAGTGAGTGATGCACCTCCTGACTTGCTAAAATCTTTACCCCATCTAAAAGAAACAGGAAATTGATGCACTTGCCTAGATGAGTGCTGCTCCAGTTAAGAAGCTCAATACCATCCAGCACAAAGTTGCTCAATTGGCACCCTATCCACCACATTAAACATCCATTCCCTCTGTTGCATTGTGCATGTATTGCATTGCTGGTGTGTGTTATCTACAAGATGCATTGCAGCAACTTGCCAAGGTTTTTTTGACGGTAACTCCCAAACACATGACGTCTACTACATAGAATGGTAAGGGCATTATGCACCTTGGAATACCACAACCTCCAGTTTTCCTTGACTTGGAATTATATCGCCGTTCCTTCATTGTTATTGGATTGCCTAGAACTCCCTACTAAGCAGTACTGTGAAAGTACCTTGGCTACATGGACAGCAGTGGTTTAAGAACCAAGGATAATTGGGACTGGGCCACAAATGCTGGCCTTCCCTTCGATGCTCATACCATGTGAATAAATAAAAATAAAAACATTTATGTGAAGCATTTTGGGGTATCTCTCAGAGAAATGTTAGAGTGCTATTTAACTACAAGTATTTATTTCTTAGTTCTTTCGTGAGCTCCAAAGTACAGTGATGTAAAAAAAAAAGGGGGGGCACGGTAGCACAGTGGTTAGCACAGTTGCTTCACAGCTCAGGGTTCCAGGTTCGATCCCCGGCTTGGGACACTGTCTGTGCGGAGGTTGCACTTTCTCCCCATGTCTGTGTGGGTTTTCTCTGGGTGCTCCTGTTTCCTCTCACACTCCAAAGATGTGCAGATTAGGTGGATTGGCCTCGCTAAATTGTCCCTTAGTGTGCAAAAAGGTTAGATGGGGTTACTGGATTACGGGTATAGTGTGGCTTAGGTACGGTGATCTTTCCATGGGCTGGTGCAGACTCGATGGGCCGAATGGCCTCCTTCTGTACTGTAAATTCTATGATTCTATGAATCAAAGTGAGTTCTTCTCATTTCTTCATTTAACCCAAATGGTGAATTTTCTCTATTTTAACCCTGGATAACGTCTCCACCACGAGCCTTGTGAAATGTCTCCCTGTGCTCCAGCTACACATTTGATTAATTAAACAGCACATCCTGAAAAACGAAGAAAAACAGAATTGATGAAACAGCTGCAAGCATTGCATTTATTGCTGTCATCTTCTTTTCCATATCACTCATTATAAGGAGCATAGGTTGTCACTACAATGTTTGCGATTACATGGCTATTAATGCCATACAATTTGAAAATTGCTTTCAGCAAGAATTTGTTGTATGTGATAGATAAAGTCTAAACACTTGTAAAAATAGAACTACAGAGAATTTCTGACTGGCGGTTATTTTCTGTTGGCTGAAATCTGCTGGTTTCTGGATCATTGGAGACTGGACGTATGACCCAAGATGCACATTAGGACTGTGCAGAAGTACTGATGTGCTAATTTCCCTGGGAATTTCCTGGAAAATTCAAATTCCAATGGGAATTTCCCCTGCTCTGTGGGACCCTGTGCAAACGTCTCTAACTCTGAGCTAGAAACAGAGACTTCAGACAGTTTGGGGTGATGTACCTGAATAGTTACCCAGGAAATGTTACACTGCAAAATATCAGTCTAACGCCTAGCTAATTCCAGAAATGACCCCCAAAGCACTCATGCTGACTCCCCCAAAACCACTTAAAACTGATGACTAATCCTCTGACCAGACCCGAGTACCCAACCCTTCGATGAGGCCTGACTACCTGTCCCACAACCAGACTAACCGCTAACCCAAACCCGACTACCCTTCATAACCTGACCCAACTATCTTGCCCATCTGCTACATCAACCATTTGCTACCTTATCCAGTCACCATCAATTTATACAGCAGCGGTGCCATAAAAAGGGGAGTGTCCAATATCTTTCCATCCAATGTTACAGCGCTGCAGTGGAGTTCTCTGAGGGACGCTGTGCTCGGTATTTATGGGGAAGCTGGGCTCAGCGAATTGTGTAGCAGCATCAAGGTGTGGAAAAGTCCGAGCGTGTTGGCAATCTGACAATCATTGCCGCTCCAGAGCAGATCCGGGCTTCTGAGTTTAGAAAATTAAAGGGCTATTTAAAGATACTGAGTTAAAACCCTCAGTCCATTAATGGACGTGAGGGCAAGTGCGATTTATCCGCACTGATTGAAAGCAAAGCAGTAGTCAGACTTTGTGTTACTTGCTCATTTCCATGATTGTGGCGTACAAACCAATGTTAAACATAGTTTGAGTGGCTGGAGCTCAACAGGTGGCCCAAGTTCATATGAGTGTAGCAGCACTTAAAGCTAATCTGCAATTCTTGAAACCAGCCTGCACTTCTTAATGGGGAGGTGCATTCTGACAGCAACATTTTGTTCAACTGGCTGGGAAGCACATCAGAAGCAGGAAAAACATGAAACGTGGCCTTGCAGACCAGAGAGAGATCTCCTACATTCTCAGTTGCCACCAGAAGGCCCTAGTGCAGGAGGGTGAAAAGAGAGTTGATCTATTTATTCACCTAGGGCCTGGGTGCCTTCCAGGTAGATACAGCAAGGAAATGAGTGCAGATAGCCACAGTGGCCAATGCAAGATATGTGGCCCTGAGAAAATGGTTATCGCTCTGGAAGAAGTTCAATGAACTTATATGAGTGAGTGGTTAGTGTCAGAGAATGCATCTTCAAATGCCATGTTCCACTGACTGAAGCACCAATTTCACATTCTGCTCATTCACCCATCAATCTTTTGCAATCTGCTATGGCGGACACACCACCCAAAAACATTGTAATTCACTCACTGACACTGTTCCCCCACTCTTGCAGGACAAGGTGCTTCATAACAGCAACAAAGATTGGGATGGCTGCATGTCCTCACTCCCTTGGCGGAGATGGTGTGACTATCCCGAAGGCTGTGACAGGCAGAGTTCAAGAAGTCATCCAGGATGATGGTATGTCTAGGCCACTGAACCCTCCATCATTCTAATCCTACAGTCTGTTATGATGTACACACTGCAGATGGTGCAACCATGATCCTCTTGCTTGTCACCCACTGCCACCTCCTCTCAGCCCAATCATCCCAGCATGCAGATATGCTGTCAGATACCAAAGAACTGCAATCTGGCCCGCTAGTGGTGTCTGTGAATGAAGATCCAGAGAAAGTGCAGAAGATTGGCTCTTCAGCATCAGGATATCCCAGATCTTGACCCAAGGCCCAATCTGTTTGCCATCTTGTGGAGGCCAATAACTAGATGTCCAATGCATGCAATGGATATATGCCGAATGGACAGGTTGTGAAGTCAGGTAACATGTAAGACTGATTTGATATTGTTTCTGTCATTTTCAACCTCAACCATCAGGTGCTGTTGCACAACTGGATCTGTAACTGTTCATGTAGAGTTAGCTGTACAAGCATAGGCTCCAAGACCAAGATAGAACCCTGTGCCAATCTGGAGCTGGACACTACCATAGTGAATGTGAGGAGGATGGTGATAGACTTCAAGAGGATGTTGACTGGATGGTGGAATGGATGGACACATGGTAGATGCACTATTACGGAGACAGGTGTGAAGTGGTAAATTATGGCAGGAATGATGAAGAGGAAGGAGAAGCAGCATAAAACAAAGGGCAACATTCAAAAGGACTGCAAATCATTGTGTGTGCAAATCATTGAAGGTGGCTATCAATTTATCTGACATTTGCATCATAGAGTGGTTAAAGTAAAGGATGGTCGTGTCTGATCTGGTTCTCTTCAAGAGTAACTCAGCGACACTCCAGCACCCTTTCTGTAAACGTTTTCTCTTCAAGTGCCTATCGACTTCCTTTTGAAAGCCACAGATGTATCTGCCTCCACCACACTCGCAGGTAGTACGTTCCAGATTCTAACCACTCATTTGGTCGATGTTTTTTTTCTCTCATGTCACCATTTGTTCTTTTGACAATCACCTTAATTCGGTATACTGTGGTTCTTGAAACTTCCACCAAGGTGAACAGTTTCCCCCTATCCACCCCCTCTAAACCCCCTCATTATTTTGAACACTTCTTTAAATCTCCTTGCACTTTCTCTTTCGTAAGGAGAATAACTTCATCTTCTCCAAGCTACCTATTTAACTGGTTTCCGCATATCTGGAACTATTCCTGTAAATCCTTTCTTCACCCTCTCTAAAGCCTTCACATCTTTCCTAAATGTAGTGTGCAGAATTGGCATTAAACACCATTTGAGGACAAACCAGTGTTGTATAAAGGTTCAATATTGCTTGCTGGCTTTGGTACACTGTGCCTCTATTTATAAATCCCAGGATCCCATATGCCTTATTAAATGCTTTCCAAACCTTCCTTGCCACCTTCAATGATTTGTGCACAGTTCTCTGTTCCTGCAGCTCTTTAGAATTTTGACTTAGTTTTATGTTGCCTTTCATTCTTCCTCATTGTTCCGACCAAAATTCACCACTTCTTACTTCTCTCCATTAAATTTCATCTGCCGTGTGTCCGTTCATTCCACCGTCCTGTCAATGTCCACTTGAAGTCTATCCCCCTCACAGTTCACCATGGTGGAAGGTTTTGTGCAGCTCTTGGGGCCATTCCATGTGCAGCTAACTCTACATGAACAGTTGCAGATCCAGTTGTGCAGCAACATCTGGTAGTTGAGTTGTAAAATGACTGAACCAGTATCCAATCACTCTTACATGCAGGCTTTTGGTCTCGACAACATGGCAAATAGTATGGTCCTGGCTGAAGTGGTTAAGATCTGGGAAATCCCGGTACTAAAAGTGGCCAAAAAATTCATAGGGGATATTAGCTATTAGTTAGATAAAATTAAACAAATTACAAAACAAACTATAAATAACTGATTGGCTCAATCATACCGCATTCCCACGTGTGAAGTTGGCAGAATTTTCATAATGCAGCAAAATAAAAGCAGAAGCAAACCCAGAAAATTGCATTTGGAGAAAATAATACATTTTCCGGGGCAGAGTTTCAGAGAAAAACATTTTTCGAGAAGAACAAAGGCCCAATTTATGTCAAAAAGCCGCAAACCCTTCACAAACAGATACTGGACATTTCTGACCCAATTGTGCCCATGTGAAACTAACAGTGACATTGAAAACAGCAGTTTCAAGATTATTTCCCACCAAAATTGCTTTTCACATTAACTTTAAATGCATGGTTCACATAAATTGTCTGTGATGCTCTGTAGTATATCCTGTTCCTAATTAATGACTGAATTTATTTACAATTGGTGTGAGGTACCCTCAATAATGTAGCTTAGAGATTAAACTGTAAAGAAGGCTTTATTAGACTAAGAACTATGTTAGAGCTGAGACAAGTGCTGACTGCTACACAGCCCATGAGGCAGCCCTTTATATATGGCTCACAGATGGGCGGAGCCAGAGGCGGAGTCCCCAGGGTTCCAAGCCTGGTCTTAAAGGGGACATCACCTTACATGATGATCAGGCAGTAACCGTTCATCACATTCACCCCCTGTTTAAAAAGAGTCCGGTGGGGTGAAGTGCCATCATAGGTCCGTCCTCAGCGACGTCCACAATTCGGGCGGTGGTGCGGCGGGCACGGACGTCCCGGTTGAGTGCACATCCGGGAGCACAGCGGTCGGAGCTTTGGTCTGGGTCGGGGCAGGGGGACTAGGCAGGGCGGGGATTAGCAGTGCCGGTGCTGGCGAGGTGTGTAAAGGGGGGGCGCGCGGTAGGTGCTCACCAACGGGGGGTAGGGCCGGAAGGGGGGGTGTTGTAGGGGGCGCCGGGTCCTGCAGGGGAGCGGTGCGGGAAATGGCGTCTGTGGTGGGGGATCCAGCGGGTGCCAGATCCCGGAGGGAAACCGTATCTTGCCTGCCGTCGGGGCACTCAACTTAGGCGTAACTGGGGTTGGCGTGGAGCAGCCGGACCCTTTCAACCAGGGGGTCCGTTTTATGGCTCCTTGCGTGCCTTCCCGGAGCCATCAGCCAAGGTGGAAGCGAGACCCCGCAGGTAGACTTCCTGGGGAAGACAAACAATCGGTTGTGAGGGGTCTCATTCGTGGCCGTGCAGAGGAGTGACCTAATGGAGTGTAGGGCACCGGGTAGGACCTCCTGCCAGTGGGTGGTTGGGAGACTTCTCGACCGTAGGGCCAGAAGGACAGCCTTCCACACTGTCGCGTTCTCCCTCTCCACCTGCCCGTTTCCCCGCGGGTTATAACTGGTCGTTCTGCTCGAGGCGATGCCTTTGCTGAGCAGATACTGACGCAGTTCATCGCTCATGAACGATGTACCCCGGTCGCTGTGGATATAAGCAGGGAAACCAAACAGGGTGAAGATGCCGTGCAGTGCCTTAATCACAGTGGCTGAGGTCATGTCGGGGCAGGGAATGGCGAATGGGAAACGGGAGAACTCATCGATCACGGTGAGGAAATAGGCATAATGATTGGTGGACGGGAGGGGCCCCTTGAAGTCTGCGCTCAGTCGCTCAAAGGCACCCGAGGCCTTCACGAGCCGAACCTTGTCTGGCCGATAGAAGTGCGGTTTGCACTCCGCACAGACTTGGCAGACCCTGACCATGGCCTTGACCTGCTTGGTTGAGTAAGGTAGGTTGCGGGACTTGATAAAATGGACGAGCCGGGTAACAGCCGGGTGGCAGAGGTCATTGTGGATGGATTGCAGGCGGTCCTCCTGCGCGTTGGCGCATGTGCCGCGGGACAGGGCATCTGGGGGCTCGTTGAGCTCCCCTGGACGATACTTGATACCGTACGAGTAGGTGGAGAGTTCGATCCTCCACCTCAAAATTTTATCGTTTTTTATTTTGCCCCGTTGCGTGTTATCGAACATATAGGCGACTGACCGTTGGTTGATGACGAGAGTAAACCTCCTACTGGCGAGGTAGTGTCTCTAGCACCGCACAGCCTCCACAATGGCTTGTGCCTCCTTTTCGACTGCAGAGTGTTCAACCTCGGAGGCGGTGAGGGTTCGGGAGAAGAACTCTACTGGTCTGCCTTCCTGATTGAGGGTAGCAGCCAGGGCGATGTCTGATGCATCGCTTTCTACCTGGAAAGGGATGGTTTCGTCCACCGCGTGCATAGCGGCCTTGATGATGTCGGCCTTGATGCGGTTGAAGGCCTTGAGCCTCAGCCGAGAGGGGAATAATGGTGGTCTTTAGGAGTGTGCGGGCTTTGTCCGCATACTTGGGGACCCACTGGGCGTAATAGGAGGAAAGCCCCAGGCACTGTTTGAGGGCCTTGAGGCTGCGGGGGAGAGGGAGTTCCTTAAGGGGGCGCATGCGGTCAGGGTCGGGATCTAGCACCCCGTCTTCCACGACATAGCCGAGGATGGCCAGCCGGGTGGTGTGGAAAACGCATTTGCCCTCGTTATAGGTCAGGTTAAGGGCTCGGGCGGTCTGGAGGAACTTTTTGAGGTTATCGTCATGGTCCTGCTGGTCATGGCCGCAGATGGTGATATTGTCCAAGTACGGGTATGTAGCCCGCAAACCGTACTGGTCCACCATTTGGTCCATCGCCCTTTGAAAGACGGAGACCCCATTTGTGACACCGAAGGGGACCCTGAGGAAGTGGAAGAGCCGGCCGGCTGCTTCAAAGGCAGTATAGGGGCGGTCTTTTGGTCGGATGGGGAGCTGGTGGTAGGCGGATTTGAGGTCAACCGTGGAAAAGACTAGGTATTGGGCGATCCGATTTACTATTTCCGCCATGCGAGGAAGGGGGTACGCATCAAGCTGCGTGAATCGGTTTATGGTCTGGCTATAATCCACGACCATCCGTTTCTTCTCCCCGGACCGGACTCCCACCACTTGCGCTCTCCAAGGGCTGTTGTTAGCCTTGATGACCCCCTCTCCCAGTAAACGCTGGACCTCTGACTTGATAAAAACCATATCTTGGGCACTGTAGCGCCGGCTCCTGGTGGCGACGGGCTTATAGTCGGGAGTGAGGTTCGCGAATAGCGAGGGGGGTGCGACTTTCAGTGTCGCAAGGCAGCATACCTTGAGGGGGGGTAAGGGTCCGCCGAACTTCAGTGTCAGGCTTCGGTGGCTGCACCTGAAATCCAGTCCGAGCAGCAGGGAGGCGCAGAGGTGAGGGAGGATATAAAATTTGAAACGGGTGTATTTGGCGCCCTGGATCGAGAGATCCGCAATACAGTACCCCTTGATTTGCACCGAGTGGGACCCAGATGCGAGGGCTATGGTTTGGGATGTGGGATGGGTGCGTAGGGAGCAGCGCCTTACCGTTTCAGAGTGGATAAAGCTTTCCGTGCTCCCGGAGTCGAAGAGGCATGCAGTGTCGCGCCCGTTGACCTTGACCTGCATCATGGAGTTCTGCAGGTGTTTTGGCCGAGTTTGGTCGAGGGTGATCGCACCCACTCGTGGGTAGGTGGAGTCCTCAGCCGAGTCGGACTCGTAAAATGGCCGCCGCCATCGGTCGCACGTGTCGGGTCGAGAAGATGGCCGCCGACAAGATGGCCGCTCCCATGATTCGCACGAGGCTGATGACGCGTCAGAAGGGGGCATGTCGGGTCGGTGCGCAGCAGCATTGCGAGGCCTGCGGGCCTGAGAGCCTGATTTTCGGGCCGGCTGTTCTTTGTTTTTCTGGCCCCTGGGTCTGGCCAGGCAGACCCTTGCAAAATGCCCTTTCTTCCCACAGTCGCTGCAGATCGCGGAGCGGGCTGGGCAGCGTGGGCGTGGGTGCTGGCCCTGTCCGCAGAAGTAGCACAGTGTGTCCCCATGGTGAGCGGGTCGCCGAGTGGTGCAGGCCTGTAATACGGCTGAGTCAGAGGAAGTCCGGGGGGGGGCTCGCAGAGTCCGCGGGGTACGTACCGAAGTTATGTCGGGCCACCTCCAGCGAGGAGGCTAGCGTTAGTGTGTCCTGGAGGTCATTTGCCCCGTTTTCGAGCAGCCGCTGCCAGATGTAGGTCGAGCGGATGCCGGACACGAACGCGTCTCTGATGTGCAGGTTCATATGGACTTCCCCGTCACATCCTGATGGTCACAGTTCCTGGCAAGCGCGGTGGGTTTCTCAACAAACTCATCTAGTGATTCCCCCGAGCACTGCCGGCAGGTAGAGAGCAGATGACGGGCGTGCACCTCATTGATGGGTTTGACAAACCGTTTGCAGAGTAACTCGACCGCCTCATCATAAGTCGTCGCCTTTTCGAGCGTGGTGGAGATTCTGTGACTCACCCGGGCGTGGAGTAGACGCAGCTTGCGTGGCCCCAGGATGGGAGTCTCTGCGGAGTCCAGGTAGGCCTCGAAGCACCGCAGCCAGTATTTAAAAATTTCCTTCGCCTCCGGTGTTCGTGCTTCCAGATTGTGCTTCTCTGGTTTTAGGCCTGCGTTCATCCTAAATCTAGTTTAGTCTAATAAATTGAGGTACCCTCAATAACGAAGCTTAGAGATTAAACTGTAAAGAAGGCTTTATTAGACTAATAACTATGCTAGAGCTAGAGATGAGAGCTGACTGTTACACAGACCATGAGGCAGCCCTTTATGTATGGCTCCCAGATGGGCGGAGCCAGAGGCGGAGTCCCCAGGGTTCCAAGCCCGGTCTTAAAGGGGACATCACCTTACATGATGATAAGGCCGTAACCGTTCATCACATGGTGTTACTCAGCACCTTCGAGCTGAGCCAATGGGAGGAGTATACGAGCATTGCTTCAGTGGTGGTGTCTCCTGCGTGTCAGAAGGCTATTGGTTCAAGTTTCACTCAAAAGACTTGATTACATAATGAAACTATAGTGCAGTCCTGAGGCAGCGCTGCATTGTTAGAGGTGCTGCCTCTTGATGAGGCATTTAAACCAAAATATTGCTATAAAGGATCCTATGTTACCCTTTGAAGAAGGGCAATGGAATACTCTTAGTGTTCTGGTCAATCTGTATCCCAAAAGCAACATTACTAAAACACATTGGGTCGTAACTTCCTCAGATTGGCAATCAGCGTAGATTGTTGCCCTGTGCTAAATTACCTTTGTGAATTTTCTTCTGTGCCTGTCTCGCCCGACTTTCAAACAAAGACAGGCAAGGTGCAGCACTATAGACCAACTCCATCAGATTGAAGGAGGACACACTCATTTTCTACAGCACTAGTTGCTGTAAACCAGGTAAGTTAAAGGTCCAGTGAAATTGACAGGCCAGGGAGAAGGCAATTGTGTAAGATAGATGGATGTGATTGAGGGAATGGGGGTCCGGAAGTCAGGGGAGGGGGTTTGAAGGTTGCTGGGGCTTTGGAGATTGGGGGAGTTGTGGGTCAGAGGTCAAGGGTCAGAGGTTTGTGAGTTGGATTGGAGGTCGAAGGGTCAGAGTTCGGGGGATCGGAGGTCAGGGGAATTCAGAGGGTGGGAGGATCGGAAGTCAGGGAGCCAGAGGTCTTGGGGGGTTCATGTCCCAGGGGGGGTCTGAGGTTGGGGAATGGGGGAGTCTTGTCAGGGAGCTAGGTGGTTGGACTTTGTGGAATGTGGGGGGAGATTGGACCTCAGGGCGGGTGGGGAGGTGGGACCTTGGGTGAGGTGTAGGTGTCCGACCTCGGGTGGGGTGCGTGCTAGGCCTTGGAGGTTGGTGGATCAGGTGGGTTGGGGGAAGGAGTCCCATGCAGGTATGGGGAATGATTTATGACATGGAAGGTCGGTTGTGAGGGGGGGGGTGTACGGGGAATACCGTGTTGGGTGGGGGTGGTTAGTCGGGGGGGGTTGGGGGAAGTCCCTTGGGGGGTCGGGGTGTGGGGGCATCCCTGGGAGTGTGTGGTGTGTGGCAGCCAGGGATTGGGGAGGATTCCTTGGTGGATGGAAAGGGGGAGTTGGTCAGAGTCTTTATAATAGTTACCAGAAGTTAGAGGATGTAGCGCACAAAGACTCCGTGAGACGAATAGAGTGAAGTCGATGAGGCTTTATTAAGCGTGTCTGTTCCCCAGCAGCCCGATAGTAAACTGGCCTGCGGGGGAAGGCACCGGCTTCTTATACTTCGCCTTCAGGGCGGAGCATGAGGTCAACGGCCAACCAGGACCCGGGATCTGTCAGCCAATGACATTAGGGCTTCCAGTCCCACATGACCCCCAATACATACTACCACATTCACCCCTTGTCAAAAATGAACCCGGCGGGGTGATGCTTCGTATGGTGGTAAGGGTTTACAGGGCTGGTCCTGGGAGGATAGAACAGTTACATGGTAGTACAGTATTGGACAGTATCGTCCTGTTACAACTATTTACAGAGGGTATAGGAAAAACAAAATGTTCATTGGACAGTCCATCTTTGTTTTACATCAACGCCACGAGTCGGTCGGGTGGTCTGGTCGTCCGTGTCGATCGCCTCGGCCCCGGCGGTGGTGGTGGTGCTTGTACCAGCGTTGTCGCCTCCGGGAGCCGCACGGTTTCAGCTGTCGGTGCAAAGGGGAGGGGGACTGATCCTCCTGGGAAGGGGACGGTCGCGGGGTGCGGCGGTGGCAGGAAGGGGGGCGGTTGGGTTGATGGTGTCGGGGGGGTGTGCGTGGTGCCGGCGGGCGCCAGATCCCGCAGGGAGACCGTGTCCTGTCGGCCGTCGGGGTACTCCACATAGGCGTACTGGGGGTTTGCGTGGAGGAGGTGAACCCTTTCGACCAATGGGTCCGCCTTATGTGCCCGCACGTGCTTTCGGAGCAGGATGGGTCCTGGGGCCGCCAGCCAGGTCGGCAGCGACGTTCTAGAGGAGGACCTCCTAGGGAAGACAAGGAGACGCTCGTGAGGCGTTTGATTAGTGCTTGTACATAATAACGACCGGATGGAATGGAGAGCGTCCGGGAGGACCTCCTCTAAGGAGTATGGGAGATTGCGAGACTTGATGAAGTGGTAAAACCGAGTGACCCCCGGGTGGCTTCACTCTATTCGTCTCACGGAGTCTTTGTGCGCTACAATTTATTAAGCATGTCTGTTCCCCAGCAGCCCGATAGTAAACTGGCCTGCGGGGGAAGGCACCGGCTTCTTATACTTCGCCTTCAGGGCGGAGCATGAGGTCAACGGCCAACCAGGACCCGGGATCTGTCAGCCAATGACATTAGGGCTTCCAGTCCCACATGACCCCCAATACATACTACCGCGGAGGAGATTTAAATTCTTCTGACTTTTCTTGAGTAACTATTGGTGTAGCCCTGGAGGAATCATGTGAAGTTTGCGATTTTCGGCAATTGCCATGCGAAACCTTACCTGTGAAGCTCTGAGCAGGGTTCTCCAGTGTATCTTTGGGATATCCTCCAATCCAACAGTGGAAAGCTCATAAATTACAGTCCATTTTCTGGCAACTATCTCATTGCTGGTGAGAGACTGCTGTTTTTGAAAGAGGCACCATTTGATTGTGTATGACACTTTCAAGAAAACTTGTCACTTAAAGGTACCTTAAAATGAAATATTTGTTATGGCCACCTGGAAAGTGGGCAGTATCTGCAGGATATGATGTTCCTGATAACAGATGACCTGAATATGGGAGATGTGGAAGTCCTTGCTGTTCACATGGGCCATTTGTGTATTATGGCCTGCATCACAACATTGATGCCATCAATGAGTTCCTAGCCTTTGGGGAAACCAGCAATAACTTTGGGCAGTCATGTTATACCAGTATTGCTATTCAATAGAACATGAGCTGAATGTATGGCTTCTGCGTTAGTTTCACACATTTATGGGCAGCAAATTAATGAATGGTCTTGAAGAATGTGGGAGAAAAGTTCAATGGAGTTCAAGTAAAAAGAGTGCTGTTTACAAGAAAAGTCTGATAATGATAAGGAAACATTGGTAGGGGAGAGGTGTTAGTTTAAAGAACATTGGAGTTCTTACAAGCAAATATTAGGATTTCATGAACTAACATAAGAACATAAGAAATGTGAGCAGGAGTAGGCCATTTGGCCCATCAAGCCTGCTCTGCCATTCAATAAGATCGTGGCTGATCCAATTGTGACCCGAACTCCATTTTTACCTGCCCCATAACCCTTGAGACCTTTGTGGATGCAAACTCTGTCTAACAAAGCCTTGAATATATTTAATGACCAAAGCCTCCTTTGTTGCTTGGGGTAGAGGATTCCAAAGACTAAGATTCCTGAGAGACCATTATTCCTTATCTTGATCTTAAATGGATGATGCCTTAATCTGCAACTGTGCCCTCTAGTTTAGTTTTCCCACGTGGGGAAATATTTCAGTATCTACCCTGTTTAGTCCCGTCAATATCTTGTATGTTTCAATTAAGGTCATCTCTCAGTCTTCAAAACGCCATCCTATGCTCAAAAGACAAACTTTTAAATCCAGGAATCAACTTAGTGAACCTTAGCTGCACTGCCTGCAGTGCAAATAAATAAGTAGACTAAAGCTGAATGCAGTACTCTATAAGTGAAATTGTTACAGCAGGACTTCCCTTTTTCTTACTTCATCGTCATAGGAATAATGGTCAATATTCCATTTGCTTCACTAATTAGTTGGTGTACCTTTTGCGTTTCCTGTACAAGGGAACCAAATGCATTCTGTAAGCCCTCTTCATTTAAATATATTCTGCTTTTTTATTTTTCCTACTAAAATGTATATCCTCACATTCTCCCACATTATACGGCAGTTGCCAAATTTGTGCCTGCTCACTTATCCTATAACTTTATCACTTTGCAGGCTCTTTGGTCGGAACTTTCCGACCATCCACACCAGTGGGATCTTCTGACCCCGCCGCCAACATACATGGGTTTCCTGACGATGAGGGGTGCATTCAACAGGAAACTCCGTTGACAATGGAGCAACCAAAAGATCCCACCGCTGGCCAACATTGGGCTGTGTCCTACCACCAAAACACATGGCAGGCTGCACGGAAAATCCCGCCCTTTGTGTCCTTGCCACAACTTGGTGCCCCATCTATCTTAGTATCGCAGCAAATTTAGCTACAGTACATATGGTCTGCTCATCCAATTTATTCATACAGATCATAATTAATTGTGGCAACAGTGTTGATCTGAAAGACATTCCGCTCGCTCCATTTTGCCATCATGAAGATGTTCCTCTCCAAGCCACTCACCACCCTGACTTGGAAATATATCCTTGTTCCTCCACTGTCGCTGTGTCAAATCACTGGAGCTCCCTGTCTAACAGCACTGTGGGTGTACCTATACCAAATGTGCTGCAGTGGTTCACGAGGGCAGCTCACCACTACCTTCTCATGGGCAATTAGGGGTGGGCTATAAATGCTGACCTTGCCAACAAAGCCCACATCCCTTGAATACATTTTTAACAACAAACCTGAACCAAGATCATTTCCCACTACTGTAATGGTTGCAAATAAACAGAGCTATCCCAACTGTTTTTCCCTTCTTCCTATCCTATTGAAATGTTAAATACAAATTCAGCATATGGATGAGAAGGATATTTTAGCATCCCATACATACTGCCTCAGATATTGTAGGCAGAGATTCTGCAGGTAGCTCTTTTAAAAGTATTTGGACAAATAATTGCATTGAAAAGTGATGAATTTGTATTATATTTACTGCAGAATCAAATTGCTCACCACTAAAATGAATGGAAGCTGTTCTGGTTCTGGTTGACGAGAATTCACAACAGGAAATTGCCCCTAATTCAGGAAGCATATCCTATGAGGCTAAGGTTAAATACGGAAGTATGCAAACAGCATTGGTTAGTGTAGTAGGAATTATCCTGAGACTCAGGTTGAGGTTGCATGGTCAGAACACTAAGGAATTGACTAATATTGCTATAAATCTGGAGTATAATCGCTCAGCCTTCTCTATAAATCAAGGATCTGCACATTTATTGTCACAATTTTTGTACAAATACCAGTTTAAGTTCCCAAATGTATGATAAAAATGTTTTATTTTACTCCACCAATTTTCACCTCATGTGTTAACTCAAGTCAAAACACAGCTTCAAAAGTGTGACTGCTGCCCTCTGCATTTCCCAAATGGCCATTGTTCATATGTGAGCAAAAAGCAGTGTGATTAAGTAAAAATTAACTGGGGATAGGCACCATTTTATTGAGAGCAATGATGTTTTGACCGAACATTCACAGAGCCCCATTTTCCAGAGAGAGTCACTGGATAGCAATTGGAAATTGTCAATTTGCCAAATTGCCAATTAAAAGCTTTTGCCAATTTGCCAAATTGCCAATTGAAAGTTTTTATCAAAGCTTTGGCAAAGAGACAACCGGACTCGAAACAATAGCTCCCTTGTCTCTCCAAGTTGTTGTCAAATCTGCTGAGATTGTCCAACATTTTCTATTTTTGAAATCCCTATTGAGATAGTTCCCGATGCTGTCCCATCTCCGGCTGCGTTTCACAGGGGCAGCCACCACGAGAATCAGCAATCCGTTCCACAGGGCTGGGTATTCATTCAAGGACTTAAGGGTAATTTTCCAACACTAATGGAACTTCCCCAGCATTATACAGGCCTCTCATTTGTGTGATAGGCAGAATGTCTTTTTGGCTTGACTGCAGCATCCTGTTAGTGCTGAATACCACTCGCGTTGCTACTACTCAGTTGGCTGGACAGCTGGTTTGTCATGCAGAGTCAGGTCAACAACAAGGGCTCAATTCCTTTGCCGGCTCAGGTATTCATGAAGGCCCCACCTTGCCTTACCTGGCCTTTCAACCTTCTCCTCTCCTGCGGTGTGGTGATCCTCAGGTTAAATCACCACAATTCAGCTCTCCCCATCAAAGACAAAAGCAGCCTATGGTCATATGGGACGATTGAGACTTTACATTTACATTGGAGAGGCGTGAACCAGCTAGCTTTACCTGTTAAATTTCTGATATACCTTTTCCTGCTGCTAAGCCAAAGAGGTGTTCTGCTATCACAAATGAATAATGGGTATATGAATTTCAATGTCAGTGTGATGTCATATATATAGGCTGCATGTCCCAAAGCGTGGTGGATTGTATCAAATGGCATGAGCCTTCCGCTGTTCGCAATGGGAAAAATACAGACTGCATTGAACCAACCTGTGTTTGCAAGACACAAAATGCAGTGTCCAACATGATTGGACAACATTTGCTCAGCAACCCTCCAAAGTATTAAAAATGGCACTCACACCCAAATTAAGATTATCAGTTGGGCTCAAAGTGGCACATTTGCGTGTACTGGAAGCTACATTTAGAATCAAGCTGTCTGGTTTAAATTTCAAACATTACATGGCAGTCAACTATCATTCACCATCAACTAGTGTATTCTCCATGGCAATGCCTCTACCAATCAGAGTCCACTTGCCAAACGATTATCATCATCTTCTCATACAGTACAAAGCTGTATTGGTGACATTGGTGTTCTTGCGATTGTCCCGAAGAGAGCAAGACGAAAAGCTTTGACAAAATTGCTTTATTCAACAATAATCCTGCAATCTGTTGTTCTGCAGACAACAGCGCTGGCTTGAGTTATTTTCAAATCTCTATCTGTGGTACATGAAAAGTTAACAGACAGGGATCAATTTGCAAGTTGGATGGAGAGAGAGCGAGAGGGAACATGCTAAGGATTTTATTTCCTCAACATCTTAGTTGCTTGTCCTATTCTGCAGAGAAAACAGGTGTTTAAAACACAAAGTGTTGGCTTGTCACCAGAGCTAGCTCTCCAACTGCTCAGACCCAAATATGGACATGGCTAGTGTATTCCAGTTATCACTATTAGATAATGGCTGAGAATTCCTTTCACAAGCAGGGCCCCATTGTCCAAGTGATTGTTCATAATAGTTTGACTAATGGTTTCCATCCAGTTGGGTACCTAGTCGATTGTTTGAACACTTTGCTAATGGGATTTGAAATGCCCACCATTCATCTATTTCAAGGCCATTGTTCCGAGTTGAATTTGCTGACAGGTGATCTCCATTTCAATTGTGTTGGAATATAAAAGGTACAGTGATGAAAATGTGCAACCATCTTTGACTGTGATCCCAAGTCACTGGAATGTGACTTCAGGGTTTTGAAAAAAATCAACCATGTGTTTTCAAACAGTAAATTCAAAAAAACTCTTTTTTTGCTACAAGGCATGATTTCACACTAGCAGCCTCCTGAGAGTGCCTCTATTTTGGGATGCCATCATGTTCATCTGACTCAACAGAATGTACTTCTTCCAGTGGCGGCCAACCCTCTCAAGTCCTTTGTCCTTCAGAACCATGTATCAGCACAATTGCTTTCCACATGACCATCAGATTTACAGACACATGGATCGATCTTACATTCAAACAGGCCTATCACAGGGCAAGGTTACACTCATCTGCCAATTACCCTCACCATAACTGCCCTGACTAAAAATCATGTTCACATTTGTAATGTCTAAACTATGAATATTCAGTATGTTCCCTATGTTGCCTAAATAGAAAGTAAAAACCTGAGGGCGGTGATTAAAAAGATCATAATTATAACAGTCGGTGTATTCTGTTCCCATTGATATGGCTCTCTGTTGCTTTACCCATGTGTTTGGCTTTCCTGGGTAAGCTGGGATAATGATGGTTGGCTGGTTATTTACCACAATCAAACTTAATGTTGTTCTAATAGAGCTGACTGGAGAATCCTACGGTCATCATGTTTGAGACCAGCACACTCAGGCTCTGGTTTGTCCCATTTAGTGCACCGGTTGGTGAATTTACACACCAAGTCATTAGAGAAGCTCTTTACCTTATTTTGCCATTTAATTACAGTAGTTTACAAATAATTGGACATCCATGTGTCTTTTCATTTTGTCCCCCTTGGTCTTGTCCTGTATCCTATCTTCTTCGATACTCTGCTATTGAAAGTACACACCTGTGTTTCTTAGACAAGCCATTTATGGGGTGGCATTTCATTATATCCCTTCCTTTCAGATTCTGCCTGAAATAATAGTGTTTATTAATTCGATCGCTCTGTCTGCTTTCATGTTGCCCATTCGCCAGTCCCTTCATCTCTCCTCCCCACATGCACACTATCATTCTCCCAATACTTGACACAGTCCATCTAATCAGGTGGTAAATGATTGACAGACCTGATAGTTTGATGATCTGAACGAAACATATGTCTCAATCATGACAGCAACAGGCCCAGGATCCTTTATCCCTGGTCTGTGCGATAGAAGGCTTGCAGCCCTTCGTCACTTTGTGTGAGGCCCTTTGACAGCAGAAGCAGCTTTTGAAAATACAAGGCCTCCAGAAGTAATTGAGAAAAAGCTGCTAACATTCCAGGAACAAACTTCAACAGCCTGCTCTTCATCCCTGTCACAAATTATTGCTCATCGATGTAGTATCCTAGTCATCTCTATTTTCAAGTGATGCCTTGTGCGTTGAGGTAAGGAAGATAGCTATCTAACACATTGAGTGGGGGGCATTTTCTAAGTAGGGTATTGTGCAATAGTGGTACACACTCATTTAGGCCATGATGGCCTGAGTATGAAGCTGTTTTTATGTTCTCACTTGCATTATTATTTTTATTTTATTTTCTACTATGGTAGACTATTATTGATAGTGCTCCATGTTGAATGCCTGAAAAAATTACAATTATGTAGTATGTTCAGGCAGAGATAACCTTCCTTTAACCAAAGTAAAATCTGGCGACAAAAAAAAATCAAAGCTTTGACTCTGTTTTTTGTGAGCTTTGTTTGTTTAAAGCAAGGCGGCATTTGACACTTTTTTTTTTCTGCTGTTTCATTTTCCTGATTCTCAGACCTCACCAATTGTCCCGTTTAATTGGCGTTTGTTTTTCTATTCTAACTGAAAACAACAAACTTCAAAAGAGTCCAAAATAAGCAAAGAATAGATTTTCTAGCTGGCTACCCTCCAGGTCTTGATACTCTTTTTAGCAGAACTACTACCAACGACCTGGCCTCTGGCCCAGGGCTCTCCCATTTTTATGTGAATAATAACAAAAAAGCATGTAGAAATGACAGTTTGAAAGAGCAGATGAATTAGCTTGGCTTCAAATTGTTATATAAACATCTGTGTTTCCAGCGAAGATGAGGTTAAAGATTGAAATGGAAAAAGGTAAGGCTTATTTTCAGTTGAGAAGTTTTGAGCAACAGCCAAAGATATTTGAGACTTTTTAAAATAGCTCAGTGGACTAATGTTATTTATGCTGCCATTTCTTTCAATGCCTGTGGCTTTTAACAACAGCAATAAGCAGTCCAAGAAGAAATAGGAGTGAATTATCACTCTCAGTTGATACTCAAATGAAATGTAATGATATTTTCTGTTTGATATGAACTAAAAGTTCCAAAACTCCCTGATTAAACTTATTAGCCTCCTCCTAAAAGTCAGTTTGATTTATTAAAAGAATGATTTGGAAATGCTTTCTTGGGTTATAGAGATTTCATAATCCCTTGCAAAGGTCTGGTAAATCTCCATTTATTTCGATTTCAAACCAATTTATGTCTTTGAGACTGACCCAGGGAATTAATGAGGTTCGTGCTGTCAGTTCTACAAATGCAAGGTCAAGTAAATCATTCTCTTCCCAACCAACTCTGGTTAATGCTGCAGTTCTGACTCCAAACAAAATGATAACAAACTCACAGATGCCTTTGAAATATGGCATCACTGACACTCTCTGCCCATCTGCTGAGGCATATTTTAAGCTCTGCTTCTCCCTATGTTGTAAACTTTGCTTTAATGGAGTCAGTAATTACTGATAAATGGAGTTTTGATGAAGTCATTGTACTGTAGGTTCACGGTTTGTGCTGATCTGCATGCTTTGAATCCTTCCCTCCCAAGTTCTAACTTAAAATGACAGTATGCAGGGCAGGCAGTAGGCCAAAGTTGCTGACTAATGTTGAACTCACACATGTCTCCTGTAACACATTGCACTTTAACACAGCTTTACATATTTTCATGACTAAAAGGCTCAGTTTTGCACTGGCAAATGCAAGGAGGCCCGGTTACTAATGGCACACAGAAAAGCAGGCTTGATAAGTGGACCAATCAAAATTTGGCCAGTTGCAGTACATTGGATAGGAACCAATGTTGTGACTAGTGTTCAATGTGGTTGATATTACGGACTGAAATAATTAAAAATAAGGGAAGAGGCATTAGAGTATGATAATTCACTCAAAAAAATATCTTTCGGAGGAGCATTTATCCTTTTGTTGCATTGCATGAAATTACCAACCTTATGGGTAACGTTTAAATATTTTCTGACTTCCACTGCATTTGCAGGTGATTCCTCTCGATTTGTGTCAAGTCTAAAGAACCATTGTTTTTGTGCCACCAATGAGATAGAATGCCACAGAACAAACAAACATTTTTAATTACTGCATTGTGCTCCAGAGCAGCTCAATCAGCTTTGATTTCTATCTTCTCTGTAAGAAGATAAATAGCACACCATTGAAACTTTATATTCAGGTTAAAACTTATATCAGATTTACTTAAAGGTAAGATACTATGCTGTAGCAGATAGAAACTCCAAATCATTGGTGTTACAAATATATGGGGGTGAGCATGGAAAATCCAGCAGGTGACCTTTCAACTGCCTACTCCTCCCAGCCTGCCATTGGATGTAGTGAGGCCCTTAAATGACCAATTAATGACCACTTAAAGGCTTCATCCCACAACCGCTTGTATTGTACCTGTGTGGGCTGGTGTCTGGCAAGGGAATGGGGAGGGCCTCATTTGAGGGCCCTCTGGATCACTGAAGGCAACCCTAAGGTCATTCTTCCCCTTAAACCCTCCCCCTTACCTGTTGAACCTAGCCTTCCATCCAACCCCCTCAACACCTCGCCGCCCTCACGATACTTCTGACACTGGACAATCTGAGCCCCTCAATACTGGGGACTGCCTGTAGTTCTAGAAATGTACATCGCCCCCAGTGGCTTTGCTGGGAATACAGTGAGGCCTTTCTTCCAATTGGCTGGCAGCTCTTTGAAGCGGAGAAAAGGGTAGAAGTCTGCCTTTAAAGCAAGTACTGCTGCTCCCAGCAGGGTGTCGAGATCGTGGCTGAGTTTCCTGACTTTTTAGCCTGGGGACTGGGACCGTAAAATTCAGTTCATTAACTATCACCCCATCATATCCCTTGATAGTTAAGTCAATAAATATAATGGAGTACATTTTTGACTGCATCACCTGAGCATAAAGTACTGCCAAAGAGAAAAACAAACTGGGTGGGGAGAATTTTAAAGCTGCGTTGGAGCAGATCTTATTTTCCTTATATAAAGTTACATCAATTATTTTGCCTATTATCTGGAAATTTACTTACATAATGATAATATTAATCTTTATTAGTGTCACAAGTAGGCTTAAGTTAACATGGCAATGAAGTTACTGTGAAAATTCCCCAGTTGCCACATTTCAGCAACTGTTCGCGTACGCCGTGTTTTGTTACCTGTGTGGTAGGTAACATGAGCTACTCAATCCTTGGCTAATGAAGAGGTCTCCTGAATCTCGATGAAGAAGACTCAAACTCATCCAGTAGTAACACAAGGTTTATTGAGTAACTATAACAATAACTGCATGAATTCTTTACTTTAACTTTGATACTAGTGACAAGGTTAACTAGATCTAACTACAGTAACTATACGTAACGCCACTCGCCATCTGAACTACTCTGCTATTGCCCTGGCCACAGTGCACCCCCGAGAGAGCCAGAGACCCAATGTGGTTGCCTTTTATACCCCTGTTGGTCTGGCCCTCTAGTGATCATGTGGTGTTACTGATTACACATTAACCCCTTATGTACATGCACATACTGAGATCACTACATCCCCCTTTTTTTCGTGTTACATATTTTCTGTATGTTGTAAAGAAAATTGAACAAACATAATGGATGCAGTTTGCAAATGCATCACATAAAATCAATTAGTTAGTCCGTCAAATATAAATACATTTAATCTCTAAGGTTTTTTCACTTGCGTGAAATAGGTAGACAAATGATGTTATGTACAAGTTGTGATGATCTTGATGATTATACAAAGCCAATTAATATTTATGAGTCCAATCTTCATAAAAAATATTTTCCAACCTTTATGAATTTTTTCGGTTGAGTTGCTTTCGTCTTCTGTTGTTGAAGTGGTGATGTTGATGTTGTTATTTCTTTGTGAACATCGTCAGTGTTCTTGTGTTTAATCGACCATCAAGCCATCATGAGGTGTTCGAATGGTCGAATCACTTTGTTGTCTGATTTAGACTTTTTTTTCTCTATACTTGTGGTAGCGATTCTGTGTTCCACCATTGTCTGACTTGGACTTTTTTCTGTGCTTGCGGTATTGATCTAGCGTGTCATCTGCCTTGAAAGCTGGCGTGCTTGCTTGTTCTGGAGTAGATGTGAATTTGTGAGATTCTTTGTCATGCCTTGGCATGTTTGTAGTCTTGTCATTGTTTTGCAGTGTGCTGTGGCATTGCCCTTCATGTTTCATTGTTGTTTCTGTCAATTCTGTGTTTCTTGTTTTCGTTGTCATTCTTGTTGTTATTGTTTTTGTCATGCTTGTTGTTTCTGTTTTTTTGTTTTCGCTGTGGTTCTTGTTGTTTTTCTTGTCGTGCTTGTTGTTTCTGTTTTTGTTGTTTTCGTCGCTGTTCTTCTCATTTTTCTTGTTGTGCTTGTTGTTTCTGTTATGCTTCTTGTTGGCTTTATTGTTCTTGTTGCGCTGCATGTTGTTTTCGTTGTTGCTGTTGTTGATCTTGTTTCTGCTGTGCATCTTGCAGTGTTTGTTCTTGTTGCGCTCAATGAGTGTTCCGTGTGGATAATTTGAGTCATTGTCACAGTTATTGGTGTCAGTGTCCGTTGTGGTATCTGTTACATTGAGCGTTTCTTCGTGTGAATTGTGAGAATGATCTGATGTTGCATTGATGTTGGTGACATCAGTCATTTGTGGTGGATTTGATTCCTATTCCTCTTCTTTGCTTCCTTGGTACTCCTCTTCTAGAGTCATTTCTGGTTCACTTGAAACATCATTGATTTCTTTGTGCTCCTCTTCTGGAGTTGTTTCTGGTTCATTTGAATCACCTTTGGTTTCTTGGTGCTTCGCTTCTGGAGTCAAAATCTTCACAATATCATTTTCTTGTTGGTCTTGGTGCTCCTCTTCTGGAGTCAAAATCTTCAAGATTTCTATTGACGTGGTCTCTCTGGACTCTTGGTGCTCCTATTCTGGAGTCAAAACCTTCAAGATTTCAATTGATGTGGTCTCTCTGGACTCATGAGTAGCCCTCCTCTGTGCTTCTGTACAGACGAGCTGAGATCTGTCAGTCTCGCTGTGATCCTGTGCATCCTGTATGGAAATTGTGATTTCTTCGTCACTTGTCTCACATACAGTGGGTAGACATTCAGTGTCTTCTTGTTGGTTAAATGAGCCAGGTAGACTTTCATAGTCTTTTTCTGGTGGCTCAAATAAACTGGGTAAACCGTCTTCTTGTTGGTTAAATGAGCTGGGTTCTGGTGGCTCAAATAAGCTGGGTAGACTGTCATAGTCTTTTTGTTGTTCACGTGAGCTTGGTAGACGTTCGTAGTCTGCTGCTGGTTACGCAGATAAGGTGGATAGACCTTCATAGTCTTGTTCATGCATGGCGTTCGCTATGGAGTGTTTGCTTGCTTCCATTTTTGAGTCTGTCACCAAGCTGTCTGTGGAGGCTTGCATCGCTCTCTTTGTGGAGGCTTGTGTCGCTCTCTCTGTGGAGTCTTTCATTGCTCTATCTGTGGAGTATTTCATCGCTCTCTCTGTGGAGTCCTCCATCGTTCTCTCTTTGGAGTCTTTCATCGCTCTCTCTGTGGAGTCTGTCATCGCTCTCTCTGTGGAGTCGTGCAGTGTTCTCGCTGTAGAGTCGATCTGTGCTCTCTGTGTGGCGGCGTCTTCTTCTTGGGTATTACTGTCATCCAATGTATCAACAATCTGCCATGGCATTATGGTATTGGATTCATCTACCATGAGAAGAGTCGTGTTGAGCGTTTCAACCATGTTGCTGATGCAATGATCATCAATTCTGAAAATCTCATCCATGTCTGAGCAGTAGTCTTCAATGAACAAATCATCTCTTTTTGTTTCGGATTTGTCATTATTCTTTCTATGTCCAATGAAGAAATCATCTTCTGAGTAGTATTCTTCAATGAACAAATCACTGTGCTCTCCCCTTTGGGTGGTGCAAACTGCTTGTGCCAGGGTGCTGCGGAGGTTATTTCTAACTGCTGGTGTAAGTTTGGGCATTGTTCCGTCTTTTGATGTAAGAAAATTTGGTTTTGCAGCATTAAATGTCTTTTTGTTCATTTTCGTGCATTTCCCTTTTAAGTGGGTGTTGTCCGGGTCCTCTGACATCATGACGCTCATGACATCATGCGTAGGAATCGATCACGAATGCGCAATTCGAGTTTCCTTTACTGTGCGCTCTTTTCGCAACTGCGCATGCACGGCTTCTCGAGTGTACTTTGCCGTTTTCCTTCTTTTTGAGAAGTGCGCATGTGCGTACTGGCCGGAACACTCTCGCTCAAGATGGCTGCCGATCAAAAAGTGCTGCTGCATCGAGTGAGATCCTGCCTCTGCCTCATGGTGAGTGTTCATGCCATTTTTACCGATTTTTATTTTCTTGATACTGATTCTGTGTTCGTAAAGACTCACAGTATTTATTTTGTTTTTGTTCATAAGCAAGGCATTTTTGTATAGCAGTTTCTAGAGTTAGATACTTATCGTGTGAAGGTTCTTCCTTCAAATTTTTGTCAGATAGTCCAGAAATTAATTGATCCATTATCATAGTGTCTCTGAAATCAGCATAATCACAGCCTTGTAGTATTAACTTGAGATTTGTGATAAAATCAGTGATGGGCCCTCCGTTTCTCTGGCATTTACGACAAGAGTTAAATCTTTCCAGCATCTCTCCAGGCTGACTCTTACAGTATTCATCACATTTTTTGAGTATTACTTCTATTTTGGTGTTGTTTTCACCTTCTAAGTAATTAAAGCAATTATAGATTTCTCTAGCTTCATGCCCACCTGTTGAGAGTAGTACTGCTATTTTTGTTGCGTCAGAGACTGTGCTCAAATCATTAGCTGCGATAAATATTTGGAATATCTGTTCAAATCTTTTCCAGTTATAACTTAAATTACCGATTGTTTCCAGCTGCCCTAGAGAGCCAATGAGTCCCATAGTTAGTCGTCGAGGATCCATTTGCTGCAAGGTCTTCCACAGTCGAATATCCAGTCTGAATTTTCTTCTCTTTTTGTCTAACATAATCTAAGTAGTTCTGTTAAAGCCAACAAACCTGGTACCATGTTTTGTTACCTGTGTGGTAGGTAACATGTGCTACTCAATCCTTGGCTAATGAAGAGGTCTTCTGAATCTCGATGAAGAAAACTCAAACTCATCCAGTAGTAACACAAGGTTTATTGAGTAACTATAACAATAATTGCATGAGTTCTTTACTTTAACTTTGATACTAGTGATAAGGTTAACAAGATCTAACTACAGTAACTATACGTAACTCCACTCGCCATCTGAACTACTCTGCTATTGCCCTGGTCACAGTGCACCCCCGAGAGAGCCAGAGACCCAATGTGGTTGCCTTTTATACCCCTGTTGGTCTGGCCCTCTAGTGATCATGTGGTGCTACTGATTACACATTAACCCCTTGTGTACATGCACATATAGAGATCACTACACACCAAGGGAGAATTCAGAATGTCCAATTTACCTAACAAGCATGTCATTTGGGAGGAAACCAGAGCACCCGGAGGAAACCCACACAGACAATGGGAGAATGTGCAGACATACATAAACACTTGACGGTAATGGAAACTTATGTCTGTAGATAACAATTGGTGTTAATGGATTAATAGGATTATTAACAACAACAGCATGCGTTTATACAGTGCTGCCTTTCTTCCAATTGGCTGGCAGCTCTTTGAAGCAGAGAAAAAGGTAGAAGTCTGCCTTTAAAGCAAGTACTGCTGCTCCCAGCAGGGTGTCGAGATCGTGGCTGAGTTTCCTGACTTTTTAGCCTGGGGACTGGGACCGTAAAATTCAGTTCATTAACTATCACCCCATCATATCCCTTGATAGTTAAGTCAATAAATATAATGCAGTACATTTTTGTCAGCATCACCTGAGCATAAAGTACTGCCAAAGGGAAAAACAAACCGGGTGAGGAGAATTTTAAAGCTGTGTTGGAGCAGATCTGATTTTCCTCATATTAAGTTAAATTAATTATTTTGCCTATTATCTGGAAATTTATTTACATAATGATAATAATAATCTTTATTAGTGTCACAAGTAAGCTTACTTTAACACGGCAATGAAGTTACTGTGAAAATTCCCCAGTCGCCACATTTCAGCGCATGTTCGCGTACACCGAGGGAGAATTCAGAATGTCCAATTCACCTAACAAGCACGTCTTCCGGGACTTGTGGGAGCACCCGGAGGAAACCCACGCAAACAAGGGGAGAATGTGCAGACATACATAAACACTTGCCAGTAATGGAAACTTATGTCTGCAGCCAACAATTGGTGTTTATGGATTAATACGATTATTAACAACAACAGCATGCGTTTATATAGCAACTGTAATGCAGATAAACATCTCAAGGCACTTTACAAAGGCACAATCAGACAGAAGTGAATGCCAAGACAGCGAAGAAGATGTTAGGCATTGTGAATAAAGGTTTTAAAGGATCATTTTAAGGAATAATTAATTCTGAAGGTGTTGCTGAGCTGGAGGAAGTTACAAAAAATATATGTACAAGGAGCAGGAGTAGGCCATTCAGCCCCTCGAGTCTGCTCCACCATTTATGAAGATCATGGGTGATCTGAAAGTAACCTCAAATCTTCACTTTGCCTTCTCTTGATAACTTGTTATCCTCTTGCTTATCAAGAATCTATTCATCTCTGTCTTAAAAATATTCAAAGACTCTGCTTCCACCATCTTTTCTGGAAGAGAGTTCCAAAGACTGATGACCCTTGGGGAGAAAACAAATTCACCTATTCTCCATTTTAATTGGGGGAGCCCTTATTGTTAAACAGTAGCTCCTGGTACCAGATTCTCCCAGAAGGGGAAACATCCTCTCCACATCCGCCTTGTCAAGACCCCTCAGGATCATATGTGTTTCAATCAAATTGTCTTTTTTTTCAATCAAATCGCCTCTAAACTCAGATGGATATAAACCTAGCCTATCCAACCTTTCCTCATAAGACAACCCACCCATTTCAGGTATTAGTCTGGTAAATCTTCTCTGAACTGCTTCCAATGCATTTACATATTTCCTTAAGTAAGGTGATCAGTACTGTCTCCAGTACTCTAATGTGGTCTCACTAGTGCCCTGTGCAATTGAAGCATAACCTCCCTACCTTTGGAGTCAGTTCTCCTCGTAATAAATGATAACATTTTATTAGTTTTCCAAATTACTTGCTGCATCTGCATACCAGCCTTTTGTGATTCTTGCACTAGGACACCCAGATCCCTCTACACTTCAGAGTTCTTTAACTTCTCACGACTTAGATAATATGCTTCTTTTTTATTCATCCTGCCAAAATAGACAATATCAAATTTCCTAATGTATACCTCATTTGTTAAATCTTTGCTCACTCACTTAACCTATCTTTGTATTTTTCTAGCCCACCTATATCCTTTTCATAACTTACTTTCCTATCTATCTTTGTGTCATCAGCTAATCTGGCAACAATCCCTTCATCCAAGTCATATAGAAAAAATGTTGTATTCCCAGGACCGGTCTCTGTGGCACACGATTTGTTACATCTTGCTAACCTGTAAAAGATCCATTTATGTATACTCTCTGCTTCCTGTTGGTCATCTAATCTTCCGTCATATCAATATTTTATCCTCTAAACCATAAGCTTTTATTTTCTCCAATAACCTTTGGCGTGGCACTCTATGAAATCTGGAAATCTAAGTGCAGTACTTCAATGCCTTTATCCACAACACAGTTACTTCCTCAACAAACTCCAATAAGTTGGTTAAACATGTCCCTTTCATAAAACAGAGAAATGTGGCCACATCAGGATTTTAAGGGATGACAATTTTAAATTGAATTGGGTTTAGGAGCCAATGTTGACCAGCAAACACAGGGGTTATGGATGTCTAGGGCTTGATATAGGATAGGATATAGTTAGCATTGTTTTTAAGGAAGTTGGAAGATTGAAGGCCAGGTAGGAAAGAAATGGAAGCTGATAAAGACATAGAGGAGAGTTTCAGTCATAGACCAGCTGAGGTTTGGGTGGATGGGGTGATGCTATGGGGATTAGTGGTGTTTGTGATAGCAAGGATAGTAAACCCAGTTTAGGGCTGAATATTATGCTGAGGTTAATAATATTGAGATTCAGCCTGAGAAAATGGTCAGCCCTTTGGGACTAGGAACTTGTTTTGTGACTCTTTTCTGAACAACCACTAACAGTTGAACAGCTCTTTTGTGTCTCGATGATTATGATTGGACACAATATTCATGGTGTAATCTGCCCAGAGAACTTTAGTTCAATTATGACTTCTGTCATCTACCCTACTGTTTTGGCTATGTAGTTCAACATTAAGTAGCCAATCATTTTGTGCCCCAGATCGCTTTCAGTTTCATCATATCTCAAGCCCAGTCATGATATAAATGGGTTGCCTCTTTTTCCTTCCAATGTGCAAAACTTTACACCTTTCCCAATTCAATTTTATTTGCCATATTTCTGCCTACTTTCAGATTTCCACATTACACCAGAGACTAGACTGCAAGAGTACTTCACTGGTTGAAAAACATTTATGGATGTGCAGTGGGTGTGAAAGACACCACATAAATGCAAGCCCTCTTTCTTTTTGCCAACAAATGTTGTATTACCCGCGTTGCTTCCTCAGTATCAAGATGTACCGCGGCAGTTTTACATATAATAATAATCTTTATCGTCACAAGAAGGCTTACATTAACACTGCAATGACGTTATTGTGAAAAGCCCCTAGTCGCCACACTTCGGGGCCTGTTCGGGTACACAGAGGGGGAATTCAGAATTACCTAACAGCACTTCTTTCGGGACTTGTGGGAGGAAACCAGAGCACCCGGAGGAAATCCATGCAGATACGGGGAGAACATGTAGTCTCCGCACAGACAGTGACCCAAGCTGGGAATCGAACCTGGGACCCTGGAGCTGTGAAGCAACAGTGCTAACCACTGTGCTACCGTGCCACCCCAGTCACAGAAGAAGAAACCGTTCTGGTTACGAGTGTGCAATATCCATTGTTCAATTCACATTTATTCCGTGCACTAAAATAATGTAAATAAAAAGTACATTTTATTTCTCTCTCGCTCCCCCCCCATACATGCACACACACCTCAGACATATGCTGGACATTCTGCTTCTGTCACACACACACACACACACACACAATCTGTTGGTTGATTCACTGATCAACATCGGTGTCGAAAGTTGCAAATCAAGCACAGCACTTTTTCAGGCCTGTAGATATTTTTATTGTTTAAATATTAAATGAGGAAAAAAAACTGGATAGATTTGAAGCACATTTGCAGACTTTGGTCAGATTAAAGGTCAAGGAGCTCCGCTGTGGTAAATAATCTCTGGAGATCCTGAAAAGACCTGCCTTCATTTGGCCCATGGTGCTGCAGTGCACTGGGATTAGATGAATTGCTCAGTGTTATAAACTGTGGCTTTGCTTTCTTCACACTATCATATTCCATACAGCAGCTGTTCTGTCCTTTTCATCATCCAGACATTATTAGCTGTGGGAAATAAAAATCTCATTAGAAATGATTTGAGCTTCTTAAAATTGCTTCAAAATCAACCTTGTGTTTTATTATGACAGCTTCAACATGCAACCACTTTGTAGAGCAGATGGTGGGAGAACTTTTATTTAAATTCTGGCAGGTGAATCAGATTCTACAAATGAACACTAGCAAGAACAACAACTGGCATCTATATAGTGCTATAAAACCTGTAGTAACATGTCACAAGACACTTTACAGGAGTGTAAGCAGAAAAAATTGATACTGAGCCAATGATTGAGTCGTTAGGACAGGTGACCAAAAGTTTGGTCACAGAGTTAAGGTTTAAGGAGGGCCTTCCATGCAATCTGCTTCTTGCTCCTTGATCATTCGCGCTGTCGGGACCAACTGAGTGCTGTCTAGAATACCTCCACATGTTTCTTGGATTTACAATATCACTGAGTGTCAGGCACAGCCAGAGACTCAAACCCCACAATGCACCAGGCAATCTCGTCCCTGATTGTGTCAGCTGCACCCAGGCACCACACACTCTGCTGCCCGTCATACCCAGATGTCCTATTTATAAACCATGTCAGTCCCATCCCAAAGCCCTAACCTCACCTTCTCCCATTAGAAAGTCCAACTAACTGGGTATAAAAACAGCTGAAGGTAACACCAAATTAAATATTTAAAATTCACAGCTAGAGAGGCCCATTTTTTAAATAGGTCTTCTCAAATCTGGTAACTTTGGATTTCAACTGGCTGTCCTAAAAGTAGCACCAAGATGGAAACAGCTTTAACATGGCAGTGGGCAGTTGCAGAAACAACTGCTTGAAGCATTGTAATTCTCACCTCATAAAGCACAATATGAGCAAACCAGGTTATGTTCACACTTCTGTAGAGTGATGGGGTAAATATACAATCCAGACTGAGTAAACGATACATAGACAATAAAAGGAGTCTGATGACAGAAAACCCATAAGGCACCTATTCTATATTGGGAATTTGATCAAGAGTTAAATGCAATGAGCCGAACATTTAAAGCATGTTCTGTGCAAGTGTAGCAAATTGAATTGTCAAGCAAAAAAAATCTTGATTTATAATGATTAGAGTCTCTAATGTGTCTATGGGAAAGACAATTGAGCGATTCCAAACATTCAAGGACTCTTCCTCACACCACATTCAGAAAAGTTCAAAGGTCAGTGGTAGTACCCATTCCCCTTGGCACCTCATAAATTTCAATTGAAAATGATTACAAGGAGGAAGGCTAAATGGCTCTTTGAGTCCAATCAAGAGAGTTTTATTATCCAGGCTGCAAGTCAGGTGTACCTGGTACACAAACATTTCCACAACCCACTTAAATTACAGGGCTTTTCATTTCATTCAGAAAATATTGCAAATCAGATACTTTTAAAACAATAGTAACAGTGGCATCAAATTGTGCAACATTGAAACCCTCCAAATACTAACCGGGGACACTTAAACTGAATCGTACCCTCGTTCTTTTATACTGATGCCAGCATGATTCAGTCATTAAATTTGTTTTAAGTTTAATTTAGTCAGTTGATTAAGAAAAAAAAAAAAAAGTGCAGGAACTAAATTCAGGCTCGGAACTTTAACTATGGCATGGTTGTTT
Organism: Scyliorhinus torazame; assembly: GCF_047496885.1. NCBI lineage: Eukaryota > Metazoa > Chordata > Chondrichthyes > Carcharhiniformes > Scyliorhinidae > Scyliorhinus > Scyliorhinus torazame. The sequence continues at coordinate 327,156,304 of NC_092707.1, read as the reverse complement.
TAAAGGTATAGGCACCTTAGGGTCTAATGGGCAGCATGTGTGCGCTCATTCTGTGCTGTAAATACATCACCTGCCATATTTGTTATCAGTACCTGGGGATATATGAAGCTGAAAGTTAGCATGCTCTGCTTACTTTCGTAGTTTTGAATTTAACTGTTGGCTGTGAACATTCTTCGCCAAATAATTGGGCTCATGCCAACCCAGTACCAAATGAGCAATGCCCACGGTGAAAAATGCCCCAAAATGAGGGCTAAATTGCAGTCACTCTGAGAATACAGAGGGCTTCTGTGAGGGAATGATGCTGAAGTTGATAGTGTTGGAAGCAGTAGTGATGTGAATATCTCTTTCCTGTAAGTATTGGATAGTAATCATTTTCAGATATATCCACGGGCGGCATGGTAGCACAGTGGTTAGCACTGTTGCTTCACAGCACCAGGGTCCCAGGTTCGATTCCCGGCTTGGGTCCCTGTCTGTGCGGAGTCTGCACCTTCTCCCTGTATCTGCATGGGTGTCCTCCGGGTGCTCCAGTTTCCTCCTACACGTCCCGAAAGACATGCTGTTAGGTAACTTAGGCATTCTGAATTCTCCCTCCGTGTACCCGAACAAGCACCAAAATGTGGCGACTAGGGGCCTTCTCAAAAAGCCTGATGCCTTAGCTCCATTCAGCAATGAAATAATCTCACCAAACCGAAAAGTAATTAACTCCCCAAGGAATCTCCTTATTCAAAACAAAATTGCATTAACCCAAGCTTTTTACAATGGTTAATTGCACTTCTATCGACTAAAAGCTTTGTCTTTCAAACCAAGATTCTTTTGAAACATGACTTCAGCAGTCAAACACACAGCAGTTTTCTCTCCAAGCCCAGGCTTTTAAGCCTTACTTCACCAAATACTTATCATGCAATATAGCTGAAATTCCTACACTCATTGCAATATGTACACTCAGAGTACAGGATTTATTACTCAATATGTACACTCAGAGTACAGGATTTAGCTCAGTTGGTTGGTTTGTGATGCAGAGTAAAGCCAACAGCACAGGTTCAATTCCTGTACCTGCTGAGGTATTGCTTGAGTATTTGACATATCAAAAATTAAGCATCTGTGATGTGTATAGCCATTATTTTCTTGTTACAGTACACATGAGGTTACACTAACTGATTTTGTTAAAGAACTAACCAGTTTAACAATAGACAGTAGGACAAGACAGATGAAAGACTTGATTTTAACACTTCTGTGCCTGACTAGAATGCAGGGAAGGGGGGGAGGGGGGTAGTTGGATTGAAAAACAGCAGTGATCCCCTCCACTGGACCATTTTTACAGGCATGTTTGGTGCAGCGTATGAGGTCCTCAGTGTTGGCAGGCAATAACCTGAATAAATATTCAATATTCAGGACCAATAACATCATTTGAACCCTGACATGAATTTAATAACAAATTTTTAATGCCAAGTGTGGGCGACATCAAGGTAAATTGGCACCAAGGAGGAGCAGTCCCAGAAGAGAATCGATCAACTAAGTTATTTTAATTGTTTAAAGGTTTTATTGTGGGTCAGGTAGAGGATGAGTGCACCTTGCGGCCTTATGAGGATGTCTGGGGCCTCCCCGGCCCCACAGGCTTCCATTTCTCCCCTCCCCCCACAACTGCATCAATTTGGTTCGCTAACTCTCTTACCACCCGCCAACACCACAGTGTTCTTACCTGATTGCTGATATTGTTCCCACAGGGCCCTGCTGGTAATCTCTTGCCATCAAAAATATCGTTCCCACTACCTGGCCAGATACCGGTTCTCACAGGATTGGATTGGTGAATCGCCTGGAATGAGGCCTGGGATTTAAAATGGTTTGATTTGTGCTCCACTGCCATCAGGTGAGCCTGCCGCTTGACCTGCTGGACCATGTCATACTCTGAGTAAAAATCAGTGTCAAAGAGTTGTTGGTAAAGCTCAGGGAGGCCTTGATATGCAAATATTTATCATTACTATTGTTCATAGAATTTACATAGAATTTACAGTGCAGAAGGAGGCCATTTTGGCCCATCGAGTCTGCACCGGCTCTTGGAAAGAGCACCCTACCCAAGGTCAACACCTCTGCCCTATCCCCATAACCCCATAACCCAGTAACCCCACCCAACACTAAGGGCAATTTATCATGGCCCATCCAACTAACCTGCACCTCTTTGGACTGTGGGAGGAAACCGGAGCACCCGAAGGAAACCCACGCACACACGGGGAGGATGTGCAGACTCCGCACAGACAGTGATCCAAGCCGGAATCGAACCTGGGACCCTGGAGCTGTGAAGCAATTGTGCTATCCACAATGCTACCGTGCTGCCCAATGAAGGAAAGTTCACAGATTAACTGCAGTGTTTCCGACAATATTTGTTTCCCAGACAGGGCCCAAATAATTCATTTCAGATCTTAGTTTGATTTACAATTCTATTTGAATTAAAGAGATGCGTTACTAATTTGAAATGAAAAAACTTGCATTTATTGAACACCTTTCATCACCACCACAGGATGTCCCAAAGTACCTTTGCGGTGTTGTTACTTTGTAATTTTAGAAACAAGACAGTTAATTTTCACACAGCAATCGCCCATGTACAAACTGCAATGAGGTGATGACCAGATAATTAGTCCTTCTGATGTTAATTAAACATAGACAAAGAATCCCTACAGTGCAGAAGGAGGTCATTCGGCCCATTGAGTCTGCACTGACCCTCTGAAAGAGCAATCCACCCAGGTCCACTCCTCCACTCCATAACCCCATCATTAAGGGGCAATTTTGCGTGGTCGATCCACCTAACCTGCACATCTTTGGACTGTGGGAGGAAACCTGAGAACATGGAGAAAACTCACGCAGACACGGGGGAGAACATGCAAACGCCACACAGACAGTCACCAAAGGCTGGAATCGAAGCCGGGTCCCTGGCGCAATGAGGCAGAAATGCTAATCACTGTGCCACCGTGCTTCCATGAGGGATGAACATTAGCCAGGACACCAATGATAACTCCCCTGCTCTTCTTTGAAATAGTCCAGTGGAATCTTTCTTTTATGTCCACCTGAGGGGGCCGTCAGAGTCTTGGTTTAATGTTTCATCCAAAAGATGGTACCTCTGACAAAGTAGGGCTCCCTCAGTACAAAATCAAGGGGTTTCCACCTTGATTTTTGTGCCTAAATCCTGGATTGGGAGTTGAACAACCTTCTGACTTAGAGGCAAGATTGCCGCCAACAGAGCCGCAGTTAGTTCCTTCGCTATGAAACTATTGCCCAGATTTTAGTCTTTCCTTGTGTGAATAGGGGGTGGGGTGGTTGCAAAATCTACCCAATACCATTAGTGAGAGGTTCACACTATATTGATGGTCGGAATTCATTTCACTACATTTGGTTTGATGTCTCCACATTTTGAGCACTGGTCGGCAGCTCAGCGAGGGTGAAAAATTAAACGGAGCACATGCCTGTGATAATAGGTTGGATGAGAGGGTTGGATTGATTGTGGGCCAAGGGGGGGGGGGGGGGGGGGCGGTGGGCAGGGGTGATGACAGTGTGTATTAATGAAGGAGTGACGGATTATCAACAAGGAGCCAGGAGACCATTGAAGGTCATCCTGAATTCCAAATAGAAATCTGCCAAAACAAAATGTACTCTTGCCAGTTTTGCTTTCAGTGATCCCTTTGAGCATTGTTGATTGTAGCCTGTTAGGTACAATGGACAAGTATGATCTTGAGCAAATACTGACATGAAGGCTGCTGCTCGATCATAAGTACATCATTTAACTCTGAGTTGCGTGGCATAATGAGGTTCCTGCTTGTTTTCAGTGGCAGTACTGTCTGCCAAATCAGGGGGCCCAGAAGGAAATTCAGTCTGAATAATTTTTTCCCAATTTTATTGTCATCATTGTCTTGGTTGCGCTTAAGACTTGAATCTAGCAGCAATGAATAGAAGCAACCAAATTGTAAAATAGAATCATCGAATCTCTACAGTGCAGAAGGAGGCCATTTGGCCCATCAAGTCTGTACCAACCCTTCGAATGTGCACTCTACTCATGTCCACCCCACCCTATCTCCATAACCCTGTAACCTAACCTGCATGTCGCTGGACACTAGGGGGCAATTTAGCAGGGCCAATCCACCAAACCGGCTCAACTTTGGACTGTGGGGGGAAACCGGAGCACCTGGAGGAAACCCACGGAGAATCTGGGAGAATGTACAAACTCCGCACAGGCAGTAACCCAAGGCCGGAATTGAACCCGGGCCCCTGGCGCAGTGAGGCAGTAGTGCTAACCACTGTACCACCATGCCACCCCATGTTCCAAGTTGTTACCAGTGAGGTCCACATGAGGTCAGGAATGTTGTGTATCTAATTTGACATTGAATTTTTGCTTCAGAGACACAATTGGTATTTGTTATTGTTCGAGAAAGAATAATGACATCTGTATAGTGCTCTAAAAGGTATTAACCCCACGAGACCCATGGAGACAACCCAATTGAACTCCCTTTGGGGATCGTGCAAATATGAGTTTCCCGGCTGAAGGGGGAAGGCCTAACAGCGGGTCTTGTTAACGCCCATCGATAAAAGCCAGCCAGGAAGTGATCCGGCAACTTCGGATGGTCCCAGCTGGGACGAGGTGTACCCCTGCTGCTTTGCGGCTTTGCTTTGGCTTGTTGAGTAAACCTTCTGTTTAAATCCTTCTCGGGACTCCAGTGATTGTAAATATAAATCAACTGCTTGTTTTTGCTTTTATTTTGTTATTTTATTTATTGTTAACAAATTTGTTCCAAAGTTTATAACTCAAGACACAGTTTGCTAGTGTTTATTCTGCTTTCGAATAGGGTTGATGTGAGGGCATGTTATATAACCTGGAAGGCAAAATACGGTGACTAAAGTTTCTGTTCGACCCCTGGGATCACTACAATTACCTCGACATTGTGCAGGCAAAGGCACACTCTGGTTCATAGGGAGCTCAGGGCAGGAGTGCTTTATGCTGCTGAACACAAACAAATATTTGAGATAACATTCAAAGTATTACATGCTATTTTTTCCCACAGGTGTTTATGACAAAGACATTTCAGAGCAATAAAATCCAGAAATGAAAGGAACGACTAGACCATCAGATAGCCGACTCAGAGACTTGACAGTACCCAGATACCTCTGCAGGCCGCACCCCCGTCTCAGAATTTGAACCTGAACCCACAAAAATGCGACCAAGATATCTTAGCAATGGATTTGTCTTGTGCCTTGCTGGTGACTAAACTGTGTTATGCCATTTCTATAGAAGACACCAATTAAAAATGTTTGTCTGGAGAATTTGAACTTCCCCTTGTTACTAAGTAAATTATTCAAGATGGTTATTTTTGAACTTCCTAAAGATGACGATGTTCCTGACAATGTCAAAATGAGAAATACTCTGCATTTATTATCAAAATTGAAAAGATATATTTGGCCACTTTTGAGGGTTGATCTAATGCTTTGTCAAATTACATCCACCTAGATTAAATGTTCTGACCATAACTCACCTCAATTTTAAGATACAACACACAGCATAGAATAAATACAGCACAGAAGGGGGTCAGTCAGTCCATCTTGCCCTTGCCGACCCAAAGACACCCAGTTGCCCTTTCTAATCCCACCTTCACGTACACGACCCAAATCCCTGCATTGATTACAGCACTTAAGATGCAGATCCAAGTACTTTTTGAAAGAGTTTAGAGTCTCTACCTCCACCAACAACTCAGGCACTGAATTCCAGACACCCACCAGCCTCTGTGTAAATACGATTTTCCTCATGTCTCCTCTACTCCTTCTGTTATTAAGCTTCAATCTATGACTCGTTTTTGAATTCTCTGCCAAGGGAAATAGGTTCTTCCTATCTACTCTACCTCTACCCCTCACAATTTTGTATACCTCAATCACGTCACCCCTCAGTCTTCTCTGTTCCAAGGAAAACAATCCCAACCTCTCCAATTTTTCCTTATAGCTGCAATTATCCACCTCTGGGAACATTCTAATAAATCTTCTCTACACTCTCTCCAGAGCAATTATATCTCTCCTGTAATGTGGTGACCAGAATACTCACCCGTGTCTTATACAATTCCATTATTATATCTCTACTCTAAACCTCTGCCAATGAAGGAGAACATTCATATGCCTTCTTTACAACCTTAGCTATCTGTATTTCCACCTTTAGAGACCTTGCAAACAAAGTTCTCTCACTTCATCTACCCCTCTCAGTGTATTGCCATTTATTGTGTATTCCCTTTTATTGTTTGACCTTCCTAAATGCATTACCTCATACTTATCAGAGTTGAACGCCAGCTGCCATTTCCCTGCCCACTCCACCAACCCACCTATATCATTTGGAGTTTACAGGTATCCTCTACACTATCCACTACATGGACAATTTATGTGTCATCTGCAAATTTCACAATTGTGCTCCTCACGTTTAAGTCCAAATTGTAAATCTCTAAAACAAACAGCAGGTGTCCCAACACCGAGACTTGCAGAACACCATGTGAAACAGCTTTCCATTTGCAAGGGCAGCCAGTGACCTAGTTTCCTGTTACTAAGCCAACGTTGGATCCAATTTGTCACATTACCTGTATCTCATGGGCTTTTAGTTCAGGACCTTGTCAAATGTCTTACTGAAACCCATGTAGACATCTATTGTTCTACTCTCATCGATCCTCTTTATTACTTCCTCGAAAAATTCAATCAAAAATTTGTAAGGCATGACTTTCCCTTAACAAACCCATCCCTGACTAGTTCATGCCTTTCTAAGTGGCAGAACAATTTTCCGACCACTGAAGTAAGACTAACTGGCCTGTAATTGTTTGGCCTTTCCTTTATACTCTTTTTAAACAACAGAACCACATTTGCAATCCTCCAGACCTCTGGCACCTCCCCCGTGTCTAGTGAAGATTGAAAAATAATCCTCAGAGCATCCTCTATTTCCTCCCAGACCTCGTTCAGCATCCTAGGAAACAATCCATCTGGGCCTGGTGACTTAGCCACTTTCAAGGATTCGAAGTTCTCTAACACTTCCTCTCTCATTATGATTATTTTTTCCAATATTTCACACTGCTTCTCTTGGACTACTATATCCACAACATCCCTTCCCTTTGTGAATACAGAGACAAAAAATTAGTTTAAAACTCTTCCCATATCCTCTGTATCTTCACACAAGTTCACTACTTAATTTCTGATAGGTCCTACTTTTTCCTTCACTATTCTTTTGCTCTTTACATGCTGATAAAACATTTTAAAGTTTTCCTTAATCCTGCTTGCTTAACTTTCTTAAACCTTCTCTTTGATTTCCTTATTTCCTTTTTCACTTGCTCACTGTACTTTCTACACTCCTCTGAGCTATCTGCAGTGTTGAGTTTTTTGTGAGTATCATAAGCTTTCTTTTTCTGCTTATTTTTTCTCTATATTTTTCTAGACAACCATGGGGCCTAGATTTGGCAGTACCATTCTTATTTGGAGGGACAAGTCTTCTTTGTACACTAAGGATCTTACTTATTAATGCTTCACACTGGTTTTGATTTATCCTTTAGTAGTCTTGTCTGGCCCACCTCAGCTAAATCATGGTAGCACAGTGGTTAACACTGTTGCTTCACAGCAACATGGGCCCGGGTTCGATTTCTGGCTTGGGTCACTTGGGCGTCTACACCTTCTCCCAGTGTCTGCGTAGGTTTCCTCCGGGTGCTCCAGTTTCCTCCCACAAGCCCCAAAAGGCGTGCCTGTCAGGTGAATTGGACATTCTGAATTCTCCCTCAGTGTACCTGAACAGGCGCCGGAATGTGGCGACTAGGGAATTTTCACAGTAACTTCATTGCAGTGTTAATGTAAGCCTACTTGGGACAATAATAAACATTATAAAGAAGATTATTCTAAAATCACTACTCAGTTTTGTAAAACTTGCTTTCCTCCAGTTTAAAACTTTTACTCCTGATTTATCTCTAACCTTTTCCATAATAATACTAAATGTAGTTGAATTGTGGTCACCATCCCCGATATGGTTGCTCACTTTCACTTCATCATTTGCCCATCCTCATTTCCCAAGACTAAATCTAGAATTATGTCTCCACTCATTGTGTTTGTCACATATTGTTTGAAGAAATTTCCTTGACACAGTACATGAGTTTTTCACTTTTAATGCCCCTTATGTTGTTTGAAAACCAGTTGATGTTAGGGTAGTTAAAGTCTCCTACTATTATTGCCTTCTTATTCCTACAGGCAGAAATTTGTCTACATATACCTTCTTCTATCTCTCTCGCTATTTCTGGGTCTGTAGTATATTCCTTGTCATGTGACTGTCCCTTTTTTTATTCCTAGGCTCAACCCGTAAAGCCTTATTTATCAACCCGTTTGGTTTATCATTGCTCCTCACAACTGTCATTGATTCTTTAACCAGTAATGCTACCCTCCCTCCTTTTTTGTCACCCATTCTATCCTGCCTGAAAACTCCACATTCAAATGGCGCTGCCATTTTTGCCCCTTCTTTAGCCAGATTTCCGTTATAGCAACGACATCCCGCTGCCATGTGTCTATCTGCTCTTAGCTCATCTGCCTTGTTTGTAACACACCTTGCATTGAAGTATAAACAGGTCAACACTATCAGATTCCTTTGCTGGACGCTTTTTAACCCTTGTTTCTTTTGTCTTTCCGAGTCACTGACTACATCACTAATTCATGTTCTACCTCCCGTTTCCTGAACTAAACCTGCCCCTTGGGTCCTCCACCAGGGATGAGCATTTTGGTTCATTCAAGGTTTAACCTAGAGGGTACAAAAATTGGTTGAAAATCAGAAATTGTTGGAAATGCACAGCAGTTCAGTTAATGTTTGCACAGAGAAACGACAGAGTCAACAACAGGGTAACACTGAAAATGAAAATCGCCGTAGTCCCCAAGGACCATAGGCTGCTCTCCCCTTTTGAGAGAGAGCTGACTGGTGGTGATTGAACCTGAGGGTCACCGCACCTCAGCTGAGGGGTAAGGTTCAGAAGGCGGGACCTTCATGGATAACCTCAGCCAGTACAGGAATTGAACCTGCTCTGTTGGCGTCTCTCCACATCCAACCAACTGAGCTCAGGATAACATTACATCAGAATTGAAAGGTGTCACTCTAAATGAGGCAGAAGTCACAAAATCTGGATCTTCACAAGGTCTGAAACCTAAACAGAGGAAATGAAAAGCAGACATATATCTCGGACACTGAATCCAATCTAGTTAAATTGGAATAAAAACAAAAGATGCGGGAAATAATCATCAGGTTGGGCAGCACCTGCAGAGAGAAACAGATTGAGTGGGTGGGGGGGATTTTCTGCCAGCACTCTGCACGGGTGTAAATGGAGATGCTGGCGGAAAGACTCGCAAGATCGCCGCAACTAGAATCTCAGCGTTGAGATCTCATTCTCTAATTTTCACTATCCCTCGTGGGAACGTCAATTTAATCATAGATCATAGAATTTACAGTGCAGAAGGAGGCCATTCGGCCCATCGAGTCTGCACCGGCTCTTGGAAAGAGCACCCTACCCAAGGTCTACACCTCCACCCTATCCCCATAACCCAATAACCCCACCCAACACTAAGGGCAATTTTGGACACTATGGGCAATTTAGTGTGGCCAATCCACCTAACCCGCACATCTTTGGACTGTGGGAGGAAACCGGAGCACCCGGAGGAAACCCACGCACACACGGGGAGGATGTGCAGACTCCGCACAGACAGTGACCCAAGTCAGGAATCGAACCTGGAACCCTGGAGCTGTGAAGCAATTGTGCTATCCACAATGCTACCATGCTACCGTGACATATGTTTATAGGGCTTTGTTTTGGGAAGGTCTGTAGTATTAAGTGCCAGTCAGGCATTTAAGTGGCCATTGGTGGAAATTCCTGGTATCAAGGACCCCCAAGACGGAAACCTCGCCCCCAAGAGCTGACAGCCAATCAGAGGTCTGCAGGTCCTGAAAGCTGTCAGTATCCCAGTAGATCTGCGGTAGCTGCTGGCAATGCATCCAGCAGAGGCCCAGAATCATTGAGGGACCCAGGCTACAAGTGTTGATGGGTTGGAGGTCATGGGGAAAGGTTATGGCTTGGCTGGGATATCAGACGAAAGTGCAAGAGAGGCGACTCTCAACGGGTTATCTTTATTTCTGGGCCTCATGTTCAAGCACAGGGCCCCTCGATCAGGCACTGAGTCCCTTTGAATGAGGGTCCTCACCTGAGAGTCTGTATTTGGCTTTCATTCTCACCTCCTGATGACACCCCCATCCACCACTTGTTGAATATCAGCAGGGGGGTGGGTCAGAGATCATTAAGTGGGCATTAAAGACCTAAGGCTTAAGGAGCCTTCTTGACCTAGACTTAATCGGGCAGAGGTGCAAAGGCGAATGGGCCCTTAGATTGAACCTTCTCTCCTGATTAAATGACACGTCTCTAGCTCCAAATGCACCTTGGGAGGGCAGTAGATTCTCTCCAATGTTTCAGTTGGATGATCTTTCATCAGAACTGGAAGAAATGAGCAAATTACCAAGTGCAAAGCGAGGTGTGTATCCATTCAAGTTTACAAGAGTAAGAAGAAACTTTTTTGAAATTAATAAGATCTTGAGGTACCTTGATAGGATGGATGTGGAGAGTGATGTGTTATGTACTCTGGGATAACACAGGCTGCAACTGCATGCAGCTTTAACCAAAAGAACATAAGAACTAGGAACAGGAGTAGGCCATCTGGCCCCTCGTGCCTGCTCCGCCATTTAATGAGATCATGGCTGATCTTTGTGGACTCAGCTCCACTCTCCGGCCCGTACACCATATCCCCGAATCCCTTTATTCTTTAGAAAGGCATCTATCTTTTTCTTAAAAACGTTTAAAGAAGGAGCCTCAACTGCTTCACTGGGCAAGGAATTCCATAGATTCACAACCCTTTGGATGAAGACGTTCCTCCTACACTCCGTCCTAAATCTACCTCCCCTTATTTTGAGGCTATGCCCCCTAGTTCTGCTTTCCCCGACCAGTGGAAACGACCTCTGAACACGCTGTCATCGGAATTGGAAGCGCTGGCCCCTGACTGGTGGTGCAGACCTGCACAAGGCTGCATAGTGTCCAGGCTTTCCGCGGTGTTTCTTTAAGTGGGCAGTGCCACAGTTCGAGCACGTCATGATGTCGGCGTCCAGACGCTCCGCGCGTCGTCGCACATGCGCAGTGCGGGTGTCGGCCGCTTCGTTATCCCGTTCGCATCATGCATGCCTGGGGCCCCGGGAAAAGCGCGCAAAATGGCCGCTTTCATCAATGCGGAGGCGCTGCATCCGTGAGATGGCCTGCACACTCTCTGCCTCGTGGGAGGCACGTTTCTAATTTTCAGCCAATTTGTACTGGGCATAGCGATTTCTGGCGTGTTCATGCACTGTGTGTGTTTCAATCGCGACTGGCAGGGTCATAGGCTTGATTTTCAGTAGCTGCTCTCTCAGAGGTTCAGAGTGATCCCCAAAAATGATTTGGTCTCTGATCATGGAGTCAGTAATATCACCAAAGTTACAGGCGTAGATTAGTTAAGAATGAGTTGAAAGATTCATCTTTACCTTGTAGACGCTGTTTGAATATGTAGCGCTCGAAGATTTCATTGGTGTCCACTTCACGGTGACTGTCAAACTTGTCCAGGATGGTCTGAAACTTTGTCTTGTCCTGGCCTTTGGTGAAGTGAAAAGAGTTGAAGAGTTCGATGGCTTGGTCACCCGCTGTTGAGAGGAGAAGCACGATCTTCCTTGCATCAAACGCACCCACGAGGTCTGAAGCTTCGATGTACAGCAGGAACTTTTGCTTGAATGTCCGCCAGTTGGCACTGAGATTGCCGGAGGTCCTGAGCTGGTGAGGAGCCTGAATCTTCTCCATGGTGCCGGGATACATTCGCTGGTCGTCACGGAACGGACTGAGATAATCCGCCTAGATTAAGCAGTCAACTGGTAGCATGTCGTGTTATGTACTCTGGGATAACACAGGATGCAACTGGATGCATTTTTAACCAAAAGAACATAAGAACATAAGAACAAGGAACAGGAGTAGGCCATCTGGCCCCTCGAGCCTGCTCCGCCATTTAATGAGATCATGGCTAATCTTTGTTGACTCAGCTCCACTCTCCGGCCCGTACACCATATCCCCGAATCCCTTTATTCTTTAGAAAGGCATTTATCTTTTTCTTAAAAACGTTTAAAGAAGGACCCTCAACTGCTTCACTGGGCAAGGAATTCCAGAGATTCACAACCCTTTGGGTGAAGAAGTTCCTCCTACACTCCGTCCTAAATCTACCTCCCCTTATTTTGAGGCTATGCCCCCTAGTTCTGCTTTCCCCAACCAGTGGAAACAACCTGCCCGCATCTATCCTATCTATTCCCTTCATAATTTTATATGTCTCAATAAGATCCCCCCGCATCCTTCTAAATTCCAATGAGTACAGTCCCAGTCTACTCAACCTCTCGTCATAATCTAATTCCCTCAACTCTGGGATCAACCTAGTGAATCTCCTCTGCACTCCCTCCAGTGCCAATATGTCCTTTCTCAGATAAGGAGACCAAAACTGAACACAATACTCCAGATACGGCCTCACCAACACCCTATACAATTGCAGCATAACCTCCCTAGTCTTGAACTCCATCCCTCTAGCAATGAAAGACAAAACTCGATTAGCCTTCTTAATCACCTGTTGCACCTGCACACCAACATTTTGCGACTCGTGCACCAGCACACCCAGGTCCCTCTGCACAGCAGCATGTTTTAACATCTTACCGTTTAAATAATAATCCATTCTGCTGTTATTCCTCCCAAAATGGATAACCTCACACTTGGCAACATTGAATTCCATCTGCCAGACCCTAGCCCCCCATTCACCTAACCTATCCAAATCCTTCTGCAGACTTCCGGTATCCTCTGCCCTTTTTGCTTTACCACTCATCTTAGTGTCGTCTGCAAACTTTGACACATTGCACTTGGTCCCCAACTCCAAATTGTGAACAACTGCGGGCCCAACACTGATCCTTGAGGGACTCCAGTAGTTACAGGTTGCCAACCAGAGAAACACCCATTTATCCCCACTCTCTGCTTTCCGTTAGTTAACCAATCCTCTACCCATGCTACCACTTTACCCTCAATGCCATGCATCTTCAGTTTGTGCAGCAACCTTTTGTGTGGCACCTTGTCAAAAGCTTTCTGGAAATCCAGATGTACCACATCCATTGGCTCCCCGTTATCTACTGCACTGGTAACGTCCTCAAAAAATTCGACCAAATTAGTCAGACACGACCTACCCTTTGTGAACCCATGCTGCATCTGCCCAATGGGACAATTTCCCTCCAGGTGCCCCGCTATTTCCTCCTTAATGATAGATTCCAGCATTTTCCCTACAACCGAAGTTAAGCTTACCGGCCTATAATCACCCGCTTTCTGCCGACCTCCTTTTTTAAACAGTGGTGTCACGTTTGCTACTTTCCAATCCTCTGGGACCACCCCAGAGTCTAGTGAATTTTGATAAATTATCACTAGTGCGTTTACAATTTCCCTAGCCATCTCTTTTAACACTCTGGGATGCATCCCATCAGGGCCAGGAGACTTGTCTACCTTTAGCCCCATTAGCTTGCCCAATACTGCCACCTTAGTGATTACAATCATCTCAAGGTCCTCACCTATCATATCCTTATTTCCATCAGTCACTGGCATGTTATTTGTGTCCTCCACTGTGAAGACTGATCCAAAAAACCTGTTCAGCTCCTCAGCCATTTCCCCGTCTCCTATTATTAAATCTCCCTTCTCACCTTCCAAAGGACCAATATTTACCTTAGCCACTCTTTTTTGTCTTATATATTTGTAGAAGCTTTTACTATCTGCTTTTATGTTCTGAGCCAGTTTACTTTCATAGTCTACCTTACTCTTCTTTATGGCTTTTTTAGTAGCTTCCTCTAGTCTCCCACTAATTTTTGCCACTTTGTATGTTTTTTCCTTCAATTTGATACTTTCCCTCACCTCCTTAGATATCCAAGGTCGATTTTTCCCCTTTCTACCGTCTTTCTTTTTTATCGGTTTGAACCATTTCTGAACACTGTGAAAGATCGCTCGGAAGGTTCTCCACTGTTCCTCAACTGCTTCACCATGAAGTCTTTGCTCCCAGTCTACCTTAGCTAGTTCTTCTCTCATCCCATTGTCATCGCCTTTGTTTAAGCACAAAACACTAGTGTTTGATTTTACCTTGTCATCCTCCAACTGTATTTTAAATTCCACCATATTGTGGTCGCTCCTTCCAAGAGGATCCCGAACTATGATATCATTATTCAATCCTGCCTCATTACACAGGACCAGATCTAGGACCGCTTGTTCCCTTGTAGGTTCCATTACATACTGTTCCAGGAAATTATCCCGGGCACATTCTATAAACTCCTCCTCAAGGCTGCCTTTACCAACCTGGTAAAAGAACAAAGAACAAAGAAATGTACAGCACAGGAACAGGCCCTTCGGCCCTCCAAGCCCGTGCCGACCATACTGCCCGACTAAACTACAATCTTCTACACTTCCTGGGTCCGTATCCTTCTATTCCCATCCTATTCATATATTTGTCAAGATGCCCCTTAAATGTCCCTATCGTCCCTGCCTCCACTACCTCCTCCGGTAGTGAGTTCCAGGCACCCACTACCCTCTGCGTAAAAAACTTGCCTCGTACATCTACTCTAAACTTTGCCCCTCTCACCTTAAACCTATGCCCCCTAGTAATTGACCCCTCTACCCTGGGGAAAAGCCTCTGACTATCCACTCTGTCTATGCCCCTCATAATTTTGTATACCTCTATCAGGTCGCCCCTCAACCTCCTTCGTTCCAGTGAGAACAAACCGAGTTTATTCAATCGCTCCTCATAGCTTATGCCCTCCATACCAGGCAACATTCTGGTAAATCTCTTCTGCACCCTCTCTAAAGCCTCCACATCCTTCTGGTAGTGTGGCGACCAGAATTGAACACTATACTCCAAGTGTGGCCTAACTAAGGTTCTATACAGCTGCAACATGACTTGCCAATTCTTATACTGGTTAAACCAATCGATATGCAGATTAAAATCTCCCATGATAACCGCTGTACCATTTCTACATGCATCCGTTATTTCTTTGCTTATTGCCTGCCCTACCATCCTGTTACTATTTGGTGGCCTATAGACTACTCCTATCAGTGGCCGTTTCGCCTTACTATTCCTGATTTCCACCCAAATTGATTCAACCTTGTCCTCCATAGCACCAATATCATCCCTTACTATTGCCCAGATGCCATCCTTAAACAACAAAGCTACACCACCGCCCTTACCGTCCATTCTATCCTTTCGTATAGTCTGATACCCTTGGATATTTAACTCCCAGTCGTGACCATCTTTTAACCATGTTTCAGTAATGGCCACTAAATCATAGTCATTCACGATGATTTGCGCCATCAACTCATTTACCTTATTTTGTATACTACGAGCATTCAGGTAAAGTACACTTATGCTGTTTTTTATGTCTTTGTTATGAATCCTAACACCTTGATCAGTAACTTTTCGCAATTTATTTTTCCTCTTACCCTTTCTCCTAATTTCCCTTGTCTTTGAACCCATATCTCTACATGATAACCTGTCAGGTAACCTGCTGCCTTGATCTCCATTAACCATTATACTGTCCATAGCTTTATACTTCCCTTCCCCCCAACTTGCTCGTTTAAAGTCTTTGTGACCAACCTATTCATCCTATTCGCTAGAACACTGGTCCCAGAATGGTTCAGGTGAAGACCGTCCCAACGGTACAGGTCCCTCCTGCCCCAGTACTGATGCCAATGCCCCATGAAATGGAATCCCTCTTTCCCGCACCACTCCTTTAGCCACGTGTTAACTTCTCTAATTTTCTCAACCCTATGCCAATTGGCACGTGGCACGGGTAGTAATCCAAAGATTATAACCCTGGAGGAGCTGCTCTTTAATTTAGTCCCTAGAGTTTGATAATCCCCAAACAGGTCCTCTTTCCTAGTCTTACCTATGTTGTTAGTCCCAACGTGGACCACAACAACTGGATCCTCCCCCTCCCTCTCCAAATTCCTTTCAAGCCGATCAGAGATGTCCCTCACCCTGGCACCGGGCAGGCAACACATCATGCGGGACTCTTGATCTGTCTTACAAAGGATGCCATCAATCCCCCTAATTATAGAATCCACTACAACTACCACTTGTCTTTTTGCTCCCCCCTCTTGAATGGCTTCCTGTACCACGGTGCAGTGGTCAGTCAACGCATCCTCCCTACAGCCCTCTTCCTCATCCACACAGGGAGCAAGTACCTCAATACTGTTGGACCATGTCAAGGGCTGAGGCTCCTCAACTCCTAAACTCAGGATCCCCCTACCTGCCTCCCTTGCAGTCACACCACTCTGTCCCTGACCACTGTCCGAATTAACAGAACTTATTCTACCAGGTGTGACTGCCTCCTGAAACAAAGCGTCCAGGTAATGTTCCCCCTCCCTGATGTGCCGCAGTGTGTGCAGCTCGGTCTCCAGCTCATCAATTCTGAGCCAAAATTCCTCGAGCAGCCAACACTTGCTGCAGATGTGGTCACTGACAGTCTCAATGGGATCCACCAGTTCCATCATCATACAGCAACAGCACATCACCTGTCCAGCCATATTCAACTAGTTAATTAATTTAAATATTTTTTTTAAAAAAATGTCTTTATAGAACCTCAAGGATAAACCCGAACACCAACAAAAACACAGTCCTCTCTCGCCACTCAACCGAACTCAGTCACTCACCTAAACTCAGCTGCACTCTGTTCCAATCAGCACTCCGTGACTAAAGGCACTCCTGCCACACCTTTTGTGCACTCACCTCTCCCAGCACTGGGAAGAAACTCCAGACCTTGAAGTTAGTTCAATCTGATTTATTGAACCAGTAGCACAGTTAGCACAGTTCTCTATGAGTTCGACTCTCTGCTAAACTAAGTGTGGTTACTCTGTCTGACTGAACCAGACTAGCTCTTAGCCACGTGCTGGAGGTGCGATACTGTACAGACACCCTGACTCACTCTGTAGATGTTCATCAGTGGAAAGAGGTGGAGTGTGAGTGCCTCATGCCTTTTACAGTGTGATACCACCCCTGAGTGTCCTGCCTTCTCATTGGTCATGTCCTGTTCTCTGTGTTCATTAGCTGCCTGTCTATACCTGTCTGTATATCATTATCTGCATGTCTGCATATCATGACAGAGAGGATATTTCCTCTTGTGGGAGAATCTGGAACAAGGGGTCACCGTCTAAAAATAAGTGCCGGGGTTGTCCGTTCCTTAGACTAAGTGTTGACGCTGGGGCTGGATTCATGGACTTCCACGACAGCTAAACTGGCACCGCACCTGGACCGATTCAGCGACTGTTGAGGGGCTCGCACCAGCGCCATGTGGAACACAATCGATTCCAATGAGAAATGGTGCGGGATTCGCCAGATTCGCGTTTGAAACTAGGGAGGTTGCAATCTGCAGCCGCATATGCACACTTCACACCCCACACATAGCATCCCAGCCAAAAAGATGGCATTGATTGCGCTAGAGCGAGCTCATCCCACTGAGAGATCAGCTGGGGCCAGAGAGCAACAAGAGGGGTGGCCTGGGGGGACACCCATACCAATACTACCTGTGGTTCGAATTTCCCAATGGGCAGTCAGAGGCGTGCGGAGCTTCATGGCTGCCCTGCTGGCCGTGGCAATGGTGTCCTGTGCCTGTTCACCCTGACTCCACAGCCCACCTCCTGGCAAACCCCCGCCACCCCCCCCCCCCCCCCCAGCCCAGGCAGGAGCCCCCAGCCAGCGGCACGACTGTCAGGAAATCATGGCGATGTTGGGCACTTTCTACAACCCCTTCCACCCCCTCAGCAGCCAAGGCACCTGCTTTACGATTTTTAAAAGCACAACAAGTGAACCTCACCATCGGTGGAGGCGGAGAATCGCGGCGGCCCCGGAGAATACCGGGTCATGCCCGCTAATGGGGCTGGATTCTCCGATTTTCAGGCTATGTCCTGGCGCCAGTGTGGTAACGACAGAGGATCCTGCTCACGATCTGAGAGAAGATGGAAGGACTGAGAGATTAAATTTAAAAAGCTGGGGCGGGATTCTCCATTGGCTAATGCTGGAATTGGGAAACACCTTCTCGCCAGCTTTTACGACCGAGAATTCGGGGCAAAACAGCCACTGATCCTCCGTTTGGCTGGGGGCTAGAATGCAGGCAGCGTAGGGCACCCGGCCCGAGCTGCCGAGACGGCTGGAGAATTGCCGGGTCAGTTGCCACGCATGCAGGGTGGCTGCCTGCAGCGGCTGTGCCGTGCAACATGGCGTCGGCCGAGCGCGGACCCGGCCTGCCAAATAGTGCCCTCCCTTTGGCCAGCTCGCGAGCCCCGGACAGCCCTCCCAACAGTGCCCCCAGCACCTGTCAAAGTCGCCCATGCCCACGCATCGGCCTTCCCCCGACCGTGGCGGCACTGGACTGAGTCCGCAGATGTCACGCCGAGTTCCCGACAAGTACTACCATGAGAGACCCACGCCGTTGGGAACTCGGCATGTCGGGGGTGGAGCATCGGGGTGAGGGCCTCAGGCAATGTCCTGAGGCCGTCAATACGGAGTGTGGCATACTCCTAGAGTACGCCGCTTTGGAGGGGGCGAAGCATTGGGAAAGCGGGGCCGACCCCAATTCCGGCGCGAACGTTGATTCTCCGACCGATTGCCGAACACGAATTTGGCATCGGAGAATCCCGCCCATGATATGCCAAGGGTGTTTACTGTATTTGCAGAATGGAATGCATTGATGCCATTGTCTTGGCACCGGAGAATTGCGATTTGATGTGAAACCGGCGCCCGCTACGATTTCAACGCCAGAACCGATTCACCACCCAATGAAAAGATGGTGGAAGCAAAGTCTTGCAATATTTTTAAGGCAGAGCTAGATAGATTCTTGCTACGCAAGGGACGAAAGGCTATTGAGATAGGTGTGAATGTGGAGTTAAGCCTACAATCAGATCATTTATATTCTTATTGAATGATGGAACAGGCTTGAGGGACTGCGTGGCCTACGCCTCCTCCTAATTCATATGTTCGTAAAGGTAGGGAAAGAGGTGGGGGGAGAACAAAAGGTATGAGGCGGGAGGTGGGATTCTCTGTCACGCCAGCCTCGTTTTCCTACACGGGGCACCGCTGCTGGCAGCGGGATTTTCCATTCCCACAGGCAGCCAATGATGTTTCCCATTGTGGGCTACCCCAAGCAGCCAGGAAACGTGCGGGCCTGGTTGCACTGCTGGTGGGTGGAGGATCCACCGAAAGAGGATCCTGCTCACGATCTGAGAGAAGATGGAAGGACTGAGAGATTAAATTTAAAAAGCTGGGGCGGGATTCTCCATTGGCTAATGCTGAAATTGGGAAACACCTTCTCGCTAGCTCCACCGTCAAGTCCTAGTATATTTGAATACCACTACCTTTCCACGTCACTTCACGCCTATGCTTCGCTCAACTCAGGACCTTCTCCTTGACGTGAAACTTATGGAAGCAAATTATAACTGTCCTCGGTGGTTCATTTTCTTTTGGCTTAGGCATGAGTGACCAATGTGCCCTGTCCAGCTGATATTGGGTGGGAGGGTTCCCCTCACCTCGGGCCAATATCTTCGCAAAGTACTTGGTCGGCCTCAGGCTCTCCACCCCCTCAGGCAGGCCCACGATCTGTAGATTTTGCCTCCTTGACCTGTTCTGCATCCTCCACCTTGGCTCTGAGCCCTTTCTTAGCCTCCACCAACCCATACCCATCGAGTGGCACTGGTCACTGTGCTGCGAAAGAGCCTCCTCCACCCCCTTTAACTTCTCCCCTTGTTCCCGTACCTCGGCTGATGTCTTCGACACTGCCGCCTTCACCGGAGCAATCGCCTCCTCAACGCACGCTTTCATCGCAGCCATCACCTCCCTCTGCCACACCTCCATGTGCTTGGTGAACTGCCTCTCACAGTCTCCGGCCATCACCTCGGTTAGAGTTTCCACTGTGAGGGGAGCAGCCCCACCCAGCGATCCAACCCCCGCCATCTTTCTTCCCGCCGGACTCACCAACTCACTCGATGGCGGCCTTTTGCTTGCCCCCTTCTTTGCAGTGCCTTCTTCCGGGTCTTCGACATCTCCCACCTTCCTTATACCTTTCTGCACCAGTTCATTCAAAAACTGACGCTGACACCGTGCTTAAATTCCAGAAACTAGAGCCTCGAGCAGGAGTCATCCAATGTGTGACCTCTACCTACATGCCATCACCGGAAGTTACAGAGCGCCACGTTTAAAGGTAGCCACCATCTCCCGACCCCGCTCAGTGCCTCCCCTTGGCCTCAGAGCACCCGCACTTCACCCAGCTTACTTTTCCCAGGTCTTTGACATTCCATCCTCCATCTCTTATGGACAAGGTAAGAGAGTGAGCAGGAGTGACAGGTGAGTTGGATAAGCAGTTGGAAGAAGGAGCAGGAGGAGGTGAAGGATTCTGAGCAGGAAGCCATATCTGCCCAGAATGTTCCGGGAGCAAATTTCCCTGGGCCCCATCCCTGGCATGGGTAACCTGGCACATGGACACATTGGATTGGGACCCTGGCTGTCCCCCAGCCAGACTGGTAATGCCACCCAGACACCCTGGCAGTTCCAGAATGGCACTGCCAGGGTGTCATGCTGGCAGTGACAAGGTGCCAAACTGGCAGTGCCAAGATGCCCAGGGGCCGGGGGAGTGCCAGTGTGCCACCTTGCCCAGTGCCCGACCACCTGGGGCCTCAACCCCCCAGCAAAACCCCCCCCAAGGTGCCATCACGACTGGTTCATGACTTTGTGAACCAGTACCAAACAGTGCCCGGTTGCGGCCTCGGTAAATCCCGGACCCAGGTGCGTATGGCGACGCATATTTAAATGAACCTAAAGGCTCATTTAAATACATGCGCCCGGAACTCACCCAGCGAGAGCGAGATCCAGATCATGGCGCACCGCAAGATTCCTTTAAATCTCTCGAGACGTTTTGAACATTGCAAATTTCGATGCAGGCCTCTCATGAGATTTAACAGCTTCGTCCCGACACAGAGTTGGGCGAGACGAGGCCGCACAATCATGCCCGAGGCCTGCAGGAGAATACCGATGAGCATGCACGCTAAGATGTTTGATGCATAGGCAGGGCTGCCAGATAGTCTCAAAGAGCAAGGAGGGGTTTTGCTCCAACCTGGCACAGGGCATCAGATCGAACTTGAAGCCCATCCTTCCAACATGGTAGTTGTGGCCAATTAAATAGCAACACTTGGGAACCCAACCATAATGTGGTTCTGATGGCAAATACTCAGCTTCCATTGCAGCACAAATTAGGCCACCCAATATCTTGCAAGGAGTTTGTTAGATCCATTCTTGATACTGTGCAGCTTACACAGCTGGATTCACTGCTGGTGGCACTGTTGCCTCACAGTGCCAGGCATCTGGATTCGACTCCGGCCTTGGGTAATTGTCTGTGCGGCGCCTGCACTTTCTCCATGTGTCTGTGTGGGTTTCTTCCGGGTGCTCCGATTTCCTCCCACAGTCACAAAATGTGCATATTCAATGCAGCGGGTGACAAGGATAGAGCGGGGGAGTGGGCCTAGGTAGATTGCTCGTTCAGAGGGTTGGTGCAGACTCTATGGGCTGAATGGCCTCCTTCTGCACTGTCGGATTTCTATGGAATCTATGGATCATGGCTTCAGATCGGGGTGCTCAAGTCTCTCCTCTGACAAATTACTGGGATTGCTGAGGTGCCACTCCATGGGAGTGGTGTTAAAGTTCACAGCCAGGGTCATCTTTACAGTTACTGGCAATGCCACCTTCACCCTGCCCTGTGGCTGCGGTTTCGGCTACAGCAGGTGCTAGGTTTCAGTGAGAACGGCCTTAGTGAAATGGAGACATCTGGTAAACTGTTCCTCATCGACCCTGGACAGATATGGCTTCCTGCTCAGAGCCAGCCTCCTCCTCCTGCTCCTTCTTCCAACTGCTTATCCAACTGACGTGTCACTTCTGCTCACTCTCTCTTTCATGCTGTGGCTCAGGAAAAATGGATACTTCTGCACTACTTTCTGGGTTGTATTTTAGAATCCTTGAAGTCAGGGCTAAGTATTCAGCACGTGACATATCGGGCTGGTAATTTAAAAGACCCTTACAAAACCATCACACACTTACATAATTGCAACATCAGCCAAAAGAAATCAATCAGCAACCAACCTTAAAATAGTCGATGATCCCTTTAAATTGCATGAGTGGAAAGTCCTTCCAGTTGCTGAATGTTTGTTCAGCTGTGCATGTATAAGAGAGGGTATTAGCTGGAGTGCTCAGCTCCAAAATGGCAGCATTACACACTCATTGATGCAACAATCCATCCATTTTGCACACTCCGTCAGCCGCACCCCATGCACGTGCTAATTCCCTCAGCAAAATGATGTCTGGCCCAGCTGGCATTAGCCTGTTGGTGTGTGTGTGCTGGATGTCACTTAAAGCTAAAATACACTTGTAGAGAGAAAAGCTAGCCATCCAAGGCTGAGATAGGCAGATTTTTAATCAGTAAGGGAATCAAGGGTTATGGGGAAAAGGCGGAACAGTGGAGTTGAGGATTATCATATCAGGTCAGTCATGATCTCATTGAAAGAGCAGTTTTGGGCCCCATATCTAAGGAAAGATGTGCTGGCCTTGGAAAGGGTCCAGAGGAGGTTCATAAGAATGATCCCTGGCATGAAGAGCTTGTCGTGTGAGGAACGGTTGAGGATTCTGGGTCTGTACTCGTTGGAGTTTAGAAGGATGAGGGGGGATCTTATTGAAACTTACAGGATACTGCGTGGCGTGGATAGAGTGGACGTGGAGAGAATGTTTCCACTTGTAGGAAAAACTAGAAGCAGAGGACACAATCTCAGACTAAAGGGACGATCCTTTAAAACAGCGATGAGGAGGAATTTCTTCAACCAGAGGGTGGTGAATTTGTGGAACTCATTGCCGCAGAAGGCTGTGGAGGCCAATTCACTGAGTGTCTTTAAAACAGAGATAAATAGGTTTTTGATCAATAAGGGGATCAGGGGTTATGGGGAGAAGACAGGAGAATGGGGATGAGAAAAATATCAGCCATGATTGAATGGCGGAGCAGACTCGATGGGCCGTCTGGCCTAATTCTGCTCCGATGTCTTATGGTCTTATGAATGGCGAAGCAAGCTCGATGGGCCAAATGGTCTACTTCGACTCCTACGTCTTAATGTCTTATAGGTGCTAAGGAGCCAAATTTTCTGCTTCAAGCTTAACAAGATTATGCTGCATGATTTAAGATTTAAACAGTCCAGAAGGCCCAGGGACTAAGCAGAGAAGGGGGGATTCCTGTATTTTAATAAAATTGGGAAGAGCTCCTAGTGCTTGGCAGCATTTGGGCCATCCATGGGATTTGACAGAACTTGGAAGATATTCTGGCCATTGGCAACACTGCGGAATGAGTTCTAAGGTTTGGCAGCACTGGGGTTGGGACTGCATTGTAGCAGCATTGAAGGAGTGTTCTGGAATTAGCAGCATTGCAATCCAAGGGGTTTACAGCACTGGAGGAAGTCATTGGGCTTTCAACATGAGAACCGTACTAGTATGGAGAGGATCACTATTGATAAATCTACACAGTCAAGCTAGTGAACATAATGTTCGTTAAAACAAAATATTGCGGAGGCTGGGGTTCTGAAAAAGAACAGAAAGTACTAGCAAAGCTCAGCCAGACCGGCAGCATCTGTAGAGAGAGAAAAAGAGTTGACGCTTTTAGTCCAATAATGACTCTTCATCAGAGCAGAATGTTTGGCCTGCTTGAAAAATGTTTTGACAAAATTTTGCATGATTGTTAATTAAAAACAGCAAGGATACAGCTTAGAAATTAACATTCTGGCACAGAGCCACACAGCGGGAATGCATTTTGGAAAGTCTCATGCAGATAATAGTTTTTCTTGCTGGGACAAACTATTAGAAAACTGGCCTTCACGTAGCATTTCACTGTTACGTAAGAAAGAAAAATACACATCCATGTAATGATTTTCAAGTGCTCAGGGCATCCAAAATTGTTTTTAAATTGAGGGAAAACGATTACTCGCCTGCGTGGCATGGGATTTCCCACACACACCTGAGAGGGAAAAAAAGGGGTCAGGCTTAAGTCAAAGCACCTCTGACTTAAGTATCCCTCAGTATTGCTTTGGAGTGTCAGCCCAAACCTCTGGAGTGAGACTTGAACCCACAACTTTTTGACTCAGCGGCGAGACTGCTGCCCACTGAGTCAATCACTGATACCATCAATATGTTGAGGTTGGCAGCGTGTTGCTTAAGAAATTCGAAGTGCTAACCCAAATTTTATGACTTTGTGTTGCAGATTGTTAGTGCACCCAGGCATTGCGTCATTTAACACAGCTCTAGTTTAAACAAATACTTGCATTCATCTCCTCTCCACTCTCTGAGCATCACTTCACTGATGGCGTATTTGTTTATCAAATTCTCCTCTTTAAACAGCAGGAAACCTCTCTCACACTATTTGAGCAGGCATGTAGAATGCTAATAGCCCTCATCAGTCTGCCCTATTCACAATTCATCCTTCAGACCATTAAAACAAGCTGCAGGCTGATTATGTCACCCTCTGCTCTGAGAGGAAACCTCTGCTTTGGAGCTCTTATCCCTCATGGAACATCTTTATGGCAATAATTGTTATCAGAAAATGAGACGAATGCTTTGAACTGCATCAAAGTCCCAAATAAAACACTAAATTGTTCAGATACAATAAATATTTTCCATCACAGTTCAAAACTATGGCCCACTGCTTTAGCTTGGAGGAATAGATTGTCCAGAGTTTAGTGAACAAGGACACGGGAGTCCACACTGAGTAAAATAAAAAACAAAGTTTACTTACAAAAACGATATATACACTATCCGGTAGATCCTTTCCCGGTTGTCCTCTGGCTGGTGCCTTACTGGTCGACCTTTTATACAGTGATTCACGCGATACCCAGCCCCTAGTGGGGGAGTTTGTACTCCGCTTGGAACCCAGGGAAGACAAGATTCCCACCCTGTAGATACCGTGCGGGATATTTCATTCCTTCCCCACCCAATCACCCAATGTCCACAGGCGACCCCCCTTGATGATTGATGAGGCAGAGAAGATGAAGCATGCGGAATATGTTGTAGTTTTTTCGGCTCCAGTAAGTCTTCATGGAACTGATGCGCCAAATCAGTCGGCGTATACCATGCTGGCGATCGTCTGTGGCAGGAACGTCATGGCAGATGATCGTTGGAAGTTGGTTGAATTACAGAGTTGACGTCCGAGACCTCAGAGGTATACTTCGCCATCTTGGAGTTGGAAGACACAACGTCAGGCATGTAAGCGGCGAGAGACACTGGAGGCATTACAGCAGCCTGGTTCGGCAATGGGGTCGGAAAATCTAGCACAGGCTTCTTTTGAGGTACTTCCTGAGGGAGCAACCTCCGCAAGCGAAGGTGATCCAGGTATCGGCTCATGAGTTTCCCTCAGACCCGAATTTGGTACGAGACTGGTCCCTTTTGATGGACGCCAACCCCAGAGATACAGTGAGCACTATCGTTTAAGCTACGAATGAACACCGCGTCACAGGTGCAAAGTGTCGAAGGAGTTGACTTTGAACTGAGGAACGCCCTGCATTTCTTGGCAATGGACACCTTTGCGCCAATATCTGGTATAATCAAACTCAGTCATGTGCAAAGCCTATAACCCATTAACATCTTAGCGGGGGCAACCCCAATTACTGCGTGCACCGTAGTTTGGTACAAAAACAAAACTCATGCCAGTCCGGTGGCCATCAAGCTGGACATCTGTTTCTTGAGCCCCTGTTTAACCATCTGCATGACCCTCTCTGCCAGGCCAATCAATGCCGGATGGCAAGGGGCAGTACAGACATAGCGAACACTGTTGCTTTTTACAAAAGGGGGAAATTCTTTGCTCGTAAAAGATGTACCGTTATCGGTTATGAGTACCTCAGGGATTCCATGTGTACAAACGGAATGCGTAATCACTCGACGGTCACCCGGGAGGTGATTGTCGCCACCTTGTGGACCTCCAGCTCGTTTGAATGGCCGTCCACCAGGATGAGCGAACCAAAGAAGGGACCGGCGAAATCGGGATGTACGGGAGTCGAAAGGCATCCCGGCCATTCTCAAGGGTATAGGGTGCCACTGCGGTGAGGTTCTGGTGCTCTTGGCAGTTGGAGCACTGCTGGGCCAATGTCTCGATATCCATGTCCAATCCTGGCCACCAGCCGTAGCTTCTCACCAGCATCTTCATTTGGACATTCCGGGATGTCCGTTGCGGAGGTCCTTCAACACAATAGCCTGTCCTGTTGCTGGAATAACAATCCTAGTGCCCCACAGGAGGATACCATCTTCCACGGTCAACTCCGAAAATTTTGATGGTAGCTGTCACTAGTGCCCACCGTATAGCACCAGATGTCGCACTTTTTGAAAGTACAGAGTTGGTCAACATCCTGGTGCGAACACACAAGACAGTGACAGGCAAAGAGTCCATAAAGTTCAGGGCCGCAATCACTTTGTCTGCCGTAGTGGGCTTCACTGACTCAATCTGCAAGGGAAGGCGGATGAATCTATCTGCTGTGCAATCTGGATCCCTGGGGATACTCAAAAGAGTATTTGTATGCAACCAATAGCAAAACCAAGCACTGAATCTTTGCAGATGCTATAGGCGGAATCGTCTTGTCTTCGCGAAAGACGCCAAACAAAGGCTTGTGATCGATGGCAATAAATAAGTGGCAGCCATAAACATATTGATGAAAGCGCTTGACACCGAGGACGTCCACCAGATCTTCCTTCTCGATCTGGACGTATTTTCTTTCGGCCACAGCAAAAGTGATCGGACAGTCACGGCCGTCAATGCCATATGGGAAGCATTGCATGTGACAGACCCGATGGGCTGAAAGGCCTCTACTGCACTGCATTAATCATAATAATAATCTTTATTGTCACAAGAAGGCTTACATTAACACTGCAATGAAGTTACTGTGAAAAGCCCCTAGTCGCCACATTCCGGCGCCTGTTTGGGTACACAAAAGGAGAATTCAGAATGTTCAAATTATTCGGTGATTCCGTAAAATATAATGCATTAGAAGAGTCAAAATGCATTAGCACCCCCGAAATGGACAACCGATGCTTCACCTTTGTAAATGCCGCATCTTGGACCTTGCCCTAAACCCAAGTCTTGTGCTTCTTCAAGAGCAGGTGGAAGGGGGCTAGGAAGGTAGCCAAATTTTGAATAAATCACCCATAGTAATTAACCAAGCCGAGGAAAGAGCGCGGTTCTGTGGCGGCTCATGGAGCTGGACCATTTTGATTGCACGTACGTATCGGCTAACAGGTGTAGGCCGTCTCTGTGCACCAGATATCTGAAATAGGCCACCTCCTTCATGTGAAACACGCACTTCACGCGGCGCAGGCATATGCTATATTCAGAAAACCGCTTCAATACCACCTCGAGGTTTTGCAAATGTTTTGTTCTGTGGCCCCTGTGACCAACACATCATCCAGGTTAATGGCAATGTGCAGCAAACCATGCAGGATGTGCTCCACGATGCGTTGGAATACTGAGCACACCGAGGATGCTCCGAATGGGAGACGGGTGTACTCAAAAGAGTCCCTTGTGTGTATTAATCGTTACGTACTTCCGGGCAAATTCATCGAGCTCCAGCTGCAAATACGCATTGCTCATTTCTAAATTTTGAATGCACAGCCACCAGCCAAAGTTGCAGCATCGACAGCAAACCAGTTTACACCGTGTCGCCAGTTTAATCAGGATATGGGGAGTTCCCACTGAGTAAAATAAGGAGCAAAGTTTATTTACAAGAATGATATGTACACTACCCGGTAGATCCCTATTGGGTGCTCCTCTGGTCACTGCCTTACTGACCGATCTTTTATATAGTGATTAATGAGATACCCCGCCCCTAGTGGGGGAGCTCGTACTCCGCGAGGAGCATGGAGAAGCCAAGCATTCCCACCCCATAGGTGCCGTGTGGAATATTACACTTTTCATGACATATTCCCTTTTTGTTGGCCTGTTCAGCCTTTATTGAAATAATAATAGTAATCTTTTATTGTCACAAGTATGATATGAAGTTACTGTAAGAAGCCCCGGGTCGCCACATTCCAGCATCTGTTCAGGTAAGCTGGTCCGGGAATTGAACCCGCGCTGCTGGCCTTGTTCTGCATTACAAACCAGCTGTTCAGCCCACTGAGCTAACCTTGCCCTGCAGTCAAAATAAAGTGAATGGGAATGATTTCTGCCTGAGTACAGCCCCATTCATGCTGTATAGGAGGTCAGTCGATGAATGAACATTTAATAATAAAAGCTATTGTCCACTGAGCACCTGAGGCCCACATGACATCAGTTTTAAGCAGGCCTTGATTTTGGTGGGAGCCTAATTAAAATGATCTTATTGGTACCTTAAATATTGTCGGGTTCCAGCTTAATTTTCACATGCCAATGCTTTGCATTTGCTCTGCTTAGTGGTACTGGACGTATAGGGACCTAAATGACTGTCAAACGCCAGAACAACCCTGAATTTTGCTGGGCCAAGAGGAGGTGCCCTGACCATTTACCTGGTATAATGGTAAAATGGATAGACCAATTCATTGGATTAATTGGCGACATACCTCTAGTCTGAATGTAGCTATTCCACTGCTGTTCCCACCGCTGGGAATATCACCCGACAGTAGGATTTGCCTCCAAACACCATTTTCCCACTCTTCGCACCACCCAGCATGTCTCCAATGGGCTGTTAAAATTCTGGCCACTTCAAATCCAAATGATTCTAATTGAACAATTATTTCAAACGTACAGCGGCCACAGATTTAGCAACTTTTGGCGTGAGATTGAATTAGTCTGCAATGATTTTACAATAAACTACACTTTGGATAAGTTCCTTATAATGACATGTTTAAATGCATGTTCTGTTCTCATGGTGGACTGAATCCATCTTTTCTGTCGGACATTTTAGATCATGAATATTTACCAAATTTATTATGAACAACAGAATCAACAAAGCTATTTGGCTTATGATCCAAAGTAACGGCCAGGATTTTAAAAAATCATTCCAGGGATGTGGGCACGTTAGCAAGGCCAGTATTTATTCCCCATTCCTTGAGGTACCCCCCATAAAGTTTGAGTTGAGTTGTTTTCCTGAATCAGTGCAGTACACATTCAGAGGGAGTTCCAGAATTACTACCCATCATTGTTGAAGAAGCAGTGCTCTATGTCCAAATGAGGACGGTGTGTGACTTTGAGGGTAATTATGTTCACCGGCGCCTATTGTCTTTGTCCTTTTGTAATATAAAGGTTTATAATCAGATGGCCTAAGAGTCTGTACATCTATTCATGACAAAGCTAGATGCTCTGCCCTTAATTCTCAGGTGTGAAACCTGGCATGTGAACCTGAACTGGGCCCCCCCTTTCCCCATAGTAACCATTTGGCTTATCAGCGGCCATAACTAGCAGGATGTCATGTGCTCCTTTCTTATTATTTCATTTGATCTTATATCTCATTTATCCACAGCAATGTGGTTGACTTATAACTGCACCCATTGAAATGGTCTCACAAGCCACACAGTTCAAGGGCAATTAGGGATGGGCAACAAATGCTGGTCTAGCTAGCAACACCCACATCTCAAGGACAAATTTAAAAAATCTTGAAATAAAAAAGACAGTTTAAAACGTAACCATCTTATAGAGGCTCACACTCCTGATTTGTGTCATGCAGGAGTGGTGCTGAAGGAGCACTTAGCTGTTTGGATTTCTCCTTGTTGGGTCTAGCTCTGGCACCTCTTCCCAGTGTCTTCACCTGGTTAGAAAGCTACAGCAGCACTTCTTTTCAGACCACCTGTTAGCATTGCAGTCGTGTTCCGATGAGAGTGACACTCCTGGCTTTGATTGGGAGTCCTAGCTGTCTGCTCAGTAGATCAGTTCACAGATTGAAACGTTGAGTTCCTGGTATATGTGGCCTTGTGGTGCAGTGATGGATCCCTACTCTGGGCCGGAAGCTTTGAGTTCAAGACCGACTCCAAGATTTGTTGACCACGAAAAGTGCATTCATAACATGGCCAAACAGGTAAATTATCAGCGTGTGAATCCTTCCAATATGCCGAATAACAGGTGGTAAGAGTGCGAGGGTTTCCTGGTCAGCCAGAAGGCAACAGCAAACTACTGCAGTACTTTGCCAAAAATAATCATGGACCAATCCAATTCAAGTCCATGGTTGCCAACAGACTCTTAAGACATGCTACCTGAAGGAGAAGGAGGAGTTCCTGGTGACTTTCTTGGAGGCAATTAATCTGGGCAATGTAAACACAGCCTTTTCTAAACGTCCAGGCCCACAAACATTAAACAAACTAGCACATAAGAAGTGTAAACACAAATGCCTGGAATATGATTTGAGGTGTTGTATTCAAAGTGATTGAAACAATAGGTGTTAAAGTGCGAACATTTGATGATGTTATCATTGACCGACTTTAAAATCCCATGGAGCATCTGTTTGTCAGAGACGTGAACTTTGCTGTAGTTCTTTAGCTTAGCCACAGCATTAGCATCCCAGCCAATTACAGAATGGGAGCGTGCTGATGACCGCACTCTGCCAACGGAAGGATTGTTAATGAAAGGGACCCCAGTACGTGTCAGAGTGGCAACTTCAACATAGCTTTCTGAGGCTTCCGCAACCTGAGAAATGGAAAGGAGACAATGAAGGTGTTGTTTCCTGGCTCTCTGGCTATTCCCTGGAGATTCGACAGGCTAAAGTGAAGTGTTGCACCCAATGGGTATGGAGGAGAGACCATCCTCTCAAACCAAGCGGGCATGGATAGAAGAGGCTGAGAAAATGGGGAGCATGAATGTAGTCCATCAATTCTAGATTCATTGACCAGAGGAAGGCAGGAAAGATGAATGGTATTTCACTTCCAAGTGCCAACTTCCATATTTTGAGTTCTCCAGCATTCTCCTGCTCAGCAGTTCTCAGACCAACATACATAGAACATAGAACATAGAACATAGAACGATACAGCGCAGTACAGGCCCTTCGGCCTACGATGTTGCACCGATAACAAAAGCCATCTAACCTACACTATGCCATTATCATCCATATGTTTATCCAATAAACTTTTAAATGCCCTCAATGTTGGCGAGTTCACTACTGTAGCAGGTAGGGCATTCCACGGCCTCACTACTCTTTGCGTAAAGAACCTACCTCTGACCTCTGTCCTATATCTATTACCCCTCAGTTTAAAGCTATGTCCCCTCGTGCCAGCCATTTCCATCCGCGGGAGAAGGCTCTCACTGTCCACCCTATCTAACCCCCTGATGATTTTGTATGCCTCTATTAAGTCTCCTCTTAACCTTCTTCTCTCCAACGAAAACAACCTCAAGTCCATCAGCCTTTCCTCATAAGATTTTCCCTCCATACCAGGCAACATCCTGGTAAATCTCCTCTGCACCCGCTCCAAAGCCTCCACGTCCTTCCTATAATGCGGTGACCAGAACTGTACGCAATACTCCAAATGCGGCCGTACCAGAGTTCTGTACAGCTGCAACATGACCTCCTGACTCCGGAACTCAATCCCTCTACCAATAAAGGCCAACACTCCATAGGCCTTTTTCACAACCCTATCAACCTGGGTGGCAACTTTCAGGGATCTATGTACATGGACACCTAGATCCCTCTGCTCATCCACACTTCCAAGAACTTTACCATTAGCCAAATATTCCGCATTCCTGTTATTCCTTCCAAAGTGAATCACCTCACACTTCTCTACATTAATCTCCATTTGCCACCTCTCAGCCCAGCTCTGCAGCTTATCTATATCCCTCTGTATCCTGCTACATCCTTCCACACTATTGACAACACCACCGACTTTAGTATCGTCTGCAAATTTACTCACCCACCCTTCTGCGCCTTCCTCTAGGTCATTGATAAAAATGACAAACAGCAACGACCCCAGAACAGATCCTTGTGGTACTCCACTTGTAACTGAACTCCATTCTGAACATTTCCCATCAACCACCACCCTCTGTCTTCTTTCAGCTAGCCAATTTCTGATCCACACCTCTAAATCACCCTCAATCCCCAGCCTCCGTATTTTCTGCAATAGCCTACCGTGGGGAACCTTATCAAACGCTTTGCTGAAATCCATATACACCACATCAACTGCTCTACCCTCGTCTACCTGTTCAGTCACCTTCTCAAAGAACTCAGTAAGGTTTGTGAGGCATGACCTACCCATCACAAAGCCATGCTGACTATCCCTGATCATATTATTCCTATCTAGATGATTATAAATCTTGTCTCTTATAATCCCCTCCAAGACTTTACCCACTACAGACGTGAGGCTCACTGGTCTATAGTTGCCGGGGTTGTCTCTGCTCTGCTCTAACTCCACTCAACCCTCTATCTCAACTGCACTTCAGACATCTGCACTTGAACAGTTCACCAATTCACACTCACCTTCATCTTATTGTCTTCTTCGACCTATTCCTCACAGCCATCCTCCACAAGTATTGTCTTTCCCTCCGGTCGCACAATGCATTTTTCACACTCTTAACTTTCAGCTTCCTCTCCTTTGAGAACAGGGTGCAGAACTCCGGGTAGAGACAGAGAACAAGGGTTGGCTCCCCAGTGATCACCACCTTGACAGCCACTGGCACTGTGTGCTTAACTGTCCCGCAGCAAAGGAGGTCTTGTTCCTAGAGGTTGCAGATATCAGGAATAACTGGCGATGAAAGTGTGAAAGCTGGGGAGTGGCACTAAGCAAGAGTCAGAACATACACGATGGGCCAAATGGCCTCCTTCTGTGCTGTAATTATTGTGAAAGCCTGGACCTCATGAGACAAATTGTGACCAGATATGCTGAGGAAACTGATCCTCCTGCCTGTGGACCCTGTGCTGAGGGCATTGCATCCTTTCAGCTACATCTGTATCAATTCCCTTTGCCATGAGGGGGAGGAGGAGGCAGCTGATGCTGCTGTTAGTATTGCTGTTGCAACTCCTCTTGTTCCTCATCAGAGGCCCAAGGTAGAGCTGTAAAGCTGCTCGCATGTTGCCATGAAAGCTGACAAGTCAGATAGATGATGGTGTGTAAAACCAACAGGAGAAATGACAGGTAGAAACGGCCTGTGAAGCAGTGAAATTGGACTCACAGAAAAGGTGGTGTGAGTACAAGATTGTCACATTGACAGACCAGCAGCTAAGCAGTTTCCAGCTTTTCAAGCCTGTCGATTTGACTGAGAATGGCTCCCCACTGTGTACTTGCCTTGTTGGTCCTCACATGTTCCACCCATCATGTACGGCTAATGCCAGAATTCAGAGTTAAAGACTAAGTGAACTGATTATTTAAATATCTATATACCTAACCTTACAGCTCCAAGGGGGTTTCCCACACACTTCCAATTGCACCCGGTGATTTCCAGAAGTGGGCAGGATCATGTTGGCCTTCTATCCAGCTGGCATTTTTCAATGATTGAATCCTTGTCCAGACCCAAACTCACCTATCTATCTTCCTCAGAAATCTCTGGTTTATTTCTGACTGCTAAAGTACGTAGACGTAGTGAAATTGATTACATGCGATGCTCCGTATGCTTAGCGATCTGTAACTGGCTCTGTTTTACTTGTTTTTTTTTAAGGGATTTAGAAATAAAGATGTGAAAGGCATGAAGATCCAGCTCAGATCACATGAAGATAGTACTGTGGCACCCAAGGTAAACCCACCATACAGTTAGCCATCGGGCAGTATGGACACAATCCAAATGGGGATATGTAACTGAGAAGTTCTTGTTCTGTAGGCCCAAGTGAGTGAGTGTTGAGATATACAGAAGGGATACCTTTGATAATGACTGACTATAAGCACCTTCAACTAGCTCTTTCCATGTCTTTATCCTCCTCCTCTTCATAACATTAATACAAAGATATTTCCATTGAAAAGTCCATGGGCTGGATTTTCCGCCCTGCCGCTCCACATTTATGCCTTGACCCACCGGCGGGATTCTCCATTATGGCGGCCGGTCAATTGGGTTTCCCATTGCGGGGCAGCCCCACACCATCGGGAAACCCCCGGGCGCTGACAAAACGGAGAATCCCGCCGGCGGAGAATCCCACCCCATGTTTGTATCACATCGTGGTACGTTTTGATTTGATTTGATTTATTCTCGTCGCATGTATTATTGTTTCTTGCATACTATACAGACAATGCATACCATACATAGGGAAGGAAAGAGAGACTGCAGAATGTAAAGTTACAGTCATAGCTAGGATGCAGAGAAAAGATCAACTTAATACGAGGTAGGTCCATTCAGAAGTCTGATGGCAGTAGGGAAGAAGCTGTTCTTGAGCCGGTTGGTACGTGATCTCAAACTTTTGTATCTTTGTCCTGACGGAAGAAGGTGGAAGAGAGTATGTCCGGGGTGCGAGGGGTCCTCAATTATGCTGGCTGCCTTTCCAAGGCAGCGGGAATTGTAGACAGAGTTAATGGATGGGATCCTGGTTTTCCTTGATGGATTGGGCTACATTCATGACCTTTTGTAGCTTCCTGCAGTCTTGGGTAGAGCAGGATCCATACTAAGCTGTGATACAACCAGAAAGAATGCTTTCTATGGTGCATCTGTAAACGTTGGTGAGAGTCGTAGCTGACATGCCAAATTTCCTTAGTCTTCTGAGAAAGTAGAGTCGTTGCTGGGCTTTCTTAACTATAGTGTTGGCATGGGGGGGACCAGGAAAGGTTGTTGGTGATTTGGACTCCTAAAGACATGAAGCTCTCGACCCTTTCTCATTGATGTAGACAGGGGCATGTTCTCCACTACGCTTCCTGAAGTCGATGACAATTTCCTTCATTTTGTTGACATTGAGGGAGAGATGATTGTTATCACACCAGTTCACCAGATTCTCTATCTCATTCCTGTACTCCGTCTCGTCATTGTTTGAGATCCGACATACTACGGTGGTGTCATCAGCAAATTTGAAAATCAAGTTGGTGGGGAATTTGGGCACACAGTCATAGGTGTATAAGGAGTATAGTAGGGGGCTCAGGATACAACCTTGTGGGACACCAGTGTTGTGGAGGAGGTGTTGTTGCCTATCCTTATAGATTGTGGATTAGGATGTTCAGGATCCAGTCGCAGAGGGAGGAGCCGAGGCCCAGGCCACGCAGTTTGGAGATAGGTTTCATAGGAATAATGGTGTTGAAGGCTGAGCTGTAGTCAATAAATAGGAGTCTGACATAGGTGCCTTTGTTACCTAGGTGTTCCAGGGTTGAGAGAAGGGCCAGGGAGATGGCATTTGCTGTGGACCTGTTGCAGCGGCAGGTGAACTGTACTGGATCAAGGCAATCCAGGAGGTTGGAGGTGACTCGTGCCATGACTAACCTTTCAAAGCACTTCATAACGATCGAAGTCAGAGAACTGGACGATAGTCATTAAGGCACGCTGCTTGGCTTTTCATTGGCACAGGGATGATGGTCGTCTTCTTGAAGCAGATAGGGACCTCAGATTGTTGTAAAGAGAGGTTGAAGATGTCTGAGAATACCCACGCCAACTGATCCGCGCAAGACCTGAGTGCTCGTCTGGGTACCCCTTCCGGGCCAGTGGCTTTCCGTGGGTTGACCTTCGAGAAGGCTGCTCTGACATCTGCAATGGTGACCTCAGATACATGTTCATCCGAGGCTTCTGCGGTGGAGGGTGTGCTCTCGCTGACCTCTTGTTCAAAGCCGGCATTGAATATGTTGAGCTCATCAGGGAGGGGTGCGTTGAAGCCGGCGATTTTACATGCCTTCATCTTGTAACCTGTTATGTCTTGCAGACCTTGCCATAGTTGGCGGGGGTCGGTGTGGCTAGCCTGAGACTCGAGCTTGGTCCGGTACTGTCTTTTGACATCTTTGATGGATCTCCTGAACTTTGAGTACAGTTGAATAATTTGTGGATAATTTTAACCTAGCCCTACTGAACCAAGCCTAAAATCAATAACACTTTTTCAAACAGTTAGCAACCACAACACTGAGCTGGCAGGGCTAACACAGTCTGTATGTTGTTGTTCATCCCTGGCACTGCCAGGGTGCCAGACTGGCAGTGCCAGGCTACACATGGTGCCAGGCCTTGGTAGAGAAAGGATGAGGGAGGGAGTCAATAGAGCTGGGCCGGTCTGAAAGGGGGGAGGGAAATCAGGGCAGCCTTCAAAAAAAGCGCCCTGATCTTCGAGGAGCCTGCTCGGCAGGAGGATGTCCCTTTAAGTGCAGCCTGGGCGGTGAGAAACTCCCTGTGGTCACAAAAATGGCAAAGTGCCGTTGGAGGCTCAGTAAACCAAGGTCCACCACACTAAGAAAACAAAAAGGGACGGTCAATAGAGAATTAAAGGTGCTATATTTAAATGCGCGCAGTGTACGGAACAAGGTAGATGAGCTTGTGGCCCAGATTGTGACTGGCAGGTATGGTGTGGTAGGCATCACAGAGACGTGATTGCAGGGGGTTCAGGACTGGCATTTAAACATCCAGGGATTCACAACCTATCGAAAAGACAGAGAGGTGGGCAGAGGGGGCGGGGTTGCCTTGTTAATTAGGAATGAAATTAAATCAATAGCACTAAACGACATAGGGTCAGATGATGTGGAGTCTGTGTGGGTAGAGTTGAGGAACCACAAAGGCAAAAAAACCATAATGGGAGTTATGTACAGGCCTCCTAACAGTAGTCAGGACCAGGGGCACAAAATGCACCACAAAATAGAAAGTGCATGTCAGAAAGGCAAGGTCACAGTGATCATGGGGGACTTCAATATGCAGGTGGACTGGGTAAATAATGCTGCCAGTGGACCCAAGGAAAGGGAATTCATTGAATGTTTACAGGAGGGCTTTTTGGAACAGCTTGTGATGGAGCCTACGAGGGGACAGGCCATTCTGGACTTAGTGTTATGTAATGAGCCCGACTTGATTAAAGATCTTAAAGTAAGGGAACACTTAGGAGGCAGTGATCATAATATGGTAGAATTCAATCTCCAATTTGAAAGAAAGAAGGTAGAATCAGATGTAACGGTGTTACAGTTAAATAAAGGTAACTGCAGGGGCATGAGGGAGGAACTGACGAAAATCGACTGGGAGCAGAGCCTAGTGGGAAAGACAGTAGAACAGCAATGGCAGGAGTTTCTGGGAGTAATTGAGGACACAGTACAGAGGTTCATCCCAAAGAAAAGAAAGGTTATCAGAGGGGGGATTAGGCAGCCATGGCTGACAAAGGAAGTTAGGGAATGCATCAAAGCAAAAGAGAAAGCCTATAATGTGGCAAAGAGTAGTGGGAAGTCAGAAGATTGGGAAGGCTACAAAAACAAACAGAGGATAACAAAGAGAGAAATAAGGAAAGAGAGGATCAATTATGAAGGTAGGCTAGCCAGTAACATTAGAAATGATAGTAAAAGTTTATTTAAATACATTAAAAACAAACGGGAGGTAAAAGTAGACATTGGGCCGCTCCAAAATGACGCTGGTAATCTAGTGATGGGAGACAAGGAAATAGCTGAGGAACTAAATAAGTACTTTGCGTCAGTCTTCACAGTAGAAGACATGAGTTATATCCCAACAATTCAGGAGAGTCAGGGGGCAGAGTTGAATATGGTAGCCATCACAAAGGAGAAAGTGCTAGAGAAACTAAGAGGTCTAAAAATTGATAAATCTTCGGGCCCAGGTGGGCTACATCCTAGAGTTCTAAAGGAGATAGCTGAAGAAATAGTGGGGCATTAGTTATGATCTTTCAAAAGTCACTGGAGTCAGGGAAAGTCCCAGAGGATTGGAAAATCGCTATTGTCACCCCCCTGTTCAAGAAGGGAACGAGAAAAAAGATGGAAAATTATAGGCCAATTAGCCTAACCTCGGTTGTTGGCAAGATTCTAGAATCCATTGTTAAGGATGAGATTTCTAAATTCTTGGAAGTGCAGGGTCGGATTAGGACAAGTCAGCATGGATTTAGTAAGGGGAGGTCGTGCCTGGAAAACCTGTTAGAGTTCTTTGAAGAGATAACAAATAGGTTAGACCAAGGAGAGCCAATGGATGTTATCTATTTTGACTTCCAAAAGGCCTTTGATAAGGTGGCTCACGGGTGACTGCTGAGTAAAATAAGGGCCCATGGTATTCGAGGCAAGGTACTAACATGGCTTGACGATTGGCTGTCAGGCAGAAGGCAGAGAGTTGGGATAAAAGGTTCTTTTTCGGAATGGCAACCGGTGACGAGTGGTGTCCCGCAAGGTTCAGTGTTGGGGCCACAGCTGTTCTCTTTATATATTAACGATCTAGATGACGGGACTGGGGGCATTCTGGCTAAGTTTGCCGATGATACAAAGATAGGTGGAGGGGCAGGTAATATGGAGGAGGTGGGAGGCTGCAGAAAGATTTAGACAGTTTAGGAGAGTCGTCCAAGAAATGGCTGATGAAATTCAACGTGGGCAAGTACGAGGTCTTGCTCTTTGGAAAAAAGAATAGAGGCATCAACTATTTTCTAAACGGTGACAAAATTCATAATGCTGAAGTGCAAAGGGACTTGGGAGTCCTAGTCCAGGATTCTCTAAAGGTAAACTTGCAGGTTGAGTCCGTAATTAAGAAAGCAAATGCAATGTTGTCATTTATCTCAAGAGGCTTGGAATATAAAAGCAGGGATGTACTTCTGAAGCTTTATAAAGCACTAGTTAGGCCCCATTTAGAATACTGTGCGCAATTTTGGGCCCCACACCTCAGGAAGGACATACTGGCACTGGAGTGGGTCCAGCAGAGATTCACACGGATGATCCCAGGAATGGTAGGCCTAACATACAATGAACGTCTGAGGATCCTGGGATTATATTCATTGGAGTTTAGGAGGTTGAGGGGAGATCTAATAGAAACTTACAAGATAATGAATGGCTTAGATAGGGTGGACGTAGGGAAGTTGTTTCCATTAGCAGGGGAGACTACGACCTGGGGGCACAGCCTTAGAATAAAAGGGAGTCACTTTAGAACAGAGATGTGGAGAAATTTCTTCAGCCAGAGAGTGGTGGGCTTGTGGAATTCATTGCCACAGAGGGCGGTGGAGGCCGGGACGTTGAGTGTCTTTAAGACAGAAGTTGATAAATTCTTGATTTCTCGAGGAATTAAGAGCTATGGAGAGAGAGCGGGTAAATGGAGTTGAAATCAGCCATGATTGAATGGTGGAGTGGACTCGATGGACCGAATGGCCTTACTTCCGCTCCTATGTCTTATGGATAGTGAGATATTTCTCGGCGCTGCAGCTGCCGAGAAACAGCTCGCTAAACTCGCCGCTCAGTGGACCTTAACGCGCCCACAGTATTTAAACTTGCTGCAGTCTCCTCTACTTAAATCTTTGTTCCATCAACTCCTTACGAAATGCAATCTATTCTCTCCCCCCACTGTTACTTGACCTTCTGACTGCTTAAATCATAAATATATGTGTGGGAACAAACAATAAACAGCCTTATAGTGGGGCGAACTGTGTTGTTAACAGAGGCAGGCATGTACGTTCCATATGTTGCAATGATATCACAGGTCACTGAAAGGCCTAGTAGTTGCAAAATCTTTTGCTGATTTATGTTTTGACCCTTAACAGTCACATCAATAACAGGTGACTTGTATCATTTTGGCATGGATTCCTTCTCAGAAATGAGATTCGGTTTCCTTGGGCTGCTGGTTACTTGCTCCCTGTGTGAGGTGCAGTCACTAAGGGCAAAAAGATAGATTTGTATTTCTTAAACGTGCCATTAATTTAAAGTAAGAACAACATTGTTTTGACCTCAGCCATGTGTAGGCAAGATTTTCCCAGAAAATGTGGCTTTGATCCATAAGGTGGAATTTTCTATTTTGGAGACTAAGGCCTGGATTTTACATTCAGGCCAGGCTTGAAGTCGGAGCAGGCGGGAGCGGATGTGAAACCTGCTCCTGCTCGAGATCACGTTGCTAATGTAATATTCTGCTGGCTGGCCATCCTGCCTGAAAGTATTCTGTGAAAGGCTGAGCCCTGCTGGGGAGGGCGGGAGGAGAGTGGGTGCCAGGAAAAGGGGGCGTGCAGGCTGGTGCTTCCAATGTTCTCCCTCAGTATATTTCCAGCGGAGCTGTCTGAGGGAGCTGCTGACAGGTAACAAATAAAAATCAGCGGAACAACTGTGCCCACGAGTGCCTGGGCACCGCTATCACACACAGGCCTCAAATCCCTGACACATTTGTTCATTCAATTGGGCCCTGACTTTCATCCTGCCCTGGATTGAGGTTGCCACTAAAATGCAAAGGCTGCCTTGCCAATCAACCTGCCCGCTGACCATAAACCTAGACGAGGTAATGTAAAACCCTAGTCAATTGCTGTGTAATTAATACAAATTGACTTCTTGATTTTTGGCGGGCGTGTTTCTAATTCGCGCACAGGCGCTAGCCGATCGGAATATCGCGCAAGGTTGTTATGACATCAGGACACACACCTAATGTCTGCTCACGCAATTTTACGTGCTTTCCAGTTGGGTGTGTGCTGACCCGAACAGTGTAAAATGTTGGCCTAAGTACAGTGGCCAGCTGGAAACTCGACATGATTCCCGTTTAACAGCAGGGGGGCTGAACATGCACGATCTTCTGCTTTTCAACTCATTAATTATACATCAGTGAGGAGCGTGGTGAATCTCATGGCAGGACGGGCAGGAAGTTGAACGCCTCCCGCCTTTATTTCATGGGATCATATTTAAACAGCACAGGAAGGGTGGCACGGTGGCACCGTGGTCAGCACTGCTGACTCACAGCTCCAGGGCCTGGGTTCGCTTCCGACCTCGAGTGACTGTCTGTGTGGAGTTTACATGTTCTCCCTGTGTCTACGTGGGTTTCCTCGGTGTTCTCTGGTTTCCTCCCACTGCCTAACGATATATATGCAGGTTAGGTGGATTGGCCTTGCTAAATTGCTCCTTTGTGTCCAAAGGTGAGATGGGGTTATGAGGATAGGGCGAGGAAGTGAGCCTCGGAAGGGTGCTCTTTCGGAGGATCAGTGCAGACCCGATGGGCCGAATGGCCTTCTTCTGTACAATAGGGGTTCTGTGGATTCTATGGACATTTACTCACTGAATGCTAGAAGCTGTACTCCTCCAGTCCTTGCAGCCACTATTCATACTGGAGAAGCCACATCCTGGGACATATGAAGGCACCTCCGGCATTATGTTTTGCTCATTTATAGATTAGAACACTGCCTGTAATACACCCATTGTTGGGCCAATGCTTCCCATTTCACTGGACCTTGATCGCCAGCATCTTGACCTCTTGAGGTCCTGCTTCCTCTTGTTGCTCGGACCCTTGCTCCTCTTGGTCATGCACCAATCTGTGATGTGCTGTCCATCTCTACATCTAAATGGGAGAGATGCGCGCCAGTACCAAAGCAGGGTTGCCTGTAGCCTGCATTATTGATGCCTCAGTGGATGTGTGAATGAATTGAAGTCATAAATTCAGTGAGCATGGTCTTTACAGTTTTCCCTCCATCTCAAATGAAATGAAATGAAATGAAAATCACTTATTGTCACAAGTAGTCTTCAAATGAAGTTACTGTGAAAAGCCCCTAGTCACCACATTCCGGCACCTGTTCGGGGAGGCTGTTACGGGAATTGAATCGTGCTGCTGGCCTGCCTTGGTCTGCTTTCAAAACCAGCGATTTAGCCCTGTGCTAAACAGCCCCTATAGCCCTGTGCTAAACAGCCCCAAATCCCGCAGGTCAGTGCTGAGCCCTGCACGCAGGCTCGGTCTAGACGTGGCATTCCCACCCCTTCCAGGGAAGGACATCCTGGAGGATCAGGAATGGATATTCCTTCCATTTGTACATGGCTGTACATGGAATCATTGCTGCTTGACCACGCTGATGGGAGCCATGTATAAGAAACCTCCCTCTGACATTATCCCGCTTGCCTCTACTACCCTCGAGACCCTAGCGCTGTTGTGTCAGGGTCCCAGGTTCGATTCCCGGCTTTGGGTCACTCTCTGTGTGGAGTCTGCACGTTCTCCCTGTGTTTGCGTGGGTTTCCTTAGACACGATAGACACCATAGAATTTACAATGCAGAAGGAGGCCATTCAGCCCATCGAGTCTGCACCGGCCCTTCGAAAGAGCACCCTACCCAAGCACACATCTCCACCATATCCCCGTTACCCACCCCACCTTTTTGGACAGTAACGGCAATTTTAGCATGGCCAATCCACCTAACCTGCACATCTTTGGACTGTGGGAGGAAACCAGAGCACCCGGAGGAAACTCTCACAGATACGGGGAGAACGTGCAGACTCCGC
Organism: Scyliorhinus torazame; assembly: GCF_047496885.1. Classification (NCBI taxonomy): domain Eukaryota; kingdom Metazoa; phylum Chordata; class Chondrichthyes; order Carcharhiniformes; family Scyliorhinidae; genus Scyliorhinus; species Scyliorhinus torazame. Next base: position 327,113,936 of record NC_092707.1, on the reverse strand, counting down.
ACAGACAGTGACCCAAGGCAGGAAATGAACCTGGGACCCTGGAGCTGTGAAGCAACAGTGCTGACCACTGTGCTACCGTGTTTCCTCTGAGTGCTCTGGTTTCCTCCTACAAGTCCCGAAAGACATGCTGTTAGGTAATTTGGACATTCTGAATCCTACCTCTGTGTACCCGAACAGGCGCCGGAATGTGGCGACTAGAGGATTTTCACAGTAACTTCATTGTAGTGTTAATGTAAGCCCACTTGTGACATTAAAGATTATCATTATTATTAATATTAAATATCTGAAGGCATTGGCTAACAATGGTGAAGCAGAGAGTGTAGGAGGTGCGTTAGACATCACCGTTGGAACAGTGCAGAATTCTCAGGCGGCAGTAAACTACAAAAGGCCTTTGGAATAGAAAGGTATGAGACCATGGAGAGATTTGCATGGTTTGGTGAGAATCATAAATCTGAGGTGTTGGTGGTCTATAAACCAAAGCAGACCAATGAGCTAATTGATGCACGTGTCTTACCGTACTTTAGGATACATGCAACAGAGTTTTAGATGATCCCAAGTTTATATAGCAGGGAAGAGAAATGCAGTCAGAAGAGCATGAGAATATTTGAATCTGGAGATAACAAAGTACAGATGAAGGAGGCACCATCATGTGAACTGAGGCTGGTATCGAGGTGAGCAATGTCTTGGAGGTGGAAATAGGTAGCCTTTGTGATGGAGAGGATACATGGGCAGAGGTTCAGCTTAGGGCCAGATCGGATAGTGAGATTACAAACAGCCTGGTTCAGCCGAAGAGGGTAGCACCTCATTACGAGGAGCAGAGACATAAGGCGGAATTGTCCCTTTTATGAGGCGAGGAACCTGGCATTAGCTCGTCAGTATTTCTTGCCACATTGCACGGAAAAAAAACTGCAGGCCGTCAGGCTCGCGTGGTGGGGTCTGAGGAAGCCGGCAACACCAGGAATCTCGAGATCAGGGCTTCAGTTTTAAAGTTTTAAATTGCCCTAATCTCCAATAGGAAAAAAACAGGAACACCACCTCATGCACGTGGAGACCTTCCTCACAACCCACTGGCCCACAGACAAGGTAAACCCCCAACATGGACACGGGGACAACCCCCCCCCCCACCCCCCACCCCACGAATGCAACCCCATGGATACGGGGAATCCCCCAGGGGGATCCCCAGAGGGGCCCCCTTCAGGCACTACAGTGGACATTGCCAGTGTGCCAGGGGGCAGTGTCAGGGTGCTGGAGGCTGTGCCAGTGTGTCAGGGGGCATTGCCAGGTGGCAGCGCCAGGGTACTGCCCAGCCATGTCCCCCTCCCCCTATGGCTTTCCTTACTTGTGCACCCAAGTCACTCTCTGAGCAGAGGCAACTCTGCCTGGTTCCCGCTTTCAAAAGCCTGTTGTAACCCCTGCTGATGTGACGACTTTTTTGTTTTCAGACTCGTGTGATATTTTGCGCCCATGTCAATATTTGCACTCACAGGAAATATCTGTACACATAAACAGCAAAGGTTATGCTAAAACTTGCAAATCAACTTAACAGTCTCCTGCTGGTATTGTACTTTCCTTTGAGCTAAATTTGTACAGAATTCAAACACTTTTACATGGTAATAACGATTCACCAAGTAAATATGAGTTATTTAAAGGTTTTGGGTTCCTGCTGAGCTGCTCCACTGGCCTCACAAATCTTACCTCACAATTTCAACTTTTACATTTGTTGATGTGGGTGCTGTGGTTGTCAAAACTGGTCTTGGTTTAAAAGTTCTTTTGTTATTGTGTGAATCCCGATCCTGCCTAGCTATCTTTGTGATCGATTATAATCTGAATTTGTCGAATAATTTGTGCGGTGACCAGAATACATTTAAATGAATCAGGGTCTATAATCAATATCAGAGGTAAGTTTTTTCAGCTCCAATTTTAAACTGCAGTCTGTTCAGAGTGCATAGAGTTTGGAAAGGAAGGACTAGGAAGAGTCTAGGATGTGGGCTGGGCCATTTTAGTTCTCGGCTTCATTTCAATTGTTTAGATTTGTTTTCTGTCCAAAACTAGTGGGAATAATGTAATAGCAGGCTGGAGCAGGGACTGGCATTAAAGCCAGATGTGTCAGAGACCTAAGGGAACAGAACCTGGCATAATGGCCACTACATTGTCATTAGTGGTAGGTAGTTTTCCAGGCATTCATGCTGAATAGATTGCAAATGTGTGGCCACAGTGAATTGAGACCCTCAATTGTGCGATTAGAAAAAGAAAATAGAGATGGCTATAGTTTCAGGATGTCTACAACTTCTAAATCCTTTATAATGAACTAAAGATTTGTTCAAACATAGATTCCACATAATAGCCTTTCTAAAAGTTACAAGCAACAAGGTATCAAATTTGTCCATTTCCATTGCATTTGAAAAAAACGCTGAACCAAATCTGATCTGTTTCATTTTTTGTCTTTCTACATTTAATAGTTCATTGAAGTGCATTCAGTTTTACAATGTGCTTGAAATTTCAAGGTTTCCTCGTGTGATTGTTTCATCACTTATTTTGTCAGATATCACAGTCAAAATGGGGCTTGCATCTCAATGAATGTAAATTAATTAATCTCAATTATTTTAGAGAAATATTGTTCACTGACTTTAAGCTTGTTGCCAAGATCATATATACTGATTACATTCGAGTGAGGGAAAAAGCTGCTTGTAAAAAACAAAACAGCAGAATTTGGAAGTATGGAATGATAAAGAAAGGCAAAAATTGCTGGATAGTCGATAGTTGATAGTCAACATCTGTCGAGTGAACTGACAAGCTAATGATTTAGGCAAAGACTTAAAGAAGGCAACTTATATTTTTTCAGAAAAAGCACTTGTGTTAGAGATGCAATGAAGCAGGTGTGAATGGAACATGTCTAACATCTACTGCAGATTAAATTAATGTCACAATTTCCTTGGTCCAGATGATGTATATTTACATTTCTACTGAAACCCCCATAAGGTAATCTCTATGCCTGGAAGTTTATAGTTTGTAAGTATTGTGGTATTGCTCAACTGGCTTTCAAATTAAGTGTCTATTTTACAAAGGGATTATGAATGCCAAAACCACAGCACATTTCCTATTTCAGCAGTTTAGATTTTCTTGCCAGGTACAAATTGTGTTCTGTAAACTCATACTTATGAAGTTCCTATAAAGACGGTATTCCATACACAGCGAGGAACAAGAAAAATAAGAAGAACTTCATCTCAAATTCTCTGAAATTGATTAACCCTCTGTGTACAAGCTTCCATACATTCTGGTTCTCTACAAGATCACAAGCTAGCTATGTATGAGGAAGTAGATTTGGCCTACCTTAATTAATTAATCCAGAAAGATCTTAAAATCTCTCCTTTTCAGTTTGTTCCACAATACAATTGCTCTTTGGGTAAGATCACCTGGCGATGGTTTAAAATGATTGATGTGAGTTCAGTCACCCATTATGTATCTCACCTGACATTCATATTTATCAACCTAAAATTGCTCATTTACATTAACATCAAAATTATCTCCATAGTCTGAACATCAGTTCAAAATTCACCTTTTAAGAATTCAACTTGGATGCCATTCCCTGGTTCATTCCACATGGCAAAGCCTCAACCGATCAGTGTCCATTTGCTAACCAATTAGCACTATATTGCCATGCAGCATTAATTGTTGTTCCCTTTACAATTGACATTCTAGCAAACTGTTCTGATGAGTGCAAGGTGAGAAGCTTTGGCAGCATGTATCTTATTATAGCAATAATTAATATTTCTGCCACCTCTTCTATCAGTCACTGTGGTATGAATATGTCTGTCCTCCTATCTCTCAGAAGTCTCTTTTAAGGTCATAACCCTACGTTTCTCCAGCCTTTTCAGAAAATGATCAACTTCTATATGAGGTTTCATCCATATGCTTCCCCCACCTCTTATGCCTCTGGTGTTTGAATCTCTTTCATTTGTCATAGTGAGCAGAACTGGACAAAAGATGCAGACTGACTCGAGCCTTATACAGTTTGCATCTCCCTACTTCTCACTTGTATTCTATTGTTGTGGCTCAATAGTCCACTTACTTTAATGAATGTTGCTCTGCATTGAGGAAACAGGTTCTGGCTTGATTTTGCTTGGACTAGCATGCCTCTTTGAGATTCATCCTTGGCTATTTTTACAAGTACTCATGTTACTTAGGGAATGCAGTGCTTTACATTTGGCGGCATTATATTTCATCTCCTTATGATCTGTTCATTATATATTTTATCCATCGTGTCCTGAAATCTCTGAGCTGCCTCCTTAGATTCCATTATTCTCATTCTAGATTGCTATCGGATGTTCACTTCTGTAAGCAGTTCTATTCAGGACCAAATCTGTTTCAAAAAGTGACTATTACTGATATTACTTCTGAAGCGATGTGAGATGAGTGGGCTTCTACACTTTGGTAGTAATCTAGGAAGATTGTTCCCAATACTCTAAATGCAGAAGGCCAAGGTTCAGATTGTGAGTTGCATATGGAAACTGCCTTTTGTGGTGAAAATGAGACAGTAATTACTTGTAACAAGAGTCATCTTTCTAGTCAAATGCTTGGCTGTACTTCCCCTGATAAAATACCTCAGGCCTACAGACACCAGAAAATATCTGACTTTCAATCTCTCGCATGGAATTTCCATATAAGCAAACCTCAGCAGATTTTCAGACCCACAATTAGAAAACTCTGAAAGATTTGGGGAAGTATTATTGAAACAACAGGATTTACTAAATGCATTACATAATTTGACTGACATTGTGCACTTCAAACAATGACAGGTTTCTTCAATGGGAAAGGTATTGCTTCTTAAATAATTGAAGTTAAAGGTCCACTTACATTGTTAGTTTTGCATTTCATATCAAGCCTGGGTGGTTTTAACCACATCCATCAGGTTACAACTTCATGGATGAGCAGTTAAGGTTATCCTGGTTATTTAGCTGCTTTCAAACTTCTTGGAGATGACCATTCCTGATTTTAACTTGCTGTACTGAGCAGATGACAAGGACACTTGTCCAAAACTGGTTGGAGGTGCATGTCAGATCTCAAGGACAGCAATGTTAATAGGACAAACTAAATGGGAAGACAAAAGTGATGAGAGCGGTGATGACAGTGGGATGGGAAGATGGCCTGAAGACGCCCAGGCAGGGAATATTCTTTACTGCCTTGGAGGGCTGGAAGGACCAGGTCATAGAATGACATCCCTTTTCGATTGTGAGAGCCATTGAAGATGTTTCTGTAAGATCAATGCATCCTGACTGCTGATGGTGGACCTTGCAATTTTCCAACATCAGTCGGCAATGGGTCTATCGTTTACTGACAGATTGGCATAACGTCCGGTCACTGACACTGGCTGAGTCTTATTTTGGCATGGAAGAAGGACGAAGCTAACTTGTCGGTGTGGTTTCCAGCTGTAAATTTGCTGGCAATTAAAATCCAGACCTATGACACTGTAGTCAGGCTCTGCTTTAGTTCCAGCACCCAAGGAGCCTTCTTTCTCTTCTTGGCATGGAAGATAAAGGCAAAATTTATATTTGTTTCAGAAATTTCTGATCAGCAGTTCCAAGAGAGAAGTGTCCCTGGTAGTGTGAAAGCTGAAAATCAACCTTTGTTCATTAGGATTTGTGGATTTTGATATTCGTATCATTTTTATTCATGAGCAGATTAAGGGCTAGAAATTTGCCCACACTGAGGGAGTTGCGATTTGTGAACAGATCCATTCAGGTGGAAGTAGATAGCATGCAAATTTCTTACAACCCCTCATTTTGTTGATTGTAGCAGAGGATCGAGGGTCTGTGAAGTTGTTCCTGTGCTCAGCAGGGTGCCTTTCACTCTGTACAAATGGTGCAGCTGACTTTCTGCTTTTCAAAGAAGTCTGTCCTTCCTCAAGACCCTGAATTATAGGAGCCTGCTACTGAATACTGGTGTTCAATGCGCAACAACTCAAAAACTTCAACAGCTATGGCAGGCACAGCATCCAAACACAGTGCAACATTCTGACATTCTTCACTCCATGTTGCAGGAAAAGATGTCACACAATAGAAGGAAGCAGAGCAGAACCAGTAGGGGACAGGGATGCCTGTATCTCCTGAGCCCTATGGATGGATTGGTTCTCTATATAGTTGGACTGGCTGTGAGAGAGCCCATGTCATCCATCATCACTGTGAACATTGAGGACGATTAAGTATTCCTGCCTACAGCCCCTTCTCAACTCCCAACTCACCCTCATCCTGCTGTCTGACATGGTGAACAAATTGCATATGATGTGACCGTGGACATCTTGCTTCCCACCCAACCTATCGTCCTTCACACTAACCTTTCCCTTTTGGTTTTCTGCTTTCAAACTCCCAAAAATTGCCACCTGTCCATCCACAGCAGGCCCAGGACGAGAGAGAGCAACAAACAGCACAGCACTGATCAAGAGGTCCTGTTATTTAATCTATGCTCGAAACCACCAGCTCACATATTCGCACAGCACGTACCTTGAATGTTAATACAGAGATCTGGGCGTATGGTGGCTGCTCCCACGCCTGGGGGAAAGAATGGTTTGTGTACCATTTCTTTGGATATTATGGTCACTTGTGAGTTCTGCTGTAGAGAACTCAGATGAGCAGCACGGCAGCATTGTGGATAGCACAATTGCTTCACAGCTCCAGGGTCCCAGGTTCGATTCCGGCTGAGGTCACTGTCTGTGCGGAGTCTGCACATCCTCCCCGTGTGTGCGTGGGTTTCCTCCGGGTGCTTCGGTTTCCTCCCACAGTCCAAAGATGTGCAGGTTAGGTGGATTGGCCATGATAAATTGTCCTTACTGTCCAAAATTGCCCTTAGTGTTGGGTGGGGTTACTGGGTTATGGGGATAGGGTGGAGATGTTGACCTTGGGTAGGGTGCTCTTTCCAAGAGCCGGTGCAGACTCGATGGGCCGAATGGCCTCCTTCTGCATTGTAAATTCTATGATCTATGATCTATGATCTATGAGGTTTCTAATGGGTGGCATTCAGACCTTCTGAACCCACAACCTCTACCAACTAGGACAAGGGGAGCAGATGCATGGGAACACCACCACATGGAACTTTCCCCCCAAGTCACAGGCCGTCCTGACTTGAAACTATATCGTCATTGTCGTCAATACCCTGGAACTCCCTTCCTAACAGCACTGTGGGCATACCTACAACACAGATTGCAGCAATTCAAGGAGGTGACTTACCACTACCTTTGAAGGGCAATTAGGGATTGTCAAAGCTACTTGTTCTGAATTTAGCACCTCAGTATGTCAGCATTTGTTAGTTTTGTCACAAGTTAGCAAACCTGGCTTTATTATGTACATTGAAGGAAGTTAATACAGCCTCAGCCTCAGCATGATTGATGGGAGCAGATCTTAAGTCAATAAAAAATGTCTTGGCAAAGCAATTTTGTATTTATTGTGATTCATACTACGCTCTCCTGATTCAGCTGTTACATAAATGGCAACTTTGTTAGTCAGAATGAGCTTAGGCCTCTTATAGAAGAAAATAAACTGCACTTAAGCTTTAAATTTCTGCTTACTGCTAAATGTCATTAATATTTCAGGATATTTTAGGGTGAAAGATCTGTGGTGCCAGCTGTTAAAGTTATAGTATTTGTTGAGGTTCGAATGTAAAGATTCATAATGTTGAAATTCTCAGATGTTTTCTGACCAGTTAGAAAAAGGAAACACATTGTACAAAGTACATTTTATATTCAGATTATTGTCTTCTGGTTGCTGTCAGTGCAAAACAAAAAAGGGGAAATAAAATAGGAAGGACTACATTTCTTAGGACAAAAATGAGAAGGGATTTCATTGTAATAGTATTATCAGGCATCTGTTTTAGAGAAAACAGCCACCATTTGGTTACAGAGAAGTGCTGACATGATGGAATTTTTTTATGTCTGACCTTTCGCACACAGCACTTGCAGTATAAGGATATTCTTGATAATATTTCACCATTAATTAATGGTACAATCGATGTAGGTTTCAGTTGCCGTTCATCTCGTGAAAAATCAATTCACGAGATTGCAAAGTTAGTGGAGATGTTTCCGTAACAACGTATTGTTTCATTATGTTTCATAAGGATTCCTGAAAGTTAATGGCAATAAATATCCATGGAGAAACTTGGTCATAATTAACCTCTTTTTCGAAAATCTCAGCACAGGTAAATAACTCTTGAGTATAGTCAAACTGCAACATGACGAAAATGCAACTTAGTTTTGTTTGTTCCGCTCTATTTGAAGAATCTAGAGGTTTGATGGTGGTGTTAAATAGTGACATTGGTCCGACTGTCCATTGCACAGATTTCCATTACCATTGCAGTCATTGGAAAGGCCTTTTCTGTGGTATCAGTCGAATATGGCCCATTTTTCACCAGCACGCAAAGTTAAATGGTCCCAATTGCAGACAAAGGAACTGGATCCAATTCTTCAATGTTACACACAGAGTTTGCGACAATATTAATTGCAATAAATTAATTCAATGGATTTGACACGTTTTGGCCAAATTTACCTCACATATCACGATAAATAAAAAGTTGGATAAATTATCTTTACTTGTGTTTCACTGGAGAATCTGGGGTGGGATTCTCCGAGTCTCCACGCCACAATCACGATCAACGCGGGGCGGAGAACGGTCATTGACGCCGGAATCCGGCGCGATGCCGCTCCCACAATTCTCTGGTCCCCAGAGAATCACCGCGAATCGCGCGGGTGCGGTCTACGTGGCACGGATAGGGGGCCATTGACAGAGGCTCCCGTGCCGATTCTCCGACGAAAACTGGCCGAGTTCCTGACGGCGTGGTTCTAACCACATTTTGCCTGCACGGCCAGTGGCAGCTACGGAGTCAGTTCTCGGTCGCCCTGGTGTGGGGTGGGGCGATCCTTCATCAGGGGTGGGGGGCCTCTCGGACGGCCAGGCTAGTGATCGGGGGGCCACCGATTCGCGGGCGCTCGCTATCTCGGTGGGGGGGGCCTATATTTCCAGGGCCGGTTCGCGGTGTGAGTCCGCCATGTTGTCCGCACCGGCCGCCGAAGGCCACTGCCATGCGCTTGCGCGGACTCCCGACCGGAAGTGCAAGGCTCCATATCCGCAGCCAGCGCTGCGAGAAGCACTCCGGGGTCCTGCTAGTCCTCTTCAGGTAGGAGAATCACTCTGGACTTTCTTTAGGAAAGTCCAAAGTGAAATGCCTGCGTTTTGACGCTGGGGTGGGGACATAGCCCCATTTTTGGAGAATCCAGTCCCTGTTGTTCATAACATTAGCTTTTTGAACCAATGCCCTTTGATGTAATTCCTGCTGTGTTAAGTAACAACGAATCCCAGAACATGTGTCAAGTTGTAATTATTTGCTTATGATGTTGAATTCATAGTCATGGGAATTTGCAATATATTATTAGTTTCTTTTGGTTAACATGGTGTATTGTTTCAGTTTGGGCTTTTCAAGCACCAGAGGGAAAAAAATGGATAAGGCCCAAAAACGAATGCTGGAATTGTGACGTGTGATTAACCTGTCCGATTATTCCCAATGCAGGCAGCATGCGCATTTTGCACTGACTACTAATTTAAATGGTAGCAGCATGCAGCACAGTGTTAAATGCTCTGTTGATGGTTGCATGCCTCCACAGGGGGCCCATGTTTGTGCAAGGCTAGCACCGCTTACAGCTAACCCAGACCTCTTGAAGTGGCCTCAGTAGATGCTGAAGGTAGCTGGGGAAAAGTGTCTGACCTACAAGAAGAATTTAAATGGACAACAGAGCAGAGGCATCGTCAAGTATTCTCCAACTCGGCACTGATGGCCTGGGGATGCAGGAGATAGACTAAAGGAGAGGGGTTCTCTATCATCAGAGAGACTAAGAGTAGGCCTTGTGAAGGCAGTAAAAGCAGGCTCTGCTCTGAGGACCTGGATACAGCACTAAAAAGCTGTCAATGACATGTGGTTGAGGTCAGTAAATGCATTTTAAATGTTATGTACTTTTAACTGAACCTGCTCAGTTCACCATCCTTACCTTCACAATAACTTTTATCAACCGGGGCTCATATCTCACATTTACAGTTTCACCTGTCCCTCAGAGACTTAGCACTGCTGCAAGCCTCAGACGCACATCTCACAGGTTTCATGCATTCATTTGTTTTCACCACAGCCTTAGTGGGGCTATTGGAATTGTCTTTCTTCTTCTTTGGCTTTCTTTAAGCACTCCTCAGTCCACATCTCAATGTTATCAACCCAGCTGAAGTATCTTCTTCTTCTGTTTTTACCCTCAATTTGTCCTTCATTAATTGCCAGGACAAGGCTGTCGGGTCTTTATTTCAGAGTTGCCTATCTTTCTCTCACTAACTAACTATACTTAGCAACAGCATTGAATCTTGAGCTTCTGTATTTATCAAACCCACTCAGTTGTCTTTCTGTCTATCCAGCTGATTCTGAGCGTCCTCCACGATACCCACATTTTAAAAGCTGTTATTCTGCTCTTATCCTCTTTTTTCAGAGTCCAATTCTCACCTTCAGAGTCCAACACTCCATACTAGTGACTGTGCTAGATGTTTTTCAGTGTCATGTTGATGCTTTTGGACTAATAGATGCTACTTTAGTCTCTGGTCATGCCTCTTGCCATAGCTGATTTAAATTGAATTTCACTCTGGGATGTACCTTGGTGGTGTTTATCATTGAGCTAAGGTACTTGAAAATCTTCAATGCTTCTATCTTGATGCTTTCAATCTTAACTTCTCTATTGCCATTTAGAGCCATATATTGGTCTTTGTCTTATTTATGTTCAGTCCAAAAGACTCCCTGTGCCTTTTGACTAGGCCTGCCATAGTCTCTAGTTCTTCCTTTGATCTGGCCATGTATAGTGTAATCAGCATGCATGAGATTGTATTTGCTGTGACACCCTATGATGCCACCCGTGGTTGTTTTGCACAGCATCAGCAATCTCTTGGATCTTTTGATACTCAGCCAAAACTGTGTGTTTGTTCATCTCAGTTATTGGGAGATAAACCTACATGATATTAATAAGAGAATCTGCTCTCATCATTATTATTTTGTCATTGACTGCCTTTATTGCTGTGACAGCTTTATCAACTCTCAGTGACAACAAGAAGCCCACTGGGGCTTTTCTTCCCCACTATAGTAGAAGGTCCAGCACTCTGACTTCTCCTGGCCACTGACTGTCCAATTGACCACAGAAAGACCAGAAAAGTCAATCATCAGTCTCTCTGCATCCATGCGCACCTGCTCTAGCTTTCTTGTATTTGTCAGTGTCTTTACGTTCCAGGTTGCCAAGGTTAGTTTTCAGTAATGCTCATAAGCATATTGCGTTGGATTTTGTTTATTGCCACGTGTACCGAGGTACAGTGAAAAGTATTTTTCTGCGAGCAGCTCAACAAATCATTAAGCACATGAAAAGCAAAGGAAATAAAAGAAAATACATAATAGGGCAACACAAGGTACACAATGTAACTACACAACACCGGCATCGGATGAAGCATACAGGGGTGTAGTGTGATTCAGGTCAGTCTATAAGAGGATCGTTTAGGAGTCTGGTAACAGTGGGGAAGAAGCTGTTTTTGAGTCTGTTCGTGCGTGTTCTCAGACTTTTGTATCTCCTGCCCAATGGAAGAAGTTGGAAGAGTGAGTAAGCCGAGGGGGAGGGGTCTTTGATTATGCTGCCCGCTTTCCCCAGGCAGCGGGATAGGAGGCAGGTTTGTGTGATGGACTGGGCTGCGCTCAAGACTCACTGAAGTTTCTTGTGGTCTTGGGCCGAGCAGTTGCCATGCCAGCAGAATCTGAGAACACGCACGAACACCCCTGTATGCTTCACCCGATGCCGGTGTTTATGCCGTTACATTGTTTACCTTGTGTTGCCCTATTATGTATTTTCTTTTCTTTTTTTTTCTTTTCATGTACTTAATGATCTGTTGAGCTGCTCGCAGAAAAATACTTTTCACTGTACCTCGGTACGCGTGACAATAAACAAAAATGCTAATCCTGATACAGGGTCAAAATCCTGGAATTCCATACCTGTTTTACTTTCACCACATGAACTGCAACAGTTCACGAAGTTGCCGACTCTTTCCCAGCTTCTCAAGGGTAATTAACGATGGACAATAAATGCATTGTCTTGCCAGAGGTGCCCGCATCCAATAGATCAACAACAAAAAATGTTTGCAATAGATAAAGCACTTGTTTGCAGGTATAGGTAACCAGCAATACCTGCTCACATGAAGAGTTTGAGACCCTAAAGGCACATCTCATTCATACCTTATGTAACTTGATTCACTTTATTAGTAGTAGGTGCCCACTATACGCTGCATTCTAATCTTTGTGGTTGCCCTCTCTTCCCTTTGCTATGACAGGATTACATACTGTACACAGATTCATAAGAATTAAAGTAGTTGATTAAAACATGAGGAGCTCGACTTCTCGTGGCGGCTATGAAGGAGTAGATTGCATATTTGGGGGCTCCCGCTCGGGTCGCACCATTGGACTTTTTCCCCCGATTTTTTGTCGGATTTGATTTGGAAAATTGATGGTGGACGCAATTGTGACGAGGAATCCTACATCAGTGCGTGGAGAGGCGGACCAGGACCATAAGACCATAAGACATAGGAGCGGAAGTAAGGCCATTCGGCCCATCGAGTCCACTCCACCATTCAATCATGGCTGATTTCAACTCCATTTACCCGCTCTCTCTCCATAGCCCTTAATTCCTCGAGAAATCAAGAATTTATTAACTTCTGTCTTAAAGACACTCAACGTCCCGGCCTCCACCGCCCTCTGTGGCAATGAATTCCACAGACCCACCACTCTCTGGCTGAAGAAAGTTCTCCTCATCTTTGTTCTAAAGTGACTCCCTTTTATTCTAAGGCTGTGCCCCCGGGTCGTAGTCTCCCCTGCTAATGGAAACAACTTCCCTACGTCCACCCTATCTAAGCCATTCATTATCTTGTAAGTTTCCATTAGATCTTCCCTCAACCTCCTAAACTCCAATGAATATAATCCCAGGATCCTCAGACGTTCATCGTACGTTAAGCCTACCATTCCTGGGATCATCCGTGTGAATCACCGCTGGACCCGCTCCAGTGCCAGTATGTCCTTCCTGAGGTGTGGGGCCCAAAATTGCTCACAGTATTCTAAATGGGGCCAAACTAATGCTTTACAAAGCTTCAGAAGTACATCCCTGCTTTTATATTCCAAGCCTCTTGAGATAAATGACAACATTGCATTTGCTTTCTTAATTACGGACTCAACCTGCATGTTTACCTTTAGAGAATCCTGGACTAGGACTCCCAAGACCCTTTGCACGTCAGCATTATGAATTTTGTCACCGTTTAGAAAATAGTCCATGCCTCTATTCTTTTTTCCAAAGTGCAAGACCTCGCACTTGCCCACGTTGAATTTCATCAGCCATTTCTTGGACCACTCTCCTAAACTGTCTAAATCTTTCTGCAGCCTCCCACCTCCTCCATACTACCTGCACCTCCACCTATCTTTGTATCATCGGCAAACTTAGCCAGAATGCCCCCAGTCCCGTCATCTAGATCGTTAATATATAAAGAGAACAGCTGTGGCCCCAACACTGAACCCTGCGGGACACCACTCGTCACCGGTTGCCATTCCGAAAAAGAACCTTTTATCCCAACTCTCTGCCTTCTGCCTGACAGCCAATCGTCAATCCATGTTAGTACCTTGCCTCGAATACCATGGGCCCTTATTTTACTCAGCAGTCTCCCGTGAGGCACCTTATCAAAGGCCTTTTGGAAGTCAAGATAAATAACATCCATTGGCTCTCCTTGGTCTAACCTATTTGTTATCTCTTCAAAGAACTCTAACAGGTTTGCCAGGCACGACCTCCCCTTACTAAATCCATGCTGACTTGTCCTAATCCGACCCTGCACTTCCAAGAATTTAGAAGTCTCATCCTTAACAATGGATTCTAGAATCTTGCCAACAACCGAGGTTAGGCTAATTGGCCTATAATTTTCCATCTTTTTCCTTGTTCCCTTCTTGAACAAGGGGGGGTTACAACAGTGATTTTCCAATCCTCTGGGACTTTCCCTGACTCCAGTGACTTTTGAAAGATCATAACTAACGCCTCCACTATTTCTTCAGCTATCTCCTTTAGAACTCTAGGATGTAGCCCATCTGGGCCCGTAGATTTATCAATTTTTAGACCTCTTAGTTTCTCTAGCACTTTCTCCTTTGTGATGGCTACCATATTCATCTCTGCCCCCTGACTCTCCGTAATTGTTGGGATATTACTCATGTCTTCTACTGTGAAGACTGACGCAAAGTACTTATTTAGTTCCTCCGCTATTTCCTTGTCTCCCATCACTAGATTACCAGCGTCATTTTGGAGCGGCCCAATGTCTACTTCTGCCTCCCGTTTGTTTTTAATGTATTTAAATATACTTTTACTATCATTCCTAATGTTACTGGCTAGCCTACCTTCATAATTGATCCTCTCTTTCCTTATTTCTCTCTTTGTTATCCTCTGTTTGTTTTTGTAGCCTTCCCAATCTTCTGACTTCCCACTACTCTTTGCCACATTATAGGCTTTCTCTTTTGCTTTGATGCATTCCCTAACTTCCTTTGTCAGCCATGGCTGCCTAATCCCCCCTCTGATAACCTTCCTTTTCTTTGGGATGAACCTCTGTACTGTGTCCTCAATTACTCCCAGAAACTCCTGCCATTGCTGTTCTACTGTCTTTCCCACTAGGCTCTGCTCCCAGTCGATTTTCGTCAGTTCCTCCCTCATGCCCCTGTAGTTACCTTTATTTAACTGGAACACCTTTACATCTGATTCTACCTTCTTTCTTTCAAATTGGAGATTGAATTCTACCATATTATGATCACTGCCTCCTGAGTGTTCCCTTACTTTAAGATCTTTAATCAAGTCTGGCTCATTACATAACACTAAGTCCAGAATGGCCTGTTCCCTCGTGGGCTCCATCACAAGCTGTTCCAAAAAGCCCTCCTGTAAACATTCAATGAATTCCCTTTCCTTGGGTCCACTGGCAGCATTATTTACCCAGTCCACCTGCATATTGAAGTCCCCCATGATCACTGTGACCTTGCCTTTCTGACATGCACGTTCTATTTTGTGGTGCATTTTGTGCCCCCGGTCCTGACCACTGTTAGGAGGCCTGTACATAACTCCCATTATGGTTTTTTTGCCTTTGTGGTTCCTCAACTCTACCCACACAGACTCCACATCATCTGACCCTATGTCGTTTAGTGCTATTGATTTAATTTCATTCCTAATTAACAAGGCAACCCCGCCCCCTCTGCCCACCTCTCTGTCTTTTCGATAGGTTGTGAATCCCTGGATGTTTAAATGCCAGTCCTGAACCCCCTGCAACCACATCTCTGTGATGCCTACCACATCATACCTGCCAGTCACAATCTGGGCCACAAGCTCATCTACCTTGTTCCGTACACTGCGCGCATTTAAATATAGCACCTTTAATTCTCTATTGACCGTCCCTTTTTGTTTTCTTAGTGTGGTGGACCTTGGTTTACTGAGCCTTTCCATACACTGTGTCATATTTTGTGGGATGGGGACTATCGTAACCTCTCCTGAGTTTTGTCTTTTCGTGCTTTTTTGTATTCCTAAGCAGCTACGCTTCCCACTAATTACTTCAGGGAGTGCTCGCAAAGGAGGGAATAGGCGAACAGAGAAGGCTTGGGCTGAGACTGCAGTGGGAGAACGCATGGAGGACGACCAGAGTCATTGCTCGACGACCCAGCTGTCGACGGAGCAGCTGATGCAGTTCATACAGGAGGGCTTCGCCAAGCAGAAACAGGAATGCTTGGACCTGATTAAGGAATCAATTGCGTGGTTGGAACTTAGACTGGATGCTCAAGATCGGGCGATCCAGAAAGTGGAGAAGGCACTGACCGAGCAGGAGGAACACCAAACAGCAGTGGAGTTGGAGGTGGGGATGTTGTGAGACCAATAGAAAAGGCTCCAAGAGAAGGTGGAGGATCTAGTGACTAGGTCCCGCTGGCAGAACTTGAGAATCGTTGGTCTCCCGGAGGGATTCGAAGGAGCGGACGCAGGGGCATACATAGCGGGCATGTTTGCGAAGTTACTGGGGGATGGGACGTTCTCCCGAACCTTGGAAGTGGACATGGCTCACAGAGCGCTCGCGAGGAAGCCGCATGTAGGGGACCCCCCCAGGGCGATGGTGGTGAGATTCCACAGGTACCTGGACAAGGAGTGTATTCTATGGTGGGCCAGGCAGACATAGAGCTGTAAGTGGGAGAACAGCATCCTGCGTATATATCAGGACCTGAGCGCGGACATGGCCAAGAGAAGAGCAGAGTACAACCAAATAAAGTCGACCCTTTTCAAGAAGAAGGTGAAGTTTGGACTGCTGTATCCAGCCCGTCTTTGGGTCATTTATGAGAAGCAACAGTTCTACTTCGAGTCGCCCGAGGAAGCGATGGACTTAGCTAGAAGGAAAGGACTGATAGCGGAATGAGATGTTGGAACTTTGCTGCAGCGTTCATGTTAAAAACGTTTTTGTTTTTGGACGTTATCTGTAATGCCTTCGGTATTGATTTGGGGCCTGCCGCAGAGCTGTGTGAGTTAAAGTTTGCATTTACACTGATGGGAGATGGAGGTGTGAATTTTAGATGTTGGGTCTTTTTTTGATTTTCTTTGTGTTTCTTTCGGGCAATTGGGTTGGGATTGCTTGCTTTTGCATATGTGTGTCCGAGCAGGGGGAGGGAACAATAGGTGGGAAAATGTGTGGCGCCATGGGCGGGGGCCACCAAGCTAGTTGGGTGGGCTAGCTCACGGAAGGGAAGTGGGGGGGTGAGCAGATGTTATGCTTGTTGAAGGGTGTGGTTTGCGTAGTGCTGTTGCTGGGAGGGGGGAACTGTTCTGCTGATGGGGGAGGGACTTTTGCTGGGGGACAAGAGGGAGGTCGGGGGCGGAGGCTGCCTGGGGGGGCGGGCCTGCGGATGCGAGGGGCGCGAGCTGGAGATTGGCCCAAGAAAGGTGATGGCTGATCGGCAGAGGGGAGGGGGGGGCAAGAAGCCTCCCAACCAGGCTGATCACATGGAATGTAAGAGGGCTAAATGGGCCGGTTAAGAGGGCACGTGTGTTCACGCATTTGAGGGGACTGAAGGCGGACGTGGCAATATTGCAGGAGATGCACCTCAGAGTAACTGACGAGATCAGATTAAGGAAGGGATGGGTTGGACAGGTTTTTCACACGGGGCTGGAATCTAAGACTAGAGGGGTCGCGATCCTGATTAACAAGCGAGTGTCATTTGAGGCGGGATGAATAATTGCAGATGTGGGAGGCTGTTACATCATGGTTAGTGGGAAGCTGGAAGGGGTGCCGGTGGTGCTCGTGAATGTGTATGCGCCAAATTGGGATGATGTGGAATTCATAAGGAGGATGTTGGGGAAGATCCCGGACCTGGATTCGCATAAGTTGGTCATGGGGACCGGGGGGGGGGGGGGCGGGGGGGGGGGGGGGGGGGGGCGGGCAACTTCAACACAGTCATTGACCCAAGGCTAGACCAGTCGAGTTCAAGGACAGGCAGGGTGCCAGTAATGGCAAAGGAGCTAAAGGGGTTTATGGAGCAGATGGGGGGGGGGGGGGACCCATGGAGATTTGGGCAGCCAAGAGTGAATGAGTTCTCCTTCTACTCACACGTGCATAAAGTATACTCCCGGATTGACTTCTTTATCTTGAACAGGGCTTTACTGACGGGGCTAGTGGACACCGAGTATTCAACGATCACGATCTCGGATCACGCCCCGCACTGGGTTGACCTACAGGTTAGCAAGGAGGGTGGCCAATGCCTACACTGGAGATTGGATGTCAGACTTTTAGCGGATGAGGAGTTGTGCGGGGGGGTGACAAAGGAAGTTAATGACACAGGGGAAGTCTCAGCTGCAATGGTCTGGGAGGCGCTGAAAGCGGTGGTTAGAGGGGAGCTGATCTCAATACGGGCCCACAGGGAGAAGGCAGACAGAGCAGAGACGGACCGACTGATAAGGGAAATACTACAGGTCGACAGGAGTTATGCGGAGACCCCAGAGGCAGTGCTTTTAAGGAAACGATGGAGGCTACAGGCGGAGTTTGGCTTGTTAACTACAGGGAAGGTGGTGGAGCAGCTGAGGAAGGCGAGGGGGGCGATTTATGAATATGGAGAGAAGGCCAGCAGAATGCTTAGAAGGAGGGAGGCAGCCAGGGAGATCGGGAAAGTAAGGGACAGGGAAGGGAACCTGGTCGGAGATTCAGCAGGGGTTAATAAGGCGTTCAAGGAGTTTTACAGTAGGCTGTATGAGTTAGAACCCCCAGCTGGGCCGGAAGGGATGAGGCAATTCTTAGGGCGGCTGACATTCCTGAAGGTGGACAAAGGGTTGGTAGAAGGGCTGGGGGCCCCGATCGGGATGGAAGAAATAGCAGAAGGGCTGAAGGCCATGCAGGCGGGTAAAGCCCCAGGACTGGACGGGTACCCGGTGGAGTTTTATAAAAGGTTCTCTGGGATACTGGGCTGCTGCTGATGAGGACATTCAATGAAGCTAGGGAGAGAGGGGCGCTTCCCCCGACAATGGCACAGGCCACGATCTCACTGATCTTGAAGCGGGATAAGGACCCGGAGCGATGCAGGTCCTACAGATTGATCTCCCTACTAAATGTAGACACCAAACTGTTGGCCGAAATCTTATCCTCTAGGATTGAAGACTGCGTACCGGACGTGATTGGGGAGGACCAGACGGGATTCGATAAGGGTAGGCAGTTGGCGGCCAACGTTAGAAAGCTGCTGAATGTGATCATGATGCCCCCAGACGGTAGGGACGTAGAGGTAGTGTTCGCAATGGATGCAGAGAAGGCATTTGATCAGGGGGAATGGACCTATCTGTGGGAGGTGCTGGGGCAGTTTGGGTTTGGACGGGCTTTATCGACTGGGTTAGGCTGCTGTATCAGGCGCCCGTGGCGAGTGTACGGACGAACAGGTTGACATCGGGATATTTCAGGTTGCATGGGGGGACGAGGCAGGGATGTCCCCTCTCCCCACTGCTGTTTGTGTTGGCCATAGAACCGCTGGCAATTGCGTTGAGAGCCTCAAGGGGCAGGAAGGGGCTGGTCTGGGGAGGGGTGGAACACAGAGTCTTGCTAGACGCAGACGACCTGCTCCTATATGTTTCGGTCCCACTAGAAGGGATGGAAGAAATTATGAGGATTCTGGGGGGGTTTGGCTGGTTTTCGGTTTATAAATTGAACATGGGGAAAAGTGAGATGTTCGCGATCCAGGAGAGGGGGCAGGAGAGGCGATTGGGGGAGCTGCCGTTTAGAGTGGTAGGGGGAGGTTTTTGGTACCTAGGCATCCAGGTGGTGCGGGAATGGGAACGGCTGCACAAGTTAAATCTGGCCCGACTAGCGGATCAAATGAAGGAGGATTTCCGAAGGTGGGATGTGCTCCCGTTATCACTGGCTGGGAAGGTACAGACAGTGAAAATGACAGTCCTCCCGAGATTCCTGTTTGTGTTTCAGTGTCTCCCCTTCTTTATTCCATGGTCCTTCTTTCAACGGGTCAATAAGATGATCTTGGGATTTGTATGGGCGGTTAAGACCCTGCCAGTTAAAAGGGGATTGCTGGAGTGCAGCCGGGGAGAGGGCGGGCCGGCGCTGCCGAACTTTACTAATTATACTAATTATTACTGGGCGGCGAATATAGCCATGATTAGGAAGTGGGTGGTGGGCGGGGCGGGGGGGGGGGTCCGTGTGGGAGCAAGTAGAAGCGGCATCATGCAAGGACACTAGTTTGGGGGTGTTGGTAACGGCGCCTCTGCCGTTCGTGCCGGCACGGTACTCCGCCAGCCCCATGGTGGTTGCGGCCCTGAGAGTCTGGGGCAATGGAGGAAACATGTGGGAGCATCGGGAGCATCGGTGTGCTCTCCAATTTGCAATGATCACCGGTTTGTCCCGGGGCGGCTAGATGGAGGGTTCCGGAGATGACAGAGAGCAGGGATATAGAGGATGGGAGATATGTTTATAGAGGGGAGCTTTCCCAGCCTGAGGGCGTTGGAGGAGAAATTTGAATTGACGGGAGGAAACGAGTTTAGGTACCTGCAGACGTGGGGCTTCCTACGTAGGCAGGTCTCAACCTTCCCGCTTCTACCATCAAGGGGATACAGGACAGGGTAGTTTCCAGAATGTGGGTGGGAGAAGGGAGGGTTTCGGACATTTACAAGGAACTCATGGGGTCAGAGGAAATGCAGCTGAAACACAAATGGGAAGAGGAGTTAGGAGGACAGATAGAGAATGGTATCTGGGCGGACGTGTTGAGTCGAGTCAACGTGTCTACAACATGTACCAGGCTCAGCCTGATACAGTTTAAGGTCGTTCACTGGGCTCACATGACAGTGGCCCTGATGAGTGTGCATCAATTTATTCCACTAACGTTTTCAGAAGATGGACCTCCGCAATAAGCCGGATCGCCTGCAGCTGGATCCGCAATCAGGCAACACCAAAAAGGACTTTGAACATTGGCTAGCCTGTTTCGAAGCTTGCATCAGGTCTGCACCAGACCCAATTCCGGAAGCTCAGAAGATTCAGATCCTCTACATGCGGCTGAGCTCCGTCTTTCCGCTTATCCTGGACGTGCCGACCTATGAAGACGCTATGGCGCAACTGAAGGAAAACTACGCTCAGCGGACTAACGCGCTCTACGCCAGACACATGCTCTCCACTCGTAGTCAACTTCCTGGTGAGTCAGTGGAAGATTTCTGGCGTGCTCTAATTCCCCTAGTCAGAGACTGTGACTGTCAGACCATCACGGCCACGGAACACTCGAACTTGCTCATGAGAGGTGCTTTTGTTACGGGGATAGGCTCGGATTACATCCGCCAGTGTCTCTTAGAAGGGGCCACGCTCGACCCCGAGGCAACTAAAAAGCTAGTGCTCTCGCTGGCAGTTGCTTCGCGCAACATCCAGGCCTACACCCCCGGCCGCGCGGCTGGTCCGAGGTCCAGCGGCTGCTTCGGGAAGGCATCATCGAGGCCAGCAACAGCCCCTGGAGAGCCCAAGTGGTAGTTGTGAAAACTGGGGAGAAACATAGAATGGTTCTGGACTACAGTCAGACCATCAATAGGTACACGCAGCTCGATGCGTACCCCCTCCCACGC
Organism: Scyliorhinus torazame; assembly: GCF_047496885.1. Taxonomy (NCBI): domain Eukaryota; kingdom Metazoa; phylum Chordata; class Chondrichthyes; order Carcharhiniformes; family Scyliorhinidae; genus Scyliorhinus; species Scyliorhinus torazame. Next base: position 327,092,764 of record NC_092707.1, on the reverse strand, counting down.
ATAACTGATATGGTCAATCAGATTGCACAGTGCTGGGACTTCTCAACTGTTAACCTAAAATTTGCCTACCACCAACTCTCCATCCGTAAGGCGGACCGCCCATACACTGCCTTCGAGGCAGATGGCCGCCTATACCACTTTCATAGGGTTCCCTTTGGCATCACCAACAGGGTCTCAGTTTTCCAACGGGAAATGGACCGAATAGTTGACCGGTATGGGCTGCGGGCCACTTTCCCGTACGTGGCCAATGTCACCATCTGCGGCCACGATCAGCAGGACCATGATGCCAACCATGCCAAATTTCTCCACACCGCCACTCTCCTCAACCTAATTTATAACAGGGAGAAGTGTGCGTTCAGCACAAACCGCTTAGCCATCCTCGGCTATGTGGTCCAGAACGGAGTTCTGGGGCCCGATCCTGATCGCATGCGTCCCCTCATGGAGCTCCCCCTCCCCCACTGCCCCAAGGCCCTCAAACGTTGCCTGGGGTTCTTTTCTTACTACGCCCAGTGGGTCCCAAATTATGCGGACAGGGCCCGCCCACTCATTAAATCCACTCTTTTTCCCCTAACGTCCGAGGCTCACCAGGCCTTCAATCGTATTAAGGCTGACATCGCCAAGGCCGCGATGCACACAGTCGACGAGACGTTACCATTTCAAGTCGAGAGCGACGCATCAGATGTCGCTCTAGCCGCCACCCTCAACCAGGCAGGCAGGCCCATGGCATTCTTTTCACGAACCCTTCATGCTTCCGAAATTCGGCATTCCTCCGTCGAAAAAGAGGCCCAAGCCATCGTTGAAGCTGTGCTGCATTGGAGGCATTACCTGGCCGGCAGGAAATTCACTCTCCTCACTGACCAACGGTTGGTAGCCTTCATGTTTAACAGCACAGAGCGGGGCAAGATCAAGAACGCTAAAATCTTGAGGTGGAGGATCGAGCTCTCCACCTATAACTACGAGATTTTGTATCGCCCCGGTAAGCTCAAAGAGCCCCCCGATGCCCTATCCCGAGGTACATGTGCCAGCGCACAGGTGGACCGACTCCGGACTCTGCACGACTCTTTGTCACCTGGGAGTCACCCGTTTGTACCACTTCATCAAGGCCCGCAATCTGCCCTACTCCATCGAGAAAGTCAGGGCAATCACCAGAGACTGCCAGGTCTGCGCGGAGTGCAAACCGCACTTCTACCAGCCAGACTGTGCGCGCCTGGTGAAGGTCTCCCGCCCCTTTGAACACCTCAGCGTGGACTTCAAAGGGCCCCTCCCCTCCATCGACCGTAACACGTACTTCCTCAGTGTGGTCGATGAATATTCCAGATTCCCCTTCGCCATCCCATGCCCCAACAGGACGTCTGCCACCATCATCAAAGCCCTCAACACCATCTTCGCTCTGTTCGGCTTCCCCGCCTACGTCCACAGCGACAGGGGATCCTCATTCATGAGCGATGAACTGCGTCAGTTCCTGCTCAACAAGGGTGTCGCCTCGAGCAGGACGATCAGCTATAACCGCCGGGGGAACGGGCAGGTGGAGAGGGAGAATGGGATGGTCTGGAGCGCCGTCCAGCTGGCCCTACGGTCCAGAAATCCCCCGGCCTCCCGCTGGCAGGAGGTCCTCCCCGACGCACTGCACTCCATTTGGTCGCTCCTATGCACTGCGACTAACGACACACCCCATGAACGTCTCTTTGCCTTCCCCAGGAAGTCCACCTCCGGGGTGTCGCTCCCGACTTGGCTCGCAGCTCCAGGACCCGTACTCCTCTGTAAGCACGTACGACTCCACAAGGTGGACCCATTGGTTGAGAGGGTACAGATACTCCACGCCAACCCACAGTACGCCTACGTAGCGTTCCCTGGCAGCCGCCAAGATACTGTCTCCCTAAGGGACCTGGCACCAACTGGTCCCACACACACAGACCCCTCCGGCCCGGCGCCACCCTCCCCTCCCCCGACGCACCCAGCCGCAACCCCCGCCCCAGGACAATCCGTCCTCCCCCTACCCACGCCCGAGGATGAAGAGGATTTCAGCACGCTCCCGGAGTCACCGAAAACCAGACCGACACCGGAATCGCCGCCATCACTGCGGTACTCCCAACGGCAGATCAAGGCTCCGGACCAACTGAACCTGTAACTTGATCGGGACTCTTAAAAAAAAAATCATCCTTCCATATAACTCTCCTCCACCCCCGCTGGACTCAATTTTCTTTTCTGTACTTTAAAACATCTACTTGTATATAGTTCTCCACCACCCCCGCCGGACTCAATTTTAACTGGGGGTGAATGTGGTAGTCACCACTAATGCATATATTAGGTGCTTTGTGGTAAGGCCCTGTACTACAGGTACAGGGGTACTTCCCTGCCTGCTGGCTCCGCCCAGTAGGCAGAATATAAATATGTGTGCTCCTCATACAGCAGCCATTTCGCCAGATGCTGTAGGAGGCCTCACATCTTAGTGTAATAAAGCCTCGATTGCATCCAACTCTTCTCCTTGTGTAATTGATCATGCATCAGTGAGCAGGTTCTTTGGGGTAGAAGATACCCTAAGGTGTGCGGGAGGACCAGCGAACCATGTCCATATGTTCTGGGCATGCCCGAAGCTTAGGGGATTCTGGCAGGAGTTTGCGGAGATCATGTCCAAGGTGTTAAAAACAAGGGTGGCACCGAGTCCAGAGGTGGCGATTTTCGTAGTATTGGAAGACCTGGGAATCCAGGAGGAGAAAGAGGCAGACGTTCTGGCCTTTGCCTCCCTGGTAGCCCGGAGACGGATATTATTAGCTTGAGGGGACTCAAAGCCCCCGAAGTCAGAGACCTGGCTAACTGACATGGCTAGCTTTCTCTGTCTAGAGAAAATCAAGTTTGCCCTGAGAGGGTCATTGTTAGGGTCCGTCCGACGGTGGCAACCGTTCGTCGACTTCTTTGGGGACAATTAACCGTCAGCAGAAGGGGGATGGGTTGGGGTTTAGTTTAGTTTAGAGTAGATGGTTAGAAAAGGTGGGACTTGTGAGGGAGGAAGGCGCATTTGCACTATGTTTATATTTGTATGTACGCTGTTTCTTCTGTTATTATTATAAAACCATAAAGACCTCAATAAAATGTTTATTAAAAAAAAACATGAGGAGCTTGGTTTGCAGAATAGATTACTTGATTCATGGAGAACAATATTGCACTTAATTATCACTTTTCATATGACTAGCTTTTAAATCCTCAAATGTCTTCATCCTGTAGACAGGATTCTTTCACTTCACTACATATGGGGTGAGTTAACAATGCTTGGCCTTCCTTTCAAACACCATGTAACTTTAATATCCTGTTCACGTATATGATGTGCCATTACATCACAACCAGGCAATTCCACGTTTTGCCACTTGTTTAATAGAACAAGCAATAAATAAATCATAAAGCTATTTCAAACCTGTTGATTTTCTTGTGTTTTTCTTGCTTTATCTCTTAAAGGTGCTGAACTTTTGTTGGGGTAAAGTTTCACGGATAGTTGTCAATCTTGAGAAGTTTAACAGTGTGAGTTTATTTATCAAGAGAATGGGCATTGCAGAAATTCTGCCTAACCCAACATCCATTCATGCACAATTCTGGCAGGAGTCGCTGGAAAATCATCAGATGCAGGGTGGCTGGTTAGTTTTCCCGTCTTTGTTCTATACTATTTAAAAAGGAATATATTTTCCAAAGAGCTGCAGTGGTAAAAGCAATGGAAGGAAAACATTGGTAGTGTATTGGTAATGTCACTCGGCTAATAATCCAGAGGCCATGGCTAATGCTTTTTGGGGACATGGGTTCAAACCCTACCGTAGCAGCTGATAGAATTTAAATTAAAATCGTAAATCTGGAATATAAAGCTAGTCTCAATAACGGTAACCATGAAACTATCAGCAATTGTCCTAAAAACCCATCTGGTTCATTAATGCCTTCACTGCTCTTACCCACTCTGGCCTACATGTCACTCCAGACCCACAACAATGTGGTTGACTCTGAACTGCCCTCTGAAATGACCCATCAGGCCAGTCACTTTAAGGGCAATTATAGAGATGTTACAAGAATTTTTAAAAACGCGAATGGATTTCTTGGTTTGATCCCTAGATTAAAGTAAGAAGTCTTACAACACCAGGTTAAAGTCCAACAGGTTTGTTTCAAACACTAGCTTTCAGAGCACTGCTCCTTCCTCAGGTGAATGAAGAGGTATGTTCCAGAAACATATATAGAGACAAATTCAAAGATTCAAGACTATGCTTAGAATGCGAGCATTTGCAGTTATTTAAGTGTTTACAGATCCAGAGATAGGGGTAACCCCAGGTTAAAGAGGTGTGAATTGTCTCAAGCCAGGACAGTTGGTAGGATTTCGCAGGCCAGGTGGTGGGGGATGAATGTAATGCGACATGAATCCCAGGTTCCGGTTGAGGCCGCACACATGTGTGCGGAACTTGGCTATACGTTTCTGCTCGGCGATTCTGCGTTGTCGCGCGTCCTGAAGGCCGCCTTGGAGAACGCTTATCCGGAGATCAGAGGCTGAATGCCCTTGACTGCTGAAGTGTTCCCTGACTGGAAGGGAACATTCCTGCCTGGTGATTGTCGCACGATGTCCGTTCATTCGTTGTCGCAGTGTCTGCATGGTCTCGCCAATGTACCACGCTTCGGGACATCCTTTCCTGCAGCGTATGAGGTAGACAACGTTGGCCGAGTCGCACAAGTATGTACCACGTACCTGGTGGGTGGTGTTCTCATGTGTAATGGTGGTATCCATGTTGATGATCTGGCACGTCTTGCAAAGATTGCCATGTCAGGGTTGTGTGGTGCCATGGTCGCTGTTCTGAAGGCTGGGTAGTTTGCTGCAAACAATGGTTTGTTTGAGGTTGCGCGGTTGTTTGCAGACAAGTAGTGAGGGTGTGGGGATGACCTTGGCAAGATGTTCATCTTCATCGATGACGTGTTGAAGACTGCGAAGAAGATGTCGTAGTTTCTCCGCTTTGGGAAAGTACTGGACGACGAAGGGTACTCTGTCGGTTGTGTCCCGTGTTTGTCTTCTGAGGAGGTCGGTGCAGTTTTTTGCTGTGGCGCGTTGGAACTGTCTATCGATGAGTCGAGTGCCATATCCCGTTTGTACGAGGGAATCTTTCAGCATCTGTAGATGTCTGTTACGCTCCTCATCGTTGAGCAGATCCTGTCTATACGGAGGGCTTGTCTATTGGGGATGGCTTCTTTAATGTGTTTAGGGTGGAAGCATCTCCACATCATGGCTACCATCGACACCGCAAACTGCCGGCTCAAAGTGGAGAGGATCTCCAGGAAGATCGCGCATATAGACACTGACATTAAGTTTCTACAAAGATGCAAGAAAGCAGACAAGATCCCGAAAGGGCTACAGATCATAAACCCACTCAAGTCGACCTACAACACAGACTACGCTGAGAGACTCTGCTGTCGCACCTCTCTCACACTCCTCAACCACCTCGTGCGCCAGCTCGACAGCAGACGACGCAACCTGGAAACCAAGATAGAGGCCATATTCTCAACTTGCGCTCAGGATGCAGCAGACCAGCTGCGGAACACTGCCAAACAGATGAGAAAACAATACTGTGCCACCTATATCCACACCAAGAAGAGGAAGCTTGAGATACTCGGCATCACCACCAGCAGCAACCAAGCCACCCCCGGTGTCACAGTAGAAAACAATACAGGGAAATCTATTGTCAACTTGTCGGACTACACCCTTCAACCAGACGAAATCGAAGTCCTCAGCAGAGGGCTCAATTTCTGCTCCACCACCAAAATGGACCCCATCAGTCTCGCGGCAGACACGGAGGAATTCATCAGATGAATGAGGCTCCGGGAATTCTTCCACAGACCCCAAGAGGCCAACAGCGAACCCAAGCAGACTACCAATGAACCGGAACAGCAGACCGAGAGATCTGCGGTGCGGAAACCGAAGAGGAAAGAGTCGAATTGGAACCCCTCCGAAAGGCCGCTGCCCTAGACTTGACATGTATGCTCAAGCCGTCAGGAGTCGCGTCAATGCCAGATTCATCAGTCGCATTCACAAGACAGCCCCGAACGTCACCCAAGCACAACGCAACGCCATCCGCGCTCTCAAGACCAACCAAAACATCATCATCAAACCAGCAGACAAAGGAGGGGCCACCATCATACCGATCAGAACGGACTACTGCAAAGAAGTATACCGACATCTCAACAACCAGGAACACTACAGACAGTTACCCGCAGATCTGACCAAGGAACACATCCGCCAAATCAACAGCCTGATCAAGACCTTGGATCCAGACCTTCAGAGCCCCCTACGTGCTCTCATCCCACAAACTCCCCGCATTGGAGATCTCTACTGCCTCCCGAAAATACATAAGACCAACACACCAGGCCGCCCTATCATTTCAGGCAATGGGACCCTGTGTGAGAACCTCTCTGGCTACATCGAGGGCATCTTGGAACCCATCGTACAAGGTACGCCCAGCTTCTGTCGCGACACGACGGACTTCCTACAGAAACTCAGCACCCATGGACCAGTTGAACCAGGAACATTCCTTGTCAGAATGGACGTCTCGGCTCTCTACACCAGCATCCCCCATGACGACGGCATTGCTGCAACAGCCTCAGTACTCAACACCGACAACTGCCAATCTTCAGACGCAATTCTGCAACTCATCCGCTTCATTCCGGATCACAACGTCTTCATCTTCGACAACAAGTGCTTCATCCAGACACACGGAACAGCCATGGGGATCAAATCCGCACCTCAATATGCCCAACATCTTCATGCACAAGTTTGAACAAGACCTCCTCACCGCACAGGACCTTCAACAGACGTTATACACCAGATACATCGATGACATTTTTTTCCTTTGGACCCACGGCGAAGAATCACTGAAAGACTACACGATGACATCAATAAGTTCCATCCCACCATCAGACTAACCATGGACTACTCTCCAAAATCAGTTGCATTCTTGGACACACTCATCTCCATCAAGGACGGTCACCTCAGCACTTCGCTTTTTTGCAAGCTCACGGGTAACCTCACGATGCTCCACTTCTCCAGCTTCCACCCTAAACACATTAAAGAAGCCATCCCCTATGGACAAGCCCTCTGTATAGACAGGATCTGCTCAACGATGAGGAGCGTAACAGACATCTACAGATGCTGAAAGATGCCCTCGTACGAACGGGATATGGCGCTCGGCTCATTGATCGACAGTTCCAACGCGCCACAGCGAAAAACCGCACTGACCTCCTCAGAAGACAAACACGGGACACAACCGACAGAGTACCCTTCGTCGCCCAGTACTTTCCCGGAGCGGTGAAACTACGACATCTTCTTCGCAGTCTTCAATACGTGATCGATGAAGATGAACATCTTGCCAAGGTCATCCCCACACCCCCACTACTTGCCTTCAAACAACCGCGCATCCTCAAACAAACCATTGTTTGCAGCAAACTACCCAGCCTTCAGAACAGCGACCACAACACCACACAACCCTGCCATGGTAATCTCTGCAAGACGCGCCAGATCATCGACATGGATACCACCATTACAGGTGAGAACACCACCCTCCAGGTACGTGGTACATACTCATGCGACTCGGCCAATGTTGTCTACCTCATACGCTGCAGGAAAGGATGTCCCGAAGCGTGGTACATTGGCGAGACCATGCAGACGCTGCGACAACGAATGAACGGACATCGTGCGACAATCACCAGGCAGGAATGTTCCCTTCCAGTCAGGGAACACTTCAGCAGTCAAGGGCATTCAGCCTCTGATCTCCGGATAAGCGTTCTCCAAGGCAGCCTTCAGGACGCGCGACAACGCAGAATCGCCGAGCAGAAACTTATAGCCAAGTTCCGCACACATGAGTGCGGCCTCAACCGGGACCTGGGATTCATGTCACATTACATTCATCGCCCACCACCTGGCCTGGGCTTGCAAAATCCTACCAACTGTCCTGGCTTGAGACAATTCACACCTCTTTAACCTGGGGTTACCCCTATCTCTGGATCTGTAAACACTTAATTAACTGCAAATGCTCGCATTCTAAGCAATGTCTTGAATTTTTGAATTTGTCCCTATATATGTTTCTGGAACATACCTCTTCATTCACCTGAGGAAGGAGCAGTGCTCTGAAAGCTAGTGTTTGAAACAAACCTGTTGGACTTTAACCTGGTGTTGTAAGACTTCTTACTGTGCTCACCCCAGTACAACGGCGGTATCTCCACACCCTAGATTAAAGATTGCTTTTTTTACAGCTCTGGATCTCTGATCTATCAATTTCACAATGTTTATAGATCATATCACAGAATTTACAGTGCAGAAGGAGGCTATTCGGCCCATCGAGTCTGCACCAGCTCTTGGAAAGAGCACCCTACATAAGCCCACACCTCCACCCTATCTCCGTAACCCAGCAATCCCATCTAACCTAAGGGCAATTTAGCATGACCAATCCACCTAACCTGCACATCTTTGGACTGTGGGAGGAAACCGGAGCACCCGGAGGAAACCCACGCAGACACGGGGGGAACGTGCAGACTCCACACAGACAGTGACCAAAGCGGGAATTGAACCTGGGCCCCTGGCGCTGTGAAGCCATTGTGCTAACCACTGTGCTACCATGCTGCCCATGCTTATGTGCTTGCACTTTAGAGGGTCTGGATGATTGGCACTTTTATTGGCCGATAGTAAAAAATTGTTTTTAAGAAAGTGTTAAGTTATCAATGAATGACCGTTGTTTTAAGGTTATTTAAAAAAAAATCCTACCATCACTAAAGGGTTCACTGATTCGACTCTATGCTTGTCTTTGTTTATATGTTACAAGAGCAAGGTACAAGAGCAACGTCGCTAACTATAAATGAGATGGTGGGTACATATAGGTTTTGAATAACAAATAATGCCTCCTACTGTTATTTTGCAGTAGTAAAATGAGATTTACAATCCTACAGTGCAATCCAGTTTTTGTTAAAATACAACATTTTTGTCTCACAATCCTTAAAACCGAAATTCCTGATGTTGTATTGTGACATAGGATCATGAGACATGTGGTATTAATAAGATGCCAAACTTCTATTTGCAAACACAACAGCAGCATTAGCAAGATTCACTTTCTCATAGATTTCAAAATATATCAGTTTTTATTAAGTTCTCATTTTTTAAAGGGAGAAGGACCTTATATGGTTATTGTATCATATGAAGCACCACTTCCTAAGAAACAGATGATAATGAGTGAAACTGAAACTGTGTTGTCAGTAAATTAGGTTGGATGTCATAGTGTCAACTGAAGCACTAATCAACACAGCACAGCATAATACCTAACTGCAAATTGAAGCAATCCAAAATATCTTTTATAAGTAAAGTAAGTTGATTTTTCTTGAGTGAAATCTTCAGTTATATGATCAAGAGTGCCACAGAGGTCTAATTATAGACTTGAAGTTTAAACCAAAGTTTAGAACCTAATATTAGCATTGCGTGCAAAAGCACAGATTCTCATGATCCTGGTGGAGAACCATGCCTAGCAAGTCACTCAATTCTAGTCAAGGGGCGGCACGGTGGCACAAGTGGATAGCACTGTGGCTTCACAGCGCCAGGGTCCCAGGTTCGATTCCCCTCTGGGTCACTGTCTGCACGGAGTTTGCACGTTTTCCCCGTGTCTGCGTGGGTTTCCTCCGGATGCTCTGGTTTCCTCCCACAGTCCAAAGGTGTGCAGGTTAGGTGGATTGGCCATGCTAAATTGCCCCTAGGTGGGGTTAGGGGGTAGGGTGGGAAATTGGGCCTAGGTAGGGTGCTCTTTCGGAGGGTCGGTTCAGACTCAATGGGCCGAATGGCCTCCTCCTACACTGTAGGGATTGTATGATTCCATGAATTAAAAACTATCAAACACCAGAAGGTGTGAAAATGTCTTCTCAAGAAGCCACCAACACCCTCTAAAACGCAATTAGGATAGATAATAAATATTGGCCTGGTCGGTGTAGCTCACATCTGAAGAATGAAAAAGAAAAAAGAATTGCACTCAAAAACGATGCAGATTAAAGATGGGATCTATAAAGATGGGACCTGTATGCTTCATTCCCTTTAAGTGTGGATCTCCCCTAGAATGCAGGACTAATGAACTTACTTTATTATTTACTTTTAATTTTTATTATTTATTTTGTTACTCCATAGCATGAGGGATAATTTTGTAAAGTTCTACTGCGGGAGCGCTATAGCCCATCTTTGCTACTAACAAGGCTACATGCTATTTATAGTCATGCAGAATTTGTTTCAGATGCAATTGGATCAGAACCTTTATAAATGAGAATCAGTGGGCTTGGCCTTCCCCAAGAGTTGCTGGGAGGAATGTGTTCAGAATAATAATAATCTATATTGTCACAAGTAGGCTTACATTGACATTGCAATGAAGTTACTGTGAAAAACCCCTAGTTGCCACATTCCGGCACCTGTTCGGGCATACTGAGGGAGAATTCAGAATGTCCAAATTACCTAACAGCACAGCACATCTTTCGTGACTTGTGGGAGGAAACCAGAGCACCCAGAGGAAACCCACGCAGACACGGGGAGAAGGTGCAGTCTCCGCACAGACAATGACCCAAGCTGGGAATTGAATCTGGGACCCTGGCGCTGTGAAGCAACAGTACTAACCACTGTGCTACTGTGCGATTACAATAAAGATAAAGGCAAGCCTGTTTTTTTCTCCTATATAGTTCAAAGGGTAATGCCAAGTTGGACTGAAACAAAATACATTGGTTTAGTGCAGTATAGCTGCTTTTTTTCTGCAGAAACCTGAAATACCAATGATGCAGGATGTGACTGAGCTGCAAAGAGTAGGAGAGAAGGTGAGTTAAGCGAAGGAGTAGTGTTTAGGAAGCGACATGTTTGGATTTTAAGGTTCTGTAACCGGTAGGTTACTTAGCGTGGAAAAAATAAAAGCTCCGCATGGTTCAACTTTGAATTTGCTTCAAATGGGGATTTTTGAACTTTTTCCACAGAAAATTATTGTTATTGGTGGGTGCATTGGTGTAAGTATGTTGACATGATAATACGGGGGCTCTGTATGTGGGAAATGTTTCCGATGATCTAACAACATCCCGAAACAACAGTTCTGTGCATATTGCATCATCCGTTCAGAGGTTCCCAATTTCTACACAAGTGTCAGCTGTTGGAATCTATTATGTGAAGCTGTCATGAATACCGTAATTAAGCTCATTAAATGGTGACAGATTGAATTGAATGAGCTAAATTCTAGCTTTCAAAAATGAAAGGGCTTGAGAACATGCCTCCCTTTGTGCCAAACACAAGAGTTGCCACGAATGGACTAAAATATCAACCAAAGCTAGCAAGAAGGCAGTAACGTAGAATGCTGTCTGATTGCAGCTTCCATAATTTCTGCTGCTGATAAACAAGATCAGTGGGACGTACTGAAAAATCTGATTGTCATACGTTACAGTTAATACATTTTCTCATGCCAAGACAAAAATGTCAGACTGCTCTGGTTGTTTACACCAAATAATAATAATCCCTTATTGTCACAAGTAGGCTTCAATGAAGTTACCGTGAAAAGCCCCTAGTTGCCACATTCCGGCACCTGTTCGGGGAGGCTGGAACGGGAATTGAACCTGCGCTGCTGGTTTTGTTCTGCATTACAAGCCAGCTGTCTTAGCCCACTGTGCTAAACCAGCCCCTAAACCTGCATCTTGTGTTGAGAACACCTGCTGAACGGACACTGTCCAGAATGCTGGTGATACCAAGGATATTAAGGAAGGGGAAGAATTGAAGTTACAAAATCCCCTGATTTTGAGGTCAATGAGTCATCATTTTTAGACAGGGAATGGGAAGAGGAGGATACTGCAGAATTGTGCAATTGAGGTTCCTAATGAGTCTGTCCTGGTTTCTGTGCTATCTCCACATTTGATTGCAGTACTAGGCTGAACATCTGCTGCAGCGCTGCCAGACTGGCTGTACAGTGGGAGGATCTAACAGCATGTGACACATCTAACCTTCAGCTCTTAAAGGCAATCTGTAAGTCATGCTTGACAAATTTTGCTTGAGTTCTTTGAGGTTGAAACCAGCAAGGTAGATAAGGAGGAACACGCAGGTGTGGTATATCTAGACTTCCAGAAGGCGTTTGATGCAGTGCCACATAAAAGACTGATCCATAAGGTGAGATTTCAGGGGATTGAGGGTAGAGTCCTAGATTGGATTGAGAATTGGCTGACTGACAGAAAGCAGAGGGTCGGGATAAATGGGACCTTCTCTGGCTGGCGAATTGTAACTAGCGGGGTGTCGAGGGGTCAGTCCTCAGACCTCAACTGTTTACAATCAATATAAATGGTCCGCAAGTGGGGACAGAGTGTAACAGAGCAAAATTTGTGGATGATGGTAAAATAGGTGGGAACGTATGCAATGAAGAGGAGATAAAGATTTTACAGATAGATATAGATAGACTAGGAAATTGGACCAAAATTTGGCAGATGGAGTTTAATGTAGGTAAGTGGGAGGTTATCCATTTTGGCCGAAAAAATTATTATCTAAATGGAAGCAGATTCAAAATGCAGCTGGGCGGAGGGGTCTGGGTGCCTTTGTTCATGAATCGCAGAAAGTCGGCATCCAGTTACAGCATGTACTTAAAAGGACAACTGGAATGTTAGTATTTATTGTAAAAGGACTGGAGTAGAAAAGTAGAGAAGTGTTGTTGCAATTGTATAAGGTGTTGGTGAGACCACATTTGGAGTATTGTGTCCAGTTTTGGTCTCCTAACATGAGGAAGGATGTGGTGGCATTGGAGGCAGTTCAGAGGAGGTTCACCAGAATGATTTTGGGGATGAAAGGGTTGACGTATGAGGAGAGATTAAGCCATTTGGGCTTATACTCAATGGAGTTTAGAAGGATGAGAGGGGATCTGATCAAGGTATATAAAATACTAAAAGGGACAGATAAAGTAAACATAGACAAAATGTTTCCCCTTGTGTGGCAATCTAGAACGAGAGGTCACTGATATAGGTTGAGAGGAGGTAGATTTAGAACTGAGATGAGGAGGAATTACTTCTCGTAGAGGGTGGTGAATTTGGGCAGCATGGTAGAACAGTGGTTGGCACTGTTGCTTTACAGCACCAGGGACCAGGTTTGATTCCTGGCTCGGGTCACTGTCTGTGTGGACTTTACACGTTCTCCCCGTGTCTGCGTGGTTTTCCTCTCGGTACTCTGGTTTCCTCCCACAAGTCCCGAAAGATGTGCTTGTTAGGTGACTTGGATATTCTGAATTCCCCTCAGTGTACCTGAACAGGCGCCGGAATGTGGCGACTAGGGGCTTTTCACAGTAACTTCATTTGAAGCCTACTTGTGACAATAAGCGATTTTCATTTTCATTTCATAATAAAGATTATTATTATGGAACTCGCTACCCCATAGTGTGGCGTAATCTGAGTCATTTAATGGCTTCAAGAAAGAGATGGATATATTTCTGATAAAAACAGGTTAAAGGGATATGGGGAACAGGTAGGGAGGTGGATTTGAGACCAGGAAGAGATCAGCCATGATTTTATTGAATGGCGGAGCAGGCTCGAAGGGCTGCATTCCCTACTTCTGCTCCTAATTCCTATGTCCCTAAGTTCTATGTTCCTGCCCCTCATACTGAGAAGCTACACCATGAAACAAAAAGCTGCCAGTAATTGATTTTCGGATAGTGAAGAACGACAGAAATATCACAATATGTAATGGAAAAGCCATCCAGATGTTCTGACACAAACTTGATGGAATCTAGGAGAGCGACCATCTTTCCCGGCATGTGGGAAGGGCAGGGGAATTCAGAATGTCCAAATTGCCTAACAGCACGTCTTTCGGGACTAGTGGGAGGAAACCAGAGCACCCGGAGGAAATCCACGCAGACACGGGGAGAATGTGCAGACTCCGCACAGACAGTGACCCAGCCAGGAATCGTACCTAGGACCCTGGCGTTGTGACGCCACAGTGCTAACCACTGTGCTACCATGCTGCCCTTCTTTAATATCTTTAATAATAATAATACTACTGCTAATAATAATAATATAATGATAATAATAACTCAGTGTTAAAAGCAGCATCTAGCCTCTTGCAGGGTAATGCCATTCATGTTCCTATCATTGCCACTCCAAAGCAGCGCCCTTGCTGGTGTTTCTCAGCCAGCCAGCCCAGATTTCTGCTATCCATGTTGAGAACATAGAACATAGAAAATACAGCACAGAACAGGCCCTTCGGCCCACGATGTTGTGCCGAACCTTTGTCCTAGATTAATCATAGATTATCATTGAATTTACAGTGCAGAAGGAGGCCACTCGGCCCTTTGAGTCTGCACCGGCTCTTGGAAAGAGCACCCTACCCAAACTCAACACCTCCACCCAACACCAAGGGCAATTTGGACATTAAGGGCAATTTATCATTGGCCAATTCACCTAACCCGCACATCTTTGGACTGTGGGAGGAAACCGGAGCACCCGGAGGAAACCCACGCAGACACGGGGAGGACGTGCAGACTCTGCACAGACAGTGACCCAAGCCGGAATCGAACCTGGGACCCTGGAGCTGCGAAGCAATTGTGCTATCCACAATGCTACCGTGCTGCCCTTTGAGAACAAATAAATCTACACTCTATCATTTTACCTTAATCCATGTACCTACCAATAGCTGCTTGAAGGTCCCTAATGTTCCCGACTCAACTACTTCCACAGGCAGTGCATTCCATGCCCCCACTACTCTCTGGGTAAAGAACCTACCTCTGATATCCCTCCTATATCTTCCACCTTTCATCTTAAATTTATGTCCCCTTGTAATGGTTTGTTCCACCCGGGGAAAAAGTCTCTGACTGTCTACTCTATCTATTCCCCTGATCATCTTATAAACCTCTATCAAGTCGCCCCTCATCCTTCTCCGTTCTAATGAGAAAAGGCCTAGCACCCTCAACCTTTCCTCGTAAGACCTACTCTCCATTCCAGGCAACATCCTGGTAAATCTTCTTTGCATCTTTTCCAAAGCTTCCACATCCTTCCTAAAATGAGGCGACCAAAACTGTACACAATACTCCAAATGTGGCCTTACCAAAGTTTTGTACAGCTGCATCATCACCTCACGGCTCTTAAATTCAATCCCTCTGTTAATGAACGCGAGCACACCATAGGCCTTCTTCACAGCTCTATCCACTTGAGTGGCAACTTTCAAAGATGTATGAACATAGACCCCAAGATCTCTCTGCTCCTCCACATTGCCAAGAACTCTACCGTTAACCCTGTATTCCGCATTCATATTTGTCCTTCCAAAATGGAAGGTTGCATAGTTCGAAGCCAGGAGAGGAGGGGACGCTGTACCCCAGTGAGAGTCAGCACCTTCAGGCGAGGAGGCAAGCTGTACCCCAGTGAGAGTGTGGTCTCTGCTGTCCTGCCCCATCAGGAATCCCCCTATCGTGGAGAAGTCATGTGCCCTTTTGTCTTGTTTGTCCCCCCCTGTGCGAGAAGGATTAAGTCTCCTTAAGTCTCTGATTAGTAAGTTTGCAGACGCTGATTAGTAAGTTTGCAGACGACACAAAGGTTGGTGGAATTGCGGATAGCGATGAGGACTGTCTGAGGATACAGCAGGATTTAGATTGTCTGGAGACTTGGGCGGAGAGATGGCAGATGGAGTTTAATCCGGACAAATGTGAGGTAATGCATTTTGGAAGGGCTAATGCAGGTAGGGAATATACAGTAAATGGTAGAACCCTCAAGAGTATTGAAAGTCAAAGAGATCTAGGAGTACAGGTCCACAGGTCATTGAAAGGGGCAACACAGGTGGAGAAGGTAGTCAAGAAGGCATACGGCATGCTTGCCTTCATTGGACGGGGCATTGAGTATAAGAATTGGCAAGTCATGTTGCAGCTGTATAGGACCTTAGTTAGGCCACACTTGGAGTATAGTGTTCAATTCTGGTCGCCACACTACCAGAAGGATGTGGAGGCTTTAGAGAGGGTGCAGAAGAGATTTACCAGAATGTTGCCTGGTATGGAGGGCATAAGCTATGAGGAGCGATTGAATAAACTCGGTTTGTTCTCTCTGGAACGAAGGAGGTTGAGGGGCGACCTGATAGAGGTCTACAAAATTATGAGGGGCATAGACAGAGTGGATAGTCAGAGGCTTTTCCCCAGGGTAGAGGGGTCAATTACTAGGGGGCATAGGTTTAAGGTGAGAGGGGCAAGGTTTAGAGTAGATGTACGAGGCAAGTTTTTTACGCAGAGGGTAGTGGGTGCCTGGAACTCGCTACCGGAGGAGGTAGTGGAAGCAGGGACGATAGGGACATTTAAGGGGCATCTTGACAAATATATGAATAGGATGGGAATAGAAGGATACGGACCCAGGAAGTGTAGAAGATTGTAGTTTAGTCGGGCAGTATGGTCGGCGCGGGCTTGGAGGGCCGAAGGGCCTGTTCCTGTGCTGTACATTTCTTTGTTCTTTGTTCTTTGTTCCTCACCTGATGAATCTGACCTTCCTGATTCTAAGATGGATGGCATATTGGGAAATGCTTTCACTGACTCCAATTCCTGCTTGAAAGGAGCTGGAAATGTAAAGATTGGGGGCAATGGTTACCTTGATGATTATTGACCGGGTTTTCCTTGCTCTGGTGTGAGGCTCCAGCTCAGGATGCAGAAGGTGGCACAGCTCAAAGACCACTGTGATGTTCCTTGTATAATTCTCCAAGATGGCTAAAAGTTGTAGTGTTGACAAAGAACATCAAGCTATGTGTATTTGAAACAAAGCTAGTTTATTTTATACTACTTCTAATGGTTTGCACACTTCACGAAGTAATAGCTAATAAAACAACACTATAAAATCAATGTTACAGAAATCTGCAATCTTTTCAGTACAGATAACAATCTATCTCAACCTCTCACGATCCTTCTTCACAACCTTCTCCCAGAATGCCTAGAGACACAGCCTTTTCTAAGACTACTCTGTGGTGCCATCTAGTGTTGAGATACCTGAGCATCATCTTGTTAACCCTTTACACTCCCTACATTATACATATCAATACACCCCCTTTTTTTAGACGTTTGAACAGTAACAAACAGTATAATATATGTAACGATATTACATGATACATTGATAGGTATACCAAAAAGTTAACAAGTGAGTCAAAATTTGTTAAAGTTTTTTTTTTACAAATTAATTCTTTCAGGTTTCTTTCTGATTCTTGATGATCTCCTCAATCCAGTCAACTGAGTTGCAGATGTTCCAATGTTTTCTGGAAGTCACCTTGTTTGTCATCAGGTCTTGTAGTAGTATGCAATAAATTACCATCAAATTCAATACACGGAAATAACGTTTGAGAAGACTTGACTTTCAAAAGTGCACATCGGTTTCTTCTTAGAACAGAGCCATCAGTCGCTTTAACAATATATGAGTGAAGTGCTGCTTGACGTATGACCTTAGCTAAGTCAGACCATCCTTCAGTGGGAATTGGAATTCTCACTAGATCACCTGGATCAAGTGGTTCCAACGATTTTGTATGTTCATTTGTAGTATTTCCCCTGAAGGTGCCTTTGATGCTGTATTTTCTCGTTGACTTGCTGAAGATCAGGATCAGCTAGTTGTAAACATGGAAGAGTAATTTGCAACAATCTATTCATTAACAACTGTGCAGGGGATAAACCTGTTGAGAGAGGAGTAGCTCTATAATTCAATAAAGCTAAGCACATATCTGAGCTAGAGTCAAGTGCTTTCTTGAAAAGTTGTTTCATAATGTGAATGCCTTTTTCTACCTTGCCATTAGATTGCAGATAAAGAGGACTAGACGTGATATGAGCAAAATTATATTTTCGAGCAAATTCTGTCCAATCATTATGAACAAAGCAAGGTCCATTGTCTGTCAGTACTCTGCAAGGTATTCCATGACAAGCAAATATTTCTCGAGTTGCTTTGATCACGGATTTGGAAGTAGAATCAGAAATTTCATTACTTCCGGGTAGCTGGAAAAATAGTCAATGATCAAGACATATTCATAACCATGAAAATGAAAAAGATCAATACCAACTTTCGACCACAGAATCATGAAATGTGAGTTTCTCTTTTTTCTGTATTGACTGATTACACTGGCATGTGTCACATTCTGATTCATAATTGGTTATGTCAGTATTTATTCCAGGCCAATATACTGCTTGTCTTGCTCGACGATTACACTTTTCTATACCTAAATGACTCTCATGAACCTTTTAGAGGACCAGGGTCGAGATTCTCCGACCCCCTGCCGGGTCAGAGAATCGCCGGGGGCTGGCGTGAATCCCGCCCCCGCCGGTTGCCGAATTCTCCGGCACCGGATATTCGGCGGGGCGGGAATCGCACCGTGCCGGTTGGCGGCCCCCCCCCCCCCCCCCCCCCCCCGCGATTCTTCGGCCCCCGATGGGCCGAAGTCCCGCTGCTAGACTGCCTGTCCCGCCGGCGTAGATTAAACCACCTACCTTACCGGCGGGACAAGGCGGCGCGGGCGGGCTCCGGGGTCCTGGGGGGGGCGCGGGGCGATCTGGCCCCGGGGGGTGCCCCCACGGTGGCCTGGCCCGCGATCAGGGCCCACCGATCCGCGGGCAGGCCTGTGCCGTGGGGGCACTCTTTTCCTTCCGCCTTCGCCACGGTCTCCACCATGGCAGAGGCGGAAGAGACTCCCTCCACGCTGCATGCGCGAGGATGCCTTGAGCGGCCGCTAACGCTCCCGCGCATGCGCCGCCCGGAGAGGTCATTTCCGTGCCAGCTGGCGGGGCACCAAAGGCCTTTTCCGCCAGCTGGCGGGGCGGAAATCAGTCCGGCGCGGGCCTAGCCCCATAAGGTTGGGGCTCGGCCCCCCAAGATGCGGAGGATTCCACACCTTTGGGGCGGCGCGATGCCCGACTGATTTGCGTCGTTTTGGGCGCCGGTCGGCGGACATCGCGCCGATACCGGAGAATTTCGCCCCATGTGTCTTAGCGTTGTAGGAATCACAATACAAGTAAGGCGAAGTAGGAATCCATCTACGCTAATATTTCTGAAATTTGAACAACTTCCTTTCGGCCAACCATTCGTCATATGGCTGATTACTCTTGTAACACTGCATCTTTTTCAGTTTCTGCTCTGATGAGCTGGAGTTTTCCATCAGAGACAGGAAAAGTTTCAACTAAGAGTTGCGCTTGAGCTTCTACAAGTTGAACTATCTCAGGCTTCTGTCCATCTGTTTCTGTCACACGAGATAAAGCATCGGCAATCACAAGGTCTTTCCCTGGAGTGTAGACCAGTTCTAAGTCGCACCTTCTTTGTTTCACAATGATTTGTTGCAGTCTTGGAATCATATCATTCAAATCTTTCTTTATTATATGGACAAGTGGTCGGCGATCTGTTTCAACCGTGATCATCGGAAGTCCATACATGTAGTCATGGAATATCTGTATTCCCGGAAGTAGCCTTAACACTCTTTCTCGATTTGAGCGTTACGTTGTTCCGTAGTTGTCATAGACCTGGATGCATATGCAATGGGTCTCCAAAAAGCATCATCATTCTTTTGAAGTAGAACTGCGCCAATTCCATTTTGAATCGTGTCTGTGAAAATTTTTGTTTCTCGCCCAGGGTCAAAGAAGGAAAGGACAGGCGCGGTTGTCAGTGCTGACTTGAGATCAGACCATTCTTTTGTGTGCTCTGATATCCATGAGAAGATAGAGTTCTTCCTTATGAGGTGTCGCAAAGCAGTTGTTCGTGCAGCAAGGTTCGGGATGAATTTTCCCAGGAAATTTACTGCACCAAGGAATCTTAGTGCTGCTTTCTTGTCTTCTGGGATGGACATTTTCTGGATAGTGGCAATCTTGTTATCATCTGTTTGCACACCATGTTCAGATATTTGATCACCCAGAAATTTTAACGTTGAGATGCTAAAGTTGCACTTGGCCCGATTAAGCTTTAATCCGCATTTGTGTATTTTTTGTAAGACCTGCAAGTGTCTTGCATTGTGTTCTTGACGAGTAGGTGACCATATTATGATGTCATCGACATATACACAAACTCTATATATGCCTTCTGTCATCTGTTCCATGGTACAATGGAATATCTCAGATGCTGAGATTATACCAAATTGCATTCTGTTAAAGCAGCAACGGCCATACGTTGTGTTGAAGGTGAACAATTTTTTGCTTGTGTCATCCAGTTGCATTTGCCAAAACTTTTTTGGCGTAAAAAGGGATTCTTTGGCCAATCGCCGAACGTGATTTCGGCGCCGGCAAGCGGAAAATTCCGCCCTTTGGTCTGTGAGATATAAATTTGTTGCCTGGATCGGCATGGCCCAAAAGGTATTCTGGCATTGCATCATTGGAGTTGAGATGTCAGGATAGAAAGCACTCATTCACAATCTTGCACCACTCACAGGGCCATGTGAGAAGTGTGCTGTAGACAAGAAGCAGTCTCCTAGCAGCACTACAGACATGAGTTTCTCACCAGTGGTGTAAGCAAGGTAAGCTCAGAGAAGCATTGGACACTGTAGTATTGCTAACATAAAGAAAAAGAAGAAAAAGAAAGAGATTGGAGACTAGATTTAAGGAATGGATGTGGTTTGCATTCTGAAGCAAGTTGATGACTGTAGATTATCAGCATGTCTGAATTGCATGCAATTATGATTTAAAGAGGGCATTGAATCAAAAGGAGCCAAATGGGAGAGGTCAGAGCTCTCAGAAATGCTTGAGTTAATGGACAAGCCATTAATGACAGCAACTAGCATGATTTTAGTCATAAACATTGCTTTTATCATCTCATATACTGCTGTATTGATTTAAAAGGGAAAATACCAGATCTCATCTAAGGCCTTGTGGCTGCCACAACAATTTAGGCGGATTTATCAAAATGTGCATAATTCCACAGATGAGTTACATAGGCAACTGAATCACCACTGAGTAAGATATGCTAAAATGTGTACTATCCTCAGTTTTGGTATGATAGACAATTAAAGATTGATCATAACAACCTTATATCAGTACTAGCCACTGAATAGATGTATATCTTTCCCGACTGGATGCAATACATCACCAGCTGGTTTGAAATAAAACAGAACATGCTGGAAAAATTCAGCAGGTCTGGCAGCATCTGTGGAGGGACAAACAGAGTTAATGTTTCGAGTCCGAATCACTTTTCTTTGGTGCTGAAGAGACTTAGAGATGTGATGGGTTTTATACTGTTGAAAAGTAGAGATGGCAGTGTTAAAGACTAAGGCAGGTGCTATTAGCTGCATAAAGGTAAGATAGCAGAATGTGTTCATAGAAAAACAAGGTCAGCGCTCTCTGAAACTGTGGGGCAGGGGGTTGGAAGAAAATATGAAAATGGAGGACAGAGGTCATGGTTTGAAGTTGTTGGACTCAATGTTAAGTCCAGAAGGACTGTAAAGTGCCTAATCAGGCTTCACTGATACATTGTATCAGGCCAAGGACAGAAATGTGAACATGAAAGCAAGATGGTGAATTGAACTGGCAAGGGGCAGGGAAGTCGGAGTCATGCAAGGGGACTGAATGAATGTGTTCCCCGAAATGGTCACCCAATCTGTGTTACGTCTCCCCAATGTGGAGGAGACCGCATTCTGAATAGCGAATACAGCAGAGAAAATTGAAAGAAGTGCAAGTGAATTATTGCTTCACCTGGAAAGAGTGTTTGGGGCCTTGGGCTGTGAGGAAGGAGGAAGTAAAGGGGCAGGTGTTAATTCACAGAATCACAAAACAATACAGTGGAGAAAAGGCCCTTCGACCCATCGAATCTGCACCGTCGCATGAAAGGCGCCTGATCTGCCAATCCTAATCCCATTTGCCAGCATTGGCCCATAGCTTCGAATGGTAAGACCTGCCGAGTAGTCATCCAGGCACTTTTTAAAGGATGTGAGGCAACCCTCCTCTACTACCCTCCCAGGCAGTGCGTTCCAGTCCATCACCACCCTCTGGGTAAAAGGTTTTTCCTCAAATCCTCCCTGAACCTCCCGCCACTCAACTTGAACTTGTGTCCCCTCGTAGCTGACCCTTCAACTAAGCGTAACAGCTGTTTCTCATCCACCCTGTCTATGCCCCTCATAATCTTGTGCACCTCGATCAGGTTCACCCCTCAGTCTTCTCTGCTCCACATAAACAACCCGAGCCTATCCAATCTCTCTTCAAACCTAAAATGTTCCATCCCATGCCACATTCTTGTGAAACGCCTCTGCACCCGCTCCAGTGCAATCACATCCTTCCTATAATGGGGTGACCAGAACTGCACACAGTACTCCAGCTGTGGCCTCACCAATGTTCTATAGAACTCCAACATGACTTCCTTGTTTTTGTACTCTCTGCCACGATTGATAAAGGCAAGTGTACCATATGCTTTTTTCACCACCCTATTAACCTGCCCTTCTGCCTTCAAAAATCTATTTACAAACATGCCAAGGTCTCTTTGTTCCTGAGGACTTCCCAGTGTGGTGCCATTCATTGAATATTTCCTTGTCAAATTGCTCCTTCCAAAGAGTAACACCTCACACTTTTCAGGATTAAATTCCATCTGCCACATTTCTGCCCATTTGACCATCCCGTCTATATCTTCCTGCAACCCAAGATTCTCAGCCTCACTGTTCACCACCCGGCCTATCTTTGTGTCATCCGCAAACTTACTGATTCAACTCCCCAGTTAGTCATCTAAGTCGTTTATATAATTGCCGAATAATTGGGGACCCAGCACAGATCCCTGTGCTACGCCACTAGACACTGGCTACCAGTCACTAAAGCAGCCGCCTGTCATCACCCTCTGTTTCCTACAGCTCAGCCAACTTTGAATCCACCTTATCAAGTTCCCCTGTGTCCCATGTCCATTTGCCTTCTTTCTAAGTCTCCCATGTGGGACCTTGTCAAATGCTTTGTTGAAATCCATGTAAACTACATCAACTGCATCAGCCTCATCTACACACTTAGTCACATGCTCAAAAAGTTCAATCAAATTTATTAGGCCTTACCTCCCTCTGACAAAGACATGCTGACTATTCCTCATCAAATCTTGCCTCTCCAAGTGGAGATAGATTCTCTCCTTCAGAATTTTCTCCATTAGTTTCCACACCACTGATGTGAGACTCACTGGACTGTAGTTCCCTGGCTTATCTCTACAGCCTTTCTTAGATCGTGGGACTACATTCGCAGTTCACCAGTCCTCTGGCACCTCTCCCGTGGCCGGAGAAGAATTAAGAATTTGGATTAGGGCACCTGCGATCTCCTCCCTTACCTCCCACAGTAACCTGTGCAGAAGCAGAACCTGTGCAAATGCAAAAGCATTTTGAAACCTGTCTTTCCATGGCCTATGTCTGTCCATAAATGCAAATAACAGAGTGGATCTGGCCAAAGACATGATTAAGGCCTGTTTTTTGTAAGGGGCCCAGGAGAGCGGGATAATGCCCAGGTTAGTACAGAAATCCTGAAGTTGTAGTCTGTCACTCAGTGCTCAGACATAGGCTGCACTGTGGCTCCTCCCAGAGCGGGAAATCATTTAAAACAGTGTGATTTAAACTTTCTCATTCCCATAGCGACATTTAAAACCCCTTAGAAAGTTACACCTATTCAATGGCAATGTAATTAATAAACTTTGATGAACAAACCTTTGGTGAAACTAAAAATAGTTTTATATTTGTGGAGTGCTCTTAAATGATTAATTAGTAGATTTTTAAGCTAATTTTATTTAGAAGTAATTGTTAAAAAAACATTTCTTCAGAATAGTTTCCATTCACATTCTTTGTGCAGGATTCAATCTTTAATTCACTCTAATTAAAATGTTTCAAAGTCATTTTGCTGCACTGCTTGTCACTTCCCTGTTTGGAGGTCTGTGAAAATCCTTTAATCTGAATGGCTGCTTGGCCATCCGGATTACATCAGCACTTCGCCACACTGCAATAAGTTGCAGTGCCACTGCACAGCGATAGAGGCACAATATTCATCAGAAAGATGTCTAGATTCCTCATCAAGACGTACTTTGAGGCATTCCCATGACGATTTATGTACTTTACACATGACAAAATCATACCCTGGGCCCACATTCAGGTTGGGGTATCACTGGTGGAAGATGGCTTATTTCTGAGTGAACTACCTGATTGTCTCGATGTTAGAGTGAAATGTTCAGGAGCACTTCCTAATGGAGTGCTATCAGGGTGGAGAAAGCATTCAAGAGTTGCCAGGAAAAAGACACTGGTTTTGTGTAGGGTGTGAAAAGGTTTATGACCGGCAATCCTTTACTATTATTGTGTAAGGCTGGGGAAGCAGTTCTAGTTCTATGTCAAGGTTAACATCTGTTCAATGGCTTCAGCTGATGCAGTGTGAATGGTTGTGTTATCACCAGGAATGGATCTCTAAGGGCGGGAATTCACTATGTGGGTGATGGTCTGATAGGGTAGCCACTGCAACAATTTGAGCTGTTCCTTGTGTTTCCCTTGTGGAGCAGGTGGCCACATCTTCCCTGGCCTGTCCACAAGCTGTTGAACATTCCTAGATTTTCCGAGAACCATTAAAACCTGGGATTTCACTCGGATCAGTTACCAGATTGTTGCTGGTGGTACTTTCAATCATTCAGGGAATGCACCATTGATAAATGGGGTTGCCATTGTGGTTTGGAGGATGTGGAGTGTGTTCCAGTCAGGGCTTTGGGATTTCAGTGTGTGTGTTTTATTTTGAGGTCCCGTGTTAGTGGGAGTGCTTTGTTAGTTGTAAGTCAATGGTATTCATTAAGGAGGATGATTCCCCTTGCAGACATCAGGAAGTTCAATATGTGTTAACACAGGAAGCCACTCGAGATGTGTAGGTCTCAATGTTCCAGAAATAATCCTCATGACTACTCAGATGTGGATATTACCACATATTACTGAACTAGTACTTAGTGCGTTGGCTCTAGCTGCCCCAGATGTTATTCATCAGTTTCCGCATAAGATTTATTCTCATCATTGCCTTGGCTACAGTATTCTGGTCTGGAGGTCCTGCCAGTAGGTCAGCGTATGGTCAACAGTGATCAAGCAATTTTGGCATTAGCTCGCAAGTGAGTGGTCGGCTACAGAAATAAACATAAAGTTCTTCCCTGGCTGTCAAGTTGTTTAGTTGTAAGGCTGAAATGACAGTATTGGCAGTATTTGGTCAAAGTTTCCATTTCTTAAGTAGGTTTCCAGAGAACATAGATCTCCATAGCTTTCCCAATGTCCTGGAGATCTTTAGACTGGGAAACCAGGGTCAACGCCTGAGCATATTTGAAGAGCTGTCACTTTGTCACTGGTATATGTGTTGAAGTGGGCTGGCAGGAGCCTGTTGTTGGTTCTGTGTGGGTGGCTGATCTCCAAGGTGCACATGGAACTATTGGTTGCTGACCATGGAGCTGATTAGTTTTAGGGTTGTCACACAGCAGATGGTTTTGCGGAGTTTCAGCAACATGCCTATGCACCATTCTATGTCAGAAGAAATGGCCGGGATTCTCTGAACTCCCGCCGGGTCGGAGAATCCCCGGGGGGAGGCGTGAATCCTGCACCGCTACACCGATGCCGTCTGCCCTATTCTCCGGCGACGTTTTTCGGGGGCCGGCGGGATTCCCGCCACGCCGGTTGGGGCCCGTTGACAGCGCCACTCCCCCCCCCCCCCGGCAATTCTCTGGGCCCCGATGGGCTGAGTGGCCGTCCAGTTTTGGCCAGGCCCACCGGCGTGAATTACTCACTTCACGCACGGCGGGACCTGGCAGGTAAGTGAGCGGGGGTGGTCCTGGCGGGGGACACATGGGGATCCGATCCCAGGGGGGGGGCCCCCACTATGGCCTGGCCCGCGATCGGGGCCTACCGATCCTGCGGGCGGACCTTCCTTCCTTCGCGCTGGGCCCCTGTAAGGCTCTGCCATATTGCCCGGGGGCCGGCGCAGAGAAGAGAACCCCCACGCATGCGTGGAAATATGCCGGCCGGTCTGCGCATGCGTGGAAATACGCCGGCAGGTCCGCGCATGCGCAAAATCACCGCAGCCATTCCGCGCATGCAAAACTCGCGCCGGCTGGAGCGGTGCCAACCACTCCGGCGTCAAACTAGCCCCAGAAAATTTGGAGAATTCCTCAATTTCAGGGGCTGTTGACGCCGGAGTGGTTGACGCCGGTTTTCCCGCCAGCGTGGGGACTTCGTCCCCAGAAGGGAGAATCCCGCCCAATGGATATGTTAATACAAGCAGTTTCTTCCTCAGACCTTTCTGGAAAATGGCCTTAAAGTGTGAGGTCAGTATCAGGATTTGCTTGGAACAGTCACAGCCTGTGTGGAATCGTGCCTGTTAGGGGGGCAAGGTGGGAGGAAGGTGGGGGGGGGGGGGGGGGAGGGGGGGGGGGGATGTTGGGTGTGGGTTTGCGGTATTCAGTTCATTTAACAAGAGGCGATTCAGGAGTTTATATGTTATTGAGAACAGGTCGATGGAGTTGTGTGGGTTGTTGAGTAACTTCCCTGGCTTGGCAATATGTGGCCAACAATCTGAAGTATCAGGCATCAGAGCTAACACACTAAGTACTGGTTCAAGAGCCACCACAGAAATATGGTAATATCCACCTCAAAGAAGTCATGAGGATTATTTCTGGAACATTGAGACCTACACAGCTCGAGTGGCTTCCTGTGCTGGCACATATTGAACTTCCTGATGTCCGCAGGAAAAACATTATCCTCAAAGAACACCATCGGCTGACAACTAACGAAGCGCTCTCACTGACACAGGAGCTCAAAAAACATCAGGGATAAACTGCTGGCTTGAGCTCCAATTTTTTGTCTCTGATGTGCTCCAACTAGACCACATGTGGCTAGAATCTGTTTGGACCAAATTATCTTTAAACCTGAGGTAACCTGTGTCATAATAGTGCAATAGAGCAATCACAGCACTTTGGTGAAGCAATGTCACTTTGCGTGGAGTTGGTACATTAAAGCTAACACTTGGAGTACTCCATAAAAGAACCATATCAATGTACACGATTTCAAAATTCACCTGGGAAGTGGTGAAATCTAGATTAAAGCACACAAATGCACATACCCTGTTTTGATGATTTTTGATCTGATAAAATCTTGTTAAGCGTCAATTTATGTCGATGTGGACTTCTGCTATCTCCTTGACCAAATATTCAAGAGGTTTTTTTTTAGATATAATTGCTGGAACTTAATGCCAGTGACGGGGATCATCGTACTGTTTGGAGAACTGATGGAAGCCCCGTGTCACTTTGTGGGGGAGGCCTGAGTTACTTCAGTGCTCTCAGACACTTGATAGGTCAGCATTGGGCCTTCTACACAAACAAAGCCCCAGCAAGGCAGAAATCCTATGACCGAGAACTGCCAGCTAATCAGAGGCCATTGTTGGCAGCGCCACCAGGAACAGGTAGAGGCCCCTACTCTGAGGCACAGCCCAGGGATCGCCGCTGGATCTGTGAGCGCAGATGTGTAGGGTGCGATGAGGATGACAGGGAGGGGGGGGGGGTCACAGGAAATTGGGGAGCTAGGGCGGTCAGAGGCAATGTCATGTCAATCGCTTTCAGCACCATCCCCTCCCCACTTCATAATGGTGCCTTGCTCGGGCTCTGAGTATTCCATTTTAAAATACATTTGTTAAAGCCTTAGTCAAGGCACAATCAAAAACAGCTTTGAAATGGATATAATCACTTTACTTTTTCCAGAATAATCGAAACCTGGAAAATAGTGTGCGTAATATTCCATGCTGGCTCTTAAAAGGCTCATACTGACTTATTATCAAGGTAATCTGTATCAGTTTACTGTAGCTCAATAATTAGTATTAGCCAATATCATTATAAGGAACCATAAATATTTATCAGTGAGTGATGATAATGATGCCCGTGTCCAGAGTAAGATCAACATGGAGGTTCATGGTCGCCAATGCGCTCTTAGGGTATGGTACCTAAAGAGAGAGAGAGAGAGAGAGAAAAAATGATGTTCAGAAAAACTTTTCATTACTTAGCATCATGTCACACATTTCAGAACATCCCAACGCACTTCACATATAATGAATTACTTTTTTGAAGTTCTCCTACTATTGGGAAAATACAGCAGCCATTTAGCCCACAGACAGCAACCAGATGGACAAACAGTTAAAATAAGCAAAATACTGTGGATACTGGAATTTGAAACAAGAACAGAGGATGCTGGAAAAATTCAGCAGGTCTGCCATCATCTATCAGCAGAGAAACAAATTAATGGAAAAGAAACAGAGTCCCGTTTGGGTGCGTTTAGTAGGGTGTTTTCCAGCACTTGCAGTGCATAGAATGACCCCGCTATTAAATAGGGCTCGGCTCCATTTTTGGGCCTCAGTGAGGATTGTCCCGCCAAGGCTGCACTTCGGCTCATCTCCGATACTAACGAGCTCAACTCGCCAGTGCAGAAATAAATTGGGATGCCAGGTGGTATCGGGAGTGCCAGGGTACCACCCTGCCCGTGAACCACCACCCGAGAGCCAGACCATCTGGGGGCCCTGATCGCCTGGGAGACTCCCCCAAGTCCACATTTGTTGAAAGCAGTGCTGAACAGTGCCTGCCCAAGGTCTCCGAGGCAAGGCCGTTAGATCTCATGCTTTGGGTAACTCATTGAGAGCGAGATCCAGATTGCAATGTCTCGCAAGATCTGGTTAGATCTCAGGAGACGTAACAAGCAAATCTCGTGAGAGGCCTTTCGCGGGATTTACCAGCCCGCGACGATGTTGTTAGATCGCACCTAGAGTTAATGTTTCCAGTCATAGATTCTTCATGAGAACTGAAAGGAGGGAGAATGTAGAAATTGTAACAAAATGTAACAACTTTAAGAACAAAAGACAGATAACCAGGTGTGAGAGGTGTCATGTGAGAGTACCTTTAAGAAATGGGTGTTTAAGAAATGTACCCTTAAGAAATG
Organism: Scyliorhinus torazame; assembly: GCF_047496885.1. NCBI lineage: Eukaryota > Metazoa > Chordata > Chondrichthyes > Carcharhiniformes > Scyliorhinidae > Scyliorhinus > Scyliorhinus torazame. The sequence goes on along the minus strand of NC_092707.1, from coordinate 327,063,888 downwards.
GTTGTTTATCAGTGATGTCAGAGTGTGAGCGGAGCTGAGCTGTCTGTTAGTTTTTACTTTTGTTTTAGGCTGTTTGCTGCAGGGTGTGTTTTAGTTTCGTTTTCAGAGCTGGATAGCTGCAGTCACAGCCAGAAGGTGTATGAGTCTCTATCTCTGTTATCTAAAGATCATTGGTGATTTTAAACTAATAACTGTTCGCAGTAGTGAATTTAAACCTGATGTGCTTACGTATTTAAAGGTTTTTTTAAAGTCTTATGGATTTTAAAAGGATAGCTTAAGGATTACTTAGTGTTGGATTGTTTGGGGGTTGTATTTGAATTGATGATTGCTAAGATGTTCACTCTACGTTTTAAAAAGGTAATTGAGTTCATAGAATAAACATTGTTTTGCTTTAAAAAATACTTTTCCATTTCTGCTGTACCACACCTGTAGAGTGGGCCGTGTGCTCTCCATATCACAATCTATTAAAATTTGTGGGTCAGGTGAACTCCATGATACACTGAGTTCTCTAAACCCTGGCCCATAACAAATTGGGTGCTCGAGGGGGATAAAATTCTATCTATTGGATTGGCTTAGCGAACTTAAAGACAGTGAGGGGTGAGCATATTGCGATTGCTTTTCAGGTGTGGTATTTTAGTTTAAGTGGGGAGTGTGTTGTGGACAATGGCTCTTTCAGAGGCTCAGGTGTTTTTGGAGGTGGAGATGGTCACACGCAGTACCTTACGGACAGAGACTAAAAGCAGACTGTTAGATTTGGCAAAACATTGCAGTTAACATTACCCGACAAAATGCGAAAAGATGAGGTAATTATGGTGGTGGCTAAGCATTTAAAGTTGCCTGAGATACAGTTTGACTCATCGGAAATTCAGTTAAAAATTAAACAAATGGAACATGAGAAAGAATTAAAGCAGCTTGAATACGAAAGAGAGGAAAAAGAAAGAGAGAGAGTGGAAAAAGAAAGAGTAAGAGAGAGAGAAGAAAAAGAAAAGGAGAGAGAAGAAAGGAGAAAAGAAAGAATAGCCCTAGCAGAACAAAAAGAAAGAGGAAGCAAGATACAGATCAGGGAAAAAGATAAAGAGAGAGAGGTTGAACTTCAGAAAATGGCCATGAAACATGACAGTCAGTTAAAATAGGCAGACGTAAAGGGAAGCATACAGTTGGATGATAGTGATGAGGATAGTGAGAAAGAGCGTCAAATCGAAGGCTTGGTGGGGATCTATTTAAATATGTCCAAGCATTGCCAAGGTTTGACAAGAAGGAGGTTGAAGCCATTTTCATTTCATTTGAGAAGGTAGCTAAGCAAATGCAATGGCCACAGGACATGTGGGTACTACTGATTCAAACAAAGCTGGTAGGTAGGGCTAGTGAAATGTTTGCATCACAACCAGAGGAGATATCTAGGACGTATGAGGAGCTGAAAAAAATCCATCTTAGGTGCATATGAACTAGTGTCTGAAGCTTACAGACAAAGGTTTGGAAATTTAAGGAAAGAATTTGGTCAATCATACATGGAGTTTGAAAGGCTCAAACAGAGTAATTTTGATAGGTTGATAAGGACTTTGAAAATAGACCAAATGTATGAAGCTCGCAGAGAAATTATACTTTTTGAGGAGTTTCAAAATTCAATTCTTGATGTAGTGAGAACTCATGTGGAAGAGCAGAGGGTTAAAACTGCGAGATTAGCAGCAGAAATGGCAGATGATTATGAATTAGTTCATAAATCAAAGCTTGGTTTCTGACATCAGTTTCAGCCTGTAAGGGATAGAAACTGGGGACATGAGAAATACTCAAGTGGTAAAGGTAAAGGTGATCTGATGGGAGATAATAAGGAGAGTGTACCTCAGATTAAAAGAGAAATCCAGGAGGGTAGAAGAGACATAAAAAGTTTCAAATGTTTTCACTGTAACAAACTAGGCCATGTAAAGTCACAGTGTTGGTGGTTGAAGAAAAGCACTGGGAAGGCTGATGTGGTAAAACAGGATAAGACAGTGGGGTTTGTTAAAGTGGTAAAGGAAAGCCCAAGTGAAGTGAAGGAGGTGCAAAAGATTGTACAGCCTGATCAAGAGGTGATTGATAAGAAGGTGCCAGATCTCTTTAAAGAATTTACTTGTGTGGGTAAAGTTCACTCATGTGTATCAGGAGGAGCAGGTAAAGAAGTCACAATTTTAAGAGATACGGGGGCTAGTCAATCTTTAATGGTAAGAGATGAGGAGTTATGTAGTTTGGGAAAAATATTGTTGCCAGAAAAGGTGGTAATATGTGGAATTCAGGGTGAGAGGAGTAGTGTTCCAGTATATAAGGTAAGGTAGGAAAGTCCAGTGAAGAGTGGTGAAGTGGTAGTAGGAGTAATAGAGAAACTATCTTGCCCAGTAATACAGTTTATCTTGGGTAATGATATGCTGGATCGCAGGTGGGAGTGATGCCTACTGTGGTTGGTAAGCCAGTGGAAAATCAGACAACTGAAGTGTTGAAGGATGAATATCCTGGGATTTTTCCGGATTGTGTAGTAACAAGGTTGCAAAGTCACAGGTTAAGACAAGAGGAGAAATCAAAGAGTGAAGATGAAGTTGAAGTGCAATTGTCAGAAATGATTTTTGATCAGATGGTTGAAAAAGAACAAGAACAGGTGGAGGATGAGGCGGATATTTTTAGTTCACGAAAATTGGCGGAGTTACAACAGAAAGATGTAGAAATAAAACGGATGTATCAAAAAGCATATAAGGAAAATGTGATGAAACAGGTAGCGGACAAGAAATCCAAAGTTCGTAGTTTTGCCAGTGGAGAGGGTTTTCGTGTTGTTACCAGTGGTGGGTGAACCTTTCAAAGCTAGGTTTTGTGGACCTTATCAGATTGAAAGGAAATTAAGAGAGCTGAATTATGTGGTAAAAACACCAGATAGAGGAAGACTCACCGAGTGTGTCATGTGAATATGCTTAAAAGGTACTTTGAAAGGGAAGGAGAGAAAAAGGAGGTTTTAATGATTCTAACTCAAAGTGACAAACCAAATCCAGATGACTGTGAATTTGACATACCTCAAATTAAATTGGAAAATGAGGATGTTCTTAAAAATTGGGATGAATTGTTGAGTTACCTTCCAGAGGAAAAACGAACTGACCTGAAAGAGTTATTGCTATCATATGGGCAAATTTGTAGAGATAAATTGGGAAATACTAAAATGGCTATACATGATGTAGATGTGGAAAATGCTGTTCCAATCAAATAACATCCATACAGACTTAACCCTTTAAAATTGGCACAGGTTAACAAAGAGATTGAGAGTATGCTTAGAAATGGCATAATTGAAATGGGTTGCAGCCAATGGAGCTCACCCATAGTGATGGTACCTAAACCAGACGGTACCCAACGGTTGTGTGTGGACTATAGAAAGGTTAATGCAGTTATAAGAACGGACTCTTATCCTATCCCATGTTTGGAGGATTACATTGAGAAAGTGGGGCAATCAGCTTTTATTTCCAAACTGGATTTACTTAAAGGTTACTGGCAGGTACCTTTATCCGAAAGGGCGAAGGAGATTTCAGCTTTTGTGACTCCAGATGGTATATACCAATATAAAGTTATGCCATTTGGCATGAAAAACGGCCCAGCCACATTTCTACGGTTAACTGACAAAATTGTTTCAGGATTACCCAATTGTGCGGTTTACATTGACGATCTGGTAATTTTCAGCCAGACATGGAAAGAACATTTAAAACATCTGATGGAGTTATTCGATCGACTTCAGGAGGCGGGTTTGGTGATAAACCTAGCCAAAAGTGAATTTGGAAAAGCCCAAGTCACTTTCCTTGGCCATAGAATCGGACAGGGTCGAATGGTCACACGGGATGTGAAAACAAAAGTTATTGGGGAGTTTCCGATAACCTCGGCATGACGGGAAATAATGCGATTTCTTGGTATGAGTGGATTTTACCGGAAATTTGTACTGAATTTCAGCAGTGTGGTCGCTCTAATGACAGACTTGCTCAAGAAGCGTAACAAATTCCAGTGGACAGCGGAGTGTCAAAAGGCATTTGACGGCCTGAAGGCTGTGTTAACCACTGCTCCTGTGTTAGCCATCGCAAATTATACGAAACCATTCAAAGTGGCGGTAAATGCAAATGATGTGGATGTAGGTGCGGTGCTTCTACAAGATGATGACGAAGGGCTAGAGCAGCCTACTGGTTATTTTTCAAAGAAATTCAATTCTCACCAGAAAAAGTATTCAACGATTGAGAAGGAGACATTGAGTTTGGTGCTAGCTTTGCAACATTTTCATATTTATGTGACCAGCAATCCGTCTGACATCATTATATATACTGATCATAATCCGTTGATGTTTTTGGAGCGATTCCAGAATAACAATGCAAGGCTGTTTCACTGGAGTTTATTGTTACGGCCATTTCATTTAAAAATAGTACATGTAGCAGGATGAGAAAATGTGGTAGCCGATGCTTTTTCACGAATGTGATGAACGGAAGCAGTTTCAGTTGGAGGAAGAAGAATGGGAAAAAAAAGGATTATATTATTATACCTGTTTGTGTGTGTTGTTTTTTGAAACGAAAAAGCATATTTACTGTGTGCATTTCTTAAAGGATAGTGAAAAGATTAAAAATGAAACCATCTTGAAGTTGATGGTTTATTTATTTTTTCTTGGGGGGAGGTGTCATGTGAGAGTACCTTTAAGAAATGGGTGTTTAAGAAATGTACCTTTAAGAAATGGGAGTTTATCAGTGATGTCAGAGTGTGGATTGAGCTGGGCTGTCTGTCAGCTTTTTACTTTTGTTTTAGGCTGTTTGCTGCAGGGTGTGTTTTAGTTTCGTTTTCAGAGCTGGATAGCTGCAGTCACAGCCAAAAGGTGTATGAGTCTCTCTCTCTGTAATCTAAAGATCCTTTGGTGATTTAATACTAATAACTGTCCACAGTAATTAATTTAAAACTGATGTGCTTCTGTGTTTAATGTCTTATGGATGTTTGGGGTTGTATTTGAATTGATGGTTGCTAAGGTGTTCACTGTATGTTTTAAAAAGGTTAACTTGAGTTCATAGAATAAACATTGTTTTGCTTTAAAAAATACTTTTCCATTTCTGTTGTACCACACCTGCAGAGTGGGCTGTGTGCTCCCCATACCACAATCTATTAAAATTTGTGGGTTAGGTGAACTTCATGATACACTTTGGGGTTCTCTAAACCCTGGCCCATAACAGAAGGTAGTTTTGCATTGAGGCATATGCATGGAACATTTTTTAAAAAGAGAAGATAGAGGAAAAATATCAAAATCTGAAGTTGCCCAACTCAACGTTGAGTCCCAAGGACTGCAACATGCCCATAGGGACAGATGGATGATATGTTTTAAGTGGTGTTTGCTAAGGGATGAATGCTGTCAAGGACTCCAGCCAATGGGGAGTTTGGCGGGGCCCTGGGAGCAGGACCTGGGTAGTGTGGACCAGGGAGCTGAAGAGTAAGACCAGTTGTATAGTGTTCTGTGTCTGTTATCTAACTGCCTTTGCCTTTCATTAATAAACTCCTTTTGCTTACTACTGGAGGCCTCTAGTCTATGTCTCGAGCCACCACACCAGCCAATTAGCATATAGGTCTATACTCGGTCATCAACAGTGCTTTCAAGCAACACTTACTTCACAATAACCTGCTCACTGGCACTCAGTTTGGGTTACGCCAGGTTCACCCAGCTCCTGACCACATTACAGCCTTTGTTCAAATAGACAAAAGAGCTGAATGCCAGAGGTGAGGTGAGAGTGACTGCCCTTAACATCAAGGCAGCATTTGACTGAGTATGGCATCATGGAGTCCGAGCGAAACTGGAATGAATGGGAATCAAGGGGAAAATTCTACACTGGTTAGAGTCATTCCTGACACAAAGCAAGATGGTTGTGGTTGTGGAGGTCAATCATCTCAGTTCCAGAATGTTACTGCAGGAGTTCTTCAGGGTATTGTCCTCGGCCCAACAATCTTCAGCTGCTTCATCAATGACATTCCTTCCATCATAAGGTCAGAAGTGGGGATGGTCGCTGATGATTGCACAATGTTCAGCACCATTCACAACTTCTCAGACACTGAAACATTCATGACCAAGTGCAGCAAGATCTTGATAATATCCAGGCTTGGGCTGAAAAGTAGCATTCATGCCACACAAGTGCCAGGCAATGACCATCTCCAATAAGAAAGCATCAAATCAGTTCCCCCTGGCAATCAATGATATTACCATGGCTGAATCCCCCACTATCAACATCCTGGGGTTACCATTTACCAGAAACTGGTAACTGGAAACCAGAAATAGACTAGCCATATGCATACTGTGGCCACAGGAACAGGTCAGAGGCTCGGAATTCTACAGTGAGTAACTCACCTCCTGACTCCCCAAGTCTGTCCACCATCTACAAGGCACACGTCAGGAATGGTATAGAATACACCCCGCTTGCCTAGATGCGTGCAACTCCAACAGCACTAACAAGCTTGACATTATCCAGAACAAAGCAGCCCACTTGATTGGTACCCTATCCACAATCATTCACTCGTTTCACCATCGACATGCAATGACATCAGTGAGTACCATCTACAAGATGCACAAGATACAAGACATTTCTTCAAGTTACAAGAGGAACTCACCAACGCTCCTTTTGCAGCACCTTCAAAATTCACAACTGCTACCAGCTAGAAAGACAAGGGCAGCAGACACATGGGAAGACCACCACCTGGAACTTCCACTCGAAGTCTCTCACCACCTTGACTTGGAAATATATCGCTGTTCCTTCACTGTCATTATGCGTCAAAATCCTGGAACTCCCTGGACTACAGCGGTTCAAGAAGGCAGCCCACTGCCACCTTCCCAAGGGCAATTAGGAATGGGCAATGAATGATGGCTTAGCCAGTGATGCCCATATCACATGAATGAATTGAAAAAAAAAATTATTGCTCAATTAGTTTTGTTGTCCAGATGATTTCACATGACCATAACTCAGACAGCATGGTAACAAATTTTTTTTATGTATAGTTGTTTCCATTCAGCTACACAATGCATGGTTTGTTAGTTGCTGTTATAACATAGACATTTAAAGGATCTTCCTTCAAAATTTCCAGAATACATTTGAGTTGTTTTGAACAGAAATAATGGTTAGGAATTATGCAATATCGTAATATCGTCAGTTGAATAATTGAAAACTTTACAGAGGGTTCTATATGAAAACACTTCACAGTTGTATGCATGAAGAATTTCTTAAATGCAATACAATCTTCAGTTCAGTAATGTAAATACACTTCTAGGAACAATTTATCATGCTGCATAATGCTTGAGACTCTGTAAATAAAATGTGTCATCAAATGGAAAGTTAGAATTAAATCTATTAAAAGCTTGAAGGTACCTAAAACTATTTGAAACATCAAGGGACATGCGAATAAAACACTTGAGGTTTGGATATGAACCCAGACTGACCAATTATGTAATTAGGTAAGGGTAGATATTATGCAATATCTGTTGTAGTCATCATTTTACAATAGTATTAATGGGTTGAATCCTAACTCCACAACTTGTAGGTTGGGAGTAATGTCAGAGGTTAAAATGTAAAGAATCGGAAGCAGCACCCAAGGTGCCTTGAACCCACTCACCTCTGGCTTAAACGGTGGTGAGGAAGTGGATTCATAATTTATAAGTCCATAAGACCATAAGACATAGGAGCGGAAGTAAGGCCATTCGGCCCATCGTGTCCACTCCACCATTCAATCATGGCTGATTTCAACTCCATTTACCCGCTCTCTCTCCATAGCCCTTAATTCCTCGAGAAATCAAGAATTTATCACTTCTGTCTTAAAGACACTCAACGTCCCGGCCTCCATCGCCCTCTGTGGCAATGAATTCCACAGACCCACCACTCTCTGGCTGAAGAAATTTCTCCTCATCTCTGTTCTAAAGTGACTCCCTTTTATTCTAAGGCTGTGCCCCCGGGTCCTAGTCTCCCCTGCTAATGGAAACAACTTCCCTACATCCACCCTATCTAAGCCATTCATTATCTTGTAAGTTTCTATTAGATCTCCCCTCAACCTCCTAAACTCCAATGAATATAATCCCAGGATCCTCAGACGTTCACCGTATGTTAGGCCTACCATTCCTGGGATCATCCGTGTGAATCTCCGCTGGACCCGCTCCAGTGCCAGTATGTCCTTCCTGAGGTGTGGGGCCCAAAATTGCGCACAGTATTCTAAATGGGGCCTAACTAATGCTTTATAAAGCTTCAGAAGTACATCCCTGCTTTTATATTCCAAGCCTCTTGAGATGAATGACAACATTGCATTTGCTTTCTTAATTACGGACTCAACTTGCAAGTTTACCTTTAGAGAATCCTGGACTAGGACTCTCAAGTCCTTTTGCACTTTGCATTATGTATTGTAATGAGGCTGCCTATCTTCATGTTCACAGTCATTCCATTTTTAACTCAGTTGGACTACGTTTCCCAGGCCTTTAGAGACTAACAGCTGCAAGGAGGCAAACAGCCTGTGAGCCAGGCGGCGGAGGAGGAATGTTTACATCAGGCCCAACAAGTGACCCAGTAAAACCACTCACGATCTGTTTGCTCCCTCATTGACCATCATCAGAATCACTCCCTAACCCCCACCTCCCCCCCCCCCGCCCCCCCAACCAGTCAGTACCTGCCATTCGTTGGCCACTGTCTCAATGCGCACTGTAATTAGGATCAGCCTGAACACCCATTGGAGCCTTCCTCATAATCTCACTCACTCCAGCACTTGTGGGTCAGGTTTTCCATCTGGAAGGCCTCCACCCTGTCAATCCCACCTCTGGGCAGGAACCCATCAGAAAAATATTTACAAGAGCCCTCAGTTCAAAATTGCAGGACATTCAGGAACCCCATTCTTCTGGGTATCTCAACTTCTCAAAAGCATCCACCCAACATGAAACTCTGAACTTGTTAACTTTGGCTTAGAGAAGAATCCATCACCGTACGATATTGTAATGAATTGGAAGTAGCCAGTGGGTTAGATTCAGACATTATTCTATAAGTAACATTCCACATTTCATTCTGCTGGTCCACTTTTGACCATCTGTGGGTAGTGAAACTTGTATGCTGCTGAAAATCATTACTTGAATCAAGCTATACTTTGGTAAATTATAAGAATGTCATCCCATCTGTTTTGTTTTCAGCAACCTACCTTCTGTTTGGTCCTTTTTCTTCTCTCGTTCTTTCTTGATATTTGCCAGCAGCATGATAAAGGATGGATTTCCTCGTGAACCAGTCTGCAGAAGAGAGTTAACAGAGGAGCAGGGTTTTTTTGTAACGTTATTTAATTCGGTCAGCCGTAGCTGTCAGAGATTGTGCAGCAAGGCATCCTTGACTTCACTATCGCCGATCAAGACAGCTAAACTCAAATGCAGACAACCAAATGACAGAATAAGTTGCCTGGGCTTGTTGCAGGGTCTAGTTTCATGTTTGTTGATTCACCACCTGTTAGACACTATCCTTTCCTTTTATGTATGAGCTTTGCTTTTAAACGTGACAGTAGTGGGGATGTAGACACAGGAACCAAAGTTCAGCAGGTTTCTGCCAGTTTTCCACTGTAACTCTGGCATAACATGGATGAAAACTTCAAGAAAACAATGGACATCTGTTTGTACTTGGATCCCACAAGCGTTTTACTTTGCCTTTACAAATGGCACTACAAATGCCGCTGAATTCCCTTTATCTGTATACTTGTTCAATTGTTTAAAATACAGTATGTTATGAGTTACTTTAAAGGCACCCCTGCCATTTGTCCTTGATTATTCCATGAATCTCAAACTGTTCATGAATTTAGCAAATGTCTGCAATCTAAGAGATTCTAACTGAGATTAGGTTAAGTGGCATGGTTACCTTGTTTAACCTTCTCTACTATTTTGCACAAATATACATCATCCAGTTCTTATCGCCTACAAAAATGCATGTCATGCAATCAGCATCAGTAGACTTCATAGACTGCCTTCACAATATCCCGTAACCCCAATTCTCAGAGGTCAGAGTACCCTTTGCTTTACCAGTGTTAATAGTCCACATCCCAGAATCAACAGCAGTTGTGACAGCTCTAAGTAATAACTTGCACTGACCTAGAAGCAGATTTGTATGTGTAACTTGTGCTCAGTGTCTGTGTTCCAATGCTGGCCTAATGGATCCTTTGAGCGGTTGAGCTGGAGATTTCCTTGGAACTTCGCTGGAATGAGCCCCTCAAACATTCCCTGCATTTGACAGTCATGAATCACCATTTTGTCCAGATAGAATAAAAGTTATGTTTTATAGTTACCCTGGATTATTTCATCATGCCTCATAGCCTCTTTATCCAAAAGACATTACAGTTAGGTTTTGGTGTGCAAATAACTCATTTTCCAAGAAATGAACTGCTGGGGTTAGGATTTCTATGAACTCTTGACAAACATAGTCAATCTGTAAATCATTGTAAGTGTCACTTCTATTCATTAATTTACTTTAAGCAGAATTAACCTTATTGTATCCAAACACGATTAGATTTTTTAAACATACTTTCATTTCTATAGGGCTTTTTGACAGTAAAATACAAATGTGCTGTTGTACATTAAATAGAAGAACATTTTAAACTTGGAATGGAATTTTTGTGTAAATGTTTTGTTTGGATCAGGATTCTATCTAATAGCAGTAATTTAGGAGTTTGCAATTTTATGCTTAATTTGAACTTTATTGAAGAGACTGTCATGTTAAACTTTGGTAAAGGTTGAAATGCTTACATATGTTATAGTGGTTAAATTATTGTTGACACAAGTGATATACCAGATAAATAACACATGTAGAGACAATCTCCACATCCTGCTCCAGTTAAAATGGTGGATCAGGCCCCTATGATGTTGTTCAAAGTCGACCTGCATTAAAAGGACCCGGCAGGCTTGGGAAAGGTCGCTTTACCCCCTCCTATTTTAATATCAGGTGGAAGGGAGTGAGCAAGACCCCAATAATTATAATTGTCATAATATACACCAGTATATCATGGTGCAGACACACACACACACACTGATGGACATGCAGTGGGACCAATCAGCATACACAACACCGCAGCCAATCACCAGTGAGAGCACACGCACTATAAAGACAGGGGACAGGAGAGTTCCCCTCATTCTAGTAGCAGCCAGCTCGGAGCACAGAGCTCACAGCCTGCAACACAGACATTCACCATGTGCTGAGTGCATCACCTGGTTAGGACTAGGCAAGGGTCAACAGTTAAAGCTGGTATTGCATTTACCCACAGTTCAAGTATGTTAATATAGTTAACCTTATAATAAAATAGAGTTGCACCACTTCCAGTGTTGGTGACCTGTTTGTGATCCAGAACACCCAACACATCAATAATTACCCCCTACCACCACGCCCCCACCCCCTATACCCAGTCCGGCCTCCATTCGCGCAGGAGCAAGTTAAAATTGTAGCCATTCATATTGAAATTATACAATACCTTATCATATCTCCAGATTCTTCGTAACACTGAAACAAAATTATTCACTTTGGAATTCTGCCACTAGTGCTTTGAGGGAAATGGCAGCCAATTTGAAGACAAAACCACATGGAGCACACAGATGAATGACCAGCTTGATGTGTTGGGTGTTCTAGATCACATACAGGTCACCAACACTTGAAGTAGTGCAACACTACTTTATTAAAAGGTTAACTATTTAAACATACTTGAACTGTGGGTAAATACGATACTATCTTTAACTAAAGACCTTTGCCTTGTCCTAACCAGTCGATGCACTCAGCACATGGTGAATGTCTGTGTTGCAGGCTGTGAGCTCTGTGCTCCTAGCTAGCTGCTACTCGAATGAGCGGGAACTCTGATGCCCCCCTGTCTTTATAGTGCGTGTGCTCTCACTGGTGATTGGCTGCGGTGTTGTGTATTCTGATTGGTCCCACTGTGTATCCATCAGTGTGTGTCTGCACCATGATATACTGGTGTATATTATGACACAGCTAATTTGTTCTTTTCGGTGGAATTGAATGATGTAATAATGTTGAACAAGCTACCTCCCTGTTCTTCTTTAATTAGTGCGCTTGAATAGGTAAACGAAGGCTAGAGATTTCCTCAAAGCTCTTTCCACACCACCGTCATAACTCCACCAGAAATTGCACATGTGAATGTTCCACCACCTCCCTGACAAAGTTACAGCACGTGGAACAGGAATAGCTTTGAGAAAACCTATGGTCAATGTATCAATTTAGAATGAAAGCCAACGGGCTGGATTCTCCAATTCTGGGGCTATGCCCCACACCGGCATGGGAACGGTAGCATGTTACGCCAGAAAAACTGGCCACCGATTCGCCGTTTTCCTGGGGGCTAGCAGGACGGCAGCGTAGAGCACACGGCTCGAGCTGCTGATACGGCCTGAAGAATTGTCGGGTCCATGGCTGCGCATGTACATGGTGGCGGCCTGAAGTGGCTGTGGCGTGCTAAATGGCGGAGGCAGCTCGCAGACCCGGCCCGTGGAATAGTCCCCCCCCTTCAGCCGGATATAGGGCCTCAGCAAGGAATGCCCCGACAAGGCCACACTTGGTCCCATTTTCTGCATTGAGGAGCTCTGCTCGCTGGAACTCTTCAGTGCAGAAGGAGGTTTTCAAATGGCAGCCCGATTTCTCGATCCTCTGACATGACTTATGAACACCCCCAAAGCCCCAACTCACCTATAAGAGGTTCCTCAGGCCCCCCCGTAACTGCGCAGGGTATCCTCAACCCCCTGTGAGACCCCCACAGGTGCCCATTTGTGGAGAGCAGTACTGAACGGTGCTTACTCAAGATCTCTGAGGCGAGGGAGATAGATTCCACACCTCGGGTACCTTGGGAATCTGCACATTAACGTGAGACTAACTGTCTCTCTGTGATTTGCAGATTTGCTAAAAATTAGATCTCGCGAGGGTAGATCCTGGGAGTCCCCCGACTTCGATCGGCCACGCTGTGCCACGGCGTGCTGCTTTTAGGAGCAGCATGGTCGTAAAATCATGGCCCCTGTTAGATCTCGCGAGGCGTGGTGAGCCAGGTAGATCCCGGAAGAGGGATCTCCTGCCGTCTACCGGCCGCATTGCACCACTTGCCTTTCGGCCGTAATGTGGCCAGTAGACCGCACCCTACATCTACTTTGTCAATACCTTTTCTCATCTTCTATACATCAATTAGTTCTCTCATGCTTCTACACTCGAGAGAGTGTAGGCCTAAACTGCTCAATCCCACTACAGAAGACAAACCCCTCATCTCTGAAATCAATCTAGTCAACCTCCTCTGAACTGCCTCTATTTCAAGTACATCCCTCCTCAAATAAGGGAACCAAATCTGTGCACAGTATTCCCGGTGCAGTCTCACCATTGCCTTGCACAGTTGCATCAACACTTCCCTACTTTCATACTTTTAGCTATAAAAGCATGCTGGTTTTCTGCGATTCTTGGACATCCAGATTCTTCTGCACTGAAGCACTCTGAAGTTTCTCTCCATTTAGAAAATAAGTTGCCTTTCCATTTTTCCGATGAAAATGGATAACCTCACACTTATCCATGTTAAACTCCATCTGCCAAAGTTTGTCCCACTCACCTATCTATATCCATTTGTAAATTTCTTACCATCCCACCTATTTTACTGTAATCTGCAAATTTAGCTATAGTACCTTCTATCCCTGCATCCAAGTCACAAATATATATATTGTAAATAGTTGGGGCCTGAGGACCGAATCCGAAGGCCCCACTAGTTACATCTTGCCAACCAGAAAAAGACCCATTTATCCCAACTCTCTGCCTTCTGTCGAGCAGCCAGTCTTCTATCCAAGCTAATAAATTACCCCTAATCCCATGTGCCCTTATCTTGTGTATTAACCTATGTGTGCCACCTGATATACTACATCTACATTATCCATTTTGCTTGTTACATCTTCGAAGAACTCTGGCAAATTAGTCAAACGCAATTCCATAAAACCTTCATAAAACCATGCTGACTCAGATGGATTGCGTTTTGACTTTCCAAATGTCTTCCTCAATAATGGATTCTAACAATTTCTCAATGACATTACCTTCTGATTCAGAGATAAGTGATATTAGACACTTCCAAAATTGCATCTCCAGTCCCTAGACTGGTACAATTCTAAGATGGGACATATAAACAAGTATGATAGCTACGATAGGAGATATAAATTCCTTTGGATATATATTGTACTTACATTCTATATTGTTTGATATCAGGTTCGGAGAAATAGACCTCAAAGTTTTATAATCTCCTTAGCATTACCCTCCTCTCGAGGTAAGTAATGAGATTTGTAAAATTTAAATTCCATTGTCATGAAGGTTTTGTACCGTGGGACAGGCACTTCATTTATGATGCCTGATAACAAAGTCCTCCAACTCAGCAGGTAATGTTTGATTATTAATGTCAGCATTTAAGAAAAATGTTGGATCTCCAATACCTATTTTACATTTTTACAAAAAGTATATATTTTCATAGCTTTTTGCCTGAATCAAACACCCAGACAGAAATGTTTCTCCTCCATTTGAATCAGCAGAGAAGAATGAGAGCAGGGTATGGCCTGGATAGTAACAGGATTATATGAGTGGTGCAATGGAGTTTTGGGCAGGAAATCCATTATTTTATCTGCATGATGTGGAAATTCACTTGACTGAAAGGTTTGGCTTCCAGTCTGATTGAAAGTATGTCGGAGCAGGCTACAGGATCAGGTAGATGCAATTCACAACACAGAGCAGAGTCAGATCCGGGGACAGTGGTGGTTGTCCAATTCCCCCATCCCCAGCCTCTCATCCCCCACTCCCCGCCAACCCTGGGGATGGGGTTTAATTCTGGGGTCCTTTGTATGTCAATTTCTTATGTGTTTGAGGGCATGACTTCTCCATTCCTGCAAGCTGTTCTCTGGAGGCAGTTACCTTCTCCCTGAAGCTGTCCTTACCTCACATCAGCTTCTGGGTTTCCTGTGGTCTGGGAAACACACCTATCCACTGTAAAACCTTCCAAGCAGGTTAAACCAGAGGCTGGCAAGGGCCAACCTCATTAAAATATTGATGTTCAATTTGGTTGCCTGTTCCTTGCCACTCCAACCCCTCACCATCACTTTATTCCAACTCTGTTAAACCCGAAATTGGACAGGTTGGAGGCCTGTTCCCAATGCACTTGGAAATTTGCAGGATTTAGCTTCCAACTTCACCCAACTCCATGCACTGGCTCATGTTACAATTTCACCTATGACCATCCCATGGTCATGGACAGTTTCAAAAATTGGCTAAATGCATTTGAGATGTGGATTGTTTAGAAATCTATATCAAGGAATTAATAGGATTACACAATGTTAGCAATAAATCACATCAGGACTAATGACTCCCAGCAGGTAAACAGTGAACTTGAAAATGAATAAATGGGCCTTTTTTAGCCTTTAGAGCAGTATCTCCTTTCTGATAAACTGACGGCCATCTTCAAATTGACTGAGACTGTGAACGCTGAAAGTCTTCAAAACATCATTCAATTTAATTGAAATAATAGCACACTATTATTTTTGTAGCAAATGCCATTTAATATTAAATACAAATGCTGGATAAACTCAGCAGGTCTGGCAGCATCTGTGGAGAGAAACAGATCTAACATTTCAGGTCCAAATGGCCCGTCTACAGAACTAGAGCAAGGTAGAAATGTACAGAATGATATGTTTGGAAAGGGGGCGGAGGAGGTGGGGCAGGGTAGAACAACATATTAAGCTGGACTGAGACATTACTACTAAACAAGACATAATCCTTTTGTTATAATCAGTTTGGGATCTGAGCATGTCTTACATTTTGAAACAAAAATAAATGTTTATACTTCAAAGTCTTGGGGGAACCGTGCTGCTCAATAAAATCAAACGCAAAAATGGATGTCCAAAGCAGCAGGCAAAGATGGAAAGTTGAAAAATATTCAGCACTAAATGTGGATGAGTGAGATCCATATGGGCCGATGCAGAAAGCAGGGATAGGTTAGTAGATCAGCAAGATTCATGTGGTTAGTATGAACTATCAGTCAAGGGATTTGGTGACGTGTTCCAGCTTCTGTTATTAGCATTTGCAAAGGAGAAGACAGTCATGATGCATGATGACATAATGTTCATTTTTAAATTTTATAGAGCCTTTGGGAAAACAAGGTCTTGCTTTTTGAAGATCTATGTTGAAAAATTAATGGGTTAGACATATTAGTCCAGGATCATTGAATAGCATAAACTTCTGTCTGATTGATTTAAAGCTTTGCTGCAATTTTATTATGAGTACTTAAATAATAAAAATGTAAAAAGTAATAAAAACAAATGAATACAGAAGTAAAATTCTCAGTTGATAGAAATGAATTCCATATATTTTTTAAACTAATATTTCACTGCCTGCTGAGACCATTGGGCTGGATGCTCCGATTTTAAGACTAAGTGCCAACGCCGCGGTGGAAACAGTGGCGTTTTACGGCAAAAGAACCGGCGCTGCACCTGGACCGATTCTGCTACCGTTGAGAGGCTAGCACCGGTGCCGCGTGAACGCAATCGATTCCAATGAAAAACGGTGCGGGATTCATCGGGTCCGTGATTGACACACGGGAGGCTGAAAAGTTGCAGCCGCACATACACATTACAATTTCCATATGCACTCATCCCAGCCAACACGATGACACTGGTTGCGCTAGAATGTGACCATACAGCTGATGGTTTGGCTGGGGCCAGAGGGCACCCAGGGGGTGCCCTGAGGGGACACTTATATGACCCGTGGCACTAAGCTCAAAGTGGGCTGTTAGCGGTGTGCGCAGCTGCATGGCTGCCTTGCCGGCTGCAACAATTGTGTTCCGTGCCCGTCCACCCCGACGCCACAGCCCACCTCCTGGCCACCCCCACTACTCCCCCAGCCCTGGCAGAAGTCCCCTGGACAACGGCACAATGTCAGCAAACTATGGCGATGTTGGACACCATCCATCCACCTTCTCTCTCCCTTAGCAGCCGCCACACCGGTTTCATGATTTTTAAAAGCACACGTGAATCACACCATCAAGAACTCGGCCCATCGGTGGCGGAGAATCGCTGAGGCCCCGGAGAATACCGGGTTGGGGCCACTAATGATATGCAAACGGTGTCTACTGTACGTGCGTTCCGGAATACATTGGCGCCACTGTCAAGGTGCAGGAGCATTGCGATTTGGTGTCAAATTGGCACCAAATCAGAACCGATTCTCCACCCAATCGCCTTTCCTAATTTTGGCGTTGGTTAACGGAGAATCCCACCCATTATCTTTCTACTAATAAAGTCAGCAAATTCTGAGCCACAGTTGCTGTAATAAATAGAAACTTATTCAGGCTTAACATCAATCATTTTTAAATTGGTGTTGATTGAAATTGGATGTTTTCTTGGGGCAATTTAGTATTAGACACTGCTGCTGCTAATCGCAAATAAGTGCATTTAGCAATCTTAGCATGACATCTTTGTCAAGAAAAAAGCAAGGTTATTAGCATTTGTCAGGATTTATGTGCAAATATCATAGTAACTTCAGGCATGTGCAGATGCATGGGGTAGATATTGAAAAGTTAGGCCTGAATTTTTACTAAGGCAGTGAGCCTCTCCATTGTCGCAAAAATGGCAGATGTGCCTGGAATTCACAAGTCCCACCCCTGAGCACCTTACCAACCATTTTGCAGGGATGGGAATTGACCCAAGTCATTGAGTCAGTTGTTCATTTAAATAAATAGCTGCCTTCTCCCAAGTCAAATTCTGGCCTTAGAGGAGTTTGAAAGGCACTCATCATAGAACTACAGAATCACTACAGTGCAGGAGGTCATTCAGCCCATCGGGTCTGCATCACCCTTCGAAAGAGCACTCTACCCATGTCCACTTCCCCGTCCACGCTACTCTATCCTCAGAACCTAATGTGCACATCCCTGGACACTAAGGGGCAATTTAGTATGGATAATCCACCTAAGCTGCACATCTCTGGACTGTGGGAGGAAACCGGAGCATCCAGAGGAAACCCACGTAGACATGGGGAAAAATGCAAACTCCACACAGTCACCCAATGCCGGAATCAAATCTGGGTCCCTGGAGCTGTGAGGCAGCAGTGCTAACCACTATGCCAATATGTGCAGAGTAGACCTGGGAAGAGCAGGTCTGAACTTTGTTCATTTCTTTGAATAGCTAGGGTGTCCCTTTGAAGAGGTGTAGAATTGTGGAATTTGATTTAAACTTGTATTAATTGCCTCAGAATTGTCAAAGACTCAATTCAAATTGTCTTGCTTTAACCCACGGGTGTAGGAGGGTGGGTCTCACAGGACCACACTTTTTGCCCCTACTGACTCATGCGCCCAGGTTTCAGGAAGAACATTAATTTTGAGAAGGTCGCATTTCGCTTTGCGTGAAAGAAGATAGGGGCGGGAATCTCCGCAAACGGCGCAATGTTCGCCGACCGGTGCCAAAAATGGCGCGAATCAGTCCGGCATCGCGCCGCCCCAAACATCGCTAATTCTCCAGCCCGGAATGGGCTAGCAGCGGCGTGACGCTATTCGCACTGGCTCACGTGGTTCACGCCGTGCGGTGTCATTCAGGCTGCACGGCGTGATGGCTCAAAAGACGCGCTGCTCCCCCCACCCGACCAGAAGACCTGACCGGATGGCCGCCCACCGCGCAGCCCCGAGGTTCCAGTACCGCGACGTTGAGGCGCTCCTGGACGCAGTGGAGCAGAGGAGGGAGGCCCTGTATCCCGGACACGGCCGTAGAGTCGCCCCACGCCACAGCCGGCGTCTGTGGAGGGAGGTGGCAGAGGCCGTCAGCGCTGTGGCTCTGACACCACGGACAGGCACCCAGTGCCACCAGAAGGTGAACAACCTCGTCAGGGCAGACAGGGTGAGCCCCCCCCCACTCCCTGCCCGATATCCATAGCCCCCATATCCCCCCTCCCCCTCTCCCCCATATCCCCCTCCCCATATCCCCCATATCCCCCCTCCCCATATCCCCCTCCCCATATTCCCCATATCCCCCCTCCCCATATCCCCACTCCCCCATATACCCCCTCCCCCATATCCCCCTCCCCATATCCCCTCTCCCCCATATCCCCATATCCTCCCTCCCCATATCCCCCATATCCCCCTCCCCATATCCCCCATATCCCCCCTCCTCCATATCCCCATATCCCCCCTCCCCCATATCCACCTCCCCCTCTCGCCCATAACCCCCATATCCCCCCTCCCCCATATCCCCCATATCCCCCCTCCCCATCTTCCCCATATCCCCCCTCCCCCATATCCCCCATATCCCCTCTTCCCCATATCCCCATATCCCCCCTCCCCATATCCCCCATATCTCCCCTCCCCCATATCCCCCATATCCCCCATAGCCCCCCTCCCCCAAGTGAATCCAGCCCTAACCCTAACCTCTGCAATACACGCGCAACCGATGGTGTGCATTCATATACCTGTCTAACACTGTTGCCTTTTACCCCTGCCACCACCACCCCCCACAGGAGAAGCGCACACAACAACAGGGAGCATTTGAGGACTGGAGCAGGCCCAGCTGATGGGAGGCCACTGACCGAACACGAGGAAAGGGCCCTGGAACTGGCTGGCAGACCTGGGGACCGGGAGGTTGCCGATGCAGAGGTCAGGCGCCCACCAGCAAGTGAGCCACCGACAGCCTGTCCCCATATCCCCCCTCCCCGATATCCCCTCTCCCCCATATCCCCCATATCCCCCCTCCCCATGTCCCCCCTCCCCCATATCACCTGATCACCTACTGCGTGTCTAACCATGCATGCTTCATTGTGTATCGGAGGAGCAAACGTTGAGGCATCCATCCCCGCAGATGCAGACCGCCTGGAGGATGCTCCTCGGAGACCACGGGAGATGGAGAGACCCGGACCCTCTGGCACGTGACGCCCGCAGGATGCCCCTCGGAGACCATGGGAGACGGAGGGACCCGGACCCTCTGGCACACGACGCTCGCAGGATGCCCCTCGGAGACCACGGGAGACTGAGAGACCCAGACCCTCTGGCACGCGACGTCCGCAGGATGCCCCACGGAGACCATGGGAGACGGAGAGACCTGGAGCAACAGGGAGACGATGCCTCTCATGTCGTCTCATGCGGGTGTGGCGACGCAGGCGTGTGCCACCCAGCGACGAGCGGGGCAGCCACAGGCCCCCGTCACAGCCGAGCCACAAAACCACTACCCAGGACACCCCTACCCAGGACACCCCTACCCAGGACACCCCTACCCAGGAAACTGAAATACAGGAGAGTGACACAGATTGGATGGGTGGAGACGAACCGCCACCCCAAAGCACCATGGACTCAGAGTCAGACGATGCGCATGACACAACGCCACTGCTATCTCCAACACCCTCCGCCATCGCAGAGACATTCACCTCGGTTGGGCACTTTAGTGATGAGGCGTCTGGTACACTCACTGGTGCGCACAACACAGCCGTCCCGGTACAGCAGGTGGAGGTAGGAGCAGCAGAGGGGCCGGGCGGTCGGAGGGCAGCCCGGCGCAAGCGAACATCTGCCGCCTAGATGGATCCCGGGTTCCTGGAGTTACCGCACCCACCCATAGCTCCGATTTAACCACCGAACCTGGGATGAGCGAAGAGGGTGACGGCCAGCTTGCGGCAGCTGCAGTCGCAGGTGGAGGAGTCCACCCACGTCCAGGAGCTGGGAGTGGTGCCGGTCATGCGTGCCACCCAGGCCGACACCGCACGGGTGGCGTCCACGATGGAGGCAATGGGTGCGATGGTGTCAGACATGGGGAACGGTTTGCGAGGCCTGGGGCTTTCCGTGCAGGCGGCATCTGTGACCCAGGACATGGCTGCCCTCTCACAGGATGCCATGAGCCAGCGCCAGCGGCAGATGGTAGAGGCGCTCAACGGCGTGGCCCAGTCTCAGCAGGCAATGGCCCAATCCCTGCAGGCCATCGCTGAGGGCATCGGCGCCAGTGCCCATGCGCTAGCCGGCGTTGCACAGTCACAGACAGGGATGGCCAACTCCCTGGGCTCCATGGCTGCAAACCTGCAGACCCATGTCGATACCAGCACGGGCCTCCAGGACTGGCAGCGCCAGGTGTCGGAGGGGCGTCGGATGGCCAGTCCGTTCGCATACCCCACCCATGTAGAGGCCCAGGGGCCATCGGGCACCCCGAGGGAGGAGGAGGTGCTGGGGCCCGTCCCGGGTCCCCCTGTAGTGGAGGTCCCGGAAGACCGCGACACCTCGGACTCCCCCCCTTCCGTCCCAGGTGCATCGGGTGGGCATCGGGCAGGACAGGCTGGCATCTTGCCATCCCAGTCTCCCGGGCCGCAGCCTGGCCCATCTAGGCCAGGACGCCCCAGGAAACGGCCGCCAAAGGGATCCCGAGTCAGAGGGCAGGAATCACAGGAGTCCACCTCCAGTTCTGCGGTACTGTCTGGTGAAACACCTAGACGTAGTCAAAGGGCCCGTAAGGCCAAACAAATAGACACTGAGTAAGTTGGCACGGGTGCAGGGCACAGATGAGTTTTAGGGGCTAGGGCACGTGCATGCACTGCTTTTGTTATTAAAGTCAATGTTACACCTACAGAAGCTGCCTTTGTGCTCTGTCAAAAGCGTGCGGGGGTGTCATGTACGTTGAGCGCAAGTGTGTGTGTGAGGGGTGGTCTTATCTCAGCCCCAGGTGAGTCTGCCCACTTCCCCCTGGGCCGCCCTCACCATGCCGCCGGGCAGAGGACGGGACCGTGCGCTGCAGTGTCACAGCCGCATGCAGGGATGGTCCGGGTGGATGGTGGTACTGTGGCCATGGGTCAGACATCGTCCAACGATGTGGAGCCAGGAGCTCATCGCAGGGCGGGTTGTCATCATCCTCCATGGCCCGCAATAGACACGCGTCCACCGGCAACTGTGTGTGCCCGGCCGTTGTGCCGCAGGTGGACCTGCAATGGGGGGGTGGTGTGCATGCGGGTGGGGTGGGTGGGGTTGGGGAGGGGGGTGAGGGTGCTGGGTGGGTGGATGGGTGGGGGGGTGAGGGTGTTCGGGTGTTGCCATGGTGTGCGGTATGTGGCCATACTACCCGATTCCCACGCCCATCTAGTCAGTGAAGCGGGCATCTATCAGCCTGTCCCATGCCCGCTGGCCCAGCTGGTAACGGTGGATAGCCACCCGCCCATGTCTAGCCCGTCTGCCCTGACCATTGTCCCCATCCCCCTCATCTGGGGAGGAATGCGCCTCTTCCTGCTGCTCCTCCACTCCGCCCTCCTCTGCCTGCGGCACATCGCCCCTCTGCTGGGCTATATTGTGCAGGATGCAGCACACCACAATGATGGGGCCGACCCTATCTGACCGATACTGGAGGGCGCCCCCAGAGAGGTCCAGGCACCTGAAACGCATCTTGAGCACGCCAAAGCACCTCTCTATCACACCCCTTGTTGCTGCATGGGCATCACTGTAGCGGTTCTCCGCGTCATTGCGTGGCCTCCGTATAGGCGTCATCAGCCACGACCGCAATGGGTAGCCCCTGTCGCCCAGCAACCAGCCCCTCAACCGGGGATGGCGTCCCTCGTACATGCTGGGGATGTATGACCGCGACAACACTTTTGAGTCGTGTACACTGCCCGGGTACCAGGCGCAGACCTGCAGGATAATCATGCGGTGATCACAGACCACCTGTATGTTCATGGAATAGGTCCCAATCCTATTGGTGAACACGGCCCTGTTATCTGCAGGTGGCCGCACGGCGAAGTGCGTCCCATCGACCGCGCCCTGGACCATGGGGAACCCGGCCACGGCAGAGAAGCCCACAACCCGGGCATCTTGGCTGGCCCGGTCCACAGGGAAGCGGATGTAGCGGTGCGCCATGGCATATAGGGCGTCTGTCACTGCCCGGATGCACCGGTGCACCGGTGCCTGCGATATGCCAGACAGGTCCCCACCTGGCGTCTGGAATGGCCCCGTGGCATAAAGGTTCAGGGCCACCGTAACCTTGACGGACACGGGGAGAGGGTGTCCCCCGCCAGTGCCACGCGGTGACAGGTGTGCCAGCAGGTGGTAGATGTGTGCCACGGTTTCCTGGCTCATCCGGAGTCTCCTCCTGCATTCCGAGTCCGTGAGGTCCTGGTACGACAGCCGGGGCCGGTACACACGGGGCCTCTTCGGGTGCCTCCGTTGCCGTGGCGCCGCGACGTCCTCCTCCCCTGTCGGGCGGGTGTCCCTCCAGCCTGGGCGGCTGCCACCTGCCCCTCTGCGGCAGCCTGTGCCGCCTCTCTGGCATGCTCCTCCTCCTCAACCAGGGCAACATGGACAATAGCGGCTGCCGCCACGGCGGCCAACATTGCTGGCTGATCGGAAAACATGACGGCCTGCGGGGGGGGGGAAACGACGACATGTCATCATTGCCCGTCCCCCCTCCTCCCCCCAGCCAGGTGGCATGGACCACATGGGCGCGACTGTTGGAGGATGGCACCTGGCCAGGCGGACAAACTCCCTTGCCCTCGCGCCCCCCCTCCCCGGCACACACCTCCCCGTCCCCCTCCCCGGCAGTCATCCTCCCCGTCCCCCTCCCCGGCATGCACCTCCCCGTCCCCCTCCCCGCCAGTCATCCTCCCGTCCCCCTCCCCAGCACGCACCTCCCCGTCCCCCTCCCCGGCATGCACCTCCCCGTCCCCCTCCCCGCCAGTCATCCTCCCGTCCCCCTCCCTGGCACGCACCCCCCCCCCCCCGTCCCCCTCCCTGGCACGCACCCCCCCGTCCCCCTCCCTGGCAGTCATCCTCCCG
This sequence comes from Scyliorhinus torazame, assembly GCF_047496885.1. Classification (NCBI taxonomy): domain Eukaryota; kingdom Metazoa; phylum Chordata; class Chondrichthyes; order Carcharhiniformes; family Scyliorhinidae; genus Scyliorhinus; species Scyliorhinus torazame. The sequence goes on along the minus strand of NC_092707.1, from coordinate 327,040,116 downwards.
TCCCCCTCCCCGGCACGCACCTCCCCATCCCCCTCCCCGGCATGCACCTCCCCGTCCCCCTCCCCGCCAGTCATCCTCCCGTCCCCCTCCCCGGCACGCACCTCCCCGTCCCCCTCCCTGGCACGCACCCCCCGTCCCTCTCCCCGGCAGTCATCCTCCCGTCCCCCTCCCCGGCACGCACCTCCCCGTTCCCCTCCCCGGCAGTCATCCTCCCGTCCCCTTCCCCGGCACGCTCCTCCCCGTCCCCCTCCCCGGCAGTCATCCTCCCGTCCCCCTCCCCGGCACGCACCCCCCCGTCTCCCTCCCCGGCACGCACCTCCCCGTCCCCGGCACTCACCCCCCCTCCCGGCACTCACCCCCCCCTCCCGGCACTCCCCCGAAGCCCACCCCACTCTAACCCCTCCCCCCCCCCGCCACACACTCACCCACACACACCTCTCCCCCACACACACAGACTGCGACCACTCCATCACCTCTCCTGCGGCCAACCCCCCAGGCCATCACCCACCTCCACGCTGGACGGCGCCAACCATCAGCACTGGTTGACGCCAATTAAAAGGTGGTTTGATTTACGCCGACGTGATCTATGGTCACGTCGGCGGGACTTCGGCCCATCCGGACGGGAGAATATCGGCAGCCCCGGAGTCCATTGCCTCGCTCCCGCCCCTGCCATTCTCCGAGGCGGGCGGCGCGATTGACGCCCTGCCAACTTTTCTCCCTTCGGAGAATTCAGCGGGCGGCGGGGGCGGGATTCACGCCGGCCCACGGCGATTTTCCGACCCTGTGGGGGGACAAACAGTTAGTGTGAGAAGGTTAGATTATAGCTTATACCAGTGTGGTGAACGTATTGCTGCTACAATTCACCACTGTATTGCATTGTATTGTATTGTATTATGTTGATGCCCTTGTGGGCTCCGCCTGTGGCTCTGCCCCCTCGGGGGTGGTATATAGATCTGCAGCCTGTAGGCGGCACTCAGTACAGAGCAGTCGCAGGCAGGCACAGATCTAGCTTATTAAAACCACTATTCACTTCTACTAATTGTCTCGTGTGAATTGATGGTCGCATCAACCAGTAGTGAGATTAGTAGTAGATGAATGTAGTTATATGTTGTTGACCAATTCTGTATTCTAAAAGGACGAAGTGTCGCAACCCAGTTTAGTAGTGTAAATAAAATCATAGCTTTGTTTAAGTAAAAGTTATACTGTGGTCTTCGTGGAACACTACGCCTACCATCCTAAATAAGCAACACAAAGAACACCACACATGGCAACCTTGCTCATAGACGCTATTGAAACCAACCAGTATAAGCAGCCAGAGGCCAGAGGGAGGGCAGAAGGTCGGGAGGAAGAGGCAGCACAATACACTACAAAGGAAGAGGAGGAGAGACCGGACAACCAGGTACTACCCTGTAGAAGGGGTTTACAGACCTAGGACATCAAACCGTTAGAGTACCAATGTCAAAGATGACTGAGGCTAGTGATGGATATATGTTGCATGGTTGATCAACAACTCGAGCCGCACTCTATTGGTCCCCACACCCTGCCAGTGGCTGTAAAGAGAGCCGTCACTCTCAATTTTTATGCCTCAGGTTCTTTCCAGGGTTCAGCAGGAGATCTGTCTACTATATCCCAGTTAGCAGCACACAGCTGCATCAAGGCTGTAACTAAGGTCACCTCTGTGGGGGAATCACATTCATTTCCCTGTTGATTTGGTGTCTGAAACACAAAGAGCCATGGCCTTTACCAATTAGCAGGCTTCCCTCAGAGGCAAGGTATTATTGATTGCACCTATGTTGCCATAAAGGCTCCAACTCATTATTCCGACACCTTCATCATCCAGAAGTCCTTTCACTCACTCAATGTCCAGGCAGTTTATGACCAACAAGTGTGTGCAAGGTTCCCTGGTAGCTCCCACAACTCCTTCAAACTGAGCAGTTCCCACTTCCTATAATGTCACCCTGCTCCTGGTATGCGTATGTGCGGGAAGTCTGAAGCCTGTCGAGACGTAGCGTTCCAGACCTCTGAACTCAGCAAGGTAAGTATAGGCTTTCATAATAACATGCTCACAACAAATCTTAGAATCCCTGCAGTGCAGAAGGAGGCCATTCGTCCCATCGAGTCTACACCGACCCTCTGAAAGAACACCCTACCTAGGCACACTCTCCCGTCCTATCCCCCATCTAACATACACATCTTTGGATACTAGGGGACAATTTAGCATGGCCAATCCACCTAACCTGCACATCTTTGGACAATAAGAGCCAATTTAGTATGGCCATTCCAGCTAACCTGCACATCTTTGGACAATAAGGGGCAATTCCTACCCCCCCCCCACCCTCCCCCCCCACCCCACCTCTGCCTGTACGTTGGTACTGAGGGAGGTACGTTGGTACTGAGGGAGGGTAATCTGTTTCTCCAACACAAAATTAATGTACAAGGCCATTTGGCCTTGTATATATTTGTTACTGTTTTAATAAAAAGATATGGCCAATCCACCTAACCTGCACATCTTTCGACTGTGGGAGGAAACCGGAGCACCCAGAGGAAACCCACGCAGACACGAGGAGAACCTGCAGACTCCGCACAGTCACCCAAGGCCGGAATTGATTCCGGGTCCCTGACACTGTGAGGCAGTAGTGCTAACCACTGTGCTACCGTGCCATTTATGCTTTTGAAGAATATATTCACCCTTTGGCAACGAGATACTGTAAGCTATCATATTATGATCTTTTAATATTTTTAATGTTTGGAATGTGCAGATAGAAAATAGTAATTAGATAAGAGGTGATGTGCACATCTAATGTGCAGGACATATTTAATCAATGACATTTTCATTGAAATTAGACCATCAATGATTTTTAAAATATCTGAAAACTGTTTGGAGACAATGCATTTTTTTTAAATTTAGAATACCCAATTCTTTTTTTTTCCAATTAAGGGGCAATTTAGCATGGCCAATCCGCCTACCCTGCACATCTTTGGCTTGTGGGGGTGAGACCCATGCAGACACAGGGAGAATGTGCAAACTCCACACGGACAGTGACCCAGGGTCGGAATCGAACCGGAGACCTCGGCGCCATGAGGAAGCAGTGCTAACCGCTGCGCTACCGTGCTGCCCTGTTTGGAGATCATGATTGTATTTCAATTTTCTGATTGCAGCAGTGGGGAAGCTGCCGGTGTATCGAGAACCCTGAGGTTTCAGCAACACATGGCTTCTTAACCCAGCCATTCCATTTCATACATCATCATAGAATTTACAGTGCCGAAGGAGGCCATTCAGCCCATCGAGTCTGCACCAGCTCTTGGAAAGAGCACCCTACTCAAGCTCACACCTCCATCCTATTCCCGTAACCCAGTAACCCCATCTAAACTTTTGGGACACTAAGGACAATTTAGCATGGCCAATCCACCTAACCTGCACATCTTTGGACAGTGGGAGGAAACCGAGCACCCCGAGGAAACCCACGCAGACACGGGGAGAACGTACAGACTCTGCACGTACAGTGATCCAAGCTGGGAATCAAACCTGGGACACTGGAGCTGTGAAGCAACAGTGCAAACCATTATGCTATCGTGCCGCTTCTGCAGACTCTGCACAAACAGTGATCCAAGCTGGGAATCGAACCTGGGTCCCTGGAGCAGTGAAGCAACACTGCTCACATCTGTGCTACCATGCCGTTCCACGGTCCCGTCTGGAGTTTGCACATTCTCCCTGTGTCTGCATGTGTTTCGCCCCCACAACCCAAAGATGTGCAGGGTAGGTGGATTGGCTTCACTAAATTGTCCCTTAATTGGAAAAAAAAGCATTGGGTACTCTAAATTTAAATTTGTATCTGACCTCCAGGTTTGTGAATCTATTTAGAGTGAGCAAGCATGATGATGACCCACATCAGTCTTGCTCTGCTCCCTTATTTCAAGGGACCCTGTGAAAATCAGACCCAAGGGATTCTAGAGACGACCAAAAGCTGTGGGAATGGAGGCACAATTTGGCAAAGCAGCACCACACTTCAATGATGTTTCTCTGGAAAGCTCCACACAGTAAGTCACTCACTCTGGCATGCATCACAACATGACTGATGTACCAGCTCAGACACGCACATGTTGGTGGGGCTGCCAAGACAAGTAATTGGATTTTCCCATGCTGGATCACACAGCAGAAATTACCAGGAGCAGGCGGTGGAGGTCGATGCAGGGGTGGCGACTCTCAGTTGGAAGGTGGAAGATCCTCCGAGCTCTGTTCAGTGGGATGCAGATGCTGAGCCAGCTTCCAGGGTTGATGAAGAAGACAATTCTGGAGCCGCGGCAGAAAATGTGAAACGTTCTGCTCGCATTTCCAGCTGTGATCTGCTCCAGTATAAGTGCCATGGTAACTCAAGCTTTTGCACTGATGTCTATGTCCAGGGAAAAAGAGGGCACTTACACACTTGCATGGAGCATCAGATGTGGCAGTCCATCGAGTGTAATCTGACCAGAGTCTGCACAATGAGGTTATGTAAAAACCCTCACATCACCCCTGAAGTGCAGCAAAGTACTCTCTTGCTCTAAGAAAGGAGTGAATTGCAAGTCGGCCATGAGAAGGATGATACAGAAAGGCCTTATGGAAGTGGAAACTCTACTCAAAATGTTTCCATTCTGACCTTTTCCCTCCCCCCAGTCAGAGTCCCATATGAAGTCTCCTGTCCCAATGGATGAGTATGCCACAGCATAGGTGTAGGAGGCCTTCACCTCCCAAACCAACAGGATATCATCCAAGAGCATCTGAACAGTCAGAGCAGGGATTTGAACAGCCTGTTCCAGCTTTGCTGTACCATGCAGGAGCAGTGTCAGAGTCATAGAACATAGAACATAAAGTGCAGAAGGAGGCCATTCGGCCCATCGAGTCTGCACCGACCCACTTAAGCCCTCACTTCCACCCTATCCCCGTAACCCAATAACCCCTCCCAACTTTTTAGGTCACTAAGGGCAATTTATCATGGTCAATCCACCTAACCTGCACGTCCTTGAACATGTTCAATGTTGAGATCGATTGGTTTTTAATCAGTCGGGGAATTAAGGGTTACAGAGAGCAGGCAGGAAAGTGGACTTAGTGACTGTTAGATCAGCCACGGTCTGATTAAATGGTGGAGCAGGCACTAAGGACTGAATGGCCTACTCCTGTTCCTAGTTTTTATGGTCTTATGGTCTTCTGGTCAGTAAAAAAAAGAAAAGTATTTGTAGTTGCACAAGGGTATTCACTTGGGTATTTAATGCAGCATTACAGGGTAACATTTCTGTTTCATGTTTATACTCTATTATTCCCTTTTGCCCACTTTTGACTGCTGCCTGCCAAGTGGCCTTCTGGCTTGTGAAGAATACTAGGAGTTAAAAGTGAGCAATGAGTGTCTGTATGAAATGCTAATTGTGGAATAGTTTGTACTGGGGACTGGGGGGCACAGTGGATTTAGTATTGGTGTGCCAAGTGGCTACATGCCTCATATTGTCTGAAGCATGACTGATTCAGGCTGTTCCTGGTATCTCTGGCAACTAAGTGTGCAGCTATTGGTGCTGTCAGCACTTTGCAGTCCTCCTCCTTCTCCAAAGATGCAGAGTATTCACCACCTTCCTTCGCCTTGAGCTCCAGTCCTCTCTGATGCTCAGTGTTGTGCAAGGCAGAGCAGACCATTGACATTTTGGAAGCACTGTCTGATGTGTTCGGAATGGTGTCCAGATCTGTCCAAGCATCTGAATCACATCTTCAGCATCAAGATGGCTTCCACAATTACAACTCTGGTGCTCCTGTGGCTTCTATTGTATCTTTCCTGGGTGCCAGTGGTGGGGCTTCTCAGAGGTGTCATCAGCCACATCTTCAAAGGGAAGATCCTTGCCTCCAAGGATCAGTTTGTTAGCTCTGCTTTGGCGTACACTATAGATGTTACCACATAAGTCAACCTTAGAAGCCTCAAAAAATCTTTCAAAAAACAAGAGTTGACATATACACCAAGTATAAAAGTGAACCGGCAATGTGGGTCATCATTTTTGCCATTCATGACATGGGGTCTGCTTTGTGTACACTCCCTTTCTTAGAAGCTACATGCCTATCCTGTAACTTAGTCTTAGATATTGCTCTTGAGGCTAAAGAGATCAAGGGATCTGGGGGGAAGGCGGGATCTGGGTATTGAACTCGATGATCAGCCATGATCATCATGAATGGCGGAGCAGGCTCGTAAGGTCGAATGGCCTCCTCCTGCTCCTATTTCTGGTGTTTCTATGTAACCTGTTTAGATGTAGTACTAATAAACAAGTGTTAAGCGGATACCAGAGTATGACTGCAGTCTGTCTAAGAGCCAAGTCCCATGCCTGGTGTCCAAGGTACAAAGGACCCATCTTAGGACATGGTGGCAGCTGTGGAGACACTGGTGTCAAAAGCACATTGGTGTTATCGAAGAAACCACAGAGTGAAGGAACCTTTGTAAGCAGCTTGTAAAATATTTTGCAGACAAGGGAGGCACACTGTAGAGAGGTAACAATCACTGTATCCTGGTGAACACTCCTTGCCCATTCCCTTGCCCTGCCAGATTGACTGGCTTGAGGGCCCGCAGAGGGGCCAAAGTGGGAATTATTAAAATGTCATTTTCTACAATACTTAGCAGAGTCAGGTCATCACAAAAAGGAGCCTAGGCTTCAAGTTAATTCCTTTCTTTATGCAATTTGTCCAAAAGCAGATACCCTTCTCCTAAGGTAAGGTAATAGACTGGGAGTCTATTCTTAAAGCTTTTGACACCTATTTTAGCCTGAAGCAAAATTTAGTAATTGAACAAGCACATTTAAATCAATGCTTGCAAGGAGCTGGGGAATCGATTTAATTATTCCTAATCAATTTATATCACCGAGCTAATTCCTGCAGATACAGGGATGATCTTACTTCCGATCAAGCAGTCCAGTATGTGAGGTAGGGCAAGTTTAGAGCATTTAATCGGGCTATAATTCGGGGCAAGTTTGAGGCTTCACATGACTCTGTATGTTGGGTAGGCTCATGGGGAGCGGTCCCACCCATATGAAAGTCCACCAGACCAAACAAAAGGGTGCGAAGCCCCATGCTGGCAGCTATTTTGAGATGTTTGGGGTGTGGCACAAAGCTTAGCACAGAAGCCAGGATTTCCCAGCAGGGGGTGCGTTGAGTTTGGCAAAAACTGGCACTTCAAGAGTTTCTGCAAATCCAGCAAGTTTAATCAAAGTCGAGGACCAGAAAATCTTTATGAAAACCATTCTTTCCAAGAAGTGGAAAGCCAAAAAACAAATTCCTTGAGGAAGTAGATAGTCATCTAGCTATATCACTTATATACCTAGTCTGCTGGTCAGTTGCATTCCAAGTTCAAAGCTTCAATACTACTTTTAAAATTGTTGTAGATCTGCTGCTAACATATTAGCAGATGAGTTGGACTGGCCTCAGCCAACGATCTTTCATCTATCAAGTTACAAGGTCTTTTTCAAGTTGACAAAATGTAATGAGTGGTGTGCCACATGGATCAGTGTTGGGAGCTCAATTGTTTGCAATTTTTATTAATGACGTTGAGGAAGGGATTGAAGGGATAGTTGCCAAATTTGCTGATGACACAAAGGTAGGTAGAAAAGTATGTTGTGAAGAGGACATTCGCAGGAAATAAAAAGAGAAAGATAGGATAAATGAGTGGGAAAAGATCTGACAAATGGAGCTAATGTGGGAAAATGTGAAATTGCCCATTTTGGCAGGAAGGATAAAAAAGAAGCTTGTTGTCTAAAGGTGAGAGATTACAGAGCTCTGCATTGCAGGGGATGGCCGAAGTTCATGAATCACAAAAGGTTAGTATGCAGGTACAGAAAGCAATTGGGAAAGCTAATAGAATGTTATTATTTATTGCAAGGGAAATTGAACACAAAAGTATGGAAGTTATGCTTCAGTTGTGCAGGGCACTAGTGAGACCACATTTGGAGTACTGTGCACAATATTGGTCACCTTATTTAAGGAAGGATATAAATGTGTTGGAGGCAATTTAGAGAAGGTTTACCAGACTAATACCTAGAATGGGCATGTTGTCTTATGAGGAAAGGTTAGACAGACTAGCCTTGTATCCACTGGAGTTTAGAAGACTAAGAGGTGATTTAATTGAAACATATAAGATTCTGAGGGGTCTTGAGAGCGAGAATCTAGAAGTGGGGGTCACTGTTTAGAAATAAGGAGTCACCCATTTACAATGGGTCTTTGAATATTTTTAAGGCAGAGGTGGAGAGGTTCATGGTAAGCAAGGGAGTGATAGGTTATTGGGGATAGGCAGGATGCAGATTAGAGACTAGTGAACAGCTGAATGGCCTGGCCTTGCACTTTGTTCATATGTTCATCTGTACCAGGCGGTATGAACCTTGCAATTGAAGGCAAAATTATTGCTCCTCTTAGCTACAAGAGGATGACAGTTGGTTGATTTTATGTTCCTCACAATCAACGTAAATCCCTGTAGAGTTTGCAATGTTGGTATACTTCTAGGAATCCTGGAAAAAACAGATGATGCTCTTCATTTGAATGAATCACTGTCTTTCATGCAACAGTCTTCAGCCATAGAAGCAGTGAAAATTCAGCCTTCAGAGCTGAGAAGGTTTATACAATCAGCAGTAAATTCTTTACTTTCACAGAAACATCATCCACTAAATCCAGGGCAGACAACAGAAAGTTATGAATCTCTCAGCTCTTCACGAAGTAAGGTCAGAGGTGGCGAATGAAAAAGGCACTGCAACAGACATGCTGGATCTCAATTAACTCTACCTAGAGAGTGATGAGGAAGAATCCTTTGCAGTAATGAATCTTGGAGGTTGTAGTCCGAGAGCATGATTCATCTTTCCCGTTGATGGATGCACCTTCTAGAGACTCTGTTGTCTTTTTAGAAGAATCAGCTATGCTTTTAGTGGCTTAATTCCACTGAATCTACCAATGTGTTGTCTACTTTATCTTATTATCTTATCTTTATTATTGTCACAAATAGGCTTACATTAAGACAGCAATGAAGTTACTGTGAAAATTCCCTAGTCAGCACATTCCGGCGCCTGTTCCGGTTACTCTGAGGGAGAATTCAGAATGTCCAAATTACCTAATAGCACTGCTTTCGGGACTTGTGGGAGGAAACCTGAGCACCCGGTGGAAACCCACACAGACACTGGGAGAATGTGCAGACTCCGCACAGTCACCCAAGCCGGGAATTGAACCCGGATCCCTGGCACTGCGAAGTAACAGTGCTAACCACTGTGCTACCGTGCCGTCCTGTTGTTCATGAAGATTCTTCCACAGGAAATGCCTATGTCGAGGTCAGAGTCCATAGAGGATCCCACATGCTAAAGAGCTGGTACCTTTCCAGTGTGAAAGTCAATTGGCACCCGTATTTCAGCCTCCTTCTCTGGAGCAACCTTGTTCAGAGAGATGTGGCTCTCTTACCATTGCCTAAAGAAAGTAGACCGTCCTCCCAAAATACCATTGGGAAATAATCTCTTCTTCTTGCCTTGACAGTGTTACACAATGTTTGTCATTTTTCTTTTGTCCTCTAAGTTCATTGAAATCTCAAATCTTCAATGCCTTTTCAGCCATTGATACAGCAGAGGATGGTAGTGACTGTCTTCCCTGGAGTTGAAGATCACTCCTCTTCTGCAGCTTTCCCCCAGAGTCCTTCCAGGGAGCAACACGTTCCTCAGAGTATCCTGAGTTCTTCCCTTCTATTCCCAAAGCGTCCAAAGGTTGATTCACTTCTCTTCAGCAGCTGACTAAGCAGCCAGCCATTCTCTCTCACCTCCACAAAGCTTGTTTGATTTTAAAAGTTTCAGATCGTTACCTGCCAAGCAGTCTGAGCACAAAAAGTCCATTGTACTGCAATGTCTTTCTACAAGGATTTTTGTGTTGCTGTCTCCAACCAGGAACTCAGTTGCAATAAACTCTGCCATAAAGACCTCTTCATTCACCTGAGGAAGGAGCAGCGCTCCGAAAGCTAGTGACATCGAAACAAACCTGTTGGACTTTAACCTGGTGTTGTAAGACTTCGTACTGTGCCATAAAGGAAACACCCTCTGGACTTTGACTTCTCGGACTCTGGAAATCATGTGAACTGATATTCATTTCTGTGGTTCTTTTATTGTTGTCGTCCATAGTTGCAAACTTCCTCTTTTCCATCCCCCCTCACTGTATTTATGTGTGTGTGTGTGAGGCTGTGAACACTCCCCCACTGGATTTGAATGTGAATAAACTAACCTTCTCAGTTAATCATAATGTAAGTTTGCTGCAGGTTATTATTAAATTGAATCATACTCACAGGGTGCAGGGAAATGTGCCACCGCCTATTTTAAAAATAATTCAAAAACACCTTTGTTGACAGACAGGGAGAGGATAAAGAAGTTTAGTTTCTCTCTTTCCTGTCTGTAACAGTGGGGTGAAAAATTGAGGCTGTTGACTAATTTGAATATAACATATTGTTGCTGAAAGGGGAGGTCAGCTTGTATGCCGAGTATGTGCAACAACATGAATTTTGGGGCTGAAAAGTGGGGTCATCTTATAAGCTGCATCACAATCCAAGATGTCTGTAGGAGATTTGACTGCCGCAGAATGAGTGCACCATGGCAACCCCCTGGGTTTGTTGCACAGACTTGCATGGTGTATCTTTTGTTGGTTGCAGACTGACTAAACATTGCTAGAGTGGAATCCTTTTCTGTTGACAGGTGATCTGCGAGCACCTTAGTTACCACATGCGTGTAATCGATGACTCCCTCGAGCTGTGGACATCAATGAGGGCAGCAAGTCTGAGTGCCTACTGTTTCTGACTAGTGATATGGGCCAGTGTTTAGAGAACCCAAAGTGTATCATGGAGTTCACCTGACCCACAACTTTTAATAGATTGTGGTATGGGGAGCACACGGCCCACTCTGCAGGTGTAGTACAGCAGAAATGGAAAAGTATTTTTTAAAGCAAAACAATGTTTATTCTATGAACTCAAGTTAACCTTTTTAAACATATGGTGAACATCTTAGCAACCATTAATTCAAATACAACCCCCAAAGAATACAACACTAAGTAATCCTTGAGCTTTCCTTTAAAGATCATAAGACTTAAAACAAAACCTTTAACAGAAGCACCTCAGATTTAACTTCACTACTGAGAGCAGTTACCACATTGAAATCAGCAAATGGACATTTATAAGCTTGCAGAGATTCACACACATCCTGCTGTGATTGTAGCTTCTCCAAAACTGAAATGAAACCAAACCCACCCTGCAGCAAAAAGCCTAAAACAAAAGTAAAAAGCTGACAGACAGCCCAGCTCCACCCACTCTCTGACATCACTGCAGTAATAAACACCCATTTCTTAAAGGTACTCTCACTACAGATATTTATGTACACACCCATTTATAAACACCCATTTCTTAAAGGTACTCTCACATTAAAACCCATCAACTTCAAGATGGTTTCATTTTTCACCTTTTCACTATCCTTTACAAAATGCACACAGTAAATATACTTTTAGTTTAAAAAAAACAACACACGCAGAGGTATAATAATATGGTCCATTTTCTTTTCTTCTTCCTCCAAACTGGAATCCTACTCGATTGACAGTCTCTTTGAATAAGAAGGTATCTGCACGATCCATCCATTTCTCTATGCCTCGGCATTTCTCTTTAAAGTCAGATACTTCAGTTCAATCTGATCACAGAGTCCCTTGTAATTCTCCAACACAGGAGCATTGGTTAGCACAGCTTTCAGGTAGTCAAATGCCTGTTGAAACTCTGCTGTCCACTGAAATTTTATTTACGCTTCTTCTGCAAGTCCATCAGTGGAGCAATCACGCTACAAAACTTTTGCACAAATTCTCGATCAAATCCACTCATGCCAAGAAATCGCATTATTTCCCTTTGTCTTGAGGGTATCGGAAACTCCTCAATAACTGTTGGTTTCACATCCCGTGTGACCATTCGACCCTGTCCGATTGTGTGGCCAAGGAAAGTGACTTGGGCTGTTCCAAATTCGCATTTGGCTAGGTTTATCACCAAACCCGTCTCCTGAAGTCGATCGAATAACTCCATCAGATATTTTAAATGTTCTTTCCATGTCTGGCTGAAAATTACCAGATTGTCGATGTATACCGCACAATTGGGTAATCCTGAAACGACTTTGTTAGTTAACCGTTGAAATGTGGATGGGGCGTTTTTCATGCCATATGGCATAACTTTGAATTGGTATATACCATCTGCAGTCACAAAAGCTGAAATCTCCTTCGCCCTTTCAGATAAAGGTACCTGCCAGTAACCTTTAAGTAAATCCAATTTGGAAATAAAAGCGGATTGTCCCACATTTCTCAATGCAATCCTCCAAGCATAGGATAGGATAAGAGTCCATTCTTGTAACTGCATCAATCTTTCTATAGTCCACACACAACCGTTGGGTACCATCCGGTTTAGGTTCCATCACTATGGGTTAGCTCCATTGGCTGCAACTCACGTCAATTATGCTATTTTTAAGCATACTCTCAATCTCTTTGCTAACCTGTGCCAATTTTAAAGGGTTAAGTCTGTATGGATGTTGTTTGATTGGAACAGCATTTCCCACAGCTACATCATGTATAGCCATTTGAGTACTTCCCAATTTATCCCTACAAACGTGCCCATGTGATATCAGTAACTCTTTCAAGTCAGTCCATTTTTCCTCTGGAAGTAACTCAACAATTTATCCCAATTTTTAAGAACATCCTCATTTTCCAATTTAATTTGAGGTATGTCAAATTCGCAGTCATCTGGATTTGGTTCGTCACTTTGAGTTGGAATCATTAAAACCTCATTCTTTTTCTCTCCTTCGCTGTCAAAGTACCCTTTAAGCATATTCACATGACACACTCAGTGAGTCTCCCTTCAATCTGGTGTTTTTACCACATAATTCACCTCACTTAATTTCTTTTCAATCTGATAAGGTCCACAAAACATAGCTTTTAAAGATTCACCTACCACTGGTAACAACACTAAAACTCTATCTCCACAGGCAAAACTACGAACTTTGGATTTCTTGTCCGCTACCCGTTCCATCACATTTTGTGCAACTTTTAAATGTTATCTCGCCAATTCACCTGCTCTATTTAATCGTTCCCTAAAATTTGACACGTAGTCCAATAAAGTAATTTCCGATTTCTCACTCACCAATTTTTCCTTAATCAATTTAAGTGGTCCTCTTACCTCATGACCACAAATTAGTTCAAAAGGACTGAATTTAGTTGACTCATCAGGTGCATCCCTAATAGCAAATAGTACGAATGGAATTCCTTTGTCCCAATCCTCTGGATAATCTTGACAATAAGCCCTCAACATTGTCTTTAATGTCTAATGTCACCTTTCTAACACTCCCTGCGATTCTGGACGGTACGCAGTTGATTTAAATTGTTTTATTCCTAAGCTGTCCATAACTTCTTTGAATAACCTTGAGGTAAAATTTGATCCTTGATCCAATTGTATTTCTGTGGGTAGTCCATAGCTAGTAAAGAATTTCAGTAACTCCTCCACAATCTTTTTAGCTGTAATATTATGTACTGGAATGGCCTCTGGAAACCTAGTAGGCACATCCATTATGGTCAAAAGATATTGATTCCCACTTTTTGTTTTAGGAAGTGGTCCTACGCAATCAATTAGGACCCTTGTGAAAGGTTCATCAAATGCTGGAATGGGTATTAAGGGTGCTGGTTTTATCACTGCTTGAGATTTCCCTATCACTTGACATGTATGACATGATTGACAAAATTTAACTGCATCTTTATGTAGTCCAGGCCAATAGAAATGTTTTTGGATTTTGGCTTGAGTTTTCCTTATTCCAAATCACCTCCAACTGGTACCTCATGTGCAACTCGCAGCACCTCCTTTCTATACCCTACCGGCAATACTACTTGATGAACTCCTGCCCACTTTTCATCCGCCTGCATATGTAAAGGTCTCCATTTTCCCATCAAGACATCACTTTTACGGTAATAACACACTGCTATACACTCAGATTCCTCTTCCGTATATGCTTTCTGATACACCTGTTTTATTTCTACATTTTTCTTTTGTAACTCCACCAATTTTCCTGAACTAAAAATATTCGCCTCATCCTCCACCAGTTTTTGTTCTTTTTCAACCATCTGATCAAAAATCGTTTCTGATAATTGAACTTCCACTTCATCTTCACTCTTTGCTTTCTCCTCTTGCCTTAACCTGTGAGTTTGCGACCTTGTTACCACACAATCCAAAAAATACCAGGATATTCGTCCTCCAACACTTCAGTTGTCTGATTTTCCACTGGTTTATCAACCACAGTAGGCATCACTCCCACCTGCGATCCAGCTATTTCATTTCCCAAGATAAACTGTATTCCTGGACAAGATAGTTTCTCTCTTACTCCTACTACCACTTCACCTCTCTTCACTGGACTTTCCAACCTTACCTTATATAATAGAACCTTACCCTCTCACCCTGAATTCCACATATTACCACCTTTTCTGGCAATATTCTTCCCAAACTACATAACTCCTCATCTCTTACCATTAATGATTGACTAGCTCCCGTATCTCTTAAAATTGTGACTTTTTTCCCTGCTCCTCCTGATATACATGAGTAAACTTTACCCACACAAGTAAATTCTTTAAAGAGCTCTGGCACCTTCTTATCAATCACCTCTTGATCAGGCTGTACAATCTTTTGCATCTCCTTCGCTTCACTTGGGCTTTCCCACACCACTTTAACAATCCCCACTGTCTTATCCTGTTTTACCACATCAGCCTTCCCAGTGCTTTTCTTCAACCACCAACACTGTGACTTTACATGGCCAAGTTTATTACAGTGAAAACATTTGAAAGTTTTCATGTCTCTTCCACCCTCCTGGATTTCTTTTTTAATCTGAGGTACACTCTCCTTATTATCTCCCATCAGATCACCTTTACCTTTACCACTTGAGTATTTCTCATGATCCAGTCTCTACCCCTCACAGGCTGAAACTGTTGTCTGAAACCAAGCTTTGATTTATGAACTAATTCATAATCTTCTGCCATTTCTGCTGCTACCCTCACAGTTTTAACCCTCTGCTCTTCCACATGAGTTCTCACTACATCGGGAATTGAATTTTTAAACTCCTCCAAAAGTATAATTTCTCTGAGCACTTCATACGTTTGGTCTATTTTCAAAGCCCTTGTCCACCTATCAAAATTACTCTGTTTCATCCTTTCAAACTCCATATATGTTTGACCAAAGTCTTTCCTTAAATTTCTAAACCTTTGTCTGTAGGCTTCAGGCACTCGTTCATATGCACCCAAGATGGATTTTTTTACCTCCTCATACGTCCCAGATACCTCCTCCGGTAGTGATGCAAACACTTCACTCGCTCTACCTACCAACTTTGTTTTGAATCAGTAATACCCACATGTCCTGTGGCCATTTCATTTGTTGAGCCACCTTCTCGAATGAAATGAAAAAGGCTTCTACCTCCTTCTCATCAAACCTTGGCAATGCGTGGACATATTTAAATAGATCTCCACCAAGCCTTCGACTATAAAGCTCTTTCTCTTTATCCTCATCACTCTCCTCCAACTGTTTGTTTCCCTTTAAATCTGCCAATTTTAACTGACTATCATGTTTGATGGCCATTTTCTGAAGTTCAAACTGTCTCTTTATCTTTTTCCCTGATCTGTATCTCCCTTCCTACAACCATCAATTCAAATACAACCCTCAAAGAATACAACACTAAGTAATCCTTGAGCTTTCCTTTTAAGATCCATAAGACTTAAAACAAAACCTTTAACAGAAGCACCTCAGGTTTAACTTCGTTACTGAGAACAGTTACCACGTTGAAATCAGCAAATGGACATTTATAAGCTTGCAGAGATTCACACACATCCTGCTGTGATTGCAGCTTCTCCAAAACTGAAATGAAACCAAACCCACCCTGCAGCAAAAAGCATAAAGTGAAAGTAAAAAGCTGACAGACAGCCCAGCTCCACCCACTCTCTGACATCACTGCAGTAATAAACACCCATTTCTTAAAGGTACTCTCACTACTGATATTTATATAAACACCCATTTGTAAACACCCATTTGTTAAAGGTACTCTCACATGACACTAGCACTGTTCGTTGCAAAGTGCACACAACTGTGGATCTTGCTAAACATGGAATTCATCACCTGTGAGATGCACTTTTGGGTCGCCGATTGTGAAATTCTACAAATACCACCAGAAGATCCCTGAAAGGAGCATACGGCAAATACATTAAGGGATATGGTGACTTCCACCACCTCTGGAAGTCCCACCTGGCCCAGTTGGCAGGAGGTCTTTTTCCAGGAGGTTGAAAATGTGCGACCACTTGACAGGAAAGCCTGAGCTTCCTGAAGGACAGGTGCTCAGTCCTGTCCGGGAGATTTACCCTCTGTCTGGATGTCATGTGTTGGGGACACTTCCTCCTGTGAGCTGGAGCTATGAGTCCGATGGAGAGCCGGCTGATTAAGGAGATGTCAGCTGCAGGTGCTGCTGTCACTGCTGTTCCTCTTGTTCTTCATCTGAGATCCAATCTGTTCCACGTCACCTTCAGGTTCAATGCAGAAATGTCTGGTCCCAGGAGCCTTCCCACCTCCTGGTGGTTTCACATGTTTTAACACGCTAACTTGTGAGAAAGACACCCGCCCTGTCAGCTTAAAATTCTCCCATAGGCTATTTCTTCAAGGTACATGCCAAATTATGAACTTCCTTTCTCTTCCCTAAGTTAAAGGGGCAGAAATCTTTCTGGCCTGTTTATTGTTTGGCCGTGGAATTGGCTCTGGGCAGTCAGTCTGCAACTGAACTGAGACCGAGCCTCATGTCCTTTTTATATATGAGGCAACTCAATTTTCATGATTGAGTTTGGGCCGTTTGCCTGGGCTCTCCTGCTCCTCCTAGCTTCACATTGAAATTAGCATTTAGTTGAAAGCTGCATAAATGGCTGCAAATCAAGCTCTGCTATGTTTTGTCAGCTAATTTCCTTCAGGGTTTCGGAAACAGGCATTGGGTTCTTCATTAGCAAAGGCAAAGGGCCTAATGCCTGTTTCCAGATGGCCGCTGCAGCCAATGTGACTTCAGACATCTCTCACGTGCCCCTGAGGCGCAGGCCATGGTTCTGCAAAATGTGAAAACAGGGGTAAGCAATGACCAATTTCTGTCTCCAAATTCCCACTGGTGTTAAATAAAGACTCTGATGTGGTTTGAGTCAGCAATTGAGAACTTGGATGAACAAAGACTGCTAGTTTCACAATGAGATAACAAGTTAAATAAAATTGGAGTCTAACCAGTACAATAAATCCAGACTCAGCAATCTTTAGGTTGGAAAAGTGTTTGTTCTTCAACATTTTATTGTCAAAATTTGAACCAAATGTTTTTGTCTATTTAGTAAAGGGGAAATACATGTAAAATACAAGCCAATCAAAAGAAGGAGTTGTAACTTGCTAAATTGTTTAAATTTCTGTTGCAAGACAATGGGCGGGATTTTCCATAGGCCAACGCCGAAATCGGAAAGGGGGTGGGGGGGGGAGGCGGGGAGCTGCCACTACCCCTGCACCCCGGCCACCACTCTCCACCCCACCATCCCTGTGCACCAGCCCCCACCCTCGCACCCCACGGCCCGCCATACCATCGCCCCCACCCCCAACCAATCGCCACCCGCATCACGGGGCTCACCCAAGGGCAACGCCCACAGCAGCTCCTACAGAGGGGGTGCCGGATGGTGGCCGTGGAGCATACCGTTGGCAGCAGGGATGGGCGCTAAGGTCAGAGGTCCCCAGGGGGCCGGGCACCGATGGGGCCAGGGTTGCGGGGATGGGGGTGGGGCATGCGGGGGAAGGGTCCGCACTGCCATCCGGTGCCACCGTGCGGCTTAGTTGACCTGGTTGGGCATGGCAGTATGCGCTATTCTAACATGTCGGCATTCCACAGCCCTGCAGACAATGGATACTGGAATCCAGCCAGCAATGGTGGCCTTCCTAATAATCGCCGCAGCCCTGGGGATGCACTGCAGATGTACAAGCTGGATCTGCTCTAGGAGGAGGAAGCTGTAGCAGCGGAATGTGCCCCAGATGAACAGGAGGTAGCCGCTGAGGAGCCGGCCGGCAACAGGCCGAGCAGAAGGAGGAGGTGCAAAGAAGCTCCACTTGAGGCCTCATGTGTCCAAAGAACAAAGAACGAAGGACAAAGAAAAGTACAGCACAGGAACAGGCCTGTCGGCCTTCCAAGCCTGCGCCGACCATGCTGCCCGTCTAAACTAAAATCTCCTACACTTCCGGGGTCCCTATCCTTCTATTCCCATCCTATTCACGTATTTGTCAAGACGCCCCTTAAACGTCACTATCGTCCCTGCTTCCACCACCTCTTCCGGCAGCGAGCTCCAGGCACCCACTACCCTCTATGTAAAAAACTTACCTCGTACATCTCCTTAAACCTATGCCCCCTGGTAATTGACCCTCTACCCTGGGAAAAAGTCTCTGACTATCCACTCTGTCTATGCCCCTCATAATTTTGTAGACCTCTATCATGTCGCCCCTCAACCTCCTTCGTTCCAGTGAGAACAAACCAAGTTTATTCACCCTCTCCTCATAACTAATGCTCTCCATACCAGGCAACATCCTGGTAAATCTCTTCTGCACCCTCTCTAAAGCATTCACATCCTTCTGGTAGTGTGACGACCAGAATTGAACACTGTACTCCAAGTGTGGCCTAACTAAGGTTCTGTACAGCTGCAACATGACTTGCCAATTTTTATACTCAATGCCCCAGCCAATGAAGGCAAGCATGCCGTATGCCTTCCTGTCTACCTTCTCTACCTGTGTTGCCCCTTTCAGTGACCTGTGGACTTGTACACCAAGATCTTTCTGACTGTCAATACTCTTGAGGGTTCTGCCATTCACTGTAGATTCCCTACCTGTATTAGACCTTCCAAAATGCATTACCTCACATTTGTCCGGATTAAACTCCATCTGCTCTCTCGCTGCCCAAGTCTCCAAACGATCTAAATCCTGCTGTATCCTCTGACAGTCCTCATCACTATCCGCAATTCCACCAACCTTTGTGTCGTCTGCAAACTTACTAATCAGACCAGTTACATTTTCCTCCAAATCATTTATATATACTACGAACAGCAAAGGTCCCAGCACTGATCCCTGCGGAACACCACTAGTCACAGCCCTCCCATAGAATTCCTGTGTTGGCGGAGGTGGGGACAGTGGGGGTTGGAGGGGCGGGATGGTTTTGGGGCACCTGTCATTCGAGGACCTGCCGGACCGGGCATGGCGTCGAAGACTCCGGCAGAGCAGAAAGACTGTGCGACATATCTGCCAGATCATGGCGCAACTGGCACCGCGGAAGTATGGGGGAGGTCATCTGCTCCCGGTGGCTGTCAAGGTGACAGTCGCCCTGAACTTTAACACCACGGGGCCCTTGCAGAGGCCGAGTGGGGACCTGTCTGAAATCTCACAGACCTCGGTGCACAGGTGCATCCGCGCCATCACGGAGGCCCTATATGCCCAGTCGGCGCAATACATCCATTTGAATATTTACCGAGCCTAGCAGGATGCCGGGCAGTGGGGTTCGCAGCCATTGCTGAGATGCCCCGGGTCCAGGGGATGTGTGACAGGATGCAAGTCACCATAGGGACACCTGCAGAAGACAGGCTGCTGTACACAAACTGAAAGGGGTTCCACTCAATGAACGTGCAGCTGGTGTGTGACCATCAGCTGCGCATCATGCATGTCTGTCTCTGCCCGATACCCGGGGACCATGCACACCGCCTTCATCCTGGCACACTCAACGGTTCCTGGCCTCTTCGAGGTGCCCCCCCTACCCGGCTGGGGGGTCTGGTTCCTGGGTGACTGGGGTTATCCACTGCGGCCGTGACTGATGACACCTATCCAGAGTCCACAGACCGACACAAAGACCTGCTACAATGTCGCTCATACAGCAACCAGGGGTGTGATCGACCGATGCTTTGGCATCCTGAAAATGGGGTTCTGGTGCCTGGATGGCTCTGGAGGGCTCCCCCAGTATAGCACTGGGAGGGTCGGCCACATCATGGTGGCCTGCTGTGTCCTCCACAATATCGCTCAGCAGAGGGGCGATGTGCTGGAGGAAGAGGGTGAACGTCAGTCCTCGTCCGATGAGGAGGATGAGGCGGAGACCGAGGATGGGCAGGCATGGGGCCTGGGCAGGCAAGGGAGGCTGCACAATGTGTGCACCAGGGTCAACGTGCACGGGATACTATGATCGCGGCCAGGTCACCCCACTGCATTCAAATCC
The DNA here is from genome assembly GCF_047496885.1 of Scyliorhinus torazame. Lineage (NCBI taxonomy): Eukaryota > Metazoa > Chordata > Chondrichthyes > Carcharhiniformes > Scyliorhinidae > Scyliorhinus > Scyliorhinus torazame. The sequence continues at coordinate 327,019,818 of NC_092707.1, read as the reverse complement.
CCCGTGATATACACCCGCTGTAATACAGGGTGTAGGCCCTGGATTGGCAGTAACAGTGAGGATGGTCGTGGCATGGAGGATAATGACAATGCGCTGGGATGAGCTCTGGTGCTCTGCATCATTTGACAATGCTTGACTCCTGCCCATGGTAGCACTTTCCACCATTCGCCTGGGTTATCTTTGCATGCGAGCTGGCCACTCCATCACATGGGGGTCCCATAGAATCCCTGGGGTGGCGGAGGTGGGGACAGAGGGGATTGGAGGGGGGGGATGGTTTAGGGACACTGGAGCAGTGAGCCGGGCTGAACCACGGTCCCTGGGATATGCTCACCCCCAACATCCGCATATTCCCCCTCTGCCCCCCTTACGGCTAGCCCCCCTCTCATACCCTTCTGACAGAGCAGCGAGGCAGGTTGTGCATAGGTGTTTAATGTGGAAAGATATATACAGATCCATGCCCTAGCCCCTGATGCTAACTTGTGCCCTGCACCCGTGCCAACTTAACTGTTGTGTACTTTTCTGGCCTCATGGGCCCTTACGCTGCCTTTAGGTGGATCTCGAGACACTACATCAGGAGTGGAGGCGGCCTGTTGTGATTCCCGCCCTCTGACCTGTATCTCCTGCAGCAGTTGTCTTCTGGCGTGACTGGGCCTGGATGGTGTCCCAGGTGGCATAGTGCTGCCCTGTTCTACCGGCTGCCCATGTGATATACCAGGGACACGAGGGGGGCGTCCAAGGTGCTGTGGAGTCGCAGCACCTCACCTGCGGGAGTTACCGGCATGGGCCCCATCACGTCCTCCTCCCTTGGGGTGCCCGATGGCCCCAGGGCTATTCCATGGGTTGGGGTGCGAGCAGAGCTACCCCTGAAGCTCCCCTGGCTACCTGGTGACCTGGAGGCCCGCTCTGGTCTCGGCAAGAGTCTGCATGATTGTGGCCATGGAGCGCAGGGAGTGGACCACCTCCTTCTGGGACTGCACCACATCATACTGCGCCTGTGCCACCACCTTCTGGGTCTGTGTGGAAACAGTCAGCGACTGCACCATCTCCCTCAGGGACTGGGCCACCTCCCTCTGTGTGTGCACCACGCCGGCCAGCAATGCCACCGTTGAAGCTCTGAGCCACGGCCCGTTGTGACTCGGCCATGCTCAGAAGCGCTGCTGCAATGTGGCTCTGGCACATGATTTCCTGTGAGAGGGCAACCCTGTCCTGGGCCTCGGCCACTGCCAGCACAAAGTGCCCAGGCCTTGGACATGTTGATCCATGGGCGGAACCTTCATCTCCAAGACCTCCAACATGGCTGCCACCCATGCACTGTTGGCTTGGGTGGCAGCATGGTCGGTGGCACCTCCTGCTCCGGCACGTGGTTGGGCTCCTTGAATTGTGCCTTGTTGTTGGAAACTCACCACTATTCTTAGAAGTCCCCCTATACCAAAAAGAGCCGACATTCTAAATGGTGAACAGGGATTCTCACTCCCTGACTCCCATGCAGGCTTCAGTGGGTGCTATTCAGGTCAAACTATGTTTTCAAGTTATCCCTCGGTATAACCCATACCTTCACAGAAGATTTCATCTACTTACCACTTAGTAGCATCGTCCTGGGTCCTGCATTGCTAAGTAAGTAAAATAGACTTTGGAATGACCACTGTTTCAGGTTAAAACTTTTCAGTTATTTTATTATTATATTTTTTCTTTTAAAAGCTGCAATCACTGTCTTGACAGAGAAGTAAAAAGATCTTGCTTCTGGATCCTTCTGGTTGGTTGAAGGGATCTTCAGGCCCACCTTGACAATCAATCTTCTTTTTAAAATCTGGTCTTCTTTAGATGTATTCGCTGGTTAGCTCGGTTGCTATGTCCTATCTTTCCCATGTACCGAGCTGTGAGAGCTGGTTCTGCTGGCTGTCTCTGAGCTGACTCTGAGCTGACTCTGCCTCCTCTTTAAATTCTAGTCTTCCTTAGATGTATTAGCTCTTTTAGCTTGGTTACTTGGCTCTGTCCCTTTCCCATGACCGAGCTGACTGTCAGCTGACTCTGCTTGCTTCTCTTGTTCCTTCTCTGCTTCTCCGCTTCTCTGCTGCCCTCTGAGTTCTGATAGTTCCTGCTCTGATCTCTGGGTTTATATTCTCTTTCTAACAGTTATTAAGTTTTTATGACTTTATTGTAAAGTAACTTTTATTTCACTTGGATTATAAAAAGTATCTTTGATCTAAACATTCTAATACAACTAAGTATTCATTTTGACATGACATCACCTCTCAGGTCTCTGATTATATTGCTTCCTTTGTGATGTTCAAAGTTCCTTTGTGATATTCAAAAATGCTTTGGTTGATTTCAAGAGGTGTTACTTTTAATTCCTGTCATTTCTATAGTTTTATTTTCCAATTGTGTCCCCAGCTCATAATTTTGACTTTGATTTTGGCTTTAAATTATGTTTCTCGTAGACTGATAGTCTCCAATTTTCTTTAATTTACCTGGTGTTAGCAGAATTTCACACCTATGTATTTGTCTCCCTCGTCATTCTTTTCTATCTGTTGATTTTACTTCAATGAAGGTGTGAATCATTGCTTTTAGCTGTATGCTAAAACCCACTTGGTTATGACTTGAAAGACCTGCCTGTTTTAAACATTCATCACCTAATTCAACTGAAACCCTCATCCATGCTTTTCCAGATGCTTACTAAGATGGTGAGTTTCAATGAAGGTGTGAGCCATTGTTTTTAGCTTCATACAAAAATCCTGTTTGTTTGCTAAGCCTGTTTGACCAAGGTTATCTGCATTTTATAATCCTGCTCTTTGCAGCTGCTGTTAACCCTTCGTGGGATCTTTCCCTGTATCCTATCATGTTTCTCTCAGACCAGATATTGCCAGACTTCCATGTTTCAAATGACACATCTTTCCATATTATCAATTACAGCCTGCAGGTACTTGATGCTCGCTGACAACCCATTATATAGTCCCTGGCTCTGCAACTGCATCTCCACAATTGATGGGACCGACTGTTCCATAAGGCTGAAACCCGTCTGGATGGCAGCTAGCCCCTGGGGTCGGCCCCCTCGGGAGTCCCTACCTCCACCTGCTGTACCAGAGCACGTGTGTGGTGCGCATCAGATAGTGTCCCAAGAGTCTCGTCACTAACATGCCCAACAGAGGTGATAGTCTCTGGGATGGCAGATGGTGTTGGAGACAGCTGTGATGGGAAATCTGTGTCATCCCCGGACACGATCTCTGGGCTGTCCTGGAATTCGGGTCGAAGGCTCCCGTCCGTGTCGGTGTCGTCCTCGTCGCTGGTCGGTTCTGGCTGTGGCTGGGGTTGGGGGACTCCAGAAGGGCCCACTCCATCACCAGCACCTCTTGTAAGACACATCATGAAAAAAATTAAGCCCCAAAGATGTCTGGGCCATCAGTGCGGAGGGAGATCTTCTCCACAGGAGTGATTGTGGCAGTGGCTGTGGCCATTTCAGCTCTGTGGCTCCATCATTGGGCATTTGAGAGGAATCTCAGTTGGCCCTCCTCCCTGCCACCAGGAGGTTGCCACCAAGCAGTTTCTGTGCCCAGGAATCAGTGGAGGTGGCAGTCAGCTGTCTGATGCCAGGAAAGTTGTGCTTGTGTGAGGTAAAGGCCTTTGATTGGGGTCCAAATTGAAACGATTGACTGCCCACCTTTGCAGACAACTTGCCCAGAGTTGGGACTGATGTGTTATGTACTCTGGGATAACACAGGCTGCAACTGGATGCAGCTATAACCAAAAGATACTCCAGACCTTGAAGTTCGTTCAATCTGATTTATTGAACCAGTAGCACAGTTAGCACAGTTCTCTATGAGTTCGACTCTCTGCTAACCTAAGTGTGGTTACTCTGTCTGACTGAACCAGACTAGCACTTAGCCACGTGCTGGAGATGTGATACTGTACATACACCCTGACTCACTCTGTAGATGTTCATCAGTGGAAAGAGGTGGAGTGTGAATGCCTCATGCCTTTTATAATGAGATACCACCCCTGAGTATAATGTCCTGTTCTCTGTGTTCATTAGCTGCCTGTCTGTGCCTGGCTGTATATCATTATCTGCATGTCTGCATATCATGACATCTCCCCTTTTTAAAAATGTTTTGTTGGCACATGGGAAAGTACTTACATGTGGTGGCATATAGTAACATATTTACAAGCGGTGGCATATGTGAACATATTTACATGTGAAGACAGCTGTCCAATGTGAGAAAACAGAACATAACAAGCAAAACAAATGTTCATAAGTCCAGTCTCGGGAGCTTGCGTCTGATCCTTGTCGACTGCCGGAGAGGTGGTGTGGGGATGGCAGCACCTTGACAGGTGGGATGGAAGCCTGACAGGTGGCCTCGTAGTTCGAGGTATCAGGAGGTGGCAAAAGAATGGACGAAACGGAGAAGAAACCGGTTGCGGGCAGGCAACTTTGCGCAGTGCCCGTCTGTTTCGTCACACAACAGAACCATCAGCCATACGTACAACATACGAGCGGGGCGCAGCCTGCCGAACAACGACAGCTGGAGCAGACCAGCCACCATCCAGTATCTTGACTCTGACAGTGTCTGCCGGGGATAACACGGGCAAATCGGTGGCATGAGCATCATAGCCCTGCTTTTGCTGGTTTTGGAGCTGCTGCACCTTCTGCAGCACCGGGATGTGATCCAGGCTGGGCAAGTGCATGGCTGGAAGTGTCGTCCGCAGGTCCCTGTTCATCAGGAGTTGAGCCGGCGACATGCCAGTGGACAGTGGGTCGCCCTGTACACAAGCAGCGCGAGGTAGATGTCAGAAGCAGAATCCGCGGTCTTGCAGATGAGCTGTTTCACAATGTGCACCCCTTTTTCAACCTTCCCATTGGACTGCGGATAGTGTGGGCTGGAAGTGACATGTTTGAAATGGTATGACTTGGCAAACATAGACCACTCGTGGCTGTTGAAGCACAGGCCATTGTGACTCATGACAGTGAGTGGGATACCATGCCTGGAGAACGTCTCCTTACAGGCCTTGATGACGGTCCGAGATGTGAGGTCTGAGAGCTTCACGACCTCAGGATAATTGGAGAAATAGTCAATAATCAACACGTAGTCATGACCATTTGCACAAAAGAGGTCGGTGCCAACTTTGGGCCACGGGGAGGTCTCGATTTCATGCTGCTGGAGCGTCTCCTTGCTCTGCACTGGCTGGAGGCGTTGACAGGTCGCACAGTTCAGGACCATGTTTGAGATGTCGTGGCTAATACCGGGCCAGTAGACAGCCTGCCTGGCTCTGCATCCGCACTTCACGACACCCAGGTGTTCCTCATGGATTTGGTGGAGCACCAAGCTCTGGAGACTGAGTGGAATGACAATCCGGTCCAGTTTGAGGAGGATACCATCAACCACTGTCAGGTCGTCCTTTACATTGTAAAATTGAGGGCACTGCCCTTTCTGACAGCCATTAGCGAGGTGTTGCATGACACGCTGCAAGAGGGGGTCTTTGGCTGTCTTCTCGCGGATCGGGACCACCTTCTCATCAGACGCCGGGAGGGTGCTAGCACACAGCTGCACCTGTGATTCAATCTGCCGGATGATTTCCAGGCATGTACACTAAGTCAAAGTCGTACCTTCTGAGTTTGAGGAGGATGCGCTGCAACCGAGGCGTCATGTCGTTCAGATCCTTGTGGATAATGTGGACCAGAGGCCTATGATCCGTCTCGACAGTGAATGTCGGCAGGCCGTAGACATAGTGTGAAACTTGAGAATGCCCGTGAGAAGACCCAGGCATTCCTTCTCTATTTGCGCATACCTTGTTTCGGTGGGCGTCATGGCCCTCGATGCGTAGGCTACCGGTGCCCAGGATGAAGTGCCATCGCGTTGAAGCAGCACCGCACCGATGCCTTCCTGCCCCGCATCTGTCGAGATCTTGGTCTCCCTCTCTGGGTCGAAAAATGCCAAGACAGGTGCAGTGGTGAGCTTGGCTTTCAGCTCCAACCACTTTGCCTGATGTGCTGCCCTCCATTCAAAGGCAGTGGACTTTTTCACCAGGTTTCATAGGGCCGTGGTGTGTGAGGCCATGTTTGGGGTGAACTTGGCCAGAAAATTGACCATTCCCAGGCAGCGCAACACCTCCTTCTTGTCTTCAAATACCTTCATGGCTTCGATGGCCTTGACCTTGTCTGTGTCCGGAGCGCAGGCCCTGCTGAGAGATCTGGTCACCGAGGAACTTGCGTGTCGACATGCCAAAGCAACATTTGGATCTGGTCAGCTTCAGGCCATTGGCATGGACACGGCGGAATACCTGCTGGAGACGGGAAACATGCACTTCAGGGATCGTGGACCATATGATGATGTCATCCACGTACACACGAACTCCTTCAATGCCCTCCATCATCTGCTCCACGATGTGATGGAAGATCTCCGATGCCGAGACAATGCCAAATAGCATGAGATTATAGCAGTATCTGCCAAACGGTGTGTTGAAGGTGCAAAGCCTTCTGCTGGACTCATCCAGCTGGATTTGCCAAAATCCATGTGACGCATCTAACTTGGTGAAATAACGTGCGTGTGCCATCTCACTGGTGAGTTCCTCCCGCTTCGGGATGGGGTAGTGTTTCACGCATTATATTCTTATTGAGATCTTTGGGATCAATGCAGATGAGCAGGTCTCCTGAAGGCTTTCTAACACATAGCAGTCAGTCGGTTCGGTTACCTTGGAAATGATGCCCTGTTGCTGAAGTCCTTGAGCTGTGCCTTCAGGCGCTCCCTCAGCAGAGCCGAGACCCGGCGTGGTGCGTGGACCACTGGCTTGGCATCAGGTCATAGCAGAATCTTGTATCAATATGGCAGCGTGCCCATCCCGTCGAACACATCCGGATACTGAACGAGGATGTCATCAATGCAGGTCTGAAGATCCACATTAGAGGATGTCGTTGTGTAAACCCGCTGCACGCGGTTCAGCTGCTTGCAGGCATGCGCGCCAAGTAGGTATGCCCTGTCTGGCTTGACAATTTCAAAACGTAACCGTGCATGGGTGCTCCGGTTGGAGACGAGTAGATGGCAGGATCCCAGTGCCGCGATGGCATTTCCGTTGTAGTCCAGGAGCCTGCAGGCTGCTGGACGGACGTTGGGGGGCTTCTTGATGCGTTTGAAATTTGCCTGTGAGAGGAGGTTGGCAGAAGCACCTGTGTTCAGCTTAAACTGGATGGAGCAGTGGTTGACCTGCGTCACCGCATGCCATTCGTCCGCAGAGTCCACAGTGAGGATGGATTGAGTTTGTGATGAGTTGGATGTGGCACATTCACATTTGGTAATGATGCCCACACAGTAGGCTGAGACCAGGCATTCTTCCTCTGGATCCATTGTGCTGCCAGGATAGAATCCTGTAATCTTTGTTGCACACTCTGAACGCGCCGTCGTCGGAATTGGGAGCGCTGGCCCCTGACTGGTGGTGCAGGCCTGCACAAGGCTGCATAGTGCCCAGGCTTCCCGCAGTTTAAACATCGCCTGCCTCTTGCAGGGCAGTGTTTCTTCAAGTGGGCGTTGCCGCAGTTCAAGCACGACATGACGTCGGCGTCCTGACGCTTCGCGTGTCGTCGCGCATGCGCAGTGCGGGTGTCGGCCGCTTCGTTATCCCGTTCGCATTGTGCATGCGTGGGGCCCTGGGAAAAGCACGCAAAATGGCCGCTTTCATCAATGCTGAGGCGCTGCATCTGGGAGATGGCCTGCAGACTCTGCCTCGTGGGAGGCAAGTTTCTCATTTTCAGATTTTTGGCGTGCTCATGCATTGTGCATGTTTCAATCGTGACTGGCAGGGTCATATGCTTGATTTTCAGTAGCTGCTTGCTCAGAGGATCAGAGTGAACTCCAAAAACAATTTGGTCTCTGATCACGGAGTCAGCAATAACACCAAAGTTGCAGGACAGCGCTAGCAGGCAGAGGTTAGTTAAGAAGGAATTGAAAGATTCATCTTTACCTTGTAGATGCTGTTTGAATATGTAGCGCTCGAAGATTTCATTGGTGTCCACTTCACAGTGACTGTCAAACTTGTCCAGGATGGTCTGAAACTTTGTCTTGTCCTGGCCTTCGGTGAAGTGAAAAGAGTTGAAGAGTTCGATGGCTTGATCACCCGCTGTTGAGAGGAGAAGCGCGATCTTCCTTGCACCAGATGCACCCACGAGGTCTGATGCTTCGATGTACAGCAGAAACTTTTGCTTGAAGTCCGCCAGTTGGCACTGAGATTGCTGGAGGTCCTGAGCTGGTGAGGAGCCTGAATCTTCTCCATGGTGCCGGATACATTCGCTGGTCATCACGGAACGGACTGAGATAAACCACCTAGACAAAGCAGTCTCCTGGTAACATGTCGTGTTATGTACTCTGGGATAACACAGGCTGCAACTGGGTGCAGCTTTCACCAAAAGATACTCCAGACCTTGAAGTTAGTTCAATCTGATTTATTGAACCAGTAGCACAGTTAGCACAGTTCTCTATGAGTTGGACTCTCTGCTAACCTAAGTGTGGTTACTCTGTCTGACTGAACCAGACTAGCTCTTAGCCACGTGCTGGAGGTGCGATACTGTACATACACCCTGACTCACTCTGTAGATGTTCATCAGTGGAAAGGGGCAGAGTGTGAGTGCCTCGTCCCTTTTATAGTGAGATACCACCCCTGAATGTCCTGCCTGCTCATTGGTCATGTCCTGTTCTCTGTGTTCATTAGCTGCCTGTCTGTGCCTGTCTGTATATCATTATCTGCATGTCTGCGTATCATGACAGGGAGAACCTGCCCAGAGGGTGAGACTATCTGCCCAGAGGTCGGACAGCATTGGGGAGACGTCCCACCCGGGCTTTCCGACTCCTTCCCACTCACCCTGCCTCCAAAGCTGCCTCCTAGGGACTGGGATGATTCTGTCCACTGTGAGCAAAGGAAGCCATGCAGTGGGCAAGTAAATCTGCACACCACCAACAGCATGACTTCCCAATTGAGCCATTGCTGGAAATATCCGATCGTTGTGATTCCCATTTCCCGCCGGCAGCACCCCCCCCGCCAGTGGGTTTCCTGGCTGTGTGGGGTGGTTTCAATGAGAAATCACATTGAAAAGCGGAGGGAAGATAGATTCCCACCACCAGCAAATGGTGCGCTGCCGAGAAACACATGACTTGGGAACTGGAGAATCCCGCCCATCATCACAGCAGTGTGGCAGAGACGGAAAAGAGATAAGGGGTTACCATACAGTAAAAAATGTCAATTTTACCAAAACTGCAAAAATTATTCTGCTGAAACTGTTAGTTTCTTGCATAAATGGAAAAGTAATCCCTGCGCCACCGTCCTGATGTTGACCTTGCCCTTAATTCCAGGATCATGACATTTAAAGAAAATCACATGGGCGTCAAAGTCCACACCCAGCAGCAAAAAGGTCCGTATATAAAGGGAACAAAGTCCTGGAAAAGGCAAGGACAGCAGGAGGAGGAACCAAAGCAAACCTTGGGAAGTGACTCACCTGATGCACTGACATGAGCCTAACAGGAAGGCAAAAGTGGACCGGAGGAACCTCACTGCATTTCCTATCCTGCTTATCTCCACAGAAGCCTTCAACAACTTGCACTGCCAGCAGAAAATGGCTAGTTGTGTCAGACAAGGTTCTGAGGGGCCTGACATTTTAGATGAGAGGATGTTTCTCCTCATGGGGGAAATCTGGAAGCAGGGGGCACATTTTGTCTCCCAGTTAAGACAAAGGTCTCAAGATCAGAGAATTCCTACAGTGCGGAAGGAGGCCATTCGGCTCATTGAGTCTGCACCGACCCTTCGAAAGACTATCCTACCTAAATCCAATCCCCCACCCTATTCCTGCTACCCCACCCTTAGCGGCAGTTTAGCACAACCAATTCACCTAACCTGCGCATCTTTGGATTGTGGGAGGAAACCAGAGGACCCGGAGGAAACCCACACAGACACGGGGAGAAAATGCAAACTCCGCACAGTCACCCGATGTGGGAATTGAACCCAGGTCCCTGGTGTTATGAGGCAGCAGTGCTAACCACTATGCCATCGTGCTACCCTTGATGAGAATGAATTTCTTCTTTTCGAGGGTTGTTAGTCTTTGGGATTCTCTTTCACAAGCAGCAGTGGAGGCTGGGTCACTGAATATATTCAAGGCTGAGTTTGAGAGATTTTTCATCCATTCGGGAGTCAGGGTTATGGGGAACAGACAGGAAAGTGGAGCTAAGGCCACAATCAAATCAGCCATGATCATGTTGAATGGCAGTGCAGGCTGCAATGGACAAAATGGCCCATTGCTGCTCCTATTTCTTATGAAGTTATGATATTATGAGCTCTATCACTGGCAATAGCAACCCAAATTGGGGTTTTCTATCATTATTATTCTTCTAGGATGCAGGAGTCGTTGGCAAGGCCAGAATTTGTTACACATCCCTAATTGCCCCTGAAATAGTGGCAGTGAGCAACCTTCTTGAACCACTACAATCCATGTGGTGTAAGTACACCCACAGTGCTGTTAGGAAGGGAGATCCAGGATAAATTGGGATCAAACAGGTAGTCTAGTTTCGGAACCGATATAGGATCATTCACAACTCACAAGGAAGCCCAAGGATTGGGTAATGGTGGCAGTGCTCGATTAATATGCTTGGGGACTGTGGAAAGATCTGAGCCCAAATGTTGATCATACAGATATTTAACTCATTCGGAGGTCTTGCCAAAGGCAAATACTTGCTGAGCATCAGAATAAAATAATGCATTGCAGAGACCCTCCAAAGCTGGCAGGGTGGGCAGCAGAATTCAAGGCCATCCTTTGTAACACTGTCCACGGTCAATGAAGAATTCTTTGCAATGTAAAATGAGTAACAGTTCCATGAACCTCTGTGTACATGCCTCAGGCGTGTAACTCCACAGATACATTGTGGAATTGTTGGATGCACCTTTATAGCCTGATGTTTGGGTACCTCCAGGAGGGTTTGGGTTTCCTGTGATGCTAACTTATATACTTAGCCTCCTTGATTGTCTGCTGTTCCTCTTTAACAAATAAATGATTAAGATGGGTCTCACCATGTGAAAACACATGCTGTTTTCACTCATCTCCCAGGTCCAGGGGGAGATCGAAGGCATGCATATCGTCCTATGGACACCGGGGCATCAGGAAATGCCTATTATTAACAGGAAGGTGTCGTGTTGGGTGTTCTGGTTCACAAACAAGTCACCAATGCTGGAAGTGGTGTAACGCTATTTTATTAACTGTTTAACTATGCTAACATACTGTAAACGTGGGTATAAGCAATACCAGCTTAACTGTGGACCCTTTCCTATCACTAGCTATGGCAAGGCACTCAGCACATGGTGAATGTCTGTGATGCAGGCTGTGAGCTCTGTGCTCTGAGCTGGCTGCTGCTAGAATGAGCGGGAACTCTCCTGTCCCCTGTCTTTATAGTGCTTGTGCTCTCACTGCTGATTGGCTGCGGTGTTATGTATGCTGGTTGGTCCTACTGCATGTCCATCAGTGTGTGTACGTGATTGCACCATAATGTACTGATGTATATTATGACAGAAGGCTCCTGAATGTTCAGATCACGTATGACCACCTTCTCCATATCTTGCATGTGGATGCCCACTACCCAGGCATTATGCATGACATATACATCCTGGGACACTTGGAGATCCCCGGTGTCTTTGAGGACCACCCCAGGATGATAAGTTGGCTCGTAGAGGACAAGGGCGTTGGGGCCATGGCTGATGATCCGTGCAGAAGCATGAGTCCAAGGCAGAGGCCCATTGTAATGAGACCCACGTTGACATCCATGCTGTCATTGAGCAGTGCATTGGACTGCTGAAGATGCGGTTCCGATGCCTGGACTGCTCTGGTGGTGCTCTGCAGTACACCCCCCAGAGGGTCGCCCGCTTTGTGGTGGTCTGCTGTGCCCTGCACAATCTGGCACAGCAGCAAGATGACATGCTGGAGGAGGAGGAGGAGGGGGAGGAGGGAGATGCGGCCTCGTCTGAGGAGGAGGAGAGGGCAGACCAGGAGGGGCTGGAGGACAAACTGGAGGAGGAGCCGAAGGATGGAGGACAGGTGATGGCAAGGGTCCAACATGGCAGGAGGACCAGGGAGGCACTCATTGTCTCCAGATTCTCAGTCATACGGAGAAAGCCGAGGCTTTGTCAGTCAGCTCAACCACCCCCCCATTACCACTACATTTCCCTCCCTCCCCCCATTTCCCTCCTTCCCTCCATTCACTGCTGCCTATCACTCTGCCCCCTCCCCAACCACCCTGCTCCCCCATCCAAGAAACTGTGTAACGTGAATCTAGGGTGATGGGCCTGTGTCGGCACTGTCAGCGGTCAATACACAAGGCAGGAGAGTAATGTAAACTTGCTGTGAGGAAAGCTCTGGTGCTCCTCAGTTTTTGCAAAAGTCTGGCTCCTGTCTTTCTGCTGACAGCGCGCTCACACCCATCCTCTGAACGAGGCGTGCATTGGGGGCTTTTGATTTTGGACCACTGTGCCCAGGGGGTAGGGGTCCAGGCAGGCCCGCTGTGAAGATTATGACAGAGGCTTCACATGTATCAGACATTTCAACAGTGAACATTTTACATTTCCATTCTCCCTAGCTACAGATAGTGAACCCTGAAGGCCAATTCAGTGCTCCTCACTCTTGATCTTACGTGATACATCTAGGTGTGTCCCCAGGATGCACATCAGAGGTGGAGGCAACCTGCTGTCTTCCTTACCCTGTGGCCTTTGATGCCCTTGGCGAACATTCGCTGGAGGACCTGGAGCCGGAGCGCCCCTGCCGACTTACCGGTGTCACTGTCGTCACCGTGTTCTGCCCGCTGCCTTTGAGATGCGCGGTGTCAGGAGGGGGGATTCTGAAGAATTGGAGACCACTGTCATCTCCTTGTTGGGCGCCAGCACTTAGTCCTCTCTGATGGTGCCCTTAGGGCCTGGGGGGAACTCCATGAGACAGAGGGTCAGCTGGAGTGAGCTCCAGAGGCCTTGATATCATCTGACGCTGCCAGTCCTGGAGGCTCCTCATTATCTGCATCAGGGTGTCACTCTCTCAACAATGGTCCTCCGTGACTAGGCCATGGTCTGGAGTGTCTCGGCAATGTCCACCCACGTCTAGGACATGTCCCTCTGAGAGATGATATTGAGATCCTCAGCCATGGTTGTCACAGACTGAGCTATGTCTTGGGTATAGCTCAACATGGAGACGTGTGCTCCAGGTTTTCCACTGAGATCGTCACCCTAGCAGTGTTTGCCCCGGTGCCGGGCATTGTCAGCACAATCTCCTGTGCCTGACGCCTTTGGGACACCTCCAATTGGCTATGCAATCACTGAGATGTCACTGACCCCCCCCCCCCCCCCCCCCCGAATGTCACGGCTCTGGCCTGGCATCTGCACCAGCTCTGGGACAACCTTGTCCAGAGCTCGGCACCTGACTAGGACCCAGCTGAGTCCTGGAATCCAGAAGACCTCCGACTGCTGTCTCCCTTGGATGTTCCTTCCTCCACCTGATCTGCATCAGCAACGTTGTGGTGCTCACCAGATTGTGCCTTTGAAACCTGACACTAATGTCACCTACTGATGTGTGTGTCTCTACGCTGGTGGAAGGTGGGGGTGACAGCTGTGACACCTCGATGGTGCTCTCCTCGGAGCTCTCCTCTGAGGGGGTCTCTTGGGTGGCAGAGGGGAATGATTCCAGATGGCCCGGCCTCATCAGATAGAGATCCTGCGAGACAATGGACATGTGATCAGGGAGAGGGATCATTTTGTCTGACATGAACAACTGACTTGAGAAAGGTCACCTGGTTGAAGGGGCAGTGGATCTTCACCTTTGTGGTACAGGCCAAACTTGCCGTCGGTGACTGCTCTCTCCTTGGACAACCCCGTGATATCCAGGACCCATTCCTCAAAGGGGTTGAGGACTCAGATCTCTGGCATCCCGCTACCCGTCTTGGGCCTTTCCCGCTTATTATGGGTTATCTTTGCCTGCGGGGACAAAGAGAGGGCATTGTGAGCTGCATGCTAGATGGGTAAGGGGGTTCTTTAGCAGGTATCATGTGTGGGCACCGCACCTAGACATGAAGGGGTTGTGCAGGTGGGTGCCAGGGAGTTCTGAGGAACAAGCTTGAAGATCGGATGTGGGGAGGGTGCGAGGTGTCAGTCAGTGATTTTTGGGGTGTGGAATTTGAGTGGTGGGAGGCGGAACTGATGCCAGGAGAGAGGTGGTAACTTATCCTTGCAACTCTGTTGAGGTCATTGGTCTTGTTCTGCCACTGGATGGCAATTCTTCTGGTCATGCTGCTCAAACTGATAGATGCTGCCACTACCTCCCAGGTGCATTACTGTCCTTACTGCTGGTTCTCCGACCTCCCTCAGGATAAAGGGTGGCCCGCCTCTTATCCACAGTGTCGAGTAGTCTAGCCAGGTCGGCATCTCCAAAATGAGGAGCAGGACTGCGAGCTGCCATACTTGTGTGTTGACTGGGAGTGAGTGGTGAGGGAGTGTTTAAAAGCAGCTCCCTCTTGCTGAGGCGGAAGTCTGACGAATCAGCCGGTGAGGGAGCCAGTAATGCCGAGATCTTGTGGGGGCTCAATTTTGGCACTAAGTGCCGTTGAGTACGGGCCGCAATCATGCCAGCGCAGTCGTGGACAAACACCCTGCCAATGCACTCAAATGACACTTTGGAAAACTTCCATTGTATCGTGCCCAATGACTGAGATTCCACGGCCCTCTGGTATAGAAAATTCCAAAGGTTCCCAATCCTGTGAATTCGCAATATGTGAATTGTCTGGCCCCCTTGTGTGCTCTGCCTGTCCATGTCAGGGAAATCCTAAATCATTCTTATGGAGCTGAGAGGAGGAGCCAAAAACTTTACCTGAAGGGCTTATTAAGTTTCCCAATCCTTTTCATGTTGGCCTTTACCTGGCGGGAAAACTAGGCAGGCAGGATTCTCTAACCCAAGAAAGTTACATCACTGAAATAAGTCAGTTCCCCATCAAGTCAGTGCTGGTGCATATGAGGCACCTTGTCTAAACCTACTTGCTGACTTCCTTCTAACATCCTCCAGCACTTCTGTTTTTCAATCGCTCACAATAGAATTTATAAATTAACTCTGCTTTTAGCAGCCTTTTGCGGTAGAGGATCCCACAAAACCATCCTCTGTGGAAACAATGATTTTTGATCCTGCCATATCACAATTTTTGAAATTATATTTAATTTGTGCCCTTTCACTACCATAGTATCCATGAGTTACCTTTATTGGTTCCATTGTAAGATTCATAAATTTTATTTTGCTGTAAAATAAATTATGTAGTGCTATTAATGTACCATGGTACACTATAAAAGTCTGATCACTGCACCAAAAGTGATTTTTTGTTTGTGCTGTACCTCAAACAACCATGACAGGAAATTAGAGTGACAACTATGACCTGGGTCCTGATGCATTGTGGGTATAAAATGTTTCTTGTCCAGTCATTCCCTCTGGAAATGATTCTTCACACAATTGGATAAATTAACATTTGGCTGGACAGAGAAAAAGACTTTGGTAAGCTCGTGCAGGATGCCGCTCTCTAGAAAAGCAAAGTTGAGAAACGCTAACGGGGAATTTTATGGAGGCAATGGGCATCTCAGCCAGTGAGAGACCAGAGTTGTCTCCTTTGGAGAAGGCCCACCAAACTATGGGCCGCTCAAGCAATTGACAGGCCGTTGGCAGGCCTTCCATGGGATCAGGACCCCAACAAGAGCGGAAGGCCAGTCTATCGAGAGCTGCTGGCCAATCCTTTGCTCAACAGTGCCAGCAGCGAGATGGGGGCTGCTGTGGGAAATACGCCTACTGGAGGCCCAAGGTTGCGGAGTGACCCAAGCTGAGATAATGATAGCAGAAGGGGTTTTGTGACACGGGGATCATGGAGGAGGGCAGGGAGGCATTGGAAGCAAGGACAGAGGGATGGCTCTCAGTAGGCCCTCCTTCTCAATGCCACATCGTACAATCAGGCTGTCCTCTGTGGGAGACCACAAACGCAGGTTTGCTTATCCTGCTCCCCATGTGGCGACAGGCCCACCAGCTGCTTCAACTACATCTGGTCCATCTCCCTCTGCTGCTGCACTCCAAGAGGAACTGCAACTATAGCCCCCATGACTGGAAGCAGGTGGTCTTTCAAATCCTTCCAAAGGTCCAGCACCTCTCCCTTCTGACTGAAAGAACTTCTGTCAACTGTTCCACAACACAAATACTAACACTACAGCAGCAAAAAGATAGCCAGAAGCCTCTCACCTGACGGGTGAATGTTGTTTCTTCATGCAGTGCTGATGCCAGGGTGAGTTGGTGGAGGGAGGGGTCTGGGTTCCCTTATGCAGCAGAATGTATGTTTAGCAGCATATATTTAAGAAAGGGCATTAATAGCATTGGTGACGACCAAAAAGGAAGGCTGGGTGTCAAATCAGCCTTCGCCTGACAATTTACCCACTCTGTAAGCTTGAACTCATCCACGTTCTTTGACAGTGACAAGAGGCTGCAGAACTTGCGGTACATCAATCACTTCTGTACACCTACACTGAAGCATTTCCTGTATGTGACCCATCAAAGACCTCTTCTGAATTCTTTGCAGCTGAATGTGTCTCCAATCTCAGCCCCCGAGGAGCTGAAACACACACCATCTTTTTCCCTTGGTCGGGCTGCACTGGGTCACTCAACAGGTTGAATTTATGAAAGGCAGGCGGGCTGAGGCTGCTGGGGTGACCAGAATCGGGGACGTACTGGGTGGCGGAGGAGTGGGGTGGATGACCCCATTTGAACTGGCACGTTGGGTGTCAGTGGGTGTCCAGCTCACGACTGGTACCATCCAATGCCTTAAAACAGGAGTGCTCGACGTGAGGTCTCAAGGATGCTCAGGTGTGTGGTGGACTGCTGTCTGAGTGTACCCCTGTTTGGACCGAACCACTCCTCAGGGACTGGTGCTCCACAACCTGAGTTACCTCGCAGAAATGTCCTGTGTGCCCTTTAGCACGACGTGGAGAGACTCCTTGTATGGGCTGCTGCTGTACACCTTTCACCACCTCCGGCCATCTGGACTTGTTACCGTCTGATGGTGGAGGTCCCTGGTGGAGGGCTCTCTATGCTCACCCTTACCATTGGGGAGCTGGGCTGGAGGGTTTTGCATGCAGCAGTCCCATACAACCATAGGTTGCATTGGTTCACAGACTCCCAAGATGCTATTCACCCACCCAGCTCAATACATGACCACCCAACTTTTCCTGCACTCAGATAGTGACTGAGTTACATTTGTAGGCCTTAAGATGTACCAAGTTGGCACACATATATCCCAGGCCCACTTGGCGGTCAGGTTTAGAAGTGTTTTCTGGAGGACTTCCGGTGACTGGGATGAGCTGAGAAGTCGCCCATCAGGTGGCTCTCCTTCTACGATCCAAACTAGGCTCTTTCACCTGAAATAGCCCGCTAATACGAAAGGAAAAAATATCCCTGCACTTCAACCAACATCAGCGCGAAGGGAAATGCCAAACAACAGCCACTCCAGAGGCCGTGTAGAAACAAGAAGTGTAAAGAGCCAGGAGAAACAAATGGCCGAGCCGGAAGACGCACAAGGTAGTGAAACCCGAGCCTCACCAGAGCATGAAGGACCGACCTGTCGCACAAGGAGCTCCCCCTCACCAGGGGATGGGTGGAGGATGTTTCTCCCTGGAGAACTGAGAGAATATGGAGAGGAGACAAAAACCGGCATCCAGGCTTGCGTCAGGGTGGCTGTCGTGGAAGCTCTGGCAACCGTGCAGGTGGCCCTAGACAAGGCAGAGAGGCGACTGGAAGCTCAGGAAAGCACCATAAAGGAGCTAGAGAAGGCCTCAACAGACCAAGGTGATTGGATTGCCGCCCTGGAAAAGGAAATACCAAGATTGGTCGCGACGCAAGGGAGTCTGAAAGGAAACATTGAGGATCAGGAAAACCGATCGAGGCGCCAAAACGTACGGATTGTGGGCCTGCTGGAGGGGATCGACGGTAGGAACCCCATGAACTATGTGGCCCAAATGCTGGGCAATGGTGGGAAGGGATAGCTTCCCCAACTCACCAAAAATAGACAGAGCCCACCGGTTGCTTCGTCCAAAGCCCAACGCCGGGGAACAGGCGAGGACGATAATCGCAAAAATGCACAGGCAACAAAACCGGGAAAGAATCTTGTGTTGGGCAAGACAAACGAAAAACTGTAACTGGGACGGTCACCAGATCAGGGTCTATCAGGACATTGGGGCTGAGTTCAACAGGGCGAAAGCAGCCCTGTACAAGAGCAGCGTAAAATTTGGGATGATGTACCCAGCCAAACTCTGAGTCACATTCTAGGGCAGGGAGCACTTCTTCACGGCCCCTGCGGATCATGGAATCATAGAATTTACAGTACAGAAGGAGGCCATTTGGCCCATCAAATCTGCACCGGCCCTTGGATAGAGCACCCTACTTAGGCCCACACCTCCACCCTATCCCAGAAATGTCAGTCTGAAAAGAAAATGCTGATGGATTCACTGTGGGGTGAAGGTGCACTCAGGAGATAAAGCGTGGGTGTCATTAATTTAAAGAGATCACCTTTGTATCATTATTTTCTTAACTGCTTTCTTTGTGTTTGGGTTTTAATTATTATGACTATCTCAATTTATTTCAATTTATTTCAATGGAAAATCACCCCAACGCTGACTCTCAAGGGTAAATACATAAGGGCTATTGCTATTTCTCCAAAGCACTTAGGAATGTTCTAACAAAAGAATTATAATTAAACGTCTGACTTAGTGGGGTAGATTGTGACTTTGTGGGATAGTGTAAAGTGGGTAATGATGAATAGTCTTCCCTATTTTACACGCTTCCAATTTTTATTTTCACTGGCATCAGGCTGTGATTCGTTGTGACTTATTTTAAACAGACGAACAAAGTCAAAATCTACCACATTACATCTGCTTTTAAGAACACCAATTCATCTTTTGAAATGCCCTCAGCATACAGTAAATACGCAGTATTTCTATTCTCTAAAAATATACATTATCCATAAAATTTGTCGAAGTACAGACCAAAACATTTCAATATGAAAATGACAGAAAGGGCAATAAAATTCAACTTGCCTCCATTCAGGTGGACAGTTCCACTCTTAGTGCCCTACACAATAGTAGTAGTCTTGATATTTATAATATACATTCCATGTCAGGCATACAGCCTGAGTGCAAAACAAAAGATTTCAAACAGTAAACATGCAGCAACACAATTATAGAAATATTTGCTCTTAGTTGTTGAGTCGCCGAGCACTCCAGCCCTGCCATTGGCAATATCATTCTTTGGTAAGTATAATTCATTTATTGCAGTCAACCATCTTTCTTCTAAAGCTTAAGAAACAGTTACCATTTTTGGTTGAAAAGAGTTTCAAAAATGTGTAAAAATGTATCAGATGAAAAAGGATAAAAGTGGTTTCGCCGCCAGGATTGGTCATTTGGGAAGCTATGGCGAGATCTACCGGCCGCGTTACATCTGAAAGGCAGCGCGGCACGGCACAGGGCAACTGGTAGATGCCAGGAGATGCTTCTTCCAAGATCTACCCAGCTCGCCACGACTTGCAAGATCTAACTCGAGACGTCGCGATCTGAATCACGCCATTGTGGGTGGGATCACTTTTTTAGCAAAGCTGCATATTAGAGTGAGACCCGCGCAAATATGCATTCCCACGATCTTCCCAAGGCGTGGATCTAACTCCCTCACCTTGGAGATTCCGGGTGAGTGCCGCTCAGTGCTAGTCTCCACAAACAGGCTGCTTGGTGCCAGCCTGGATCTGCCAAGGTGTCAAGCTGGCATTTTTCCCGCGACGGGGATCAGGCCTAGGAGTACTGTATGCAGGTGTAGAAGGGAGAGAAGAGGACTCCCTTATAGATGAGTTGGAGTTTGGGGGACACGTTGAGGGGGTCGAGAGATCGGGACACCATTTATAAATGCTCTGGTGAGCAGAGCTCCTCAGTGCAGGAAACGTGACTAAGGTTGTGCATTCCCAGCTGAGGCCCCAGTCTACTTGAATGGCTGTTCAATAGCGCGGTGCTTCTGGGCACTCCGGGCACCAGGAAACACATGGCTAATCGCACGCGTTGCGGGACTCTGTTCCCATTCGGTTAAAGCGTGCCCTATCTCTCACACCGGAGTTGAATTGCACCTGATTTGCGCTCACGCTGAGAGCGCAAATGAGGAAGTGATTTCAAATCCTTTGCCAAAGTTTTGCGGGATTACAAAGGATTCCCCAGGGAATCCAACTATCAGGCTGTCATTTTGAACAGGCGGCCCAATACCGAGGTCCAGCAGCTGGGCCCCCCTATCTGTGCAACGCAATCCAGGCCCTCCCTGTAAATTTCTGGGTCAAGCCCGCCACTCCCCCACACAGTACTGGTGTGACCTGCCCTCCCCTATACCATCCCCTACCAGAGACCCCCTGATTAAAGAGACCGCTCCACCAGAGGCCCCTTAATTAAAGAGACCCCCGCCAGAGAACCCCTAATTAACCTCCGCAAGAGACCACCGAAGAGACAAATCCCTGTCTGGAAGTCCCCCAGAAGTGAGACTCTTGTCACGCTTGAGTGACATTGATGTAGTCAGCTGTGAAACTAACAGAAAGTATTTAACTCACTTTGATGTGGTCCAAGAGCTGTCAATCATAGCTGGATATTTATAAACATTGAGATTTATTTCACAGCTGACTATTTCAAAGTTACTCACCCGTGAAGGGAGATGAATGAAACAATGCAGGCAGCTGGGTGTGTGTGGAAGTTATCAGTCATAGCATAGTAAAATCAATGGCTGGCATTCTCCATTCAGGAGACTACGTTCTCCTGCCGGAATTGCATTGGAACTGATTTTGGGAGTGCAAATCAGGAAGCAATTCACTATCCTTCACCATGCAGCCCGATAGTGAGGTCTTGGGGCTGGCCACCCCACCCTGCATTGCAAAGCAGCCCCTCACAAACCCCCTCGCATTGCGATCAGCCCCCACCCATAGATTTTGTGGGTTCTTCCCTTCTCCAAAGGACGGGGGTGACCCGACCTGCCCGCCTTCAAGAGATCCCTCAACTAGTGGCAAACGGGAAGTGCACCCAACTCCAGCTCCTCAGAGACCGCGTTAGGGAACTGGAGCTGGAGCTGGATGAACTTCGGATCATCCGAGAGGCAGAGGGGGTGATAGAGAAGAGTTACAGGGAGGTAACCACACCCAAGGTACAGGACAAGAGTAGCTGGGTTACAGTCAGGGGAAGGAAAATGAACGGGCAGACAGTGCAGGGATCCCTCGTGGCCGTTCCCCTTTAAAACAAGTATACCGTTTTGGATGCTGTTGGGGGGGATGACCTACCAGGGGAAGGCCTTAGCGGCCAGGTCTCTGGCACTGAGTCTGTCCCTGTGGCTCAGAAGGGAAGGGAGGAGAATAGAAAAGCAATAGTGATAGGAGACTCAATGGTTAGGGGAATGGATAGGAGATTCTGTCGTCGCAAGCGAGACTCCCAGAAGGTATGTTGCCTCCCGGTTGCCAGGGCCAGTGATGTCTCGGATCGAGTCTACAGGATTCTTAAGGGGGAGGGAGAGCAACCAGAAGTCGTGGTGCACATAGGCACCAACGACATAGCTAAGAAAAGGAATGAGGATCTAAAAAGTGATTTTAGGGAGTTAGGTTGGAAGCTAAAGAGCAGGACAAGCAGAGTAATGATCTCAGGATTGCTACCGGTGCCACGTGCAAGTGAGGCAAGGAGCAGAGAGCGAGTGCAGCTGAACATGTGGCAACACGGCTGGTGCAGGAGGGAATGCTTCAGATATGTGGATCATTGGGATATCTTCTGGGGAAGGTGGGACCTGTACATGAAGGAGGGATTGCACCGTAACTGGAGGGGCACCAATATCCTGGGTGGGAGGTTTGCTCTTCGGGAGGGTTTAAACTAGTTTGGCAGAGGTTGGGAAACAGAGCTACAGATCAGAGGATAGGGTAGCTGTTGAACAGGCAGAAATAGTATGCAGCAAGTCTGTGAGGAAGAATAGACAGTTGATAGGGCAAAGTTGCACTCAGTGGAATGGGTTAAAGTGTGTATGTTTCAATGCAAGGAGTGTCAGGAAAGGCCATTACAGAGACATGGATTTCACAGGGGCAGGAATGGTTGTTAGATGTTCCGGAGTTTAGATGTTTTCAGAAGAATAGGGAGGGAGGTAAAAGAGGAGGGGGAGTGGGACTATTAATTAGGGAGTGCACCACAGCTGCAGAAAAGGTGGTAGTTGAGGAGGGTTTGTCTACTGAGTCAGTATGGGTGGAAGTCAGAAACAAGAAAGGAGCAGTCGCTTTATTGGGAGTTTTCTATAGACCCCCCAATAGCAGCAGAGAGATAGCGGAACAGATTGGGTGGCAGATCTTGGAAAAGTGCAGAAGTAACAGAGTTGTTGTCATGGGTGACTTCAACTTCCCTAATATTGACTGGAACCTCCTTTGTGCAAATGGTTTGGATGGAACAGATTTTGTCAGGTGTGTACAGGAAGGATTCCTGACTCAATATGTAGATAGTGCCATGTGAGAGTACCTTTAAGAAATGGGTGTTTATAAATGGGTGTGTATTTAAATATCTGTAGTGAGAGTACCTTTAAGAAATAGGTGTTTATTACTGCAATGATGTCAGAGAGTGGGTGGAGCTGGACTGTCTGTCAGCTTTTTACTTTTGTTTTAGGCTGTTTGCTGCAGGGTGTGTTTTAGTTTATTTTCAGTGTTGGAGCTGAAGCCAGACCAAACAGGTGTACTGTTGTTCTCTCTGCCATCAAAAGACTATCTCTTGATCATTTGGTGAATTCAGAATTATTAATGTTCTCAGTAGTGAATGTAAACCTAATGTGCTTCTGTTGGAAGGTGTTTTAAGTCATATGGATGTTAAAATGAAAGCTTAAAGGATTACTTAGTGCTGTATTCTTTAGGGGTTGTATTTGAATTAATGGTTGCTAAGATGTTCACTGTATGTTTTAAAAAGGTTAACTTGAGTTCATAGAATAAACATTGTTTTGCTTTTAAAACATACTTTTCCATTTCTGATGTACCACACCTGTAGAGTGGGCCGTGTGCTCCCCATACCACAATCTAGTAAATGTTGTGGGTCAGGTGAACTCCATGATACACTTTGGGGTTCTCTAAACCCTGGCCCAAAACAAATTGGGGGCTCGAGGGGGATAAAAGTCGATCTATTGGTTTGGCTTAGTGAACTTAAAGACAGTGAGGGGGTGAGCATATTGTGGTTGCTTTTCAGGTGTGGTATTCTAGTTTAAGTAGGGAGTGTGTTGCGGACAATGGGTCTTTCAGAGGCTCTGAAGTTTTTGGGGGTGGAGACGGTCACACGCAGTACCTTATGGACAGAAACTAAAAGCAGACTTTTAGATTTGACAAAAACATTGCAGTTAACATTACCTGACAAAATGTGAAAAGATGAGGTAATTATGGCGGTGGCTAAGCAGTTTAAGTTGCCTGAGATGCAGTTTGACTCATTGGAAATGGCAAAAACTCAGTTGCAAATTAAACAAATGGAACATGTGAAACAATTAAAGCAGCTTGAATACGAAAGAGATAGAGAGCAAAAAGAACGGGCAGCACGGTAGCACAAGTGATTAGCACTGTGGCTTCACAGCGCCAGGGTCCCAGGTTCGATTCCCCGCTGGGTCACTGTCTGTGCGGAGTTTGCACGTTCTCCCCGTGTCCGCGTGGGTTTCCTCCGGGTGCTCCGGTTTCCTCCCACAGTCCAAAGACGTGCAGGTTAGGTGGATTGGCCATGCTAAATTACCCGTAGTGTCCATAAGGGTTGGGAGGGGTTATTGGGTTGCGGGGATAAGGTGGAAGTGAGGGATTAATGTGGGTCGGTGCAGACTCGATGGGCCGAATGGCCTCCTTCTGCACTGTATGTTCTATGTAATCTATGTAAAGAGAAAAGGAGATACAGATCAGGGAAAAAGATAAAGCGAGAGAGTTTGAACTTCAGAAAATGGCCATGAAACATGACAGTCAGTTAAAATTGGCAGGCATAAAGGGAAACGTACAGTTGGATGATAGTAATGAGGATAGTGAGAAAGAGCTTCATAGTCAAAGGCTTGGTGGGGATCTATTTAAATATGTCCAAGCATTGCCAAGGTTTGACGAGAAGGAAGGGGAAGCCTTTTTCATTTCATTTGAGAAGGTAGCTAAACAAATGAAATGGCCACAGGACATGTGGGTATTACTGATTCAAACAAAGCTGGGAGGTAGGGCTAGTGAAGTGTTTGCATCACAACCGGAGGAGGTATCTGGGATGTATGAGGAGGTGAAACAATCCACCTTGGGTGCATATGAACTAGTGCCTGAAGCCTACAGACAAAGGTTTAGAAATTTAAGGAAAGAATTTGGTCAAACATACATGAAATTTGAAAGGCTCAAATAGAGTAATTTTGATAGGTGGATAAGGGCTTTGAAAATAGACCAAATTTATGAAGCTCTCAGAGAAATTATACTTTTGGAGGAGTTTAAAAATTCAATTCCTGATATAATAAGAACTCATGTGGAAGGGCAGAGGGTTAAAACTGCGAGATTAGCAGCAGAAATGGCAGATGGTTATGAATTAGTTCATAAATCGAAGCTTGGTTTCCGACATCAGTTTCAGCCTGTGAGGAATAGAAACTGGGGACATGAGAAATACTCAAGTGGTAAAGGTAAAGGTGATCTGGTGGGAGATAATGAGAGTGTACCTCAGATTAAAAAAGAAATCCAGGAGGGTGAAAGAGACATGAGTGGTGCAGTGGTTGTAGGACTAATAGAGAAACTATCTTGTCCAGGAATACAGTTTATCTTGGGTAATGATATAGCTAGATCGCAGGTGGGAGTGATGCCTACTGTGGTTGATAAGCCAGTGGAGAATCAGATAATTGAAGTGTTGAAGGACGAATATCCTGGGATTTTTCCGGATTGTGTAGTGACAAGGTCACAAAGTCACAGCTTATGACAAGAGGAGAGATCAAAGAGTGAAGATGAAGTTCAAGTGCAATTATCAGAAACGATTTTTGATCAGATGGTTAAAAAGAACAAGATCAGGTGGAGGATGAGGCGGATATTTTTAGTTCAGGAAAATTGGCGGAGTTACAACAGAAAGATATAGGAATAAAACGGATGTGTCAGAAAGCATACACGGAAGAGGAATCTGAGTGTAAACCAGAGTGTTATTACCGTAAAAGTAATGACTTGATGAGAAAATGGAGACCTTTACATATGCAGGCGGATGAACAGTGGGCAGAAGTTCATCAAGTAGTATTGCCGGTAGGTATAGAAAGGAGGTGTTGTGAGTTGCACATGAAGTACCAATGGGAGGTCATTTGGGAATAAGGAAAACTCAAGCTAAAATTCAAAAACATTTTTATTGGCCTGGACTACATAAATATGTAGTTAAATTTTGTCAATCATGTTACATATGGCAAATGATAGGGAAACCTCAAGCAGTGATAAAACCAGCACCCTTAATACCCATTCCAGCAAGAGAGGAACCTTTTACAAGTGTCCTAATTGATTGCGTAGAACCGCTTCCTAAAACAAGAAGTGGGAATCAATATATTTTGACTGTAATGGATGTGCCTACTAAGTTTCCAGAGGCCATTCCAGCATGTAATATTACAGCTAAAAAGATTGTGGAGGAATTACTTAAATTCTTTACGGGATATGGACTACCCACAGAAATACAATCGGATCAAGGATCAAATTTTACCTCAAGGTTATTCAAAGAAGTTATGGATAGCTTAGGAATAAAACAATTTATATCAACTGCGTACCATCCAGAATCGCAGAGAGCGTTAGAAAGGTGGCATCAGACATTAAAGACAATGTTGAGAGTTTATTGTCAAGATTATCCAGAGGATTGGGATAAAGGAATGCCATTCATACTGTTTGCAATTAGGGATGCACATAATGAATCAACCATATTCAGTCCTTATGAACTAATGTTTGGTCATGAGGTAAGAGGACCACTTAAATTGATTAAGGAAAAATTGGTGAGTGAGAAATCGGAAATTACATTCTTGGATTACGTGTCAAATTTTAGGGAACGATTAAATAGAGCAGGTGAATTGGCTAGACAACATTTAAAAGTTGCACAAAATGTGATGAAACAGGTAGTGGACAGGAAATCCAAAGTTCGTAATTTTGCCTGTGGAGATAAAGTTTTAGTGTTGTTACCAGTGGTAGGTGTGCCTTTAAAAGCTAGGTTTTGTGGACCTTATCAGATTGAAAGGAAATTAAGTGAGGAGAATTATGTGGTAAAAACACCAGATAGAAGGAAGACTCACCGAGTGTGTCATGTGAATATGCTTATAAGGTACTTTGAAAGGGAAGGAGAGAAATAGGAGGAGGTTTTAATGATTCAAACTCAAAGTGACGAACCAAATCCAGATGACTGTGAATTTGACATACATCAAATTAAATTGGAAAATGAGGATGTTCTTAAAAATTGGGATAAATTGTTGAGTTACCATCCAGAGGAAAAACAGACTGACCTGAAAGAGTTTTTGATATCACATGGGCAAGTTTGTAGAGATAAATTGGGAAGTACTAAAATGGCTATACATGATGGAGATGTGGGAAATGCTGTTCCAATCAAACAACATCCATACAGACTTAACCGTTTAAATTTGGCACAGGTTAACAAAGAGATTGAGAGTATGCTTAAAAATGGCATAATTGATGTGGGTTGCAGCCAATGGAGCTCACCCATAGTTATGGTCCTAAACCAAACGGTACCCAACGGTTGTGTGTGGACTATAGAAAGGTTAATGCAGTTACAAAAATAGACCATTATCCTATCCCACGTTTGGAGGATTGCATTGAGAAAGTGGGACAATCAGCTTTTATTTCCAAACTGGATTTACTTAAAGGTTACTGGCAGGTACCTTTATCCAAAAGGGCAAAGGAGATTTTAGCTTTTGTGACTCCAGATGGTATGTACCATTTCAAAGTTATGCCATTTGGAATGAAAAACGCCCCAGCCACATTTCAACGGTTAACTAACAAAGTCGTTTCAGGATTACCCAATTGTGCAGTATATATCGACGATCTGGTAATTTTCAGCCAGACATGGACAGAACATTTAAAACATCTGATGGAGTTATTCGATCGACTTCAGGAGGCGGGTTTGGTGATGAACCTAGCCAAAAGTGAATTTGGAAAATCCCAAGTCACTTTCCTTGAGGAGTTTCCTATACCCTCAAGACAAAGGGAAATAATGCGATATCTTGGCATGAGTGGATTTGATCGAACATTTGTGCAAAAGGTTTGTAGCGTCGTTACTCCACTGATGGACTTGCTGAAGTAACATCGAAAATTTCAGTGGACAGCGGACTTTCAACAGGCATTTGACTGCCTAAAAGCTGTGATAATCAATGCTTCTGTGTTGGATAATTACAAGGAGCTCTGTGATCAGATTGAACTAAAGTATCTGACCTTAAAGAGAAATGCCGAGGCGTAGAGAAATGGATGGATCGTGCAGAGACCTTCTTGTTCAAAGAGACTGTCAATCGAGAAGGATTCCAGATGGAGGAAAAACAAAAAATGGACTATATTATTATACCTGTTTGCGCGTGTTGTTTTTTGAAACGAAAAAGTATATTTACTGTGTGCATTTCTTAAAGGATAGTGAAAAGGTAAAAAATGAAACCATCTTGAAGTTGATGGTTTTTTTTTTCTTGGGGGGAGATGGCATGTGAGAGTACCTTTAAGAAATGGGTGTTTATAAATGGGTGTGTATATAAATATCTGTAGTGAGAGTACCTTTAAGAAATGGGTGTTTATTACTGCAGTGATGTCAGAGAGTGGATGGAGCTGGGCTGTCTGTCAGCTTTTTACTTTTGTTTTAGGCTGTTTGCTACAGGGTGTGTTTTAGTTTCGTTTTCAGTGTTGGAGCTGAAGCCAGACCAAGCAGGTGTACTGCTGTTCTCTCTGCCATCAAACGACTATCTCTTGATCATTTGGTGAATTCAGAATTATAAATGTTCTCAGTAGTGAATGTAAACCGAATGTGCCTCTGTTGGAAGGTGTGTTAAGTCTTATGGATGTTTCAAGGAAAGCTTAAAGGATTACTTAGTGTTGTATTCTTTGGGGTTGTATTTGAATTAATGGTTGCTGAGATTTTCACTGTATGTTTTAAAAAGGTTAACTTGAGTTCATAGAATCAACATTGTTTTGCTTTTAAAACATACTTTTCCATTTCGGCTGTACCACACCTGTAGAGTGGGCCGTGTGCTCCCCATACCACAATCTAGTAAAAGTTGTGGGTCAGGTGAACGCCATGATACACTTTGGGGTTCTCTAAACCCTGGCCCATAAGAATAGGCCGACTCTGGGAGAGGCCATATTGGACTTGGTGCTCGGCAACGAACCAGGCCAGATGTGAGATGCCTCGGTGGGAGAGCATTTTGGTGACAGTGACCATAACTCCTTGACCTTTTCCATAGTCATGGAGAGGGATTGGAACACACAATACGGGAAGGTATTTAATTGGGGAAGGGGAAATTACACTGCTATTAGACAGGAGCTGAGGAGCATAAAGTGGGAACATTTGTTCTTGGGGAAATGCACAACAGTAATGTGGGGATTGTTTAAGGAGCACTTGCTGTGAATGCTGAATAGTTTTGTCCCACTGAGGCAAGGAAGGAATGGTAAGGTGAAGGAGCCTTGGATGACAAGAGAAGTGGATCTTCTAGTCAAGAGGAAGAAGAAAGCTTACGTAAGGTTGAGAAAGGAAGGATCTGGCTCGGTTCTAGAGGGTTACAAGGTAGCCAGGGAGGAACTCAAAATGGACTGAGGAGAGTTAGAAGGGGGAATGAAAAAGCCCTGGCGGGAAGGAATAGGGAAAAACCCAAGGTGTTCTACACTTATGTGAGAAATAAGAGGATGATCAGAGTGAGAGTAGGGCCGATCAGGGATAGTGAAGGGAACATGTGCCTAGAGTCTGAGGAGATGGGGGGGGTGGCCCTAAATGAATACTTTGCTTCAGTATTCCCTAGAGACAGGGACCTTGTTGCTCATGAGAACATTGTGAACCAGGTTAATAGACTCGAACAGGTTGATATTAAGAAGGAGGATGTGCTGGATATTTTGAGAAGCATCAGGATAGATAAGTCCCCTGAACCTGACGGGATATACCCAAGGTTACTATGGGAAGCAGGGGAGGTGATTGCTGCACCGTTGGCGATGATCTTTGCGTCCTCACTCTACATTGGAGTAGTACCGGATGATTGGAGAGAGGCGAATGTTGTTCCCCTGTTCAAGAAAGGGAATAGGGAAATCCCTGGGAATTACAGATCAGTCAGTCTTACATCTGTGGTGAGCAAAATATTGGAAAGGATTCTGAGAGATAGGATTTATGATTATTTAGAAAAACATAGTTTGACTAAAGATAGTTTGCATGGCCTTGTGAGGGGCAGGTCATGCCTCACAAGCCTCATTGAATTCTTTGAGGATGTGACGAGACACATTGATGAAGGTCGGGCAGTGGATGTGGTGTATATTGATTTCAGTAAGGCATTTGATAAGGTTCCCCATGGTAGGCTCATTCAGAAAGTTAGGGGGCATGGGATACAGGGAAATTTGGCTGTCTGGATACAGAATTGGCTGGCCGAAAGAAGACAGCGAGTGGTAGTGGATGGAAAGTATTCCGCCTGGAGGTCGGTGACCAGTGGTGTCTGTTCTGGGATCTCTGCTCTTTGTGGTTTTTATGAATGACTTGGATGAGGAAGTGGAAGGGTGTGTTAGTAAGTTCGCCAATGACACGAAGGTTGGGGGAATTGTAGATAGTGTTGAGGGTTGTTGCAGGTTACAGCATGACATTGACAGGATGCAGAGCTGGGCAGAGAAGTGGCAGATGGAGTTCAACCTTGATAAATGTGAAGTGATTCATTTTGGAAGGTCAAATTTGAATGCTGAATATAGGGTTAAAGGCAGGATTCTTGGAAGTGTGCAGGAAAAGAAGGATCTTGGGGTCCACGTACATAGATCCCTCAAAGTTGCCACCCAGGTTGATAGGGTTGTTAAGAAGGCATATGGTGTGTTAGCTTTCATTAACAGGAGGATTGAGTTTAAGAGCCGCGAGGTTTTGCTGCAGCTTTATAAAACTCTAGTTGGACCACACTTGGAATATTGAGTCCAGTTCTGGTAGCCTCATTATAGGAAGGATGTGGATGCTTTGGAGAGGGTGCAGAGGAGATTTACCAGGATGCTGCCTGGACTGGAGGGCATGTCTTATGAAGAAAGGTTGAGGGAGCTCGGGCTTTTCTCACTGGAGCGAAGAAGGCAGAGAGGTGACTTGATAGAGGTGTACAAGG
Source organism: Scyliorhinus torazame (assembly GCF_047496885.1). Lineage (NCBI taxonomy): Eukaryota > Metazoa > Chordata > Chondrichthyes > Carcharhiniformes > Scyliorhinidae > Scyliorhinus > Scyliorhinus torazame. Next base: position 326,989,472 of record NC_092707.1, on the reverse strand, counting down.
TGATGAGAGGCATGGATAGAGTGGATAGCCAGAGACTTTTCCCCAGGGCGGAAATGGCTGTCATGAGGGGACATAATTTTAAGGTGATTGGAGGAAGGTATAGGGGAGGTGTCAGAGGTAGGTTCTTTACACAGAGAGTGATGGGTGTGTAGAATGCACTGCCAGTAGAGGTGGTGGAGTCAAAGTCATTAGGGACACTTAAGCGACTCTTAGACAGGCACATGGACAGCAGGAAATTGAAGGGGTGTAGATTAGGTTAATCTTAGATTAGGATAAATGGTCGGCACAGCATCATGGGCTCAAAGGCCTGTACTGTGCTGTACTGTTCTATGTTCTAACTAAGGGAACCCCCCCCCCCCCCAGAGACCCCTAACTAAATAGACTCCCCAGAGACCCCTTAACTAATGTGACCCCCAACCCAGAGACCCCTAACTAAAGGGAACCCCCGAGACCCGCCAGATAAGAAGCTTCTGTTTGGAAGCCAGAGAGCATCCAGACAGGGGCAGTGAAAAAAAACTACTGCTATAACACTCACCTGGACAATACACCAAACAGAGGAAGCCCCACGTGTCTATTCCTGGAAAGAGAAAAGCAGTAACCTGTGTTTAAACCCCTCAGATCTTTTAGCTGCAAGCCATTCATTCATCGCTCTCAGTGGGCTGTGACTAACAGCTTCCATAAACACAGGTTTCAGCCTTGCTTCATTCATCTTCCTTCATGGTTCAGGAACTGGAAGTGCTGCAACCACAATATTTACAAACATTAACCACTTCAAAGAGAGTTAAGTGCTGTCAATCTCCAGTTAAACACTTCAAAATCACTCAAACATTAAGGTGGGTGATATGGAATGCACTTAACTCTCTTTGATGATCCGCATTGCTGGAGTTGCGGGATGGAGAATCCAGCCCAATATCACAGAGAAATTAATGAATGGCTTGTAGATCAAAGATCTGAGAGGGTTTAAAACCAGCTGGCTGGTTTTTCCTTTCCAGTATTTAACAGGTATTGCTTCCTCTGCTTGAGCCAGCAGGTGTATTGCCCAGGTGAGTGTTAAAGCAGTGATTTTTTTTCAGTGCTTCTGCCTGGACTGCACTCTAGCTGCCAGACAGGAGTCTCTCTTCTGGGGAACCTCTGGTGGGGTCTATTTAATTAGGGGGGGGTCTCTGGTGGGGTGAGCATGGGAGGTTCTGGTGGGGGTGGGTGGGCAGGACTTGCATTGTGGGGGGTGGGTGGGTGGCCCGCTGATTGATTTTGGGGGAAACTCGCTTCAAGAGTTACCCCATTGGCGAGGTCTACCGACCAGGGCTTTATGTCAAATCCTGCACCCATTCTCGCCAAAGTTATTTCCTGCCCAGAGGACCTGAGAATCGTGAGCGCCTGGGTAATATAGTGCCCAGCCCGTTAATAGGATGTAAATGGGTCTTAATGATCCATTTGCATCCTCCCAGTGGTGCGGGACGTGAACCTCAACCCCATTGCCAGCAGGGGGCCTGAGCATCGGAACAGGATTGACCATGGGCGCTGATCACGTATTCTGCCTGACGCTGGATTCTCCACCGCCTGCTCAGTCGCGGAGTTCCCGGTGCGTGTAAAATCCAACCCCTTTTTAAGCAAATGTCTCAAGTTCTCCAGTTTGATATAAATCCAATTCTTCATAGTAGGTAGATAATTAAAATTTGCTCTTATAAGTATATATAGAAGGTCAAGCTTATATTACTCTTTGTATTTCTTCACTATAATAATTCTATGTAACAATAACAACTGGAATTTATACAATACCTTGGACACAAGAAAACATCCAAAACAGACAAAAAGGAACACCAAAACTAACGGAGATGATAGAGAGGGTTCTGGTCGAAGATGTAGATTTTATTTATTTATTTTCTTTTTCTGAATTTACTTTTCCAATTAAGGGGCGATTTAGCATGGCCATATCACCTACCCTGCACACCTTTGGATTGTGGGGGCGTGACTCATGCAGACACGGGGAGAATGTCCAAACTCCACATGGACAGTGACCCAGAGCCAGGATCGAACCCGGGTCCTCGGCACCGTGAGGCAGTAGTGCTAACCACTACGCCAATGTGTCGCCTGAAGATGTAGATTTTAAAGAAGACTTAGGAATTCTTGGGCAGAAACAGTATGAAGCACCCAGAATCAGAATAGCATGTGCTGTTAAAACGTTATTCTTCTTCTGGACTCCCTCTGCTGGTACATGTGTATGGTAGCCTTAAGTGACAAAACACACAAGGCAATTTTCATGCCATAGCAGTGCAAGGAGCAGTGGGCGGTACATAGACAGAGGGGTTGAGGGGGGAATGCTGGAGTGTGGGGCTCAAATGGCTGAACTAGGTGCTATTTAAGCAGACATCAGCATTCTCACACTACAAACATTAATGATGTCGATTGATTCAATGTCCCAACTTTTTTAATGACCTCCCTTTTGGTCAGTTAAATTATAACTCAAATTAAACCAAAATATTCATCTAATATTTGTAGATTAGCGAAGTGGAAAATTTATAACTTGAACCAAACAATTCTCCCTAAGTTTGAATCATATTTTGAACTATTTATATTCAGCAATAAAAACACATTTCTTTAGTCTTTATAGTTTATTACCCAACATTCGCTCTCTGTGAGATCTATTGATATGTGCAAAATAAAAGATAATTGCCAATTTTGGGTAGGACATAATGAGAAGCTTTGTCTAGGCCTACAAGAATCATTGAATGCTTGAGGTGTATTCATACAAAGGACTTCTCTACTCAATTTATTTTTTAATCCATATGAAACAACATGTTAGCCTTGTGATTTTTAATTCGGGCCCAAATACAGTCGGTCATCAGATGTAGGAAAGCAGAAACAAATGTTCTTATTATCTTGGGTTTGTGTATAAAAGTGATGGCTCGTGATGTTAATCACATTTAACTCCATCACTACAGTTAACTACATTTTCCCTTAATCTCTGAACGTGCAAAACAGATGTTTGTTGCCTGTTGGAATCGACTTAGAAACAATATCTGACTTCCAGATTTATTTTAGGCAACTGAATTCCTTATTTTGAATCTTGTTGCCTGGAATATTTCTTGATGATGATCAGTAAGCTTGACTCTGAATATGAAATTCAGGTCTGGATTCTTCTCTGTGAACTAACGTCAGGGATTGAGGGGAAATTGGAGCATTGAGACCCACTGTTACCTCATTGCCTTGACTGGCTTTCCTTCCTCTGGGACTCCAGTTGGATTACACTTTCCCAGCCTGGGGAGTGGAGCTTGAGTTTCCATAGGATTTCCCTGCACTTATAATAATAATAATAATCACTTATTGTCACAAGTAGGCTTCAATGAAGTTACTGTGAAAAAACCCTAGTAGCCACATTCCGGCGCCTGTTCGGGGAGTCCGGTACGGGAATTGAACCCACGCTGCTGGTCTTGTTCTGCATTACAAGCCAGCTATTTAGTCCACTCTGCTAAACCAGCCCCGGTTTACCTCATTTACTGTTTTTTCCTCGGCCTTTGTTGCCAACGGTGGTGGTAGGGCCAAGGAAACCAGGGAAAAGCCCACAATGTTCCCAACAAAGTCAGAAGGTCTTGAAGATGCCTCTCTTCCTTCAATTTAGGACTAATCCAGTTGCCTGCAGATAGCATCAGGGGCCTTTCCTCTGACCTTCCAGCTCTTCTGACACATTAAAATTCTTTAACGCCTTTCCTGCTGTTGCAGCCGTGTCAAAGCTGCAGCACCCTCAGGATCCTCCTCGTTGTACTGGTGGACAGAAGTCACACAGATTCCACAGCGTACAGGAAATTACTCTCGGCCAAGAAAATGGATTGGAATTTTAGCAGACAGAAGTCGAGATGGCACGTTAGAACACCACCCCAAAGAGAAGAATCCTAGCCTTTCTTCCTGATGAAGGAGAAGGTTTCCATTGCTTCATGAGGAGATGACACCGATAACTGCAGTCATAATATTGATCTTTCCAATAAATTAGAATGGGATTGTATATATAGCTGCAGTGAAGTATTCTTTATGTTCTCACTCCAGCTCTGGGTATATGGATTCACCCATGTATCTACAATGTATACTGGGCATCAGCTGCTTCTTTCCTATGTATTCTACAAGTAACTTAATTCAGGGTAAAACGTATTTGTAATTCCACTAATCCTGTCCATATCTTGGTATCTGGGCAATAATTTACCACCTGAATCTATTCCTTGGAATTGACTTGGCTAAGTTCTGTTTCAATGGGTGTGATTCAACGAAAAACGTTCAGAGCCCGTTTGTGGGTGCATTTAGCGGGGTGTTTCTCAGCACCTGCAGCATTGAGAAAGACCCTGCCACTCAAGGCATTTTGCTGTTTTTTGGGGCCGTGGGGAGGAACGCCATGTTGAGACTGCACTGTCATCATTTCCTGCATTGACCAGCACAGCTTGCCAGTGCAGGAACAATACTTGCGGATAGTGGCACTCGTCCTAATCTTTCACCCCCCCCCTCCGCCCCCCCCACCCCCACCCCCTTCAACGTCCCCACGGCGGCCTCAGGCTCTTCCACTGCACCCAACCTACCTCTTCCAGGTCTTCAAGCCCCCCCCTCTCCCCCCACCATTTAAGGGCAAGGCACCCCGGGCCCTAGCATGGACACCCAGGTACCATGACGCTGCCAGACTGGCAGCAGGTGGCACTGCTAGGGTTCCTGGGTGACAGTGCCAATGTGTTAGGTCAACAGTGCCAAGGTGCCCGGGTGGCATTGGATGTGCTAGGGTACCACCCTGCCCAATACCTGACCACCTGGGTGTCTCTAATGGCTTGGGAGACGCCCAGATGCCGTTACGCCTGGTCCACATTTGTGAAAAACAGTGCTAAATGGCACCATGGCGGTGTCTCCTAGATGTGGCAATTAGGTCCTGGGCGCCAGGAGAATACAGCACAGATATATTTAAATAAGTCGAATGGCTCATTTAAATATGTGGATCTTGATCTCGCCCAGTGGGATCCAGATCGCGAAGACCCGCGAGGTTCGATTGAATCTCATGAGATGTCACGAGCGTTGCGAATCTCACAAGAGGCCTCTCATGGGATTAAATCGAGCCCAATATACGTTTCACGAGAAAAAATGCACATTATATTCAACCAGTGACAGAATTGCACAAACATGTAAGAAAGGTTAAGAGGTGAATTTCTCCAGTGGTGGTGAGAAAAGCTGAGTTTGTCTTCTGGTCAGACAACCCCCTCCTGCGTGAAGCTGATTCAAGTTAAGATTTTCATTAATTGATGTATATATGGGTTTTCAGTCCAATTAGAACCAGTAGGATGGTGACGATTGTTCATCAGATGCAGTCTGAGCCTGAATTAGACTCCCCACAGCAGCCAAACTGAGGCTGCTGGTTGTCTTAAAGGAGAAATCTGTTGGCACAGGAGGGAAGCGAGATGTCGCAGGAGAGTCAGCTGCCTGGCTGAAACTAATGCGAGAGGCCTTGTGGGAGAAGAGGGAAGCCTTCTTCTCATGGGGTGGCAGGAGGAGCCCATCTTGTCCTGCAGCAGGGCCGTCTCTCTGTTCATAGCCAGCTCTAACTGCCTCCAGTCCCTTCTCCTCTCTCCCCTGCTGCTCCTGCTCTTCTCGTGGTGAGCTACCTCCATCTGGGGCCTCGCTGTCCTGAAGATCCGCACCCCTCTGGAGGGCCGTGCTGTGAAGCGTGCCACAGACCAACACAATAAGCGAGGCATTTTGCAGGAGGGTAGATGAGTGAAGTCACCTGCCTGGTCCAGGTATTGGGATCACATTTTCAGAAGCCCAATGGCTTATTCAAAAGTTCACTTGTTGTTCTTCTGAGCAGGTGGCAATGGTTGCTTTGCTTCTGTCTTTCTGTCTGGAGCTCTGATAAAGGGATGGATCTCCATGTCTTCAAGAGATGGCCCCGTCCCCTAGAATCCATTCAAACACCCTGGGGATTTGTGCGGGTCTCAGGAAGCCTGGCTAGCTGGGTGATGAAGGAATCATGGCAGCTGTCATGAAAGTGAGTGCACACATAGGAGAAGCTGAACATGCAAGCCTTGCTTCCTCCTCTGCTGCCCCTGCAAAGCCTAGGAGTAGACAGTCCCATCAATGCCTAAGCACAGTTCCCACTCTGCATGCTCCCTGCACAATGCCAAGGAAACCTCGTTATCAAATGGTGCATTTCCATTTCCCATGCATCCCCCCTTATGGGTCTTGAATGATGCTGGGGTAACCATACATATCTGGCTCCCTATTCTCTGCCCAAATCCACTCATCAGATCTGTAGCAAGACACCTCCTGAAATGCCTTTAGAATTCCACCCTCCACCAATAAGCTCTTTTCAGGGGGGAAAACGCTCCACTGTTTGGAGTCCTGTCTGGCACAAAGGAAGTCAGTTGTGGTAGTTGGAGGTCAATCAACTCAGTCCAAGAATATCGCTGCAGGTAGAGTCCTAGCCCGACCATCTTCATCGGCTTCATCAATGACCTTCCATCCATCATAAGTGGAGATGTCCTAGCCCGACCATCTTCATCGGCTTCATCAATGACCTTCCATCCATCATAAATGGAGATGTTCGCAGATTACTTCACAATGTTCAGCACCATTTGCGACTCCTCAGATACTGAAGCAGTCATATCCAAATGCAGCAATACCTGGACAATATCCAGGCTTAGGCTGACAAGTGGCAAGTTACATTCACGCCACACAAGTGCCAGACAATGACCATCTCCTATAAGAGAGGATCTAGTCATCGTCCCTTGACATTCAATTGCATTACCATCGCTGAATCCCCCGCAATCAACATTCTGGGGTTAGCATTGATCAGAAACTGAACTGGACTAGCCATATTAATATTGTGACTACCAGAGCAGGTCAAAGGCTAGGAATCCTACGGCAAGTATCTCACCTCCTGACTCCCCAAAGCCTGTCCACTATCTACAAGGTACAAGCCAGGAGTGTAATAGAATACTCCACTTGTCTCTCAGAGTGCAACTCCAACAGCACTGAAGAAGCTTGACATCATCCAGGACAAAGTAGCCCGCTTGATTGCTACCTCTTCCACAAACATTCAATCCCTCCACCACCGATGAACAGTGGCAGCCGTGTATACCATCTACAAGATGCACTACAGGAACCCGCCGAAGTTCCTTAGGCAGCACCTTCCAAACCCATGACCACTACCATCTAGAAGAGCAAGAACCGCAGATACCTGGGAACCCCATGTTTCCCCTTCAACTCACCCAGCACCCAGACTTGGAAATAAACCATCGTTCCTTCACTAACACTTGGTCAAAATTCTGGAACTCCCTCCTTAACAGCACTGCGGGTGTATCTGCACATCAGGGTTTACAGGATTCAAGAAGGCAACTCACCTTCTCAAGGGCAACCTGGGATGGGTAATAAATTCTGGCCGAACCAGCACACCCACATCCCATAAATGAATTTTAAAAAGTAAGATCATAAGTGGGGATGTTCACTGATGACTGCTCATATTCAGTACCGTTCAACACTCTCCAGATACTGAAGCAGTCCGTGTCCATATGCAGCAAGACATGGACAACATTCAGGCTTGGGCTGATAAATGGAAAGTAACAGATATGACGCACAAGTGCCTGTCAATGACCATCTCCATAGAATCTTACCATAGCCCCCTGACACTCAATGGCATTACCATCGTTGAATCTTCCACTATCAACGTCCTAGGGGTCACCATTGACCAGAAACTAAACTGGACCGGCCATATAAATACTGTGGTTACATGTACAGGTCAGAGTCTGGGAACTCCATGGTGAGTAAGTCATTTCCTGACTCCCCAAAGCCTGCCCATCATCTACAAGGCACAAGTCAGGAGTTTGAAGGAATACTTTTCATTTGCCTGAAATAGTGAAGCTCCAACAACACTCAAAAAGCTCAACACCATCCAGGACAAAACATCCCACTTGATCAGCACTCCACTCACCATCTTAAACATTCACTCCCACCACCACCAATGCATAGAGGCAGCAATATGGACCAATTACAGAATGCATTGTAGCAACTCATTAAGGCTTCTTCAACAGTGCCTTCCAAACTCGCAACTTCTACATCCTAGAGTGACAAGAGCAGCGGAGCATGGGGACACCACCACCTATACCTTCCCCTCCAAGTCACACTCCATCCTGACTTGGAACTATTTCACCCAATTCTTTCACTATTGCTGGGTCAAAATGCTGTAACTCCCTTCCTAACAGCACTGTGACTGTACCTCAAGAAGACAGTGCACCACCACCTTCTCAAGGGCAATTAGGAATGGGCAATTGTTGGCCTTCCCAGCGACATTTGAATCCTGTGAATGAATAAATAAAGAACAATCCCTGGAAATACTTTAATTGGTCTTAGTCGGGAGACGGGCAGGGTTCATGTCCTAACGTGATGAACATTGGCACTCCCAGGAAAGGTGTCCCAACATAGGCACATCGCCTGGCACTAGTATTTTTTGGGCCCTCCCCTATGCCTGCCTTCTTGACTTTTTGGGAGGCCAGAACATTTGGCCTGAAAACTCTAACATTCTGATTAGTGACGCCAAAGTTTCCTTCATATTTTAACTTTAAAAATAATTTTCAACTAAGTTCTAGCTTGCATTTTAATCAACCGAACGACTCAGTTAAGGCATCTAGTACTGAGCTTCTATGACTTCCAATTCCAGCATTTTCTGTCTTAATATATGAGTTGACAGTTTAGGCAAAAATTCAAGTTGTATACTAGCTATCAGGCTGCAGACTATTTCAAATTTAATGAACCCACTGATTAACAAATTCTTCTTCCTCTCTTGAGAAGTATGAAGCAGATCAGACCTAATCTGCTTTTTATCTTGTCTTGCACTCGCCACTTTTCTTATCTTTCTCATTCACTTAACTCTGGTTTAACAGAATTAGACTACAACTTGACTCAAATGCCTGGCCTAGAAATCCAGGCACAGTTATTTTGGGGCATAAAAATGGTACAGGATATGATACTTGAACATGAACGTTAAGGCCTGAGGCATGCCCAATGTTAGGCCTGGGACCCTTTTTTCTGGTAGGAGCTGCGCTGTGGAGAGTGACCAATGGGCCTCAGCTAGGTTAAGGGGAGTGGGGAGCAGTGGGGGAACTGAAATGGAACTGTGGAGATAGCCACTGTAACAAGGGTGAGGGTCGGGGGGCAATAATTGGTATCTGAGAGATCAGACAGCTATCCAGTTGGTTTCTGATTGCTCCAACCAAATAATTTCCTGTGCCATGTGACAATCTAATTCATGAATTAACAACTGAAAATATTAAACATTTATTCCATGGGTTAGATTTAAGTTGTATTTTTTATAGTAATGCCATAAATTCTTATGCACTGATTTCAAACAGAAGACCTCTCCACAATTTTCCTACTAACTCCCTTCACGGCGAAAGAATTGGGATTATTGCCGGGAATTCCAGCCTCTCTGTGGCAGGTTTTCCCGCGGCGGAGGCAGCTAGTCATTGGTCGCCGGTGGGATCTTCCAACCCCACCAATGTCCATGGCTATTTGCGTTTCTCTCTGGCCGCGCCACCGGGAAACCCGTCGTGGAGGTCTGCAGAACCGGACGATCCTGCCAGTGGGAAGGATTCGACAATCCCAACTTGTGTTTCCATAAATCTTTTGCAATGAGATAAGAATGATGATTTTGTTTTTTTAAATATTCCAAATGAGCTGATAACTAAAGTTCTTTTGCTGTCTCAATTTGAATCAGGCAACATCTTTCTGACTATTTTAATAGAATATGAACACATTTAAAATGTAAGAATGTGATTCACTCAGCACTTCATCTCCTCTACTTCCCTTGACCCCCTCCACTGCCTCGAAATTGCTTGACTGTTTGTCTGACATCTGAAACAGGATTCACCGCCGGGGGGATGCTCTGTTTTGCCGGCGCCAGGGGGTTTCTCGACAGCGTGGGGCTGCCCCACAATGGGAAACCCCATTGACCGGCCGGCGTAATGAAGAATCCCGCCGGCATGCTGAACCAGAAATGTGGCGCGGTGGGGCAGATAATCCAGCCCCTTGTGTTGGATGAGCAGAAATTTAATCCAGTTACATGTTGGGAAAAGAAAATAGAAACCCATTTGCAGACTAAGGGCGGGATTCTCTGATCCTGAGGCTACGTGTTGACGCCGTCGTAAACGCCATCGCATTTCTCGACGGCGTCAACATGTCCTCAGGATCAGCAATTCTGGTCCCTACAAGGGGCCAGCACAGCGCTGGAGTGACACTCGCTGATCCCGGCGTCAACTGGGTGCCGCGGGGTTCGCGCATGTGCAGTGGCACTGGGGCCAACGCGCGCATGCGCAGTGGGACCGGCACCAATGCACGCATGTGCAGTGGCTCCCTTCTCCGCGCCGGCCCCAACGCAACATGGCATAGGGCTAAAGGGGCCGGCGCAGAAGAAAGGAGGCCCCAGCCCGAGAGGCCGGCCCGCCGATTGGTGGGTCCCGATCGCGAGCCAGGCCATAACGGAGGCCCACCCCCCGGGGTCGAATCCCCCCCTCCTCCCCTCACAGGCCGCCCCCGGACCCTTCCACGCCGAGGTCCCGCCGGCTAAGAGCAGGTTAGAATGGCGCCGGCAGGACCCGGGTCTTCTGTTACGGCCGCTCGGCCCATCTCGGGCGGAGAATCGCCGGAGGGGCCCCATAGAGCAGCACCCGGGCTGAGAGAATCCCGCCCTAAGTGTTGTCGCCGAGGCAGGATTCATGGACTTCTACGACAGCAAAACTGGACCGATTTAGCGACTGTTGAGGGGCTAGCACCGGTGCCACGTGGAACACAATCAATTCCAAAGAGAATGGTGTGGGATTGATGGATTCATGACTGACATGATTGAGGCTGACAAGCTGCAGCCAAACATACACACTTCACTCCCCATACACACCATCCCAGCCAACAAGATGGCAGCGAGGAGAGCGGCACCCAGTTTTACGGATGCCGACCTTGAGACCCTGCTGGATGCCATGGAGGAGAGGCAATCGACACTGTACACCGGCCCGGGAAGAAGGCTGTCAGCTGTCATCATTCGCCGTGCCTGAACACAGGTGGCAGACGCGGTAGGCGCCATGAGCAACATTGCTTGGACCGGCCAGCAATGCCAAAGAAACTTCACAAACTCCTCAGTGCAGGCAGGGTGAGTAGGCAGTACAGTGCCCCTCACACCAACTCCCTTCCACACACCCAGAACCCTAACCTCTGCAACCGGAGGGCATCCAAACCCCCACCATGCACCACAAGTCGGCACCCATACTGGCCGCCATGGCTGCGTTCCCTGACCATCGATGCCACCAGCTATCCACCCCCTGGGCTTCATGCGTCGGACTGTCTAACATTGTGGGTTTTCTGTTTCCACCCCCCCCCCCTCCCACCCCCTCCCAACCCACCCCAGGAGAAGGCCGCCCATAACTGCCAGGAGCAGGAAATCAATTCCAGGAGAATTGGCTGTCTCTGTGGCTGGGGGCGATGGACACAACCCACCCCAGGAGAAGGCCGCCCATAACTGCCAGGAGCAGGAAAGGACTGGAGGGGACCCACCGGACCTGCGTCCCCTCACCACGGCAGAGCAGACGGCCTGAACATGGTCGGCGGGCCTGAGGAAAGGGGTGGAGGTTGGCATTGGGCGAGGGAGTGAGACCCTGCTAAGTTGCAGTGCTCCATGACATGTGTGTCAACCACCCCCAACAACACCCCCACACCACCCTCACCCCTTACCACCCTCACACCATCCTCCCACCATTCTCACAGCACCCAAACACCACTTTCACCCCCACACCACCTCCTCACCCCCACAACACCCTCACACCCCCACTCCACCACCACCCCTACTCCCCCCTCCCAAACAACCCCCCTCCCCAATACACCCCTATAACCCCCACTCCTCCCCGGACCTAGGCCTAATCATGGGTTTGCCTTGTGTCTTGCAGGACCTGCCGGTGATGGGGCAGAGTCCATCGCCCCCAGCCACAGAGACAGCCAGAGCCCCAGGTGCCGACCAGCGATGGGGACACCGACACATTGACGAGACTCAGGTTACCCTGGAGCTCGAGTCCAAGGATGACATCGATTTCCTGTCTCAGCTGTCTCCAACACCTCAGTTGGGCACTTTACTGAAGAGGCTCCTGGGACACTATCTGGTGCGCACCACATACACATGCTCCGGTACAACAGTTGGAGGTAGGAACACCCAAGGGGGCGGACGGTCGGAGGGCAAGCCGACCAAGGGAGAAGCTGCCATCCAGATGGGTTTCAGGCTTCTGGAACAGCAGTCCCACCGATCGTGGAGATGCAGTCACAGAGCCAGGGACCACGTGAGGGTTTGTCAGCAAGCATCCAGCACCTGCAGGCACAGGTGAAGGAGTCCAATTGCATGCAGGAGCAGGAGGTGGTGCTCGTCATGCATGCCACCCAGGTCAACAACGCATGGGTGGCGTCCGCGGGGAGATCTTGGGAGGGGCGAGGGTTTTGGCTATGGATCAGTATGTCCAAGGCCTGCGGCATTCTGTGCAGGCGCTGGCCGAGGCCCAGGACAGGGCTGCCCTCTCACAAGCAGTCATGTGCCAGAGTCACCTGGACATTGCAGCGGCTCTCCTCAGTATGGCCCAGTCACAGCAGGCCATGGCTGGCAATGTCAACGGCATTGCCCAGGTGCTGGCTGATGTGGCACAGACGCAGAGGGAGGTGGCACAGTCACTAGCTGATGGAATCAGAGAACTTATAATGCAGAAGGAGGCCAGTCGGCCCATCGAGTCTGCACCGGCCCTTGGCAAGGGCACCCCACTTAAGCCACACTTCTACCCTACCCCTGTAACCCAGTAACCCCACCTAACCTTTTTGGACACTAAGGCCAATTTAGCATGGCAAATCCACCTAACCCGCACATCTTTGGACTGTGGGAGGAAACCGGAGCGCCCGGAGGAAACCCATGCAGTCACGGGGAGAAAGTGAAAACGCCACACAGACAGTGACCCAAGCAGGGAATCGAACCTGGGACCCTGGAGCTGTGAAGCAAATGTGCTAACCACTGTGCTACCGTGCTCCGTGTGATGTGGTGCAGACCAAGAAGGTGGTGGCCAGTCGTAGCATAATGTGGTGCAGTTCCAGGTGGAGGTGGTCCATTCACTGTGCTCCATGGCCGTGAGCATGCAACCCTGGCCGAGATAGCAGCGGGCCTTCAGGACTGGCAGCACCAGGTGGTGGGGAACCTCAGAGGATAGCTCCGCTCGCACCTCCATTCCATGGAGTAGCCTGGGGCCATCGGCTACCCGAGGGAGAAGGAGATGATGGGGCCCGTGCCGGTGACTCATGTAGGGGATGTGCCGGAACACCGCAGCACCTGTCCCTGGTACATCTGGTGGGCAACGAGCAGAACAGGATGTCACCATGTCACCTGGGACCATTGGGCAGCTGCTGGGAGCATCCAGGCCCCATCGCCCCAGAAGACGGTAGCACGGTAGCACAAGTGGATAGCACTGTGGCTTCACAGCGCCATGGTCCCAGGTTCGATTCCCGGCTTGGGTCACTGTCTGTGGTGAGTCTGCGCGTTCTCTCCGTGTGTGCGTGGGTTTCCTCCGGGTGCTCCAGTTTCCTCCCACAGTCCAAAGACGTGCCGGTTAGGTGGATTGGCCGTGATAAATTGCCCTTAGTGGTTAGGAGGGGTAATTGGGTTACGGGGATAGGGTGGAGGTGAGGGCTTAAGTGGGTCGGTGCAGACTCGATGGGCCGAATGGCCTCCTTCTGCACTGTATGTACTATGTCTATGTCAAGACGCCCGGAAAACGGGATTATGGATGCAGAGCAGGAATCAGAGCAGGCCGCCTCTGATGTGCTGAGCAGGTTGGTTCAATGTGGACTGCACTCGATGCAGTGAAGTTAGAAACAGACGTCTAACACTAGAGAAGATCCAACACTGTTTTATTCAACTAGATGAACTGCTGTACATATTCAGCTGTGGGTCGACACTACACTGACCTGACTAGTGACCTTGTAGTACCCTGATCAGACTTACTAGCTACCACATGGTGTTTGTGCTTGCTAGCTCGTGGACTCTGACTGTCTCAGTAGCTGGGTCCCGAGACAGCGGGAAACCTAGTGCCCTCTGGCTTTATAGTGGTAGTGTCCTGTCTGGTGATTGGCTGTGCTGTGTTGTATGCTTACTGGTCATCCTATATGTCAATCACTGCCTGTCTGCATCTCATTATATACATGAGTGGATATTATGACATCCTCCACTCCTGTTGTACCATCCGGGGATCCACCTGGACGTAGCGTTAGGGTCCACAAGGCCAGAAAAGTAGACATCAGTTAAGTTGACACGGGTACAGGGCTCAGTTTAGTGTCTATATGTTTTCACATTAAACAAATGTGCACAACATGACAACCTGCCTTGGTGCTCCGTCAGATGGGTATGAGGGGTGGGTTCGTCTGGGCCGGCTGCAGAGGGGGCGCGAGTGAAAGTAATTGGCGGAGGTTGGGGATGGGCTTGGCTCAGGTACCGCGATTCAGCTAGCGCACACCGCTTATTAGTCCCACCCCATCCCACCACCCCAATCCTCCGCCACCGTCCTCACCTGCGCCACCCCAGGGATTCAATGGGACCGTGCAGTGGAATGGCCAGCTCGCATACAACGATCATCCATGTGAACGGTGGGAAGTGCTACCGTGGGCAGGAGACAGATGTCGTCAAACGATGTGGAGCGTCAGAGCTCATCGCAGAGCGGGTCGGCATTATCCTCCATCCAATGAACCAGACTCGCAGTTACAGCCAACCCAGGGCCACACGCCATAGTGCGGCAAGTATGTATCGTGGAGGAGCATGGTTGCAGGCTGGCAGAGAGGGGAAGGGGTGTGTCGCCTGGGGGAGGAGGGATGCGGGGTGGTGGCTGGGAGTCGGATGCAGTGTCTGTGTTCCTGGCCAGTCCATTCTCCCCAGTCGGTGAACCTGGAGGCGATCAGATCATCGTGCGGCCTCCCGTGCCTGCCTGGGCCCCATGTCCTGCCCATCCTCGCCCTCTCCCGAATCCCCCTCGTCGGATAAGGTCTGCCGTTCCTCCTCCTCCTCCAGCACGTCGCCCCTCTGCTGTGCGATGTTGTTGAGTACGCAGCAGGCCGCCACGATACGGGCAACATTCCCAGTGTCATGCTGGACGGCCTCTCCAGAGCAGTCTGAACCGCCAGGCATCTGAATCGCATCTTCAGGATGCCGAAGCACCGCTCGATCAAGGTCACTATAATGGGTCACCGAGTCGGTCTGTAGCCTCTAGATAGACGTCATCAGCCCCGACTGTAGTGGATAACCCCTGTCGCCCTGTCGCCAGCACCGCCAGCCGGGGATGCACCTCAAAGAAGCCGGGAATCGTCGAATGTGACCGTGTATCGGGCGCAGACATGCGTGATGCATGTGATGGTCACACACAAACTGCATGTTCATCGAGTGGAACCATTTTCGGTTTGTGTCATATGCAAGTGCTCAGTGGGAACATGCATCCCGTTTATCACCCCCTGGACCCGGGGCATGTTAGCGATGGCAGCAAATCCCGCTGCCCGGGCATCCTGGTGGGCTTGGTCCACATTGAAATAGATGTTTTGTGCCGCCTGGCCTTATAGGGCCTCCATGACAGTGTGGATGCGCCGAGGTCTGGGAGATCCCAGACAGGCCTCCACTCAGTGCCTGGAAGGACCCCATGGCATAAACGTTCAGGGCAACCTTCACCTTGATGGCCACCAGGAGTGGACGTCCTACCCCATTCTCCCACAGTGCCAGGTGTGCCATGATCTGACAAAAGAAATCGCACTGTCCCCCTGCTCAGCCGGAGTCTTCGACGACATGTCCAGTCCTGCAGGTCCTTGAATGACAGGCGCTTCCGCTATCTGTGAGGTCTCATGCGGTGCCTCCTTTGCACCTCCTCCTTCTCAACCTGTTGGGCGACCGGCACTCTGTCCTCAGTGGCTGCGTCCTGTCCTCTGGGCAGGCTCCGTTGCTGCAACTTCCTCCTCCTCGAGCAGCTCCAGCTTGTACAACCGCAGTGCATCCCCCAGGGCTGATTCAGGCTGCATCTCTGGCAAATTTAAATGCTAAGCTATCACTTGCATAATCTCCACCTTCCTCTTCAGGTAAAGTCAACTGCACCTTGACTGCCAAATCCAAAAGCTTTGTTTTGACCACCGTTTGTAAATCAACCAGAGTGACCTCTTCCACACCCAGGTAATCCTTTGCGAAGAAAGAACCATTTCCCATGTCACTCGCTATTTAAACTGCAACACCTGAAAGAAAGCATCAATTCCTCACACACTCACTGTCTTTAAATTCAATAATCCCAAGTCAGACTGGGAATTATACTTTAAAATCCCGGTAAAGTGCACCCAGTTTTATGACGGTCCCGGACCAGATCCCAACATTTGTCAGGATACCAGCAGGAACCTCAATTTTATTTTTTGATTTGTAAAATTGTGAGGGAGGTATACTTTGCTCTAACAGTGATTCCACGCACAAATAGTGATATGGTGCATGAACATTTTTTAAATTATTAATAAATATTAAACTACCTTCACAACACATAAATATAGCTTACAATTACCAGTTAAACAATGCTTAACAATAAAAGAAAACACTTTAACTTCTCACTGATACCTTCTCTATTTCCAATCAAGCAAAACCCATCACACTTCAAAAATCACTTTCAAATAAAGTTAGCAAACACAGCATTACTTGCCGGCCTCTGGATCCTCTGGATAAAGAGTTATTTGAAAGACTGCTTTGAGAAAGAGGGAGATCCTTTCAGTAAACAGCTTGCAGATCCCTGGCTGTCAGATTAATGCTAAATCTGACAGCCTTCTGCATAAGCTATTGTTCAGCTCACAGCTTCCAAAAAAACTAACAAAAACTGACTGCTTCAGACTTAGATCCTCCCATTACTTACAACATATTTATTCCACTGAAATTCCATGC
This sequence comes from Scyliorhinus torazame, assembly GCF_047496885.1. NCBI lineage: Eukaryota > Metazoa > Chordata > Chondrichthyes > Carcharhiniformes > Scyliorhinidae > Scyliorhinus > Scyliorhinus torazame. The sequence goes on along the minus strand of NC_092707.1, from coordinate 326,972,503 downwards.
CCTACTTATTTAAGTTTAAACACAATGTCTCAAATTATCTACACACCAGAAATCATAGAAAATCACATGATGTCTCTCCTTGTAAACATAAGCATGGTTTGAAAGAATGATGATCTCACTTTTATGACATCTTAATTGCAACTTTTGCCGCTGCAAGGTCTGACTCTTTTAAATCAGGATTTTTAAAAATTACTGCAGCATATATATAAATAACCTAACCCAGACTGTTAAAACATTACTGCAACAAATGCATATAATAATACAATTAATATCTACCAATTTCTTACACCCATCACAAATCTCACCATATTAAGTTTGTATACTTCTGATTTTTCTTCAGAGTCATCCTCCAGCTTGTTCACTGGAGTCGTCAACATTTCTTTTGTGAACTTGGAGTCAACTGTCTGACTCTGCACCTGGCTTGTATATGGCATTTCTTATTACATTTGAAACAGATGAATTCCTTACATTTTCATCTGTCTTAGGAATGCTGGTCACTTTTCTTCTTCTCTGGCTCCGCTGCCCCCTCGCTTCAGGAACTTCAAGCGGCTGCTGATTCCCACCATAATTGGTTCACTTTGCTTTGCAATTCAAAAGTGCTTTGTTCATCACTTTCAGTCGCTTGAGCCAGCTCAGTCATTTTGTCTAAGGATATCTTGGTTTCTGCCAGCACCCCACAGACCAACCGATCATGCAGCATGTTGCTGAGAGAAGTACCAAATTCACAACATTCCGTCATTTGTCAAAGTCTGGCTACAAAAAAGTGGATTCAATTTCTCCAGGACCTCCAATAGCTGTATGGAATTTACAGTCTGCACAATAATGGAGGGTCGGGGAATATAATGGCCCGTCAGTAATTGCATCAATTGATCAAAGGACTTATAGAGTCCGGAGCCTCCGGAGATGTTAAACTTCGCATGAGGTTATATGTTTTTGGGCCACAAACTACGTAATATTAATTTCTGTTTGCTTTCTGCCATGATTTCATTGGCAGTGAAAAAGTATCAAAGATGTTTGACATATTGGCTCCAACTGTCAACCTCCGTATCAAACGGATCAATTTTCCCGAATAGTGGCATAGCTATTCAATTGCTGACAATCCTTTACCTTCTCAGGTCTCTGAGAGGCCACTCTACTCCCCCACCTCCAATTTTTGAGGAGTTTAATTTGACTGCATTAATTTATTCTCGTTGAAATGTTACATTGTGAGACAAGTGCCAAGGCAGCGTTAAATCACAACGGTGATTTATTTAACTAAGAAGAACTTTATATACCGGACAGAACAACTACCCCACAGGTCAAGTTCCCTCAACTCCCAATATATCTCTGACCAAACCCCAACAGCCAGGTCCATGCCCAAAAACCAGATAGGCTGAGGGTTGTGTGCTTCATATCTATAGGATCCAGGCCTCTCACATGGCCCACAAAGGATGACCCCTTAAAGGGGCCATACTACCATAATCCTCAACTCCATTTTCCTGCCTTAACCCATAACCCTTGATTCATTTACTTATTAAAAATCTGCCTGTCACAGCCTTAAACATACCTAATGATCCAGCCTCCGCAGTCCTCTGTGGTAAAGAATTCCGCAGACTCACTGACGTCTGAGAGAAGAAATTCTTCCTTATCTCTGTCTTAAATGGGATAATGCGGTCTGGTTCTAGACTTCCAACTTCTCAGCATTTACCGTGTAAAACCCCCTAAAAATCCTGGGCAGGATTCTCTGCTGGTGGGATGCTCCGTTTTGCCGGCAGCCCAGGGGTTTCCCGTGTTGTGCGTTTTCTCTACTACTTGGTCTTTTCTGTGGCTCTGTTCCAATTAGGGCAATCAGTGAATTTGCCGTCTTTCCATATTGTCAATATCCGAATGCTTAGAGTCGCCAGGTATCGAATGATACCACCACAAGTTTCAACCGGCTATCGATCAAAGAGCCAAACACCAGTTAGTTAGTTCAAGGTCAAGGGTACTTTATTTACACACAATTAATCATGCAACATAAACACTACTAGTTAAACTACACCTATTACTAAAACAACCTGTACTTAACTTCGGGCACCCGGCTTAGGTCAGGAAACAGTGGCCGCTGTTCAATTCTGGATCTCTCGGGTTCGAAGGAGTAACTGCTGCTCAGCTAGGCTCATCCGTCTGGTAGTGGGCGTTGAACTCGAACTTGCTTCTGGTGTTGCTGTAGTTGACAATGGCCGTGACCGGGGTACCAAGGCCAAAAGTGCATGAACATATGGCGAACTCTTCTTTTATACTCGGGGGTTTTCGCGCACTTTTGGGCGGTCCTTCGATTTGGACCTTCCTAATTGGGTGATCCCTGATCACTCAGTTCGATTCCTTAGCCAATAAGTGGGTGGGGATCTGGATGGCTGGGCTTGTCCCAAGCGGTCACTGACCCCGTTGTTTGCGTTTCCCTTGGACAGGGAGTGGTGCCGAAATGTTTGGGACTGTCCCGGTTGCTGGAGTACCAGTCCTTTGTTTTGGGGAAGATGGGCCATCACCTGCTAATCGGCCTGATTAACATGCTAATGGGACGGAGTTTCGATGCCGTCTGGACTTTGCTGACAAATATCATTTCAGCCTCTGAGCCTGCCTGATTCATGGCTTGTCCATTTTACCCATCAGTCTTTGTGAGTTGCTCTGTACCTAGTTGTAAGTGGCCATCCCCGATGGCTACACCCGACAGCATGGGGCTGCCCCACAATGGTAAACCTCATTGACCGGCCGGCGTATCGGAGCATCCCGCCGGTGGGGTGAAACGGAAATGTGGGGCGAGATTCTCCGACCCCCCGCCGGGTCGGAGAATCGCCGGGGGCTGGCGTGAATCCCGCCCCGGCCGGTTGCCGAATTCTCCGGCACCGGAGATTCGGCGGGGGCGAGAATCACGCTGCGCCGGTTGGCAGGCCACCCCCCCCCCCCCCGCGATTCTCCGGCCCGAATGGGCCGAAGTCCCGCTGCTGGAATGCCTGTCCCGCCGGCGTGGATTAAACCACCTACCTTACCGGCGGGACAAGGCGACGGGGCGGGCTCCGGGGTCCTGGGGGGGGTGCAGGGCGATCTGGCCCTGGGGGGTGCCCCCACGGTGGCCTGGCCCACGATCGGGGCCCACCGATCCGTGGGCGGGCCTGTGCCATGGGGGCACTCTTTTCCTTCCGCCTTGACCACGGTCTCCACCATGGCGGAGGCGGAAGAGACTCTCTCCACAGCGCATGTGCGGGGATGCCGTGAGCGGTCGCTAACGCTCTTGCGCATGCGCCGCCCGGAGATGTCATTTCCACGCCAGCTGGCGGGGCAACAAAGGCCTTTTCCGCCAGCTGGCGGGGCGGAAATTAGTCCGGCGCGGGCCTAGCCCCTCAAGGTTAGGGCTGGGCCCCCCAAGATGTGGAGGATTTTGGCGCCAGTCGGCGGACATCGCGCCGATACCGGAGAATTTCACCCGTGGTGCGGCGGGGCGCAGAATCCAGCCCCTAAATGTTTCAGTAAGGTAGCCTCTCATTCTTCTCAACTGCAATGAGTACAGTCCCAACCTACTAAACCTCTCCTCACAAGAAAATCCCTCCATTCCCGGGATTAACCTAGTGAACCTTCTCTAGACTGCCGCCAGTGTCAGTATACCATTCCTCAGATAAGGCGATCAAGACTGTTCACAGTGTTCCCAGGTGTGATGTAATTAGTTTCTTGTATAGTTTTAGCAATATTTCTCTATTTTCCTGCTCCATTCCCTTTGTAAAGAAGGTCAGCATTCCATTTGCTTTTCCTATTACTTAGCTTTAGGTGATTTGTGCATGTGTTGTTAGTGAGGGAGTTCCAGGGATTTGACCCAGTGTCAGTAAAGGAACAATAATATATTTCCAAGGCAGGATGTTGAGTGGCTGGGGGCCAACTTTCGGGTGGTGGTGCTCCCATGTACCTGCTACTCTTGCCGTTTTGTATGGTAATGGCCATTGGTTTGAAAGGTGCTGTTGAAGGAAACTTGGCAAATTTCTGCAGTGCATCTTGTAGATGGTACACACTGTTGCTGCTGTTTGTTGGTGATGGGGGGAGTGAATGTTTGTGGATGGGGTACCACTGAAGCGTGCTGCTCTGTCCTGGGTCGTGTTGAGCTTCTTGAATGTTGCTGGAGTTGCACTCATCCAGGCAAGTGCAGTGTACTCTATCACACTCTTGACTTGTGCCTGGTGTACTGCTTTCAGGGATTCAGGAGGTTAGTTACTCACTGCAGGATTCCTGGCCTGTGTCCTGCTCTTGTAGCCACGTATTTATGTGGCTAATCCAGTTTTGTTTCTGGTCAATTGAAATCCAGAGAATGTTGATAGCAGTGACGGCAATTCATTTCTGGAATGCATTCAAGAAGGTTTGGAGCAATATAAGCCAATGAGGAATTAGGACATCCTATATTTAGTTATGAGTAATGAATTAGTCTTAGTTAACAATGTGATGGTGGAGGCAGCACTGTGGCACAGTGGTTGGCACTGCTGCCTCACGCCGCCGAGGATCTGGGTTCAATCCCAGCCCCGGGTCACTGTGGAGTTTGCACATTCACCCCGTGTCTGTGTAGGTCTCATCCCAAAGATGTGCCTGGTTGGTGAATTGCCATGCTAAATTGTCCCTTAATTGGGAAAAAAAAGAATTGGGTACTGTAAATTTAAAATAAATAATGTGATGGTAATGAAAAATCTTGCAAGTAATCTTGCATAATATTAATGAATTTCATGTTATGCTTGAGAGGGAACAGCCCCCAACAAAGGTTTTAAATTTAGGTGTAAATGTAACCGTCCCTTTGGTGAGGCTGTTGCCCCTGGGACTGATGGCATGAAATGTTTTGCTGTTAAAGGATGAACTGCCTGTGGAGGGGTAACAGAATCGACACCTCACCCAGACTAGTTCAATGAAGTCCAAGGTCTAATTTTGGATTGGTCTCAGGCCTCCTGGTTCAGGTGCACGTTGCAGCCCCTCCCTGCCTTGGCACGGAAAACTGGCTGGTGTCAACAAATTTACACCCAATTCTCTACTTGTCTGAATTCTCAAACTGTACAGTCAGCTTTCTTATGACCTGAGTTTAACAGCCTACTTTATTACACGTGACAAACGAGTCGGTCTTTAAGTGCAGTCTAGTGGCTGTGGGTAACGTATTATGATATATTCGCTGTGACACCTTCATATTGATTTTAGTACTTGCTAATGTTATTGCAATCCACGCCAAAATCCAAAAGAAGTGTGTATTTTCCCATTTGTGGACCTTAATTTAAAAATGGCAGGCCATTTCTCAATCATTCAACAAATGAACACATTAATGACTATTGAAATGAGCAGCTATTTTTTTTTTAAGTGCCATGTTTTCCTGGAGTAGAATATACTGCCTCTGGTTTTCCAACCCCTGGAACTGATTCTTTCACTCAAAAATCTCACAAAATCTACAAATCAAATTTATGTGTCTAAGGGGAGATTTTCTGCTGCTGCAGCTGCTTCCAGGAGAACAAGTAGGAGCTGCAGCATGATTATAATGGAGTTAACATAGTTAGCTTTCGTTACTTTTTTGGAACAGGATGGAAATAGTTTTCTTTTAATATGATATCAGCAGAGCGTTATGCAAAAATGCGAAGTTCATAGTGTTTCAATAACAGTGGATATTTAGGAAGTGGTGACAATGTGCAATCAGCAAAAAAGGAAGACGAAGAAGGTCTTGTGGTAATAATGCAGTTACTTGAAACACATTTAAGTTACAAATATCACTGTGGTTTTTTTGCATTCGTACCAGATCCCTAGTCATTCTGAGAAATCCTGCTGAGCTCAGGCTGCTTTCGAAATGCAAAAGTTTCACAGGGATGTGCACTTATATCCCGGCTAAATATAAAACATTAGGATCGCAGTTGTTTTTGCTTAAGCAAGTGGTGGGCTTTGGAAAGGGTTACATGCCATTGATAGTGCTTCATTTGGAAAGGAAGCTTCAGCTATCAGATCCTTTGGTAACTGTGTGAACGGCCAAATATCTTTGGCACTCAAAGCCAATAAAAATTGGGGAAGTAGTTATTATCTCACTACAGATCAAGCCAGCCTGTCATCACATGTGCTAAAGATAAAGTGATGTGTGGTATTATAGGTTAAAACACACAGATCATAAAAACAGCTTTGAACATGGGCAACACTATAAGGCATCTCTTGCAAAACTTTAACAGAGGTGTTTAGTATTGGTAAGATTTAACCTATGCCTGACTAGTTTGGCCTATAATAACCCACGTTACTTAAATTCCAGCTCAATGTCAAGATTTTCCAAAGTTGAGATTGATCAGATTGATACAACCAAGCATTGAAAAATGAATACAGACTTATTTTTTTAGGAGACCTATCATTCTTCCTCTAACATGATTGGACTTTCACAATGGCACTTACTTATTCTTTAATTTGGTTATTCTAACGAGAAAAGTCCTTATTCATCATTTAGTGGTCTAATAAATAGTGATCTTGCAGTAATTAAAATAAATGCTGATTTATAAGAAAAATGCACTCACCAAAGCAGTTTCTACAAGACAAAAGCAGGAACTTGCCAGCCAAAATATATTTGTACTGTTATATGAATTAACATCATTATAAAAATCTATTTCATTTTTAGCTCAGTATGAAGCAAAGGTCACATATTTCAAATGTGACTGATCACATTTGTTTATAGTAATGCAGACTTTGCTCATACCGGCCATAAGCGATGGCCAATGCAGACCCAGATGTTACTGCAAATTTGAAGTCTTCTTTTCCATTCCAATAGGCAAGTCTACAACTTAAAAAAACCTCCAGGATTATCCTATGTTGTTGCATGATATTCATCTTTAGCGCTCCCTTTCCACAGCATAAATTAAAAATAGAATCACAGTGGTTAGCACTGCTGCCTCACAGCGCCAGGGACCCAGGTTTAATTCTGCCCTTGGGTGACTGTCTATGTGGAGTTTGCACATCCTCCCCGTGTCTGCGTGGGTTTCCTCCGGTGCTCTGGTTTCCTCCCACATTCCAAAGATGTGCAGATTAGGTGGATTGGCCATCCTAAATTGTCCCTTAGTGTCCAGGGATGCGTAAGTTAGGTGGGGTTACAGGGGAGTGGGCCTTGGTGGGGTGGTGCTCTTTCAGAGGGTCGATGCAGACTTGATGGGCCGAATGCCTTCTTTCTGCGCTGTAGAAATTTTATGATTCTAGTTCTGGTACAGGACTGTGACAGCACCATCCTTTTATGCAGACATGTATGTCCACTTATTACTGCTGGAGATTATGCTTGTAGTTAGCCTGCTGGATAAAGTTATTCTGGCTGACACTGGAGGTAAATTAAAGTCTGTTGCCATTGCACTGGGGATTTCTTAGCCAAGCTTAGTTCCTCGAAGTTCTGGAAAAATAAAATGTTACTTTTGGGGATCGCAGTAATGAGCCACTTTGAGGGGGTGAGGTTTTGGGGTGGTCATGTGACCTGTCCGGCCAACAAGGCCGGAGAGCGCTTGGAGCTGAGCGCATGTTTTCCCAGCCAGTCTGAGACTGGAGTCAAAGCAGTTGGGAGCACATTTCTTATACACTGTAAATAGTTTAATCCTTATGATAAATGGTTTGTTTAGTTCCTAAATTTGGTGGTCACCCATCATTGAATTATTACAGGGGTTATTTACAGAAACATTTGCTTGGGATTCTGCACTTCATCTTTATATAAAGAAAAATGTTCTAGCTGCACTCTGAGATGTTCTTTTACACAAGGCATTGCCACATCTGAGGCTGCAGGAACAATTATCAAAGCCACAGATTTAACTGAAAAAACAACAGCACTAAATCGACCAATGCTGGCTAATGTCTCAACATGTGTTATCAGAACTTCAACTCCAAGGTTACCCTGTGTGCAGTACAGAGTGCACCCAACAGTATCTTACCCGAGCACCATATAATGGCGAATCTTCCGTTCTGGAGTGCGGAGATCGTACATCGTACATGCGTGTCAGGACTTTATGGTAATCCCGACACATGGTAAACACCCGCCGCGTTTTTCTCCAAGTGTTTTTCTGGGAGCGCTGCGCTGAACCGGCTGAATGGGAATTAATGTGGGAGCGCTAAGTTGGCCTACGTGTCTCGATGTTAGGTAAGTTTTTATACTTGTTTATTGGCACTTTTTCTTCCGTCAAAATCTGAGAGCAGAGGCAGGAGACATCGGAGACCATTTTTTCAGTGGATTAATGTTTTATAATATTAGTGTTTAATGTTTAGAAATATGGCTAAAAAATTGATAGGAAGATATATACTATTTTAAATTATGGTTTGTCGTTAGGTGGCTGGATGGGTTTCCTCCTAGCACTCCGGTTTCCTTCCCACCTGGTGAGAAAGTAAATCAATTACCCACCCCTTCACGTATACGGGCGAAGGACATCATCTGAAATGCATCAGAGGAGATGTGTGCCAGGAGACTGTCCTTCAGCAAGGAAGCAATGGGTTGTCTTTGTGAAATGTTGATGGAAGATCTGAAGCCGAACTCTAACTGTTGCACTGCCTTAACAGTGAAGATGAAACTCACAACAGATGTAATGTGTTGTGCTTTACACAACTTTGCCCTTCAGCATGGACTGAGCGTTCACCTGGAAGCTGACTTGCCACCAGATGTGGAAGAGGACTATATGGAGTGCAATTTAGTTTTAAAGTCTACTTTTGGGCATACTTGGTGGGGTGTTTCTCAGCGGCTTTACCCGACATAGCGGAATTTGCACTGGGCGCAATGAAGCCGGAAAATCGGCTCATGAAGAATTTCTGTCACACAGTACTCCTCTGGTGACTGCACAGTTACACTGTTTCCGTTCTTGGCAATGACAGTGTATGGCCTGGGGTAAAATGGTGTAACCATCTTACTCGCACTCTCTTGTCTCAGCAGTACTTCATCACATCAGACTGTCTAGCTCCCCTTCTGTGATCTACATAAAACTTTGCATCGCCCTTTTTCACAGCATCACGGTCTTAAATCTCCTGATCAACACTGATGTCCCTCCACACCGGCCGACATCTTGGTGTGCAAGTTGCACCTAAACAGCAGCTCAGCTGTTCTTTTCCCCATCCTAGTGTATGGTGCTGCTCTTTACATGAACACATGTGACACCAATACATCCTTCCAATCTTTGCCCTCAGCCCAGCCGGTCTTTATTCATTCCTCTGAGACTGGTTTCGTCATTCCATTTTCTTATTTGCCCGTGGCCGGTGAGGTGCCACTCTGCAAGTGTGACTGCCTGTGACTTGCATGTATTTGGCGAAGGTCTGTGACATGAATTTTGGTTCATTGCCTGGCTACAGAATGACTGGCAGACCGTGCCTTTCAAATATTTCTGTCAATGCAGACACTGTTTTTTTCTGCTGCAGTAAATTTCAGAACAACATGTTCATCGTAATATAGTACGAAGTCTTACAACACCAGGTTAAAGTCCAACAGGTTTGTTTCGATGTCACTAGCTTTCGGAGCGCTGCTCCTTCCTCAGGTGAATGAAAAGGTATGTTCCAGTAACATATATATAGACAGATTCAAAGATGCCAGACAATGCTTGGAATGCGAGCATTAGCAGGTGATTAAATCTTTACAGATCCAGAGATGGGGTAACCCCAGGTTAAAGAGGTGTGAATTGTGTCAAGCCAGGACAGTTGGTAGGATTTCGCAGGCCAGGTGGTGGGGGATGAATGTAATGCGACATGAATCCCAGGTCCCGGTTGAGGCCGCACTCATGTGTGCGGAACTTGGCTGTAAGTTTCTGCTCGGCGATTCTGCGTTGTCGCGCGTCCTGAAGGCCGCCTTGGAGAACGCTTACCCGGAGATCAGAGGCTGAATGCCCTTGACTGCTGAAGTGTTCTCCGACTGGAAGGGAACATTCCTGCCTGGTGATTGTCGCGCGATGTCCGTTCATTCGTTGTCGCAGCGTCTGCATGGTCTCGCCAATGTACCACGCTTCGGGACATCCTTTCCTGCAGCGTATGAGGTAGACAACGTTGGCTGAGTCGCACGAGTATGTACCGCGTACCTGGTGGGTGGTGTTCTCACGTGTAATGGTGGTATCCATGTCGATGATCTGGCACGTCTTGCAGAGGTTGCCATGGCGGGGTTGTGTGGTGTCGTGGTCACTGTTCTGAAGGCTGGGTAGTTTGCTGCAAACAATGGTTTGTTTGAGGTTGCGCGGTTGTTTGAAGGCAAGTAGTGGGGGTGTGGGAATGACCTTGGCAAGATGATCATCTTCATCGATGATGTGTTGAAGGCTGTGAAGAAGATGTCGTAGTTTCTCCGCTCCGGGAAAGTACTGGACGATGAAGGGTATTCTGTCGGTTGTGTCCCATGTTTGTCTTCTGAGGAGGTCGGTGCGGTTTTTTGCTGTAGCGCGTTGGAACTGTCGATCGATGAGTCGAGCGCCATATCCCGTTCGTACGAGGGCATCTTTCAACGTCTGTAGATGTCTGTTACGCTCCTCCTCATCTGAGCAGATCCTCTTCATACCTCTTCATTCACCTGAGGAAGGAGCAGCGCTCCGAAAGCTAGTGACATCGAAACAAACCTGTTGGACTTTAACCTGGTGTTGTAAGACTTCTTACTGTGCTCACCCCAGTCCAACGCCAGCATCACCACATCATAGTAATATAGTAATGGCTGTAGCAGTCAATCACCACTATCTTGATGGAAATGGGCCTAAGACGTCAACTGCTACATCCTCTCATGGTCCAGCCAGTAACCGTGTGCTGTTTCTGGTGCATGGAGTGTGCTGACAAATTGACGTCCATGACATGTTTTGACAAACTGCTCCAAATCTTTCTTCATCTCTGGTCACCATAGATTCTCCTTAGTTCCAACCACTTCCAAGTGACCTTCATGAGCTAGCGTGACCATTCTAGCCCTAAGCTTTTATGGCACTACAAATCTGCTGTGCCTGAGAACACACTTCCAAATTGTGCGCATTTATTCTCATGCAGAGATGTACATCTTGACTGGACAAATCTCCCAGCTACCAGCTTCGATTCTCTGCCTGATGGCATCCAATTCTGGATCTTTGTCTGACTCTCTTTCAATTTCTTGTTGGCATTGCTCAGGATGCAGCATGAACTGCCACAAACTACACAAATGATTCAGCTTCCTTCTCCAGTGAGAATCTGCCTGTATGATCCCCCCCAGTAATCGTGACAGTGGGTCAGTGACAGATTGGTCTACTTGTCCAAATGGAGTCTCAAACCCCAGCTTTTGACTCTTGTCCACAGTTTGGATCTGGGAGAATAAATTACCTCTAATATGTGATCTGTCCCCAATTTAACTCTGAAGAACTTCTTACTGAAGAAGTATGCATGGAAACATTCACATTCTCACAGCAATCCTTAGGCCTCTTTTTCCGTCTGATAACATCACCTCTCCACAACTGTCAGGCACCTGCTTGCATACGCAATGATTCGGGGCCTTCAACATGTGTTTGCACCAGCACTGCCCCTAATCCTACTGAACTAGCATCTGCTTTGAGTTGCATTGGTGCATTTAGGTGATTGTATACCAAGATCCCAATATTTATTAAGCTGTCTTTCAAAGCATTGAAGGCAAATTTTTGTTCTTCATTAAATCTGAGCCATTCATCTCTTCCGGTCAAATTCCGCAATGGATCAGCCAGGGGAGCAATGTTTGGGATATACCTTGCACAATAGTTCGCATGTCCCAGAGAACTTCTGACTTTACTGGCATTATGAGGTCGATGAGCCTTTGCTATTACTTCTTCCTGGTCTTTGGCTAGATTCATTCCGCTGCTTGGGAATTTCATAGATTATCATAGAATTTACAGTGCAGAAGGAGGCCATTTGGCCCATCGAGCCTGCACCGTCTCTTGGAAAGAGCACCCTACCCAAGGTCAACACCGCCACCCTATCCCCATAACCCCACCCAACACTAAGGGCAATTTTGGACACTAAGGGCAATTTATCATGGCCAATCCACCTAACCTGCACATCTTTGGACTGTGGGAGGAAACCGGAGCACCCGGAGGAAACCCACGCACACACGGGGAGGATGTGCAGACTCCGCACAGACAGACAAGCCGGAATCAAACCTGGGACCCTGGAGCTGTGAAGCAATTGTGCTATCCACAAGGCTACCGTGCTGCCCCAAATTCATGCTGCAATAATGTTAACTCTGTCACACCTAGCAAACTCTTACCCACATTTGTCGTAAATCTTTTTGTTTTATAAATTCAGAATACTCAATTATTTTTCTTTCCAATTAAGGGGCAATTTAGCGTGGCCAATCCACCTAACCTGCACATCTTTGGGTTGTGGGGGTGAAACCCAAGCAGACATGGGGAGAATGTGCAAACTCCACATCGACAGTGACCCAGGGCCGGGATTCGAACCCAGGTCCTCAACACCGCAGTCCCAGTGCTAACTACTATGCCACATGCCGCCAATTTATCGTAAATCTTGCTGTCTGTAATCTTGCTTATACTAACCTCAGTCACTCGTTATGTTCCTCTCTTTTGGCTCCATGAATAATGATGTCGTCTCTGATACTGGCTGATCCTGGGATCCCTGGTTCCACCGTATAGATTTTGTGTTGGCAAATCTCTGGTGCCGCATTGCTGCCTAATAGAAATCGCTTTCATCAGTAAAATCCACAATGAGTGACAAAAGTTGTCATCTTCCTTGAATCAGGATGAAGCTCCAGCTGATGGTATCTTTGAAAACAAGATTGCTTGCTGAGAACTCTTGAAAGACCTTGTCATGATATTCAAACACACACATCATGATAGACACACCAACAGACAAATCAGAACACACAACACCACAACCAATGACAGAAAGATATAAAAGCACAGACACGACCCCCGGTGATCAGTATTAGCTGCAGAGGAGGACCAGGACAGATCTGCTACCAAACACACTCAGGGAGACAGCACGTGCAGAGTATCCAGAACGAACTGTATTATAAGAGTTAAAATAAAATAGAGTTGTACCACATACAACTGTGTTGGCTCATCTGTGCACCAGAGCACCCAACACCACATGGTACAGGAGTGGATCGATACCTGCCGGCATACCTCAGTGTACAGAGACAACCAGCAGTGCCCAGGCAAAATGATAGAGCTCCCGGTTCCGCAGCCGCTCCAGTGCTACGGCGATCTCCGCGAAAACTGGCGGCGATTCCGGCAATGGTTCGAATTGTTCCTGGTGGCAGCTGAACTCCAAGACCTGGATGATAGCGAAAATATTGAATTTCTCCTCACCATCGCCGGTGCAAGGGCAAGAGAAATATTCACAAGATTCAGGTTCTTCAGGAGGCAGCAAAGGTACGATTACCAGGCAGTCCTGGACAAATTCTCCAAGTACTGTGAAGAAAACGCAATCCAATCGGCAAGTAAAGGTAAGAAAAGCTGCAGTACTCACCTCGTGGCTGGGATCCCGGAGCCCGAATTCCCAGAGGCCGAAATCCCGGGCCTGAGAGAGGGCTGGGTCGAGGTTGGCGGCCATCTTGCTAAAGGTATCACGCTAGCACAGTTGCACGAGCAGTGCGCAGAACCGGAAGTTTCGTTTGCGCATGCGCGAGATGCTGCGCATGCGCAGTCAAGAAAACGGCCATCGGTAAAGGAACAGCGATCTGAGCATGCGCAGTCGCTTCCTACGTGCTACATACCGAGCGTCAGGATGTCAGAGGCCCCAGACTGCACCAATTTAAAGGGGAAATGTCCCAAATCCAATTTAAAAGGGAAACGTCCCAAATCAAAAAAACAAAAATCTGTTAAAGCTGTAAAACAACCTTCCCTCACCTGGAATGACAGCACATTGCCGCAAATTGACCCAGGAGATGAATTTGACCTCCGAAGAACCCTCCGACAAGCAGTTACCTACGCACAAGCCGATGATTCCGACCTCGAATACTTTGATGACGATCTTTACAGTGTTTCCGGACCTCGCGAGCCCAATGATAGCTCCGTGGTCCTATACGACTATGACTCGGACGAACCTTTCGTGTTGCACATTGGCGGCCCCCACATTGAATCCGACGCAGATGCGGATTCATTTTTCGGATTTGAGGATCTTCAATCCAGCAGATATGACGTTCCAACTTATCAGTACCGGATGATGCTGCAGCCTGACATTAACAGACAGGGAGCGGTGCAAGCACACGGAGAGCGCCCTGCTGCCACACAGAGCGTGGTCCACGTCCCTCTCAACGTTCCCGACTCCACGATAGAAGCAACGCAAGACTCCAGAGCGCAGTCCTTGCACGAACAAGAAGTGACTCCAGTGTCACAAGCCTCCACAGAGAGCTCGTGGACAGCCTCCACGATAGAAGCAACGCAAGACTCCAGAGCGCAGTCCTTGCACGAACAAGAAGTGACTCCAGTGTCACAAGCCTCCACAGAGAGCTCGTGGACAGCCTCCACGATAGAAGCAACGCAAGACTCCAATGTGCAGTCCTTGCAGGAACAAGACCATGAGGGTCTAGCAACCTCTCCTGACCAACCAGCGGCAGACGATGCAAGTCTGCCATGCTCACGTGAACAGCAAGAAGGCTATAACAGCCTACCATGCTCCACTACACAGCAGCATGACCATGACGGTCTCTCATGCTACAATGAAGGGCACAGCGCTGAAGACTGTTCAAGCCCAACTGAAGACAAGCCAAAGGAATCGCCTCGTCCAAGCCCGAAGAAAAAAGGTTTATGCGCTGACCTTCAGGATCATTATAGCCGAACAGAGATTAATAATGCTGCATGGCCACAGAAGGATGCTGAGGATTTGCTAACAAAATTAATTGAATGTTTAACTTGCAAGGAGCAGACTGAGAATTGCCAGTGTTTTAGTACGGATCGAAAAAATGGACAAGACATTGATCCTCAGGTAATGGAAATAACACAACCTGAATCATATCTACAGCAGGGACAAATGTCTCCCTTCAACACAACGCCGCAAAATCCCAACTTCGGAGACCAGCAGTTAGTCGGTGATGACTCTTCAAACCTTGAGGGGAACATTAATTGCATTGAACCTATACACACTCCACTGATTATTGAGCAGAACATTGGAGCAAGAATCCTGAGGACACCGACATCGAGTAGCCAGATAACGAATTTAAAACCCACAGCAGTTTCAAGTGAACCAAGTGTGCTTTCCACTAATGGTGAAGATGCAGATAAGGTCGACCCGATTATCCATTGTACCACACTAACCCCAGTGATTAAGCAGTTATGTATGGGGAGTATAATGTGGGCAATTGAGAACAGTAAAAGAGAGACTGTGACCATGCCAGTCCCAGCAAAATCAGACCCAGAGACCATGAAGGCATGTACATTAGACAAAGATACATATGAGGTACCTGAGAAGAAAAGTGAAACGGAATGTTCTTTGGAAAATAGTACAATGTCGATAGAAACATTGGATCCTATATTCAAGACCATACATATGGGAGAATTTGGGGGTAATAAACAAGGTTCTGCAATGTCTGGGGGAAGATTTAAAATTCCAAAGAAGAAAAGCCCAAATGAAGGACAATGGCAAGACAATGACAGTCCACCGACATGGTGTGCACCACCAGATGAAAACTCTGACAATTTACCCAACCCTAGTGAACAGCAAGCTGCTAATGAGGATCTATCCACGGGATGTGAGACGAGTGACGACAGCATCCCACTTCCCATGCAAAAGGTGCAAGGTGACAGACCTCGCCTAGTGCGTACCGAGGCACTCGACGATCACGGTGGGACCACTGACGACTGCGGTGGCGGCGCACCGCTTCCGCCCTCGATGGCTCGACCCTCTCCACTGGTTGGTGCATTCCTGCATGTTCCGACTCCAGAAGTGCAGCTTCAGGGAATCTCGGCTGCCTCCAGTGAACCTGTTGGGACTCCGGACGGGGGGCATCGACGGAAGGCAGACCGGACTCCAGATGGGGAGCAGCCAAGTGCCGACTCTGATTTGCGCACGCCAGACCTTGTTCCTGGCATGCAGGGCGGATGGATTGGTGTGTAGGCGCAATCAGCGAGCTTTGCGCCGCCTTCCACGCTCGCAACTGAACCGTACGCACACGCCGGATCCTCCACTGGTTCCCAAGGATGACTTTGTGGAGATGCCATGGATCATGCCCCTTCCATCGCCACCAGAACCAAACCACAGCCAAGGCACCACTAACAAAGATGTTGAATGTTATATTTGCACGAATGAAAAAACCAAGCACTGCACGAAGTACAACAAATGGTAAAGTAGAGACTTCGGCAACAGCATCACCTCCAACAGTCCAAGGTGAACCAGTGTGACCCCAAATCTCCACAGCTGAACCGGCTTGAGGACCAGCCCATTCTTGAGGCGGTCACCCATTAGACTGGACTTATAACGCTGTTCATACGTTCAAAAAGTCAAACACTTCTGTATTATAACCTGTTGTTGTTTATTGTTCCAGATATCGTCTGACCGGACCAATGTTCAAGTTTTTTTTTTCTCTCGCATCCAAGTTTTGTTATGGTACAACCTTGTTAGTGTGACGCACCCGACATCGCCCCATGTAAATAGTTACGTCATATACACACGCTGTACACAACACACACACACACTCTTAGATGCACTCACGACACAATTATATTTATAACCACGTAGGCACATATCTTTGTAAAAAGGGGGGATGTCATGATATTCAAACACACACATCATGATAGACACACCAACAGACAAATCAGAACACACAACACCACAACCAATGACAGAAAGATATAAAAGCACAGACCCGACCCCCGGTGGTCAGTATTAGCTGCAGAAGAGGACCAGGACAGATCTGCTACCAAACACACTCAGGGAGACAGCACGTGCAGAGTATCCAGAACGAACTGTATTATAAGAGTTAAAATAAAATAGAGTTGTACCACATACAACTGTGTTGGCTCATCTGTGCACCAGAGCACCCAACACCACAGACCTCATCCATAGTGGGAATTATGTGACATTCTCCCACTATCGTTGCTTCCATCTGCCACATATTAACACAGTGTCTGATGACACCATTTTATTTATGCAGCACCACAACAGTGCCCATCCACTGTGTTGGTTCTTCAACAGGCTCTATTGGTAAATCAGCTTCTTGATCTTTGTCTCACCTTTCCCTTTCAGATCAAAATGTGTTCTATGCCCAGACTAAGCTACAGGCTGAGTTACAAGCTGTGCTACAGGCTAAACACCAGACTAATCTAGAGGCTAAGATATAAATTGAGCTACAGGCGGAGCTAAAAGGATGAGTTATATGATGAGTTACAGGGTGAGCTACAGGCTGAGCTACAGGCTAAGCTATAGACTGAGCTACAGACTGAGCCACAGGCTGAACTACAGGCTGAGCTACAGGTTGAGCTACAGACTAATCTAGAGGCTAAGCTACAGGCTAGGCTACAGGCTGAGCTATCGGCTGAGCTACAGACTAAGCTACAGGCTGAGCTACGGGTTGAGCTACAGGTTGAGCTACAGGTTGAACTACAGTTTGAGCTACAGGTTGAGCTACAGGTTGAGTCACAGGTTGAACTGCAGATAGAGCGACAGGCTGAACTACAGACTGAGTTGTAGGCTGTATTACATTGAATTCACTTTCAATCTGATGTGCAACACCACCAAGACTTGAGCAGTTTCTCTGTTCAGAAGAGACGCACCATCCTCCTCAAACACTACAGATTTTCCAGGCTTCCCTCTCTGTTCAGCTTTGCTTCTGGGCAAAATGGCCTTTGCCCCCATATTTTCTGCATACATTTCTCTTGGCAGAGCAACAGACTTCACACTGCCCCAGGTTGCCACATATGAAGCATGCTTTCTCAGACTTTTGTTGTTGATATTTACACACACATCGATTCTGTTGTGCCACTCGGTTAACCAGAACATTTGTCTTGCCAACGGCAGAGGTGGGGCCAAATGTCATGCTGTGAAATTGTCCATCCACAGCTTCCAATGCAGCAGCCATTTTTGAAGTGGCAACCAACATTGAGTACCTCCTCTTTCCAGCAGCTTATACCTCAACCTATTGTCACTATGTCAATGGTGGACCGCCTGATTCATTATCTGCTTATTCAGATCCATCACAACATGACTATATCCATCCAACCCTACGTCACAGATTGGACTCCTGTTTCCCCCTCTTTCTGTCTCATCTTACAGAAAACATGCCTTTGGGGTGTGGCATTTAGCATCACCACATAATGGTCCTTCAAAGCTTTCACTGCATGTCTTGAGGTCTCGCTGGCTGAAGCTCCTGCATTGAACAAAAATAATGCCCATCGATATGCTTTCTGAAGCACCGTCACCCCATCTATATACAGACCATGGCACTCAGCATAGGCTTTGAACTCCTCCAGCCACACTTTCCATTTCCTGCTGGCAGTACTGTTGTCACCCTTCGGATCAAGTGGCTCAATTCTCCGGACTGCTGGCATATCAGCTCCAGCAAATGCCATGACACAATCCTAAAGATCTCCATATTTATCTTCATCGTCAATGTTACATCTCAGGCTGCAAGGACAACACTTGAAGTCACAGATATAATCTACTATGCTGGTTAACTTCTCAACATATATCATCTGACCAACCTCCAAGTAAGGTGACCCCATAAGCCGTGCAGAATGTACCTTACCGTATCTTATCCGAGTACCATATAGTATCTAATACTCAATTCCATGCGCACAACAAGCTATCATCATGACAGCCACATATAAAAATGTAAGTCATTATTGTCTTCAGGTCGCCTTGGGTCATGTTAGGGCACCTCCTGACACAGGGCTGGAAGTAAATTATATGGCTACTAGGTGCATTATATGAGAAAGCACCAGTCAGAATTAACCAAAAAAGAATTGTGACAAAGAAAAATCAAATATTGTCGTAACGGAATGCTCATCAAAGCTGCAGTGAGTGAAGATCCAACATGAGCATTAAGAAAAAACCTGAAAACTGTGTGGTTTGTAGTCCATGGGAACAAACATATTAATATATTGTTACCATGGTTTCTAAATAAATACATATTCAGTATGACAAATCTGTGCAAAATTTATGAATGTGTATATATAGTTCAACATTTCCACACAATATCCTACACTCTGCTAAATACCAGCAAAAACAATTTTTTTCAAGTAAAATCCTCAGCATGCCAGGGCTATAAATAATGAACTCTTATAAAAAGATGCATTTTAAATGCATGATGTTCATTTTGCTGGAACTTTCTGTGTCACATTTTGGGACACTTACCAAAGTATCGTGTAATTTACATTTGCAAAATTTCTTTGAAACATCTGTCTATTTGACTTTTCTAGTGTAACAGTAATTGAGTTGTGTGTATTGTACAAATGTTGTCAAAAGAAAACAATATATTCAGACAAATATCCAAATAAAATTAAATACAACTTAAGATACTGGAATTGTACAGTGGTTTGATCATGAAATCTTCAGTTTCCTTTCAACTTGAAGCACTTACTGATCACTTTCTAGATTTCCTTTGTTTATAGGGATATTGACGCAGTGGAAATGTCACCAGGCTAGCGGTCCATGGTCCAGGTTAATGCCCTGGGGACAGGGGTTGAAATCCTACCATGGTAGCTGGTGGAATATAAATTCAATTAATTAATTTGGAATATGAAGCTAATCTCAACAATGGTGACCATGACGACTATTGTTGCAAAAACCCATCCTTTTCACCAATGCCCTTTAGAGAAGGAAATCTGCCACCCTTACATCTGAATCCAAACCTATAGCAAGCCACACAGCTCAAGGTCAATTAGAGATGGGCAACAAATGCTGGCATTGCCAGTGATGCCCACATCCCAGGAAAGTTTTTTTTTTAAACTTCACCTTTCCAGCAGTTGTGAACATGTGAGACCTGGGAGCGATTTTCAACATTGCCTACTTGGTTCTGATCTGAACAAATGGCAGCTGATGTTGTGGGTGAGGGAAAGATGTGGGGAAGGGGATGGTCTCATTGTTCTTTCTGATGTCCAAGGTCCAACAGATGCAATATTCAGGTAAATGGGCAAGCACCTGAAACAGGCATACGGTTATTTAAAATATAAATTGGGCTCCAACACTCACTTTAAGACCATAATTCCCAGATTTGTGTGCTGGGCACATGCATCCTACTTGTACCAGGCAGCAAATGTTCCTTAATGGAGCCATTGGTGGCAGTTTCACACAAGGAGAACCAAAGCACTTTTTCATTTTCTTTTTATGGTCTCAGGACATACAGGAGGAGTTCTAGACAAATATTGCGACCTATCATGAACCCTGGCATGCTACCCCCTCCAGGATAGGCTCTCCCATCCGCCACTGAGCTTGCTGGCTGAGTGTGTGAGATTCAGCTGATTTCCTGACCAGTTAAAACTGGCGGACACCAGTGGAGCGCCCAATTGGCATCGCAGCCCCTCAGTTGCATTCAAATAAAATGACTCCAGGTCTCCCAACATCACTTTGAGGCATGTGGTGTGGCCCCTCTGCTGAATTTGCGCCTGTTTTAGGTTGAAATCAAAAATACTCCACCTGATGATCACTATTCAGCGAAAGGCATGAACTAAGGGAACCTCTGTCCTTCTCCTTCCCAGCTATCATAACTATGTCAGGGGTTTGGTTTAAATTCCTTTTCTGTGTGTAAATGGGGTTTCTGTTAAACTTTCACCAAGGTCACTGCTGTGCAGAGAATGATCTATGACCCTCAAGAGTATGGATCTGTGATCTTTACGGAAAATGGAAGAGTTCAGAAAGATTAGACAGGTCCCTGTCCGAAATTTTTAATATTATTTGACATAATTTGCTTTCAACAGCGTTCATTTGACATCAACTGCTCTCAACTACAATCATTTTGACATAATTTGAAATCATCTGGCTATACTTTATTTCATTTTCATTCACAACTGACCATTTAGGGGCAGCTTAGTAGCACAATGGTTAGCACAGATGCTTCACAGCACCAGGGTCCCAGGTTCGATTCCCAGCTTGGGTCACTGTCTGTATGGAGTCTGCATGTTCTCCTCGTGTCTGCGTGGGTTTCCTCCGGGTGCTCCGGTTTCCTCCCACCATCCAAAGATGGGCAGGTTAGGTGGATTGGCCATGATAAAATTGCCCAAAGTGTCCAAAAAAGGTTAGGTGGGGTTGCTGGGTTACAGGGATAGGGTGGAGGTGTGGGCTTAAGTGGGGTGCTCTTTCCAAGAGCTGGTGCAGACACAATGGGCTGAATAGCCTCCTTCTGCACTGTAAATTCTATGAATGCTATGAATATGAATTTAGCTATCATTTTCACTCAGAACCATAATGATGGTCAAATGATAGTTTTCAACCAGCATCATGTCATCAATTGTCGTCCTGCAATGATTAAAGCAAAATGTGACTGTATATCTAGCCAAAATGTTCCTAAGTCCAGCTACGTATGCATGCAGTGTTCCCCCCTCCAACACCCTCCACCCAACCTCTCTCTCTCTCTCCCTCTTCTCTCCCTCTCCATTCCTCTCACCACACTCTTATTCCCCTCCCCAAACACCAGGTCGGAGAATTGCCGGGGGCTGGCGTGAATCCCGCCCCCGCCGGTTGCCGAATTCTCCGGCACTGGATATTCGGCGGGGGCGGCAATCGCGCCGCGCCGGTTGGCGGCCCCCCCACCCGGCGATTCTGCGGCCCGAATGGGCCGAAGTCTCGCTGCTGGAATGCCTGTCCCGCCGGCGAGAATCAAACCATCTCTCTTACCGGCGGGACAAGGCGGCGCGGGCAGGCTCCGGGGTCCTGGGGGGGGCCCCCACAGTGGCGTGGCCCGCGATTGGGGCCCATTGATCCGCGGGCGGGCCTGTGCCGTGGGGGCACTCTTTTCCTTCCGCCTTCGCCATGGTCTCCACCATGGCGAAGGCGGAAGAGACCCCCTCCACTGTGCATGCGCGGGGATGCCGTGAGCGGCTGTTTACGCTCCCGTGCATGCGCCGCCCAGCAAAGTCAGTTTCGCGCCAGCTGGCGGGGCACCAAAGGCCTTTCCCGCCAGCTGGCGGGGCAGAAATCAGTCCGGCGCGGGACTAGCCCCTGAAGGTGAGGGCTCGGCCCCTCAAGATGCGGAGACTTCCGCACCTTTGGGGCGGCGCGATGCCAGACTGATTCGCGCCGGTCAGCGGACATCGCGCCGATTGCGGAGAATCCCGCCCCGATTCCTCTTCTGCTTTCCCTTCTTTGCCCCTCACACCTCTTCCCTTATTTCCCATTCACTCTTTCTCCCTTCCCCCTCCCCTCTTTCTCCATCCTCTCCTGCCCTTCCCCCTCCCTTTATCCCTTTGCCCTCCCCTCCTTCCCCGCGTCAAAGAACAAAGAATAAAGAATAACACAGCACAGGAACAGTCCTTCGGCCCTCCAAGCCTGTACCGGTCATGATACCAACCTTTGCCAAAACCAGCAGTACTTCCTTCTGCCGTATCCCACTATAGCCATCCTAGCCATGTGTTTGTCAAGATGCCTTTTGAACGCCGTTAATGTATCTGCTTCCACAACCTCCCCTGGCAACGCATTCCAGGCACTCACCACCTTCTGTGTAAAAAACCTGCCTCGCAAACCTCCTCTAAACTTTGCCCCACAGGCCTTAAACCTATGCCCCCTGGTGACTGAGCCCTCCACTCCACCATGTGAAAGACTGCCTGCCCATCCACTCTATCCATGCCCTTCATAATCTTGTAGACCTCTATCAGGTAACCCCTCAACCACCGTCTTTCTAATGAAAACAGTCCGAGTCTATTTTAGCCTCTCCACATAGCTAACACCCTCCAGACCAGGCAACATCCTGGTAAACCTCCTCTGCGCCCTCTCCAAAGCCTCCACATCCTTCTGGTAATGTGGCGACCAAAATTGTGAGCAATATTCCAAGTGTGGCCTTACCAAGCATCTATACAACTATGGCATGACTGGCCAGTTTTTATACTCGATGCCCCTTCGAATGAAGTCAAGCATTCCGTATGCTTTCTTGACTACCTTGTACACTTGTGTTGCCACTTTCAAAGATCTGTTGCCCTACACCCCCAGATATCTCTAACTTTCTATATTCCTAAGAGTTTTCCCATTTACGGTATATTTCCCCTCTATGTTAGACCTACCAAAATGCATTACCTCACATTTGTCCGGATTAAACTCCATTTGCCATTTCTCTGCCCAAGTCTCCAACCTATCTGTGTCCTGCTGTATCCTCTGACAATCCTCAACGCTATCTGCCACTCCACCAACCTTGATATCATCCGTGAATTTACTAATTAGACCAGCTATTTTCCTCCAAATCATTCCTGTATACTACAAACAACAGGGGCCCCAGCACAGATCCCTGTGGAACACCACTAGTCACAACCATCCATTCAGAAAAACACCCTTCTACTGCTACCCTTTGCCTTCTGTGACAGTTCTGTATCCATCTTACCACCTCACCTCTGATCCGTGTGACTTCACATTTTGTACCAGTCTGCCATGAGGTACCTTGTCAAAGGCTGTACTTAATTCCATGTAAAAAACATCCACCACCCTCCCCTCATCAATCATCTTTGTTACGGCAGCACGGTGGCGCAGTGAGTTAGCCCTGTTGCTTCACGGGGCCGAGGTCCCAGGTTCGATCCCGGCTCTGGGTCGCTGTCTGTGTGGAGTTTGCACGTTCTTCCCATGTTTGTGTGGGTTTCGCCCGCACAACCCAAAAGATGTGCAGGGTAGATGGATTGGCCACGCAAATTGTCCCTTAATTGGAAAAAATGAATTGGATATTCTAAATTTTTTTTTAAAATCATCTTTGTCACCTTCTCAAAATACTCAATCAAGTTAGTAAGGCATGACCTCCCCTTCACAAAACCATGCTATCTATCGCTAATGAGTCCATTTGTTTCCAAATGGGTATAAACCCTGACTCTGAGAATTCTCTCCAATAATTTACCTACGACCAATGTGAGGCTCCCCGGCCTATAGTTTCCAGGGTTATCCCTGCTTCCTTCCTTAAACAGCGGTACCACATTAGCTATTCTCCAGTCCTCTGGGGTCTCACCTGAAGCCAATCAAGGCCCCAGAAATTTCCTCCCTTGCTTCCCTCAGTATTCTGGGGTAAATCTCATCCGGCCCAGGAGACTTATCTGCCTTAATATCTTTTAAAAGATCCAATACCTCCTCCTTTTCAATGTTAACATGATCCAAACTGTCCACACACCCTACCCAAGAATCATCTTCTACAAAGTCCCTTTCTTTGGTGAACACTGATGCAAAGTATTAATTTAGTGCCTTGCCCATTTCCTCTGGCTCAACACATAGATTCCCCCCACTGTCCTTAAGTAGTCCAAACCTTTCCCTGGCCACCCTTTGCTTTTTACCTCTTTCCCCTCTTTCCCTTTACTTTTTCCCCTTTCTCTCCATTTCCCCTCTCCTGATTCCTCCTATCCTCTTCCCCCTCCTTCCCCTTCTCTTCCTTCCCCCTCTGCTTTCTTCATAACTTCTTTCCACATCTCCTCCTCCCCCTTTCCTCTTTCGCTTTCCTTCCTTCATCCCCTCTCCTCTTTCCTCTCCTCCACCAACTTGAGGGTGCGGTGGGTGGGGCCATCAAGACAGGTTGGGGGACTGCAATCGTTGGGGGAGATTGGTGGGAGGGGGGTTAAACATTGAGAGAGGTCGGGGGGATGGTGGTCAAGAGAGGTTGGACAGTCCCAAGGCCTGGGATGTCGTCAAGTCCCGAGGTCTGGAGATGGCCAGGAGAGGTGGGGGGAGCACACTAGATACCTTTGAACACAATGGATAGCTTGGAGCATGCTGAATAGGTTTTTGTGCGCTGGATATAGGTTTGAGCGCACTGGATACCTTTGAGGACAAATTTGGTGTCAAATGTGTTCCGAACCTGGGGCGTCATTCTGGCCGTTGGCCGCTGTGAATCCCGCCCCCGCCGGTTGCCGAAGTCTCCGAAGGGGGAAAGATCGGCGGGGCGTTAATGGCGCCGCAGGCGTCGGAGAATGGCATGGGTGGGCGCAAGGCAACCGATTTTTGGCCTGCCGATATTCTCCCGTCCGGATGGGCCGAAGCCCCGTCGACGTGATGACGGGTCACGTCGACGTAAATCAAACCTCCTTTTAATCGGCGTCAACCTGTGCTCCAGGTTCACGCCGACCAGCGTGGAGGTGGGTGACGGCCTGGGGGGGTTGGCCGCTGGGCAGGCGATGGCGTGACCGCAGTCTGAATGTGTGGGGAGAGGTGTGTCTAGGGTTGTGTGTGTGTGTGTATGTGTGCGGCGGGGGGGGGGGGGGGGGGTGGTTAGAGTGGGCTGGGCTCCGGGGGAGTGCCGGGAGGGGGGGACCAACCACCTGTATCCTTCTATACTCCGTCTGTTCAAGTGCCTATCCAGATAAGTCTTATAGGTCGCTAACGTATCTGCCTCAACCACCTCACTTGGCAGTGCATTCAGGCCATTCCCTCTGTGTAGAAAACTTCCCCGCAATCTCCACTGAACTTTTCCCCCCTCACCTTGAACCTGTGCCCCCTTGTAATTGTCATTTTCGTCCTGGGAAAAAGCCTCCAACTGTTCACCCTATCTACACCCCTAATAATTTTATACACTTCAATCAGGTCGCCCCTCAGCCTCCGTCTCTCTAGGGAGAACAATCCCAGTTGATTAAATCTCTCCTCATAGCTTGTACCCTCCATGCCAGGCAACATCCTGGTAAACTTTTTCTGCACTCTCTCCAAAGCCTCCACGTCCCTCTGGTAGTGCGGTGACCAGAATTGAACACAGTATTCCAAATGTGATCCAACCAACGTTCTATATAATTGTAACATAATTTTTGAGCTTTTATACTCGGTACCGCATCCTATGAAGGCAAGGGTGCCATATGCTTTCTTTACCACCATTTCCACCTGTGCTGCAACTTTTAAGGATCTGTGGACCTACACGCCCAGATCTCTCTGTGTCTCTATGCTCCTGATGGTTCTGCCATTTATTTTTTAGCTCTCACCTGAATTGTATCTACCAAAATGCATCGCCTCGCATTTGTCCGGGTTAAACTCCATCTGCCATTTCGCTGTCCAATTTTGCAGCCTATCTATAACTTGTATTCTCTGACAACCTTCATCACTATCCGCAACTCCTGCAATCTCAGTATCACCCACAAACTTGCTCATCAGACCCGCTATGTTTTCTTCCAAGTCATTTATATATATTACAAAGAGCAGAGGTCCCAGAACTGATCCCTGCGGTTGTGTGCGTGTGCGGCGGAGGGGGTGATGGTTAGAGTGGGCTGGGCTCTGGGGGAGTGCCGCGAGGGGGGGTCAGTGCCGGGGAGGGCCGGGGAGGAGGATGGGGGGGTCCGTGCCGGGGAGGAGGACGGGGGGGTCCGTGCCGGGGAGGAGGATGGGGGGGGGGGGGGGGGTCCGTGCCGGGGAGGAGGATGGCGGGATCCGTGCTGGGGAGGAGGATTGGGGGTCCGTGCCGGGGAGGAGGATGGGGGGTCCGTGCCGGGGAGGAGGATGGGGGGCCCGTGCCGGGGAGGAGGATGGGGTCCGTGCCGGGGAGGAGGATGGGGGATCCGTGCCAGGGAGGAGGATGGGGGGCTCGTGCCGGGGAGGAGGATGGAGGGTCCGTGCCGGGGAGGAGGATGGAGGGTCCGTGCCGGGGAGGAGGATGGGGGGCCCGTGCTGGGGAGGAGGATGGGGTCCGTGCCGGGGAGGAGGATGGGGGGTCCGTGCCGGGGAGGAGGATGGGGGTCCGTGCCGGGGAGGAGGATGGGGGGCCCGTGCCGGGGAGGAGGATGGGGGGCCCGTGCTGGGGAGGAGGATGGGGTCCGTGCCGGGGAGGAGGATGGGGGGCCCGTGCCGGGGAGGAGGATGGGGGGTCCGTGCCGGGGAGGAGGATGGGGGGTCCGTGCCGGGGAGGAGGATGGGGGGTCCGTGCCGGGGAGGAGGATGGGGGGTCCGTGCCGGGGAGGGGGATGGGGGGGGGGTCCGTGCCAGGGAGGAGGATGGGGTCTGTGCCGGGGAGGAGGATGGGGGCCCGTGCCCGGGAAGGGGGGTGCCAGGGCAAGTGAGTTGGTCCATCTGGCCAGGTGCCAGCCTCCAACAGTTGGACCCATGCGGTCCATGCCACCTGGCTGGGGGGAGGAGGGGGTATGGGCAATGATGACATGTCGTCGTACCCCCCCCCCCAACAGGCCGTCATGTTTTCCGATCATCCAGCGATGTTGGCCGCCGTGGCGGCAGCCGCTAATGTCTATGTTGCCCTGGATGAGGAGGAGGAGGAGCGTGCCAGAGAGGCGGCGCAGGCTGCCGCAGAGGGGCAGGCGGCAGCCGCCCAGGCTGGAGGGACACCTGACCGACAGGACGAGGAGGGGGAGGAGGACGTCGCGGCCCCACGGCAACGGAGGCACCCGAGGGCGCCCTGTGTGTACCGGCCCCGGCAGTCATACCAGGACCTCACGGACCGGGAATGCAGGAGGAGACTCCGGATGAGGCGGGAAACCGTGGCACGCATCTGCCACCTGCTGGCACACCTGTCACCGCGTGGCACTGGCGGGGGACACCCTCTCCCCGTGTCCGTCAAGGTTACGGTGACCCTGAACTTTTATGCAACGGGGTCATTCCAGGCACCGAGTGGGGACCTGTCCGGCATATCGCAGACATCGGTGCACCGGTGCATCCGGGCAGTGACAGACGCCCTATATGCCATGGCGCACCGCTACATCCGCTTCCCTGTGGACCGGGCCAGCCAAGATGCCCGGGCCGTGGGCTTTTCTGCCGTGGCCGGGTTCCCCATGTTCCAGGGCGCGATCGATGGGATGCACGTCGCCGTGCGGCCACCTGCAGATAACAGGGCCGTGTTCACTAATAGGAAGGCGACCACCGCATGATGATCCTGCACTTCTGCGCCCGTCACCCAGGCAGTGTACACGACTCATACGTGTTGTCGCGGTCATCCATCACCGGCATGTACGAGGGACGCCATCCCCGGCTGAGGGGCTGGTTGCTGGGCCACAGGGGCTACCCATTGCGATCGTGGCTGATGACGCCTATACGGAGGCCACGCAATGAGGCGGAGAACCGCTACAATGATGCCCATGTAGCGACAAGGGGAGTGATAGAGAGGTGCTTTGGCATGCTGAAGATGCGTTTCAGGTGCCTGGACCTCTCTGGGGGCGCCCTCCAGTATCGGTCAGATAGGGTCGGCCGCATCATTGTGGTGTGCTGCGTCCTGCACAACATAGCCCAGCAGAGGGGCGATGTGCCGCAGGCAGAGGAGGGCGGAGTGGAGGAGCAGCAGGAAGAGGCGCAGTCCTCCCCAGATGAGGGGGATGGGGGCAATGGTCAGGGCAGACGGGCTAGACACAGGCGGGTGGCTGTCCACCGTTACCGGCTGGCCCAGCGGGCACGGGACAGGCTGATAGACGCCCGCTTCACTGACTAGATGGGCATGGGAATCGGGTAGTATGGCCACAGACCGCACACCATGGCAACAGCCGACCACCCACACCCCCCACCCATCCACCCACCCAGCACCCTCACCCCCCTCCCCAACCCCACCCACCCCACCCGCATGCACACCAGGCCCCCCATTGCCGATCCACCTGCGGCACAATGGCCGGGCTCACCGAGTTGCGGGTGGACGCGTGTCTATTGCAGGCCAAGGAGGATGATGACAACCCGCCCTGCGATGAGCTCCTGGCTCCACATCGTCGGACAATGTCTGACCCATGGCCACAGTACCACCATCCACCCGGACCATCCCTGCATGCGGCTGTGACACTGCAGCGCACGGTCCCGTCCTCTGCCCGCCATGTTGATGGCGGCCCAGGGGGAAGGGGCAGACTCACCTGGGGCTGAGGTAAGACCACCCCTCACACACACACTTGCGCTCAACGTACATGACACCCCCGCACGCTTTGGACAGAGCACAAAGGCAGCTTCTGTAGGTGTAACATTGACTTTAATAACCAAAGGAGTTCATGCACGTGCCCTAGCCCCTAAAACTCATCGGTGCCCTGCACCCGTGCCAACTTACTCAGTGTCTAATTGTTTGGCCTTACGGACCCTATGACTACGTCTACGTGGTTCCCCAGACGGTACAGCAGAACTGGAGGTGGACTCCTGAGATTCCTGCCCTCTGACACAGGATCCCTTTCGCGGCCGTTTCCTGGGGCGTCCTGGCCTAGATGGGCCAGGCTGCGGCCCGGGCGACTGGGATGGCGAGCTGCCAGCCTGTCCTGCCCGTTGCCCACCCGATGCACCTGGGACGGAAGGGGGGGGAGTCCGAGGTGTCGCGGTGTTCCGGGACCTCCCCTACAGGGGGACCCGGGTCGGACCACAGCACCTCCTCCTCCCTCGGGGTGCCCGATGGCCCCCAGGCCTCTACATGGATGGGGGATGCGAACGGACTGGCCATCCGACGCCCCCCCGACATCTGGCGCTGCCAGTCCTGGAGTCCCGTGATGGTATCAACAGGGGTCTGCAGGTTTGCAGCCATGGAGCCCAGGGGATTGGCAAACCCTGTCTGTGACTGTGCGAAGCCGGCTCGCACATGGCCAATGGCGCCGATGCCCTCAGCGATGGCCTGCAGAGACTGGGCTATGGCCTGCTGAGACTGGGCTATGGCCTGCTGAGACTGGGCTATGGCCTGCTGAGACTGGGCCATGGCCTGCTGAGACTGGGCCATGGCCTGCTGAGACTGGGCCATGTCGTTGAGCGCCTCTGCCATCTGGCGCTGGCACTGGCTCATGGCCTCCTGTGAGAGGGCAGCCATGTCCTGGGCCACAGACGCCGCCTGCACGGAAAGCCCCAGGCCTCGCAAACCGTTCCCCATGTCTGACACCGTCGCACCCATTGCCTCCACCACGGACGCCACCCGTGCGGTGTTGGCCTGGGTGGCACGTATGACCGGCACCATTCCCAGCTCCTGGACGCGGGTGGACTCCTCCACCTGCGATTGCAGCCGCCGCAAGCTGGCCGTCACCCTCTTCGCTCGTCTCCGGTTCGGTGGTTGCATCGGATCTATGGGTGGGTGTGGTGACTCCAGGGACCCGGGATCCATCTGGGCAGCAGATGTTCGCTTGGGCTGGGCTGCCCTCCGACTGCCCGGCCCCTCTGCTGCTCCTACCTCCACCTGCTGTACCGGGATGGCTGTGTTGTGCGCACCAGTGAGTGTACTAGACGCCTCATCACTAAAGTGCCCAACCGAGGTGAGTGTTTCTGCGATGGTGGAGGGTGTTGGTGACAGCAGTGGCATTGTGTCGTGCTCTTCGTCCCACTCTGAGTCCATGGCACTTTGGGGTGGGGGTTCGTCTCCACCCATCCACTCTGTGTCACTGTCCGGTATTTCGTCTTCCTGGGTAGTGCTGTCCCGGGTAGGGGTGTCCTGGATAGTGGTGTCTTGGGTAGTGCTGTCCTGGGTAGTGGTGTCCTGGCTCGGCTGTGACGGGGGCCTGTGGCTGCCCCTCTCGTCGCTGGGTGGCACACGCCTGCGTCGTCGCACCCGCACGAGACGGGGGCATCATCTCCCTGTTGCTCCAGGTCTCTCCGTCTCCCGTGGTCTCCAAGGGACATCCTGCGGGCGTCGCATGCCGGAGGGTCCGGGTCTCTCCGTCTCCCATGGTGTGCGAGGGGCATCCTGCGGGCGTCGCATGCTGGAGGGTCTGGGTCTCTCTGTCTCCTGTGGCCTCCGAGGGGCATCCTGCGGGCGGTCTGCATCTGCGGGGATGGGTGCCTCGATGTTTGCTCCTGCGATACACAATGAAGCATACATGGTTAGACACGCAGGCAGTGATCAGGTGATATGGGGGAGGGGGATATAGGGGAGGGGGGATATGGGGACGGGCTGTCGGTGGCTCACTTGCTAGTACGCCCCCGACCTCTGCATCAGCAACCTCCTGGTCCTCAGGTCCGCCAGCTAGTTCCAGGGCCCTTTCCTCGTGTTCGGTCAGTGGCCTCTCATCAGCGGGGCCTCCTCCAGTCCTCACATGCTCCCTGGTGTTGTGTGCGCGTTTCTCCTGTGGCAGGGGTGGGGGGGAGGGGGGGGTGGTGGCAGGTGTAAAAGGCAACAGTGTTAGACAAGTATATGAATGCACGCCATCGGTTGCGCGTGTATTGCAGAGGTTAAGGTTAGGGCTGGATTCACTTGGGGATATGGGGGAGGGGGCGATATGGGGGAGTGGGGATATGGGGATATGGGGGAGGGGGGATATGGGGGATATGGGGGAAGGGGGATATGGGGGATATGGGGGAGGGGGATATGGGGGAGGGGGGATATGGGGGAGGGGGATATGGAGAGGGGGGATATGGGGGAGGGGGGATATGGGGATATAGGGGAGGGGGGATATGGGGGAGGGGGATATGGGGAGGGGGGATATGGGGGAGGGGGATATGTGGGATATGGGGGAGGGGGGATATGGGGGAGGGGGGATATGGTGGATATGGGGGGGGGGATATGGGGGATATGGGGGAGGGGGATATGGGGGATATGGATATCGGGCGGGGGGGGAGGCTCACCCTGCCTGCTCTGACGAGGTTGTTCACCTTCTTGTGGCACTGGGTGCCTGTCCGTGGTGTCAGG
This sequence comes from Scyliorhinus torazame, assembly GCF_047496885.1. Taxonomy (NCBI): domain Eukaryota; kingdom Metazoa; phylum Chordata; class Chondrichthyes; order Carcharhiniformes; family Scyliorhinidae; genus Scyliorhinus; species Scyliorhinus torazame. Next base: position 326,940,984 of record NC_092707.1, on the reverse strand, counting down.
GCCACAGCGGTGACAGCCTCTGCCACCTCCCTCCACAGACGCCGGCTGTGGCGTGGGACAACTCTGCGGCCGTGCCCGGGATACAGGGCCTCCCTCCTCTGCTCCACTGCGTCCAGGAGCACCTCCACATCCCGCGACTGGAACCTCGGGGCTGAGCGGCAGCCGGCCATCCGATCGGGTGTTCCAGTCGGGTGTTCCGGTCGGGTGGGGGGGAGCAGCACGTCCTTATGAGCCGTCACGCCGTGCGGCGTGTATGACGCTGCACGCCGTGAACCACGTGAGCAAGCGCGGATCCCGTCACGTCGCTGCTACCCCATTTCGGGCCGGAGACTTCGCGACGATTTTTGCGGCGTGATGCAGGTCGGATTTGCGCCGTTCTTTGCGCCGATCGGCGGACTTTGCGCCGATTACGGAGAATTTCGCCCCAGAGCTTTTATGTCAAATTGTGATTGAGAGCATTGAATACACTTGAAAGCAAAAAATGTGAAAACCTCCTATAGGTGTATACTCAGCAATTTGGAATGGAATACTGTCAGTTCATTGAGCTCTTAACTTTGTCTCAGAATTTGTAAATTCACAATATAATCCAGGCTAACACATCAGTGCTGAGAAAGTGCTGATCTGTTGGAAATTTGTCTCAGAAGGGAAGTTAAACCATGGTCCTATCTGCCCTTTCAGATGGATGTAAAAGGTCCCAGTGCCCTATTCTGAAGTAGAGCTGGTGCGCTTTCCGTGGTATCCTGGTCAATACGTATCCTCAGATAGCACCATAGGGAAACAGATTTTCTGTTCATTATCACATTGCTGTTTTTAGGACTTTTCAATGCACTAATTAGCTTCAGCTTTTCTTACATTACAACAGTGACTACACTTCAAATGTAGATTAATGCTGTAAAGCACTTTGAGACAACCTCAGGCTCAGGTCATGAAAGACGCTTTATAAATACAGGTCTTTCTTTTACTGTAAATACCAATCAAACACGGCTCTTACATTTAAAACATACAGTACTTTAGGCTTGTTTGGGCTAATATATTTAATATGCCATCTTTATATGCTTACACTCCACTTACAGTAACAAAGCAGTACTTGAATTAACCCATAATTCAGCTTCCCATATTAAAAGGGTTGAATTTGAAGGGCAGCACGGTGGCGCAGTGGGTTAGCCCTGCAGCCTCACGGGACTGAGATCCCAGGTTCGATCCCGGCTCTGGATCACTGTCCGTGTGGAGTGTGAACATTCTCCCCGTGTTTGCGTGCGTTTCGCCCCCACAACCCAAAGATGTGCAGGCTAGGTGGATTGGCCACGCTAAATTGCCCCTTAATTGGAAAGAATGAATTGGGTACTCTATATTTTTTTTAAAGGGTTCAATTTGTGAATTCACAAATTAGATATGCAACTATTTTGATGGATTTCAGCTGCGTATTATTCCTATGGATTTTTGTTTCCTATCTCTGTACAACCGTGGTAATGTTAAAATTCATAACCACAACCAGAGTAACTGGCTGATATTTTCCCATACTGGTAATATGACCATCACAGACCCAATGCATGTGAAAACTGGGGTCAAACAGGCTGCGTCATCGCATGAACGCTCCTCTCCATCTCCCTCACATCAAAACTCCATCCCGTCACCCTGAAGCTCCCCGCTGGAGTGGAGCTAACCTACCGGACAAGACAAAACTGTTCAACCTCTGACGCCTCCAGGCCAGAAGCAAGATTACCCCAACCTCTGTCGTCGAGCTGCAGTACGCAGTAACGATGCCTGTGCGTGCGCACACTCAAAGGCTGAGCTACAAACCATTGTCAACGCATTCACTGAGGTAAATGGAGACTAAACATCCAGAAAACAAACATTCTCTAGCAGCCCGCCCCTACCACGCAAAACTGACCCCAACCATCCACGGTGAGCCCTTGGACAATGTGGATCATTTCCCATATCTCAGTGCGAGCAGATATTGATGACGAAATCCAACATTGACTCCAATACGCCAGTGCAGTCTTCGTACATCTGAGGAACAGAGTGTTTGAAGACCGAGACTTCAAACCCAGCACCAAGCTCATGGTCTACTGGGCATCCATGGTCCCTGCCCTCCTGTATGCATCAGAAACATGGACAATGTACAACAGACACCTCAAATCCTTGGAGAGATATCACCAACACTGCCTCTGCGAGATCCTGAAAATCCACTGGCAGGATAGGCGTACCAATACGAGTGTCCTCTCACAGGCCAATATCCCCAGTATTGAGACACTGGTCACACTTGACCAGCTGCTATGGGCAGGCCACGTTGCCCGCATGCCTGACACAAGACTCCTAAAACAAGTGTTCTACTCCGAGCTCCACAATGGCAAGCGATCACCGGGAGGGAAGAGGAAACGCTACAAGGACACTTTGAAAGCCTCCCTAAATAAATGTAACATCCCCATCGACACGTGGGAATTACTTGCGCTAGAATGCACAAGCTGGAAAAAAAGCATTCTCGTACGTGCCAAACACTTCAAGCGTCATAGGGTGAAGCATGCAGAGGCCAAGTATAAACAATGGAAAGAGAGCGGAGAACCCACAGCTCCCCCCCACCCCCACCCCCCTCCCCCCCCTCGCCACCCACCTCATCAAGTACCACTTACCAAACCTGTGGCAGAGTCTGCAGATCCAGGATTGGACTTTTCAGCCACCACAGAACCCACCTCCCCGGAGTGGAAGAAAGTCATCCTCGACCCCGAGGGACTGTCCAAGAAGAATAAGAATATGATTTTACAAACCCTTAATTTGTTTCTTCAGTCTCCACAGTTTTTCGTTGCTAAAAAGGGCTAAGGTATGGAATAGACGATAAACTGTCTTGAGTATTGAAGTAACAAAAGGCAGTAACAACATTATAGATCAAAGTTGACGTGGGAAACTATTTTACACTGACAATATGCACAGACCTAGATGACATAAATATGAAATTCACAATCCTCAAATAAGCTGAGAGTTTAGAGATAAAACAAAACACTAAATAGTAGTCATAGGTACCAGATTCTTAGAAGAGGTAGCAGATTCAGAGTCAATTGAGACCATTAAAGGGGAACTAGATGCCTATCTGTTGGGAAAGGAAGTGAGGGTTGCTTCATTTTCCAAGCATAATTAGAAAACAATAATCTGGGGGAATTCTCCTGATTGTCCCCGATAAGTTTGGATGAAGGGTTATGTTTTCAGCCCTTTTGCTGGGGTTTCGGCAGCCTTTCTCCTAAAATTACAAAAGGTCAGCAGAAGTACGCAATCAGAAATTTATCCATTTAATGTTACTTGCAGCAGGGGATCAGCAGGGTAACATGTGAAGGAAAATCATGATACAATTATCATACATAGATTCTGGATGATGTTATTTTGGTGGGTCGAATGACGTATCGCATTCTAGACATTCTTACACTTTTGAAACGAATTGCTCCTGTGGATGGTTGAACAAGTTGATCCTGTCAGTAGTTACAACCCAAGACTGATCCTAGGTCTTTACACGGTTGGCTGATTTCACAGTTACGTTAAGCCACATTGATGGGCAGCGTATGTCCAAATAGGAGTATGATGATTTTCATTCCTCTTTCTCCTCTCCTCACAGGAAAAGGATGCGTTCATGTCAGAGAGATGCCAGGACCAGTGGGGGAACACCGCAGCTGAGGGCAATATTGGTCATGGAGGAGGGGACCATGGAGCTAGTGCGTATACCCTATCGCCAGAGCATCAGAAATGCGGAGTTTCCTATTCCAGCTGCATTTGGTCATGGACAAGTCATACAATAGCATGTTTTACCCGGTAGGAATGCTTGTGTTAAGTGCCGGGGGAGGGGAAGGACTATGCTAAGGATGGTGGTGGCAAGGGATGGAGGGGGGGGGGGGAGCGGATGGAGTGGATTGGGGGCCAAGGAAGGGCTATGCAAGTGTGGCCTCACGCAATGACCCTGAGGAAAGTGTTGCTTCATCACTGAATGCTGAGCACTGGGTGGTGTGGATGATGACATGCTTGTGTAATGTCATGGACAAAATTTCTGGGGGGAATTTTACAGCCCCTACCTCCGGTGGAATATTCCGGTCCCACCAAAATCAATGGACCGTTGAATGGATCAGTGCATTTTCTGGCCCCAGCCCCACTACGACGGGAACAGAAGATTCTGCGCAATGTGTTTATCATTGTCAATGAAGAAAAGACAGGATTCTCTGGTCCACCGGCCACGTGTTCCTCGGCAAGGTGCTGTAGCCACTTAAAATGGCCAACTCCCGATTCAAAATGGCGAACGGCAAAGGCTGATGGGAAAGTCAGCCAACAAGACACAAACGAGCAGCTGTAGGTTGGCTGTGTATTTACCTCTGGAAAGGCCAGACAATATCGATACCAGCAATCATCAGCATAACAAAACAACAGCCATCTGCATACTAATGAGCAATCCCCGGGAACAATAAGCAACATTTAGACACACAAAGCTAAACCAGACTCTTCGGCGCCAGCAGGAGCCTACACAAAAGGAGGTGAACGACCACCTCAAGACCCCCATCGATCAGGGGAACCGCTCCAGCATTGGAGAAAATCGAACCAAGCAATTGGGACAATGTCCAATCACTTGGGACCAGGTACAGGGTCCGCCCCGAAAGGCGGGAAGCCCCTGGGGACTATAAGAATTGAGCCCCAAGTTCAAGTCGCTCTCTTCTCCACCGCTTCTCCAGCTCTTCACTCTTCAGCAGCTGGTCGAAACTGTAAGTCTTATTGTCACAAGTAGGCCGTGAAACCTGCAGGTGTGGGTGTGCTGCTGGCAGAATGGAGGACCCCACCAAAATTGTTTTAATCTGATAGGTTAATGTGTTTCCTTCCCCTCAGAGTGGTTGTGCCGATTTAAATAATTTCTAGCAGCAAGCGTTTGGGAACGCAAGCGTTTGGGAACTTAAAAAAAATATAAAGATATTTAGTGACACACACTTTCCCCAGGGATTTTAATGCAATGTCTCACATACACCACCACACATGCACCGTCGGCACCCGGACCCGACCTGCCAGATAGTGCCCGCTGTAACCCCCCTCGTCACCCCTGCACCACCCCCCACCAGTACCCCAGCCCCCACTGAAGCCCCCCCCCCGGCCAGCTGAACGGTCCCCCCCCCCCCCCCCCCCCGCGCCCCCCGGCCCTGACTGCGGCTGCGCTGGACACAGTCCACAGCCGCCATGCGAGGTCCCCGAAAACTGAAAGGATACGCGACCGACGCCGTCAGGAAGTCGGCCCATCAGGGCGGAGCTTCGGGGGAGGGCCTCAGGTGACGTGTATGGCGTGCTCAGTGATTACGCCGTTTTTGAGGGGCAGAGCTTCTGAAAAACGGTGCCCCTCCTCCGATTTCGGCATAAAAGTGGATTCTCCGGCCAATCACCGAGCGTGATTTTGGCGGCGGCAATCGGAGAATCCCGCCCGATGTTCTCCTGATGGAAATGAATTGCTCCTGATTTATGCTCCCACTGGGAGCCTGAATCAGGAAGTGATTCCTAATCCTTATCCTAATCCGATTATCTGGGAAACCCATTACCGCCCAGTAAGGGAGTGACCTGACCCACCCCTCTCCACAGAGACCCCTTAAACAAAGAGACCTCGTGAGATCCCCTAAATAAAGAGAGCCACCAGAGATTCTCTCAACGAGGAAACCCCCTCAGAGACCCCCGAGAAAAGAAACCCCTGTCAGGAAGCTCCCCAGAAGAGAGACGCTTGTCAGGAAGACCCCAGAAAAGGATCTCTGTGAGGAAGCCTCCGAGAAGAGAGACTCCTGTCAGGAATCCCCAGAAGAAAGACGCTTGTCTGGAAGCGAGAGAGCAGTCCAGACAGAGGTAGTGAAAAAAGCTCACTGCTTTAAAACTCACCTGGACAATACACCTGCTGGCTCAGACACAGGAAGCAGCACCTGTCAATCCCTGGAAAGTGAAATCCAGTCATCTGGGTTTAAACCCTCTCAGATCTCTGATCGCCAAGCCATTCATTCATTTCTAGTAGGCTGCTTTTCAAGTGAACCTGAAGTTGGAACATGTGGGGGGATCTCTTTATTTCCCTTACCAGCGTCCCCGAACAGGCGCCGGAATGTGGCGACTAGGGGCTTTTCACAGTAACTTCATTTGAAGCCGACTTGTGACAATAAGCGATTTTCATTTAATTTTCATTTCATTTCAATTATTTAGGGGGTCTTTCATTGTGTGGGGGGGGGGGGGCAGAGTGGCCTTCGGATGGACCTTGGGGGCAACTCCTTTAAAGAGTTACCCCCTTGGCCCAGCACAAGTTCCACACATCAGGGCCACGCTTGTCAAGACCAGTAGTGATTCTCGCTCACCTGATTCCCGGCCAAGGGGACCAGAGAATACTTGGGCCCGAAACCCGGCCCACTAAGTGGTTGCAGATGGCTCACCGAAACTCTGTGGTCTATGATAATGGGTTGGCTAATATGTAATAGAGTTGTTCTGTTTACATTTCATCCTTAACGAAAGGACTTGTGAGTTTCACAAATGGCATATTTTAATGAGGTACTTGCTATAGTTTCAGTTCTCTTTGAAGTCAATAATGACAAAATCACATGATATGTTGTCAGCTGTCTTAAAAACTGTTGTGTCCATTTAAAAAATAGTTTTAAAATATGCTGATGCCTTTACCGGGCATGACAATAGCCATCAGAATATCAGTGGTGAATTCTCATTACCACCTCTAGTGTCACACACAAGTCACAGTGACCTGCAGCCACCCCGGCGGACAGGTCATCCCATCAGCATTTGGAAGAGGAAGAAAAGTCTAAGAGCGCAGCATCACATTAGATGAGTGCCCCCACCCCCCTGACAAATACCTGCACATCCCTGGGTACCCATTTGCATTTAGAGTCGCATTCACTGGGTAAGGCGAATGATGCCAGAGTGTAGGAGGAGGTGTCAGAGTTAGAGGCATTTGTGGACAGCTCCCCTTGGTGGAGAGAGGGCAGTCATGATGATGCTCTGGCACACACTGAGGAAGGACCTGAAGAGTCACTGTTTGGGGCTCAGAGTCACTGTTTGGGGGCTACAGCAGATGTGTGGACATCTGGCAGGTTTCCTGGAGGCAATGCTAAATCATGCTCTACAAGCATGAGAGTCAAAGAACAAACAAAGAACAAAGCACAATACAGCACAGGAACAGGCCTTTTGGCCCTCCAAACATGCGCCGATCATGTGTCCTGTCTAGACCAACCACCTGTATCCTTCTATACTCCGTCTGTTCAAGTGCCTATCCAGATAAGTCTTATAGGTCGCTAACGTATCTGCCTCAACCACCTCACTTGGCAGTGCATTCAGGCCATTCCCTCTGTGTAGAAAACTTCCCCGCAATCTCCACTGAACTTTTCCCCCCTCACCTTGAACCTGTGCCCCCTTGTAATTGTCATTTCCGTCCTGGGAAAAAGCCTCCAACTGTTCACCCTATCTACACCCCTAATAATTTTATACACTTCTATCAGGTCGCCCTCAGCCTCCGTCTCTCTAGGGAGAACAATCCCAGTTGATTAAATCTCTCCTCATAGCTTATACCCTCCATGCCAGGCAACATCCTGGTAAACTTTTTCTGCACTCTCTCCAAAGCCTCCACGTCCCTCTGGTAGTGCGGTGACCAGAATTGAACACAGTATTCCAAATGTGATCCAACCAACGTTCTATATAATTGTAACATAATTTTTGAGCTTTTATACTCGGTACCGCATCCTATGAAGGCAAGGGTGCCATATGCTTTCTTTACCACCATTTCCACCTGTGCTGCAACTTTTAAGGATCTGTGGACCTACATGCCCAGATCTCTCTGTGTCTCTATGCTCCTGATGGTTCTGCCATTTATTTTATAGCTCTCACCTGGGGCGAAATTCTCCGTTATCGGCGGAAAGTCCGCCGATCGGCGCAATAAACAGCGCAAATCCCACTTGCGTCACGTCATAAAAATGGGCCGATAGTCTCCGGCCCGAAATGGGCTAGCAGCGACGTGACGGGATCCGCGCTTGCACAATGGTTCACGCCGTGCAGCGTCATACGCGCTGCACGGCGTGACGGCTCATAAGGCCGCGCAGCTCCCCCCCACCCGACCGGAACACCCGACCGCAACACCCGACTGGATGGCTAGCCGTCGCTCAGCCCTGAGGTTCGAGTCACGCGATGTGGAGGCGCTCCTGGACGCGGTGGAGCAGAGGAGGGACGCCCTGTATCCCGGGCACGGCCGCAGAGTTGCCCCACGCCACAGCCGGCGTCTGTGGAGGGAAGTGGCAGAGGCCGTCACCGCTGTGGCCCTAACACCACGGACAGGCACCCAGTGCCACAAGAAGGTGAACGACCTCGTCAGAGCAGGCAGGGTGAGCCTCCCCCATATCCCCCATATCCCCCCCTCCCCATATCCCCCCTCCCCCATATCCCTCATATCCCCCCCTCCCCCATATCCCCCCTCCCCCATATCCCCCATATCCCCCCTCCCCATATCCCCCCTCCCCCATATCCCCCCTCCCCATATCCCCCCTCCCCCATATCCCCCATACCCCCCTCCCCCATATCCCCCCTCCCCATATCCCCCCTCCCCCATATCTCCCATATCCCCCCTCCCCCATATCCCCCCTCCCCCATATCCCCCCCTCCCCCATATCCCCCCTCCCCCATATCCCCCATATCCCCCCTCCCCCATATCCCCCCACCCCCATATCCCCCATATCCCCCCTCCCCATATCCCCCCTCCCCCATATCCCCCCTCCCCATATCCCCCATATCCCCCCTCCCCCATATCCCCCCTCCCCCATATCCCCCCTCCCCCATATCCCCCTCCCCCCCCTCCCCCATATCCCCCTCCCCCATATCCCCCCTCCCCCATATCCCCCATACCCCCCCTCCCCATATCCCCCCTCCCCCATATCCCCCCTCCCCCATATCCCCCATATCCCCCCTCCCCCATATCCCCCCTCCCCCATATCCCCCATATCCCCCCCTCCCCATATCCCCCCTCCCCATATCCCCCCTCCCCCATATCCCCCCTCCCCCATATCCCCCCTCCCCCATATCCCCCATACCCCCCTCCCCCATATCCCCCCTCCCCCATATCCCTCCTCCCCATATCCCCCATATCCCCCCTCCCCCATATCCCCCCCTCCCCATATCCCCCCTCCCGCATATCCCCCCTTCCCCATATCCCCCATATCCCCCCCTCCCCCATACCCCCCTCCCCCATATCCCCCTCCCCATATCCCCCCTCCCCATATCCCCCATATCCCCCTCCACATATCCCCCATATCCCCCCTCCCCCATATCCCCCCCTCCCCCATATCCCCCCCCTCCCCCATATCCCCCCTCCCCCATATCCCCCATATCCCCCCTCCCCCATATCCCCCCTCCCCCATATCCCCCATATCCCCCCCTCCCCCATATCCCCCCTCCCCATATCCCCCCTCCCCCATATCCCCCATATACCCAAGTAAATCCAGCCCTAACCTTAACCTCTGCAATGCACGCGCAACCGATGGCGTGCATTCATATACCTGCCTAACACTGTTGCCTTTTACCCCTGCCACCACCCCCACCCCCCACAGGAGAAGCGCGCACACAACAATAGGGAGCATGTGAGGACTGGAGGAGGGCCCGCTGATGAGAGGCCACTGACCGTACACGAGGAAAGAGCCCTGGAACTGGCTGGCGGACCTGAGGACCGGGAGGTTGCTGATGCAGAGGTCGGGGCCCCACGAGCAAGTGAGCCACCAACAGCCCGTCCCCATATCCCCCCTCCCCTATATCCCCCTCCCCCGTATCACCTGATCACTGCCTGATGTCTAACCATGCATGCTTCATTGTGTATCGCAGGACCAAACGTCCAGGCACCCATCCCCGCAGATGCACACCGCCCGCAGGATGCCCCTCGGAGACCACAGGAGACGGAGAGACCCGCACCCTCCAGCATGCGACGCCTGCAGGATGCCCCTCGGAGACCACGGGAGACGGAGAGACCTGGAGCAACAGGGAGACGACACCCCCGTCACGTGCGGGAGCGACCACCCAGCGATGAGGGGGGCAGCCACAAGCCCCCGTCACATCCGAGCCAGGACACCACTACCCAGGACACCACTACCCAGGACACCACTACCCAGGACACCCCTACCCGGGACACCACTACCCAGGACACCACTATCCAGGACACCCCTACCCGGGACACCACTACCCAGGACACCCCTACCCGGGACACCACTACCCAGGACACCCCTACCCGGGACAGCACTACCCGGGACAGCACGACCCGGGACAGCACTACCCGGGACAGCACTACCCGGGACAGCACTACCCAGGACACCCCTACCGGGGAAGACGAAGTACCGGACAGTGACTCAGAGTGGATGGGTGGAGACGAACCCCCACCCCAAAGTGCCATGGACTCAGAGTGGGACGAAGAGCACGACACAACGCCACTGCTGTCACCAACACCCTCCACCATCGCAGAAACACTCACCACGGTTGGGCACTTTAGTGATGAGGCGTCTGGTACACTCACTGGTGCGCACAACACAGCCGTCCCGGTACAGCAGGTGGAGGTAGGAGCAGCAGAGGGACCGGGCGGTCGGAGGGCAGCCCAGGCCAAGCGAACATCTGCCGCCCAGATGGATCCCGGGTTCCTGCAGTTACCACACCCACACATGGATCCGATGCAACCACCGACACGGAGACGAGCGAATAGGGTGATGGGTGGCTTGCGGCGGCTGCGGTCGCAGGTGGAGGAGTCCACCCGCGTCCAGGAGCTGGGAGTGGTCCCGGTCATGCGTGCCACCCAGGCTGACACCGCATGGGTGGCGTCCGCGGTGGAGGCAATGGGTGCGACGGTGTCAGACATGGGGAACGGTTTGCGAGGCCTGGGGCCTTCCGTGCAGGCGGCGTCTGTGGCCCAGGAAATGGCTGCCCTCTCACAGGAGGCCATGAGCCAGTGCCAGCGCCAGTTGGCAGAGGCGCTCAACGCCATAGCCCAGTCTCAGCAGGCCATGGCCCAGTCTCAGCAGGCCATAGCCCAGTCTCTGCAGGCCATGGCCCAGTCTCAGCAGGCCATCGCTGAGGGCATCGGCGCCAGTGGCCATGTGCGAGCCGGCGTCGCACTGTCACAGACAGGGTTCGACAACCCCCTGGGCTACATGTCTGCAAACCTGCAGACCCCTGTCGATACCAGCACGGGCCTCCAGGACTGGCAGCGCCAGATGTCGGGGGCGCGTCGGATGGCCAGTCTGTTCGCATCCCCCACCCATGTAGAGGCCTGGGGGCCATCGGGCACCCCGAGGGAGGAGGAGGTGGTGTGGTCCGTCCCGGCTCCCTCTGTAGGGGAGGTCCCGGTACACCGCGACACCTCGGACTCCCCCCCTTCCGTCCCAGGTGCATCGGGTGGGCAACGGGCAGGACAGGCTGGCAGCTCGCCATCCCAGTCGCCCGGGCCACAGCCTAGCCCATCTAGGCCAGGACGCCCCAGGAAACGGCCGCCAAAGGGATCCAGTGTCAGAGGGCAGGAATCACAGGAGTCCACCTCCAGTTCTGCTGTACCGTCTGGGGAACCACGTAGACGTAGTCAAAGGGCCCGTAAGGCCAAACAATTAGACACTGAGTAAGTTGGCACGGGTGCAGGGCACAGATGAGTTTTAGGGGCTAGGGCACGTGCATGAACTCCTTTGGTTATTAAAGTCAATGTTACACCTACCGAAGCTGCCTTTGTGCTCTGTCCAAAGTGTGCGGGCGTGTCATGTACGTTGAGCGCAAGTGTGTGTGTGACGGGTGGTCTTACCTCAGCCCCAGGTGAGTCTGCCCCCTTCCCCCTGGGCCGCCATCAACATCCCCCGGGCAGAGGACGGGACCGTGCGCTGCAGTGTCACAGCCGCATGCAGGGATGGTCCGGGTGGATGGTGGTTCTGTGGCCATGGGTCAGACATAGTCCAACGATGTAGAGCCAGGAGCTCATCGGAGGCGGGTTGTCATCATCCTCCATGGCCTGCGATAGACACGCGTCCACCCGCAACTGGGTGAGCCCGGCCCGTTGTGCCGCCAGTGGATCGGTGGGGGGGGTGGTGTGCATGCGGGTGGGGTGTGTGGGGTTGGGGAGGGGGGTGAGGGTGCTGGGTGGGTGGATGGGTGGGGGGTGTGGGTGGTCGGCTGTTGTCATGGTGTGCGGTCTTTGGCCATACTACCCGATTCCCACGCCCATCTAGTCAGTGAAGCGGGCGTCTATCAGTCTGTCCCGTGCCCGCTGGGCCAGCCGGTAATGGTGGACAGCCACCCGCCTGTGTCTACCCCATCTGCCCTGACCATTGCCCCCATCCCCCTCATCTGGGGAGGACTGGGCCTCTTCCTGCTGCTCCTCCACTCCGCCCTCCTCTGCCTGCGGCACATCGCCCCTCTGCTGGGCTATGTTGTGCAGGACGCAGCACACCACAATGATGCGGCCGACCCTATCTGACCGATACTGGAGGGCGCCCCCAGAGAGGTCCAGGCACCTGAAACGCATCTTCAGCACGCCAAAGCACCTCTCGATCACTCCCCTTGTCGCTACATGGGCATCATTGTAGCGGTTCTCCGCCTCATTGCGTGGCCTCCGTATAGGCGTCATCAGCCACGATCGCAATGGGTAGCCCCTGTCGCCCAGCAACCAGCCCCTCAGCCGGGGATGGCGTCCCTCGTACATGCCGGGGATGGATGACCGCGACAACACGAATGAGTCGTGTACACTGCCTGGGTGACGGGCGCAGACGTGCAGGATCATCATGCGGTGGTCGCAGACCACCTGTACGTTCATTGAATAGGTCCCCTTCCTATTAGTGAACACGGCCCTGTTCTCTGCAGGTGGCCGCACGGCGACGTGCATCCCATCGATCGCGCCCTGGACCATGGGGAACCCGGCAACGGCAGAGAAGCCCACGGCCCGGGCATCTTGGCTGGCCCGGTCCACGGGGAAGCGGATGTAGCGGTGCGCCATGGCATAAAGGGCATCTGTCACTGCCCGGATGCACCGATGCACCGATGTCTGCGATATGCCAGACAGGTCCCCACTCGGTGCCTGGAATGACCCCGTTGCATAAAAGTTCAGGGCCACCGTAACCTTGACGGACACAGGGAGAGGGTGTCCCCCGCCAGTGCCACGCGGTGACAGGTGTGCCAGCAGGTGGCAGATGTGTGCCACGGTTTCCCAGCTCATCCGGAGTCTCCTCCTGCATTCCCGGTCCGTGAGGTCCTGGTATGACTGCTGGGGCCGGTACACACGGGGCGCCCTCGGGTGCCTCCGTTGCCGTGGGGCCGCGACGTCCTCCTCCCCCTCCTCGTCCTGTCGGTCAGGTGTCCCTCCAGCCTGGGCGGCTGCCGCCTGCCCCTCTGCGGCAGCCTGCGCCGCCTCTCTGGCACGCTCCTCCTCCTCCTCCTCCTCATCCAGGGCAACATAGACATGAGCGGCTGCCACCACGGCGGCCAACATCGCTGGAAGGTCTGAAAACATGACGGCCTGGTGGGGGGGAGGGGAACGACAACATGTCATCATTGCCCATATCCCCTCCTCCCCCCAGCCAGGTGGCATGGACCGCATGGGTCCAACTGTTGGAGGCTGGCACCTGGCCAGGTGGACCAACTCATTTGCCCTCCCATCACCCACCCCGGCACGGACCCCCTCCCCAACCCCCAACCTCCACCCCAGCACAGACCCCCCCCCAACCTCCACCCCGGCACGGACCCCCCCTCCCAACCTCCACCCCAGCACGGACCCCCCCCCAACCTCCACCCCGGCACGGACCCCCCCCCCAACCTCCACCCCAGCACGGACCCCCTCCCCAACCTCCACCCCAGCACGGACCCCCTCCCCAACCTCCACCCCAGCACGGACCCCCCCAACTCCCAACCTCCACCCCAGCACGGACCCCCCCCCCCAACCTCCACCCCGGCACGAACTCCCTCCCCAACCTCCACCCCAGCACGGACCCCCCCCAACCCCCAACCTCCACCCCAGCATGGACCCCCCCCCCAACCTCCACCCCGGCACGGACCCCCCCCCCAACCTCCACCCCGGCACGAACTCCCTCCCCAACCTCCACCCCAGCATGGACCCCCCCCCCAACCTCCACCCCGGCACGGACCCCCCCCCCCAACCTCCACCCCGGCACGAACTCCCTCCCCAACCTCCACCCCAGCATGGACCCCCCCCCCCAACCTCCACCCCAGCATGGACCCCCCCCCCAACCTCCACCCCGGCACGGACCCCCTCCCCAACCTCCACCCCAGCATGGAACCCCCCCCAACCTCCACCCCGGCATGGACCTCCTCCCGGCACTCCCCCGGAGCCCAACCTACTCTAACCACCCCCCCCCCCCCCCGCCGCACACACACACACACAAGCCGAGACACACCTCTCCTCACGCAATCAGTCTGCGGCCACGCCATTTCCTGCCCAGAGCCAACCCCCCAGGCCGTCACTCACCTCCTCGCTGGTCGGCGTGAGCCTGGAGCACCGGGTCACGCCGATGAAAAGGAGGTTTGATGACCGTTCACATCGACGGGACTTCGGCCCATCCGGAAGGGAGAATATCGGCAGGCCGAAAATCGGCTGCCTTGCGCAGACCCGTGACATTCTCCGTGGCAGCGGCGCCATTAACGCCCCGCCGACTTTTCTCCCTTTGGAGACTTCGGCGGGGGCGGGGGCGGGATTCACGGCGGCCAACGGCCATTCTCCGACCCGGCGGCGGGTCGGAGAATGACGCCCCTGAATTGTATCTACCAAAATGCATCACCTCGCATTTGTCCGGGTTAAACTCCATCTGCCATTTTGCTGTCCAATTTTGCAGCCTATCTATAACTTGTATTCTCTGACAACCTTCATCACTATCCGCAACTCCTGCAATCTCAGTATCACCCACAAACTTGCTCATCAGACCCGCTATGTTTTCTTCCAAGTCATTTATATATATTACAAAGAGCAGAGGTCCCAGAACTGATCCCTGCGGAACATCACTAGTTACAGACCTCCATTCGGAAAAACACCCTTCCACTGCTACGCTCTGTCTTCTATGGCCAAGCCAGTTCTGGATCCATCCAGCTAGTTCACCCCTAACCCTGTGCGATCTAATCTTTTGCACCAGCCTGCCATGATGGACCTTATCAAATGCTTTACTACAGTCCATGTTGACAACGTCCACAGGCCTTCCCTCACCAATCATTTTTGACACCTCCTCAAAAAATTCAATCAAATTAGTGAGACATGCCCTCCCTCGTACAAAACCATGCTATCTGTCGCTAATAAGACCATTCACTTCCAAATGTGCATAGACCCTGGGCGGAATTCTGTGATCCTGAGGCTAAGTGTTGATGCCGTCGGAAACACCATCGCATTTCTCGACGGCGTCAACATGACCTCAGGATCAGCAATTCTGGCCCCTACAGGGGGCCAGCACAGCACTGGAGTGGTTCATGCTGCTCCAGCTGCTGATCCCAGCATCAACTGGGCGCCACGGGATCCGCGCATGCGCAGTGGCACCGGCGGCAACGCGTGCATGCACAGTGGCTTCCTTGAATGCGCCGGCCCCGACGCAGCATGGCGCAGGACTACAAGGGCCAGCGCGGAGGAAAGGAGACCGCCAACTAGAGAGGCCAGCCCGCCGATCCCAGTAAACTAAACTGCACATCCCTGGATACTAAGGGCTAATTTAGCATGGCCAATCCATCTAACCTGCACATCTTTGGACTGTGGGAGGATACCAGAGCACATAGCGGAAACCCACGCAGGGAAGAACGTGCAGATTCCTCACAGTCACCCAAGGCTGGAATTGAACCCGGGTTTCTGGCGCTGTGAGGCAGCAGTGCTAACTGCTGTGGCACAGCGGCACCTTCAACTGCTCTTCCAGCCAAATGAACGATGCAAAAACAGCACCCAATGTAAGCAGGGAGTGCTTATTCAGGGTAAGAAAGGGGGGTAAAAATCAGAACAAAGCAAATTCAAGACTTGAAAATTCATGAGTAATAATAGTACATGTATCTTAATAACCTGAGTGCCTGGAAGTGAATTCTCATTTAAATACAGTTTTCAGTCATGTCACCCAGCTTCTGAACATGGTTGACACAGTGGGTTTGCAGCTGAGTGGAATTTCTGATTCACCCATCTAGATCAAGCCTGGGTCCTAATTGCCTTTAGTAATGAGAGAACCTCGTGTTTTAAATAAGTTTGCCACCAGACACCAGATGGCAGATCAGTGAGTCTGTGGGAGCAGGCTGGACATTGATTTTCACAATTATTAGTGCGACCAGCTTCGGCAGGTTGATACTATAGCGGTAGTCTGATCCTTATTATGAAAGTCCATGTCACATTTTGATTCCTTATTCTCCAGCCTCCCAGCCGCATGTTTCTCGGCAGCGGGAGGCAGTGCGCCATTCACTGCCGGTGGGATTCTCTGCCCCCGCCGCTGTCAATGGGAATTCCCGTTGAAGACGCTCCATGCCACGGGGAAACCTGTGGGCAGGGATGCGCTGCCGGAGGGATCACAGAATCCTGTCGCCAGTGAAAGGCTGGAGAATTCCGGCCAATATCTTGCTTTATTGCCTCTAGCTGGCTTCTTCATCAGGAACATTTGGCTCCAATGCAACAATTGACAAATAATATAAATATCTGGGATGATGTAAATATCGGAAATGAGATAGAAGAAAAGACCTGTACAGAGGCACATGTAATGACAAGATAAATTCCAAAACAGTAATGTATGTGGTCAAACCATGTGCAAATATAATACCTCTATTCCAGAAAGGAGGGAGACAGATAGCAGGAAGCTAGAAGCAGTTAGCCGAACATCTTTCATGGGATAATTCGAGAACCCATTATTAAGAAGTTATAGCGAGATCTTTTAGAAAATCACAGTACAATCAGGAAGTGCCAACAAGGTTTTGTGAAAGAGGAGTTGTGTTTGACAAATTCAGAGTTCTTTGAGGATGTAACAAGTAGGGTTGATAAAGAGATACCAGTAAATGTAGTCTATTTGGATTTTCAAAAGGCAGTAAATATGGTTCCACTTGAAAGGTTACTGCACAAGATAAGAGCTCATAATGTTGGGGATGATATTTTAGAGAATTGGCTAACTTAAAGGACACAGAGAGTCATTGGGTCATTTTTGAGTTGGCAAATGAGTGGAGTGGCAAAGGGGTCAATTCTGAGGCCTCAACTATTTATCATCTGTTTGTCATAATGACCAGGATAAAAGGATTGGCTGAATTGTAACCACATTTGTTGACAATGTGAAGATAGGGAGGAAAGCAAGTTGTGAGAAAGATACAAAAAGACTGCAATGGTAAATAGATAGGTTAAGTGAGTGGGCAAACGACTGACAGACAGTTTATAAAAATAATGGGGCAGTGTTAGTGGTGGATTTCAATTTCCCCAACATTAACTGGGGTAGTCATAGTATGAAAGGTTTAGAGGGAGCACATTTCTTAAAATGCATCCAGGAGAACGTTTTAAGCCAGTACATAGAAGGTCCTATAAGAGAGGGGGCGGTCCTGAACTTAATTTTATATAATGAAGCTGGCCAAATAGTTGAAGTATCAGTGGTGGAAAAGGACAAGAATGGGCCTGAAATCAAAGTTCTAAACTGGGGGAAGACTGGTTTTAATAAGATCAGATATAATTAGCCCTGAGTGGATTGGGAGCATACACTTTACGGTAATCTGTGACAGAACAGCGGGACGCACTGAAGAAAGAAATAAGGAGAGTACAGGGTCAACATGTTCCAATAAAGAAAAAGGGTGGAACAATAAATACAGTAACCTGGGGTATCAAGGACTATACAGCATTGGATAAAGAAAAAAAGAGAGACTTATGGCAGATATTGAGGGCTCAAAACAGCAGAAGCCCTGGAGGAATATAGAATGTGCAAGAGAGACCTTAAAAGGAAATTAGGAGAGCAAAAAGGGACATGAAAGGATGGTGGTGGGTAAAGTAAAGGAAAATCCTAAGTTGTTTTACAAGTGTCGGTGTTCACCAGTGAGAGAGACGATGCGGATATAGAAAGCAGGGAGAAGAATTAAAGGAATTAACACAGACAGAGAAGATGTTCTGTGTCGCCTGGCAGGCTTAAAAGTCGATAAATTTCCAGGGCCGGATGAAATGTAACCCGGGCAGAGCCAGAGAAATCCACCGCCAGTGAATGGCTGGATAATTCAAGCCTAGGTTTCCTCCTCCATTGTAGCCGTATGACAGGCCGAATAAGAGGTCTATGGTTAGCATTGCTTTCACTCATACTGACAAGTTAATGACACTATAGGAATGTTGAATTGGAAGAAGGCAGCAACAAGCAGAGGAATTGGAAGTTATTGGCGGTGGAGGTGGGGGGGGGGGGGGGGGGTGGGGGGGTAGCGGAAGGTACTAGATCTCATTCACAAAGTTCAGTTTATCAATAAAAGGCAACAGTCAGAATGAAAGACTCACAATTTTTGGAAAATAGCTTTAAATGATAGAATTCTTTAATGAGCAGCTTCCAGATCTTCCAGTTCTGTACAATTTGTGAGCAGGGAAATCCGCTGTAAAACAGGATGGGGAATTAAACATGGAGCCACTTCGCAACAATTTATATAAGTTAATAGGAGGCTATGGAGGTGAGTGCACATACACAGCACTGATTCAAAAACTTTCGTTCCTGCCTAATTGGATGTTCAGGGCCTAGTGCATGGAGGCTTACCTGCCCAAATCCTTGGGCCACACACATTTCTGGCAATGGGCTGCTCTTTAAGATCATCATTATGGAATCAGTTTTCATGTCTCGCAACATCACAAATCTATTCATGGTGATTTCCTCTGTTTGCTACTTTGTAAACCCTTTAAAATATATTTACCAGTGCACCAGAAACAGTGAACAGATTAAATCTTTATGAATGGATTTACAGTGTCATTATACAGGAATTTTTATTCCTTGCTGTAGAAATTTAGAAAATAGTGATATTTTCTTGGCTAAATTTGTACAAAATCTTCTCCCAAATCTCCTCACTACAGCCACTCTATTGCAAATGCGTATGCCTTTTGGGCTGCTAAAATCATTTAGGAAATATAATTCTTCCCACAGGAATGAAAAATGAGTGGAAAAAAATTATGAAAACTGGTTCCACCATTTCCTGCCCTGTATATGTTTGCAGCAAATTTTTTAACTGTCAAAATGAAACTTGCACAAGCACATTTCTTTTTGTTCATTGGATTTTTGCCATTAAGTTAAAGAGTTTTCAAGTGTAACAGAATCTAACAGTACCAAATCAGTTGTGATTTGTCGCTAAGCACAAAGAAAGTATTATAGCCATTCTTTTGACCTTATTTATTTTTGATTTTGCAAGTTACTGCACGTTAACTCCCTCTTTCCTCCTGCTAGATTGCCAGGAACGCTAATGGATCTCTCAGTCGCACTCAGGCAGGCAGACTCACACAAACTACGAGGAAACCAAATGAAATGAAAATGAAAATTGCTTATTGTCACAAGTAGGCTTCAAATGAAATTACTGTGAAAAGCCCCTAGTCGCCACATTCCGGCGCCTGTTCGGGGAGGCTGTTACGGGAATTGAACCGTGCTGCTGGCCTGCCTTGGTCTGCTTTCAAAGCCAGCGATTTAGCCCTGTGCTAAACAGCCCCTAAATCATGTAAATCATGGTGCTTGCCTGTTTAATTCATTGGGAAAAATACATTGGGTAACTGTTGCTTTTTAAAATGTTCCAATGACTGTGAATATCCAATAGTAACTTGCACTAATTTAGCACCTTTTGTGTAACAAAATGGCCTAAGTTACTTCACAGCAGCATTATAAAACAACATTTGACATTTGTGCCAAATAAAGAAGTATTAGGGCAGATGACTGAACCTGGGTCGAAGGGATAGGTTTCAAGAACTGTCCTGGGATGGAAGAGCGGTAGAGAGATAACGATGTTTAGGGGCAATCTTCCAGAGCTGAGGGCCTTGCAGCAAAATGCTCGGCCGCCAATGGTGGATCGATTTAAACCGGGAGTGCTCAAGAGGCCAGAAGTAGAGTAGCTCAGATATCTCAGAGGCTTGTGAGGCTGGAAGAGGGAAGCAGGGGCAGGGCCATGGAGAGGTTTGAAAACAAGGATGAGAATTTTAAAATTAAGGCATGGCTTAACTGGGAACCAATGTAGGTGAGTGATGGTTGAACTTGGCGCAAGTTGGGTGAAGGATAGCAGAGTTGTGGATGATCAAGTTTGTGGAGGGTAGAATACGGGAGACCAGTCAGGAGGACATTGGAATAGATATGTCGAGAAGTAACAAATGCAGGGATGGGGGTTTCAGTAGCAGACAATCTGAGAAGGACAGATCAGCTGATGTTAAGGATGTGGATATTGGCAATCTTAATAATGGCAGGGATTTGTGGCTGCCAGCTCATCTTGGGGTTAAATATGACACCAAGGTTGTAAACTGTCTGTTTCAATTTAGACAGTTGGCAGGGAGAGGTATAGAGTTGATAGCTAGGGAAAGGGGTCCGTGGTGGGGATCAAAGTCAGTGGCTTTGGTCATCCCAATAATTAATTGGAAGAAATTTCTTCTCATCCAGTACTGGATATCAGAGGAACAGTCTGACAATCTAAAGACAACAAAGAGGTCAATAGAAGTGATGGTGAGGTAGAGCTGAGCGTTGTCAGTGCTACAGTAGCACACTGGGTAGCACTGTTGCTTCACAGCTCCAGGTTCCCAGGTTCGATTCTTGGCTTGGGTCACTGTCTGTGCAGAGTCTGCATGTTCTCCCCATGTCTGCGTGGGTTTCCTCCGGGTGCTCCGGTTTCCTCCCACAAGTCCTGAAAGACGTGCCGTTCGGTAATTTAGATAATCTGAATTCTCCCTCAGTGTACCTGAACAGGCGCCAGAATGTGGCGACTAGGGTTTTTTCACAGTAACTTCATTGCAGTGTGAATGTAAGCCTGCTTGTGACAATAAAGATTATTATTATATATGAAAACTGAAACTGTGTATTCAGATGATGTCGCCGAGGGTCAGCAAGTAAGTGAAATAGGAGGGGACCAAGGATAGATCCTGAGGTACTCCAGACATAATGGTGCAGGAATGATATTGCAGGTGACAAGCAAGACATTGCTTGTGAATCTCTGGCTTTGATCAAATAAACAGGAATGGAGCCAGGTGGGAAATGTCTCATGCAGCTGGAGGATGGAGGAGGGAAATTGGAGGATCGTGGTTTGGTCAACAATCTCAAAGATTGCAGGCAGTTTGAGAATGACGAGGAGGGAATACTTTGCCTTTATCAGACTCTTCTAGAGTCTAATTTGTGACTTTGATAAGAACTGTTTGACTCTGTGGCAGAGGTGGAAACCTGATTGGAGAGATTCAAACGTAGAGTACCAAGAATGATTGGCACAGATTTAGGAGGCAACAACCCATTCAAGGATGTTGGAGTAAAAAGGAAGGTTGTAGATGGGGCAACAGTTTGAAAGGACAAAGGGGTCAATGTTTTTTGTCAAGCGGGATGAGTCTGGAAAATTTGAAGGAGTGAGGCACACGGCCGGAGGAGAGTGGACTATTAATAATATAACAGAGAAGCCAGGAAGGAAAGTCGGTTGATGAGAAATTAAGCTGAGAAAAGAGGGCTGAAGGAACAAAAGTTGGGTCTCAGGGACAAGATGAGCTCAGAAAGAGCATGAGGAGAGATAAACAATGAAAGAAAAATGGGAAGCGAAAGAAAAAGGGACAAAATTAAAAATGTTTTTGCTCAGTAGAAAACTATTCATTTTTGTTTTTGAAATAATGATTGACACTCAAGATAGTTAATGATTTCAGATAACATTCACAGGGATTAATATGTCAAGCCTCTGGTGACAGAAGCAGAAATGTGTTTCATTCCAAAGCTAAAGGGCGAGATTCTCCATTCCCGCGCCGGTTGGGAGAATCGCCTGGGCCGCCAAAATTTCCCGGGACGCCGGTCCGACACCCTCCCGCGATTCTCCCAAGCGGCGAGAACGACCCCGTCGAGCTCCGCGGGCCGCAGGCCGGAGAATCGCCGGAGACATCCAAAATGGCGATTCTCCGGCACCCTCGCTATTCTCAGGCCCGGATGGGCCGAGCGGCCAGGCCAAAACGGCGGGTTCCCCCCGGCGCCGTCCACACCTGGCCGCTGCCGTTGGGAACAGCGCGGGAACGCTGGGGGGGGCGGCCCGCGGGGGGGGAAGGGGGATCCTGCACCAGGGGTACCTCAAATGTGGGATGGCCAGCGATCGGTGCCCACAGATCGTCGGGCCGTCCTCTCTGAAGGAGGACCTCCTTCTTTCCGTGGCCCCGCAAGATCCGTCCGCCATCTTCTTGCGGGGCGGACTCGGAGAGTATGGCAACCACGCATGCGCGGGTGATGCCAGTTATGCAGCGCCAGCCGCGTCATGTATGCGGCGCCGCCTTTACGCGGCGACAAGGCCTGGCGCATGTAGATGACACGGCCCCAATCCTAGACCATTATCGGGCCCTGAATCGTCGGGATAGGGGCCGTTTCGCGCCATCGTGAACCTCGACGGCATTCACGACGGCGTGGGCACTTCAGCATGGGAGTGGAGAATCCCACCCAAAATATCTGGGAAAGCCAACATACATGCGTATCATTCAGAGTCCTCCGTGATTTGAAGACTATAGGGGGAATCTTCTGCTCCCATTTTCATTGGATATGACCCGCAATGGGAGCAGAAAATCTCTCGAGATGTCTAAATCGTGTTTCATGACAAAACATAATTGTCCTGCGGCCCTGCCAGTGACATAATGGGATTCCATGCGTTCAATGTTGGGAGCATCATTTCCATACATTTACATATGATTATCAGACCTTGATGCCTGAATAATCCTCCCCCCCACCCCCTCTCTGATATGGCAGAGAAAGTTTCCGCTGGTGCCAACGGCTTCAACGCCACTTTTTTCACCTGATATTGGCCTTTTCCGATATTCTAGAAAATTCCGCCCTACGTTTTCAATCCATGTGCAGTGAATGACTAATCATAGATTATCATAGAATTTACAGTGCAGAAGGAGGCCATTTGGCCCATCGAGTCTGCACCGGCTCTTGGAAAGAGCACCCTACCCAAGGTCAACACCGCCACCCTATCCCCATAACCCAGTAACCCCACCCAACACTAAGGGCTATTTTGGACACTAAGGGCAATTTATCATGGCCAATCCACCTAACCTACACATCTTTGGACTGTGGGAGGAAACCGGAGCACCCGGAGGAAACCCACGTACACACAGGGAGGATGTGCAGACTCCACATAGACAGTGACCCAAGCCGGAATCGAACCTGGGACCCTGGAGCTGTGAAGCAATTGTGCTTTCCACAATGCTACGGCTAACCATTGTTAATGAGAACAGTGGGTAAGTTGGGTAACTCACTGTCACACAGGATCGTGCATGCAAATGTGTCTTTTGTTCACGAGGAAAAGGAGGGATGTGTATATCTCTTGTTTGATATGGAAAAGGAAAGTTTGGGTTGTAAAAGGTAAGCCCTCTGATGTCACATCTGACTTGCTGAAGTCATTGGCCTCTGCCATGAGGCAAGTTCACTGTTGAATGCCATTTCTATTAATTTCCATAAAGCCTATCACTGCAAAGGCACTGACCACCTTGAGCATGAAACAGTTATCTCCTATTACTTGGCCAGAGATATGTAGTGGCAAAGGTCTGGCAAAGACTGGGGAACTATTTGGCATTTCCTGTGTTTCTATATGCATGTTGCCATTGCAGGTAAAGTCCCAAAGCTAGTCACAGGTCCCTGTAGGCAGGTGCCATGGTACTTCGATTCATTTACTGAATCTGTTGATGCTAGTCGCCCCAAATGTACTTCAAGTATTTTAAAAGTGGCATTAATCATGCCTTGAATGCTGTACCAAAATGGTTTAAAACCTTTAGGGAGAACATTCCTGTGAGATATTCGAACTATACTCAATGGTTGTGGGCTTCCAAATCACACTAAGATTGTTTCCTGCCAATGTCCTCTTGTGGAGAAACACTTCAGAAAGTAAGGAATATATTACTGCGTTTGTAAACATCACAATATTGTTAGGACTGGCATTTCTAATTTGTAAAAGTGACCGAATAAAACAGCCTATTTAGATATTTGAGGGAAAGAATCATCTTGGTTACTGTGTGCAACATTCTTTTTCAGCATATTTACCTTCAGGGGTAACTTTTACAAGATGCATTGATCCTATTGCTGACATAAAGCCATGTTTATACAGTGATATACATTATAAAATGTCTGTTTTTAAGCATCTAAAATGTGTGACTCCCATGTCTAATGAAATAAACTTGTTAACTTTGATGCTACTTTACTAATGGCACTCTCTACGTAACAGGAAATGTCATTTAGCACAATGTATCTACTTTATCTATATCAGATTTAAATCTCTATCTATGTGCAACTAATATTATGAAGAGAAATAATGTCCTTCCAGAATTCTAATAGGGAAACAGTGTCTGTTTAAATAGATTTATAGATTAGTGGTGGCTGTATTTTAAATACTTCTGTTCCAGGGTTGCATTGAATGACAGTACAATGGCCTCTAGTGGACTGTTGGTAATTGACAGATATAGCTCAATCATTTCTTCAGCTGCTGGCTTTGAGCTCCAGCTGGCTTTAACATTAGTGAAGGCCCTGACTGACAGAGGCCTCGGCTTTGGGCTGAGCTCATGAGGCCCAGTAAGTACATCCAGCTCCCTTTTAGGCTGTTGATTTACAGTCCCTGAAGACCGGTTGTTGATCCATGTCCCTTCTCAGTTTGCTCAGGGAGCACCCCACATCCATCCTGCAGTCAGATATTTGGTTTATGATTTGCTCCGGTCTGGAAAGAGGAGGAAAAACAGTCGTGTTGTTCACCTGTTGACTTGATGAAATCTTAGAAAAGGCAGGAATATGATGTTAAAACTGTAATCCCCCATTCTTTTAATGAATCTGATACAATCCTATCACAACAGAATTTAGAGCTTGCTATTAGTGGTGAGGTAGGCAAGGGAGTACGTTAGCTGGCGCACTGTCAGAGGAATTAGATGTGTCTGCATACATACATACACATGCAGGCATTAAAAGGATTGGGGATAGGAGGAATCTAGATCTATTAACAAAACAGCCTTGTTACCAGCTGAATGCAGACAATGATCACCACTTCCTCAGCTTTCCAGTTCATTGATGATTATGTGAGTAAAAACAACGAGCTAAACGGAGACCTTCAGGGCACAAGGGACCAATTAAGGCCACATGACTTCCTTAAAGGGTTCCATGAAAATAACTGTATCACAATGGTCTGTGATATTAATACCAGCTTTGGGAAACACAGGCAGCAGTTCCGTAGGGAGGGAAGACGAATGAGCAAATATTGAGGAATGTAGCTAGCATAGCGGACCATGAGAATGGATTGTCGCTCCATCTGAACCCTCATAAGATGGATGTTGCCAAGTACTGTAAATGGTTTTCCTTTCTGACCCTACTGAATAGTTAGTGGTGCTCCAAGGCAGCATTCACAGGGAAAGGTTAAGGACCATTTAATTTATCTCTCGACATTTTATGCTTCAGCACAGTGGAAGCACTGAGGTTTAAAATGGATGAAGTGGAGAAAAGCACATTTCCTTTAAAAAACACATTATATTTCCTGCCATGAGTTGCTCTGGTTTAAAAATGAAAACAGCAAATATTTACTGTCATGTTATTCATACTGTGTAACTTGCACGCCCTGTTGATGCTACATCATCTTGTTTCCACTTCTTGCTGTCGCCTTTCTGTATGTTTCATCTCCAAAATATCCACAAAATATAAATAATTCTTTCTGTATTCCCTTTAATAGTTGAACAGCATTTCTGCAAACATTTATCATCCCAACATGTTATTCAGAGAAGGAATTACAAGGGTAAAGGTTTTTTAGTAAACACAAGACTTTATATTACCATGTTATAGGTACATCAGTCAGCATTTCAATGACAGTAAAATGACAGTAGAGCAGGTTGATCATGCCATGCACTGCCGTTTTAATGCACTACAATAGATAGAAAGCAACTTTGATTTACTCTGAAGATAGGCCATGCTTCAGATCATAACAGACCTTATTTTTCTGTATGATAATTTATAATTTCCCATGATGCGACCATCAATTCACACGAGACAGAGAGTTGAAGTGAACAGTGGCTTTAATCAATTAGAACAGTGCCTGACTGCGACTGCTCTGCACTGAGAGCCACCTACAGGACAGCTGCTCTATATACCTCCCCTCAAGGGGGTGGAGCCAGGGGCGGAGCTCACAAGGGCACCAACATGATACAAGCAGTGTAATACAGTACAATGGTCCATAGGTGGAGCCCACATGGGCGACAGCATAGTACAATGTAACACAGTGGTGAATGGTACCATAATACATTCACCACATTCACCCCCTGTTAAAAAATTGAAGTCTGGCGGGAGTGAAGGGCTCACAGGTTGAGTCTGTCCGGCGCCCTGATCGTGCGCTGTGATTGCCTGAGCTCTGGTTTTGCAGCGGGCACGGGTGTCGAACTCGTCGGTGCGGGCATGGGTGTTGAACTCGTCGATGTGGGCACAGGTGTGGACTCTGCGAGCGTGTCTTCTGGAGCTTCATCCCTGTAGGTCAGCGATGGGGGGAGGGGGTATAGGAGGGGGTGTGGAGGCCATGTAGGGGCAGGGGCGCTGTTCGGTGTAGGTTGGGGGGGGTAGGTGATGGTAGGGGTTCCTGCGGGTGCCAGGTCCTGGTGGGAGGCCGTATCTTGTCAGTCGTCGGGGTGCGCTATGTATGCATACTGGGGGTTGGCGTGAACGAGCTGGACCCTCTCGACCAGGGGGTCAGACTTATGGCTCCTCACGTGTTTCTGGAGTAGTACGGGCCCCGGTGTCTTCAGCCAGGACGGAAGCGAGGCCCCGGAGGCGGATTTTCTAGTGAAAACAAATAGGCGGTCATGAGGGGTCTCGTTCGTGGCTGTGCAATGGAGTGACCTAATGGAGTGGAGCGCGTCGGGGAGGACCTCCTGCCAGTGGGAAGCTGGGAAATTCCCAGACCGTAGGGCCAGGAGGACGGCCTTCCATACCGTCACGTTCTCCCTCTCCACCTGTCCGTTTCCCCGGGGGTTGTAACTGGTAGTCATGCTCGAGGCGATGCCCTTACTGAGCAGGTACTGACGCAGTTCGTCACTCATAAACGAGGAGCCCCAGTCACTGTCGGAGCAAGGGATTGCAAAGGAGAAGTGGGAGTACTCATCGACGACGTTGAGGAAATACGTGTTGCGGTTGGTAGAGGGGAGGGGCCCTTTGAAATCGATACTGAGGCACTCAAAGGGCCGGGATGCCTTCACCAGGTGGGCCTTATCCGGTCAATAGAAGTGCGGCTTACACGCCGCGCAAATTTGGCAGTCCCTGGTCATGGCCCTGACCTCCTCGGTAGAGTAGGACAGGTTGCGGGCCTTGATGTAGTGGATAAGCCGGGTGACCCCCAGGTGGCAGCGGTCATTGTGGATGGCCCGGAGTCGGTCATCTTGCGCACTGGCGCATGTGCCGCAGGACAGGGCATCTGGGGGCTCGTTGAGCTTCGCAGGACGATACACTATATTGTAATTATGGGTGGAGAGTTCGATCCTCCACTTCAAGATTTTATCGATCTTGATCTTGCCCCGCTGTGTATTGTCGAACATGAAGGCTACAGACCGTTGGTCGGTGATGAGGGTAAACCGCCTACCAGCGAGGTAGTGCCTCCAGTGCCGTACAGCTTCCACGATGGTTTGAGCTTCTTTTTTGACTGAAGAGTGTCGAATTTCGGAGGCGTTGAGGATACGGAAGAAAAATGCTACTGGCCTGCCTGCCTGGTTAAGGGTGGCGGCAAGGGCGACCTCTGATGCGTCGCTCTCCGTTTTTCACGACATAGCTGAGGAAGGCTAGTCCGGTTGTGCGGAAAACGCATTTCTCCTTGTTGTAAGTGAGGTTGAGGGCTTGGGCGGTTTGGAGAAACTTCTGAAGGTTGGCGTCGTGGTCCTGCTGGTCGTGGCTGCAGATGGTGACGTTGTCCAAGTGCGGAAATGTGGCCCGCAGCCCCTACTGGTCCACGATTCGGTCCATCATTCTTTGGAAGACCGAGACCCCGTTGGTGACGCCGAAGAGGACCCGGAGGAAGTGGCAGAGGTGGCCGTCTGCCTCAAAGGCCTTGTAGTGGCGCTCTTCCGGGCGGATTGGGAGCTGGTGGTATGCGGACTTCAGATCTACCGTGGAGAAGACCCGGTAGTGTGAAATCTGATTAACCATGTCCGCTATCCGGGGAAGGGGGTACGCATCGAGGTGTGTATACCGGTTTATGGTTTGGCTGTAATCTACAATCATCCGGTTCTTTACCCCGGTCCTGACGACCACCACCTCGGCTCTACAGGGGCTATTACTGGCCTCGATGATCCCTTCCCGCAAGAGCCGCTGGACCTCAGACTTGATAAAGGTCCTGTCCTGGATACTGTACCACCTGCTCCTGGTGATGACGGGTTTACAGTCGGCGGTGAGATTCGTGAATAGTAGAGGAGGGTCGACCTTTAGGGTCGCGAGGCTACAAACGGTGAGGGGGGGTTGGGGCCCGCCGAACTTTAGGGTCAGGCTCCTGAGGTTGCACTGGAAGTCCAGTCCCAACAGAAGAGGAGCGCAGAGATCGGGGAGTACATATAGTTTAAAGTTAGCGTATTCGACGCTCTGTATCGCGAGGTTCGCGACGGTGTACCCCGGATCTGCACTGAATGCGATCCGGAAGCGAGGGAGATTGTTTGGAATGCGGGGGAGATTTGGAGAGAACAGCGCCTTACCGTGTCTGGGTGAACGAAGCTCTCCGTGCTCCCGGAGTCAAACAGGCAGGGCGTTTTGTGCCCATTGACCCGGACGGTCATCATGGAGTTCCTGAGGTGCTTTGGGCGTGACTGGTCAAGGGTGACCATGCCAAGTTGTGGGTAGCCGGCGTGGTCCGAGGTGGTGGGGTGGTCCCAAGATGGCGGCCCCCGTTGGTCGCACGTGTCGGGCAGCGTTGTAGATGACAGCCAAGATGGCGTCCCCGTCGGTCGCACGTGTCGGGCGGCGGTGAAGATGGCGGCCAAGATGGTGGCCCCCATGAGTCGCATGTGTTGTGCAGAGTCGAAGATGGCTGCCCCCACGGACAACACGAGGCGGGTGATGCGTCCGAAGGGGGGGGAGCCAGCAGACACGCAGCCACGCTGCGGGGTCTGCGGACCTGTGAGCCTGAGAGTCGGGCCTGTGATTTGGAGGACTTGGACCTGGCCAGGCAAGCTTTGGCAAAGTGTCCTTTCTTGCCGCAGTCGCTACGGTTCGCGTTCCGAGCCGGGCAACGCTGCCTGGGGTGCTGGCTCTGGCCGCAAATGTAGCAGGGCAGCCCCCCAGGATGGGCGGGCAGCCGTGCGGCACAGGCCTGGGGTACTCTCTGGTCAGGCGTCCATGAGAGGGTCGCGTGGTCGGGGGGGGAAAGCGCTGAGGCTTTGGAACACTACTTCTAGGGAGGTGGCTAGTTTTACCGTCTCTTCTAGGTCGAGGGTGCCCTTCTCGAGCAGGCGCTGTCTGACGTAGTTGGACCGGACTCCAGCCACGTAGGTGTCCCGGACGGTGAGTTCCATGTGTTGCGAGGCTGTGACGGCCTTGTAGTTGCAGCTTCGCGCGACGACTTTGAGGTCGAGTAGGTACTCCTCCAGTGATTCTGCGGGGCGTTGGTGGCGAGTAGTGAGGAGATGCCGCGTGAACACTTCGTTCACCGGCCTCACGTATTGGCGCTACAGCATCGCGAGCGCGTCTGCGTATGTGGTCGCTTCCTCGAGTTGCACGGAGATTCGATGGCTCACCCGGGCATGGAAGAGGCTCAGCTTCTGTTCGTCGGTGACGGAGGGTGAGGAGGAGGCGGCGAGGTAGGCCTCGAAACATCGGAGCCAGTGCGAAAAAATCCCTTTGGCTTCTGCGGCCTGTGGGTCGAGTTCCAGTCGGTCAGGCTTGAGGGCCAATTCCATCGTGATGTTGTAGTTGATTAAATTGATGCGACCATCAGTTCACACGAGACAGAGAGTTGAAGTGAACAGTGGCTTTAATTAACTAGAACAGTGCGTGCCTGCGACTGCTCTGCACTGAGAGCCGCCGACAGGGCAGCTGCTCTATATACTGCCCCTCAAGGGGGCGGAGCAAGGGGCGGAGCCCACAAGGGCACCAACATGATACAAGCAGTGTAATACAGTACAGTGGTCCATAGGTGGAGCCCACATGGGCGACAGCATAAGCACAATGTAATACAGTGGTGAATGATTACCATAATACGTTCACCACATCCCAGTACTGGGACAAGTTTTAAATCACTGCACTTTGGGAGAGATTAAGATACACCAGTTACCATTGCTTGATATTAAAATGCTGTGGAGTGGGTGAGGTGGGTACGGGGGAGATCTGCCAATCTGACTTTAAAAAAAAAAAAATTTAAAGTACCCAATTCTCTTTTTTTCAATTAATGGGCAATTTAGCGTGGCCACTCCACCTACCCTGCACATCTTTGGATTGTGGGGGTGCGACCTATGCAAACACAAGGAGAATATGCAAACTCCACACGGACAGTGACCCAGGGCCAGGATCGAATCAGGGTCCTCGGCGCCATGAGGCAGCAGTGCTAACCACTGCGCCACCATGTCATCTGTCAATCTGTCTTTTGTTTACTGTGTATTGTTCTTTGTTCTTTCACTCGGAAGTGCTGAGGGTTTTGGTCAAGGGTGGTATCATGACTGGTATATGCTTGGAGGGCTGAAGGGCCTGTTCTTGTGCTGTATTGTTGTTTATTCTTCTTTGTTCTTTGTCTTTGGTCCCTCATCGGAGTTAAAGTGGTTGGACAAACACCTCAGGCTTGTGTAATGCTAATTAATCTAGCTTTGTTCTGTAAGGGAGCTAAATCAATATCAACAATAACGGAGTATCTTCAGCAAAGAAAATGCATGAAGAAGCCAAGTCAAAGAGTAAGGAGAGGGAACCACATGTGAGTTTTAAGATGTTTTAGGGAGGTAGGAGGACTGAGGAGTCAGAGAAGGATTATAGTATCTGAAGGCACAAAGGAGGGAAGAATGTTGAGGCAACTGTAATTAGAGGAAGGGGCACAGAAACAGAAAACAATCACAGCAGGCCTGACAGCATCTGTGGAGAGAGAATGGAGCTAACGTTTCGAGTCTGGATGACTTTTTGTCAAAACTGAGGAAGGGAGAATTGGAGACATCCAAAGATGTGCAGGTTAGGTGGATTGGCCATGATAAAATTGCCTCTTAGTTTCCAGGAATTTGCAGATTAGGTGGGGTATGGGGATAGGGTGGGGGAGTGGGCCTCGGTAGAGTGCTCTTTCAGAGGGTCAGTGCATACTCGATGGGCTGAATGACCTTCTTTTGCACTTAGGGATTCTATGGAGTGGTGGTTGTAGGACTGCAGGAGGTAACAGGGATACAAATGGGAAAGGTCATGTCAGGATTTCAAAGCAAAGACAAGAATTTTAAGTTTGAGACACTTGAAGGCACTTCTGATTATCTCTAAATCCCATCAATAATGGATTTCCAAAAGTTAGTTGACTGACTCATTGGATGGGAATTTGCTGCAACAATGTTATTGGTGATGTTCACAATAAGTAAGACAGTTGCTCATTCTAGTCTTTCATCTGGAGCCAAAATTTACCGAGACGATAATGGCGGTCTGTGAAGTGTTGAGATAACACTACCACTCAGAATGGGGCAGACATATACAGAGCCTGATCTGACCATTGTTTGTTTGTTCAATGTTTGAAGACAGATAAACAAATGAACCACAGGACAAGCAGGATCAATCTGAGAAAAGAGAGAGTTAATTAATATTTAGGGTGTCCTTGAGTTACTCTGTCAAATGTTTGTAAGGCTTATAACAAATACTCTTGCACCATGTTACTGTACTTTTGTGGATTTGCAAAGTCAGATGTAACAACTTCATCCAAATATAAATATTACCTTGAACTATTCCATTCATAAAAGGAAGCAGTCCCTAACTGTGAGAAGCAATGAAACAAGATCCAATGCAAACAGACACACTTAGCTTTTCAAATACTTTGCATGAAAAAAAGTGAGCACTCAGCCAGTGTCCTTATTGAATTCCATTCTTGGAACTCGCATAGTCTAAAATTCAGCTGGAGCATTTTAATCACAAACTCACTTTTCTCCCATGATTAAATTCGATAAGTGCATCCCCATTCTATGTTACTCTGAGACAGCAAACATTTTGAATTGGCGCAGCTTTCCTGCTTTCTATATATCAGTGAATGTCTTCCATTGGGTGATAAATATGAGAAAATAAGTGATCACAATACATTGCCATTATTTTAAAAGATAACATCTTTGCATAATTAAGTGGGATTAAAGGGTTAACATTCTTACCTTTAAGTATTCTGATTAAAACAGTCAAAGGACGTTTGAGGACAAATTATTTGTTTTGTGATATTAATGTTAAAAGTTGATAAGCCACCTAGGTATGAAGGCATTTTAAGCTTCATTAAATTATGTATGAAGCTTATTTTGCTGCTTCTTTAAACAATAATTGTGATGTTTTTTATTATTTTTTTGTTCCAGCCTGGATCAAAATGAAGTTAATCCTGTAAATAAGGCGAGAGATTTTCCTCACCATCCCCTTTCTAGAAACAAGGAAATTAACATAGAGAGGCCACATAGCCTGTCATATCTGTGCCAATTCTCTGGAAAGAGCTATCTCAATTTGTGCTTTAATTCTTTTTTTTGAAACCTCATCAGCTGAAGGTTTCACTTTTCATCCTGCGGACTGTTAGCACAGATTGCGTCAAGTATAAGGTCACATTTTCATGAGGAACGAGGCTTGCCTATAGAAGTGAACATCTGCCTGCATAGGACGTGGGGAAACGATTTGAATGAGCTGCAATGATAACAGTGGGTTCTGTCTGAAATGTTCCATGCGCTAAGCTCGAGATCTCAACATGAACACTTGAGAAAAGCACTGCTATTGAAAAAGAGAAGGAAAGCAGAAGGCGAGTTGGTTCCTGATAATGTTGCAGACATGCTAGCAGGTGGCTGAGGGGAGATCTGGCAATGTTGAACATCTTGGCTGGGGGAAAGGGCCTGTGAGGGTGCCAGAATGTGGTGGGATAGAAGGGAAAACTAAACGTGTCGTAGAAAGTAACATAAAATGAGGAGAAAATGGGCAATTTTCTCCCCAGACTATGAACATTCCCACACAGTTTATAGTGACACAATGGGAAAGCACAGACAAGAAGTAAGAGAGAAATAAATTGCATTTCTATACCAGTGAGAAAGACAAAGAATCAAGAATAGTTCCCATGTATGGAAAGTTCAGTGAAGGCAACAAAAGTGTAGACGGTGCAAGCTGCAAATTGTAAATTCTCCTGGAAAAGCAAAAAGTAAAACCTCTCATGACCCAATAAGGTTCTGTTGCTTTTAGGAACACAGAAAGTCAGCATTCTTGTGCAGCAAGCAATTAGGAAGCCAAATGGCATGTTGGCCTTTACAGCAAGGGGATGGAGAGTACAAGAATAAAGTAGACTTGCTACGATCATAGAGGGTTTTGGTGAACTAATACAGTTCCAATCTGTATTACTTACCTTGAGCAGTTTTGGCCTCCACATTTAAGAAAAGGTATACTTGCATTGGAGGTGATATAGCGAAGGTTAACTAAATTGGTCCCTGGGACGAGGGGGTTGTCCTCTGATGAGAGGGAAGTCAATTGGGTCTATTTTCTCTGGAGTTTCGAAGGATGAAAGATGATCTCATTGAAACGTGCACATTTATGAAGGGGCTCGGTCGGGTGAAAGCTAAGAGATAGTTTCGGCCACTCAGGGAATCTAAAACATCAGAGCCAAAGTCTCAGGATGAAAGGCCGATCGTTTAGGACTGAGAGGAGGAGAAATTACTTCACTCAGAGGTGTGAATCTTTGGAATTCTCTAGCTCAGAGCGTTGTGGATGTTCCAGCATTGAACATATTTGAGATTCGGACAGACAGATGTTTGGTCTTTCAGGGAATTAAGAAATATGGGGAGCGTGCGGGAAAATGGAGTTGAAGACTAAGAGTAATTATGATTGTATTGTAGGCTCGACGGGCCATGAGATCTTCTTTTACGTTTTGTGTTCTTGAGTTCTTGGCACCAGTTCCAATAGATTTTGTTTCAATGTTCAAGGTTGGGCGCAGCATCCACAATTTGACATTAGAATGTAGTGCAGGTAAGTATGGCATTACTAGAGTGCAACTTTGTCCTTTTAAACAAAAACATTTTTATTAAGGTTTACATAAAATATCAATAACAAAATGAAAAAGGAATCCAACAGGGTTAAGTACAAAACATGGTCTAGAAAAGCAACCCTCCCTACCCCCCTCCCCCCGTACATAAATAATAAATTAACATTAACACCCCGACTTAACACAACTGGTATATACACCCCCATAGACCCTCCAGTGTAAATAACAGAAACAGAAATAAAGTAAAGTAAACCGCACCCCACCCCCCCCCCCCCCCCCCCCCCGAGTTGCTGCTGCCATTGACCAATGTCTACCGTTCTGCCAGGAAGTCTAAGAACCGTTGCCACCGCCTAAAGACCCCTTGTACCGACCCTCTCAAGGCAAATTTCACCCTCTACAATTTAATGAACCCCGCCATATCGTTGATCCAAGATTCCACGCTTGGGGGCCTCGCAACCTTCCACTGAAGAAGAATCCTTCGCCGGGCTACCAGGGACGCAAAGGCCAGAATACCGGCCTCTTTTGCCTCCTGCACTCCCGGCTCCTCTGCCACCCCAAATATTGCGAGCCCCTAGCCCGGTTTGACCCTGGATCCTACCACCCTCGACACCGTCCTCGCTACGCCCTTCCAAAATTCCTCCAGCGTTGGGCATGCCCAGAACATATGGGTGTGATTTGCTGGGCTCCCTGAGCACCTAACACACCTGCCCTCACCCCCAAAAAACCAGCTCATCCTTGTCCCGGTCATGTGTGCCCTGTGCAGCACCTTAAACTGTATGAGGCTGAGCCTCGCACACGATGAGGAAGAGGTCTCCCTCCCTAGGGCATCTGCCCACGTCCCTTCCTCAATCTCCTCTCCCAACTCCTCCTCCCACTTACCTTTCACCTCCACCACCGAGGCCTCCTCCTCCTCCTGCATCACCTGGTAAGTTTCCGAGATCTTCCCCACTCCCACCCACCCCCCCGAGAGCACCCTGTCCTGTACTGTGTGTGGCAGTAGCCTCGGGAATTCTACCACCTGCCGTCTGGCAAACGCCCTTACCTGTAAGTACCTGAAGGTGTTCCCCGGGGGGAGCCCGTACTTCTCCTCCAGCTCACCCAAGCTCGCGAACTCCCCGTCCACAAACAGGTAACTTTGTCTTTTTAATCTGTGGCCACGTTCGAGTACCTGCAATGCATCTAGAAACTAGTGAGTTACATTTATGGTGCAGATCTCCCTCACATGAAATTTTAACTCCTCATCAACACTTCTCATTCAGCAGCTTTGGTTAAAATCAGCTTTTGGTGTACGTTGTCAGAACATTATTAACGTAGGGTTTGGCTGAATGGTTAATTAGTAAGGGTGTATTTCCATGTGATGTTGGGCTAATGTGACACTGTTATACCAATAAAGAAAGATTGGTGCCCACTGGTGGTCAGGAGAGGTATTTACACAAGACTGTCCTGAGCCAACTCATTTATATACTTATAGTGTTGATTGGCAAAAGTTCTGTGAAGGCAGGTGTTAGCTGCTGGAGTGCATGGAAACTGGAGAGCAGCATTTAAAAAGTCAGTTCAGCTTACAGCAGTGGACAGGAGGCCAACCAGATAAGGAAAGAACCATACTTGTACCACTCACTTGGCTCCCAGGTAACTCCATTCACTGTATGTCTCATCAACCTTTTCATAATACTTTTCAGAAACATACCATTTTGTCCGAGCAGGCAAGGCGTGGTGCCCAACCACAGTCAAACACAGAAATCTTCTGATTCAGAACTCCAAGCCTCTCTTGAGGAAACGTAGTTAAGTGGGCACAGATTCCCGGAGTAGAGTCGCAACGAATGGCTGAATGCTCCCTCTCTCTCAACATCAGGACTGTAGGGACCATGGGAAGTTCAACAAATTTCTCCAGGCCAAACAAACTAACACACCAAATGCTCCCCATTATTCCTGTGTCCACACTAAGCACAAGCAACCTCTCAAAGCAACACTTTCACAACTAGCTCATCACAGCGCGCTCCAGATAAGGGCGAAAGGCTAACTTAACATTTTGCACTCAGGCTGCCCAGCTTGACTCACAACAATTATTTATTCCCAGCCCCAGAAACTACTTTCTACATTTTACTAAACTGTTAGCCCCCCCTCATTTTTCAGCTCTCGCATATGCCATTTGGGACACATCCCAATGCCCGACTTCCCGTCATTAGTCAATGTTTTTTCAGGAGAAATTGGTGCACAATGCAGTCAAGTACAGGGAACATTCCAATCGTTAAATCCGTCATACTATGTGAGGAGAATGCAACTCATGAGGAGGCACTCATCTCCTTCCATAGTAGATGATGAGTTTGGTGGTTTATTGCTGACACCGTATGAATGATTGATCACCTACACTATTTCCCTGCCCTTTCTATAATATTTAAATCAATGAATTTCACAAGTATAGTAACATTAACTGCTAAGGTACGGCTGTGGAAATCATGCCACTATCAATTTGTAAATTTTAAATGCTACTGTTTAGCAATGGTGCTAGGGTAGATAAATAACAGCCAGTTACAAGAGCAATATATTTATTTTTTGCCTATTGACCCTATCACTATACGAGGAGCTGTGGGAGAAATCCTAAACCAATTGGGTCACCCTCAGGAAGAAATGTCACCTCAATGACCTAAACATTTTCCTCAAGACAACCTTTAACTGAGTTTCCAAAGTCTGTATGACAACAATCCAACCTAGTAAAGTAGGCTGAAGGAGTGTGACTAATGTGTGGAACATATCTCCATGAGAGGTGACATTCCATAACAATGAGTTGCATGACTTTGGAAAGTATTTTAAAATGTATTGACTTTTGGACTGTGGTTAAACCTACATACAGAACATTGTCTAGAATGACTGAGTCCTAAGACTACAATTATAGAATCCTTACAGTGCAGAAGAAGGTCATTTTGTCTATGGAGTCTGCACCAACCCTCTGAAAGAGGACCAATCCACTGCCCTATCCCCAGAACCACATAACGCCACCTAACCTGCACATCTTTGGATACTGAGGGGCAATTTTAGTATGGCCAATCCACCTACCCTGCACATCTTTGGACTGTGGGAGGAAACCAGAGCTTCTGGAGGAAACCGACACAAAGATAGGGAGAGCATACAAATGCTACACAGGCAGTCACCCAAGGTTGGAACTGAACCCGGATATCTGGCGCTGTGAGACATTTATGTGCCACCGTGCCAATGAATGAGATGGGATAATACTTATCGCTGACACAACACCATAGTAACCTATTCAGGGACTCCGCTGGCTGACGCAGGTCCGCGCATGCACGGGAGCGTCAGCGGCTGCTGACATCATCCCCGCGCATGCGCAGTGTGGGGTTCACCTACGCATCGGCCATGGCGGAGGCGAACATGGCCGGCGCGTAGGAATAGAGTGCCCCCACGGCACAGGCCCGCCCGCGGATCGGTAGGCTCCGATCGCGGGCCAGGCCACCGTGGGGGCACCCCATGGGGCCAGATCGCCCCGCGCCCCCCCCCAGGACCCCGGGGCCCACCCGCGCCGCCAGGTCCCGCCGGTAAGGGACCTAGTCCTATTTACGCCGGTGGAACCGGCATAGAACCAGCGGGACTTCGGCCCATCACGGGCCGGAGAATCGCCGGGGGGGGGGGGGGGGGGGGGGGTCGCCGACCTGCGCGCCGGTGCCGGAGAATTCGGCGGCCGTCGGGGCGGGATTCACACCAATGAAAGTTGAACAGAGATCTGGGGCGGGATTCACGCCGCCCCCCCGGTGATTCTCTGACCCAGCGGGGGGTCGGAGAATCCCGCCCCAGATCTCTGTTCAACTTTCATTGCTTTTATTCTTGCCTCAGTCACACCAGGTTTGTTCTACTGGTCAGAGTTATCGTTCCCTTCTCAAAGCAGGCAAATATGTTGGTATTTTAACACTCAGAATAAAGCAACGAACAGTGGAAGTAGGAAAACAGGATATTTTTTAATTAATGATTGACTTTAAATAGATGGAAGCTTTATGTGGTGATTGTCCCTTTAAGTGCAACAGAGCAGAAGAGGGTCACTTGGCTTGAGGGACCAATTGGAATTGAGGGTGGGTACTCACCCCAGGGGATGGAGTCCTCTCCTGGGCAGAAGATGTCGGGCAGAAGACGTCGACCAGACATGTAGAAAGGCTGCTGGGGCCAGCGGGGCCTCTGTAAAGCTTTTCTTATTCATGAATACCTGTTGTGTTTCTAAAGAAGTCTGCAACGTGCATCATTACACTTTGCAAAGAAGAAATATGAATGAACTCCTAACGTGAGGAAAAGCAAATAGCTTTCAAGAAAATGCATGATTCAGCATTGTCACATACAGCATACAGACTATGGGCGGGATTCTCTGAAATGGAGGCAGAGTGTTTGCGCCGTCGTGAATGCCGTCGAGGTTCACGACGGCGCGAAACGGCCCCTTTCCTGACTGATTCAGGGCCTGACAATGGGCTCGGAGCGGTGCCGCGTCATTTACACGTACCAGGCCTTGGTGCCGCGTAAAGGCGGCACCGCATACATGACGCGGCCGGCGCCGCATAACTGGCGTCACCCGCGCATGCGCGGGTTGGCCGGCACCATCCTGCGCATGCGTCGTTGCCGTCCTCTCCGAGTCTGCCCCGTAAGAAGATGTCAGACGCATCTTGCGGGGCTGCGGAAGAAAGGAGGTCCTCCTTCAGAGAGGACGGCCCGACGATCGGTGGGCACCGATCGTGGGCCACATCCCATTTGAGGCCCCCCCCGGTGCAGGATTCCAGCCCCCCCCCCCGCCCCCCGCAGGCCACCCCCCCAGCGTTCCCGCGCTGTTCCCGCCGGCAGCGACCAGGTGTGGACGGCACCAGGGGGAACCCGCCGTTTTGGGCTGGCCGCTCGGCCCATCCGGGCCTGAGAATAGCAGGGGTGCCGGAGAATCGCCATTTTGGGTGTCTCGGGCGAGTCTCCAGCCTGCGCCGCGGGGAACTCGGTGGGGCCGTTCTCGCCGCTTGGGAGAATCGCGGGAGGGCGTCGGACCAGCGTCGCGGGAAAATCTGGCGACCCAGGTGATCCTCCCAACCGCCGCGGGAGCGGAGAATCGCGCCCAGTATGTATTGATCATTGCAAACAATATTAGATATGATGTAAAAGAAATGATTCATAAAATGTGGAATTTCAGACGGTGCTCTTGATCAGGGAGGGGAAATATGTGGGTGTCTACATAAATAAATACTTGTAGAATTCCACATACTCTGGATCATTACATTTTATTGAGCATCACTAATAAACAGCTATCAACGCTGGAATTCGTACATCAGACTCCTTTGAATCAGAAATAATTCTATGAGGCTTGTGTTTAGCCAACAGTCTCTTAACAGTTTGAAATCTCAATCATCTGGGATTTTCATCCATATGCTCTCTATTAAGTTGTCATATAACCAAATGCATCTTAGGAATTGGAAAATGCAGATCAACCAATCCTGTTGTCAAGTTTCCACAAACTAGCTCTAAATGAATTGCTTGTTGCAGTAAGAGATAAAGTTAGAATGTTATTTACAATCGTTACTTGTGAAGAAAACTGACTAATTCTACAATTCAGGATAGCATGTTTCACTTTTTAAAAGTTGCAACGGCTTTAACAGATATTAGCATTTAAATTTTAAATGTGATCTCCCCATCAAAGGAATGTATCTTCTGGCTAATTAATTTCTACTTGAAACTTACTGATCTCTCATTTTGAACCTAGAGGATATGCAATCTCATTTCAACGTTAATGTTAAGCTTCATAAAAATGAAGACAATGGTCAGATAGGGTGTGTGGAGGCTGGAGGGGGGGGGGGGATATTGGCGGTGGTGCATGCAGCCCTCCCATTTCCCCCCCTCCACTGAAAAAACGTTGGCCTTGAACCAACTGACTTCAAATAAGGCCACCGGAGAAAGATAGGTCTGGGGTTTTGGACAGGGAAATATTAGGGATCCTAGGGAAGCCAAAGGAGTTTTGGAGGCTGGGCGGGGAGGAACAAAGGTGGAGTAACGCCTTGGAGAGGCTTCCCCTGATTGACATGCCACCCCACCATCCCGTCTTTTCAATAATGTTGTTTAAAAGACCTTTTCACACTTGGCTACATGGCAGTGCCCAGTGTTTATGACAGTGGAAGCGGATTGAGGGTGGTATATGGGCAATAATTGTCCATTTAAGTTATTCAATAGACCTAAGATCGGGCGGGCTCGTGGGTACCTTACTCACACCTCGTATTATGGGGACCAGGTTTGGACCAGGGTGGGACGATGGTGGGATGTCCATGCAAAATGTTTCACATGCCCTTGCCACCAGAAATATTGCCTAATAGGGGGTGGGGAAGGCTGGAAAGTCCAGCACATAAATTCTTCTTTCGTTCACATTGGCTTTTATTTTTACTTTTCACACAATAATTAATGTGCTACGCCTGTAATTATCTTAATGATTCTCTCTCCTCAGGTACTCTCCCCTTCCCTTCAAATCTGCTGTCATCCTTCCCTTAAAAAAAACATCTTTGGCACACCTGTCCTTGCAAGTTACTGACCCATCTCCAACCTCCATTTTCTCTCCAAAGTCCTTGAATGTGCTGTCACCTCCCAAATCCATTTAATCTTTCCTGGAACGCCATATCTGAACATATAAATTAAACAGATGGAAAAAAAAACTCTGCTCCCAGCTACTGACTCCAACCCCCTCTCTGCCAAGTGTCTGAGGCTTAACTGGACTCTTCACAACCTCAATGTTATATTTTACCCCGGGATGAGCTTCCGAGCACATATGTGCCATGAAACATTGCTCATAACTCCACCACTGCAAGAGCTCGTCTACTGCTGAGAGCCTCATTCATTCTTTTGTTTTCTCTTGGCCCGATAGCATCAATGCTCTCCAGGCCAGCCTGCTATTTTTCCACTGAGTGAAATCATGAGCTCATTTGAAACTGCCTGTTTCCTCACTTGCACCAATGCCGATTGACCCACCTGCCAGGTCTGGCTACCCGCCAAGATATGCATGCTCCTTGAATTCTGGCCCCGTGCACATCCCTGATTTTACTGGTGGTCGTGCCATACGTACATCTAAGTATGCAATTATCCTTCCTGAACGTCTCCATCTCTCTACCTCTTTTCCTCCTTCAACACGCTCCTTAAAATCTACCTGTGGCAAACATTTTATCACCTGTCCTAATGTGCTTCGGTGTCAAGGTTTAAAAGAGAAAAAAGATTAGCATTTATAAGGCACCTTTTAGGGCATTCCAAAGTGTTTTGAAACACAGTCACTGTTGTAATGTAAGAAATGTGGTAACCAATTTGCACACAGAAAGTTCTCACAAACCAGCAATGTGATCATGAACAGATAGCCTTACTTGTTTAGTGAGGTTGATTGAGGAATAAATATTGGCTAAGATAGCAGGGATAACAACTCTGCTTTTCTTCAAAATAGTGTCGAGGGATCTTTTATGTCCACCTGTGATAATTCGATTGTTGTTGGAAGACGAATGATTAGGATTTGTTCACAATAATCTATTGGGACAGTCAGCACTTATTTAAAGAATTTTGAATCTCTACGGTGTAGTACTGTATACTAAAGCAATTTTCATAAAGGTGCCAACTAAAGCTGACGTGGCACCATCATATAAGGGTTAAGCTTGTTGCAGCGACCTTAACAGCTTGCTCTAAGACACAATCTGCTAGTCAGCATAAAACGTTAACAAACATGTTTTTCTAACTCGATCTAAGGACCAGACACATCTATTGGTTCTGGCACCAAGTAGGGAGGTTAGGGAGGGATCTGTACAAAACTGAAGAGTAGATAAGAGTAGATAACACTCACTCTGCCTGGATGCACATAACTTGATTAACGTAAAATTTAAACAGACACAATCTAGTGCAAACAATATCCTGACCTACAGAACTACACTTTGCATAAATGTCACCTGATTCTTCACATTGGCAGAGTCAGCACCAGAGGTCTATCTCTGAAGCTGGGCCCTCCCAGTGCATTGGTCAATAAATGATCATTCTGTACCTGAGCCTCCTCCGATTATTTAATGGAAAAGAAAAAAAACAGAACACTGCAACAAAACGCTTTCAGATATTTTGCGATGTTAAAAATATGATGAAAAACCTTTATGGAAGTTTTTGTTGTTACACATATAAATTTACTCCAGATTTATTTAATTACAATATCATGTTTGATGGTGTTACATCAAAAGAGGGAGCTGACAGAGCTGCGGTGCTGAGCAGAGTAAGAGATATTGGTGAAATTAGGAGAGCTTCAGTAACTTTTGTAGCACAACACTCTGAGCCAGGGTGCGGTCAATAAGAGCCCCACTTGACCCGGAGTTGCAACACAGTTGAAACAAACTTTTTAACAAGTAATTTAATTTAGGGTACCCAATTCTTTTTTTTTCCAATTAAGGGTCAATTTAGCGTGGCCAATTCATCTACTCAGCACATCTTTGGGTTGTGGGGGTGAGACTCACGCAGACATTGGGA
This sequence comes from Scyliorhinus torazame, assembly GCF_047496885.1. NCBI lineage: Eukaryota > Metazoa > Chordata > Chondrichthyes > Carcharhiniformes > Scyliorhinidae > Scyliorhinus > Scyliorhinus torazame. Next base: position 326,898,213 of record NC_092707.1, on the reverse strand, counting down.
GAATGTACAAACTGCACACAGACAATGACCCAGGGCCAGGATAGAACCTGAGTCCTGGCGCTGTGTGGCAAGAAACGTTTATTTTAAAATACCCGAGGTTTTCGGCTGTCCAATAACTACAGTCCCTAGGTTTGTAAATTTAAACAGAAGTAACTTTTTATTATTCACAATAACTGTAATTAAATACGCAACAAATACAACTGGTTAACTACTATCTAATTTCTAACACTCCCTCCATTTTTAAGTCGCCCCACCTTCTAAACGCACACACAGACAAACAAACACAGAGGGGAAAGAGGGGTGTAAACATAATGATGAAACTAAAAGGATAAGCGTCTTTGTTTCAGATGGATGTTTTCCAGTTAGTTTTTTCTTTAGTCTAGGCTTTGTATGGATGTTACTTTTTCTTTCAACTTGTAATGGGTTTCACTGTAGACTCACAGAAATAGTAGGCAGCCAACACTCGAGAGGGAGAGAGCGAGACCACTTTTTCTTTCAGGATCTGGAAGCTTCTGCATTCAGACAGTAAGCAGCACACAGAGAGAGAGCTGCTTCCACCTTGAGGGTCCAGAGGCTTCTCCTGGATTTTCTCCAAAATCCCACCTGACAGGAACCAATAGTTGTTGGTTACCGGGCAGAATACTGTCCTTAGCCAATCCATTGGTCACCAGCCAATCAATTGAAACAAACCTGTCCAAACTCTTAGGTTCCATAGAGTCTGGGTTTGTCTGTCTAAATTACAAAACTTTATAACAAGATGTACTATTTTGACACTTTTGAGTTTCCTGCTTCCACCTCCTTGACCTAAAAGTATTTCTCCATTAACGATCCATGGGCCAAAAACGATAAAGACAAAATATAAGAAATAAAAACTAAGGGAATCAACAGGAAGGGCCTTACAAATGGGCATCAAGCCAACTCTTGGGCTAGGCCATGAGTCTAGGTAGTTTACATCCATACGATTCAATGCTATCAGATACAATGTGACTATCACCAATGTCACCTGCCTGGAGCACAGTAGAAAATGCAAGCAATGCATTGACAATTGATTAAATTTGATTTCTAGAATTGTAAGATCATTGGTGTTCATACCCAAGTCCAGCAATGTAAAGTGAGAGAAAGCTGTAACCATATCCAACAGCGCAACAGAATTGGCAACTACAGCGCTTAATTTGATATCTTCAAAGGATACCTTCTTCTTTAGATTGTTTAAAGAGTGGCTGCATCTTCAGTATGATAGCTTCCCACATATGATGGACCCTGTTTTGCGATAGGTTGCTCTAAACTCTAAGGAAAACGTTTTTCCACTCCATCATAACTTCCACATTAGTCTAGAATTGTTTTTGTTATTTAATCAGCCTTTCTATATTTGATTTTCTGCGCCAATGCATTTATGTGGCCATAGCTCAAGTGACAAAAATTTCTCTTGGTGCTTATGGGGCTATTAAGTGTGTTATCTTGTGCCTCAGTCCATTGTTCGGAACAAATTTCCTATTAGGTTTTCAGTTCTCTATGTGTCTGATTTCCAAATATACAATTGCCAGTATTTTACAGCCCCTCCCAATGGCAGCTGGGTTGGGGGAAGGGTGTAAAATTGGATACCATGGCAACAGTGCATTGTCCATCATACCACACACCATTATGTATGATTGGTTGAGAGTCCAGACGTCCATTACTCTTGTTGAAACAGCAGAGCCCTTGAGGAAATATTGTTGACTGACAGCTGTGCCTCTCTGCTACCTGCAGTTAATTTCACAATGTTTATTCACACAGGATTAAATGGTTCCAAGAGTTTGTGGTTTATGTTCTTGGCCACTGATTCATGCTGACTTGGTGAAAATTCAGGCAAATAAGTTAGTTTTAATTGAATATGCAATTAGGGTATGGATGCCCAAGTAAGTTGTCAAAGAGTTTGATTTCATAGAATCATAGAATTCCTACAATCCAGAAGGAGGCCATTCAGCCCATCGAGTCTGTACCGACCCTATGAAAGAGCACCCTATCTAGGCCCAATCCCCATCCTCTCCCTGTAACCGCACCTAACCTTTGAACACTAAGGGGCAATTTATCATGGCCAATTCACCTAACCTGCGCATCTTTGGACTGTGGGAGGAAACTGGAGCACCCGGAAGAAACCCACTCAGCCACAGGGAGAATTTGCAAACTCCACACAGACCATCACCCAAGGCTGAACCCGGGACTGCTGCTGTGAGGCAGCAGTGCTAACCACTGTGTCACCATGCTACCCCAAACATCCTGTGCATATTACTGGTTAAATTGTTTGAACCTAGTTAATATAAAAGGATTAATGGCAGCACAAAAATAGCACAACCCGGGATCGAGTGCAGACACTTAGGTGGATTGGCCTCGCTAAATTGTCCCTTAATTGGAAAAAATGAATTGGGTACTCTAAATTTATTTTAAAAATACTTTGGTTACCATCCAGTCACCATATTGACAGCAATCACTTCAAGGCTTATGAGGTTTTGAAATACAAATACATTTTTACTCTCCAAACTGTCTAATTAAGGTTGTGGATTTCTGGAAGTCCGTCACCCACAAAGCTGTTGAGTGAGGCCCCCCAAAAATTTCAAAACAGATTGATGGATTTTTGTTAAGTAATCAAGGAAATTGGAACCAAAGTGGATAAATGGAGCTAAGATACAGATCAGCCACGATTTGATATAATGGCGGAACAGGTTCTAGGGGCTGAATGGTCTACTCGTGCGAAATGGTGTGAATCATTAAATCTAATCGAGCGGTTAAATCTCTTCGGAGATAGGGGGCCACCCGAGCACAGTGAATCAAGTGCAAGGCATTACGGTGTGCACGGTGTGTGAGGATTTAGAACAAGTCCGAGTGGAAGACAACAAACCAGGCAGAGGGACGAAACTGCCGGCGAGCATTCTGCAATTCTGGCTAACAGTCTTAAAGAACGTGCATCGACTCAATGGCATGATGCGAGGCTATGATGAACCCGTATTAGCGCATCTGCGTGATGTGAGTGTTAAATAGACAGAAAATGAAATGCCGTGGAGCTTCAGTCTGGAGTTTACATTTGGGTCTAATGAGTATTCCACGAATGAGGTGATCAGTAAAGTGTATCAGGTGGACTCACAGCCGCTGAAACCGTGCGTGGATGAGCCGCAGATCATCGGCTCCACAGGCTCCACAATCGACTGGAGCGAAGGCAAAAATGAAACAGTCCAAGAAACCCGAACAAAACCAAACTCCAGGCATCGAAGCAATCCAAAAACATGGACAGGAATTGCATCGAAGGAATCGTTCTTCGACTTTTTCAGTCATGTTCCAGTTCCACCGAGTGGAATTTTAAGCCCAGCAATGGCAGCCAAACATAAGGCTGATTTTGAACTTGGCACCCTATTTTGAAAACATGTAATTCCGTATGCAAAGTTATATTTTTCAGGTGAAACGACTGACGATCATGCTGAATCTGAGGCCGAATACCATGAGAAACTGTTTGAGGTTACTGACGATGGTGAAGGTGAGGCAGATGATGAACACTATGAGATGCTTGTACAGCTCTTCTCCAGCAGCACAGATGAGGCTCCAGAGACAGGCCTCCAGTGGTACGCAAGCAATCACGAGGTGGTCACGGGGAATGCCCAGACCGCGCTGGACTCTGTGGAGAGCGGGAGCTTGGAGATGGTGTATGCAGAATTCAAGGCTGCCGATACTACTGACGATCGGCCATTGAGAGAACCTGAGGTACAAGAAATCGTACCGATCTTGGAAAAACTGGCTTTGGAGATTGATGATGTTGTGCCACAAGTTCTGGGAACAGCTCCAATGACGTACTCCCAAGCAGTTGGCAATACAGAGGACCAGTGGGAGGACATCTATGAAAATGCTGATTGCAGTGATGTGGTGGTTGAATTATTAAGCGAGGCTGACACTGACTCTGAAGGTGACATAATGACCATATCATTATGCAGCTTCATGGACCATGAGTTTGATCTAGAAGACCCAGGGCTTGGATTAGCTTAACCAGAAGCCGTAGTCATCGCCAGTGATGCCAACCAAGCCACTAATGATCCAGCAAGCCGAGATGAGGTGAGACCGCTAAACATAGTTCCACCCTCTGTGCCGGCACCAGAAACCGGGGTGATCCAGTATGCTGATGAGGCTGCAGAAATGGGCGTGCTCACACTGACCATCGATGAGGAGACGCCTAAACCTCTTCGGACACCTCACCACACAACAACGACCAGCGCCATGAAAGAGGCCACGGCAAAGAAGACAACCAAGAGACACACTAGAGCACTTCACCGTGTCTAGAGAATAAAAAGGGAAAGGAAGAAAAGCCTGGCAGAACCACCACAATCCACCAGCCAACCAGTATCAAAAACCCCTGCAGATAACAAGCAACAACGTGACAGAAAATGAAAGCGAAAGCAACTGCTGACGCAGATATGGCAGTCTTGTACAAAGGCCTTTCAACGACACAGGGCAAAGCTCAAGACTAGCAAGAAGCCAGCAAGTGAGCCAGACTCTGCAGAAGTAGACACCGATTTGCAACATTGATTTCTGCACAGAATGCAAATGGACACTTTCTGTAAAAGCTGCTCACTGTATCAATGATATACCATATCTGCATAATGTGTAATGTTGCCTGTAAAAGTAATTTTAGATTGATGTTTTTTGTGAGGAAGGGGATGTGGTGATATGCTTATGGGCCATGTCATAGTTGGATGGTGTGAGACCTCCAATCAGCAGGTGACGGTACAGACTCACCATGTGGTCTCAAGACCAAGGTCACGTGATCTGGGACCTGTATATAAAGGGAGGCTCATCCGGCCATCTCCAGAAGAACACGAGATAGAGGGTAATAAGACGTACATGTAACAGGTCAGCAGAAGGTGTAAGTTCCAAAGGAGTAGCAAGACTCCAAGATATTGGGCGTCATTCTCCGACCCCCCAGTGGGTCGGAGAATGGCCGTTGGCCGCCGTGAATCCCGCCCCCGCCAGTTGCCGAAGTCTCCGAAGGGAGAAAAGTCGGCGGGGCGTTAATGTCGCCGCTGCCGTCGGAGAATGTCACGGGTCTGCGCAAGGCAGCCGATTTTCGGCCTGCCGATATTCTCCCTTCCGGATGGGCCGAAGTCCCGTCAACGTGATGACCGTTCACGTCGACGTAAATTAAACCTCTTTTTCATCGGCGTGACCCGGTGCTCCAGGTTCACGCCGACCAGCGTGGAGGTGAGTGACGGCCTGGGGGGTTGGCTCTGGGCAGGCGATGGCGAGGCCGCAGTCTGAATGCGTGAGGAGAGGAGTGTCTCGGGTTGTGTGTTTGTGTGTGTGCGGCGGGGGGGGGGGGGGGTGGTTAGAGTAGGCTGGGCTCCAGGGGAGTGCCGGGAGGGGGTCCGTGCCGGGGAGGGAATGGGGGGGGGTCCATGCCGGGGAGGGGGATGGGGGGGTCCGTGCCGGGGAGGGGGATGGGGGGGTCCGTGCCGGGGAGGGGGATGGGGTGGGTCCGTGCCGGGGAGGGGGATGGGGGGGGGTCCATGCCGGGGAGGGGGATGGGGGGTCTGTGCCGGGGTGGAGGTTGGGGGGGGGTCCGTGCCGGGGAGGGGGATGGGGGTGTCCGTGCCGGGGTGGAGGTTGGGGGGGGGGTCCGTGCCGGGGAGGGGGATGGGGGGGACCGTGCCGGTGAGGGGGATGGGGGGTCCGTGCCGGGGTGGAGGTTGGGGGGGGGTCCGTGCCGGGGAGGGGGATGGGGGGGGTCCGTGCCGGGGAGGGGGATGGGGGTGTCCGTGCCGGGGTGGAGGTTGGGGGGGGGGTCCGTGCCGGGGAGGGGGATGGGGGGGTCCGTGCCGGGGTGGAGGTTGGGGGGGGGGTCCGTGCCGGGGAGGGGGATGGGGGGTTCCGTGCCGGGGTGGAGGTTGGGGGGGGGGTCCGTGCCGGGGAGGGGGATGGGGGTGTCCGTGCCGGGGTGGAGGTTGGGGGGGGGGTCCGTGCCGGGGTGGAGGTTGGGGGGTGTCCGTGCCGGGGAGGGGGATGGGGGTGTCCGTGCCGGGGAGGGGGAAGGGGGTGTCCGTGCCGGGGTGGAGGTTGGGGGGGTGTCCGTGCCGAGGTGGAGGTTGGGGGGGGGGGTCCGTGCCGGTGGGGGGGGGGGGTCCCTGCTGGGGAGGGGGATGGGAGGGCAAGTGAGTTGGTCCACCTGGCCAGGTGCCAGCCTCCAACAGTTGGACCCATGCGGTCCATGCCACCTGGCTGGGGGGAGGAGTGGATATGGGCAATGATGACATGTCGTCGTTCCCCTCCCCCCACCAGGCCGTCATGTTTTCAGATCATCCAGTGATGTTGGCCGCCGTGGCGGCAGCCGCTCATGTCTATGTTGCCCTGGATGAGGAGGAGGAGGAGGAGGAGGAGGAGGAGCATGCCAGAGAGGCAGCGCAGGCTGCTGCAGAGGGCAGGCGGCAGCCGCCCAGGCTGGAGGGACACCCGACCGACAGGACGAGGAGGGGGAGGAGGACATCGCGGCCCCACGGCATCGGAGGCACCCGAGGGCGCCCAATGTGTACTGGCCCAGGCAGTCATACCAGGACCTCACGGACCGGGAATGCAGGAGGAGACTCCGGATGAGCCGGGAAACCATGGCACACATCTGCCACCTGCTGGCACACCTGTCACCGCGTGGCACTGGCGGGGGACACCCTCTCCCCGTGTCCGTCAAGGTTACGGTGGCCCTGAACTTTTATGCAACGGGGTCATTCCAGGCACCGAGTGGGGACCTGTCCAGCATATCGCAGACATCGGTGCACCGGTGCATTCGGGCAGTGACAGATGCTCTATATGCCATGGCGCACCGCTACATCCGCTTCCCCGTGGACCGGGCCAGCCAAGATGCCCGGGCCGTGGGCTTCTCTGCCGTGGCCGGGCTCCCCATGGTCCAGGGCGCGATCGATGGGATGCACGTCGCCGTGCGGCCACCTGCAGATAACAGGGCCGTGTTCACTAATAGGAAGGGGACCTATTCGATGAACGTACAGGTGGTCTGCGACCACCGCATGATGATCCTGCACGTCTGCGCCCGTCACCCAGGCAGTGTACACGACTCATTCGTGTTGTCGCGGTCATCCATCCCCGGCATGTACGAGGGACGCCATCCCCGGCTGAGGGGCTGGTTGCTGGGCGACAGGGGCTACCCATTGCGATCGTGGCTGATGACGCCTATACGGAGGCCACGCAATGAGGCGGAGAACCGCTACAATGATGCCCATGTAGCGACAAGGGGAGTAATAGAGAGGTGCTTTGGCGTGCTGAAGATGCGTTTCAGGTGCCTGGACCTCTCTGGGGGCGCCCTCCAGTATCGGTCAGATAGGGTCGGCCGCATCATTGTGGTGTGCTGCGTCCTGCACAACATAGCCCAACAGAGGGGCGATGTGCCGCAGGCAGAGGAGGGCGGAGTGGAGGAGCAGCAGGAAGAGGCGCAGTCCTCCCCAGATGAGGGGGATGGGGGTAATGGTCAGGGCAGACAGGGTAGACACAGGCGGGTGGCTGTCCACCGTTACCGGCTGGCCCAGCGGGCACGGGACAGACTGATAGACGCCCGCTTCACTGACTAGATGGGCGTGGGAATCGGGTAGTATGGCCACAGACCGCACACCATGGCAACAGCCGACCACCCACACCCCCCACCCATCCACCCACCCAGCACCCTCACCCCCCTCCCCAGCCCCACCCACCCCACCCGCATGCACACACCCCCCCATTGTCGATCCACCTGCGGCACAATGGGCCGGGCTCACACAGTTGCGGGTGGACGCGTGTCTATCGCAGGCCATGGAGGATGATGACAACCCGCCCTGCGGTGAGCTCCTGGCTCTACATCGTTGGACTATGTCTGACCCATGGCCACAGTACCACCATCCACCCGGACCTTCCCTGCATGCGGCTGTGACACTGCAGCGCACGGTCCCGTCCTCTGCCCGGGGGATGTTGATGGGGCCCAGGGGGAAGGGGGCAGATTCGCCTGGGGCTGAAGTAAGACCACCCCTCACACACACACTTGCGCTCAACGTACATGACACCCCGGCACACTTTGGACAGAGCACAAAGGCAGCTTCTGTAGGTGTAACATTGACTTTAATAACCAAAGGAGTTCATGCACGTGCCCTAGCCCCTAAAACTCATCTGTGCCCTGCACCCGTGCCAACTTACTCAGTGTCTAATTGTTTGGCCTTACGGGCCCTTTGACTACGTCTACGTGGTTCCCCAGACGGTACAGCAGAACTGGAGGTGGACTCCTGTGATTCCTGCCCTCTGACACTGGATCCCTTTGGCGGCCGTTTCCTGGGGCGTCCTGGCCTAGAAGGGCCAGGCTGCGGCCCGGGCGACTGGGATGGCGAGCTGCCAGCCTGTCCTGCCCGTTGCCCACCCGATGCACCTGGGACGGAAGGGGGGGAGTCCGAGGTGTCGCGGTGTACCGGGACCTCCCCTACAGAGGGAGCCGGGACGGACCACACCACCTCCTCCTCTCTCGGGGTGCCCGATGGCCCCCAGGCCTCTACATGGGTGGGGGATGCGAACAGACTGGCCATCCGACGCCCCCCCGACATCTGGCGCTGCCAGTCCTGGAGGCCCGTGCTGGTATCGACAGGGGTCTGCAGGTTTGCAGCCATGGAGCCCAGGGGGTTGGCAAACCCTGTCTGTGACAGTGCAACGCCGGCTCGCACATGGCCACTGGCGCCGATGCCCTCAGCGATGGCCTGCAGAGACTGGGCCATGGCCTGCTGAGACTGGGCCATGGCCTGCAGAGACTGGGCCATAGCCTGCTGAGACTGGGCTATGGCGTTGAGCGCCTCTGCCATCTGGCGCTGGCACTGGCTCATGGCCTCCTGTGAGAGGGCAGCCATTTCCTGGGCCACAGACGCCGCCTGCACGGAAAGCCCCAGGCCTCGCAAACCGTTCCCCATGTCTGACACCGTCGCACCCATTGCCTCCACCGCGGATGCCACCCGTGCGGTGTCGGCCTGGGTGGCACGCATGACTGGCACCACTCACAGCTCCTGGACGCGGGTGGACTCCTCCACCTGCGACCACAGCCGCCGCAAGCCGCCCGTCACCCTCTTCGCTTGTCTCCGGGTCGGCGGTTGCATCGGATCTATGTGTGGGTGTGGTAACTCCAGGAACCCGGGATCCATCTGGGCGGCAGATGTTCGCTTGGGCTGGGCTGCCCTCCGACCGCCCGGCCCCTCTGCTGCTCCTACCTCCACCTGCTGTACCGGGACGGCTGTGTTGTGCGCACCAGTGAGTGTACCAGACGCCTCATCACTAAAGTGCCCAACCGAGGTGAGTGTTTCTGCGATGGTGGAGGGTGTTGGTGACAGCAGTGGCGTTGTGTCGTGCTCTTCGTCCCACTCTGAGTCCATGGCACTTTGGGGTGGGGGTTCGTCTCCACCCATCCACTCTGAGTCACTGTCCGGTATTTCGTCTTCCTGGGTGGTGCTGTCCCAGGTACTGCTGTCCCGGGTAGTGGTGTCCCGGGTAGTGGTGTCCCGGGTAGTGGTGTCCTGGGTAGTGTTGTCCTGGGTAGTGGTGTCCTGGGTAGTGGTGTCCTGGCTTGGATGTGACGGGGGCCTGTGGCTGCCCCCCTCATCGCTGGGTGGTCGCTCCCGCACGTGACGGGGGTGTCGTCTCCCTGTTGCTCCAGGTCTCTCCGTCTCCCGTGGTGTGTGAGGGGCATCCTGCAGGCGTCGCATGCTTGAGGGTGTGGGTCTCTCCGTCTCCCGTGGTCTCCGAGGGGCATCCTGCGGGCGTCGCATGCCGGAGGGTCCGGGTCTCTCCGTCTCCCGTGGCCGCCGAGGGGCATCCTGCGGGCGTCGCATGCCGGAGGGTCCGGGTCTCTCCGTCTCCCGTGGCCTCCGAGGGGCATCCTGCGGGCGGTCTGCATCTGCGGGGATGGGTGCCTGGATGTTTGGTCCTGCGATACACAATGATGCATGCATGGTTAGACATCAGGCAGTGATCAGGTGATATGGGGGAGGGGGATATAGGGGAGGGGGATATGGGGACGGGCTGTCGGTGGCTCACTTGCTACTACGCCCCCGACCTCTGCATCAGCAACCTCCCGGTCCTCAGGTCCACCAGCCAGTTCCAGGGCCCTTTCCTGGTGTTCGGTCAGTGGCCTCTCATCAGCGGGGCCTCCTCCAGTCCTCACATGCTCCCTATTGTTGTGTGCGCGCTTCTCCTGTGGGGGGGGGGGGGGCGGCACGAGTAAAAGGCAACACTGTTAGGCAGGTATATGAATGCACGCCATCGGTTGCGCGTGCATTGCAGAGGTTAAGGTTAGGGCTGGATTCACTTGGGGATATGGGGGAGGGGGGATATTGGGGAGGGGGGACATGGGGGAGGGGGGGATATGGGGGAGGGGGATATGGGGGAGGGGGGGTATGGGGAGGGGGGATATGGGGGAGGGGGGATATGGGGGAGGGGGGATATGGGGGAGGGGGGATATGGGGAGGGGGGATATGGGGGAGGGGGGATATGGGGGAGGGGGGGATATGGGGGAGGGGGGGATATGGGGGAGGGGGGATATGGGGGAGGGGGGATATGGGGGAGGCTCACCCTGCCTGCTCTGACGAGGTCGTTCACCTTCTTGTGGCACTGGGTGCCTGTCCGTGGTGTCAGGGCCACAGCGGTGACAGCCTCTGCCACTTCCCTCCACAGACGCCGGCTGTGGCGTGGGGCAACTCTGCGGCCGTGCCCGGGATACAGGGCGTCCCTCCTCTGCTCCACCGCGTCCAGGAGCGCCTCTACATCGCGTGACTGGAACCTCGGGGCTGAGCGACGGCCAGCCATCCAGTCGGGTGTTGCGGTCGGGTGTTCCGGTCGGGTGGGGGGGAGCTGCGCGGCCTTATGAGCCGTCACGTTGTGCGGCGCGTATGACGCTGCACGGCGTGAACCACTGCGCAAGCGCGGATCCCGTGACGTCGCTACTAGCCCATTTCGGGCCGGAGACTATCGACCCATTTTTCCGACGTGACGCAAGTCGGATTTACGCCGTTTTTTGCGCCGATCGGTGGACTTTCCGCCGATAACGGAGAATTTCGCCCAATGTGCTGAATATCAGATTTCCATCCTACTGCGCGAGACACAATAAAAGGATCTTGGTTTGGACAGATCAATGTGTTTGTCAATCATAAAGTACAAGGGACCAAACACAACTGTGAGATCCACCCGTCAAGATCGTGTGGGAATGACAGTGCCCCAAGGTTCGCACATTAAACAAAGTCACACACAGGCTTCTACCAGGGTCCACTGGGGGACGGGGACAGGGCTGTGAACCTGGGAGTCACTCCCGATTCAATAATCTCTACAAATGACAGGTGCATGATTATCATTACTGTGTTGAGGGGCAGCACGCTGGCACAGTGGTTAGCACTGCTCCTCACGGCGCCAAGTACCCGGGTTCAATCCCGGCCCTGGGTCACTGTCCGTGTGGTGTTTGCACTTTCTCCCCATGTCTGTGACCTCCTAGAATGAAAAAGAGCAGCCTTCATTGCCTGGCAGAACAACCCAAGGTCAAGAAGGCAGAATTCCAGCAGCTCCATACTAACACCCAAAGGCAAATCAGGAAGAGAAGGAAAATGTGTTGGGAAGAGAAGGCCCGGGCGATCCAACAATATGCTGTCCATCATGACAAGCAAAGCTTTTTTGAAGCTACCGAGGCCAATTGTAGGCCAAGGTCAAATGGACAAGAAACCCTTCGCTGACAGAATGGTGCTTCTCTTTTTAAAGACGACAATATCATCCATCAAGATTAGAAAGGACGGGCAGCACGGTGGCGCAGTGGGTTAGCCCTGCTGCCTCACGGTGCTGAGGTCCCAGGTTCGATCCCGGCTCTTGGTCACTGTCCATGTGGAGTTTGCACATTCTCCCCGTGTTTGCAAGGGTTTCGCCCCCACAACCCAAAGATGTGCAGGGTAGGTGGATTGGCCACGCTAAATTGCCCCTTAATTGGAAATAAAACTGAATTGGATACGCTAAATTTTTTTTTTTAATTAGAAAGGACATGCTCAACAATTCCTCGGCCATGAGTCCGCAGAGACAGCTGATACTTTCCAGGCTATTCCCCCATAACCTGTGGTAGAATCCATGGGTGAATCATCATCACTGGGGGACTGCGGGCAGGATCTACCGGGCAGGACCTGCTGGAATCGAAATAGGATGCAGCCGGTAACTGCTGGGAGATGCTTTCCCGGGATCCCCGATGGCTGCAACGCCTCGCAAGATCTAACCAGTTCTCATGAGATGTCGTGACCTAGGTCCCGCCCACAATGGGCAGGACCCAGTCTCACACGGTTAAGTGGGTTTAAGGACCCACTTAACTGTGCTGACACCGGATCTAACTGGCTCGCAGCATGTACCGGTCACTCCAAGGAGACTCCAGCTGGGTGCCAATTAGAACTGGGCCACACAAATGTGGATCAGGTAGAATGGCACCTGGGGGTCTCCCAGGCCAATGGAGGCCCCTGGACGGTCAAGGACACGCCAAGGTGGCACCCTGTCTCTCCCCCTGGCATACGGGCACCCTGGCACTGCCACCCTGGCACTCCCACCCTGGCACCCCGGCACTGCCACCCTAGCACCCTGGCACTGCCATCCTAGCACTGCCAAGTTGCCTCAATCACACTGCCAGGTTGGGAGGAGCACTATAAGGGTGCCTGGGTGGCAATGCCAGGATGCCCAGGTGCCAGGGTGGCATTGCCAAGGTTCAGGGCCCGAGGGAGGGCCATACCCATGAGGGATGGGGGATGAAGGGTGAAAGATAAAGGGCGGGTATGAGGTACCTCAGGAAGGTTGGGTGGTAAAGGGTGGGTGTCCTGAAAGGGGGGCATAAGAGGGGTGGGAAGGTCTGTAAAGGGGGACCCTCAGCGACCCCATAGTGGAGTCTCCTCACTTGGGGATGTGTGCGGTAATGTCCATGTGCGTGGATGGTGACATTGCCCATGGGTGAGGGGTGTAGGTGATTCCGAAGGTCACTTACAGATTGTGGCACCCTTTCAAAATGGTGGTGCGATCTCTGAGGAGCCGGTCAGGCCAACGGGTTCCACTCCCCAGTGATGAAAAAGGTTCTAAGGGCACGATTTAACCAAAAGGTTTTTCAGTGTGGTAGCAAGCGGGAACTGCAACGAACTTCCCAACGCTCGGACCGGTGAGGTCGTCGGCACTATAAAACATTAATTGGTCCACTTAATGAAGCCCCACAGGCTTTACACCGCAAACGATGGTCCCACCAGCTGATTCGCCAGGACCGCGCCCGCCAGCCCCTTGCTAACAAGACCTGCCCCACGATTCAGGGATGCCGACCTGAGCAGATTATTGGTCACGGTCGAGGCCAGACGGGAAGCCCTGATTCCCCCAAGGGTCTCAAAGGGTCAGCCACGGGGCAGTAGTACCGCCTGGGAGGAAGCTGCCGTGGCCGTCAGCTTGGGGAGCGTGACCAGGAGGACCAGCACCCAGTGCCATAAGAAGATCAACGACCTCCTGCATAGGTGGGTTGACACCGAACCCCAGAATCCCCTCCCCGCAACGATAATGCGCCTGGCGCCGATCCACATAACACCGTTTCTTTCCCCAGCCCACCCATGTCCAGCAGGGCCATCACGCCGCCCCCCCCCTCCCCCCCACCCCACTCCCCTCCCCACATCTGTGACACCCATGGCTGTGCACTTCGAAAGCATGTCCCAGTCGCTGGGGCATTGTTGCTAACTTTTGGTTGTTTCAATTGGCTCTGTTTTATAACCTTTGCTCTCGAGTCACCAGGTATCTTTATGATACCGCCACGAGGTTCAAGTTCAAGTAATGATCAATAACTCAACACACCAATTAGTAAGATTCAAATCAAAATACATTTATTATACACAGTCAATCACTACTCATGCATAAACTCTACTTTCTAGGCTATTTCTATAACTGACAGGCCTATACTTAGCTTCGGACTGGCCCACCAGGTCAAGGGAACAAATGGCCTTTCGTTCAGGTCCTGAGTCTACGGGATTCAAAAGCTGGTATGGACTGGTAGCTAGGAGCACCTAGCTCGTAGCGAGCGTCGACTTGAGACTTACTTGCTTGGAGGCAGCTTGGGCAGTTCACTCTCAAGGGTTGGTTCGCGTTGCTGAGTGACCCTGTCAAGAAGGACGATTTGAACTTGGGGGCTTTACTTCATAGTCCCCAGGGGCTTCCCGCCCTTCGGGGCGGACCCCGTACCTGGTTCCAAGTGATTGGACTACTTTCCCATCACTTGGATCAATTTCTCCAATGCTGGAGCGGTTCCCTGATCACTGGGCGGTCCCTAAATGTTCATTGGCCTTCCTTTGTCTTGGCTCCTGCTGGCGCCGAGGAGTCTGGCTTGGCTTTATTTACTTTAACTGTTGCCATTGTGCCTGGAATCACACATTACTATGTAGATGGCTGCTGCATTACTATGCAGATGGCTGCTGCATTACTATGCAGATGGCTGCTACATTACTATGCAGATGGCTGCTACATTACTATGCAGATGGCTGCTACATTACTATGCAGATGGCTGCTACATTACTATGCAGATGGCTGCGGGTTTCAGTGCTGTCTGGTTGTTTTGCAGGTCCAATATACATGGTTTCTGCACTTGCTAGTCTTTGCCTGTGTTGGCTGAATTTCCCTTCAGCCTTTGCGGTTCTCCATTTTAAGTCGGGAAGTGGCCAACTCAGGTCGCTACAGCATGACCTAGAACCAGGTGGACTTTAATGAGGCACTATGGGACGTGTCCCTGTCTCAGGTGGGTATTGCCGTGGCGCTCCATTGCATGTCCCAGTCACTGAGGAGCATCACAGAGAACGTCGACAATGTGCGGCAGACATTGGGGAGCCGCCAGGGCTGGCAGAGCCAAATGATGGAGGTGCAGCTGGGGCTCGATCAGCTACCCTCCGTCCTGAGGTGAACCCCAGGGCCCTTTCCGCACCGACCGGGAGGAGGGGGGCACTAGGTGCCAACCTGGAGATACCCTACAGAGTGGCAATGGCAGCCACCTGCTCCCCCATGACCCACCCCACAGACAACGCCGCTTCTTGGAGTCAGCATCCGCAACATTGTGGCACGCCGGGGCATGTGCAGCTGGCAAGTGTGCCAGGGCCCTCCAGCCATTGAGCCCCTAGAGGACACCCGCCGGGTCATCTAAGGCCATGGGATGCGTTAAGCAGCAGGTTGCCTTCACCTCTGATGTGCATCCTGGGACACATCTATTCGCAGCGGTAGAGCACGGAAGGCTAAGCAGGTCGAGGATCACTGAGAGGCCAGTTAGGTGGAATGGGGAGGGGGAATTTGGTGCATTGTGGGGTGCTGAATGGGTGGAGGGAAAGTGGAGCAGCACCATCGAAGGATCGTGGCAGTTGGGGTCAATGTATAAATTATTAAAAATTGTTGACCTCGACCAATATGATGCCTCTAGCACTTTCGCCCACAATGGGGGCCAAGCTCAAATTCATGCCTCAGCTTCCCAGACATGGAGGTCCTGAATGCCTCTTCCCCCCCCCCCCCCCACAGCCCCCCCCATTGCTCCCCTATTCCCCCATTGCTCCCTCCCCCATTCCCCCATTGCTCCCCCTCCCTCCATTCCCCCCTCCCCACATTCCCCCATTGCTCCCCCCCCCCACATCACCTGCCATCCAACACGCCCTGTCCACATACCCCCGGCTGCAGCGGGGGCCCCTGTCACGGGACCCCACACCCTGTACCCCAGACACCCGCAGGTAGAATCATACAAACATAGAAAATAAGTGCAGGAGTAGGCCATTCGGACCTTCGAGCCTGCACCACCATTCAATATGATCATGGCTGATCATGCAAATTCAGTATCCCACACCTGCTTTCTCGCCATACCCCTCGATCCCTTTAGCCGCAAGGGCCACATCCAGCTCCCTCTTGAATATATCCAACGAACTGGGCCCAACAGCTTTCTGTGGTGGAGAATTCCACAAGTTCACAAGTTCTTCCTTATCTCAGTCCATAATGACTTACCCCTTATTCTTAGGCTGTGACCCCTAGTTCTGGAAGTCCTCAACATCGGGAACATCTTCCCTCATCTAGCCTGTCCAATCCCATCAGGATTTTATATGTTTCTATGAGATCCCCTCTCATTCTTCGAAACCCCAGTGAATACAGGCCCAGACAATCCAGCCTTTCTTTATATATCAGTCCTGCCATCCCGGGAATTCGTCTGGTGAACCTTCGCTGGACACCCTCAATAGCAAGAATGTACTTCCTCAAGCTAGGAGACCAAAACTGTGCACAATACTCAAGGTGTGGCCTTGTCAAGGCCCTGTATAACTGTAGCAAGACATCCCTACTCCTATACTCAGACCCTCTTGCTATGAAGGCCAGCGTGCCATTAGCTTTCCTCACCGCCTGCTGTACCTGCATGCCAACCTTCACTGACTGTTCCACCATGGCACACAGGTCTCATTGCACTTCCCCTTTTCCTCAACTGCCACCATTCAGATAATAATCTGCTTTCCTGTTTTTGCCACCAAACTGGATAACCTCATATTTGCCCACATTATATTGCATTTGCCAAGTATTTGCCCACTCAGCCAAGTCACACTGCAGCCTCTTTGCATCCTCCTCACAGCACAAACTGCCACCTAGCTTAGTGTCGTCTGCAAATTTGGAGATATTGCATGCAATTCCTTTGCCCAAATCATTAATGTATATTGTGAACAGCTGGGGGTCCTCGTATTGAACCCTGCGGTACCCAACTAATCATTGCTTACTCTTTGCTTCCTGTCTGCCAACCAGTTCTCTATCCACATTACCTCCATATCATGAGCTTTATTTTTGCTCACTAATCACTTGTCAGAAGCCTGTTGAAAGTCCAGATGCTCAACATCCACTGGTTCATCCTTGTCCAATTTACTGGTCATATCCTCAAAATATTCCAGAAGATTTGTCAAGCATAATTTCCCTTTAGTGAATTCATGCTGACATGGACCAATCCTGTCCCTGTTTTCCAAATGTTCAGTTATTTCATCCTTAATAATTGACTCCAGCATTTTCCCCAGTACTGATGTGAGGCTAACCGGTCTCTAATTCACTGTTTTCTCTCTCCCTCCTTTTTTAAATAAACGGGGTTACATTAGCTACCATCCAATCCATTGGAACTCTTCCAGAGTCTATAGAATGCTGGGAAATGATCACCAATGCATCCACTATTTCTACGGCCACTTCCTTAAGTTCTCTGGATTGCAGAGCATCAGGCCCTGGGGACTTATTGGGTTTTAATCCCATCAATTTCCCCAATACAATTTGCTGACTAATAAAGATTTCCTTCAGTTCCTCCTTCATGCTAGACCCTCTGTCCCCTAGAATTTCCAGAAGATAATTTATATCCTCCTTAGTGAAGACAGATCCAAAGTATTTGTCTTCACCCTTCTTCTTTTTCACATATCTATAGAAGCTTTTGCAGTCAGTTTTTATGTTTTCTGCAAGTTTGCTCTCGTATTCTATTGCCCCCTTCTGAATTAAAGCCTTTGTCCTCCTCTGCTGAATTTTAAATTTCTCCCAGACCTCAGGCTTGTGGTATTATCATAACTATCAGCATTACAAGGGTTAATGTGGTTTTGAGAGTAGACACTAGAGGGAGCTGCAGGTACAACTATACAAGGCAGTGATGCTAGACCTTAGGGGAGGTGTGTATGCAGGAGACAGCTGGTGAAGGTCATAAGAGCAGATAGTGTGAGTAAGGTTAGATTATAGTTTATACCAGTAGCGAGTTCAACAGTAGATGAGTGTTGTTAGATGTTATTGATCAATTGAATATTCTTAAGGACTAAGTATTGAATCCCAGTTTAGTAGTGTAAATAAAATCATAGCTTTGTTTAAGTTAAAAGTTATTCTGTGGTCTTTGTGAACACTATACCAACCATCCTGAAATAAGCAACACAAAGAACACCACAAGGCTTGCTGCTTTTTCTGACTAATCTACATGCCTCATCTTTGGCTTTTACACTATCTCTGATTTTCCTTGTCAGCCATGGTTGAGACACCTTCCCCATCTTACTTTTACGCCAGATAGGGATGTACAATTATCGAAGTTCGTCCATGTGTTCTTTAAATGTTTGCCATTGCTTATCCACCATCAACCCCTTAAGTGTCCTTTGCCAGCTTATCCTAGCCAATGCATGTCTCATGTCATCAAGGTTAGCTTTCTTTAAGTTCAGGACTCCAGTCTCAGACGAAGAATTCTACCATATTATAGTCACTCTTCCCTAAAGTATCTCACACCACAATGTTGCTAATTAATCCTCTCGTTGCACAATCATCAGTCTAGGATGGTCTGCTCTCTAGTTGGTTCCTCGACATATTGATCGGGAAAACCATCCCTTATACATTCCAGGAAATCCTCCCCCATCGCATTGCTACCAGTTTGATTAGCTGAATCAATATGCAGATTGAAGTGGGTCATGAATTGGCCTGTTTAGTCAGATGAAGACCCATGGCAGAACCACGTGACCCTGAGTAGGCATCATCCTCAATTCAATGGACAGATGATGCCGAGTATTGTCAAGAAAGTTATCTTTGGCTTTAGGCATTAAAACTGATGTTGCTGCTTCAATATTTCTTGCTCAATGATACTGGGGTTTCACAATTAAGCGATGTTCTGTACTCCCCCCCCCCCTGTTTCCATTTGCATAACACAGCTCCTCCATCCTGCCATGTATAAAGAGAGAAGACTCATAGTCAAACCATTATCCCTTTCCTTTCTCCTGTTGCCACACTATCACTTTTCCACCAAACCGCTTTTCCCTGTTCCTTGAAAATGCATAGATAGCACAATAATAAATTAACAAAACAAGTGTGTAGACTTACAGAAAGAAACTACTCCAGAAATCTGAAATAAAACGAGAAAGTACAGGAAATACTCAGCAGGTCTGGCTGCATGTGCATGTTTCAGGTTAATAACCTTTTATCTGTGTGTATATGTATTGGTGATCAAAATGTGGACATCGTAAGACCGGCAATAATAGCACACCTTAATGGTAATAGTGGGCCTTTTTCATGAATTAACAGCAGAATGATGCAACTGAGTATCTTGCTTGGCACTTTTGAGTCAAGCACATTGGTGTGGAGTCACATAATGAATGGTAAGCTTCCTCCCTGAAGTGAGACCTAGTAGATTTTTATTTATTTATTTTTTGAACGGAAATCAAATTCTCAAAAAGCCATGTCAGGATTTCAGCACTCACTTTTCTCCCTCAGGCCTTTGGATCCAGCAACAACTGGAATGCTGCACCCTGACAAAAGTGTCCATTGGCAGCAATGTGCCACCTTTTTCCCTTAATGGGGATGCTACAGCGATCCCTTAGCCCTTGAAGCAGCAGGGACATATTCAAAAAGAAAAGCCTAGTAAACACTGCAGAAAGAACAAATCAAATCTTTGGGTAAGCCACAGTCGATTTTGGAAGTCACAAAAATGCAATTGAAAATATGCCCACAGTCTGAGTAATTCCATCCATTGGAAATTACCAAATGTTTTTGACTCACATTCCAAAAAAACATCTTATTTCTTAAGTGCATTAAGTAGGTTGAGACAATTCAAAATTTGGAGGATATTGCCAAAGTTGTTGACATCACATTAATCATCAAGTTCCTTCTAACTAAAATTTAGGGAGCTAATAGATCGGAACTATGTCCTTTTATTCCTTACATCTGGACACTAATCCAGCACATAGCGACTGCTGAATGAATGCTTCTTTCTCAAAGGCTGTTAGCATTTCTCAATTAAAAAAGGTTTGGCAAGTTCCATTTCAATTACTCACCACTGGCATTAATTCAGCAGTCCCATTTGAAAAGACCCATAATATGGCAATGAGAGAAAGTGTTAAGTTTCATTATTGCAGCAGGATATATGCAAGAATAAGCTGTCTGGGAATTCCTAAGGCACATTACTACAGTAATCTTGAAATCTAGAAGTGAGCCAATGTGCGAATAATTTTCAAAGCTCTTTATCAAGCACACCCTTTGATCTTTGGCACCAGGTGCGTCTGGCTCTTTATATTATGGCAAACTATGTCACATATTTTAAGCGTGAATACTGGATAACACAGGAATGATGTAGTCATGACAACGGTTGTCGGCGCAGCCCTTGACTCCCGATGCCGGATGAAAGCAGGTATTTAAATGAGCCTAATGGAATATTTAAATATGCAGATCTGGATCAGGGCCAGCGAGGGCGAGATCCAGATCGCGGCAGGCAGAGCGAGTTGGGTGACTCACGATCGGCCCAGCTTGGAGCCCGATTTGGCACCTGGGCACCATGGCACTGCCAGCCTGGCATCTTAGCAGTGCCACCCACCCGCCCTGGCAGTGCCAATCTAGTGCTGCCAGGCTGCCAGACCCAAGGTGCATGGGGGTCAGGCTGGCACTGCCAATGGTCGAACCTGGGCCCGGGTGGTCCTTCCCAATAGAGGGGAGGGGGAGGTGAGGGGGTGTACCAGGGGCCTCAATAAGGTTGAGGGGATGAAGGTGGGGGGTGTGGGGGCCGTCATAAAGCAAGAGGAATCCTGAAATGTGGTGTGTACAGAGCGGGGCTGCCGGCCAAAATGCCACCCCGATCTGCGAGGAGCCGTTCCTGCTGGCGAGCTCAACTTCCTAGCAGGAAATCGACTCAATGCCAGTGCCTTGCCCCTAACACCATGGGCTCTTTTCTTATTTAGTAGCCTCCTGTATGGCACCTTGTCAAAGGCCTGCTGACATTTCAAATAGATTATGCCCACTAGTTCTCCTTTGCCCAACTTGTTACCTCCTCAAAGAATTTTAACAGATTTGTCAGACAGGACTTCTCCTTGATGAATCCGTGCTGACGCAACCCTATTTTACCATGCAGTTCTCAGTACTCTGCAATCTCATCCTTAATAGGCAGCACGGTAGCTCAGTGGTTAGCACTGTTGCTTCACAGTGCCAGGTTCCTAGGTTCGATTCCCGGCTTGGGTCACTGTCTGTTCGGAGTCTGCACATTCTCCCTGTGTCTGCGTGGGTTTTCAGCCGGGTGCTCTGGTTTCCTCCCACAAGTCCTGAAAGACGTGGAGCTGGGTTGTCCAAAAATGGGACTATGTCCCCACTCTGGCGTAAAAGTGCTGGCGTTTCACTCCACAGCTTCCTGAGAAAAATAAAGAGTTATGCACATGCTAGCGGGGACCTGGGGAGCTTCACGCAGCTTTGGCTGCGGATACGGGCCCCCTCACATCCGGTTCTAAGTCCGCGCATGCGCACGCCGGCGGCCACCAGCGGCCGCGCCAAGTGCCATGGCGGACTCAGACCGGTGACCATCACCAAGAAACAAGATCTCCCCAATCGGCCCCGCGCCCCTGCATCGGACCAGTCTGATCGCTGTCCCGGCCGCCCATAAGGCCCCCCCCCACAAACCGGGGCTGGATCCCCCTGCCCCCCCCCACCACCAGGATGGCCGAGGACTGAGTCCGCAGCCGCCACGTGAGTGTCCTGACCGGCCATATGTGGTTAGAACCACGTCGCCGGGAAATCGGCCGGTCGGAATCGGAGTATCGCTGGGAGGGCCTCTGGCAATGGCCCCCCAGCCGCGCGGCTGATTGACGGACGAGCGATTCTCCGGGGCCCTCTGCAGAGGATCAAAGCTTACACTCATATTTCATCTTCTCCCCCCTCATTGATCAGCAAAAAGCCTATGGGCGGGATTCTCCATTAGCCAATGCCGAAATCTGGAAATGCGATTGGGCGGAGTATAGCTTCTGATGCTAAATTTGCGGCAGGTGCCGATTTGACGCCAAATCGCGATTCTCCATCACCTCCAAAATGGCGCCAATGCGTTTCACTCTGCACGTACAGTAGACACCGTTTGCATATCATGAGAGGGCCTGACCTGTATTCTCTGGGGCCTCCGCAATTCTCCGCCTCCAATGGGCCGAGTTCCCGACGGCCTGGTTCACTTGTGCTTTTAAAAATCGTGAAACCGGCATCGTGGCTGCTGAGGGAGAGTGAGGGGGTACATAAAGTGTCAAACATCACCGTAGTTTGCTGACAGTTGTGCCGCTGGCCGGGGGGTCTCTGCCAGGGCTAGGGGGAGGAGTAGTGTATGGCCAGGAGGTGGGCTATGGGGTCGGGGTGGACGGACACGGAACACCATTGCCGCAGCCGGCAAGTAAGCCATGCAGCAGCGCACACCTCTAACAGCCCACTTTGAACCTGGTGTCACGGGTCGTATAGGTGTCACCCAGACGACCCATCAGCTATATGGCCGCACTCCAGCACAACCAGTGCCATCTTTCTGGCTGGGATAAGTGTGTGTGGGGAGTGTAATGTCAGTCTCCTGAGTGTCAATCACGGACCTGGCAAATCCCACACCATTTTTCATTAGAATTGATTGCGTCCCATGCGGCACCGGTGCTAGCCCCTTAATAGTAGCAGAATTGGTGCAGGTGTAGCGCCAATTTTTCTGTCGTGAAAGTCCACGGATTCTCTGTTGGCGTCAACACTTAGTCTCAGAAACGGAAAATCCAGCCCTATATCTATTCAGAGTTCTATTGATCCCCCATTCTAGTTAGGGTGACTGTTTGGGAGTACCCCTGAGGAAATAATTGAGGTGACAACATTTTTGTTATTCAAAGATGTTAACCATTTTTTGAACTCTTGGATAGGATGGGAATAGAGGGATACGGACCCAGGAAGTGTAGAAGATTGTAGTTTAGTCGGGCAGAATGGTCGGCACGGGCTTGGAGGGCCGAAGGGCCTGTTCCTGTGCTGTACATTTCTTTGTTCTTTGTTCTTTGAAATTGTCCAATATTGTAAGCATCCAACCTTTGATTATTTTGAGTGTCACAGTTAGCTTTACTAAGGACTGTTCAAAGCACTACGTCACTTCTCTTCTTGAAGTTGTGAAGTCAGCCTTTGGTATCTGTCAAATTACCTTCAGTGCTGTAAAGATATTTGATGTGTTGGGTGTTCTGGATCACAAACAAGTCACCAACACTTGAAGTGGTGCAACTCTATTTTATTATAAGGTTAACTATATTAACATACTTGAACTGTGGGTAAATGCAATACCAGCTTTAACTATTGACCCTTGCCTAGTCCTAACCAGGTGATGCACTCAGCACATGGTGAATGTCTGTGTTGCAGGCTGTGAGCTCTGTGCTCCGAGCTGGCTGCTACTAGAATGAGCGGGAACTCTCCCGTCCCCTGTCTTTATAGTGCGTGTTCTCTCACTGGTGATTGGCTGCGGTGTTGTGTATGCTGATTGGTCCCACTGCATGTCCATCAGTGTGTGTGTGTTTGCACCATGATATACTGGTGTATATTATGACAATATTGAGCACATTGCTTTGCCTTTCCACAGGAAAATACCACTGACAAGGGAATTCGCTATGCTCATTTGGTTACCAGTGTCCATTTTGTTTACGGAAAGTGATGGGTTTTTTTCATTGCTGCTGGAGCATTAACTTTACATCCCAAAGGAGTTTAGCATCATTCTTCAGACTCATTAATAGTGCATATAGAGTTGCCACTGTATATCTCGTGATATGTTCGTTTTATTCTGGGTTAAAAGATTTACTTTCAGCTTAAAATTATTGTGCACTTAAATGTCTACAGTACAATAGCTGAGAAAGTAATGCCTCAAAAATGTACAGCAATAACACTTTTGGGAAATGTTTATGTTGAGGAGAATAGTATATGGAGTTTGATTTGTAAAACTGAACGTTACTAAATTCATTTAATGCCATCAAGTTATGTGGGCATTTAATTGCTTTTGAATTTTTCAACAATCAATAATAAGAATAAAACATTGTTCACAATGACATTGGCTTATGTATTTTGCCACTGTGACTAGAGATTTGATTTTACATATCATAAAGCATCTTGACAAATACATGGATAGGATGGGTATAGAGGGGTACGGCACAAGGAAGTGCTGAGGGTTTTGGCCAGGGTTGGTATCGTGACCAGTACAGATTTGGAGGGCTGAAGGGTCTGTTCCTGTGCTGTATTGTTCTTTGTTCTTTATAATAACAGTTAATTAAAGCACCTTTAATGTAGTAAAACAAAATGTTCAAGTCTTGCAATCTTTTAAACCCAGAGCATAGCGAACTTAGCGTTCAGCAATATAACACCCAAAAAACCCAAGGTTAGTTCTCATTAGGCTCACTCAACTATTTATACACTATGCTTATGACTTAGGCACAGATGTAGATGTTATCACATGTTAAGGTAGTTGCCAATATAAGACTGCCCATTGATGTTGGTGGTGTTAAACTTTACCATCGTTATGAAGGATCTGGATGAAAGTGTTGGGGAAACTGCCCAAGAGAAATAATATTCGTTGTCTGCTGAAGGCATTGGCCAAAAACGCTGAGTGGAATCTTCCCAGGTCCAAAGCAGTGGGCAGGGAGGAATTTGATTGATGTTGGAATTGGGTCAAAGCGTTCCTGCGTCCGGGTGATCACGCCAAGGTCAGTCATCGTTTGCGGAGGCTTGAACGCTTGAAAAACCCCAGAGGATTGGAAAACTGCCAGTGTAACACCTTTGGAGGGAAACAAAAAACAAGTAAGGCCAGTTAGCTTAACTTTTGTCACTGGAAAAATGTTTGAGTCCATTATAAAGGTTGTAACAGTAGAGCATTTAGGAATGCATTATATAATCAAGCAGAGTCAGCATGGCTTCATGAGAGGGAAATCATGCCTGACCAATTTATTTGAATTCTTTCAGGTGGCAACGAGCAGGATAGATGAAGGGGAACCTGTAGATGTACTATAGTTTTCTAAAAACTGTTTGATAAGGTACCACACAAACCATTGCTCAATAAGATAAGACCGCATGGTGTTGGGGGTAGCATATTAGCATGGATAGAGGATTGGCTAACTGATGGAAGATGGGGAGTTGGGATGAGAGGGGCATTTTTAGGATGGCAACCTGTAACTAGTGGAGTGCTACAGGGATCAGTGCTGGGGCCACAATTATTTACAATGCATGTTAATGACTTGGACGAGGGCAGTGAATGCATTATTGCCAAGTTTGTAGATGACACATAAATAGGTGGGAAGGCAAATGATGAGGATGAGACAAAGAGTCTACAAAGGGATTTGTTTTTAAGGGGCAATTTAGCGTGGTCAATCAACCAACCCTGCATATCTTTGGATTGTGGAGGTGAGACCCACGCAGATGTGGGGAGAATGTGCAAATTCCACATGGTCAGTGACCCAGGGCTGGGATCGAACCCGGTTCCTCAGTGCCGTGAGACAGCAATGCTAACCACTGCACTGTCATGCTGCCCCATTAGTCTACAGAGGGATATAGACAGGTTAGATGTTTGGGCAAAAAACTTGGCAGATGGAATATAATGTAGGAAAATGTGGTTGGCAGGAAGAATAAAGGAACTGAATATTAATTAAGTGGAGAAGAAATGCATAAAGATGCGTAAAACCTACAGAGGGATTTGGGAGCCCTTGTCCAAAAATCACAAAAAGCTAGCATGCAAGTTCAGCAAGTAATTGGGAAGACAAATGGAATCTCGGTCTGTATTTCAAAGGGAATGGAGTATAAAAATAGGGAAGTCCTGTTAAATCTATACAAGACAATAGTTAGACCACACCAGGAATAATGTGAACAGCTTTGGTGCCTTTATCTAAGGAAAGATAAACTGGCATTTGAGGCAGTCCAGAGAAGGTTCACTGGGTTGATCCCGGGTATGGATGGATTTTATTATGAGGAAAGGTTAGGTCGGCTGGGATTGTGCTCATTGGAATTTAGAAGAATGAGAGGTGACCTTATTGAGACAGATTCTCAGGGGGTTTGACAGGGTAAATGCTGAGAGGATATTTATTTTTATGGGATATGCTAGAACCAGAGTGCACAATCTCAGAGTAAGCGGTTGAAGACAGATCCGGAGCAGTTTTTTTTCTCAGATGGCAGTGAATCTGTGGAATTCATTCAAGCAGAGGACTGTGGAGGCTGGGTCATTAGGTGAGTTGAAGGCTACGAAAGACAGATTTTTAATCAGTAAGAGAATCAAGGTTTATGGGGTTAAGGCGGGAAAGTGGAGTTGATGATTATATCTGATCACCAATAATCTCACTGAATGACAGAGCAGACTCGATGGGATGAATGGCCTACTTCTGCTCTTACATTTTATGGTCTTATGGTCTATGCCCTGGCAATAGTGGGAAGCAAATATGTGTGCTTCCTGCAGTGATATGTATAGATAGAGACATATAAAGGGTTGATGGCTACATCATAGTGTAATGCAACCATTAGATGGCAACACTGGATTCCTATATAAATATAAGAACTCAAAGGAGCTTGGGTCTTTTTGAATCAGGAGTGACCAGACAGCAGAGTGTTAGAGAGATAGATAATAGCATAGTTAGCATTTGCAGTTAAAATAGTTAATACTTTATTATGAATGACTTGATCACTAGTTAGAGTTCTGTAAGAATGTGCGAACTCAAAATTAATCAATTCATTATTCATTAAATCTATTTTGCTTTGAGTTAAAGATCGGTGGTTTCTTGAGAATCACACCATCAGACCATTCTGGAAATATGAAGCAAAGAGTAACGATATATTATCAAAGAGTAATATAACATGGTACCAGGTTTTGGCTTTAGCAAACTAGCTAGAGTAATAAAGTCAGAAAAAGAAGAAAAATCCTCAGCAGCTATTCGACTCGAGAAGCAGCATCAGCAAAACAACAGACCTTCGAAGACAAACGACTCAATGGACAAAGCTCAAGCTCTCGAGATTGAAGGATAACCAGTAATTTGGATGCAAACTGGCAGCTGTTTAAACAGAAATTTTAAATTTATCTGGAAGCATCTGATTTAACGAATGCAACCGATGCTCGCATAATTGCACTGCTATTAACTATGGCTAGTCAACATGCAATAGAAATCTACAACTCTTTTCAATACACTGCGGGTCAAGACAAAAAAAAGTTTGATGTTATTCTTAACAAATTCGATGACCACTGTAAGGTCCTGACTAAAGAGACGTGTGAGCGCTTTATATTTCATAAAAGATTACAAAGCAAGAGGGAATCATTTAACAGCTTTGAAACCGATCTAAGACTGCTAGCACAATCCTGTAACTTTTCAGCACTGCATAATTCTTTAATTCAGGACCAAATAGTGTTTGGTATCAATGATGAGCACCTCAGAGAAAGATTACTGAGACAAAAGGATTTAACTTTGGAAATCGCGATCAAAAAATGCCTTGCTCATCAACAATCTAAGAATCAGCACCAAGAGTATTATCTCTGTGAAAGGGCGTGAAAATCCACGACAAAGTTGAATGTGTAAAAGCGGTGTCGCAATCGAAGAAGATGCACGTTTTGGATGGCAGCCATCTTGCACGCACGCACTCAAACCTTTCACACGCGCACTTCGTGAAATAATGCGAGACAGAGGAGAGCCAATCTGCGCATGCCCGAAGAAATGTTGTACGTAATAATGTCAACGTCATGACATGTTCAATGTGTGGAACCTCCCATTTTTTAAAAAAATGCCCTGCCAGAGGAAACAATGCTCACAATATGGCAAATTAAACCATTTTGCTGCATAGTGCAGATCCTCACTCACATTTAAATCTGCTAAACAGGCTTCAAGACAGATTAATGTACGTTGCGTTGAATCCAAAGAAGAAGGATTAGAAGAGAATTTTTCAACTGATACAAATACCTATATGCTCACTGGAGAACACATTCTTTGTTGGGATAATAGAGAAATGTGAAGAATCCACTGAACTAATACATTCGGAAACTGAATGGAACACAGTTGTAAAAGTTAACTGCCCAATTCAATTTAAATTGGATACTGGCACTTCAGCTAACTTGCTCTCAAAGCTGGATCTCAACAAGCTTCAACAGGCACCTGAGATATTTCCAGCAGCCTGTAGACCGAAGGACCACAACGGAAATTCAATTTCATCGATTGGATCATGCGACTTAAATGTTTCCAACAAGAATATTGTTACATCACTCAGATTTGAGACTGTCAAGTCAGATAAATCATCACTGTTAGGTGCCCAAGCCTGCAAGGAGTTACACCTAATACAACGAGATTATACTGCAACGTTGTCTCAACCCGTACTGAATGATGATATCCAAAGCATTTTAAATCAATACCCAGATGTATTTAAAGGCATGGGTACACTAAGTATAAGATCTTGTTAAGGATGGATGTCAAACCTGTGGTACATCCTCCTAGGAGAATTCCTGCTCCATTAAGAGAAAGTTTGAAGCTAGAATTCAAGAGTCACTAAACCGACTGACTGGGTCAGTTTGATGGTTTGCGTGAAGAAACCGTCAGGTGACCTACGCATATGTATAGATCCCAAGGATCTCAACTAAAACATCAGGAGGGAACATTGTCCCATTCCAAAATGAGAGGAGATCACCAGCGAGATGGCAAATGCACGCATCTTCCCAAAATTAGGTGCATCACAAAGTTTCTGGCAAATGCGACTGGATGACTCAATCAGACAACTCTGCACCTTTAATACACCTTTTGGGAGTTTTGTTTTCATCATATGCCTTTCGGAATAATCTCTGCATCTGAAATATTCCACCGCATCATGGAACAGATGACGGAAGGAATAGAAGGTGTTCGTGTATACGTCGATGACATTATCATATGCTTATCAACAAAAGAAGAACATATTGAAAGACTGAAACAAGTTTTTAAGCGCAAAAACAAGTATGGTCTCAAATTAAACCAATCCAAATGTACTTTTGGAATTTCTATGCTGAAGTTTTGGGGCGATCTGGGGCGAAATTCTCCGGAAACGGCGCGATGTCCGCCGACTGGCGCCCAAAACGGCGCCAATCAGACGGGCATCGCGCCGCCCCAATGGTGCGGAATGCTCCGCATCTTTGGGGGCCGATCCCCAACATTGAGGGGCTAGGCCGACGCCGGAGGAATTTCCGTTCCGCCAGCTGGCGGAAACGGCCTTTGTTGCCCCGCCAGCTGGCGCGGAAATTACATCCCCGGGCGGCGCATGCGCAGGAGCGTCAGCAGCCGCTGACAGTTTCCCACGCATGCACAGTGGAGGGAGTCTCTTCCACCTCCGCCATGGTGGAGACCATGGCGGAGGCGGAAGGGGAAGAGTGCCCCCACGGCACAGGCCCGCCCACGGATTGGTGGGCCCCGATCGCGGGTCAGGCCACCGTGGGGGCACCTCCCGGGGCCAGATCGCCCCGCGCCCCCCCAGGACCCAGGAGCCCGCCCGCGCTGCCTTGTCCCGCCGTTCAAAAGGTGGTTTAATCCACGCCGGCGGTACAGGCAATTTATCGGCGGGACTTCGGCCCATCCGGGCCGGAGAATCGAGCGGGGGGGCCCGCCAACCGGCGCGGCCCGATTCCGCCCCTGCCGAATATCCGGTGCCGGAGACTTCGGCAACCGGCGGGGGTGGGATTCACGGCAGCCCCCGGCGATTCTCCAACCCGGCGGGGGGTCGGAGAATGACGCCCCAGATATCCGAACATGGGGCGTCATTCTCCAACCCCCCGCCGGGTCGGAGAATGGCCGTCGTGAATCCCGCCCCCGCCCCCGCCGAAGTCTCCGCTCCCGGAGATTGGGCGGGGGCGGGAATCCGGCCGCGCCGGTTGGCGGGACCCCCCACTGGATTCTCCGGCCCGGATGGGCCGAAGTCCCGCCCAGGAATTGCCTGTCCCGCCGGTGTAAATTAAACCTGGTATTTACCGGCGGGACCAGGCGGCGTGGGCGGGCTCCGGGGTCCTGGGGGGGGGGCGCGGGGCGATCTGACCCCGGGGGGTGCCCCCACGGTGGCCTGGCCCGCGATCGGGGCCCACCGATTCGCGGGCGGGCCTGTGCCGTGGGGGCACTCTTTCCCTTCCGCCTCCGCCACGGCCTCCACCATGGCGGAGGCGGAAGAGACTCTCCCCACTGCGCATGCGCGGGAAACTGACAGCGGCCGCTGACGCTCCCGCGCATGCGCTGGGAAACTGACAGCGGCCGCTGACGCTCCCGCGCATGCGCCGCATTTCCGCGCCAGCTGGCGGGGCAACAAACGCCATTTCCGCCAGCTGGCGGGGCGGAAATCCCTCCGGCGTCGGCCTAGCCCCTCAATGTTGGGGCTAGGCCGCCAAAGATGCGGAGACTTCCGCACCTTTGGGCCGGCGCGATGCCCGTCTGATTGGCGCCGGCTTTGGCGCCAGTCGGCGGGCATCCCGCCGTTGGGGGAGAATTTCGCCCATGGTGTGCATCCAGACAATGAAAACGTTTCAGCAATTCAAGGCATGAAAGTACCTGAAGATAAAAAAGCAGTACTACAATTTCTAGGCATTGTCAACTTCTTAGGCAAATTCATACCTAATTTGTCAACTAGAACAACAGTTCTTAGACACTTAATCAAGAAATCTACCCCTTTCGAGTGGACAGATGACCATCAAAAAGAGTGGCAAGATTTAAAAGTTCAACTAACGGCTGCACCTACATTAGCCTTTTTTGATTCAAACAGGGAGACAAAAATATCCACTGGTGCAAGTCAGGCTGGACTAGGAGCAGTACTGTTGCAAAGAGACGACACTCATCTTGGGTTCCTGTTGCATATGCATCCAGAGCAATGACACCAACAGAATGTCGATATGCTCAAATCGAGAAAGAATGTCTGGGACTATTAACAGGCATATTGAAGTTCCATCACTATGTCTATGGACTCTCCACATTCACTGTAGAGACGGATCACAGACCGTTGGTGCATATAATTGACAAGTATCTCAATGACATGACTCCACGACTCCAAAGGATTATGATGAAGCTCAGGAGGTACGACTTTGACCTCATCTATACACCCAGGAAAAGATTTAATCATAGCGGATGCGCTATCATGCTCCATGATGTCTGCAAGTGAACCGTTCAAGTTCATACATGATGTTGAAGCTCAGGCCCAGCTCTGTGCAGAAAACCTACCTGCATCTGATGAGAAGATAAACCTAATCCAAACAGAAACTAAGAAGGATGCTATGCTGCAATGCGTCATACACCATATCAAGAATGGGTGGCCGAAAGGGCAGTGTCCTCAATTTAGAAACGTACAGGCAGATCTGACGATCGTGGATGGACTACTTCTTCGACTCGATCGGATAGTCATACTACTGTGTCTCCGACCGATGATACTTGATCAGATTCATGAGGGTCACCTCAGGATTGCGAAGTGTAAGTGATGGGCGAGACAAACAGTCTGTTGGCCAGGAATAAATCGAGATATAACTGACATGATTCTAACGTGTGAGTTTTATCAGAAACATCAACCTGCGCAATGCAAGGAGACTCTAAAACAACCGAGTTAGTCACCTCTCAAAGTAGGCCAAAGTAGGTATTGACCTATTTCACTCAAATGGTCGTGATTATGTATTAATTAGCAATTATTACTCCAACTATCCAGAGGTCATGAAGCTACCGGATCTAACATCCAAATCGTCTCAAAAGCCAGCAAAAAAATGTTTGCAAGACATGGGATACCCACCACTGTCATGTCAGACAATGGACCATGTTTTGCCAGCAACGAATGGGCTGAGTTCTCAAGACAGTATAATTTTAAACATGTGACCTCTAGTCCTCATTGCCCTCAGTCAAACGGTAAGATAGAGAAGGGTGTACACATTATAAAGCAACTTATCAATAAAGCTATGGATTCTGCATCAGACATCCATCTTGCGCTTCTATCCTACAGAGCAACTCCACTAGCAACTGGACTTTCACCGGCACAAAGTTGATGAATCGGGATCTCAGAACGACATGACCATCAATTCAACTGCAAAATCCAGATCATCTACCAGTGTTAAGGAAAATGGAACAGCAGCGTACTTGTCAACAAACATACTATGACATGCAGCAACTCAGCTGGACACATTAACTCCAGAAGACCTTGTCAGAATTAAAATACTTGATGGAGGATGGTCTGCTCCTGCCACAATCATAAGAGAAGCAGCACCACACTTGTACATTGTAAAAACGGCTGAAGGAACAATTCTGCGAAGAAATCAACGTGCACTACAAAAAATCAGGCTACACAAAGACATTTTTACAGACTTAAAGTTGAATGAAACAATATTTAAGGACACTTTAACACACAATCAAAGTAATGATGACATGAACATGTTAAAACTTCATCATCACCTCCTCATCAATTCAAAAGATCGACGAGACGAAGAAAGAAACCAAACAGACTGAACTTCTAAAATATTCACATTCAATTTTATGATCATTACTCATTTTACTTTGTACAGAGATATACATATCAAGTTTTATTGTATTATTGTTATACATTTTTCCTTTTGCTACACTGAAGAAAAAGATGTTTAAAAAGGGGGGATGTAGTGATATGTATAGATAGAGACATATAAACGGTTAATGACTTCATATTAGTATAATGCAACCACTAGATGGCAACACTAGATTCTTGTATAAATATGAGAACTCAAAGGATCTTGGGTCTTTCAAACCAGGAGTGACTAGACAGCAGAGTGTTAGAGAGATAGATAATAGCATAGTTAGCACATGTAGTTAAAATAGTTTATACTTTATTCTGAATTACTTGATCTCTAGTTAGAGTTCTGTAAGAGTTTGTGAACTCAATATTAATCAATTCGTTATTCATTAAATCTATTTTGCTTTGAGTTAAAGATGGTGGTTTCTTGAGAATCACACCATCAGATCATTCTGGAAATATGAAGCAAAGAATAACAATATATTACCAAATAGTAATATAACACTTCCTTGGCAGGCTGTCAGGGATGCCCATTCCCAACACCCAACTGCCGGGCCAAATTCAGGTGCCTGGAAATGACTTGTCGGTGGCTGGCCTGCAATCCATGTGGGATCTGCCCACTGGCACTGCGACTATCAGGGCTGCTGTCACTTGTCAGCCTGTGGAGAGGTTTTCCTTTCCACAGAGGTGGCCTTGCGCATGTGGCCAGCGTATTTTTTGAACTGATCCAAACCTGTACAGAGGGTACCTCAAAGTGGAGGCACCTTCGCTTTCCCCCCACTTCCAACAGGGGCTGAGAAGAGCTATGGGACATGAATGTTACTAAATTAATAAACATTCTTCCTTTGTATACTAAATGACAGCTTTTTCAAAATGTCTTCCATTATGATGATGTGCTTGAAGGTACAGGACAAACTTACTGGACCATCTTGTATTTCCCCACAACATCAGTAAAGCAAAATATTAGGAAGCCAGAAAGCTGAGATGAAAACATGTCTGGCAGAGTCTGTGTGGAGAGAACATGAATACTCATTTTTGATAAAATGTCACAGATGTGAAGTGTTAACTATGGTCTTTACCGTTTTTGTATTTTTCCATGCTGAACAATGCAGTCGATGAACACGAGGAAGTAGCATGAGGTGAGTCAATGTGAAAAGCGAGGAGAAAGGTGCCAGGCAAGGAGCAGGAAGTTTCTGCCCATCATGACTGTAACAATATGTATATTGTAAGGAATACAAAGGGTTAACAATATGTTAATGCTTCTCACCACCAGACGGAGATAAGAAGCAGTCTTATAGATATCATGTGACTCCTGGGATTCTGAGAGAAGTTTAGGTGTGACATAGATTAGTTGCATAGCGTAGAGTTCTGTAATTAGAGATATTGTGAGTTTAGTTTAGTAACTTATACCTTGTTGACTTGTTCGTATCTTATTTAAGTAGTGTAAATAAATCAGCTTTGTTCAGTAACATAGCTTGATGTTCTTTGTTAACACTACGTTCTCAAGACACCCTGATAGACACAACAGAGAACATCACAATGACCACATGGTTATGTCATTTACTTTTTATATTATGGAATGTGACATTGGACAGACAGATCATGCTGCTGTCGCAAAGGAACTTTGGAAGTTGGCCATTCTGACTGGTGCATCAGCCACCTCCGGTGCTGCATGTAAGGCCAACACATTGACTACGGTTATCCTTACGTTGGCCTGGAAGGAGGCAGGGACAGAAATTTAAAAGAGGTTGTGACCTTGGCATTCAGCGATTCCTTTTTGTTTTTGATCAGTGAATAAATCATTACCTGTTCGGGCCTTATTTGAAGTTGAAAACTGCACTGAAATTCTCAGGGCATTGGCAGGACTGCCAGAAAGCCCAAACGTGATGTCATGAAGCTTGGAGGAGCTTGGTATCAATTTTTTACACAGGCTTTAAAACTTAATCTCTTCAGTGAGGAAAGAGGTGACCAGCTCCAAGACAATACTTGCAGATCTATTAATTTTTTTAAAAAAAATTTAAATTTACTTTTTTCCAATTAAGGGGCAATTTAGTGTGGCCAATCCACCTACTCTGCACATCTTTGGGTTGTGGGGGTGAAACCCACATAAACACTGGGAGAATGTGCAAACTCCACACGGACAGTGACCCAGAGCCGGGATCGAACCTGGGACCTCAGCGCTTGCAGATCTATTAATGATGCAGTTGACAGCTCAGCTTCCAGTGCAGCACAAGCAAATGCCACTCAATGCTTGCAGTCAGCAGTGGGAGCTCAGACAGAAGCCATGTAACTCAGCTTGTTGACATACAAGCTCAGACTGCAACCATCATAGCAGCTCTGCTATTCCCTACTGCCATGGTTGTCAAGTAACATTGTGTAGGAGCACTAGGACAGGCAAAGGTATAGAGAAGATAGGCTCCAAGGCAATGCACAAGAGTGATTAGTTGATTTTGTCTCCGTTCAATCTCCTTCTCATGGTGTAGCCCAAGGGGAAAACAAATTGCTGCATCCATGTAGACATAGAATCCTTGAAGGCAGGACCAAGTCCTTCAGCACCGACCATAGCTCTCCCTGCAGACTTCAGCAATTTCAAATAATGACACAAACAATCAAACACTTCTACAAATTTAGGAACAACCATTGAAATCAGTCAGCAGCTAACCTGAAAGTAGTTAAAGATCTGTTTAAAATTGGGTCCATGATGCCATGATCTGTCGACACTGCATTCTTCTGGCTCTTCCTGCACTCATACTAATGTTCTACTGCAGATAGCACCTGGCCAGAATATGTATGCATTTGCACATGCCATTTTGGAACCAAAATAGCATCAATAGTTGCAAAACTATGGGTGCTATGCTGCCAGATTTTGTGGCATTAGACCCTTGCATCTCTGAGGACTTCCTACCTTTATCATTGGACTTTTTGTTGAACAGCTAGTTAGAAAAATAAAGACAGATTGTAAGAGTTTCCATAGCTATTTTAAAAAAAGAGTTAAAAAAGTGAATGTTGGCCCAATGAAGTGCATCTGGAGAAGTAATAAGTTAGTTTGGAGGATTAACAAGAGAAAATAAGGAGGTGGCAGATGAATCGAACAGGTATTTTGCATCAGTCTTCAGGATAGTGGACAAAAGTAACATCCCTGAAATAGCTGTAAGTCAGGAAATGGAAGGGAGGGTGGAACTGAAGAAAATGTCACCAGGGAAATGGTACTGAGCAATTTGTTGGAGCTGCGGTCTGTCAAATCCTTGGGTCCCGATGCACTCATGTTAAGGTCTAAAAAAATAATGGGGCAGATAGCTGACATATTGGTTTCCATGTTCCAAAATTGTTAGATTCGGGGGAAGGCTTCCTTAGATTGGAAAGTAGCGAATGTAACTCCTTTATTCAAAAATGGAGACAGAAATTAGGAAACTACAGGCCAGTTGGCTTAACATCTGTCATAGGGAAAATGGTAGAGGGTATGAGAGGGAATAATGTCAGAGAAAATGTTAAAGATATGATAGCAGAGCACTTGGAAAAATTCAAAGTAATCAGGCAGATTTGTGAAGGGGAATCATGTTTAACCAACTGGAGTTCTTTGAAGAAGTAACATATGCTATGCATGAAGGGAACCAATGGATGTGGTGCACTTAGATTTCCAGAAGGCATTCAGAAGATGTGAAGCAGACAAAAGAAGGCTACAGAGGGATGTATATAGTTTAAGTGATTGGACAAAGGTTTGGCAAATGGATTATAGGGTAGAATTCTCCCTACACACTAAGGGACCTTCCCAAACATCTAGGGCAGGATTCTCTGACCCTGCGCCGGTTGGCGCGCCGCTGATCGCGCGGCCACCCCCCCCCCCCGCGGTGATTCTCCCCGCGCGATGAGCCGAGTGCCCGCTGAGTTCGGCCGAGTCGTTCTCGTGTGGTCCTACCCGGCGGGACCTCAGCGTTCTGGCTGTGGGGGGCGGCCTGGTGGGGGGGGAGAGGTTATCCGCCTCCGGGGGGGGCCTCCGCGGTGGTCTGGCCCACGATTGGGGCCTACCGATCAGCAGGCGGGCTTATCCCGGTGGGGGCCTATGTTCCTCCACGCCAGGCCCCTGTAAGTCTCCACCATGTTGCGTCGGGGTCGACGCGAAGATGGCAACCCACGTGCATGCACGAACCCGCGCCGGCCGTGGCACGCATGCACGAAATCGTGCCGCCCATGCTATATCGACAGCTGGATATAGGCTCTCCAGTGCCATGCTGGCCCCCTGTGCGGCACAAGATCACTGATCCTAGGGGCCAGATGACACCGTCGTAAAACGCTCCGGTGTTTACGACGGCATCAACACTTAGCCCCAGGATCAGAGAATCCTACCCCTATAGTCTGTTTCTCCTCCATAAGATATTCACACTTAATTATCATCTAAACCGTCATTGTAATCTCGTTACCAATTGAGGCCCATTGAATACTGTCCACTGCTGTCCCCAGGCAGATTCATGACATCTCTAGCCAACACCACACTGATCCTAAGCCTGGGTCATGTGCTACCTCACATCACTGTGTGGGCTATACTGTACTCAGTCTCACGTTAACTTTGTATTTGCCAGACTGCTATACTACACCTAGGAACATGCACAACTCTTCAGGTCTATATGTAAGAAGATCTGGATAATATTCAGGTTAAACTGATAAGTGATGAGTAACATTTTACCCACACAGGCCAGGCAATGGCCATCTCCAACAAAAGAGAATCTAAACATCTACCATTGACTTACCATCACTGAATCCTCTGCTATTAACATCCATCAACCAGAAACTGAACTGAAACAGCCATATAAATACTGTGGCTACATGGGTGGGTCAGAGACTGAGAATTCCACAGCAAGTAACTCGCCTCCTGACTTTCCTAAGCCTGTCCACTAGTTACATGCCACAAGTGAGGAGTGTGATGTAATACTCTCCACTGGCCTGGATGAGTGTGGCTCAATCAACACTCAAGAAACTCAACACCATCCAGGACAAAGATACCAATTGGCACCTCATTCACGATCAAAAACATTAATTCCCTCCACCAGTGATGCAAAGTGGCCACAGTGTATCCTATCTGCAATTTGCACTGGTGCAACTCACTAAGGTTCCTCCGCTGGCACCTTCCAAACTCCCGACCTCTACCACATAGAAGGACAAGGGCAGCAGATGTGTGCTAACAGCACCACCTGCATGTTCCCCTCCAAGCCACTCACCATCCTGATTTGGAAATAAATCACTGTTCCTTCATGTCGCTGAATCAAAATCCTAGAACTCTCTTCCTATTAGCACTGTGGGTGTACCGACACCACGAGGACTGCAGCGGTTCAAAAAGGTGGGAAATTAGGGATAGGCAACAAATCCTGGTCTAGCCAGTGAAGCACACATCCCATGAAAGAATAAATTTTAAAAATCGAGGAACACAACGCCTGTTTCTTTTCTTACAGACACCTTTGTGGGAAGACGTAAATACAGGGATAAAGACTTGGGGGGGACATGTGGAGTAAAGGCTTAACATCAGAAGCACATAATGCTAATGTAATGATGACTAACATCGCATGATTGAGTAACAGAAATCTGGAGGGAACAGAAGTTTCAACCTTGTGCAGAGGTCCCAATATGTATATGGTAGCTGTAAATAAGGAGTTTTAACAAGAAACAGCCTTGAGCAGCTTATTTTGGGAGAATAGACAATCTATAAGGAACCCTGCCTGAATCCCGAACATAGAACTAAACACAAACGTCTGCTCCAAGGACATCTCCAAGTGGGAAGTGTGGATGTCAGACTGATGCACTATCAATTCCGACGAGACAAGAGTAGAGTGATGTTGAGCCTCCTGCAGCTGCTACCGAAATGGCTGCAGCTCGGAGATCCCACACGTTTATACTCTGCCTACTGGGCGGAGCCAGCAGGCAGGGATCTACCCCCGTATCAGTAGTACAGGGGCCTTAGCGTAATGCCCTCGTATGCAGTATATACAATACAACAGTGGTGACTACCACATTCACCCCCGTTAAAAAAGAATCTAGCGGGGGTGGTGGAAAACTATTTACATACAGGTTGTTTAAAATTTAAGAAAGAAGTTGCGAGCGCCGCAGTTCTGGTGGCGATTCAGGCATCGGTTTGGCCGTCGGTGACTCCGGGAGCGTGTCGACCTCATCTTCATCTCCGGGTGGGACCAAGGGGAGGACGGATCGTCCTGGAGCGGGGGCTGTGGTCAGGTGCACCGGCGAGAGGGAGGGTGGCGCCGGGGCAGAGTGGGGGGGGGGGGGGGGATCCAGCTGGCTTCAGGTCCCTGAGGGAGACTGTGTCTTGGCGGCCATCGGGGTATGCTACCTAGGCGTACTGCGGGTTCACGTGGAGCAGCTGTACCCTCTCAACCAACTGGTCCGCCTTGTGGAGCCGCACGTGCTTGCGGAGAACAGCTCCTGGAGCTGCCAGCCATGTTGGGAGCGAAACCCCGGGGATGGACTTCCTGGGGAAGGCAAAGAGACGTTCATGGGGAGTTTCGTTAGTCGCAGTGCACAGGAGCGACCGAATGGAGTGAAGGCGTCGGGGAGGACCTCCTGCCAGCGGGAGGCCGGGAGATTTCTGGACCATAGGGCTAGCTGGACAGCCTTCCAGACCGTCCCATTCTCCCGCTCCACCTGCCCGTTTCACCGGGGGTTGTAGCTGGTTGTCCTGCATGAGGCAATGCCCCTGTTGAGCAGGTACTGGCGCAGCTCATCGCTCATAAATGAGGATCCCCGGTCGCTGTGGACGTAGGCGGGGAAGCCGAACAGAGCGAAGATGGTGTTGAGGGCTTTGATGACGGTGGCAGATATCATATCGGGGCATGGGATGGCGATGGGGAATCTTGAATGTTCGTCGACCACATTAAGAAAGTACGTGTTGCGGTCGGTGGAGTGGAGGGCCCTTTGGAGTCCATGCTGAGGCGTTCAAAGAGGTGGGAGGCCTTCATCAGGCGCGCATGGTCTGGCCGGTAGAAGTGAGGTTTACACTCCGCGCAGACCTGGCAGTCTCTGGTGATAGCCCTGACTTCCTCGATGGAGTAGGGCAGATTGCGGGCCTTTATGAAGTGATAAAAGCGGGTGACCCCTAGGTGACAGAGATCGTCGTGCAGGGTCCGGAGTCGGTCTACTTGTGCGCTGGCACATGTACCTCGGGATACAGCATCGGTGGGCTCGTTGAGCTTACCGGGACAATACAAAATCTCGTAATTGTAGGTGGAGAGCTTGATCCTCCACCTCAAGATCTTATCATTTTGATCTTACCCCACTGTGTGTTGTTAAACATGAAGGCATCCGACCGTTGGTCTGTGAGGAGAGTGAATCTCCTGCCAGCCAGGTAATGCCTTCAATGCCGCACAGCTTCAACGATAGCTTGGGCCTCCTTTTCGACAGAGGAGTGCCGAATTTCGGAGGCATGGAGGGTGCGGGAAAAGAATGCCACAGGCCTGCCTGCCTGATTGAGGGTGGTGGCCAGAACGACGTCTGATGCATCGCTCTCGACTTGGAAGGGGAGCGCCTCGTCGACTGCGTGCATCGCGGCCTTGGCGATGTCGGCCTTGATACGGTTGAAGGTCTGGTGAGCCTCGGCCGTCAGGGGAAAAACTGTGGAGTGGGTGAGTGGACGGGCCTTGTCCGCATAGTTAGGGACCCACTGGGCGTAGTACGAGAAGAACCCCGGGCATCGTTTGAGGGCCTTGGGGCAGTGGGGAAGGGGGAGTTCCATGAGGGGGCGCATGCGATCGGGGTCGGACCCTAGAACTCCGTTCTGAACCACATAGCCGAGGATGGCTAATCGGTTCGTGCTGTAGGTTAGGTTGAGGAGTTTGGCGGTGTGGAGGAATTTGGAAAGGTTAGCTTTGTGGTCCTGCTGGTCGTGGCCGCAGATGGTGATGTTATCCAGGTACGGGAAATTGGCCCGCAGTCCGTACCGGTCAACCATTCGGTCAATCTCCCTTTGGAAGACCGAGACCCCGTTAGTGACGCCGAAGGGAACCCTAAGGAAGTGGTAAAGGCGGCCGTCCGCTTCAAACGCGGTGCACTGGCGGTCCACCTTGTGAATGGGGAGCTGGTGATAGGCAGATTTCAGGTCCACTGTCAAGAAAACCTGGTACTGTACAATCTGACTGACCATATCAGATATGCGTGGGAGGGGATACGCGTCGAGCTGCATGTACCGATTGATGGTCTGACTGTAGTCAACGACCATCCTGTTTTTCTCCCCAGTTTTCACCACTACCACTTGGGCTTTCCAGGGGCTGTTGCTGGCCTCGATAATACCTTCCTGCAGCAGCCGCTGGACCTCAGACCTGATGAAGGTCCTGTCCTGGGCGCTGTACCATCTGCTCCTGGTGGCGACGGGTTTGCAATGCGGGTGAGGTTCGTAAACAGGGAAGGTGGGTCGACCTTAAGGGTCGTGAGGCCGCATACAGTAAGGGGTGGTAGGGGCACGCCAAATTTCAGGGTTAGGCTCTGGAGGTTGCACTGGAAGTCCAGGCCGAGTAGCAAGGCAGCGCAGAGGTTGGGGAGGACGTAGAGCCAGAAGCCACTGAACTCTACGCCCTGGATGGTGAGGGTGGCGATGCAGTACCCCTGGATCACCACGGAGTGATATCCGGAGGCCAGGGAGATTCTCTGGTTGAGGGGTGTACCGTGAGGGAGCAGCGCCTTACCGTATCAGGGTGGATGAAGCTCTCAGTGCTCCCGGAGTCCAGAAGGCAGGATATCTTGTGCCCGTTGACCCTCAGTGTTGTCGACGCGGTCGCGAGGTTGTGCGGTCGAGACTGGTCGATCGTGATGGAGGCCAGACGTGGCTCGCCGGCGGCGGTTGCAGGCGATGAGCGGCCCGATGAGGTGCTCGACGAGCAGGGGTCCTGAGGCAGGGAAGATGGCGGTGCCCAAGGGCCGCACGTGGTCTGAGACGAGGAAGATGGCAGCGCCCGCGGGTCGCACATGGGGGGTGCTGGGACAATAGCGGGACCGAGCGGGCTTCGCACACAGCAGCGAAGTGTCCTTTCTTCCCGCAGGCCTTACAAAGCGCGCTCCGTGCTGGGCAGCGCTGTCGGGGTTTTTTTGAGTGTCCGCAGAAGTAGCACTTGGGTCCCCCGGGGTTGGTTGGCTGCTGCACGGTGCAGGCCTGGGGTTAGCTGGGGGAGGTCGCTGATGGGATCCACAGTGGGGTGTTCACTGGCGGGGCCCACGATGCCCAGGAGGGGTGGGCCGTGCGGTGGGGGGCAGATGCCTGTATATTGCGTGAGGCGACTGTGAGCGAGATCGCTAGTTTCTTGGTCGCTGCGAGGTCGAGGATAGCCCCTTCTAAGAGGTGCTGGCGGATGTAGGCCGACCCTATGCCCGTAACGAATGCGTCTCTCATTAGCAGGTCAGAATGTTCAGCGGCCGAAATGGCCTGGCAATCACAGTCTCTCACCAGGACGTGCAGGGCACGCCAGAAATCTTCCACAGACTCACCGGGGAGTTGATGCCACGTGGACAGGAGGTGCCTGGCGTAGATTTTGTTAGTCTGCTGAGTGTAGTTTTCCTTCAGTAGTGCCATGGCCTCAGCGTAGGTCGGCGTGTCCCGGATGAGGGGAAAGATAGCGGAGCTCAGCCGCGTGTAAAGGATCTGGAGCTTCTGTGCCTCTGAGGGTGGGTCTGTCGCAGATCCAATGTTTGCTTCAAAGCAAGTTAGCCATTGTGCAAAGGCCGACTTGGTGTTGTCTGCTTGAAGGTGCAGCTGCAGGCGATCAGGCTTGATGCAGAGATCCATGATTGTAAAATCTCAGCGTAATAAATTGATGCACTATCAATTACGACGAGACGAGAGTAGAGAGTAATCGAGGCTTTATTAAGCAGAGATGTGGAGCCTCCCGCAGCTGCTGCCAAAATGGCTGCAGGTCGGAGAGCCCACACATTTATACTCCGCCTACTGGGTGGAGCCAGCAGGCAGGGATCTACCCGCATGCCTGTAGTACAGGGGCCTTACCGTAATATTGACGACTGACTTACTCTATTCCTGCCAGGTAGGCTGGATTAAAATCCACCGCAATGTGTCTGCTTGTAAGAAAACCCTGCACCTTCAACTGATTCAACTGTGCAGCTCAGTCCAGTACATCTTTGAAATGATGCACAACGAAAACTTATTCTTGAACAATGACTGTCATGTTGGGTGTTCTGGTTCACAAACAAGCCAACAATGCTGGAAGTGGTGTAACGCTATTTTATTAACTGTTCAACTATGCTAACATACTGTAAACGTGGGTATAAGCAATACCAGTTTAACTGTGGACCCTTTCCTATCACTAGCTATGGTGATGCACTCAGCACTATGGTGAATGTCTGTGATGCAGGCTGTGAGCTCTGTGCTCTGAGCTGGCTGCTGCTAGAATGAGCGGGAACTCTCCTGTTCCCTGTCTTTATAGTGCTTGTGCTCTCACTGGTGATTGGCTGCGGTGTTATGTATGCTGGTTGGTCCTACTGCATGTCCATCAGTGTGTGTACGTGATTGCACCATAATGTACTGATGTATATTATGACAATGACAACACTGCTAATCTGTAACGGTGAACTTTCAGAGCGACATCAACAATAAGTGAATTCATAAATTGCCTTGCTCCTGCATGTAATGTGGATGTTTTGGGAACAGATAGTAATTGATTTGAATTGCATTTTGCTGTGCTTGGCAGGCGAAATGAGGAAAAAAGCTGCTGCTAATAGAAAAATACATTAATATGCCTGGCCATTAATCTGACATGTTATTTAAGGCCTTCTAAACTCTTTGCAAAATCTGACACGAGTGCAATGTAGCTGCACCCTTTTATGAGGATAATAAAACTACATTATTAAAAAACAAATTACAGAGAAGTACAGCAAGCTGCTGTTCGTCTGAAAGATCGGCTACAGCTATTTTTTATTATTTTGGATACTGTTTCTTTAAAGAAATGAGCGAATTGCCAAAATAATTTAAGGTATCCCATCCTCTTCTTGTACCCCAGACAGCTATAAAGGTGGCACGCCAAGGACATTTGGTCAGATCTTTAACCTGAAGACCTTAACCAGAGCTGTAGGGGTTCAGTCTTGCTCCTTCCTAACAAGGCTCAGAGGCTCAGTGGCTCATACCACTAGACCTCAGGGAGGGAGGACCTGTAGTGCACTGAAATAAAGTTATGTCATATCCATTCCCTTCTTCCTGCCTTCTTTCCTCGTTTGCAATGGAACCACCATCCCCATGGGGTAAGAACATTACTGGCCATTCACCCGGTATGAATAGACATGAACAGGCTTTTTCACCATTCTAATATTGCTACATTCACAGACACATCCTGTAGGTCATCAGCAACAGCCTTAATTTCAATTTAGTGTTTCCCAGTGGAACAACCTGCTCTAGTGTCAATACAAACTTAACAGTTATTTTCTTTCAGGTCACAAAATTAGATAGGAGTTTAATCTGACATGATTAATGTTTCCTGAAAAACTTGTGTATAAAGAACAGCATCCTTAATGAAACACATAGATCTGGGGATTAAAATGGGGTCACGTTTAATGCATCCAAATACACAAAAGAGTGGTCTGGGGTTCAAATAAGACAGATTTCTTTACAAGTGTAAGAAAATACTGCGCTGATACCATTTAAACTGCAATTAGCCAGCAGAGAAGAAGTGCGGATGACTAGAGGTAATTATCCTGCTCCCTCTGACAGCCCCTTCCTGTATTCACAACCATTGCAGGTGATTTTGAAACACAATCCACCAACAGCTGCGATATAGGCAGTTAGTTTAGAGACTTACGTCTTTAACTCTTTTGGCACTGACGGCCAGTTTCAGTTTGTTTACAGCCTCTCCGACAGCCTGCCATCCCTGAATAACACGGCAACTTGATTTGGTTTGAATTAAGAGCAGTGCTTTGAAGTCTGCCTTTGGAATTAATTCTTGTTAAAGTTTACAAAGGTAATTTCCCTGAATAATATTGAAAAATTTATATATCATTTATATAATTGATAAGTATATTTCTGTATACTTGGCTGTATGATCTTCGTGTTTAATCAATATCTTGGATTTCACAGCTTCAGGAAAAGCTATCCTGATGTGTGGTATTGAGGCATATGGGTCAGCTCATTAGAACTTGGGGAAGTAGGAGCATTGTATAGTATAGGGGCAGCACGGCAGCACAGTGGTTAGCACAGTTTCTTCACAGCTCCAAGGTCCCTGGTTCGATTCCCGGCTTGGGTCACTTGGCAGAACTTGCACGTTCTCCCTGTGGCTGCGTGGGTTTCCTCCGGGTGCTCCGGTTTCCTCCCACAGTCCAAAGATGTGCAGGTTAGGTAGATTGGCCATGATAAATTGCCCTTAGTGTCCAAAAAAAGGTTAGGTGGGGCTGCTGAGTTACAGGGATGGAATAGGCTTAAGTGGGGTGTTCTTTCCAAGAGCCAGTGCAGATCAATGGGCCAAAGGTCCTCCTTCTGCACTATAAATTCTATGAT
The DNA here is from genome assembly GCF_047496885.1 of Scyliorhinus torazame. Classification (NCBI taxonomy): domain Eukaryota; kingdom Metazoa; phylum Chordata; class Chondrichthyes; order Carcharhiniformes; family Scyliorhinidae; genus Scyliorhinus; species Scyliorhinus torazame. Next base: position 326,853,479 of record NC_092707.1, on the reverse strand, counting down.
TCTATGACAGCAAAGGCTATCCAGTCCATGCCTGTACTCCCTGGGTAGAAGGGAGAAAAAGCAGCTGGGGTTTTTGCTCTTGAGTGGCGTCTAGTGAATTCCGTGGGAGCACACAGCTCCATCTATTCAAGCTGAGGGTGGATTTGGGCTCAATTGTGATGTTGCTTCCATAACCATGGTGAACTTCAGTGTCCCCAAAACACTTCTGACCTCATAGAATCATGAATGAATTGGCGCCTCTAGGTGGGGAGGAAAGAATATCACCACAGCTCAACTGCTGGACTTGGGTCCAGTTGAAAGAGCTTGTTAGAGGAAAGAAGAAGCCTGTTTCTAGAATTCCTCTCTTACAACAGTTGTTCAGTGAGTCTGGCTGTCTTCAGAAAACAGAACATTCCAACTTCAGTAGGCCACACTCCTGCCACTTGGGAAGTACATACACATGCCTGAGAGACAGAGGCAGAACTTAAAGTGATCCCACTAGTCTCATCCCACCAGTCCAGCATCTTTTGCACATACCAGAAGTGGCAAAGGAATCAAGCCCAAGAACTACCTGTCACTGTTAGAACATATTAAACCCATCAAAGCAGTTTGGAGAGTCAATGGAAATGGGGTTAGCTCCAGTTTCTACCCTAGCTGGGCCCCAATGGCCAATTAACAACAGCGCCATGCCAAAAAAACTCAAGGTGTGTTGGAGGTTCAAGGTTTAGGTGCACACATGAAGAATGGCTCATTTTGTGAGATGCATAAAGGTAACAAATTCATGGTGGATGTATAAAATTGTACCATGGTATTGTACAACTGTATAGTGGATTTTTACAACTGGATTGAGGAATTGTATAGATGGATTGTGCAATTGTACAACTGGATTGTGGGATTGTACAACTGGACAATGGATTTGTACAACTAGATTGTGGATTTGTACAACTGGACTGTGAATTTGTACAACTGGACTGTGGATTTGTACAACTGGACTGTGGATTTGGGCAACTGGACTGTGGAATTGTAGAATGGACTGAGGAATTGTGAAACTGGACTGTGGAATTCTACAACTGGATTGTAGGATTGTACAACTGGACTGTGATATTGTCGAACTGGATTGTGGATTTGTATAACTGGATTGTGGAAATGGGAAGGGAGCTAATTTTGAGTCTGGATGACTTTGTCAAAGCTGAAGAGAACTGGAAATTGGGTCAAATTTATGCTGTTGTAGGGGAACGTGGAGCAGTGGGGCTCGATAGAGGACCAGTGATAGATGGAGATTGACAAAGATGTCGTGGAATGAAAGACAAAGGGAATGTAAATGGCGGTTATTAAGGCTATGAAGGATGCTGATAATGGCATATAAATGATGTGGAGATGCCGGCGTTGGACTGGGGTGAGCACAGTAAGAAGTCTTACAACACCAGGTTAAAGTCCAACAGGTTTGTTTCAAATCACTAGCTTTCGGAGCACTGCTCCGTCCTCAGGTGAATGGTTCACCTGAGGAAGGAGCAGTGGTCCGAAAGCTAGTGATTTGAAACAAACCTGTTGGACTTTAACCTGGTGTTGGAAGACTTCTTACATGGCATATAAAGGCATTAGAATGTGTTAATGGCTGAACAAAGGGTAACAGTGTGTCAAAGGGCAACTAGGAACAGGGAACAGATGGCCCAAGTGGGGTAGGGGTGGGGGGGGAGGGAACAAAGGTGTGGTAAAAACAGATTGAAAATACATTGATAGAAATAAAAATTGAGTGAAGGTGGAGGAGAGAGTTCATGGTCTGAAGTTGTTGGACTCAATGTTAAGTCCGGAAGGCTGTAATCATTCGATGAGTTGCTGTTCCTCCAGTTTGCACTGGGCTTCACTGGATCATTGCAGCAGGCTAAGGATGGACATGTGGACATATGAGCAGGATGGTGAGTTGAAATGGCAAGTGCCAGGACGGTCTGGGTCCTGATTGCGGATGGACCAAAGGTGTTCAGCAAAGCGGTCACCCAGTCTGCGTTTAGGCTCTCCACTGTATTGTGGAGCAGCAAATGCAACAGACCAGATTGAAGGAGGTGCAGGTGAAGCACTGCCTCACTTGCAAAGAGTGATTAGGCCCTTGAATGGTGAGCAGGGAGAAGGTAAAGGGGAGGTGTTACATCTTGTGCGATTGCATAGGGAGATGCCATGGGAAGAGGGTGAGGTGTTGGGGGTGATGGAGGAGTGGACCAGGGTATCCCGGAGGGAATGGTCGCTGAGGAATGCTAACCAGGAGGAGTGAGGGGATTGAACTGTGGAATTGTACAACTGGATTGTGGGATTGTAGAACTTGAATGTGGAATTGCAGAACTGGATTCTGGAATTGTAGACCTCAACTGCAGAATCCAGCACCTGTCAATTCCTGGAAAGAGAAAACCAGTCAGCTGTGTTTCAACTCCCTGCTCACAGTAGAATTTTGGAACTACTTGCAAATATCTCCACCACATATAGTCCAGTTGTTTCAGAAGAAAGACTCCCGCCATCTTCTCAAAGGCAACTGGAGACAGACCGGACTTACCATTCAGTGATGGCCATGTTGCAAGAATGAATATATGCTTCTAAAGTTATTCAATGGGTGAGGCATCATTTTTTTTAAGGTTAATCAGATTTATAATCAAAAATATTATGGGCTGGATTCACCGCTTCACGTCGCCACATCTTCATGAATATGTGGCCAGATAAACCTTGGTAAGTTGCATATGCATTTACAGCAAAGAAATAGACCATTTGGCCCATCTGCTGGTGTTTATGCTACACACATGCCTCCAATTCTCACTTCATCTCACCTAATCAACATATCCTTTTATTTCTATCTCCCTTATGTGTTTATCCAGATTTCCCTTAAATGCATCTATCCTGTTTGCCACAACAATTTTCTTTGGTAGGGAGTTTCACATTCTCACAAGTGGTAGGAGTATTGAACAACCAATCTTCACCCACCTTAATACTGAATCATCTTAGTTTTGATTGGAACCATCATTAACTTATATCAATTAGGAGCAATATAGATGAAATCAAGTTCAGCAATGTATCCTGAAGATAGTACACACTGCAGACAATGTATGCTGATGATGGGTGGAATGGCTGCTCAAGGTAGATGGGCTACCAATCAAGCAAATCGCTGCTGTGGGTGGCAGTGAGTTTTTGATTGTTCTTGTAGATGCACCCATTGAAGCAAGTAGAGAGCATTCCTCACTTGTGCCTCGTGTGTGGTGGAAAAACTTTGGAAGGTTAGGAGGTAAGCCAATCACTGCAGAATGACCAGCCATTGTTCAGCTCTACTATATGGTAATGTGTCCCTGGCTCAATGGAATTGCTGGTAAATGGTGACATGCTAGGATGTTGACAATAGGGGATTTGATGATGGAAATAGAATCATAGAATCCCTGCAGTGCAGGAGAAGGCCATTTAGCCATCGAGCCAACACCGACCGTCTGAAAAAGCACCTATGTCCAGGCCCATGCCCCCGCCCTATCCCCGTAACCCAACCAAATCTGCACATCTTTGAACAATAAGGGGCAATTTTTTTAGCATTGTCAATCCACCTAACCTGCTCATCTTTAGACTGTGGGAGGAAACCATAGCACCAGGAAGAAACACACGCATAAACACGGGAGAATGTAAAAACTCCACACAGACAGTCACCCAAGGCCAGAATTGAACCTGGGTCCCTGGCGCTGTGCCGCCCCTATGTGATTGAATGCCTAGAACTCACTATTGTTGGAGATGGTCATTGCCAGAATGGTGCAAATATAGAACCATTACAGTGCAGAAGGAGGCCATTCAGCACCACCCTCTGAAAGAGCACCCTACCTCGGGCCATGCCTCCACCCTATCCCCGTGACCCAGTAGACCCACCTAACTTTTTGGAGACTAAGGAGCAATTTATCATGGCCAATCCATCTAACCTGCACATCTTTGGACTGTGGGAGGAAACCGGAGCACCCGGAAGAAACCCACGTAGACACAGGGAGAGCGTGCAAACACGACACAGACAGTCACCCAAGGCCGGAATTGAACCAAGGTCCCTGGTGCTGTGAGGCAGCAGTGCTAACCACTGTGCCACCATGCCACCCAATTTCTCTGCTATTTATTAGTCCAAACGTGGGTGTTGCCCGGGCCTTGTGCTTCTTCATTATGTGAAGAATTGGAGGTTGAACTAATCAACATGTATTTATCAATAAACAGCTAAAGAAGACCAAAGTGCTCCTCTGAACTCCACAAGAATAATATGAGCTGCTGCCACCCTGAGATCAAAATATAATTCACACAATTTAATCAATGGCTTGTTAATCTTAGCAAGGATTTCACCCAATTTTTGACAAGATAGAAGCACCGCCCCATATTTGTCAAACATTTGTAGCCAACAAAGTTTCTTTAATTCTCACTATTTGGGATCAAGTACTTCTAAATATGTTAGTATTTAAGGATGTTGTGTTCATATGTAACCCTGATCTTTTTGAATGAATAAGAAACAAATTGATTTGGATTACTGATCAGACAGCGCGGTTTTCCAGCTGCACAATTGATTGTTCTGTGTTAACGACTGGACAGGGTGTTCCGGGGCCAAATGCTTTTGTGCATTGTTATTCACTGAGCACCATTTTTCAGCTTGCCTTGAACTTAGGGAGATGAGCAGCCTGTGTCTTTCATCCCCCTTCCTCCTGCCATCTTTATGCACTTGGAATCCCTACTCTAACATCCTAATTAAGGGCTTTCAGTATTCCTCTGGGACTCAGTGGTTAATGAGCACCATCCGGTAGGTCAGCTACAAGCTATTTGCCCTGAGATAAGGGGAAAACTGTTAAAAATTCCCAGGGAAATAATCAGATGAACCTGTTAATGAGTTGAACATTATGGAAAACAGGAAAAAATAGTTTAAAAATGGGTTTTGCAATACTTTAGTCAGTCCTTTGTTTATCTCTCTGATGTGTTGCGAGCACACGCATTGTGAAGTACAATTGATTTCTATGTTGGTTCTCCCAGCGTGGTCCCGATTAACAGTTACAATACAGAGAATAATGGGGAGAACCTGTCCACAAACACCCCCCCCCGGCCCCACACCCCAATGGAAATTCAATCCCAATAGGTTTAGTTTTACTAAAACTGTCAAAGTGATGGTGCCTTCCAAAATATTATTTCTCTGGATTTGGTAAGTGACTTGGGAGGTCTGTACAAAGAATGTGCAGCAGGATAGTTTGACAGCTGGTATAAGATGTAATCAAATACCAACAGAATGTTTCTCACTCACCATTTGTGACAATTGTAAATACAATTATAAAAGGTAATTAGCTCCCTCGATCTTGACAAAATGACCTAGAGGTGAAAATCTAAATGCAAGTTCAGACTGCAAATTTAAGCTCTGCAGGGTTTGCTTTTATTGAGCTTCTGGTGCTGTTCTGCCTTCAAAATGGCATCAGTGGTGCATGTGCACAGTTCTGGTGTTAGCTGTGCCAGACGCTATTTTGGTCAGGACCTTAGCACAGGTGCAGGGAACATCTCCGAGAAGTGCACTGAATAGGCAGATCCTGATGTCAATCAGTATGTAATGTTGATTTGACACCAGTACTGCCATTTTGGAGTTCAACGCTTCAGCTATTTCCCTCTCATAACCTTACAGACTGAACATGTGTTCAGCAGCACAGAGGACCCTCCACCAACCCTACTTAAAGGGATCATCAACTATTTTCAGGCTAGTTGCTGATTGATTTCTATTAGCATTACTGAGGTTGAAGAAAGTTAGTGGTTTCTAGAGTTCTTTGAAATTGCTAAAGTGTACAGGGAATGGTTTGGCACGTACGCTCCTGTCTTCAAGGATCTGCACAAATGACTTGTTCCCAATCATGGATAGAGTAGTTTTCATCCTCATAGTATATAGCGCGGCAGGGAAAATGAGCAAAGGTGGCACAGGGCAGGACAAGCAGCTCAAAGAGAGAGGTGGAGGAGGAGGAAGAGGAGAAAGACCTTCAAGAGGAAGTCATATACCCCAAAGTGTGCAGGGAGGAATTCCCATAACTGAAGCCCAACGAGGAACAATGTGTCAGGTGTTTCTGCTTCAAGAAGGAGACCCTTGATGAAATCTACCGTCTACTGCAGTCACAACTGTAACCTTTGAGCAGAGTGAGGATGGCATTGCCAGTGGCTGTGAAGTTGACTATGGCCACAAACGTTTATTCCAGGCTTGAGCAGGTGGTATTTGCAATATCTCCTTGTTGCATAAGGGAAGTTACTGTGATTCAGAAAGTTGAATATACTTCATTCTTGCTCAACAGAGAGGTGTAGGCAGAGTAAATAAATGTTTTTTAGAGGTTTGCAGGCTGCCCCATGATGCAGGTTGTCATGACTGCAGACACATAGCTTTCTAGGAGCTCTGAGATGTACCACAACCAAAAAGGATTCAATTCCCTGGTATGCGATGTTACACAATGTATCATGCAGGTGAATGCCCAGAATCCTGGTAGTAGTTATGATGTCTTCATTATGTTAGTCATCTGTGCCAGATACATTTAAACTACCGTGACAACCAGAGGGTGGCTATTGGGTGGCCAGGGTTACCCACTGAGTACATGGTGCATGAGTCTCGGGAGCAACCCATGTATCTGTGGGCAACATTCACTTAATGAAAGCCATGCTGCCACATGGATCAAGTGAATGGTGGCATGTTTAAACAATGCTTCTGCTTCCTGGACCCCTCTGGAAGGGCCCTACAGCACTTGGCGGGGTACACGTCAAGGTTCTTTGTGGTTTACTGCAAGCTACACAACCTCACCATTACGAGGGCACAGTCCTTGTCACTCGGCATATGCCAATCAGCTGAGGAGGGAGAAGAGGCAGGGGAGAAGGAAGAGGAAGATAGGAGGGAGCTAACAAATCCTTTCCCTGGCTGTGCTGCCCGTGACCGACGCATCAAACTGCAGTGCCAGTGAACACAACAACAACCCCATACGTTACCTTCTCGCTGTTACTGACTATCGTCATAGCATTCTCTTAGGCACAAGGCAAAAAATAAAAGCCAACACAAAATAAACCAAATTTATGAATCAAAGCATTCAACATTTCACCCGGACTTGAATTACTCAGACATTCCTTTAGTGCCTGTCTTCAGTGGGCCACTATTCAAATTCTCATGCACATTGCTACCAGCATAGCTGATGGAACCTCAGTGGGGTAGACTGCAGGTGATCTTGCAGGATGACCTGAACATCTCTGGACCTAGAGAGCCCAGCATCAGGTTGCAGCATCTGGGCCTGAACAGCGGCAGCCCAGGCTGCGAACAGGGAACTGGTCGAGTGGCAGTGGCATTGAGGGGTGGGGACAGTAACAGTCAAGCCAAATCAACGATTTAGATTTTGGGATGAGACTAAAGTGGGATATGAAGTGGATTAAATGTGGGGATGCTGTCAACTCAATTGTTTCTGTTCTATCACAACCCACCACCTCATTTGTGGCCACTCTAATTATGTTGATAATGTCTCCTCCATTGGGGTACAGACTTGCAGCCATATTCTTCCTGTCAGTTATGTGTCCTGTCTCCATTTATCTGCCACCTTGTCCTCCAAGAGAGAGGGAATTGTCTCAATCAGTGTGATGCAATTTGGATGATGCAGCTGTCATGGTGAAAGTTAGTACTGCTGTAAGCTGTAAGTTATAGATGTGATGCTTGCAGAAGTACTAAGTGCATGAGGCTAAGGAGAAGTTATGAATGTGAGGTGTGAATCATGATTGTTGGAAATCATTGGTAGATGAGTAATGGATAATGCGTGCATTAGTGTGTGAGGCAGATGGTAAGATTTGAAGATTAATTCACTAACCTGAATCACTCGTTGAACTTTTTGCGGCATTGGATTCATGTGCGCAGGGCTAGACTCTTGGCATTGACCCCTGCAGCTATCTTGTCCCATTGCCTTATGGATAGAGAAACTCTCCACTCCTATCCACCTCCTTCACCAAAGCACCCAGCACAGTCAGAGATGCTGTGTGCACAATTCTCGTCCCTATTGCACTTCAGTTCTCATCGTGCTCATATTTTATCTGTAACTATTTCCAGCAGCTGCTCCAGCTAAAATGCAGCTCTCCTTTAAGAGGTGCAGGCTTTATCTAGTGCAGACTGGCTTGTGGTCAGATGTCCAGCGATGTGTCATGTCAATCATTTTGGCATGAAATTCAACTTTGGTGGAAGGGCAAAACAGGCAGTGGTGGATTGTCTGTCTGTCACACCCTGTCCAATCTCTATTTCCATTCATTTCATCTGCTACTTATTCCCTTCCTTACCAAAGCTGCAAACTTTACTTCTGACCTCATAAGGCCCACTCTTGACCAATCTGTTATCTACGGTTCAACACGACCCCACCTCTCATGTCCTTTTCCTCGCAAACACACTGTCATCTGCCTGTTCCATGGTTTTCTCCACACCTTTGTTCAAACGCATTCAGTCTGGCTTTCACCCTGTTGACAACACCAAGTTCTGCCCTGCCAAAGTCACTAATAGGAAGGGCCCTTACACATGCTTCAGATGCAACCAGGACATTCAAGGCTATGGGCCAAGTGCTGGGAAGTGGGATCCGTGTAGATTAGAGTAGGTTTTTGTTGTTGGTGCAGGCTTGATAGGATGATGGGCCTCTTCTATACTGTACAATTCTATGATTCTATATTCATTTCCAGGAATGTTTTTTCTTTCCTGCCTGTGCAGTCAGTTCCACAGTTCTCCAATGATCTACCCAAGGGGCCCTCCTCTTCCTCTTTTGCACAGTGACATGATTTGCTGGTATGCAATCAGTTTCCTGATGTATATTGGCAAAATCGACCTCCAACTCGCAATTACTTTTCTCAACCTCAACCTCGTAACCACCTATCGGATCTCAGACTGACTGTCAGAAACTAAGTAATGCATGAGTAATGTTCCCTCAATGAACAACAGAGACAAAACTCTGTTCCCTTGACATGATCACTTCCCTCTCTATAGTGACTTGGTGAGACTGTGAGGGTGATTTCCTGCGCACCCCACAGCATGTTTCTGGGCAGTGGAAGGAGGCCCGCAATTGGCCAGCAGTGTCAATGGGATTTCCCATTGAGTCCGCATCCCCACCGAGAAGCTGCAGTGGGGGCTCGCCGTCAGCAGAACCGGAAGATCCTGCTGGCAAGAATGGCCGGAAAATCTCTCCTTAAATCAGTCTATGCAAAGTATTTGAGTGGAAGGTTGCCATTTCTTGGCTAAGTGTCAACTCAAGCGGGAAAAGTGGGATGAGCCCATCGGCTGCACTGCGGCTTTTCCCGTCATATTTTTTGATACAAAATGTTTAAAAGCCAGCAAGCGGATGCCATGATATCATGCTGGTGAGCCCACATCGCCAACAACCACGGCTCTCAAAGGATCAGGAAGTGTGTCCTGATGTAAAAAGATAAATATAGAGAAAAGGAACCCCCAACCACGGAAACCCCGCCCCTGGCAATGGCCCTGCAACTTTCATCTATCACTTCCTCTGGAACATTACCCAGACATTTCTCCTGGCATTGCCTGGGAGCAGTGCCCAAGCAGTGCTGGGGCAATGCCAGGAGAGTACCATGGGACATGAACCTCTCACCTTCTGTGGGCTGTGCTCACATGTGCATCTCTGGCGGGTTCTGTTCACCCTGTGCACATTGTGGGGAACCTGTCGGGATTCATGCCAGTATGAATGCACACCATCGTAAATGGTCAGTCCAATATGGGGGGATAACCTGGTGTAAATGCCTGATCTGCATTGATCATTGGTAGTAAATGGGGATCCTGACTTTTAAAGTTGGGGTCCCCATTGCGCCATTTGCTGTGCTGAGGGCAATCGAGTGGGGAAACCCATCGGCATAAAAGCCACTTGGGGACTCCCGCCCCATTCGCTGCCTCCTCCCCCATTTCTGCCCGCTGAAAATGAGGGTGGAAAATCCCCTCTTTACCTCTTTGCCCAGAGACAAATTTTAAACTGCTCACCATACCCATCATGAAGACTGCTTACTTCGACCAAGCAATATCCCACTTCCATTTCTATTTCAGCCTCACGTGTGTCAAAACCCATTGACATGAAACTAGTATACATAGCACTGCTGGATCAGTGCAAAGCCCTGTGGGTACACACGGGCCACTAGCTGCCTCTAGTGGGGCCCAGGTGATGGACCATTTTGACAAGGGTGCACATGTGGCCATCATTTGTGAGTGTTGGAAGTAGCTGAAAGATGATGGGTGAAATTCAACTAAAACATTTCTAAGTGTCATTTTGGGCGGGTTTGGCAAGGGGTGCGATTGAACAGAAAAGTTTCTAAATGTGGTGGATGGGATTCTTCGTCAGAGGACGGAAAAATCGGGAAAGGCGATTGTGCGGAGAATCGGTTTTGACGTCAAAATCGTGGAGATCGGCAGGTTCACGGCAAATCACAATTCTCCGGGGCCTCGACAGCGGCATCAATGCGTTCTACTCCGCACATACAGTAAGTGACATTTGCATATCATTAGTGGGCCTGCCACGGTATTCTCCGGGGCCTCCGCGATTCTCCGTCTTACTGGGGGAAATCCTGGTGGCGAGGTTCACCTGTGCTTTTAAAAATCGGGAAACAGGCACCGTGGCTGATGAGGGAGGGAAAGGAGGTAGGTCACGGAGAGGCGCAACCGTGGGCTGCCGGTCCTGACACTGGCTGGGGTGGCGGGGGGTTGGGTGGGGGGGGGGGTGCTGGGCTGGGCCATGGGGCTGGACCACGGGACTGGGGTGTCCAGGCATGAACCGCCATTGCTGTGGCCTGCAAGGCAGCCATCTTGCTGCACACCCCACTGACCACCCACCTTGGTCTGTGGAACCTGCAGAGTGCCACGGGCCTTATGGGTGCATCCATCCCACAGCCCTCACACCCCAGCCCCCACCCCACACCTAACCTCAGCCATATCATCCCACCCCCACCCCAACCAGCTGTTACGGGCCAGTGGATCAACACACGGCCCACCGAAGGGCAACGCCCACATAGCCCCTCCAGGCTTGCGCTGGACGGAGGCCATGGAGTGCACCGCTGGCAAGGTCAGTGCCAGCTGATGGTACCCCTGGTAGTAGGGACAGGCACTAGGGTCTGAGGTCCCCACGGGCTGAGCACTTGGGGCCAGGTGTGTGAGGATGGGGAGAGCATGTGGGGGCAGGGTCCGCAGTGCATTCCGGGGCCACCATGTAGCCCAGTGGACCTGGTTGGGAATGGGGTACACACCATGCTAACATGTCGGCCTTTCACCCCTGAAGGAAATGGATATTGGAATAAAACTAGCAATGGTGGCCTTCCTTCTTGTTGCCGCAGCCCTGGGGGATGTCCTATGGCTATACGAGCTGGAGCTGCTCGAGGAGGAGGAAGCTGCAGCAGCGGATTCTACCCCAGAGGAACAGGTGGCAGCCAGTGAGGATGGAGAGCCAGCTGCCCAACAGGCTGAGGAAGAGGAGGTCTCACGGAGCCTCACAGCTCCAGGGTCCCAGGTTCGATTCCCGGCTTGGGTCACTGTCTGTGCGGAGTCTGCACGTTCTCCTTGTGTCTGCATGGGTTTCCTCCGAGATCTCTGCTTTCCTCCCACTGCCAAAGATGTGCACGTTAGTTGGATTGGCTATGCTAAATTGTTCCTTAGTGTCCAAAGGCGGCACGGTGGAACAGTGGTTAGCATCGTTGCCTCAGAGCGCCACAGTCCCAGGTTTGATTCCTGCTTGGGTCACTGTGTGTGCGGAGTCTGCACGTTCTCCCTGTGCCTGCGTAGGTTTCCTCTGGGTGGCCTGGTCTCCTCCAACAAGTCTCGAAAGACTTGCTTGTTAGATGAATTGGACATTCTGAATTCTCCCTCAGTGTACCCGAACAGGCGCCGGAATGTCGAGACTAGGGGATTTCCACAGTAACGTCATTGAAGTGTTAATGTAAGCCTATTTGTAACACCAATAAGGATTATTATTAAAGTTCAAGTTTGGTTACTGGGTTACGGGGATGGGGTGGAGACGTGGGCTTCAGTAGGGTGCTCTTTCCAAGGGCCAGTGCAGTCTCGATGGTCCGAATGACTTCCTTCTGTACTGTTAAGTCTATGATAATAATTCTACGTGTACCAGCAACGCTTGTCATTCGAGGACCTGCCAGACTGGGCATGCCGACAAAAGACTGCGGCTCAGCAGGAGGACAGTGCAACATATATGCTGGATCATGGCGCACCTGGCACCTGGGGAGAATGGGGGAGGACACCCAAAATCGTGGCCGTCAAGGTGACTGTCGCCCTGAGCGCTGGCTGAACTGTGGTCCCTAGATCAAGACCACCCCCAATATCCGTCCATTCCTGCCCTGCGACCCATGTCCTCTGCGGCGGCCGTCTTCTGGGGAGATAAGGCCTGGATGGGCCCAGCTGCTGTTCAGGTGTCCCAGGCGGCATGGTGCTGCCCTGTTCTGCCCGCTGACCATGTGATGCGCCAGGGATAGGAAGTGGGCGTCCAAGATGCTGTGGTGTTCCGGCACTTCCCTTGTGGGAGTCACCGGCACAGGCCCTATCACCTCCTCCTCCCTCAGATTGCCCGGTGGCCCCCGGGCTATTCCACGGGTCGGGGGTGCGAGTGGCCCCATCACCTGAGGCTCCCACGCCCCCTGGCGCTGGCAGTCCTGGAGGCCCGCTGCCATCTCTACCAGGATCTGCATGCTCACAGCCATGGAGCACAGGGAGTGGACCACCTCCATTTGGGACTGCGACTGTGCCACCACCTTGTGGGTGTCTGTGCCACATCAGCCAGTACCTAGCCAATGCCGTCAACGTCTCAGCCATGGCCCGCGGTGGCTGGGCCATGCTCAGGGGCGCAACTACAATGGCCAGGTAGCTCTGGGACATGGATGCCTGTGAGAAGACAGCCCTGTTCTGGGCCTGAGCTATTGCCTGCACAGAATGCCCCCGGCCTTGGACATGTTGATCCACGGTCAAAACCTTTGCCCCCAAGGCTTCCGCCGCAGATGTTTGCGGGGTTGGCCTGGATGGCACGCATGATCGGCACCACCTCCTGCTGTTGCACACGGTTGGAGTCCTCCAACTGCACCTGCGGGTGCTGGGTGCTCGCCGACAACCCGTCATGTAGTCGCCGGGTCTGTGACTAAATCTCCATAATCGATGGGACCATCCATTCCAGAAGCCCGAAACACATCTGCACAGCAGCGAGTCCCTGGGGTCAGCCCGCCCTCCGGCCATCCGACGTCTCGGGAATTACTACCTCCACCTGCTGTACCGGAGCATGTTTTTTTATTCACATCAGATAGTGTCCCAGGATCCTCTTCACTAAAGTACCCAGCCAAGGTGAGCATCTCTAGGATGGTGGAGGGTGTAGGAGACAGCTGTGGTGGGAAATCAGTGTGATCCCGGGCTTGAGCCGGACTCCGAGCTGTCCTGGGATTTTGGGGCAAGGTCTCCAGTCCGTGTCGGTGTCGTTATCGCCGCTGGTTGGCACCTGAGGTTCTGGCTATGACTGTGGCTGGGGTCAGAGGCGGGGAACGCCAGAAGAGCCCATCCCAACACCAGCAGATCCTGCAAGACACAAGACAAGGCGCATGATTGCATCCCAGGCCAGGGGGAGTGGGGGTGTTGGGGTTGTGTTGGGGAGGGGGGAGTGGGGTGTAGGGGTAGTGGAGGAGCGGGGTGGTGTGGGAGTGATGGTGGGTGTGAGGGTGTTGTGGGGTGGTGGTTGGGGGGGTAGTGACATGCATGCCATTGGGAACCGCAACTCAGCGGGGTCTCACTTCCTCGCCCAATGTCGCACTCCAGCCCGGTGACTGCCCTTCCTTTGGGCCCGCCGACCACGTCGAGAGTGAGGTGCCGCAGGTCCGACGGTCCCCCTCCTGTCTTCTCCCGCTCCCAGCGGTTACGGGTGGCCTTCGCCTGGGGGGAGGGGGGAAGGAGCAAAAACGCAGTGTTGCTGCCATCTTGTGGCCGGGATGGTGTGTGTGGCGAGTGAAGTCAGCCTCCTGAGTGTCAATCATGTACCTGCTGAATCCCACACCGTTTCTCATTGAAATTGATTGTGTTCCACGTGGCGCTGGTCCGAGACCCTCAACGGTCGTTGAATCGGTCCAGGTGTGGCGCCAGTTTTGCTGTCGTAGAAATCCACAATCCTGCCCCGGTGTCAACACTTCATCTCAGGAATGGAGAATTTGGCCAGGTAGATTTAAATTAATTGTCACGTGTACCGAGGTACAGTGAAAAGTATTGTTCGATGTACAGTCCAGGCAGATCGCTCCATACATGAAAACATAGAACGTACGATAAATATAAGATGTAAACACATGGACATAGACATTGGGTGATACACGTGTAGTATTGTGAGACAACTGTAGAGAAGGTGCGTGGAAAAATCAGTTCAGTCCGTAAGAGGGCCTTTAGGAGTCTGGTAACAGCGGGGAAGAAGCTGTCTTTAATCTATTGGTGTGTGTTCTCAAACTTTTATATCTTCTGCTGGATGGAAGAGGTTGGAAGAGAGAATAACTGTAGTGGGAGAGGTCTTTGAATATGCTGCACGCTTTCCCAAGGCAGCGGGAGGTGTAGTTGGAGTCAATGGATGGGAGACAGGTTTGTGTGATGGACTGGGCGGTGTTCATGACTCTCTGAAGTTTCTTACGATCTTGGGCCAAGTAGTTGCCATACCAGGCTGTGATGCAGCCCGATAGGATGCTTTCTATGGTGCATCTGTAAAAGTTGGGAAGAGTCAATATATCCTGCATTTCAGGTATATTTCTTGTAAATCTTCTTTGCACCCTCTCCTGTGCCCGTTTTTCATTTTTGTAATATTGCAGCCAGAAGTGCACACATACTAATAGTCTAACTAACCTTGATACAGGTTTCACATAACTTCCCTACGTTTCAATTCGATCCCTGTAGTAATTGAGCCTGGTGCTTGGTTTTGTTTCTGGTGACCTTGCTAGCCAGTAATGCAACTTTTATTGGTTGATGAATTTATACTCTAGAAAAATCACTATGTTCCTTTACCCAACCTAGACTTCCACCTTCCAAATAATAAATTATCACCCAATTCATTCTACCAAAAGATATTCCCTCATATTTATGTGTGAAACTTCATTTACCAGATAATCAATACTCCTCAGTATTGATTATCTCCATCCCCCCACATAGTGTCATCTGCAAATTTATCAATTGTGGTTTTGATTCCAAAGTCCAAATTATGAATGCAAATTGTGAACAGCAGTGATCCCAGCACTGATCCATGTGCAACACCACTTCCCACTTCTTGCCACTCTGACAAATTACCCTTAATTCCCTGATTTCTCACTCCCTACTTTCTGAATTGAAGCTAGCCAACAGCCCATCTGACCCCTGACTCCATGTTCTCTGACCATGTTCATTAGTCTTTAATGGGACACCTCAAAGACTTTTTATAAATCTAGATAAATTACACATTGCATTACCAATGTCTATTCTCTCTGTTACCTCCTCAAAAAATTCAGAAAGGATGGTCAACGAAAACTTTCCCTTTTGAAATCCATCCTGACTATTCATTATTCTATAGATGTTCTTATCATAGAATTTACAGTGCAGAAGGACGCCATTTGGCCCATCGAGTCTGCACCAGCTCTTGGAACGAGCCTATCCCCGTAACCTTGCAACCCCATCTAACCTAATGGCAATTTAGCATGGCCAATCCACCTAACCTGCACATCTTTGGACCGTGGGAGGAACCCGGAGCACCCGGAGAAAACCCACGCAGACACGGGGAGAACGTGCAGACTCCGCACAGACAGTGACCCAAGTGGGAATCGAACCTGGGATCCGAGCGCTGTGAAGCCATAGTGCTAACCACTATGCTACTGTGCTGCCCACTTCTGGGGCGTCATTCTCCGACCCCCCGCCGGGTCGGAGAATGGCCGTTGGCCGCCGTGAATCCCGCCCCCGCCGAAGTCTCCATTCCCGGAGATTGGGCGGGGGCGGGAATCCGGCCGCGCCGGTTGGCGGGACCCCCCGCTGGATTCTCCGGCCCGGATGGGCCGAAGTCCCGCCCAGGAATTGCCTGTCCCGCCGACGTAAATCAAACCTGGTATTTACCGGCGGGACCAGGTGGCGTGGGCGGGCTCCGGGGTCCTGGGGGGGGCGCGGGGCGATCTGACCCCGGGGGGTGCCCCCAAGGTGGCCTGGCCCGCGATCGGGGCCCACCGATCCGCGGGCGGGCTTGTGCCGTGGGGGCACTCTTTCCCTTCCGCCTCCGCTACGGCCTCCACCATGGCGGAGGCGGAAGAGACTCTCCCCACTGCGCATGCGCGGGAAACTGACAGCGGCTGCTGACGCTCCCGCACATGTGCTGGGACACTGACTGCGGCCGCTGACGCTCCCGCGCATGCGCCGCATTTCCGCGCCAGCTGGCGGGGAAACAAACGCCATTTCCGCCAGCTGGCGGGGCGGAAATCCCTCCGGCGTCGGCCTAGCCCCTCAATGTTGGGGCTAGGCCGCCAAAGATGCGGAGCCTTCCGCACCTTTGGGCCGGCGCGATGCCCGTCTGATTGGCGCCGGCTTTGGCGCCAGTCGGCGGACATCCCGCCGTTGGGGGAGAATTTCGCCCCTGATCTCTCTTTCGGTAATGATTCCATTATTTTACCAACCACTAATGTTAAACTGACTGGTCCTTAAATCCCGAGATATGTTCTTATATATAATAATTACATTAACTATTTGCAGTCTACTGGCACTGCAATCTTTTCCAATGAATGATTGAATATGAGTAGCAATGCCTGTATTACCTCTTCACTAGATTCTTTTAAAACAGTGCAATTCTACAGATGACTAAAGACATGAAGGAAAAACTGAGGATTCGGAAAAAGGCACACATACGTTCAGCATATGGACAACAGAGGAGTGCCAGATAAGAGATTAGGAGATAAATCAACAAAATTAGGAGAGCAAAAAGAAACAGAAATTAAATTATCGGTGAACACAAAACAAAATGGGGGCCGGAGCTCCCAGTTCCCAGAGGGGAGGGCATCCTCAGTCTGAAGGTTTCTTCAGATTGTGGATGGAACTCCCGCCTGGCACTCAGTTGAGTGTGAAATGCTCGCGGGCTGGTCAGAGTCGCCGGAGATGCGGTACCCGCCATCTCTCGAGGTGACGGATGCTGAGTGCTCACCACCCTGAAAATTCAGGCCCATATTTCACATGGGAGCAAAGACACAAGGGGTGGGATTCTCAGTTGGGCGACACCGAAATTAGGAAAGATGATTGGCACAACGTAAACTCAAAAGATTTTCCTTCTTTGTGGTCGGAAAATCGTTGATCCCAGGGCTGGTCAAGGCGGAGTATTCCTCAATCGTAATCTCTGAACACACTCCACATTATACGATTGTGAGGTTGGAGACAGACAGTACCCAACGTCCCACATGGAGATTGGACACTGCCCTACTGGCCGACAAGGCATTCAGTGAGAGGGTAGCACAGGCCATAGCGGGGGACACGACAAACAACCAAAACGGGGAGGTCTCACCCTCCACGTTCTGGGAGACGCTAAAGGCTGTGATTAAAGGCAAAATTATCGCCTTTAAAGAGCGAAGGGATAGAGAGGAGAGAGTGGCTAGGCAGCAGCTGGTCGACTCCATACTGGAGGTAGACCGTAAATACTCCGAGGCCCCAACTGTAGAGCTCTTGGCATAGGGGAAAAAGCTACACATGAACTTTGACCTGCTCTCCACGAGGAAAGCAGTGCATCAACTCCATCGGGCATGGGGGACCCTACACGAACACGGGGACAAAGCCAGCCGCCTGTTGGCACACCAGCTGAGAAAGCAGGCAGCCACCAGAAAGATTGCGCAAAATAGGAACAACAGAGGCACACTAGAAACGGACCCAGACAAGGTTAACAAGAACTTCAAGGACTTTGCCGGGGACTGTACACCTCAGAGTCCCCACCAGAGGACTCGGGGATGAAACAGTACCTTGATGGACTGGACATGCCAGTCATGGGGAGGACAGAAAACGAGGCCTGGGAGCACCGCTAGAACTGGGAGAGATCATGGAGAGTATAAGCTCCATGCAAATGTGGAAGGCGCCGGGACCAGACGTGTTCCCAGCAGACTTCTATGAAACATTCACGATAGCACTGGCCCCGCACCTGCGGGAGATGTTCACAGACTCGCTGGCGAGGGGCACACTGCCACCTACGCCAGCACAAGCCTCAAACTTGCTATTACCTAAGAAAGACAAAGACCCGACTGAATGTGGTTAATAGAGACCCATCTCGCTACTGAACATAGGTGGCAAAATATTGGCCAAGATCCTAGCCAAAAGGCTAGAAGACTGTATACCAGAAGTGGTCGCAGAGGATCAAACGGGCTTTGTCAAAGGTAGATAGCTAACATCGAACATCAGGCACCTGCTGAGCGTGATCTTGACCAATCTGGGGTCAGAGCACCTGAGGTGATCGTCTCCTTGAACACAGAAAAGGCCTTCGACAGAGTTGAGTGGAAGTACCTAAGAGATGCTGGAACGGTTTGGGCTCGGAAAAGGATTCACCACATGGGTGGAGCTCCTGTACAATGCTCCCATGGCGAACATACGGACAAACAACACCAGCTCCCAGTACTTCCAGCAGCACAGGGGCACCAGGCAGGGATGCCCGCTGTCGCCGCTGCTGTTCGCCCTAGCAATCAAACCATTAGCAATCGCTCTCAGAGCAGCAAAGAACTGGAGGAGGATCCAAAGAGGAGGAAGAGAGCATAGAGTCTCGTTCTACGCGGATGACCTGCGTCTCTACATCTCGGGACCGATAAAGCAACATGGAAGGAATCATCACGCTCCTGAAAGAGTTTGGTGCCTTCTCGGGCTACAAACTCAACATGAGCAAAAGTGAGATTTTCCCGGTGAACCCGCAAGGGGGAGGGGCAGCACTGGTGGGACTGCCGTTTAAACAAGCCCAACACAAATTCCGCTACTTGGGGATCCAAATCGCTCATGACTGGACGGGGATCCACAAATGGAATCTGACCAGTCTGACAGAGGAAGTCAAAAAGGACCAGCAAAGGTGGAACACACTCCCACTCTCCCTCGCGGGGAGAGTACAGACGATCAAAATGAATGTACTGCCCAGATACCTCTTCCTACTAAGATCCATCCCGATCTATATCCCCAAGGCCTTTTTCAATGCACTGGACAAATTAATCATGACATTTATATGGGGGGGAAAGAATGCTAGGATCCCAAAAAAGGTCCGACAGAAACAAAATCCAGGGGAGGGCGAGCACTCCCAATCCTACAATTCTACCACTGGGCAGCAACGGCAGAAAGAGTGATGGGATGGATAAAGGAGCCAGAGGCCAAGTGGGTGCATGCGGAGGAGGCCTCCTGCAAGGGGACCTCCCTCCGGTCCCTCGCCACGGTGGCACACCCATCCCCGCCCAATAAACACTCCAGCAGCCCAGTGGTGATAGCCACCCTCCAGACGAGGAACCAACTACGGCAGCAATTCAGACTGACCGAAATGTTCGACAAAGCCCCCATCTGCAATAACCACAGATTCACACCAGCACTCACCGACACCACCTTCAAAAGGTGGAGACAGGACGGGGGGGACATTGACAGTCAGGGACCTATACACTGACGGTAGGGTCACAACACTGGAAGAACTGATGCAGAGATTCCAACTCGCTAAAGGTAACAAACTCAGATACCTGCAGCTTAAAAACTTCCAACGGGAGGAGATAAGGACATACCTGCGACCACCACGACAGACACTATTAGAAGAGCTACTGGAGCAGATATCCGAGGCAGAGGGAACTGTAGTGACATGTACGAACGACTGCTAGAGAGGGTCGACACCGAACTGGACACGACAAGGAGGAAACGGGAGAAAGACTTGGGGTTCGAAATAGGGTGGGGATTCTGAAGCAAAGCACTGCACAGGGTCAACTCTACCTCCACATGCTCGAGGCTCAACCTAACGCAGCTAAAAGTGGTACATAGAGCCCACTTGACCAGAACCCGAATGAGTAGGTTCTTCCCGGAGATGGAGGACAGATGCAAACGGTGCCAAGAGGCCCGGCCAACCACGCCCACATGATCTGGTCTTGCCCCAGACTTGATGGGTACAGGACAGCCTTCTTCAAGGCAATGTCCAAAGTGGTGGGATGAGGGTGGAGCCATGCCCGAAAGTGGCGGTCTTCGGGGTATCAGATCAGCCAAATCTCTTCATGGGGAGGAGGACGGAAGCCCTAGCCTTTGCCTCCCTGATCGCCCGCCGTAGAATCCTGCTGGGTTGGCGATCAGCAGCACCACCTAAAGCTGCAGACTGGCTGGCCGACCTACCAGAATTTCTCCAAATGGGGAAAATCAAAGGCGAGCAAGGCGAGGTAATAAAACCCAGCAAGAGAAAATGAGGAACAGCAGTGAAAAAAGGGGGAAGGGAGGGGATCAAGGGGAGAGGAGCTGGAGCGGGGTGGTGGGGGTGGGGGTGGGGGTGGGGGCAGATGGGGAGGATTGTAGGCTGAGCCAGCCAGACGGCAACAAACTGTAAATAGAGAAACCTAAGAAAGAACCTTTGTGACTGTACAATAAATGAAACCGAACAGCAATGTATATAATTTTGAAAATGCCAATAAAAAGGTTTTTAATAAAAGGAAAGGTGATTAGGCGGAGAATAGGTTCCGACGCCAAAATCGAGGCAGGCGCCGATTTGACACCAAATCGCGATTCTCCATCACCTTGACAGTGGCGTCAATGCGTTCTGGAACGCATGCACAGTGAGTACCATTTGCATGTCATTAGCGGGCCCGACACGGTATTCTCCTGGGCCTCCGCGATTCTGCACCTCCCATGGGCCGAGTTCCCGATGGCGTGGTTCATTTGTGTTTTTAAAAATCGTGAAACCGGCGTTGTGCCTGCTGGGAGAGAGAGGGGGTATGAAAAGTGTCCAACATCGCCATAGTTTGCTGACAGTTGTGTCACTGGTCAGGAGGCTTCTGCCATGGCCCGGAGGAGTAGTGAGGGTTGGCCAGGAGGTGGGCTGTGGGGACGGGGTGGACAGGCACGGAACCCCATTGCCGCAGCCGGCAAGGCAGCCATGCATCTGCGCACACCGCTAACAGCCCACTTTGAACTTAGTGCCACAGGTCGTATAGGTATTCCCCCCAGGCCACCCCCTAGGTGCCTTCTGGCCCCAGCCGGCCCATTAACTGTGTGGGTGCACTCCAGCACAACCAGTGCAACCCTGTTGGCTGGGATGAGTGTGTGTGGGGATTGTAATGTGTATATGCGGCTGCAACTTGTCAGCCTCCCAAGTGTCAATCACGGTCCCAGCGAATCCTGCACCATTTTTCATTGGAATCGATTGTGTTCCACGCGGCATCGGTGCGAGCGCCTCAATAGTTGCGGAATAGGTCCAGATTTGGTGCCAGTTTTTCTGTCGTGAAAGTCCACGATTTCTGCACAGGCGTCAACACTTAAGACTCAGAAATGTATAATCCCACCCAGGGGCTGCGGAAATCTGCAGAGGGCCCCCTGGCTGGAGATAGGAGGAACCCCCTGAGATGCAGCATCAACAGAAATTCAAGACCAAATTATTTCCAGCGAGTGATGCAACGCAGTTGAGTCATGTCCCCAATGTTATGCACAAACACTTGGAAATAATTTGTTGGCCAGGTAGTTTTTTAAATTCCTTCACTTTCAGATGTTCCCTTGTTGTGAACAATAAGGTCAATTACTGTGTTTCAATGCTCGACTCCTGCACACAAGCTGAAATTATCAAATAGATAGGGCTAAATTTTCAGCCCACCAGGGTTGGGATCATAGGCATGCAGATGCAGAGTTTTGTGATGCCAACCTGCACACCAGGCTTCACCCCTCCCAGGCCATTTTTCCAGAGGCAGGATGGTGATACAGGGCTATCCTCTCTCATGTAGTGGGGAGCCAAATGTTCCAATTAAAGGCCTGTTAATGAAGGATGATTTGGATTTTCTGGTTGGCCTCCAGGTTCCTGGAGGCAGCAGGGTCCAGTTTAGCTATCTGGAGGCAGCTTCTAGTGACTGGTCTAGGGGGTCAGTGTTCCAGGGGAACTTAAAGGCCTTCCCTACCTACCTAGGCACAGCAGCAGCAGTGCAGGCTGTCCTGTCAATAGCTTGCTCCGCCAACATCATGTCAGACCCCCATTTGAGCCTGATGGTGAGATTCAGAAGCCATGACGGAAAATCCTGTCCGTAGTGTAGGGCTCTTCTGATCTACACAGCTCAACACAAGCTGTTGTAGTAGATTCACCCGCTGAACTATCAGGCCTTTGGAAAGCTGAGCCCAAAATAAGTCAAAAAAGGAAAAGAAGGTAATTTAGAATAAATAAAATAGTATATATTATAAACAGTAACAGATACCAAGAATAGATCCCCACTCTTTTTCATGTCAGGGATCAGATGATGGTTATAAATCACCCAATGACTTTTGCTGGTTAATGACATCATCTGAACCATTTGATTAGACTTCTGCCTATAATTGCTCCCAGGTGTTACTCATAACATAAAAGTATATATTTATTATTAGGTTATGAATTTTGCTGGAGACTGATTCAATTATGAGTGTATTTTTAGGAGGCATGATATTAGGAAGTTAATCTTACCAAATAATTAAACAAGCAGTTCCATTTTGAAAATGTTTCCTAGATATGGCAGATACCACCAAACTCCTGAAACTTCTGGCACATCATTAATCTACTTCTTACAAATAGACTTCTTATTGAAATTTGAAATATGACCGTAAGAATAATGAGTCTACAAACCCGCCTTGGCAATCATGTTGGTTAAATAATGGAAAAGCCTTGTCGTTACCCAGTGCTGACAAATACCATTTTGAATTGTATTTGGCAAACGGCCACATTGACAAATTGAGCTGGATTTGCGTAACCAACCGCATAGCCACCGTGGCGGTGGGATAATTAGCTAATTCCTCTGAAGCTTGTAGGTGAAAATATTCAGGAAATTAGCTGATTCCACCTCAACTGTGGGTGGTGGCTGAAGCACCAGGTGGTGGATGTATGGGAGGGGGGGATGGGAGGAGCTGCAAGGAGTGCGGGAAGTGAGGGAGCAGCAATGCTGCAGTAAACATGGATTCTGATGACAGATGTTACTTTATGAGACAGCTCTGCCGCAGCCAATGATGCGAGATGAAGAAGGAAAGAGTGGCATGGACGAACACCAACGGCGGAATTTCAGGGCACTAGCTTGCAAAAGCTCTCTTTCAGAAAGAGCTCCCCGTGGGCATTATTATACAGGACTCTAAGTACAAGTGAGGAATGCTGGAGGTCAGAGAAGCAACATTTAAACAGTTTCCACATCCTGCTCGCAGAATTACAGCACATGCTTTCTTAAGGAGCCAGAATGTTTACTAATAAACGTGTAAGAAGTAGATTAATGATGTACCAGAGCCGTAACCTTGTTTCAGGAGTTTGGTGGTATCTGCCATATCTAGGAAACATTTTCAAAATGTAGCTGCTTGTTTAATTATTTGGTTCAAATCATAATCCATAACCTTCAAGAACTCCATATTTGGGGATTTTTCACCCTGTCCTTCTGCATGTGACATTTCAAAATAAATACATTAATCATTTGAAATTTTGTGGACTTAATAGCTGTAATTTATCACTGGCCCAGATTTTGCAATGGTGTTTGCAGCGAAACTGTCACCGTCTGCCGTCACCACTCCACAGAAACTGACAGCAACTTCAGGAGTCCACACAGAAGCAGCTGCTATAGAGCCTGCAATGTTGAGGATCCCCTCCCTAGAACATAATCCTTCAGCAATCAGCAAATAGATGAAAAAAATCCATTTTGCACTATTAGTTTCACTGTAAAATCACAGAATTGTTACAGTGCAAAAGGGGGCCATTTGGCCCATCGTGTCTGCACCCACCCCCAAAAGAGCATCATGACTTGGTGCCATCCCCCTGCCTTTTTCCTGTTCCTTGCACATTGTTTCTATTCAAGTAATTATCTAATGCCCTCATGAATGCCTCGATTGAACCTTCCTCCACCACACTCCCAGGCAGTGCATTCCAGACCCAAACCACTCGTTGTACAAAAACTTTTTTTCTCACATCACATTTGCTTCTTTTGCAAATCACTTTAAATCTGTGCCCTCTCATTCTCAACTCTTTTACGAGCGGGAACAGTTTCTCTCTATCCACTCTGTCCAGCCCCCTCATGCTTTTAGGCATCTCTATCAAATCTCCTCTTTGCTTTCTTCTCTCCAAGGAGAACAGTCCCAACCTTTCCAATCTACCCTCACAACTGAAGTTTCTCATCCCTGGAACCAGTATTGTGAAACTCTTGCACTCTCTCCAATGAATTCACATCTTTCCTATGAGATGCTGAGGTCTAACTGCCATTAAGAAACCTTTGATAAAATTACACCTGGCTAAATAAGGTATAATTGGGGTTTTAACAGCATGCAAGGTCCATAATTACTGCTGAACACCCTCGATGGACCTGAGAAGTTAATTTTATATCTGTGGAATGTCCACAGGGGGAGGCAGACAGGGGGAACCACATGTAAAAAGCTGTGTAAATAAGAAATGACTTTATTTGTAAATATCAGACACACTTGAGCTGTCACTCTGTCAAAACTGGAAAATACCAATAAAAATATTTTTTTCAAAAAGGAAAATAGTAAAACCAGGTCACAGATATTTAAGGACATTGTTCTTTGAGATCAGTGGGTAGTGTTCTTCCTTTGCCATTGACCACAAAAGTTAGCCAATCAACTTTTTGAATCTTTTCAAAAATTATGACATTAATATGAGAAAAGTTGGATGTGACAAATTATTTTTACTTGTTGTTGCCCAGATCTTAATGCAATTGGCTCTTTGCAACTTGGCTGATCGCCAGTGCTAGTAGGTCTGCTTTTTCATGCTATGTTCAGTGCCCTTTACCATATGGTTCTTGCAAGATTGTTCATATTGGCATATCTTGAGCTTTTAGTTTAACAGATAGCTAGTTCATTCCTCTATTAGGGAACTATTTAATCAGAAAACATAGGCCATAACAAAAGTTATAATGTTAAGATTTATTATCTTCAGGTATTATTTGTCACAGGTTTCAAGACTGTTATTGAAAAATCCTGCCTACCTTGGTCACAGAGCTCTGTATGTTCTGTTAAGATCCTGCCCCTGTGAAAACCTCTCATACTATTTTCGCAAGGGATACTTGCACTAGGACATTTCTGTTGCTGAATGTTAGTATTATAATGGACAATGTATACACTGGTCACTATTTAGCATCACTGCATGGTGATAGGGTATTCCAACATTGAACTGGGTGAGGTCTGCACAGCTGCCTCACAGTTCAGCTCCATTGCTATACAGAATCCAGCAGTCACCTTGCGCAATGTTTAGAATGTACAAAATCAATCTTTAATAAATACTCAAGGAAAACAAACCACTGAGTAAAGCAGGTCTGTTGAATTTACACAACAAAAATGTTTCATTCATACCCCATAGCCCTTGATAGCTTATTGTTGAATATTTACCTGAATTACAGGCCCAGATTTTCACAGAGTCATGGAAACCCCACCAATCTTTTAAAATGGTAAGGACCCAGATATTGAAGTCCCATCCTAATTTCTGACTAATCCAATTTTCACTTATATGGAAAAGGGGAAAGGACATGACACACATGAAGAAAACCTGAACTCAGAAGGCATTGAGGGTATGAGTTCAAATAGATCCAATTTTTATTGTAGCAAGGGCTTAACCCGCAGTGTGACTTATGGATTTTTTAAAGCAGTTGTAAGCATTCATGTGAGTAAGCTCTGTAGAACTGTCAAGCTGTCAATTTATTTAAATCTCCAGCTCATGAAATATTTTTAAAATGCCTGCCTGTGTCAGTGAGATATTAAAGACACAAGCTATGAAGTTATTTTAATCCCCAATCCTTCACAAATGTACAAATAGGTTGTCTGTGTAAGTGAGAATTGTAACAGTTACAATAGCTGTGTGTTGATATTACTTACGGGCTATCATTATGCCATTATTAATGCTTGGCTGCTTTCCAAATCTTATCTCAGAAAGAGGTCCCAACTTCAGAGTTAGATTGACAGCATGAAGGAATGATTAAAAAAAGTAACTTTCTTTGTTATGAGACTATGATACATGCATGTTTGTTTTATAAGGGATTACGTACTTGAGAAAATTTAACTGTTTTGAATAGGTTTTCATGCACGGGAGTATTTTTAAAATTTAGTCAAGGCTTAATAGATATTTAGAACTTTTACTCTATTTCATCTCAACACGGTTCATAAGGTGGTTACAGGGTGATTTCACCTGAAGAGTGCAAGGAGAAAAAGGTGGTGGATGGGTTAGCATGAATTGACATAAAGTTGGCATAGAGAGTATGGACGGCATTAGGTTGGCATTGAGGGTAAGAAGGCCATTCGGGATAAGTGGATGGCAGGCGTATATTGGCATGGATAGGGCATGGTGAGTGAGTGGGGGGCTGAGGGTCTGTGAGTGATGAGGGTTAGAGAGCATCATATTTAACAAAAAAAGTGGGCCTTTCAAACTGCCTGCCTCAGCCCTCGGCAACTTCTGTGGCTACCTCCAATCTGGGGGGGGGGGGGCGGGGGCAAAGATGTTCCTCCATCCTGCTTCTCCAGACAGAGGTTTTTGCCATTCAAGTGAGTTTTTCCCAAAATGAGCACAGCAAACTGAGAGATTTCACAACTCCACTGCCTGAACAAAAATCTGAGTTATAATTGAATCCTATAGCATATCTTATACACACATAACATATGTATTGATTTTTTTTGAAGGCAAGGGATATTAAGAGCAAACTTTCCACAGAGGCTAATCATAGAAAATGCCATATTTCCTTTGAAGATTCAAAAAGTTGGTAAGAATTTTGATTGTGAGTGCAATCTAGAAAAAACAGCAACTCAGTCAGCAGAGACTTGCCCAATAACTTAACTGTCTCCCGTGTGCCTCAGAAGAATCAACCATTTCCCTAACAATAAGAGAGAAAGTCATTTCAACCACAAGAATCTAAGGGGGTAAAATGTCCTTCCATTATTAATTAATTTATTTTTACATTTCCTTTCAATCTTAATGGAAAATTATTTTCTATCCCAATGGCACCTATTTGTCTATCTGTGAGACCAATCATTTTCATCTGATCTGGCAATAAAAAGTAACGATTTATAGTGCCAGGCATGGAAAAGTAATAACAAGACAGGATGTATGGGCCTGGGAGTCTTCATTATATGAAACAAAGGTTTCCACACAGTGAAGAAGTTTCCAAATCTCAGTTCACTACTTTTGACAGATACTTTTGAATTGAAGAGGGGCAAAGATACTTGAGGGGTTCATAGATTGATCAGCAGCACAGGACTCTTTAGTGGTTTCAGTTCTGTGGTCTAGCAGCTAGATTAGAAATGCTGTATTGATAGGGCAGAATGTGCTCTGTTAATATTTGGTCTGCAGTATAATGCCTAATATCATAATTTTCTCCAGTGCATTCCAGGAGAGTAACGGCAAAAGGTCAAACTTGGCCTTTAGCTTCAGAAGGCGGCACGATAGCACAGTGGTCAGCACTGTTGCTTCACAGCGCTAGGGTCCAAGGTTTGATTCTGGTTGGTTCACTGTCTGTGCAGAGTCTGCACGTTCTCCCCATGTCTGCGTGGGTTTCCTCTACGTGCTCCGGTTTCCTCCCACTGTCCAAAGATGTACAGGTTAGGTGGATTGGCCATGCTAAATTACCCTCAGTGTTCAAAAAGGTTAGGTTGGGTTACGGGGATAGGGTGGAGGTGTGGGATTAAGTAGGGCGCTCTTTCCAAGGGGCGGTGCAAACTCGACGGGCTGAATGGCCTCCTTCTGCACTGTAAATTCTACGATAAACATTCAAAAGGCTAATCAAATTGGTTCCACCAACAGCACCAAATATTGTCCTCTCAATACAATGTCAGTCCCTCTGTAAATATCTTTTCACTTTCTTGTGTGACTAGTTGCTTGTAAATATGGGTTTAAAAAAAATGTTTTGATTAAATTTTCTTTTTCTCAAACCTGGCGCTTTGAAAGTTTCCAGTATAATGTGAAACTAGATTTTCCATGTGAGACCACAAGATTGAAAAGGCAGCCTTAGATTTCTAATTAACCCATTGAGTGCTGAGTGAAATTGCTTTATCAAGTAGCTTCTCAATTGGGACTGCTCGAACCTGGTGAATATGGCAGATAGAAGCGAAAGAGGAAATCGATAAATTTTGGACAACTGTGTAATCTAAGGAATGCACAAGCATTACATGTCCATCACACTTTTGTTCCCTGCACTTATACCTATAAAATCAAAGCAGAGTTCCATTATTTCACAATTGCTGCTTTCTGAGTACAAGTCAAAATTGAAAAGGATTGCTGAAAATAATGTTAAAAGTCATGTTAACCTTTGAGCAGTGGGAATAACACTGGCTTCACGAAACATACTTAATAATATAATTAAAATTATAATTGAACTCTGTGGATCTTTATTAGTGTACAATTTCTTTTTATGGCTGGCGTGATGAAAGTATGAAATTGGATATATATTGGTTGAAATTCTCCATTTGGGAGACTTGTTGACACCGGGACTGAATTGCGTAAGATTCGCATTCTCATTGGGGGCTCTATTCATGAAGTAATTCAGGACATGCTAATGGGCCAGCGCTCTGCTGGAGTGAATTCTGAACAATTCCCAGCTAAGCTGGCATTCTAACCACCGGGCTGAAGTTAGTGCCAAAGAACCCGGCAGCTGTTTTTAAGCACTCCACTTACCATACACTCACTGTAACCGCCAAGATGGCCCCCTGAGGTCAGGATTCTGAGATGAACCCATAGATTCATGCCAGTGAGGAACGAGGGACAGCCTCTTCCTCAGCATGGGCCACAGACTCAAGCCTGCCCTCCGAAACATTGCCTGGGAGGTGATGGCAGAGACAGTTAGCGCTGGTAGTCTCACCAGGAGGAGACAGCTAGTGATCCGGCGGGGTGGGGGTCACTGATGTGTCCTCTGCCCTGAGAGGGGCAGAGAACCAGGGAGGTATTTACCCAGCTCGCTACGCTTCTCTCACGATTCATTGTGATGTAAAGCCCGCCCATTGTGGGCGGGATCACTTTTTGGCAAATCTGCATATAAGAGCGTGACAGTCAGTCTCACTCTCATATGCACTTCTCTAAGGTAACCAGGCCTTTGGATTTATCCCCTTCCCCTTGGAGACCTCGAGCGAGCGCCAGTCAGTGCTGGTCCCCAATGGGGACCAGATGGAACGGCACTCGTGGGGGTCACCCAGGGGATAGGATGCATCCAGGTGCTTGCCCTCTGGGCAGGGTTGCACTCTGGCACTGTTGGTGCAATCTGAACACCATGGGTGCCAGCATGGCACTTTCAAGGTGTCCAGGTGGCACTGCTAGCATGCCAGGTTGGCAGTGCCAGGGTACTAAGCTGGCATTTTTCACATGGTGGTGATGGGTTGGGGGGTGCACTGTGGGGGTGCTGGGTCCCCCTTATAGTGAGTTGGAGCTTGGGGGTGTTTGGGAGTGGCATTGGGAGCTCAAGAGATCAGAAGGCATTTTAAAATGACATCCCGTTCTCTCGCTACATTGAGCAGTTGCGGTGAGCGGAGCTCCTCAGTGCAGAAAATGGGCCTAGGGCAAGCGTATCTCGCTGAGGCCCCATATCTAACCGGATGAGCGTTAGATCGCGGGGTGTTTCTCGACACTGTGAACACCAAGAAACACGCAGCTAAACGTGCTCTTTATGGTACTCTGTTCCCATTTGGTTAGATCGTGCCGTAAGTGTGGTTGGATAATGGTGCGGAACTCACACAAAAAGCTGGTGAGAAACACTCCGCCAAACCCGTCCAGAATGACACTTTAGAAAGTTTTTGTTTGAATTCCTCCCTGTGCTTAGATTTAGGTGAACAGATGAGGGGATGTGAGTGGGATAAAGGTGATGTAATTAATGAGAAGAGCCAGATCTGTAGCAGGCAGTTTAGATTTTAATTTTGCTGTGAGCTGAGCAGCAGATTTTGCAAAAGTCAGTCCGGTTGAGCAGTAGTCTGACACAGACATGAGGAATCTGCAGGCTGTTTCCTGATACAAGCCTACCTATATCAAATTGTCCAGAGCGGATTTTTCGTGCAGTCACCCACTTAAGTAGAAAGATTTGACATCTCTTTGGGGGTTTCAACAGTCTAGTAATTATCTTGACAGCAGGATATTTTAAGATTTCATTAATAGTAGATAAAATACAACATTGACAGAATGCCTTAATTATGTATATTCTTTGACAGCTGTAGTATTCATTTTCTGTAGCTAATTATGGTATTTTGAATAGACAGTTGCCCTGGTCGTACTTTTATGAAAAATGTAGCAAAATTAATTTGTGTCTGTATGGAGAGGGGATGTGGTCAATTATTAGCATTGTTTTTCTTTAAGGGGTTGGAATTTGAATCAAGCCCACAAAGAATAAAAACGTTTCATCCAGTGGCTGTTGTGATGAGTCCGTGGTGCAAACCTCTTTTAGAATTGGCATCACTATACCTGCCACAGATTTGATCATATCATTCCCAGACAGCATGCAGATCGGCAAGTGGGGTTTGAGAGAGAGAATCAATGAGTCTCCTGGGTGCTATTTCTAGGGTTGGGCTCGAGGTAGAATGTCAGGCTGACATAGAGAACTCAATATTGCGTTTGGCTCACTGCTATATCCTTGACCTAGACGGTTTAGATGTTGGAACAGTATGAACAGCAGAACAAATGTACCACTGCTCCAGAACTGTCATTCCTCATACAATAAAAGTCACAGCGAATGGAGCAGTCAATGGATGACGGAGAAACGATAGCTTTAAACTACTTGATGTGGTATTAAATGTACTAAATTAGCAACCAGTAATGCCTCATTGATATATTTATTTTGCTGAACCAGGAAGGCATGCCTTCAAGTTGGTGCAATCTGAATCTATGAGCATGTTTACTTTAGATTTATTAGGGAATGCTATGTTTTTAAAATGAATTTCCTGCCAGATTAAAGAAGGAAAAATCGAGAAGAAAAGGCAAGGCTGTCGCCAAACAGGTGGTAGGGCAATTATTATTTTACTTTCTTTTCAACCAAGCTATTTAGTTAACAAAAACACTGCCCACATGTTGTTGAAAGATGATTAAAAATGTGGATCATGTGCAGCCACTTGTTTCTTTCCTATGGGAAGGGTCATAATATAATGACCTAATACACAAGTATAATGCTTCATTAATTTGATCATTACTTTGCTGACGTCCCGGCTCTTTCACAGGCCAAAATTGCACTGGATTGCCAAGTTAAATAGACAATCGCAGGAAGACTAAATTGTGCACACATAGCATTCCCTGGAGCCGAGAGCCAAGTTCATGTCAAACCTATAATAATTGGAGTATCCTCACTAAAAACAGCTTCTGTGGGCGTACGTCAGAAGTAAGTTAAAATCTACGCAGAGGATGTATTGATCTTCCTTTAGTTTCCTTTCTCACAAACACATAACACTGGCAGCCACGATGTTTTCAAAAGGCACCAGATGCCCCCGCAACACACTTTCTGCATCAAATCCAATAATAAATAAATTGATGTTTTGAGACAGCTTGAGCCCTTTTATCTTGGATTGGGACTGAGTACATAACATGGTGTGCGTGAGCAATAGGTCTGTTTAGCTTAAGAAGAAAAATAACTCTCACACGTTGCTTGTGACATAAATAGACAAGAAAAATAAAAGCAATAACAATTAGTTGATAACACCAGGCAGTCTGGGGGGAATGACTCACAAACCACTGACTCCACATGTTTACAATGTGATAACAATAAATTGTATTCAAGAAAGCCAATTCTTCTGGGTTTAAATTTTTTTTTAAATTAATTAAATTTAAGAGATAACCCGCAAGATAAACCCGCCTTCTCACTCTACAGAGCGAACAATGTCCATTTGAATTCTTTGCGCTCTGGCTGGTTCACACCGGCCGATCAAATGCTGACAATTGAGGCTAACCCATATCGAAGGGAGTCTGCCCTTGGGAATTGACAGTTTGGCTTTGTGGTGAAAAAGTGTGATTATGCATGCAGCCCCAAAGCAGGACGCCGTGAAATGAAAGATTTGGGAAAATTCTGTATGGAAGTGCAGAGGTTGATGTGCTCTGTGTGAATTACTGATGCCCAAAGTCAAGTCGTTTTCCATATTCGAACAGGGCTGGGAGGAGTGGAGATTTCAACTTGGTAGATGGGACCCAATTCCTGGTTTTCTGCCTCCATTCCCATCTTGTGGGATTTTTTATGGTTTCAGGGTAACAATGCGGGATAAGGATGTAGCAATATCACTCTTTCCTACCACATTGAGGGGGTGGCCATTTCAGACCCCGCAACAATTTTGATTAAATCAAGCTGACTTTTGTACAATGGCACATGGCTCCTCAGAGGAATCGTAATCCATGTGGGATGCCTAGTCTGGAGTCGGAAACCTTTTGGCAAGTTTAAAAGGTGTTGCCAATCACTCACATCTTAACTAGATGGTGTATAATAATTTAATTGTGTCTTAATACAGTGATTGATGATAGGACTTTGTTCTTAAAAAGTAAATGACCATTAAATTGGCTAGCTTTGTTTAAGCGTTTACATGTATTTGAGTACTTTATCCAGAAAGAGTAAAGGGCTCTTCTGCATTCAACGTTGTTGGAATTATTACTTTAATGTGATATCTGGACATTGTGCTTTCATCTTCATATGATTTAAAGTCAAGGGATCCGTTGAGCCCATGAAGCACTCTTCTCATATACACTGTGGACAGAACAAATGAGTCTTAAATAGCACTACAAGTCTTTGAGATGCTCATCAAACTATCTAAATAAACAATCATCCACTCAAAAATCATTTCAAAGAAATATAATTCTCTCAGAAGCTCCGAAACCATAAACCAAACTAACCATTCACAAACCTATTGAAAAATGGTTCATTTCTCTCAACACCTCTTAATCTTATCCAAATAAGCACACAAAGATTTGGAAAAACCACTTCAAAGAATTATAAAGTTATGAAAAGCTCAAACGTTTGCCAATTAAACAAAGCCAATAAGTCCCCTTCACAGCAGTGTAAAAATCCCCTGCACAGCTGAATCCATTAGTGGATTTGGAGCTCAGCCAAGTATTCGTATTCGTATTCCATTTCACAACCGTGTCAACAATGGTTCTAAAACTGAATACACTGTGACCTTGAAGCAAGTTATACAAATGGCCAGCTTGTCAATCAAACCAGTCACCAGTCAGTGAACTAGATGACCATCTATTCAGCCTGTTGCTGGGTGAGTAGTTGCTGCATTTGGTGAATATATAAGCTGGATGAGAGTTATTACCTTCATTATATCTTTGACATAGGTGAAACAATTCCAAAGTGGTGTCATTTGCGTTATATTTATGCAGTTTCTACTTTAATGCCTGCATGAAGTGGCTTTGGCTATTGATGTGAACCTGGCAGAATTACTTGGGAGTTAGTTTTTA
Source organism: Scyliorhinus torazame (assembly GCF_047496885.1). Classification (NCBI taxonomy): domain Eukaryota; kingdom Metazoa; phylum Chordata; class Chondrichthyes; order Carcharhiniformes; family Scyliorhinidae; genus Scyliorhinus; species Scyliorhinus torazame. Next base: position 326,819,973 of record NC_092707.1, on the reverse strand, counting down.
TTTGGATTCTGAGTGCACTAGAGCCAAGCAGTGTGAGCCATCCTTGACCATAATGCTTCAACTTCGCATTGGATTACTACAACTCCCAACTGGTGTGAAGACAGATGTTTAAAAAAATGCTCATCCATGTATGCAGAGATTTTTAGATGTCTCTTCTAGCAGGCAGAAAGTGTGATGCAATAAACAGTGCAACTGAGGCCTCGGGTGAGGGGTTGGCTCTTGGGCGGCAATGGTTACCTACTGAGGTCTTGGCTATGACTCCTGTCTGGAGGCCCCAGACCGATCTGGAGACCCATTATAATGACTCCCATGCAGAAACCAGGAGCTTCATTGAGCGGTCCATTAGAATCCTCAAGATGCGCTTCCGATGCCTGGACCCTTCCAGTGGGCTGGTCAAATATAGCCCAGGAGGGCCTAGTTCTGGCCTGATGTATTTTGCACAACATCGCACAGCAGAGGGTGAACATGCTGGAGGAGGAGAAAGAACACTCCTCATCTGATAAGGAGATTGAGGAGGATGGCCAGGAAGAATCGGGCATGGAGCCCGGGTTGGCATGGAAGGCTGCCCAATGTGAGCTCCAGGGCTGCTGCACATGGGACAACCTCATCATCTCCTGATTTGCCAACTAAGAGGCCTGGCCATCAGCAGCCCCATCGCCCTATCCCACTTTTCCATACTCCCACCCCCTTCCAAGTGGTGCCCCTTCCCCATAACCACTCACATCCTCCCCTGTCTGTATTCCCTTCACTGCACCTTCCCTGTCCCTCCTCCCTTCACTGTACCTTATGGAGATGATAAACAGTGACGGGTCCTACAAGGTGGCTTCACATTTCAGTCCCGTTCCCTACCACCTCTCAGGGTGACCCCAGGTGGTATGTCCAAGTCCGTGCCATCCTCCAACATCACCCCTCACACCCCCCACCACCAATCTTCCACACCCCACACCTGCACACCCTCTACACCCAGCCCAGCCCAGCCCATTACTAACACCCTTCAGACGGAGGATTGAGGCAGGTCAGCATGTTGATGAAAAGTTGTTTAATCGTGACGATATACATTGATGTGCCCTAACCCCTACCCCTAACCTATGTGCTACACCTGTGCAAACTTAACTGGTGAATAACTTTCTAACCTTATGTTCTCCAATGCTCCTTCTTGGTGCGACCCCAGACAGCACATTAAACATGGAGGTGGCCTCCTGCATTTCTCGTCCTTTGGCCTGAGATGCCTTTGGCGGCCGTCCTCTGGAATGCCTAGAACTGGATAGGCCCCGCCAACTTTTGGATGCCAGATAATGAGGTGCCACCCTGCTCTGGCCGCTGCCCATGAATGTGGCAGTGTCAGGTAGGGTGGATTTAGCAGTGCTGAGGTGTTCTAGGACCTTCCCCGCGGGAAGCAGCAGCATGGGCCCCATCACTTCCTCCTCCCTTGAGGTGCTCAATGGCCCCTGGGCTACTCCATGGGATAGAGGTGAGACCAGAGTGTGCTCCAGATGCTCCATCATCACCATGGCCACATCCATCAGCGAGTGAGTCATGTCCCTCCCTGCCTCGGTCATGGCACTATGCAATATCCCTCTGGGACTGTGCCATGTCCCTCTGTGACTGCCCAGATCAGTCAGTGCCACACCAATGCTTTTGATGCCCTCAGCCATGACCCTTTGTGAATGGAAAATGAAATGAAAATCGCTTATTGTCACAAGTAGGCTTCAAATGAAGTTACTGTGAAAAGCCCCTAGTCGCCACATTCCGGCACCTGTTCGGGGAGGCTGTTACGGGAATGGTCCAAGCTCTGTAGTGCCACAGTAATGCCTATGTAGGCTTGGGACGTGTCTGCCTGTGACCGGGCTCCCGTCCTGAGCCTCAGCCATTGATCACATATTGTGCCCCAAGCCTTGGGCACCTTGACACATGGCTCTGATGTCTTGTCCCAGGCCTTCCACCGTGGACGTTACCCATTTAGTGTTGGCCTGTATACCACACATTGTCGGCACCATCTCCTGCACCTGAAGGCTGTTGGATTTCTCCAGCTGGACCTGCAGTCACTGGAAAGTTACTGACGCCCCTCCTGTAAATCCTGGTTCTACGACTGCATTTCCACCAGTGGTGGGATCATACTTTCCAGAAACGCTATACCAGACCAGACTGCAGCTATCCCTGGGATCAGGCAGCCCTCCGCCGCCCATTCCCACGGGAGTTCCTTCCTCTACCTGATGTGCTGCTAATATGTGACATGCGTACCAGAAGGTGACCCAGGAGCCTCATCACTAAAATGCCTCACAGAGGTGATAGTCTCTGCAATGGTGGAGGGTGTAGGTGACAGCAGTGATGAAAAGTTGGTGTCTTCCCTGGAGTAGTCCTCTGGGGTGTGTTGTGGATGTGGCTGGGGCGAGGTACCCAGATGGGATGGCCTGATCTGATGTGATCCTGCAAGACAAAAGACAAAGAGACATGGTGAGATCGTGGGAGGGTGTGATCTGTGGGAAAGGGGCAACTCACTTTTTATTGGAACATAATTTTAGGAGCTCACTTAGTTGTCACATGCCGACCTCTGCATCTGAAATAGCCCTCTCCTGTACCTCAGTGGCTAATTCTAGTGCCCTCTGCTCCGCAGTGGTGAGATCCCTCAGGACCGGGATACTCCCTCCGGTATTCTACCGCTCCCGGCGATGGAGGGCTGCCTTTTCCTGGGGCACACAAGGACATTGTGAGACCCATAGAGGCGAGCTACATGTGTGTGCAAGGCACCTGGCCAAGGAAGACAAGATAGGTGTTGGGGTTTGAGGCAGGGTGGAATGTGAGGGAGATGTAGGCAGGTAGGTTTCTATTGGCTTCTGGGGGAGTGGGATATGATGTGAGGAGTGAGGGACAGGAGTTACGCCAGGCGAACAGAGGTGATTACTCACCTGAGCTGCCCGAAGAAGATCATTCACCTTCTTCCTGCACTGTGTGCCAGTCTGCCTTGTGAGGCTGGCAGCACAGCACCTCGGCCGCCTCCTCCCAGGCCCGGTTCACAATGGAGGGCTGGAGCCTCCTGCCAACCCTGTAGAAGAGGGTGTTCTACCTCGCCTCCAATGTATCAAGCATTCTGTCAAGGTCCGATCCAGGAACTGGGTGGGGGGGGGGGGGTGGGGGGGGGGGGGGGGGGAGGGGGGGGGTTGCTGATCTTCATCCTGCCATCTTCTGGGCAGGAATGAGAGTATGTGTGGAATGGAATCTTATAAGCAGCTCCAGCTTGTCAAGCTCTCCAGCACCAATTCTGGCCTCAGCCAATCTGACGCTGGTGGGAATGAGAAAGAATTGCCCTAGATTCACATGGGCAGGGTGCTGGCCCATTAGCATGTCCTGTATTGCTCCCCAAATAGTGACCCCAATGGGTATGCAATTAAGTTCTGGTTTCATGACTTCGTCTCCCAAATGGAAAATCCTGCCCCCCCATCTCCAAGAGATACCAGACAATAAGAGGGTATACAGTTCTTCAGACTCAGCAGTGCCACCAGGAGCAGGAGCCACTGCTGTGATTGCAGAAGGCCTAGGACCAGAGACATTGACGCAGGCACAAAAGAGAAATCAACGGGGTCAGAGATCCCCGGGCCAATCAGGCAGGCCCTGACGAGGCGGGTATGTCAGATGGGAGAGGAGGGGATCTTTTCCAATGTGGGTGGCCAATGTGGTACAAGATTTCCAAAGCAGAGGGAACACCCGGTGTAACACATTTAGTGGGTATTCCTGGCAGCTTGCCACCTGGTATGTATCCCCCCCCCCTCCACTGGTAAAATACCAGGGACTGTAGGAAGGGGTCATTAATTGACCACTTAAAGGTGTCATTTGACCCAAGGGTGGGTGGGCTGCCCAACACCTCCTCGGCTGCTAATATTCTACCAGCAGCGATGGGAAGATGCATATCGCCTCATGAAAGTCCGCCCAATTTTACGTCCACTCTGCCTGTCAGCCCATTCCTGGGTGGAGTGGATTTGGCAGGTCTAAAATTCCAGCTGACTTCTCTTCTCTTCTTCTGAAGGAAGGTTCACAAAACAAACTGTGCCTGGACAAATGGCCTGCATCATTTTTCCCTTCTCATGATACATAAATGAGACACATTTTTAAAATTAGAACTCTACATCCTATTACAAAAGAACACTTACTAAAATATTCATTCAGATTGAAAATAGCTTTAAAATGCATTTTGAAAGGACAGCCAACCTAACATTGAAATGAAAGACTGAAGAGCATAAAATTTATCAGGTGGAGGCATTGGATCGGATGTCTGTGCTTAAAATTGATAAAGGAATCAGGACCAAATGAAATGCATCCAATGATAGAGGGGGAAGTGGAAGTGGAAATTGCAGAACCACGGGCCATAATTTTCCGGTCTTCCTTTTTTATTTATTTTTTAAAAAAAGTTCGAGTACCCAATTCATTTTTTCCAATTAAGGGGCAATTTAGCGTGGCCAATCCATCTACCCTGCACATCTTTGGGTTGTGGGGGTGAAACCCACACAAACACGGGGAGAATGTGCAAACTCCACATGGACAGTGACCCAGGGCCGGGATCGATCGTGGGACCTCGACGCCGTGAGGCAGCAGGCCTAACCACTGTGCTGCCCTCATTTCCAGTCTTCTTGAGACTCAGGAGTGATGTCAGAGGCCTGGAGAATTGCAAACGCCATGCCCTTGTTCAAAAAGGATGTATAGATAAGCCTAGCAACTAAAGGCCAGGCAGTTTAACTCTGGTGCTGGAAAACTTCAAGACACGATAATCCTGGGCAAAACAAATAGTCACTTGGGCGGGTTGATTAAGGAAAATCAGCGTAGATTTTTCAAGAGCAAATGGTTTGAACGAACTTACTTGAACTCTCTGATGAGGCAACTGAGAGGGTTGATGAGGGTATTGCTGTTGATGTGATGTACATGGACTTTCAAAAGGCATTCGGTGAAGTGTTGCACAACAGACTTATAGGTAAAGTTAGAGTCTATGCAATAAAAGGGAAGTTGCAACATGTATACAAAATTGGCTGAGTGACAGGAAGCAGAAAGTAGTGGACAATGGATATTTTGGGGGCTGGAGGAAGTTTTATCGTGGAGATCCCCAGTGATTGGTGTTAGAACCCCTGCTCTTCTTGATATATGTTAATGGCTGTATATATCTATATATATAAAATACAGGGGCTGGTTTAGCACAGTGAGCTAAACAGCTGGCTTGTAATGCAGAACAAAGCCAGCAGCGGGGGTTCAATTCCTGTACAGGCCTCCCCGAACAGGCGCCGGAATGACTAGGGGCTTTTCACAGTAACTTCATTGAAGCCTACTTGTAACAATAAGCAATTATTATATTATTATTGACCTAGATCTTGCTGTACAGAGCACAATTGCAAAATTTGCAGATAATAGTAAACTTGCAAGTGTGACCTACAAGGACGATAGTGTAGAACTTCGAAAGGTTGGTGGAATGGACAGACAAGTAGGCATCCATCCGTCTCTGGAAACAATGGATTGTGCCTGAAGTGGACATAATTCCTGGATTGAACGTTGTCTATTGTGCTGTAGAGGCTGATTTGTGAACAGTAACCCCTTCTCCAGCTGGCACAGATGAATAGCGTTGGCCCAAGGTCGATTGATGTGTTTCCTCCCAGTGGGCTCTCTTTTCCTCCATCTGGTCTTTTTTTTTGCCCTCTGCTTTAGCCATATCTTTCCTCTCTGCCTATCTGCAGGCACTCCAGTCAGCAGCTCAGACTTCCCATATATTGACCCCGATTCCAGTTATTTGAGGTCTCGCTTGCAGACCTCCTTTTACCATAGGCGTGGGCAACCTGTTGGTTTGGTTCTCATAGCAAACCCATCGTAGAGCATGTCTTTTGGAAGGTGGCCATCATCCATTTGGCGCACCCTGACGCAGCAACAGAGCCACAGGTGGCTCAAGAGAATAAACATTCTGGGGCTCTGTGCAAGCTGGTGTACTGTGGTACTTAACTCTCTCCTGCCAAGAGATCCCCAATGTTCATCTCAAACAGCGAAGGTGGAAGCTGCTCAGCCACTTTATGGGAAGAAGCAGATGAATTTTAAGTGGAGAAGTGTAAAATGATGCATTTTGCTGGGACGAATATAAAATATGAAGCACAATTCTCAAGAGATCCCAGGAGCAGTGGGACCTGGGTGTATAAAGTGCATAAGTCATTGAAAACGGCAACATTAATAAAGTATTTCGCATCCTAGGCTTTATTAATAGCGGTATAGAGTACAAAATCAAGAAAGTTATGTTAAACATGTAGAGAACACAGATTCGGCTGCGACTCGAGCATTCTATCCAATTCTGAGTGTCACAATTCAAGAAAGCTGTGAAGGCATTGGACAGAGTGCAGAAAAAACTCATGAGAATGGTTTCAGCGATGCGGAACTTCAGTTCTGCTGATAGATTGTTTTCCTTGCTGTTTTCCTTGGAGAAGAGAAGGTTGACAGGAGATTTGACAGAAGTATTCAAAAGCACGAGGAATCTGAACAGGAAAGATAAGGAAAGATTGTTCCCACTGGGGAATGATTGAAAATAAGAGGGGACAGATTTAAGTTTGTAATAATAATCTTTATTGTCACAAGTAGGCATACATTAACACTGCAATGAAGTTACTGAGAAAAGCCCCTCGTCGCCACATTCCTGTACTTATTCGGGTACACAGAGCGAGAATTGAGAATATCCAAATTACCTAACAGCATGTCTTTCGGGACTTGTGGGAGGAAACCAGAGCACCCGGAGGAGAACGTGCAGACTCCGCACAGACAGTGACCCAATCCGGGAGTCGAACCTGGGACTCTGCCGCTGTGAAGCAACAGTGCTAACCACTGTGCTACCGTGCCGCCCAGTGGCAAGGGAAGCAATGGCGACATGAGTTAAAACTTTGAAGCGCAGCGAGTGGTTATCATTTCAATGCATTGCCTCAGAATGGTGGAGGCAGGGTCAACTGAGGCATTTACTGAGGCATGGGGAGGAAGTGGAGGGGTTTGGGACTAAGTTAATTAATCCTTCAGAGAACCAGCATAGACACAGCAAGCCAAATGGCTTTCTTCTTTGCTGCAATCATTTCTGATTCTGTGATTCTGCGAAATCATTTTGTGGCAGTGCGGCTTTTTGGGCGCGAAGGAAAGATTATTACTAATGTGTCAGTACTACACAGTTCACCAATTAATATATCATCATCTTAATGTTACACAGTCTTTATGAAAGTGTCTGGAAAACCTATTTCTTTGCTTGCTTATAACCACACAACATGATGGTTTAAATCATGTTGACAATAATCATTGCATTTCCTGTGAGCAACATTATAATAAAAGTGACAGATTGCTCCTCGAACAGCAAGGCACATTTCTCCATAAAGCAAATACCTCTGTCATCTAGATCTGTGAACTGTGCAATGGAAGAAAATGACAAAATTATGCAGGGATGTGAGTCAGTCATATTCATAACCATTCTTGTGCTTGTGACAAGAAATAAAAGTATAGTCGTTTGGTAATACCAAACTTGAGTATTGCTGAAAAAGGACATCTTGTTGAAGCTTTTCCTCTTGCACTCATCAGGACAATTGCAAGAATACTAATGTCAGGGGAAACAACTACTTACATTGATGTACTAGTTGAGAAATGTGCCAGGAGGTTCTCTACCACGGTCTACCGCAAGCCTAACTTCGTTGGTCAATATACGCATTGAGATTCTTACAGTTCCACACGCTATAAGATTGCCCTTATTGGCAACATTGGAAATAGGCTGCAAGTCATTTTCTCACTGTGGTAGTATGCATTAGGGGTCATGTGGGACTGTGAAGCCGTGATGTCATTGGCTGACAGATCCCGGGTCCTGGTTGGCTGTTGACCTCTAGCTCCGCCCTGAAGGCGGAGTATAAGAACCTGGAGTTCTCCCCCGCAGGTCAGTCAGCTACTGAACTGCGGGGAACAAGTCACGCTTAATAAAGCCTCATCGACTTCATCTCTATTCGTCTCTCGTGAGTCTTTGTGCGCTACACTCACCATGCAAGCTTGATGATGAAATAGGTGCATTATAAACATCTTGTGGGATAATGGCTACCCAGATCAAATTATTTTACAATGTATATCACTCAAACTCAAGAACGGGCCTAAGGCTGTCACTTTTGCCCCTGAAAAGCAGCCAGTATGCCTCAGAATACTCTGGAAGGGAAAGGTATCTCAAAAATGTGAGTAATAGGTGGAGCTGTGCAATAGCAACAGGAGTGGTGTTCACCAGTAACAGATGCTGCGGTCAAGCCAAAAAGAAGTTCTGCCTGTCACACGAATGAATAATGTGGTGTATGAAATTCGATGCCAGCGTGATGCTAGGTATGCAGGCCGTACATCCCAAAGACTGGCAGATCATATCAAACAGCATGCCCCAGTCGCTGCTCATAACGGGCAGGTTACAGAATGTACTCAACAAGCCTATGCTTGACTTCCGGGTGCGGCTATGCAGAGCTAGGTCGCATATTCGGTAGCTCCCGCTTGGTACGGACTTTTGGGCTCTTTTACAGGGCCCCCATGGCATTTCCCGATGTGGCAAGAGGACTGCAACACTCCCCTGACGGTGTCCCCCAGGAGTGTTGTGTCTTTTGGCTGCCAGGCCCAGCAGAAGCAGTGGAAGATTTGGCTGCAACAGGATAAACAGGGCCCCTTCCAGCATGCAAGCGGGGGAAGGGCAAGCTTAAAGCTGCAAACTGACCTGAGGACCTTTATCAAAAGTGAATTCTAACAGCAGAGGGAACAACTGTGAAAAGATCTCACCAGGACCACTGAAGAAGCGGGGACGAGGCTTCCGGTGGCGGCCATGGAGGAGTAGGTCACGCATTCGGCAGCTCCCGTCTGGAACGGACACTTAGACCTCTTTCAGGAGTTTCCACGGACATTTTGGGGCAGATTGGTGAAGCGAACACTGCCAAAAGGATTCCCTCTCGAGAGTTTTGGGCTCTTTTCAGGGCCCCCAAGGGCACTTTTTTGACGTTTCCCGGTGTGGGAAGGAGTTAATAATAGTTCCCCGTCAGTATATGGCTTTAACTAGGAGCGGGGTGACAAAAAAGGTGGTGGTGGACCAGAAGAAGGGAGGGAAGAAGGGCAAAATGGCGGCGGGCAGAGACCAGGCAGCGTGGAGGCAGTGGGCGGAGGAGCAACAGGAGGGTATCCAGCGCTGCCTCAGAGAGATTAAAAAGGACCTGCTAGAGCCGATGAAGGCTTCTATTGATAAGCTGCTGGAGACACAGACGGCCCAGGGGGTGGCGATCCGAGAGGCTCAACAAAAGATCTCTGACAATGAGGACGAGATCTTAGTCCTGGCGGTAAAGGTGGAGGCGCACGAGGTGCTCCACAAGAAATGGCAGGAGCGGTTCAAGGAGATGGAGAATCGGTCGAGGCGGAAGAATCTGCGGATTCTGGGCCTCCCGGAGGGGCTGGAGGGGCCGGACGTGGGAGCCTATGTGGTCACCATGTTAAACTCGCTGATGGGAGCGGGGTCCTTCCAGGGGCCCCTGGAGCTGGAAGGGGCCCATAGAGTGTTGGCGAGGAGGCCCAAGGCTAACGAGCCTCCGCGGGCAGTGCTGGTGCGGTTCCATCGGTTCGTCGATCGGGAGTGTGTGCTCAGGTGGGCCAAGAAGGAGAGGAGCAGCAGGTGGGAGAACGCGGAGGTTTGGATATATCAGGACTGGAGTGCGGAGGTGGCGAAGAGGAGGGCCGGGTACAATCGAGCGAAGGCGGTGCTGCACAGGAGGGGGGTGAAGTTTGGCATGTTGCAGCCGGCGCGATTGTGGGTTACCTACAAGGACCGGCACCATTATTTTGAGTCTCCGGAGGAGGCGTGGGCCTTTGTTCAGGCCGAGAAGCTGGACACAGACTGAGGGTCATAATGGGCGATTGGGGACTGCGGTGGATATGTTATGCCTATTTTTGGTTCGGTGGGGGGGGCCTTTGCATTGTTTTGGGTTTCTTTTTCTCTGTGTTTTTCTCTTTCGGGTTGGGGAGGGTGGATGGGGTGGGTTGGGCACTGTTTTGGTTGGTGGCGGGGCCTGGTAGGTGGAGAGTGCGGGATTTCTTTCCCGCGCCGAAGACTGGGGGGGGTGCGGGACCGGGGCGGGGAAGCGAGGATTGTTTCCCGCACTTAGAATGGAAGGGGGAGAGCCTGTGAATGGGGAGCGGGAGAGGAGGGTGTGCCACACAATGGGAGGAGTCGAAGGGGAGGCGGGAGTGGCCGGGGTCAGCAGGAGTCAGCTGACTTGCGGAAGTGCAATGGGGGGAGTAAACCAGCTAGGATGGGTCCTAGCCGGGGGGGTGGGGGGGGGGGGGGGGAAATCGAGTTGCTGCTGCTAAGATCAAGGAGGAGCTGGAGCGAGTGGGGTGGGTCAAGACGGGGGTGGGGATGCTGCTGTGGGGAACGGGCCGGGTGTGGGGTGCGGGTGCGTGGCTGGCCGAGGAGGGGTCATGGCTAGTCGGCGGGGGAGGGGGGCGGGTAGCCCCCTAATCCGGCTGATAACCTGGAATGTAAGGGGACTGAATGGGCCGGTTAAGCGGGCCCGCGTGTTCGCGCACCTGAAGGGGCTCAAGGCGGATGTGGTTATGCTCCAGGAGACACACCTGAAGGTGGCAGACCAGGTAAGACTGAGGAAAGGGTGGGTAGGTCAGGTGTTTCACTCAGGGCTAGATGCCAAAAATCGAGGGGTGGCGATCTTGGTGGGAAAGAAGGTGTTATTCGAGTCGTAGAGCATTGTGGCAGATAATGGTGGTAGGTACATAATGGTAAGTGGAAAGTTGCAGGGAGAGAGGGTGGTACTGGTCAATGTGTATGCTCCGAACTGGGATGATGCGGGTTTTATGCGGCGTATGTTGGGTCGGATCCCAGACTTGGAAGTGGGGGGCCTGATAATGTGGGGAGACTTTAACACGGTGTTGGATCCTGCACTGGATCGCTCCAGGTCTAGGACGGGTAGGAAGCCGGCGGTGGCTAAAGTGTTGAGGGGATTTATGGACCAAATGGGAGGGGTGGACCCTTGGAGATTTGCAAGGCCGGGGGCTAGGGAATTTTCATTCTTCTCAGATGTCCATAAGGCTTATTCTCGAATCGACTTTTTCATTTTGAGTAGGGCGCTGATAGCGAGAGTAGAGGATACCGAGTATTCGGCAATAGCCATTTCGGAACATGCCCCGCATTGGGTGGACTTGGAGATGGGGGAGGAGAGGGACCAGCGCCCGCTGTGGCGCTTGGAGGTGGGGCTGTTGGCGGACGAGGAGGTGAGCGAGCCGGTCCGAGGAAGTATAGAGAGGTACTTGGAGACCAACGACAATGGGGAGGTCCGAGTGGGGATGGTATGGGAGGCACTGAAGGCGGTGGTGAGGGGAGAGCTGATCTCCATCAGGGCCCACAAGGAGCGGAGGGAGCGGGGGGGAGAGGGAGAGGCTGGTGGGGGAGATGGTGAGTGTAGACAGGAGATATGTGGAAGAACCTGAGGAAGGATTGTTGAGGAAGAGGCGCAGCCTCCAGGCCGAATTCGACCTGGTGACCACCAGGAAGGCGGAGGTGCAGTGGAGGAAGGCCCAGGGGGCGGTCTACGAGTATGGGAAAAAGGCAAGCCGGATGCTGGCGCATCAGCTTCGGAAGCGGGACGCAGCTAGGGAGATCGGGGGAGTTAAGGACAGGGGAGGGAGCGTGGTGCGGAGTGGGGTTGGCATCAATGGAGTCTTCAGGGACTTCTATGAGGAATTGTACCAATCCGAGCCCCCACGGGAGGAGGGAGGGATGGGCCGTTTCCTGGACCAATTGAGGTTTCCAAAGATGGAAGAGGGACTGGTGGCGGGACTGGGGGCCCCGATTGGGCTGGAGGAGCTGATCAAAGGGATAGGAAGCATGCAGGCGGGGAAGGCACCGGGCCGGACGGTTTCCCGGTCGAGTTCTATAAAAAATATATGGACCTGTTGGGCCCGCTGTTAGTTAGGACCTTTAATGAGGCAAGGGAGGGGGGGGCTTTACCCCCGACGATGTCCCGGGCACTGATCTCCTTGATCCTAAAGCGGGACAAAGATCCCCTGCAATGTGGGTCTTACAGACCGCTTTCCTTGCTAAATGTAGATGCCAAGGTGCTGGCGAAGGTCTTAGCCACGAGGATTGAGGATTGTGTGCCGCAGACCATCCATGAAGACCAGACGGGGTTTGTGAAGGGGAGACAGTTGAACGCGAATGTGCGGAGTCTTTTGAACGTTATCATGATGCTGGCGAGGGAGCGGGAGGCGGAGATAGTGGTGGCGATGGACGTTGAGAAAGCCTTCGATAGGGTAGAGTGGGGGTACCTGTGGGAGGTGCTGAAGAGGTTCGGGTTTGGGGAGGGGTTTGTCAGGTGGGTTAGGCTGTTGTATGTGGTCCCGATGGCGAGTGTGGCCACAAATAGGAGGAGGTCCGAGTACTTTCGGTTGCACCGAGGGACGAGATAGGGGTGTCCCCTGTCCCCCCTGCTCTTCGCACTGGCGATTGAACCCCTGGCTATGGCACTGAGAGAGTCGAGGAACTGGAGGGGGTTGGTGCGAGGTGGGGAGGAGCATAGGGTGTCGCTTTATGCGGACGACCTGCTGCTGTATGTGGCGGACCCGGTGGGAGGAATGCCAGAGGTAATGAGGATGCTTAGGGAATTCGGGGACTTTTCGGGGTACAAGCTCAATATGGGGAAGAGCGAGCTGTTCGTAGTTCAGCTAGGGGACCAGGAGAGGGGGATTGGCGAGCTCCCACTAAAAAGGGCGGAGAGAAGTTTCAGATATTTGGGGGTCCAGGTGGCCAGGATCTGGGGGGCCCTGCATAGGCTTAACTTTACAAGCTGGTGGAGCAAATGGAGGAGGAGTTCAAGAGGTGGGACGCGTTGCCGCTGTTTCTGGCGGGTAGGGTGCAGTCAAACAAAATGACGGTGCTCCCAAGGTTTTTGTTCCTGTTCCAGTGCCTCCCCGTGTTTATCCCGAAGGCTTTTTACAGGCGGGTTAACAGGAGTATAATGGGGTTTGTGTGGGCGCGAGGGACTCCGAGGGTGAGAAGGGTGTTCCTGGAGCGGAGTAGAGATGGGGGGGGGCTGGCGCTGCCCAACCTCTGTGGGTACTACTGGGCCGCCAATGCGACAATGGTGCACAAGTGGGTGATGGAGGGGGAGGGGGCTGCATGGAAGAGGCTGGAGACGGCGTCCTGTGTGCGTACGAGTCTGGGGGCGCTGGCAACGGCACCGCTGCCGCTCCCTCCAAGGAGGTATACCACGTGCCCGGTGGTGGTGGCGGCCCTCAAAATTTGGGGGCAGTGGAGGCGGCATAGGGGGGAGGTTAGGGCCTCGGCGTGGACCCCATTACGGGGGAACCACCGGTTCGCCCCAGGAAGAACAGGTGGAGGGTTTTCGGGGTGGCACAGGGCAGGCATACGAAAGTTGGGGGACCTGTTTGTGGACGGGAAGTTCGTGAGCTTGGGTGAGCTGGAGGAGAAGTACGGGCTCCCCCCGGAGAACACCTTCAGTTACTTACAGGTAAGGGCGTTTGCCAGACGGCAGGTGGTGGAATTCCCACGGCTACTGCCACACACAGTACAGGACAGGGTGCTCTCGGGGGGGTGGGTGGGAGTGGGGAAGATCTCGGAAACTTACCAGGTGATGCAGGAGGAGGAGGAGGCCTCGGTGGTGGAGTTGAAAGGTAAGTGGGAGGAGGAGTTGGGAGAGGAGATCGAAGAGGGGACGTGGGCAGGTGCCCTAGGGAGGGTGAACTCTTCCTCTTCATGCACGAGGCTCAGCCTCATACAGTTTAAGGTGCTGCACAGGGCACACATGACCGGGACAAGGATGAGCAGGTTCTTTGGGGGTGAGGACAGGTGTGTTAGGTGCTCAGGGAGCCCAGCAAATCACACCCATATGTTCTGGGCATGCCCAGCGCTGGAGGAATTCTGGAAGGGCGTAGCGAGGACGGTGTCGAGGGTGGTAGGATCCAGGGTCAAACCGGGCTGGGGGCTCCCAATATTTGGGGTGGCAGAGGAGCCGGGCGTGCAGGAGGCGAAAGAGGCCGGAATTCTGGCCTTTGCGTCCCTGGTAGCCCGGCGAAGGATTCTCCTTCAGTGGAAAGATACGAGGCCCCCAAGCGTGGAATCCTGGATCAGCGATATGGCAGGGTTCATTAAATTGGAGAGGGTGAAATTCACCTTGAGAGGGTCAGTACAAGGGTTCTTTAGGCGGTGGCAACCGTTCTTAGACTCTCTGGCAGAACGCTAGACATTGGTCAATGGCAGCAGCAGCTCGGGGGGGGGGGTTTACTTTATTTTTGTTTATATTATTCACACTGGAGGGTCTGAGGGGGTGTATACACCTGTTGTGTTAAGTCGGGGTGTTAATGTTAATTTATTATTTAGGTACGGGGGGAGGGGTTTGGGGGGTTGCTTTTTTAGATTGTGTTTTGTACTTAACCCTGTTGGGTTCTTTTTTCTTTCTCATTTTGTTATTGATATTTTATGAACACCTTTAATAAAAATTATTTTTTTTAAAAAAAACAAGCCTATGCTTGCAAAATTCATAAACACAGCTTCCAATGCTTGATGTGATTCTGCGATTGGACAACATATGCTAAGTAATCCTTACTGTGCGAAAACATATGGCGACAACCAATTCAAGATTGTCAGTCGGGTCGCAGTGTGCCCATTTGTGTATACTGGAAGCTACATATATTAATACACCGGGCCCTGTTCTTTTCAGACAGAAAGAACATGGACACACCTTGCACCTGTTTCAGCTGAACAAAATAAGTGACAGCTAATCGCTGGTTCGTGCCTCAGGGCAATGCCTTGACCAATCACAGTCAAGCTGCCTTGTTTAAATTTTCAAACAATGCTTGGCAGTTAACCGTCAGTCACCATTAACTGGTGCATTCTCCATGGCAACAGCTCTACTAATCAGAGTCCACTTGCCAACCAATCAGAACTCTCTTCTCATGCAGCATAAAGTTGTTGTTTCCCCTGACATTGGTAGGGCAAGACTAAAAAAATTGACAAAATAAAAGTATCACAGCTCACCCTTGGGATAACCATAGCTGTTTAATTAGCAAGGGCAGGGTTAAGTAAATTTTACAAATCTGACTGAAATAGTAATATAACTGTACATGTTATGAAAGTTAAAAATAGAATTCCCTTGAGGAACTTACCACTCAAAGAACAAGCTCAGCAGCAAGTTTGATCGGTGCACATATGGATTTTTCCCATTAATTTTTTGGCACCAGATTTCTGTTATATACAAGCTGTTTCAGTTACAAACAGTTTGTTGTATGGCTCCAGTGCACTCACTGTGGTTTAATCTCTGCGCACTTTACTTAGTCAGCTCATTAGTCTCTCATTAATGACCCATAGTCACCTAACAAAATTCTGAGAGCCGAGATTTCCGCTCCCGGCCTGTGCCTGTCAGTGGGAGCAGGAAATCAGAGT
This sequence comes from Scyliorhinus torazame, assembly GCF_047496885.1. NCBI lineage: Eukaryota > Metazoa > Chordata > Chondrichthyes > Carcharhiniformes > Scyliorhinidae > Scyliorhinus > Scyliorhinus torazame. Next base: position 326,804,519 of record NC_092707.1, on the reverse strand, counting down.
GACGTCTGCTGGACAGTGGGGTGGGTGAGCACGTTGATTCCTTTGATGCTCATCTGATCAATTATGTAGCTGGGATGATTATGCAACATTGTCTCACCGGGTGGGCAGGAAGTCATATGTGCCACCATCATGTCCGGGCACCATATTAAAAGGCACGCAGATAGCCAGTGATTCAGTGCTCCAGAAGTTCAAGACACTGCGATAGCTTCAAGCAGGCACTAAGCAGCAGCCCCATGCTTCAGTGATGCCTCCCTGGAGACACTCCTCCAGGCTATGGAGGAGAGGAGAGAGGTCCTCTTTCCCAGTGATGGGAGCAGAAGGGTCACACGACACACCAGAGTGGCCTAAGGAAGGTCACTAGGATGGTCAGTGCCAGAAGGGGCAGAGGAGGAACCGCCTGCAGTTCAGGAAATGGATGAATGATTTAATTCACATCGCCAGGGTACGTGAATCCTCTACTCTCTAAACTCACCTCACTAATTATTCCGAATCTGACATGGAATGTGGGCATCAATGGCAAGGCCAATATCTGTGTTGTCCATCCCTATAAGCCCTTGAGAAGATGCTGGGGTGCTGCCTCATTGCCCCGCTGCAGGCCATCTGGTCTGGTGGTGGGAGGCAACTGTGAGTTGCTGATCTAACCACAATGAAGACGCAACCATTATAGGGATGAGGAGATTGGAGTAGAGGGTAACTTACAGATGCTGCTGATCCCATGCCTCTTGTCCTTCTAGCTGCTATAGCCTGTGGATCTGAGGTGGCTGCCAAGTAGCTTTGGGTTCTCGCAGCAGTACATCTTTCACAGCTGTCACTTCGAATTGGTAATGGAGTGTTGAGGGTGCTGGATGGGGTGTCAATCAAACAGCCTGCTTTGTGCAGGATGGTGTCCAGATTCCTGAGGGCTGTTGGAGCTACATTTATTCCCTCAAACGCTCTGTGACTTGTGCATACTAGACAGACTTTGGGGACCCACACTATCATGTGCCAGTCACAGACTAGGAGCATGCAATCTGCTCGTGCACCAGAAGTGCTCACTATCTATCTTCTATCTTTAAGCAGGAGAAGACAATGCACAGAGAGAGAGAAAACAGGAACCAGCATGCATGACATCCGCCTCCTTACACAATTTGAACAGCAGTCTGTAGAGCGTGGCTGGGGAGGATGGTGAATGTACCTGTGCTGAGAGCAAGGGCGGCCGCCCCCACGCATCCAGTGAGGAAGAATGCTTAATCTCTGAAAATCGAACTGAGGGTAAAGCTATGTGTAATGCAGGAGACAGCCGGGGCTGTCACTCATTCTCTATTCTCTCCATTACAGGTACAATCAGGGAGAAGGTACGGCCATTTGCCACCACCTGACCTCAGCTCCAACCCGCAGGAGACCGCAGGAGAGGATGTGGATGACTTCACACCTGTAGAGCCATCACAGGGTTCACTTGCATCCTCCAACTGCCCAGACACACACACCTCGGTGGATTATGTTTCTAGGTTAGGCTCAAGCTCGCACTCTGGTGGTTACCTCATGTCAAAATATCCAGTCATGTCTATAATGAGATGCAGACAGGCAGTGATTGACACACAGGATAACCAATGAACACACACGACACATAACAACCAATCACCAGACAGGACACCACCACTATAAAGCACACAGGGCATTAAGACTCTCCCTCTCTCTACAAGACACAGCTACTGAGATAGTAAGAGTGCACAAGCCAGTGAGCACCATCACCATGAGGTAGAGAGTTAGTCTGGTCAAGCCAGTAGGAGGTTATCAGTTAGATTGATAGAGTGTCAACTCACAGCAGACTATGTACAACAATCAGGAAGTTCAATAAAACAGTATTGGACCATCTCCTGTGTCAGAAGCCTGTTTCTAGTTTCACTGCATCTAGTTGCAGTCAACGTTGAACCAACTTACTTAACACATCACCTCACAGACAATTGTCCACAGCTGACAGAGACAGCGAGAGCCAAGGGCTCTGGCACTGCTGCAGAAGAGGCCTCTGCTAAGTCAGGGTCAGCTGATGAGCCTCTGGAAGTGGTTATGGGGAAGATGCTGGAGGTACAGCGAGCTGCAGGGGAACATCAGACAGAAATATTAGAGGCTCTCAACGTGGTATGTGAGGTGGAGGAGTGTGTCCACATGCTCTGTGGTGTAGTGGCTCTGACATGTGAATGCATCAAAGTCTCCAGGGGGAGCATGGCAGATGCCATGGAGACCCTGGCCCAGCAGAACACCAAGTTTCTGTCAGTAATGTGCTCAGACCTGCACTCCACCACTGTGGCATGGATGAGCTTTTTCAGTTGCTGCATGGGAGGAGGATGGCACACCTCGATCTCCTTCCAGGTGTCCCTTCCCCTCAAGCAATCAGGCAGGGGCCCTTCGGTACCCAAAGGGAGAAGGAGCATGAGGCAGACACCCAGGACCCTCCAAGTATCTCCATGCCTTCTGAGGTCACCGCTGCTCATGGCCCCATCAGCTCCAGCCTCTGAAAGGACTGCGGGTGCAACTACCCATGAGCAGGAGACCCAAAAAAGTCTGGTACCCACTAGGCCTCTGCCTTTCAGAGGATGCCATCAAAGACAACAGGACATATAGTGGTCTGCAGGCTTCCTCCACCTCTGCTGCAGATGTCAGGGGAACACCTGGACATTGTGATCGGGTAAGAAAAAGTAAGACGCGTTAAGTTCACTCTGCTGGCACGGATGTACAATCATTATATATAGTTTTAGGACCTTTGTAAATATAGGAATTACTTCACTTCATGGACGTCTCCTGGGTTTTTCTTACTGCTGTTCGTGTAATCGCGCACTCTCGCTATCCCCACTTTCAAGGGCTGCGTCTCTCTTCTCCTGAATCATACTTGCACATTGAGGCAGTGTTCATTGCCAAAGCTCTTGTCAGCCATGTGAAAGAAGTCTCCTGATCACATTGCTCCCCTTCCTTCCACTGCTCTATGGAGTCTATAGAAAGGCCTTGGCCTTGTCAGGATATATTATCAGGGTGCTCCTTCAGTTGTCCAGTTGAGTTGATCTCCAGCTCTGCCCAAATGGCCCTCCTCTCACCTAGAGACTTTTTTTGCTGGCCATCAACCCGCTGATCTGCTTCTCCCTCAGGATGGAGTGTGTTACCTTCAAGAGAGTGTCCAAAAACTTTCACCCTACTCCTATTGCTAAAGTTAATATTTTCCCACTTCTGGAGTAGAAAGATTCAACATGCTCGTTAAGACAAAATAACAAAGCTTTATTTTTGAAAAGACTGCATGCAGTACTGGCTGAAACTTGAAGTCAGAGAGCAGTCAACAAAACTGCTGAGTCTTTCACAAGTTCCACGCTTTCGCAGAGAATTAGCTCAATATTTATACATTATCATTATCAAGATTGCGTGACATCAGCTTAGTCAGGAATTTGATCGGAAATACAAACGGAAGTATAGAACAGACCTTTTTTGGTCACATCACTCATACCATTATCTTGTCCTTGGAGGGAACATTGAAAGGTCGGAAAATAATTATTTCTTCCTGAACTTATCTTGTTTAATTCCTATGGTCCTGGGTTATGACGAGTTAGTTTTATCAGGAGTTGCCGGGGTCCGGTGTTTTGGAATGGCTCAACCTTCACTGATCTTTTCAGACTTCAAGTTATGCAGAGTTGGCCTTATCAGTCTTACAGTCTGAAATGGTTAGGGCAGCATTTCTTACATGGGCCTGGTGAGCCGGAATGAGTAGTTTCAGCCTTTCTTACATTGTCTCAAACCTTTTGACCAGTCTTCCCATTGACCAGTTTTCCCATCATGCCATTACTTAATTCGTAACATATCACACAAGAACCCACCCATTTTCCCTATCACCATTGACACTCCCCACCCCCGGGATTACCTTCACCCTCCCATCTGCTGCCCTTACACTGCCTCCCCATCACACTAGACGCCATCACCATCACCTTTCAAATGTCTCCCCTCCCCGACGAGCCCACAGGTGTCACAGTCGCCATGCCCACTCATCCTCCTACACTACTGCTCCCTCTAACAGTCACATTGCTTTCCCACCACCAGTACCCTTGGTTGTTAGGTCCCCCCCCCCCACCCCCGCCAGATTCCAGCATTGACAACACTGACCCCTCCATTTAAACATTCTTCCCCTAACTCTCATTCAAGACTTTCTGTTTGCCCGCCTTCATGGATTTGCCTCCACCCCATGTGTCCTAACTCACTCCCATGCGTTCTGACACCCCCGACATGTGTTCTGATCCCATCCATGTTTTCCGATCCCAAAGTCCTTTCCCCCCGCCCCCCCATACCTCCCACTGTGTGTTCCAAGCCCCCCTTAGTGCGAACTCCTGACCTCCCCAGCCCTACGTGTTCTGACCATCCCACCTGCGTTTTCCGAACCTCCCTCCCGCCCATGTCTTCCAGCATCACTCCAGTCGATTCTCCAACATGTGACATACCATGTGGTCCTCTGGTGCTCCAGGCCTCAGCTTCCCAGGTAAGCGTCCTCTTGCCGTGTGAATAACACGTTGGTCTGGTTGTGAATCGGACCGACATGAGTTCCTGCTGGCGGAGAATATGCTGGAGCGGAGAGGTGGTAGGCGGCTGGTTTCTAACAATATTCAGTGGGAATGACAACCCGCCATTGTCTCACCATGTCAGCCGGGACTGCAACTTCCCGCCACCATTTCTTGCCGTCGAGAAACTGGGGTGGGATTCTCCGATCCTCCGGCGGGTCGGAGAATCGCCGGGGGGCAGCGTAAATCCCGCAAGGCCACCCCGCAATATTCTCCGGCCCCCTAAAAATCCCGTCAACGTGAGTCGCGCCGCGCGCTTCGGAGAATGTCGAGGACCGGCACGATGCAACGGGCCACAGGGGCAGCCCTAATTCTCCTGGCCGCATGGGTCGAACCACCTATTTAAAGGCGTGAACCAGTCGTGCTGGTTGACGCCGGCCAGCGCGGAGCTAGGGGTCGGCGTGGGGCGGCCGCCGGAGAAGTGACGGCACGGCCGCAGGTGGTGAGGGGGGGGGGTCGCAGGAGCTGTTGGAGTGTGCGTGCCGGGGTGGGGGGGACTGTGGGGGAGAGGCGGGGGGTTGGGGAAGGCGCGTGCTGGAGAGAGTGCGTGCCAGGGAGGAGAGAGCGGGGCCGGGGAGGGCGAGTGATGGAAAGGGTGCGTGCCAGGGAGGATGGGGGAGCGGTTTGGGGGCGGTGCGTGCCGGGGAGGAGGGGGGGGGTTTGGGGAGGGTGCTTGTCGGGGAGGATGGGGGAGCGGTTTGGGGGCGGTGCATGCCGAGGAGGAAGGGGGAGGGGGGTTTGGGGAGGGTGCTTGCCGGGGAGGATGGGCGAGGGGTTGGGGAGGGTGTGTGCCGTGGAGGAGAGGCGGGGGCGTTGGGGAGGGTGTGTGGCGTGGAGGGGGGGGGTGTTGGGGAGGGTGTGTGCCGGGGAGGAGAGGGGGGGAGGGGTTGGAGAGGGTGTGTGCCGGGGGGGGGGGGGGGGGGGGAGGAGAGGGGTGGGGTTGGGGAGGGTGCGTGCCGGGGAGAAGAGGGGGGGGTGTAGGGGAGGGTGTGTGCCGGGGAGGGGGGGGGTGGTTGGGGTTGGGGAGGGTGTGTGCCGCGGAGGAGAGGGTGGGGGTTTGGGTAGGGTGTGTGGTGGGGAGGAGGGGGGGGGGTTGTGGAGGGTGTGTGCCGGGGAGCAGAGGGGGGGAGGGGTTGGGGAGGGTGTGTGCCGGGGAGGAGGAGGGGGTGAGGGGGGGGGAGCAGAGGGGTGGGGTTGGGGAGGGTGTGTGCCGTGGAGGAGAGGGGGGGGATTGGAGAGGGTGTGTGCCGGGGAGGAGAGGGCGGGTTGGGGAGGGTGTGTGCCGGGGAGGAGGGGGGTGGGTTGGGGAGGGTGTGTGCCTGGGATGGGTGGGGGAGGGTTTGGGGAGGGTGCATGCCGGGGAGAAGAGGGGGGGGTTGGGGAGGATGCGTGCCGGGGACGGGGGGGGGGGGGGGGGGGGAGGGGGGGGCGGGGGTTGTCCGCCAGGCCATGTGCCAGCTGGCAACAGTCGCGACCATGCAGTTATGGCACCTGACTGCGGGCGGGGGGGTTGGGGTGGGTCTATGGACAATGGTGACATGTCGTCTATCCCCCCAACCCCCAAACCCCATCCCCTGCAGGCCGTTATGTTTGGTCATCACCCAGCGATGTTGGCCGCCATGGCAGGAGCCGCACTTCTACATGTTGCCGTGGGGGAGCTGGAGCAGGAGCGTGCCAGGGAGGCGGCGGAGGCTGCCGCAGAAGAGCGTGCCGCAGGGAGGCAGGTGGCAGCAGCCCAGGCTGGAGGGCCGCCCGCAAGATAGGACAAGGAGGAGGTGGTGGTGGTGCCACGGTGACGGAGACGCCCGATGAGGCCCCGTGTGCACCGGCCCCGCTTGTCGTACCAGGACCTCACGGACCGGGCATGCAGGAGGAGACTCCGGATGAGCTGAAGAACCGTAGCACACATCTGACACCTGCTGGCAAACCTGGCACCGCGTGACACTGGGGGAGGACACCCTCTCCCCGTGGCCGTCAAGGTTACGGTGGCCCTGAATGTCTATGCCACGGGGTCATTCCAGGCGCCGAGTGGGGACCTGTCCGGCATCTCGCAGGCATCGGTGCACCGGTGCATCCGTGCAGTGACTGACGCCCTATATGTCATTGCAGAACCGTACATCCAGTTCCCTGTGCACCGGGCCAGCCAGGATGCCCGGGCAGCGAGCTTCGCTGCTGTTGCCAGGATGCCCACGGTCCAGGGCGCGATCGATGGGATGCACTTTGCCGTGCGGCCATCTGCGGATAACAGGGCCATGTTCACCAATAGGAAGGGGACCTATTCCATGAACGTGCAGGTGGTCTGTGACCACCGCATGAGGAGCCTGCACGTCTGCGCCCGGAATCCGGGCAGTGTACATGACTCATTCCTATTGGCGCAATCTTTCATCCCCTCCATGTTCGAGGGACGCCCCCACTGGCTGAGGGGCTGGTTGCTGAGTGAGAGGGGTTACCCGTTGCGGTCGTGGTTGATGACGCCTACACGGTGGCCACAGACTGATGCGGAGAACCGCTACAACGATGCCCATGCAGCGACCAGGAGTGTGATAGAGAGGTGCTTTGGGCTGCTGAAGATGCGCTTCAGGTGCCTGGACCGCTCTGGAGGGGCCCTCCAGTACCCGTCAGATAGGGTCGGGCGCATTGTTGTGGTCTGCTGCGTCCTGCACAACATAGCCCAGCAGAGGGGCGATGTGCTGCAGGCAGAGGAGGGGGAAGGGGAGGAACAGCAAGACGAGGTGCAGACCTCCCCAGATGGGGGCATTGGTCAGGACAGACGGGCTGGACATGGACGGGAGGCTGCCCACAATTACCGGCTGGGCCAGCGGGAATGGGGCAGGCTGATAGCCGCCTGGTTCACGGACTAGGGGGCGTGGGAATCGCCGAGTATGGGCACAGACTGCACAGTACGGCACCAGCCGACCACCCTCACCCCACCCACCCAACACCAACCACCCTCACCCCGCCCACCCAACACCAACCACCCTCACCCCACCCAACACCAACCACCCTCACCCCACCCACCCAACACCAACCACCCTCACCCCACCCACCCAACATCAACCACCTTCACCCCACCCACCCAACACCAACCACCCTCACCCCACCCACCAAACATCAACCACCCGCACCCCACCCGCATGCACACCACCCCTCCATTGCACATCCACCTGCGACACAAGGGGCCGGGCTCACACGGTCGCCGGTGGAAGCGTGTCTATTGGAGGCCATGGAGGATGATGACAACCTGCTCTGCGATGAGCTCTGGGCTCTACATCGTTGGACAATGTCTGACCCATGGCCACAGTACCACCCTCCACCCGGACCGTCCCTGCATGCGGCCGTGACAATGCAGCGCACGGTCCCGTCGTCTGCCCGGTGGGATGGCGAGGGCGACCCGGGAGTAGGGGGGGGCACACTCACCTGAGGCCAATGTTCTATCACCCCTCACACATCCACTGGCGCTGAACTCACACCCCCCCCACACGCATCGGACAGAGCTCAAAGGCAGCTTTTGTCGGTGTGAAAGTGATTTTAATAACAAACAGTTCATACACGTGCCCTAGCCCCAGAACAAATCTGTGCCCTGCACCTGTGCCAAATTACTCAGTGTCTAATTTTTTGGCCTTACGGGCCCTATGACTATGGTGAGGTGTTCCCCCAGACGGTACAGCAGAACTGGAGGTGGACTCCTGTGATTCCTGCCCTGTGACTGGGGACCCCTTTGGCGGCCCATTCCTGGGGTGGCCCAGCCTAGATGGGCGAGGCTGCAGCTCAGGCGGCTGGGATAGCGAGCTGCCAGCCCGTCCTGCCCATTGCCCACCAGATGTACCTGGGACGGAAGGGGGGTGGGGAGTCCGAGGTGTCACGGTGTTGCGGGTCCTTCCCTACAGGGGGACCTCCCGGAACAAGCCTCAGCACCTCCTCCTCCTTCGGGGTGCCCGATGCCCCCCGGGCCTCTACATAGGTCGGGGTTGCAAACGGACTGAGCACCCGACACCCCCCCCGACAACTGCCGCTGCCAGTCCTGGAGGCCCGCCCTGGTCTGCAAGTTTGCAGCCATGGAGCTCAGGGAGTTGGCCGTCGCTGTCTGTGTGTCTGTGTCTGGGCGACGCAGGCCAGCACCTGGGCAATGGTGCCAAGGCCCTCAGCGATGGTCTGCTGAGACTGGGCCATGGCGTTGAGCGCCTCTGCGATCTGCTGCTGGCTCTGGCTCATGGCCTCCTGTGAGAGGGCAGCCATGTCCTGGGTCACGGACGCCGCCTGCAAGGAAAGCCCCACACCTTGCATACTGCTACCCATGTCTGACACCGTCGCACCCATTGCCTCCACCGTGGACGCCACCCGTGCGGTGTCAGCTTGGGTGGCACGCATGACCGGCACCACTACCTGCTTCTGCACGCGGATGGACTCCTCCACCTTCGTCTGCAGCTGCCGCAAGCCGACCGTCACCCCCTTGGGTTGTCCCTTGGTCCATGCCTGCATGGGGTCTATGGGCGGCAGATGGTTGCCTGCGCTGGGCTGCCCTCCGACCGCCCGGCCCCTACGCTGGGCTGCTCCTGCCTCCACCTGCTGTACCGGGACGGCTGTGTTGTGCGCACCAGTTAGTGTCCCAGGTGCCTCATCGCTAAAGTGCCCAACCGAGGGGAGTGTCTCTGCAATGGTGGAGGGTGGAGGAGATAGCAGTGGCGTAGTGTCGTGCTCCTCATGCGACCCGAAGTCCGGGATCCCCTGGAGTGGCGATTCCTGTCCATCCGTCCCCTGTGTGTGGGTGTCGTGTGCATCAGTGTCCTGTGTGTCAGTGTCCTGTGTGTCGGTGTCCTGTGTGTCAGTGTCCTGTGTGTCAGTGTCCTGTGTGTCAGTGTCCTGTGTGTCGGTGTCCTGTGTGTCAGTGTCCTGGGTCGGCTGCGGCGGGGGCCTGTGTGTCAGTGTCCTGTGAGTCGGTGTCCTGTGTGTCGGTGTCCTGTGTGTCGGTGTCCTGTGTGTGAGTGTCCTGTGTGTCAGTGTCCTGTGTGTCGGTGTCCTGTGTGTCAGTGTCCTGTGTGTCGGTGTCCTGTGTGTCAGTGTCCTGGGTCGGCTGCGACGGGGGCCTGTGTGTCAGTGTCCTGCGTGTCAGTGTCCTATGTGTCGGTGTCCTGTGTGTCGGTGTCCTGTGTGTCGGTGTCTGTGTGTCAGTGTCCTGTGTGTCGGTGTCCTGTGCGTCACTGGCCTGAGTGTCGGTGTCCTGTGTGTCGGTGTCCTGTGCGTCGGTGTCCTGTGCGTCAGTGTCCTGTGTGTCGGTGTCCTGCGTGTCAGTGTCCTGCGTGTCAGTGTCCTGTGTGTCGGTGTCCTGCGCGTCAGTGTCCTGTGTGTCAGTGTCCTGCGTGTCAGTGTCCTGTGTGTCGGTGTCCTGCGCGTCAGTGTCCTGTGTGTCAGTGTCCTGTGTGTCGGTGTCCTGTGTGTCGGTGTCCTGTGTGTCGGTGTCCTGTGCGTCAGTGGCCTGAGTGTCGGTGTCCTGTGTGTCTGTGTCCTGTGTGTCGGTGTCCTGTGTGTCGGTGTCCTGCGTGTCAGTGTCCTGCATGTCAGTGTCCTGTGCGTCAGTGTCCTGTGTGTCGGTGTCCTGCGTGTCAGTGTCCTGCGTGTCAGTGTCCTGTGTGTCGGTGTCCTGTGTGTCGGTGTCCTGCGCGTCAGTGTCCTGTGTGTCAGTGTCCTGCGTGTCAGTGTCCTGTGTGTCGGTGTCCTGCGCGTCAGTGTTCTGTGTGTCAGTGTCCTGTGTGTCGGTGTCCTGTGTGTCGGTGTCCTGTGCGTCAGTGGCCTGAGTGTCGGTGTCCTGTGTGTCTGTGTCCTGTGTGTCGGTGTCCTGTGTGTTAGTGGCCTGTGTGTCGGTGTCCTGTGTGTCGGTGTCCTGTGCGTCAGTGTCCTGTGTGTCAGTGTCCTGTGTGTCGGTGTCCTGCGCGTCAGTGTCCTGCGTGTCAGTGTCCTGTGTGTCGGTGTCCTGCGCGTCAGTGTCCTGTGTGTCGGTGTCCTGTGTGTCAGTGTCCTGTGTGTCAGTGTCCTGTGTGTCGGTGTCATGTGTGTCGGTGTCCTGTGTGTCAGTGGCCTGAGTGTCAGTGTCCTGTGTGTCGGTGTCCTGAGTGTCAGTGTCCTGTGTGTCGGTGTCCTGTGTGTCGGTGTCCTGTGTGTCAGTGTCCTGTGTGTCGGTGTCCTGTGTGTCAGTGGCCTGAGTGTCAGTGTCCTGAGTGTCAGTGGCTTGAGTGTCAGTGTCCTGAGTGTCAGTGTCCTGTGTGTCGGTGTCCTGAGTGTCAGTGTCCTGTGTGTCGGTGTCCTGTGTGTCGGTGTCCTGTGTGTCAGTGTCCTGTGTGTCAGTGTCCTGTGTGTCAGTGTCCTGTGTGTCAGTGGCCTGAGTGTCAGTGTCCTGTGTGTCGGTGTCCTGTGTGTCGGTGTCCTGTGTGTCAGTGGCCTGAGTGTCAGTGTCCTGAGTGTCAGTGGCTTGAGTGTCAGTGTCCTGAGTGTCAGTGTCCTGAGTGTCAGTGTCCTGAGTGTCAGTGTCCTGTGTGTCAGTGTCCTGTGTGTCGGTGTCCTGTGTGTCGGTGTCCTGTGTGTCAGTGTCCTGTGTGTCAGTGTCCTGAGTGTCAGTGTCCTGTGTGTCGGTGTCCTGTGTGTCAGTGGCTTGAGTGTCAGTGTCCTGTGTGTCAGTGTCCTGTGTGTCGGTGTCCTGTGTGTCAGTGTCCTGTGTGTCGGTGGCCAGAGTGTCAGTGTCCTATGTCGGTGTCCTGTGTGTCGGTGTCCTGTGTGTCGGTGTCCAGTGCGTCGGTGTCCTGTGTGTCGGTGTCCTGTGTGTTAGTGGCCTGTGTGTCGGTGTCCTGTGTGTCGGTGTCCTGTGCGTCAGTGTCCTGTGTGTCAGTGTCCTGTGTGTCGGTGTCCTGCGCGTCAGTGTCCTGCGTGTCAGTGTCCTGTGTGTCGGTGTCCTGCGCGTCAGTGTCCTGTGTGTCAGTGTCCTGTGTGTCGGTGTCCTGTGTGTCAGTGTCCTGTGTGTCAGTGTCCTGTGTGTCGGTGTCATGTGTGTCGGTGTCCTGTGTGTCAGTGGCCTGAGTGTCAGTGTCCTGTGTGTCGGTGTCCTGAGTGTCAGTGTCCTGTGTGTCAGTGTCCTGTGTGTCGGTGTCCTGTGTGTCGGCGTCCTGTGTGTCGGTGTCCTGTGTGTCAGTGGCCTGAGTGTCAGTGTCCTGTGTGTCGGTGTCCTGAGTGTCAGTGTCCTGTGTGTCAGTGTCCTGAGTGTCAGTGTCCTGTGTGTCGGTGTCCTGTGTGTCAGTGTCCTGTATGTCAGTGTCCTGAGTGTCAGTGTCCTGTGTGTCGGTGTCCTGTGTGTCGGTGTCCTGTGTGTCGGTGTCCTGTGTGTCGGTGTCCTGTGTGTCGGTGTCCTGTGTGTCGGTGTCCTGTGCGTCAGTGTCCTGTGTGTCAGTGGCCAGAGTGTCAGTGTCCTGTGTCAGTGTCCTGTGTGTCAGTGTCCTGTGTGTCGGTGTCCTGTGTGTCGGTGTCCTGTGTGTCAGTGGCCTGAGTGTCAGTGTCCTGTGTGTCGGTGTCCTGTGTGTCAGTGTCCTGTGTGTCAGTGTCCTGAGTGTCAGTGTCCTGTGTGTCGGTGTCCTGTGTGTCGGTGTCCTGTGCGTCAGTGTCCTGTGTGTCAGTGGCCAGAGTGTCAGTGTCCTGTGTGTCGGTGTCCTGTGTGTCGGTGTCCTGTGTGTCAGTGGCCTGAGTGTCAGTGTCCTGAGTGTCAGTGTCCTGAGTGTCAGTGTCCTGTGCGTCAGTGTCCTGTGTGTCAGTGTCCTGTGTGTTGGTGTCCTGTGTGTCAGTGTCCTGTGTGTCGGTGTCCTGTGTGTCGGTGTCCTGTGCGTCAGTGTCCTGTGTGTCAGTGGCCTGAGTGTCAGTGTCCTGAGTGTCAGTGTCCTGAGTGTCGGTGTCCTGTGTGTCAGTGTCCTGTGTGTCGGTGTCCTGTGTGTCAGTGTCCTGTGTGTCAGTGTCCTGTGTGTCGGTGTCCTGTGTGTCGGTGTCCTGTGTGTCGGTGTCCTGTGTGTCAGTGGCCTGTGCGTCAGTGTCCTGTGCGTCAGTGTCCTGTGTGTCGGTGTCCTGTGTGTCTGTGTCCTGTGTGTCGGTGTCCTGTGTGTCAGTGTCCTGTGTGTCAGTATCCTGTGTGTCAGTGTCCTGTGTGTCGGTGTCCTGTGTGTCGGTGTCCTGAGTGTCAGTGTCCTGTGTGTCGGTGTCCTGTGTGTCGGTGTCCTGTGTGTCAGTGGCCTGAGTGTCAGTGTCCTGTGTGTCGGTGTCCTGTGTGTCGGTGTCCTGTGTGTCAGTGGCCTGAGTGTCAGTGTCCTGTGTGTCAGTGTCCTGAGTGTCAGTGTCCTGTGTGTCGGTGTCCTGTGTGTCGGTGTCCTGTGTGTCAGTGGCCTGAGTGTCAGTGTCCTGTGTGTCGGTGTCCTGTGTGTCGGTGTCCTGTGTGTCGGTGTCCTGTGTGTCAGTGGCCTGAGTGTCAGTGTCCTGTGTGTCAGTGTCCTGTGTGTCAGTGTCCTGTGTGTCAGTGTCCTGTGTGTCGGTGTCCTGTGTGTCGGTGTCCTGTGTGTCAGTGGCCTGAGTGTCAGTGTCCTGAGTGTCAGTGTCCTGTGTGTCAGTGTCCTGTGTGTCAGTGTCCTGTGTGTCTGTGTCCTGTGTGTCAGTGTCCTGTGTGTCGGTGTCCTGTGTGTCGGTGTCCTGTGTGTCAGTGGCCTGAGTGTCAGTGCCCTGAGTGTCAGTGTCCTGTGTGTCAGTGTCCTGTGTGTCGGTGTCCTGTGTGTCGGTGTCCTGTGTGTCAGTGGCCTGAGTGTCAGTGTCCTGTGTGTCAGTGTCCTGTGTGTCAGTGTCCTGTGTGTCAGTGTCCTGTGTGTCAGTGTCCTGTGTGTCAGTGTCCTGTGCGTCGGTGTCCTGTGCGTCAGTGGCCTGAGTGTCGGTGTCCTGAGTGTCAGTGTCCTGTGTGTCGGTGTCCTGTGTGTCAGTGGCCTGTGTGTCAGTGTCCTGTGTGTCAGTGGCCTGTGTGTCGGTGTCCTGTGTGTCAGTGTCCTGTGTGTCTGTGTCCTGTGTGTCGGTGTCCTGTGTGTCAGTGTCCTGTGTGTCAGTATCCTGTGTGTCAGTGTCCTGTGTGTCGGTGTCCTGTGTGTCGGTGTCCTGTGTGTCAGTGGCCTGAGTGTCAGTGTCCTGAGTGTCGGTGTCCTGTGTGTCGGTGTCCTGTGTGTCAGTGGCCTGAGTGTCAGTCTCCTGTGTGTCGGTGTCCTGTGTGTCGGTGTCCTGTGTGTCAGTGGCCTGAGTGTCAGTGTCCTGAGTGTCAGTGTCCTGTGTGTCGGTGTCCTGTGTGTCAGTGTCCTGTGTGTCAGTGTCCTGTGTGTCAGTGTCCTGTGTGTCGGTGTCCTGTGTGTCAGTGTCCTGTGTGTCGGTGTCCTGTGTGTCGGTGTCCTGTGTGTCGGTGTCCTGTGTGTCAGTGTCCTGTGTGTCAGTGTCCTGTGTGTCGGTGTCCTGTGTGTCAGTGTCCTGAGTGTCAGTGTCCTGAGTGTCAGTGTCCTGTGTGTCGGTGTCCTGGGTCGGCTTCGACGGGGGCCTGTGTGTCAGTGTCCTGTGTGTCAGTGTCCTGTGTGTCAGTGTCCTGAGTGTCAGTGTCCTGTGTGTCGGTGTCCTGGGTCGGCTTCGACGGGGGCCTGTTGCTGTGGCTGCCCTCCTCGTCGTTGGGTCTGGCCTGCCGGCATCACCGTACTCGCACTCGATGGGGGCGGCGTCCGCCTGGTGCTCCGGGTCTGTCCCTGGCTCGTGGGTGGCCGGGCACGTCCTGGGGGCGGTCGGCATCCGCGGGTACGGATGGGTCGTCATTTGGTCCTGCAATACACGATACAGCATGCATGTTTAGACACGTAGGCGGGGATGGGGGGAGATATGGGGGAAGGGGGATATGGGGGAAGGGGGATATGGGGGAAGGGGGATATGGGGGAAGGGGGATATGGGGAAGGGGGGATATGGGGAAGGGGATATGGGGAAGGGGGTAAGGGGATATGGGGCATATGGGGAGAGGGATATGGCGGGAATGGAGGAAGGGGGGATATGGGGGAAGGGGATATGGGGGAAGGAGGGATGGGGAAGGGGGATGGGGGAAGGGGGATATAGGGAAGGGGATATGGGGAAGAGGATATTGGGGGAGGGGATATGGGGGAAGGGGGGATATGGGGGGAGGGGGATATGGGGGATATGGCGAAAGGGGGGATGTGGGGGGAAGGGGGATATGGGGAAGGGGGATATGGAGGAAGGGGGATATGGGGGAAGGGGGATATGGGGAAAGTGGGATATGGGTTGATATGGGGGAAGGGGGATAAGGGGGATATGGGGGAAGGGGGATATGGGAGAAGGGGCATATGGGGAAAGGGGAGATATGGGGGAAGGGAGGTTGGGGAAGGGGGGATATGGGGAAGGGGAATTATGGGGGATATGGGGATGGGGGAAATGGGGAAGGGGATATGGGGAAAGGGGGATATGGGTGAAGGGGGGATATGGGGGATATGGGGAAGGGGGATATGGGGAAGAGCGATATGGAGGAAGGGGGAACATGGGGGAAGGGGGGATATGGTGGAAGGGGGAAATGGGAGATATGGTGTAAGGGATATGGGGGAAGGGGGATATGGGGAAGGTGGATATGGGATATGGAGGAAGGTGTGATATGGGGGACATGGGGGAAGGGGTATATTGGGGAAGGGAATATGGGGAAGGGGATATGGGGAATGGCAATATGGGGAAGGGGATATGGGGGAGGGGATATGGGAGATGGGGGATATGGGGGAAGGGGAGTAATGGGGGTTATGGGGTATATGGGGGAAGGGGGAATATGAGGAAAGGGGGATATGGGGGAAGGGGGTATGGGGCAAGGAAAATATGTGGGAAGGGGGATATGGGGGGATGTGGGGGAAGGGGGATATGGTGGAATGGGGATATGGGGAAGGGGATATGGGGGAAGGGGGATATGGGGAGGGGGGATATGGAGAAGAGGGATGAAGGGGATATGGGGGGATATGGGGAAGGGGATATGGGGACGAGGGATCTGGGGATGGGGGGTATGGTGGAAGGGGATCTGGGGGATATGGGGAAGGGGATATGCGGGAAAGGGGATATGGGGGTAGGGGGATATGGGGGAAGGGGTGATATGGGGGAAGGGGGATATGGGGGAAGGGGGATATGGGGTAAGGGGAAATGGGGAAGGGGGTGTATGGGGGTATATGGGGAAGGGGGTTATGGGGAAGGGTGATATGGGGGAAGGGGGATATGGGGGAAGGGGGATATGGGGGAAGAAGGATATGGGGGAAGGCGGATATGGGGAAGGGGGATATGGTGGAAGGGAGATATGGGGAAGTGTAGGTATGGGGGTATATGGGGAAAGGGGGGATATGGGGGAAGGGGGATATGGGGAAGGGGGAATATGCCAGAAGGGGGGATATAGGGGAAGGGGGGGATATGGGGGAAGGGGGGATATGCTGGAAGGACGGATATGGGGAAGGAGGGATATGGGGGAAGGGGGATATGGGGAAGGGGGGATAAGGGGGATATGAGGAAAGGGGGGATATGGGGGAAGGGGGGAATATGGGGTAAAGGGGATGGGGAAGGGTGAATGGGGGGCAGGCAGTGGGGGGTCTCACTTGGCGCTGTGCGGCATGCGGCCCATTTTGCCGGGTCTCCAGGGCGGAGGGTCTTTTGTGTAGCACACCTGTGCTACACCTCCCGCTGCCTGGGGAAAGCAGGCTGCAATAATCAAAGACCCCTCCCACCCGGCCTATTCCTCTTCCAATTTCTTCTATCGGGCATGAGATCCAAACGTCTGAGAACACGCATGAACAGACTCAAAAACAGCTTCTTCCCCGCTGTTACCAGACTCCTAAATGGCCCTCTTATGCACTGACCTGATTAACACTACACCCTGTATGCTTCACCCGATGCCGGTGTCTATGTAGTTACATTGTGTACCTTGTCTTGCCCTATTATGTATTTTCTTTTATTTCCTTTTCCTCCCATGTACTTAATGATCTGTTGAGCTGCTCGCAGAAAAATACCTTTCACTGTACCTTGGTACACGTGACAATAAACAAAATCCAACCCAATTCAATCCAATCTGCTGGATTTGGTGACAGGATAAGAAACTCTCACAAGATTTCCAAATCAGGTTTCACTCCAACGTAAATGGGTGATGTGATTGTCCTCATTCCCCCCAGAGATGTAGCGTGTTTCTCAACATTCTACTGCGGAAACAATATTTCCATAAATTAGCGTATCATTATAAGGCCTCTACGCCTGAATCAACCTACCCATTTAACTTTGAGATTCTCTGCGATGCTGGCGTGCGTAGGTCCCGCCCTTCCAGCTGGCTGTGTATTCTCGTCAGCACTCTGAAATGACACAAAATGCCGCTAAATCAGGTGAGAAAAGGTGGCTCTGAAGCTGACGAGTTCCACACACCCTTTCTTGCCTGATCTAATACCCTGCGATTTTGGGAAGATTGCACCATAAGTGGGTTCAGTCAGATCCTGTCCAGTCAGCGTGACGTCATGGGACCTGTCCTTTGCTGTTTCTTTATCTCTGGCCTGAATGATATGGTGGAGAAAGCCACCTTTAATGCCAGCAACTTCAATGCCACTTTCCTCACCCGCTCTTGGTCTTTACTGAAATGAGGGAACATTCCACCCACTAGTGCCTTTTTTGAAGACAGTTCCATCAGCATTCAGAAAAATCAACTTCAATGGACTGGATACTGTGTCCAGATGATCAAAATGTGTCTCCCCCACCAAGTCCTGCATCCTCAGCTTTCAAATGGCTAACGTTCTAGGAAGTACAAAGAAAATGCTTCAAAAACACGCTGAAACATTCCTTGAAGAGCGGCAACATTGACATTAATGACTGGGAGGAACTTGCTACGAATTGTTCGAAATGCTAACAACTTGTTCATAAATATGCATTCACACTTTGAGCCACAAAGTCCTAATGATGAGGCAGAACAGTTCACATTTTTGTGCCCTTTCCTAGTCTATTGCCTGTAACAAAAATTGATCATAGTTACAGTGTGATAGCCATCTAGTGGCAGTAAAGGACAACTACAAGTTAACAAAATCAAATATATCTTTGCATCATGGATTAGCTATTAATATGCTTATTGACTCAAGCATCAACAAAGAAATCATCATTTTCTCATTTTAATGATTTTGTAAAATCAGGTTTTGAATACACATCGTGAGGATATTCGCATCATTTATTCTTACTTTATGTACGTGAATCCTGCCGATGTTTACTTTCAACTTTAACTTTGAACATAAGAGAAAAGGGCTGGAATAGGCCATTTGATCATTTTCGCCAGCTCCACCATTTAATACAATTATAGCTGATCCTGTAATTCTGCTACACCTTCCTGCGCTATCTCCATTCTCCTTGATTCTCTTCTATCTAAAAATCTCTCGCTCTTTATCATGGCTCTACCGAATGACTGAACATCTGCAATTTTCTGGGGTAGACAGTTTCAGAGATTCATAACCCTTTGAGTGAATACATATCACCTCATCTCAGCCCTAAATGGTGCACCCTTATTCTGAGGTAGGGGAAGCTTCCTTCCAACATCTACCTTGTCAAATACCTTGAGAATGTTATATGTTCAGTGAGGTCATCCCTTATTCTTCTCGACTCCAGGGAATACAGGCCAATGGACTCAATCTCTACTCATGGGGAATCCCTTCATCCCAGGCATCGACTTAGTGAATCCTCATTGCACTCACTCTTAGAGATGCATATCCTTCCTTAGGTAAGGACACCAAAATGATGCAGTGTTCCACAAGTGATCTTAATAAAGTCCTATATAATTCCAGTCAGGCTTCTTTGCTCTTATATTTCAATACCCTTTGCAGTAAAGGCTAATATACCATTTGCTCTCCTAAAGCCTTGTTGTACCTGCAATGAACTTCCTATGATTCACATACAAGGGACGCTCAGGGTCCCTCTGAATACCAACATTTTCCAGTCTCTCACCATTTAAGAATTATTCTGCTTTTCTATATTTCTACTAAAGTGTATAAGTTCACATTTCTCTACATTGTACATTATCTGTCATGTTCCTGCCCCCTCACCTAACCTGTCTATATCCCTTTGCAACATATGTATGTCCTCCTCTCTTTCCCACCTAAATTTAGATTGCCAGCAAACTTGGAAAAATTGCTTGGTACCATCATCTAAGTCATTGATGTAGATTTCAAATAGGTGAGTCCCAATTACTGAACCTTGCAGCACTCCACTTGTTAAACCCTGCCAAAACAAAAATGTCTTATTTGCTCTCTCTGTTAACCAGTCCTCCCTCTGTGCTAATACATTATTCCAATTCCACGCGCCTTAGTTTTGTGCAACAGCCTCTTGTGTAACACCTTATTGAATGCTTTGTGAACAACTAGATATGCTACATCCATTGGTTCACCTTTATCTAGCCTGTTAGTTATATCCTCAAAACAATCTAACAGATTTGTCAAAAATGATTTCCTCTTTGAAAGGGCGGCTCGGTAGCATAGTGGTTAGCACTGCTGCATCACAGCGCCAGGAACCCGGTTCAATTCCGGCCTTGGGTAGCTGTCTGTGTGCAGTTTGCATGTTCTCCCCGTGTCTGCGTGGATTTCCTCCGGGTGCTCAGGTTTCCTCCACACAGTCTAAAGATGTGCAAGTTAGGTGGATTGGCCATTATAAAATAGCCCCTCAATGTCCAGGGATGTGCAGATTAGGTGGGGTTATGGGGAATGGGCCTAGGTAGGTTGCTCTTTCAGATTGAATTGGATTTTTTTATTGTCACGTGTACCGAGGTACAGTGAAAAATATCTTTCTGCGAGCTGCTCAAACAGATCGTTTAGTACATGAAAAGAAAAGAAAATACATAATAGGGCAAGACAAGGTACACAATGTTAATACATAGACACCGGCATCGGCTGACGCATACAGGAGTGTCGTATTAATCAGGTCAGTCCATAAGAGGGTCGTTTAGGAGTCTGGTAACAGCGGGGAAGAAGCTGTTTTTGAACCTGTTTATAGAACATAGAAAAATACAGTACAGAACAGGCCCTTCGGCCCACAATGTTGTGCTGAACCTTTGTCCCAGATTAATCATAGATTATCTTAGAATTTACAGTGCAGAAGGAGGCCACTCGGCCCATCGAGTCTGCACTGGCTCCTGGAAAGAGCACCCTACCCAAGGTCAACACCTCCACCCTATCTCCACAACCCAGTAACCCCACCCAACACTAAGGGCAATTTTGGACACTAAGGGCAATTTATCATGGCCAATCCACCCAACCTGCACATCATTGGACTGTGGGAGGAAACCGGAGCACCCGGAGGAAACCCATGCACACACGGGGAGGACGTGCAGACTCCACACAGACAGTGACCCAAGTCGGAATCAAACCTGGGACCCCGGAGCTGTGAAGCAATTGTGCTATCCACAATGCTACCGTGCTGCCCTTAAGAACAAATTAATCTACACTATATCATTCTACCGTAATCCATGTACTTATCCAATAGCTGCTTGAAGGTCCCTAATGTTTCCGACTCAACTATTTCCACAGGCAGTGCATTCCATGCCCCCACTACTCTCTGGGTAAAGAACCTACCTCTGACATCCCCCCTATATCTTCCACCATTCACCTTAAATTTATGTCCCCTTGTAATGGTCTGTTCCACCCGGGGAAAAAGTCTCTGACTGTCTACTCTTTCTATTCCCCTGATCATCTTATAAACCTCTATCAAGTCGCCCCTCATCCTTCTCCGTTCTAATGAGAAAAGGCCTAGCACCTTCAACCTTTCCTCGTAAGACCTACTCTCCATTCCAGGCAACATCCTGGTAAATCTCCATTGCACCTTTTCCAAAGCTTCCACATCCTTCCTAAAATGAGGCGACCAGAACTGTACACAGTACTCCAAAAGTGGCCATACCAAGGTTTTGTACAGCTGCATCATCACCTCATGACTCTTAAATTCAATCTCTCTGTTCATGAACGCCAGCACACCTAGGCCTTCTTCTCAGCTCTATCCACTTGAGTGGCAACTTTTAAAGATGTATGAACATAGACCCCAAGATCTCTCTGCTCCTCCACATTGCCAAGAACTCTACCGTTAACCCTGTATTCCGCATTCATATTTGTCCTTCCAAAATGGACAACCTCCACTTTTCAGGGTTAAACTCCATCTGCCGCTTCTCAGCCCAGCTCTGCATCCTATCTATGTCTCTTTGCCGCCGACAACAGCCCTCCTCACTATCCACAACTCCACCAATCTTCGTATTGTCTGAAAATTTACTGACCCACCCTTCAACTCCCTCATCCAAATCATTAATGAAAATCACAAACAGCAGAGGAACCAGAACTGATCCCTGCGGTATGCCACTGGTAGCTGGGCTCCAGGCTGAATATTTGCCATCCACCACCACTCTCTGACTGCTATCGGTTAGCCAGTTTGTTATCCAACTGGACAAATTTCCCACTATCCCATGCCTCCTTACTTTCTGCATAAGGCTACCATGGGGAATCTTATCAAATGCCTTACTAAAATCCATGTACATTACATCCACTGCTTTACCTTCATCCACATGCTTGGTCACCTCCTCAAAGAATTCAATAAGACTTGTAAGGCAAGACCTTCCCCTCACAAATCCGTGCTGACTATCCCTAATCAAGCAGTGTCTTTCCAGATGCTCAAAAATCCTATCCCTCAGTACCCTCTCCATTACTTTGCCTACCACCGAAGTAAGACTAACTGACCTGTAATTCCCAGGGTTATCCCTATTCCCTTTTTTCAACATGGGCACGACATTCGCCATTCTCCAATCCCCTGGTACCACCCCTGTTGACAGTGAGGACGAAAAGATCATTGCCAACGGCTCTGCAACTTCATCTCTTGCTTCCCATAGAATCCTTGGATATATCCCGTCAGGCCCGGGGGACTTGTCTATCCTCAAGTTTTTCAAAATGCCCAACACATCTTCCTAACAAGTATTTCCTCGAGCCTATCAGTCTGTTTCACACAGTCCTCCCCAACAATATGGACCCTCATTTGTAAATATTGAATAAAAATACTCGTTCAAGACCTCTCCTATCTCTTCAGACTCAATACACAATCTCCCGCTACTGTCCTTGATCGGACCTACCCTCGCTCTAGTCATTCTCATATTTCTCACATATGTGTAAAAGGCCTTGGGGTTTTCCTTGATCCTACCCGCCAAAGATTTTTCACGCCCTCTCTTAGCTCTCCTAATCCCTTTCTTCAGTTCCCTCCTGGCTATCATGTATCCCTCCAGCGCCGTCTGAACCTTGTTTCCCCAGCCTTACATAAGTCTCCTTCTTCCTCTTTACAAGACATTCAACCTCTCTTGTCAACCATGGTTCCCTCACTTGACCATCTCGTCCCTGCCTGACAGGGACACACATATCAAGGACACGTAGTACCTGTTCCTTGAACAAGTTCCACATTTCACTTGTGTCCTTCCCTGACAGCCTATGTTCCCAACTTATGCACTTCAATTCTTGTCTGACAACATCGTATTTACCCTTCCCCCAATTGCAAACTTTGCCCTGTTGCACGCACCTATCTCTCTCCATTACTAAAGTGAAAGTCACAGAATTGTGGTCACTATCTCCAAAATGCTCCACCACTAACAAATCTATCACTTTCCCTGGTTCATTACCAAGTACCAAATCCAATGTAGCCTCCCCTCTGGTCGGGCAATCTACATACTGTGTTAGAAAAGCTTCCTGGACACACTGCACAAACACCACCCCATCCAAAATATTTGATCTAAAGAGTTTCCACTCAATGTTTGGAAAGTTGAAGTCGCCCATGACTACTACCCTGTGACTTCTGCACCTTTCCAAAAGCTGTTTTCCAATCTGTTTCTCCACATCTCTGCTACTATTGAGGGGCCTAGAGAAAACTCCCAACAAGGTGACTGCTCCTTTCCTATTTCTGACTTCAACCCATACTACCTCAGTAGGCAGATACTCCTCGAACTGCCTTTCTGCAGCTGTTATACTATCTCGAATTGACAATGCCACCCCCCCCCCCCACCACCTCTTTTACCACCCTCCCTAATCTTATTGAAACATCTATAACCAGGGACCTCCAACAACCATTTCTGCCCCTCTTCTATCCAAGTTTCCGTGATGGCCACCACATCGTAGTCCCAAGTACCGATCCATGCCTTAGTTCACCCACCTTATTCCTGATGCTTCTTGTGTTGAAGTATACATATTTCAACCCATCTCCGTGCCTGCAAATACTCTCCTTTGGCAGTGTTCCCTTCCCCACTGCCTCACTACATGCTTTGGCATCCTGAATATCGGCTACCTTAGTTGCTGGACTACAAATCCGGTTCCCATTTCCCTGCCAAATTAGTTTAAACCTTCCCGAAGAGTACTAGAAAACCTCCCTCCCAGGATATTGGTGCCCCTCTGGTTCAGATGCAACCCGTCCTGCTTGTACAGGTCCCCAGAATGCGCTCCAATTATCCAAATGCCTGAAGCCCTTCCTCCTACACCATTCCTGCAGCCATGTGTTCAACTGCATTCTCTCCCTATCCCTAGCCTCTCTGTCACGTGGCACCGGCAACAAACCAGAGATGACAACTCTGTCTGTCCTGGCTTTTAACTTCCAGCCTAACTCCCTAAACTCGTTTATTACCTGCACACCCCTTTTCCTACCTACGTCGTTGGTACCAATGTGCACCACGACTTCTGGCTGCTTACGCTCCCCTTTAAGGATCCTGAAGACACGATCCGAGACATCCCTGGCCCTGGCACCCAGGAGGCAACATACCTTCTGGGAGTCTCGCTATTCCCTATCTATTCCCCTAACCATTGAATCTCCTATCTATCTATTCCCCTAACCATTGAATCTCCTATTACTATTGCTTTTCTATTCTCCCCCCTTCCCTTCTGAGCCCCAGAGCCAGACTCAGTGCCAGAGACCTGGCCGCTAGGGCCTTCCCCCGGTAGGTCATCCCCCACAACAGCATCCAAAATGGTATACTTGTTTTGAAGGGGAACGGCCACGAGGGATCCCTGTTAGTCTGCCTGTTTGTTTTCTTTCCCCTGACTGTAACCCAGCTACTCTTGTCCTGTACCTTGGGCGTGGTTACCTCCCTGTAACTCTTCTCTATAACCCCCTCTGCCTCCTGGATGATACGAAGTTCATCCAGCTCCAGCTCCAGAACACGGTCTCTGAGGAGCTGGGGTTGGGTGCACTTCCCGCAGGTATAGTCAGCGGGGACACCAGTGGTATCCCTCACCACCCACATCCTACAGGAGGAGCATGCAACTGGCCCTGCCTCCATCCCCTCTTACCTTACAGAATTTAGCTGCCCTGTGGACCAACTGGACCTCCGCCCTCCGACTCTGCTCCCAGTCAGCTGCACTCTCTGTAAACTCCTGGCTCCCTTTTCGCTCTTTGTGGAAATGTAGGAAACAAAATGAAAGGAGCACCTTACTCCCTCCTCACCTAACTCCCTCAGTCACCAAACTCTCACTATAGCACTTAAATGCACCGAATTCAGCACTCAGTGCAAACAAAATCTGCACTATTGGAGGATCACTTTTATACTGTGAATCTAGCCTCTGAGAACTGGCCTAATCCAATTAACTAATTAACAAGCTCCAGCTGCAAGTACCTACAAGTAGAACCTTTGTTTAAAGCTGATTGAAAATTCACCTTCTTCTAAACCAAACTGCAACTTTTAAGTTAATTAACTAAATAAAAGAAAGACTAGACTTCAGATAAAAATGAAACCTTAAACTCCCTCAGTCACCAAACTCTCACTATAGCACTCAAATGCACCGAATTCAGCACTCAGTGCAAACAAAATCTGCACTATTGGTGGATCACTTTTATACTGTGAATCTAGCCTCTGAGAACTGGCCTAATCCAATTAACTAATTAACAAGCTCTAGCTGCAAGTACCTACAAGTAGAACCTTTGTTTAAAGCTGATTGAAAATTCACCTTCTTCTAAACCAAACTGCAACTTTTAAGTTAATTAATAAATAAAAGAAAGACTAGACTTCAGATAAAAATGAAACCTTATACTCCTTCAGTCACCAAACTCTCACTATAGCACTTAAATGCACCAAATTCAGCACTCAGTGTTCTCAGATTTTGTATCTCCTGCCCGATGGAAGAAGTTGGAAGAGTGATTAAGCCGGGTGGGAGGGGTCTTTGACTATGTTGCCTGCTTTCCCACGACAGCGGGAGGTGTAGATAGAGTCAATGGATGGGAGGCGGGTTCGTGTGATGGTCTGGGCGGTGTTCACAACTCTTTGAGGTTTCTTGCGGACCTGGGCCAAGCAGTTGCCATACCAGGCTGTGATGCAGCCTGATAGGATACTTTCTATGGTGTATCTGTAAAAGTTGGTAAGAGTCAGTATTCTGACTTTTCGTTGTTCGAGATCTGACCCACTACGTTCGTGTCATCAGCAAACTTGCAGATGGAGTTGGAACCAAATTTTGCCATGCAGTCGTGTATGTATAGGGAGTATAGTAGGGGGCTAAGTACGCAGCCTTACGGGACCCCAGTATTGACGACTATAGTAGAGGAGGTGTTGTTGGTTATTCTTACTGATTGTTAGAGAGGGTCGGTGCAGACTCGGTGGGCCGAATGGTCTCCTTACATGGACGGCACAGCGGTTAGCATTGCTGCATCACAGCGCCAGGGTCCCGGGTTCAATTCTGGCCTTGGATCACTGTCTGTGTGGAGTTTGTATATTCTCCTCATGTCAGCGTGGGTTTCCTCTGGATGCTCCGGTTTCCTCCCACAGCCCAAAGATGTGCAGGTTAGGTGGACTGGCCAATTACCCCTTAGTGTCTAGGTATGTGCAGGTTAGGTTACAGTTTTATGGAGGATAGCGTGGGGTGGACATGGGTTGAGTGCTAATTCGAAGTGCTAATCTTCATGTCATTTCAACTCGTTAAAATGCAAACAAACGTTTGGACATATCTTTGAGAAGACCTTTCCTATGGTTAATGGCTGCCCTTCTCCAAATAATTAAAGACACTGTTTACGCAATACTTCTTGCAGACCTTTTGGCTTTGGAGTTGAAATCCAAAGAATTAATATGAAAGAACCTGGTTCTATCAAAATGCTACGTAAATGTGTGAAACTTGAACACCATTGCTTTACAATGGCCTAGTCAGAAACCACTTGTGAGGGCAGCTCGTGACGCAGTGGTTAGTACTGGGACTACGGCTGAGGACCCAGGGTTCGAATCCCGGCCCTGCGTCACTGTCCGTGTGGAGTTTGCACTTTCTCCCCCTGTCTGCATGGGTTTCACCCCCACAACGCAAAGATGTGCAGGTTAGGTGGATTGGCCACGATAAATTGCCCCTTAATTGGAAAAAAAAATAATTGCTCGAAAAATGTATTTAAAAAAAAAAAACCATTTGTGAGGACAATGGACAGAAACTAGGTTTCAGATAAGGACATTTAAGGAGGCCTATTTTTGGTGCAACAAGGAGAAAGATCCAGATCAGTGAAAGAGCATGACCCTGCATACGAAACATGAGCAGGCAGAGAATTTGGGTCGGCCTTTATTTCTCTATTTGAGGAACTGAACCAAGCTTTCGCCATGGGGCTTCGGTTGCATTTTGACTGGAGTGAAACTAGAGAAATGTACTATTATGGACAATAAACCAAAGAAAAATTATCTTCCGAAACCTTCAGACTCCATCTTTCAGTGGAGCAAAAATCAATGACAGACCTGCAGCGTTTCAAGACTTAATCTTAGGGAAGAAAAGTGTGACAGAGAACGTCTGAAATTTTAAGATCTAACTGCATGCTACCTTTTGTAGTAACAGTCTCTTCGCACATGTGCGTGTGTGGGTGTGGGATGTCTTTACATTCGGGTGTTGAATAATAAACATTTAATTTTTTTTTTAAATGTGAGAAAACCTGTCCTATGTCTGTTCATGACAGTTATAGTAGTCTCAGTTAGGGGAGGTGGTGGCACAGAGATATTGTCACTGGACGAGTAATCCAGAGATCCAGGATAATAGTCTGGGGTCTCAGGTTCGAATCCCACCACAACAGCTGGTGAAATTTGAATTAAATTAAATAAAAAGAAAAATGGAATTAAAAGTCTAATGATGACCATGAAACTATTGCTGATTGTCGTAAAAACCCATCTGGTTCACTAATGTCCTTCAGGGAAGGAAATGTGCCATCCTTACCCGGTCTGGCCTACATGTGACTCCAGCCCCCACACAAAGATTCAATTGACTCTTAACTGCCCCCACCTCCCCCCCCCCCCCCCCCCCCCCCCCCACCCCACCCACTGAACTGGCCTCGCAAGTTACTCAGTTCAGGGGCAATTAGGGATGGGCAATTAGGAATGCTGGCCCAGCCAATGGCACACACATCCATGAACGAATAATTTAAAAAAAGAACACTGTTTCTTTTAAAACAAATCTACCTTTGGTCAGGAGCGAGGTGGGAAAATTCCCTATTTATCTCCCCTGTCCATAACAGTTCTCCTCTTGAACAAATGGGGCAAATTTTTCACATGTTAACTGAAGATTTCTTTCAGATCATAAAAGGGGCTATTTTTAAGTTGTTTTTAGTAAGAATGTAAAATATAGCAGCAGGAGTATCATTTGGCCAGTTGAGCTTGCTCCACCAGTCAAAAAGATCATGTCTAATCTGTTTGGTCTTAACTCCACGTTCCTTTCAGCCTCCTCATAACCCTTGAATCCTTTCAAAAATCTGTCTAACTAAGCTTTGATTATATTCAATGACCCAGCCTCCACTGCTTGTTGGGGAAGAGAATGCCAAAGACAAACAGCCCTCTGAGGGAAGAAATTCCAGCTCATCTCCATCATAAATGGGAAATCACTCATTTTTAAACTGCATCTCCTAGTTCTGGTTCCCCCCCATAACTGGAACCATCCTTTCAGCATCTACCCTGCCAAGCCCCCTTGGAAACATACATGCTTCAATTAAGATCAACTTTCGTTTTCCTAAACTTCAATGAGTATAGGCCCAACTTGCTCAATCTTTCCTCATAAGACAAATTCTTCATCCCAGGGAATCCACATAGCGAACCTTCTTTGAACTGCTTCCAATGCAAGTAAGTCCCTCCTTAATTAAGGTGACCAAAACTGTACAGATTACTCTAGGTGTGACCTCACAATGATCTATATAGTTGTAGCAATACTTCCCTACTTTTGTACTCCATCTCCCTTGAAATGATTGGCAACATCTTGCTTGTCTTCCTCATTATTTGGTATGTCTCCATGCTGAAATTTTGGAATTCATGTACAATGACACCCAGATCCCTCTGTACTGTGTCATTCTGTAGTCTCTCCATGTAAACATGATTCTGCTTTCACCTTTCCTACATTATATCAAACACTGTTTACCATATCTGGAACTCATACCAAACCACAGGTCAAAATGGAAACATTGCTTTGAATCACTTTAATGAAGGACCACTGGGTCCTGCACTGACCTTTGCTTTTAAGCCTCAAGGGATATACAGTTTAGATGTAAGACGATGGAGTAGAAATATGGGGTGGGATTCTCTGGCTGTTCCCTGGCGGCAGGATTCTCTGGTCCCACTGGCAGCGTACCCCCGCCCATGGGTTTCCCGGTGGCATGGGGTGGCTTCAATGGGAATTCCCATTGACAAGCGGCAGGAGTAGGGAATCGTGCCGCCAGCGAACGGCGTACCAAATCCTCCGTCCTTGCTCTCAGCGGTAGCGGGGCGGAATCGCAACGGAGAACCCCGGCCATGATGCATATCTTATATTATATTATAATATTAGTTATGTCAAAGAAGTAGATTTAACTCAAAACAGCCTAGTCTGGAAAAATATATCCTTGCATTTATATAGTGCGCTTCACAACCTCTGGGTATCCCAAAGTGCTTGCTGCTGTTATAATGTAGGAACCAACAATTCTAAAGCAAAAAATCCATGTTTTCATTCTATTCTGCGCTTTCATAACAACATGAAATATAATCAGATGGTAAGAATAAAATGCAAAACACAGAAATGGAAGCCCGATTTTCTTTCTGCACTCCCCGACCTCGGTTTCCCTCCAATTGACATTTGATACTTTGACTTTCTTTCAATCCTGCTGTATGAAGCTGTCAGCTTGCCACACAGTCATCATGGAGCTCCTTGCATGTGCCGTATATGAGGGTAGCTGACTAAAGTGAAATAAAATAATTTCCAGTGGATCCTAAGTAATCCTACTCCGAAATACAAATTCATCTTTAGGGGATTCGCGATAACTGAAGTGAAACTGCTCAATTGTGGAAGAGATTTTAGATGTAGCCACTTTCATTTCAAATACTACATCTGTTAATTGAATACAGACTTAACAATCCGAAAGCATCTTTGGCTATACCTGTTGTGCCCAACACCATTTAATAGAACAAAAATTGTTTGTAAAACCTTGCGAGATTTGTTTTGCCCCAGTTGGACACACATTAATGCTTCAGCAAAAAAAAAAGGCACAATTTTGATTATTTTTTTCAACCTGCCAAAATAAAAAATCAGAAAGACAAACATTTATACTGTCTCACACTTTACACGGTCAGCAGATTTCTTTACAGCCAATGACATACGTTTTGGAATTGTAGTCACTGCGATCAGCCAATTCGCACACAGTGAACTCCCACAGCTATGTGACAATGACAGATAATCTGCTTCTTTTGAATGTTGTGTGATAGATAAATATTGACTAGGACACCGGGGATAACCCTTCTGCTCTTTTTCAAAATCGTGTCCTGGGATCTTTTATACCTACCGACACAAACAGGCAGATGGGACCACATTTTAACATCTCATCCAAAATAAGGCACCTCTGACTGTGCAGCTTTCCCTCAGTTACTGCGCATCGACGGTTTATTTTTAAATTTTGGTGCTCATGAAGTGGGCATGAAACTCAGAAACAAGAGTGTTACCAACTGAGCCACACTGACAACAGATAACACAACTATATTAAAATTTTAAGAACGTAGCTCGTAATTATCCCTCCACACAACTTTAATTCTCTCTTGACTCAGTGACCAAGGGAAACAGCTGGTGAAGTCCTGAGCAGGGTACGTCAGGGCAATTCTCGATCCACACATGCTCTGGGTTCACCAATCTCAACTGATACCATTGCCTTCAATACCTCATAAATTAGGGCGAGGAAACATCTGCCAGGATTTATGCTCTCAATCGCTCTGTAATGATCACTACAGTGACTGTGCAGACATCCAGGGAAGATAGGTCAGGCTGATCAGCGATGCCTCTTGTGTCTAAATAGAGCATCCACACTGATCGGCAGAAATACAATGCTGAGATGACAGAGGGCTTCAGGCAGGAAATTAGGGGAGCAGTGTTGTGTCCGGTGGCAGACCCAGAAGTTGGCAACATTATCTTTCAGGGCGCGGCCAAACAAGATCACATAGCGGCTGGCCAATTAATGGGTGAGAGGTCTGGAGCCCGTCCAATCAAGTGTTGGAAGTGGGCAGGAAGACGGCACTCCTGGTATGAGTTGCCTGCAGTGGATGAAACCTTTCTGATTCATTGCACCTGCAGTTGAGATGATCCATCGTTCAGCACAGACTACCAGCATTCACCTGCAAGACAGAAAGCACTGAAGAGCAAGACCTAGATCACTCATTGGCCATAGCAGCATTCTGCACCTCCATTGTCTGCAGTGTTCAGTGCAGTAAGTGGACCAAGAGTTTGATAAAAGGGGAATGGTGCAGACCAGATATACTCATGCTTCAGCATTGCCTCCCTGCAGGTTCTAATCCAGGCGGCACTGGACTGGAGCAGCGGGTGGTTTTCATCTAATGGACAAAAAGTAGAGGTCCTCCCACCTAACGATGGAAGCCTGGACTGAGGCAGCAGCAGAAGTTACTAGCTGTGGAATTCAGCAGCGCAACTAGGTCCAATGTCAGAAGCAGATCAATATCCTCCTCTGCCCAGCAAGGGTCAGTCTGAATAAATGATGGGAGTGCTGTAGCTGCCAGATGGGCAATGTATGGTGGGTCTCAAGGAGGGTAGGTATTGGCTGGGTGGACAGGCAATAGAATGGTGTTCCCCAGCAGTTCTCTCCTGAGGAATGGTTGCAGATGGGTGACAGGCATCTCCCTCTTGGTTCCAGTATTCTCCAATCCAATGAGACTGGGCATCCCGGGTATGCATATAGACCTGTTTTGTCCATCAGCTCTATGCAGCAGTGAGCCTGGAGTCCCCTCCAGGTGCCCCTCCATGTAGAAAAGACAGGGAGATGCCATTGCTGCAGCCTGACACAGCTGGGGGCTCCATTCAAGGCACTCTGGGGGTGGACAGGCAACCTCCGCCCTGCTGCCACCTGATCCGGCCACTTCTAATGGAAACGGCGACATAGGGGCCATCTGCTCTTGTGCAGGATCTCCTCAGTATGTCGAAGTCCTCAAGACAAGACTGCCAAGATCACCACATTCAGTAGCCCATCTCTGCCGCAGATGCTGTGACCACACCTTATGGGTGCACTCAAAAGAGCACCTAGACACAACATTGTGGCACCCATGGTCAAGCCTTTGATGTGAATGAATGTTTTTTGTGTCTCATTAAGTTGTGTTCCAAGTTCTTGATGCCTCCACTTGTGCAGCATCTTCTCTTGCTAGAAAGAGGAAAATGTGTCAGTGAGTGTCGTGCAATCTGTTTGGGTGATGCAGCTCTCATGGTTGAATAGCTGGCAGTGTGTATCAGCTGTGAGGTATGAGTGTGAGGCTTGCAATAGTTCTAAGTGTGTGAGGGGGAGGTGAAGCAATGAGTGTTGGGTGTGAGTGACGATTGATGGAGATAGTTTGTAGGTGAGTGATGGAAATGTGGTGAATTGGGCAGTGGCTAAGGCAAAGCTGCAATGTGACTTGTTGGTAGGTGGTACACCTCAGTGCAAGAGCAGTGGATCAATTTTCAATTTTGGCAAACATTGGGTGGGTTGTAGAAGGGTGGAAATTACCTTCCCAATGTTAGCAGTATGAATCCCAATCAAGTTTCATGGTTGGGTCTCGTTGTCACTTCACAGGAGAGGTATGTGAGCATTACCTGCAGCTCACTGATTGGAGGAAGCCGGAAATCAGGTAGCACCTCTATGGAGTCGAGGCGGTAAAAGTAAGTTAAGGGGAAAGTGGTGATCCTGGGGGAAGGAAGTGAAGGGTTGCAAACATGCAGGATAATTTGGGGTTCAGAGAGGTATGAATGCCCCAAAGTCCCTCAAGAATCAATTACAAATCTTTAACATACACCTTTGGGTACTTTCTGGAACAGAAGAGTATGTGACAAATTCATCAAAACATTTAAGACCATGAAGGGTATTGACAGGATGGATGTGGAGAGGATGTTTCCTCTTGTCATAGTATCGAGAACTAAGGTCACTTTATAAAAATAAGGGGTCGCTTATTTAAGATAGAGATGAGGAGAATTTTTTCTCTCAGAAGGCTGTGAGCCTCTGGAGCTTTCTTCCTCAATAGGCAGTGGAAGCAGAGTCTTTGAATATTTTTAAGGCAGAGTTAGATAGATTCTTGATTAACAATGGAGTGAAAGGTTATCGGGGTAGGCAGGAATGTGGGGGTGAGGTTACAATTGGGTCAGCCATAATCTTATTGCATGGTGGAGCAGGCTCGAGGGGACGAATGGTCTACTCTTGCTCCTAATTCATTTTCTTGTACGTACGGTTCATACTCTATCCATATTACTCACAATGCTTCAATCACTATTGTTTTCATTGGGCCCCAGTGGACTATGTCGTTCAATGAAAGACATCAGCAAAATAGGGCAATAAATGCTGCCCCACAATTTTCACCATATTATCATCCATTCCCACCAGTGGTGAAGCAAAATATTTGGGCCCACACATGCTCCCAGCACCTTTTCCTCTCTTTTGAAGCTGAGGGCTGCACAGCCATGCAATAGTCCACCTAGTGGACAGGCTGTGCTGTGATTTGGATGGAAGTCCAATGCTATTTATTTTATCTTCGTAAAATCGTTGGCTTCTTTAAACAAAACTTGAAAATAAATTTGAAATACCTGAAACTTTGGACCAATGTTCGCCTTCAAAATCCAATTAGACCTATGCTGATCATTGAGGGATGCCTCTTAAAAAAAAACTCAATTGAAGTCCACAATTGACATGCTCGTTTCCTTTGACGGTTCATTCTGAGTGAGTCAGAAAACACAGGGGAGAATGCTACAGGGTGTCAATGCCACAGTCAAACATAGGTGGCTTGTGTGATTCCCGTGGAAGTTTATCAAGCTGTTAAAGGGTCATCTTGATAATATAAAAAAATAAACCCTCACCCTGGCCTACCATCAGATCATCAATACAATCCATCATCTCAAAGTTTCTCTATATAGATATCAATGAAAAATGAATTCTTGCAATAGTTTTTCCTGAGATTGTGAAGTTGATCTTGACATTGTGCAATTCCCATGTAAAACAGGTGATCAGCATAGAACATATGACCTGATTTTAACCTGACCATCCCCCCTCTCCCCCCTCCCTCTCTACCCCCTCCACCCTCCCCGCCTCCCCCCTTCACCCCCTCCCCCTTCCCTCTCCCCTCCCCTACTCCCCCCTCCCCCTCTCCACCGGCACCCTCCCCCTCCCCCTCTCCCCCTCCAACCCCCCTCCCCTCCCCCTCCACCCCCCCCTCCCCCTCCACCCCCCTCCCCTTCCACCTCCACCCCCCTCCCCTTCCACCTCCACCCCCTCCCCTCCCCCTCCACCCCCTCCCCTCCCCCTCCACCCCCTCCCCTCCCCCTCCACCCCCTCCCCCTCCACTCCCCCTCCCCCTCCACTCCCCCTCCCCACCCCCCTCCCCCAGCCCCCCCTCCGCCACCCTTCCCGCTCTCCCCTCCTCCCCCTCCCCCTCCCCCTCCCTCCCCCTCCCCCTCCCCCTCCCTCCTCCCCCTCCCCCTCCCCTCCCCCTCCCCTTCCCCCTCCTCCCCCTCCCCCTCTCTTCCCCCCTCCTCCCCCTCCCCCTCTCTTCCCCCCTCCTCCCCCTCCCCTCTCTTCCCCCCTCCTCCCCCTCTCTTCCCCCCTCCTCCCCCTCTCTTCCCCCCTCCTCCCCCTCCTCCCCCTCCCCCTCCTCCCCTCCCCCTCCTCCCCCTCCCCCTCCTCCCGTGCCCTCCCTCTCCTCCCCTCTCCCTCCCCCTCCCCCTCCCGCTCCCTCCTCCCCTCCTGCTCCTTCCCCTCCCTCCCCCTCTCTTCCCCCCTCCTCCCCTCCCCCTCCTCCCCTCCCTCCTCCCCCTCCCCCCCTCCCTCCTCCCCCTCCCCCTCCTCCCCCTCCCCCCTCCTCCCCCTCCCCCCTCACCCTTCCCTTCCTCCTCCCCCTCCTCCCCCTCCCCCTCCCCCTCCTCCCCTCTCCCTCCCCCTCCCCCTCCCGCTCCCTCCTCCCCTCCTGCTCCTTCCCCTCCCTCTCCCTCTCCCTCTCCTCCCCCCCACCCCCTCCTCCCCCCTCCCCCCTCTACCCCCCTCCCCCTTCACCTCCCACCCCCATTAAATGGCCATTTGAATTCAATTGATCCAAGGTAGGGAGAGGGTTGGGGAGCAGGTCACCCTGAGCCTCCCCTGATGCAGGTAAAATACCAGCAGAGGTGGGGAGTCAACAGACACATTACGATTAACGTGGCATCCAAAAACTAATTCATTAAAAATAATATGGACTGACTTTTGTTTCTATTTTAACTTGTATTGCACCTGCGTGTAAATCTGGAAAACAGCAAATACTGGAAGTGAACTATTGCAACATGCCAAAATAAATAATTGCATGGAAGTTACAGTGGAACATGGGCCTGTAACTTAGGCTGTGGAATAACATTCTCTGTTACTCTGACCATGGTGAATTATTTCTCTCCGTCAATCTAGACATTTCTACAACTTTCAGCATGGTCAGCACACAATTTTGCTCCAACACCAGCCCTCAAACACTGTTGAACTGCTTGTTTTAGATATTCTATCACACCATCGTATCCACCCCAGTGGCTTTCTTCTCCCCACCAATCCACACCGTAATCTCCAACGTCCACTGACGATTCATTTTTGGCCTTTTCTTCCTCATCTACATGATGACATTGTCCAGAAATAATCAATTTCCATGTGTATTCTAATTAATTTTAGATACATGGAGTGTAATTTTCACATTCAACATCTGGGCAGTTGTAATGAAACACTTTCACAGACTTCATTAGGAACACAAAAGGATTTTTCATTAGGAACACAAAAGGATTTTTCAGTAAGAAGAATTGTACAGCAGCCAACAGCTGCAGCTAGTTCCTGACATGTCGCTCATCTAAGAGAGACTCCACCCCCTGGGGTGATTACCCACTCTGAGACCCAATTAGTCCCCTAAACCAGATTACCCTTTCTGGTGTGTTGCCCTTGAAGGGACAATCACCACATCCATCCCTCTTTAACTCCTTTATACAATCTTCAATAACAAATTTACTCAGTCCTAAACGTTGAGCTGGATTCTTTGTCTGGGAGATGTTCCCACCAGAACTGAATAGCATGTGATTTGCGTTCCCATTTATTGTCCCGCGATTCAGGTCATGCTAATTCTGCCAGTGTGAATGGGAAGCAATTCTCAGCCCAGTGGGTGGTGCAACTGCTGGGGCCATAGTTAACGCTAAAGAGCATGGCAAGCTGGAGCTGCTTATACCCGCTCGACTCATCACACACCTCATTGCAGCCACGAAAATGGGTCGGAGAAGACCTGCTCCATGATTTCAGAAGCCTGAGGTGGTCCCACTGCTCGATACCAATGAGGAGATAAGGGACACCCTCTTCTCCAGGGTAGGCCACAGACTCAATCCCGCCATCCCAGGGTAGGCCACAGACTCAATCCCGCCATCCTGAACAGCGCCTGGGAGAAGATGACAGAGGTGGTCTGTGCTGCCAGTCTCATCAGGAGGAGACAGCTCGTGATCTTAAGGGATGGGTTTCACGGGTGAGGCCTCTGCCCTGAGAGGGACAGTTTGCCAGGGAGGGTTCTACAGGCCACGGTGCAGGTGTGCTTTGGTTGTGGTGAGCTCTGCAGATCCCGTGCTTCCTCTGCAATGGGGTAGCGCTTCTGAGGATTATCAACACCTGGTGGGCCAATGATTGAGCATGGCCTTGCCCATACCCTTAAGTATACCACTGGGACATGATGCTGAGGCCCTCAGCCATGGTCGTCACAGACTGATCCATGATTTGGACATCATGGCGAGGGACGTCACACCGAGGCTGCACTTAGTCCCATATTTAAATGAAGCCCGATCTCTAGATTCCCCACCACGACGTTGGGGCTCTGGGTGGCAACTGGGTGGCAGTGCCAGGGTGCCCAACTGGCAGTACACAGTGTCCAGGTGGCATCAGGGGTACCGGCGTACCATCCTTCCTGGAGCCTGATCACCCAGGGGCCCCCGATTACCTGAGAGACCCCCCCCCGCCAAAGTGCTGGTATGCCTGGTCCACATTGGTAGAGACCAGTACTAATCGACACTTGCTCGGGGACTCTGAGGCACGGGGGGGGTGGGGGGGGGGGGGGGGGTGTTAGATCCACGCTTTGGGTAACTCCGGAAAGAGCATGTTCAAGTGAGCCTGACTGTAGACTTGAATATGCAAATCTGGGTCCTGCCAATTGTGGCCAGGATCCAGATCATGACGCCTCGCAACATCCCGTTATATCTCGCAAGGCACAACAAGCTCGGTATCGGTCACATTGCATCCCAAGTCGGACGCAGCATGGCCGTTAGATCGGCCCAAGGTCTTTTCTAAAGCTCTAATTCTTTTTGCTGATTCCTCTTTATGTTCAATAGATCCTAGTTTGTTTTGAGGTCTTTAATTTTTGCATTTCTTTGAGGGTAATCCATCATATTCTTACTGGATATACACATTTCACAACTGGAAGCTTCACTTCTACTCGTCTTACCTTCAGCAAAACTCTTGAGGCTTCATGAAATGAAAAGAAATGAAAATCGCTTATTGTCACAAGTAGGTTTCAAATTAAGTTACTGTGAGAAGCCCCTAGTCACCTGTTCGGGGAGGCTGTTATGGGAATTGAACCGTGCTGCTGGCTTGCCTTGGTCTGCTTTCAAAGCCAGCGATTTAGCCCTGTGCTAAATGGCCCCTGCATTGTTGGTCAGATCTGTATCCAGTGATGTGTTGACTTGTTTCCATTCTGCAATTCCAACGTTGCCTTCTTACGGGTCTTTCATTGCCCCCTTCTGGGATCTTTCATTGCCCCTCTTCTGGAGTTTTTCATTGTCTTCCTTCTGTGGTCTTTCATCGTCCTCTTTCTAGGTCTTTCATCACTCTCCGTCTGTGGTCTTTCATTGCCCTCTTTCTAGGTCTTTCATTGCCTCTCTCCTGGAATCTTTCATTGTCTTCTTTCTGGGGTCTTTCATTACTCTCCTTCTGGGGTCTTTCGCTGCCCCTCTCCTGGAATCTTTCACTGTCTCCTTCTGTGGTCTTTCATTGCTCCTCTTTCTGGGGTCTTTCATTACTCTCCTTCTGGGGTCTTTCACTGCCCCTCTCCTGGAATCTTTCACTGTCTCCTTCTGGGGTCTTTCATTGCCCTCTTTCTGGGGGCTTTCATTACTCTCCTTCTGTGGTCTTTCATTGCCACACTTTCTGGGGTCTTTCATTGCCCTCTTTCCATGGCCTTTCATAGCCCTCATTCTGTGGTCTTCCATTGCCCCTCTTTCTGGGGTCTTTCATTACTCTCCTTCTGGGGTCTTTCATTGCCCTCTTTCTGGGGTCTTTCATTGTCTTCTTTCTGGGGTCTTTCATTGCCCCTCTTTCTGGAGTCTTTCATCGCCTCTCTCCTGGAATCTTTCATTGCCCTCTTTCTGGGGTCTTTCATTGCCCCTCTTTCTGGGGTCTTTCATTGCCCTCTTTCTGGGGTCTTTCATTGCCCTCTTTCTGGGGTCTTTCATTGCCCTCTTTCTGGGGTCTTTCATTGCCCCTCTTTCTGGGGTCTTTCATTGC
Source organism: Scyliorhinus torazame (assembly GCF_047496885.1). Taxonomy (NCBI): domain Eukaryota; kingdom Metazoa; phylum Chordata; class Chondrichthyes; order Carcharhiniformes; family Scyliorhinidae; genus Scyliorhinus; species Scyliorhinus torazame. The sequence continues at coordinate 326,766,918 of NC_092707.1, read as the reverse complement.
CTCTCTCCTGGAATCTTTCATTGCCCTCTTTCTGGAGTCTTTCATTACTCTCCTTCTGGGGTCTTTCATTGCCCCTCTTTCTGGGGTCTTTCATTGACCTCTTTCTGTGGTCTTTCATTGCTCTCCTTCTGGAGTCTTTCATTGCCCCTCTTTCTGGGGTCTTTCATTGCTCTCCATCTGGAGTCTTTTATTGCCCTCTTTCTGGGGTCTTCCATTGCCCTCTTTCTGTGGTCTTTCATTGCCCCTCTTTCTGGGGTCTTTCATTGCCCCTCTCCTGGAATCTTTCATTGACCTCTTTCTGCGGTCTTTCATTGCTCTCCTTCTGGAGTCTTTCATTGCCCCTCTTTCTGGGGTCTTTCATTGCTCTCCATCTGGAGTCTTTTATTGCCTTCTTTCTGGGGTCTTTCATTGCCCTCTTTCTGTGGTCTTTCATTGCCCCTCTTTCTGGGGTCTTTCATTGCCCCTCTCCTGGAATCTTTCATTGACCTCTTTCTGCGGTCTTTCATTGCTCTCCTTCTGGAGTCTTTCATTGCCCTCTTTCTGGGGTCTTTCATTGCCCCTCTTCTGGAATCTTTCACTGTCCCTCTTCTGGGGTCTTTCATTGCCCTCTTTCTGGGGTCTTTCATTGTCTTCTTTCTGGGGTCTTTCATTGCCCCTCTCCTGGAATCTTTCATTGCCCTTCTTTCTGGGGTCTTTCATTGCCCTCTTTCTGGAGTCTTTCATTGCCCTCTTTCTGTGGTCATTCATTGCCCCTCTTTCTGGGGTCTTTCATTGACCTCTTTCTGGAGTCTTTCATTGCCCTCTTTCTGGGGTCTTTCATTGCCCCTCTTTCTGGGGTCTTTCATTGACCTCTTTCTGGGGTCTTTCATTGCCCCTCTTTCTGGGGTCTTTCATTGACCTCTTTCTGGGGTCTTTCATTGATCTCTTTCTGGGGTCTTTCATTGCCCTCCTTCTGTGGTCTTTCATTGCCCCTCTCACGATCTTTCATTGCCCTCTTTCTGGGGTCTTTCATTGCCCCTCTTCTGGAGTCTTTCATTGACCTCTTTCTGGGGTCTTTCATTGACCTTTTTCTGGGGTCTTTCATTGACCTCTTTCTGTGGTCTTTCATTACTCCCCTTCTGGAGTCTTTCATTGCCCTCTTTCCGTGGTCTTTCATTGCCCTCTTTCTGGAGTCTTTAATTGCCCTCTTTCTGGGGTTTTTCATCACCCTCTTTCTGGAATCTTTCATTGCCCTCTTTCTGGGGTCTTTCATTGCCCTCTTTCTGAGGTCTTCTTTTGTCCTCCTTCTGGAATATTTCATTGCCCTCCTTCTGTGTTATTCTTTTGTTCACTTTCTGGGGTCTTCTATTGCCTTCTGTTTGCTGTCTTTGTTGCCTCCTTTTTGCATTGTTTCATTGTCTCCTCTGAGGTCTACTGTTGCTTCTTCCTTGAGGAGTTTGTTGCGTCTGCTCAGGTCTTCCATTACTTCTTTCTTGAGGTATCCGTTGCCTATGGACCTTTTTGAGAGCTGCCCGCTATCTAGTCTTCTCTTATTTTCCTATCCATAATCGTTTATTCGTTCTTGTGGTTGCCGCTTTAAGTGTATAGCCTCTTTCAGGGTATTGCCACTTTGAGACTGTAATCTTTTTCCCCACCACACAGGTTGCAGTTGCTTGATACAGTTGGCTTCCCTTTGCAGGTGTATGTTGCAACAAATGTATCAATGCAGGTACAGAGTGTCTCGGGCTGTTTCTTTTTTGTTTCCTCTTAAAGCTGCAACATTACGTTCTAGTGCCAACCATTTTCGTTTGGCTTTTGAACTTGTTTAACTGAAGCAAATCTTTGCCTTTTATCCAATTTCCTTCATTTTAAATTTGGAGCCCAGCTCTTCTAGCTTCCAGCTCTACATGGCCACCTTCTCTTGTTTTTTTTACTCTGTACATTCCTTTTTTTTAAACATTTGACTCTGCTGGCCAATTTTGCAGGTTTGTTTTTCAACCTCGGTCTTACAGTTTCTTTAATGAACTGAGCATCTTGTAACTGTCCATCTTTTCTGATTTTACATCATTCGGGGTCTGGCAATATCTCACTATGTCAATGGATCTACTCGCCCAAAGAGAGGCATTCTGGTGAGTACTTTGCTTTTCTCAGACTTTGATTAAAACAGGGTACTCACAGGTATCAGGCCAGGAACAGGGTCATGATAATCCCATCCTCATCGCCAGGTCTAATGATGCACTTTCACAGATTTCATTGGAAACACAAAAGGATTTATGAATAATAAGAATTGTGGTACAGTACAGCAGCCACACAGCCACCCTTAATTCCCATGCATGTCTCCCATGTAAGAGAGACTCCATCCCCTGGGGTGATTACCCACGAGTCCCAATTAGTCCCCAAAACCAGATGACCGTTTTCTGCAGTGTTGCCCTTAAAGACACAATTCCCACAGCGGTAATCTGACGTCGTCAATGATACCTGCATCTTAAAGTTCCAGCTCAGTTTTCAATGGAGCAATGCATTTCATTTCACAAGTTTGTTCCACATCTCTTGATACTCTTGCTTGATGGCAGACTATTGATATCAGCCTTGAAAATTTGAATTCAACCAGTCTTCATTGAAATATAGGACCAGAAAGTGGTTACAGCACAGAAGAATATCATGGGCAGGATTCTCGCGTATCCGGCGGGGCGGGGGGGCCCGGCGGGACGGTGGCATGAACCACTCCAGCGTCAGCCCGCCCCAAAGGTGCAGAATCCTCCTCATCTTCAGGGGCTAGGCCGGCGCCAGAGCGGTTTGCGCCCCGCCGGCCAGCGTGGAAGGCCTTTGGCGCCACGCCAGCTGGGGCCGAAGGGACTCCGCCGGCCGGCGAGAGGCCCGCATGCGCGGGTGCGTCAGCGGCTGCTGACGTCATCCCCGCGCATGCGCAGGGGTCACCTACATGTCGGCCATCGCAGAGCCTGACACGGCCGACGCGTAGTAAAAGAGTGCCTCCACGGCACAGGCCCGCCCGCCGATCGGTGGCCCCGATCCTGGGCCAGGCCACCATGGGGGCACCCCCCAGGGCCAGATCGCCCCACGCCCTCCCAGGACCCTGGAGTCCGCCCACACCGCCAGGTCTCGCTGGTAAGGGACCTCGTCTGATCCACGCCGGCGGGACCGGCAAAAAACCAGCGGGACTGCGGCACATTGCGGGCCGGAGACTTCGGACAGCCCCGGGGCCCGTTGAGTCGCGCTGGTCCTTGCCATTCTCCGGGGCGGTATGCGCGACTCACACCTCGCCGACATTTGGGGGGCCGGAGAATTCGGCGGCCGGCGGGGGCGGTATTCACGCCGACCACCGGAGAATCCCGCCCCATGTCTGTACTGGCCTTCTGAATAAGCAATTCTCCTAATTCCATGCCCCTGTCTTTTCCCCATAGTCATGCAATTTTTCCCTTTTCAGATAATAATCCAATTCCCTCATGGAAACCTCAATGGACCCTCCCTCCACCACACTCTCCGGCTGTGCATTCCAGATCCCAACCACTCGCTGATTGATTACGTTTTTCCTCATGTTGATTTTTTTGCCAATTACTTTAAGTCTGTGCCCTCTGCTTCTCAATCTTTCCACCAACGGGAACAGTTTCTCCCTCTCTACACTGTCCAGATTCCTCATGATTTTGACTACCTCTATCAACTCTGCACTAAACCTTCTCTTCTCCAACTTCACCAACCTTTCTGTATAGCTGAAGTTTCTAATCGCTGGAAGAGGGTGGCACTGCGGCACAGTGGTTAGCGCTGCTGCCTCACAGCGCCAGGGACTCGGGTTCAATTCTGATCTTGAGTAACTGTCTGTGTGGAGTTAGCACTTTCTCCCATGTCGGCATAGCTTTCCTCCAGGTGCTCCGATTTCCTCCCAAAGTCGAAAGATGTGCAAGTTAGGTGGATTGGCCATGCTAAATTGTCCTTTAGTGTCCAAAGATGTGCAGGTTAGGTGGGGTTATGCGGATAGGGTGGGGGAGTGAGCTGAGGTAGAGTGCTCTTTCAGAAGGTGCAGACTTGATGGACCAAATGGCCTCCTTCTGCACTGTAGGAATTCTAAGGTTCTATTCTATTCCCAGGAATATTTTCTGCACCCTCTAAAGCTTCCCTTCCTTCCTAAAGTGCAGTGCCAAGAACTGGACTCCTTGAGGGGAGGATAGGGAAGTGTTCCAGATCTCGACTATGGGCGGGATTTTCCTGGAGAGGCCGATGGCGGGCAGGAAAACAACGTTGAAGGTACTGACAACAATGGTGGCCTTCTCCGCCGCTCAGTCCAGGACTTTGGAAAAAACCTTCAATGGTCGGGTCCCATAATATTCCGCTGGCAGGGCGGCCTCTGATTCGTTCATTCTGCCAGCAACTAGACAGCCGAGGGTTGGGCATCATTTTTAAAGGTCGCTCCAGTGCAGAGGCAGCAAAGCAATTCACCCTCAAACTCCCCCAAATGCACTATGACTTTTTCCTCCCCTAAATGCTGCACTCACCTGATCTCCCTGGGAGAGGCATACTGTCGGGGACCTGCTGTGATTCACACCGTTCTCTGCCATGCTGCTGTGGCTGAATTGTCTGACCGGCGGGGGGAGGGGGGGATTATTTCGATGTAGGAGCCTGTTAATGTATCGAATGATGTTCCCAACGTTGAACGTTGGCAAACGTGCCCTGGCACTGACACGGGGAGGGGACAATCGTGTCACACATTTACAGCAACATAAAACATGACTTTGCAGTTCTCCTGATATTTCCAGGTTCCCGTCGGCAAACCCACCCAACAAAAACGAGAGCAGAAAATCCCGGCCTACCTTTCATGTGAATAAGTGCTATCTGATTGCACCTTCTTGAATGGCATAACCCTAATTTTAAGATATTGTCCTCTTGTTCTGGATTCCCTCACCAGTGGAATCAGCTTCCCAGCAGCTCTATCAAATCTATTTAGCACTTTAAACACTTCAATAAGGGCAGCACAGTAGCATAGTGGTTAGCACAATTGCTTCACAGCTCCAGGGTCCCAGGTTCGATTCCCGGCTTGAGTCACTTTGTGTGCAGAGTCTGCACATCCTCCCCGTGTGTGCGTGGGTTTCTTCCCGGTGCTCCGGTTTCCCCCCACAGTCCAAAGATGTGCAGGTTAGGTGGATTGGCTGTGATAAATTCTCCTTAGAGTCCAAAATTGCCCTTAGTGTTGGGTGGGGTTACTGGGTTATGGGGATAGGGTGGAGGTGTGGGCTTGGGTAGGGTGCTCTTTCCAAGAGCCGGTGCAGACCCGATGGGCCGAATGGCCTCCTTCTGCACTGTAAATTCTATGATCACCTCACATCCACTTTGATTTTGCAAGGTTGCCGACCCAATGAAATATTAAGTAAATGTTCTTTGATGTAACAAGTTTTCAAAAACATCAAAACGTGAAAATTAAATTAAATTAAAAAATGGTCATAAAAATGGGGTCACGTGTATACTCGCTCCTGAAAGCCATTCATGAAGCAATTGAGTTTTTACAGCAATTCAGCAACTTTTATGATTTTTGTTGGTACAATCCTACAAATCACCATAAATTTTCGTTCCAATTTTACCACTTACTGGGGTAGGGGTTTGAACTCATTACCTTTAAAAACTATAAATTTATAGCTGATCCAATAGTTATTTATTAAAGTGCAGTACAGCGTGTTACCAGATGATGGCATTATAATATAGAAACAAAGCTTTCAGACCGGGCATTGCAGCTCTGAAGGATGTTCATTGACATTGAACATGGCAAATATATGGCACAGAAGGAGGCCTTTCGATTTCACCCTTCGTATCAGCCTGGAAAAGAGCTATCTCGCTAATGCCACTTTCCAGTCCTTTGTCCACAGCTTGTAGGCTACAACATTTCAAGTGCTTCTCTCAATAATTTTTAGATGAGGGTTTATGCCTCCACCACCCTTTTAGGCACTGAGCACCAGGCCTCTATTATTCACTAGGTGAAAAAAATTTACCTTCAACCGCCCTCTCATCTTTCTGCCAATTACTTTAAAGTTATCCCCCCTTGATTTTTGTCTTTTTGTCTACTGTGTACATACTGTGTACCTCCCCTTGGCCACAGAAAAATACTTTTCACTGTATTTCGGTACATTTGACAATAAATCAATCAATTATTGTCCTCAATGCTCAGGGAAATAGATGTTTCGTATCCACTCTCCACAGCTCCAGGATCCCAGATTTCATTCCCGGCGTGGGTCACTGTCTGTGCGGAGTCTGCACGTTCTCCCCGTGTCTGCGTGGGTTTCCTCCGGGTGCTCCGGTTTCCTCCCACAGTCCAAAGATGTGCAGGTTAGGTGGATTCGCCATGCTACATTGCCCTTAGTCTCCAAAAAGGTTAGGAGGGGTGACTGGGTCACAGGGATAGAGTGGAGGGGTGGGCTTAGGTAGGTTGCTCTTTCCGAGGGCCGGTGCAGACTCGATGGGCCGAATGGCTCCTTCTACACTGTAAATCCTATGATTCTATGATAACCCCCATTTCCTGTCCAGTGAGTTGGATTAAAATTGTCCAAGGGGAATGAGGTGCCAGATGACTCAGAACAGACATGCTGTGGGATGCATTTTTACCTTTATTGTAGCAGCAGAGGGACAGCCATGATTCAGTTGGTAGCAATCTTACCTCTGAGTCCAAAGGCTTTGAGCATCAATGTTAAAGCGAACACTCCTACTCAGTGTGTGCAGCACTGTTAGAGTTGCTGCCTTTCGATTGAAACATTGCATCTAGGCCCTGTCTGTCCTCTCAGTTGAAATTAAAAAATCCTCGGACCCAATGCTGCCGCTGGCATTACTCTATTAACACAGACAATGAAAGGCTACCTTGCCATGTGACCTGTGACTGCGCCATTTTCTAAATCTACTCTGGTATCATTAGTTCAGCCTCCAAACAATGCATTTAGCCTCTACTCAAACTGAATACATGTGTCATTGTCACTGGACTAGTAATCCAAATGCTCTGTGGACACAGGTTCAAATCCTACCACCACAGTTGATGGGATATCTGGAATATGAAGCTAGTCTCAGTAATGGTGACAACAATTATCATAATTTATCCATCTGGTTGACTTTAGGGAAGGAAATGTCCTTTAGGGAAGGAAATCTGCCACCCTTACCTGGTCTGGCCTACATGTTACTCCAAACTCACACAATGTGATTCACTCTTAACTGGCCATTGCAATGGCCTAGCAAGTCACTTCAAGGGCAATTAACAATGGGCAACAAATGCTGGCCTTATCAGTGACATCCACATCCCAACAAAGAATAAAAGGAAAAATAATTACAATGTGTGTTCAAAATAAAGAACTTGGCCCCAAAAATAACAGGACATTTCAAAGGAATTAGTGGGAACGGCACAAATGATGATATCTGAAATCTTTTCCTATTCAAAATTAAGCAGTATTTAATTATATTTATCACAATTAATAATATTTCTGTCAAAGTACTTGACATTTGGAATGTACCTTGTCTGTTCAATACATCTTAAAAATAATTGGGGTATCTTTATCTTAACCTGCCCGATCGGATATAATCGGATCAGCCACCCGTTTTGCATCCCGCCCGAATTTACACTGCCGGGATAATGACCTTCAATGTCATATGCGTTCATTCTAATCAGCTCCTTTCATCAGTGCAACCTGATTGTTTATGTTGTATACACACTATCATCCTTCAAAACTACCAGTTTCCATTCCCCATTTGTGTAAGATTATTTGGAAACATTAATGTTCCTGCATTATCACTGATGGGAATTAGATAAAACTTCCCCAAAAGTGAAATTCATGGTGTAGATCAAGTTTTGTGAATGAGCACATGAACATCCACCCACATTTGCAGAAATATCACCCAATCGCCGACGTCTTCAGATGACTGACGAGCCCAATTCTGGATCCACAAGTTCTTCTGCAGTGGGGACATATTGTTACGGGGGGGTGGGGAAGGGGGATTCACAACCCCGGCTTGGCTTTCCTCTCCTTCATCTGCTGCCGCTGGTCTGGCTTGATGGATAAAATGGAGCCATGACCAGCCGTCCGCAGCCTCCTCCTCCCAGTCAGTGGTGTTAATGCTTCTGTGCTTTAGTGCAGCCTTTACTTTGGCAGCCCTTAAAGTGCTGGTCAACAGAGAGCTGGGAGAAGAGAAGCTGCCAAGGGAGGCAGTTTCAGGGTTCAGGGCATCCGGACGTAATGGCCCACCCATCAGATTTGGTTTACAGAAGCAGGACTTCAATGCTGATAGATGCGGTTTCCTGGAGGACACTAGCATTGATCCGACGGTCCTCCCATTTGATCCCGATATTTGATGCAGGCACCGCTGATGGAAGCTCTCAAGGATCTTAATGCATCATTGACAGACAGTCCAGGTTTCACTACAATATAAGAGGGTGGTCAACACAACAACCGTATAAACCAGGGCCCTTGTTGACTTCCAATAGTCCCTGTTGACAAAGACACGTTGTCGCAGCTTGTAGAAGGCAGCACTGGCACAGTTGACTCAGTGTTGGACTTCCTCATCAATGGAGTCCCTTAGGAGAGGTGGCAGCAAAGATATGGAAAGTGCTGCACATACTCCAGAGCCAGCCCATCTACATTGATGGTGCGAGAGATGGTTATCTGGCCTGGGGAATGTTGGTGAAGGGCCTTCACCATGGTAAAGTTTAAAGACAGCCCAAGCCACTTATAGGAGGTGTTGAAGAGGTCACGTGTCCTTTGCATGTCCTGTACACAATGAATCATCACGCAGCAGTCATCGCAAACTGAACCACGTGGATATCTGTTGTGGTCAATTTTGTTTTTTGCCCGGAAGGGTGGCATGGTGGCATAGTGGTTAACAGTACTGCCTCACAGCGCCAGGGTTCAATTCCAGTCTCGGGTGACTGTGCGGAGTTAGCACATTCTCCCTGTGTCTGCGTGGGTTTCCTCCGGGTGCTCCAATTTCCTTCCACAGTCCAAAGATGTGCAGACTAGGTGGATTGACCATGCTGAATTGTCCCTTAGTGTCCAAGTGGCGTATGGGATTATGGGAATAGGGCGGGGAACTGCGACTGGGTGGGTGATCTTTTAGAGGGTTGGTACAGACATGATGGGCCGAATGGCCTCCTTCTGCACTGTAAGGTTTCTATGATTTCTTCCATGATTTCTATGACCAAGGTTGAAAAACTTCCTGTCCAGATGATGCTGAATGCTGACACCGGATGGTAGGTCATCTGAGGTGAAGTGGACGATGACGGTTAGGTAAATGGTGAACAAGGTGGGGTTGATCACACAACCTTGTTTAACAGTGGTCCAGATGTGAAAGGTGTCAGTTTCAGATCCATCACTCAGGACGGTGGCGGCCATATTGTCATGCAGCAGTCTCAATATGGTGACAAACTTCATCGGGCAGCCAAAGCATGGGAGGATGATCCAACGAGCTGATACACACACTATCATCCTTCCGAACTTTACCAGTTCTGTTTCACATTCGTTTAAGATTACTTGGAAAGATTAAAAAAAAAAAAAATTTAGAGTACCCAATTCATTTTTTCCAATTAAGGAACAATTTAGCATGGCAAATCCACCTACCCTGCACATCTTTTGGGTTATGGGGGTGAAACCCACATAGACACGGGGAGAATATGCAAACTCCACACGGACAGTGACCCAGAGCCGGGATCGAACCTGGGACCTCAGCGCCGTGAGGCAGTAATGCTATCTATTGTGCCACCGTGCTGCCCTTACTTGGAAAGATTAATGTTCCAGCATTATCACTGCTGGGAATTGGTTGATACTTGCCCAAAAGTGCATTTCACGGTGAATATGAGGATGTGTGCATGAGCACACAAACACCCACCCACATAATCGGAAATGTAACCCAATAAGGAGAGGGTGGATGGCATAGTATCAAGTCTGCTTCAAAGAGGGTATAGTTACTGTACTCATGCCAATAATATAATGGAGGCACTAATTTCCTTGTAGAAATCACTAAAATAGAAGTCAAGTTTCCAATTAACCCAGCCTGTAATTACTGAGTAATTATTTGTGGAGGCAGGAACAGCATTGTCTAATAAGGGAATGTCTTCAGCTCCACAGATACAAGCAAAAGGACCAAAGGCGACATGAGTTATGTAGTGCAGCAAATGGTTGTGATCTCACATGCACAGACTGAGAGGGTAGTGTTGGGAATTGGATAAGCATCTGAAGGGGAAGCAATTTGGTCTTTGGGAAAGGGGCATTTTCAATAGCTAAATTGATATTATAGAGGGCCGGCATGGACCCGATGGGATGATTGTCCTCCTTCTGTGCTGTAACCATTATATGATTACTGCGCTGCAATTATACAAATAGATATGTTACAACCAAATGAGAACGTGTGATGAATATGGAAAATTGTCATACTTTATAGTTTGTATTTTTGCAGTAATATTATTAAAGGCTAGATTCGAATGCACACAGAAAGTATGTATACTAGAGCTATGATTAAAAGTGAGGTAATCAGTGATTTTTGCAGGGGAAGTGTTTTGCTCAGAGTTATTTAAAAACATTTTTACCTGTTTACAGTTAGAGAGCGAATGTAATATAACAATTTGAGCCTGGCTAAACAACTCAAGGCGTGTCTTGTAACAAGGGACAAAAGAATGCTATGTGCTTTGAGTGCAGCTGGTGAAGTTAATGAGAGGGGCCGTTCTGTCTGCGCAAAGGAGTTGACTGCAGGACTCGAAATTGAGCAGAAGATTTTCAGTTTGGTCCTGAAAAAAAAGGTTTCTATGTTTCTCTCACCAAGGTGGGCAGTACGATAGCACAGTGGTTAGCACAGTTGCTTCACAGCTCCAGGGTCCCAGGTTTGATTCCCACTTGGGTCACTGTCGGTGCGGAGTCTGCAGGTTCTCCCCGTGTCGGCGTGGGTTTCCTCCGGGTGCTCCGGTTTCCTCCCACAGTCCAAAGATGTGTGGGTTAGGTGGATTGGCCATGCTAAATTGCCCTTAGTGTCCAAAAACGTTAAGTGCGGTTACTCGTTTATGGGGATAGGGCGGAGGCGTGGGCTTGAGTAGGGTTCTCTTTCCAAGGTCCAGTGCAGTCTCAAAGGGCCTGATAGAGGTATACAAAATTGTGAGGGGCATAGACAGAGTGGATAGTCAGAGGCTTTTCCCCAGGGTAGAGGGGTCAATTACTAGGGGGCATAGGTTTAAGGTGAGAGGGGCAAGGTTTAGAGTAGATGTACGAGGCAAGTTTTTTACGCAGAGGGTAGTGGGTGCCTGGAACTCGCTACCGGAGGAGGTAGTGGAAGCAGGTACGATAGGGACATTTAAGGGGCATCTTGACAAATATATGAATAGGATGGGAATAGAAGGATACGGACCCAGGAAGTGTAGAAGATTGTAGTTTAGTCGGGCAGCATGGTCGGCACGGGCTTGGAGGGCCGAAGGGCCTGTTCCTGTGCTGTACATTTCTTTGTTCTTTGTTTGCTATGGTTCTATGACTCTGCACCAAGATGAGCAAGTAAAACCTGATTGTTAACTTTATACATAAGTTGTATTTGAAACATATGGATTGCTTAATTTGAATGTAGAGAGTGATTTCAGAAGCTAAGTTAAGATGTTGAACCTGTTAACTGTCAGTGTTATAACACCTGCGGTGCAGTAACATTTCCTCACAGTTTTATTAAATGCAAACAATTGGGCTTTAATCCGGGCTGTTTACCAAAATTGGTGTTCTGGCCCGGACCCATAACAAAGGAATGAACAGGTTCACCTCTGTTTAACCTCCTGGGTTGGTCACAACAAAGGTTTACATTTCTTTTTAATGAGGATATACCTTTTCTGAATCTAATTGTGGTTTACTGTTTAGCAGTGAGCAGTCATGAGCCAGTCACAGAAAGATTAACTTTATTAACTGCTAAATCTAAGAAAAATAATAGAAAGATGACGGGTGTAATTTTCCCACCATGCTGTGCATGGCTTCATGTCTGGGACGATGGATGAATCGTGGGAGAGCTCCAAATCAGACTCTGCGCCAGGCACGAAATCTCGCGGCATCCGGCACTATATGGATCACACCCTCCCTCGTTTGCCGTGATCCAGACAATGATATTTTGGCTCATTTAAACATCCAGACACTATATTCACCCAGCGCCTGTGAGTCAACAGCTGTTCCTGTGAGTCCTCAATAGAACGCTATTTAGCACTGGCTTTAATAATCGTGGACCAGGTATGATGGCACCTCAGGGGATTAGTTCTCCCTGGATGTTCAGGGACAGGGAAGTGTTGTACCCTGGCACTCCCCTTTGCACTGCCAGCCTGTCACCCTGGCAGTGCCAACCTGCCAAACCTCTTAAATGTGATCTTGATGGAGAGAAACTCCTTGAGGGCCAAAAAAACAGTTGAGTGCCGTTGAATAGCGGTGTCAATCTTGACACTGCAGCCGCTGAGAAACACCCAGTCAAACTGGCCCAAAACTGCACTTGAATTCCCGTTGAATTTCGCCTGACGTCAATTAATCAAACATACGCACACGGAGTTAAGAGTCCAAGAAAACGTTATAAAAGAATACATAATTAAGTGCATTTTGATTGTCCTTGAGGCATAGATTTTAAACACTGTGGCAAATTCAGGTTAGCTGGGCCCTTGTGTAGCCACCTGGGTTGGCCAACTCCCGATGTAAAATGGAGAACGGCAAAGGCTGCAGGGAAATTCAGCCAACACAGGCAGAAACCAGCAGGTGCCAGTTTACTGTGTATTAAATTCTGCAAAAGCCCAGACTGCATCGATACAAGCAGCCATCTGAATAATAATGTAGCAGCCATCTACATACTAATAAGCAATCCCCGGGAACAATCGCAACATTTGGGACAAACAAAGCTAAGCCAGACTCCCCGGCGCCAGCAGGAGCCAACACAAAAGAGGTTAACGGACACCTCAAGACCGGCCATCGATCAGGGAACCGTTCCAGTATTGGAGAAATCGAACCAAGCGATTGGAACAAAGTCCAATCACCTGGAACCAGGTACAGGGTCCGCCCCGAAAGGCGGGAAGCCCCTGGGGACTATAAAGTTAAGCCCCCAAGTTCGAATCGTTCTTCTTGACCGGGTCACCCAGCAACGCGAACCAACCGTGACTGGTTCAACTGCCGCCGAGATCCAGTAAGTTCTAAGTCAACGCTCGCTACGAGATAGGTGCTCCTAGCTACCAATCCGTACCAACTTCGAATCCCGCAGACTCAGAACCCGAACGAAAGGCCATTTGTTCCCCTGACCTGGTGGGCCAGTCCGAAGCTAAGTATAGGCCTGTTAGTTGTAGAAGTAGCTTCGAAGTAGAATTTGTGGATGAGTAGCGATTACTGTGTAGAAGAAATATGCTTTGATTTGAATCTTACTAATCAGTGTATTGAGTTATTGATCATTACTTGGACTTGAACCTCGTGGCGGTATCATAAAGATACCTGGCGACTCGAGAGCAACGGTTATAAAACAGAGCCAATTGAACCAACCAAAAGTTAGCAACACTTGGATGTGGTCAGATGTAAAAGATGTTGCAATTATTACAAGATCTCGGTTCAGTAGTAGGTTTCTGGTGGAGTTGGCTTCTCGAACCAAAACTCTTATTCCAAAAGAGAGAGGGAGAGCACAAGCAGCCCTCAGATTATTTCTTCTGCTGAAGACTTTCTTGACACTGCGGGCAATCTCTCTCTAAAGTAGCCGGGTGGCCCTGCCTTGAAATACTTCACCCATTGTGTATTTGCAAGAAGTTTTGGCTGGGTCTGTCTGTGGTGGTCATTCTTTCAATACCTAACCCTTTGCATTTTTAAAGTCTCTTCCTTAGACAGTTATGAGTTTTGGTGGGTGTCTCAGTTATAGGAAATATCTCTCTCCTCACACTCCCCAGAGATGATTTGTTTGTTTCTCATATTTACCTTGAAATGCAACCTTGCACCTCTAAGCAGTTTGCTCTGTCTCAGTTCAAACTGCAATTTCCAGTCAGTTAAAAATTGATCAATCATATTTTCAAAAAATAAAAGACATAGCCTTGTGACAGATTGTTTAAAAAAGGTTAAAAAAGTTGAATCTTTCTTGAAGCAGAGATATGCACCAGACAATAAAATAACATGGCTGAACAAGTCTGCTTAATTTAAGAAAGCTATCCCAATATTCTCAAGTAAAGCTTGATTTGTATTGGGCTTGTTTGCACTGGTATCATATATATTACATAGGCCTGATTTCAGATTTATGAATGATTTGGATATAATTAATTTTCATTATTTACTTTTGGATTTGAAATTAGGATACATAAACTAAAATTACGGCTATAACATAAAGGGAGAAACAAGTTCAATTGAATTGTCACATAATTCTTTAATTATGAGAAATCTTTGTATGGTTACTGGTATTGGTTTAATGGTATCATAGATCACAGAACCATATAGAATCATAGAATTTACAGTGCAGAAGGAGGCCATTCAGCCCATCGAGTCTGCACCGGCCCTTGGAAAGAGCACCCTACTTAAGCCCCACACTGCCACCCTATCCCCTTTAGCCCCGTACCATAGTAACCCCATCTAACCTTTTTCGACACTAAGGGCAATTTAGCATGGCCAATCCAACTAACCTGCACATTTTTGGACTGTGGGAGGAAACCGGAGCACCCGGAGGAAACCCACGCACACACGGGGAGAATGTGTAGACTGCAGACAGACAGTGACCCAAGCCGGGAATCGAACCTGGGACCCTGGAGCTGTGAAGCAACTGTGCTAACCACTATGAAAGAGAAGGCAGCGACTCCACTTCATAATGCCCCTGGTGCAAAAGCCTACTCAAAAGGCTAGATTTTCATGGAGTTGAGACTCCATGGAGGGTTGAAAATGGATATAAGGGCACATTTCCGGGATTTCCAACCCTATTTTTGGGGTTTACGATTTCAAAAAGTCCTTCTAAAGGTGTGGGCTGGTTAGGTTGGCGAGCTTGCACCCTACAATCCTGACGTGGCCTGCTCCATTGCGGGTCTAGGAATGTCCTAGTCGCCTGCACTTTTCATGCAGTTGGGCCAGCTTTTCAAAGAGTCGTGGTTCACCTCACCTCAGAGGTGTTGTGAACCATAGTCTGCATGAGGAGACCTTTTGAAAGATAAGTTCAAATGGACCTCCTCATGATCCTCATGCCAAGATATGGGCCAACACACATCCCTTATGGCCCCTCATATTCTCCATGCCAAGGTATGCCTACCAACCAACCCCTATGACCTCTTATACCCCCATACGCAAGTTATGGCACTTCCATGTCTGTTCGCCCACTTTACATTGTATTGAACCAATTAATTCTATAGAATGTATTAAAAACCATTTTTAAAACTGCCATATATCGATAATTTTCCACGTTCTTAAAAATAAAACTCCCAGCGACCACAATCATCAGTGAACATCCTCATTTCTGACCTTATGATGGGGGAAAGGTCTTGATCACCCAGCTGAACTTAGTTAGACCGAGGACATTGTCCTGAGGAACTGAGTTAATTGAACTCCAACCTCCACATCATCTTTCTTTGTGCTAGGTATGACACACCAGTGGAGAATTTCCCCCGATTTCCATTGATTCCAGTTTTGCTCGGGCCCCTTGACGTCATACTTGGCCAAATGTTATTAAGATCAGTCACTAGCACCTAATAATAATAATAATCTTTATTATTGTCACAAGTAGGTTTACATTAACACTGCAATGAAGTTACTGTGAAAATCCCCTAGTTGCCACGCTCCGGCGCCTGTTCGGGTACACTGAGGGAGAATTCAAAATGTCCAATTACACAACAACACATCTTTCAGAACATGTGGGAGGAAATCGGAGCACCCAGAGGAAACCCAGGCAGACACAGGAAGAACATAGATACTCCACACAGACAGAGACCCAAGTCGGGATCGAACCTGGGATCCTGGTGCTGTGAAGCAACAGTGCTAACCGCTGTGCTCCC
This sequence comes from Scyliorhinus torazame, assembly GCF_047496885.1. Taxonomy (NCBI): domain Eukaryota; kingdom Metazoa; phylum Chordata; class Chondrichthyes; order Carcharhiniformes; family Scyliorhinidae; genus Scyliorhinus; species Scyliorhinus torazame. The sequence goes on along the minus strand of NC_092707.1, from coordinate 326,750,981 downwards.
ATGCCGCCCATCACCTCTGGCATTCAGCTCTTTTGTCCATGTTTGAACCAAGGCTGCAATGAGGTCAGGAGCTAAGTGGCTCTGGCGGAACCCAAACTGAGCATCAGTGAGCAGGTTATTACTAAGTAAGTGCTACTCAGTAGCACTGTTGATGACCCCTCCCATCACTTTACTGAAGGTCAAGAGTAAACTGATGAGACGGGTTGGATTTCTCTTCCTTTTGTGTACCGGACATACTTGTGTAATTTTTCTATATTGACGGGTAGATGCCAGTGTTGAAGCTGTACTGGAAAACTTGGCGAGGGGTGTGGCAAATTCTGCAGCGCACGTTTTCAGTACTATTGCCGGAATATTTTCAGGGCCCATCGCCTTTTTAGTATCCAGTGTCTTCAGCCATTTCTTGATATCACGTGGAGTGAATAAAATTGGATGTGAACCTGGGGACCTTTGGAGGAGGCCATGTTTGATCATCCACTCGGCACATCTGATTGAAGCCTGTTGCAAATGCTTGAGCCTAACTTTTTGCACTGGCGTGCTTGGCTCCCCCATCATTGAGGGTGAGGATATTTGTGGGGCCTCCTCTTCCACCGAGTTGTTTTTATTGCCCACCACCATCCATGGCTGGATGAGGTAGCACTGCAGAGCTTAGATCCGATCTGTTGGTTGTGGGATGGCTTAGCTCTGTCTATCAATTTATGCTCCCAGACAATTTCTGATCAGCAATTTTGTAACATAAAATAATATCTGAACAACACCGAGGATCATCAGATATGCAATACCTGGTGGTGACAATTAACTGTTTTTATGTTCCTTCTAGAACATTCCCATCAAACCATAGCATGTGAGGTATAATTGCTGCAATGGATTTACTCCTGTCAGGGAGCCATCTAGTGCCCATTTAGCACATGTAATCAATGAGCAGACAGGCGTCTTAATACCTAGGATGATGTATTCATTCAAATGAAGACACCTTTCCAAAAAGGTTTCACGCAAAGGCAGAGGCAATGATGGGGTGGGGATGGAGGGGAGGAAAGAAGAAAGAGCAGGGGCAAAATTCTCCCCCAACGGCGCCAATCAGACGGGCATCGCGCCGGCCCAAAGGTGCGGAATGCTCCGCATCTTTGGCGGCCTAGCCCCAACATTGAGGGGCTAGGCCGACGCCGGAGGGATTTCCGCCCCGCCAGCTGGCGGAAATGGCGTTTGTTTCCCCGCCAGCTGGCGCGGAAATGCGGCGCATGCGTGGGAGCGTCAGTGGCCGCTGTCAGTTTCCCGCGCATGCGCAGTGGGGAGAGTCTCTTCCGCCTCCGCCATGGTGGAGGCCGTGGCGGAGGCGGAAGGGAAAGAGTGCCGCCACGGCACAGGCCCGCCCACGGATCGGTGGGCCCCGATCGCGGGCCAGGCCACCGTGGGGACATCCCCCGGGGTCAGATCGCCCCGCGCCCCCCCCAGGATCCCGGAGCCCGCCCACGCCGCCTGGTCCCGCCGGTAAATACCAGGTTTGATTTACGCCGGCGGGGCAGGCAATTTCTGGGCGGGACTTCGGCCCATCCGGGCCGGAGAATCCAGCGGGGGGTCCCGCCAATCGGCGCGGCCGGATTCCCGCCCCCGCTCAATCTCTGGGAGCGGAGACTTCGGCGGGGGCAGGGGCGGGATTCACGGCGGCCAACAGCCATTCTCCGACCCGGCGGGGGGTCGGAGAATGACGCCCCAGGTCTTTAATGAGATGGAAGACAGGAATGATTACATTAAAAAAAGTATGGTGATTAACCAGTTATTTAACCAGCTGTTTGTAAAGATTGAGTCACTGGGAAAAACCGTGATGACATTATAATGTCATCTATCCTTCCCAAAAACACAAATTCAAACCTTCAATAAATCAGAACAAATCTTATTTCTAGGGCTTATGCCTGTAAACCTCTCTTAACAGTCAATATTATTGCTAAGTTAAAAGAGGTTTTTGTATATTTAGGGTGAGATCTACCGGTCGCCTTGCGCCCGAAAAGCAACTCTGCGTGGCCGATAGATGCCAGGAGATCCCACTTCTGGATCTACCAGCTCGCTAGACCTCGCGAGATCTAACGCGATCGCACGAGACGCTACAACGTGAATCCCGCCCATTGAGGGGGGATCACTTTCTGGCAAATCTGCATATTAGAGTGAGACAGCTAGTCTCATTCTAATATGAGCTCCTGAGATCTAACCAAAGAGTGGGATCTAACTCCCTCGCCTTCGAGACCTCAGGCAAGCTCCGTTCATTGCTGGCCTCCACAAGCGAGGACCAAACGGAATCCCACTCGTAGGAATCTCCCAAGGGATCGGAGGCCCCCAGATGCTTGCCCTCTGGGCAAGGTGGTACCCTGCCACTTCTGGGGCCACCTGGGCACCTTTGCATTGTCACCCTGGCCCTGCTACTGTTGGGAATTTGTACTGGATATTGTATGAGCTAGGTATGGAATTCAGAATCATAGGTTTTAGTGAAATGATAAAGCAGATTTAGGTGAGTAGTGAAATGGGTATGTAACCTATGTAACCTAATGTAATTTAGAGTAACCTCGTGTGACCTAACGTAATCAAACATAGAATAGATGACCTAATGTAATCAAGTATAGTTGATATGATCAAAGCAGAAGACCCAGAAAAGTAGTATAGCAGTCACTAATTAACGGAGGCAAACAATAGTCACTTGGGGGAACAATGAATACTGCTCAGTGGCTCACTTTAGTAGTTGACCATAATAAAAAAGAGAGAATAAAGCGAGCAGGTGTTTCCACACATTCGGCCTAAGTCAGCTAAACCACGATTGTTGCACAAGTAGAGAAGTGTAGATAAGGGCAAGAGTTATAACCACCATGGTTTAAGAGACAAAGAGAGGAAAAAGGAAGCGACCAATCTTGAATAAGACAGATAAAAGTCAACTAAAAACAATGGTGGCCAAAGCAAGGTCCGGCTGTAAAGTAAGATAAGAAAGATAAGAATCTTGAGATACGGAGCTGAAATGTACATAAAAAAACTGTAAGCCTGAGGGCTCATCGGATTGTTCCGGACATCCCGATTTTATTCTCTTGTGCTAGGTGAATAAAGTCTACTGCTTGGAAGATTGCTGCTCAGACTCTCTGTTTTAATCGGTGTAAACGAATTGTCGTCCTGGGGAACCACGACAAAATTGGCGCTGCGAGCAGGGTTGGTGAGAGATCGCCCAGAAAAGCATCTGGAAGGAGTGGCGGAGGCGGAGGTCCGACCGGGGCTGGACATCCCAAAGCCGGCATTCTGACAGCAAGGTGAGCAGATTTGTATTGCATGTAAATCCTTGTTGTCGGAAAAGGGATCTCGAGGCCCGGCGCACCCGGCTCTCTGCTGGTCCTGGATCTCCCCAACCCAAAAGATATCCTGCAAAGGTAAAACTAAATTGTGTAAAATATTTTGAGAGACTGAGTCTGATCTGAAGAGTAGAGCTTTGCATGCAAAAGCGCGCTGAGAATACTGTATTGTCTGTGAATGGGTAAAAAGTGAGACGGGAAAAAGGCCGAACGCTAAAATAATGCAATTAGGTTAAGTCAAGCGGTTTGGAGCGGGTTTTCAGGTTACGACTTGCCCAGAAGAGAGTAAGTGTGGGAAAATCTGCCAGTCCAAACCTACCCAGGGCCTCGGGTAAGGGACGTCAACCGAGAGGGAGAGAGATCAGTGAGAGATCGCTCTCTGACCTAATACGGTAGTCAAAAGCACAGGAGTGGAATCTAACCCAGAGAAGGGGATTAGCAGCTAGAATAGAGGAAGTAAAAGACCAATTTGAACAAACTGATCTGAGGTAGCGGCGTGGAGGACAGAAATAAGAGGGAGAGTCGGAACACAGGTAGGGTAATAACTAACAACTTGGAAAGATTACACTGACAAAACCGCCTAGTGGCGAGATTGGTACAACCGGTTGAGAAGAAAAAGTCAGGGGATTAAAAAGGATAATAACAAAAACGGAAGCAACACTGGATTGGAAAAAGATTATACATATAACTAACTTAGAGGAGATAAAGAATGAGTGGCCGTATGTAAACTGGGAAGGAATAGCCGATAGGAATTGGATAGACGAAATAAAATTGGAAACTCTAGAGAAATTAATAAAGGAATCCGACCGATACAGGGTTTCTGTACACATAGACGAGCAAGTGAAAACCTACTACCCTATAGCCCGGGAGAGGAAGATAGTGCCGGGACAGGGGACTACGGGGAAGTGGATATCGGGACCCCGGTTAGAGTTACAGATATTGGCAAGGGAAACCCAAAAGAAAGGTAAACAGGGGACTGAGCACGGAAAAATAATACAGCGAGTAATAATCACTGTGATACCTAACTCTGACAGATTAAGTGATAAAAATTGTGACAGTAGTCCGAAAAGACGAGTCATGGCACACAAAGTTAAAACACCAGTGGAGATATTAGGGGATAAGTTCCCAGCCCTCAGGGGAGATATAGAACACGTCTCTAAAAAGTGGGCCAAAAGAACAAGTAAGACCAATACACAGTGGCCGGAGGAAGGCACATGGGACATAGAGAGGTGTGGGGACCAGAAGGGAATGATAAAGAACTATAAAATTAAGGATAGGTCGAGCAAAAGAAGGGAGAAGCGAGAAAAGGAGTTAGAGATACTAGCACTATTCGAACGAGAGGGGAAAGAGAGAAGAAGGGTATGGAGGGGAGGTAGGATGCAGATGCCAGTGCAACTTCAGGAAAAAGCAGAATTGGAAGATCCAAACGTAGACCCGCCCCCATACTTAGGGGAACAGAGCTCCACGGGACTGTACCCAGTTATATCAGGCACAATGAATTTTGAGGGAGAATATAACATAGAACAGACGACGAAGGAGGAATGGGCACAAAGGGAGAGAGAAAAGAAACAAGGTATAGAAGAAGCGGCTAGGAAAACAGAAGAGGATTTGGATGGGCTGAGCCAAAGGAGAAAGGAGTTGGAGGAAGAAGTAAATGTGGTAGAACTTTTGAAATGGGCAAAGAAGGTAATGAAAGTGGATAAGGAACGAGAAGGGAAAGGAAAGAATGTTAGAAAAGAATATGAGTGGAGAACAGAAGATGATCTCTCCGAGTGTGGAAGTGAGACATCACAGGGAAAAATAGAAGGAAAGAGGGTCGGGGTGAACAGAGAGGAAAAAGAAAGAGAAAGGAGCAAAGAGGAAATATGCTGGGAAGTGCACAAAGGGGCAGACAGACGAAGATTGGGGAAAACATGGATGTGGAAGCACCCAGAGAAAAATAGAATAGAGGGAAAGATGGAAGGAGAGACAGAAGAAAGTAGTGAAGACGAAGGGGGACAATCAGTGTTAGGGGAACAAAGAAAATCAACGCGGGAAAAACACAAACCTGTAAAGTTTCCAGCTGTGGATAGGAAAGAGAAAAGGATATTCCCGGTGATTCTGAAGGGTGGCAGACTGCAGTATATCCCTTGGTCAGGTCAGGATTTGCCTAGTTTAATTAATGAATTACCCAGTATTTTGGATGGAGCTGGAAGGTGGATTGGACAGTTGGAGGCAGGAATGGTGGGAAAAAGGATGGCACTGGGCGACATCAAAGCTCTCCTGACAAAGGTGCTAGGGATGGACCAAATGGCGGAAGTAATGAGACGTGCTGGCATCCCGACCGCAGCTTATGACCCAGAGGTAGATGGGACACTCATGGACCCGTATCGCCACGACATCTGGCAGGCACTGCGGGATATATACCCCAACCGAATGGATGTAAAAACCCTAAGGGGAGAGCCATTGGGTGAGGAGGAGAATGCAGCTGTGTATGTGGAAAAGCAATTAAAAAAATGGAGAAGGGACACGGAAAGGGACATTCTAATAGACCCGCTGACCAACTCCATGTTCCGGGCTGCAATCCTAGAGGGCTTGCCAGTCTCAGCTAAGACAAGACTGGAGGAAGTAGTGGGCTTGGACTCAAAAAGCTACCGAGAGTTTGTGGATTATGTTGCCCATGCAGTAGAAAGACATTGCAAAGATGAAAAGAATGCAGACAAACAGCTGAAGGAGATACAACGTAAACTCCTTCAGGCACAATTGGAGGAGATCAAAAGCAAGGATAAGATAAAGGCAAAAGAGGATCTCGCACCCAGAAAAATAGCACCGATGATGGTGGAGCAAAAGTCAGAGGAAATACCTGCACCAATATTAGGGGGGAGTGGAGATGGAGGCCGGCCCATCATAACCTATAACATTTCTGCCTTCCCACTGTCCATGAACCCAGAAGCCTATGGCCTAAATTATCAAAACCCATACGCCCTGCAAAGTCAGACTGACTGGAATAGAAATGGGAAAGGACAGGGAGGTGGTAGGCCACCCTATCAGAATCAGAGAGGACAGGGACAGGTTAATCATCAGACTCCGAGACAGGGACCATTGCCTGGCCCTTCAGGTGTGTGTTGGGGGTGCGGGGAGGCAGGGCATATAAAAAGGAATTGCCCGCGGAATTCCCACAGGCAGGGAGAAAACCAGCAGCAGACAGGCCAGCAACTGATCCAAGTGTCGCCGAACAGCATCCCGATGTTTCAAGGGCCGGTAAACCATCAGAGTTCCCCATAGGGAGGCCCAGAGAACCCCAAAATGGTAGGACAGTACGTACAAATAACAGAAACCGCAGAGCAGGAACCTATAGTTAACGTTAGAGTAGGAGGGATCGAGGTCCCCATGATGATAGACACCGGCGCCACATGTACGTGCATACAAACGAAATATGCGGATCACTTACCATTGTCAAACCAGTTTGTAAAAACTGTGGGGTTCTCGGGGAAAGTAACATTAGCTCGAATGACGACGCCGGTGCCTGTTACCATTGGAAATAAGACTACCCATGTACCTATTTTAGTATGTGATAAAACTCCTTTAAATCTATTGGGAAGGGATGCAATCCTAGGTCTAGGACTGAAATTAGAATGCACTGAACAAGGAATTGATTTGATGGGAATGTATCCACTTGAAATACCAGGAAAAGAAAGGGTTAATGTATATTGGTTGGGAGATATAGAGGAACAAGTTAAAAAACAGATATGGGAAGTTTGGGGAAAACTTATAGACGCCTGGGTCCCACAAGCCAAATGGCCAAGAACAGAATTACACAGTACAATGATATTTGATGAAGAGCAGGAACCTGAGGTACAGGAGAAATGGGAAAGGGAGGCGGGACGAGAACAGGAAATAAAGTCAGGAAGTATTTTAATCGGACTAGAGGGAGCGGCCCTCACAATCGTTAGGAACGAATGGGTTGACAAATGGTTCTCTGTATCTGGAGCGGAGCCACATGTCACATTGAAAGTGAATCCGGGATATAGATCAAAAGACCTAGGACCAATGGTGTTGGGAGCACAAGACTTAGAATTTGTCCAGACAGACAATGCAGATATTTGGACGTCCAGCGATGGACAAATGATGAAAATAATTTTGGATGTTAAGATGCTTGGGAAACCAAAGCAAATAACAATAGGAGTGCAAATTGAGAAACAGGAACTGGAGTGGAGAGAGAGTTTAGAGCAGGATTTGAACTCCCTCCCGCAGGAGTTGTGGTCCAGACAGGACATGGATGTAGGGAGGGTCAAAACCGCTAATCCAGTTGAAGTCAGATTAAAGACAGGACGCCAGGGGCCTTATAGGCCGCAATACCCAATCAAGACAGAAGCAATTGAAGGAATTAGAGAAACAATTAAGGGATTGATAGAAGCAGGGGTATTAAAAGAAACCCGGAGCAGGTGTAATACACCGCTGCTACCGGTAAAGAAGGCGGACGGAGAAAAATGGAGATTGGTGCATGACCTCAGAGCAATTAATGAGGTAGTGGAAGATATGCCAGTAGAGGTTCCAAACCCTTACACCTTGTTGACAAATATACCACCTGAAAGTAGATGGTTTACTGTGATAGACCTATGTTCGGCATTTTTTAGTGTGCCGTTAGCTCAAGAAAGTCAGTATCTCTTTGCATTTACGTTCGAGGGGAAACAATACACATACAATAGGATGCCCCAAGGATTTAAACACTCCCCACATGTATTCAATCAGGTGTTGAGAGCGGATTTAAAAGGAGTGCAGTTGGAAGGAACACTGATACAATATGTGGATGATTTATTATTATGCACAGAAACACAAGAACAATGCAGGAAGGATAGTTTAAAACTATTGGAAAGACTAGCAGAAGGGGGCCATAAAGTATCCAGGAAAAAGCTGCAGCTGTGCCAGAAAAAAGTAGAGTACTTGGGAAGAGAAATATCAGCAGGGCAGAAGGGGATAGCTTCTCAGCAGATAGAAGCTGTACTAAAAGTTCCGAAACCACAGACGGTGGGACAAATGATGACATTTTTGGGAATGACAGGATTCAGTTCAGAATGGGTGGAAAGCTATGCGGAAAAAACGCAGGCACTACGAAAGATAATGAAGGAGGCAGGGTGCGAAGAATTAAGAACCAAACTAAGATGGGATAAAGATGCTTCAGACGCATTTGAGAATATAAAGAAAGAGATGGCACAGGCACCAGCATTGGCTTTACCGACCTATGACAAACCCTTTGACTTATTTGTGAGTAACAGAGAAGCCGGATTTGCTACAGCAGTGTTAACGCAGGAAAATTGCAAGGGTAGACGAAGGCAGGCTGTAGCATATTACAGTACCAAGCTAGACGACGTAGCAATGGGATATCCTCCATGCTATCAAGGCCTGGCAGCAGCTTGGTGGGCGTACAAAAAGGCAGCTACAGTCACAATGGGATATCCGATAAACATACATGTGTACCATAAGGTAGCTGAGTTGATTGAAAAAGGGAAGTTTGTTCTGACGCCGGCTAGAATTCATCATTTTCAAATGCTGACCACATTCCCGGACATTACGATAGTGAAGTGTAATAGGGCCAACCCAGCTGACTATATGCCATTACCACATGAGGGAGAGGAGCATGAGTGTGTAAAAGAGACAAGAGTGTTTATGAAACTGAGGAAAGACTTGAAGGCAGATAGATTAAGCACAGAAGAGAAGAGGACGTTGTACGTTGATGGTTCGTGTTATAGGGATCATAGGGGAAATCATGCTGGCTATGCAGTAGTTGAACAGAGAGGGGAATCATTTGAGGTAATAGAGGCAAAAGAATGTAAGCAGCCATGCTCAGCCCAGTTAGCGGAGCTTGAAGCACTGACCAGAGCATGCGAGTTAGCAAACGGGGAAGCGGTGGAAATTTATACTGATTCGGCCTATGCCCACGGGGTCTGCCACCTGTTTGGGGCAATATGGAAGCAAAGGGGATTTATGAAAAGTGGAGGAGGACCAATACACCACGAAGGTCAAATCAGGGCTTTAATAAGGGCCATGATGGGTCCAAGGGAATTAGCCATAATTAAGTGTCAGGCGCATAAAAAGGGAACGGATAGCATCACACAGGGAAACACCAAAGCCGACAAGGCAGCTAAAGAAGCGTCAGGATGCATTGAGGCTACGATAGCCCCAGTAGAAATAGCAAGGCCACACCCAGGGCCAGGTGTGGGGAATATCGAACCTCAAATCACATTAGACGATGTGGCACAGTTACAGGAGGAAGCCCCTGTAGCTGAAAAGACAATGTGGAAAGATAGAGGAGCAATACAGGGACAACATGACAAAATATGGAGAAATGGGGAGGGATTGGTCATAGCACCCACATCATTACTAACCATACTAATCAGCGAAGCACATGGAGTGGACCACTGTGCCAGAGGAGAGGTGGCTAGAAAGATCAAGAAAGAAGGATTCTGGTCACCATACCTGCAAAACTCAATTGACTACATACTAAGTCAGTGTGAGGTGTGTGCTCAGAATAATATCAGGAAGGGCATTACTGCCCCAATAGGGCATATACCCATTCCCGAAGGACCATTTAAACATCTATGCATGGACTATGTGGATATGGGAAAGGTGGTGAGGGGGAAAAGATACATGCTAGTGATTATTGATAGATTCAGCAGATGGATAGAAGCAACACCATCCAAAGATCAAGGATCTGGAACGGTGATTAACTTCCTGTCAAAAGAAATTATCCCAAGATTTGGCATACCCATGCAATTAAGTTCAGATAATGGATCTGCTTTTATAGGAAGGGCACTGAGAGAGACGCTCTCAGCGCTCCGAATAAAGCAGAAGTTTGGATGTGTGTATCATCCTCAATCCCAAGGAATGGTGGAGAGAGCAAACGGGACCCTTAAGGCTAAAATAAGCAAAATTTGCAGCGAGACAGGGAAAAACTGGATGGATGCTCTGCCATTGGCTCTAATGCAATACAGGAGTCAGGAAAACAGAATCACACATTTGAGCCCACATGAAATGATGACAGGAAGAGTAATGCCGGTGCCAAAGATCAGGGGAGCAGGGGGCCCCGCGCTGGAATGTTTAGATCAGGACGCAAGGGAGTATGTACGACAATTAACTATTATACATAGAACTATATTTGAACAGGAAAAGGCCAAGGAGGAGGAGAGCCCTGCAACGGAACACCAGATCAAACTTGGAGATCAAGTATACATCAGGAAGTTCCGGAGACGTTGGAACGAACCGAGACGAGAAGGACCGTTTGAAGTCACCAAAGTGTCTCCCACGGCGTTGCAAGTAGAAGGCAGTACACTGTGGTATCACTTGAACCATTGTACCAGAACGATAACAGGGGTAGGGGAGAGAAGGGAGATTGAAGACAGTGGCAGTGCGGATAGAAGTAGCAGCGAGGAAGAGATAGAACTACACGGGGAGAATCGTGGGGAGGAGGAACAGAGCCAAAGTAGAACAGAAAGAGTAGAGGATGATGAAAGCAGTTCTGTGCATGAGCTGGCTGATGATACAAATGCCCAGCCTGGGCCTGTTAGTCAAGGTGCCGGGGGAGGTGAGAACAGGGAGGGGGCCTCGTTCCCCACCTGGGACTTGGAAACTATTTCCTTTGAGGACTTCATTGACCCGTAACAAAGGAAAGTGGGATGCAGAGGACATAAGGGTGCAGAATCAGGAAGGTGGAGTATTAAGACAAGCAAGACGTAAACGGTCAGTGAGCACAGATACTATGTGGGAGAAAGCACAGAAAAACATCTGGTGGAAATGGGCTGAGTATACTGGTAAGAAAAACAGTGATGGGAAAGACTGTGTGATATGTGCGGCAGAAAGACCACGCACCCAAGTAACTGATATACCGTGGGGATCAGGAGACTGTTGGACCATGCTGCTAAAATGGAAAAAGGAAAATTGCCGTACATATAACACATACACACAGACATATACGCATAAGAATCAGACTTACACGTATGAGACGATAAACTGTTCAGGATCCGCATGTGATAACCTTTGTAAGGGGAAAATGCCGAGGTGTCAATTCCTATGTATCCTGCGTGCTGGGGCAAAAAAGCGCACCTACCATGTGGCCCACGATTGTCCAATATGGCCAAAGACGGCAATGGACGCGGCCCCAGAGGAATGGAGGGTGGAGCCCAACTTACAAATCCAAGATTGCTATTGGAGGGAAGGCAGCACGGGAAGTAGTTTGGGAAACTACACAGGACAGTGTGAAAGGATTTGGGATATATCCGACATCCGTAGTCTGCTCAACCCTGCTGTTCCCGCCCGGACAGGGGGAATGCCACCCGCTCCTTATCTATTAGAAAATCAAGTAAATCAACTGGCCGATCTCTGGTGGCTTTGTGGCCCGGAAAAAGGGCTGCTGGCTCGATTACCACTGGATTGGAAGGGACTATGTGCCCGAGTTATGCTGGCCCAGAGCACTGTGATACTGCCGGTGGAAAACGGCATTAAATCACAAAGAATTAAGAGGGCATATACCCTTGACCCTAACGTACAAATGGACGCAATTGGACAGCCCCGAGGCATCCCGAATGAGTTCAAAGCTAGGAGTGAAATAGCCGCGGGGTTTGAATCCATCCTTTTTTGGATCACACCTAACAAGAATACTGAGTGGATCAATTACATCTATTATAATCAGCAGAGGTTTATTAATTATTCAAATGCTGCCCTGGAGGCCTTGGGAGAGCAGTTGGATGCGACCAGCAAAATGGCGTGGCAAAATCGACAGGCATTAGATTGGCTCCTGGCAGAAAAAGGAGGTGTGTGTGTTATGTTTGGGGATCAGTGTTGCACATTTATCCCTAATAACACTAGTCCAGAGGGGTCATTTACACAAGCCATGAATAAGTTAAAGAATCTTGCGAAAGAAATGAAAGAAAATGCTGGGTTTGGACATGGGGTATGGAGTTGGCTGGATAGAATGCTCGGAAGATGGGGGGCATGGTTTGCCAAGGCTGGAGCTGTAGCAATCACAACAATAATCATTCTGGGATTAATATTTTGTTGCTTTCTACCCGTCCTGAGATCCTTCCTTACCAGGGTGGCAGCACGGCAGATGGTGACTCGGGTGATACGCAATTCTCGCTCAAGAGGAAAAACAGAGGAATGGGGAAACTTTGAGCCGCCCCCGCTGAGTGAATTTACCATGACCTTGGTCGAAGTTGAAACTCGTCACTCTGTAAACTAACTACGATAGTGGAAGATCGTCTGGTGACAACGATAAGCACCTTGCTGAAATCCGCGGGGGACCAAGAGGACTTAGTCTGTACACAGGAATCAGTCTTTTTCCCTTCCCTCGACAAGGGTGGGAAGGTTTTTGGCTGATGACTGTCAGGAGCAGGCAATCTGGGGGAGCAACCCAAGAATCAGAACCTGGATAAACACATTATGATAAAGTTAGAACAGGGGCATTGATCCCTGACCAAAGTATTCGGCTCCTCCACATTGCCTGCAAAGAGTGATTAAAATAAAAATGCGAATGGGATCAAGCGAGGGGGTTATTTGAGCTTGGTAATTGAGATGAGGCTAGGAAATAGCCTCAAAGGGGGGACATGTTGGGAATTTGTACTGGATATTGTATGAGCTAGGTATGGAATTCAGAATCATAGGTTTTAGTGAAATGATAAAGCAGATTTAGGTGAGTAGTGAAATGGGTATGTAACCTATGTAACCTAATGTAATTTAGAGTAACCTCGTGTGACCTAACGTAATCAAACATAGAATAGATGACCTAATGTAATCAAGTATAGTTGATATGATCAAAGCAGAAGACCCAGAAAAGTAGTATAGCAGTCACTAATTAACGGAGGCAAACAATAGTCACTTGGGGGAACAATGAATACTGCTCAGTGGCTCACTTTAGTAGTTGACCATAATAAAAAAGAGAGAATAAAGCGAGCAGGTGTTTCCACACATTCGGCCTAAGTCAGCTAAACCACGATTGTTGCACAAGTAGAGAAGTGTAGATAAGGGCAAGAGTTATAACCACCATGGTTTAAGAGACAAAGAGAGGAAAAAGGAAGCGACCAATCTTGAATAAGACAGATAAAAGTCAACTAAAAACAATGGTGGCCAAAGCAAGGTCCGGCTGTAAAGTAAGATAAGAAAGATAAGAATCTTGAGATACGGAGCTGAAATGTACATAAAAAGACTGTAAGCCTGAGGGCTCATCGGATTGTTCCGGACATCCCGATTTTATTCTCTTGTGCTAGGTGAATAAAGTCTACTGCTTGGAAGATTGCTGCTCAGACTCTCTGTTTTAATCGGTGTAAACGAATTGTCGTCCTGGGGAACCACGACACTACATGGGTGTCAGCCTGGCACTGCCAAGGTGCCCAGGTGGCACTGCACAGGGGGTATAGGGCCAAGGGAGGGGGTGTGGGAGGGGCCGAGGACCTTCTTGTATGTGAGATGGAGCTGGGGGTGGTTGGGGATTCGTGTCAGGGGGCCGAGAGATCGTGACGCTATTAAAAATGGCGTCCTGATCTCTCCCTGCACTAAGGAGTTCCAGAGAGCGGAGGTTCTCAAGACAGGGAACGGGGCCAAGTGCAGCCTTGACTGCGTGTTCCCCGTTGAGTCACCCGATCTACCCAGATGGGTGTGAGATATTGGGGTGTTTCTCAGCACTCCGAGAACCAGGAAACACCCGGCTAATCACGCTACAGACTCTGTCCCCATTCGGGTAGATCATGCCCTTAGTCTCTGTTCAAACTCCCAACAAGATTATCATATTGCTTTAAGATATGTATTAATTGTGCGGGGCAATTTAATATTATTTAGCTCAAATCTAGTTATCTTAGCTATTAATATTTTTTCATGAAATCAAATTCTTAACCATGATGCAAAATTCAGTCCATCCTCATAAAATAGTCTAACTGGGACACACAATTGCACTGAGCTATGCAGAAGCACTTTACAAAGTCCAATGAAGCTACCTTGTGGCAGGAAAATGATACAACACACAAAACATTTGATTAGCTAAGAATCAACTGCCCAAGTGTGACTTTAAAGAAACTAAAGGTATAATTTCAGCTTTGTTCATTATAATTCGCAACAAATACAAGATGTTAATGCTAGAGAAAAACTGAGTTGGGGATAAAAGTAGGCAGGGTCAAATCTGGTGCACTGAAGTAGTTACCTAAATTTTCTATAATTTTTACATATTATTTCACAAGTTATTACTATACCTTCAAATTAGTCCTTCTTCGCAGGAACAATTTCTGATTTTCAAGGTATGGTGATAGTCACCCGCAAGATTCATGAGTATGGATTTGCTGCCAATTAGATTCTCAAATTTACATAATGAATTGCTGAGGTAATAACTTAGCCCATGCTGTAGCCAAGAAATGATGGGCATTACTTTGCCCATTATTTCTTTTTTTTAAATAAATTTAGAGTACCAAATTCACTTTTTCCAATTAGGGGGCAATTATTATTATTATTAGCGTGGCCAATCCACCTACCCTCCACATATTTTGGGTTGTGGGGGCGAAACCCACGTAAACACGAGGAGAATGTGCAAACTCCACATGGACAGTGACCCAGAGCCGGGATCGAACCTGGGACCTCGGCGCTGTGAGGCAGCAATGCTAACCACTGCGCCACTGTGCTGCTCTCTTTGCCTGTTATTTCAATGAACATTCAAAATAAATTCTCTGTTAAAATAATGAACCAAGGAATATCACAGAAAATCATTTGCATATCAATATTTTCACTGTCATTTTAAAAATTGTTTTATTTGTTTACGGGATGTGGGCGTTGCTGATTAGGCCAGCATTTATTGCCCACCCCTAGTTTCCCTTCAGAAGGTGATGGAGAGCTGCCTTCTTGAACCGCTGCAGTCCTTGAGGTGTAGGTACACCCACTGTGCTGTTAGGGAGTGAGTTCCAGGATGCCCCAGTAACAGCGAAGGAGCGGTGATATATTTCCAAGTCAGGGGTGTGAGTAACTTGGAGGGGAACTTCCAGGTGGTGGAGTTCCCAGGTATCTGCTGCTCTTGTCCTTCTAGATGGTAGTGGTCGTGGGTTTGGAAAGTGCTTCTGAGGAACCTTGGTGAGTTACTGTAGTGCATCTTGTAGATGGTGTATGCGGCTGCCACTATTCGTCAGTGGTGGAGGGTTTGAATGTTTGTGGAAGGGGGAGCAATCAAGCGGGCTGCTTTTTCCTGGATGGTGTTGAGCTTCTTGAGTGTTGTTGGAGCTGCACTCCTCCAGGCAAGAGGAGAGTATTCCATTACACTTCTGACTTGTGCCTTGTAGATGGTGGACAGACTTCAGGGAGTCAAGAGGTGAGTTACTTGCCGTAGGATTCCTAGCCTTTGATGTGCCCTGGTAGCCACTGTATTAATATGGCTAGTCCAGTACAGTTTCTGATCAATGGCAACCCTCAGGGTGTTGATTGTGGGGGATTCAGCGATGGTAATGCCATTGAATGTCAAGGGGCGGTGGTTACATAATCTCTTGTAGGAGGTGGTCATTGCCTGGCAATTGTGCGGCGCGAATGTAACTTGCCACTTGTCAGCCCAAGCCTGGATATTGCCCAGGTTTTGCTGCATTTGGACACGGACTGCTTCATTATATGAGGAGTCGCAAATGGTGCTGAACATTGTGCAGTCATCTGCAAACATCCCCACTTCTGACCTTATGATGGAAGGGAAGTCATGGATGAAGCAGCTGAAGATAGTTGGGCCTAGGACACTACCCTGAGGAATTCCTGCAGTGATGTCCTGGTGCTGGGATGATTGACCTCCAACGACTACAACCATCTTCCTTTGTGCCAGGTATGATTCCAACCAGCGGAGACATTTCCCCCTGATTCCCATTGACTCCAGTTTAGCCAGGGTTCCTTGACGCAATACTCAATCAAATGCTGCCTTGAAGTCAAGGGCAGTCACTCTCACCTTACCTCTGACTTTCAGCTCTTTTGTCCATGTTTGAACCAAGGCTATAATGAGGTTAGGAGCTGAGTTACCCTGGTGGAACCCAAACTGAGCGTCTGTGAGCAGGTTATTGCCGAGTAAGTGACGCTTGATAGCACTGTTGATGACTCTCTCATCACTTTACTGATGATGGAGAGTAGGCTGACAGGGCAGTAATTGGCTGGGTTGGATTTTTCCTGTTTCTTATGTACAGGATACACCTGGGAAATTTTCCACATTGCCGGATAGATGCCAGTGTTGTAGCTGTACTGGAACAACTTGGCTAGGGGTGCGGCAAGTTCTGGAGCACAAGTCTTCAGGACTACTGCCGGCATATTGTCAGGGCCCATTGTCTTTGCAGTATCCAATGCTTTCAGCCATTTCTTGATATCATGTGGGGTGAATCATATTGGTTGAAGACTGACATCACTAATACTGGGGACCACCAGAGGAGACCGAGATGGATCAACACACGGCTCATCTGGTTGAAGATTGTTGCGAATGCTTCAGCCTTGGCTTTTGTATATATGTGCTGGTCTCTTCCATCATTGAGGATGGGGATATTTGTGGAGCCTCCTCCTCCAATGAGTTATTTAATTGTCCACCACCATTCACGGCTGTATGTGGCAGGACTACTTAGATCCTGATGCGTTTGTTGTGGAATCATTTAGTTCTATCAATTATTTGCGGCTTATGCTGTTGGGCACGCAAGTAGTCTTGTATTGTAGCTTCACCAGGTTGACACCTCATTTTCTGGTGTGCCTGATGTTGCTCCTGGCAGGGTCTCCTGCACTCTTCATTGAACCAGCATTGATCCCCTGGCTTGGTGGTTATGGTAGAGTGGGGGAGATGCCGGGCCATGGGGTTGCAGGTTGTGGTTGAATACAATTCTGCTGCTGCTGATGGCCCACAGCGCTTCATGGATGGCCAATCTTGAGTTGCCAGATCTGTTCAAAGTCTATCCCATTTAGCACGGTGGTAGTGCCACATAACACGATGGAGGAAAAGCCTCAATGTGAAAACAGGACTTTGTCTCCACAAGCACTGTGCAGTGGTCACTTCGACCGATACTATCATGGACAGATGCATCTGCAGTCGGCAAGTTGGTGAGGATGAGGTCAAATTTGTTTTTTCCTTTTGTTGGTTCCCTCACCTCCTGCTGCAGCCCTGGTCCAGCAGCTATGTCCTTTAGAACCCGGCCAGCTCGGTTTGTGGTGATACTACTGAGCCACTCTTGGTGATGGACATTAAAGTGCCCACCCAGAGCATATTCTGCGCCCTTGCCACCCTCAGTGCTTCCTCCGAGTGGGGCAGCATGGTAGCACAGTGGTTAGCACTGTTGCTTTACAGCTCCAGGGTCCCAGGTTCGATTCCCGGCTTGGGTCACTGTCTGTGCAGAGTCTGCACATTCTCCCCGTGTCTGCGTGGGTTTCCTCCGGCTGCTCCGGTTTCCTCCCACAAGTCCTGAAAGATGTGCTGTTAGATGAATTGGACATTCTGAATTTTCCCTCTGTGTACCCGAACAGGCGCCGGAATGTGGTGACTAGGGGTTTTCACAGTAACTTCATTGCAGTGTTAATGTAAGCCTACTTGTGACAATAAAGATTATTATTATTATTCAATATGGAAGAGTCCTGATTCATCAGTTGATGGTGGCCGGTACGTAATAATCAGCAGGTTTCCTTGCCCATGTTTAACCTGAATCCATGAGACTTTATGGGGTCCAGATCAATTTTGAGGACTCCCAGGCAACTCCCTCCTGACTGTATACTACTGTGTCACCACCTCTACTGGGCCTGTCCTGCTGGTGAGACAGGACAAACCCAGGAGTGGTGATGGTGGTGTCTGGGACATTGTTTGTAAGGTATGATTCTGTGAGCATGATTATGTCAGGCTGTTGCTTAACTAGTCTGTGAGTCAGCTCTCCCAACTTTGGCACAAGCTCCCAGATATTACTCAGGAGGACCCTTTGCAGGGTCAGCAGGGCTGGGTTTGCCATTGTCATTTCCGGTGCCTGGTTCGATGCCAAGTGGTCCGTCTGGTTTCATTCCTTTCTATGGTTTTGTAGCGATTGAATACAACTGAGTGGCTTGCTGTGTCATTTCAGAGGGCATTGCTGTGGGTTTGGAGTCACATGTAGGCCAGACCAGGTAAGGATGGCAGATTTCCTTCCTAAAGGATATTAGTGAACTAGATGGGTTTTCAGGACAATCGACAATGGTTTCATTTACAGCTTATATGATCACCATGGCACCAGTTCGTGGACACGGAGGGAGAGTTCAGACTGTCCAGTTCACCTAACAAGTACGTCTTTTGGGATCAAAATAAGGGGAAGTAGATTTAGGACTGAGTTTAGGAGGAACTTCTTCACCCAAAGGGTTGTGAATCTATGGAATTCCTTGCCCAGTGAAGCAGTAGAGGCTCCTTCATTAAATGTTTTTAAGATAAAGGTAGATAGTTTTTTGAAGAATAAAGGGATTAAGGGTTATGGTGTTCGGGCCGGAAAGTGGAGCTGAGTCCACAAAAGATCAGCCATGATCTCATTGAATGGTGGAGCAGGCTCGAGGGGCCAGATGGCCTACTCCTGCTCCTAGTTCTTATGTTCTTATTCTGCTGGCTTCCCGCACTTGATCTCCGATTCCAAGGAAAATGCCAGCTTTTCCCAGACTTGATGCTGGAAAGAATAAGACAACAAGTTTAATTTGCAAATTGCTACTGGATTTATGAAACCCACGTGTTGAGAGTCAGAGGTGCAAGGTTATCTCAAAACTGATCCAAAATCAGTTGTATTCAGTGGTACCTCCACTTCAGGAATGCCTGATTCCGAGCAATAGGGTGTGCACATATACTTCTGAGTGCTAATGCTTTTCACAATGCTCATTGCAGTGACCAGCTATGTCTGATGACGATTTGGAAATCATGATTCAATAATTCAATTAGGAACCCGATTTTAACATGAACACTAACCTCCCCCGTGCGCCCCCCCCCCCCACCCCCCCCCCACCCCCACCCCCCCCCCCCCCACCAACCTTCTAGACCCACCGGGCCTAACCTAACTGGCCCAAGAAGTCACAGCCCCATTCCCCACTTGACTTCCGTTAACTAGTCTATTTCCTAGCACTAGCAAATGACCCTCCCCCCCAGGCCCCAACTATTCCCTGACCACTGCCTTCGCCCTTGCCCCAGGCTTGTCCCTCCCCCTGGTCCTCATCCCCATCCGTATTAAACCAAACCCTAAACTCAGGAAATAAACACCCCATCCTCCCAATGTCCCAAAAACTACTAAACCCATCCAGAAGAGTAAACATGAAAACAGAGCAGAGGAAACATCTCCTATTTAACCATCATAATCCCAACACAACTTGTATCAACACAGCCTGAACAGTAAAACCCCAACTACCCATCAGCCCACCCACATCCCTCAAATGCCTAGTCCATGGTCTCTGATGAAGTCCTCAACTTGCTCAAGAGTTTCAAAAGAAAAGTCCTTTGAGTCAATCGTGACTCTCAGCTTTGCAGGGTACCAAATCGCACTCCTCGATTGTACAAGACCGTCTTCACCTTACTGAAGGCCCCGCCAGTTCAATGCCAATTCTTGGTAAATTCTCACCATGTTGCCATCCCAATCAATGCTCGAGCAATCCTTGGCCAACTCCAGGATCTGTTACGGGTGGCCCATTCAGTTGGACTTTCTGCCTCAAGGCCAGATGCGCCCTGTCCAGCTCTGGCGCAGCAAACACTTCCTCGCCGCTTATAAGCTGGGAGAATGTCACAGAAAAGTACTCGGTTGGCCTTGAGCCCTTGACTCCCTCCAGCAGACACACCAGTCAGGTTCATGTGCCTGGGCCTGTTCTCCATGTCATCAAATTTCACATTGAGGCCCTTATTTATGTCACTCACAATCGCCATTTCAGCTTCTAACAACGTGAGTCAGTCCTCATACTGAAACAAGGCCTCCTCCACACCTTTCAACTTCTCAGCCTGCTTGTCTACCACTTAACCGTCTTGCCCAGCTGCTCCTTGACCGGGCCCAGAGTCTCCTCCACCATAACTTTAAATGATGCCCTCATTTCCATGCCATGCCTCTGGGATTGCCCATTTATCCCCCCACTAAATTTTTCCAGCTCTTTTGCATCACATCCGCCAACATATCTAGGGTGATGGGCGTGGCCGCTTCCCCCGCCAACTGCATTGAATCCCTGCTTGGGCGCAAATAAGAAAGTGTAAAACATCAGGGCAAGTACCCAAGTTAGCACTGTCCTTGAAATTTCATTCAGCCGGTTCAGCTTAGCACTTAACGATAAATTTTTTAAAAATCAGGCCGGGAGTTGAAGAGTGGCGTGCTGTCAGTGCTCCTGACCCTACGTCAGCACTTCTGGATGATCCCGACGTGCAGGTGCGGTGGACAATCAACGTAAGCCTGCAAACTGACTGGAAGTTATGGGTTAATATTAACTCTGTTTCTCTCTCCACAGACGCTGAAAGGTCAGTCGTGATAAATAGTTCCTTTTCAGATTTTATGAAGAGTGGCGTTCCCCAGGTGTCAATGTTGGGACTCTTGCCCTTCCTGATATACATTGATAACCTAGACTTCTGTGTTCAGGAATGAATTCAGAATTTGCAGATGATATGAAGATTAGAAGGATAGCCTTGAGCTTCAAAAGGACATAGATATATTAGTAAATTAGGCAGACAAATGACCGATGAAGTTCAATGCAGAGAAGTGTGAGGTGATTCATTTTGGCAGGAGAGACAATATAAAGTAAATGGAGAAACTCTAAATGAGGTGCAGGAACAGAGGGACCTCAGTGTATGTATACATCAGTCATTGAAGATGCCAGAGCATGTTGAGAGAGCAGTTAATAAAGCATATCATATCTTCGGCTTTATTAATAGCGGCATTGAGTACAAGAGGAATGAGGTCATGTTGAACTTGTATAAGACACTAGTTAGGCCTCATCTGGAGTGCTTCATTCAGTTCTGGGCTCCATACTTGAGGAAGGATGTGAAAACATTGGAAAGAGTACAGAGGAGATTCACAAGAATAATTCCAAGGAAAAAGAACTGTAGGTATGAGGATAGATTGGCAAAATGGGTCTGTTTTCCTTGGAGGAAAGAAGGCCGAGAGGAGACTTGATAAATATATTCAAGATCCTGAAGGGTAGGCATGGGGTAAATAGTGAGAAATTGTTCCCACTCAAGAGAGCATTAAAAACCAGAGGACACAGATTCAAAATAATAGGCAAAAGGAATAGAAATGATGTGAGGAACATTTTTTTCACCCACAGGGTAGTGGAGGCTGGAACAAATTTCCTGGGAGAGTGGTGGAGGCAGGTTTGATCGAGGTATTCAAAAGGGAATTGGATTGCCATCTGACAAGAAAGAATGTGCAAGATTCTGGGGGTAAGGCAGGGGAATGGGATTAGGTAGAACACACTTTCAAAGAGCCAGTGCATACTCAATGGGGCGAATGGCCTCCTTCTGCACTGTAAAGATTCTACGGTTCGATTAAAATGGGATTGCCCGAATCCTGATGTCATCCAGTGCCTGTATCAATGTAAATGATCTGTCTCCAATGAATATGATCTAAAGGCCATTTCAGCATTATGAGTGCACAACCTATTGTATGGTGGCAAGTCCCATTCTGATTTGGATGTTAGTAAAACAATTGAGTTTCTTATAATGATCTTGCTGTGTTGATGGTCATTTTTCCTTGGACTAATTTCACAACTTTGTGAGACTTCAAGACTTCAACTCGTGACCTTTGGGTTGCTGATCCCGTAATCATTACACAACAATATACTGCCAACTCCTTTCATGACTTTTGGGAAAATAATATCCTTTGTTGACAATGAGAACAGATAAGGTTTCCTCAGCAACCTCCTCCCCCCTCCTCCATGAATTGCATGCTGACTTAATTTTGATGCACGATCAATTATTGCGAAAGCGAGATTAGAGAATAATCGAAGGCTTTATTAGACAAGATTTGTTCCCCAGCAGCTCGTAACAGAAAATGGCTGCAGCCGGGGATGAACACCTCTTTATACCATCCACTGGGCGGAGCCAGCAGACAGGGATTTACCCATTTATCTCTAATACAGTAGTAGCTCCAACACAGGTACCGTAATACATATAATACGGTCTACCACATTCACCCCCTGTTGATAAAAGGAATCCGGCAGCGGTGGTGGCAAAGTCTTTAACAGTAACAATAACAACCACAGTAACAATTACAACAAAGAAATCAATCGATCGGGGGCCTTGATGGTCCTCTGCGACCGTCGCAGTCTCGGTGGTGATGCAGGTGCAGACTCAGGCATTTTCGACTCCGGGAGCATGCAGTCCTCTGCTTCGTTACCTCCGGGTGGAACCAGTGGGAGGACGGATCCTCCTGGGGCGGGGGCTGCGGTGAGGTGCGCTGGTGGGGAAGTGGGTGGAGCAGAGAAGAATGGTTCGGGTGGAGGGGTTGGTGAGGGGGCCATGGGTGGGGATCCAGCGGGTGCCAGATCCTGGGAGAACATGTCCTGGCGTCCATCGGGGCGTGCCACGTAGGCATCCTGCGGGTTAGCATGAAGATGGTGGACCCTCTCGACCAACGGGTCAGACTTATGGGTCCGCGCATGTCTCCGGAGCAGGACGGGTCCAGGAGCTGCCAGCCATGTTGGGAGTGATGTCCCGGAGGTGGACTTCCTGGGAAAAACAAGAAGACGTTCATGGGGGGTTTCATTCATTGTGGTACACAGGAGTGACCATATGGAATGGAGTGCATCGGGGAGGACCTCCTGCCAGTGGGAGAGCGGGAGATTTCTAGGCCGTAGGGCCAGCATAACGGCCTTCCAGACCGTCCCGTTCTCCCTCTCCACCTGCCCATTTCCCCGGGGGTTGTAACTGGTCGTCCTGCTTGAGGCAATGCCCTTGTTGAGCAGGAATTGACACAGCTCGTCATTCATAAAGGAGGACCCCCTATCGCTGTGTACGTAGGTGGGGAAACCGAACAGTGTGAATATACTGTGGAGGGCTTTAATGATGGTGGCAGCAGTCATGTCGGGACAGGGGATGGCGAAGGGGAACTGGGAGAATTCATCGACCATGTTCAGAAAGTACGTGTTGCGGTCGGTGCAGGGGAGGGGCCCTTTGAAGTCCATGCACTCTGCGCAGATTTGGCAGTTTCTGGTCCTGACCTCCTCTATGGAGTAGGGCAGGTTGCGGGTTTTGATGAAGTGGAAGAACCGGGTGACCCCCGGGTGGCAGAGGCCATCCTGAGTCGGTCCACTCGTGCGCTGGCACATGTATCGCGGGATAGGGCGTCGGGAGGCTTGTTGAGCTTCCCAGGATGATACAAGACCTCATAATTGTAGGTGGAGAGCTCGATCCTCCACCTCAGGATCTTATCGTTTTTTATCTTTCCCCGCTGCGTATTACTAAACATGAAGGCAACCAACCGTTGGTCAGTGAGGAGCGTGAATCTCCTGCCGGCCAGATAATGCCTCCAATGCCGCACAGTTTCTACAATGACCTGGGCCTCCTTTTCGACAGAGGAGTGTTGAATTTCAGAGGCATGGTGGGTGTGGGAAAAGAAGGCCACCGGCCTGCCCTCCTGGTTGAGGGTGGCCGCCAGAGCTACATCAGATGCGTATCTCTCGAATTAGAAGGGGAGGGACTCATCGACAGCGTGCATCGTAGCATTTGCGATGTCCGCCTTGATGCGGTTGAAGGCCTTGCGGGCCTTAGCTGACAGGGGAAAAACTGTGGATTGGATTAGTGGGCGGGCCTTGTCCGCGTAATTGGGGACCCACTGGGCGTAATAAGTGAAAAACCCCAGGCATCGTTTCAGGGCCTTGGGGCAGTGGAGAAGAGGGAACTCCATAAGGGGGTGCATGTGGTCGGGGTCGGGCTCTATTACTCCATTTTGCACTACGTAGCCAAGGATGGCTAGGCGATCAGTGCTGAACACGCATTTCTCCTTGTTATAAGTGAGATTAAGGAGTTTGGCAGTGTGGAGGAATTTGCGGAGGTTGGTGTCGTGGTCCTGATGATCGTGGCCGCAGATGGTGATGTGATCTAGGTACGGGAAGGTGGCCTGCAATCCGTACCGGTCAACCATTCGGTATATCTCCCGTTGGAAGACCGAGACCCCATTAGTGACACTGAAGGGGACACTAAGGAAATGAAGGAGTCGGCCATCTGCTTCGAAAGCAGTGTATTGGCGGTCGTCTGGGCGGATGGGGAGCTGGTGGTCGGCAGACTTTCGGTCCACTGTGGAGAAGACCCGGTACTGTGCAATCTAATTGACCATATCAGATATGCGTGGGAAGGGGTAGGCGCGAGCTGCATGTACCCGTTGATGGTCTGACTGTAGTCAATGACCATCCTGTGCTTCTCCCCAGTCTTTACAAATACCACTTGGGCTCTCCAGGGGCTGGTGCTAGACTCGATGATGCCTTCCTTCAGCAGCCGTTGGACTTCCGACCTAATGAAGGTCCTGTCCTGGATACTGTACCGTCTGCTCCTGGTAGCGACGGGTATGCAATCCGGGGTGAAGTTCGTAAACAGGGAAGGCGAGGCCCTTAAGGGTCGTGAGGCCGCAGACAGTGAGGGGGGGTATGGGTCCGCCGAATTTAAAAGTCAGGCACTGGAGGTGGCACTGGAAGTCCAGGCCCAGGAGTGCGGCAGCGCAGAGGTGGGGGGGAATGTAGAGCCAGAAGTTGTTAAATTCTATGCCCTGGATAGTGAGGTTCACAATGCAGTACCCCCAGATGTCCACAGAATGGGATCCGGAGGCCAGGAAGACTTTCTGCTTGTAACGTGAGGGAGCAGCGCCTTACCGTGGTGTGGTAAACAAAGCTCTCCGTGCTCCCGGAGTCGAAAAGGCAGGATGTCTTGTGCCTGTTGAGTTCCACCGTCGTCGGCTCGGTCATGAGGTTCTGTGCCTGAGACTGATCCAGAGTAATGGAGGTGAGATGTGGCAGATGCTGGGATGCCATGGGTTGAACAGTGGTGAAGGAGGTCTCAGCAGGCGATAAACGGCCAGTCGGGTTGGGGTCCTGCGGCGCCGTCCAAGATGGCTACCCCCATGGGTCGCACATGGCAGTTGGTGGACAAGATGGCGGCACCCACGGGCCGCACGCGGCCTCCGGAGTCCAAGATGGCGGTGCCCACGGTCCGCACATGGCCTGCAAGGGGAAGAATGGCGGCGGGACCGGGTCGCCCGCGGGGTGTGCGGAGACGGCGGCGGCCGACTGGGCTTGGCATACCGCCACAAAGTGCCCCTTCTTACCGCATCCTTTGCACGTCGCTGATCGGGCCGGGCAGCGTTGACGTGGGTGTTTGGTCTGCCATAAAAGTAGCATCTGGGCCCCCCGGGGTTGACCGGCTGCCGCGCGACACAGGCTTGCGGTGAATTGGAGGATGAGGTCAGGTCGTAACCAGGTGGGGTCCACGCTGTATATGGGGGTGCCGCGCTGACGGGTGCGTACGCCTGGGCATTACGGGAGGCCAACTCTAAAGAGTTCGCGAGTCTCCTAGCCTCCTTAAGATCTAGTGTATCTCCTTCTAACAGCCGCTGTGGATCTGTGTGGACAGCATGCCTGTGACGAAGGCGTCCGGTCTTAAGAGTTCAGTGTGCTCGGTAGCCGAAACTTGCCGACAACCGCAGTTCCTACCGAGGGCTAGCAGGGTGCGGTAGAAGTCGTCCAGGGATTCCCCTGGGATTTGGCGCCTGGTGGCCAGAAGATGTCTAGCATATACTGTGGTAGTCACCACTGTTGTATTATATTGTATATACTGCATTGCATATGAGGGTATTACTGCCCCAAGGCCCTCAAACGATGCCTGGGGTTCTTTTCATACTACGCCCAGTGGATCCCTAACTATGCGGACAAGGCCCGCCCACTCATCCACTCCACTGGTTTCCCACTGACGGCCGAGGCTCACCAGGCCTTCAAATGTATCAAGGCCGACATCGCCAAGGCCGCGATGCACGCGGTCGATGAGACTCTCCCCATCCAAGTCGAGAGCGATGCATCAAACGTCGCTGTGGCCGCTACCCTCAATCAGGCAGGCAGGCTCGAGGCATTTTTTTCCCACACCCTCCATGCCTCCAAAATTCGGATCTCCTCCGTCGAAAATGAGGCCCAAGCTATTGTTGAAGCTGTGCGGCACTGGATGCATTACCTGGCCAGCAGGAGATTCACTCTCCTCACAGATCAACGGTCGGTTGCCTTCATGTTTAACAACACACAGCGGGATAAGATCAAAAATGATAAGATCTTGCGGTGGAGGATCTAGCTCTCCACCTTTAATTACGAGATTTTGTATTGCCCCGGTAAGCTCAACGAGCTCCCCGATGCCCTGTCCCGAGGTACATGTGCCAGTGCACAAGTGGACCGACTCCAGACCTTGCACGACGATCTCTGTCACCCAGGGGTCACCCGCTTTTATCACTTCATTACGGCCCGCAATCTGCCCTACTCCATTGAGGAAGTCAGGGCTATCACCAGAGACTGCCAGGTCTGCGCGGAGTGTAAATCGCACTTCTATCGGCCAGACTGTGCGCGCCTGGTGAAGGTCTCCCTCCCCTTTGAATGCCTCAGCATAGACTTCAAAGGGCCCCTCCACTCCTCCGACCGCAACACGTATTTTCTCAATGTGGTCGAGGAATATTCCAGATTCCCCTTCGCCATCCCATGCTCCGATATGACGTCTGCCACCGTCATCAAAGCCCTCAACACCATCTTCGCTCTGTTCGGTTTCCCGGCCTACGTCCACAGCGACCGGGGATCCCCATTTATGAGCGATGAGCTGCTCCAGTACCTGCTCAACAGGGGCATTGCCTCGAGCAGGACGACCGGCTACAACCCCCGGGGAAATGGGCAAGTGGAGCAGGAGAATGGGACGGTCTGGAAGGCCGTCCAACTGGCCCTGTGGTCCAGAAATCTCCCGACCTCCTGCTGGCAGGAGGTCCTCCCCGATGCCCTTCACTCCATTCGGTCGCTCCTGTGCACGGCGACTAACAAAACCCCCCATGAACGCCTCTTTGCCTTCACCAGGAAGTCCACCTCCGGGGTTTCGCTCCCAATGTGGCTGGCAGCGCCAGGACCCGTCCTCCTCCGCAAGCACGTGCGGCTCCACAAGGCAGACCCGTTGGTTGAGAGAGTACAGCTACTCCACGCAAACCCGCAGTACGCCTACGTAGCGTACCTCGATGGCCGCCAAGACACAGTCTCCTCAGGGTCCTGGCACCAGCTGGGTCCCCACCCCCCCCCCCCCAAGCCCCGGCACCACCCTCCCTTCCCCCAGCGCACCCCACCACTCCAGGACAATCCGTCCTCCCCTTGGTCCCACCCAGGGATGAAGAGGATGTTGACACACTCCCGGAGTCACCGACGACTGAGCCGATGCCTGACTCGCCAACAGCACTGTGGCGCTCTCAACGACAGATCAAGGCGCCAGAGCATCTAAATTTGTAACCTTCTCTGAAATTCTAATGGCAACCTGTATGTAAATAGTTTTCCACCGCCCCCGCTGGACTCATTTTTAACAGAGGGTGAATGTGGTAGTCACCACTGTTGTATTACCTTGTATATACCGCACTGCATACAAGGGTATTACGGTAAGGCCCCTGTACTACAGGTTACGGGGGTAGATCCCTGCCTGCTGGCTCCGCCCAGTAGGCGGAGTATAAATGTGAGTGCTCTCCGAACTGCAGCCATTTCGGCAGCAGCTGGAGGAGGCCACACATCTCTGTGTAAGAAAGTCTTGATTACTCTCTACTCTTGTCTCGTCGTAATTGATAGTGCATCATATACTTGGTTCACCGGGCGAATATAATGCCCTTTCAGCAGTGCCATAGCCTCAGCGTAGTTAGGCGCATCCCTGATGAGTGGAAAAATTTCAGGGCTCACCCTCGAGTAGAGGATCTGTAACTTTTGGTCCTCCGTGGGTGGGTCTGTGGACGTCCTGATGTAGCTCTGGAAGCAAGCCAGCCAGCGATCAAAGGTGGCCAAAGTGTTTGCCGCGTGGGGGCTCAGTTGCAGATGGTCCGGCCTGATGCAGAGCTCCATCTTTCAATATCTTGTTTAATAAATTGATGCACGATCAATTATTGCGAAAGTGAGATTAGAGAATAATCAAAGGCTTTATTAGATAAGATGTGTTCCCCAGCAGCTCGTAACAGAAAATGGCTGCAGCCGGTGATGAACACCTCTTTATACCATCCACTGGGCAGAGCCAGCAGACAGGGATTTACCCAGGTATCTCTAATACAGTAGTACCTCCAACACAGGTAGCGTAATACATATAATATGGTCTACCACAAATTTGAGAAAAATAGTCCTTGACATCCTGAATTTTCAAGTCTCTTTTACCACAATAATTGCCTTAATATCATGGGCTGGCAATTTTGGGCCTGTAGTGTGAACTTACCTGTGCTAGCAGCCAATCAGATTGTCCTTTTTCAAACATATGAAATTAGGTCATCCACTAACTTTCATAGGCTCATTCATCAATACAGTTAAAATCATGTTAATAACAGCCACCTTCCTAAATAGCCTGCTTGCCTGGGTTGGCGGGATTTAGTTACTACACTTACAATATTTGTCACATTATTGATAAATATTATAAACCACAGCTGACACCTTAGTTTATGTTGGGCATGTCCTAATGAACGCTATTGTCCCATCAGAGCTACTATGACTAACCAAATTGCTTTGCAGCCAAGCACAGGAAAATTTGGTTCAAATTCTATTTTTGGCCAACACTGTCACACAGGCTTACCCCAGATGGCAAGTTGTTGATCTCAGCCAAGCTATCAGGTGCAGCTCCGATCGGAGGCATGGTGCCCAACCAATAGAAACGAAGGAAAGCCAGAGACCCTACTTTGAGTCACACTTTCGTGTTTCCTGCCAACTTGGACACTGAGATGCCCCACAATGCACGTGCCGTGCATGCAGATGCTACATTCATGTTTGCATATGCACGCACTGACCTTGTGGCAGTAACACCTAAGGACGCATATTCCTTAATTCTTACAGTAAGAAGTCAGTAAATGTTGCCGAATGTTACTGTTACTCAAACCTACAGTCTTATTTTTAAAGTAACACTTGAGAAACACGGCATGGCAGAATATGGAGCAGTAATCATGCACTGCAGGTTCTCATGATTTGCACCCTTTGGCATGAGGCAAGTGGAAAAAGTAGCTATATTTTCCCAAAATGGTATCAATATGATATTCTTGCCAGCACTGAGCATAAACCTGAGTTGGAGGCGTATTGAAAAGGGTTGGTTATAAGCTCTTTTGGCAGCTTAACTGAACTCTTCAGACAGCTCAAAAAAAATGTCTGCGAAGTATAATATGGATTATAAAAGAAAATACCTGATCTACTATTAAAGTAAAAATTGAGGGTGGGATGTAGAGGGGAGACTTGCCATTATTCGAAATGTGATTCAAAATAGAATTCAAAATTGTTAACCTCTCGAGTTTTGCACTTCATTGACTTAAATGCTAAAGAAAGGAATTCCACTTGACCTGGAACGCAATTTTGTTTCAAAGGAGAATGTTTATTTCTGAAGGATTATAATAAATTCTACTCAGTGGCAAGTGCCCTAACTGGTTCCAGTCCGAATAACAGCACCCAATGCATCAAAATCCATTAGTAGCTGAAAAATAGTCTCATATGGCATGAAATTTATGTGCTGGCAAATAGAACATTTCAGTGAGGTTCTGTGCAGACTGAGCCAAAACGAGCCTTTTAAGAACCAGGAATGAAGTGACCTTTAAGTCTCTGCTACAACTGTGAACAGGGATTGAAATGAAACAAAAAAATCAGGGGAAATAGCTGCAGATGTGCCTGAGCAGGCAGCCAAGCAATGTGATAAATTTACAAGATGGCTTTGTGTAGTGCTCTGGAGAGGTCAAGCTTGCTCCTGATATTCATTTCATCATTAAAGTTTCATGTTCATTGGAGCGTCAAATCAGAAAGAATGTCACCCACGAATATCACTGACTTGTCCTCAGTACTCAGTCCAGATGTAACTCTGTTGAGTTTTATTTTTACATATGGAGTCAAGATACACAGGTATACATCTGATAAATGTATTATTCATAAAACACACTCGCTGCTGCCCATGACTAACCTCAAATGTGTGCCCTGTGAGACCCAACTGGTGCCCAAATGCTTCATCTGTCATCTCACTGTGCTGTCAACAAGAAGCAGGGGCCTATCCTAGCTGTTCAGGAACAAGGTGGTAGTACACTGACGTATGTGCTCAATAATCCTGCCATCATTTCTAGCCACTCCTGGGAAAAGGGGTATCTGAATGAGGAGTGCACCCGATCAAGGCATGGAAATTAGGTGTACAAATGGTAGCCAAAAAGAATTTTCATGTGCCAATAAACAGAATGTGTACTGAACACGTTTCATCCATTTGTACCAGGCACAGAGCAGCCTAATTCATCAGCTAGAAAACCTGCTTCAGTCTGCTCCCAAAAAAGACAAGTATCTATTTTTTTACAGTTATGGAGCCTGGATTCACAGAGAGCTGGATTCTCCATTTGGGAGGCTAAGTGTTCCTGCTGGGACTGAATAGTGTACGATTCGCGTTTCTACTGGGGGCGCTATTTGTTCCGCAATTCAGGACATGCAAATGGGCTAGCACTTTGCCGGCGTGAATTGGAAGCAATTCCCAGCCCAGTGTGGGCAGTGTAACTGCTGCGGCCGGAATTAGCGCTAAAGAGTCTGACAAGCTGGAGCTTCTTCAAAGCGATCCACTCACCACACACTCACTGCAGCCATGAAGATGGCTCAGAGAAGACCTTCTCCCCCACATTTTCAAAGTATGAGGTGGACCTGCTGCTCGATGTCAGTGAGGAGAGGAGGGACACCGTCTTCCCCAGGGTAGGTCACAGACTCAAGCCCAACCTCCTGAACAGTGCCTGGGAAGTGGTGGCAAAGGCAGTCAGTGCTGCCAGGCTCACCAGGAGGAGACAGCTCGTGTCCCTGAGGGGTGGGGGTCACTGGTGAGGTCTCTGCCCAGGAAGGTTCCAAATGCTCCGGTGCAGGTGCCCTTTGTTTGGGGTGAGCTCTGCTAATCCCCTACTTCCCCTGTAGTGGGGTAGCACTTCTGAAGACTGCCAACACCTGGTGCGCCACTAATTGAGCTTGACCACGCCCATCCCCTTGTAGATACTGCTGGGTTATGAGGGTTACCAGAGGGGCGGCCTGGGTAGACTCCCACATCACCAGAGGCTCTCTGAACATTGAAAGAACACAGTGAGCAGTCGGCAGTATTAACAGCCTGGAGCCTGTAAATAGCAGCAAAGGGGTGTGTTTAAATCCACATACTGCAGCAATGGTGATCTGAGCCAGGACACCCTGATCCCGATGACTTAGTGCACGAGGGAGCCACCCTGAGTGCATGGACCTGGCACCAAGACGTTCCCCACTACTCCCCCCAGCCCAGCAATGTTTGAGAGTTTTGTTTAGCCTCCAGCTCCCCCTCAACAGTCATGGTGCCCAGGCCCTGCTTGTAAATACTTGCACCAATTCACGCCCGCAAGATCTTTGCCTGAGAGGGGTGGAGTATCGCAAGGGGCAGAGCATTAAGTGTCCAAACCGTTAATGAGATTTGAATCCATGCAAATTATGATTTTGCATGGACCTGCTGGCACGGGGTGCAAACTTCGATATCACTGCCAGCGGGGGACCAGAGCATGGCACCGCGATCGGCGCTGGGCGCAAATTGCGATTTAAAAATTGCGTGATGTTCGCAACCTGATCACAATTCACGCTGCAGGCGTGCGGAAGCAAAGAATTCAGGTCAGAATCTCCACTTGGTCCCACAAAAATATTTCCACTTGCACCAGCGTCCCCAAATACTCTACCTGTAAAATGTGACTCAGCTCTGTGGAAAAGCTGCCGGCCTGTCAGTTTCTGCCTCACCTCCTGATCAATAATCTACCTTTTTGCTCTGGTTCAGTACTTGCTGCTTACCAATTCCAGATAAATAAAGTCTGACAATTAAAGTGCTCAAACCCCTTGACAAGAATATCTGACAGGCAGCAAGAAAACATCAACCCCGACCCACCAACATTCCGTCAAAGGTTGAGGTTGGCCCTGCAATGTCATTTTCAAAAATTTGCTTCAGCCAAACAGACAACTGAATATCCAAAAAATGTCAGCAGCTTTGAATTAAAACTGAAAAGCTGTTTGCTTCATGATTTTTAATTTGTATTTTTCCACCTTCTCTGTACTTAACTGAAGTGCTGTCAGTCCCACTGCACTCGAATTGCTTTGAAGGCCTGATACAGTCATGAATTCAGGAGGACATCGCTGTCGGGTTGGCCATCTGCGGGGATTGTCCCTTTAAGGGCAACACAGTGTGGTAGTCACCACTAGCAGTATTATATGTATTACGGTAAGACACATATACTGGAGGTACATGGGTAAGTCCCTGCCTGCTGGCTCCGCCCAGTAGGCGGCATATAACTGTGTGTGCTCACCGGTGCTGCAGCCATTCTGGTGGCAGCTACAGGAGGCACAACATCTTTGCTCAATAAAGCCTTGATTATTCCACTACTCTCATCTTTGTGGTAATTGATAGTGCATCAATTTATTGAGCAAATATTTTTAAAACGATGGATCTTCGCACCAAGCCTGAACGCCTGCAGCTGAGCCCTCAAGCAGCCAACGCTACATCCGCTTTTGACCACTAGCTAGCCTGCTTCGAAAGCTACCTCCGAACATCCACTGAGGAACCCATGGATGCGTAGAAGCTCCAAGTCCTTTATTCATGGGTGAGCCCTGACATTTTTCCTCTCATCCGGGATGTGCCCACTTACTCCGAAGCAATTGAGCTCCTGAAGGAACATTACATTCGGGCAGTCAATCAACTATACGTCAGGCACCTCCTGTCCACGAGACAGCAACTCCCCGGTGAGTACCTGGATGATTTCTGGCATTGCCTGCACATCCTGGGGAGGAACTGTGACTGCCAGGCAGTTTCAGCAGTCCAGCACACCAAACCTTTAACCCGAGATGCCTTCGTTACGTGCATGAGGTCTGCGTACGTCCGCCAGCGCCTATTGGAAGTGGGTACGCTTGATCCTGCGGGAACTAGGCAGCTCGCGAACCCGTTAACAGTGGCCTCCCGTAATGTCCAGTCATACATTCCCGACCGCGCGGCACCCTCATGGGCATCCTGGGCCCCACCCAGCTGCCGACTCCAGCTCACCGCAAGCCTGCGCCGCGCGGCAGCCAGCCAACCCTGGGGGACCCAAATGCTATTTTTGCGGGCAGAACAAACACCCCCGGCAGCGCTGCCCGGCGCGGAGCGCGA
The DNA here is from genome assembly GCF_047496885.1 of Scyliorhinus torazame. Lineage (NCBI taxonomy): Eukaryota > Metazoa > Chordata > Chondrichthyes > Carcharhiniformes > Scyliorhinidae > Scyliorhinus > Scyliorhinus torazame. Next base: position 326,717,387 of record NC_092707.1, on the reverse strand, counting down.
CCTGCAATGGATGTGGAAAGAAGGGACACTTTGTTTCTGTTTGCCAGGCCTGGTCAGTCGCCGCTGTTTCTAGGCCCAGCGTCCCTGCACCCCCCACGTGCGACCCAGGGGCACCGCCATTTTTGTCCTCGCATGCCACATGCGGCCCATGGGCGCCGCCATCTTCGGCGCCATTTTGGACGGCACCTCAGGACCCCTGCTCGCCTGGAAGCTCGTCTGGCCGTTCATCGCCTGTTGCTACCTCCACCACCGCTGACCAGCCCGGGGCCTCCCAGCATCTGCCGCTGCTCGCCTTGATCACCCTCGACCAATCCCGGCCCCGCAACCTCGCGACCGCAACGACAACGGTGAAAATCGATGGGCACAAGACGTCCTGACTTTTTGACTCCAAGAGCACAGAGAGCTTCATCCACCCAACGATGGTAAGGCGCTGCTCCCTCGCGGTACACCCAGTCACCCAGAAGATCTCCCTGGCCTCCGGATCACATTCTGTGGAAATCCGGGGGTACTGCATCGCGACCCTCACCGTCCAAGGCGTAGAGTTTAGCAACTTCCGGCTCTACATCCTCCCCCACCTCTGCGCTGCCCTGTTACTCGGCCTGGACTTCCAGTGCCACCTCCAAAGCTTAACCTTAAAATTCGGTGGACCCCTACCCCCCTCACCGTATGCGGCCTCACGACCCTTAAGGTCGATCCACCTTCCTTGTTTGCGAACCTCACCCCGATTGCAAACCCGTCGCCACCAGGAGCAGACGGTACAGTACGCAGCACAGGACCTTCATCAGGTCGCAGGTCCAACGGCTTCTGCGGGAAGGGGTCATTGAGGCCAGCAACAGGCCCATCAATCGGTACACGCAGCTCGATGTTTACCCCCTCCCACGCATATCTGACATGGTCAATCAGATTGCACAGTATTGGGTCTTTTCCACAGTGGACCTGAAGTCCGCCTATCACCAGCTCCCCATCCGCCCGGAGGACCGCCAATACACTACGTTTGAAGCAGATGGCCACCTCTATCACTTCCTTAGGGTTCCCTTCGGCATCACTAATGGGGGTCTCGGTGTTCCAACGTGAGATGGACCCGAATGGTTGACCGGTACGGACTGCGGGCCACCTTCCCGTACCGAGACAACGTCACCATCTGCGGCCACTGTCAGCAGGACCACGGCACTAACCTCCTAAAATTCCTCCAGACCGCCAAACTCCTTAACCTCACGAACAATAAGGAGAAATGCGTGTTCCGCACCAACCGCTTAGCCATCCTTGGCTATGTCGTGGAAAATGGAGTTCTAGGGCCCGACCCAGACCGCATGCATCCCCTCATGGAACTCCCCCTCCCCCACTGCCCGAAGGCCTTGAAACGATGCCTGGGGTTTTTCTCCTACTATGCCCAGTGGGTCTGTCGGGTGCCTTGACCCTCCTCTGCGATCGCCTCAGTCCTGGTGGTGATGTGAGTGCCGACTTGGTCACCTGTGACTCCGGGAGTGTGTTGTCCTCATCTTCGTCACCCCTGATTTTGGACATGACATAGTTTCTGGGCCGCCACGTTGAGTTTCAGACCTCTCCATATAGACAAGCACTCCATTAATGAATTCTTATGAATTCTTCCAGAGTGTAATCATTTAGCATAAAATTCAAGGTGGTGAAGCAACAACACAGGACTACTTGTGTGCCAAACATCATAAATAGTAAGAGACAAAAATTCCCCTCTTTTCTCTCCTGACTTCATTTTTTACAATTTTACTTCTGTTTTTCCCTGTTGGCTTTGTAGATCTTATTTATTTAACTTTGTATTATTATGTATTAAGTTCGGGTGATATTTTAATCTGGTATACTATTCCTTGGTTTGTACTTATTCTGTAATGTGCCCTTACTAGGATTCTATTTCTCTGCATTTCTGATTTTTTTGAATACTACCATGAGCCAATTTCTGTTCAGTTCTCGCCTCGATGTTTTGATGCCGTATACCTCAGTATTGCCTTGTGGTATTGGTTTATCTCAGATCTTGTCAAATTTAATCATGATATGATTTCCATTGCCCAATGGTGACACTAATTAAACTCTCATGCCACATGAGTGACTTCCATTAACTGATCAATCTGCAGGTTAACTCCAACTGCATTCTTATTTCACTGAATCATAAATATCACGCACTGCATTCATTAACTCAAATTCTAAATTATTTAATTATTTCCATTTTGCATTAGGTTTGTTAACATTTCTGATTAGAATGATATTTCTGATTGCATTTATCTTCATTTTCTCTGCACAGAGTGTAGCAATCTGAGATGGCCACCGGCAAAGGACCATGGGAATTATGGCCAACCCAGGACTCAAACAGATACAGAGCTTCTGTGTATTTGAAACGCAGATAGCTAGACCTGATCGAAACCCCCGCTCGTTTGCATTCTAATGGCCCATTTCCCCAGAACACTAGGACTGCACTCAAGAAACCGATACAGCCACAGACTGATCGACGCCCAGAGAGCCCAACTGCCAAGGTCAATGATCGCTAAGGTCCCACCCAGCCACTAAGGCACCCGCCCCTTTATTGGCCGAAATCGAAGGCAGTGATCAACTATTCGGTCCTGTCGAACTATTCGGTCCAAGATTAAGGACCGCCCCAAAGAGTGCGAAACTCAGAAGGATAAAAAGGGACACAGCCATGTGTTCAGTCTCTTTTGGACCCGGCCTGTGCCAACCTCCTTTGAATCCGGCCTGTGCCAGCCCAACTGCAGCATAACGACCAGCCAGCCAAGTTCAAGACCAATGATCGCTACCTGATGGATGAGCCCAGCAGAGACAGAGCCATTTCTTCAAACCAGCCACGTGATCAAGATAAAGGCCTTATCCACTTGCACAGTGCCGGTCGCCTGAAGTTAATTATAGGTTATTGTAGTTGATAGGCGTAGTTTAACTTCTATTATATTGTGCTTGCATGTCGAAGTAACCCTTGTGTGTAAATAAACCATCTTTGAACTTGAACTGACTAATTGGTTGTGTGGTCATTTGACCGATATACGGGAAAGCCTTGTGGTTCAGTAAGAGAAATAGAAACACCCACAGTATTGGCGACGCTGTTGGGACATAACATCATATCATAAAAAGAGCCTCAGTATCATATTGGTGACTCTAAAGAGCAACATTATTATAGTATTCCATTAAATTGGCAACATTATTGGCGACCTCTGACGGGACTCAATTTAGAAGTGATTTTGTCATTCCGACAGAACCCACAAACTTTGAAATGCTATTGTGAGAGAAAGAAAGAACCACAAGTGCAAGCCCATATCGACCAAATCACTGAATTTCGGAAGTGTGTACTAACCTGCATGCGTACTAACAGGGATATAAGGTAAGCTCGTTAGATTGTGTCAAAACTATCGAGGGAATTGTGAACCGGAAAGTAGCTTAGGCCATACCCGCAGTTCAAATCGCAGCCTTACCCCCTGCCCCAAATTAACGATAGGAAACAAAGATTAACGGTAGGAAACGAGAGAAAAGAGACATTAAAAAAGAGATATTAGAAGCAATGGCCACTAAAGTGATGGAACGTTTAATGAACCCACAGGAACCCGAGGTCACAGCGACCAACAGAGCAGAGCAATGCCCCGTATGGGAGGAAGAATTGAGGAAGTATTTGAAGGGGAAAGGATGGCCCCTTTGGTCCAATTTTTGTGCGAATGACGAGTCAGGTCCAGGAAGCATAGGACAAACTTGATGGGAAATCTAAGTGAGGTCCAGAAGAAAAATGCAGCGAAAATCCGAAAGCCGATGGCAATAGTGCCCTGTTTGGCACAGTTGCGAGGCACAGAGGAGGTCGTGAGGACGCTCCACAGGCAGCTAGTTCCGAAAGAAGAGAAGAATGAGGGAAACAATAGTGAAAGTGAAACGATTATTGAACAACTCCGGGAACAGTTAGCAGCTAAAGATAAGGAGATGGTTGATGTGAAACAAGCACACCAATCTTGTTTAGTTCACCTTAGCAGCTTTCAGACCCAGTACGATAAAGCCTACCAAGATACAAAGCGCGCAATCTTGGTACGAGAAGAGACAGAACAGCAGGTAGCCCAGCTAAGTAGTCAATGCACGGATTTAAAGGCAGCTTTACGAGCGCTCCATAGCTCCACTACAGAACAAAGACAGAGCACAGTAGACCACGCGAAATGCAGACAACAAATAGAGAAACTACATTCACTGCATTCAGTGCAGAATGGATTTAGGTATACTTTTGGACAAAATTTAGATGAGGAAGATGCCCCCGATAGGCAAGAATTAAATGAAAGCGCCTAGAGATATGTAGAGGATACAGGAAATCAGAATCGAGCCCCCAAGCTCCAAAAGGAAAAGCACCCGCACCACCGACTGCACAGGCAGCACACACCCCTATGAATCCGGTCACCACACAGCGCAAGTCATCAGATCAGGATGAGCCTGATTTCATTTACACCACCCCACGATCCATAACCCAGTTGAGAGATGCTTGCACCAAAATTGTTCCATTTCAGACCACCGCAGACCCGCACAGCTTCTTTGAGGAAGTGCGTCAACAAAAAGTTATGTACGGCCTAGACGAGAGAGAGGAAGTCAAACTCATAGTTATGAGCCTTAGCCAGTCCGTAAGATCAGCTTTGCCAGAACCCCAGAATGTAGCAGGAGGAATCGACAGGAGATGAAAACGGCCATTTTAGACGCAACCGGGTACAACAAGGGAGATCCGGTAGAAGGTTTAAACCATTGTAGGCAAAAGAAGGGAGAGCATCTGACCGCATTTTCAGGTCACCTTTGGATCCATTTTAAAGCACTATTTGTGGATTTGAACTGCGCACACTTAAATGAGGACAACACCACTAAATGGTCCCGCACTTTAGTTTCGCATGCCACAGAAGCTGGTCAAAAGGCTTGTGAATTATGACCCAGCAGACCACACACATAATGAAGTTTGGGTATTAAAGAGACTCTCCAGAGCATGGGAACAAACCCTACACCGACAGACAGATCAGGACGATATAGGAGCAAATATGCACCCAGTTAGTACTAGCCAGGACCCAGCATGGATAAACAAGGGTAGACATGAAGGACAGCACCCCAGAGCACAGGCACCACGAGGTTGCTACCATTGTGGACACATGGGACATTACGCCCGCGAATGCCGACAAAACCCCCCGAAGCAGCAACGATACCAACAACCAAACCCCCACCGAGGAACAATGTTAGGCCCATGCATACTGCTAGCACCCGTTCAGACAATTCAGCGGTCAATTCCACAGATTGACGGTGTTCGGACTCCCCAACTTGGGTCTGCAACACACTCTGGGACAAATCAGGCAGACCAGTCGTCGCAGGCACAGTCCGGGGACAACCAGTCGAATTTCTTTGGGACACAGGAGGGTCCGCACCATTTTAAACTCCTCCACCATGTTTTAACGTGACAAATGGCCCATCACAGACACCATCACCCTTAGTGGATTTACCGGACACATACAACAGGGATACATCACAGCCCCTGTAGATATTTAGATAGGGAACATAAGCACCAGACACCCCGTTATTTTAGTCGGTACTGGTCTGATTAGTAAGTTTGCAGACGACACAAAGGTTGGTGGAATTGCGGATAGCGATGAGGACTGTCTGAGGATACAGCAGGATTTAGATTGTCTGGAGACTTGGGCGGAGAGATGGCAGATGGAGTTTAATCCGGACAAATGTGAGGTAATGCATTTTGGAAGGGCTAATGCAGGTAGGGAATATACAGTGAATGGTAGAACCCTCAAGAGTATTGAAAGTCAAAGAGATCTAGGAGTACAGATCCACAGGTCATTGAAAGGGGCAACACAGGTGGAGAAGGTAGTCAAGAAGGCATACGGCATGCTTGCCTTCATTGGCCGGGGCATTGAGTATAAGAATTGGCAAGTCATGTTGCAGCTGTATAGAACCTTAGTTAGGCCACACTTGGAGTATAGTGTTCAATTCTGGTCGCCACACTACCAGAAGGATGTGGAGGCTTTAGAGAGGGTGCAGAAGAGATTTACCAGAATGTTGCCTGGTATGGAGGGCATAAGCTATGAGGAGCGATTGAATAAACTCGGTTTGTTCTCACTGGAACGAAGGAGGTTGAGGGGCGACCTGATAGAGGTATACAAAATTATGAGGGGCATAGACAGAGTGGATAGTCAGAGGCTTTTCCCCAGGGTAGAGGGGTCAATTACTAGGGGGCATAGGTTTAAGGTGAGAGGGGCAAGGTTTAGAGTAGATGTACGAGGCAAGTTTTTTACGCAGAGGGTAGTGGGTGCCTGGAACTCGCTACCGGAGGAGGTAGTGGAAGCAGGGACGATAGGGACATTTAAGGGGCATCTTGACAAATACATGAATAGGATGGGAATAGAGGGATACGGAACCAGGAAGTGTAGAAGATTGTAGTTGAGTCGGGCAGTATGGTCGGCACGGGCTTGGAGGGCCGAAGGGCCTGTTCCTGTGCTGTACATTTCTTTGTTCTTTGTTCTTTGTTCTTTTGACTTGCCCCAAACAGTAGAGCACATTCTAGGAATCGATTTTATGAGCTCCCATAACCCAGTCAACAAATGTGTATGGAGAATGGCCAAAGCAGCTAGGGCTACTCACAGTAGGGGATTATGAACATAGGATTTGCTCAGTATGAGACTATTCTTTTGATCCGCAAACAATTAGTACAGACCAAACAATTAGAGAGGTCCTTGTGAAACACAAAGCTTTGTTCGCACAACACAAGCACAATTGTGGGAAGATCCCAGGTACGGTCACAATTTCAGATCCCGATCCAAAGCCACAGAAGCAATACAGTTTCCCACAGCAAGCCGTGGGTGAAATTTCTAAAGTTATCAATAGTTTATTAGACCAAGGAGTTATTCGGCCCATAGCGTCAACAAATAATGCCCCTATTTGGCCCGCAAGAAAACACGATGGTTCATGGCGATTAACGATCGACTACCAAGAAATTAACAAGGTAACCCCTTTAGCAGCCCCCACCATTGCCATGAGTCCCGAGACCGTGCTCAAGCAGGGAGTACAGGCAAAGTACTTCACAGTGCTGGACATCAGCAATGGCTTTTGGTCCATCCCGTTAGACAAGGCCTGTCAATATAATGTTCATGTTTACATTTCAAGGGCAGCAGTACACGTGGACATGCCTCCCGCAAGGATTCCACAACTCTACCTCCATTTTCCACCGACAATTGGCCAACGGATTTTCCAAATTTTCCCGACCCGAATGCCTTATGCAGTATATAGATGACTTACTCCTACAGACGGACACAAAAGAAGAGCATGTAAAGCTCCTTTCGGAATTACTAGATCTTTTGCAATCCATTGGATGCAAAGTCAACCCCAAAAAAGCCCAGATTTTAAAAGAAAAGGTTCTTTATTTAGGCACCATCATCATCCACGGGAAGAGAGAAATTGAACAGAAACTAATCAAATCAATCTTTAAATTGCCCCTGCCCCACAATGTCACTGCACTCCGGCCATTCCTGGGTTTACTAGGATATTGTAGGAATCATATTGATGGTTTTGCCACAAAAGCAGCCCCACTCTCAGAACTCTTAAAAAGAACGCCCCATGCTTCCGCAGCACACAGGCACCATCGATGAATTAAAACGTGCCCTAGGCACAGCCCCCGCTTTGCAAGTTCCAGACCTACACTCGCCCTATGCCATCGAAATGGCAACCACCGACCGAACCCTATCAGCAGTACTCCTGCAGGAAAGACATGATCGCTTAGGATGCGTAGCCTATGCCTCAAGAGTTTTGGACGCCGCAGAGCAAGGATTCTCAGCCTGCGAACGGCACTTGCTCGCAGCCTTTTGGGCAGTGCAGTACTTTGCGTACATCACAGGCCTTAACCCAATAACGATCTTAACCGAGCACATCCCCACGCAACTCTTGTTAAATGGTAGCTTAAAGGACGATACAGTCAGCCAAATCAGAGCAGCTCGCTTGACACTACTGTTACAAGGCAGGGACATTATAGTTAAACGTACCAAGACCCACATATTTATGGCTTTATTCTTCAGTATGCAGGGACCCCACATGAGTGCCAGATCATAGCAGCCCAACACCACACAGGACCCTTTATTCCAAGGTCACTACACCCACGTGCAGGCAGTAAAACACAGAATTCCCAGACCACAGGCAACGCCTTAAAGATTTATGTAGACGGTTCCTCCACGATATAAAATGGAAAGAGAATAACTGGGTGTGGAATTTATGTAGAGGACGCGCATTGGAAGAAATCTCTGAAATTGCCCGGCCACCTAGGTTCACAAGCAGCAAAACTCGCAGCCATAGCATATGTAGTGCAACACCCAGATTATTTCCCAACCCCCGCAGACATACATTAAGACAGTCTATATGTGTGCAATAGCTTGACAGAATTCCTGCCCCCGTGGGAATCTAGAGGATTTGTTTCAGCCGATGGAAAACCCCTATCCTCTGCCCCGTTGTTAAAGTATATTCTTCGGACAGCCTCAGACCGCACGTACGGTATAATTAAAGTGAGAAGCCATCATCGCTCGTCCCCACCCAGTAATGTAAATGCAGACACCCTAGCCAAGGCAGGATCACGCCATGGTCACTTTTGGCAGCCCCCCGAAAGCGAACCGATTCACGCAGTCCAGGTTTCCCAGACCAATATTGAGGATCTTTCCCAGGCCCAAAAGGCAGACGACACTCTCAAACAGATTTTAGATGGCAACTTCCCAGCCCCCTACGATAAATGGAAGGACGCACTGACCGTCCAGGACGGCATAGTTTTGAAAAATGGAATTTATGTGGTCCCCACCCAGGACAGAAACCAGATAATTTACCAGTTTCATGACGGACACGGACACCAGAGGATAGACAATACCTTTGTCCATTTAAGACCATTGTGTTGGTGGCCCGATTTAAAAACCGATGTAACACATTATGTAGAATATTGTCTTATCTGCGCACAAAACAATCCAGATCGATACACAAAGAAAGGAAAATTACGCCACACCCAACCTGTTAATGGCCCTTGGACAAATTTACAACTCGACCACATTGGCTCCCTCCCCCCTTGCAGAAATGGTTTCAAATACGTGCTGGTTGTAATCGACACCTTTACTAAATGGGTAGAAGCATTTCCCTCCCGGACAAACACAGCAAAGGCCACCGCTAAGATTTTGACCCAACAGATATTTACACGCTGGGGTCTCCCCCGCAGCATTGAGTCAGACCAAGGTTCCCACTTCACCGGCAGAGTCATGCAAAATGTTTTGACGATTTTTGGAATCAGGCAAAAACTTCACATAGCGTATCACCCCCAATCCAGCGGCATTGTTGAACGAACGAATCACACTTTAAAAGCGACCATTAGAAAGATGGTGCAGCAAAATAACACCACATGGGACTCAGTTCTCCCATTTGCCCTCATGTTTATTCGGAACACCGTTTCCAGTTCCACAGGTTTCACCCCCCACATTCTCATTACCGGGCGGCCCATGAAGGGAATTGAATATTTATTAGGTCTCGATTTGACAAGCCCCACAGTCACTGCCCTCACCCATGAAAAAGCAATCCAACAAGACACAGACAATATTAAAGCAGCGCAGCTTGCTGCAGCTGTCCGACTAGGCACTAGAAGGAAGCAGAGCAAAGCCTGCTTTGACAAAATAGTCCACTCCATAGAGTATACATTAGGTCAGCAAGTAATGGTTTCCCTTTACAAACCCAGTTCTTTCCTCTCCCCCAAATTTGCAGGACCCTACTCCATCACGGACAAAGTGAGCCCCTCAGTGTACAAGATAATGTACACCACTGGCGAAACTGGTTGGTTCCACATCAACCAACTCAAAGTCTATGGAACCCAATGTAGCCACCCCCACCACATCTCTCTGGCAGTAGGAGACGATTCCACCCCGCCCATCGACAACCTAGTTCGACCCTCCCCCAGCCATGCCAGCACGTCCTCGGACCCGATCTTGTCTCCACCCACAGGTGCGACCTTCCACCTTGAGCTTGACTCCGACGACTGCGACAGCCTTCTCAGAATTGATTGCTATCCCTGACCAATGGTACGATCTCTCTGCCCCCCAGTCACCCCAGGCCCCGGAACCACGACAAGGATATCTTCGCCCCCCACCTCCCCTTCCGCAGCCACCGCCACAGCCACTGCCCGACGACAGTAACTTGCCCTTCACTGCCACCGCCCCTACGCCTCATGACAAACAAACCCCCCTTTGTCACCGTGACAACTCTTGTAGACTGGTAAGATATGCCAATTCGGATCCTACGACAGCCCACGCGGCCACTGCACAAAAACGGCAGACACGGGTCTGGCAACCGGGAGATGGTGACGATTCAGATTTTGACTCTCGTTTTGGTAATCCTTTTACAACACTGTTTGGTACAGAACCCTGAGGTGTCCAGATGATGAGAAAGAGACAACGCCTGAGTATTAAGGTGTCCTAATTTCTGATGGAGCCTGCCCGCCTTTTTCTTTCTTCTTTTCTTCTTGTTACATGGTTTTAATTGATATCGGCCTGACACCCAATTTCTTGATACAGTCATAGTTACTCTTCTCACAGAGACACATACACCATTTGCTGACCAATGGCCATTAAAGGAACAATTGTTGGATCTGACATGACTACAAATTCTTTCCGCTCGTTTCGGTCACCCAGGTAGTGGAGTAATGGCACTAATCCCTGCCCTACCTGAGGACCCCAAATGCATCCGGTCAGTTAAGCTCGGGTAGTGGAGCAATGGCACTGATCACCGCCCTACCCGGGGATTCCACCCATTCTTGCCCTGCCGCAGCCCACACGCATCTCATGTTCCCGTCACTTTGAGTACTTTGGAATGGTTCTTTACACTTTTCACTCTCTTTGGCAGGTCTTAGTTTTCCCTTCTCTGCTCCTTTATTGTGGTTTAAAGAATGCCCTTTACCACAGTCTGTACACTCATCCCTTTACCTTCCGTGACCCTTTGGTCATTCCCCACCTGCTATTTACACATATGACATACTTGGTTGCCACATATGCTGCTACAAGCGAACTACCTCTGGACCCTGGGACGAAGAAACTTTATAAAACTGGCCGCCCTAAAATTTGGCTGGTTAATATGAGCCTTAACCACCACTGGTTGCAAGTAAAGAAAAGACTGCACGGAGAAATTGTCCACCCACTCCCCGCATCGACCACAAGCTGCGAGAATCTGTACTTCAAAAATTGGTATTTCTTGTCTCTCAAAACGTTATTTCATAAAACAAACAATTAAGGAGAGAAAGACAAGTAAAACGAGATATTAACCAAAGATAATAACAGATATTATGCTTGCACCCCCAGGATTACACGGAACACGGAAGAAGACAAGATGAAGCAAGGACCGTTGACATATGTTCTGATCTTCGCGAGACTCCTACAACTGCGCGCGCAACGGACTATTTTAATGTACACCACACCAGATCCGAACACCACCACACAACATGACACCCCTAACCCGGACACATAGAGATAGACACTGACACCCCCATTTGGTGTGAAAACATTGCCAATTGGACCACCCTTTCATACACAGTAGAGGCCCTTTTAGTAATTGCAATAATCTGCAGTGTCATTCAGACACTTGGTCTCCGTAAATGGTGAGCAAAAGCCTCCCAGTCCCCGATATATACAGTTCGAGCCCCCTTTTTTGGCATTCAACAAAACTGAATTACCTGCTGTAAAAATTATCACCATGTATCTCTGTAAACATTGCTAGATTAAGTAGAAATGTAATGCTGCTGTTTTAAAATGTTTGTACTGTACATAAGTTCTTTTTGATATTTACCAGCAGCATAAGAGTAGCTTAGATAGTGTTAGTTAGAGATTCAATTGTGCGGATAAGTTAAATGTTTAATCGTGAAATGTTTTGTAGTGACCCGTTAGAAATTAGTAATTTGTGAGGTGTTAATAGAATTAGGTAAATGCCCCACAGCATAGGCTAGAGTAGTGTGGTACCTGTCCTTGACCAAGGGTGACCGGCACACCAAGGGTGATAAGGGATCAACAGTGTGATCCACCATGCTTCGCCTTCAGGATCAAGAGGACAGGATGTAGCCATCTGAGGTGGCCACCTGCAAAGGATAATGGGAACTATGGCCAACCCAGGACTTAGACAGATACAGAGCTTCTGTGTATTTGAAACGCAGATAGCTAGACGCGATTGAAACCCCCGCTCGTTTGCATTTTAATAGCCCATTTCCCCAGAACAATAGGACTGCACTTAAGAAACCGATACAGCCACAGACTGATCAACGCCACTCCCTTTACTCAGAGAGCCCAACTGCCAAGGTCAGTGACCGCTAAGGACCCGCCCAGCCACTAAGGCACCTACCCCTTTATTGGCCGAAATCGAAGGCAGTGATCGAAGCCCTGTCAAACTACTGGGTCCAAGATTAAGGACCGCCCCAAAGAGCACGAAACTCAGAAGGATAAAAAGGGACACAGCCATGTGTTCAGTCTCTTTTGGACCCGGCCTATGCCAGCCTCCTTTGAATCCGGCCTGTGCCAGCCCAACTGCAGCATAACGACCAGACAGCCAAGTTCAAGACCAACGATCGCTACCTGATGGATGAGCCCAGCAGAGACAGAGCCACTTCTTCAAACCAGCCACGTGATCAAGATAAAAGTCTTATCCACTTGCACAGTGCTAGTCGCCTGAAGTTAAGTATAGGTTATTGTAGTTGATAGGCGTAGTTTAACTTGTAGTATATTGTGCTTGCATGTCGAAGTAACCCTTGTGTGTAAATAAACCATTTTTGAACTTGAACTGACTAACTGGTTGTTTGGTCATTTGACCGATATACAGGAAAGCCTTGTGGTTCAGTAAGAGAACTAGAAACACCCACTGTATTGGTGTCACTGTTGGGACATAGCATCATATCATAAAAAGAACCTCAGTATCATATTGGCGACTCTAAAGAGCAACATTATTATAATATTCCATTAAATTGGCAACATGAGTAATCTTTCTTTTAACCCACTAAAATTATCCTTCCTCCCTTAACATCTCCAGTTGGATCATTTCATTAGCAATAAGTGCCAGTGTGTCGAGTTACTTTACTTCCATGCCTTTCTTGAAGTTTAAAGCTATTCCACCTCTTATCCTGTCTAGTCTGTTCTTTCTAAACACTTCAATGAAGCACTGTTAAAAAATTAGAATTTATAGACATCTCCATCCAAGCAAAACATTTCTTGGAGAATCAGTCACTCAACTATTTTTAAGATTACAAGACTGTGATGCAGAGGCTAACATCACATAAGTTATTTCTGTACATCACAAATTATCTCAGTATCAGCATTTTTGCTTGTGTCTAGACGCCTAGGAAAGTAACAATGCGTTTTAACATGCCTATTCATGAAACCTATCCAGGAACCATTGAAAACTTTCTTCTCTCCACTGGTTTATTTTTCACATACTGGATTCCATGGAGGTTAACGCTTTGCAAAAGTTAATAATTCACTTCAGGGTGCTTGTTGAAAAGCTCATCTGTTTTATTTTAATTTCACAGAAATGTCGTGATAAATGGAACATTATCCATGCCACCATTTTTAAAAATATAAATTTAGAGTACCCAATTCATTTTTTCCAATAAAGGGGCAATTTAGCGTGGCCAATCCACCTACCCTGCACATCTTTGGGTTGTGGGGGCGAAACCGACGCAAACACGGGGAGAATGTGCAAATTCCACACAGCCAGTGACCCAGAGCTGGGATCGAACCTGGGACCTCGGCGCCGTGAGGCTACAGTGCTAACCCACTGCACCACTGTGCTGCCCTACCCATGCCACCATTAAGATGATGTTGAATAGGATGAACCTCTTTACAAAGAAGATTAAAACGCCAGCTTCCCAGAAGGTTAAAACATTTTTGTGGAAAGAGAAAAACCATTCTTCGAGATTATCAAAGTTCAATTGTAACTTTCAAAAGGGAATTGGACATATATTTGAAAGAGAAATTTTGCAGTGTGATGGAGAAATAGCAAGGCAGCGGAGTTAACTAATGTCTCTCTCAAAGAACTGGCACAGATACGATGGCTGAAGGGCTTCCTTCTGAGCTGTAAGATTCAGTGACCCTACGATTAAATTCCATTGCTTGTGGGACTGAAAATATTCAAAGAATGAACAGGATAGATTTAATGATTATAAAGGGCAGGAGGTAAGTGTCAAACTCCATACCGCTGTTTACAGTTGTCGTAACGTGAGACCACAAACAGGATAGTCAGGTGCGTGTTTAAAAGAAGGAACTTTATTATATAAATAAATAACAAAGTTTGACAACAACAGTAACTCAGCAGAACAACAGTAACAATAATAACTGAAAACAAGAGCACTAGTAAAACAGGCCTTGCGTACAGACTGAAAAGACTGCACATGCGCAAAACCCTCTACAGATGCCAGAAACATAATTACATAGGAGAAAGTACGAAGTCTTACAACACCAGGTTCAAGTCCAACAGGTTTCTTTCGATGTCACTAGCTTTCGGAGCGCTGCTCCTTCCTCAGGTGAATGAAGAGGTATGTTCCAGAAACACATATATAGACAAATTCAAAGATGCCAAACAATGCTTGGAATGCGACCATTAGCAGGTGATTAAATCTTTACAGATCCAGAGATGGGGTAACCCCAGGTTAAAGAGGTGTGAATTGTATCAAGCCAGGACAGTTGGTAGGGTTTCGCAGGCCAGATGGTGGGGGATGAATGTAATGCGACATGAATCCCAGGTCCCGGTTGAGGCCGCACTCATGTGTGCGGAACTTGGCTATAAGTTTCTGCTCGGCGATTCTGCGTAGTCGCGCGTCCTGAAGGCCGCCTTGGAGAATGCTTACCCGGATATCAGAGGCTGAATGCCCTTGACTGCTGAAGTGTTCCCCGACTGGAAGGGAACATTCCTGCCTGGTGATTGTTGCGCGATGTCCGTTCATTCGTTGTCGCAGCGTCTGCATGGTACCAATGTACCACGCTTTGGGACATCCTTTCCTGCAGCGTATGAGGTAGACAACGTTGGCCGAGTCGCACGAGTATGTACCGCGTACCTGGTGGGTGGTGTTCTCACGTGTAATAGTGGCATCCATGTCGATGATCTGGCACGTCTTGCAGAGATTGCCATGGTAGGGTTGTGTGGTGTCCTGGTCACTGTTCTGAAGACTGGGTAGTTTGCTGCAAACAATGGTTCGTTTGAGGTTGCGCGGTTGTTTGAAGGCAAGTAGTGGGGGTGTGGGGATGACCTTGGCAAGATGTTCATCATCATCAATGACGTGTTGAAGGCTGTGAAGAAGATGACGTAGTTTCTCCGCTCCGGGGAAGTACTGGACGACGAAGGGTATTCTGTCGGTTGTGTCCCATGTTTGTCTTCTGAGGAGGTCGGTGCGGTTTTTCGCTGTGGCGCGTTGGAACTGTTGATCGATGAGTCGAGTGCCATATCCCGTTCGTACGAGGGCATCTTTCAACGTCTGTAGATGTCTGTTACGCTCCTCCTCGTCTGAGCAGATCCTGTGTATACGGAGCGCTTGTCCATAGGGGATGGCTTCTTTAATGTGTTTAGGGTGGAAGCTGGAGAAGTGGAGCATCGTGAGGTTATCCGTGGGTTTGCGGTAAAGCGAAGTGCTGAGGTGACCGTCCTTGATGGAGACGAGTGTGTCCAAGAATGTAACTGATTTTGGAGAGTAGTCCATGGTGAGTCTGATGGTGGGATGGAACATATTAATGTCATCGTGTAGTCATTTCAGTGATTCTTCGCCGTGGATCCAAAGGAAAAAAATGTCATCGATGTATCTGGTGTATAGCAGTCAAGGGCATTCAGCCCCTGATCTTCGGGTAAGTGTTCTCCAAGGCGGCCTTCAGGACGCGCGACTACACAGAATCGCCGAGCAGAAACTTATAGCCAAGTTCCGCACACATGAGTGCGGCCTCAACCGGGACCTGGGATTCATGTCGCATTACATTCATCCCCCACCATCTGGCCTGCAAAATCCTACCAACTGTCCTGGCTTGGTACAATTCACACCTCTTTAACCTGGGGTTACCCCATCTCTGGATCTGTAAAATTTAATCACCTGCTAATGGTCGCATTCCAAGCATTGTTTGGCATCTTTGAATTTGTCTATATATGTGTTTCTGGAACATACCTCTTCATTCACCTGAGGAAGGAGCAGCGCTCCGAAAGCTAGTGACATCGAAACAAACCTGTTGGACTTGAACCTGGTGTTGTAAGACTTCGTACTGTGCTCACCCCAGTCCAATGCGGCATCTCCACAACATTGGAGAAAGGTTTAGAAGAACATTCTGTGCTAAAAAGTACACTCTGGAACACTTCTGCCCCCCTTAAATTTCAATTCCCCATCGGGACAGAAATACAACAAAAGTAATATCTTAACTGTACAAAATTTTGGCAGGAGCTTTGCGATTGCTTTGTCAACTGCACAATACAACTGGTGAATCTTGTAAAGGTTGATCTGAAATCGTAGATGATGTGGTACATTGAGAACCTGGACATGAAAATTCCTCTCCCCCCCCCCCACCCTCCAACCTGTAGTAATCTTTGTATATGTTAATACATGATTAGTTAATGTGCAGTCAGTACAGACAGATGATCACTAGATGGCAACACTAACAGGACCTATATAAGGAGTTTCCCGCTCTTTCTGTAGGTTAGTGTGTGTGTAGTGCAGCTAAAGTAAAGACGTGACAGACCAGAGTGCAGTGTATTATCATAATTGTTAGTTTAATCTAATCTTAGTTAATTATATTACTGGTCAAAGTATTAAAGTGAAAGAACTCACGAGCATATTACTTTATTACTCAATAAATAATTTGTCATCAACTGGAAGACTTTGACTGTTTATCATCAAGTTAAATACGACTCGGCAAGACAAATGAGTGATATTTATATTACATTTCAGTAATATAAAATGGTACCAGGTAAAAACAAGCTTTAAGAACAACTGGTAGTAAGAATAGGAAAGAAAAGAAAAAGTTCCGATACCGACTGGTCGACTGTGCCTCGCAGTAAACGGACCCTCGACAGCAAATCAATTCGATGGACCACGTGCAGGCTCCAAGACAACTGAAAACTACTGGTAATTTAATTCTTAATTGGAAGTTATTTAAACAGCAATTCCTGCTCGATTAGAAAGCTCATGACTTAAATACAGCCTCTGAAGCTAGACGTATAGCTTTGCTTCTGTCAATGGCAGGTCAGCAAGCTATAGAAAAATATAATTCATTCATATATGCCGAAGGCGAAGACAAAAGTAAATTCAAAATGATCGTTGAAAAATTTGATGATCATTGCAAACTGCAGACAAATGAAATACCGGAACGTTTTAGGTCTCACAAGCGGGTACAGAAAAACGGCAAACCGATCACTAGTTTTATCACTGATCTAAAACTTCTCGCGCGGACTTGTAATTTTGCTGGTTTTCACGACTCTTTAATCAGCGATCAAATCGTTTATGGACTAAATGATGAAAGCCTAAGAGAAGCATTATAACGGCAGAATGATGGAACTCTAAAAATTACGATAGAAAAATGCCTCTCACATGAACACAATAAAAACCAATACTTGGAATTTTATCACCGAGAAAAGGGCGCGAAATTCCACCACAAGTTTGAGAATGTTAAAATGGTGTCGCAGGCACATTCGGGATGGCAGCTATCTTGCACGTGTACATTCCAACTCAGGACATGCGCAGTTCGTTCAAAAATGGGAGACCCAACAGAAGAAGTCTGCGCATGCACGAACATCACTCATGGGTCAGAGAAACAACGTCATGACGTGTTACAGTTCTGGTAACACCCACTTAAAGGGGAATTGTCCTGCTCAGGGTAAAAGGTGTTTCAAGTGCTCAAATCTAAACCACTTCACTTCTCAATGTAAATCAACATTTGTAGTATTTGTCTCAATACTACACAGAAAAAGTATTTCAATGTTAGATCCATCAAAAAAACAGAAAATAAAACTTCACAATGAAATCTCTCAGAAGATGATGAAAGTTGTCAACAAAGATGTGCAGGAAACACTTCGTTTTGAGATTGTGGATGATCACAAATCTTCTTTAATAGGTGTTTAAGCATGCAAGGAGTTGCAGTTAATTCAAAGGATCTTCATTCACACAAATGAGACATCACGGTTGGAAGAAGACATTTAACTGTTACTCAGTGAATACCTGAAGTATTTCATGGTGTGGGCACATTGCCATAGCAGTACAGGATTTTGCTAAAAAAGGATGCGAAACCCATCATCTAGAGATTAAAAAATGAATTACAGAGATTACAAACTCAAGGCATAATATCCAAAGTCACCCAACCGACTGACTGGGTCAGCTCCTTGGTTTGTGTAAAAAAAACCTTCAGGAGATATTAGAATTTGCATGGATTCCAAAGATCTAAATAAAAACATACATAGGGAACATTGTCCTAGTCCCAAAAGAGGAGAAATTACTTCTGAAATGTCGAATGCGCGAATTTTCACAAAGTTGGACTCATCACAAGGGCTTTGGCAGATGCAGCTCGACGACTCTAGCAAGCTACTCAGTACATTCAACACACCTTTTGGAAGGTACTGCTTTAATAGAATGCCCTTCGGGATCATCTCTGCCTCAGAGATCTTTCACCGAATTTTGGAGCAAATGACTGAAAACATAGATAGTATTCGAGTCTAAGTGGATGACATAATTATATGGTCAACCACTGAGGAAGAGCATATAGAAAGGCTTATGGAAGTATTTCACGGAATACATCAATATGGTTTAAAATTGAACCAGTCCAAATTCACATTTGCTACCTCGTCGTTAAAATGTTTAGGTGATACCATCTCAGCTAAAGGTGTCAGACCGGATGAAGAAAAGATAGAAGCAATACAATAAATGCAGCAACCAAAAGACAAGAAAGCTGCACTTAGGCTTCTTGGGTTGGTAAATTTCCTTGGGAAATTCATCTCCAACTTATCTTCAAGAACAGTTGCTCTACGAAACTTGGTCAGAAAAAATACTGCTTTTGAGTGGACTCCACGTCATCATGCAGAATGGCTGGACCTCAAACAACTATTAATTAAAGCTCCAAGTTTAAATTTCTTCAATTCAACTAAACCAGCAAAAATCCCGACAGATGCAAGTCAAGATGGAATTAGTGCAGTTTTACTTCAGCAAGACGACCAGACCAATTGGATTCCAAGAGCAGGCACACCTAGAGCAATGACTGCCACAGAGTGCAGGTATGCGCAAATAGAAAAAGAATGTCTAGGACTAGTAACAGGCATCCCTAAATTTCATAACTCTATGTATGGTCTACCTAAGTTCATAGTTGAGACTGATCATCGACCTCTAGTAAATATCAGAGAGAAAAACCTCAATGATGTGACACCAAGATTACAGAGAATGATGATGAAGTTAAGGAGGTATGATTTTACTTTAATCTATACTCCTGGCAAAGATCCCGTAATTGCAGATACATTTTCAAGATCTATAAATACCGAGAGTCTACCGTTTGAATCCATCAACGACGTAGAAGCTCAGCTGCAGTTATACAGAGAAACATTTCCTGCATCAGAATCAAATCTGAAGGAAGATACGTGAAGAAGCACAAAAAGACGTAACCTTGCTTAGAGTTATCAATCATCTACAGCATGGGTGGCCAAAAGGACACTGTCCTCAATATCAAAGTATTCAAGCTGAACTTACTGGGGTAGATGGTATACTATGAAGAAATGACAGGATTGTCATTCCATCATATCTCAGGTCTGAAATGCTAAACAAACTTCATGAAGGACATCTCGGCATCGAGAAGTGCAAACGAAGAGCTAGGCTAACTGTGTATTGGCCGGGTATAAACAAAGACATTGCAGAAATTATAATGTTATGTTCAACTTGTCAAAGGCATCAAGCAGCACAATGCAAAGAAACACTACAACAACATGACATTGCTACGTCACCATGGGTGAAAGTAGGCATTATCTTGTTCCGTGCAACTGGAAAAGACTATGTTCTTGTCATTGATTATTATTCCAACTTTCCGGAAGTAATGAGACTACCTGATCTTACCTCTACAGCCATGATCAAAGCATGGAAGAAAAGTTTTGCGAGACGTGGCATTCCGCAAACTGTTATGTAGATAATGATCCAAGCTGGGAGTGGACGGAATTTTCAAGAACATATAATTTCAACCACATTACCTCAAGTCCCCATTTTCCTCAATCAAACGGAAAAGTGGAAAAAGGTGTACAAATTGTGAAGGAAAGCAAGAGATTCTCAATCGGATTTTTACTTGGCTTTACTATCATACAGAGCCTCTCCATTGAATTCAGGCTTATCTCCAGATCAAATGTTGTACAATCGTGAAATTAGAACAACATTACCAAAAATTCATGTTGTTGATCCAGATCAACTGGGTGTGCTGAAAAGAATTCAAAAGCAATGTGAAAAACGACAAAGTTACTATGACAGGCACACAAAACCATTAAAACCTCTCACAGCAGATGATGTTGTTAGAATCAGATGCCCAAATGGAGGATTGCCTGATACTGCTATGGTTGTTAGGCAAATATCGCCACGCTCCTACATAATCCAAACTGCAGAAGGTGGATTGATTAGAAGGAACAGGCGTGACATTTTAAAAGTGCACGTTCGTCAATCTATCTTTCCAAATTTGAATCTAAACCAATCTTGATATCCTGTGAATATCAAACAACCTGTTGAAAGTGAACAGCAGAACATTAAAGTGTCGACTTCTCCAATTAAAGTGAGAAGATCTACTAGACGTAGAAGGAAACCGAGTTGTTTGAATTTATGAACATTTGACTGATACTTAAATAATGCACAATGCATGACAGAATACTTCATTTCTTATGTCCAATTTTCTTTATCATGTATGTAGAAAAGTGTAACACAAAAAAAGTGGATGTAGTGATCTCTGTATATGTTAATACATGATTAGTTAATGTACAGTCAGTACAGACAGATGATCACTAGCTGGCAACACTAACAGGACCTATATAAGGAGTTTCCCGCTCTTTCTGTAGATTAGTGTGTGTAGTGCAGCTAGAGTAAAGACATGACAGATCAGAGTGCAGTGTATTATCATAATTGTTAGTTTAATCTAATCTTAGTTAATTATATTACTAGTCAAAGTATTAATGTGAAAGAACTCACGAGCATTTTATTTTATGACTCAATAAATAATTTGTCATCAACTGGAAGACGGACTGTTTATCATCAAATTAAATACAACTCGGCAAGACAAATGAGTAATATATATATTACATTTCAGTAATACAACACCCCTGGTTAATGGTGAGCATGTAATCACCACATATGCACCACCATACCATCATTTTTAAGGACAGGAACGATTGGAACTGCCCAACAAGAAAACTGAATAGACTCAATGGTTCCAAGCCTTTGGAGCCGTTCCAACTCTTTATCCACTTTGCTTCTCATGGCATAGGGCACGATCCTGGGCTTGAAAAAGTGAGGTGGAGCCTTAGGATCAACATACAACTTCACAGTCATATTACACAATGCACCCAGTTCCTCATCGAACACGTCCAGACACTTCTTGACTACATCCTCTGTCACCCTTGTTTGCTTGATCTCACCCCACTTCAATGGAATTTTGCTGAGCCAGTCACGCCGTAGCAAACTCGGCTGCTTCCCTTTGACCACAAGGAGGCATGCCCTTGCTCCCTGAACATTATAGGCAGTATCAACTTCCAACATCCGAGCAAAGTTATTCTCTGGTGTATGTTCAAAGATTCATCTCTGCCGGAGTATAGGCTGGCGCTCTGGCAGAGTCCCATGTCGACTTGTAGGTCTCTTCACTAATTAGGGATGCGAAAGCTCCTGTTTCCATCTCCAACTTGAGTTGCTTACCATCGATCAATACTATAGTAACAATAGGCTCTGCCCGTGCCTCATTCACATTACAACATGCTGTAAGCTTGCTCTTCTGCCTGCTCTGAGCTATCTAAATGATGCACAGCTGATTGAGGCATCTTCAAATTTAAATTTTCTTGCTCAGCCTTCGCCTTGCTCTTCACACCCCTGCATTTCTTTGCTAAATGCCCCTTTTTGTTGCACCAGTAACAAACAGCATCCATAAATCTTCAATGATTTGCATAGGCATTTGACGGCATCACGGTTCGATTCCCGGCTTGGGTCACTGTCTGTGCGGAGTCTGCACATTCTCCCAGTGTCTGTGTGGGTTTCCTCCAGGTGCCCCGGTTTCCTCCCACAAGTCCTGAAAGACGTGCTGTTAGGTGAATTGGGCATTCTGAATTCTCCCTCAGTGTACCCGAACAAGCGTGGAATGTGGCAACTAGGGGCTTTTCACAGTAACTTCATTGCAGTGTTAATGTAAGCCTACTTGTGACAATAAAGATTATTTTTATTAGTAGTATTTATAAATTTAGAGTACACAATTATTTTTTTTTCCAATTAAGAGGCAATTTAGCATGGCCAATCCACCTAACCTGCACATCTTTGGGATGTGGGGGTGAAACCCATGCAAACATGGGGAGAATGTGCAAACTCCACACGGACAGTGACCCAGGGCCGGGATTCGAACCCGGGTCCTCAGCGCCGCAGTCCCAGTGCTAACCACTGTGCCACATGCCACCCTGCTTTCACCTTTTTGCTTGCAATCCCTTTCTTCATTTGCACCAACATTAATCTTCTGAATATCTTTGGCATTACTGGCAGCCATATTCATGCCCTGTCAAATTCCCAGAGCCTTCTTAAAAGTCACTGGGGCTTCACCCAGCAACTGACACTGATTGATGTCCTCCTTAATGCTGCCGATCAGCCTATCTTCTAAAACTGCTCCAAACTCACAGAGTTCTGAAAGCAGACGTAATTCTGTCACAAAGTTAGTTACTGATTGACCTGCTTTTCGAAAATGGCGATGGAATTTGAATCTTTGGGCAATCACCGAGGGCTTCGGGTTATGGTGATTCTGTACCAGAGCAGCTAAATCTGCAAATTAAATCTCCCCGGCTTCTGTGGCATGGCCAGCTTCCTCATCAATTAATAAGTCTTCACCCCACACACCCTCAGGAGAATTGGGCACTGTTTTGCCTCATCTAATACACCTTTTACTGAAGAGAAATGCTGCAACCTCTCCAAGTATTCAGCCCAGTCCTCACTTATCTCCTAGAACTCACCTACCACCCCAAACCGAGCCATGGTGCTGCTGGCTTGAAATTCCATCGAATACTGAATATAACCTTGTGCTGCCATGCTGAACTTGAGACCACAAAGAATGCTAGTCGAGTGTGTTGTTTAAAAGAAGGAACTTCTTCATATAAATAAACAATGATGTTTGACAGTAACAGTACCGCAGCAGAACAGTAGTAACGGGGGAGGAGGTGGCGTTGTGGTATTGTAGCAATCCAGAGATTTAGGATCCAGCTCTGGGGACCCGGGTTAGAATCCCATCATGGCAGATGGTGAAATTTGAATTGAATAAATATCTGTAATTAAAGGCCTAATGATGACCATTAAACCATTGCCGATTGTCGTAAAAACCCATTTTGTTCACTAATGTGCTTCAGGGAAGGAAATCTGCCATCCTTACCCAGTCTGGCCTACATGTGACTCCAGACCCACACAGCAATGCGGTTGACTCTTAACTGCCCCCCACAGGCGCAGTGCGCTGTGTCTGGGCCGGTGCGGGCACGGTGCGTTGTGTCCGGGCCGGCGCAGACAGTGTGTGGTGTCTGGGCCGATGCAGGCACAGTGCGTTGTGTCTGGGCCGGTGCGGGCACGTTGCGTTGTGTCTGGGCCAGCATGGGCGCAGTGCATTGTGTCTGGGCCGGCGCGTGCGCGGTGCGTTGTATCCGGGCCGGTGCGGGCACGGTGCGTTGTGTCTGGGCCGGCGCGTGCGCGGTGCGTTGTATCCGGGCCGGTGCGGGCACGGTGCGTTGTGTCCGGGCCGGCGCAGTGCATTGTGTCTGGGCCGGCGCAGACAGTGTGTTGTGTCTGGGCCGACGCAGGCGCAGTGCGTTGTGTCTGGGCCAGTGCGGGCACGTTGCGTTGTGTCTGGGCCAGCATGGGCGCAGTGCGTTGTGTCTGGGCCGGCGCGTGCGCGGTGCGTTGTATCCGGGCCGGTGCGGGCACGGTGCGTTGTGTCTGGGCCGGCGCATGCGCGGTGCGTTGTATCCGGGCCGGTGCGGGCACGGTGCGTTGTGTCCAGGCCGGCGCAGTGCATTGTGTCTGGGCCGGCGCAGACAGTGTGTGGTGTCTGGGCCGACGCAGGCGCAGTGCGTTGTGTCTGGGCCGGCGCAGGCGCAGTGCGTTGTGTCCGGGCCGGTGCGGGCACGTTGCGTTGTGTCTGGGCCAGCATGGGCGCAGTGCATTGTGTCTGGGCCGGCGCAGACAGTGTGTGGTGTCTGGGCCGGCGCAGGCGCAGTGCGTTGTGTCCGGTGCGGGCACGGTGCGTTGTGTCCGGGCCTGCGCAGTGCATTGTGTCTGGGCCGGCGCAGACAGTGTGTGGTGTCTGGGCCGACGCAGGCGCAGTGCGTTGTGTCCGGTGCGGGCACGGTGCGTTGTGTCCAGGCCGGCGCAGTGCGTTGTGTCTGGGCCGGGGCAGACAGTGTGTGGTGTCTGGGCCGGCCCAGGCACAGTGCGTTGTGTCTGGGCCGGCGCGGGCACGGTGCACTGTGTCTGGGCCGGAACGGGCGCAGTGCTTTGTGTCTGGGCCGGCGCGTGCGCGGTGCATTGTATCCGGCCCGGTGCGGGCACGGTGCGTTGTGTCCGGGCCGGCGCAGTGCATTGTGTCTGGGCCGGGGCAGACAGTGTGTGGTGTCTGGGCTGGCGCAGGTGCAGTGCGTTGTGTCTGGGCCGGCGCAGGCGCAGTGCGTTGTGTCCGGTGCGGGCACGGTGCGTTGTGTCCGGGCCGGCGCAGTGCATTGTGTCTGGGCCGGGGCAGACAGTGTGTGGTGTCTGGGCTGGCGCAGGTGCAGTGCGTTGTGTCTGGGCCGGCGCAGGCGCAGTGCGTTGTGTCCGGTGCGGGCACGGTGCGTTGTGTCCGGGCCGGCGCAGTGCATTGTGTCTGGGCCGGGGCAGACAGTGTGTGGTGTCTGGGCTGGCGCAGGTGCAGTGCGTTGTGTCTGGGCCGGCGCAGGCGCAGTGCGTTGTGTCCGGTGCGGGCACGGTGCGTTGTGTCCGGGCCGGCGCAGTGCATTGTGTCTGGGCCGGGGCAGACAGTGTGTGGTGTCTGGGCTGGCGCAGGTGCAGTGCGTTGTGTCTGGGCCGGCGCAGGCGCAGTGCGTTGTGTCCGGTGCGGGCACGGTGCGTTGTGTCCGGGCCGGCGCAGTGCATTGTGTCTGGGCCGGGGCAGACAGTGTGTGGTGTCTGGGCCGGCGCAGGCGCAGTGCGTTGTGTCCGGTGCGGGCACGGTGCGTTGTGTCCGGGCCTGCGCAGTGCATTGTGTCTGGGCCGGCGCAGACAGTGTGTGGTGTCTGGGCCGACGCAGGCGCAGTGCGTTGTGTCCGGTGCGGGCACGGTGCGTTGTGTCCAGGCCGGCGCAGTGCGTTGTGTCTGGGCCGGGGCAGACAGTGTGTGGTGTCTGGGCCGGCGCAGGCACAGTGCGTTGTGTCTGGGCCGGCGCGGGCACGGTGCACTGTGTCTGGGCCGGAACGGGCGCAGTGCTTTGTGTCTGGGCCGGCGCGTGCGCGGTGCATTGTATCCGGCCCGGTGCGGGCACGGTGCGTTGTGTCCGGGCCCGCGCAGGCGCAGTGCGTTGTGTCCGGGCCCGCGCAGGCACAGTGCGTTGTGTCCGGGCCCGCGCAGGCGCAGTGCGTTGTGATGTAGAATTCTGGTTTCTACGTTGATTCAACACCATTACCCATGAGCACGCGCACAAATGTGACTTTCAAGTGTTGGAAATAAAGCAAAGCCTGAATTAAAAAAAAAAAAATTAACTGCCCCCCATTGAAATGGTCAGTCCAAGGGCAATTTGGGATGGGCAACAAATGCTGGCATAGCCAGCGACGCCCACATCCCGCCCAAAACAAACTATGATAAGAGGAGCAGTAGTAAAAACAGGTTTTGCTTCCAGGTGAGCTTCCTGCAGACTGAAAAGCCTGCACATGCTCAAAACCCTCAACAGCCACAAGTAAAACAGTTACACAGGAAAAAGGCTTATAAGAACATTCTGCACTCAAAATGATATACTGCGACAACCGCTATCATCTCACATGAAAGTATACATGCCTGTTGACTATGGGTTATATAATTTTCTCTGGGTTTCAAAGGCTTGTCTGCTGAACAAATGGTCATCGAGGGGTTGAGTCCTACTCCATCCCGATACATTTGAAATATAACACCAGCTTTCTTGCTGATGTTCCATTTTGAGTCAACTGTGTCTGATCACCCTGCAGGCACTGCAGTTGGGCACAGGAAAACTGGAAGAAATGCTTTGTCCCATTTCGCTTTCCATTGTCGAAATGACTCTGAATGGTTCTGGAGCACGTATTGACGCATCTTTGCAGGCCTTGCCCATCATCCACCTTGGACCACTTTAGACCTGAAATCTCAGTTGAAAATTTGAATTTTTGAATAGTTTTACATATACCATTCCAGTTTGCTTAGCTGAAGCTGTTCAAAGATATTGGGCTGGATTCTCTGCCGGCGGGATGCTCCTTTTTGTCGGCAGCCTGTGGGGGGTTCCCGATGGCATGGGGCTGCCCCACAATGGGAAACCCCATTGAACGGCCGGCATAACTGAGCACCCCGCGGGGCGGAGAATCCAGCCCCATTGTCATCAGGAAAATATGCTTGGACTCATATTCTTTAGCGCTAATTTACGCAACTTCAAAATTGGCCTCTACTTAACTTGAACGATTTCTGGTTTGGAAGCCATGACAGCCCTGGTGGCACTGCCAGGCTGGCAGGGGCCTGACATGGTGCCAGCTGGAGTGCCAAGGTACCCGGGCTCCACGTTGCCCATGTAAGATCTAGAGCCCGGAGGGCAGGCTCGAGGTTCTCAGAAAATGTAAGTTAGTTGCATTGGGGGTTGTCTGGAACCACGGTGGGATTGCTGAGGGGACGGAAATATCGGGGCGGCCTTTATGAATGGCTCCCCAATCCGCAAATCGTCTTCCTGCAGTGGCGAGCTGAGCTCATCAGTTCAGGAAAAGGTTTAAGTGTGGCCTTGACAGGGGGCTCCTCGCCAAGACCAAAATAAACAGGAAATTGCCGTTGAATAGTGGGGGTTTTCTCAGTGCTACAGCACCGATAACTCCCCCGCTAAATGCGGCCAATACGGGAATCTGTTTTTTGTTGATTTGCGCCCACAATTTCTCGTTGTAGATCTTTTAGTCGCAAAGGAAAGAGGTGTCTTAATTCCTGCTTCCAGGGCAAACTTTAAATCCAGGTCCCGGTAAATGTGCTACCCATCAACATAGCTCTGTATCTCGTTCTGACCATCTTCTGAGAAATAACTAATTTGGCAGACCAAAGCCCTTCTCTGGCTGTCGGCAGGTTACACATTGCACCGTTACTGAATATTCAGCATCAGTCAGCTGGGCAGATTCAGAAAATGATTGATTGAGCTTTTGAGTTTCATGGTTCCAAGGCAGGCTTTTCAATTTAAAACCAATTATTCCTTAACCCTTTCCTTAGAAAGCAGTGAGCTTTGACAAACTAATTGCACACATAAATTGTGAAGTTTCTTGGTCCACAATTGGGGGTTTTGAGGATCAACCAATAAAATCACAACATCATACTTCACTGCGTACATTAACCACCATGGTTATTTTTCTATCCTGAAACCATTTACAGAGCATGTACTCCAGGACTCCAAACTGCCAGGAAAACCCATGCTCAGCCCGAAGACTCAAAGACTCTGGTCTGATTGGCTGAACAGATCACTAAGGGGTGGGATGAGAGCGAACTTTGAAAATGCACCCCTATGAGGTTCAAACCGAACTTACCTCTACAGTTTGACCAGCCGCTAGTGAATTACAGTGCTCCCAATGGATCAAGAAGCCCCCGAACATATAAGGGACTGTGTTGAGTTCCAATTGCAGTATAATATTGTAATAGTTTCATTGTTATTGAAATGTGTTAATCAGGAACTTTTTATTGGATTTGTTGATTGTCACATGTACCGAGGTACAGTGAAAAGTATTTTTCTGCAAGCAGCTCAAGCAAATCATTTAGTACATGATAAGAAAATAAAAGAAAATACATAATAGGGCAACACAAGGTACACAATGTAAATACATAGACACCGGCATCAGGTGAAGCATACAGGAGTGTGGTATTAATCAGGTCAGTCCATAAGAGGATCATTTAGGAGTCTGGTAACAGCGGGGAAGAAGCTGTTTGTGTGTGTTCTCAGACTTTTGTATCTCCTGCCTGATGAAAGAAGTGGGAAGAGTGAGTAAGCCGGGTGGGAGGGGTCTTTGATCATGCTGCCCACTTTCCCAAGGCAGCGGGAGGTGTAGATAGAGTCAATGGATGGGAGGCAGGTTCGTGTGATGGACTGGGCTGTGTTTACGACTCTCTGAAGCTTCTTGTGGTCTTGGACCGAGCAGTTGCCATACCAGGCTGTGATGCAGCCAGATAGGATGCTTTCTATGGTGCATCTGTAAAAGCTGGTAAGTGTCACTGTGGATATCCAAATTACCTTAGTTTCCTGAGGATTTTGTGCTTTCTTGGTGGTAGCGTCAACGTGGGTGGACCAGGATAGATTTTTGGTGATGTGCATATCTAGGAATTTGAAGCTGTTAACGATCTCCACCTCGGCCCCGTTGATGCTGACAGGGGTGTGTACAGTACTTTGCTTCCAGAAGTCAATGACCAGCTCTTTAGTTTTGCTGGCATTGAGGGAGAGATTGTTGTCGTTGCACCAGTCCACTAGGTTCTCTATCTCCCTCCTGTATTCTGACTCATCGTTGTTCGAGATCCGATCCACTATGGTCGAGTCATCAGCAAACTTGTAGATGGAGTTGGAACCAAATTTTGCAATGCAGTTGTATAGGGAGTATAGTAGGGACTAAGTACACAGCCTTGCGGGGCACTGGTATTGAGGACTATTGTGGAGGAGGTGTTGTTTATTCTTACTAATTGTGGGAGGGATGTGGTAGTTTGGGAGACAACAAATTAATACATTTTTAATTGACTCATTGGATTGTCTCTTGACTTGCGAAGCTGCATCAGTGCAGATTATTTCTCCAGTTCCCATTGGAATATTACTGGGCTCTTCCTCAGGGTAGCTAGCTGCAGCATTACTTTCAGCCATAGCAATACCTCTAACAGGCATAATCAGACTGGGCTGCCCCATTCACTCTGTGCGCGATTCCCTTCTTCTCAAATGGTCCATGTGTTCCTTCATTTTTTTCTCCTTAGACATCTATTTCATACATCACTGGGCATGTTCTGGTCATGAAAGTTCCAGGGATCCAATTCGAACCATCACCAAAATGCTTTACATGGACCAAGTCATCCACCTCATATGTTCTTTTGGTCGAGTCACGATATCTCTTCTGTGTGTTCTGTTTTGCCTCCACCCTCCCTGCCACATTCAGAAATACCAGGTCCAACCTTGTTCTAATACAATAGTAACTCAGCAGGTGTAAAACCTGTGGTGACATGAGGCGTTGTTCTACAGGCGATCAGGAAATGGGCCAGTTTGGTTTGTAGAGAGGCCAATGACTGTTTCTTCATGGCAGCTTTGAATGTCTGGGCGGCTCTCTCAGCCAGTCCATTTGAAGCAGGCTGGTAGGGAGCGGATCGAAGATGTTGAATGCTGTTGGTTCTAATAAAATGCAAGAACTCTTCATCAGTGCATGCAGACCCCATTATCTGCAAACATAATTAGGATTAAGGAAGGCAACCATATTAACTGCCATATTCATAACCAGAGAAACAGAGCAACGTTACTGGCGACTCTGGTGGGACTCGACCTAGAAGTGGCCTAGTCACTCCAAGAGAACGCAAAATTTGAATTAGAATCCAATTGGAAACAGGAAAAACCACAAGCGTAAGACCAATACCGATCAAACCACCAAGATTCGGAAGTGTGTTATTTGCATGCGTACTAATAGGGATATAAGGTAAACCTGAGAGATTTTGTTGCGTAAAACTGTTGGGAGTTTTGTAGGCCGGAAAATAGCGTAAGCTGTACCCGTGTTTACATCACCACTTTATCACCTCCTGTTCCATATTCGGTAGAGACCCCAGAGATATCGATAGAAATGGCAATGAAGGCAATGGAACGCCTTATGAACCCCCAGGAATTCGAGGTTGCAGTGACCAGTATGGGAAGACGAGATCAGAAAATATCTCAAAGGGAAAGGATGGCCCCTTTGGAGCGAATTCTGTGCGAATGATGAAACAGGTCCCGAAAGTATAGGGCATACTTGGAGGATGAACCTGACAGAGATCCATAGGAAGAACTTAGGGAAAGCTCGTAAGCTGATGGCAATTATGTCCTGCTTGGCACAATTGTGAGGCACAAAGGAGGTCGGAAGGACGCTCTGTAGAGAGATTGAGGAGAGAGACAAGAATAGTGAAAGAAATGTGAGTGAATATGAGAAAGAGAACAGGGAACTGAGAGAGCAGTTAGCGGCGAGGGACAAGGAGATGGCTGGTGCCAAGCAGGCACACCAATCTTGTCTCGCTCATTTAAGCAGCTTTCAGTCGCAATACGACAAAGCCTACCAAGACACACAACGCGCAGTGTTGGTAAGAGAGGAAACGGAACACCAAATTGAGCAGTTACAGAAACAGCACTCCACGCTTCCACGACGGAACAAAGGCAGAGCTTAGTAGACCATGCAAATTGCCGGAAGCAAATTGCAGAACTGCAATCTCTGCTTTCTGTCCAAAATGGGTTCCAGAGCACGTTTGGACCCCAATTAGACCAAGAAAATGGGCCCGATTGGCAGGAGTTAAACGAGACTGCCCATAGATGTGTACATGGCACATGTACACAGGAGAAACCACAAAAGAGAAAAGCACCCCAACCCCCGACTGCACAGGCAGTGCACAACCCTATGAACCCTGTCACCACACAGCACAGGGCTACAGCAGGAGACCCAGATTTTCTATACACCACCCCATTAACCTTCACTCAATTAAGGGATGCGTGCGACATGATTACACCGTTCCTACCCACATCGGACCTCCACCATTACTTTGCAAGAGTAAAACAACAGGCGGCCATGTACGGCCTGGATGAAAAAGAGCAAGTGAAGCTCACAGTTTTAAGCCTCGACTCTTCAGTCGTGGCAACCCTTCCCGACCCACAGAATGTAGGAGGAGGCACCCTCCAATAAATGCATACAGCAATCCTAGATGCGATCGGTTTTAACAAAGGAGACCCCATAGAAAGCCTAAACAAATGTAGGCAAAAGAAGACAGAGCACCCCACAGCGTTTGCTGGACGCTTGTGGATACATTTTACAGCGGTGTTTGGAGAGTTAGCCCGTGCCCATTTGTCCCCAGATAATATGGCCAAATGGACTCGCATCCTAGTCTCTCATGCAGCAGAGGCAGGACAGAGAGCTTGCGCAAATTACAACCCCTCAGATGAGGCCCACAACGAAAAATGGGTTTTAAAGAGATTATCCCGCGCTTGGGAACAGTCCATTCAAGGTAAAACAGCTTATGGTAGAGCAGAGGAAGAGTAGGCAGATGCGAACATGCATCCAGTTAGGACGCACCAGAACCCCGCATGGGTAAACGAGGGAAGAAACAGCCCACAGCAAACCAAATCCCAGGAGTGTTATAATTGTGGCCAATTAGGTGCAATGCGCTCCAGACACAGCAGAGAAACCAGCAGACAGGCACCCTAAATAATAGGGCAAAGCCAATTCAGTGTTAGCGCCCGTTCTGATAACGTAGATATGAACGGCACTGACTGACGGTGTTCGGGCTCCCCAACTTGGGTCTGCGACACCCTTTGGGACAAGTCTGGTAGATCGGTAGTGGCAGACACAGTTGGGGACACCCGTAGAATTTCTTTGGGACACAGGAGGGTCCCACACCACGCTCAACACCTCCACGATGTTTCAGCGAGACACATGGCCCACTACTAGACACCATTACACTCAGCGGTTTTACAGGGCATTTGCAGCAGAGACACATCACAGCCCCTGTAGCAATCCAGCTTGGGGACATTAAGACTAAACACCCGGTAGTTCTGGTCGATCTACTCCAGACAGTCAAACACATTTTAGGCATTGATTTTATGAGCTCCCACAATCTAGCATTCGATCCAGTAAATAAATGTGTGTGGAGAATGGCAAAGGCAGCACGAACCCCCGCCATGCTCACAGTTGGAGACAATGTAAATAGAATTAGCGCAGTAGGAGAATTCTGGTTCGACCCTCGAGCCATTAGTCAGAACAAAGAAGTTAGGGAAGAGCTGCAGCGACACAAAGCAGCATTTGCACAGCACAAGCACGACTGTGGCAAAATCGCTGGTTTGGTGAACATTACAGGTCCCAGCCCCAGACCCCAAAAGCAGTACGATTTTCCCCAAGAAGCAGAGGGAGAAATCTCAAAAGTTATTCAGAGTCTGCTTGACCAATGCGTACTCCGTTCAGTAGCCTCAACAAACAATGCCCCAATTTGGCCCGTCAGGAAACATGATGGATCACGGCAACTGACTATTGATTACCGGGAACTGAACAAAGTAACCCCAGTAGCAGCCCCCACCATAGCCACGGGTCCCGAGACCATGCTCAAACAGGGACTACAGTCAAAAAAAAATTGGTTTTGGACATTAGCAATGGCCTTTGGTCCATTCCATTGGATAAAGCGTGCCAATATAAATTTGCTTTCACATTCCAGGGACAGCAATATACGTGGACATGCCTTCCACAAGGCTTCCACAAATCCCCCTCCATTTTCCACCAACAGCTGGCCAATGGTTTAGCAAAATTTTCGCGACCCGATTGTCTGGTCTAATATGTGGATGATCTGCTTTTACAGACACAAATGGAGAGCACATTTCACTTCTCGCCGAACTATTTGGACTCCTTCAACAAATTGGCTCTAAAGTGAACCCCAAGAAGGCCCAGATTTTACAGGAAAAAGTGACTTACTTAGAAACAGTAATCACACATGGCAAAGGCAAGATTGAGCAGAAACGAATCGACTCGATCGTCAAATTACCCCTGCCTCATAATGTCACAGCCCTCCAGTCATTTCTAGGACTGGTTGGCTACTGTAGAAACCACATCGACGGTTTTTCCACAAAGGCAGCGCCCCTATCCGAACTTCTCATGAAGCAGGCACCTTGGGAATGGCTTCCACAGCACATGGATGCCGTGGATGCATTAAAAAGATCCCTCAGCACAGCCCCCGCATTACAGGTCCCAGATCCACTCTCACCGTACGCAATTGAAGTTGCAACCACCAACCGAACCCTTTCAGCCGTGCTCCTCCAGGAACGACATGATCGATTAGGCCCGGTGGCATACGCCTCACGTGTATTAGATCCAGTCGAGCAAGGATTTTATGCCTGCGAAAGGCACCTGCTCGCAGTTTTTTGGGCAGTACAATACTTTGCCTACATTACAGGACTCAACCCCATCACCATTTTAACTGAGCACACACCAACACATCTCCGACTAGGTGATAGTCTTAAGGACGGCACAGTCAGCCAGATCCGCGTAGCCCGTTTGACCCTTCTCTTACAGGGACAGGACATAACAGTAAATAGGACAAAAACACACACTTTCCTCGCCGATAATTTAGACTATGCAGGCACCCCACATGAGTGTGAAATAATATCCACGAGACACAATACAGGACCCTTTGTACCAAAGTCAGCTCCCCCAAAACCAGGTACTACACCCCAGAGACTGCAGCCCACAGACGCATGCACATCCCTTAGAATCTATGTGGATGGCTTCTCCACAGTTTTAAACGGAAAAAGGATTACCGGTTGCGGTATTCATGTAAAGGACGCGCAGGGACGTGCGCTAGAAGAAATATCTTTAAAATTGCCAGGACATTTAGGCTCGCAGACAGCAGAGCTAGCAGCCGTAGCTTACATTGTAGAACACCCCGACTCGTTCCCGACCCCAGCCGACATATATTCTGACAGTTTATATGTCTGCAACAGTTTGACCGAATTCCTACCCCTGTGGGAATCCAGTGGATTTGTTTCCGCAGACGGAAAACCCCTACCCTCAGCCCCATTACTCCAGCATATACTAAAAACTGCCAAAGATAGGAAATATGAGATTATTAAAGTTGGTAGCCACCATCGTTCTTCCCCCCCCCCCCCCCCCCCAGTAACGTTAAGGCAGATGCCCTAGCAAAGACAGGTTCCAGACATGGTCACTTTTGGAACCCCCCAAGAGTACCCCAGTACACCCGGTTCAGGTCTCACAGACCAACATTCAGGGTTTAGCAAAGGCCCAAAAAGAAGACACACAGGTCAGGGAAGTTTTAAAAGGCAACTTCCCAGCCCCCTATGATAAGTACAAAAACGCGAGGACAACACATGACGGTGTTATTTTAAAAGACGGAATTTATGTCGTCCCCAGCCAGGACAGGAATCAGATTATTTGCCAATTCCATGACAACCATGGACATCAAGGCATAGAAGCTACCCTAGCCCACCTCAGACCTCTCTGCTGGTAGCCCAATTTAAAAGCCAATGTGACACACGACATTGAGAACTGCTTAATCTGTGCCCAGAACAATCCGGACAGACACGAAAGAAAAGGTCAGTTTAGCCACACCCGCCCCGTTAATGGCCCCTGGACAAACTTGCAAATTGATTATATATGACCCCCTACCCCCCTGCAGCAATGGTTTCAAGTATGTGTTGGTGGTCATCGACACCTTCACAAAATGGGTGGAAGCCTTTCCATCCAGAACAAACACTGCTAAAACGACAGCCAAAATCCTCACTCAGCACATCTTTACAAGATGGGGACTTCCACGCAGCATAGAGTCCGACCAAGGCTCCCATTTTACAGGACGAGTGATGAAAAATGTCCTTACAATTTTTGGCATAAAACAAAAATTCCACATTGCATACCACCCCCAATCAAGCGGCATAGTAGAAAGAATGAACAGGACTTTAAAAGTGATCCTCAGAAAAATGGTGCAACAACACAACAGCACCTGGGACTCAGTTCTCCCCTTTGCACTGATGTTCATTCGAAACACAGTATCCACGTCGACAGGATACACCCCCCACACCCTCATGACAGGGCGCCCCATTAAAGGGACAGAATATTTGTTAGGACTGGATTTGGCCAGCCCCACAGTCACCGCCCTCACCCATGAGAAAGCAGTTCAACAGATTTTAGAAAATGTAAAAGCCGCCCAGCTTGCAGCAGCTGTTAGGCTTGGGACACGCTAGAAGCAAAGCAAAGTTTGCTTTGATAAGAAAGTACACGCCACAGAGTTTGTAGTAGGGCAGCAAGTCATGCTATCCCTATACAACCCCAGTTCATTCCTTTCCCCCAAATTTGCTGGACCGTACTCCATCTCTGATAAAGTCAGCCCCTCTGTATATAAAATCACATATCCTAATGGCAATTCTGCGTTGTTCCACATAAACCAGCTTAAGGCTTATGGCTCGCAGAACAACCATTCACACCACATCTCACTTGCATCAGCAGATGAACACGCCCCACCCATGAACGACCTATTCCTACCCTCCCCCAACCAGTCCAACCCATCCTCAGACACGACTACGACTCCACCCCCAGAGGCACGACTCCGCCTTGCCCTTCCTCCAACCGACAGCGACAGCAATAGTGACAGCGATAGCCACAGCCCCAGCACACCACGCTACGATTACACCCCTGCACCAGGCCCCACTCCCAGCGACTCCGAACAAGATTCCAGCGACCCCTTTGAGATCACATACATTAAAGCCCCTGATCCAGACCCACCACCCGAAGATTATGGATTGCCCCCTAGCACCTCCAACCTCGACATAAAACACTGGCACCTAGACAATTCATTCAGGCTCATCCGGAACGATGAGATGGACCCCAATTCGCCCCAAGCAGCTTTGGCACAATTACTCCAGTCACGAGTATGGCCACCGGGAGAAGATGGTGACATAGAGTCTGACTCCCACCAGACAAATCCCTTTGCGACTCTGTTCGCTTCAGTGCAATGAGGTGTCCAGATGATGGTAAAAAGGAACCGATGGAGATTTACGGTGTCCTTTCTGATGGCACCTGAACCATGTTTGTTGTGTATGTTTGTGTGTTATTGTGAATGTTAAATGTTGTTTGTCAACTCAAGATTTTCATGGCCCCACGCCATATCCTGATGCAGTCATAACTACCCTTTTGATGCCGAATGGCTGTTAGAGGAACTAGTTTGTCCACAGACAACTGATCATAACTACTCTCCTGATTTGACGGTAGCCACAAAAGGCAACCCCCACGACGATCACAAATTCTTACCATTCTTGTCCAGTCACTCAGGCAGTGGAGTAACGGCACTGGTCTTCGCCCTGCCTGAGGACATCCATCTGGTCTGCTACGCTTGGGTAGAGCACATACGGCACTGGTCACCACCCTACCCGGGGATTCCACCCATTCTTACCCGCCGTGGCCCATACACACCCCATTTGGAACTTTTGGTTCAAAACTCTTTTGTTTGTTTTACCGCGACCCTTAGGTTGCTTTCCATATGCTGTTTACATCCTCAAACACTCGGCTGGTACATTCACTGCATCGATCGCACAGGCTGCGAGACTGCTCGCGCTCTGTCAGTATTTTCTTCTCGGATGTTTGCCCAAAAATATTTGGTTTTTAAAAAAATGAGGGAGTCACGTATGGTGACCAATTATAATGGGTAAGTGGTAATAAATGGACAGACAGACAGACATATGAGATCTTAAACAAGATAATAACAGGTATTATACTTGTGTCCATAGAAATCCAGAACCACAGAAGCCTCATGAGGACTACGAAAGAAAGAGGACGACCATGAAGACAACCATCATGGTCTACATTTGGATCTTCGCGGGATCCCTACAGTTGCGCACGGACGCGACCCCCTGACCCCTACCCCACAGGCCGTGAATGTTTCCCATCCCTGCCATACATTACACCCAGAGACAGTAACTGATACACCAACCTGGTGTGACAAGTTCATTACTTGGTATTCCCTGTCGTACGTTGTAGAAGCACTATTAGTAATTGCAATACTCTGCAGTGTCGTTCAGATACTAAGACTTAGGAAATGGCGGAGGATAGCCTCCCGCACTCCGGTATACACATTCAGATTCCCTATTTTCGGACTTCAACAAACCCTCACTCCCTTTAAGTGAATTAAAGTGCATCGACCGTTTTTTTGTTTGTTTGTTTGTTCTAATAAAAATGTAAAACTCTGTGCTTGGCTGCCAAGCCACAGAAACATGTGTTGCTGCTACTGTATAGTTTAAAATGGTGTACATGCTTTTCATTGATTAAGGATAGTTTAGTTAAGGATAGTTAGAGGTTCCCGTATTTTTATTTTGTAATGCATGCCTGAATGTCATAGCGCCCCATAGAATTTTATAATGATGTGTGTACATAAAGTAATTTAGGTAAAAGTTCCAATCCATAGGACAGAGTAGTGTAGAGCCTGTCCTTGCTTATGGGTGCCCGATTTCGGAGGAAAACGAAGAAGACGCAGTAATATGATCCTTCACGCTTCACGTTGAGGATCACAAGAAGGGAGTGTAGCCATCTGGGATGGCCACTTCCAGAATACAAAATGGATGCTCGCAATGAATGTAGGGAACTATGGACAATGTTAGGAAAGCAAGCAGGCACAGAGCCTATATGCGTATTGGGAAGGCAGCTCCCAGACGGGACTGAAACTGTAGGTCAATTACCATATTGATGGCCCATCTCCGGGAACAAAGGAAAGACACTCAGCCAACCGATACAGCTCCAGACATCCCGGCGACAGTTCCCCAAAACGAAAGCGCAAACAAAGCAAGGCTAATTGCCACCAAAGACATGCCCAGCCATCAGGGCACCCACCCCTTTATTGGTCAAGATCAATACCAGTGATCAGGATGCGGTCCAATTAATTGGGGCCAAGTTTAAGGCCCGTCGAAAAGCTCGCAAAGCCCCTCCAGGTATAAGAAGAAACCCCCGAGAGAGAATCGCTCTCTTGGATTTGGCTCTCAAACCGGAGAGACCCATCCATCAGCTGCACCAGAAGCAAGTAAGTCCAAGGTCAACGCTCGCTACCAGACGGATGACCTTAGCTGTTCTCCTGTACCACTTCAAACCCAACAACCTCAGATCCGAACAACGGCCATTGTTCCTCTGACTGAGTGGGCCCCGAAGCTAAGTATAGGCGTTAGCATTAAAGATAGTTTAGTTTGTAGTACTTTGTGCATGAGTAGATATTACTGTGTGTGTAAATAAATAGTATTGACTTTGAACTAACTAACTGGTGTATTGGCTCTTTGATCAATATTCGGGTTTGAACCTTGTGGCGGTAACGAGAGATATCTGGTGAGTCTAAAGCAAACATAATTAGGATTAAGGAAGGTGACCATATTGACCGCAATATTCATAACCAGAGAAACCGAGCAACATCCCTCCATAGACCTGAACAGGCACCCCGGAATGTGGCGACTAGGGGCTTTTCACAGTAACTTCATTGCAGTGTTAATGTAAACCTACCTGTGAGAATAAAGATGATTGTTATTATTAAGTCCAACAGGGGTTTGTGGTCAGTAACTATGAAGTGCTGTCCATAAACGTAGTGATGGAACTTCTTCACTTCAAAGATTATGGCTGGTCCCTCTTTTTTGAGGGACAAGCCATAATTTATTTTATCCTCTCCTCCATAGGGTCCAGCCCTTAGGCATCTAGTCTGAACCTCAAAGACCCGCACATCCAGACATAGGAACAGCTTCTTCCCCACAGCTACTAGACTCCTCAACGACTCTCCCTTGGACTGATCTGTTCCCTGGAAGACACTATTCACGACACCCTATGCTGCTCTTGCTCAAGTATTTGCTTTGTTTGGCCCTTGTTCCATACTGTAACCAATCACTATTTGTTGATGTACCATTTGTCAATGTACTCTGTTGATTATTCTTTTGCTTACTATATATGTACCATGTACGTTCCCTTGGCCGCAGAAAAATACTTTTCACTGTACTTCGGTACATGTGACAATAAATATAACAATATCAATATCAGTTTTGCTGTCACGGAAGTACACGAATCCTGCCCTGCTGTCAACACTTAGTCTCAGGACCGGATAATTCATCTGAAAATCAGACATGGCTCAAAGGTCAGTCAACCACTGGCTCAGAAAACTGTTCCCAAGGGTAGAATTTTAAGGATGGTGAGGGCTCAATGCTCGTCATCTCGAGAGTCTGTGCCAAACGCACAGTCACTGACTCTCTAACTCACATTGCAATTCAGCACTCAATTGAGCGTTGATTGGCAATTTACCAGACTTCCGTTCACTCTTGAAAGGAAGCCCCTCCTGTAAGAGCTGTCAGCCACTTAATAGCCTAAATAAGCAAAGGCAGATCTCCTGCCCGAGGCCCTACCCGCCCAAGCGTGCAAATGGGTCCGGGTTTGGGAAGGCGGGTTCCGGGGGGATTCCCGGCCATTCAATTTTATACTCCCACCCTGCCTCGGGGAGCATCACATTCTGCCCCGTGTTAATATTTCAGCTCTTTACCGGCCCTCTTTAGTGAATTTAACTGAGTTAAGATGACCATGCCTGTCCTTTGATTCGATTTCTACTTGTGGATAGAAGGAACTGTGACAAGCAAATACAGTGAAGCCCATTTAAACGAATACCTGGGGCGAAATTCTCCCCCAACGGCGCGATGTCCGTCGACTGGCGCCAAAGACGTCGCCAATCAGACGGGCATCGCGCCGGCCCAAATGTGCGGAATGCTCCGCATCTTTGGCGGCCTAGCCACAACATTGAGGGGCTAGGCCGACGCCGGAGGGATTTCCGCCCCGCCAGCTGGCGGGAAATGGCGTTTGTTGCCCCGCCAGCTGGCGCGGAAATGCGGCGCATGCGCGGAAGCGTCAGCGGCCGCTGTCAGTTTCCCGCGCATGCGCAGTGGGGAGAGTCTCTTCCGCCTCCGCCATGGTGGAGGCCGTGGCGGAGGCGGAAGGGAAAGAGTGCCCCCACGGCACAGGCCCGCCCGTGGATCGGCGGGCCCCGATCGCGGGCCAGGCCACCATGGGGGCACCCCCCGGGGTCAGATCGCCCCGCGCCCCCCCCCCCCAGGACCCCGGAGCCCGCCCACGCCGCCTGGTCCCGCCGGTAAATACCAGGTTTGATTTACGCCGGCGGGACAGGCAATTTCTGGGCGGGACTTCGCCCCATCCGGGCCGGAGAATCCAGCGGGGGGTCCCGCCAACCGGCGCGGCCCGATTCCCGCCCCTGCCCAATCTCCGGTACCGGAGACTTTGGCGGGGGCTGGGGCGGGATTCACGGCGGCCAACGGCCATTCTCCGACCCGGCGGGGGGTCGGAGAATGACGCCCCCCCATAAGTGAACAGTTTCCTTAAAACAGTGAAACAGCATAAATCCCTTTTGGATAACTTCCAGGGATCTCCAGATCATGTGAACACATTTGACATTTTAATAAGCAACACAGTGAACGCCCGAAACTTAGCAAATTATGCAATATGCAAAGTCTCCCTGACTCACCTGTTACATTTTGCAATTTTTTTTCTTCTTTATTTTGTCATGGGATGTGGGAATCGCTGGCAAGACCAATATTTGTTGCCCATCCCTAATTGCGCTTGAACTAAATGGTTTGCTAGGCCATCTCAGACGGCAGCTAACTGTCAACCACATTGCTGTAGGTCAGGATTCATGTGTAGACCAGACCCAGACCAGATTTTCATTGAATTCAAATTCCACCATCTGCCCTGGTGGGATTTGAACCCGGGTCCCCAGAGCATTACCCTGGGTCGATGGATTACTAACCCAGTGACAACACTACTACACCACTTCCTCACAATGAGACAATTTGCTGCTGGTGTGTATCCTGCTTCTGCTGCCATCTGAATCTCTCAAACAACACTGTTTCCTTCCTGACATTTCCAACCTACAGCCCAACACTTCCTCTGAATTCTAAGGTTAACCTGAAGCACTCATGCACCTCAGATTATGAGTTGGTCAAGTCATGTCAAAGGTTGACAGGTTTTTGGATGCTGAAGGTATCAAAGGGCTTGGCTGTAGTGGGAGCAGGTGGAACTGAGGTTGACCAGCTATTGTCTTATTGAAAGGCATAATCGGTTTAAGGGGCTGTATAGCCTACTCCAGCTTCCATTATGTTTTACATTCAACATGGCAATTAAATATTATAGCTAACTAAACACTCAAGGCCACATTGGTGCAGTAATTTGGATCACCTGTGACATTCTGACGGGATTGTTTCCCAAGGACACTGTGCATGATGCAGTAGCAAGTCTAAAGAAACAGTCGAACATCTGTGTAATCCCAATAAGACAAAATGTCAACTGCTGAATTTATTGGAGCTGAAATGGAACTGGTTTGAGCAGCAGCAATGAGAAAATGGGAAAAGTACATAGGATGGCCTGGATAAGCACATAGTTTTGATTCCAATTCCATACGTCAGTGACCTTTAAGACGTATCTGGATAGGCATATGAACAGACGGGGTATAGAAGGATACAGGCGGTTGGTCTAGATAGGACACGTGATCAGCGCAGGCTTGGAGGGCCGAAGGGCCTGTTCCTGTGCTGTATTGTTCTTTGTTCTTTGTTCATTCCCACACCTGGTGGTACACAAGACAGATTTTCATCTGTTTCCATTGTGAAGTTCTTCCCAGAGCAGGTTGCTAGTCTGTCACCAAAGGTAATCGTTTGAGGGGCACCACTCCATATTAAGCTAAGCATGGCTGACCTGTAGTCTCTCCTGCTCTTACTGTCAGCCATTAGCATGTTTGGAAGCATTTGCAGGTTACAGTCAACCTGTTTGGCCACATTATGAATGCACCTTCCTTGGTCATCAAGTCCTGGGGTGGGACTTAAACCTGGAGCTTCTGGCTGATAGGCAGGGAGGGACACTACGCACTGCGCCACATGAATTGTTTGCTTAAGTGGTTAGATTTTTCTCAACTGTGCTTGAGCATAAAGAGTTGCTTGATTAGAATATTTGGAGGAATGTCGAGTGGAGCGGATCCTGTATTTGTAACATAATGGAGGTAAATCCACCCTACAATTGACACCGTACTGAATTTAAACCCGGGTAGGGGAGCATGTACTGTGCATTTGGAAAAAATGTGTTCATAAGTGCCTAATGGTTTAGTTTACATCAACATCTTGCTTTTCACAAATACTCCTCACTTGAAAGGTTGATGGATCAAAGCGATGTGCGGGCAGAAAGGTAAAGTAGTGAACACCAAAGAGGAAGGAAAATGGAGAGGGGTAAGTAAGGTGGACTATCAAAAAGAAAGGTTTTGAAAAATTGATTCAATTGATTGTGCTTTTTTTAATTGATAAGAATCTAGCAATTTGGAGAGGACAAGGCATGAATTGCAGAGGGCAAAATGCAGTGACAGATTGAGTTGCCAAGGGGAGCAGAAGACAAGGGGTGGATTAGTGTCAATAGTGACATGTGGGGGTGACTTGTATATCACCGTAACAGATAACCAGGAGCACTGCCAGCAATTCTTAACTTTTAAAATAAATCTGTCATTGCAAACGCCAAACAAAAGGTTTCTGACTATTTGCCTCATACTGATTGTAAGAAGCTACATCTGGTAATGCTGGAAGGACTCCTGTCCTTTCTTGAGGCAAATCAGTGAAGTAAAAATAATGGAAAAATTTTATAAACAGCCATCAATAAGCTACAGTTTCACATTTTGAAGGAAAAATAAGTTGAGCTCAATCCCACCATGTCTTCACCTGTTGTGTGCTGAAACACAATGAACTGGACATAGTTGTACAGTTTATTGGTGCCAGCGTTATCTTAGTTTTGGCAAGAATTTCCTATTTTTATATTCTGCTCTCTTTGAAATAAAGGCAACATTCCATTTGCCTTGCCAATTACCTGCTGAACTTTAATGCTAGCTTTTTGTGATTTATACGCGAGGACCCCCAAATCCCTGTGTGCTGCGCTGCAGCCTTTCTCCATTTAAATAATATTCAGCTCCTTTATTCTTCCTACCAAAGTGCATAGCGTCACACTTTCCTACATTTTATTCCATCTGCCAGGTTTTTGCCCACTTAACTTGTCTTTATCCCTCTGTAGATCTTTTGTGTCATCCTCACCAGGTGCCTTCCCACCTATTTTTGTGTAATCTGCAAACAAGGAAAAAATACATACTGGACATGTCCCAACCAAAATATATCAGAGTCAGTTCTGGGCGGGACTGGTGGGGTCGTTCCCAGCACTTGTTGCCCTTTGGGCCCTTCACGGACCAGTCCTAGAAGCTGTACTTTAGCTTAATTTCCTGCACTGAGGAGCTCTGAGAGTGGAGCTACTCAGTGCAGGAAGAGATCGGGATGCCATTATTAAATGGTTCCCTGATCTCTCAATCCCCCAACTCGCCCCCCAGATCCTCCAATGTGATAACGCACCTATAAGATGGACCTCAGGCCCCTCCGCACCCCACCTCACACAGGCAAGGCACCCCTGGGCCCGATCCCCGGCATGGGCCAAATGGCAGCCTGGCACCCTGGCAGTGCACCTTCCAGTCTGGCCATGCCACCTGGGCACCCTGGCAGTGCCAGTCTGGCATCTAGGTGGCACTGCCAAGGTGCCAGAGTGGCACTACCAGGGTGCCAGGCTGACAGTGCCAAGGTGCCCAGGTGGCACCAGCATTACCAGGGTGCAACTCTACCCAGATGCTGACTAGCCATGGGCCCCTGATTGCCTGGGAGACCCCCACAAGTGCCACTCTGCTTGGCCGTTCAATCCAGCATCAGCACGGCTAAGTAGGTTTCTAAACTCACTTAACCGTGCGAGACTGGGTCCCGCCCATTGTGGGCTGGATCCAGATCGCGAACACTTATGAATGCTCCTCCATAGCGCTGCTTTTTGTTGCCTCTGAGGAGGCAGAGGCAGGCTGCTCATCTATTGCACTGAATATCAGTTAGGAGCATTGGGGCCAGGCTGCGGTCTATGTACTTGTCCAGGGCTAGACAATGCCACTGGGACTAGGAGCACAAACAAGGGCTTTGGGGAAGGCATTACAGAGTTTGGAAAAGATGAGGGTACTGAGATTCTCTCTCTTCACCTGCCTCACTAACCTCCACAGCCCGAGGTGGGTTAGCTGGGGCTGGCTGCTGGGGCACAACAAGAGTCCATTCCAGCAACCGTTGTGCCATCAGTGTGAACGTCCTGCTCCTGTATGCTGCTCCTCGTGGATTTCATGGATGTCGGTGTTCATAATCTGAACAAACTGCTTCAGGTTACTAAGTGAGCCTTGTACTCTTTGAAGGGAGGTATGCCACTATTCCATCTACGATGAGTGATGCTGCATGTATCTAATAATTTAATAATCTTTATTGTCACAAGTAGGCTTACATTAACACTGCAATGAAGTTACTGTGAAAAGCCCCTAGTCACCACATTCCACGCCTGTTCGGGTCCACAGAGGGAGAATTCTGAATGTCTAAATTACCTAACAGCACGTCTTTCGGGACTTGTGGGAGGAAACCGGAGTACCCGGAGGAAACCCACGCAGACACGGGGAGAACGTTCAGACTCCGCATAGACAGTGACCCAAGCCGAGAATCAAACCTGGGACCCT
Organism: Scyliorhinus torazame; assembly: GCF_047496885.1. Lineage (NCBI taxonomy): Eukaryota > Metazoa > Chordata > Chondrichthyes > Carcharhiniformes > Scyliorhinidae > Scyliorhinus > Scyliorhinus torazame. Next base: position 326,672,644 of record NC_092707.1, on the reverse strand, counting down.
GGCGCTGTGCTAAACACTATGCTATCGTGTCTCTGTGAGATTGGCTCTTCTGTCATTATTGGATCTCATGCAGTACAGCCCCTGAGACAAGGTAAAACTCATCACTGTGACGAACTCTCCACTTGCAGTGCAATGGATGAAGTGGCTCAGGGGTGTGATGTAGCTCTTTACATTGTGAGAGTGCACTCGGATACACACCATTGCCTTCAACCATAATTGCACGCTCCTTATCATGCAACCAAACTTCACACTCCCTCTCATACCAACATTACCTTCTGCTCAGTGAATTAACAGGATCACCTCCACCATTCCGATCATATCGCACGGTACCTCTACCATTGGCTAGAGCTAAGTGAGATTCATCATCCCTATCGACCAGCCAGGTGGGCACCCTGGCTAGGTCTCCTCCATGTTCCTGATCACCGATGTGATGTTCTTTGCTTTCTGAATGAGGATGGCTTCGAAGTGTAGTGTCTCACAAAGAACATCAAGCTAAGTTTTGAATAAACCTAATTTATTTATACTACAACTAAATACATTTGACTTGCTTGCTAAGATATAAAAGATTACAGATTCACTAAAACAATAATTCTAATTACAAAGCTCCTGATAACACAACTATTCTCTATCTCACCTAACAACTTTCTCTCCGAATCAAGAGCATCACATGATCCATGTGTCAGCTCTTGATTGCCATCTAGTGGTTGGATGCAGTTACAGTAAATTGTTAGCCCTTCATTATTCTTACAATATACATACTGTCACAAGCAATACCTCGGATTCAACCCCAGTCTGAGCCATTTCTCTGGCATTATGGATCTCTCTTTGTTACGTTCTAGTGCATTACAATGATTGAGTCAATGCACCAAAGAACGTCTAGTCATGACTAGTTAAGATTTATTAAACACTACTATCCCCAACAACTCCTCACTCAGACTCCTCGAGGTTGCAGTGTCACATGTTGTAGTTCTACTGCCACCTGCTGGTTGGAGGTCTAACAAATTAACATACAGAATTGCTTATGCATATCATTACACTCTTGTCATGGGGTTAAAACATAAAGAGTGATGTGAGCCTAATATATAGTGCCATCAGGGACAAATATCTTGAATATGGCAATGCATCACAGTGTACAATCACATCTCTACTGTGTGCAGCTACAGGAGATGCTTGGGTATACAACCTCCATGCTAGAGGGGATGTATGTGTCAGGTCTCCCATCATCGATGCAGCATTCAAAAGTGAACCATCACTTGGACCTCTGTTTGTTTGTGCTGGACAATTCAGCCTGCTGGAATTCTGCAGATCGTGATACATCTTCCCACATTGAATCCTCAATCGACCATGTTCCCCTGCTACACTCATGGCCAAGGCTATCTCCTGCCATGTCCTTTGTGGGTGTGTTCTACAGACTAAAGGGTCTGCCATGTCTCTGGACCTCCTCGACAAGGATCTGGAGGTCCCGGACACTGAAGTGGGTTTCGCCCCTCCTGCTCCTTTGCCACTTGGCTTGCTTTCTGACATTCTGAAATGACAAATGGAAACAAAACATGGGCATGTGAGGCTTTCAACATCGAATGGTATCACAAACCCTGTTTATATACACAAACCATGTTCTCGAGTCCATCAATGGCTAATGTTGCAAGGGACTGCGGCAGGGGGGATGCCAATCGATCTAGATGAATGTCGGATAGCCTGGCCTTAGCTCCTGTCACTCCCAAATGGCATGTTGTGCCCTGACCACAAACTACCCAGCTGATCCCTCTGAGTCACTCTGTCCTGCTATTACAATGTGCAGCTGTGAAAGTCCTGGACAAGTTTCAATTGAGTGGCAATACCTGAGAGATGGGTGCAAGATGGTTGGTGGAAGGACAAATGTTCATGGAAAATACAGTGTGTATCAGTCATCCTCTGAGGGATTGTACTAATGTGAGTCAATGCAGAATATAATGAACAGCTGATGGTGCCAAGGTGCTGCCATCTCCATGGCTATGCCATGTGAAAGTTGGTAGAGTGTGCTCCTTCATTATAACATGAGCTGGCAGCAATTACTATATTTTCCTATGGAAAGCCCATGAGTGGCCTTCTCTTCCAGAATCAGCAACTGGTTGGGAAAATGTTACAGTTAGTGCTCACCAGGCTGTTGATAGACATCTCGACCGAGAACAGTATCGCTCGCATCCACTTCCTACTTCGCAAAAGGAACTCCTTACCGGCCCTAATTTTATACCCCTGCCGAGTCACGCAACCCAGGCAGTGCCTGTGGTGTTCTTTGTGTTGTTTATTTCAGGATGGTTGGCGTAGTGCGCCCTCCCACCGCCCCCCACCCCCCCCCCCCCCCACTCCCCCCCCCCCCCACCCCCCCACCCCCTCCCCTCCCCGAGGCGTTTTTCCGGTCATTCAAGACAATTTCTCCCGAGCCGGGTTCGGGGAGTGGTGAAAATTCCTGACTCTGCACACCTGCCTCAGGAGCGAAAATCCAGCCTTCGGTTTCTATTTTGCACAAACACAGCAGCAGCAGCGTAAATGTACCGTTCGTGTAACTTCACTCTGGAAAGATAATACCAAACAAATTTACTGATTCGGTTCATTGGTAATTAATTATGGTTCAAGCTTTCAGTTTCTTGCGCGCATTGTTTATAATAATCGTGCTCTAAGTGACTATGACTGATTCAACCGTAACATCTGGTTGTCTTAGTTGTATTGATGATGGATGATGGTATCTTTAGCGAGTCAGTATTGCAAAGAGTGAATAACTGAAGAGTTCATGATGACACTGAGTAAACAGTTTGATATGTATTGGTTATGAATGTTTAGATGCTATTTCCTCACACAGAACACTGAAGATAAGCTCCATCCATTTTATTCTGTATTGTATATTAATAATAAATAGATTATGGATAGAAACCACTAAATGTAAATTTAGAGTTCCTTTAGAATTCATATTTGACAGTCCTAAAATTGGGTGGAATATGAAGATGGTATTGTTGAGTCTTTCAAACCACTGACGAAGATGGGTACACTGTTCATTGTACAGCATGAGATGGATAAAATCCATCTTCTCCTAATTGTAAATTCAACAATTGCTTCAAGGGATAAAGTGCATTTTCAACCACTGGACAGGCATGTACAAACTTTTTTCATCAAGGAAATCGTTTTAGGATGCCCCTATCTAATAATTATCCCTCCTGTGAGTTCCTTTGACAAGGAACTGGAGACCTTTGCTCTTCCTCTCTTTCGTTCTCTCTCCCCCCCACCCCCCCCCCTCCCCCCAGTCTCTCCCCCCAACTCTCTCTTCACTATCTTTCTATACATTGCTCTCTTCCTCTGTCTCCCTCCACCCCTCTCCCCCCTCTTTCCCGCTCTCTCTCTCTTCCCCATCTCAAGCAATGAACAAAGAACAATTCAGCACAGGAACAGGCCCTTCGGCTCTCGAAGCCTGTACTGGTCATGATACCAGCCTTTGCAAAAATCCTCAGCACTTCCTTGTGCCGTGTCCCTCTTTCCCCATCCTATCCATGTATTTGTCAAGATGTCTTTTGAACGCTGTTAATGTATCTGCTTCCACAACCCCCCCCCTGGCAACGCGTTCCAGGCACTCACCACACTCTCCGTAAAAAATCTGCCTCGCACATCTCCTCTAAACCTTGCCCCACGGACCTTAAACCTATGCCCCCTCCACCCAGTGACTGACCCCTCCACCCTGGGAAATAGTGCCTGCCCATCCACTCTATCCATGCCCCTCATAATCTTGCCGACCTCTATCAGATCACCCCTTAACCTTCACCTTTCTAATGAAAACAGTCTGAGTCTATTCAGCGTCCCCACATAGCTAACACCCTCCAGACCAGGCAACATCCTGGTAAACCTCCTTTGCGCCCTCTCCAAAAGTTGACATTCTTCTGGTACTATGGTGACTAGAATTGTGCTCAATATTCCAAGTGTGGCCTTAACAAGGTTCTATACTTTCTACACATTCTTCCTCTTGCCCCCTCTCTCTCTCTCTCCCTCCCTCTCTACCCCCATTCTCACTCTCCCTCTCCCCCTCTCACCCTTCCCCTCTCTCCCTCCCTCACTTTCTTTTCTCATGCTTTCCCTCTCCCTCTCTCCGCCTTTCTCTCTCCCCTCTCTGATCCTACTCTCTCTCTTTCCCCCTCCCTCTCTCTCCACCTCTCTTTCTCTCACTATCTCTCTTCCCCTCTCTCTTCATTCTTTCTTCCCCTCTCTCTCTTTTCAATCTTTCTTTCTCCTCTGTCTCTCCCTCTCTTCCTCTTCCCCCTCACTATCTCTCTTCCCCCTCTCCCTTATTTCCATCTCTCTCTCCCCTGTCTCTCTCTGCTTCTCCCTCTCCCCTCCCTTTCTCTCCTCTCTCTCCCTCTCCAATTCTCCTTTTTATTCTTTCATTCTCTCTCTCCCCCTTGTTTTGTTGTGGTTTGGGATCTAGCTGGTGTCCTTTTGGGTTTGTCCACTTTCCTTAAGAAAGCTACTTTAGATTGTAGTTAATAAAAGTCAATCTTGCTTATTTACATTTCAATGTACATCACAGGAACTCTGCATGAGGTTAGAGTTCCTCTTCTCCCCAAATTTCAGTTACTTGCCCGAGTGTTAGTTCTTCACAATCACATCAACTTCAATTTGATGTTAACCCTTTACTCTACACCCTCTTTTTCTCCCCATCTCCCCCCCTCTTTCCCCCTCCCTGTCTCCCACTCTCTCCCTTCCTCTCCCCTCTCTCTTCCCTTCTCACTCTCTGTTCCATTTTTCTCTCCCCTTTCTGTCTCTCTCTCCCCTACATTTCTTTCTCCACTTTCTATCTCTCTCCCCCCTACCCCTTCTGTCTCCCTCCCCCACTTCTCACTCTGTCTCTCTCTGCCCCTCTCTCTCCATCTCTCGCTCCATGTCTCCTTCTCTCTCATACAGTCATAGAGTTTTACAGCACAGAAAAAGGCCCTTCAGCCCATCCCATGCATACTGATCATCAAGCACCTCACTATTCCGATCCCATTTTCTAGCACTTGCAGCCTTGTTTGCAATGGCATTTCAGGTGCTCATCTAAATACTTCTTCAAGGTTGTGAGGGTTCTCACCTCTACCACACTTTCAGGCAGTGAGTTCCAGATTCCAACGACCCTCTGAGTGAAAACATTTTTCCTCACATGTTCTCTAAACCTCCTCCCCATTCCTGTAAATCGATCCGCCCTGGTCATTGACCCCCTCCACTAAGGGGAAAAGTACCTTTCAATACACCCCATCTATGTACCTCAATATTACACACCTCAATCAGTTCCCCCCTCAGCCTTCTCTGCTCCACGGAAAACAGTCCCAGCCTATCCAGTCTCTCTTGATAGCTGATATTATCCAGCCCAGGCAACATCCTGGTGAATCTCCTCTGAACCCTCTCCAGTGCAGTCACTTCCTTTCTGTAGTGTGGCAGCACAGTAGCACAGTGGTTAGCACAGTTGCTTCACAGCTCCGGGGTCCCAGGTTCGATTCCTGGCTTGGGTGACTGTGTTCTCCCCGTGTTTGCGTGGGTTTCCTCCGGGTGTTCCTGTTACGTCCCACAGTCCAACGATGTGCAGGTTAAGTGGATTGGCCATGATAAATTGTCCTTAGTGTCCAAAAAAGGTTGGGTAAGAGTTATGGGGATGGGATAGGCTTATGTGGGGTGCTCTTTCCAAGGGCCGGTGCAGATTCGATGGGCCAATGGGCCTCCTTCTGCACTGTAAATTTCTATGATTCTATGATTTTATGATGATCAGAACTGTACACAGTACTCCAGCTGCGACCTAACCGTGTTTTATAAAACTCCAGACGGAGTTGAATGAGGCCTCAGGCAGTCAGCTCCTGACCATCATGAGCGAGGGGCGGTTGAGCAAAAGGACCATGTGACTCAGACAACGACACAAGCTTCCTGGCAGAAATTGCCCCTGCATTGCAGGAGGCGCCTAAAGTCCTTCCCTCCTCCATCTGCCAACCCCATCCCCCAACCAATCATAGCTTCAAAAGGGGATAAGAAGATCAGGTAGTGAAGAGGGGGCATTACTGCGCCAAAATGTTAACAGCCCAGAGGAAGAGAGAGCAGCTCCCTGCCAGAGAATTAATCTGCTGGAGGTTCACAATGTAAACCTATAAAGTGAAACTGTGGCACTCTCAGATTCAGGTTACATCTCCAATGGCTAAAGCAGCTCAAATGGGAAACAGATGAGTAAATTTGCATTGACTGAATGGCCTCCAAGAAGGACACAAATGATTTTTCATCATTGCAGCAAGACTTTCAGTAGCAGCAACTGCTGGAGGCCCAACAATATTGAAGAGAGTGACTTCCAAATGTTTCCAAACTTCAGAGATACAGCCGGCAACCTGTGCCTGTACACCACAACCGATGGCAAGATAATTCACCTGAAATGATTTTCAGAGCGTGACCTGAATTGTGGCGACAGCTGCTTGTAGAAATAAATCAATACAACAGTACTGACTACAGAGCAAAACTTGCCCACAGCCAATCCTGGTACCTGAACCTTAACAACTTTGAAATGTGTGACATTTTCCTTATTTAGATATAGGATACTAATTCGATATTACTTAGAGGTACAACTTTTGAGTGGGATGGGAATCCCTGAGTGGCCCTGGAATTCTGTCCATGGTCAGAGGATGAATTCTTTGATTGTTATATGACATTTAATTTAATTGTTTTTTTTAACCAATGCAAGTTTGAAACAAGCAGCTACAGTCAGACGGCAGGTTTCTCCGTTTCAGAGACTAAGGGCGGGATTTTCCGTTTGCCGACACCAAAATCGGGAAAGGCGATTGGGCAGAGAATTGCAATGCCTCGACAAACGCACACACACACAGTAAACATTGTTTGTATATCATTAGCAGGTATTCTCCGGGGCCTCCACGGTTCTCCGCCTCCGATGGGCAGAGTTCCCGATGGAGTGGTTCACGTGTGCTTTTAAAAATCCTGAAACCGGCGTGACAGCTGCTGAGGGAGAGAGGGGGTATAGAAGGTGTCCAACTTCGCCATAGTTTGCTGACAGTTGTACCACTGGCTGGGGGGAGTAGTGGGGGGTGGCCAGGAGGTGGGCTGTGGAGTAGGGGTAGATGGGCATGGAACACCATTGCCACAGCCGGCAAGGTAACCATGCAGCTACACAAGCCGCTAACAGCCCACTGTGAACTTAGTGTCACGGGTCATATAGGTGTCCCCCCAGGGAACACCCCTGTGTGCAGTCTGGTCCACCCAACCCATCCGCAGGATGGGCGCGCTCCAGCACAACCAGTGCCATCTTGTTGGCTGGGATGAGTGTGTGTGGGGAGTGTAATGTATATGCAGCTGCAGCTTGTCAGCCTCCCGAGTGTCAATCACGGATCCGGTGAATCCTGCATCATTTATCATTGGAATTGATTGTGTTCCACGCGGCACCAGTGCTAGCCCCTCAACGGTAGCGGAATCCATCCAGGTGAGGCGTCGGTTTTTTCTGACGTAAAAGTCCACGGATTCTGCGTTGGCATCAACACTTCTCAGAAACGGAGAATTCCACCCTAAGTGTTGATGCCGGGACTGAATCGGTGGTGTTCTACGCCATTCCCAGAGCAATTCATCAACCGTTAATGGGCTAGCACCGACACCATGTGGATCTCTGATGATTTCAATAAAACACGGTGTCCGATTCGTCAAAGTCTTAATTGAATTTAAGAGCCGTGAGGTGATGATGCAACTGTACACAACCTTGGTAAGGCCACATTTGGAGTACTGTGTGCAGTTCTGGTCGCCTCATCTTTGAACATAGAACATAGAACAGTACAGCACAGAACAGGCCCTTCGGCCCTCGATGTTGTGCCGAGCCTTGTTCGAAACCAAGATCAAGCTATCCCACTCCCTGTCATTCTGGTGTGCCCCATGTGCCTATCCAATAACCGCTTGAAAGTTCCTAAAGTGTCCGACTCCACTATCACCGCAGGCAGTCCATTCCACACGCTAACCACTCTCTGAGTAAAGAACCTACCTCGGACATCCCTCCTATATCTCCCACCCTGAACTTTATAGTAATGCCCCCTTGTAACAGCTACATCCACCCGAGGAAATAGTCTCTGAACGTCCACTCTATCTATCCCCCTCATCATCTTATAAACCTCTATTAAGTCACCTCTCATCCTCCTCCGCTCAAAAGCAAAAAGCCCTAGCTCCCTCAACCTTTCCTCATAACATCTATCCTCCAAACCAGGCAGCATCCTGGTAAGAAGTATGTGGAAGCTTTGGAAAAGGTACAAAGGAGATTTACCAGGATGTTGCCTGGAATGGAGAGTAGGTCTTACGAGGAAAGGTTGAGGGTGCTAGGCCTTTTCTCATTAGAACGGAGAAGGATGAGGGGCGACTTGATAGAGGTTTATAAGATGGTCAGGGGAATAGATAGAGTAGACAGTCAGAGACTTTTTCCCCGGGTGGAACAAACCATTACAAGGGGACATAAGTTTAAGGTGAATGGTGGAAGATATAGGGGGGATGTCAGAGGTAAGTTCTTTACCCAGAGAGTAGTGGGGGCATGGAATGCACTGCCTGTGGAAGTAGTTGAGTAGGAAACATTAGGGACTTTCAAGCGGCTATTGGATAGGTACATGGATTACGGTAGAATGATGGGGTGTAGATTAATTTGTTTTTAATCTAGGACAAAAGTTTGGCACAACATCGTGGGCCGAAGGGCCTGTTCTGTGCTGTATTTTTCTATGTTCTATGACACTCGAGAGGCTGACAAGCTGCAGCCGCATATCAGCACTCCACTCCGCACGCACACCATCCCAGCCAACAGGATGGCAGCATGGAGAGTGGCAGCACGGTTCACAGACACGGATCTGGAGACACTGCTGGACGCAGTGGAGGAGAGATGGGCCCCCCTGTACCCATGGTGGGAAGGAGATTGCCACTCGCTGTCGTGCACTGGGCCTGGGTGCAGCTTGGAGAGGTCCTGGGTAACACCGTTAGGACCGGCCAGCAGTGCCACAAGATACTGCACAACCTCCTCAGGGTGGCCAGGGTGGGAAGACAACACGGTGCCCCTGGCACTCACCCTCAATCCACACACCTGTAACTCCACCCCTCCCCTCCCCACACGGGGGGTGACCAAACTCCAGCCTGCACCACATGCCAGCACCCATACAGGCCACCATGGCAGATGCCCTGGCCACGAAGGCCACCAGCTACCCACCCACTGTGCTGCATACTTCCGACTGTCTAGCACTGTGCACTTTCTGTCTCTCCCCCTCCTCGCCCCCCAGAGGAAGTTGGCCCATAACCGCCGGGAGAGGAAAACACCGGAGAGGGCCACCGGACATGCAGCCCCTCAACATTGCACAGCAGCAGGCACAGGACCTGACCAGTGGGCCAGGGGAGAGGGCGGTTACTGAGGCGGATGTCATCATCGGGCGAGCAAGTGAGACCCAGCTGAGTTGCAGTTCCCCACGGCACTTGTGTCACCGCCCTCACCCCCACACATACCACTGATGGGCAGCGGGCAGAACAGGGCGGCATCCTGAGCAGCAGCCGGGCCCATCTAGGTAGGAATTGCAGAGGTTTGCAAGGCAGGGTGGGGGGGGGGGGGGGGGGGGGGGGGATGTCTGTGCCAATGGCCAGGCCCCCGAGTTGGTGAACCCGGTGGCGATCAGAGTGTCCCATGCGTGCCGGCCCAGGCGCACACATTGTGCAGCCTTCCGTACTTGCTTAGGCCCCTTGTCCTGCCCATTCTTGCCCTCCCCGCATCCTCCTCATCGGACGAGGCCTAGCGTTCATCATCCTCCTCCAGCACATCGCCCCTCAGCTGCGTGATGCTTTGGAGGATGCAGCATGCCACCACAACATGGGAGAATCTCCTAGAGTTATACTGGAGGGCTCCTCAAGAGCCGGAGTGTTCGCCGACATGCCTGGCCTGGCAGGTCTTCGAATGACAGGCGCTGCCGGTACACACAGTGCCTCATGCAATGCCGCCTTCCCATTTCCTCCTCCTTGGCCTGGTGGGTGGCCGGCTCTCCATCCTCACCGGCTGCCTCCTGTTCCTCCGGAGCAAGCTCTGCTGCTGCAGTGTCCCCCTCGAGCATCTCCAGCTCGTACAGCCTCCGTGCTTTCCCCAGGGTGCGGCGACTAGGATGATGGTCATCATTCCTGGTAGAAATCCGAATTCCATTGTCGGCAGGCGGTAACATGTTCGCATGGCACATACCCCTGTGCCCGACCAGGTCCACCGGGCTACAAGGTGGCCCAGTCTGCACTGCAGACTCTGTCCCCGCATGTCCCCCTCCCCCTCCCACAAATCCACACCCAACTCAGGCCATTCCCCCTGGCACTCATCCCTTCGCACCCCTGGCCCCGTCAGTGCCCAGCACAGTAGGGGTCTTGGGCCCTGGCCCCCATCCCTGCTGCCAGGGTTACCGGTGGCTGGCACTGCTTATGTCAGTGATGCGCTCCACGGCTCCCATCCGACGCCCTCCTACAGGGGCTACTGTGGACGTTGCCCTTGGGTGGGCCACGTTCTGCCCTGCCGGCGGGTGGGGGAGTTCGTGGGGTGGAGGCACCCATATGGCCCGTGTCACTCTGCACAACAATGGGCCACGGTGGATGGTCAGTGGGTTTGCAGCAATATGGCTGCCTTACAGGGCATGGCAATGGCGGTCCGTGCCTGGACAACCTGGTCCTGTGGGGGAGGGGCCACTCTGACCCCACGGCCCATCCAGTAGTCACCCCAGTAGTCATTCGAGGACCCAGGCCCCCCCTGAGTCTGGCAGCTGTCCCCCCCCCCCCCCAACCAGCCCTGCAGCCCACGGTTGTGCCTCTGCGTGTCCTATCTCCTCTCTCCCCCTCATCAGCCACGACGCCTATTTCCCGATTTCTAAAACAAGTGAAACTCGCTATCAGTAATTCCACCGGCGGTGGTGGAGCATCGCAAAAGCTCTGTAGAATACCAGGTCAGGCCCGCTAATGATATGCAAACAGCGTTTGCTCTACGTGTGGAGCAGAATGCATTGGCGCTGCTGTCGAAGTACCGGAGCATGGTATTCTGGTGTGGGGCCAACATCCACCACGATCTTGGCGTCACGACTGATTCTCCGGCCAATCGCGTTTTGCAATTCCGCTGTCGGCCAACGGAGAATCTCGCCCAGTGTCTTTCAACTTCTTCATTAGTTCTTCACATTTGCACACATCAATATTCTGATGCACAAGATCTGTAAGGATCTGTAAGGTAGCATCTAGAATCATAGACTTTACAGTGCAGAAGGAGCCATTAGAGTCTGCACCGGCTTTTGGAAGAGCACCCTACTTAAGCTCACACCTCCACCTAACCTTTTTGGACACTAAGGGGCAATTTACCATGGCCAATCCATCTACCCAGCACACCTTTGGACTGTGGGAGGAAACCGGAGCACCCGGAAGAAACCCACGCACACACGGGGAGAAAATGCAAACTCCACACAGACAGTCACCCGAGGCGGAATTGAACCCGGGACCCTGGTGCTGTGAGGCAGCAGTGCTAACCACTGTACCACCGTGCCGCCCATCTGTAAGGAGATAAAGGAGATTTAACGTTTCCAGTCCTTTGGCTCTGTCAGTTGTGCGTTCACTAAATACCTTCCATGGGTTGGCCTCAATTAAGCAACAGAAATATGGAACAATTGTTTTTAGAGCCTGGAAAGGCTGACCAGTGATGACTGTTTCCAACCAGCAACAACCAACCAGTCAGCAAGTAGTGACAACCACCTCCAAATGGGAAAGCCGGCTGGCTGGCAGTCCGGAGCAGCTGTTTCAACTTGTCCCAATTCCCGATCGGTGACTGTTTCAACTGTTCCAGTTTAATTGTTTTTCCTACCATGTTTATTGAAGAAAATGTGCTCTTAATTATGTAGGTTAGCAGCCCACATGCATCATGCATGCTTATAAAGCTGATTTAATAGCCCATGTCTCACATTTGCAAATGATGATTTATTCTTGTAAATTGATTAGACTAACATCGATTATTCACTCATTATTAGAGGCTCACCAGTGTAAATGGTACTTCAAGTATGTTAAACTGGCCTATCATTATATATGTAAAATGACATTGGAATCCCCTGTAATGTAGGGTCATTAATAACTTCACTATTATTTGTGTGTATTGGTAGACCAGATTTTGTAATAAAGTTGTCATGGTCATGCTATCTGCGTGTAAAATTAGGAAATGGACACTTTACCTTTAAAAGGCAGCCTGACATCTGTACAATTATCTCCACAACATTGACTCCAGAGAGTCAGTTGACTTTTTATGTGATTTCTACTCCGATATGGACGAATTTCCTGCCTGGACATGTTTGGAAAGTCATCAATATAGAAATGGTGTAGATGTCAACCCTCTCCATTTCAATTGAAGAGGCCAAAAGTAACAATGGCTGTTATACTTCCTCACTCATTTGGTATTTCAAATAAAGACTTATGGGTGGAATGCTGATGGAATATCACTCATTCTCCATTGTGTGTCAATTACATCTGACATAAACCCATTGCATGGACAGTGGAATACATTGATATTGATGTAACATGACTGAAATTGGCTGGAGGTGGAAACTATTTTATTAACCCTAAAGAGTAACCCTGTGGGTAGTCTGGGATATGAAGACCTGAGGAAAGTCAGCTCTTGCCAAGCATAAGATCAGACCCTGCTTTGAAAATAAAATAATTTAAGGCAGAAAAGTGGGGCTAATTTGTTTTTACCTGCAGGATTATATTTGCTATGGTTGTCATTATTTATAATTATAATTTTTACTACAGGAACTCGGCCACAATTCTGTTCTAAAAGGTCAGAAATGTCCAACCTCTATTATCTCTAATGAATCAAGAGAAATCCCTCTGAAGCCTGCAACATTTCAACCACCATTTTAAGAATTGGTTAATAATAGTGATCTGCTTCTTATACCCTTTCAGTAATTTAAGTTACATGTTAATGTTACATCTTTAGAAATCATCTTCTTTTGTGTCTGTGGGCGTGTATGTGCTTGACTGTGTATGTTTAGTATGTACGGGAAGTGAATTTTTGTCACAATTACACTTTGGGCATTGTGAGAAATAAATGTTTATCTTTTCTTTAGATTTAAACTATGAAAAAGCCTGTTTTGCGTCGGCTCTTTAAAGCCATAGCACTCAACCATTAAAGCACTTCTCAAAAATCATCAATTTGGATCTCATCTTGCTTTTGTCCACAAAGAGGTGAAAAAAGGCAACAATGTCCTACATCTCCTCCCTGTCTGTAACACAGTATTAACTAAACAGGTGTCAGAGTTTGGCATTGACATGCTCTGCTGCAATGTTCTGCTTTATGTGTTTTTTGCAATGGTTACTTTTAGTATTTCATTCCCTTTAAAAATGGCAGCACAGGCCAGTAAAAATGTTAAAAGTACTCTCTAGATGCCAATGATTGTTGTAAATCAATTGATGTAATATTTGCAACACACTGTTATGGAAATATGATAGGCAATCGACGTATGTGCATTATTTCATCGGTTCCCCTGATAGCATAATAGGTAAATCTATCTTTTAAAAGATGGTGTCACCCTGCCCAACTTTTCTGTTGCATTAGTTGATCTCAACCAGAGTAGCATTAAGGGCATTGTAATTTGTCTCAATACCCTGATATAGGAAGGCAGGAAAAAATGACCAGGTTCCCATTCATGGTTGTTTCCCAGTTGTCAACCTAGAAACTGAGCATGAATCAAACATCAGAGGAGCACAGAGTTGAACACGGTTGTGATATGCCCATGGTTAATTATCGTGCTGATATTTACGACCTTAATAGCCTCATACAAAAATGGTGAGCTACATGAAACAGTAGCAGTTCATCTGGACCAATCACCCTATAGCCTGATCCAATTTGGGAAATTTGTCTTACTGGTAGTTGTTCTAAAGTATGTCCTTGAAGGGAAAGGGTCCCACGTGTGCTTCATCTAGCTCCATCTAACTGTAATCGGTTTAAAAAATTGACTTGTTGATGGCTTGTTCATCTGCAACAACCTGACTAAAATCTGTGCAGAATAGGCCAGTACCTGCTCCACTCAGCACTGCCGATTTTAATGGCAGGTTCCTTTAATAGGCATGAAACCCCTCATTAATGTGCACAAGGTCACTAACTGCCAGTTGGTCTCCAACAAAGCCAATAATGAGTGAGGATTTCTAATTGTTTTATGCCTTTTATATCACAATAGCACTGACCTTTTCAAAAAAGATGTCATCTTGTGCAGGAACCTGTAGTGAAATGGACACAAAGTAAAGCACAAAAAGAAATGCTTTTAACATTTAAAAGTTGCACCTACTGGTGGATTTATAATTATAAACTATGATAACCCTCAGGAGGACCACGGAGAATCAGTTATCAATCTCCCTGTTGGGCTCGTGGTGTAGGAGTTTCCATGGTAATGGGCAGAGGCCTACCCAGCTGGGATTCATTACCAAGCATTTTAAATTTCAGCCCAGACCTGGGGCAGGATTCTCTGACCCCCCGTCGGGTCAGAGAATCGCCGGGGGCTGGCGTGAATCCCGCCCCCGCCGGTTGCCGAATTCTCCGGCACCGGATATTCGGCGGGGGTGGGAATCGCGCCACGCCGGTTGGCGGGCCCCCCCCCGGCGATTCTCCGGCCCGCGATGGGCCGAAGTCCCACTGCTGGAATGCCTGTCCCGCTGGCGAGAATCAAACCACCTCTCTTACCGGCGGGACAAGGCGGCGCGGGCAGGCTCCGGGGTCCTGGGGGGGCGTGGGGCGATGTGGCCCCGGGGGGTGCCCCCACGGTGGCCTGGCCCGCGATCGGGGCCCACCGATCCGCAGGCGGGCCTGTGCTGTGGGAGCACTCTTTTCCTTCCACCTTCGCCATGGTCTCTACTATGCGGAGGCGGAAGAGACCCCCTCCACTGCGCATGCGCGGGGATGTCGTGAGCGGCCGCTAACGCTCCCGCGCATGCGCCGCATGGCAAAGTCATTTCCGCGCCAGCTGACGGGGCGCCAAAGGCCTTTCCTGCCAGCTGGCGGGGCGGAAATCAGTCCGGCGCGGGCCTAGCCCCTCACGGTGAGGGCTCGGCCCCTCAAGATGCGGAGAATTCCGCACCTGTGGGGCGGCGCGATGCCAGACTGATTCGCGCCGTTTTTGGTGCCGGTCGGCGGACATCGCGCCGATTGCGGAGAATCCCGCCCCTGAACCTGAAGTTCCGTTAGTCCAATGGGACATTTGTGTTCTACGCCACAGGTCTGGCTTTACTTTTGAGTCCAGAATAAATCGCTTGAACATTCCTCTATAATAATCATTATTAGTATCACAAGTAGGCTAAATTTAACACTGTAAGAAGTCTTACAACACAGATTAAAGTCCAACAGGTTTGGTTCGAATCACTAGCTTTTGGAGCGCAGCTCCTTCCTTAGGTGAATCTCCTGGATTATTACATAAAACAACAGGAATGCAAACTGGCATAGTAAGGTGGAAACATTAGTAACTGCGGCACGGTAGCACAGTGGTCAGCACCGTTGCTTCACAGTTCCAGGGTCCCAGGTTTGCTTCCTGGCTTGGGTCACTGTCTGTGCGGAGTCTGCATGGCTGAGCTGGCACAACTGCTCCAGTGTTGGATCTCCTCATCAACAATGGACTTTTGTGTAAGGTGGTTGCCAAGGTATGGGGAATGCTCAACATATTCTAAAGTCTTTCCTCAACATATATGAGTTTTGTTTTGGCAGCTATCAAACACAGGCCAAGTTTCTTGTGTGCAGAATTGAAGAGTGGTACATGTATTGTGGACAATGACATTTCAGTCACCCACAAGCTGTAACACACATATATATGTGGTCAGTTTAGTTTCTGCATGAAGCAGGCGACTGAGATTACAGTTTCCAGCTGGGCGGTATTTAATACTGACACCAGAGGGCAGTTGATCTTTGCTGAAGTGATTAATCTCTGTCAGATAGATTGTAAATGGTATGGCAGCGATCACACAGCCTTACTTGAGCACAGTCCAGATTTTGAAGTCTGAAATGTTTCAGGTCTCCCAGTCCAGAACGTTGCAGTCGTATTATCAAGAAGCAAGTTCAGGATTCAGATGAAGCTTCTTGGACATCAAAATCTTTGGATCCACAATCCAAGGCGTTTTATTAAGTCAAAATGCCTTGGTCAGGTCAATGCATGCAATGAAGAATTCCAGGTATTCGTCATTTTGAATTTGTCTGGCAACAAAGTGTGGTAAACCACTGTGTTCTGATATTAGAGGTTGTACGGTAGAACCTGCACTACAGGTTCACCTGGGGCCCTGCATGCTAGCTCCGCCCAGGAGGCGGGTTATAAATATGTGTGGCCTCCAGCTCGCAGCCATTTCGTCAGCTGCTGTGGGAGGCCACACATCTGATACTAATAAAGCCTCAGTTTGGATTCAACTTCGTCTCCAGTCAAATTGATCGTGCCTCAATTTATTAGTATCAGATTCAGAAGATGGACCTCCGGATTAAACCAGATCGCCGGCAGCTGGATCCACATGCAAGCGACGCCAGAAAGGACTTTCAGTACTGGCTAGCTTGTTTTAAAGCGTATATCAACGCGGCGCCGACCCCTGTTCCAGAGCCTCAGAAGATTCAAATCTTGTACTCCAGACTCAGCTCCAAAGTCTTCCCGCTGATCCAGGATGCGCCCAATTATGCTGATGCCATGACTCGACTCAAAGAAAATTATGAGCAGAAGATGAACACGCTCTTCGCCAGACACGCGATCGCAACGCGTACTCAACTATCTGGTGAGTCAATCGAGGACTTCTGGAGGGCCCTGATCCCACTAGTTCGGGACTGTGACTACAGGATGTTACAGCTAAGGAGCACTCAGATCTCCTTATGCGGGACGCTTTTGTAACTGGGATTGGGTCCGATGTTATCAGGCAGCGGCTCCTAGAAGGGGCCACGCGCGACCTCACAGAGACTAAAACACTAGCACTCTCCATGACAGTCGCCCTGCGCAATGTCTAGTCCTACGCCCCCAACCGTGTGGCCCACTCCTCCTACGCTTCATGGGCCCCACAGGCAGCCGCCCCAGCGGGGACGCTACCCACCCCATACGCCTGCGCTACGCGTCAGCCAGTGATCTCAAGGGGGGCCCTGATGTTATTTTTGCGGCCTGCAAAAACACCCCCGCCAACGCTGCCCGTCCCGCGCTGCCCTTCGTAAGGCCTGCGGGAAGAAGGGCCACTTTGCAGCGGTGTGCCAGGCCCGCTCAGCGGCCGCAGTCGCACCCAACCCCCCAGTCACGGACAATGGGCGCCGCTATTCTCCTCTCCTCCCCAGGCCATGTGTGAGCAATGGGCGCCGCCATCTTCTCCCACGCACAACACGCGCGTTGCATGGGCGCCGCCATCTTGCTCCACCCCCGCAATGTGCGTTCAATGGGCGCCGCCATTTTGTTATCCCCAGGACCTCCGGGCGCCACCATCTTGTCCACCCCGCAGCACATGGATACCAACGGCGTTTCAGGACTCCAACTCAACGGTCGCCTCACTACCCAACGATCAACCACGGCTCGAATCCATGGCAATCGACCAGTCCCAACCACATACTCTGACCAACGCATCCACTAGCGTGAAAGTCAACGGCCATGTGACTTCCTGCCTATTGGACTCCGGGAGCACCGAGAGCTTTGTACACCCGAATACGGTAAGGCGCTGCTCCCTTAAGGTACACCCTACCAATCAAAGTATCTCCCTGGCCTCCGGATCCCATTGCGTAGCGATCCGGGGGTCCTGCACGGTCACGCTCGCAGTCCAAGGCGTAGAGTTCCACGGCCTTCGCCTCTATGTCCTCCCTAACCTCTGCGCTGCACTTATCCTCAACCTGGACTTCCAGTGCAACCTCCAGAGCCTGACCCTTAAATTCGGTGGACCCTTACCACCCCTCACTGTGTGCGGCCTCGCGACCCTAAAGGTCAATCCTCCTTCCCTCTTTGCCAATCTAACTCCAGATTGCAAACCCATCGCCACCAGGAGCAGACGGCACAGCACCCAGGATAAGGCCTTCATCAGGTCCAAGGTCCAGCTTCGGGAGGGAGTCATCGAGGCCAGCAACAGCCCCTGGAGAGCTCAAGTGGTAGTGGTTAAGTCTGGGGAGAAAAACCGAATGGTCGTAGACTACAGCCAGACCATCAACAGCTACACGCAGCTCGACGCGTACCCCTCCCACGCATATCTGACATGGTTAACCAGATTGCACAGTACCGGATCTTCTCAATGGTGGACCTGAAATCTGCTTACCACCAGCTCCCCATCCGTAAATCGGACCGGACATACACCACCTTCGAGGCAGACAGCCGGCGATATCACTTCCTTAGGGTCCCCTTCGGCGTCACCAATGGGGTTTCGGTCTTCCAAAGGGACATGGACCAAATGGTCGACCGGTACGGCTTGCGGGCCACGTTTCCGTATCTAGACAATGTGACCATCTGCGGTCATGATCAGCAGGACCACGACGCCAACCTCGCTAAATTTCTCCGCGCCGCCACTCTCCTCAACCTCACGTATAACAAGGAGAAGTGTGTGCTCCGTACAAAACGCTTAGCCATCCTCGGCTACGTAGTCCAGAACAGAGTTCTGGGGCCCGATCCCGACCGCATGTGCCCCATCATGGAGCTTCCCCTCCTCCACTGCCCCAAGGCCCTCAAACGTTGCCTGGGGTTCTTCTCATATTACGCACAGTGGGTCCCAAACTATGCAGACAAGGCCCGCCCACTCAGACAGTCCACTCATTTCCCCCTGACGGCCGAGGCCCAACAGGCTTTCGCCCGGATCAGAGCTGATATTGCCAAAGGTGGAATGCACGCTGTAGCCGAAACACTTCCTTTCCAAGTAGAAAGCGACGCATCGGAGGTCGCCCTTGCTGCCACCCTCAACCAGGCAGGCAGGCCCATGGCATTCTTTTCCCGCACCCTCCATGCCTCCGAAATTCGGCACTCATCCGTCGAAAAGGAGGCCCAGGCTATCGTTGAGGCTGTGCGACATTGAAGGCATTACCTGGCTGGCAGGAGATTCACTCTCCTCACTGACCAACGGTAGCCTTCATGTTCAACAACACACAGCGGGGCAAGATCAAAAATGATAAAATCTTGCGGTGGAGAATCGAGCTCTCCACCTATAATTACGAGATAAAGTATCGCCCTGGCAAACTCAACGAGCCCCCAGACGCCCTATCCCGAGGTACATGTGCCAGCGCACAGGTAGACTGACTCCGGACCCTGCATGACAGCCTTTGTCACCCAGGGGACACTCGGTTGTACCACTTCAATTAAGGCACAAAATTTGCCCTACTCCGTCGAGGAATAAGGACGATCACCAAGGACTGTCAGGTCTGTGCGGAGGGCAAGCCGCACTTCTACTGGCCGGACCACGCGCACCTGGTGAATGCCTCCCGCCCCTTTGAATGCCTCAGCGTGGATTTCAAAGGCCCCCTCCCCTCCTCCGATCGACACACATATTTCCTCAGTGTGATCGATGAATACTCCCGGTTTCCCTTTGCCATCCCATGCCCCAACATGCCGTCTGCCTCCGTCATTAAAGCCCTTAATTCTATCTTCACTCTGTTCAGCTTCCCCGCCTACATCCACAGTGGCAGGGGATCCTCATTCATGAGTGATGAGCTACGTCAGTTCCTGCTCAGCAGGGGTATCGCCTCCAGCAGTACGACGAGCTACAACCCCCGGGGAAACGGACAGGTAGAAAGGGAGACTGGGACGGTATGAAGGGCCATCCAGCTGGCCCTATGGTCCAGAAATCTCCCGGCCTCCCGCTGGCAAGAGGTCCTCCCTGATGCACTACATTCCATTTGCTCATTTCTCTGCACTGCTACGAACAGTATACCACATGAACGTCTTTTTGCCTTCCCCGGGAAGTCCACATCCGGGGTATCGCTCCCAACTTGGCTCACAGCTCCGGGAACTGTGCTTCTCCGTAAACATGTGCGGCTCCACAAGGCGGATCCGTTGGTGGAAAGGGTGCACCTGCTCCACGCAAACCCACAGTTCGCCTACGTGGCGTTCCCCGATGGCCGCCAGGATACCGTCTCCCTCGGGGACCTGGCACCAGCAGGTTCCACCCCCACATCACCCCCGTTGCCCCGGCCGCCCCCATCACCCGCCCCAGGACCGTCCATCCTCCCCCTGCCCACCCCTGTTGATGAAGAGAATTTCGGCACGCTTCCGGAGTCAACTTCGACCACGACAGCGCCAACATCGCTGTCACCACTTTGTCGATCCCAGAGGACGATCAAGGCACCAGACCGGCTGAACCTCTGACCGGCCCGCCGGATGACCAGAAACTTTTTTTTACTGCTCTGTAAATATAAAAAATTGCTAATTGTATATAGTTGTCCACCACCCACGCCTTACTCAATTTTAACAGGGGGTGAATGTGGTAAACCACTGTGTTCTGATATTAGAAGTTGGGCGGTAGAACCTGCACTACAGGTTCACCTGGGCCCCTGCATGCTAGCTCCGCCCAGGAGCCGGGTTATAAATATGCGTGGCCTCCAGCTCGCAGCCATTTCGTCAGCTGCTGTGGGAGGCCACACATCTGATACTAATAAAGCCTCAGTTTGGATTCAACTTCGTCTCCAGTCAAATTGATCGTGCCTCACAAAGGCCATGTCACAGGTTCCTCTTAAAGGTCAAAAGCCATGCTGTGGGCAGGATTCTGCGTTTCTGAAACTAGTGTTGATGTCTACGGAGAATCCGTGGACTTTTACAACAGAAAAACCAGCGGCGCACCTGGACCGATTCCCCTACTATTGAAGGGCTAGCATCAGTGCTGTGTGGAACACAATCAATTCCAATGAAAAACAGTGCGGGTTCACTGGGTCTGTGATTGACACTCAGGAGGCTGACATGCTGTAGCCACACATACATATTACACTCCCCCCACACACTTATCCCAGGCAAAAAGATGGCACTGATTATGCTGGAGTGTGCCCATACAGCTGATCGGTCATCTGGGTCCAGAGGACATCCAGTGGGGGGGTGGCCTGGAGGGGGGGAGGAGGGGGGCCACTTATGCGACCGGTGGCACCAAGTTCACAGTGGGCTGTTAGCGGTGTGCGCAGTTGCATAGCTGCCTTGCCGGCTACAGCAATGGTACTCTGTGCCCGTCCACCCCAACCCCACATCCCACCTCCTGGCCATTCCCCCACTACTCCTCCCAGCCCTGTCAGAAGCCCTCCAGCCAGCGGCACAACCGTCAGCAAACCATGGCGATGTTGGACACCTTCCACACCTCCTTTCTTTCCGGCAGCAACCACCATATCGGTTTCACAATTTTTAAAAGCATAAGTGAACCATGCCATTGGAAATTTGACCCATCAGAGGAGGAGAATCGTGGAGGCCCTGGAGAGTACTGGGTTGGGCCCGCTAATGATATGCAAATGGTGTCTACTGTAAGTGCGGAGTGAAATGCATTAACGCCGTTTTCGAGGTGACGGAGAATCGCGATTTGGTGTCTAATAGGTGCCTGCCACGATTTTGCTGTCAGAAGCTATTCTCCCCCCAATCGCATTTCCCTATTTCACCGTTGGCTAATGGAGAATCCTGCCCCATGTCTCTGGGACGATTCCTTCAGCTATAGGATGTTGGCAATTCAGGAGAATTTGAAGGATTCTCCCTGCTTTACACAAGAGAGAAATACGTCAATAATTCCCACAGCATAATTTATCAACTTATTGAAAATATTACACTGTCACATTCATGAAGTCAGGGAAAGAGGTGGGTTATTTTTTCTCCCAATATGCAGGATTATTGCACGGAGTCTTGATGTGCCAACTTTGTAGACCTCAGCCATTTGAGCCGCACGCTTTGGTGTTTTTCATTTGTTTGATTGCTTGTTGCACCTTGCCCATCCATGGTGGTTCATTGATTGATTCTACCACAGGGTCCTGGGGATAGGAGCGGATCAATTGTCACTGTTTATTCATGTTTGAGCAGTTATTTTCAACATTGATGGATGGTATTGTCATCTTTAAGAAGAGCAACGCCATCCTACGATTGAAAGGGTTTTTGTCCATTTGACCTTGGTCTATAAAGTGGCTTCAAAAAGCTTTGCATGACAAGATGGTCAGCATATTGATCTCTCGGGCTTTCTCTTCCCAGCACATGTCCTTTACCTTCCAAATTTGTCTTTGGGCATCAGCCTGTAGCTGTTGGAGTGTTGCCATCTTGTCTTGCGAGCTTGGGTTCTTCTGCCAGGCAGTAAAAGTCGCTCATATTTATTTTAGGGGGCCATATATTTCAGCATCATTTGACATCAGGCCTTGGTAACAACGATGCTCAAACCTAATGGTCTGAGAACAAGTGTCTGGTATAGCTGAAATAAAAACAAAAAATTCTGGAAATACTCAGCTGGTAAAGCAGTTTCTGTGGATAGAAACAGAGTTAACATTTTAGATCAATGGCCTTTCGCCAGAATAGTTTAGTACAGCTAACTTTATTTGATCCCACTGTTCTGAAATTGAGCTGGACGTGAGAACATTTTACAGATTGTTGTAAACTGCACTTAGAATTCCTCTCTTTGGTCGGGGTTGAGACATAGATTTTTTTTTCCTCTTGGACTTTTGGGCCTTCTGATGTCTTCGTACGAGCTGGATGTTGATCACCAGTCGAACAAGATCTGTCCAGCAGACACAGTTTGCCAGGGAAGTAATCCAGGTTCAGTGGGGTTACTGGGTTACTGGGATAGGGTGGAGGTGTGGGCTTGTCTGGGGTGCTCTTTCGAAGGGCCAGTGCAGACTCGATGGGCCGAATGGCCTACTTCTGCACTATGATTCTATGATTGTATGATAATCCTACAGTTATATAAGGCACTAATAAGACTGCATCTAGAGTGGTGTGTACAGTTTGACATAGGAACATAGGAATTAGAAGCAGAAGTAGGCAATTCAGCCCTTCGAGCCTGCTCTGTTATTCAATCAGATCATGGCTGATCTCTTCCTGGTCTCAAATCCACCTCCCTACCTGTCCCCCATATCCCTTTAATCATTTTTAAATTCAGAAATATATGTATCTCCTTCTTGAAACCATTTCATGATTCAGGTTCCACCGCACTATGGGCTAGTGAGTTCCGCAAATTCACCACCCTCATTTCACTTTTAAATCTATCACCTCTTAACCGAGATAGAATCATAGAAAAGTTACAGCCCAGAAGGAGGCCATTTGGTCTACCTTGTCCATGCCAGCCTGAGGGCATCCAGGTTCCCTTTCTAATCTCACCTTCCTGTGCACGGTCCCATAGCCCTGTAGCTTCCAGCACTTAAGGTGCAGATCCTGGTACATTTAAAAAAGTTTAGTGTCTCTGCCTCCACCACCAGCTTAGGCAGAGAATTTCAGACTCCTACTACCCTCTGCGTAAAAATATTCTTCCTCTTGGTCCCTCTGCACCTTCTTCCTCTTATCTTGAATTTATGTCCCTGGTTCTAGAATTTTCCACTAAGGGAAGCAATTTTATCCTGTCCTCTCTATCTTTTCCCCTCGTATCTGTGACCTCTCATTCTAGATTGCCAACCAGGGTGAACATTTGGTTTACGTTTACTTTATCAATCTCTTTTAGTATTTTATATATCTTGATCAGTTCCCCTCTCATTTTTCTAAACTCCAGAGAATATAAGCCCAAACTGTTTAATCTCTCTTTATACGTCAACTCTTTCACCCCTGGAATCAATTTGTTCTCTTTGGTCTTGGTTTTGGTCTCTTAACTTAAGAAAAGACATAATTACATTTGATTTTGCACAGGAAAGTTTCACTTGACAGATTCCAGGAATGAAGGGGTTAGCTTCTGAGGAAAGTTTGAACAGGTTGGTCCTCTATCCATTGGAGTTCAGAAGAATGAGAGGTGATCTTATTGAAACATGAAAGATCTGAGCAGACTTGACAGGGTGGATGCTGAAAAGATTTTTCCATTGTGGGGGAGTGTAGAACCAGGGCACACGGTTTAAAAATTAGGGGCCTCCCATTTAAGACGGAGATAAGCATTTTTTTCCCTCAGAGGTTGTTAATCTGTGAAATTCTCTTCCACAAAGTGGAGGTTGGGTCATTGAATGTGTTCAAGGCTGAGTTAGATAGATTTTTGATAGACAAGAGTATCTAAGATTTGGGAAGAAGCCAGGAGAAAGGAGGTGAGGCCCAATCAGATCAGCCATTGTCTTATCGAATGGTGGATGATGCCTGATGAGCCACTCCTGCTCTTAATTCTTGTGTTCATGTTCTTGCATAAACCGAGAGATTCTATCACTTAGATCTTTGATCTGAACAATTACATAATCCAGGAACTGCCAATGCTTTGGCCGAGGATGACTCCATGTGGTTTTGCATTTGTCCTTCTGGTGGAAGAGGGTGTTTGTTATAATGAGGCCATGCTGAGCACATTTTGTCAGCAGAGGATGCCATTGGCATCCTCTCCACGCCATTTGTTCCAATAGTTCCGCTCCAGGCATCAGAGACACAGTCACCTTGGCATTATAGCCTTCCAGAGGGATGATCGTTTTTTCATTTGGGATGGCAGTGATAACTTCATCAAGGTCAGAATAGAACCTTTCCTTAAAGTCTAAATTGGAGTTGAGGGTTGGGCATAAACGCTGATGATGGAGGCGTATTGATTGTGGCTGAGCTTAGGTGAAGTGTCATGACTCTTTCATTTGTACAGTTGAAGAGTTCAGGCAGTGCATCCAAGGTCCTATTCTGGGTGGAAACACCAACTCTGAGGGAACGAAGGATAGTGTTAGCCTTTCCTTTCCAGTAAAAGTTGTAACCCCCTGCTAGGTGGTAATGTCAATTTGGAGTCTTGATAGATCACATGATATGATTGGAGTTCTTCTTTCCAGAAGGTCACTCTTATGTTTGCTTTAATATTCAAATTTGCAAAATTAAATGCATTCTTTCTTTGAATACTCAGATAGCAATCACACAGGATGTGTTTGCTCAGCCAAGTGAAAGTGGGCCAGCCTCTTTTTAGGGCCAATTTTCGAGCCCTCTTACAATTTGGAGTGAAGAGGACCTCAGTCATATATTCCCCCAAAAACATTTGGATCCAAGGACCTTCATGCATCTGTCACCTGTGTGCAGATTCGTGAATAGGGACTCCCAGGTTAGCGGACCTGAACCAGTTGTCAGTTCTCCATTGCCACTAGGAATTGGCAAATAGACCCTGGTAGAAACCTGCATGTAGCCTTAACATGGGGACCTTGGGGCACTGTCATTGTCCACACAGTCATGACCGACTGGTGGACCGGAACCAGCCAGTGAGATGCCTCAGGGAGGGGGGGGGGGGGGATTTCCATGTCCCCTGTGGCATGTTTCTTGGCAGCAGGGGGTGGCCTGCCGTTGGCCGGCGATGGGATATTCTGGTTCTGCCGCTGTGGGATTTCCCATTGAACCTATCCCCTGCTGCCGGGAAACTCACGGCGGGGGTTTGCTGTGAGCAGACCAGAAGATCCTGCTGGTAAGAACAGCCGAAAAATCCCCCCCCCCCACCCCGCATAGTCTTCCTTCATCTGTTCTGATACTGAGGACATTTTGGATCACACTTTATCTGGTACCTTCCCCTGACCTTGCAACCTTGGGTGGTCATACCAGGAGTAAGAAGCTCCCAAGCTCCAAGCTAAAGGGATCAACTGAGTTTCTCCACTGTGTCCTGATGTCAATCCATCTACGCGCCAAGTGGTAATTCTGGTGGGAAGAATGCAGAGGTCAATTACAATTACAATTGAAAGGTGCAAGTCTACATGGGGTAGAGGAATAAAAGAATCTCAGAATACAAATATACCAATCACTAAAGGTTGCGCCACAAGTTAGTAAGACCATAAGAAAATTAAACCAAGCACCCTGCTTTATTTCTGGACAGATAGAATTGAAAAGTAGCAAAGTTCTGCTCAACCTGAATTGAGCCTTGGTTATCACTACCCCACTGCTCTCCCTTCAAGTTCTTGAATTCAAAGGTCCAGGGGCCCCAGAGTCCTTATAATCCTTTTGTATCCTGCTTGCACTACTGTCAAAGGTTGCTGCTGGTTCTTCCTGTAGATTTGGAGGTTGTTCTATCATCTGGAAATGTTACTCGATATCTATCTGCTGCACAGTGGTCTAGGGATGAGGTGAAGACTCCTCTTATTTCTCATGACTGTGTCCTCTGTGGTGCCAACTAGGTAGGATAGAGAGGTTTGTTCTCAGTCTTTCTGTTGACAGTATCTTCTCTCTCGAGCTCTTTAATCCAGATCTTGCCACCTTTCCATAGTTGTGGCAAATGTATGGTGCTATCTTCTGTTGTAAGTCGTCTCGCTTGCTTGTATGGCCTGGTAATCCTTGGTTACCTATTTTGGTATGAGTTTTTACAGCAAGATTGGAAGTTGTGTGTGGCGTTTCCTGACCATCAGTAGTTCAGATGGGGACAAGCCGCATGGGGTGGACCCATAGGTTAACAGTGCTGTGAGAATGTCCTCGTTCTTTTTTATGAGGGCTTTTACTGTACAGACACCTCTTTCAGCCTCCTCTTTTGACTATGAGTTTCAGGTGGAGCTGGCATGGCAGTGGAACCTGGTGTGGTGGCGAAATATACAAAGTGCTCATTTGAAATTTGTAGGCAGTTATTGGACACAATCTCGTCTGAGATACTGTGGCTCATGAATAGCTATTTTAGTGCTTTATTTTTGCTTCTGTGACAGTTGCGTACAGTTGCTTCTCCTCACCCCACCTGGAGAAGTAGTCCGCAACGATTTGCTGTTGAAGAAGAACAGGTCAATGGAGAGTCTCCCCCATGTCCTGGTGGGGGATTTTGTGGGGATGAGGGGCTCACTTTGACCCTGCATGTGCAACACACACACCTGGCAATTTGCAATGGTGTCTTCAATCACCTTGAAAATGGCTGCCCACCGGTCAGCGGACTGGGCCAGTGCTCTGCACTAATTGATGTCCAGGTGGCCCTTGGTGTGCTTTTTGAAGGATTTCTGGCTGCAGGTGAATGGGGCGACCAGTTGCTCATCATAGTCCAGGAGGTCATCTCTAATCATAAAGTGTTTTTGTTGTTTGAACTAAGGTTTTGTGGTGCCCCCATTTAGTCTCTGCAGAGACCATCCTTGTTGGCAGTATCTGCAGATGCGGGCATACTCTTCATCACACATTTGTTCCTGGTGGGTCTGTTGGAGTTTACTTCCAGTCACTGGCAGTTGTCTGCTTGTCAATCGGGATTACCCTTCTTGTTATTAGATGGGATTAACATCCCATGTGTCAGGAGACCCACTGTGGCCTTTGAAGGTGTGACTGCTGTGTCTGTTTTCTTATCTTGAATGTATATAGTCTCGTAGGTGAACCTCATGAGGCATAAGCAAAACCTTTTGGTCCTGGGAGGCATCTTTAATAGCTCCTTCTTGTTTAATAGATAGATTAGTGGCTTGTGGTCGATTTTGATTGTTACCATGAGGCCAATGGGATAGTCTGAAAACGTCTTGCATGTCCAGGTGACTGTGAGGTCATATTTTTCTATGATGACATACCTTGTCATAGAATCATAGAAAAGTTACAGCACAAAAGGAGGCCATTCAGCCCATCTTGTCCACGTCAGCCCAAGGACATCCAGGTGCCCTTTCTAATCTCACCTTCCTGCGCCCGGTCCATAACCCTGTAGTTTAGAGCACTTTTAAGGTGCAGGTCCAGGTACTTTTTCAAAGAGTCTCGGGTCTCTGCCTCCACCACCAACTTGGGGAGCAAATTCCAGACTCCCACTACCCTCTGTGGAGAAATGTTCTGCCTCATGCCCCCCTACACCTTCTGCCACTTATCTTGAATCTATGTCCCTGGTTCTAGAATTCTCCACCGAAGGATACAATTTTATCCTGTCCACTCCATTTCTTCCCCTCATAATTTTGTACACCTCAATTAAGTCACACCTCAGCCTCATTTGTTTCTAGGAAAATAACCCCAACAAATCTAATTTCTCCTTGAAGCTACACTTTTCTAGCCCTGACAACATTCTTGTAAACCTCTTCTGCACTCTCTCCAGAGCAATTACATCCTTCCGGTAATGTGGTGACCAGAACTGCACACAATACTCCATTTGTGGCTTCACCAGTGACTTATACAATTCCAACATTATTTCCTTATTTTTCTCTTCTATACCTCTGCCACTGAAGGAGAGCATTCCATTTGCTTTCTTAACAAACTTGTCTAATTAAACTGCTGTCTTTAGGGACCTGTGTACTTGTACGCCAAGATCTCCCACTTTATCTACCCCTCTTAGTATATTGCCATTTATTGTGTACTCCCAATAACTGTTTGACCTCACTAGATGCATGACCTCACACTTCTCTGTGTTCAATTCCATCTGCCACTTTATTGCCCACTCCACCAATCCATCTGTATCATGCTGGAGATTGTAGCTATCCTCTACACTGTCCACCATTTGGCTAATCTTTGCGTTATCTGCAAATTTCCCAATCATGTGTCCCACGTTCATGTCCAAATTGTTAATATATAACACAAAAAATGAGGGTCCCAACACCAAGCCCTGAGGAACACCACTTGAAACAACTTTCCAATTGCAAGGCAGCCATCGACCATTACCCTTTGTTTTCTATTCCTAAGCCAAAAAAATTTCAGTTGGCCACATTGCCCTGTATCCCATGGGCTTTCACTTTCTTGACCAATCTGCCATATAAGACTTTGTCAAATGCCTTGCTAAAATCCATGTACACAACGTCCACTGCACTACCTTCATTAACCCTTTTTGTCACTTCCTCATAGAATTCAATAAAATTTGTGAGGCAAAACCATCCTTCAACAAATCCATGCTGACTATCCCTGACTAGCAGCATGGCAGCACACCAGTTAGCCCTGATGCTTCACAGCACCAGGGGCCCATGTTCGATTCCTGGCTTGGGTCACTGTCTGTGCGGAGTCTTCATGTTCACCCTGTGTCTGCGTGGGTTTCCTCCGGCTGCTCCGGTTTCCTAACATAAGCCCCGAAAGACATTAGGTAATTCGGATATTCTGAATATTACCTCTGTGTACCCGAACAGGTGCCGGAATGTGGCGACTAGGGGCTTTTCACAATAACCTCATTGCAGTGTTAATGTAAGCCTACTTGTGACAATAAAGATTGTTATTATTATTAGTCCATGCCTTTCTATGTGACAGTCAATCCTATCTCTCAGTATTGATTCTACTGATTTGCCCACTACTGATGTAAGACTAACTGGTCTATAATTGTTTGGCATTTCCTTTGATCCCTTTTTGAACAATGGAACCATGTTTGCATTTCTCCAGTCCGCTGGTACCTCCTCTGTATCTAGTGAGGATTGGAATATCATCTTCAGAGCACCTGCTATCTCCTCCCTGAGCTCCTTCAGTAGCGTCAGAAACAATCCACCTGGCCCTGGCAACTTAGCAACTTGCAAGGATTCTAATCCTTTGAGTACTTCCTCTCTCTTTATGCTTATCCCATCCAGTATCTCACAGTGTTCCTCCTGGAAGACTATATCTGCATCATTCATTTCTTTTGTAAATAAGGAGACAAAATATTAATTTAACACCGTTCCCACAGCTTCTGCATATACACACAAGGGTGGTACTGTGGTACAGTGGTTAACACTGCTGCCTCACAGAGCAGGGACCCAGGTTCAATTCCGACCTCGGGCGACTCTCTGTGTAGAATTTGTACATTCTCCCCGTGTCTGCGTTTCCTCCAGGTGCTCCGGTTTCCTCCCACAGTCCAAAGATGTGCAAGTTAGGTGGATTGGATATGCTAAACAGTCCCTCGGTGGGACTACAGTGATAGGATGGGGGATTGGGCCTAGGTTAGGGTGCTGTTTTGGTGCAGACGTGATGGGCTGAATGGCTTCCTTCTGCACTGTAGGGATTGTATGATTCTATGATTCATCTCTGATAGGTCCTTAACTGACCGTTTACCATTAATATATTGATAAAACATCTTTGGGTTTTCTTTAACTTCACTTACTAATCTATTTTCATGCCCTGTCTTTGATTTCCTCATTTCCTTTTTGACTTTGTCCCTGCACTGCCGATATTAGTCTAGGCTATCTGCAGTGTTTAATTCTTTGTGCCTGTCATATGCTTCCTTTCTCTGTTTGATCTTCCCCTGTATTCGTCTAGACAACCAGGAGGGTCTAGATTTGGCAGTACCACTCTTATTTTGGAGCCTTCTGGCCATGTAGTAAACAAATCGGCAACTTCCATCCAGTTTTTCCTACAGTATAACTGCTCCCAGATCCATGGATGAAGCATCTGTTGCTATGTTGATGGGGAGGGCTGGGTTATTCTGGGCCAGCAAGTCTGTAGAGAGCTGCATTGCCTTCATCCGAGTGAATACTTTCTCTTGATGTGAGTCCCAGAACCATGCTTGGCATTTCTTCAGCAGATGCCTCACCGTTAATGACCTGTGGCCAAATTTGGTAAACATTTTGCCGGCTGATTCACCATCTGCAAGAATCGCTGGCAGTCTGGAATGGAGGATGGGGTTGGGAACTCGCTGCTAGCCTGGTTTTTTGTGGGTCTGCCAAGATACCTTTATTGCTGACGATGTGACCCAGGAACCAATTTTCGAAAACTTGCATTTGTCAATTAGCGGCAGCCCATCTTCCTGCAGTGAGTCTCTTGTCATGTTTATCCACCATCGCACTGTGAACTAATGAATCATTCATGTGGCAAAAGACCCCTTAATGGCCATGCAAAATGTCCGACATCATACATGGAAATATTTTTGCCATTGACCTGATTCCAAATGGCAGGCGGTTAAAGCAGAATCTGCTGAAGAGGGTATTAAATGTTGTCAGCAGCCTGGAACGTTCATCAAAAGGGAATTGCCAAAAGCCGCTGTTTGCATCTAGTTTTGAAAAAACTTGCTCTTCAAAAGTTTTGTCAGGCTTTTGTCCACTGAGGATATGGAATGTACTTCTCTGACTCTGGTTTCATTGAGTTATGTCAGATCGACACAGATACGAATGGACCCATTTGGTTCTGGGACAGGGACCATCCCGGAACGCCATGCAATTGGTTGTGTGACTGGGGAAATTACTTCTATCTTGTCCAGCTATTGCTGCACCTGCCTCATGTGTGGGTGGGAGATCTTACATGGTTTGAATGGGCACATAGATTTAGTATCCCCTCGCAGTGCGATCCAGCATGCATTGTTCAGTTGCCCCAGTCCTGTGAAGTGTTTCAGGACCTCAGAATTATACTTGAAGCCAGGCCCTTGCTGAATGACCTTGTCAATCATCTGTAACAGATTAAGTTCAATATAGGCTTTACAGTTTAACCATAAACCGTCCTGGTTGTGAATCACAAAGTGCATCTCACGGATTGTTTTATTCTTGTATCACAGTGTCGCTTGGATTGTGCCTTTCACCAGGGGTTTTAAGGCCCCTGCTCCATATAGGGGCGTCATGGGCTGTGTCAGCCACCTGGCCATACAAACTAGATGCAGAGTAGGCCACTCGGCCCTTCAAACCCATTTGTTATTCAATAAAATCGCGACTGACCTGATCGTAAACTCAACTCCACATTCCCACCTATGCCTGATAACCTTTCACCCCCCTTGCTCATCATGAATCTATCCAGCTCTGCCATTAAAATATTCAAAGGCTCTGCTTCCACTGTCTTTTAAGAGATTTCCAAAGACTCACGACCCTCTGGGAGAAAATAAATTCTCCTTATCTTTGTCCGAAATGGGTGACTGTTTATTTTTAAACAGTGACCCCTAGTTCTAGATTCTGACACAAGAGGAAACATCCTCTCTGCTCCCACCCTCTCAAGACTCCGCCCCTTACTTTCCTAAACTCCAGTGGATAAAAGCCTAGCCTATCCAACCTTTCTTCATAAGAAAACCTGTCCAATCCAGGTATTAGTTCAGTAAACCTTGCCTGAACTGCTTCCAATACATTTACATCCTTCCTTAAATAAGGAGACCAATGCTGTTCACAGTACTCTAAATGTGGTGCCACTAATGCTTTGTATAACTGAAGCATAACCTCTCTACTTTTACATTCAATTCCCCTTGTAATAAATGAGAACATTCTCTTAGCTTCTCTAATCATTTGGCTTACCTATAGACAATCCTTTTGCGATTCATGCACTTCCCGTACCGGCCTCCCTGAATAGGCGCCGGAATGTGGCGACTAGGGGCTTTTCACAGTTAACTTCATTGGAGCCTACTTATGACAATAAGCGATTATTATTATTATTATTATAGGACACCCAGACTCCCTTGCACCTCAGAGCTCTGCAATCTCTCACCATATAGACAATGAATGTGCTTGTTTTTATTTTTCCTGCAAAAAGGACAATTTCACACTTTTGCCATGGCTATTTGTCTGACAGGACTGCTACACTGGCTCTGATGTCCAATTGAAAATTGTTCAATAGCCATTGTGAAATGCCCACATTCCAAAATAAGAAATTGAGATCTTTGACCCCACCTAAGAAGCATGGCTGTGTCTTCTGAACTTTCAGTCTCAACCTCATGGATAATCTTTGGGCCTTCTCTGCACTTCAGAGATTTTGTCTTGCACAGTGTGCTGTAGTGTCCAATCCTGTTGCACTGAAAGCACTGGGCTGAAATTGCAGAACATTGATCTAATTGTGGGGATGCTTAGCTCCACAATTAGATCAGTTCATGTATTGCTTTTCCTGGCAGGAGTGTCCCTGTGTCTTTGTTGCTTAACTATCTGAATTGTGGGTTGGCATCTGCACCACGGTGTATTTTCTCCCCTTAAAATGGTTCTGTGCTGCTTGTGGTGTTCTGGCTGCCCAGTGATCTGAATTGCCTTTTCCAGGGTTAGACCATCCATTGCTTGCATGTGGTCAAAGCATGCTTAGTCCAGTACTCCTATCACTATTTTGTATTGATGAGTTCAGATTTTAAAGTTCCATGGGCGGGATTCTGCGGGAACCGGTGGGGCGAGCAACTCCGGCACGAAGGACTGGCGTGAACCACTCCGGCGTTGGGCCGCCCCGAAGGTGTGGAATCCTCCGCACCTTCAGGGGCTAGGCCGACGCCGGAGTGGTTTGCGCCACGCCGGCCGGCGGGGAAGGGGCTTGGCACCACGCCAACCGGCGTCGAAGGGCCTCCGCAAGCCGGAACGAGTTGGCGCATGCGTGGGAGAGCCAGCGTGTGCTGGCGTTATCCCAGCGCATATGCAGGGGGGGTTCGTCTCCGCGTCGGCCATCGCGGACTGTTACAGCGGCCGACGCGGAGGAATAGAGTTCCCCCACGGCACAGGCCCGCCCGTGGATCGGTGGGCCCCGATCGCAGGCCAGGCCACCGTGAGAGCACCGCCCAGGGCCAGATCCCCCCGCGCCCCCCCGAGGACCCCGGAGGCCGCCTGCGCAGCCAGGTCCCACCAGTAAGTACCTGTTGTAATTTACGCCGACGGGACCGGTCTAAAACGGGCAACTCGGCCCATCGCGGGCTGGAGAATCACCAGGGGGGGGGGGGGGGGGGGGGTGCTGTCAGCAGCCGCCGACCGGTGCGGCGAGATTCCCGCCAGCTGCCGAATCCCTGACACCGGAGAATTCGGCAGCCGGCGGGGCGGGATTCACGCCACCCCCCGGCAATTCCCCGACCCGGCGGGGTGTCAGAGAATCCCACCCCATATTTGTAACTTTCTCCCATTCTATGAAGATTATTGATGAATGAATCAACTGGTTCCCTTGCAGTTGCATTCGCTTTTTGAATTTGGCTCTTTCGAGTATTTAATTGTTTCTTATATTAAAATAAATGTTGAATGATTTTAGTGCCTCACTGAATATTGTACATGATTCATCATTTCCCTGTCATGTAATGGTGTTGTGCAATAAATCGTCTGCAATCAGGCATACTGAATAAAGCAGAGTGTTCAACTGCTTTTCTTCTAACTTTGTATTTAAATCTGAAGCACTGCCATATCTTCAGAATATATTCCTCAAAAGCCCCCAGTTTTGTGATTGCTCTGGGCCATGGATTGTCTGAATTGATTTGGAAGCATGGTATTCTGATCCATGGTCAAAATTATAAAAGTAGGTGATGCTTTAAAAGATTTTTTGACTTCAAGATGGTGTCATCATTTACTTGGAGACAAAGAGCTTTGGTGGGCTCCATTACAATGGCAATGATGCTCTGCCTGAAAAAATGTTTTAACGATGGCTACCTGGATCATCTGTCTGCAGACTTCTCTTACCCCATGTTTTAGTTTTGTTTGTCTGATGGGTCCATCAATTTTGTGCTTCTGCTTGCTTTTCAACAAATTGAACAGTCAGGATTTTCCCAAAAGATTTAATTAATTCTTTCTCTTTATTTTCTGACGAGCTTGGATGCCACATGT
Source organism: Scyliorhinus torazame (assembly GCF_047496885.1). Lineage (NCBI taxonomy): Eukaryota > Metazoa > Chordata > Chondrichthyes > Carcharhiniformes > Scyliorhinidae > Scyliorhinus > Scyliorhinus torazame. The sequence continues at coordinate 326,638,296 of NC_092707.1, read as the reverse complement.
TCCGGCTTCAACTCAAAGATTGGGCTTTGGCAATGGCTTTTTTCAAACTTCACTCTGAATTCTTTTTCAATTCTCAATAATTGATGAAGCCTAGAATTTTAAAAGATTTAGCTCACCCTTGCAAGTTCTGCCAACTGTTCATTCTGAAACTAAACTTCCAAAGGAGATTCAATGCTGCAACAAGGAATTTAAAATTTCCAAGCCTTCCTTTGGAGGTTTAACCTGGTGGTATTGTGCCTTTACTTTTGGAGATTCTTTTCCAGTTAGAATTTTTCATTGATAGTTTCTTAATCTTCCAACATTTTGGTTCGTCACTGCGTTTTAGCAAGCTCCGAGTTTGTATCCCACCACTGCCACCCTGTTGTGGGATGTTGGTTACATCTTGGTAGGTTTGATGATATCTTCACAGTCTTTAGCAGGTTAATGGTACGTCTTTATTAACTACTGGAACTATTTACAAATATACAGTAAAGGGTACAATCTAGGAGCTGTCTCCATGCTTATGTCCGTACACAGCTTTGTCCAACACCACATTGATTCTGGGTGCAAGCAATGTGCTCTCTTCCATCACTTTCTGGTGGTGCTGTACTCAGTCCCACATTAACCCTACAAGTTGATGTGGTGTATATGGATTTCAGCAAAGCGTTTGATAAGATTCCCCACGGTAGGCTATTGGAGAAAATACGGAGGCTGGGGATTGAGGGTGATTTAGAGATGTGGATCAGAAATTGGCTAGCTGAAAGAAGACAGAGGGTGGTGGTTGATGGGAAATGTTCGGAATGGAGTTCAGTTACAAGTGGAGTACCACAAGGATCTGTTCTGGGGCCGTTGCTGTTTGTCATTTTTATCAAAGACCTAGAGGAAGGCGCAGAAGGGTGGGTGAGTAAATTTGCAGATGATACTAAAGTTGGTGGTGTTGTCGACAGTGTGGAAGGATGTAGCAGGCTACAGAGGGATATAGATAAGCTGCAGAGCTGGGCTGAGAGGTGGCAAATGGAGTTTAATGTAGAGAAGTGTGAGGTGATTCACTTTGGAAGGAATAACAGGAATGCAGAATATTTGGCTAATGGTAAAGTTCTTGGAAGTGTGGATGAGCAGAGGGATCTAGGTGTCCATGTACATAGATCCCTGAAAGTTGCCACCCAGGGTGATAGCGTTGTGAAGAAGGCCTACGGAGTGTTGGCCTTTATTGGTAGAGGGATTGAGTTCCGGAGTCAGGAGGTCATGTTGCAGCTGTACAAAACTCTGGTACGGCCGCATTTGGAGTATTGCGTACAGTTCTGGTCACCGCATTATAGGAAGGACGTGGAGGCTTTGGAGCGGGTGCAGAGGAGATTTACCAGGATGTTGCCTGGTATGGAGGGAAAATCTTATGAGGAAAGGCTGATGGACTTGAGGTTGTTTTCGTTAGAGAGAAGAAGGTTAAGAGGAGACTTAATAGAGGCATACAAAATGATCAGGGGGTTAAATAGGGTGGACAGTGAGAGCCTTCTCCCGCGGATGGAAATGGCTGGCACGAGGGGACATAGCTTTAAACTGAGGGGTAATAGATACAGGACAGAGGTCAGAGGTAGGTTCTTTACGCAAAGAGTAGTGAGGCCGTGGAATGCCCTACCTGCAACAGTAGTGAACTCGCTAACATTGAGGGCATTTAAAAGTTTATTTGATAAACATATGGGTGATAATGGCATAGTGTAGGTTAGATGGCTTTTGTTTCGGTGCAACATCGTGGGCCGAAGGGCCTGTACTGCGCTGTATCGTTCTATGTTCTATGTTCTAAGTGCCAAACCCTTATACCACAGTCTGCTCTTTCTATATGTTTCAATGAGATCCCCTCTCACTCTTCTAAACGCCAAGGAATATAATCCTAACCGACTTAGTCTCTCGTCATATGAAAGTCCCAGGAATCAGCCTGGTAAACCTTTGATGTACTCCCTCCACAGCAAGAACATTCTTCCTCAGATAAGGAGACCAAATCTGCACACAATGCTCCAGGTGTGGCCTCACCAATGCCCTATACAATTGCAGTAAAGCATCGCTATTCCTATACTCAAATTTTCTCACTATGAAGGCCAACATACTATTTACTGCCTGCTCTATCTGCGCACTTACTTTCAGTGACTGATGAATAAAGACACCAATGTCTCGCTGCTTATCCACCTCTTTCAATTTACACCCATTCAAGATAGTCACCAAGAAATCCATATGAAAATCAGAAAAAATGTCATTATCCAAAGAGTTTGATACCACAGAGAGTGGTTGAAGTGGAAAAATATAGATGAATTTAAGGTGAAGTTAGGCTATCCAGTTTTCTCCCCGTTGTCCACGATAATGTCTGGGAGGTTAATCTTCCATTTCTGAGACTCCAGGACAATCCAGGCATTTTGCTAATCCAAACTCACATGCGAGGCCAGTGCACATGCCAATAGGTCTTTGCATTAATCCACCCTTGGCCAGGGCTTTAATCTCTGATGCTAGTGCGAAGGGGTCCCCCAGACCCTAATGATGTTGGCGCTGTGCTTAATCGATCTTTTTGCAAGTATATGCAGTCATTTTCAACATAGCAACATGTTACCGTTACCGTGTCGGTTGTGGTGAGCTGAGGACCAAGATGCAAGTCAGAGAAAAGAATGGAACAGTGTGTAAATCCTGTACACTCATAAACAATGGACGGAACATTACAGGGATGAGAGTATCTTGACAGTTTTACTTTCAATTATGCCTTTAATTCAGATTGTTGTTCGTGGTCCATCTATTTATAAGTCTTACAAATATGCTTCTACAGAAGATAATTTATCAGAGTGAAGAGTAGAAAGGTTATGATAGTGTTATTTGTTCTCACTTGGCTGACTTCCGAGTACTTCTCAACAAACATACCAACAGGTGACAGGCCTTCAAATGTATTTTTAATAAAAAAATATTGAATGGTTATAATTTACACAAATCATAGGTCCCTATTAGGCAATGGTACAGTCAGGTATGTAAAGCAGCCATCAGGGAGTTTACAGCAGATGAGATAATTTATTATTCAAATAAAATGCATGATTTTCATTGGCCACGGGTGACATAACTTCAAATGCAAACTGTTCAGAAAAATGTTGCTAAAAGCCAAGATTATGACCTTTTGATCAGAATGCAAACAATGTTTGTGCCACCATACTCTATTAAGGATTACTTTTAAAATCTCATCAGCTGGCACTGGTTCCCGCTCTAGCCCTGGAATGAGCCAGAGGCATAAAAGTTTGTCAACGTGACAGCCACCAGGAGTGGGTGTGTTCCTTCAAATCTCCACAGTACCAGGTGAGCCATCATCTCTCTAGTGAGCTGGAGTCGGCAGCGGCAGATGCGGGATGGCAGATCCTCTAAGGACAGGCATGGACGGTATACACGTGGCACTTCCTTTGCACCTCCTCCTCGGCCTGTTGAACAGCTGGCACTTGAGCCTTACTGGCTGACCCCGGCTCTTCTGTTGCAGGTTCATCTTGTGCATCCACAACTGCAGCAGTGGCCAGGTAGGTTGCGAGCATAGCTGGCTGTAGTCCAAAATCCCTTCTTTTGTGGGGGGGGGGGGGAGGCACGCAAAATGTCAGCAAGATAAGGTTTCCCTTGACCATCTACTGCCACGAGGTTACATGGTCACCCTGAGTTATATTGCTGCGCCATCAATAACATGCACCCCCACCCCCATCTTCCCCCAACACCGTCAAGATGACATCGTCCACACTACACCCCTGTCCTATCAGTAACTGACACCAGCCTGTGATTGGAGTCTGCATCCTCACCATAGAGGAATGCCAGGCTCAGTTCACTGCGTAAAATGAACACCTAATATCATGAGTATCATGAACGTATGCATTGGATGCCAGAGGTTTTCCCCCCGCCCCCCTATTATGGGTAAAGATTCAAGTACAGGTGTGTCATGCGAAATGTTTAAGAGATGTTTGTATTATCACATGGCTTTAGTGATGTCATTTTGCGGGTGGAGCTGAGCTGTGGCTCTGGGTTTTACTTTCGGTTTGCACTGTTGGAAGCTGGATTCAGAAAAAGAAGGCTTCTCCTCGCTCTGTGTATGTTAAAATATGTAAAGAATTCAAACCTACTGTTTTGTTAAAAGGGTTTTCCTGGTTTTATTGGATGTTGTTATCAAGTTGAAACAGCAGAAAGGGAAGTTATTAAGGGTTATGTATACAGAGAGAACTGTAGCTGTGTGGGGTATTTATGTTTGTAGTTGATAAAAAATGGTTACTCTGTGTGTTTTGTAAAATGTTAACTGAATTTGTAGAATAAACTTTGTTTTGTTTAAAAGTGCTTACGGCCTCTGTTAAAATAACACCTGAAAAGTAGGCCATTGTGCTCCTCGTAACCAAATCTATAAATAGTTGTGGGTCAGGTGAACTCCATGATATACTTCGGAGTTTTCTAAACCCTGGCCCATAACAAATGTTCAGGGTCATCTCCACTTGGGTGAGCCAACAAACACATTAGTGAATAATTCACAGCTACCTTCAGCTGCAGGTGTTCCTCCAGTACAGTGACTTTATATGTATGAAGTAAATATTTTTTATATTCTTCGGAAGAAAAATTAGTCAGCACAACCCCTGGAGGTCCTTTTGACTTTGTGCAATAATAGGAATGTGCCGTCGATTCTATCGCTGATTTTGTACTGCCACAAAAAGTCGAAATGACCTTCTCAGCTAGATATTCCGCAATGTGTTGTCACGCACAAATTACAGAATAAGTGGCCCGGATTTTCCGCCACCCGCCGCCGGTAGCGGGGCCACCGATGTGGCGGAGAATCGCTAAATCTGGATCGGCTCCAAGTATCGGTGGATACAATCCGAACCCGATGCTCTGACCACCCCGCTGACAGTGGGAGCAAAGTTTGCACCCACGCGACAATGGGAGGATGTAAATGAATGCAAACGGATCTTAATCACCCATTTGCATCCATTTAGCAGGCTCTGCACTCTATTCTCTGGCCCCCCATGATTCTCCGGTCCCCTGGGCCGGGAATCATGTGGATGGGGATTACTACAGGTTCCACCAAACATGCGCCTGACCTGGTGGCCCTCGCCGTGGGCCAAGCGGGTACCTCCTTCAGGGAGTTGCCCCCAAAGTCCATCCAAGCGCTACCTTCCCCCCATACAATACGCTGCCTGCCCACTCCTCCTCTACTAGACCCCCCCCCCCTAGAGACCCCCAAAATGGGAGAACCCCCCAAAAGGCCCCCTTAATAGAGAGACCCCCCAGGAACACCCTTAATAGGGAGACCTTCCCTTGACCCCCTTAATAGGGAGACTCCCCCCTGGGACCCCTTTACTCGGGAGAGGTAAGTGCATCCAATCACTCCATGCATTCCACATACAAACTTATGATTGCAGTGCACTTACTGCTCTTTGATGTGGTTGATATTTGTAAACATTGGGGTTTCAGCACTTAGAGTCACTCATCCATGAAGGGATATGGATGAATCAAGGCTGTAGCTATTTTGTGAAAGCTGTCAATCATAGCCTGCTACTCAAAATGTACCAATGGCTTGCAGCTAATGGATCTGAGGGGTTTAAAAATAAATCACAGCTAGTCTCCTTCCAGAAATGGACACCTGGAGCTCCAGGTCAGTGTTACAGATATAATTATTTTCAGTGTCCCTGTCTGGAATGTCTCTAGGTGGGGCTGGGGAGGGGGGGGGGGAGTCATTTTAGTCAGGGGCTCGCTGTTGGTGGTCCCTTTAGTTAGGTGGTCTCTGTGTGGTGGGGTTCCATTACTGAGGGATTCCCTGTGGGGGTTCCTTTAGTTAGGGGGACCCCGTGGGGGGTATCTTCAGTTCGTCAGTTAGAGATTCCCGGGGGGTCTTCTATCCATGGATTCCAAGGGGGAATGGCCCTGTTAAGGGGGTCCCTGAGGGAGTCTCCTTGTTAAAGGGATTTCAGGGGCTCTCCCTAGTTAGGAAGTCCCTGGGGGGAGGGGGAGCAGGGCGGGTCACCGCCATAATTGGGGGAAAAGGGGACACCCAGACACTCCTTGATGGGGGCCTGCTTTGTGGGCAGGGGGAAGGAGGACTGATTTTATGGGGTTGGGGGGAGTAGCCGGACACGGGACTTCGCTCTCGGGCAGCCTGCCCGAAATAGCAGCCCTATAGCGGGATTCCCTCGTATTCCTTGCCATGTGGGAGAACATAGGGCAGGATTCTCCATTGCCCGACGCCGATATCATAATCGGCAAACTGGCGGAGATTCCCTTCCAATGCCCAAATCGAGGGTGCCGCTGGTTTGACGCCAGTTTTGTATCCTCCGCCCCTTCCAAAATGGCGTCATTGCGTCACGTTGGAAGGACGTTGGCATGTGATCGGAAGCTCCTCCTCCGATGCCCCACTCCCGATGGGCCGAGTTCCCGACTGCGTGGGGGTCCTATGGTTTCAGTGGTCGGAAACCCAGTGTGAAAGCTGCGGACTGTGTCCAGCGCTGCCACAGTCGGCCGGGAACCATGCTGCTGGCCTGGGGGGGGGGGGCTTTCGCAAGGGCTGAGGGACTTGTGTGGGGTGGCAAGGAGTGGCCGGGGGGCAGTATTCGGCAGGTCAGGTCCGCGCACGGCCGGCGGCATGTTTTACAGCATGACCGCTGCAGGTTGTCGCCGTGCGCATGCGCAGCCGCGGAGCCGGACATTCTCCAGCCGTTTTTGTCGTGTGAGCTGGAGGTTTACCCGCCGCGGCTGCTGGCCCATCACCGGTTACAGGATCGATTTTGGCGTCATAAAATGGCACAGTTTCCACACCAGCATCAGCACTTAACCTCAAAATCGGAGAATGCAGCCCCTAGCCTCCCAAATAGAGAATCTCACCGAGTATATATTTCAATCCAAACTGACGATTCACAAACTGCATTTACAAACCATCAAAAATATTTGTTAAGTACTTTTTTCTTAAGACATGGGATGCGATTTAATGGCCTCGTCACACCCCACTTGTTGACGCAACAAAGCCGTTGAATCTTGCGAGATGTCATTTACCAAAATCTTGCGAGATGTCGCAATTTGGATCTCACCCTTCCGTTCCCCGCTGAGGCCAAAGAAAAAGGGTAAAGAGCAAAGTTCTTGACGCTGCACTGTATGTTCTATGCTCTATGTACCAAAAGCTATCTGAGATCCAGCCGCCTGCTGAGCAAGAGGAGGGCATCAAATACCAATGGTTACATTAACAGTATGGTGGGGTGTTGGGGTAATGGCATTGGGAAAGCTGCCAGAATGGAGAGCAGAAATGATAGCAATAGCGGTACATTGAACATTTAAGCAAATTTAATTCAACAGGAATCGACGAAACCACACAACAGTTTAGGATTAATGAGAAATTTATGTAACAGCTTGCCCGCTTGACGCTGAATCTGTCAATACACTCTTTAACCTGTCTCTGATATGAGCGACTGATGTTGATTCGGACTTTTCCTGTCTGGCAATGTTTACACCTATTCCAGGGTTCCGTGTGCAATCGGAATGAAATCAGATTGCTCAGGTTGAGATCCATGTCGGATTCCATGGCATTCCAGCACGCCAACTTTTAATTGAAAAAAATACTTTTCTATCTGTGAAAGGAATGTTTTAAAACTACTAGGCTATGTAGTAAATGATTCTCAAACGCTAACAGAGAGCAATTTGTCAAAAGATAACATAAATGGCTGTCTTCCAGAAAGCACTTCACAGATATATTTGACAGAAAGATATGAAGCTAAAAGCTTCTCATAAAAATAATTCTGGCCCAAGTAAATAAGATAACAATTTATTTTTATTGGATATGTTTCTCGTGCCCACTTTTAATCAGAGAAGGCTCGGTGTGGAATATAGTCAGCTGCAGCCCCCAATATTAATGTGGAGGCAGCTTCTGAGCCGAGGTGGGGGGTTGGGGGAGGTTGGGATAGCGTGGGTGAAACCTACAAGTCAAATCAGCATGCTCAATTCACCGATTTCAGATTTGCTGAGGTTAGAAAGTTTGACTTCTGTGGGTTTCGGCTCCAAGCTCCGTATGGGCGTGATGTACACCCACATAATGGGATTTTAACTTCATTAAAAGGGCAATGTCGAAATGAAATTTGGAGGAAACGGGAGGTTTTTAATGATGGATGCACAGAGGGCAAGGCCAGGCCCCATCAGAGGAGGTGTTAGAGAGAACTCTTGGATCACTGGTAACTGAACTACAAATAACTCTGACATAAAGGGCTGCCTTTATTTCATGAATGGCTGAACTATGAGAAGGTTGAGTATGGTGATTGTCACGATTGTTACATTGCAACAAACTAATTCCAAGCCATTTCATTTGTCTTTCAGGGCCTTTTCAGGTATAGCAAAGTGGGAATGTGTGAGGACAATTCCTCATTCCTTCTGCAGGGGTGGGGTGCCATCACAGGGTGTACAGACACATTCCAGCGCAAATAGCCACATACTGTTAGAGAGTTAGTTGGGTTTTCAACTGGTGATTCACAATTCACCAGTGAGCCTACACAGATACTGGTGGCAGGTAAATCTGTGCAGAATCCATGTTTAGGGGCACAATCCATTCCATTCTCTCCTACGTTGGGCAACGCACGCTCCCTCTCCAGGAACACCCAGTTGCGAATGTAGCCGCGGTGTGGTGAACATATTGCTACTACAATTCACCACTGTATTGTATTATGTTGATGCCCTTGTGGGCTCCGCCTGTGGCTCCGCCCCCTCGGGGAGGTATATAGATCTGCAGTATATACATAGTACAGAGCAGTCGCAGGCAGGCACAGATCTAGCTTATTAAAACCACTGTTCACTTCTACTAATCGTCTCGTGTGAATTGATGGTCGCATCACGCGGTAAAGGGGCAGAGAGTCGGGTGGGATGGCCCCCTTGATTGCCTGCTGCCTGGACCTGTTGATGGCAAGTTTGGCCAGTCCCAGGAGCAGGTTCAAGAGGAGGTCCGCCTCCTTCCCCGCCCCCTCTCTGCACCAGGTGCCCACAGATCAGGTGCGAGGGGCTGAAGTGCAACAAAACTGCAACAAAAACTTTTTTAAATAACTGAAAATGTGGTGAATCTAAAACAACCTATATAAGCTTGGTCCACGGCTTCACTGGACCACAAAAAAGGGCAGGCATCTTGCAAGTCCGTGAATCGATGGATTCTACAGCTGTATGGGATTGCTGCGTACACATCCTCCAACCCAGGTCCCCAGTGTTAAAGGGGAGGCCTTCTCCATAGAGAGACCTCCACCACCAGATGGCAACAAGACATGCCCGGTCGATGAGTGCAGCAGCAACCCATACAGGAAATCCCTCCGTGCAGTGCGAAAGGGCACGGTTGGTGACTCAGCCCATTATTCATATCCACCCATCTGACCGCAAAGGGACTGAACACAACAGGCACAATGTCAATTTAAAGATAGATGAGCATATTTGGCCAGAACAGGGATCGAACCCATAACCTTGGTGTTTATTGCACCACGCTCTAACCACCTGAGCTAACCATCCAACTGCCAAATAGTTTAACTATGATGCCGCCTGGTTTCTAACTAGGTACTTTCCACACGCGAGGCAAACGTGATAACCACTACCCAAGGAACTGCGGTGGTCCTTGGATTGTAGCATGTGTGCAATCAATGTATATTGTGTATTTTCTTATTGTTTTCGTTTCATGTACTAAATGATCTGTTTGAGCTGCTCGAAGGAAAAATACTTTTCACCGTACCTTGGTACACGTGACAATCAACAAATCCAGTCCAATCCATAAACCCGTAGGAAATCTGGCATATCTGTAGGACATGTTTAAACTGGATTGAAATCATCGTGAATATTTTTCCATGCTGAAATTTCCAATGTATCAAGAGAAGACCATGAAAGACGCAGAACCAATCAAAGCCTGTCTAATGTGACACATTTGTGTGACCTGTGAAAGGTAATTGGATACTTCAACTGAATGATCTGCACAACAGCTAGTGGGGCTGAATATAAATAGGCTGCACTTTAACATAATGCACTTGTTGCTTTATTTAGCGTAGTGTAATCTAATTTCAGTCATAGCGGAGAGTGTAACTGAACTCTGATTGGACAAAAAGTACTCAACTGAGAGCATGTTTGGCACTATCACAGTACAGTGACATCATCACTTCATCTTAGTTCCCAATTCTAAATCTGTTAAATGCACCAAAAATGGAGAAGTTTGAGAAATATCCAGGCCAAAAGGCAGTAATATTTAATATTCAAATCAGGGATTAGTTTAAAATGTAGCACTTTTCTTTCAAATATATTATCGATATTCAAAAGGGGACCATACTTAATAGATACAGTTAATGGTGTAAAACAAGCTATTCCATGTGGGCAGTATCTATAGCCCGTTAATCCCAGGTAAATTTGTTCTATTTGTACTTATATTTTTTAAATCGCTAACTTGTCCTCCCTGAAATAACTCTCCTCCCTGGCTGCTCACTTAGCAAAGCAGAATGCATGTAATCTCAGTATTCTGTTCAAGTGCCACATCCTAATCGCTGCTTACTTTTACCTCCATGACTTTGCCCTAATCCATCCCTACATTTTTCACCACAGACTCAATTTCGTCATTGCTTTCCTATCCGCCCTCCTGACATCGACCCACAATAAACTACACATTTTCCAATACCATGCTGCACACAAACCAGTGATTCCATTAAGCTCTGCTCAATGATTAACAATTATTCAATGAATAACAATTCTCACAAATGGTTGACTATCCCCCAGTCGATTGAAGTTAAAATCCTTATCCCCATTCTCATCCACAAATCTCAGCCCAACCTATTACTGCAAATATTTTCAGAATTATGTTCCTTCCCATGTTTCTTGGTACTTTGACTTTGGCCTCCTGTGCAGGCTCCTTCGACAGCTTTGATGACAAATCTTCTGGGCAGCACGGTGGTTAGCACTGTTGCTTCACAGCACCAGGTTCGATTCCCGCTTGGGTCACTGCCTGTGCGGAGTCTGCACGTTCTCCCTGTGTCTGCGCGGGTTTTGTTGTGTTGGGCGTTCTGGATCCGTGGAACACATACAGGCCACCAACACTTGAAGTAGTGCTACACGATTTTATTGAATCATTAACTGTTTAACATACTCTCACTGTGGGTTAACACGATACTAGCTTTAACTAAAGACCTTTGCCTTGTCCTAACCAGTCGATGCACTCAGCACATGGTGAATGTCTGTGCTGCAGGCTGTGAGCTCTGTCCTACGAAGCTGCAGCTCGAATGAGCGGGAACTCTGATGCCCCCTGTCTTTATGGTGTGTGTGCTCTAACTGGTGATTGGCTGCAGTGTTGTGTGTGTTGATTGGTCCCACTGTGTGTCCATCAGTGTGTGTTTCTGCACCATGATATACTGGTGTACATTATGACATCTCCCTTTTTATAAAAGAATGTACATGTGTGGCAATAAATAGTGTATGGTGAGAATATCCCTAACTATGTGTGGGGTGCGAAGACATACTTACAGGACTACGTACATGAGAACTAAGCTATTTACATGGGAAGGTGCCTGGTGCAGAAAAACAGTATGCAACAAGAATAACGAGATGAACACTATATACAAACCAGGGAAACGATCAAATGGAAGAACAGAACAATTCAGAAAGTCTATAAGTCCGCAAAGTTCACAAATTAATTCTCAGGTGGGCGACGAATTCTGGTTGACCGCCTCAAGGGTGGATCGGGAGCCGCCGGCTGAGGAGCGGGCTGGACTGCATCAGAGAGAGGAGGATGCAGAGTGAGCGGGATCTCTGCATAGTCCATGGCAGGGTCAGGAGGAGGGCGAGGCGACAGTGGAGGATCAGGTAGCGAGCGTGGAACAAGACGAAGGGCGCGTCGATTGAGGCGCAGAATGGAGCCATCCGGTAGACGAACCAGGAATGAGCGGGGAGGCCACCTGCTGAAGGACCACAGCGGTTGCAGACCAGCCACCATCCGGAAGATGGATGCGGACGTTGTCATCTGGAGCCAGAGCAGGGAGATCAGCTGCACGGGAGTCATGAGTCGCCTTGTGCTGTGCACGAGACAGCTGCATTCGTCGAAGGACCGGAACGTGGTCGAGGTCTGGGACATGAATGGACGGCACCGTGGTCCTGAGGGTACGACCCATGAGTAACTGGGCTGGCGACATGCCAGTGGACAGTGGGGCGGAGCGATAGGCCAGAAAGGCAAGGTAGAAATCGGACCCAGCATCGGCAGCCTTGCAGAGGAACCGTTTGACTATGTGGACGCCCCTCTCCGCTTTGCCGTTGGATTGGGGGTACAGGGGACTGGATGTCATATGTGCAAAATTGTACCACCTGGCAAAGTTGGACCATTCCTGGCTTGCGAAGCAGGGGCCATTGTCCGACATAACCATGAGTGGGATGCCGTGTCGAGCAAAGGTGTCCTTACAGGCACGGGTGACTGCAGACGATGTGATATCGTGCAACCGTATCACCTCCGGGTAATTTAAAAAGTAGTCCACGATCAGGACATAGTCTCTACCCAGTGCGTGGAACAGGTCGATGCCCACCTTGGTCCAAGGTGACGTGACCAACTCATGGGGCTGCAGGGTCTCAAGTGGTTGGGCCGTCTGGAAGCGCTGACAAGTGGGGCAGTTGAGCACTGTGTTGGCTATGTCTTCATTAATGCCGGGCCAGTACACTGCCTCTCGGGCCCGTCGGCGGCACTTTTCCACGCCAAGATGGCCCTCGTGTAGCTGTTCCAGGACGAGCTGGCGCATGCTATGCGGGATGACAATGCGGTCCAGTTTCAGAAGAACCCCGTCTACTACCGCCAGATCGTCTCTGACATTATAGAACTGAGGGCATTGGCCCTTGAGCCACCCATCTGTTAGGTGGCGCATGACACGTTGTAGCAAAGGGTCAGGCGCCATCTCGCGGCGAATTTGGACGAGGCGTTCATCCGTGGCAGGTAGATTGGAGGCCACCAAGGCCACATGGGCGTCAACCTGGCAGACAAATCCCGCTGGGTCACATGGAGTGTTGACTGTCCTGGAGAGAGTGTCAGCAATGATGAGGTCTTTGCCTGGGGTGTATACCAGCTGGAAGTCATATCGCCAGAGCTTGAGAAGAATTTGCTGGGGGCGAGGCGTCATGTCGTTCAAGTCTTTCTGTATTATATTGACTAGCGGGCGATGGTCAGTCTCGACGGTGAATTGAGGAAGTCCGTACACATAATCGTGAAACTTAACCACACCGGTCAGAAGGCCCAGGCACTCATTTTCTATCTGCGCATAGGGCTGCTCCGTGGGGGTCATGGCACGTGACGCATATGCAACGGGGGCCCATGATGAGGCCTCATCGCATTGCAGGAGCACTTCCCCAATGCCGGATTGGCTGGCATCGGTCGAAATTTTGGTCTCTTTTGCTGGATCAAAGAAAGCTAAGACCGGGGCCGTGGTGAGTTTGGTTTTGAGTTCTCTCCATTCGCACTCGTGGGCAGGGAGCCATTGGAAGTCTGTCGTCTTCCTGACCAGGTTCCTGAGAGCCGTGGTATGAGAAGCAAGGTTAGGGATGAACTTCCCTAAAACGTTGACCATGCCCAGAAATCGGAGGACCGCCTTCTTGTCCTCTGGCGTTTTCATGGCTGTGATAGCAGCCACCTTGTCCGCACCTGGCCGCACACCCAACTGGGAGATGTGGTCCCCGAGGAACTTGAGTTCCGTCTGACCAAAAGAGCATTTGGCCGTGTTGAGGCGGAGGCCCTGCTCACGTATACATTTGAATATGTGCTGGAGGCGACCAACATGCTCCTGGACCAAATGATTATGTCGTCGACATAGACGCGAACACCTTCAATGTCTTCCATCATTTGTTCCATGATCCTATGGAACACTTCTGAAGCAGATATGATCCGAAACAGCATCCTGTTGTAACAATATCTGCCAAAGGGGGTATTGAATGTGCAGAGTTTCCTGCTGGATTTGTCGAGCTGGATTTGCCAGAATCCTTTTGAGGTGTCGAGTTTGGTGAAGAGCTTGGCGCGAGCCATCTCACATGTGAGCTCTTCTCGCTTGGGAATTGGATAATGCTCCCTCATGATATTGCGATTCAGATCCTTGGGATCAATGCAAATTCTCAATTCGCCGGAAGGCTTTTTTACACATACAATGGAACTGACCCAGTCGGTTGGTTCCGTGACTTTGGAAATCACTCCTTGGTCCTGGAGGTCCTGCAGCTGCTGCTTGAGGGGTGCTGGGACCCTGCGAGGTGCGTGCACCACAGGCGTGGCATTCTGTTTCAATAAGATCTTGTAGGTATATAGGAGCGTGCCCATGCCTTCGAAGGCGTCGTGGTGATGGCGTCGAGTTGCGCCCTGAAGTCAGTTTCCTGAAAGGCAGACAAGTCAGCAGGAGAGAGAGTGAACTCTCTGAACTAGGTTCAACAGCTTGCATACCTGTGCATCAAGCAGGGAGGCTTTCGAGGAGCCCACGATTTCAAAGGGAAGGATAGCTTTGCGTGACCTGTGCGTCACTTCAAGTTGGCACGAGCCGCTGGCAGCAATAGTATTGCCATTGTAATCCAATAGCTGGCAGGCTGATGGAAGGATGGCTGGTTTGACACGAAGGCTTTGGAAGTCAGACCGTGCAATGAGATTGGCGGAGGCACCAGTGTCCAGGCAGAATCATATTTGGGACCGGTTGACCGTCAGAGTGGCACACCACTCATCGTCTGGATCGATGCTGTATACCGATAGAGGCTGGATTCTTTACTTCGGGGACACCCTGTTTTTTGTAATGATACCGACTCGAAAAGGCGCCTTCGGGTCCTCGGTGTCACTGATGTGTGGGAGGTCCTCATCGGACTCGGTGACCGTGGGTTGAATTGCCCGGACATTCCTGCGAGGCTGGCTGAAGCAGTATGAATTGGCAGGCTATCTGCTCGACAGAAGGCAGCATAGTGGCCAAGTCTGCCACATCTTAGGCGTTGTCGAGATTTGGCAGGGCATTGCCGTTTTAAATGGGCGAGCCACAGTTGCCGCACGGCGTAGCGTCAGCATGTTTGCATGCGCGGTGCGGTTGTGCGTGGTGCACGCCTGCGCATTACATTGTTCAACATCGCCGTCCCCTCGTTTGGTGCGCACAAGCGCGGGAGTCTGCGAAAAGCGCGCAAAATGGCCGCCCTCATCCAGGCTGAGGCCCTGGAGTTGCTCAATTGCTTGGACCCGTTCCGCCTCGTGGGGACCTTGCCGTGCCGTTTCAGCCGCTTGGATGTGGGAATACCGACTCGTGGCATTTTGTGTAAGACACAGGTTTCAACGGCGGCCGCTAGGGTGAGCTGCTTTACTTTGAGGAGCTGTTGTTGCAGGGGGTCCGACTGGTCGTGTATCATGGAGTCGGAGGTGGGCCCGTAGCTTCAAGACTGCGCAAGGATGCGGAGGTGCGTGAGAAAGGATTGGAAAGGTACATTCTTACCGTGCAAACGCTGTTGGAACACGTAGCACTCGAAACTTTCATTCACCTCTACGCGGCAGTGAGTGTCAAACTTGAGGAGGACCGTCTTGAACTTTGTTTTATCTTCAACATCCGCAAAGGTGAGAGAGTTGAAAATGTGGATGGCATGTTACCCGGCCGTGGATAGGAGGAGAGCAATCTTCCTGGTATCCGAGGCGTCCTCCCTGTCTGTGGCCTGAAGGAAGAGCTGGAAGCGCTGTTTGAATATCTTCCAGTTGGCCCCTAGGTTGCCGGCGATGCGGAGCGGCGGCGGGGGGCAGATGTTGTCCATTTTGCAGGATGGTGGAATGCTGGCTGAAGGCAGATCACTTGCAGGTAGGTCTAAGAAGTGCTAATATCCCTCAACTCCTTGTATCATGTTGTGTTGGCCGTTCTGGATCCGTGGAACACATACAGGTCACCAACACTTGAAATAGTGCAACACTATTTTATTGAATCATTAACTGTTTAACATACTCTCACTGTGGGTTAACACGATACTAGCTTTAACTAAAGACCTTTGCCTTGTCCTAACCAGTTGATGCACTCAGCACATGGTGAATGTCTGTGCTGCAGGCTGTGAGCTCTGTCCTACTAGCTAACTGCAGCTCGAATGAGCGGGAACTCTGATGCCCCCTGTCTTTATAGTGCGTGAGCTCTAACTGGTGATTGGCTGCGGTGTTGTGTGTGTTGATTGGCCCCACTGTGTGTCCATCAGTGTGTGTCTGCACCATGATATACTGGTGTATATTGTGACAGGTTTCCTTCGGGTGCTCTGGTTTCCTCCCACAGTCCAAAGATGTGCAGGTTAAGTGGGTTGACCATGCCAAATTGTCCTTAGTGTCCAAAAAAGGTTAGGTGGGGTTGCGGGGATAGGGTGGAGGTGTGGGCTGAGGTAGGGTGCCCTTTCCAAGGGCCGGTGCAGACTCGATGGGCCAAATGGCCTCCTTCTGCACTGTACATTCTATGATTCTATGATAACAGTCTTAGTATGACTTGGTATGACTTGGTACTTTCACCCAAACATTTCCACCTGCATAACTTTGAAAGCCTCTCTTCATGGAGCTCTAGATAAATTCTCTTAACCACTACAGCAGATGGTGCATCTTTCTGCTGTGAATAAGAAGAAGTGAAACCACTTCGCAACTTTTGATATGGTGAGGAGTTGTCAATTATAGCAAGAGTGTTTATTAACATTGTGGTTAGCACCAAAGCAGGGTGCCTGAGATGTATTAAAGCATTAAGGGAAAGATGGATAAACAATCCATCAAGCACCTGTCTCTGGACTAATAAACATGTCAATCATTGACTAATGAAATACATGGTGGGGCAAATTGAATGGAAGTTTTGCATTTCAAAGGCTAGTAAAGGATTTGAAGCCCTTTCAACTGTACTTGCCTTTCCATAAGACCATAAGACCATAAGACATAGGAGCGGAAGTAAGGCCATTCGGCCCATCGAGTCCACTCCACCATTCAATCATGGCTGATTTCAACTCCATTTACCCACTCTCTCTCCATAGCCCTTAATTCCTCGAGAAGTCAAGAATTTATCAACTTCTGTCTTAAAGACACTCAACGTCCTGGCCTCCACCGCCCTCTGCGGCAATGAATTCCACAGACCCACCACTCTCTGGCTGAAGAAATTTCTCCTCATCTCTGTTCCAAAGTGACTCCCTTTTATTCTAAGGCTGTGCCCCCGGGTCCTAGTCTCCCCTGCTAATGGAAACAACTTCCCTACATCCACCCTATCTAAGCCATTCATTATCTTGTAAGTTTCTATTAGATCTCCCCTCAACCTCCTAAACTCTAATGAATATAATCCCAGGATCCTCAGACGTTCATCGTATGTTAGGCCTACCATTCCTGGGATCATCCGTGTGAATCTCCGCTGGACCCGCTCCAGTGCCATAATGTCCTTCCTGAGGTGTGGGGCCCAAAATTGCTCACAGTATTCTAAATGGGGCCTAACTAATGCTTTATAAAGCTTCAGAAGTACATCCCTGCTTTTATATTCCAAGCCTCTTGAGATGAATGACAACATTGCATTTGCTTTCTTAATTACGGACTCAACCTGCAAGTTTACCTTTAGAGAATCCTGGACTAGGACTCCCAAGTCCCTTTGCACTTCAGCATTATGAATTTTGTCACCGTTTAGAAAATAGTCCATGCCTCTATTCTTTTTTCCAAAATACAAGACCTCGCACTTGCCCACGTTCAATTTCATCAGCCATTTCTTGGACGACTCTCCTAAACTGTCTAAATCTTTCTGCAGCCTCCCCACCTCCTCCATACTACCTGCCCCTCCACCTATCTTTGTATCATCGGCAAACTTAGCCAGAATGCCCCCAGTCCCGTCATCTAGATCGTTAATATATAAAGAGAACAGCTGTGGCCCCAACACTGAACCCTGCGGGACACCACTCGTCACCGGTTGCCATTCCGAAAAAGATCCTTTTATCCCAACTCTCTGCCTTCTGCCTGACAGCCAATCGTCAATCCATGTTAGTACCTTGCCTCGAATACCATGGGCCCTTATTTAACTCAGCAGTCTCCCGTGAGGCACCTTATCAAAGGCCTTTTGGAAGTCAAGATAGATAACATCCATTGGCTCTCCTTGGTCTAACCTATTTGTTATCTCTTCAAAGAACTCTAACAGGTTTGTCAGGCACGACCTCCCCTTACTAAATCCATGCTGATTTGTCCTAATCTGACCCTGCACTTCCAAGAATTTAGAAATCTCATCCTTAACAATGGATTCTAGAATCTTGCCAACAACCGAGGCTAGGCTAATTGGCCTATAATTTTCCATCTTTTTCCTTGTTCCCTTCTTGAACAGGGGGGTTACAACAGCGATTTTCCAATCCTCTGGGACTTTCCCTGACACCAGTGACTTTTGAAAGATCATAACTAACGCCTCCACTATTTCTTCAGCTAGCTCCTTTAGAACTCTAGGATGTAGTCCATCTGGGCCCGGAGATTTATCAATTTTTAGACCTCTTAGTTTCTCTCGCACTTTCCCCTTTGTGATGGCTACCATATTCAACTCTGCCCCCTGACTCTCCGGAATTGTTGGGATATTACTCATGTCTTCTACTGTGAAGACTGACACAAAGTACTTATTTAGTTCCTCAGCTATTTCCTTGTCTCCCATCACAAAATTACCAGCGTCATTTTGGAGCGGCCCAATGTCAACTTTTGCCTCCCGTTTGTTTTTAATGTATTTAAAGAAACTTTTACTATCATTCCTAATGTTACTGGCTAGCCTACCTTCATATTTGATCCTCTCTTTCCTTATTTCTCTCTTTGTTATCCTCTGTTTGTTTTTGTAGCCTTCCCAATCTTCTGACTTCCCACTACTCTTTGCCACATTATAGGCTTTCTCTTTTGCTTTGATGCATTCCCTAACTTCCTTTGTCAGCCATGGCTGCCTAATCCCCCCTCTGATAACCTTTCTTTTCTTTGAGATGAACCTCTGTACTGTGTCCTCAATTACTCCCAGAAACTCCTGCCATTGCTGTTCTACTGTCTTTCCCACTAGGCTCTGCTCCCAGTCGATTTTCGTCAGTTCCTCCCTCCTGCCCCTGTAGTTACCTTTATTTAACTGTAACACCTTTACATCTGATTCTACCTTCTTTCTTTCAAATTGGAGATTGAATTCTACCATATTATGATCACTGCCTCCTAAGTGCTCCCTTACTTTAAGATCTTTAATCAAGTCTGGCTCATTACATAACACTAAGTCCAGAATGGCCTGTTCCCTCGTGGGCTCCATCACAAGCTGTTCCAAAAAGCCCTCCTGTAAACATTCAATGAATTCCCTTTCCTTGGGTCCACTGGCAGCATTATTTACCCAGTCCACCTGCATATTGAAGTCCCCCATGATCACTGTGACCTTTCCTTTCTGACATGCACTTTCTATTTTGTGGTGCATTTTGTGCCCCCGGTCCTGGCCACTGTTAGGAGGCCTGTACATAACTCCCATTATGGTTTTTTTGCCTTTGTGGTTCCTCAACTCTACCCACACAGACTCCACATCATCTGACCCTATGTCATTTAGTGCTATTGATTTAATTTCATTCCTAATTAACAAGGCAACCCCGCCCCCTCTGCCCACCTCCCTGTCTTTTCGATAGGTTGTGAATCCCTGGATGTTTAAATGCCAGTCCTGAACCCCCTGCAACCATGTCTCTGTGATGCCTACCACATCATACCTGCCAGTCACAATCTGGGCCACAAGCTCATCTACCTTGTTCCGTACACTGCGCGCATTTAAATATAGCACCTTTAATTCTCTATTGACCGTCCCTTTTTGTTTTCTTAGTGTGGTGGACCTTGGTTTACTGAGCCTTTCCATACACTGTGTCATATTTTGTGGGATGGGGACTATCGTAACCTCTCCTGAGTTTTGTCTTTTCGTGCTTTTTTGTATACCTAAGCAGCTACGCTTCCCACTGATTACTTCACCTCTTGATTCCCTGACTTTCCCTTTCCCCCCAATCTTTAGTTTAAAGTCCTATTGACCACCCTATTTATTCTTTTCGCCAGAACACTGGTCCCAGCTCGGTTCAGGTGGAGACCATCCCAACGGTATAGGTCCCCCCTGTCCCAAAACTGATGCCAGTGTCCCATGAAAAGGAACCCCTCTTTCCCACACCACTCTTTCAGTCACGTGTTAACTTCCCTGATTCTTGCCTCCCTATGCCAATTTGCACGTGGCTCGGGCAGTAATCCGGAGATTATGACCCTTGAGGACCTGTTTTTTAATTTGAATCCTAGCTCTTTATAATCTCTAAACAGGTCCTCTTTCCTAGACTTGCCTATGTTGTTGGTACCGACATGGACCACAACAACTGGATCCTCCCCCTCCCTCTCCAGTATCCTTTCAAGCCGGTCAGAGATGTCCCGCACCCTAGCACCGGGCAGGCAACATACCATGCGGGACTCTTTATCCTGCTCACAAAGGATACTATCCATCCCCCTGATAATAGAATCCCCTACTACAACTTGCCTATTTACTCCCACCCCTTGAATGGCCTGCTGAACCATGGTGCCTTGGTCAGCTGACTCATCCTTCCTGCAGCCCTGTTCGCCATCCACACAGGGAGCAAGTGCCTCATACCTGTTGGACAGAGTCAAGGGCTGAGGCTCCTGAGTTCCTGACTGCTGGTTCCCTTTACCTGCCTGACTTGCAGTCACACCCTGCTGTCCCTGGCCACTGGCAGGATTTAAACTACTTACTCTGACAGGTGTGACTGCCTCCTGAAACACAGTGTCCAGGTAAGTCTCCCCCTCCCAGATGTGCCTCAGTGTTTGAAGCTCAGACTCCAGCTCATCAACTCTGAGCCGGAGCTCTTCGAGCAGCCAACACTTACTGCAGATGTGGTCGCTGCAGCTCGCAATGGGATCTGCCAGCTCCCACATCAAGCAGCTCAAGCACATCACCTGACCAGCCATCACTAATTAATTAATTAGTTTAATTTAAGTTTCTGAGTTTAGCTGTGTTTTTTTTTTAAATTTGGGGCAGATTTGCTATCAACCACTCAGATCACAGCTTCCCTCTGACGTCACTTTTGGAAAAAAAAACAACTGGAAAACAGGAAGTTACCGTTAGGTTTTTATACTCACAGAGACTGCTCCTCCTACTCCGAACGGCTCCCGAACTTAGGCCCGAAGAAAGAGAGAGAACAAAACAGTAGGGAAAAAGCACCTTTTCCCACTCTTCACCGAATTACCTCACTGCACCAAATTACCAAATTCTCACTCGGTCTGTATCTCTCTCACTCAGGCTGTGACTCCTTGACCTGCGCAATGCAGGTCAAGGTCGAGAAAACCTCTGACGTTCGTAACAGTTGCTGCTTTAAACCATTTTGTCTGAGGCAGCAGATGTTAAGGAAGGGTAAGTGAAATGCAGTGATCAGGATTTGTATTCTGGGAGGAGGAGGGCCTTCCCATGGACTTTGGGGGCACCTCAGTTATGCACTGACCGCCTTGACCCACCTCGGGGTCCACCGCATCAGAGCCACACTTGGACAAATTTGCACTAAAGACCTCCCAGTCGATTTCCCGCAGTGTGGGTTGGGTATAAACCGGGGGGGCAGGGGTGGGGAGGGTAATTGGGCTTCTAGCCATTTAATCAAATAGAAATGGATGCAAATCACTTGCGCTGGACGGGCAAGCACGCTGAGGCTGCTGGTGGGGGAATCAGAGCATCGCAACGGTGCCAAACCCGTTTTTCTGGGGGACGATTCATTCTCCACCCAATCGAGAATCTCAATCAAGGCGTCGGGCAATGGAGAATCCACCCTAAAATTTTTGCCTTTATGATTGTGTCAAATTTAAAAATTAGCCCCCACACATTTAAGGTGATTGAATCTGTTTTTGCTTTTTGCAAAACGTGTGAAGCCTTCTGATTTTATTCATCACATAATAATCAACTCATGGCCTTCGAACAGGCCTTATACACAACTATAGGTATATTTGCTACTGAGAAGTACTTCTTTCTGTATGTATACTACATATTCATATGTGAGTAAACCATGACTTATATCAAACCAGGGCAGCACGGTAGCATAGTGGTTAGCACAATTGCTTCACAGCTCCAGGGTCCCAGGTTCAATTCCCGGCTTGGGCCACTGTCTGTGCAGTGTCTGCACGTTCTCCCCTTGTGTGCGTGGGTTTCCTCCGGGTGCTCCGGTTTCCTCCCACAGTCCAAAGATGTGCAGGTTAGGTGGATTGGCCATGCTAAATTGCCCTTAGTGTCCAAAATAACCCTTAGTGTTGGGTGGGGTTGCTGGGTGGTGGGGGTGGGGTGGAGGTGTGGGCTTGGGTGGGGTCCTCTTTCCAAGAGCCGGTGCAGACTCGATGGGCCAAATGGCCTCCTTCTGTACTGTAAATTCTATGATTCTATGAAACCATTCCCTAGTTGCCATTTTTCACCATTTAGGAATATCAATCGGGAAACTATACTGCACAATTTTCCATCCATTCATTTTATTGGATGGAAGTTCTGGATCTTTCCGTTCAAAATGAGTTGCTGTGCGCAGCAGATATTTTTTCAGTGCACAGTCAATTCAATTTTGTTTTTAACAGAACAAGGCTTGCGTTATTGCGCAATTACGGAATGGTAAATTAACATTCCACACTATTGATTGTGAAGAAGAGTCATATTGAACTCGAAACGTTATCTCTGGATGCGATTTAATGGACAAGAATCCGAGTCCCATTGACGGTGGGATCCAGATCACAATGCTTTGTGAATTCTCATTAGATCTCGTGAGGCGTTACGAGTGTCGTAAATCCCGAGTCAGGCGCGACATCGCCAGTAAATTACGCCCTCCGTTTCTCTCTCCACAGATGCTGCCAGACATGCTGAGCTCTTTCAGCATTTTCTGCTGTCATTTCCCACGCTGTGGCTGCACTTGGAGTAACTTTTTTAACTGTCCAATTACTATCCAACACCCTTTAATACATTCAAGTCCAAATATAGGACCCATGGTTCCTTAATTTCAAGATTAACAAACACAGAAACAATAAAAAGTGGATCAGAGTACTTGGGACATATAAAGAGCTGGAAAAGAATATATCCCATTTTGCTAGCTTTCTATTGGACCTACATAGGACAGCATAAACTGCACTCTCACAAAATGTGTGCGAGTTTAATTAGCAGAATCAATTTGATGAAAATGCACATTCATAAAATTTCCTGAATTTTAGACAAGTCTTGCACTGTGCTTGTAATCCTACAATCACTCTGATCTTACAGAAAATAGCTTCTTAAAGGTTTTCAGTTTCATTTTTTAGCCAAACCTGTGAAAATGGCTATAGCATTCCGCGCTGCTCTAGTCTTGTGTATTTTAGATACTGAAAAAGAGCAGAAATGCCGAAATGTTGGAAGGTTGGAATGCTCAGGGAGTATTCTATCTGCACGTGCCATTGTTCATTCAGTCATTTCAATAAATTCAGGCCAACTGCCTGGACCTGTCGGAATGAATGGGAATGCAGGAACAGAATTGCACTGTCTGCAGCAAGTGAATGTGCCATTAGCATCAAAGGGACAGTGGCAACCAAGGTCACACCCATCATCAACTTGTATGGTTCTCATTTCTTCCAACCTTCCTCAGGGGATATCTACAGTAGCAGCAAACCTGCACAGTTCATTAATGCTTCAAGAATGCAGGTAACTAATCCTTTATTCACTCAGATGGACAATTTTATCAGGATGAAACAATAGCAGAGTGATAGTTATCCACACTGCAGGATTTCCAAAAGCCTTAGGTGTATTTATTCTCGCCATTGATCTGCTAGATCATTTATGAATCACAAGGATTTCCACTCCATCAGTTTGCAGGTGATCAGTGACCTGAATAGTGTGATCATAACAGTGATTCATTTCTTCCCAAGACTTTTTTTTTTTAACGTCAGTCCTCGATTCCTGGGTTGTTTGAAGGAGAGAGTAAACTCACTAAGGGTGTAAAGGCTATTCTGTCCAGCCCTGCCCAGTGACTTAGTTGCAGCATCTATTCCCACACCATGTAGCAACATATATACTATCGATGCTGCAGTCCATCATATGTGAATACACAAACATACACGATGCAAACAACTTTTGTCACAAGTATTCGTGAAGCGTTTTAAGGTCCTTGTTATTTTTGTGACTTCATGTTCTTCCTTTGGATGATGGTTTTAGTTGTAGGTCTGCAGTTTCCGCCCAATGCATTCAGTGCAATAGGATTGGAGACTACAACAAACTGCACAGAGCATAAACTCTGAAATGCACAGTAGACTCAAAGATCATCCAAGATGTCAAGACTGCAAATGCGGAAGACAGACAGCCATGATTCTTGTGTGAAGTCAAAGATCTTGGTTTTCATTGTGGAATATGAACAGTTCAGTCAATGGCCATTGAACAAATTTGAAATAAGATTCAGGAGCGTGTGCAAAAGTCCTGTCAGACAAAGAACCATGTCTAAAAGACCTCTGGCTTCGAACAACAGACACGCCACACTATGGCCCGGAGGTACCTGATTTCCAGTCACAGGCATGATTCTGGAATCATTGAGGTATGATGGCAAACAAATCTTCAAGCTGATATATGTCCTCCATAACCCAACCGTCTCTGCCTTGAACAGAGATGCTGGAGTAGCCCTGGATCTCTTCAAAATAGCAGAAGATGTCAAGATAACCAGTCGTTAATCATATAGAACTGCAAGCTCCTGGATAGTCAAAGGAAAAATAATATTCTGACCGGGACTTCAGTTCTGAACTGTCTTCTCTCTTTGTAGTGCAGGCCATGATGATAAGTAGATTGTCATCCGTATTATCATCTGTATGTAAATAATAATATATGTATAACTGTTGTAGTACCAACATCCGACCACCAGGTGGTGTGAGTATGCAGACACGTGACCTGGACACACCATGTGTTCCAGGAGAAGGTGTTGGTAGGGAGTTTGTAGTAGTCACATATTAGAGTAGCTCTGCAGCATCTTAGTGTAAGTTAGTGTTAGACCATTATTTCCAACTGTATTAATCTTAGACATTTTAGTAATTTGTTAGTGTAGTGTTAGTAACAAATAACTTTGTTTATAAAACAAAGTCTAATGTTCTTTGTTCACACTACAACATCAAGATTCAACATCAGCCCAATCAAAGAACATTACACAGACTTGTCCATTCTTACTGCAAGTGCTGGAAAACCTTCAATGGTCAGACAGACCAACCACCCAGGAGGTAATCAGGATGTCTCCAGTGAAGGATAGAGAGCGACTAGCAGTCTGATGAGCCTCAATTTTTGGCTCCAACGACGGTATTGCAGGTCAGCACTGTGACCACTGAACATATGCCTGCAACTCCCAGCCAGCATGCAAAGGACACAAAAGATGCTGCAACGTGGTAGCAGCCACCTAAGGCTTACAGCAAAACGCAGAGGTAACAGTACCACTAAACCTCATTCTAGTCACAGGATTGCTCATCCCCTGCCATGGAGGACATTGCCGTAACAAACACACATGGAAGAAGCAAAAGGATTGACAAATGTTTATCCACCCTGCAGCTGACTGACCAAGAGCAGGTTCAATATAAAAAATGGATGTACAGGATGAAAACATATGCAAATTCCAGAACAGCCTCCAAAGCTAGGTGAAGAACCAGCAGTTACAGAGTCTACCGCTCCTCCAACAGGCGAACGAGATATGGAAGGGTTGTAAAGTCTCCAGACTGCCTGAAATTTTGAATTCAAGGACTTGAAAGGGGGAGATGGGGTAGTGATAATGCAGTAATCACAATGTAAATGTACAATAATAATCAAAATGTAAGACATAAGGTAAACTTTAATCACTTAAATGCATTGGATAAATGCTTGGGGGCAGATGTAGTTTAAAGGTCTGGCACTGTAGGGTTAATGTGGGACTACACACAGTGCCACCTACTCAGTGATGTAAGAGAGTCATGACCCACACCCACGGTCAGTCTAGTGTGGATATTTGTAAATAGTTCAGAGTCAATACTTACCATTAACCTACGCATAAGTACAAAGACTGCCTTAGCTCTACTGAACTGTAACCAACACTCTACAACAGTAGTGGCAGAATCTGAAAGCTAATTAACAATCTGACAGGCCACGATATGAATGCTGCTTCTCGGGCTGTAACCATCTTTAACATTGTGATAAAGAGCACAATCAAGAACCCAGGCTGAGCAGAATTCTCCGTCGGCCGCCGCAGAAATTGGGAAAGGTGATTGGGCGGAGAAGCAGTTTTGGCACCGACATTGTGGCCGCATGGGCAGCACAGTGGCACAGTGGTTAGCACTGCAGCCTACGGCGCTGAGGACCCAGGTACAATCCCGGCTCCGGGTCACTATCTGTATGGAGTTTGCACATTCTCCCCATGTCTGCGCGGGTTTCACCCCTACAGATGTGCACGTTAGGTGGATTGGGCATGCTAAATTGCCCCTTAATTGAAAAAAAAAAATTGGGTAGTTTAAACTTATTTAAAAAAAGACTTTTTGGCCGCCACCGGGTTCACGCCAAATCCCGATTCTCCGGTGCATCGACAGCGGCGTCAATGCATTCCACTCTGCACGTACAGTAGCCGCCGTTTGCATTTCATTAGTGGGCCTGACCCAGGATACTCAGGGGCCTCCGCGATTCTCCATCCCCACTGAGGGGAATTCCCGATGACAAGCTTCACTTCTGCTACTAAAAATTGGGAAACAGGTGCTGTGGCTGATGAAGGAGAGCGAGGAGGTAGGGACATGCGAAGGAGCGACAGTGAGCTGCTGGTCCTGTCACTGTCCAAGCGAGAGGGGGAGGAGCGTGGCGCCGGCATACTCCCTCGGAACTGGGGCGGTGTCCAAGCATAGACCGCCATTGACACAGCTGCAAGGCAGCCATCTTGCTGCGCACCCCACTGACCACCCGCCAAGGCCCGTGGTCCTGTAGAATGCTTCCGGCCATATGGGTGCCCCCATCCCACCACTCTTGAACTCCGGCCACCACCCTCCACTCCACCCTGCCTACAACCTACTCCGTGATACATACCTGCCACACCACAGGGTGCGGACCCTGGGATGCCAGCAAAAGCAGGTATGGTCCATGGGATGGAGGATGATGCCAGCCTACCTTACGATGGGCTCTGGTGCTCTGCAGTGTTTGACAATGTCTGACTCCTGCCCATGGTAGCACTTCCCAACATCCACCTGGGTGATCCCTGTATGCGAGTTGGTCATTCCATCACACAATCCCATCAATTCCCTGGGTGGCAGAGTTAGGGACAGCGGGGGGGGGAACACCGGGGGGACAGGGGGGGAGCTGTGAGTGCTGGCTGAACCACAGTCCCTGGGTCAAGCCCCCCTCAACTCTCCTGCGCTTTCCCTCTGTGGCCAACCCAGACAAGTCCACCCCTCACACCCTTCTGACAGAGTACCAAAGTGGGTTGTAACATAGTGCACAGGTGTTTAATGTGAAAACATATATGCAGGTTTGTGCCATAGCCCCTGTCGCTAAACTGTGCCCTGCACCTGTGCCAACATAACTGGTGTCTACTTTTCTGGCCTTGCTGGCCCTAATACAAGTCTAGGTGGACCCCCAGTCAATACATCGGGAGTGGGGGTGGCCTGCTGTGATTCTCGCCTGTGACCTGGGTCCCCTTTGGAGCCGTCTTCTGGGGCGACTGGGACTGGATGTGCCCGGCTGCTGCTCAGGTGTCCCAGGTTACGTGGTGCCACCCTGTTCTGCGTGCTGCCAGAATGATGCGCCAGGGATCGGGGGGGTGGAGGGGGGGGTGAGGAGGGGGGGGGGGAATCCAAGGTGCTGCGTTGTTTCAGGACCTCCCCTGCGGGAGTCACCAGCCCGGGCCGCCTCCGGGTGCCCGGTGACCCCGGGCTACGCCAAGTGACGGGGGTGCGAGCAGAGCCTACCCGAGGCTCCCCCTCTTCTTGCCGCTGCTCGTCCTGGAGGCCTCGTCTCGACCACGATCTGCAGGCTTGTGGTCAAGGAGGACAGGGAGTGGACCAGATTCGTCTGGGACTGCACCACATCATGCTCCGACTGTGCCACCACTTCTGGGGGTGGGCCACATCCCCAAGTGATTGCGCTATCTCCCTCTTGGACTGGGCCAACTCCCTCTGGGTCTGTGCCATGTCGGCCAGCGCCTGAGCAATGCCGCCGATGTTCGTAGCTATGGCCTGCTATGACTGGACCATGCTCAAGGCCGCCACTGCAATGTCCAGGTGGCCCTGGCACATGGCTGCCTGTGATATGGCAGCCCTGTCCTAGGCCTCGGCCACTGCCTGCACAGAGTGCCCCAGGCCTTGAACATGTTGATCCATGGCCGAAACCTGCACCACCAAAGCGGATTGCATCTGTGTAGTGTTGGCCTGGGTGACACGCATGGTCGGACCATCTCCTGCTCCTGCATGCGGTTGTACTCCTTGAACTGCACCTGCAGGTGCTGGATGCGCGCCAACAACCCCACATGTAGTCCCTGGCTCTGCAACTGCATCTCCACAATCGATGGGACCGTCTGTTCCAGAAGTCCCAAACCCTTCTGGACGGCAGCTTGTCCCTGGGGTCAGCCTGGCCTCCGACCATCTGCCCCTCTCGGGAGTTCCTACCTCCACCTGCTGTACCAGAGCATGTGTGTGCTGCGCACCAGATAGTGTCCCAGGAGCCTCTTCACTAAGGCACCCAATCGAGGTAATTGTCTCTGGGATGGTGGAGGGTGCTGAAGATAGCTGTGACGGGAAATCAGTGTCATTTACGGACTCGGGCTCCGGGCTGTCCTGGGATGTGTGTCGAGGGCTCCCGACCGTGTCAGTGTCGTCCTCTCCGCTGTTCGGCACCTGGGGTTCTGACTGTGGCGGGGGCCAGGGACGGGGGTTACCAGAGGGCCCGCCCCATCACCAGCAGCTCCTGCAAGACACAAGAAAAGATGCATAATTGCATCACGGGCCAGGGGAGTGAGGGTGTTGGGGGTGAATTGGGTGGGGGATGGAGGTGTAGGGGTAGTGGAACAGCGATGTGGGGGTGTTGTGGGTGTGGTGTGGGGTGATGCGTTGGGAGGGGGAGGAGGTGTAAGGGTAGTGGAGCGGGGATGAGGATGTGGTGTGTGTGGGGGGGGATATGAGGGTGGTGTGGACATAGTTGTTGGGGGGGGGTCTGGTGACAGACGTGCCATGGGGAACCGCAACTCGGTGGGGTCTCACTTCCTTATCCGATGCCGACGTCCACCCTTTCCTCAGGCTCACCGACCATGTCTGGTGCCCGATGTTCTGCTGCGAGTAAGACAAAGAGAAGAAGCAATAAAATCCAAGCCAAGTCTATAGTGATATGCATCACTGTATATACACAAATGGTTAATGTAAATACAGCACAACTAAGTAACCACTAGAGGGAGCACCAGAGATGTATATAAGAGACAAAACAGGAAGTCAAGGGGCACTCTTCACAGGAATGGCAGCTGGTGAGCAGGACACAGACAGGCAGCTCAGATGTAACATATAGTCTTTGCGCTGGAGATCGCTTCTTGGCCTTTTGGCTAAGATCAAGTGTAGTAGCCTTTTGACTCAGATCTGATATGTCTCTCTTGTAGAGACCATGAATTGGGTTCAATTTGAATCTGAATTGGTTTTTGGAGCAGACGAGGAGCTGGATTAGGTGTTCGCCCCTGACCACACTCTGAGCCCTGGCTTTGTAACTCTGAAAAAGTAAAAAAAATATATAAGCGCTGGAGAGAGAACAAACTCACACAATAAAGCATCTACTTCAACTGTAAGGCTATGAGCTTTTATTCAGACGCAAAGAATAATACAAAGTAGTGTGCGCTATGTCCAAGGTTAACACGGGAAGTAAAGCCTCTAGCGACCTGTAAACTACTATCTAGTTTTTTAAGTTTCATATCTTATTATACTTAATAAGCTCTCCTGAATGGTCGTAAATTTCTCTTAGTTGGCCTCTTATTTTTTCCTTCCATAGACTTGAACTCATCCAGTATTCTGCTACCTGCATCCTAACTGGCAGTCACTCATTACCCCAATGCTTGTCGAGCCACATCAACCCTTGCTGCAGCAAGGTTTCAATTTTAAATTTCTCAGCTTTATTGTGAAACCTCTCCCTTCCCTATCTTTGTTACATCCTTCAGCTAGAAAATCCTCCAATATCTCTATCACTGGCCTTTTGTTCATTCTTGATTTTAATTGTTCCAAAGACTGCGTCTTCCGCTGCCTGAGGTCTAGGCTCGAGAATTCTTCCTCTACGGGCGGGTTTTTCAGGGGCCTCGCAGACGTGTGTTTCTCAGCAGCGGGAGGTGATGCGCTATTTGCTGGTGGCGGGATGCTCTGTTCCCGCCGCTGTCAATGGGAACTCCCATTGAAGCCACCCCATTTCACCGGGAAACCCGCAGGCAGGGATGTGCTGCCGGTGGGAGCAGAGAATCCCTCCGCCAACGAACAGCTGAAGAATTGCGGCCAATGTCTCTCTACCTCTCTTTTCTCCTCTTTTAAAGCGCACCTTTAAACCTATCTCTGGTCAGGCTATACTAATACCTCCTTATGTGACTGAGTGCCAAACTTAATTTTATAACTCTCCAGTGGGATGTACTGTAGGATGTTTTACTACATCAAAGGTGCTATACAAATGCAAATTGCTTTTGTTTTGCCTGGTTAATTTCTTCCTGCTTCGAAACATCTGCCTCATTTAGTGTGCCATTTGCCTGGAATTTCTGCGAGGTCTTCCTGATCTACTGAGGTAACTCCAGTGGAAGATCTTAGTTGGTTGGTCCTTGACTTCGATGTTTGATGTTCTCAGGCTTTTCAGACTGCGAGGCCACTTGTGGGCATTCGGTTCTCTTCTTGGTGATGTTAGCTAGCATATTCTCAATGAACCGGCTCACACAGGGAGATGGTGTGTAAGCTGTCATCAACTCTCCGCAGAATGGATAGCTTAACCAAACTTCTCATTATAAGCTTTGAGTCATTCCCCTTGGAGTTGGTACGGTTTAAAGGAGATTTGATAGAGATGTTCAAACTTATGAGGGGTCCAGACAGAATAGGTAGAGAGAAACTGTTGGTGGATATGTGATTGGCGAAAGAATCATAAGCGATTTGAGGACAAACCATTTTATAAAGCGAGTGGTAACGATTTGGCATGTGTTGCTTGGAAGCAGACTTAATTGTGGTTTCCAAAAGGGAATTAGATACGCACCATCATTTCTGATAGGAAGAAATTGTAAGACCTGGGGGATGTTATATTTTAAATAATGACTTATCTAAAATATATATATTACTCTTGAATCCACCAGGATGATAAAATGAACAATCGTCTTCTTGTTGAAAGATGAACTATTTAATGAGTAACAAAATAATAAACTGTGAGTCCTTTTACTCAATACTAAACTAACAATAAAGAATTAAAGTACAATACCGATAATTGTATAACAATACACTATTATAACAAACCAGTTCTCCCTTCTCTCACTCTAGCTATTCTATGTCTTGCTATTTACTGTTCTGAATCACTTCTTATAATCATCTGACTTAGAAAAGGCGGGAAACCAGTTCATATAGTGTCTGACTGTGAGCCATCTAGTATTGAAATGACTGTACTACATTTACATACATTGATCATGTATATTGATATCTGAATATCACTACAGGGGAGAGGGCACAATCTTAATTGTTGCATCTGTAATCCCAGGTGTTTTTCCATGCATGCGCCCGATGTTAACAATTGAGAACTTTTAAAAGTTATTTGCTGAAAAATGGCAGTTTCCTTTTAAATGGTTGCCTTTTAGGTAGCTATCGCAGCATCAGCCAAGCACCTTGTGATTGGTGAGTTACATGACTTAAACTCACATTGATTATCCAATTAGGGCTGGTATATCAAAGTCATCTGTGCCATTTAAATCTATCCCTTTATGATTGTGCATTGTTCAACAAACATTCATCATGCACAGGCGGCATGGTGGCGCAGTGGTTAGCACTGCTGCCTACAGTGCTGAGGACCCGGGTTTGATCGCAGCCCTGGGTCACTGTCCGTGTGCCGTTTGCACCTTCTCCCCATGTCTGCATGGGTTTCACCCCCACAACCCAAAAGATGTGCAGGGTAGGTGGATTGGCCATATCTTTTTATTAAAACAGTAAAAAATATATACAAGGCCAAAGGGTACAAACACTAATTTTCTGTTGGAGAAACAGGGTACCCCCCCTCAGTACCAATGTACTGGGAGGGGGGGTAGGATACTCTGATTGTTAATACAGTTCACAACACATTTCTACAAAAAACAAATGGTACAAGCACTAAACTTTGCGATGGAGAGACCAAAGACACCCTCGCCTCTGTACCAACAGAAGGGAAAGGAAGGGGGGTGGTGGGGAGAAAGGGGAAAGGAGGGTGGTGGGGAGGGCAGGACTCGGGGTGTTGGTGGAGGGGGCCCAATAGGGCACTGCCTGAACTATCTACGGAGGCAGAAAAGCAAAACAACCTTCTATTAAGATGTGCCAGATTCCGGGAGTACTCCAGAGGGGGTGAGGGGCGACACAGAGTCAGGCACAAGTGAGCCCTGCACCCCACTGCAGACAGCCACATGTGCACCCTGTGCTCCTGGCACTGGGCAGCTGACAGCCTTCAGACAGTCACCCTCCGGGCCAGAATCCCCACCACACTGAGTGCGGGGGGCGACACGGGCCCACCAACCAACCCAGGGCCTGTCTTGATCCCGCCACTGGGATCATCGACGCTAAATTGCCCCTTAATTGGAAGAAATAATAATAATAATCTTTATTAGCGTCACAAGTAGACTTATATTAACACTGCAGTGAAGTTATACTCTAAATTTATTTTAAAATAAAACATTCATCATGCCAGTGGTAAGTTTGCCTGATGTTGTCGTAGGAGGCTCTTGTCAAATTGTAACACCTGGGTTTCATGCCTGACCCCTGCAAGAAGCTCGCATAAATCACTACTGGACCAGAGGACAGGGTCAGGATTTTGGAGCAGCAAGAGACTACTGGCAGGGATCCAGGGGAGCATTGCCCCAAGCCAAGTGGCCATTGGCATCCACAGGAGATAGTGATTGTGCAAGAGAGAAGCCTAGCGTTCACTTGTCGGGCCCAGCCGAACTCTCCTGCACCTCCCAGCGCCTAGAAAAATATTTAAACTTTAAAATTACATACTTTTGGGGAGTTTCAGCCTTCCTGCCTGCTGCCAGGTTTCACTGTTGCAACCGACTGTGTGCACAAATTGCATGATCAATTTGCGTGGAGTTTGAATGTTCCTCACTTTTCCACGCGGGTTTCCTGTGGGTGCTCCAGTGTCCTCCCACAGTCCAAAGATGTGCAGTTTAGGTGGATTGGCCATGTTAAATTACCCTTTGGTTTCCAGATATGTGTGGATTAGACGGAGTTACAGAGATAGGCGGGGGAGTGGGTCTACGTAGAATGCCCTTTCAAAGGATTGCTGCAGACTTGATGATCCGAATGGCCTCCTTCTGCACTGTAGGGACTCTATGTTGATGAGCAGTTAAATTCCTGTCGAAGTTCAAGGGTGGCACGGTGGCACAGTGATTAGCACTGCTGCCTCGCAGCGCGAGGGACCCGGGCTCAATCCTGGCCCCGGGTCTCTGCCCGTGCGGAGTTTGCACATTCTCCCCGTGTCTGCGTGGGTCTCACCCCCACAACCCAAAGATGTGCAGGATAGATGAATTGGGCACGCTAAATTGCTCCTTAATTGGAAAAAAAGAATTGGATACTCTAAATTTATTTTTTTAAATGTCCTATCGAGGTTCTAATTGAATCACTTGGCCACAACCTTTGCGCAGTAATGAAACTCTCGCCTGCCTCTGACTGGGGTCATTCCAGAATCCATAAAGTGTGCAGTTAAAATGGTGGCAGTGCGGCGAGAAGCACACAACCAGCATTTTAACCACTTACCCATCACATTCTGGCAAGTGGACAGGGTTAAAATCAAGCCTTATGTTCCTGGAACATTGATGAGTCCTTTGTTTGCTGTACAATCATTTCTGTTATCATAAAATGTTCAGAATATAGTACCACAAGGAAATGAGCACATTAAGTTTGAGAACACAGGTTAGGATCATTTAAAAATAAAATAATGCACCATAATGTCATTTATATATATCAAAATATATTCAGTAACCTGCCAGAATAGTTATTCTTTGCGACACTGTCTATCTTCGAGCAGTTGATTTATTACAAATAAGGCTATATGGTTTGCAATCAATGTTCCATCAAGCAATGCTTTGGATAGTTAGGGTTTTGTTGCATTCCTTCCAGTCACCTATAAGGAGCACACTTTTACAAATAAAAAACTTGCGATAAACCGCTTCTGTTTGTATAGAAACAGAAGGTGCTGATGTAAATCACAATGAAACACATATCTTTATTGGGATCTGACAGCATCATGGTAAATATTCCACCTAGCTCATGCCTTCTCAAACAATAAAACCTTTATTCAATTATTTTTTTCATGGCAACAAATATCTCTAAATCTTTAAACATGATATAATTTAACTATATAATCTTCCACTCTAAAATGGGTAACTGATAGTCCTCGGGCTATCATAGATATTATAGAATTTACAGTGCAGAAGGAGGCCATTCGGCCCATCAAGTATGTACCGGCCCTTGGAAAAGAGCACTCCACTTAAGCCCATTTCTCTACCCTATCCACCAACCCAGTAACCCCACCTAACCTTTTTGGACACGAAGGAGCAATTTAGCATGGCCAATCAACCTAATCTGCACATCTTTGGACTGTGGTAGGAAACCGGAGCACCAGGAGGAAACCCACAGGGAGAAAGTGCAATCTCCACACAGACAGCCACACGAGGCCGGATTGAACCTGGAACCCTGGAGCTGTGAGGCAGCAGTGCTACCCACTGTGCCACCATACGGTTGATTGCAAACAAAGAGTGGAGTGATGACAGAGGACTTTGAAGTTCAAAGACAGAGCTGGCTAAATGTGATAATCCCCAGAATAGGCATAGGGATCACGATGGACCTGTGCCCAATGTGTGAAGGTAGGCAGGATGGCAAATTTGTGCTGCCTTTGCATTACCATGACTTCCATGTGCAGCCAATATCCAACACTCTATCATCATTCCATTGACAAGCAGTGGGAAGAGAGAATCCCAGCACCAATGAACGGCACGCCCCTGAGAAACCAATGGCTGGGCGACTGGAGAATCCCACCCAGTTTCTCTCTATCTACTCTTTAACTTGATATCTTTAAAACTTTGATCAAATCTCCCTTTAACCTTCTAAATTCCACGATATATTTACAATTTCACTGATGGAGTCCAGATATCCCAGTAAATCTTTGCTTCTCTCCTGTCAAAGTCAATATATTATTTCAAAGATGTGGTGCCCAGAACTGATCACGGTATTCCAAGTGCGGACTAACAAAGGTTTTATCATAACATCTATCCCCTTGTAGAAACCTGCGTGTGGCTCTGTTTAACATGGGACCTTACCCAAAAGAGTTGACAGGTGGGTGGTCAGATTTCAATGTCATAAGAACATAAGAACTAGAAGCAGGAGTAGGTCATCTGGTCCCTCGAACTTGCTTCCCCATTCAATTAGATCATGGCTGATCTTTTGTGGACTCAGCTCCACTTTCCGGCCCGAACACCATAACCCTTAATCCCTTTATTCTTCAAAAAGCTATCTATCTTTATCTTAAAAACATTTAATGAAGGAGCCTCTACTGCTTCACTGGGCAAGGAATTCCATAGATTCACAACCCTTTGGGTGAAGAAGTTCCTCCTAAACTCAGTCCTAAATCTACTTCCCCTTATTTTGAGGCTATGCCCCCTAGTTCTGCTTTCACCTGCCAGTGTAAACAACCTGCCCGCATCTATCCTATCTATTCCTTTCATAATTTTATATGTTTCTATAAGATCCCCCCTCACCCTTCTAAATTCCAACGAGTACAGTCCCAGTCTACTCAACCTCTCCTCGTAATCCAACCCCTTCAGCTCTGGGGTTAACCTAGTGAATCTCCTCTGCACACCCTCCAGTGCCAGTACATCCTTTATCAAGTAAGGAGACCAAAACTGAACACAATACTCCAGGTGTGGCCTCACTAACACCTTATACAATTGCAGCATAACCTCCCTAGTCTTAAACTCCATCCCTCTAGCAATGAAGGAAACAATTCCATTTGCCTTCTTAATCACCTGTTGTACCTGGAAACCAACTTTTTGCTGTTATTCCTACCAAAATGGATAACCTCACATTTGTCAACATTGTATTCCATCTGCCAGACCCTAGCCCATTCACTTCGCCTATCCAAATCCCTCTGCAGACTTCCGGTATCCTCTGCATTTTTTGCTTTACCACTTATCTTAGTGTCGTCTGCAAACTTGGACACATTGCCCTTGGTCCCCAACTCCAAATCATCTATGTAAATTGTGAACAGTTGTGGGCCCAGCACTGATCCCTGAGGGACACCACTAGCTACTGATTGCCAACCAGAGAAACACCCATTAATCCCCACTCTCTGCTTTCTATTAATTAATCAATCCTCTACCCATGCTACCACTTTTCCCTCAATGCCATGCATCTTTAGTTTATGCAGCAACCTTTTGTGTGGCACCTTGTCAAAAGCTTTCTGGAAATCCAGATATACCACATCCATTGGTTCCCCGTTATCTACCGCACTGGTAATGTCCTCAAAAAATTCCACTAAATTAGTTAGGCACGACCTGCCCTTTATGAACCCATGCTGCGTCTGCCCAATGGGACAATTTCCATCAGTCACTGGCATGTTATTTGTGTCTTCCACTGTGAAGACCGACCCAAAAAACCTATTCAGTTCCTCAGCCATTTCCTCATCTCCCATTATTAAATCTCCCTTCTCATCCTCTAAAGGACCAATATTTACCTTAGCCACTCTTTTTTGTTTTATATATTTGTAGAAACTTTTACTATCTGTTTTTATATTCTGAGCAAGTTTACTCTCATAATCCAACTTACTCTTCTTTATAGCTTTTTTAGTAGCTTTCTGTTGCCCCCGAAAGATTTCCCAGTCCTCTAGTCTCCCACCAATCTTTGCTACTTTGTACGCTTTTTCCTTCAATTTGATACTCTCCCTTATTTCCTTAGATATCCACGGTCGATTTTCCCTCTTTCTACCGTCCTTCCTTTTTGTTGGTATAAACCTTTGCTGAGCACTGTGAAAAATCGCTTGGAGAGTTCTCCACTGTTCCTCAACTGTTTCACCATAAAGTCTTTGCTGCCAGTCTACCTTAGCTAGTTCTTCTCTCATCCCATTGTAATCTCCTTTGTTTAAGCACAAAACACTAGTGCTTGATTTTACCTTCTCACCCTCCATCTGTATTTTAAATTCCACCATATTGTGATCGCTCCTTCCGAGAGGATCCCTAACTATGAGATCCTGAATCATTCCTGTCTCATTACACAGGACCAGATCTATGACCGCTTGTTCCCTCGTAGGTTCCATTACATACTGTTCTAGGAAACTATCACGGATACATTATATAAACTCCTCCTCAAGGCTGCCTTGACCGACCTGGTTAAACCAATCGACATGTAGATTAAAATCCCCCATGATAACTGCTGTAGCATTTCTACATGCATCAGTTATTTCTTTGTTTATTGCCTGCCCCACCATAATGTTACTATTTGGTGGCCTATAGACTACTCCTATCAGTGACCTTTTCGCCTTACTATTCCTGATTTCCACCCAAATAGATTCAACCTTATCCTTACGCACCGATGTCATCCCTTACTGTTGCCCGGATGTTATCCTTAAATAACCGCGCTACACCACCTCCCTTACCATCCACGCTGTCCTTCCGAATAGTTTGATACCCTCGGATATTTAACTCCCAGTCATGACCATCCTTTAACCATGTTTCAGTAATGGCCACTAAATCATAGTCATTCACGATGATTTGCACCATCAACTCATTTACCTTATTCCGAATACTACGAGCATTCAGGTAAAGTACACTTATATTGGCTTTTTTTACCTCTGTTCCGAATCTTAACACCTCGATCAGTAACCTCTCCTAAGTTATATTTCCTCTTCACCTTTCTCCTAATTTTCCTTGTCGTTGAACCCATTTCTTCATGTAACAACCTGCCGCGTCGCTTTCCATTAATGTTTTCACTTCCCGTTTTATTCCTTTTAGTATTCCTGGTCCTATTCACTGAGCTCCCCTCAGTCACTGTACCTTGTACTGTCGCCCTTTTGATTTTTGACTATGGCTTCTCTGCCTTACACTTTCCCCCGTACTGCCTTTTGTTTCTGTCCCTGTTTTACTACCTTCCAACTTTCTGCATCGGTTCGCATCCCCCTGCCACATTAGTTTAAACTCTCCCCAACAGCTCTAGCAAACCCCCCCCCCTAGGACATGTTGATCCATAATGACTGGGCCCATCATGCTGCTGTAGCTTTCTTCTTCCTTCACAGCCAGTGAAATGCACTGTCTTCCTTTGACTTTTCTGCCATTGAGTACTTTTTGGATTACACTTTGCCAAATCTCCCTGCACATTCTGTTGGGCTTCAGCATCTGCCGCTTGATCGACAACTCCAGAGGTTCATTATCTGCCTCAGGCATGGTCCTGGTCTCCAGCAGCACTCCCACTGTCAATGCCCAGGGACTACTCTGCCCCTGCCAGCTCCTCATGCAAGTATGATGTGCCTGCTCAAGCCCCATGTCCTGCTCATCCTGGCCCTCTTCCGAATCCTTCTTGTTGGACGAAGCCGAGGATTCTTCCTCCCCTTCCTCCAGCATGTCGCCCCTCTGCTGTGCAATGTTGTGGAGGACACAGAAAGCCACCACGATGTGGGAGACCCTCCTGTGGCTATACTGAAGGGGTCCCTCCAAAGCGGTCCAGGCATCTATACCGCATCTTCAGGATTCCAATGCCCTGTTGCTGCATGATTGCTGCATGGGCGTTGATCTGTGGCCTCCAGATAGGTGTCATTAGCCTCAACAGCAGTGTTAAACCCAGGCAACCTGGTGGGCTGAGTCTATATTCAGGTTTATGTATTGTGCTGCCCAGGCATACGGGGCTTCTGTAATGGCACGGATACACCTGTGCACCAAGGTCTGTGAGATCCCAGACATGTCCCCGTTCGGCACCTGGAAGGACTCTGTCGCATAAAGGTTCACCTTCACAGCCACCATGAGTGGATGTCCACCTCCATACATAACTGTTCCAGGTGCGTCATGATGTGACAGATATGCCAAACGTTCTCCCTGGTCATCCGGAGTCTTCGGCGACAGACTGGGACCAGCAGGTCCTCGAACAACAGGTGCTGCCAATTCAATGGGGCCCGATGCAGTGCCACCATCCCATTCCCACCCACACCCTCCCGCTTTGCCTTCAGCCCCGCACCTTTGGCCCCGTCGGTGCCTGGCCAGAGGGGACTGCGCCCTCCTGTGTCACCTACCGTGGCATCCTCCTCGGGTGGACCGCATGATGCCCTGTCAGCAAGGTGGTGTGCGCAGATGGTTGTGTGTGTGTGTTGGGGGTGGAGGGGGGGAATGACCAGTGAGGCTCTGCACAATCACGGGTCATGGTGGGCAGTTGGTGGGGTGTGCAGCTGGATGGCTGCATTGCAGGCTGCAGAAATGGGAGCCATGCGTGGGCACCATGGTCACAGGTTGACACCCTCGACCCCATGGTTCATCGCCTGACCGCCCCCGCTGCGCCCCGCCCGGCCCTGGCAGAAGCTCCCCCAGGCAGCGGCAGGACTGGCAACCCATGACCGTTCCTCGGGGAACATGCCTTACCTCCTCTCTCTCCCTCAGTTTCCCAATTTTAAATATCACAAGTGAACATCTTCGTCTGTAATTCCTCCTGGCAGAGGCGGAGCATCGTGGGGAGCTCAGAACTTGCCGGGTCGGGCCTGTTAATGACATGCCAATGCCGGCATGCGACGTGGAACACAGTCATGCGCTGTTGAGGCACTGGAGCATGGCATCCCAGTGGCCACCTGGCACTGGCCTCGATATTAGGCTTACGCATGATTCTCTGCCCAATTGTGCTTCGCGATTCCACAATCGCTGGGTGGAGAATCCCGCCCAATGTGTCTGTATTAGGAAGACAACATATCGGTACATGCAATCATCATAGTCTTTATGCATGCTTTGTGGAATGATGACATAATGGAGACCTGCATTGTCAATGGTGCCATCTGCATTGGAGCTTCAATGGGCACTCTGGCTGCAACATTTCCATTTCAGATGAGAGGATCCTATAATGTTTGCATTACCCACCGCATCTGTGACCTGCACCCTTCATCTAAGACTTCTGCCTCACCATGATTGGTGGAGCGAGCTGGCCAATGGCATTCCAGCTCCAGTACATTGCTGTCCGATTTGATGAGGCCATATAGTTTGGGCATATACCACCACCCATTCTTCGGCAAACTACGGCATTATGGCTTCTCTTCTCCTGAAAGTGAAAAATAGAATTCTTCATTCGTGCTTCATCTCCTTGATGATTCATTCCAGCTTGCACCACCACCTCCACCATAGCCAGTTAGTGGGGTGTGTCACAGTGGCACACCTCACCCTCCATTGGGCTGAGGCCAAGCATGCTGACATCCTTACATTGCCAGTGCAGGCTTCAGTGGCAGTTAACCTGTTGACACACACTCCTACTTCTCTGAGTACCCCGAGGAATAGACACTCAACTACACTTCCCCGCAAAGTTCCGTGTCATCTGTGCACTTACCATTGCTGACCGCAGATCATTGAACCTTTTGCAGTACTGAAGCCACATGCAGCAAACCATATTGTGCCCACTGACCTGGTGGTAACCTCTGTCCAGGCCTTTTTGATCAAGGGGGTCAAGGGTCTCTTGCCTCCCCCTTGACATTAGAATGTCTTGTCTGGCAGTGACCTACTCCACCAGAACTCCCAGGAACTCATCCGAGAAATGGGATAAGGGGGGCAGAGTACCCACCGGATTTGCGGGGTCACCTTACATGCCCACCATGAGGTCATGATTGCAAACAGGACACTTATTCGATTCCTTCAGCCTTTCAGCCTTCCCCATAACTCCCGGCAGTCTTCAGGGAGATGCATCTGCATGTTTTAAATACCCCGCCGGGTCCCCATTAGACCCAGGTTTCGATGCGCTCCCACCCCTGTGCTTCACGCTGGGTGAGCTCTAATTATCCACCCAGTATGATATTCTGTGGCGATCGCAATCTTGTCGGGCCCTGCTGAATTTGCAAGCACTCCAAGAGTAAAATTCAGGGCATGGTTTTGGCTTGAATGTGAAGTCGCAATTTGGCATCAGTGGCTTGAGAATCAGCGTGCGTGCTGATTTAATCATAACCTTGCTGCTCTGAATATTGCTATTGATCATTGAGTGCATTCACACAGGACTGTGTACCGATTGGAATTGTGCGCACGCATCTTGGGCCCCATTTTCAAGTCTTTG
Source organism: Scyliorhinus torazame (assembly GCF_047496885.1). Taxonomy (NCBI): domain Eukaryota; kingdom Metazoa; phylum Chordata; class Chondrichthyes; order Carcharhiniformes; family Scyliorhinidae; genus Scyliorhinus; species Scyliorhinus torazame. The sequence goes on along the minus strand of NC_092707.1, from coordinate 326,596,916 downwards.
GGCGTCATTCTCCGACCCCCCGCCGGGTCGGAGAATGGCCGTTGGCCGCCGTGAATCCCGCCCCCGCCCCCGCCGAAGTCTCCGAAGGGAGAAAAGTCGGCGGGGCGTTAATGGCGCCGCTGCCGCGGAGAATGTCACGGGTCTGCGCAAGGCAGCCGATTTTCGGCCTGCCGATATTCTCCCTTCCGGATGGGCCGAAGTCCCGTCGACGTGATGACCGTTCACGTCGACGTGAATCAAACCTCCTTTTCATCGGCGTGACCCGGTGCTCCAGGCTCACGCCGACCAGCGAGGAGGTGAGTGACGGCCTGGGGGGTTGGCTCTGGGCAGGAAATGGCGTGGCCGCAGACTGATTGCGTGAGGAGAGGTGTGTCTCGGCTTGTGTGTGTGTGCGGCGGGGGGGGGGGGGGGTGGTTAGAGTAGGCTGGGCTCCGGGGGAGTGCCGGGAGGGGGTCCATGCCGGGGTGGAGGTTGGGGGTTGTGGAGGGGGTCCGTGCCGGGGTGGAGGTTGGGGGGGGGTCCGTGCTGGGGTGGAGGTTGGGGGTTGGGGAGGGGGTCCGTGCCGGGGTGGAGGTTGGGGAGGGGGTCCGTGCCGGGGTGGAGGTTGGGGGGGGGGTCCGTGCTGGGGTGGAGGTTGGGGGTTGGGGAGGGGGTCCGTGCCGGGGTGGAGGTTGTGGAGGGGGTCCGTGCCGGGGTGGAGGTTGGGGGGGGGGGGTCCGTGCTGGGGTGGAGGTTGGGGGTTGGGGAGGGGGTCCGTGCCGGGGTGGGTGATGGGAGGGCAAATGAGTTGGTCCACCTGGCCAGGTGCCAGCCTCCAACAGTTGGACCCATGCGGTCCATGCCACCTGGCTGGGGGGAGGAGGGGATATGGGCAATGATGACATGTCGTCGTTCCCCTCCCCCCCGCACCAGGCCGTCATGTTTTCAGACCATCCAGCGATGTTGGCCGCCGTGGTGGCAGCCGCTCATGTCTATGTTGCCCTGGATGAGGAGGAGGAGGAGGAGCGTGCCAGAGAGGCGGCGCAGGCTGCCGCAGAGGGGCAGGCGGCAGCCGCCCAGGCTGGAGGGACACCTGACCGACAGGACGAGGAGGGGGAGGAGGACGTCGTGGCCCCACGGCAACGGAGGCACCCGAGGGCGCCCCGTGTGTACCGGCCCCGGCAGTCATACCAGGACCTCACGGACCGGAAATGCAGGAGGAGACTCCGGATGAGCCGGGAAACCGTGGCACACATCTGCCACCTGCTGGCACACCTGTCACCGCGTGGCACTGGCGGGGGACACCCTCTCCCTGTGTCCGTCAAGGTTACGGTGGCCCTGAACTTTTATGCAACGGGGTCATTCCAGGCACCGAGTGGGGACCTGTCCGGCATATCGCAGACATCGGTGCATCGGTGCATCCGGGCAGTGACAGATGCCCTTTATGCCATGGCGCACCGCTACATCCGCTTCCCCGTGGACCGGGCCAGCCAAGATGCCCGGGCCGTGGGCTTCTCTGCCGTTGCCGGGTTCCCCATGGTCCAGGGCGCGATCGATGGGATGCACGTCGCCGTGCGGCCACCTGCAGAGAACAGGGCCGTGTTCACTAATAGGAAGGGGACCTATTCAATGAACGTACAGGTGGTCTGCGACCACCGCATGATGATCCTGCACGTCTGCGCCCGTCACCCAGGCAGTGTACACGACTCATTCGTGTTGTCGCGGTCATCCATCCCCGGCCTGTACGAGGGACGCCATCCCCGGCTGAGGGGCTGGTTGCTGGGGGACAGGGGCTACCCATTGCGATCGTGGCTGATGACGCCTATACGGAGGCCACGCAATGAGGCGGAGAACCGCTACAATGAAGCCCATGTAGCGACAAGGGGAGTGATCGAGAGGTGCTTTGGCGTGCTGAAGATGCGTTTCAGGTGCCTAGACCTCTCTGGGGGCGCCCTCCAGTATCGGTCTGATAGGGTCGGCCGCATCATTGTGGTGTGCTGCGTCCTGCACAACATAGCCCAGCAGAGGGGCGATGTGCCGCAGGCAGAGGAGGGTGGAGTGGAGGAGCAGCAGGAAGAGGCCCAGTCCTCCCCAGATGAGGGGGATGGGGGCAATGGTCAGGGCAGACGGGGTAGACACAGGCGGGTGGCTGTCCACCGTTACCGGCTGGCCCAGCGGGCACGGGACAGACTGATAGACGCCCGCTTCACTGACTAGATGGGCGTGGGAATCGGGTAGTATGGCCACAGACCGCACACCATGACAACAGCCGACCACCCACACCCCCCACCCATCCACCCACCCAGCACCCTCAACCCCCTCCCCAACCCCACCCACCCCACCCGCATGCACACCACCCCCCCACCCCCAATTGCCGATCCACCGGCGGCACAACGGGCCGGGCTCACCCAGTTGCGGGTGGACGCGTGTCTATCGCAGGCCATGGAGGATGATGACAACCCGCCTCCGATGAGCTCCTGGCTCTACATCGTTGGACTATGTCTGACCCATGGCCACAGTACCACCATCCACCCGGACCATCCCTGCATGCGGCTGTGACACTGCAGCGCACGGTCCCGTCCTCTGCCCGGGGGATGTTGATGGCGGCCCAGGGGGAAGGGGGCAGACTCACCTGGGGCTGAGGTAAGACCACCCCTCACACACACACTTGCGCTCAACGTACATGACACGCCCGCACACTTTGGACAGAGCACAAAGGCAGCTTCGGTAGGTGTAACATTGACTTTAATAACCAAAGGAGTTCATGCACGTGCCCTAGCCCCTAAAACTCATCTGTGCCCTGCACCCGTGCCAACTTACTCAGTGTCTAATTGTTTGGCCTTACGGGCCCTTTGACTACGTGTACGTGGTTCCCCAGACGGTACAGCAGAACTGGAGGTGGACTCCTGTGATTCCTGCCCTCTGACACCGGATCCCTTTGGCGGCCGTTTCCTGAGGCGTCCTGGCCTAGCTGGGCCAGGCTGCGGCCCGGGCGACTGGGATGGCGAGCTGCCAGCCTGTCCTGCCCGTTGCCCACCCGATGCACCTGGGACGGAAGGGGTGGAGTCCGAGGTGTCGCGGTGTACCGGGACCTCCCCTACAGAGGGAGCCGGGACGGACCACACCACCTCCTCCTCCCTCGGGGTGCCCGATGGCCCCCAGGCCTCTACATGGGTGGGGGATGCGAACGGACTGGCCATCCGACGCGCCCCCGACATCTGGCGCTGCCAGTCCTGGAGGCCCGTGCTGGTATCGACAGGGGTCTGCAGGTTTGCAGCCATGGAGCCCAGGGGGTTGTCGAACCCTGTCTGCGACAGTGCGACGCCAGCTCGCACATGGCCACTGGCGCCGATGCCCTCAGCGATGGCCTGCTGAGACTGGGCCATGGCCTGCAGAGACTGGGCCATGGCCTGCTGAGACTGGGCCATGGCCTGCTGAGACTGGGCTATGGCGTTGAGCGCCTCTGCCATCTGGCGCTGGCACTGGCTCATGGCCTCCTGTGAGAGGGCAGCCATTTCCTGGGCCACAGACGCCGCCTGCACGGAAGGCCCCAGGCCTCACAAACCGTTCCCCATGTCTGACATCGTCGCACCCATTGCCTCCACCGCGGACGCCACCCGTGCGGTGTCAGCCTGGGTGGCACGCATGACCGGGACCACTCCCAGCTCCTGGACACGGGTGGACTCCTCCACCTGCGACCGCAGCCGCCGCAAGCCACCCGTCACCCTATTCGCTCGTCTCCATGTCGGTGGTTGCATCGGATCTATGTGTGGGTGTGGTAACTGCAGGAACCCGGGATCCATCTGGGCGGCAGATGTTCGCTTGGCCTGGGCTGCCCTCCGACCGCCCGGTCCCTCTGCTGCTCCTACCTCCACCTGCTGTACCGGGACGGCTGTGTTGTGCGCACCAGTGAGTGTACCAGACGCCTCATCACTAAAGTGCCCAACCGTGGTGAGTGTTTCTGCGATGGTGGAGGGTGTTGGTGACAGCAGTGGCGTTGTGTCGTGCTCTTCGTCCCACTCTGAGTCCATGGCACTTTGGGGTGGGGGTTCGTCTCCACCCATCCACTCTGAGTCACTGTCCGGTATTTCGTCTTCCCGGGTAGGGGTGTCCTGGGTAGGGCTGTCCCGGGTAGTGCTGTCCCGGGTAGTGCTGTCCCGGGTAGGGGTGTCCTGGGTAGTGGTGTCCCGGGTAGGGGTGTCCAGGATAGTGGGGTCCTGGGTAGTGGTGTCCTGGCTCGGATGTGACGGGGGCCTGTGGCTGCCCCCCTCATCGCTGGGTGGTCGCTCCCGCACGTGACGGGGGTGTCGTCTCCCTGTTGCTCCAGGTCTCTCCGTCTCCCGTGGTGTGCGAGGGGCATCCTGCGGGCGTCGCATGCTGGAGGGTGCGGGTCTCTCCGTCTCCCGTGGTCTCCGAGGGGCATCCTGCGGGCGTCGCATGCTGGAGGTTGCGGGTCTCTCCGTCTCCTGTGGTCTCCGAGGGGCATCCTGCGGGCGTCGCATGCTGGAGAGTGCGGGTCTCTCCGTCTCCCGTGGTCTCCGAGGGGCATCCTGCGGGCGTCGCATGCTGGAGGGTGCGGGTCTCTCCGTCTCCTGTGGTCTCCGAGGGGCATCCTGCGGGCGGTCTGCATCTGCGGGGATGGGTGCCTGGACGTTTGGTCCTGCGATACACAATGAAGCATGCATGGTTAGACATCAGGCAGTGATCTGGTGATACGGGGGAGGGGGATATAGGGGAGGGGGGATATGGGGACGGGCTGTTGGTGGCTCACTTGCTCGTGGGGCCCCGACCTCTGCATCAGCAACCTCCCGGTCCTCAGGTCCGCCAGCCAGTTCCAGGGCCCTTTCCTCGTGTACGGTCAGTGGCCTCTCATCAGCGGGCCCTCCTCCAGTCCTCACATACTCCCTATTGTTGTGTGCGCGCTTCTCCTGTGGGGGGGGGGGGGTGGTGGCAGGGGTAAAAGGCAACAGTGTTGGCAGGTATATGAATGCACGCCATCGGTTGCGCGTGCATTGCAGAGGTTAAGGTTAGGGCTGGATTCACTTGGGGATATGGGGGATATGGGGGGGGATATGGGGGAGGGGGGATATGGGGGAGGGGGGATATGGGGGAGGGGGGATATGGGGGAGGGGGAGGATATGGGGGAGGGGGGATATGGGGGATATGGGGGAGGGGGGATATGGGGAGGGGGGATATGGGGGAGGGGGGATATGGGGGAGGGGGGATATGGGGGATATGGGGGAGGGGGGATATGGGGAGGGGGGATATGGGGAGGGGATATGGGGGAGGGGGGATATGGGGGATATGGGGGAGGGGGGATATGGGGGAGGGGGGATATGGGGAGGGGGGATATGGGGGAGGGGGGATATGGGGGAGGGGGGATATGGGGGAGGGGGGATATGTGGGATATGGGGGAGGGGGGATATGGGGAGGGGGGATATGGGGGATATGGGGGAGAGGGATATGGGGGATATGGGGGAGGGGGGATATGGGGGAGGGGGGATATGGGGGATATGGGGGATATGGGGGAGGGGGGATATGGGGGAGGGGGGATATGGGGGATATGGGGGAGGGGGGATATGGGGAGGGGGGATATGGGGGAGGGGGGATATGGGGGAGGGGGATATGGGGGAGGGGGGATATGGGGGATATGGGGGAGGGGGGATATGGGGGAGGGGGGATATGGGGGATATGGGGGATGGGGGATATGGGGGAGGGGGGCTATGGGAGAGGGGGGATATGGGGGAGGGGGGATATGGGGGAGGGGGGATATGGGGGAGGGGAGGATATGGGGGAGGGGGGATATGGGGGAGGGGGCATATGGGGAGGGGGGATATGGGGGAGGGGGGATATGGGGGAGGGGGGATATGGGGGAGGGGGGATATGGGGGATATGGGGGAGGGGGGATATGGGGGAGGGGGGATATGGGGAGGGGGGATATGGGGGAGGGGGGTATGGGGGATATGGGGAGGGGGGATATGGGGGATATGGGGGAGGGGGATATGGGGAGGGGGGATATGGGGGAGGGGGGATATGGGGAGGGGGGATATGGGGGATATGGGGGAGGGGGATATGGGGAGGGGGGATATGGGGGATATGGGGAGGGGGATATGGGGGATATGGGGGAGGGGGGATATGGGGGAGGGGGGATATGGGGGAGGGGGGATATGGGGGAGGGGGGATATGGGGAGGGGGGATATGGGGGAGGGGGGGATATGGGGGAGGGGGGATATGGGGGAGGGGGGATATTGTGGATATGGGGGAGTGGGGGATATGGGGGAGGGGGGATATGGGGGATGGGGGATATGGGGGAGGGGGGATATGGGGGAGGTGGGGATATGGGGAGGGGGGGATATGGGGAGGGGGCATATGGGGGAGGCTCACCCTGCCTGCTCTGACGAGGTCGTTCACCTTCTTGTGGCACTGGGTGCCTGTCCGTGGTGTTAGGGCCACAGCGGTGACGGCCTCTGCCACCTCCCTCCACAGACGCCGGCTGTGGCGTGGGGCAACTCTGCGGCCGTGCCCGGGATACAGGGCGTCCCTCCTCTGCTCCACCGCGTCCAGGAGCGCCTCCACATCGCGTGACTCGAACCTCGGGGCTGAGCGACGGCCAGCCATCAAGTCGGGTGTTGCGGTCGGGTGTTCCGGTCGGGTGGGGGGGAGCTGCGCGGCCTTATGAGCCGTCACGCCGTGCAGCGCGTATGACGCTGCACGGCGTGAACCACTGCGCAAGCGCGGATCCCGTTACGTCGCTGCTAGCCCATTTCGGGCCGCAGACTATCGGCCCATTTTTATGACGTGATGCAAGTGGGATTTGCGCCGTTTTTTGCGCCGATCGGCGGAGTTTCCGCCGATAACGGAGAATTTCGCCCTTTATTTTTCACATAGTGCCTAAAAACAACTTAAATGTAGGACTTGTTGAAGTGAAATGTCAGTTATTGAAATTACTGGTTCGCTGTTAGTGACTTACTATCAAAAAGGTCACAGTTGCTGCACAAAGTGTTGTGACAAACTGCAATCTTAATGCCACCTGAACAAAATATGGATTTAAAGCTAGGAATGCTATACTTTTACAAACAAGTAACACCAAAGAATATGGGTTTTGCATTTATTTGGACACATTATTAACTATCAAAATTAATTTAAAATAATTTAAATTATAGTTTGTTACATTTCACTTTCTAGCATAATGCAATATTACTATTAAATTATAGATGGACCAAGAAATTTAAACTTAATTTATGAAACAGTTCCTTAAAGTTTCCCCAAGTTCACCTTAAAATAGCAGCAAGTGATATTTATTCTGAACGTACAGTTCACTACAAATGTGTTTGGTTTATAGCAAAATAATATGATAAAGAATCTGCAATGTCTTAATGTGCAAATTGAAGTTTTAATTCATCTGCCTACTCCTACTGCAGTTGTTTACTTATATCATTGTTTCCAATACAGCAGTAGATCTGTTACAATTGTGTGGATTGCAAAATCTATTGGGCAAAATCTGCCTTTCAGTGATTTGTGGGTCTCTTTCACAATATGTCACAAATATTTTTCAGAATGCCCTTCAGCCTGTATTTAACAGAAGTAGGTTGGTGTCATGTTTGGAATTATGATGTCTCCACAGCAGTTGCTAGACTTTTCCGATATTGCCATGCCAGATTTTACACAGCACCAAGGTTGTGCTCGAGAAAGCCAAAGTCTCCAAAAGTATAATGGCGGGTGGCAGAATCTTTCAGAGGTCCCTCTACTCAAGGTAACAGGAATTGTAGCAAGAATAGTACAACATTCCTCATGGTAGGCAATTCCCCTCTCCTCTTTTGCCCTTGATGCCGTTCTCGCGCCTTCTTTCTCTTTTTTTTCCTCTCTCTCTCACTCCATTACTTACATTGATTTTTTGCAAAGTCAAGTGTTAACCTACCAATGTTTGGTAGACAGGTGGTCCCAGTATTTCGGGAGCTTGTTTGACAATGCCTAATGTCGGGTCATTATAATGATGCAGACACCAATCGCTCATTAGGGAAGCACATTGTGGGTTCATTTGTTTAGACGAAGGACAAGAACATTTATGTTTAGGTAGAAAGCTTGAGGAACTCAGAAGCAAAGCTATGTGCGCATGTGTGTGTGCTCTGCTCAAAAGCAAAAGTGCAACTAAAACTGAATCGTATGGCTCACTTCTCTTCTAGTAATGTCATGCTGTTATCCATTAAAGGCATTTTGCAACATCCCCTTTTATTTTTTAATATTCTTTGCCCCTTTCGAAAGAAGTATAACTGCTTACAGTACATGTTCATGTTTAGATACCATTACATAAGTGTATAGAACTGAGGAATGAGTATCTAAAGCGTAAAGATAACCTGCTGGCATGCCCAGATCTTGTAATAGTAACCTTGACTGTAGGTTTCTTTAATTGCTCACAATGCTCTGTGTGGGGTTGTGATTATTGGATGTTATTCTTGTTTGCATTTGGACTGCATGGTGGTTGAGGAGCTGGAATGGATCCAATTTATCCTTGGTTCGGCCTCACTGTTGTGCATTTGTGCTCGGCCTATGGATCCTGCACATGGGATTAGTGAATTGTTGTTTGCCAAAAGTTTCACAAAGGTAGGTATCACTATGGCCTTCCACGTCTGTGAAAACATGTGTTTTAGAATTCACAAAGGCAGCATGTTGGCACTTGCCCCTGTGTCAATTTTGGCCAACAGTAAATAGTTGCCAACTTTCTTGGGACAAATAACTTAAACACTTCGGGCGGTGTGACAGCGTCTTAGCTTTCCACAAGATTTATAGTGTGAAACATGTATTCACCGCTCATTGTCTCATCATGGACATCATCATGATTTTCTGGTTGTCAGTCACCTCAGGTACGTGAGGGGATACCAGATGGTCATTTGAAGACAACCGTTGTGTGCAGTCTGTTTGGATCAGTGTATGGCTCTGTAGCCACCTAAAGTGGCCAACTCCCGATTTAAAATGGCGAACGACAAAGGCTGATGGGAAAGTCAGCCAACAAGACAGAAACCAGCGGCTGCAGGTTTGCTGTGTATTTACCTCTCATACAACATCGATACCAGCGGTCATCAGCATAACAAAGTAGCAGCCGTCTGCATACTGATAAGCAATCCCCAGGAACAATAAATAACATTTTTGACACACAAAGCAAAGCCAGACTCCTCGGTGCCAGCAGGAGCCAACACAAAGGAGGTGAACGAACACCTCAAGACCGCCCATCGATCAGGGAACCGCTCCAGTATTGGAGAAAATCAAACCAAGCGATTGGGACAAAGTCCAATCACTTGGGACCAGGTACAGGGTCCGCCCCGAAAGGCAGGAAGCCCCTGGAGACTATAAGAGTTAAGTCCCAAGTTCAAATCGCTCTCTTTAGCAGCTCCTCTTCGCTCTCTTCTTCCTGCCCGGGTCACCCAGCAACACGAACCACCATTGACCGTGACCGGTGCAGTGATCATCGACTGACATAAGTCTTAATTCAACGTTCGCTACGAGATAGGCGCTCCTAGCTACCAATCCGTACCAACTTCGAATCCCGCAGACTCAGAACCCGAACGAAAGGCCATTTGTTCCCCTGACCTGGTGGGCCAGTCCAAAGTTAAGTATAGGCCTGTTAGTTGTAGAAGTAGCTTAGATGTAGAATTTGTGCATGAGTAGCAATTACTATGTATAATAAATGTGCTTTGATTTAAATCTTACTAATCGGTGTATTGGATTATTGATCATTACTCGGACTTGAACCTCGTGGCGGTATCATAAAGATACCTGGCGACTCGAGAGCAAAGGTAATAAAACAGAGCAATTGAACCAAGGAGAAAATCAGCAACAGCTCTTTGTAGCTATCTCAGCCTTTGCTGTAATGCACTACCAGTGCTAATGGCCATTTGTGCCACCTGCCTTGTAGAATTGCTGGAATGCTGGGCATTTCCTTGGTGCATGCAGAAGATCACACCTTCTAGCTACATTTGAGTGTTCTAGTGAGTACGTCAACAATTGGGGTGGCATTTAGGACCTGAAATCTTCACTGGCATGCGAGGATTACTCTGCATTTAGCTCTATTTACGAACAGTTGTTCAATGCTATATATTTTGGGCTTGTCTGGTAGATCTTTCTGGAATTCATGGGAGTGGATACAATCACCAACTCAACAATTCTGTCTGCTAGCTCTGTATTTGAAAAATCATAGTATGTACCCTTCTTAATATCTGCTGACAAAGTGAATTATGAATTTTGTAGGTTGTTGTAGAAATAACATGAACTCCAGTCAATGAACATGGAAGTTAAACCTGATTCTGAACCGGTCTTGCAATATTGCCCATTGCTAGGATTCTCTGTCGGCCGATACCCGAATCGGGAAACGCGATTGAACGGAGAACCGGTTTTGATGCCGAAATTGTGGCGGGTGTCGGTTTCATGCCAAATCTTAATTCTCTGGTGTCTCTACAGCATCAATACGTTCCAGAACACACATACAGTAAACGCAATTGGCTTATCATTAACCGGCCTGCCCCGGTATTCTCCAGGGCCTCTGCGATCCTCTGCCTCCATTGGGGCGAATTCACGATGTCGAGGTTCACTTGAGCTTCTAAAAATCATGAAACAGGCATGGTGGCTGCTGAAGGAGAGAAAGGGAGTACGGAAAGTGTCCGACATCGTCTTAGTTTTCGGACAGTCGTGCCGTTGGCCGGGGGGCTACTGCCAGGGCTGGGAGAGGAGTAGTAGGGGGTGGCCAGGAGGTGAGCTGTGGGGTCGGGGTGGACGGGCATGGAGCATCATTGCAAGACAATCGTGCAGCTGCGCACACCGCTGACTGCCCACTGTGAACTTAGGGTCACAGGTCGTATGGGTGTCCTCCCAGGTGCCTAGGTGCCCTCTGGCCTCGCCAACCCATCAACGGGATGGGCATGCTCCAGCACAACCAATGACATCTTGTTGGCTGGGATGAATGTGTGTGGGGAGTGTAATGTGTATGTGCTGCTGCAGTTTGTCAACCTTCTGAGCATCAATCATGGACCCAGCGATTCCCGCACCATTTCTCATTGGGATTGACTGTGTTCCACATGGCGCCGTGCTCGTCCCTCCACGGTTGTTGAATCTGTCCAGGTGCGGTGCCAGTTTTGTTATTGTGGGAGTCCACAAATCCTGCCCTGGCTTCAACACTTAGTCTCAGGAACAGAGAATTGCACCGCATACCTTTTAGGTCTTTAGGATTTAGGCCCTTTAGGTCTTCTTGTGTTAATCCTGATGTGTTCAGCTGGTGTAGTAGACCTTCATTCCCTAATATTTGGTGAATTTTTATGGCTGCTTGTCTGGTTTACACGCACCTGAATCAAGAAACCACCTAGCTTCGCACGATGTTTCAGCATTGACTTCGGATAGAAGGTCAGCTGCATCCCAATTCAAACTGGTGAATTTGGTGGACATTTTGACAATATCTCTTCAACCTTCCTTCTACTGTAGTACGTGGAATGAGTGTCTATGTAGCCACTTTCACATGCCCATTATAATTAAGAACCATCTCTGGCCCGATTTCGATGTTTTTGTTTTAATCTGGCCTGCACCCTTGTCACTCATCTTTCCTGACTGAGCAAACCGGTGCTCATTCTCTTGACATGCTGTCCCACTCACTGAACTGGCAGGCTATGCGTTGCAATCTCACAGCAAGGGATCCATCTGCTTACCAGCTCTATGTCTGAGCACTATCCTGGCAATTTGTCATCAAAACTATTCTCTGCAGTCACCACGCTGCAATTTCAACACTCTCTGATGTGGCAGCTCTGTTGTGGTCTGACCAGAATGTCGAAGGCCATCTCATGTCATTTGGCAAGATCTAAGGCTATTCGCTATCTTAGACCTGCCTTTCCACTGCTGTTCGCATGCCTTTCCACTGCTGTTCGCATGCCATGTTGTTACAGTGATACAGACACCAAACTCTCATAAAGGATTGGGAAAACATCTTGGGGGTTCAAGACTAGGTACATAAGAACATTTATATATAGATAGAAAGCTTGAAGAGATCAGCAGTGGAGCTGTGTGTGTGTGTTTTGCTGAAAAGCAAAAGTGAAACTAAAGTAGGGTTGCATGACACACTTCCTTCTAGTGATATCATACAGTTATCTCTCAAAGGCGTATTACAACACGTGATACTGACATGGTCCTGAAGATAGAAGAAGTATATTTCCTGATAGATCAATCAGTGTGCCAGAATGTTATGATGAGGGACATATTCCACATTTAAGTTCCCATTGCTTTTTCAATGATTGTTTTGTTTATATACACCTATTGTCACAACCTTGGTCAGAGCGCCTCTGAACTTTCTTCTGTTGTTTTTTTTCTAACTTCTAAATATGCCACCTCATTTGCTTTTCCACTTTTGTACATCTTCATTATATAGAGCTTAAGGCTCACTACACAGTCTCCCACTATAATTCATTCTTTTCCGTGGTTTGAAAACTGTGAATCCTTTTTTCTTGTTTCATTCCATCTTTGTCCGGGGAGGGAACTTAATTGGCAAAAGAAAAGTTAACAAATCCTTTTACCCAAGTGTGAAGTTTTAAAGTATGCAGGAAATGATGACAAGAAAAAGTTTTAATCACCTTTCTCCTCACAAATATTGAAAACAAATTGTGCATATTGTGACACAAGTAGAAGTCTCCAAAAATCAGTGTATGGAGGCAGTCAATGTACTGCAATGACAAATTGATCGGGCTACAGAAAATGTTATACGGTTATTGCTGCAATCCTAAAAAGCCTGAGTTGTGCCCAAAAATATCCTGCAGATATGTGACTGGAAACTATCAACATATCAAGACATTTATAACTTGTCTTCTTGTTACTGAACAGCTGCTGGCTGTGTAAGATTGATTTGAACTTGACACCAATATGGCTGCGGTTAATCCTTTATTGAATGTAACCAAGTATCAACACGCAATGTTAAATGTAATACCTTGCTCTGGATAGAAGCCATAATCCCCACATACTGGCCAGCACACAGCTCCATTGCTGCTGCAACCTCTGTTTGGACAGGTCATCGAATTCTGTCCTTCTGTGTAGATGCACCAATGCTCTTTACCAAATCAAGTAATTCACTATTACGATAATAAAAATGCCCCAGAATATTTCCAGAGACTTTGCAATAGCAGAGGTTATTCCTAATTGCCTTGCTTTCATGTTGGGTACCTAACCCTTTAAATAACACTAATTCTGGAACTCCCTGGAGCTGAATGCTGTTTCTTTGGTGAGCGACAAGTGGATTCGTTGAATGGGCCTGCATGGTCTAAGTTCGCAGATAGCGCATCAAATCAGCCAGTAGTGCTGAGTGATGTCATGACAAACCCACGCATAGGGAGCGCCCAAATATGTGTCCCACCCAGCGTGAGATGCCCCCCAAGCCCTGCTCCATTTGAAGGGTCTTCAATAGCATCATACCCAGCAGGGTTACAAATCCAAATTTTCTACCCGCCATCTGGCCGGATGTTTAAATGCTGAAAATGCCTCACCTAACAGCTATATGATATTGGTCAAATGACATCATTTTATGATTAATTTTATTCAGAAATGAAAACTGGTAAGGAAAATAATTAAACAACATTATTTTTTGAGATTGCTTTCGATTTGCTGTCCCTTGAGACGATTTACCAACGATTCGGCAGCACAGTGGTTAGCACAGCTGCTTTACAGCTCCAGGGTCCCAGGTTAGATTCCCGGCTTGGGTCACCGTCTGTGCGGAGTCTGCACGATCTCCCCGTGTGTGCGTGGGTTTCCTCCGGGTGCTCCGGTTTCCTCCCACAGTCCAAAGATGTGCAGGTTAGGTGGATTGGCCATTCTAAATTGCCCTGAGTGTCCCAAAAAAAAGTTAGGTGGGGTTACTGGGTTATGGGGATAGGGTGCGGGTGTGGGCTTAATTAGGGTGCCCTTTCCAAGGACCGGTGCAGACTCAGTGGGCCGAATGGCCTCCATCTGCACTGTCAATTCTATGAATGTGTATGATTCTATGACTTAAATGCAAAATTACTTTCCTCATCAAAACATTATGTTGCAATGAAGCCAAAGAAAATTTTGGAACCTTTTGAGGTGAGTGCTTGATGATGTGATGCAAGCTTGCAGCTACTGAAAAAGTTTAAATTACTCAGAATAATTTACTCCAGCTTGATTTTGATATGAAAACTTTCAATCCGCACTTTTAATTATTGCTGCTTATAGATTTCAACTCTCCAAAGTCACCATGTGCATTGTGCAGGTAATTTATGAAACTTGAGAAGCATACAAATGCTAAGTTAACACTCGTTAAAGCTGGTGGATTTACTTCAGCTGGGTCATCATGACATTACCTCATCTGAATGTGATCGGAAGAGATTTGAAAGTAAAAATGAATTTAAGTAATAATTGGAGGAAATTTGACAGGCTCAGTTGCAAGAAGCTGAACAGGGACTCATAGCTTAACTAGGAATATACTAAATACCCAACAGAGAAAAGTTCATCATGGCTGATTTTCTTGTGTGGTATGCTAATATTGAAAAAATTGTCTCACTTCTGCTGCTTTTCATTTATTTAATTTGTTTCATCAGGCCTCAAAACAACTAATGAAATGCAAAACATTAATTAAATAATGACCAGGGTAATGAATGGCTTGAGGACAAGTTTTCAGTAGAAATGGGGTGGATAACTGAGTTACATCACTTACTGAGTTACATTGGGTACACACAAGCTGTATGGTTTTAGTCACAAGTTGAGGTATCATCTGGTGCCAAAAACATAAACGTTTAAAAGCAGAAAGCCCAGCCCTATTCGAATAGCACATCCAAGGGCCAAATATTTTCACAGAAGTATCAACCTTATAAAGCTCCCGAAGACCTTCGCCTATCATCTTCAGTTCTAGGTTTGAATTCTCCTGAATTTGAGTTCCTAATGTCAGGCATGCTATTGTGGAAAGGTACTGATGCTCGATCAATAACTCCTGAGGCGAGATTGGAGACAATTGAAGGCTTTATACAACATAGAACATAGAACATTACAGCGCAGTACAGGCCCTTCGGCCCTCGATGTTGTGCCGACCTGTGAAACCACTCTAAAGTCCATCTACACTATTCCCTTATCGTCCATATGTCTATCCAATGACCATTTGAATGCCCTTAGTGTTGGCGAGTCCACTACTGTTGCAGGCAGGGCATTCCATGCCCATACTACTCTCTGAGTAAAGAACCTACCTCTGACATCTGTCCTATATCTATCTCTCCTCAATTTAAAGCTATGTCCCCTCGTACTAGACATCACCATCCGAGGAAAAACTATATATTTCCCCCAGCAGCGCAGGTACAGAATGCAGCTGCTGAGGAGACACAGGCTCTTATACTCCGCCTTACTGGGCGGAACCAGCAGGCAGGCTTCACCAATGAAATAGCAGTCTCAGGTACCTCCCACACCAATGGTCTTACAGCATTATTCAGGGTACCGTAATACCCCTAATACTGACTACCACAGGCACCAAGCTGGGAAGAAACATATCCCCATTGACAAAGTCATTGTCAGCCATGGTTGAACAGCTCCTAGAAGCAACTCCTAATGAGCGCTATAAATGAAGGTCTGGAAGTAGGTGGGTCACCTGTTAAATACGCGACAGAATGTGCATGATCCATGGAAGCAAAAAGGGGAGAAGAAAAGAAAGGGAAAACAAATAGTTACATTTTTTTAAAGGATGTTATTCCTGAAGCATGACATGATCAGATCATGTGATTCATCAAAGGGTTATGCAGGATTAATTTATTAGAAGTGGTTTGGAGATGATTTTTTATTATTTAGGAAACCAAGGTACGGATCACATTGCAGAAAATAATGGAGACTAAAGAAGCAAATTGGCAAGTGTGGCCAAGTTTCTATTTTAGCAGCCTAAAGATTGTCGCAGAGGAGCTGAGGAATTACATAGGTTTGGCATCCTTGTAAAAAAAAATATTAATATGATGTGGAGAAGGGCCTTTGTAAAAAATGTTGGACATAAATAGTTTCTGAGGGAAGTGAACATCTGGAACTTTAGGGAAAGTATTATTGTGGCTTTAATTTATATGTTGTATGACATTTTTGGAGAAAAGTTCATTTGGGCAGAAGAGTTCTTGTGCAATTGCTGTTCAATTTGACAGCATCCGTGACCAGAAAATGTCTGGTCTTGTGACAGGAAGTGCATTTTTGCCAAATCACATTTCAGCAATATATATTGTACCACATATAATTCAAGTTTTTTTTCTTTCAGCTCCATGCTGTAGATTTTAATTCAACATGCAAAGTTTTTTGCTTGTCTGGGATCATGAAAGCTTGAAAAAACCAGCTGCGATTGCATTGTGCCGATCGTAACTCTGATTGTTTTTGTGTTGGCTAAACGCAGATGACCAGTAAGTTATCAGCATCCCCTTTTCTCATCTGATTCATTCCCTTCTCCCTATAGAGAACAAATTTAACTTCTTCCCTGCGTTAAATAACAAACTCAAACTATGTAGGGGCGTGGTGTTTGGATACTGAAAAGAGACGGGGGCTGGATTCTCCGTTTCAATGGCTCAGTGCTGGCTCAAACGGAAAATTTGCAGGCGTTTTACAACGCCAAAATCGGCGCTGAACCTCACCGATTCTGTGACTGGTGAGAGGCCAGCAGCCGCGCCTTGTAAAGCCCCCAGCTTTACCTGCCAATGGACGTAAAATGGCCAGGCCCGTGGCCGCACATCCGCAAGGTGCCGGCCTGTGGCAGCCACGCCGTACAGCATGGCATTGGCTGACTGCGGATCGGGCCTGCCAAAAACTGCCCCCCTATAAACCCCCCCGCCACCCCTGAACCAACCCCCACCAGTCCCCCCAGCTCCTGCCGAAGCCCCCACTGCCAGCGAATCGGCTCCCCCCCTGACTGTGGCGGCGCTGGACACAGTCTGCAGGTGCCACGCCATGTTTACGAAACGTGAGAGGACATATCCCACGCCATCGGGAAGTCGACCCATCGGGAGTGGAGCATCGGCAGAGGGCCTCAGGTGACGTCCTGATGCCATCCCGACGGCGTGCGCCGTACTCCTGGAGTATGCCGTTTTTGAGGGGGCGGCGCATCGGAAAAACTGCGCCGCCTCTGATTCCAACGTAAAAATGGATTCTCCGGCCAATCGCCAAACGCGATTTTGCGTCGGCGGTCGGAGAATCCCGCCCAGGGTCTCCCTTCACATATTATGTAAAATATATAAATGGCAATGGACAAATTGAAGCCAATAGTGAGCTAATTTACACACTTACAGTTCATCGACTCACAAAAATCCTCCACTGAATATCTACTTTGTAAGTGACTATTATTTCTTCTTTTTTTTGAAATGCCTGACTGGGAGCCATTGCGAAATTGGTAATAAACATGCAGATTTACCCATGGAAAATTTCCAATACATCTTTCATTATTCTGATGTGGAGATGCCGGCGTTGAACTGGGGTGAGCACAGTAAGAAGTCTTACAACACCAGGTTAAAGTCCAACAGGTTTGTTTCAAACACTAGCTTTCGGAGCACTGCTCCTTCCTCAGGTGAATGAAGAGGTATGTTCCAGAAACATATATACAGACAAATTCAAAGATGCAAGACAATGCTTAGAATGCGAGCATATGCAGTTAATTAAGTCTTTACAGATCCAGAGATAGGGGTAACCGCAGGATAAAGAGGTGTGAATTGTCTCAAGCCAGGACAGTTGGTAGGATTTCGCAAGCCCAGGCCAGTTGGTGGGGGATGAATGTAATGCGACATGAATCCCAGGTCCCGGTTGAGGCCGCACTCATCTGTGCGGAACTTGGCTATAAGTTTCTGCTCGGCGATTCTGCGTTGTCGCGCGTCCTGAAGGCCACCTTGGGCATTCAGCCTCTGATCTCCGGGTAAGCGTTCTCATATATAGTTTATATATAGTTTATTGAACTATAACAATAAATTAAATTCTGCACCATTAATAAAATAAATTGCAGCATTGTGGTCAGATTCATGGTTAGCACTTAGATACCTGGGGCGCGATCTTCCAGAAAAATTTCCAAGTGTTGCAGCGAGCGGGAATTGCCGCGGGTTTCCAGGCGCTCGGCCCAGCGAACTGTCAACACAATTCAACGTTAATTGGTCTACTTAAGGAGGCCTCATGGGCTTCTTGCCACAAATAAAGCCTCAACCAGCCGATTTGCGGGACCGCGCTCGCCAGCCTCCCGCTAACAAGGTCGAGCAGCACTTAAACTGCAGTTGCTCGGCCAACTCCAGCCAGCTCGCAACAATGGCACTGAGGAGAGCAGCCCAAGATTCGGGAACGGTGGCCTGGGGAGGCTCCTGGACGCAGCGGAGACCAGGAGGGATGTCCCATACCCCCAGAGGTCTGGGAGGGTGAGCTACAAGGCAGCCAGTGCTGCCTGGGATGAGCTGGCAGCAGCCATTAGTGTGACCAAGAGGACTGGCTTCCAGTGCAGGGAGAAGGTCAACGACCTACACCGGGCAGCATGAGTAAGTAGACACCAATGCACCCCCCCCCCCCCCCCCCCCCCCCCCGTCCCCCCCTGACTCCGAAGAGAACACTTCAGAGGAGAGCTCTGAGACTGCCATCATAATAGTTGTGGCACAGCTGACATCAACACCCCCCCCCCCCAACACAGATACACACATCTCGGTGGGACATATTAGTGGTCAAGCCCCTGGGGCACAATATGGTGAGCGCCACACTGCTGATGATGTACATCAGGTGGAGGCAGCAACCCCCAGGCGAGACAGCAGTCGGAGCTCTGCTGGATCCCAGGACCCAGTTGGATCCCAGCCTGATGCTGAGGCTCTGGAAGTGAGTTACCCGGAGCTGATGGAGATGATAGGGAGCAGCCGAGACATTCAGAGGTGGAGATGGCAGCGTCACTCCAGCTGATCCATAGCTGGAGTCCCAGAGGTTACGGGCGCAGGAATGGCACCGGCAATGAGTGGCACTGAGGCAAACACTGCTATGCTGGTGACCGCAGTGGAGAGCTTGGTGCATGACGTGGGCACCATGAGTGAAGGTGTCCAAGGCATTGCGCAATTGGTGATGGCCATGGCTGAGGGTCTCGGCAGTATGTGTGCCTCGCTGGGGGGTGACACCCAGTGCCAGACTAACATTGATAAGGTTCTGTGGGACATATTCCGCTCTCAGATGGGCATGGCCATGGCTGAGGCACTGCGGAGCTTCTCCCAGTCACTTAGGAGCATCGCTGAGGGCGTCGACACTATGGTGCGGACCGTGGGGAACCGCCAGGGCTGGCAGAGCCAGACGAGGAAGGGCAGCCGGGGCTCGAACCAGCTGGCCCTCCATCCTGAGGTGATCCCCAGTGTCCTATGGGCACCGATCGGAATGAGGGGGATCTGGGTGCCAACACGGACCCATCCCATGGAGTGGCAATGGTGGCCACCAGCGCCCCTGAGTCCCAGCTCTCTGATGAGGCCGGGTCTCTCAGGCAGCACATGGGACAGGGCGGCACAGCTGTGCATGTGCTGCTGACAAATGAGCCTGGACCCTCCGGCCTCAGAGCCGCCAGAGGATGCTCGCCAGGGGCATCAAAGGGCCATGGGATGCGGTAAGCAGCTGCATGCCTCCACCTCAGATGTGCATCCTGGGGAAATACCAAGATGTAGTGGTAGATCTAGGAGGGCCAAACACAGTGAGAGTCGCTGAGGGCACTGGGGTATGGGGGAGGGGGTGGGGAGGGTTAGATAGTGGGTGGGGTTGGGGGCTGGGGGTGTTGGGAGGCGGCAGCACAAGGAATGGGGTAGTGTACAGCACATTAAACAAGGTTTTGCACAACCACTATGATGCCTCTGTCACTTTCTTCCGCAATGCGGGCTGACCACTGGACCCTTTGCCCATCTCCCCGGGCAACCCCACCCCCCTTGGCGCACATCCAGCCTCTGGTCGTGAACATCTCCCCGGAGCTGTGTGCCATCCCCTGGGTGTTGGCTGCTGCGTGTGCCTCCCCCAGTGTCCAGACATCACAGTCTGATTGGGATGCTAGGCAATGACTCTTACATGCTACACGGCCCGCCTACCCACGGGAATCCACTTGGCATATACCAAGTGCTCACTTACCCACGATTGCCAATTCCCGATTAGCGATATCCTTCAGCCGCGCAGTCAGAGGCCTCAGCAGTCGAAGGGGGCTATAGGTGATCGGTGAGGCAGATGGGCAGGGACAAGGGTTGCCCCCGGAATGGGGTTGGGATCCAGAGATTGGCATGGTGGTGCCAAGATTGCCTGTGAGCAAAGATTGCTACACCCGTCCTCGGCTCACCACAGGAGCCCTTCCACCAGCTTCACATTTTCAAAAGGAGTACTAATCGGCGCCAGTGTGACCATTTATTGGGGAAGCCGCTGAATAACGGGAGGCCGTTGGATATGGGGCCGCTCTCGTTGATTGTATGAAAATAGGGCTTAAATGTGATCATTGGTTTCTCGCCAATCCTGATTTCGCTTACAGAAGCGGGCCAGTTGCATTGCAAACTGTTGGGCGCCCGGCGCGGATCACGTTTTCGGCCTCTCTGCTATTCACTGGCCTCGTGATGCTTGAGCGTGAGCGGAACAAGACGTGGAGATCACGCCCCTGAGCTTTCCGGAAGTAAAGAAAAGGAGAGAAAATAGTCATTTGAATACAGTATGATAGACTGTAAGACTGTAAAGATTAAAGACAGGATGCACATTGTGTAATTGTAATGATCACTCACATATAGTTGTATTTACCTTGCTAAATATGCCATTAAATGTCCAATTAACTCTACAAATAAAACAAACTTCAAATGTAAATCCAAACTAAAACAGAAAAAAATGTCAGAAATACAGATCGGTTCACCAGCACTTTTTCAGTTTCCAGACTGTGAAGACTTGCTTTGAGCTGTGGAGAAATATTTTCTCAGCTGCCGCTAGATCCACGAGTTCCACCCCACCATTCACGTTATGGACAACAGACGATCAGGAAGCGCAGGGCTGATGGCAGAACAGGCTCGAGGGTGCAATGGGCCGACTCTCCTGCTTCTTGCTCGTATGTCTAAAAACACAAGGTTACCAGCCTGTCTTTGTCATCAGCACATCTTTCATCCCTTTGAGTGAAATATTAAAGCTGCTCCTCCTAAGAAATGGTGACCCCTGAAGTTTCTGCTGAGCTACATTGTTTTTTTATTTTCAGCAGAACACACCTGAAATTGGGCAAACCAGCGCAAAGGATTGCAGAATTTTAAACGCAAATTACAACCGGCACAACAAAATTCTGGGAGTCAGCTGCACCTGCACAATCAGCCATACCCACCCCCCGCCCCCCAAGAGCGAATTAATCACCAGAGGAAGTTTCTGATAATTGTGTCTGTTAGAGGAGATGCTTAAAACAAAGCTTTGTGTGGGTGTAAGATCGCTAAGAGGCATGTTTAAAACTCTTTTGTTTAAATTATCCAATTTGTTAAAAACTGAATATTATACACCAGGGTCGATTTAATGTGCAAAAAAGAGTGCCGTTTTGGGCACATTTAGCAGGTCTTTCCTGGCGCCTGCAGCACTGAGAACAACCCCGCTATCAAACCGGACTCTGTTGTTTTTGGCCTCGGTTGGTAATGCACCACCAAGGTCGCACTTACCTCATTTCCTGCACTGACCTCATTTCCTGCACTGACGAGCCCCGATATCTCAACCTTCCCCTCTTGGAATCTCCACCGCAGCCTCTGAAACCCCCACACACCGCCCCAACTCACCTCTTCGGGGGTCCTCGAGTCCCCCCAAATCCTGCCTCTTAAGGGCATGGCACCCCCGGTCCAGATCCCTGACATGGGCACCCAGGCACCTTGGCTCTGCCAGCCTGGCACCCTGGCAGTGCCTCGTCCAGTCTGGCAGTGCTGGGGTGGCACTATCTGGGTGGCACTGCCAAGGTGCCAGGCTGGCAGTACCAAGTTGCATGGGAGCAATTCCCGGCCCAACAGACATTTTAACTGCTCTGGCCAGAGATAGCGCTAAAGAGCCTGGCAGCTGGAGCTGTTTATAAGCACTCCACTTACCATACACTCACTGCAGCCACAAAGTTGGCTCTCAGAAGACCTGCCACCGAGGTCGGGATTCCGAGCTGGACACACAGCTTCATGTCAGTGAGAAGAGGAGGGACACCCTCTTCCCCAGGGTGGGCTGCAGACTCAAGCCTTTCCTCCTGAACAGCGATTGGGAGGTGGTGGCAGTCAGCTGGTAATCACGAGGGTGGGGGGGGTGGGCCATCACTGGTGAGACCTCTGCACTGAGAGAGACAGAGAACCCGGAGGGCTCCAAAGACCACAGTGCTGGTGTCCTCTGTTTGGGATGAGCTCCGCTGATCCCCTGCTTCCTCTGTAGTGGGGCAGTGCTTCTGGGGAGTGCCAACACCTGGTGGGCCCCTGATTGAGCTTGGCCACACCCATCCCTTTCATGCTACAGCTGGGGTATGAGGGTGTCCAGAGGGACAGCCTGGATGGACTCCCAGATGACTAAAGGCTCGCTGAGCATTCAAAGGACACAGGCAGCACTCAGCAGCGTGAACAACCAGGACCCTGTAAGGAGCACCAAAGGTATGCATTTAAAATATATACTGCAGCAATGGCGGTCCAAGTCAGGCCCCCCTGATCCCGAGGTGGATACCCGAGTTCAAGGACTTGGCACCGAATCGTTCCCCGCTACTGCCCTGGCCCAGGCAACCTCCCCCCAGCAAGCCCAACAATTTTCGAGGGTTTTTCAGATTTTTTAGATTCCCACTCCCCCTCCATAGCCATGTAGCCCAGGCCCCACTTGTCAATACTTTCACTAATTCACCTCCACGGGACGTCCACCTAAGAGAGGTGGAACATCCTGGAAGGGTGGAGCAGGTTGTGTCCAAGCATCTAATAATATTGAAATCTATGCAAATGAATGTTTTGCATTGATCCGCTGGCATGGGGTGCTAACATCAATGTCGCTGCCAGCGAGGGACTGGAGCATGGCATTGGAATCGGTACAGGCACAATCCTTTTGGATTACCCGTGATTCTGCCCCCCCGATCTTGATTCCCATTTCTGGCACATGAAGCAGAGAATCCAGCCCCAGTAATTGGTACTGTGTCATTTTTAATCTCATTTTTAGATATGTAAAATTACTCACAGGTGTTTGACTAGACATAGATTAGAATGCTTATTTTTGTGATAAATCATTTGAGATGTGGTGATCAAGCTGCACAAAGTTATCATCCTAAATATGGCAAGTAATATTTTTGAAGCATAAATAACCAAACTGTACCAGTATGTCTCTGTTGGAGAATTGTTAAGATGAAAGTGTAGCTCAGTGAAGCTTACCCACCATCCTGAACAATATTAACCACATAACCAAATTATTGGATCACACAAATAGCTTAAAGTAGAGCTAGAGGTCACTGCTATAATACTGGCATAAATCTATACAGCATTGTGCAGCTAAATGATTGTCTGGGACACATTGCTACCATTCCAGGTGGTCATGCCATGATGGCCAGCCAATAAGATACCTCAGATATGGTATAAGGCCACCATCTTATTTTTTGATGGAATGAAGGTAAATCTAAAGAGCTACAATGGGACTGCAGTTTGGGGGGGGGGGGGGGGGGGGGGCGGGGGGGGGGGGGGGAAGGGGGGGGGGAGGGTTCAGAGGTAGGGGTTGGTGTTGTTAATGGTGGAGTTTGGGAGGAAAACAGGTAGAAGGAGGGCACAGTAATTGTTAGAGGGGTCAGTGGAATGCGGTAGAGTTGGAGGGTAAGGGTCCGTCTGTGGTGGGTGAAGGACAAGCTTGGTTGGTTGAAGGGGGCAAGGAGATGAACATGGATCCTTGGGGTGGCAGGATCAGGGTGGGCATGGGGTCTCCAACAGGTGTGGAGTCATCAGGGAAGGAAGGAATCTGAAAGATTATGGTGATGAGTTGAGGGGTGATGAGGGTATTTAAGGGTCATAGATGGGAGGATATAAATAACATCAGGGCGGGTCAATGGTAATGCTGCAGGGGGAGGATGTGGGTCGCAGGAGGAGGATAGAAGGCGTTGAAAACGGTTTGAAAGCTCATGCACACCATTCTCATGCAAAAGCACAGCAGTGATTCCACACCCTCAATGTCCAGCTCAGGAAAATACTATTTGGGAAGAGGCTAATTGGGTGGGCGGAACTAAAGGTCAGCGCAACTGGACAATTAAATCCTGATAATCAAGGTAAAGGTCTATCTCTAGACTCAGTAGCGCAGTGGAGGGAAAGGGAACAGTGCGCGAGGGTCACTTCTCACACCTGGTTCGCAAGGGTCTTGGCAAAGAGTGAGGCATCATTCAGGGAAACATCGACCCAGCCCTGGTTCCGCCCATGAACAGGGCAGGGGGGTGGTGCACTCTGGCAATAACACAAGCAACAACCAAAAAATTGAGAACTCTGTCAGGTGCAAAGATTAATGTATTTACAATGATGCAAAAACTATTTACAATAGTTTGACAACCATGTCACCAGTGTTAACTTAATACTTTAAATTTTTCTTACCCTACTTCTACGTCTAGGTACTTCCCTGATATGCGCACAGAGATGGAGGCAGTCCGCTAACCACTATGCCCTTTTGTCTCTGATACCTTTGGCAGGCCTCCTGGTGGGCATCCTCTGGAGGCCCAAGGCCTGGAGTGTCACAGCCTTCTCTGGGTCACCTGCTCGGGGCAGGTGCACCCTCAGCCGTCCCAGAGGCTGGGGCTGATAGGGGTCATAGAACAGATTGGAGTGTTCTGAGTGCAGGCCCCAGGTATGTCCGCGTAACACTCCTCCTCCCTTTGGGTCCCTGACTCCTGGAGGGAAAAGGGACACCTGGTGCCCTGCCTCCTCTCACCTAGCCACTGCAAAACTCACACAGAGCTACCGCAATGGAGTGCAGACCTGAGCGCATCTCCGGCAGAAACTGGGCGTTTTGGAGGACCTGGGTCTCCATGGTATCTGTCATTCACCCCATGGAGACTTTGATGCGCAGACATGTCGGAGCAATGTCAGCAGAGAGTCTGAGAACACGCATGAACAGACTCAAAAACAACTTCTTCCCCGCTGTTACCAGATTCCTAAACGACCCTCTTCTGGACTGACCTCATTAACACTACACCCCTGTATGCTTCACCCGATGCCCGTGTTATGTAGTTACATTGTGGACCTTGTGTTGCCCTGTTATGTATTTTCTTTTATTTCCTTTTCTTTTCATGTACTCAATGACCTGTTGAGCTGCTCGCAGAAAAATACTTTTCACTGTACCTTGGTACACGTGACAATAAACAAAAATCCACAACCAGGGTACCACCTGAATTGCAGTGGGGCACTGAGGCAGCACCTCGGCACTTTCGTAAGGGCTTTTAGGGATGGGCAGCACAGATGCTGGCTTTATTAGGCCACAAATGAGTCCAAACCGAATTGGTAAAAAAACTTGGTTTATTACAAAGCAATTATATTTACAATATACATCAGATCCCAGCCGGGTCTGCTCTGTCAGTTCCATACCTGGCCGAATTTATATAGCTCTCAATCATGAATGTCCTCGGGCTCCCGGCCCTGTTGTGTTCCCTATTTTGCTTTACCTGGATGGCTTGGATATGTAGTCTTGAATAAAGAACACAAAGCTTTGTTAACGAACAAAACTATAAATTTATTTACACTACTCTAAGATTCGGTCACATTCCTAAAGTCGAAGGTTACTATATTAAACTATGCTATCTCTAACTACAGAACTCTCAAGTACACAACTGCTCCTTGCTTCCCAGAATCCCCAAAGTCACATGATATATATATGACTGTTCTGTGGTTCCCTCTAGTGGTAAGAAGCATTATCCTTAACTTGTTAACTCTTTACATCGCAGTCAAAATACATATCATTACATCCCCCATTATTTTAAAGATGTTTGGAGATTTCTACAAACATATGTATATTAAGAGTATTGTATGTTCTTTACATGTAATTAAGTACTGATATTGTATAGTAGTGAACAATTTTTTAACTATTTACAGTCCACAAATTGAGTCTGTACTTAGTCTTCACTGTGGTAATGTAACCAACAAGTCATCAGTGCCATCGATCAGGTGTTCGACGGGTTGAACGACTTTTGTTGTCTGATGTGGTCTTTTTTCTGTGGTTGAGATGTTGATTTTGTGTTTCCTTCGCCCTAAAAACCTGTTTACTATCTGTTTTTTTAGAAAGGACCAACTCTTCTAGACTATTGGAATGATGTTTTCTCTTTCCATACAATGTCCTTTTCTTCCTGCATTGGTGCCATCATGCATGAACTTTGTATGGTCGACACACACATTTGTTTGTTCTATCTCGAATGGTAGCTGTTTTTCACACACTGTCCTGCAGTCCCTTGCTTGGTTGCTGTCTGGATTGCTTTCCATACTGTATGGTGTGTTAAACACCTGTTACCACTGTTACAAGTTGCCTCGGTGCTCTCTCAGATGGATGTGAGGGGTGGGCTGGTCTGGCCGGTCAGAGATGGGGGGAGGGGAATGGGCGGACGTTGTAGGCGTCCTGGACTCCCCACCCTGCCCCAACCCCCGACCGTCCCCACTACTGTCACCCCAGGGATTCGCTGGGACTGTGTGATGGGATGGCCAGCTCGCATGCATGGATGCCTGCCAACGGGGACCCTCGTCGCAGGGCAGGAGTCAGAGCAGGCTGCCTCCACTCCTGCTGTACTGTCTGGGGAACCACCTAGACATAGTGTTAGATCCCGGAAGGCCAGAAAGTGAGACACTAGTTATGTTGGCCTCGGGTGCAGGTCACTGTTTAGTTATAGATGCTGGGGCACAAACCTGTACATATATGTTCACATTAAACACCTGTTAACTTCATTGCAGTGTTAATATACACCTACTTGTGACACTAATAAAGATTCTTCTTACTACCACTGTTACAAACTGCCTCGTTGCCCTGTCTGATGGGTGTGAGGGGTGGAATGGCCTAGGCTGGCCAGAGAAATAGTGCGGGGGTTGAGGGGGGAGGGGGAATGGGTGGATGTTGTGTGTCGGCCTGGCATCGTCCCCACGACCCTAGGGATCCTATGGGACCGTGTGATGGAATGGCCATCTCGCATGCAGGGATCATCTAGGTGGAGGGTGGAAAGTGCTACCGTGGGCAGGAGTCAGATGTTAGCATACGATGTGGAGCATCAGAGCTCATCACAGAGTGGGTTGTCATCATCCTCCATCCCATGGACCAGACCAGGTGTTACTGCCAACCTAGGGCCCACAACTCGTAGCGCGGCAGGTATGTATCACGGAGGGGTGACCGTGGGGTGGAGTGAGGAAGTGCGGGGTTGGGATGCGGAGTTTGTGCCTCTGGTCATCCCCCCCTTTACCTCCTCCCCAATCGGTTAACCTGGAGACGATCAGAGCATCCCGTGCGCATTGGCCCTGGCGCACACGTCGTGCGGCCTCCTGTATCTGCCTGGGCCCAATGTTCTGCCCACTCTCCCCCTCCCCCGCATACGCCTCAGTGGACGAGACCTGCCCTTTCTCCTCGTCCTCCTCCAGCTCGTTGCCTCTCTGCTGCGCAATGTTGTGAAGGATGCAGCAGGCCGCCACGATGCGTCTTGAACATGTCAGGAATCATCAAGTGTGCCAGGATGAAGGTGTCATGCACATGCCAGGGTACCGGGCGCAGACGTGTATAATGCACAGCTGATGGACACATATCAGCTGCACGTTCACCGAGTGGCACCACTTTGGGTTGGTGGAGAGTGGCCTGTCATCTGCAGGTGCTCGTAGGGTGACATGCATCCCATCGACCACATCCTGTGGCATGTTGGCCATGGTGGCGAACCCTGCTGCCTGGGCAGCCTGGTGGGCTCATTCCACATTGTGATTTGTGATTTGGCGCCAATCGGCACCGCCACGATTTTGGCATCGGGACTGATTCTCCGTCCAATTGCGTTTCTCGATTTCACGCCCAACTAAGAATCCACATGGTATGAGGTTACATAGAGCATAGAACATAGAACATACAGTTGCAGAAGGAGGCCATTCGGCCCACCGAGTCTGCACCGACCCACTTGAACCCTCACTTCCACCTTATCCCCATTACCCAATACCCCTCCTAACCTTTTTGTTCACTAAGGGCAATTTATCATGGCCATTCCACCTAACCTGCATATCTTTGGACTGTGGGAGGAAACCGGAGCACTCGGAGGAAACCCACACAGACACGGTGGAACGTGCAGACTCCGCACAGACAGTGACCCAGCGGGGAATCGAACCTGGGACCCTGGTGCTGTGAAGCCACCGTGCTATCCACTTGTGCTACCGTTCTGGTTCTGAGAGAACACTCTGGAAGCAGCCTATCTGCTTGGAAGCAGCACCAGGAATGACAGTAACCTGCGTTCTGTAAGTTAAAGACAAACAATAAGCAGTTAATGTCTAAATATAGAAATCTCAAGATCTCATCACTTAGACATCTAAAGAACTCTTCTTACAACAGTTTAGAGGCGAGTCGTGGGTTGTTTTTCACTCAGGGGTGGTGTGGATCTGAATGGTTGGTGTACGCAGAAGCCCTCATACCATTTAAAATGTACCTGGATAGGCACTTCCGATTCCAATTGCCTTCCCGCACCGAGAGATGTACTAATGCAGATTTCATTTCTATAGCTGGTAATTCCTTGGACAGATCGCTAGTCTGTCGCCAGGGGCTTATAGTTGAGGGGTACCCCTCCACATCAAGCACGGCTGAGTAGGAGTCTCTCCCGCTCTTACCTGCAGGCATTGGTGTGTATGGAAGGATTTCAGGTCGACACTCAATCTGTTTGACTGCGTTATGACTGCAACTTCCTTGGCGATCAAGTCCTGGGGTGGGACTCAAACACAAAGCTTCTGGCTCAGAGGCTGGCATGATGGCACAGTGGTTAGCACTGCTAGGGACCCGTGTTCAATTCCGGCCTTGGGTGACTGTCTGTGTGGAGTTTGTAAGTTCTCCCCGTATCTATGTGGGTTTCCTCCGGGTGCTCCGGTTTCTACCCACAGTCCAATGATATGCAGATTAGGTGGATTGGTCATGCTAATTTCCCTCAGTGTCCAAAACATTAGGTGGGGTTTCTGGGTTGCAGGGACAGGTTGGGAGCGTGGGTCTAGATAGGGTGCTCTTTTAGCCGAATGGTCTCCGTCTGCACTGTAAGGATTCTATGTTTCAATTACACTACGCGCTGCACCACACGATCTCTGGATATGCAATGACCTACAAGGCAAAGCACCAAGAGGTGGAAAATGGGATTGGGCTAGATGGTTCCTTACTCATAAGCACAGACAAAATGGTACGAACAGCCTGCTTTTGTGCTGTAACTTTCTGTCAATTTATGATGATTCAGGCCCTCACATACTTGAGCATTGTCATAATATACACCAGTATATTATGGTGCAGACACACACACACACACTGATGGACATGCAGTGGGACCAATCAGCATACACAACACCGCAGCCAATCACCAGTGAGAGCACACACACTATAAAGACAGGGGACAGGAGAGTTCCCACTCATTCTAGTAGCAGCCAGCTCGGAGCACAGAGCTCACAGCCTGCAACACAGACATTCACCATGTGCTGAGTGCATCACCTGGTTAGGACTAGGCAAGGGTCAACAGTGAAAGCTGGTGTTGCATTTACCCACAGTTCAAGTATGTTAATATAGTTAACCTAAAAATAAAATAGAGTTGCACCACTTCCAGGTGACCTGTTTGTGATCCAGAACACCCAACACATCATGGTACAAGGAGTTGTTGCATACTAGCACTTCTGAGACCCACCTGCAACTAATCAGCATTCCGGCATCCTGAAGTATGGAGAACATCAACCCGCCGCCGCCGCTCCGCATCGCCGGCAAACTCGGGGTCAATTGGAAGATTTTTAAACAGCGCTTCCAGCTCTTCCTCCGAGCCACGGTCAGGGAGAACGCCTTGGACACCAGGAAGTTTGCTCTGCTCCTCTCCACAGCCGGGCAACACGCCATCCACATCTTCAACTCCCTCACATTCGCAGACGATGAGGACAAGACAAAGTACAAGACGGTTCTCCTCAAATTCGATACCCACTTCAGCATAGAGGTCAATGAAAGCTTCGAAAGATACCTGATCCAGCAGCGCTTGCAGGGTAAGGATGAGCCTTTCCAATCCTTTTTAACACATCTCCGCATCCTTGCGCAGTCCTGCAGGTACGGGCCCACCTCCGACTCCATGATACGCGACCAGATCGTATTTGGTGTTCTGTCGGACCCCCTGCGTCAGCAGCTCCTCAAAATTAAGCAACTCACCCTAGCGACTGCCATCGAGACCTGTGTCCTGCATGAAAATGCCACCTGCCGGTACTCCCACATACAGGCAGCTGAAACAGCGCGGCAAGGTCCCCATGAGGCGGAACGGGTCCAAACAATTGAACACCTCCAAGGCTGCAGCCTGGATGAGGGCGGCCATTTTGCGTGCTTTTCGCGGCCTCCCGCGCTTGTACGCGCCAAACGAGGGGACGGTGACATGGAGGAACGTGATGCGCAGGCGCGCACCATGCAGGACAGCACCGCGCATGCGCGGTGGTGCAATGAGCATACTGACGTCACGACGTGCGGCAACTGTGGCTCCTCCCATTTAAAGCGGCAATGTCCTGCAAAATCGCGACAATGCCTACGATGTGGCAGACTTGGCCACTATGCTGCCTGCTGTCGAGCAGCTCAGCCTGCCAATTCGCATCGCTTCAGCCAGCCTCGCAGGAACGTTCGGGCTATTCAACCCACGTTCACCGAGTCCGATTCCGACTTCCCGCAGATCAGTGACACCGAGGACCCGAGGGAGCCTTTTCGAGTTGCTGCTATAACAAAGAACAGGCTGTCCCCGAATCAAAACCACCAGCCGATGTCGGTGCACAGCATTGATCCAGACGACGAGTGGTGTGCCACCCTGACGGTCAACCGATCCCAGATACGATTCCGCCTGGAAACTGGTGCTTCCGCTAATCTCCTAGCGTGGTCAGACTTTCAAACCCTTGGGGTTAAACCAACCATTCTTCCGTCGACCTGCCATCTAGTGGACTACAATGGCAACGTCATTCCTGCCACCGGTTCATGCCAACTCGAAGTGACGCACAACTCGCGAAAAGTCATCCTTCCCTTCGAGATCGTGGGCTCCTCGAAGGACTCTCTGCTAGGTGCACAGGCGTGCAAGCTCCGAAAACCCGTTTAACGAGTACACTCTCTCTCTCCAGAGGACACGTCTACCTTCCAGGATGCGGACTTCAGGGCGCAACTCAATGCCATCATCGACCAGCAATGCGACGTTTTCAAAGGGATAGGCACGCTTCCATACACTTACAAAATCCTGCTCAAACAAGACGCCACGCCTGTGGTTCATGCACCTCGCAGAGTCCCAGCACTCCTCAAGGACCGCCTCAAGCAGCAGCTGCAGGACCTCCAGGACCAAGGAGTGCTCTCCAGAGTGAAGGAACCAACCGACTGGGTCAGTTCCATGGTGTGCGTAACGAAGCCTTCCGGCGAGCTCCGGATCTGCATTGACCCAAAGGATCTGAATCGCAACATAATGAGGGAGCATTACCCTATCCCCAAGCGCGAGGGGATCATGTGCGAGATGGCTCGGGCCAACATCTTCACCAAACCTGACCCCTCGAAAGGATTCTGGCAAATTCAACTAGACAAGTCCAGCAGAAAGCTGTGTACCTTTAATACCTCGTTTGGCAGATACTGCTACAACAGGATGCCATTTGGGATTATATCGGCATCAGAAGTATTCCACTGGATCATGGAGCAAATGATGGAGGGCATTGAGGGTGTGCGCGTCTATGTTGACGACATCATCATTTGGTCCACCACCCTGCAGGAGCATATCAGTCGCCTCCAGCGCGTTTTCAAACGAATACGGGACCAAGGCCTTCGCCTCAACAGAGCCAAATGCTCCTTCGGCCAGACGGCACTCAAGTTCCTAGGGGACCACATCTCCCGGTTGGGTGTGCGGCCGGATGCGGACAAGGTGGCAGCCATCACGGTGATGCAGAAGCCAGCAGATAAGAAGGCGGTCCTCCGATATTTGAGCATGGTCAACTTCCTGGGGAAGTTTATCCCCAACCTCGCCTCCCATACCACCTGGTCAGGAAGACGACAGACTTCCAATGGCTTCCCGCCCATGAACGCGAATGGGAGGCGCTTAAGACCAAGCTTACCACGGCCCCGGTATTGGAATTTTTGGATCCCACGAAGGAAAAAAAAATTTCTGCGGATGCCAGCCAATCTGGCATTGGGGCGGTGCTCCTGCAACGCGATGAGGCCTCATCATGGGCCCCCGTTGCATATGCGTCAAGTGCCATGATCCCCACGGAACAGCGCTACGCGCAGATCGAAAAGGAGTGCCTGGGCCTGTTGACTGGGGTCGACAAATTTCATGATTACATGTACGGCCTCCCCCAATTCACCGTCGAGACCGGCCATCGCCCGCTGGTCAACATTATACAAAAAGACCTGAATTATATGACCCCCTCGCCTCCAGCGCATTCTGCTTAAACTCCAGCGGTACGATTTCCAGCTCCTATACACCCCGTGCAAGGACCTGATCATAGCTGATGCTCTGTCCAGGGCAGTCAACACCCTGTGTGACCCAGAGGGGTTCGTCTGCCAGGTTGACGCCCATGTGGCCTTCACGGCCTCCAATCTGCAGGCCACGGATGAACGCCTTATCCACATTCGCCGCGAGACTGCGGCTGACCCCCTACTACAACGTGTCATGCGCCCCATGACGGACGGGTGGCTCAAGGGCCAATGCCCAAAGTTCTACAATATCAGAGACGATCTGGCAGTAGTCGATGGTGTCCTCCTGAAGCTGGACCGCATCGTGATCCCGCACGGCATGCGCCAGCTCGTTTTGGAACAGCTACACGAGGGTCATCTTGGCGTGGAGAAGAGCCGATGGAGGGCCCGAGAGGCTGTGTACTGGCCCGGCATCAATGAGGACATCGCCAACACAGTGCTCAACTGCCCCACCTGTCAGCGGTTCCAGCCGGCCCAACCACGGGAGACCCTACAGACCCATGAGTTGGTCACGTCCCCTTGGTCTAAGGTAGGCGTTGACCTGTTCCATGCGCTTGGCAGGGACAATGTTCTGATTGTAGACTATTTTTCGAACTACCCGGAGGTCATACGCCTGCACGACATCACATCATCGGCAGTCATCCGTGCCTGCAAGGAGTCCTTTGCTCGTCATGGCATCCCACTCACGGTGATGTCGGACAATGGCTCCTGCTTCGCGAGCCAGGAATGGTCCAACTTTGCCAGCAGGTACAACTTTGTGCATGTGACATCCAGTCCCCTGTACCCCCAATCAAATGGCAAAGCGGAAAAGGGCGTCCACATCGTCAAACAGCTCCTCTGCAAGGCTGCCGATGCAGGATCCGACTTCTACCTCGCCTTGCCGGCCTATCGTTCGGCCCCACTCTCCACGGGCCTGTTGCCAGCCCAGCTGCTCATGGGTCGCACCCTCAGGGCCACGGTGCCGTCCATTCACGTTCCAGACCTCGACCACGTTCCGGTCCTTCAGCGGATGCAACAGTCTCGTGCACAACACAAGGCGGCGCATGATGCTCGGGCGACTGATCTCCCTGCTCTGGCGCCGGATGACAACGTCCGCATCCATCTTCCGGAGGGTGGCTGGTCTGCAATTGCTGTGGTTCTTCGGCAGGTGTCTCCCCGCTCGTTCCTGGTTCATCTGCCAGATGGTTCCATTCGCCGCCGCAATCGGCATACCCTTCGTCTCGTTCCATGCTCGCTACATGATCCTCCACTGGTGCCACGCCCTCCTGTTGTCCCTAACCTGGACTATGTGGAGATTCCGAATACTCTGCATCCGCGTCACTCTGCCGTGGCCCAGCCCGTTCCTCAGCCGGTGGCTCCTGACCCACCCTTGAGGCGCTCAACCAGAATTCGGCGCCCACCTCAGAGACTTGACTTATGAGTTTTACAATGTTGGACTCTTTGATCTGTTCTGTTATCCTGTTTCATCGTTCCAGTAGTTTGTATATAATGTTCATTTCGTTGTTGGTGTGACACCCTATTTCTCTGCACCAGGCACCTTCCCATGTAAATAGATCAGCCTCATGTACATAGTCATGTAAATAACACGCACACACACACAGTCAGGTACATTCACTGCACGATATTTATTGTCACGCAGGCACATGTTCTTTATATAAAAGGGGGATGTCATAATATACACCAGTATATTATGGGGCAGACACACACACACACACACTGATGGACATGCAGTGGGACCAATTAGCATACACAACACCGCAGCCAATCACCAGTGAGAGCACACGCACTATAAAGACAGGGGACAGGAGAGTTCCCGCTCATTCTAGTAGCAGCCAGCTCGGAGCACAGAACTCACAGCCTGCAACACAGACATTCACCATGTGCATCACCTGGTTAGGACTAGGCAAGGGTCAACAGTTAAAGCTGGTATTGCATTTACCCACAGTTCAAGTATGTTAATATAGTTAACCTTATAATAAAATAGAGTTGCACCACTTCCAGTGTTGGTGACCTGTTTGTGATCCAGAACACCCAACACATCAAGCATCATGTAGTCAATCACCTTGTGCATTTCAATATAAGCGACAGCAAGCTCGTGGAGAGGAATCAGTAACTCACGCAAATTAGGTTAAATGGGCCTGAATCTCAATTTGGAATGACCTTCCACTGAAGGTTACGTGGCCAAAATTGTGCAAAATCGATTTCTGTGTCTCAGAGGAATCTCTCTGAGTCATTGGAAATGATGGTGGAAATTATTGCTGGAGATAAAGTGGGCAGATAGCTCATGCAACAGATCTACAGGCTATTCTTTCACTTAATAAATTGAGCTTATGGCCGTCGAAGAGAAACCGGAACTGATGAAGATTGACCAAGGTTTAACATTTGGCATTTGCTGTTTAAATAACAAAAACAATGTTCAAAAAAAAGAGAAAGACGATATTATGGTTAGTCATAATTCTTTGCAATGATTTGATTGTTTTAACGGATGGTTGAATTTCCATGAGAATTTTCACAATTACCCACTATAGCTCCATGGAAAGCCAGGCTAAACGGTGCAAATGATGGGAAACTTTTAAAATTGGGGGGCGGGGAGAAGTTTGGAGCATGCAGGTCTCAGGGTCATTTAGAAAAAGTTTTGAATTGTAGCTGATCTGAATTGACCCGGGAAGGTAATTTGCCAGTCCTAATTGTGATGAAAATGCCCACACTCTCACATACAAACGTGTGAAGATTTGGGTGCACCAAACATAAATACACAGAACCAGACGTTAGACTTGGCAGTCCATCAATGTTCTTCAGTATTCTGTCTGCAATGAACTTAACCTTCTAAAAGAATAGGCTGCAGAATATCTTGGGCGGTAAAATGTTAATGCCACTGGTAAAACAAGGATACAAATATATTTGACAAGTATGTCAGTCATGTGCTCTGGCCTTTCTAGCAGGTCAAGCCTGAATTTCATGATCATACTCCATACCTCTCAAGAGCATAAAAGATTTACTAGGATATGACCATCCTCTTTTTCTGAGGTTAGGTCTAGAAACCCTTTTCAGATGTACAATTTAAGAAGTACCTAGACTAATTGTTGAGAGTAGACTGTATTTTAATTGAGCAATTGGATATCAATGCAGTGGTTTCAATATCTGAGCCTACGTCTGGAGTGTATTACCTCAAGAACATCCAGCAAGACTTCTACAGAATGAGGTGGATTATACAGCTTGTGAAATCAAGCAACGTCACTGGGTAAGGCTTAAGAATTAGGTTAGCAAAGTATCCATGCTGCATAACTTGACAAGCATATGGTAGCTGAACACTGCGGTTACATTTTACCTCTGGACATGTACTTGGACTGAGTTCAGACAGAATGCAAACCTCTGCTCCAACAAATGAGTGCAACAGTTCTGAGTCTCGACAGTCTCAGTTAAGTTCCCATTAGGTTGAAAAAGCACTGCATTAAATCTCCATTAACTGTTCCTAGACTCTTTCTGGCAAGCCACTGATACTGAATGTTGCAATTGTTGTAACTTTATGTTGTCCTGAGCATGTAATATTTTTAAGAGGCTTATATTGTCTAGTAAACATCTCCATTTTCAGTCCTGAACATTTGTGATAATAGGGTGTGTGGTAGTATGCATTAGGGGTCATGTGGGACTGTGAAGCCATGATGTCATTGGCTGACAGATCCCAGGTCCTGGTTGGCCGTTGACCTCTAGCTCTGCCCTGAAGGCGGAGTATAAGAACCAGGAGTCCTCCCCCGCAGGCCAGTCTACTACTGAACTGCGGGGGAACAGTCACGCTTAATAAAGCCTCATCGACTTCACTCTATTCGTGTCTCGGAGTCTTTATGCGCTACAATTTATTAAGCATGACTAAAGGACTATGGAGCTCAGGATCATCCCGGAATGCCTGAGGATCAGCCCCCACACAGTGAACGCAGCAGCAGCTTTCAAGCACTGGCAGACTTGTTTCGAGGCCTACCTCAGAACGGCCCCCGGCCGGGTCACAGAAGACCAAAAACTACAGGTCCTGCACTCGAGGTTAAGCACGGAGATTTTCTCTCTCATCGAAGACGCAGAGGATTTCCAGACGGCGTTCGCAGCACTAAAAAGTCTCTATGTTCGCCCAGTAAACCAGATCTACGCTCGCTATCAACTCGCAACGAGACGGCAAAGTCCCGGAGAATCGATAGATGAATTCTACGCCGCGCTACTAATTTTAGGACGGGCCTGCAGCTGCCCGCCGGGGAACGCAAATGAACACACGGACATGTTAATGCGCGATGCTTTTGTGGCAGGTATGAACTCCTCCCAAATCCGCCAAAGGCTTTTAGAAAAAGAGTCGCGAGGACTCTCAGAGGCACGGGCCCTAGCAGCCTCCCTGGACGTGGCCGCGCGAAACGCCCGCGCCTACGGCCCCGACCGCGCGGCAGCCCATTGGGCTCCGTACGCACCCGCCGCGACAAACCCCCCCCCCCAGACACCCCACAGGCTTGCGCGGTTCAAATGCCAAGTCGCACCGGGGGAGCCCGCTGCTATTTCTGCGGCCAGGCGAAACACTCCCGGCAGCGCTGCCCGGCCCGCGCAGCGATCTGTAAGAGCTGCGGGAAAAAGGGCCATTTCGCGGCTGTGTGCCGGTCCCGGGAGGTCGCCGCTGTCCCAGGAGAACAGGGAGCCCTGCACGCCTTTTACGCTCCCCAACCCCCCCAGCGCCCCATGTACGACCCGCAGGCGCAACCACTTTGGGTCCCGACCACCGCTCTCCCCGGAGAAGAGGGAGTTCTGCGCGTCTCTAACGCTCCCCAACCACCCCCCCCGCGCCCCATGTATGACCCGCCGGCGCTACCACTTTGGGTCACGGCTACCGCTGTCCCCAGAGAAGAGGGAGTCCTGCGTGTTCCTAACGCTCCCCAACCCCCCCCAGCGCCCCATGTGCGACCCGCAGGCGCCGCCATTTTGGGTCCCGGCCACCACGAGGGGAGGAGGGGCGCCGCCATCTTGGGCCACCCCAGACCTGTGCGACGCATGGGGGTGGCCATTTTGTCCACCCCCGCCGCCATCTTGTGACCCCCCAGCCATGTGCGATGCATGGGGGCAGCCATCTTGTTCACCCCCGACGCCATCTTGGACGGCAACAACGGACCCCAGTGTCGACGGCTCCACGGGGTTCGAAGAAGACGCTCAACCATTACAACCACGTCTGGCTTCAATAACACTGGACCAAGCACGGCCCCGGACGCTCCAGGCGACGACGACAACGGTGCTGATAAACGGGCACGAGACACCATGCCTGGTCGACTCCGGGAGCACGGAGAGCTTTATCCACCCCGACACGGTAAGACGCTGTTCTTTGACCATCCGTCCCAGCGCACAAAAGATTTCCCTAGCTGCAGGATCCCACTCCGTACAGATCAAAGGCTTCTGCATAGTTACCCTAACGGTGCAAGGGAGGGAGTTCAAAAACTACAGGCTCTACGTCCTTCCCCAACTCTGCGCCCCCACATTACTCGGATTAGACTTCCAGTGCAATCTACAGAGCCTAACCTTCAAATTCGGCGGCCCAATACCCCCACTCACTATCTGCGGCCTCGCAACCCTCAAGGTTCAACCCCCATCCTTGTTTGCAAACCTCACCCCGGATTGCAAACCCGTCGCCACTAGGAGCAGATGGTACAGCGCCCAGGACCGGACCTTCATTCGGTCCGAAGTCCAGCGGCTACTGAAGGAAGGCATAATCCAGGCCACCAATAGTCCCTGGAGAGCACAGGTGGTAGTAGTAAAGACAGGGGAGAAGCAAAGGATGGTCATAGACTATAGCCAGACCATCAACAGGTACACACAACTAGACGCGTACCCTCTCCCCCGCATATCCGACATGGTCAATCGGATTGCCCAATATAAGGTCTTCTCCACCGTGGACCTCAAGTCCGCCTACCATCAGCTCCCCATCCGCCCAAGTGACCGCAAGTACACAGTCTTCGAGGCAGACGGGCGATTATACCACTTCCTAAGGGTCCCATTTGGCGTCACAAACGGGGTCTCGGTCTTCCAACGAGAGATGGACCAAATGGTTGATCAACACGGGTTGCAGGCCACGTTCCCGTATCTCGACAATGTAACCATCTGCGGCCACGATCAGCAGGACTACGACGCCAACCTCCAAAAATTCCTCCAGACCGCTAAAGCCTTGAACCTCACGTACAACGAGGACAAGTGCGTCTTTAGCACAAACCGGCTAGCCATCCTGGGCTACGTAGTGCGCACTGGGATAATAGGCCCTGACCCCGAACGTATGCGCGCCCTCATGGAATGTCCCCTCCCGCACTGCTCAAAAGCCCTAAAACGCTGCCTGGGGTTCTTTTCATACTACGCCCAGTGGGTCCCCCAGTATGCAGACAAGGCCCGCCCCCTAATACAGACCACGACCTTCCCTCTGTCGACAGAGGCTTGCCAGGACTTCAGCCGCATCAAAGCGGATATCGCAAAGGCCACGATGCGCGCCATCGACGAGTCCCTCCCCTTCCAGGTCGAGAGCGACGCCTCTGACGTAGCTCTAGCGGCCACCCTTAACCAAGCGGGCAGACCCGTGGCCTTTTTCTCCCGAACCCTCCACGCTTCAGAAATCCGCCACTCCTCAGTGGAAAAGGAAGCCCAAGCCATAGTGGAAGCGGTGCGACATTGGAGGCATTACCTGGCCGACAGGAGATTCACTCTCCTCACGGACCAACGGTCGGTAGCCTTCATGTTCGATAATGCACAGCGGGGCAAAATCAAAAACGACAAGATCTTAAGGTGGAGGATCGAGCTCTCCACCTTCAACTACGAGATCTTGTATCGTCCCGGAAAGCTGAACGAGCCGTCCGATGCCCTATCCCGCGGCACATGTGCCAACGCACAAATTAAGCGCCTCCAAACCCTCCACGAGGACCTCTGCCACCCAGGGGTCACTCGGTTCTACCACTTTATAAAGTCCCGCAACCTCCCATACTCTTTGGAGGAGGTCCGTACAGTCACAAGGAACTGCCACATCTGCGCAGAGTGCAAACTGCATTTTTTCAGGCCGGATGGTGCGCACCTGATTAAGGCTTCCCGCCCCTTTGAACGCCTTAGTCTGGATTTCAAAGGACCCCTCTCCTCCACCGACCGCAACACATACTTCCTTAATGTGGTGGACGAGTACTCCCGCTTCCCATTCGCCATCCCCTGCCCTGACATGACCGCGGCCACAGTCATTAAAGCCCTGAGCACCATATTCACACTGTTCGGTTGCCCCGCATACATCCACAGCGACAGGGGGTCCTCCTTCATGAGTGACGAGCTGCGCCAGTTCCTGCTCAGCAACGGTATAGCCTCGAGCAGGACGACCAGCTACAACCCCCGGGGGAACGGGTAAGTAGAGAGGGAGAACGGCACGGTCTGGAAGACCGTCCTACTGGCCCTACGGTCCAGGGACCTCCCAGTTTCACGGTGGCAGGAGGTCCTCCCGGACGCCCTCCACTCCATCCGGTCACTACTGTGTACTAGCACTAACCAAATGCCTCATGAGCGCCTCCTTGTCTTCCCCAGGAAGTCCTCCTCTGGAACGTCGCTGCCGACCTGGCTGGCGCCCCCAGGACCCATCTTGCTCCGAAAACATGTGCAGGCGCACAAGTCGGACCCGTTGGTCGAAAGGGTTCACCTCCTTCACGCGAACCCGCAGTACGCTTACGTGGAGTATCCCGACGGCCGACAGGACACGGTCTCCCTGCGAGATCTGGCGCCCGCCGGCAACACACACACCCTCCCCCCGACACCAATCACCCCCTCCCTGCCACCGCCGCACCCCGCGACCGCCCCCTTCCCAAGAGGATCGGTCCTCCTCCCAGGCCCGACCAGGAGTGAAGCCCAAGCTGAAACCGTAAGGCTCCCGGAGACGACAACACCGGAACAAGCACCACCACCACCACCGGGGCCGAGGCGATCGACACGGACGACCAGACCGCTCGACCGACTCGTGGCGTTGATCTAACACTACAATATGTGGACTTTTAACGAGAACATTTTGTCATTTTCTCCTGACGATTACTGTAAATAGTTCTAAACAAAAAAAAAACCTTGTACATACTGTAATAACATGCGAAAGTTTTCCTCCCAGGACCAGCCTTGTAAACCCTTACCACCATGCGAACCCGCCGGGTTCATTTTTAACAAGGGGTGAATGTGGTAGTATGCATTAGGGGTCATGTGGGACTGTGAAGCCGTGATGTCATTGGCTGACAGATCCCGGGTCCTGGTTGGCCGTTGACCTCTAGCTCCGCCCTGAAGGCGGAGTATAAGAACCAGGAGTCCTCCCCCGCAGGCCAGTCTACTACTGAACTGCGGGGGAACAGTCACGCTTAATAAAGCCTCATCGACTTCACTCTATTCGTCTCTCAGAGTCTTTGTGCGCTACAGGGTGTGATGACCTTTCTGCATCAATTTGTGCATTAGTTGGGAGGTCTACCATAAACACCGGAGAATTTAATGCAAGGAAGAAAGTGCATTGCATAAATCATTTTCTTCCAATAGCTGCATGGATTGAAAAATAATATGCCACGCTTCCCAACCAGTTGAGAGTTAAGGGGCATTTTTAACATGTCCAATCCACCTACCTTGCACATCTTTGTGTTGTGGGGGTGAAACCCACACAAACATGGGAAGAATGTGCAAACTCCACACTGACAGTGACCCAGAGCCGGTATCAAACCTGTGACCTCGGAGCTGTGAGACTGCAGTGCTAACCACTGCGCCACCGTCCTGCCCGTGGATCCATTGTCATGGATAGGGGAGGGATGATGTTGTGGCTATCACAGAAATGTGGTTAAAGGAAGGGCACGATTGGCAGCTGAACGTTGGAGGATATAGATGCTTCAGGAGAGATTGCGGGGGATATAAAAGGGGTGGGGAGTAGCATTGCTAGTTCAGGAGAATATTATAGCCGTACTGCGAGAGGACACCTTGGAGGGCTCATGCAATGAAGCAATCTGTGTAGAGCTTAGGAACAGGAAGGGGGCAATCACAATGTTGGGGGTTTATTACAGGCCCCGCAACTGCCAGCGAGAGATAGAGGAAAGATTTTGGATAGGTGCAAAAGTAACAGGGTTGTTGTGGTAGGGGATTTTAATTTCCCCTATATTGACTGGGACTCACTTAGTGCTAGGGACTTGGATGGGGTAGAGTTTGTAAGGTGTATCCAGGAAGGCTTCTTGATGCAATACGTAGATAGTCCAACGAGGGAAGGGACAGTACTGGACCTGGTATTGGGGAATCAGCCTGGACAGGTGGTTGAGGTTTCAGTAGGGGAACATTTTGTGAGTGTGACCACAATTCTGTACGTTTTCGGGTACTTTTGGACAGGGATGAGGGTAACCCTCGCATTAAGGTGCTAAACTGGGGAACGGCAAATGATGATAACATTAGACAGGAATTGAAGAATTTGGATTGGGTGCGGCTGTTGGAGGGTAAATCAACATCGGACATGTGGGAGTCTTTCAAGCGACAGTTGATCAGGATTCAGGAAAGTCACGTTCCTGAGAGAGCGAAGGATAAATATGGGAAGTTTAGGGACCCTTGGATAACGAGGGATATTGTGAACCTCGTCAAAAAAGTAAAAGGAGACTTTTGTACGGTCCAGAAGGGTGGGCACAGTCAGAACCCTTGATGAGTAGAAAGAAAGTAGGAAGGTACTTAAACGGGAAATTATTAGGGCTAGGAGAGGTCATGAAAAGTCCTTGGCAAGTCGGATTAAGGTGAATCCCAAAGCTTTTTATTCATATGTAAAGGGTGGCCAGGGAAAGGATTGGACCACTTAAGGGCAGTGGAAATCTATGTGTTGAGTCAGAGGAAATGGGTGAGGTACTAAATGAATACTTTGCATCAGTGTTCACCAAAGAAAGGGACTTTTTGGAAGATGATTCTTGGGTAGGGCGTATGGACAGTCTGGAGCGTGTTAACATCGAAAATAAGGAGGTATTGGGCCTTTTAAAAGATATTAAGGTAGATAGGTCTCCTGGGCCGGATTGGATTTACCCCAGAATACTGAGGAAAGCAAGGGAGGCAATTGCTGGGGCCTTGACTGACATCTTTGTATCCTCATTGGCTACAGGTGAGATCCCAGAGTACTGGAAAATAGCTAATGTGGTACCACTGTTTAAGGAAGGTAGCAGGGAATATCCTGGAAACTATAGACCGGTGAGCCTCACATCGATAGCAGGTAAATTATTGGAGAGAATTCTCAGGGTCAGGGTTTATACCCATTTGGAAACAAATGGACTCATTAGCGATAGACAGCATGGTTTTGTGAAGGGGAGGTCGTGCCTCACTAACTTGGTCGAGTTTTTTGAGGAGGTGACAAAGATGACTGATGAGCGGAGGGCGGTGGATGTTGTTTACATGGACTTCAGTAAAGCCTTTGATAAGGCGCCTCATGGTAGACTGATACAAAAGGTGAAGATGGATACAGAACTGGCTCGGTCACAGAAGGCAAAGGGTAGCAGTAGAAGGATGTTTTTCTGAATGGAAGGTTGTGACTGGTGGTGTTTCACAGGGATCTGTGCTGGGGCCTCTGTTGTTTGTGGTATACATAAACAATTTGGAGGAAAATGTAGCTGGTCTGATTACTAAATTTGCAGATGACACTAAGGTTGGTGGAGTGGCAGATAGTATTGAGGATTGCCAGAGGATACAGCAGGACATAGATAGGTTGGAGACTTGGGCAGAGAAATGGCAAATGGAGTTTAATCTGGACAAATGTGAGGTAATGCATTTTGGTAGGTCTAACATAGTGGGGAAATATACCGTAAATGTCAATTAGGAATATAGAAAGTCAGAGAGATCTGGGCGCGCAGGTCCACAGATCTTTCAAGGTGGCAACACAAGTGGACAAGGTAGTCAAGAAAGCATACGGAATGCTTGCCTTCATTGGATGGGGCATCGAGTATAAAAATTGGCAAGTCATGCTACAGTTGTACAGAACCTTGGTAAGGCCGCACTTGGAATATTGCCCACAATTCTGGTCGCCACACTACCAGAAGAATGGGGAGGCTTTGGAGAGGGTGTAGAGTTTTACCTGGTCTGGAGGGTGTTAGCTATGTGGAGAGGCTGAATAGACGCGGACTATTTTTATTAGAAAGACGGAGGGACAGGTGGATGAAGGACTCATAATTTTGTAAACTTCTATCCGGTTGCCCCTCAACCTCCGTCGTTCCAGTGAAAGCAATCCGAGTTTACCCAACCTCTCCGCATAGCTAATACCCTGCAGACCAGTCAACATCCTGGTAAACCACTTCTGTACCCTCTCCAAAGCCTCCACAGCCTTCTGGTATGCGGTGACCAGAATTGTACGCAATATTGCAAGTGTGGCCGAACTAAGGTTCTGTACAGTTGCAGCCTTATTTGCCAATTTTTACACTCAATGCCCCATCCGATGAAGGCAAGCATACCGCATGCCTTCTTGACTTCTCCACCTGCATTACCATTTTAAATGACCTGTGGACCTGGACACCCAGATCAATCTGCCTATCAATATTCTGAAGGGTTCTGCCATTTACTGTATTAGACCTTCCATGATGCATTACCTCACATTTTTCCAGATTTAACTCCATCTGCCATTTCTCCATCCAAGTCTTCAACTGATCTATATCCTGCTGTATCCTCTGACAGACCTCATCACTATCTGCAATTCAACTAACCTTTGTGTCGTCCACAAACTTACTAATCAGACCAGTTACATTTTCCTCAAAATCATTTATATATACTATAAACAGCAAAGGTCCCACCACTGATCCCTGCGGAACACCACTAGCCATAGCCCCCCTTCCACTGCTAACCTCTGTCTTCTATGACCGAGCTAGTTCTGTATCCATCTTATCCACCTTATCCATCTTGCCAACTCACCTCTGATCCCATGCGACTTCACCTTTTGTACCAGTCTGCCATGAGGGACCTTGTAAATCCTGTCCCGAAGAATCCTCTGCAATAATTTCCCTACCACTGACGTAAGGCTTACCGGCCTGTACTTTACTGGATTGTC
Organism: Scyliorhinus torazame; assembly: GCF_047496885.1. Classification (NCBI taxonomy): domain Eukaryota; kingdom Metazoa; phylum Chordata; class Chondrichthyes; order Carcharhiniformes; family Scyliorhinidae; genus Scyliorhinus; species Scyliorhinus torazame. Next base: position 326,552,326 of record NC_092707.1, on the reverse strand, counting down.
TTTGCTACCCTTCTTAAAGAAAGAAACAACATTAGCTATTCTCCAGTCCTCTGGGACCTCACCTGTAGCCAGTGAGGATACAAATATTTCTGTCCAGGCCCTGGCAATTTCCTCACTTGCCGCCCTCAGTATTTTGGGGCAGATCCTATCAAGCCCTAGGGACTTCTCTACCGTAATGTTTTTCAAGACGCCCAACACCTCTTCCTTTTTGATATCGACATGACCTAGACTATCTACACACCCTTCCCTCATCACCAACATCACCAAGTCCTTCTCTTTGGTGAAAACTGATGCAAAGTACTCAGTTGATACCTAGCCCATTTCCTCTGGCTCCACACATAGATTCCCTCCTCTGTCCTTGAGTGGTACAACCGTTTCCCTGGCTACTCTCTTTCTCTTTGTGTACTGATGAGGTCTACCATGCGGAATTAGTGAAGTCTTGCGACACTAAAACTCAGTAGAAATTGGAGTTAAACTACTCGGATGCAAACAATTGCCTCTATTTGATTACAATTGAGAGAAACTTAAATCTATTCTCAATAAAGTCCGGCTAGCAAAAGGACCTAAAGAGAAGTAACTTAGAAACAATTTAACTTTCAAAATAATACAGAAATGGTTTCTTGCTTACGGCAAAACAGCTTGCATTTACTTCAAGAGTTAGAGTGGAAAAGTGAAAATATGAAAATAAGGATAGCGAGTAGTTAGATCAAAGTATAGGGTGATCCTGGATAAAGATGGCTGTGCGGACCATCATGTTTAAGGAGAATCCTATCAGACTTTAGGCATCTATCTACACCTCTATGTCGTCCTAATTGGTTTGGGTTAGATTCAAATATATTTGATTCGATGGTTAACTATCAATCTTTAATGTGCAACGTAAGTTCTGAATGTTTCATGTTTGAATATTTGTGTATGTTATGGAATGCAATTCTGTGCTTTTATCAAGACTGGTTTCTACTAGTTTTCTGCTGACTTTACTTTTATCCACATTCTGGACGATGGTGCCTTCATATTGCTATGGTACTTACTTGGCCTTGATCTGATTACTGGTACAGCTCATTTCTTAATGTCAAACTGTCTTTGAAAATAAGTTTATTAGAACAATAGCTTTTTCACCTTGCTCAGTGAAAATGTTGTTTTTATCTCCAATTAGTTTGTGGATGTGTCAGTCTTTTTGTGCCTCTGTTGAAGCTATGTGTTTTGACATGACCTGAGGTTATGAGTGCTGAAATCCTCATTTTAAAATGGGTATTAAAACTGGGCCTTAATATTTTTATTAAAATAGCCTTTTTGCCTATCAGATATATCAGGAAATAGTTGATTACTATCATATACGTAGAAAAAACCTTGGAATTCTCCTTAATCCTGTTTCCAATTACTTTCATGACCCCTTTTAGCCCTCCTGACTCCATGCTTAAGTTCCTTCCTACTTTCTTTATTTTCCTCAAGGGCTTCATCTGTTCTCAGCCTTCTAGCCCCTACAGATGCTTCCTTTTTCTTTTTGACTCAGCTCTCAATATCCCTCGTTATTCAAGGTTCCCGAAATCTGCCATACTTATTCTTAATCCTCACAGGAACGTGCCAGTCCTAATTCTTATCAATTGCCGTTTGACGTTCCACATCTCAGATGTTGATTTACCCTAAAACAGCCACCTCCAATATAAATCCTTCAGTTCCTATCTAATATTGTTATAATTAGCCCTCACCCACTTTAGCACTTTCACCCGAGGACGACTCTTATCCTTACCCACAAGTACCTTAAAGCTTACTGAATTATGTTCACAGTTAGAAGATGCTCCCCTATTGAAACTTCGACCACCTTGCCGGGATCGTTCCCCAATACCAGGTCCAGTATGGCCCCTTCCCTAGTCAGACTATCTATATATTGCTTCAAGGAGCCCTCCTAGATGCTCCTTACAAACTCTGCCCCATCCAAGCCCCTAGCACTATGAGTCCCAGTCAATAGAGGGGAAGTTAAAAATCACCCACCACAATAACCCTGTTGCTTTTACATCTTTCCAAAATCTAACTACATATCTGATCCTCTATCTCCCGCTGGCCTTTGGGAGGCCTGCAGTAAACCCCCAACATTACGACTGCACCCTTCCTATTCCTGAACTCTACCCAAATTGCCTCTCTCAGTGAGCCCTCTGAGGTGTCCTCCTGCAGTACAGCTGTGATATTCTCCTTAATAATAATAATAATAATAATCACTTAGTGTCACAAGTAGGCTTCAATGAAGTTACTGTGAAAAGCCCCTAGTCGCCACATTCCGACGCCTGTTAGGGGAGGCCGGTACGGGAATTGAACCTGCACTGTTGGCCTTGATCTACATTACAAGCCAGCTGTTTAGCCCACTGTGCTAAACCAGCCCCTAAACCAGTAATGCAAATCCCCCAACCCTTTTACATCCCCCTCTATCCTGCCTGAAGCATTTAAATCTTGGAATCTTTAGCTGCCAATCCTGTCCTTCCCTCAACCAAGTCTCTGTAATAGCGACAAAATCATCGTTCCAAGTATTAATCCAAGCTCTAAGTTTACCTGCCTTATCTGTTATACTTCTCGCATTGAAACGAATGTACTTCAGACCGCCAGTCCCTCTGTGTTCAGCAACATCTCCCCGCTTGCTCATCCACTCAGTCATATTGGCTTTATTCACTAGTTCCACCTCAGTTATTTCACCTGCTGACCTACTGCTCTGGCTGCGACCACCCTGCACATTAGTCTAAACCCTCCCGAGGGTTCACTGTTTATCAGTTCCTTTGTTTGTATCCATGGTTGAGGCAGAGTCTTTCCGCTGTGGCCTTGAAAATCTAGTGACGTTGAAGCAGATGTAAACTGCAATCCCTGGAGGCAGTTTCTTTTCTAAACGTAATCCACTTTTTCCAAAAGTCAATGATTTTTGCACCTGATGTCCCTTTTGCTTGAAAATTCCTCAGGCGGGACTCTTCCTCCCGCCAGCCACATCTTCCGATGCGTCGCATCCCCTCCGGCAACGGGATTCTCCGTTCCCATAGTTGGCCAATAGGGTTTCCCATTGTGGCCACCCCGCGCCATTCGGAAACCCGCGGGTGTGGGTGTGCTGCTGGCGAAGCGGAGGATCCCGCTGACAGAAAATCCCACAACTTAACTCTGTGATACACTGAAGCCATCTGGGATAGCCACTTCCAACTAGGTACAGAGAAACTCGCAAAGCCTAGCGGGTAAAATGGACAAGCCAAGACTCAGGCAGGCTCAGAGCCTGAAATGCATATTTGCCAGCACTAAGTCCAGATGGTATCGAAACTCTGTCCAATTAGCATTTTGATGGGGCCGATTAACATTTGATGGCCCATCTTCACCAAAACAAAGGACTGGTACTCGAGTGACTGGTGCAACCCAGACATTTCGGCGCCACTCCCTGTTCAAGGGAAGCGTAAACAATGGGGTCAGTGACCGCTTGGGACACACCCAGCCATCCAGAACCCCTCCCACTTATTGGTTAGGAATTGAACAGAGTGATCAGGGATCACCCAATTCGTGGGGCCCAAACTGAAGGACCGCCCAAAAGAGCGTGAAAACCCCCGAGTATAAGAAGAAGAGTTTGCCACATGTTCGTCCTCTCTTGGACCTTGTACCCCGGTCACGGCCATCTTCAATTGCAGCAACACCAGAAGCAAGTTCGAGTTCAACGCCCGCTACCAGACGGATGAGCCTAGCTGGCCAGCAGTTACTCCTTCGAACCCGAGAGATCCAGAATTGAACAGCGGCCACTGTTTTCTGACCTAAGCCGGGTGCCGAAGTTACGTACAGGTTGTCTTAGACGATAGGTGTAGTTAACTAGTAGTATTTATGTTGCATGACTAATTGTGTGTAAATAAAGTACCCTTGACCTTGAACTAACAAACTGGTGTTTGGCTCTTTGATCGATAGCCGGTTAAATCTTGTGTGGTATCATTTGATACCTGGCGACTCTAAGCATCAGAATATAAATAACATAGAAAGAAGGGCAAACCCACTGATTGCCATAATTGGAACAGAGCCACACAAAGGACAGAGTAAATGAGTAAAAGAAGAAAACGCAACAACACCACAAAGTGTAACAGGGCTGTATTCTCCGCCGGCGGGATGCTCCGTTTTGCCAGCGGCCCGGGGGCTTCCCGACAGCGTGGGGCTGCCCCACAATGGGAAACCCCATTGACCAGCTGGTGAAATGGAGCATCCCACCAGCTTGCTGAACCAAAAATCTGCTGCAGCGGGACGGAGAATCCAGCCTGGGGTCTTGAGCATGAGAGTGAGGAGAGAATGAACTGGTATTACTGTTTCTTGGCAGATTTCTTCCAGCCTCTCCTTTTAGCAATATGGGGGTTCTAATAAAAGGCACATAAAAATGGTTATTCTGGTCACATGACCACTCTCCCCACGGTGAGTTCAGAAGGAAATTGATGAGCTCATGTCTGGACAGAGCTTGGCTTTGTTTTATGACCTTGGTGTTTCGATTCTGTAATGTCCTAGCCATTAATTGTTGAATGTCCCATCTTCCATCTTGATCAGATAGGAAGAACACAAGTGAGCCATTTCCCCAGTGGACTTTCTCTCTCTGCTTGAAACGTAGCTTTATATAAGTGAAAATGGTGAGCACAGTTACAGTTGAACATCAGAAGTAGATCTTGACATGAGCAGGAGCGAAATTTCATAGGAGGTTGTCTTGGCATGTTGTAATTGTAAATCACATTGGAAAATCAGAAACTGTCCAAATTATAATCCTGGATGACCTGGTGGCCATCTTAAGTCAGTGTCTTTTCTTGCTGTTGAAAAGTCCTTTTAAAGCAGTTCAATATATCTTTGACCAACTGATTAAATTAAAAATTCAAATCACAAAAGTGCCCATCACTTCATCATGATATTTGCAGATTTCTCTTGTTCTCTTGGTGAGAGTGACTGCCCTTGACATCAAGGTGAGATTTGACTGTTTATGACATCAAGAAGCCCAAGAAAAACTGGAGTGAATGGGAATCAGGAGGAAAACTTTCCATTGGTTCAAGTCGTACCTGGCGCAAAGGAAAATGGTTGCGGTTGTTGGAGGTCAATCTTCTCAGTTCCAGGACATCATTACAAGAGTTCCTCAGGGCAGTGTCCTAGGCCCAATCATCTTCAATTGCTTCATCAATTACCTTCCTTCCATCATAAGGTCAGAAGTGGGAATGTTTGCGTATGACTGCACAATGTTCAGCACCACTCACAACTCTTCAGATAATGCAGCAAGATCTTGACAATATCCAGTCTTTGGCTGAGAGGTGGCAATTAACACTCACACCACACAAGTGACAGGCAATGAACATCTCCAACAAGTGAGAATCTAACCAGTTACCCTTGATGTTCAATGGTATTATCATCACTGAACCCCCCACTATCAACATCTGGGGGTTTACCATTGACCAGAGACTGAACTGGACTAGCCACATTAATACTGTGGCTACAAGGGCAGGTCAGATCTTAGGAATCCTGCAGCAGGTAACTCACTTGCTGACTCTTCAAAGTCCTTCCAGCATCTATACGGCACAAGTCAGGAGAGTTATGGAATGCTGTCCACTTGCCTGGATGAATGCAGCTCCAAGAACATTCAAGAAATGCAACACCATCCAGGACAGAGCAGCCCGCTTGATGGCATCCCATTCACAAATATTCACTCCCTCCACCATCAATGCACAGTAACAGCAGTATGTACCATCTATAAGGTGCACTGCACAAACTCTACAAGCTGACTGAACAGTCCATGTGCTGTAGTCCATGCACCTTTCGGCTGGTCGGGACTCTCTCACGGCGGCCGCGGACCCACTCCGCGGCCACCCTGGTGGGGGTGCGGGGGGATCAGGTACCAGGGGAGGCCTTGTGGGCGGCCGGGGTGCGATCGGGTGGGCTAGATGGAGCGGAGTGGGGCAGATCGTTGGGACCTTGTTTGTTGGTCCAGGTCCGTCGACTGAGTCCGCCATCGCGTTCCGCTCGGCGGCTGGAGGCCGCTTCCGTGTGCATGCGCGGACTCGTAACTGGAAGTGCGGGGTCCGTATCCACAGCTAAAGCTGCGAGAAGCAATCCAGGGCCCTGCCAGCCCCATGTAGGTAGGTGAATAGCTCTTAATTTTTTTCAGGAGCGTCTAGCGTGAAACAGCAGCGTTTTTACCACGGCGTGGGGACATAGTCCCATTTTTGGAGAATCCAGCCCAGCATTTGGCCCTCCCAAAAAAACAAAAATTACTCTGTTGGCCCTCTCAAATGTTTACTCCGACCAAATCTGACTGATTGTAACTTTGGCGGTCTGTTTCAGAGATGAGCTTCAAACAACTTGCATATCAACATTCTCACTTTGTTTCGCACAACTTTGTTTCTCTCTGTCCTTGCCTCCCTGCACCTGTTGCTTCCAAAATTCCTATCCTCAGCTCTGTCACCTCTGACCTCCATTAACTTCATCACTCATAGCCTATTTTCTGCATTGTTTCCCTCCTCCCCGATCTACCTCTACTCCAAGCCTCAGATATATTGGGCTGGATTCTCCTGTTCCCCAGCTGTGTGTTTCTCGGTGGAGTGCTGTGTGCTGGTGGCAGGATTCTGTCTTCCAGCTGCTTGTCAATGGGATTTCCCATTGAAACTACCCCACGCCACCGGGAAACCCACGGGTGGGAGTGCGCTGCCGAAAAGTGAATCGCAGCAGCTGGAGAATTACAGCCATTGCGTTTAAAATCCTTGACATCGTTTACGAATCAACCTTCAACAGTGCCCCACATTTAGCAAAGCTTGACTATCTTTCAGCCTCTGCCATCTTCTCCGGCCCTCTCATTCTGACCTTTGGGGCAATCTATCCTTCCTCAATTCCTTTATTAGTTGAAAAAAACCTTCTACAATCACCACTACATTCTCTGGAACTCTGAGCGAGATTCTCCGCCAGCGTGATTCTCCGTTTTGCCGGCGCCTGGGGGTTTCCCGGTGACGTGGGGCTGCCCCACGATGGGAAACCCCATTGACCGGCCGGCATAACGGAGAATCCCACTGGTGGGTTGGGACAGAAACGTGGCGGGCAGGGAATCCAGCCCTCTGTCTCTACAACAACAACTTGCATTTATATAATGTTTTCGGTGTAGTTCATTGTCCCGAGACACTTCACAACAGCATTCGCAAGCAACATTTGGCACCAAGCCAAATAATAATAATAATCTTTATTGTCACAAGTAGGCTTACATTGACATTGCAATGAAGTTACTGTGAAAAGCTCCTCGTCGCCACATTCCGGCACCTGTTCGGGTACGGGGAGGGAGAATTCAGAATGTCTAAATTACCTAACAAGCACGTCTTTCGGGACATGTGGGAGGAAACTGAAGCACCCGGAGGAAACCCACGCAGAGACGGGGAGAACGTGCAGACTCCGCACAGACAGTAACCCAAGCCGGGAATAGAACCTAGGACCCTGGCGCTGTGAAGCAGCAGTGCTAATCACTGTGCTACCGTAAGAAAGTATTAGGGCAGGTGACAAAGTGCATGGTCAGTTAGGTCAGTTTTAAGGCGTGCTTTAAAGAAGGAGAGAGGTAGAAATGCAGAAAAGGATTTTCAACACTTAGAGTCCTTGCCTTTTGCTGCCTGTTCAAAAGCCATCCCTTCCTACAAGCTTTCGATTACCTGAGATTGTACTTCTAATTCTTGACAGTTTATGAACAATGTGACCCCAAAACAAATCCTTGGAGAATACTGCTTCCTATCTTTTGCTAGGCTGAGAGCTACCCTTAACTCCTCGCTGTTTGATGTTCTATAACCTGGGACCCATTTTTTTCTGTGAAGATTAGAACCATACACCCTTTTCTAAGCATCATCTAACCAAGGTTCTAATCAAGTTAGCATAATTTCTCTGCTTTTAAATTCCATTGTTATATAAATGAATTCTAATTCTCCTTCAGCAGTTTTTATGGGTTTTGTTAACCTGTGCTGCTACTTTGAATGATTTATGATCAGCCACTGCGAACTCCCTATACTCACAAGTCCCAATGTAGACAAAGCTTGCTGAGTATAACAATGCAATTCAAATGTAGAGGCTTCATGGTTCCGAAATATAATGGTTCCCTGCATTGACTAATGAGAAAACATTATTGATGAACCATGACATTTAAAGTAAATCACTTCTCCAACAAATGGTATGAAAGCAAATAGCTTCCACTATATTGTAATATCGGACATGCTAATAAGGATTCTTGAATTAATTTCAATCGAATTTCAATTAACACTTCAGACGATATTTTTTCAGGCAGTGCCTGAGATGAAATTGAATGGAATGGGTATTTATTTATTGCTCAGAACCTCATTCAATTTATTCCTTTCAGAGATACGTCTCAGGGCTGCAGATGAGCAACAGCTGCATTTTGGTGTAGTATGTGATGCCCAGTAATAATACCCACACAGTAATCCCGAGCTGAAGTACAAATTGCTGTAGTTACAATGACTCATTCCATTCTGTAGATTGAATTAGCACAATATTTATTTTACTCTGTGTGTCCAGCATCATTTTGAATGCTATGGTTCAGTTGAAGTTTACAAGCACGAGTGCTGTGACTGATGATCACTATCCATTCACAGTTGAAATACACTTTCTCCATAGAATCATAGAATGGTCACAGCATAGGAGGAGGATCTTTGGCCCAATGTGTCTGTACTGACCCTCTCAAGGAGCAATCCACTGAGTGCCAGTCCACTGCCGTTCCCTTGTAGCCCTGGCAATTTTCCCTTTTCAGATAATAACCCAAGTCCCCTTTGAGAGACTCCGTTGAACCTGCCTCCATCACACTTTCAGGCACTGAATTCCACTTCCCAAACACTCACTGTATGAAAAAGCAGGGCGGGATTCTCCAGCAGTGGGATCCTCCACTTCGTCGGCAGCGCACTCACGCCCACGGATTTCCCAATGCCGTGGAGGTGGCCACAATGGGAAACACGCCTCATTTCTTCAAGATCCCCTTTCTTCTTTTGCCAATTTTCTTCAATTCGTATCCTCTGATTCTCATTCCTTTTTATTGATGGGATGTGGGCATCACTGACAAAGTCAGCATCTGTTGCCATTCCTAATTCTCCTTGAACTGAGTGTCATTTCAGAGGGCAGTTAAGAGTGAACCATTTTGCTGTGGTCTGGAGTTACTTGAAGGTCAGAGCAGGTAAGCACAGCAGATTACCTTCCCTAAAAGGGCATGAATGAACAGGAGGGGTTTTACAACAGTCGATGATAGTTTCATGGTTACCATGACTGACACTAGATTTCAATTCCAGGTTGATTAATCGGATTTAAATTCCAGCAGCTGCCACGGTAGATCCACTGAGAGATTTATGGAACTCTTGTTTTTAGGCACCCAGCTGGAGGATCCTGTGACAGTGATGAACCACTCCAACATGTGAGAGACTGGAGGATTACATGAATTATTTAATTCAGAACACATTCACACCACAGACATTTTTGATCCAACTTCCCTTTTCCTCAGCCAAGGATTCCCACTCACGTTCTTGACAGGACCGTTCATCTTGTCTGATCCATTTGGCTCTCTCCCTTTCCCACTCTCCCAGGATAATGGTGGGGTTCCCTTCATCCTCAGCTTCCACCACACCACCCTCTCTTTCATCCTCCGCAATTTTCACCAACATCAGTGTGATGCCACCGCCAAACACATAAAACCATAGGAAATAGGAAGAAGAGCAAGCCCTTTGGCCCCTCCAGCCTGCTCCTCCATTCTGTAGGATCGTGGTTGATCCGACATTCCCCACGTCCACTTTCATGCCTTTTCTCCATAACCCTTGATTCCCTTACTGATCAAGAATCTATCTATCTCAGCCTTAAATATACACAAGGACTCTGCCCCCATAGCTCTTTGTGGCAAGGAGTTCCAAAGACTCACAACCCTTTGGGAGAAGAAATTCCTCCTCATGTCAGGCAAATTGGCATCCCTTTATTCTGAGACTATGCCTTCTGGTCCTAGGTCAGTGTTTTTCAAACTTTTTTGCCCAGGACCCATTTTTACCAGCCAGCCATGCTTCAGACCCACACCGGCCGAACATCATGACCTACCATGCCCAAGCACGCCATTGCTCCCCAGACCTAGAATATCTAACCGTGAAGTGTCGCCCCTTCTACCTCCCACGTGAATTCACCTCTGTACTCATCACAGCAGTCTACATCCCACCCCAGGCGGAAGTGAAGAAAGCACTTGACGAACTACATTCCACCATCAACAACCAAGAAACAAATCACCCTGAAGCCCTGGCAATCGTGGCTGGAGACCTCAACCTGGTCAACATCAGGAAGGTTCTATCCAAACTCCATCAATATATCTCCTGCTCCACCAGAGGTGCAAACACCCTGGACCACTGCTACACGAGCATCAAAGGTGCCGACCACTCCATTCCCCGACCACACTTTGACAAATCCGACCAAAAGTCGGAACTCCTACTTCCGGCTTACAAACAGCAACTCAAGCGTGCTGAGCCAGTAAAGAAAACCGTGCAGTGCTGGTCCGAGGAATCTGACGACATCCTCCACGACTGCTTGGAGACTGTGGACTTGTCCATATTCAAGGCCACGGCAGCTAACCTGGACAAGTATGCAACCACCGTCACAGACTTCATCAGTAAGTGTGTCGAGGACTGTGTACCAAAGAAGACATTACGGGTATTCCCCAATCGGAAACCCTGGCTCAACCAAAAGGTCCACTTCCTGCTAAAGTCCCGGATGGAGGTGTTCAAGTCTGACGACCCTGACCTGTATAAGAAATCCAGGTTTGACTTACGGAAAGCCATCAGGGATGCAAAAAGACAACACCGCATCAAACTAGAGTCCCAGGCCAATGACACTAACCCACGACGACCAGTGCTGGGCCTACACAAGATCACAGGCTATAACGCAAGGCCAGGAGAATATCTGGGGCTGGAGCATCCCTACCCGATGATCTGAACAAGTTCTATGCCCGCCCCAACAGCCCTGGACACACCCACACCCACTGTTACAGCCTCAGAATAAGAGCTGCCTTCTTGAAAGTGAATCCGCGGAAAGCGACGGGCCCCGACGGAGTCCCTGGGTGAGCACTCAGAGCCTGTGCAGACCAGCTGGCGAGTGTATTCGCAGATATCTTCACCACCTCACTCCTTCGCTCTGAGGTCCCCACCTCCTTCAAGAAGACCACCATAATACCAGTACCAAAGAAGAACAAGGTAGTGTGCCTCAATGACTACCGACCGGTGGCCCTGATGTCTGTTATCATAAAATGCTTTGAGCGGCTCGTCATGAGACGGATCACTGCCAGCCTCCCAGATGGTCTTGATCCACTGCAATTTGCCTATCACTGCAACCGACCCACAGCAGATGCTATCTCCCTGGCTCCACAATCAACACTCGAACACCTCGACAACAAGGACACCTATGTAAGAATGCTGTTCATCGACTACAGCTCCGCCTTCAACACCATTATCCCAACAAGACTAATAACCAGACTCTGCAACCTTGGACTTGACCCCTCCCTGTGCAGCTGGATCCTCGACTTCCTCACCAACAGACTGCAATCTGCCAGGATAGGCAACAGCAGCTCCTCCACAATAGGCCTCAACACCGGAGCCCCGCAAGGATGTGTGCTCAGTCCTCTACTGTACTCCCTATACACACATAACTGTGTGGCAAGATTTAACTCCAACTCAGTCTATAAGTTTGCGGATGATACGACTGTGGTGGGCCGTATCTCAAACAACGACGAATCAGACTACAGAAGGGAGATAAATCACTTGGTTGCATGGTGTACCGAAAACAACCTCTCTCTAAATGTCGGAAAGACCAAGGAACTGATCATTGACTTCAGGAAGCGTAGCATGATACTCATTCCCGTTTGCATCAATGGATCCAAAGTGGAGATGGTCGATAGCTTTAAATTTCTGGGGGTCACCTTCACCAACACTCTGTCCTGGTCGACTCACGTTGATGTAACAGTCAAGAAAGCCCAACAACGTCTCTACTTCCTACGGAAGCTAAAGAAATTTGGCATGTCTGCTTCTACAGAAGTCCTATCCGGCCATATCACAGCTTGGTATGGCAACTGCTCGGTCCAAGATCGCAAGAAACTGCAGAGTGTGGTGAACTTAGCCCAATGCATCACACAAGCTTGCCACCCCCACATTGATTCTGTACACACCTCCCGCTGCCTCAGGAAGGCAGACAGCATTATCAGAGACCTCTCCCACTCAGGCACTGCCTTCTTCCAGACCCTTCCATCAGGCAGAAGGTACAGAAGTCTGAAGACCCGCACATCCAGACATAGGAACAGCTTCTTCCCCACAGCTGCTAGACTCCTCAACGAATCTCCCTCGGACTGATCTGTTCCCTGTAAGAACACTATTCACGACGTCCTATGCTGCTCTTGCTCATGTATTTGCTTTGTTTGGCCCCTTGTTCCACACTGGAACCAATCACTGTTTGTCGATGTACCATTTGTCAATGTTCTCTGTTGATTATTCTTTTGTCTACCATGTACGTATTGTGTACATGCCCTCGACTGCAGAAAAATACTTTTCACTGTACTTCGGTACATGTGACAATAAATCAATCAAATCTAAATCTAAATCAAATCAAAATCAAACCATTTTCATTTACATTTAATGTGACAGGTGAGCCTGCTTGGTCCTCACGGCCTCACTTGTCATTCAATGTGACATTTCTGCTAAGAACTTCAGCTGATGATTTAAGATCTCACTGCATATGTTGAAAAAAAATCAAGAGATTTGTTTTTGAAGGGCGGCACAGTGGCACAGTGGTTAGCACTGCTGCCTCACAGCGCCAGGGACCCAGGTTCAATTCCAACCTCGGGTGACTGTCTGTGTGGAGTTTGCACTTTCTCCCCGTGTCTGCGTGGGTTTTCTCCGGATATTCCGGTTTCCTCCCACAGTCCAACACTCCCACAGCGCAGGTTCGGTGAATTGACGGGGCTAAATTGGCCCTAGATGGAGTTACGGGGGCAATGTGGAGTTTGTGCCTAGGTAGGGTGCTTTTTCAGAGGTCAGTGTAGACTCAATGGACCTAATGGCCTCCTTCGGCACTGTAGGGATTCTATGACTCTATGATCTCACCATGCTTAATCTTGAAATGCCTTTGGTTTAGAGGGTTTTAATCTTTCATTTGCAAGTACTTCCCTACATGTAGCACACATAAACTTTCCTGTTTTCTCGTGGCACAATTAATGAACCCATTTTTCAAGAAATCATCTTTATATTGCTTTGTTCCTGTTTTCAGCTTCTTCTTCATGGGTTATTCACCAGAAGACCTGAAGCTCACACCAGCACTGCTGGCAGCTACACAATGAAGGAATCTCTCTCGCGCCCTGAACATGTGACGTTAGTGTCTGGGGCACGTGACCTGCTCTCTGCCTCCGCTTCTGGAAAGGAGACTTCTTCAATTGTTTTTAAAGAATCTGCTCCTGTCAGCGCGTTGACGTCAAGAGGAGGTGTTATGCGTCACTGGGACCAGAATATCCCGCCGGGGTGAACAGACGGTAAATTTCACCCAGTATCAACAGCTAGAGGCCAAAGTTAAAGGCAACACCTTGTGGATATGACATACTTAGCATACATAAGATTCCAAATGCATGCCAGATATAAAATTTTAAAAATAATTACCAGTTTTATTTTGCAACACATGTACAGAGATAAATTTGAAACAGGTGCTTTGACAGGTAATTTCATAAATTCTTCAAATCTACTCCAGATTAATTGGGGTTCAAGGCACTCTCGGGACTCTGTAAAAATTAAAATGCTGTTCCATTTGCGAGACTAGCAACTACACAAGTGAATTTGGAATTCATGGTGGTAACGTCTGCCCTCATTGTGATGAAACTGCACAAGGAAAGATTATAATCTAAGGTCAGAGCCTTATTGGTTGTTAACCCAGTTACACAACAGTACGAATGGGATATGGTGCTCAACTCATCGATCGACAGTTCCAACGCGCCACAGCAAAAAACCGCACCGACCTCCTCAGAAGACAAACACGTGACAAAACCAACAGAGTACCCTTCGTCGTCCAGTATTTCCCCGGAGCTGAGAAACTACGACATCTTCTTCGCAGCCTTCAACACATCATCGATGAAGATGAACATCTTGCCAAGTTAATCCCCACACCCCCGCTACTTGCCTTCAAACAACCGCGCAACCTCAAACAAACCATTTTTTGCAGCAAACTACCCAGCCTCCAGAACAGCTACCACGACACCACACAACCCTGCCATGGCAATCTCTGCAAGACATGCCAGATCATCGTCATGAGTACCACCATTACACGTGAGAACACCACCCACCAGGTATGTGGTACATACTCGTGCGACTCGGCCAACGTTGTCTACCTCATACGCTGCAGGAAAGGATGTCCCGAAGCATGGTACATTGGCGAGACCATGCAGACGCTGCGACAACGAATGAACGGACATCGCGCGACAATCGCCAGGCAGGAATGTTCCCTTCCAGTCGGGGAACACTTCAGCAGTCAAGGGCATTCAGCCTCTGATCACCGGGTAAGCGTTCTCCAAGGCGGCCTTCAGGACGTGCGACAACGCAGAATCGCCGAGCAGAAACTTATAGCCAAGTTCCGCACACATGAGTACGGCCTCAACCGGGACCTTGGATGCATGTCGCATTACATTCATCCCCCACCATCTGGCCTGGCTTGCGACAATTCACACCTCTTTAACCTGGTGTTACCCCGATATCTGGATCTGTAAAGACTTAATTACCTGCAAATGCTCGCATTCAAAGCATTGTCTTGCATCTTTGACTTTGTCTACATATATGTTTCTGGAACATACCTCTTCATTCACCTGAGGAAGGAGCAGTGCTCCGAAAGCTAGTGTTTGAAACAAACCTGTTGGACTTTAACCGGTGTGGTAAGACTTCTTACAGTGACGCAAACAACATCCTCTCCAAATCTGCTCCAGGTCCTGACAGAGCTGAGCTTTTTATACTTGTTTGCATATTGTGAGTGGCACTGCAAAATGTATTATTGTTGCTTATCTTTAATCATCCTGATGTAAGACTGATACCCTACCTTCTTGAACAGTTGTAGTATTTGTGGTGATGGTGCCCCCAATGATTAAAAAATAGTGCTCTATGTCCAAATCAGAATAATGTATGACTTGCAGGGAAACTTGGAATCCTCTTTTTCCAAACTCTGAAACTTTTCCTTCAAATACAAAGCATGACAAAAACTTACTGCTTTAAGTTGTTGCTCATTTGTCTCTGACTATAATCAAGTCACTAATTGGGAAAGTTTATTCGACTGATGCCTGGGATGGGGTGGGTTGTCTTATGAAGAAAGTTTGGACAAGCTAGGCCTGTATCCATTGGAGTTTGGAAGATTGAGAGGTGAATTTATTGAAGCATATAAGATTCTGAATGGGCTTGACAGAGTGGATGCTGAAAGGATGATTCCCCTTGTGGGAGAACTAGGGGCCACAGTTTCGGTTTCTATTTAAGGTGGAGTAAGAAGAAATGTTTTCTGTCAGAGGGCCGTAAATCTTTGGAACCCTCTTCCCCAGAGAGCATTGGAGGCAGGGTCAATGAATATTTTGAAGGCAGACTTCGATAGATTCTTGACTAATGAGGGAGTCAAAGATTATCCGGGGTAGCTGAAATATGGAGTTGAGGCCACAATCAGGTCAGCTATGATCGTATTGAACAGAGGAGCAGGCTGGATGGGTCAAATGGCCTAATTTGGATGTTCTTTCCCTTAATTTGTATGCTCATGTGTAATTGCTTATCCTTGTACCTCTCTTCCCTTTCAGATTCTGAAACTCGAGAGGGCAAACAGAATGAGATATAGAAGAAGTCATGTCTCCACATGACGTATCACTCAGCCTTGCCCAAGCAAGCACTAGCTTGGAGAATGCTAGCTCATGTAGTTTGAAAGCTAAAACAGGTAAGAGATGCACTGGCAGATTTATTCAGCGTAAATGCAAAGGAGCAAGGGCAGTTTGAAGATGATGTTATATCTTAACCCTACTGAAAGGGCAGAGATGAAAATCTCAGAGATCCGGGGCGGGATTCTCTGTCGATCGACGCCAAAATTGGGAAACGCGATTGGGCAGAGAATCAGTTCCGATGCCGAATTCGCGGCGGGCGACGATTTCACACCAAATTGCAATTCTCAGTCCCCTCGACAGCGGCATCAATGCATTCCAGAACGCATGTACCGTAAACGCCGTTGGCATATCATTAGCGGGCCCGACCTGGTATTCTCCGGGGCCTCCGCGATTCTTCGCCTCCGATGGGCTGAATTCCGACAGCGCGGTTCACTTGTGCTTTTAAAAATAGTGAAACCGGCATTGTGGCAGATGAGGGAGAGAGGGGAGGTTACGGCACAGAGAGGAGAGACCGTGGGCTACCAGGCCAGACACTGGCCGGGCTGGCTGGGGTGGGCAGTGACCCTACCAGGACTGTGTGGCAAGGGTGACCCCCCACTGGACTGGAGCAGTGTCCAGGCACGGACCGCTATTGCCACAGCCTACAAGGTAACCATCTTGCTGCGTACCAAACTGACCACCCACCTTGACTCTTGGTTCTGCAGAATGACACCGGCCGTATGGATGCCTCCAGCCTCCCCAACCCCATACTCCACCCTCCACCCCACCCCTCTGCACCCCGCTTCCACCATACCACTCCCCCGTGCCCCCCCCCAACTGGCTGGAATCCCCGCACCCAACTGAACCTTGAGCGGGGCATTACGCGGCCCACTCAATGGCAACACCCGCAGTTGCCCCCACGGGGACACCAGGCAAGGGCCGCAAAGCATACCGCTAGAAAGCACAGCGCCAGTCGATGGTACCCCTGACAGCAGGGACAGGCACCAGGGCCAGAGGCCCCCATGGTGTCAGACACCGACAGGGCCAGGGATGCAGGGATGGGAGGATCATGTGGGGTCAGGGCCCGCAATGCCAACCAGGGCCACCATGTAGCCCGTTGGACCTGGTTGGGCACGGGGGTATGCGCCATTCAAACATGTCAGCCTTTCACCCCCTGCAGACAATAGAAATTGGAATTCAACCAGCAATAGTGGCCTTCCTGCTAGTCGCCGCAGCCCTGGGGGATGCACTGCGGGGCTCGTTGCCATCGGCGACATGCCCCAGGTCCAGGAGGTGATCGAAGGTATACATGTCCCCCTTCAGATGACAGGCCACTTTACACAAACTGAAAGGGGTTCCACTCGATGAACATGCATCTGATATGTGACCATCAGATGCACATCATGGATGTCTGCGCCTGGTACCATGGCAATGTGCACGAGGGGCAATGTGCTGGAGGAGGAAGATGAAGGCCAGGCCTCATCTGACAATGAGGATGTGGGGGAGGGTGAGGATGGGCATGACATGCAGCCCAGGCTGGCACGGGTGGCCGTACGACGTGTCCGCCAGGGTCAATGTGCAAGGGATGCTCTGAGCGCCTCCAGGTTCAATGACAAGGGGGAGGGGAGGAATTGGCCAGATGCACGAACACCGCGTCGCACTCCCACAGCCCCCTCCCCCCACTCCCTGCACCCCGGCCACCCCCCTGCCTGCAATCCACTCTGTGATACATACCTGCCGCACTACGGGGTGGGGGCCCTGGGTTGGCAGTAACACCGGGTCTGGTCCATGGGATAGAGGATGATGACCACCCGCTCGGCGATGAGCTCTGGTGCTCCACATTGTTTGACAACATCTGACTCCTGCCCATGGTAGCACTTTCCACCATCAACCTGGGTGACCCCTGCATGCGAGCTGGTCATTCCATCACACGGTGCCATTGGATGCCTGGGGTGGCGATGCTGGGGACGATCAGGTGGGAGGGTGTGGAACCCAGGCCACCACAACGTCTGCACATTCCCACCGGTCCACAGCCCCTCTCTGGCCAGCCCAGAGCAGCCCACCCCTCGCCCCCATCTGACAGAGCACCGAGGCAGGTTGTAACAGTGTTAACAGGTAATTAATGTGCACAAATGTATCCAGATACATGCCTTAGCCCCTTTAACTAAACTGTGCCCTGCATCCATGCCAACTTAACTGGTGTCTAATTTTATGGCCTTACGGACCCTAACGCTACGTCTAGGTGGATCCCTTATCGGTACAGCAGGAGTGGAGGCCGCCTGCTGTGATTCCCGCCCTGCAACCTGGGTCTCAGTTGGCGGACGACATCTGGGGTGACTGGGCCTGGGTGGGCCCGACTGCTGCTCGGGGGTCCCAGGTGGAGTGGTGCCACCCTGTTCTGCCTGCTTTCCACCAGATGCGCCAGGACTAGGGGGAGGTGGGGGGTGTCCGAGGTGCTAAGGTTTTTCCGGCACCTCCCTTGTGGGAATCACTGGCATGTATCTTCTCACCTCCCGCTCACTTGGGATGCTCCATGGGACAGGGATGCGAGCGGAGCTAACCCCTGAAGCTCGCCCACAACCTGGCACTGCCAGTGCTGGAGGCCTGCTCTGGTCTCGACCAAGGTCTGCATGGTCATGGCCATGGAGCAGAGAGATTGGACCATTGCTATCTGGGATTGCGCCACATCACCCATTGACTGTGCCACGACATTTTGGGCCTGTGTCACATCAGGTATTTACTGTGCCATCTCCCTCTGGGACTGGGCCATCTCCCTCTGTGTTTGCGCCACATTGACCAGCGCCTGGGCAATGCCGCCGATGCTGTCAGCCATGGCCTGCTGTGACTGGGCCACACTCAGGAGCGCCACTGTAATTTGGCTCTGGCACATGGCTGCCTCTGAGGCAGGAACCCTGTCCTGGGCCTCAGCCAGTGCCCGCACAGAATGCCCCAGGCCTTGGACATGCTGGTCCATAGCCAAAGTCCTCGCCCCAATACCTCCAACATGGATGCCACCCATGCGTTGTTGGCCTGGGTAGCACGCATGATCGGAACCACCTTCTGCTCCTGCACACGATTGAACTCCTCCAACTGCACCTGCAGGTATTCGATGCTTGCCGACAGCCCCTCATGTTGTCCCTGGCTCTGTGACTGCATCTCCACAATCAATGGGACTTTCCATTCCAGAAGCCCGAAACGCAGCTAGTCCCTCTGGTCGGCCCCCGCTCTCCAACCATCCGACCCCTCGGGAGTTCCTACCTCCACCTGCTGTACCGGAGAAACTGTGTGGTGCGCACCAGAGGGTGTCCCAGGAGCCTCTTTACTAAAGTGCTCAATCGAGATGAGTGTCTCTGGGATGGTGGAGGGTGTTGGAGACAGCATAGCGGGAATTCTGTGTCAGCCCCGGAATCGAGCTTCGGAGTGTCTTGGGTTCCTTGTCGAGGGCTGCCTCCGTGCTGCTGTCGCCTTCACTGCTCGAGGGGGGGGGGCACTCAGGGAGGGGGGGGTGGTGGGGGCGGCCTCTGGATGCGGCACTGGCTGGGGGCCGGGGACACCCAATGGGCCCAACCCATCGCCAGCAGGTCCTGCAAGACACAAGACAAGACGCATGATTTAACCACAGGCCGGGGTGGTGGGAGTGAGGGTGGTGTGGGGGTGAAGGTTGGTGAGAGTGGTATGGGGGTGAGGCTGTTTTGAGGTAGTGTTGGGGGGTTGACACAAATGGCATGGGGAACTGCAACTCAGCAGGGTCTCACTTCCTCACCTGCAGCCGATCTCCACCTTTTCTCCAGGCTGCTGACCAGGTACAGGGCCCTCTGCTCAGCCTCGGTCAGGGGCCGCAGGTCCGGTGGCCCACCTCCAGTTTTTGCCCACTCCCGGAGGTTATGGGCAGCCTTCTCCTGGGACGGGGGGAAACAGAAAACCACCGTGTTAGACAGTCCGGCGCATGCAGCCCAGGGGGTGGGTAGCTGGTGGCCTTAGTGGACAGAGCACCCAACCATGGCACCAGTATGGGTGTCGGGATGTGGTACAGGGTGATGGTTCGCCCGTTCTCCGGGTGGGATGGGTGTGTTGGGTTATGGGTATTTGGGATGGGTTTAGTGCTGCTGACACAGTGCTGCCCTGGCTGCCCTCAGGAGGTCGTGCAGTTTCTTCTGGCACTGCAGATCGGTCCAGAGAGTGTTGCTGGTGGCGCTGACTGCCTCTGCCATCTGCGCCCACGCACGACGAACAGCAGCGGCTGACAGCCTCCTTCTGGGCCGGGGTACAGGGTGGCCTGCATCTCATCCACCGTGTCCAGGAGGGTCTCGACCTTGGCAGCAGTAAATCTTGACACCACTCTCCTCACTGCCACCTTGTTGGCTGTGATGGTGTGTGTGGGGATTGTAAAGTGTATATGCAGCTGTGGCTTGTCAGCCTCCTGAGTGTCAATCCTGAGACCGGCGAATCCGCACTGTTTCTCATTGGAATCGATTGTGTTCCACGTGACCCCGGGGCTAGCCCCTTAACAGTCGCTGAATCGGTCCAGGTGCGGTGCCAGTTTTGCTGTGGAAGTCCACAAATCCTGCTCCGGTGTCAACACTCAGGAACGGAGAATCCCGCCACCTGTGTATGAAGGAGCACTGTTTTTTAAAATAAATTTAGAGTACCATATTATTATTTTTTTTCCAATTTAGAGGCAAACCACCTATTCTGCACATCTTTTGGGATGTGGAGGCGAAACCCACGCAGACACGGGGAGAATGTGCAAACTCCACATGGACAGTAACCCAGAGCCGAACCTGGGACCTCAGCGCCGTAGGCAGCAATGCTATCCACTGTGCCACCGTGCTGCCCTATGAAGAAGCACTGTTGGCTGTCCAGCACCAACTTCTAACTGTACTTCTTAGGGCCACATGAGGAGGGGTAAAAATTCTCCCTATTTTAAAGGTCTGACCGTAACAGAATTTTTTGTGAATTTCGAGTGGATGATCTTTGCCAATACTGCAGAAGTCCCACAATTTACGCTTTCAGATTATAAAGAATTAGGCAGACAGGTTTAATTTAGGTGAAATGAAGAACAAGATAAGTTGATTGAAACTATTTTCCAAATTTAAAAAAAACTGAGTATCTCGCAATCACCGTTCATATGTCACAGATCTTTGTCTGGTCACACACATACTGGTAGAATAAGAGGATGGGCTTAATGATTTTTTGGAGTTTGTGAAGAGGATAAAACAAAGGAGTATACTGCTAGTTATCCTTTGGCTGGCCTCGTTGCAGTGATTCCACATTGTGTTTTTGTTCAGTTGTCTACCTGCGTGTAGATGTATGGAGCAGATTGATATGGCCAGAATTTTACTCTCCCCACTATCTGACAGGTTCTAAGGCGATGTGGAGCATGGAATAGCATGGACTGGATTCGCTCCGAGATTCCGCCCATCCCGATCCAGAAGTGATTTTACGATGGAGTGGACAGGGCCTCGGACGGGATCCCATCCTTGCCCATGAACCTTAATGGCCACTTTAGGACATTTTCCTGCCCAGCCGCAATTTTTAGGCTGGTGGGCACCCGATGACACTGGGTGAGAAACTGAAAATGTTTGCACACTCGGCCTTGGGAGGGAAGAGGGGCACCATTGGAAGGCTCCTTCAGACTGGTGCACCTCTCAGGTACCTGGGAGCTCTGGCCCTCTCTATCCAATTACCCTTTTGACACCAAGATTAGGCCACTCCCGGCCCACCCAGGGCATCCCCTACCATGAGGGCAGCATGGTGGCACAGTAGGTCGCACTGCTACCTCACAGCGCAAGGGACCCGGGTTCAATTGCAGTCTTGGGTGACTGTGGAGTTTGCATGTTCTCACCGTGTCTGTGTGAGTTTCCTCCAGATACACTGGTTTCCTCCCACCATCCAAAGATATGCAGGTTAGGTGGATTGGCCATGCTAAATTAACTCTTAGTGTCTAGGCATATGCAGGTTAGGTTACAAGGTTACAGGGATAGGGTAGGGTGGACGGGGGAGTGGACCTGGGTAGAGTGCTCTTTTGGAGGGTTGATGCTGACTTGATGGGCTGAATAGCCTCCTTCTGCACTGTAGGGATTCTGTAAATACCCTGGTACTTACCTGAAGTATGGCCCTGGGAGATTGTCGCAGGCATGGCACTTCCAGCCACTGCATCACCATGCCTGGAGGGGATGGAGACCTGTGAGGGAATCAAATTGTCCGAAAGCTCTCCAAGGTGGGTCTTCCATTCAAGTACGAAAAGAAGTCCCACCTACTGCCAATCAATGCTCAACTGAGAGTGAAATGACAGGAAGTCTGTTGGTGTTGACGGGAATGTTCCGCGTCAACTCTCAGAATGATGAATGTCAAGCTCTTGCCGGCCTGAAAATTCAGGCCCATGTTTTATTGCTAAAAGATTTGGTTTGTAATTGATTTCTCTTTTCAGAATGGTTACTTTGAGAAATGCGGACTCAATACTTTTGAGAGGGAGAGGAGAGCAACAACTTTTGCAGCCTGTTTTCTGATCTCTGATTTCTCTTACACAAAGACAGAAAATACTGGACAATCTCAGCAGGCTTGCACCAGCTGTGGAGAGAGAAGAGAGCTAACGTTTCGAGTCTGGATGACTCTTTGTCAAAGCTGGAGAGAACGGAAATAGAGTCAGATTTGTACTGTTGTGTGTGTGTGTGGGGGGGGGGGGGGGGGGGGACGGGGGGGGGGACGTTGGTGTGTAGCGGTGGGCTGGATGGGGGGCCAGCGATGGTGGAGGTTGAAATAGGTGGAGATCTGATTTCTCTTGCTTGGTACCACAGTCACTTAAAGTACCTTGCTGGCTGTATGTTCCATAGGAACTCAATTAATCCGTACTGCTGCAGCTATTGTTTTTAGAACAGTATTGCATTTTGATATCTCATCTCTAACTTTGCAAAGTTTCAATTTAGTGTAAAATCAACAAGAGATTAAGGGGGATGGGTGTAGATTGGTGGGGGGGTGGGGGATACTTTCCCCCCCATTCCCAGATGTAAAGTCGGTATGGAGTCGACCTGTTCTACACCGACCTGCTCCATGCCGACCTGCCCCACAGCTATAATTTGCTTCAGGAGTGAGTTAAACCAGGAACTTCCACCCTCACTGATGAGGAGGTCCTACCCTCTGAGTTGCCATCCAATCCAATTGGCCAGCAGCCCTATAAGTCCCTGCAGTGCCAAGGGCACATTAGTAGCCACTGCTGGGATTGTAAGAAGAAGAGTAAGAATGCCCAGGTGTCTATGGAGCTGGTAAGTCTGGGGTCTTTGGTAAGGACTTGGATGGTTGGAGGAGTGGGGGGGGGGGGGGGGCGGTGGCGGGAACGATTTGGGTTTTCTGGTTTCATGTTCAGAGTTGGGATTGGAAGAAGAGTTTGATCGGGGGGGGGGGGGGGGGGGGGGGGGCACTGAACAATCCTCAAATTGCAGACCTCAGTGATCACACCCCTCCTTCCTTGCCGCTTCTTGAATGTTCAACTTTAAAAAATCAGGATACTCCTTCCCACCTGACTTCCCACACTGGGCTAAATAGCTGGCTTTTAAAGCAGACCAAGGCAGGCCAGCAGCACAGTTCAATTCCCGTACCAGCCTCCCTGAACAGGCGCCGGAATGTGGTGACTAGGGACTTTTCACAGTAACTTCATTTGAAGCCTACTTGTGACAATAAGCAATTTTCATTTCATTTTCATTATGGTACAGACAGCGTATTGTCAGGTCCAATTGGCTTGGTAACAAACTATTTATTAGCTATTTAAATATGATGGGTTAGCTACTGAGTTCACCATCTTCCCACCTCCTTTATTATGGGGGTGAGATTGGGATGAGTGTGAAAGTGGTGGGTTGGTTACCTGCTCCATTCTGCTACGCCCCCCTCCCCATTGGAAACACGCTCCCTGGGGAGGCACATAAAATTTAGCCC
The DNA here is from genome assembly GCF_047496885.1 of Scyliorhinus torazame. Taxonomy (NCBI): domain Eukaryota; kingdom Metazoa; phylum Chordata; class Chondrichthyes; order Carcharhiniformes; family Scyliorhinidae; genus Scyliorhinus; species Scyliorhinus torazame. The sequence goes on along the minus strand of NC_092707.1, from coordinate 326,528,532 downwards.
GGGGCCTTTCATGCTTCCCACGAAGTTGAGTCTTTGTTCTGCTTTATCCTACTTGGTGGAATGCAGACTTTTAAATTGTCGCCATCTAGCAGTCCTCCATTGTCTTAAGATGATTTCAGTTCATTTTTCAAATCCAGCCAGAAAAATAAAAGTTGGACCCTTTTTTTAAAAAAGGCACATTCTCGTAACACACTGGCCTGCCTACCAGTGAGCTTGCTGACACTAGCAGAGTTGAGAGGAAGGACAGCTCAAATCTCTATAGGGTCTACATGCACATAATTCAGACCATGGGATGAATCCTAGGGTGGGGGGTCAGCTCTGTGAACGCTGCTTTGACAACTACAATGAAGGAGTCTCTGCCTTCACTTCTTGGATTGAAGCCCAGCTGCTCCTACCTTGATTCTGCGTTCCAACATGTGCTGTGCCTTTCAAGGTATGAAGGACAACATATCAAAGGAGTTTTGGCAGTGTCACATCACTCTCGCACTCTGTTCTTGTGCAGAGTAGGGTGAGTGAGAAGACAGAGCCCCGTGCAAGTGGCACTGACAGCATGGGAGAGGCAGATTCTGTCTTCTCAAAGGATAACAGCACACCTGAGATAATCTCACCATATGCTGTTGTTGATGGCAGCCAGCCAGCTGGGACAGACTGCCCCAGTGAGATGATGCTGGACTGATGCCAGACCCAATGCAGCCAAATCTGCTCGAGGTTATCCACCTCAGTCATTTCAGAAGCTCTTGTTGGAGGTTCTGTAGCTTCCCACCTTCCTTTCAGTAGCCATAGGGGATGCAGTTCTTCACACCACTTGAACAGGTAAACAAGTGCAGAGGATAGATGCTGGGAATTTGCACAAGGGATATTTTTTAGTTCTCAATGTTTAGTATAAATATCTATCAAATAAAGTGTGATATTGGAAGGAACCTGACTGGTAAAGTTGGGATCAGAGTAACCTTCGCAGCTACAGGCTGGGCCTCATGGTGCTGGGCTGCAAATCTTGAGCAGGTTGCCAGAGCTCAATCACTGCCTCACAGAAAAAGCAGAGAGCCTGAGGATTTCCTCCTCTCTAAGATGAGGTAGTTTCTGTAGACCCTCATTGTGTAAAGTCTTCTCCATCCTCTTCGAGTGTAGCTCTCTGTTGCCTTTCTTGCTGCTGGTATGGCTACCGGCCCTTCTCCCCGAATGCAGACTGAAAATAATATGCATGCTCCCACAATGTTGGGAAGGCAGTCCTATTAACAAGAGTACAACCTCGCACACTTATTCTCTGAATTCAGTGAAACATTAGCCAAATACACTGTCACAATTCCTGTTGTTAGGAATTTGGAAAATTAACGAGGTTAACAGTGAACCTGAGATGAAACAAAAATAACAGACAAGTAACAAGGCTTGCGGGAGTCGAGTGTAGTAATGAGATGCGATTTTAGAGTAACAAGATTAGCAGTTGCCTGGAGACATTGAAGTGTGAATGGCCATATCAGAAACATTGCTCACCTGAGATCAGTGGGGCTATACAAATGATAACTTCTAAACGCAAAGAATTTGAGAGATGTAGACAGCTGAATACACAGGTTGGGATGTCAAAGAGATTGAACAGTATAATTACTAGCACCCTCATTGGGGAAGAAGGCTAGTATTTCATCCAACAGCCAGACATGCCAGTTCCACCTGTGATCCGAGGCGTGGAGGCCTGATCCAGCTAACATTCGGAGCCATGGCAGATTGCAGATATTCTCCTCGAAAAGACACTTTTCTGTCTCCGCTGAAACGGGAAGAGACGTTTTCCCAGACTTGGTCACCTAAACGACATTGCGTGGTAATTATAAACTGGATTTGACCGTAGAGTTACTAAAATTGGGTGTTGCTTGGGAAAAGGCGCGTCTCAGTGAGTTCAAGGAATGTGGGTAACAAGGAGTAAATTCAGATAAAACAGTGTGTTTAGTTGGTAATATACTTAAATGTCATTGTGTATATGAACCTTTTGTTGTGTGTTGTTTCCTTTTCTTTCACTTTAATGAATATTCCTTATTAGTTGTTTAGACAGCGACTGGACTGGTTCCTCACTGGATTGTACATGATTCCTCACATTATTTCAAACAAAAATGCACCACAAAGACCCAACGTTTCAAGTTATCCCCAGAGCACTCGCCCAAAGACACTTGCCCCGAGACACTCGCGCAGGTAACAGTAGTGGGGTTCTGAACATTGTGGAATTTTAGAAATTATTTCACATAATGTAGGCATCGTTTGTTAGGCCAGCATTTAATAATAATAATCTTTATTAGTGTCACAAGTAGGCTTACATTAACACAGCAATGAAGTTAATGTGAAAATCCCCAAGTCGCCACATTCCAGCACCTGGTCGGGTACACTGAGGGAGAATTCAGAATATCCAAATGACCTAACAGCACGTCTTTCGGGACTTGTGGGAGGAAACCGGAGCACCCGAAGGAAACCCACGCAGACAAGGGAAGAGAATGCAGACTCCGCACAGGCGGTGACCCAAGCCGGGAATCGAACCTGGGTCCCTGGCACTGTGAAGCAACAGTCCTACCACTGTGCTATCATGCTGCCCAATTGTCCATCCCTGTGATGTGTTGATTGGTCCATTGATCTGTCCATCAGTATGAATGTATGTATGTGCTATGATGTTAATCTGAATATCATGACATCTGCCCTTTTTTACAAGAACATGTGCCTACGTGGTCATAAATAGAGATGTGTACTGAGTGTAGCTAAATGTGTGTGTGTGCAATATTTACAGCATGTACATGGGGCTAAACTATATACAAGGGGCAATGTCGGGTGCGACATAACAACGAGGTTGTACCATAAACAAAGAACGGTTGAACGATAACACAAATTCCTGCAACAATAAGAACATAAACATATTAACACAGTGGTAGTATGAGTTCAATGTACAAGCAGTCTCATAAGTCCAGTCTAGTAGGTGGGCGACGAATTCGGGTTGACCGCCTCAAGGCTGGGTCTGGAACCACCTGAGGAAGGCTGAGGAATGGGCCTGGCCACGGGCGACGACGGAAGGGGCATGGTGGCAGGCAGCTCCACGAAGTCGATGTCAGGAACAACAGGAGGGCGCGGTGTCAGTGTAATGTCCCGTAGCGAGTGTGGAAGTAGGCGAAGAGCCCGCAATTGCGCCTACGAATGGATCCATCAGGCATGCGAACCAGGAACGAGCAGGGAGCCACGCGTCGGAGAACTTCGGCAGGTGCTGACCAGCCACCTTCTGGTAGGTGGATGCGGACTTCGTCTCCAGGGGCCAGGGCGGGAAGATCAGTTGCCCGTGTGTCATGTGCCACCTTCTGGCGACCGCGCTGCAGTTGCATTCTGTGTAGTACCGGAGCATGGTTGGTTGTGGGTGCCAGAATGGAAGGCACAGTGGTCCTGAGGGCGCGACCCATCAACAGCTGGGCTGGTGAGAGGCCAGTGGCTAGTGGGGCCGAGCGATAGGCTAGCAGGGCTAGGCAGAAATCTGATCCGGCAGCAGCAGCCTTGCAGAGGAGCCGCTTGACAATGTGAACGCCCTTCTCCACCTTTCCATTGGACTGGGGACGCAGAGGGCTGGATGTCACGTGTGTGAAACCATACGAGGAAGCAAAAGTTGACCATTCCTGGCTGGCGAAACAGGGCCTATTGTCCAACATGACAGTAATTGGAATGCCATGGCGAGCGAAGGTGTCTTTGCAGGCCCTTATGACAGCGGATGATGTCAAATCGTGCAGGCGTATGACCTCCGGATAGTTGGAAAAGTAGTCAACGATGATGACATAGTCCCTGCCGAGTGTGTGAAAGAGGTCCACACCCACCTTCGCCCAGGGGGACGTCACCAGCTCATGGGGCAGAAGCGTTTCAGGAGGTTGCGCCGGTTGAAACTTTTGGCAGGTGGGGCAGTTGAGCACCATATTGGCAATGTCGTCACTGATGCCCGGCCAGTATACCGCCTCTCGGGCCCTCCGTCTGCACTTCTTGACCCCCAGATGGCCTTTGTGTAGTTGGTCGAGGACCAGCTTGTACATGCTGTGCGCAATCACAATCCGGTCCAGCTTTAGAAGGACGCCATCAATGACGGCCAGGTCGTCTCGGACATTGTAGAACTGTGAGCACTGCCCTTTGAGCCACCCTCCCGTCATGTGGCGCATCACACATTGTAAAATGGGGTCAGCCGCAGTCTCTCGGCGAATACGGGCCAGACTGGAGTCATCGGCTGGCAGATTTGCCGATGTGAAAGCCACCTGCGCCTCGACATGACAGACGAACCCCGCCGAATCTGGCGGCGTGCTCACTGCTCTAGATAGGGCATCCGCAATGATAAGGTCCTTTCCCGGGGTGTAGACCTTAGTCACACCTCCTAAGTTTAAGTAGGATGCGCTCGAGGCGAGGGGTCATCTCGTTTAGATCCTTGTTAATGATGCTGACCAGGGGGGCGGTGGTCAGTCTCAACGGTAAACCGGGGGAGACCATACACATAGTCATGGAACTTGTCCAACCCGGTTAGCAAGCCCAGGCACTCCTTTTCGATCTGTACGTAGCGCTGTTCTGTGGGGGTCATGGCCCGCGAGGCATAGGCGACCGGGGCCCATGACGCAGTGTCATCCTGCTGTAGGAGCACCGCCCAAATGCCGGACTGGCTGGCATCAGTCGAGATTTTAGTGGCACGAGATGTGTCGAACAACGCCAACACCGGTGCTGTGGTGAGCTTAAATTTGAGCTCCTCGCATTCCTGCTGGTGTGTGTGTAGCCACTGGAACTCCGTGGACTTCTTGACGAGGTGGCGCAGAGCTGTCGTGTGGGAGGCAAGGTTGGGAATGAACTTCCCCAGGAAGTTGACCATGCCTAGGAAGCGTAGCACTGCTTTCTTGTCTGCAGGCTGCGGCATGGCTGTAATGGCGCTCACCTTGTCTGCATCCGGACGGACCCCTGACCGGGAAATGTGGTCCCCCAGGAACTTCAGCTCGGTTTGGCCGAAAGAACACTTGGCTCGGTTGAGGCGCAGGCCGTTTTCCCGTATGCGTGCAAAGACGCGCTGGAGACGATAGATGTGCTCCTGTGGTGTGGTGGACCAGATGATGACGTCGTCCACATAGACGCGCACCCCTTCGATGCCTTCCACCATCTGGCTCCATGATCCTATGAAAGACCTCAGATGATGCCAAATGGCATTCGGTTGTAGCAGAACCTGCCGAAAGGGGTGTTGAAGGTGCACAGCTTTTGGCTGGACAGATCCAGTTGGATCTGCCAAAAACCCTTCGAGGCATCCAGTTTCGAGAAGATTTTAGCCCGGGCCATTTCGCTCGTGATCTCTTCCCATTTGGGTATGGGGTAGTGTTCCCTCACAATGTTGTTGTTGAGGTTTTTTGGATCAATGCAGATCCGGAGCTCGCCGGAGGGCTTCTTAACACACACCATGGAGCTGACCCATGGCGTGGGCTCCGTGACCCGGGATAGGACCCTTGGTCCTGGAGATCCTGCAGCTGCTGCTTGAGGCGGTCTTTGAGTGGCGCTGGGACCCTGCGAGGTGCGTGAATGACCGGGGTGGCGTCCGGCTTGAGCCGAATTCTGTAGGTGTAGGGCAGTGTTCCCATTCCCTCGAATGCCTCCTGGTTGAGGGCGAGGAGTGATTGGAGCTGTGCGTTGAACTCTGCATCCGGGAAGTCAGATGTGCCGTCTGGAGAGAGAGAGTGGACTCGTTGCACGGGGTGGAGAGCCTTGCATGCCTGTGCGCCTAGCAGGGAGTCCTTCGATGAGCCGACTATCTCGAATGAGAGTGTGGCCATGCGTGTGTTGTGTGTCACCTGGAGCTGGCAGGATCCCATGGCCGGGACAACGTTCCCGTTGTGGTTGACCATTCTGCAATGGGACGGCCGAATTGGTGGTCTGACCTTCATGGCGTAGAAGGCTGACAATGCTATGAGGTAGGCGGAGGCGCCAGTGTCCAGACGGAATGTTATCGGTGATCGGTTGACCGTTAGGGTGGCACACCATTCATCACCCGGATTGATCGTGATAACTTGCACCGGCTGGTGGGTCCTGGCTGGAGACATTTGGTTCCCATCAATGACTGCAACACGGAAGGCGTCCCAGTCGTCTGTGTCACTGGTCTGGATATCGTCTGGGCACGGCTCGTAATAAGGAGGCTGAATGGTCCGCACGTCCCTGCGAGGTTGTCGGAGTTGGGGAACATTGACAGGTTGAGCTGCTCGACAGCAAGCAGCGTACTTACCTTGCAGGAGCAGCACTGTGAATTTCGGCGGGAGCGGCGTGCAGGGGCCTTCTGGGAGGTGAGTATTTGAGTTTAAAACACTTACCTGGTCCCGTTTCTGTTCTTCTTTTCTGTTTAATTTTTTATTTTATTTTTTAAGGAGGGAACCGGAAGTTCGACCCGTGGACTTCTGGGAAGGTTCCCCCCCCCCCAATAAATTCTGGTGGAGAGGAAACCCGAGACATTACACGTGCAGTGTCTCCCACCCGCCCTCCTCCTCTAACCTAATAATAAAACCCATTGGTGTGAGCTAAGTGCCATATTATATTATTATTTTTTCTTTTCTTTTTTTAAAAAATGTATTTATTAACCAGGTCTTGGTTGGAAGTTAGAGGGATGGCAGGGAAGGGGGTGCAATGTTCCTCCTGCAGGATGTTTGAGGTGAGGGATGCCGTTAGTGTCCCTGCTGATTTTACCTGATAGAAATGCAGCCATCTCCAGCTCCTCCAAGACCGAGTTAGGGAACTGGAGCTGGAGTTGGATGAACTTCGGATCATTCGGGAGGCAGAGGGGGTCATAGATAGCAGCTTCAGGGAATTAGTTACACCAAAGATTGGAGATAGATGGGTAACTGTAAGAGGGACTGGGAAGAAGCAGTCAGTGCAGGGACCCCCTGCGGTCGTTCCCCTGAGTAACAAGTATACCGCTTTGGATACTTGTGGGGGGGGTCTTACCAGGGGTAAGCCATGGGGTACGGGCCTCTGGCACGGAGTCTGTCCCTGTTGCTCAGAAGGGAAGGGGGGAGAGGAGCACAGCATTAGTAATTGGGGACTCGATAGTCAGGAGCACAGATAGGAGATTTTGCGGGAGCGAGAGAGACGCACGTTTGGTATGTTGCCTCCCAGGTGCAAGGGTACGTGATGTCTCGGATCGTGTTTTCCGGGTCCTTAAGTGGGAGGAGGAGCAGCCCCAAGTCGTAGTCCACATTGGCACTAACAACATAGGTAGGAAAGGGGACAAGGATGTCAGGCAGGCTTTCAGGGAGCTAGGATGGAAGCTCAGAACGAGAACAAGCAGAGTTGTTATCTCTGGGTTGTTGCCCGTGCCACGTGATAATGAGATGAGGAATAGGGAGAGAGAGCAATTAAACACGTGGCTACAGGGATGGCGCAGGCGGGAGGGATTCAGATTTCTGGATAACTGGGGCTCTTTCTGGGGAAGGTGGGACCTCTACAGACAGGATGGTCTACATCTGAACCTGCGGGGCACAAATATCCTGGGGGAAGATTTGTTGGTGCTGTTTGGGGGGGGTTTAAACTAATGCAGCAGGGGCATGGGAACCTGGATTGTAGTTTTAGGGTGCGGGAGAATGAGAGTATAGAGGTCAGGAGCACAGATTTGACTTCGCAGGAGGGGGCCAGTGTTCAGGTAGGTGGTTTGAAGTGTGTCTACTTCAATGCCAGGAGTATACGAAATAAGGTAGGGGAACTGGCAGCATGGGTTGGTACCTGGGTCTTCGATGTTGTGGCCATTTCGGAGACATGGCTAGAGCAGGGACAGGAATGGATGTTGCAGGTTCCGGGGTTTAGGTGTTTTAGTAAGCTCAGAGAAGGAGGCAAAAGAGGGGGAGGTGTGGCGCTGCTAGTCAAGAACAGTATTACGGTGGCGGAGAGGATGCTAGATGGGGACTCTTCTTCCGAGGTAGTATGGGCTGAGGTTAGAAACAGGAAAGGAGAGGTCACCCTGTTGGGAGTTTTCTATAGGCCTCCAAGTAGTTCTAGGGATGTAGAGGAAAGGATGGTGAAGATGATTCTGGATAAGAGCGAAAGTAACAGCGTAGTTATTATGGGAGACTTTAACTTTCCAAATATTGACTGGAAAAGATATAGTTCGAGTACATTAGATGGGTTGTTTTTTGTACAATGTGTGCAGGAGGGTTTCCTGACACAATATGTTGACAGGCCAACAAGAGGCGTGGCCACTTTGGATTTGGTTTTGGGTAATGAACCAGGCCAGGTGTTAGATTTGGTGGTAGGAGAGCACTTTGGGGACAGTGACCACAATTCGGTGACGTTTACGTTAGTGATGGAAAGGGATAAGTATACACCGCAGGGCAAGAGTTATAGCTGGGGGAAGGGCAATTATGATGCCATTAGACATGACTTGGGGGGGATAGGTTGGAGAAGTAGGCTGCAAGTGTTGGGCACACTGGATAAGTAGAGCTTGTTCAAGGAACAGCTACTGCGTGTTCTTGATAAGTACGTACCGGTCAGGCAGGGTGGAAGGCGTCGAGCGAGGGAACCGTGGTTTACCAAAGAAGTGGAATCTCTTGTTAAGAGGAAGAAGGAGGCCTATGTGAAGATGAGGTGTGAAGTTTCAGTTGGGGCGATTGATAGTTACAAGGTAGCGAGGAAGGATCTAAAGAGAGAGCTAAGACGAGCAAGGAGGGGACATGAGAAGTATTTGGCAGGTAGGATCAAGGAAAACCCAAAAGCTTTCTATAGGTATGTCAGGAATAAAAGAATGACTAGGGTAAGAGTAGGGCCAGTCAAGGACAGGGATGGGAAGTTGTGTGTGGAGTATGAAGAGATAGGCGAGATACTAAATGAATATTTTTCGTCAGTATTCACTCAGGAAAAAGATAATGTTGTGGAGGAGAATGCTGAGACCCAGGCTATTAGAATAGATGGCATTGAGGTACATAGGGAAGAGCTGTTGGCAATTCTGGACAAGCTGAAAATAGATAAGTCCCTGGGGCCTGATGGGATTTATCCTAGGATTCTCTGGGAAGCCAGGGAAGAGATTGCTGGGCCTTTGGCTTTGATTTTTATGTCATCATTGGCTACAGGAATAGTGCCAGAGAACTGGAGGATAGCAAATGTGGTCCCTTTGTTCAAGAAGGGGAGTAGAGACAACCCCGGCAACTATAGACCGGTGAGCCTCACGACTGTTGTGGGTAAAGTCTTGGGGGGGATTATAAGAGACAAGATTTATAATCATCTAGATAGGAATAATATGATCAGGGATAGTCAGCATGGCTTTGTGAAGGGTAGGTCATGCCTCACAAACCTTATCGAGTTCTTTGAGAAGGTGACTGAACAGGTAAACGAGGTTAGAGCAGTTGATGTGGTGTCTTTGGTTTTCAGTAAAGCGTTTGATAAGGTTCCCCACGGTAGGCTATTGCAGAAAATACGGAGGCTGGGGATTGAGGGTGATTTAGAGATATGGATCAGAAATTGGCTAGCTGAAAGAAGACAGAGGGTGGTGGTTGATGGGAAATGTTCAGAATGGAGTTCAGTTACAAGTGGCGTACCACAAGGATCTGTTCTGGGGCCGTTGCTGTTTGTCATTTTTATCAATGACCTAGAGGAAGGCGCAGAAGGGTGGGTGAGTAAATTTGCAGACGATACTAAAGTCGGTGGTGTTGTCGACAGTGTGGAAGGATGTAGCAGGTTACAGAGGGACATAGATAAGCTGCAGAGCTGGGCTGAGAGGTGGCAAATGGAGTTTAATGTAGAGAAGTGTGAGGTGATTCACTTTGGAAGGAATAACAGGTATGCGGAATATTTGGCTAATGGTAAAGTTCTTGGAAGTGTGGATGAGCAGAGGGATCTAGGTGTCCATGTACATAGATCCCTGAAAGTTGCCACCCAGGTTGATAGGGTTGTGAAGAAGGCCTATGGAGTGTTGGCCTTTATTGGTAGAGGGATTGAGTTCCGGAGTCATGAGGTCATGTTGCAGCTGTACAAAACTCTGGTACGGCCGCATTTGGAGTATTGCGTACAGTTCTGGTCACCGCATTATAGGAAGGACGTGGAAGCTTTGGAGCGGGTGCAGAGGAGATTTACCAGGATGTTGCCGGGTATGGAGGGAAAATCTTATGAGGAAAGGCTGATGGACTTGAGGTTGTTTTCGTTATAGAGAAGAAGGTTAAGAGGAGACTTAATAGAGGCATACAAAATGATCAGGGGGTTAGATAGGGTGGACAGTGAGAGCCTTCTCCCTTGGATGGAAATGGCTAGCACGAGGGGACATAGCTTTAAACTGAGGGGTAATAGATATAGGACAGAGGTTAGAGGTAGGTTCTTTACGCAAAGAGCGGTGAGGCCGTGGAATGCCCTACCTGCAACAGTAGTGAACTCGCCAACATTGAGGGCATTTAAAAGTTTATTGGATAAACATCTGGTGATAATGGCATAGTGTAGGTTAGATAGCTTTTGTTTCGGTGCAACATCGTGGGCCGAAGGGCCTGTACTGCGCTGTATCGTTCTATGTTCTATGTTCTATGTAGTGGCCCACCTTGCCACAGCGGAGGCATTGTCGGGTTCTTGCGGGACATTGCCACTTTAAATGTGCGGCTCCACAGTTGCCGCACGTCGTGACGTCATGGCGTTCGTTGCGTCACTGCGCATGCACGGTTCGGTCTTGCGTCGAGTGTGCCTGCGCATCACGTCCCTCAGTGTTGCCGTAGTTTTTGGCATGCACAAGCGCGGGAGGCCTCGGAAAGCGCGCAAAATGTCCGCCCTCGTCCGGGCCGCGGGCCGGGAGGAACTCGATTGCCTGGATCCGTTCGGCCTCGTAGGACCCCTGCCGCGCCGATTCGGCCGCCTGAAATTGGGTATAACGGCTCGTCGCGTTTTCGTGCAGGACACAGGCTTCGATTGCGGAGGCTAAGGTGAGGCCTTTTATTTTTAAGAGCTGCTGGCGTAGGGTGCCCGAGGTGACCCCAAAAACGATCTGGTTCCGAATCATGGAATCGGAGGTGGTGTCATAACCGCAGGACTGCGCGAGGATGCGGAGATGCGTAAGGAATAACTGAAAGGGCTCATCCTTACCTTGCAGGCTCTGCTGGAAGAGATACCTCTCGAAGCTCTCGTTGACCTCGACGTTGAAGTGTTGGTCGAGCTTGAGAAGGACCGTCTTGTATTTGGTCTTGTCCTCGCCTTCCGGGAACACCAGGGAGTTGTAGACATGGATGGCGTGTTGACCTGCCGTGGTGGGGAGGATGGCGATCTTTCTGGTGTCCAAGGCTGTTTCCTTTTCGTTGGCTTCCAGAAAGAGCTGGAAGCGCTGTTTGAACAGCTTCCAATTAACGCTGAGGTTTCCAGTGACTTGCAGCGGCTGCGGTGTGTTGACGGTGTCCATGGCGCAGGATGGCAGATTCCGGAGGATCTTTAGGTAGGTACCAAATTCACACCTGGTACTATGATGTGTTGATTGGTCCATTGATCTGTCCATCAGTATATATGTATGTATGTGCTATGATGTTAACCTGAATATCATGACACCCTATTTACCCATGAGAAGGTGGTGACGAGCTGCCTCCTTGAACCACAGCAGTCCAATTGCTGCAGGCCACCCACTGTGCCGTTGTGAAGGTTGTTCCAGGATTTTAACCAAAAACAGTGGAACGGTGAATTAGGGAACAAATGTTTGATCCTGCCAGTGGTGGAAAGTCAAGCCATATTTCCAAGTCAAGATGATGTGACACTTTGAGGGGAATTTTCAAGTGATGGTGTTCCCACGTCTTTGCTGCCTTTGTCCTTCTAGGCGGCAGAGATCACGGGCTGGATTCTCCGATTCTGCAGCTATGTCTGCAGGATCCGTCTGGTCTTACGACCAAAAAGCTGGCGCCACCCCTGGACCGATGCCCTGCCCAGTGGGGGGCTAGCAGCGGTGCCACGTAAAGCCCCCATCTTTACCTGCCGATATGAACAGAGAACGGCTGGGTCGCTGCTTGCGCATGCGCACAGTGGCAGCCTGCGGCAGCCGCGCCGTACAACATGGCATTGGCTGCGTGCAGACCCGGCATGCCAAATACTATCCCTCTGTAACCCTCCCGCCACTCCCAGACCACCACCCTAACAGCCCCCGCTGAAGCCCCCACTGCCAGCGGAACAGCTCCCCCCCCTGACTGTGGCGGTGCTGGACACAGTCTGCAGCCGCCACTCCAGGTTTACGAAAAGTGAGAGGACACGTGTCCCATGCCGTCGGGAAGTTGGCCTATCGGGGGAGGAGCATCGGGGGAGGGCCTCAGGTGACGTAGTGAGGCCCTCCCAACGACGTGCGCCGTACTCCTCGAGTATGCCGTTTTTGAGGGCGCAGAGCATCAGAAAAATGGTGCAGCCCCCAATTTCGGCGTAAAAATTGATTCTCTGGCCGATTGCCGAACACGATTTCGGCGTCGGCGATGGAAGAATCCCGCCCCACAGGTTTCAAAGGTGCTATTATTGCAGTGCATGTTGTATTGAATACACACTGCTGCCAATGTGGAGGGAGTAAATCCCTGAGTAAATGCTTAAATTGGTGGATGGGTGCCAATCAAGCAAACTCCTTTGTCCTGAATGGTGTTGAGCTCCTTGAGTGTTGTTTGAATTGCATTCATCCAGAGTAGTGGAGAATATTCCATCATGCCCTTGACTTGTGCATTGTAGATGATGGACAGACTTTGGGGAGTCAGAAGGTGAGTTACTCACTGCAGGATTCCTACCTTTGATGCTCTCTTGTCGCCACAATTTTCATATGGTTGTTCTGGATCATTTTCTGATCAATATTAACCCCAGGATGTTGATAGTGGTGGATTTAGCGATGGAAATGCCATTGAATGCCAAGAGGAAATGATTAGATTCTCTCTTGTTGGTGATTGTCATTGCCTGGCATTTCTGTTGTGAGAATGTCACTTGCTGCTTATCAACCCAAACTTGAATGTTGTCCAGGTCTTGCTGCAAATGGGCATGGCCTGTTTCAAGATCTGAGGAGTTGCGAATGGTACCAAACATCACCATTTCTTTTTGTTAGGAAACATTTTATTAAGGCATTTATAATTTTGACATTTTAACATTCTAAACAACAGAGCAATCCAACACACGGAAAACCCCCCACATTAACATACCCAACTTCCCCCCGCCCTGTTGGGTTATGTACTCTGGGATAACACAGGCTGCAACTGGATGCAGCTTTAACCAAAAGATACTCCAGACCTTGAAGTTAGTTCAATCTGATTTATTGAACCAGTAGCACAGTTAGCACAGTTCTCTATGAGTTCGACTCTCTGCTAACCTAAGTGCGGTTACTCTGTCTGACTGAACCAGACTAGCTCTTAGCCACGTGCTGGAGGTGTGATACTGTAAATACACCCTGACTCACTCTGTATATGTTTATCAGTGGAAAGAGGCAGAGTGTGAGTGCCTCTTGCCTTTTATAGTGAGATACCTCCCCTGAGTGTCCTGCCTGCTCATTGGTCATGTCCTGTTCTCTGTGTTCATTAGCTGCCTGTCTGTATATCATGACATTGCCCCCCCTTTTTTTAATGTTTTGTTGGCACATGGGAACGTCCTTTCATGTGATGGAATATATTAACATATTTACAAGCAGTGGCATATGTGAACATATTTACATGCAAAGTCCAGTCTCTGGTTCTTGCATCTGATCCTTGTCGACCGCCGGAGAGGTGGTGGTGGGGACAACGGCGCCTTGACAGGCTGGATGGAAGCCTGACTGGTTGCCTCGTAGTTCGAGGTATCAGGAGGTGGCAAAAAAAAGACGGAAACGGAGAAGAAAGCGGTTGTGGGCAGGCAACTTTGCGCAGTGCCCGCCTGTTCCGTCGCACAACAGAACCACCAGCCATACGTACAACATACGAGTGGGGCGCAGCCTGTCGAACAGCGACAGCTGGAGCAGACCAGCCACCATCCAGTATCTTGATCCTGACAGTATCTGCCGGGGATAACGGGCAAATCGGTGGCATGAGCATCATAGCCCTGCTTTTGCTGGTTTCGGAGTTGCTGCACCTTCTGCAGCACCAGGAGGTGATCCAGGTTGGGCAAGTGTATGGCTGGAAGTGTCGTCCACAGATCCCTGTTCATCAGGAGTTGAGCCGGCGACATGCCAGTGGACAGTGGGGCCGCCCTGTACGCAAGCAGCGCGAGGTAGATGTCAGAAGTAGAATCCGCGGTCTTGCAGATGAGCTATTTCACAATGTGCACCCCTTTTTCAACCTTCCCATTGGACTGCGGATAGCGTGGGCTGGAAGTGGCATGTTTGAAATGTTATGACTTGGCAAACATAGACCACTGGTGGCTGTTGAAGCACAGGCCATTGTGACTCATGACAGTGAGTGGGATACCATGCCTGGAGAACCTCTCCTTACAGGCCTTGATGACGGTCCGAGATGTGAGGTCTGAGAGCTTCACGACATCAGGGTAATTGGAGAAATAGTCAATAATCAAAACGTAGTCACGACCATTCGCACTAAAGAGGTCGATGCCAACCTTGGACCACGGGGAGGGCTCGATTTCATGCTGCTGGAGCATTTCCTTGCTCTGCACTGGCTGGAAGCGTTGGCAGGTCGCACAGTTGAGGACCATGTTCGAGATGTCCTGGCTGATCCCGGGCCAGTAGACAGCCTGCCTGGCTCTGCATCTGCACTTCTCGACACCCAGGTGTTCCTCATGGATTTATCGGAGCAGCAAGCTCTGGAGACTGAGTGGAATGACAGTCCGTTCCAGCTTGAGGAGGATACCATCAATCACCGTCAGGCCGTCCCTTACATTGTAAAATTGAGGATACTGCCCTTTCTGACAGCCATTGGCGAAGTGGTGCATGACACGCTGCAAGGGGGGGTCTTTGGCTGTCTCCTCGCGGATACGAACCACCTTTTCATCAGATGCCGGGAGGTGCTAGCACACAGCTGCACCTGTGATTCAATCTGCCGGATGATTTCCCGCGGTTCATTAGGCAATGTGATGGAGCGGGACAATGCATCAGCGATGATGAGCTCCTTGCCAGGCGTGTACACTAAGTCAAAGTCGTACCTTCTGAGTTTGAGGAGGATGCGCTGCAACCGAGGCGTCATGTCTTTCAGGTCTTTGTGGATAATGTGGACCAGAGGCCTATGATCCGTCTCGACAGTGAATGTCGGCAGGCCGCAGACATAGTCGTGAAACTTGAGAATGCCAGTGAGAAGACCCAGGCATTCCTTCTCTATTTGCGCATACCTTGTTTCATGGCCCTCGATGCGTAGGCTACCGGTGCCCAGGATGAAGTGTCATCGCTTTGAAGCAGCAGCGCACCGATGCCATCCTGACGCGCAATTGTCGAGATCTTCGTCTCCCTGTCTGGGTCGGAAAATGCCAAGACGGGTGCAGTGGTGAGCTTGGCTTTCAGCTCCAACCACTCTGCCTGATGTGCTGCCTTCCACTCAAAGGCAGTGGACTTTTTCACCAGGTTTCGTAGGGTCGTGGTGTGTGAGGCCAGGTTTGGGATGAACTTGCCCAGAAAATTGACCATGCCCAGGAAGCGCAACACCACCTTCTTGTTTTCAGGGACCTTCATGGCTTCGATGGCCTTGACCTTGTCTGTGTCCGGGCGCATGCCCTGCTGAGAGATCTGGTCACCGAGGAACTTGCGTGTCGACATGCCAAAGCAACATTTGGACCTGTTCAGCTTCAGGCCATTGGCATGGACACGGCGGAATACCTGCTGGAGCCGGGAAACATGCTCTTCAGGGGTTGATGTGTTGGGTGTTCTGGATCACAAACAGGTCACCAACACTGGAAGTGGTGCAACTCTATTTTCTTATAAGGTTAACTATATTAACATACTTGAACTGTGGGTAAATGCAATACCAGCTTTTACTGTTGACCCTTGTCTAGTCCTAACCAGGTGATGCACTCAGCACATGGTGAATGTCTGTGTTGCAGGCTGTAAGCTCTGTGCTCCGAGCTGGCTGCTACTAGAAAGAGCAGGAACTCTCCTGTCCCCTGTCTTTATAGTGCGTGTGCTCTCACTGGTGATTGGCTGCAGTGTTGTGTATGCTGATTGGTCCCACTTCATGTCCATCAGTGTCTGTGTGGTGTGTCTGCACAATAATATACTGGTGTATATTATGACATCCCGCCTTTTATATAAAGAACATGTGCCTGCGTGACAATAAATATCGTGTAGTGAATGTACCTGACTGTGTGTGCGTGTTATTTACGTAACTATGTGCATGAGGCTAATCTATTTACATGGGAAGGTGCCTGGTGCAGAGAAATAGGGTGTCACACCAACAACGAAATGAACATTATATATAAACTACTGGAACGATGAAACAGGATAACAGAACAGATCAAAGAGTCCAGCATTGTAAAACTCATAAGTCAAGTCTCTGAGGTGGGCGACGAATTCTGGTTGATCACCTCAAGGGGGGTCAGGAGCCACCGGCTGAGGAACGGGCTGGGCCACGACAGAGTGAGGAGGATGCAGAGTATTCGGAATCTCCACATAGACCAGGTTGGGGACAACAGGTGGACGTGGCACCGGTGGAGGATCACGTAGCGAGCATGGAACGAGTCGAAGGGCACGCCGATTGCGGCGGCGAATGGAACCATCTGGCAGACGAACCAGGAACGAGCGGGGAGACACTTGCCGAAGAAGCACAGCAGTTGCAGACCAGCCACCCTCCGGAAGATGGATGCGGACGTTGTCATCCGGCGCCAGAGCAGGGAGATCAGTCGCCCGAGCGTCATGCGCCGCCTTGTGTTGTGCACGAGACTGTTGCATCCGCTGAAGGACAGGAACGTGGTCGAGGTCTGGGGCATGAATGGACGGCACCGTGGTCCTGAGGGTGCGACCCATGAGCAGCTGGGCTGGCGACAGGCCCGTGGAGAATGGGGCCGAATGATAGGCCAGCAAGGCGAGGTAGAAATCGGACCCAGCATCGGCAGCCTTGCAGAGGAGCCGTTTGACGATGTGGACGCCCTTTTCCGCTTTGCCATTGGATTGGGGGTGCAGGGGACAGGATGTCACATGCACAAAGTTGTACCAGCTGGCAAAGTTGGACCATTCCTGGCTCGCGAAGCAGGGGCCATTGTCCGACATCACAGTGAGTGGGATGCCGTGACGAGCAAAGGTCTCCTTGCAGGCACGGATGACCGCCGATGATGTGATGTCATGCAGGCGTACGACCTCCAGGTAGTTCGAAAAATAGTCTACAATCAGAACATAGTCCCTGCCGAGCGCATGGAACAGGTCAACGCCGACCTTAGACCAAGGGGACGTGACCAACTCATGGGTCTGTAGGGTCTCCCGTGGTTGGGCCGGCTGGAACCGCTGACAGGTGGGGCAGTTGAGCACTGTGTTGGCGATGTCCTCATTGATGCCGGGCCAGTACACAGCCGCTCGGGCCCTCCATCAGCACTTCTCCATGCCAAGATGGCCCTCGTGTATCGGTTCCAAAACGAGCTGGCGCATGCTGTGCGGGATCACGATGCGGTCCAGCTTCAGGAGGACACCATCGACTACTGCCAGATCGTCTCTGATATTGTCAAACTGCGGGCATTGGCCCTTGAGCCACCCGTCCGTCATGTGGCGCATGACACGCTGTAGTAGGGGGTCAGCCGTAGTCTCGCGGCGAATGTGGATAAGGCGTTCATCCGTGGCCGGCAGATTGGAGGCCGTGAAGGCCACATGGGCGTCAACCTGGCAGACGAACCCCTCTGGGTCACACGGGGTGTTGACTGCCCTGGACAGAGCGTCGGCTATGATCAGGTCCTTGCCCGGAGTGTATAGGAGCTGGAAATCGTACCGCTGGAGTTTAAGCAGAATGCGCTGGAGGCGAGGGGTCATATAATTCAGGTCTTTTTGTATAATGTTGACCAGCGGGCGATGGTGGATCTCGACAGTGAATTGGGGGAGGCCGTACACGTAATCATGAAATTTGTCGACCCCAGTCAACAGGCCCAGGCACTCCTTTTCGATCTGCGCGTAGCGCTGTTCCTTGGGGGTCATGACACGTGACGCATATGCAACGGGGGCCCATGATGAGGCCTCATTGCGTTGCAGGAGCACCACCACAATACCGGACTGGCTGGCATCCGTTGAAATTTTTGTTTCCTTCGTGGGATCAAAAAATGCCAACACCGGGGCCGTGGTAAGCTTGGCCTTAAGCTCCTCCCATTCGCGCTCGTGGGCAGGAAGCCATTGGACGTCTGTCGTCTTCCTGACCAGGTTCCGGAGAGCTGTGGTATGGGAGGCGAGGTTGGGGATGAACTTCCCCAGGAAGTTGACCATGCCCAAAAATCGGAGGACTGCCTTCTTATCCGCTGGCTTCTGCATGGCCGTGATGTCTGTCACCTTGTCCGCATCCGGCCGCACACCCAACCGGGAGATGTGGTCCCCTAGGAACTTGAGTGCCGTCTGGCCGAAGGAACATTTGGCTCTGTTGAGGAGAAGGCCTTGGTCCCGTATTCGTTTGAAAACGCGCTGGAGGCGACTGATATGCTCCTGTGGATGATGTCGTCAACATAGACGCGCACACCCTCAATGCCCTTCATCATTTGCTCCATGATCCGGTGGAATACTTCTGATGCCGATATAATCCCAAACGGCATCCTGTTGTAGCAGTATCTGCCAAACGGGGTATTAAAGGTACACAGCTTTCTGCTGGACCTGTCTAGTTGAATTTGCCAGAATCCTTTTGAGGCGTCAAGTTTGGTGAAGATGTTGGCACGAGCCATCTCGCACGTGATCTCCTCGCGCTTGAGGATAGGGTAATGCTCCCTCATTATGTTGCGATTCAGATCCTTTGGGTCAATGTAGATCCGGAGCTCGCCGGAAGGCTTCTTTCCGCACACCATGGAACTGATCCAGTCGGTTGGTTCCATCACTCTGGAGAGCACTCCTTGGTCCTGGAGGTCCTGCAGCTGCTGCTTGAGGCGGTCCTTGAGGGGTGCTGGGACTCTGCGAGGTGCATGAACCACAGGCGTGGCATCTTGTTTGAGCAAGATTTTGTAAGTGTATGGAAGTGTGCCCATGCCTTCGAAAACGTTGTGGTGCTGGTCGATGATGGCATTGAATTGCGCCCTGAAGTCCGCATCCTGGAAGGTAGACGTGTCCTCTGGGGAGAGAGAGTGTACTCGTTGAACGAGGTCTAGGAGTTTGCACACCTGTGTTCCTAGCAGAGAGTCCTTCGAGGAGCCCACGATGGCAGTTTGCGAGTTGTGCGTCACTTCGAGTTGGCATGAACCGGTGGCAGGAATGACGTTGCCATTGTAGTCCACTAGATGGCAGGTCGACGGAAGAATGGTTGGTTTAACCCCAAGGGTCTGAAAGTCTGACCACGCTAGGAAATTAGCGGAGGCACCAGTGTCCAGGCGGAATCGTATCTGGGATCGGTTGGCCGTCAGGGTGGCACACCACTCGTCGTCTGGATCAATGCTGTGCACCGACAGCGGCTGGTGGTTTTGAATCGGGGACAGTCTGTTCTTTGTTATAACAGCGACTCGAAAAGGCTCCCTCGGGTCCTCGGTGTCACTGATCTGTGGGAAGTCGGAATCGGACTCGGTGATGTGGGTTGAATTGCCCGAACATTCCTGCGAGGCAGGCTGAAGAGATGCGAATTGGCAGGCTGAGCTGCTTGACAGCAGGCAGCATAGTGGCCAAGTCTGCCACATCGTAGGCATTGTCGCGATTTTGCAGGACATTGCTGCTTTAAATGGGTGGAGCCACAGTTGCCGTACGTCGTGACGTCAGTACGCTCGTTGCGCCATCGCGCATGCGCGGTGCGGTCCTGCGTGGTGCGCGCCTGCACATCACGTTCCTCCACGTCACCATCCCCTCATTTGGCACATACATGCGCGGGAGGCCGCGAAAAGCACGCATAATGGCCGCCCTCATCCAGGCTACAGCCTTGGAGGTGTTCAATTGTTGGACCCGTTCCGCCTCGTGGGGACCTTGCCGCGCCGTTTCAGCTGCCTGTATGTGGGAGTGCCGGCTGGTGGCATTTTCATGCAGGACATAGGTCTCGATGGCAGTCGCTAGGGTGAGTTGCTTAATTTTGAGGAGCTGCTGACGCAGGGGGTCCGACAGAACACCAAATACGATCTGGTCGCGTATCATGGAGTCGGAGGTGGGCCCGTAGCCGCAGGATTGCGCAAGGATGCGGAGATGTGTTAAAAAGGATTGGAAAGGCTCATCCTTACCCTGCAAGCGCTGCTGGATCAGGTATCTTTCGAAGCTTTCCTTGACCTCTATGCTGAAGTGGGTATCGAATTTGAGGAGAACCGTCTTGTACTTTGTCTTGTCCTCGTCGTCTGCGAATGTGAGGGAGTTGAAGATGTGGATGGCGTGTTGCCCGGCCGTGGAGAGGAGCAGAGCAATCTTCCTGGTGTCCAAGGCGTTCTTCCTGTCCGTGGCTTCGAGGAAGAGCTGGAAGCGCTGTTTAAAAATCTTCCAATTGACCCCGAGATTGCCGGCGATGCGGAGCGGCGGCGGCGGGTTGATGTTCTCCATACTTCAGGATGCCGGAATGCTGATTAGTTGCAGGTGGGTCTCAGAAGTGCTAGTATGCAATAACTCCTTGTACCATGATGTGTTGGGTGTTCTGGATCACAAACAGGTCACCCGGAAGTGGTGCAACTCTATTTTATTATTAGGTTAACTATATTAACATACTTGAACTGTGGGTAAATGCAATACCAGCTTTCACTGTTGACCCTTGCCTAGTCCTAACCAGGTGATGCATTCAGCACATGGTGAATGTCTGTGTGGCAGGCTGTGAGCTCTGTGCTCCGAGCTGGCTGCTACTAGAATGAGTGGGAACTCTCCTGTCCCCTGTCTTTATAGTGTGTGTGCTCTCACTGGTGATTGGCTGCGGTGTTGTGTATGCTGATTGGTCCCACTACATGTTCATCAGTGTGTGTGTGTGTGTGTGTCTGCACCATAATATACTGGTGTACATTATGACAGGGGTCTTGGACCATATGATGATGTCCTCCACGTACACACAAACCCCTTTAATGCCCTCCATCATCTGCTCCATGATGCGATGGAAGATCTCCGATGCCAAGACAATGCCAAACGCATGCGATTATGCCAGTATCATCAATGCTGAGGTGCTGCATCCGGGAGATGGCCTGCACACTCTCTACCTCGTGGGAGGCAAGTTTCTAATTTTCAGCCGATTTGTACTGGGCATAGCGATTTTTGCCGTGCTCATGCACTGTGCATGTTTCATTCGCAACTGGCAAGGTCATATGCTTGATTTTCAGGAGCTGCTCTCTCAGAGGATCAGAGTGAACTCCAAAAACGATTTGGTCTCTGATCATGGAGTCAGCAATATCACCAAAGTTGCAGGACAGCGCTAGCAGGCGGAGGTTAGTTAAGAAGGAGTTAAAAGATTCATCTTTACCTTGTAGACGCTGTTTGAATATGTAGCGCTCAAAGATTTCATTGGTGTCCACTTCACAGTGACTGTCAAACTTGTCCAGGATGGTCTGAAACTTTGTCTTGTCCTGGCCTTCGGTGAAGTGAAAAGAGTTGAAGAGTTTGGTGGCTTGATCACCCACTGTTGAGAGGAGAAGCGTGATCTTCCTTGCATCAAACGCACCCACGTCTGAAGCTTCGATGTACAGCAGAAACTTTTGCTTGAATGTCCGCCAGTTGGCACTGAGATTGCCGAAGGTCCTGAGCTGCTAAGGAGCCTGAATCTTCGCCATGGTGCCGGGATACATCTGCTGGTCGTCATGGAACTGACTGAGGTAAACCACCTAGATTAAGCAGTCTCCTGGTAGCATGTTGTGTTATGTGCTCTGGGATAACACAGGCTGCAACTGGATGCAGCTTTAACCAAAAGACACTCCAGACCTTGAAGTTAGTTCAATCTGATTTATTGAACCAGTAGCACAGTTAGCACAGTTCTCTATGAGTTCGACTCTCTGCTAACCTAAGTGCGGTTACTCTGTCTGACTGAACCAGACTAGCTCTTAGCCACGTGCTGGAGGTGTGATACTGTACATACACCCTGACTCACTCTGTAGATGTTCATCAGTGGAAAGAGGCGGAGTGTGAGTGCCTCTTGCCTTTTATAGTGAGATACCACCCCTGAGTGTCCTGCCTGCTCATTGGTCATGTCCTGTTCTCTGTGTTCATTAGCTGCCTGTCTGTGCATGTCTGCATATCATGACACGCCCTAACTCCTAGCTACCCGTATATTAGATTCCCTGCCCTTATTTTTCACTTCCACGCCTCGCCCACCCCCCCTGCTGACGGTCAATTTTCCTTGAAGAAGTCAATGAACGGCTGCCACCTCCAAGCAAACTCCTGTAATGAACCCCTTAAGGCGAACTTAATCTTCTCCAGCCTGAGACACCCTGCCATGTCACTGACCTACACCCCTGGCTTTGGCGGCTCCGAGTCCCTCCATCCCAGCAAACTCCATCTCCGGGCCACCAGGTAGGCAAAGGCCAAAACGTCGGCCTCTCTGCCCCCTGGGCTCCCAGATCTTCCGACACTCCACATTTTGCCATCTCTGGACTCAGAGTCACCCTCCCTTCCAGAACCACTGACATGACATCTGAAAATCCCAGCCAGAATCCCCTCAGCCTCAGACACGGCCAAAACATATGTACATGGTTCGCAGGACTTCCCCACACCGCCCACACCTGTCCCACCTCCTCAAAAAACCTACTCATCTGGGCCACAGTGATATGAGCCCTGTGGACCACTTTGAACCGGATCAGGCTGAGCCTGACACACAACGAGGATGCATTAACTCTCCTCAGGGCCTTCACCCATAACCCGACTTCCAACTCTCCTCCCAACTCTTCCTCCCACTTCCCCTTCCCGATTGGGACCCTTCCCACTCCATCAGTTCCTTATATATTTCTGAGACTGTCCCCTCCCCAGCCCCTGTTTTAAACATCACCGTATCCTGTAGTCCCCTTCGAGGGAGGTGAGGGAAGCTTGGAACCTGCCTCCGGACAATGTCCCGTACCTGCAGATACCGAAGTCCGTTCCCACCCGGCAACTCAAACTCCTCCTCTAACTCCTCCAGCCTCGGGAATCCCTCCACAATGAAGAGATCCCCAAATCTCTCAATCCCTGCCCTCTGCCACCTTCTGAAGCCCCCATCCAGCCCCCCCGGAACGAACCGGTGATTATCACAGATCGGTGACCACACCGAAGCCCCCTCCAATCTCATGTGCTGCCTCCATTGCCCCCACACTCTCAGGGCTGCCACTACCACTGGGCTTGTGGAGTACCGAGCCGGCGAGAACGGCAGAGGTGCCGTTAACAGAGCCTTCAGGATCATGCCCTTGCAAGATGCCACCTCCACTCGCTCCCACACCGACCCCTTCCCCACTACCCATTTCCTAACCATCGATATATTGGCCGCCCAGTAGTAATTAATAAAGTTTGGAAGGGCCATGCCCCCCTCCCCACGACCCCGCTCAAGAAGGACCTTCTTCACCCTCGGGCCTTTCCCGGCCCATATAAAACTCAGGATCGCCGCATTCATCTTCCTAAAAAATGCCTTGGGGATGAAGATTGGGAGACACTGAAACACGAACAGCAATCTTGGGAGAACTGTCATTTTCACAGTCTGTACCTTCCCCGCCAATGACAGCGGGATCACGTCCCACCTACGGAAGTCCCCTTTCATTTGCTCAATCAACCTGCCCAAATTTAGTTTATGAAGCTGACGCCAGTCTCTTGCCACCTGAATCCCCAGGTACCTAAAACTCCCTCCCACCACTTTGAATGGCACCCCCTCAGTCTCCTCCCCTACCCCCTTGCCTGGATCGCAAAAATCTCACTCTTGCCCCACATTCAGCTTGTAACCTGAGAACCAACCAAATTCCTCCAATATCCCCATAATTCCTGCAATTCCCCTCAATGGGTCTGTTATGTAAAGGAGCAGATCATCCGCTTAGAGTGAAACCTTATGTTCCACCCCCCCTCTCACTATCCCTCGCCAAATGTTCAATGCTCTCAGCGCCATTGCTAAATGGCGCTATGGCCCGGGCAAATAGTAGTGGGGAGAGTCGCATTGCCGTTGGCGCATCCGCCCCTGTCTCGTCCCCCGACATAGACTAAAATAGACTAAAATACTCTGATCGAACCCAGTTGGTCTTTACATTAACCACCGGTGTCTGATATAGCAGCCGGACCCAATCCACAAATCTCTGCCCGAACCCAAACCTTCCCGGGACATCCATAAGTACATACACTCCACCCGATCAAAGGCCTGTTCTCCATCCATGACCACCACCACCTCGACCTCGCGTCCCTCCACAGGCATCATTATTACATTTAGGAACCACCTAATGTTGGATGCCAGGTGTCGTCCCTTAACAAATCCTGTCTGGTCCTCCCCTATTACTCTGGAACACAATGCTCTTTGCGCGTGGCCAAGATTTTTGCCAGCAGTTTCGCATCCACATTTAGCAGGGAGATTAGCCTATACAAGTCACAGCTCTCCGGACCCTTATCCCACTTCAAAATAAGGGAAATCGATGCCTACGATAACGTTGGGGGGAGCACTCCCAGCTCCTTCGACTCATTTAAAGCCTTTACCAGGAGTGGCCCCAACAGTCTGAAAAACTTTTTATAAAACTCAACCGGGTATCCGTCTGGTCCCGGGGCTTTACCCGATTGCATCGCCCCCAGCCGTCTATAACTTCCCCAAGCCCAATTGGGGCAGTCAACTCTTCCACCAACTCCTCATCTATCCTCGGGAACTCCAGCCCTCCCACAAATCACTTCATACATTCCTTCCCGGCTGGGGGTTCGATTTATACAATCACCATTTCTGACCTTATAATGGAGGGTGGTTCATTGATGAAGCAGCAGACGACGCTGGTTGGGCCTAGGAGCTTCTGCAGTGATGTTTTGGGACCAAGGTGATTGGCCTCTAACATCCACAATCATCTTCCTTTGTGCATGGTAAGACCCCACTGGAGAGATTTCCCCAATTCTCATTGGCTTCAATTTTAGCAAGGGTCCTTGATGCCGCACTCAGTCAAATGCTGCCTTGGGGTCAAAAGCATTCGCTCTCACCTCATCTCGAGTCCAGCTCTTTGTCCATTCTTAGAACAAGGCTATAATGGGGTGAGGAGCTGAGTGACCTTGGTGGAATACAAGTTGAGTGAGCAGGTTATTGCTGTGTAAATGAAATACAAAAGCCAAAGTCCAGGGGGAAATGGTGGGAGGTAGTACAGTGCTTAAGTGGTGACAACTAACTGCAGGTCATCCAGAACCCATTCATTTGCTGCATCTGTAAAAACCTTGAGCAAGATTCTCCGTTGCCTGACGCCAAAATCGTGTTTAATGATCGGGCAGAGAATGGGCTCCCACTCCGAAATTGGGGCCAGCGCCGGTTTGAGCCGGTCAGCCATGCTCCGCCCCCTCCGAAATGGCATCATTGTGACACGAGCCGAAAGCAGTCGCATTGCCGTTGGCGCATCCGCCCCAATGAGCCGAGTTCCCGACGGCGCGCGACACGTGCAGTCTCACAAATCATGAACCCGGCGTGACGACTGCAGACTGTGTCCAGCGCCGCTTCATTCAGCCGGGATCCGTGCCGCTGGCCGGGGGGGGGCTTCTGCAAGGGCTGGTGGGGACTGGTGCAGGATGGCCAGGGGGTGGACAGAGGGTGGGCTGTGGGGTTGTGGATGGCGGGTTGGGTCCGCTCACGGCCGGCAGCATGTTTTACGACATGACCGCTGCGGGTCGTCAGCCGTGCACATGCATGGCCCGGGACCCGGCCATTCTCTGGTCATATTCGGCGTGGGAGATGGGAGTTTCAGTTGACTTTGGTGCTAGCCCCTCACCGATACCGGAATCGGTGAGGGGTTTACGCCAATACTTTTCATGTGATCCTCCTGCAGATTGTCCATTTGGGCCGGCACTTAGCCGCAGGAACAGAGAACTAGCCGCTTATATTTACTTTAGAATGCTGCCATCAATGCAGTAAACTCTCCACGCCTGGACGGTGAAGTAAAGGATTCTAAATGGTTCCATGTAGCTGATTTGCTTTATCAAGAGTTCAAAACTATTTCACATCACTAACTGCATCTCCCGCACAGTGGCTTACAGCCAATAAAATGCCAAATTGGCCCAGCTGACACTATTCAATTTTACAATCAATACTGCTGTGAAATTCTCTTCCAAAAAATGTCCATTCCTTGTATTTGAGGATGTTATGTTTGAGTTCTGCAATGTTGTTTCACTTGAGCTGGTGCTTTTTGTGATTTGAATCTTTACGGCAAACCATATAATGTGACATTTCAAATTAACAATCAACTACTGCTGATGTTATCTAAACATTTTGTAATTAAGTAATGGTTTGACATCAAAATAGGTCAAGATAACTAAATAATGGAAGAAAGACATTTGTAGAAAGAATTGTAAAATGGCCCAGCACAGAAGGAGACCATTTGATCCATTGTCCATTGCTCTTTGTTAGAGCTATCCGAGTGATCCCACTCCCCTGCTCTTTCTCTTCCAAATATCTGAAGCATTCAGGTCTGGCCTCAATATTAACCCCACAGGCCAAATAAACTGGCCACACAACCCTGTTCAATGCAAATGTGGCGATGACCATTTAAAAAATATATTTTTATTGGCATTTTCCAATTTTAACAGTATAACGCTTTAACATATAAAGCACATAATATTTACAAAGTTTGATGTTTTTTATGTACAATTTTACCCGCACCCTTTCTGTCGCCCCCTCCCCTCCCCCCCCCCCTTCCTCCTGTCCCCGCTGATAGTCGGGCTTCTTCCTGGCACACCCTTTCGCCATGGGGGTCGTATTGCTGTACTTCGTTCTTTTATAATGCGGTTCCATTTTGTAGCACCATCGATCACACACGAGGCGAGACGTGAAGAACTTCAATCGAGGCTTTATTGAGCAGACTTGTTCAGACTCGTTCCCCAGCAGCTCAGTCTCAGAATGCAGCTGCGGGGAGTAAATCGGGTTCTTATACCCCGCCTATCTGGGTGGAGCCCAGTAGGCGGCGGATTCAATCGGGATCCAGCCTCTGTCTTCCAATGGCTCCTCGGCATTCATGGTGTACAGTATTACCCCTAATACATACCACCACATTCTCCCCTTGTTAAAAAAGAACCCGGCGGGGTGGTGGGTGGTATGGTGGTAGGGGTTTACAGGGTCGGTGCCTTAACCATTGAACTATATACAACCATGCCGCTTTTACTGGGCCACCGAATTAATCACATTTTACCCGATTTGCAGCGTTAACTATTTACAACAATGCCGCTTTACTGGGCCACTGAATTATGTACATCGATACGATGAGTCGAGATGTTGCTCTGGTCGCCCTTTCCGATCGTCTCAGCCCGGGTGATGGTGGTGGTGCTGGCTCGGGTCCGGTCGACTCTGGGAGCATCGCGCTGTCCCCCTCTGGTTCTTTACCCCTGGATGGGCCTGGGAGGAGAACTGATCCCCCCGGGAAGGGGGTGGCTGTGTGGTGCACCGGCGGGAGTGAGGGGGAGGTGATTTGTATCGGGGGGCGGGTGGAGAGCTCCGGCGGGCGCCAGGTCCCGCAGAGAGACCGTGTCCTGTCGGCCGTCTGGGTACGCCATGTTTTGCGGGCGGCCGAAACACCCCCGCCAGCGCTGCCCAGCCCGCTCGGACATCTGTCGAATAATGATTCAAACACACAAAAAATCCTTTAAAAGGGTCGCTCACTATCTTCATGAAATCGTTGGGAGAAACTGGGCCATAAAGCCACGTGGACTTTCAATAAAAGAAGAGTTTGCAATTTAACATTTGCCACATCAAACTGCAGTCACTATTCAGAAACATGTGACCGATTAGCATCGATTGATCAGATAATCTTTTTTGGCTGTTGTGTTGTTTAAGGGAGAATATGTTGGCCAGGATAATTCTCTGCGCTTTTCGAAATCGTGTAATGGGATGTTTTACTTTCAACTATCGGCAGAAAAGTAGGGCCTATGTTCAATGTCTCACCTGGAAGACATAGAATTAAGGGAGTGTTATCATCTGAGCAAAATTGATACCTGAAACAAGTGTACATTGCTCAATGATATGGTTTGTTGTGATTTGATCCAACTGAAATCCTGTGTGTTTATATATATTTTAATAAGTTGATAATTTATTCATGTGAGGTGTCTCTTTAAGTTGGCTTGTTGCATTAACCACTGGTTCAACCGGTATGCACCACATTTCACAAAAGATACGCATATGTCTGTATAAAGCAGTGGACATTCCTGATGTGGTGTGTAATCTGTACAGAAAAAACTATTTAAAATCAGTGGTAATATTTTTCCACAGGTGGAGGCCAAGAGTGGTTGCCCTGTCAGCAATTAAGAAACTTTTACGTTGGAAGAGGATAACGTGGCAAATGTTCTCCCCCATGGCTACACATCCTGACCTTTGTTATTTTAAAGCAGGAAAAGCTTGGGTTTTCTTTGTACTGATCATGTGAGCTGATACCAAATTCTCTGGCCTGGTAACAGCCCAGAGGTTGTGATTGGAGGAAGTGACAGTGGGCATCAAACCTGGAAGAGGTACTAGCGTCTCTGAATGTTTCATTTCAACAGATTCAAATTTTAATTCCAGAATGACTCCAGTGTGAAACAGTGGCCACCTTGCCCTGCTCCGACAGGAGGAAATCTAAAGGGCCAATATGTAGATTGTATTTGGAGGAATTTGATCAAAGTGACTGTGGTATTATAGGTATTACGGTACCTGATAGGCTGAAGCACCATTGGTGGAAACTGTATGCTTTCTATTGGTTAGGATGTATGGTAGCTCCGCCCTGCACGGCGGGGTATAAGAACCCGTGCCGCCCAAGCAGCCTTCATTCTGTACCTGAGCTGCTGGGGTAAACATCTAGCTTATTAAAGCCTTCAGTTAGACTACAACCTCACTTGAGTGGTCATTGATCGTGCATCAATTTAATAAGCTAATTTTTTTAAGAAGAAAGGATGGAGCTCCAAATCAAGCCGGAGTGTCTGCAACTTAGCCCCCACGCGGCGAACACAGCGGCAATCTTTAAGCACTGGCTGGAGTGCTTTAAAGGGTATCTCGGGACGGCTGAAAACACACCCACGGGAGAGCAGAAACTGCACGTCCTGCACTCAAGGGTGAGCCCGGAGATTTACACCCTCGTCGAGGAAGTGGAAGACTTCGATGCAGCAATACAGCTGCTAAAAGGACACTATATTCACCCGGTAAACCAGGTCTACGCCCGGCACCTGCTTGCAACAAGGCGACAAACCCCTGGGGAATCGCTGGAAGAATTCTACCGTGCACTCCTGGTGTTGGGGAGAAGCTGCAGCTGCCCGCAAGTTTCGGCGAGCGAACACACGGAACTCTTAGTCCGGGACGCTTTCGTGGCAGGTATGCTATCCTCACAAATCCGCCAGCGACTGTTAGAAAAAGACACTCTGGGTCTCAGGGAGGCACATGCCCTTGCAGGCTCCCTGGACGTGGCCTCCGGGAACTCCCGCGCTTATGTTCCCGACCACGCGGCAGCCCCCTGGGCAGTGTGGAACCCCTCCACGGCCGACCCTGAGACTCCCCCATCCCCCCACAGGCCTGCGCTGCACGGCGGCCTGGCAACCCCAGGGGACCCCGCTGCTACTTTTGCGGGCAGGCCAAGCACCCCCACCAGCGCTGCCCGGCCCGCGCATCCACCTGCAAGGGAAGCGGCAAAAAGGGCCATTTCGTGGGGGTATGTCAGGCCCGTGTGGTTGCGGTCTCCGGCGGCGAATGCGGACCGCAACCACAAACTTCTCCACGGTCCCCGTGCGGCCAGCGGTCACCGCCATCTTCATATTCCAGGGCCACGTGCGGACCCCGGGCGCCGCCATCTTGTTCCACGGACGCCACGTTGGAGGGATGGGAACCGCCATTTTGTGCACCCCCAGCCATGTGCGACCAATGGGAGCCGCCATCTTGGATGAACCCCCAGGACCCCAGCTCGGCTGACCACGCACTGCCCGAAGAGAACTGTCAACTGCTGCGATAAGCCTCGGTGACCCTGGACCAGTCTCGGCCTCGAACACTCTCAACTGCTACAATGGTCGTATTCATCAACGGGCACGAGACGTCCTGCCTAATCGACTCTGGGAGCATGGAGAGCTTCATACACCCTGACACGGTAAGGCGCTGTTCTCTCCTCATCCGCCCCATTAATCAAAAAATCTCCCTGGCCTCCGGTTCACACTCAGTGGAGATAAAGGGGTTTTGTGTAGCAAACCTCACAGTCCAGGGAAGGGAGTTCAAAAATTTACGTCTCTACGTCCTTCCCCACCTGTGCGCGGCTACACTCCTGGGTTTAGACTTCCAGTGTAACCTCCAAAGTCTAACCTTCAAATTCGGCGGCCTTATACCCCCCCTCACTGTCTGCGGCCTTGCGATCCTTCAGGTCGACCTGCCTTCCCTGTTTGCGAACCTCACCCCGGATTGCAAACCCGTCGCCACCAGGAGCAGACGGTACAGTGCCCAGGACCGGATCTTTGTTAGGTCAGTGGTCCAAAGGCTACTGAAGGAAGGAGTCATTGAAGCCAGTAACAGCCCCTGGAGAGCTCAAGTAGTGTTGGTAAAGACCGGGGAGAAGCACAGGATGGTCATCGACTACAGTCAGACCATCAACACGTTTACGCAGCTGGACGCGTACCCTCTCCTCCGCATATCCGACCTGGTAAACAGGATCACGCATTATACGGTCTTCTCCACGGTGGATCTCAAGTCCGCCTACCACCAGCTCCCCATCCGCACGAGCGACCGCAAATACACTGCCTTCGAGGCAGATGGGCGGCTCTATCACTTCTTAAGGGTTCCTTTGGTGTCACTAACGGGGTCTCGGTCTTCCAACAAGAGATGGACCGAATGGTTGATCGGTACGGTTTACGGGCAACATTCCTGTATCTCGATAATGTCACCATCTGCGGCCATGACCAGCAGGACCACGACACCAACCTCCTAAAATTCTCCAGACCGCAAAAATCCTTAACCTTACATACAACAAGGATAAATGCGTGTTTAGCACCGACCGCCTAGCCATCCTCGGCTACGTAGTGCGAAATGGAGTTATAGGCCCCAACACTGAACGCATGCGCCCCCTTATGGAGTTCCCCCTCCCTCACTGCTCCAAGGCCCTGAAGCGTTGCCTAGGGTTTTTTAGCCACTATGCCCAGTGGGTCCCCAACTATGCGGACAAGACCCGTCCCCTGATCCAATCCACAGCTTTTCCCCTGTCGATAGAGGCCCGCCAGGCCTTCAGCCGCATCAAAGCAGACATTGCAAAGGCCACGATGCACGCCATCGATGAGTCCCTCCCCTTCCAGGTCGAGAGCGATGCGTCCGACGTAGCTCTGGCGGCCACCCTCAACCAAGCGGGCAGACCGGTGGCCTTCTTCTCTCGTACCCTCCATGCTTCCGAAATCTGCCACTCCTCAGTCGAAAAGGAGGCCCAGGCCATAGTAGAAGCTGTGCGACATTGGAGGCATTACCTGGCCGGCAGGAGATTCACTCTCCTCACGGACCAACGGTCGGTTGCTTTCATGTTTAATAATGCACAGCGGGGCAAGATAAAAAATGACAAGATCTTGCGGTGGAGGATCGAACTCTCCACCTACAACTACGAGATCTTGTATCGTCCCGGGAAGCTAAATGAGCCTCCTGACGCCCTGTCCTGCGGCACATGTGCCACCGCACAAGTGGACCGCCTCTGAGCCCTCCACGAGGACCTCTGCCACCCGGGGGTCACTCGCTTTTTCCATTTTGTCAAGACCCGCAACCTGCCCTACTCCATCGAGGAGGTCAGAACAGCCACCAGGGACTGCCAAATCTGCGCGGAGTGCAAACCGCACTTCTACCGACCAGAGAAAGCGCACCTGATAAAGGCTTCCCGTCCCTTTGAATGCCTCAGCATGGATTTCAAAGGCCCCCACCCCTCCACCGACCGCAACACATACTTCCTGAACGTGATTGATGAGTACTCCCGGTTCCCATTCGCCATCCCCTGCCCCAACATGACCGCATCCACCTTCATCAAGGCCCTCCATAGCATCTTTGCATTGTTCGGGTTTCCCGCTTACATACATAGTGATAGGGGGTCCTCCTTTATGAGCGACGAACTGCGTCAATTCCTGCTCAGCAAGGGCATCGCCTCGAACAGGACGACCAGTTACAACCCCCGGGGTAACGGACAGGTAGAGAGTTGAATGGAACTGTCTGGAAGACCATCCTACTGGCCCTACGGTCCAGGAACCTCCCAGTCTCCCGCTGGCAGGAAGTCCTCCCGGATGCCCTCCACTCCATCCGGTCACTGCTTTGCACCACAACCAACCAGACACCTCACGAACGTCTCCTTGTCTTCCCTGGGAAGTCCTCCTCTGGGACCTCGCTCCCGACCTGGCTGGCAGCTCCCAGACCCATCCTGCTCCGTAAACACGTGCGGGCACACAAGTCGGACCCGTTGGTTGAGAGGGTCCATCTGCTCCATGCTAACCCCCAGCACGCCTACGTGGCGTACCCCGACGGCCGACAGGATACGGTCTCCCTACGGGACCTGGCGCCCACCGGAACCCCACGCACATCCCAGCCACCAGTCACACCCTCCCCTCCACCGCAGCACCTTACAGGAGGATCGGTCCTTCCACCGGCCCCATCTAGGCCCCCCACCCACCAACGCTCCCCACAGGCGCTCCCTTCCCAGGTCAACCGTTTTCCCCACCAGCGCCATCTAGGGGTGCCGAAGCTGCCATGGAGATCGAAGCCACGCTCCCGGAGTCACAGACGCCCGCACCTCCACCGGAGTCACCACCGAAGCTTTGTCAATCACAGAGGATGACCAGGGCCCCCGATCGACTAATTGCTCCATTTTTAATTGTAAACTGTAAATGTAAACCATCAAATGTACATAGCTATCAGAATTGTAAATAGTTACAAAATGCTGTATGGAGGTATTACGGTACCTCCATAACTAATTCTACCACATTGCCATGTTTTGTAGCTTCAGGCCCCACCCGCCCCCCCCGCTGACCTCTTTTTTAACAGGGGGTGAATGAGGTATTATAGGTATTACGGTACCTGATAGGCTGAAGCACCATTGGTGGAAACTGTATGCTTTCTATTGATTAGGATGTATGGTAGCTCCGCCCTGCTAGGCGGGATTTAAGAACCCGTGCAGCCCCAGCAGCCTTCATTCTGTACCTGAGCTGCTGGGGTAAACATCTAGCTTATTAAAGCCTTCAGTTGGACGACCACCTCGCTTTAGTGGTCATTGATCGTACATCAGTGACAATGACGTTTAAAAATGGATGTAGGACAGACAGGGGGCTAGATTCTCCGATTTGCAGACTAAGTGCTGACACCAGCGTGGAAACAGTGGCGTTTTACGCCAGAAAAACCGGTGCCGCCTCAGCACCGACCCTCCGTCCAGTGGGGGGCTAGCAGCTGCGCAGCATAAAGCCCTGCGGATATGGCCAGAGAATTGCCGGGTCCATGGGCGTGCATACGCACGGCGGCGGCCTGTGGCTGCGGCACCGTGCAACATGGTGCTGGCCGCGTGCAAATCCGGCCTGCCTAATACTGCCCGCTGTAACATCCCTCGGCACCCCCGGACCACCCCCCACAAGTGCCCCCAGCCCCCACCGCTCGCGGACGGCTCCCCCCCTCCGACAGTGGCAGCGCTGGACTTAGTCCGCAGCCGCCACGCAAGGTTCTCGAACGGTGTGAGCACACGCACCTCACGCCATAAGGAATTTGGCCCATCGGGGGCGGAGCATCGGGGGGTCTCGGGTGACGTCTTGAGGCCGTCCATATGGCATGTGGCCTACTCTCCAAGTACGCCGTTTTGAGGGGGTGGAGCATCGTAAAAGCGCCATTGCCCCCGATTTCCGCGCAAACGGGGATTCTCTGGCTGATCGCCCAAGGACTTTGCCCTGGTTTGGTGGCACATCACTTGGTGTACTGCTGACTGCAGCGAGGAGCTGAAAGCGGGTCATCCTCACTGGTGAGAGGAAGGAAGAAACCTTTTGCTGGCGTAACAAAGGCATGATTGGACGTGACCTGGGAGGTCAGCAGTTGGAACATTTTGGCCTATTTATGGATCCAGTCTAGGAAGGGCTTTAATCACCTAACCAGGTCAGGAAAGATGAATGAATACAGATTCACCCACATGTACAACCTGTAATGCACACCACCCCCACTTGTCAAGCACAAGAACATAAAAAATAGGAGTCAGCCATTCAGCCCCTTGAACCTGCTCTGCCATGAAATGAAATCATGGCTGGTTGTCATCTTAATTCCACTCTCCTGTCTGGCCTCCATCACCCGTAAATCCAATTGTAGATCCAAAATCTATTTAATTCAGTCTTGAATGTACTCAATGATTCAACCTCCATTGTTCATTGCGGTCGTGAATTCCAAAGATTAACGACCTTCTGAGACAAGAAATTCATTCTGATCTCTGTCCTATTTTGAACCTGAGCCTTAGTTCTAGATCCATTCACGAGGGGAAACCTCCACACATTCGCTTAAGGTTCAAGAGTACCCCATGTTCACTTTGTCCTTCCTCACATCCCCATTTATCCATTCACTTCTGCCATTCTCCCTGATCCTTGCGTAATTTAATGTCCCTTCCTGATTGCCACTCACTCCAAAGGCACAACATGGCAATGTATCTGTTTGCCCTCAATGCGAGACAACAGAGCACAGTACACTATGGAGGAGGAGAGGGCTAGATGTGGCGTATCACAGATATTGCTACTGGAAAATCACTCTCATGACCCATTTGGTCTGTAACAGGAATGTTACACGACAGGAGATGTTGGAACAAACATACTTTGCAGCCCTGGAAAATAATCCATCCAGATGTTTCCAGTGGCAATAGCATCTTGGAAGGAGCCAACTGCAAATAAATTGAGGGCAAGGTAAATGGCACGATGTGACCACCAGGTTGAGCACAGAGAGGCTTTTCACCCAGAAGGCTGCAGGATCTGACCCTCTCGAAACATTGCTCTTCAGAGATGTTGATCAGTGGAAAATCTGTTTCTACAACTAATTAGGTAGATGGTATATTGTGTAAACTCAGCCCCTCTGTTGCTCCCTCTCTTTGTCACAACGCTCTGTTACTCCATCACTCTGTTACATTCCTCTCTGTCATACTCTCTCAGTCGCACTGTCTCAGTCACACTCTCTGTTACACATTCTCTCTCTGTCACAATTTCTGTGCCACATTCTCTGTTCCACTCTCCCTCTGTCACACTCTCTCTTCACACTCTCTTTGTCACACTTTTTGGTTTTTAAAAATAAATTTCAAGTATCCAATTATTTTTTTCCAAGGGGCAATTTAGAGTGGCCAATCCACCTACCCTACACATCTTTGGGTTGTGGGGGTGAAACCCACGCAGGCATGGGGAGAATGTGCAAAGTCCACATGGACAGTGACTCGGGGCTGGGATCGGCTGGACTCGGGTCCTCAACGTCGTGAGGCAGCAGTGTTCATAGAATTTACAGTGCAGAAGGAGGCCACTCGGCCCATTGAGTCTGCGTCTGTCCTTGGACAGAGCACCCCACTTAAGCCCACACATCCACGTATCCCTGTAACCCAGTAACACCACCTAACCTTTTTAGACACTAAGGAGTAATTTATCATGGCCAATCCACCTAACCTGCGCATCATTGGGAGGAAACCGGAGCACTCGGAGGAAACCGATGCTAACCACAGTGTCACCGTGCCACCCACTGAGGTGTTCATCCTCCGCCAGCAGGTTGCCCCTCTGCTGCGCAATGTTGTGGAGGCCGAAGCACTGCTCGATCACACTCCTGGTCGCTGCATGAGCGTCATTGTGGCATCTCTCGGTGTCAGTCTGTGGCCTTCAGATAGGTGTCGTCAGCCACGACTGCAGCGGATAACCCCTGTCACCCAGGAGCCAACCCCCAGCCAGCAGGTCACTATGAACATGTCAGGAATCGCCGAATGTGCAGGATGAAGGCGTCGTGCACACTGCCAGGGTATCAGGCGGAGGCGCAGCTGATGGTCACATATAGAATTTACAGTGCAGAAAGAGACCATTCGGACAATCGAGTCTACACTGGTGCAAGAAAGAACACCCTACCTAAACCCAGGCCTCCACCCTATCTCCATAACCCAGCAACCCACCTAACCTTTGGACATTACAAGGCAATTTATAGATTCATAGAATTTACAGTGCAGAAGGAGGCCATTCGGCCCATCGAGTCTGCATCGGCTCTTGGAAAGAGCACCCTACCCAAGCCACATCCCCGCCCTATCGCCATAACCCAGTAACCCCACCCAACACTAAGGGCAATTTTGGACACTATGGGCAATTTAGCATGGCCAATCCACCTAACCTGCACATCTTTAGACTGTGGGAGGAAACCGGAGCACCGGAGGAAACCCACGCACACACGGGGAGAACGTGCAGATTCCGCACAGACAGTGACCCAAGCCGGGAATCGAACCTGGGATCCTGGAGTTGTGAAGCAATTGTGCTATCCACAATGCTACCGTGCTGCCCGTTCAGGTGAATGTCAGGAGTGGGATTTGAACCCACGACCCTAGAAAGGGACCAGAAATCATCAAGTCCTCAATGTCTGCTTAAGTCTCGCGCCTTACACCACTCGGCCATCCTGACAACTTAGCGTGACCAATCCACCTAACCCGTGCATCTTTGGATTGTGGGAGGAAACCGGAGCACCCGGAGGAAACCCACATAGACACGGGTAGAGCGTGCAAACTCCACACAGAAAGTGACCAAGTCAGGAATCGAACCCGGGTCGCTGGCTGTGAAGCAACAATGCTAACCACTGTGCTACCGTGCCACACGTATCAGCTGCACATTCATCAAGTGGAACCCCTTGCGGTTGGTACAGAGAGGCCTGTCATCTGCAGGTGCTCGTACGGGGACAAGCATCCCGTTGATCACCCCCTGGACCCGTTGATGGCAGCGAACCCCGCTGCCCGGGCATCCTGGTGGGCTCACTACACATTGATTGAAATGGATGAAATGGATTTTGGAAGGAATAACAGAAAGACAGAGTACTGGGCTAATGGTAAGATTCTTGGCAGTGTAGATGAACAGAGAGATCTCGGTGTCCATGTACATAGATCCCTGAAAGTTGCCATCCAGGTTGAGAAGGTTGTTAAGAAGGCGTATGGTGTGTTAGCTTTTATTGGTAGAGGGATTGAGTTTAGGAGCCATGAGGTCATGTTGCAGCTATACAACACTCTGGTGCGGCCGCATTTGGAATATTGCGTGCAATTCTGGTCGCCGCATTATAGGAAGGATGTGGAAGCATTGGAAAGGGTGCAGGGGAGATTTACCAGAATGTTGCCTGGTATGGAGGGAAGATCTTATGAGGAAAAGCTGAGGGACTTGAGGCTGTTTGCGTTAGAGAGAAGAAGGTTAAGAGGTGACTTAATTGAGGCATACAAGATGACCAGAGGATTGGATAGGGTGGACAGTGAGAGCGTTTTTACCTGGATGACGATGTCTAGCACGAGGGGACATAGCTTTAAATTGAGGGGAGATAGATATAGGACAGATGTCTGAGGTAGGTTCTTTACTCAGAGAGTAGTAAGGGTGTGGAATGCCCTGCCTGCAACAGTAGTGGACTCGCCAACACTAAGGGTATTCAAATGGTCATTGGATAGACATATGGACGATAAGGGAATAGTGTAGATGGGCTTTCGAGTGGTTTCACAGGTCGGCGCAACATCGCGGGCCAAAGGGCCTGTACTGCGCTGTAATGTTCTATGTTCTATGTGTTATGTATTGTGCTTCGACGTCTGTGAGATCCCGGACAGGTCCCCAATTGGCTTCTGGAAGAAGCCTGTGGCATAAAGATTTAGGGCGACCATCACCTTAACGGCCACCGGGAGTGCGTGTCTTCCCCCATTCCCCCGTGGTGCCCGCTGTGCCATGATCTGGCAGATATGTCGCACTGTCTCCCTGATCAGCTGGAGTCTTCGGCGGCATGCCCGGTCTAGCAGGTCCTCGAATGACAGGTGCTGCGAGGTCTCATGTGGCACTTCCTTTGCAACTCCTCCTCCTCGGCCTGTTGGGAAGCTGGCTCTCCATCGTCAGCGGCTGCCTCCTGTTCCTCTGGGGCAGGATCCGCTGCTGCAGCTTCCTCCTCCTCGAGCAGCTCCAGCTCGTACAGCCATAGGGCATCCCCCAGGGCTGCGGCGACTAGAGGAAGGCCACCATTGCTGGTTGTGTTCCAATATCCATTGTCTCCATGGGGTGAAAGGCCAACATTTTAGCATGATGGGCACCCCCATGCCCAAACAGTTCCAACAGGCCACACGGTGACCCGAGTTAGCATTGAAGGCTCTGACCCTGCATGTCTCCCACCCCCTCTCCCATCCCCACACTCCTGGACTGGAGGATTCTTGTGATGACCTCTGAGTTTGAAGGCAAAGAAATTCCTCTGTAGTTACTGCAATCAGACTTGTCACCTTTCCTCTGTAGTTACTACAGTCATACTTGTCACCTTTTCTCTGTAGTTACTACAGTCATACTTATCACCTTTCCTCTGTAGTTACTCGTCAGACTTGTCACCTTTCCTCTGTAGTCACTACAGTCATACTTGTCACCTTTTCTCTGTAGTTACTACAGTCATACTTATCACCTTTCCTCTGTAGTTACTCGTCAGACTTGTCACCTTTCCTCTGTAGTTACTAGTCAGACTTGTCACCTTTCCTCTGTAGTTACTACAGTCATACTTGTCACCTTTCCTCTGTAGTTACTACAGTCATGCTTGTCACCTTTCCTCTGTAGTTACTACAGTCATACTTGTCACCTTTCCTCTGTAGTTACTACAGTCATACCTGTCACCTTACCTCAGTAGTTACTACAGTCATACTTGTCACCTTTCCTCTGTAGTTACTACAGTCATACTTGTCACCTTTCCTCTGTAGTCACTACAGTCATACTTGTCATGATTACGGTATCTCTGAGGTCTCCTGGCATGTTCTGCTCCTTCCAGATAAGGGAAATGAGGTTAAATATTTGCACCAATAGTGCTTCTTCGCAATGTTTTAGTGCTTCAGCGGGAATCCCATCTGCTCCAGATGCCTTGTTGTTCTTTAGCTGTTGGATAACCTTTTCTACTTCGTGCCAGGTTGGACTTGTGCTGAGACGGTGGTGGATAGCATGTGCCATGACGGAGTTGTAGAGACTCACATTGCAGACAGAGGGCCGGATTCTCCGTTCCTGAGTTTACGGACGGGATTCATCAACAGCTGCCGGTGAAATCACGAAACGAGATTGGGCGGAGAATAGCCCCCGATGCCAAAATCACGATAGGCACTGGTTTGACGCCAAAGCAGCATCCTCCGGCACCCCAAAAATGGCGTAAATGCGTTGCTCACCAGGCGCTGTTTAAGTACTGATGGCATATTATCAGTGGGCCAGACCCTCTATTCTCCGGGACCTCCGCGATTCACCGCCACCGATGGGCCGAGTTCCCGACGGCGTGGTTCACCTGTGGTCTCAGCGGTTGGGAACCCGTGTGGCAGCTGCAGACTGTGTCCAGCACCTCTACAGTTGGCTGGGAGCCTTGCTGCTGGTCGGGGGGGGTGGGTTTCAGGGAGGGCTGGAGGGACTGGTGGGGGGTGGTCAGGGGGCCAGTATTTGGTAGGTCAAGCCCGCACATGGCCGGCGCCATGTTTTACGGTGTGACTGCTGCTGGTCGTCGCCATGCGTATGTGCATCATACACCCCGCCATTTTCCAGCCATTTCTATCGTGGGAGCCAGGGGTTTTACTCAGCGGAGCGGCTAGCCCCTCACCAGTTGCAGGACCGTTGAGGGTCCGGCGCCAATTTTGCCTTCGTAAAACGCCACAGTTCCCGTGTCGACACTTATCCTCCAAAACGGTGCATCCAGCCCTCAGTGTTGATGCCAACGAAGAATCCGTGGACTTTCACATCCGAAAGATCAGCTCCAAACCCGCACCGATTCTGCTGCCAGTGAGGGGCTAGCACTGGTGCCCCGTGGAACACCATCGATTCCAATGAAAAGCAGCGTGGGTTCGCCAGGTCCGTAATCAACATTCGCAGGGCTGACAAGCTGCAGCCCGCAATACACCCCCCACACACAGACTGATCGGGGCCGAAAAGATGGGACAGGTAGTGCTGGAGCGCCCATCCAGCTGATAGGTCAGCTAGGGCCAGAGGGCACCCAGGGGGGTGTCATGGGGTGGTCAGCTGTACGACCCAGGGCACCAGGTTTAAAGCGGGCCGTCAGTGGCATACGCAGCCGCATGGCTGCCTTGCCGGCTGCGGTAATGGTGTTGCGTACCCGTCCACCGCGACCCCACAGCCCACTTACTGGCCACCCCTCACTAACCCCCCCAGCCCTGGCAGATGCCCTTCGGCCAGCGGCATGGCTGTCAATGAAACATGGCAGTGCTGGACACTGTCCGTATGCCCTCTCTCTCAGCAGCCACCACGCCAGGATCACGAATTGAGAGAGCACACGTGGACTGAGCCGTCGGGAACTCGGGCCATGGGAGCGTGGGTGGGCCCGCTACAGATATGCGAACAGTGTTGCAACTAAGCGTGGCGTGCATCGCATTGACGATGTTTTAGAGGAGGCGGAGCATCGCGATTTGGCGTCAAACTGGCACCTGCCACGACTTCGGCATAGGGGGCTGTTCTCCGTCCGATCGCACGCTCCAATTTTGAAGTCGGCTAACGGAGAACTTGCCCAGAGTCTCTGTTAAGGAGGCCTCCAAAGTGGTCCTTCAGCACTGACTGCTTCCTTGTTCTTGATGAGCACCTCAGCAGTTGGGTGGGGCCTTGGAAGCTTGGGCCATAGATGGTCTTGACTGTGCTAAAGAAATCTCATATGTCATGATTGTCAGCTATCTGCTGGATCCCCTGTGCTTTTTCCACCCACTATCTGTTCTTTAGGTTGCGGATCTTTTGTTGGACCTCAGTCTTCAGCCGTCTGTAGATCTTCTTTCTTGCTCTTGAGATGGGTTGCAGTTTCAGGTTCAGAAAAGCCATTCGTTTATGACTTATCAGCCCCTGGTTATTCTGATCGTTCTCATCGAACCAGTGTTAGTGTTTCTTGGTCGAGTGACCAAGTGTCTCATCACAGGTGCTGATTATAGAGGCCTTGAGGGTAGACCAAACCCTGTGGACACTGCATCTTTGGGTCCCCGAGAATCGTCACGTTGTCAGTGAGGCGCTGGACAAATAGTGTTCTCTCATCTGGGTCTTTGAGTGCTTCGGCAGTGATTTTCCTACAGCTTTGTTTCTGTCACTGCTTTGAGGCGACATTGATGTTG
Organism: Scyliorhinus torazame; assembly: GCF_047496885.1. Lineage (NCBI taxonomy): Eukaryota > Metazoa > Chordata > Chondrichthyes > Carcharhiniformes > Scyliorhinidae > Scyliorhinus > Scyliorhinus torazame. Next base: position 326,487,228 of record NC_092707.1, on the reverse strand, counting down.
ATCACAGGGCAGATTAGCTGGTGGTTTGTCCAGCAGTCATAAGAACATAAGAACTAGGAGTAGGAGTAAGCCATCTGACCCCTCGCCATTCAGTAAGGTCATGGCTGATCTTTTTTGTGGACTCAGCTCCACTTACCTGTCTGCTCACCATAACCCTTAATCCAAAGGTTCAATAATCTATCTATCTTGGCCTGAAAAACATTTAACGAGGACGCCTCAACTGCTTCACTGGGCCGGGAATTCCACAGATTCACAACCTTTTGGGTGAAGAAATTCCTCCTCAACTCAGTCCTATATCTGCTCCCCCTTATTTTGATGCTATGGCCCCTAGTTCTAGGTTCACCCGCCAATGGAAACAACCTCCCTGCTTTTATCTTATCTCTTTTCTTCATAATTTTATGTTTCTGTAAGATCCCCCCTTCATTCTTCTAAATTCCAATGAGTATAGTCCCAGTCTACTTAATCTCTGCTCATAAGCCAATCCTCTCAACTCCGGAATCAACGTAGTGAATCTCCTCTGTACCCCCTCCAGCCCCAGTACCTCCTTTCTCAAGTAAGGAGACCAAAACTATGGCCCCTGTCGTGGCACGGGTGATACGTTCATCCTTGTGGTCCCTCGCTCGCTATATATATACTCAATGATCACATTTGAATCAAATGCACCATTCACAACGTAAATTAGTCTCTTAGATGTAAACACCCACACTCATCACCTGAAAATAATTTTAAACATCACCTTTCCTGTCAATTTATTTCTCAAAATGCTTAAGGAAATGCCTTTTAAATAGTTTTCAGGAAGCTAGATTCTTTTCTGTGCTCACAACCGGAAGGTTAGCATGCATTTAGCATTTAGTCAAAACATTGCTGGATGAGAAGCCAAACTCCAAAAAGTAAAATAACAACAGTGGCAGAACATTAATAGATAAAGTATTTTAAAGAAAAATATGAATAGAATGATGAAAGGCTTTTGTAAGCCCCAAAATGACACATTTCACTGACATTCCTGTGTTCGATTACCATTTCCTTCAAATTGGATTCTCTTTTTATTAATTGTCCTCATTCTAAAAGAGACAACTCTTAATTCCACATAAACTTCGACAGATGCTGAAAATGGAGCTGAATGGATTTGTTCATTTGACAGAATGCTGTCAACAGGATCTTTGGTCAAGGACACTGCTCCAAACCTCCAGCTTTTGCTTTCAGCAGCAGCATCACCTTCACTTTGATTTTCACATATAACATCATTTGTTAAGTATCCATTCCTTTCGTGCTGAGCTTGAATTGTAATGGTGATCTTTGAGTGGATGACAAATGTGTTTTAAGATTTGATATTGTGGCAATAACATGATGGGCGGGATTTTCCCAGGGGGGAAAAGGTCCAAATTACAGGGAGTGATTCAGGTGGCTAGATGTCTCAAGCGGGAGGACAAACCCTGCCTCCCTGCCTGGCAATATTGCCAGAAGCAGGCATACAAGATCCAGCAGGCTGGCTGGCTGAGTCCTGAACCAAGGGGCACAGTCTCAGACTAAATTTGGGGCTGAGTTGAGGAGGGATTCCTTCACTCTGAAGGCAATAAATCTTTGGAATTCTCCAGCAGGCTCTGGAGGCTTAGTCATTAACTAACGCTCAAGGGACTGAATGATCTACTCCTCCTGTTTCCTATGAAACATGAGCATGTCTCCATTTTGAGGCACCCTCACCAGGATTGCGCAGAACTGTTCTTTATTTTGCCGGGGGCCCTGCCAATTGGAGGGGAAGCACCTCAGTGGCGATGGTGGTGCCAAGGGGTTGGCCTCTGCCACTGATGACTGTCTTCATGAAGCTGGCTGCCTTCACATGGGTGGGGTGGTGGACGGAATGCTGTGCCACTGGCAAGATGCCAGAAACCTGAGAAGTTGTTCCTTAATTGGCCTTTCATTATTCAAATTTCCCACTGGCCCACCTGTCTCCAGTCACCGCTATTCCTGTCACTGGGAAAATTCCCCAGAGACATAACTGTGTCGGCAGGACTTGTACAGATGCCAAACCCCCGCACCCACCCTCTCAGCCTGGCATCCTGGGCCTGGTAAAATTCCGACCACAGTTTTTAAAGAATGAGTATCAGGATATAAAATACAAAAGATTATAATCAAATTTTTCTTTCTTGAAGATGCATTATTCAATTGACACAAATACATCCATATTTCAGCATTAAATTGCTGCAAACAATTTAGGTGTGTTTCCAAATTAACAATTTCACAAGGACTGAAATTAGGACTGTTTTTACTCTAAGCTGTGCGCATGACAACCTCAGCTTGACGTGTCTAATTATGTTTTGATTAAGAAGGGATTGCTGAACCGCTTAGAGTGAAAAAAAATTCATTTGGAAATTCTGCTGTACCCTTAATCAGAATATTAATTGCACTCTATGTTGAAATTCTAAAACATTGTTATTATTCATGCTACGAATGTTTAGATTGCACTCCTCTTTTTCTACCAATACCTGCCATCAATAACATAAACTGCCTGGAGAAACTGGAACCGTGTGAATTCCAGAATAGGGATTGCATTTGTCAAGTTCTCTGAAAGAATTGTGTAATCCAAGGAGGTTTGAGCATTTGGAATGTTGAATGCGCAGCTACAGCTGTGCTGAGCCTGTGTAAATACAGGAAATTTGTGCTCTATATTCTTTTGGGCGATGGTGCTAATAAGTCATGAAAAGCTAGGAAATTCAGACATTGCGTGAGAGCAGGACAGGCACGAACATTCGAATTTCCTCGACCTTTTGCACTGGAAATTGACATTGTGCCACCTTGATACTGTCTTCAGGACACAAATTGACAGGAAAAGCTAATACAATGTACCTGCTCCCTATGTCAGCGAGCATTTTCAATGGGCGAATGAAGTGGTGTTACTTGCCCCAGCCCTATTCTGCCCCTGCCCACATATTGCTTTAACAGTCCTTATTCATTGCCATTGAGTTTCAGGTCTGGGGTCAACCTTGCCTAACCCTCTATAATACATCAATATCTTCTTCTCAGGAGGGTGCTCAAAACTGCACATGGTCATGGGTCAGCAAATCAGGCTTATTTTACTAGCCTGAAATCCGGCCAGAAAGTTGTAGCTCTATCCCCCTGGGAGTGCAGAATGATGAAGTTACAGCTAATATATCAACTGTGGCCCCACGGTTAAAATAACTTGTTTGAACTTTTAATAAAATGCCCTTGAGATGAATCCTACCTCAGTTGTTGATAACTTGATTAGTCGGTTCGTAATAATTCTAAATACACCAACATATACACCAGATTTGCACTCTGGCTTGTTTTAAGCTTGCACTGCACTTTTGCTGGAATTTTAATGATGCTGTCTTAAAATAAATACTGCTCAAACGTTTTGTCTGGAGGGTTGCCAACAGAAGGTAAATAACTCAGAGAAAAATAAGTCAATAATCTGTAAAGACTGAGGTGAGTAATTATATAAAGACCGACCTCAGCAGCTCGTGCTAGGTGAATAGAAAAAGAGAGAAATGGATTGAAGATTTGGGGCGCGGTGTTCCGGCAACGTTGCACCCGGAAAAACCTCTCGCTGCGGCGCTGCGTGGCCGTTGGAAGCTGGGAGACCCCACTCCCGGGATCCACCTGGCTCACAACGCCTCGCGAGATTCGACACAATCTCGTGAGACGTTGCAAGGAGAATTCCGCCCACAGCTGGCGGGATCAATTTTTGGCAGATCTGCATATTACAGCGAGGCAATAAACCTTATCAGAGAGCTCTCCACTGTAAAAAACGGGGCTATATGCAGTCTCGGCCACGCATTCCCCGTTTAGGCCCCTTATTTAACATGAGTAGCGCTGAAAAGCCATGTGGTTCTCGGCACTGTGAGTGGGACTTTGTTCCCTTTTGGGAAGATCGTACCCTTGATATCTTTATTGATGTACCATGTTTACACCCTGTGAGCTCAATGTCTAAATGGAAGTGTGGTACTGCTGTCACGTCTGTTTAATCCTAACATACAAATTTGTTTAAAGAGTTGCATAAAAATAGATACAGTATCATTGGAAATACAATTAACTCCCTGTACTGTTCACATATTTGCCTACCTATGATATTTTCTGCTCTGTCATACTGCGCATATATATTCATGTTCTATATAGACACCAAGGTGGATTTGTGCAAAATTGGTCCTGTTAGTGCAGAATGGATGAGCAAAAAGCTGGGAGATCAGGGTGGGCTCTCAAGTTGGGCCTGATTGTTGGACTGTAAAGCAACATTGTTCAATATTTTGGATACCGAACAGTGACTTGTTCTCCCCTCACCTCCTGCAGAAACGAAAAGACAAACTGGGTCTATTTTCAAACTTCCAGACTGGGTTTAATTTCCTGCTAAAAGCTTTTAAGGGACTACAGCTGGATTGATGCACGATCAATTGCATAAAGACTAAAGTTGGGTACAACTGTGGCTTTATTACAATCAGATGCGAGGCCTCCTGCTGCAGCTGATGAAATGGCAGGGCACTGAAGGTCATGCATATTTATACAGTTCTCTGTGGGCAGAGCCAGCCGGCAGGAGCTACCGGTGAACCTGTAGTGCAGGTCCTACCTTACATCTCCAATTACAGTGGATCATCACATTCACCCCCTGTAAAAATGAGTCCGGCGGGGGTGACGTGAAACTATATACAATTAGGTCAATTACGTACAGTGGTAGGGAAAGAAAAGTCCATGTTGACGGTCCGGAGTCCGTCAAAGGTTCAGCCGGTCCAGTGCTTTGGTGCTTCGTTGGGATCGGCGTAATGGTGGCGGCGAAGTCGGTGCTGGCGGTGGTGGAGGTGGCCCCGATGGCGGTGGAGGCGGTTCTGATGCCGGCCAGTCATCGGGGAACTCCGGGAGCGTACCGAAGTCCTCTTCGTCCTGTTGTGCGGAAAAGGTGATGGAGAGGGTGGTCTGGTGGGGTCAATATTGGCGGCGCGGTGGGAGGTGGGGGGGGGGGCGCATTGGTGGGGGGGGGGAGTTGTTGGGGTGGAACCTGACCATGCCAGGTCCCTGAGTGAGACAGTATCTTGGCGGCCATCGGGGAACTCAACGTAGGCATATTGAGGGTTGGCGTGGAGCAGGTGACCACTGTCCACCAAGGGGTCTGCCTTGTGGAGTCGGACGTGCCTAAGGAGAAGGACTGGTCCTGGAGCAGCGAGTCAAGTCGGGAGCGACACACCGGATGTGGACTTCCTGGGGAAGGTAAAAACACGTTCATGAGGTGTGTTATTAGGGGCGGTGCACAATAGTGACTGGATGGAGTGCAGAGCATCAGGGAGGACCTCCAGCCAGCGAGAGGCTGGGAGGTTCCTGGACCGTAGTGCCAGCTGGATGGCCCTCCAAACCGTCCTATTCTCCCGTTCTATTTGCCCGTTTCCCTGGGGATTGTAGCTGGTCGTCCTGCTGGAGGCTATACCCCTGCTGAGCAGGAACTGACGCAGCTCATCCCTCATGAATGAAGATCCCCTGTCACTGTGGATGTAGGCGGGGAAACCGAACAGAGCAAAGATGATGCTGAGGGCCTTGATGACAATGGCAGACATCATATCAGGGCATGGGATGGAGAAGGGGAATCTGGAGTACTCATCGACCACACTGAGAATATACGTGTTACGGTCGGTGGAGGGGAGGGGCCCTTTGAAATCCACGCTGAGGCGTTCAAAGGGGTAGGAAGCCTTCACCAGGCGCGCACGGTCTGGCCGGTAGAAGTGCGGCTTGCACTCCGCACAGACCTGGCAGTCCCTGGTGATTGTCCTTACTTCCTCGACGGAGTAGGGCAGATTGCGCGCTTTGACCAGATGGTACAATTGAGTGACCTCCGGGTGACAAAGGCTGTTGTGTAGGGCCCGGGGTTGGTCCACTTGTGCGCTGGCACATGTACCTCAGGAGCGGGCGTCTGGGGGCTCGTTGAGTTCACCGGGGCGATGCAAGATCTCATAATTATAGGTGGAGAGCTCGATTCTCCACCGCAAGATTTTATCATTTTTGATCTTGCTCCGCTGTGTGTTATTGAACATGAAGGCTACCGACCATTGGTCCGTAAGGAGAGTGAATCTCTTACCGGCCAGGTAACGCCTCCAATGCCGCACAGCTTCAACGATAGCTTGAGCCTCCTTCTCGATGGATGAGTGTCGAATTTCAGAGGCATGAAGGGTGTGGGAAAAGAATGCCACGGGTCTGCGTGCCTGGTTTAGAGTGGCGGCAAGGGCGACGTCTGAAGCATCGCTTTCTACTTGGAAAGGCAGTGACTCGTCCACTGCGCACATCCCGGCCTTGGCGATGTCTGCTCTGATGCGGGCGAAAGCATGTTGTGCCTCGGCAGCGAGGGGGAATTGGGTGGACTGAATGAGTGGCCGTGCCTTGTCCGCATAGTTTGGGACCCACTGAGCGTAGTAGGAAAAGAACCCCAGGCAGCGTTTGAGGGCCTTGGGGCAGTGGGGAAGGGGAAGTTCCATGAGGGGGTGCATGCTCTCGGGGTCGGGCCCGAGAAGGCCATTTTGGACTACATAGCCGAGAATGGCTAACCGGGTCGTGCTGAACACACACTTCTCTTTGTTGTTGGTCAGGTTGAGAAGGGTGGCAGTGCGGAGGAATTTATCGAGGTTGGCATCGTGGTCCTGCTGGTCATGGCCGCAGATGGTGACATTATCTAAGTACGGAAAGGTGGCCCGCAAACCGTACTGGTCGACCATTCAGTCCATCTCTCTTTCGAAGACCGAGACCCCATTTGTGACACTGAAAGGGACCCTAAGGAAGTGGTAGAGGCGACCGTCCGCTTCGAAGGCCGTATATGGACGGTCCGACTTCCGGATGGGGAGCTGGTGGTAGGCAGATTTCAAGGCAATTGTTGAGAAGACCCGGTACTGCGCCATCTGATTAACCATATCAGATATGCGTGGGAGGGGGTACGCGTCGAGCTGCGTGTACTGATTGATAGTCTGGCTGTAGTCCACGACCATCCTGTGTTTCTCCCCAGTTTTAACCACTGCAACTTGGGCTCTCCAGGGGCTGTTGCTGGCCTCGATAATACCCTCCTTAAGCAGCCGCTGGACTTCGGACCTGATGAAGGTCTTGTCCTGGGTGCTGTACCGTCTGCTCCTAGTGGCAACGGGCTTGCAATCCGCAGTTAGGTTTGCAAAAAGGGAGGGGGGATCGACCTTGAGGGTCGCGAGGCCGCAAACGGTAAGGGGGGTAAGGGCCCGCCGAATTTGAGGGTGAGGCTCTGGAGGTTGCACTAGAAGTCCAGGCCCAACAGGAGTGCAGCGCAGAGATTAGGAAGGACATAGAGGCGGAAGTTACTAAATTCTACGCCCTGGACTGTGAGGGTGACTGTACAAAAGCCTCGGATAGGGACGGAGTGGAATCCGGAGGCTCGGGAGATCCTTTGATTGGCAGGGTTGTTATTGAAAATATGGAAAGATGTGACATTTGAAACATGGAAGTCTGGCAATATCTGGTCTGAGAGAAACATGAGAGGATACAGGGAAAGATCCCACGAAGGGTGTAACAGCAGCTGCTCAGGAGAAGGATTGTAAAATGCAGATATCCTTGGTCAAGCAGACTTCGCAAACAAGACAAACAGGATTTTGAATGAAGCCAAAAACAATGGCTCACACCTTCATTGAAAGTAACTATCTAAGTAAGGATCTGGAAAAAAATGGATGAGGTTCAGTTGAATTTGGTGAGAATTCTAGGTGTGAATATTTGCTAATACCAGGTAAATTAAAGAAAACTGGAGACTATCAGTCTCCGAGAAACATAATTCAAAGCCAAAATCAAAGTCAAAATTATGAGCTGAGGACACAATTGGAAAATAAAGCTATAGAAATGACAGGAATTTAAAGTAACAACTCTTGAAGTCAAAGCATTTTTAACATCACAAAGGAAACAATGTAATCAGATCAAATGAGATGAAGTCATGTCAAAATGAATACTTAGTTGGATTAGAAAGTTTAGATCAAAGATACTTTTTACAATCAAAGTGAAAATGTTACTTTACAATAACGTCATAAAAACTTAACTGTTAGAAAGAGAATATAAACCCGAAGAAAGGGGATAGCAGGCAGAACCAGAACCAAGCCGAGAACCAGGACCAGAACTCAGAGAGAGAGAGAGAGAGGGGGGAGAAGCAGAGACAGATTACAGTCAGCTCGGCCATGGGAAAGAGACAGGGCAAAGCAGCCGAGTTAAAATAGCTAATACAGCTAAGGAAGACTAGAATTTAAAGAGAAGTCAGATTCAGCTCAGAGTCAGCTCAGAGATAGCTCTCACAGCTCTGTACATGGGAAAGATAGGACACAGCAACTGAGCTAACCAGCGAATACATCTAAAGAAGACCAGACTTTAAAGAAGATTGATTGTCAAGTTGGGCCTGAAGCTCCCTTCAACCAACCAGAAGGATCCAGAAGCAAGATCTTTTTCCTTTCTGTAAAGACAGTGATTGCATCTTTTAAAAAGAGAAAAAAATATATAATAATAAAACAACTGAAAAGTTTTAACCTGAAACAGTGGTTATTAGTCTACTTTACTTACTTAGCAATGCGGGACCCAGGATCGATGCTACTAAGTGGTAAGTAGATGAAATCTTCGGTGAAGTTATGGGTTATACCAGGGGATAACTTGAAAACATAGTTTGACCTGAATAGCACCCACTGAAGCCTGTATCGGAGTCGGGGAGTGAGAATTCCTGTTCACCATTTAGAATGTCAGCCCTTTTTGGTATAAGGGGACTTCTAAGAATAGTGGTCAGTTTTCAAAAACAGGGTGGACCGCGAGGGAGCAGCGCCTTACCGTATCTGGGTGAACAAAGCTTTCGGTGCTCCCGGAATCCAGCAGGCACGAGGTCGCATGACCGTTGATTTTAACCGTCGTCGACGCGGTGGCCAGGTTGTGTGGGCGAGATTGGTCCAGCATCATTGAAGCGAGCTGCGGGTAGCCATCGGATGCTTCGGGTGGCGAGCGGGTGCGGTTCCGATGTCGAGATGTCCGGGGACCCTGTGGGGAACAAGATGACGGCGCCCATGGTGCGCACATTGCGGGGTCAAGACAAGATGGCGGCGCCCATGGTGCACCCATTGCGGGGTCGGGACAAGGTGGCGGCACCCATGGTGCGCACATTGTGGGATCGGGACAAGATGGCGGTGCCCACTGGTCGCACATGGACCCGGGAGGAGAAGATGGCGGCTCCTATTGTGCGCCTGGAGTGGGGGAGAGGGCGATAGCGGGCGCGATCGCAGCGACTGCACGGGCCTGGCACACAGCCGTGAAGTGGCCCATTTTACTGCAGGCTTTATAAACTGCAGTGCGGGCCGGGCAGTGTTGGCGGGGGTGCTTCTGCTGACCGCAGAAGTAGCAGCGAGGACCCCCGGGGTGCGCGGATCGGCGTGCGGCGCAGGCGTATTGCGAAGGCAGGGCCCCGGCTGAGGATGTCGTTGGCGGGGTCCAGGAGGGGTAGGAAGGGGTAGAAGGGTGGGCAGCGCAGCGGGAGAGGTACGATTGTACGTTACGGGATGCGACCGTCATAGAGAGCGCCAAGGTTTTTGTCTCCGCCAGTTCGAGCGTGGTCCCTTCCAGCAATCGTTATCGGATGCGGTCCGACGCAATCCCCGTCACGAAGACATCGCGCATGAGGAGATTCGCGTGTTCGGCGGCCGTGGCGGCCTGACAGTCACAGTCCCGGACGAGTGGAATTAGGGCCCACCAGAAGTCTTCGATGGACTCACCAGGTAGTTGCGAGTGGGTGGCAAGTACATGCCTAGCGAAGAGCGTGTTCGCCTTCTGTGTGTAGTGTTCTTTGAGGAGTTCCATTGCTTCTGTGTAAGTCGCGACATCTTGGATCAACGGGAACACGCTGGAGCTCAGTCTGGAGTACAGGACATTTATCTTCTGAGCCTCCGTTGGCTCGGGGTCCGCCGGGTTGATGTAAGCCTCGAAACATGCTAGCCAGTGAGTAACGTCTTTCCTGGCGTCGGGCGATGGAGGATCCAGCTGCAGGCAATCGGGCTTAATTCGGATATCCATTCTGTGGAAAATCTGACTGTAATAAATTGATGCACAATCAATTGCACAAAGACTAAAGTTGGGTTCAACTGTGGCTTTATTACAGTCAGATGCGTGGCCTCCTGCTGCAGCTGGTGAAATGGCAGGGCACTGGAGGTCATGCATATTTATACAGTTCTCCGTGGGTGGAGCCAGCCGGCAGGAGCTACCGGCGAACCTGTAGTGCAGGCCCTACCTTACATCTCCTATTACAGTGGATTACCACATGGATATTGAAAGGTTTATGCCAATTTCAGGAAAAGTGGCCTTTGTGGGTTCCAGGGAATCCCTTCAAAAAAGGGACTAGGGATAGCCCTGGGAATTACAGGCCAGTTAGTCTTACTTCAGTGGTAGGCAAAGTCATGGAAAGGGTACTGAAGGATAGGATTTCTGAGCATCTGGAAAGACACTGCTTGATTAGGGATAGTCAGCACGGATTTGTGAGGGGTAGGTCTTGCCTTACAAGTCTTACTGAATTCTTTGAGGAGGTGACCAAGCATGTGGATGAAGGTAAAGCAGTGGATGTAGTGTACATGGATTTTAGCAAGGCATTTGATAAGGTTCCCCATGGTAGGCTTCTGCAGAAAGTAAGGAGGTATGGGATAGTGGGAAATTTGGCCAGTTGGATAACGAATTGGCTAACCGATAGAAGTCAGAGAGTTGTGGTGGATGGCAAATATTCAGCCTGGATCCCAGTTACCAGTGGTGTACCGCAGGGATCAGTTCTGGGTCCTCTGCTGTTTGTGATTTTCATTAATGACTTGGATGAGGGAGTTCAAGGGTGGGTCAGTTAATTTGCAGACGATACGAAGATTGGTGGAGTTGTGGTTAGTGAGGACTGTTGTCGGCTGCAAAGAGACATAGATAGGATGCAGAGCTGGGCTGAGAAGTGGCAGATGGAGTTTAACCCTGAAAAGTGTGAGGTTGTCCATTTTGGAAGGACAAATATGAATGCGGAATACAGGGTTAACGGTAGTGTTCTTGGCAATGTCGAGGAGCAGAGAGATCTTGGGGTCTATGTTCATCCATCTTTGAAAGTTGCCACTCAAGTGGATAGAGCTGTGAAGAAGGCCTATGGTGTGCTAGCATTCATTAACAGAGGGATTGAATTTAAGAGCCATGAGGTGATGATGCATCTTTACAAAACTTTGGTAAGGCCACATTTGGAGTACTGTGTACAGTTCTGGTCGCCTCATTTTAGGAAGGATGTGGAAGCTGTGGAAAAGGTGCAAAGGAGATTTACCAGGATGTTGCCTGGAATGGAGAGTAGGTCTTACGAGGAAAGGTTGAGGGTGCTAGGCCTTTTCTCATTAGAACGGAGAAGGATGAGGGGCGACTTGATAGAGGTTCATAAGATAATCAGGGGAATAGATAGAGTAGACAGTCAGAGGCTTTTTCCCCGGATGGAACAAACCATTACAAGGGGACATAAATTTAAGGTGAATGGTGGAAGATATAGGGGGGATGTCAGAGGTAGGTTCTTTACCCAGAGAGTAGTGGGGGCATGGAATGCACTGCCTGTGGAAGTAGTTGAGTCGAAAACATTAGGGACTTTCAAGCAGCTATTGGATAGGTACATGGATTACGGTAAAATGATATAGTGTAGATGTATTTGTTCTTAAGGGCTGCACGGTAGCATTGTGGATAGCACAATTGCTTCACAGCTCCAGGGCCCCAGGTTCGATTCCGGTTTGGGTCACTGTCTGTGCGGAGTATGCACATCCTCCCCGTGTCTGCATGGGTTTCCTCCGGGTGCTCCGGTTTCCTCCCACAGTCCAAAGATGTGCAGGTTAGGTGGATTGGCCATGATAAATTGCCCTTAGTGTCCAAAATTGCCCTTAGTGTTGGGTGGAGGTGGTGACTTTGGGTAGGGTGCTCTTTCCAAGAGCTGGTGCAGACTCAATGGGATGAATGGCCTCCTTCTGCACTATAAATTCAATGATAATCTATGATTAATCTAGGACAAAGGTTCGCCACAACATCGTGGGCCGAAGGGCCTGTTCTGTGCTGTATTTTTCTATGTTCTTTGTTTTCTATGTTCTATGAATGGCAATGTAGCATACCTGGTGACAGTAATACAGGGCGGTATTTAATGCAGGCAATGGAGGGTTTTGCCTCCTGGCTGCAGAGCTGGTAAGAGTCGCTTTGCCACTCCTTTCAGGAAGGTCTTTCAAAGTAAATGGCCATCAGGCACTTGAGTGGACACTGGCTGGCCTCACTGAAGATCAAGGACCTTGGAGTAAGAAGCCCCACCCCCTGAGAACTGTTGACCAATTAGAAGTCAAAAGCTGTACTTTGTAGACATTACCAGCAGGACCAGTGGTAGCTGACGGCAATGCACCCATCAGTATCCCAGGGTTACAGGTGGGTGAGGGTGAAATGGGGATCACAGGGTGGAGGGTTGCAGGGGAGGGGTGGTGGGTTTGGCTACAAGAGCAGTGGGAGCTAGCTCTCAGCAGGTCCCCTCCCCTTGCCGGCAAAAAACAGTAAAACGGGAAAATAAGAATATTGGTGTGAAATTCATTTTCCTTTGGCTAAAGCGCAGAGGGGCTTTGAATGTGGGACATCGCCACCCCCCCCCCCACACCCCACACCCCCACACCCCCCCCCCCCCCCCGCCCATTCCTACCCCACCCCTTACTCCCAAGAGCCGAGGCAATTGAATCCGACCGAGCTTCCGTGTGGTAACTCCCCCGCCCGCCACTGGTTGGATGCCAGCAGTGGTGGGATGAGGACCTTAAGTGAGCACTAATTGCCCACATGGGCCTCAGTTGGCTGAAGGGCGGGAGGGCCATATACGAGCCTTCCTGCTCAAGATTTAATCAGGGCAGATGGGAGAAGGTGGCAGGGTCCCCATCTGCCATCTTCCCAGCTGATTAAATGCCTTCCCTGCCTCTGAACCTGCCTTGGTGGATGGATTTAATTCTGTGTGCAGTACCTGTAGAATATTCCCTGTCGATGTTAGTGTGTAAGTTGGTGTGAGGATATGTGTGGAAGCAGTCTGGGATGTCTCTCCTCCTGCTGGCTGATAAGCAGGAATGGTGTGCACCAAACAGCTCAACCCTGCTTCTCAAATTGGGCCGCTTTCATAACAGACACTTATTCAATGCAAAAGATTCAACAAAGTAAATGGGCAAAGTATGCTGATTAATTCATTCGTCAATCAAATAAATTTGGAGGCTGCAATAGATTGAATCAAGTGTCCGCAGCAATAACAGTTTTTGCACAAACATCGGAGCCTGTGGTAATTGCAAACATGGATTTCAATTGACTGCAGTCATAGCAAAGATTCTCTCCAGCTTGCTACAATGGAGATTATATGCTGCCGTAGGATACAGAGATCAAATCAAATGCAAAATGAGAGTCAAGTGGTTAAAGGGGCGTACGCTGCCTATTTGTTTGCTCTTCTGTCCACTCAACACCCCTACAATAAAACAGAGGACTGATGTTTTGGGGTGATTTTAATCCAAAGAAACAAACCACGTCTATCTATGCCAATGTGTGCAAAATGGCTAGATTAAAATATTGAGCAATGTTTTCTCAACTAGCCAACAAAAACTGCACTATACATCCACAAGTTGTTGAGATTTACACACAGACACCAGGCATTGACTTTTACTGAGGTTTTGTATAATATCCCGCATGGAACTTACGGGGTGGGAATTCTTGTCTTCCCCGTGTTCCTTGTGGAGTATGAACTCCCGTGCTAGGGACACTTGTGATGCAACACTTTAACCCAACCCCATCGATAATTGTTCAAAGATATCGGTTTAACACGGCAGAAAGGTCCTCCGGTGAATCCGTCACCGAGTTCGTGCCTTGGTTACAGAAGGTAGCCGAGTTTTGTGAGCATGGAACTGTTTTGTCCGATATGCTCCATGATCGTTCGGTCCATGGTATTAATAATATGCAGACTCCTTATTAAATTTTGGTCCCATAAATTACAATAGAAATGGTTAGAAAATAAACTGGAGACATTTGCAGTTCCAGCACATGTGATACCATTTTTCATTTCGCAATAATTAATTTAAAAAGCCAGCATCTTCAGGAGAGAAAGAGAGAAAATGAGGGAAAAAGGTAATAAAAACCGTTTGGACCCAGGGTAGTTGGGAGTATAATGGAGAAGGAGCAAGGTCTGTGGACTAAAGGAAATGCTCATGATGAAGACCATTTGTGCTCAATGCTATCCCAAACGTTCACTCCCAAGGCAATACATGACTGACTCAAAGGAGCACTTACCTGGGCCTGCAGTAAACACATTGGGCTAGATTTGACCTGTTATTTTCAGGTGTACTGCTGATCTGGAAGAAGGGGAAATTGCACAAAAAGACATCGGATGTGCATCCCAAATCATGGTGCACTGGCACAATATTTCAGTCGGCACGTAAGTGTGGGGGCCCGGGGTGGTGGGCCGGGGGGGGCACGGCTGTCAATAATTAATTGGCCAGTTAGTGCCATTGAAATGAAATGAAAATCGCTTATTGTCACAACTAGGCTTCAAATAAAGTTACTGTGAAAAGCCCCTAGTCGACACATTCAGGCGCCTGTTCGGGGAGGCTGGTACGGGAATTGAACCGTGCTGCTGGCATGCCTTGGCCTGCTTTCAAAGCCAGGGATTTAGCCCTGTGCTAAACCAGCACTTTTCTCATCCAGGCGCTAGGTAGAAGGACACTGGAGCATTGACTGTGCGCGTTGTTCGGAGTTCAGGTAAGAGTTTGCTGTTGCTTTAGTCTATATTCCAGATCTTTTTCTCTGATTTCTTCTGAAGTATTTGCTTTGTTAGCCTTGTTCAGGGGACTCTTTGTTTTTATCAAATCTGTTGGAGCATTTCCCATTGCAGCCTCCAGTGCCTGGGGAACTGCCACCTGCATTTCAGCAGGTAGGGGTTGTGTACTCCACTGTGGCACCTCCTCCTTTGAGGAGAAGAAGGACCAAAAGAGAGGAGGCCAAGTGCACACAGGCAGCATCACAGGGAGAGAGAGACCTGTGGGAGGAAAGATGCAGGCACAGGGGACGCAGGACCAGCAGGGGGAGCAATGCAGATGGCACCGCAGATGACGCCACTATCTTGCTGCCAGAATGTAGAGGCAACGATCCAGCTACCTCAACATGTCCGAGGTCCAGTGCCTTGGGGGCTCCGCCTCTCTAGGAATGCCGTGACATTATGCCACATGATTGGGCTGTAGATCACCTTCAACCGTGTGGGTGGGCATCCAATGCCAGTCGCTCTGCAAATCACAGTAGTCCAAAATGTCTGTGCACCTGGATCATTCTAGGGGTCTGTGGATGATCTGTGTGGAGTGTCGCAATCAGCTCTCCACAGTTGTATGAAGCTCATAACTGATGCTATGTTCAGATGGATCCGCACATTCCTTCATTGCCGGATGGACCATATATTGTTTGCAATCTCTGCCTGTCCCGCTTCTGTCCACTTCCTCCGAGACGCCTGTCTCTCCCTGACCTGATGATCATGGTGCATGCTTGAGCTCCAATGCATCTACTTCACATTTAGTCAGGATGAGCCGGTTGGCCACTCCACCACCAGTTCTTATGAACTCAGCGGCATTATGGCTTTACTTCTCCTTTAAGGTCCATTCGTTACTCTCCACCTGCAACCTCATTCCTTGCTCACGCCCCTCCCCCATCCCTTTGTCTGATGTTGAAGTTCCCATCATCTTTGCACACCTGATCCTTCGATGTACCCAGGGCTTCTGATCTCATCTCCCAGTCTTAGCGGGCAAAGGTATATGTGCCTTCTTTTTCTTTGTTCTTTCTTTTAGGCAACAGTTTTAGATAGAGGATCTGGATCGGCGCAGGCTTGCAGGGCCGAAGGGCCTGTTCATGTGCTGTAATTTTTCTTTTTTCTTCTGTTTTCCTGATTCCAACATCCCTGTGCACCACTGAGGATAGCCACCCTTCCATACTTCTTACACTGGACCATACCAACTGGGTACTCACCTTTGTTGAGCGCAAAAGATCACTGAACCTTTTCCGGCTGCTGCTGCAGGGAGCTGCTGCTTCTGGTCTATTTAAAGCCCCTTCTGAGTCCCTATTGGACCTGGACCCCACCCCTGCTTTCAATGCAGAGCCTATGTCCAGTTGCGCTTCGATCTGGCCAGCCCTTAATTGACCAGCCAGCATGAAACTGCGTGTCAGTTGCGATTCCCAGAGGTGGAAATTGCAGTTGTTTCTGGGCCCACCAATTGGAGTGGATTTTATGGGGCCAGCTGGAACGGGCAAGCTTGGTGAATACCGGATGCTGTGTGTCAGAGCCCCAGCAGTGGGGAAGCTGCTCTCTGTGTCAGCCTCGGCAGGGGAAGGAGGTGGGAAACTGACCCGTTAGTGATGGCAACCTCATACATATTCAAGATTCACCTGTTGCATACAATTTAAATGCAATTCACTGTGACTCAATGCAGCTCCCCCCCCCCGATTAAATGAAACCTCCATGCCTTCAATAACCCATGCAGGCAGCCCAGCAGCAGCAACGGGTGGGAGCATAAAGTCAGGAGGCCAGACAACAAGACAGAGGCAGACATAGGCTTCCAGTGCATCCGAGAGTTTACAGGATCAGGTTGACATCTCCACAAATGTTGGAGAGACAGTGCCTGAACAGACGACACCTCTCCAGAGAGAGCCCCACAAACTATGCTCCCTAATGCAGGATAATCTGCCTTGGGGATACAGTGGACACCCTATGCCTGTGGCATTGAAGGTTACTGCAGCTCGTCTATGCAACCAGTTTCTTTCAGGTGTGACATCTGCAGCATTTCCCAAGCAGCCACTCATCTCTGCATCAGGAATCAGACAAACGCACTGTACAAGATGGCTGGAGCATTTATCGGATTCTGGGTGAATGAGAACAGCCAGACAGAGAGGGCAATGGGATTTGCTGGCTTTCCATGTGTTCAAGATGTAATAGATGGCACCCATGTTGCCATCATGGCACCATTTGAACAGTCGCCATTTTATGAACAGGATATTACAGTTAATCTGTGATCACTAGAAGTGAATCGCAGTAGTGGTGCCTACATGCTTCAACACTGACGGGTGCTGCACTTGTTAGTACCAAGGTGTGATGACTGATAACTGTACCTTTAATGTCATGATCCCTTTAAGAACGGGTTTGGGACTCCGCCACCGGCTCCGCCCCCCCAGGGAGTCATATATAAGGTAATGTTCAGTGGGCAGTGTGTAGTGAGCACACTTCTCGGCAGCTGTCTGGTTCTCTGCTAATTAAAGCCTTTGTATTACCAATCATCTCTCTCGAGTTGTAATTGAGGGTATCTCAATTTAATTAGCAGATTACTTCAAATGGACAGCGGTCTAAATCCGGAGAAGCTCAATTTGGACGCTCGGTCGCCGGAGACGCTGAAATTTTTAAATACTGGCTCCGGTGTTTTGAGGCCTACCTGAACTCCTCAGACACCCCAGTCGACGGACCTCGCAAGCTGAGCTTACTACATGCCCGGGTGGGCCACAGACTCTCCTCCATGATCGAAAAGGCCACCACGTACAAAACGGCGGTCAAAATCCTGCAGAAGCACTTTGTTAAGCCAATAAACGACGTACAAGCCCAGCATTTGCTCTCGACCTGCTGGCAGCGCTCCGGGGAAACGTTGGACGAGTACGTGGAGAGACTCACCGCGCTCGCGAGGAACTGCGACCACAAGGAGGTGATGGCAAAAGTCCATATGAACTTGCAATTTCAAGATGCTTTTGTAAATCAGGCAGCCACACCTCGAAGACGGAGCAAAGGACCTCCAAGGCACGGTAACGCTCGCCTCTTCTCTGGAAGTGGCCCACCATAATCTCCGCACATACTCCGTGGACCTTGCGAACCCCTCTCGATCCCCTCCAGACTTGGCCACGCTACAGGCCTGCACCACGCGGCGACCCGCTCACACCGAGGGCACACCGTGCTATTTCTGTGCGCAAGGCCAGCACCCTTGTCAGCGTTGCCCAGCCCGTTCCGCTATCTGCAGCGATTGTGGAAAGAAGGTACATTTTGCAAAGGTCTCCTCGCTGGGCCCAAAGTCGAGAAACAAAAGTCTCATCGGGCCCAGAAAATCGAGCTCCCAGCGCCCACAGGCCCCGCTACGCGGCTGCGCGCCGGCCGGACACGCCCCTTCTGATGCGTCATCGGCCTCATGCGAGTCATGGGGGCGGCCACCTTGGCAGTGGCCATCTGCAAAATCCGACACGTGCAACCGACGGCGGCGGCCATTTTGTGACTCTGGGCAGCCATTTTATGAGTCTGACTCAATTGAGGACTCTGACTACCCGCAACTGGGAGCGATCACTCTCGATCAATCACGGCCAAAGCACCTGTGGAACTCCATGATGCAGGTCCAAATCAACGGGCGCGACCCCCACTGCCTTTTCGACTCCGGGAGCACAGAGAGCTTTATTCACCCAGAAACGGTAAGACGCTGCTCCTTGCGCACCTATCCCGCCTCCCAAACTATCGCCCTTGCATCTGAGTCCCACTCGGTCCAAATCACGGGGTATTGTGTCGCAAACCTTGCGATCCAGGGTGCCAAATATGCCCGTTTCACACTTTATATCCTCCCTCACCTCTGCACCCCCTGCTGCTCGGTCTGGACTTTCAGTGTTGCCACCGAAGCCTGACACTGAAGTTCGGTGGACCCCTTCCCCCACACACGGTATGTAGCCTGGCAACACTTAAAGTTGCAGCACCCCCCAGCTTCGCGAACCTCACTCCCGACTGTAAGCCCGTCGCCACCAGGAGTCGGTGGTACAGTGCCCAAGATATGACTTTCATCAAGTCAGAGGTTCAGCGGTTACTGAAAGAAGGGGTCATAGAGGCTAGCAACAGCCCCTGGAGAGCACAAGTATTGGTAGTCCGGTCTGGGGAAAAGCAACAAATGGTGGTGGACTATAGTCAGACCATAAACCGTTTAACGCAACTCGATGCGTACCCCCTTTCCCGCATAGCAGAAATGGTTATCCAGATTGGCCAGTACTGGGTATTCTCCACGGTTGATCTAAAATCCGCCTATCATCAGCTCCCTATCCGCCCGGAGGACCGCCCCCCAGGGCCTTCGAAGCAGCCGGTCGGCTCTTCCACTTCCTCAGGGTCCCTTTTGGCGTCACAAATGGGGTCTCTGTTTTTCAAAGGGCGATGGATCAAATGGTGGACCAGTACGGCTTACGGGCTACATACCCGTACTTGGACAATGTCACCATCTGCGGCCATGACCAGCAGGACCACGACGCAAACCTGAGAAAGTTCCTCCAGACCGCCCGGGCCCTCAATCTGACAAACAAAGAGAAATGCGTTTTCCACACAACCCGACTAGCCATCCTCAGCTACGTCGTGGAAAGCGGGGTCCTAGGCCCAGACCCCGACCGCATGCGCCCCCTAAAGGAACTTCCCCTTCCCCGTAGCCTCAAGGCACACAAACGGTGCTTGGGGCTCCTTTCCTATTACGGCCAGTGGGTCCCCAGCTATGCGGACAAAGCCCGACCACTCATTAAGACCACGGTTTTTTCCCTGACGGTTGAGGCCCGGTCGGCCTTCAGTCGTATCAAGGCCGATATCATCACGGCCGCCATGCACGCGGTGGACGAAACAATCCTCTTCCAGGTAGAAAGCGATGCATCAGACGTCGCCCTGGCTGCTACCCTCACCAGGCAGGCAGACCAGTAGCTTTCTTCTCCCGAACCCTCACCGCCTCGGAAATTCGGCACTCTGCAGTCGAGAAGGAGGCACAAGCCATTGTGGAGGCACTACCTAGCTGGTAAGAGGTTCGCTCTCGCCACCGACCAACGGTCGGTAGCCTTCATGTTTGATAACGCACAACGGGGCAAAATAAAAAATGATAAAATTTTGAGGTGGAGGATCGAACTCTCCACCTACACGTATGATATTACATATCGTCTGGGGAAGCTCAACGAGTCCCCAGATGCCCTGTCCCACGGCATGTGCGCCAAAGCGCAGAAAGACCGTCTGCGGGCCATCCACGATGACCTCTGTCACCCGGCTTGCTCATTTCATCAAGTCCCGCAACCTAACTTACTACACCGAGGAGGTCAAGGCCATGACCAAGGCTTGCCAGATCTGTGCGGAGTGCAAAACGCATTTCTACCGACCAGATGAGGCTCGCCTGGTGAAAGCCTCTGGGCCCTTTGAGCGACTAAGCGTGGACTTCAAAGGGCCCCTCCCGTCCACCAACCGCAACATGTATTTCCTCACTGTCATTGATGAATTTCCCCGCTTCCCATTCGCTGTCCCCTGCCCCGATATGACTTTGGCCTTCGTAATAAAGGCACTGCACAGCATCTTCACCCTGTTTGGTTTCCCCGCCTATATCCACAGCGACCGGGGTACATCGTTCATGAGCGATGAACTGCCTCGGTATCTGCTCAACAAGGGCATCGCCTCGAGCAGAACGACCAGTTATAACCCGCGGGGTAATGGGCAGGCGGAGAGGGAGAACGCAACAGTTTGGAAGGCTGTCCTTCTAGCCCTACGGTCAAGAAGTCTCCCAACCACCCGCTGGCAGGAGGTCCGACCCGATGCCCTACATTCCATTAGGTTGCTCCTCTGCACGGCCATGAACGAGACCCCTCACAATCGTTTGTTTGTCTTCCCGAGGAAGTCCACCTCTGGGGTCTCGCTTCCATGTTGGCTGCCGAATCCGAGACCAGTTCTACTCCGGAGGCATGCGAGGAGTTAAGATGGACCCTCTAGTCGAGAGGATCCAGCAAACCCTCAATACGCCTACGTCGAGCACCTCGACGGAAGGCAAGACACAGTTTCCCTGCGAGACCTGGCACCCGCTGGCTCTCCCCTTCTACCGACACTCCCCCCCCCACACCTGCTGACGATTCTGCGTTGTCGCGCGTCCTGAAGGCTGCCTTGGAGAACGCTTATCCGGAGATCAGAGGCTGAATGCTCTTGACTGCTGAAGAGTTCCCAGACTGGAAGGGAACATTCCTGCCTGGCGATTGTCGCGCGATGTCCGTTCATTCGTTGTCGCAGCGTCTGCATGGTCTCGCCAATGTACCACGCTTCGGGACATCCTTTCCTGCAGCGTATGAGGTAGACAACGTTGGCCGAGTCGCACGAGTATGTACCGCGTACCTGGTGGGTGGTGTTCACACGTGTAATGGTGGTCTGCGACAATGCAGAATCGCCGAGCAGAAACCTATAGTCAAATTCCGCACACATGAGTGCGGCCTCAACTGGGACCTGGGATTCATGTCGCATTACATTCACCCCCCACCATCTGGCCTGGGCTTGCAAAATCCTATCAACTGTCCTGGCTTGAGACAATTCACACCTCTTTAACCTGGGGTTACCCCGATCTCTGGATCTGTAAACACTTAATTAACTGCAAATGCTCACATTCTAAGCATAGTTTTGCATCTTTGAATTTGTCTATATATATGTTTCTGGAACAGACCTCTTCATTCACCTGGGGAAGGAGCAGTGCTCTGAAAGCTAGTGTTTGAAACAAACCTGTTGGACTTTAACCTGGTGTTGTAAGACTTCTTACTGTGCTCACCCCAGTCCAACGCCGGCATCTCCACATCAGAATAATATAAACGCCAGTCTTGAAGTGAACTTGTTGAAATGGTTCCATGTTCTGGGACATGCTGCACCCCAACATCTGCAGATGTGATGGAAGCAGATTGCTGCTCTCTCTGCCCCTCGGCCTTTGATGACTTTGGCTGGTATCCTCTGACACCCCCAGGCCTGAATGGGCCAGAGCATACAAGGCTCTCCTGCGGTGGTTACTGCCACTGGAGGAGTGGCATATGGATTGGGGAGCTGCTGACACCACTTGGAGTGTTTTGTGAGAAAGCTTCAGGTGCCAGGCTGCATCTCCCCAGCCTCTTGATGTGACAGAGCAATGCTCCATTTCCCATTGACTGAGGTGTACATGGAGGGGTGCCCAAGGTCACCGACAGCCTCTCTCCAATCCACTGTTGCAATGAGCTCATGGCACCAGCGATGGCCTACAGGGTCATGCTGACACCAGGCATCCAGTGTCAGGTCTCCTGGACCTACCCTGTCCATGGGGGTTGCCACCCTCTCCATGGAAGAAATGATCTGCTCTCCTATCTGAGACACGACAGAGGGCAGCATGCAGAAGAACGCCATCGTCCACATTCTCCCATTTGCCTCTGCAACTCCAACTAATTGAATGTGTGCCCTCGCCAAAGGCCCTTCATCAACCAGGGATACAGCAGGAAGATGCCTGCCAATGGTCCTCCGGCTGCCAGTGGCCTCATCTGTCAGGCACTCCCTCATCTGCATCTGCCTATGTGGTACTCACCATCGTGTGACCCAGATGATACAAGTGAGTGTATCATCATTGGTGCTGGATGCAGGCGACAAGTGTTACACTGTGTCCTCAGAGACATCTGGACTGACATTCTTGGAGGAGCTGTGCAGATTAAAGTGAAACTAGCGAATGGGATTGAACATTATCAAAGGAATTATAGGAACATAGCATCATCAGATATGGACTAACCACACTGCTCCTCTGCCAGCTTCAGTACTTCTCGTTCTGCCTCTGTCAGCGTTGAATCACCGGCACTCCACCATAAGTCTTGGCGCTCTCCCTGGTCGGCCTTTGGCACTGTAGGCCTAAAGGGAGAGAAATTGAGGCCTCCAATGATGCTTTGGAGAATCCCCTCGAGCCGGAGTGTCCCAGTTACAGGTGTCAGGTTACCCAGCTGACCTTCCAATTCTCACAATCTCAGGAAAACAGGATAAGGTGCAGAGGAAGGTGCACATTCTGCTGATGCACACATGTGCAGCCTTTGCAACAATGGAAACTAGTGAGGGAGCAAACTGTCCACTTCAACGTCCAGCCTACCCTTTAAACATTCAGTGTCCCTACTTTCCCTCTGACATTCCATCCACTTCTGAACAGTATAAAACTCAAAGCTCACCCTTGCAGTAGAGAGGAGGCCATTCATCCTTTTTCGGCATTTGACCCACTCCCTCAGATGGAGCCCACGCTGCTCACCTCCGCAGCGACCTCTGTCCAGGCCACCTTGGGCACTTGCGATGGACTCTTGCAGCCACCTGGAGGGGATGGCACATCATGATCTTGCTGAACCACAGGGCAATGTGCTGGGTGGATTGTGACAGCTGAATCCATTGATGCCACCGACAGAACTTTTCTGAAGATGGAGATTTCCTCTACCCGAATCCTTCAAAGATTTCTATTGTGACATTCACAGATCTGACCAGTTCAATTAAATCCTCCCTCTGAAAGACTGCATGCAGCATTTAAGCTGGTAAACATGACGCCTTCTTCTGCGTGGGGACCAGGTGATGTGGGTTTCTCGATGTCAGAGCTGCCCCTGACACCTGATGTAACGGCAAGCCTGAATCACACATCTTCATGCCCTTGCTGCCACGTGGCTGTGTACAGGCTGCCGCATCACTCCTATCCAGGCTCTCAACTTCTTCCAGGCCCACCGGTGGACTCATTGACCGTTGGGGAAAAATCTAGCCCATTGTTGCTATGTGAGCTGCATTCTTCCGCATTGATATCCAAATCATTCAAAAACTTATCCGTTAAAAAGTGCAACTGTGAGCCAGCTAATACGCTTTTGAGATTGAGGGCAGAGGGTAGGACATGGCAGTAAAGACTTGAGTAAATTTGTGTATTTCACTGATTTGTCTCATGTACAGCATGTGAAAGCAATAGCCCATTGCATCATTAACTGCTTGCTTTATTTCACCATAGTTTAGCCTTTTTCATTGTGCTATTTAATCGGCAGCATTGTGAACAATAAATGATCGACAATAAAATGATTAATTGACAATATGGATAAGACTGCTTCTTTATTCCCATGGTTCTGTTTCCCTATTTGAAACATAAAAAAATAGAACAACATTGAAAAATAAATAAAATATAAAAATTCAAATTATATTAAATCTTGTCTGCAGGCAACCTACTGATGAAATTCTGTTGTGGATATTTTGAATAACTCGTTCTTCTCAATGGGCAGCAGATTAATCTCTGTGGCTTCATATTTCAGAGACTGCATTTTCAGAAGCCGAACTGGAGGATAGGATTTTAGTTGCAACATCTAGATAGCTGCGATTATCATTGACTGGTGCATGGCTTGATAAACAGGTCAAGTTCTTTGCTTGTAAACAGCACCAAAATAGTTTCAGGAGAGTTTCTAATTGCAACTGATGAGCAGTCCATCATATTAATCCTTTGCTATCAGCAATGCATACTCGACTGTGCAAGAATAGCCCTGATCTCAGCAGCTCTGCATTCAGCCTTGGATTTGCTTTTCGACGTATTTGGAAAGACAGGCTTCTTTTCCTGAGCCTCTGTGGATAAGAGGCAGACATGTG
Organism: Scyliorhinus torazame; assembly: GCF_047496885.1. Classification (NCBI taxonomy): domain Eukaryota; kingdom Metazoa; phylum Chordata; class Chondrichthyes; order Carcharhiniformes; family Scyliorhinidae; genus Scyliorhinus; species Scyliorhinus torazame. The sequence continues at coordinate 326,462,819 of NC_092707.1, read as the reverse complement.
CTGACTTTATATGGCCTGGCAGCACACAATCAAATCAGTTCTGGGTCATTTTTATCAAGCCAAAAACTCGATTGCAATTTTAAACCTTCTTCCCGTGTTGCATCAATGCCAGATATAAGAGGATGAAAAAAAACTCCCATGAAAGGACACTGTCTTACTTGTTTTGATGAGGGATGTGTCCAGTAGACAACTTGGTTGTACACCATGTTGCTGTTTCCAAGCATTGTTTGTTGAACGCAACGTCAAGACTTACAGATTTTTCGCCACGTTGCCACAATTGGAGCCGATTCCGCCCCCCCCCCGTGGCATGTTTGTCGGTGGTGAGAGGCAGTCCACTATTGACCGCTGGAGGGGTCTTCCAGTCCCGACGCTGTCAATGAATCCACCTCCCGGCAGTGGGGGGTCGCCGTCAGTGGCACCAGACTATCCCACTGGGAAGAACGGCCAGAAAGTGTTCCCAAACCATGGTCATGCCACTGGGCCTTGGCCAGGCATTTTCCTATGGGCAAAGAGGAATCAGCAAGTGAACCACCATGTGTGGATACAAAAATAAACAAAATATCAATTCTATGGAGCTGCTCTTGACCCAACAACAATGTTGCTGGGACTATGACGATAACTGAGCCATCTAACGACGTTATACACCAGATACATCGATGACATTTTTTTCCTTTGGACCCAGGGTGAAGAATCACTGAAACGACTACACAATGACATCAATAAGTTCCATCCCACCATCAGACTCACCATGAACTACTCTCCAGCATCGGTTGCATTCTTGGACACACTCATCTCCATCAAGGACGGTCACCTCAGCACTTTGCTTTACCGCAAGCCCACGGATAACCTCACGATGCACCACTTCTCCAGCTTCTACCCTAAACACATTAAAGAAGCCATCCCCTATGGACAAGCCCTCCGTATACACAGGATCTGCTCAGACAAGGAGGAGCGTAACAGACATCGACAGACGCTGAAAGATGCCCTCGTACGAACAGGATATGGCACTCGACTCATCGATCGACAGTTCCAACGCGCCACAGCAAAAAACCGCACCGACCTCCTCAGAAGTCAAACATGGGACACAACCGACAGAGTACCCTTCGTCGTCCAGTGCTTCCCCAGAGTGGAAAAACTACGACATCTTCTTTGCAGCCTTCAACACGTCATCGATAAAGGTGAACATCTTGCCAAGGTCATCCCCACCCCCCCCACTATTTGCCTTCAAACAACCGCGCAACCTCAAACAAACCATTGTTTGCAGCAAACTACCCAGTCTTCAGAACAGCGATCGTGACACCACACAACCCTACCATGGCAATCTCTGCAAGACGTGCCAGATCATCGACACGGGTACCACCATTACACGTGAGAACACCACCCACCAGCTACGCGGTACATACTCGTGCAACTCGGCCAACGTTGTCTACCTCATATGCTGCAAGAAAGGATGTCCCAAAGCGTGGTACATTGGTGAGACCATACAGACGCTGCGACAATGGATGAAGGGACATCGCGCAACAATTGCCAGGCAGGAATGTTCCCTTCCAGTCGGGGAACACTTCAACAGTCAAGGGCATTCAGCCTCTGATCTCCAGGTAAGCGTTCTCCAAGGCGGCCTTCAGGACGCGCGACAACACATTGCCGAGCAGGAACTTATAGCCATGAGTAGGGCCTCAACCGGGATCTTGGATTCATGTCGCATTACATTTATCCCCCCACCATCTGGCCAGGGCTTGCTAAATCCTACCAACTGTCCTGGCTTGAGACAATTCACACATCTTAACCTGGGGTTACCCCTATCTCTGGATCTGTAAAGACTTAATTACCTGCAAATGCTCACATTCAAAGCATTGTCTTGCATCTTTGACTTTATATGTATGTTTCTGGAACATACCTCCTCATTCACCTGAGGAAGGAGCAGTGCTCCGAAAGCTAGTGTTTGAAACAAACCTGTTGGACTTTAACCTGATGTTGTAAGACTACTTACTGAGCCATCTAATATATGGGGAGCTGGTGGACTAGTGGTAATGCCATTAAATCAGAAACCCAGGCTAATGTGCTGGGGACATTGGTTCAAATACCACCATGGCAGTGGTAGAGTTTAAATTCAATGAATAAATCTGGAATTAGGGTAGCACGGTGGCGCAGTGGTTAGCACTGCTGCCTGAAGGCACCGAGGTCCCAGGTTTAATCCCGGCTCTGGGTCACTGTCCATGTGGAGCTTGCATATTCTTCCCGTGTTTTCATGGGTTTCGCCCCCACAACCCAAAGATGTGCAGGGCAGGTGGATTGGCCACGCTAAATTGCCCCTCAATTGGAAAAAATGAAATGGGCACTCTAAATTTATTTTTTAAATAAATAAATAAATCTGGAATTGAAAGTTAATCACGACAATGGAAACCATGCAACTATTGTTTTTTTAAAAATTTCCACTTAAGGGGCAATTTAGCGTGGTCAATCCACCAACTCTGCACATCTTTTGGGTTTTACAGGTGAGACCCATGCAGACACGGTTAATGAGCCAGGGCTGGGATTGAACCCGGGTCGGCGGTGCCGTGAGGCAGCAGTGCTAACAACTGCGCCACCGTGCCGCCCACCATGCAACAATTGTTGATGGCAGTAAAAAACAATCAGTTCACTAGTCGCCTTTAGGGAAGGAAACCTGCCATGCTCACCTGCTCTGGCTTACATGTGATTCCAAACCCTTAACAATGAGGTTAGCTCTTAACTGCCCTCTGATATGGCCTAGCAAAGTGTGGCGTCTGGTCCCTTTAAAGGATGACCGGCCCATTGGTTTTCCAGGGTCATGTAACCCGATCAGGGGACCAGAGTGGGGGATTCACCCTCGAAAGCATGGGCTTTTACCTCAGATTGATTCTGGAAACTGACTGGCAGTCACGAGGCTGAAACACTCTGTAAGAAAGTAAGTTGTAAATAAACGTTAGCTCTTCACACCTAGCTGTTAAGCCAAAGTCATTACATTGATGATGAGGAGAAAGCAAAAGATGTGTGGTCCCAAGACTGAGTACAGAACCCGGTGAGGTTGAAGTCAGGTCGCAAAATAGGAGTGTGCTGCAGGAAAAATGTCTCTGTTTGGTCGATTAGATCCCTTTGATGCCTCCATTGACGATTATATGCGGTATATAAAACATCTAACTTATTATTTGATGCCAATGTAATTGAGGAGGAAGGGAAGAAGGAAGCAATCCTTTTAAGCACATGTGGGATTCAGGTCTACAGTCGATTCTGTAGCCTTATGTCTCCGAATGTGCCAATTCTAGTTCATTCATGGAGATAGTGGGTTTGGTGAAGACACACTATTACCTCAAGCCCTCAGTCTTCCTGTAGCATTTTACATTGAGATCCACTGGGAAAGCCCCAGGAGAGACCATTGCTTCTTACATCATAAAGCTAAAGCTAATCGCAGAGCACTGTGACCTTGGAGCCACCTTGAACGATATAGAACATGGAAAAATACAGCACGGAACAGGCCCTTAGGCCCATGATGTTGTGCCGAAGTTTTGTCCTAGATTAAGAACAAATTAATCTACACCCCATCATTCTACCGTAATCCATGTCCCTATCCAATAGCCGCTTGAAGGTCCCTAATGTTTCTGACTCAACTACATCCACAGGCAGTGCATTCCATGCCCCCACTACTCTCTGGGTAAAGAACCTACCTCTGACATCCCCCCTCTATCTTCCACCATTCACCTTAAATTTATGTCCCCTTGTAATGGTTTGTTCCACCCGGGGAAAAAGTCTCTGACTGTCTATTCTGTCTATTCCCCTGATCACCTTATAAACCTCTTGTCAAGTCGCCCCTCATCCTTCTCCGTTCTAATGAGAAAAAGCCCAGCACCCTCAACCTTTCCTCGTAAAACTTACTCGCCATTCCAGGCAACATCCTGGTAAATCTCCTTTGCACCTTTTCCAAAGCTTCCACATCCTTCCTAAAATGAGGCGACCAGAACTGTACACAGTACTCCAAATGTGGCCTTGCCAAGGTTTTGTACAGCTGCATCATCACCTCACGGCTCTTAAATTCAATCCCTCTGCTAATGAACGCAAGCACACCCTCGACCTTCTTCACAGCTCTAACCACTTGAGTGGCAACTTTCAAAGATCTATGGACATAGACCCCAAGATCTCTCTGCTCCTCCACATTGCCCAGAACCCTACCGTTAACCCTGTATTCCGCATTCATATTTGTCCTTCCAAAATGAACAACCTCACACTTTTCAGGGTTAAACTCCATCTGCCACCACTCAGCCCAGCTCTGCATCCTATCTATGTTTCTTTGCAGCCGACAACAGCCCTCCTCACTATCCACAACTCCACCAATCTTCGTATCATCTGCAAATTTACTGACTCACCCTTCAACTCCCTCATCCAAGTCATTAATGAAAATCACAAACAGCAGAGGACCCAGAACTGATCCCTGTGGTACACCACTGGTAACTGGGATCCAGGCTGAATATTTGGCATCCACCACCACTCTCTGACTTCTATCGGTTAGCCAGTTCATTATCCAACTGGCCAAATTGCCCACTATCCCATGCCTCCTTACTTTCTGCATAAGCCTACCATGGGCAACCTTATCAAATGCCTTACTAAGATCCATGTACACTACATCCACTGCTTTACCTTCATCCACATGCTTGGTCACCTCCTCAAAGAATTCAATAAGACTTGTGAGGCACGACCTACCCCTCACAAATCCGTGCTGGCTATCCCTAATCAAGCAGTGTCTTTCCAGATGCTGAGGAATCCTATCCCTCAGTATCCTTTCTATTACTTTGCCTACCACCGAAGTAAGACTAACTGGGCTGTCATTCCCAGGCGTATCCCTATTCCCGTTTTTGAACAGGGGCACGACATTCACCACTCTCCAATCCCCTGGTACGACCCCTGTTGACAGTGAGGACGAAAAGATCATTGCCAACGGTTCTGCAATTTCATCTTTTGCTTCCCACAGAATCCTTGGATATATCCCGTCAGGCCCGGGGGCCTTATCTATCCTCAAGTTTTTCAAAATGCCCAACACATCTTCGTTCCTAACAAGTATCTCCTCGGGTTTACCAGTCTGTTTCACACTGTCCTCTCCAATAATATGGCTCCTCTCATTCGTAAATACTGAAGAAAAGTACTCGTTCAAGACCTCTCCTATCTCTTCAGGCTCAATACACAATCCCCCGCTACTGTCCTTGATCGGACCTACCCTCGCTCTAGTCATTGTCATATTTCTCACATATGTGTAAAAGGCCTTGGGGTTTTCCTTGATCCTACTCGCCAAAGATTTTTCATGCCCTCTATTAGCTCTCATAATCCCTTTCTTTAGTTCCCTCCTGGCTATCTTGTATCCCTCCAGCGCCCTGTCTGAACCTTGTTTCCTCAGCCTTACATAAGTCTCCTTCTTCCTCTTAACAAGACATTCCTGACATACATATCAAGGACACATAGTGTCTGTTCCTTGAACAAGTTCCACATTTCACTTGTGTCCTTCCCTGACACCTATCCCTCTCCATTACTAAAGTGAAAGTCACAGAATTGTGGTCACTATCTCCAAAATGCTCCCCCACTAACAAATCTATCACTTGCCCTGGTTCATTACCAAGTACCAAATCCAATATGGCCTCCCCTCTGGTCGGACAATCTACATACTGTGTTAGAAAAGCTTCCTGGACACATTGCACAAACACCACCCCATCCAAACTATTTGATCTAAAGAGTTTCCACTCAATGTTTGTGAAGTTGAAGTCACCCATGACTACTACCCTGTGACTTCTGCACCTTTCCAAAATCTGTTTCCCAATTTGTTCCTCCACATCTCTGCTGCTATTGGGGGGCCTATAGAAAACTCCCAACAAGGTGACTGCTCCTTTCCTATTTCTGACATCAACCCATACTACCTCAGTAGGCAGATCCTCCTCAAACTGCCTTTCTGCAGCTGTTATACTATCTCTAATTAACAATGCCACCCCCCACCTCTTTTACCACCCTCCCTAATCTTATTGAAACATCTATAACCAGGAACCTCCAACAACCATTTCTGCCCCTCTTCTATCCAAGTTTCCGTGATGGCCACCACATCGTAGTCCCTAGTACCGATCCATGCCTGAACTTCACCCACCTTATTCCTGATGCTTCTTGCGTTAAAGTATACATACTTCAACGCCTCTCTGTGCCTGCAAGTACTCTCCTTTGTCAGTGTTCCCTTTCCACAGCCTCACTACATGCTTTGGTGTCCTGAATATCGGCTACCTTAGTTGCTGGACTACAAATCCGGTTCCCATTACCCTGCCAAATTAGTTTCAACCCTCCCGAAGAGTACTAGAAAACCTCCCTCCCAGGATATTGGTGCCCCTCTGGTTCAGATGCAACCCGTCCTGATTGCACAGGTCCCACCTTCCCCAGAATGCGCTCCAATTATCCAAATACCTGAAGCCCTCCCTCCTACACCATTCCTGCAGCCACGTGTTCAACTGCACTCTCTCCCTATTCCTCGCCTCGCTATCACGTGGCACCGGCAACAAACCAGAGATTAATACTCTGTCTGTTCTGGATTTTAACTTCCAGCCTAACTCCCTAAACTCGTTTATTACCTCCACACCCTTTTCCTACCTACATCGTTGGTACCAATGTGCACCACGACTTCTGGCTGCTCACCCTCCCCCTTAAGGATCCTGAAGACACGATCGTAGACATCCCTGGCCCTGGCACCCGGGAGGCAACATACCTTCCGGGAGTCTCGCTTGCGACCACAAAATCTCCTATCTATTCCCCTAACCATTGAATCTCCTATTACTATTGCTTTTCTATTCTCCCCCCTTCCCTTCTGAGCCCCAGAGCCAGACTCAGTGCCAGAGACCTGGCCGCTAGGGCCTTCCCCCAGTAGGTCATCCCCCCAACAGCATCCCAAACGGTATACTTGTTTTGAAGGGGAACAGCCACGAGGGATCCCTGCACTGACTGCCTGCTCGTTTTCTTTCCCCTGACTGTAACCCAGCTACTCTTGTCCTGTACCTTGGGTGTGGTTACCTCCCTGTAACTCTTCTCTATAACCCCCTCTGCCTCCCGGATGATCCGAAGTTCATCCAGCTCCAGCTCCAGTTCCCTAACACGGTCTCTGAGGAGCTGGAGTTGGGTGCACTTCACACAGGTATAGTCAGCGGGGACACCGGTGGTATCCCTCACCACCCACATCCTACAGGAGGAGCATGCAACTGCCCTAGCCTCCACCCCTCTTACTTTACAGAATATAGCTGCCCTGTGGACCAACTGGAACTCCGCCCTCCGACTCTGCTCCCAGTCAGCTGCACTCTCTGTAAACTCCTGGCTCCCTTCTCGCACTTTGCGGAAATGAAATGAAAGGAGCACCTTGCTCCCTCCTCACCTAACTCCCTCAGTCACCAACCTCTCACTATAGCACTCAAATGCACCAAATTCAGCACTCAGTGCAAACAAAGTCTGCACTGTAGCTGGATCACTTTTATACTGTGAATCTAGCCTCTGAAAACTGGCCTAATCCAATTAACTAATTTACAAGCTCCAGCTGCAAGTACCTACAAGTAGAACCTTTGTTTAAAGCTGATTGAAAATTCACCTTCTTCTAAACCAAACAGCAACTTTTAAGTTAATTAACTAAATAAAAGAAAGACTAGACTTTAGATAAAAATGAACCCTTATACTCCCTCAGTCACCAAACTCTCACTATAGCACTCAAATGCACCAAATTCAGCACTCAGTGCAAACAAAGTCTGCACTGTAGCTGGATCACCTTTATACTGTGAATTTAGCCTCTGAAAACTGGCCTAATCCAATTAACTAATTAACAAGCTCCAGCTGCAAGTACCTACAAGTAGAAGCTTTGTTTAAAGCGGATTGAAAATTCACCTTCTTCAAAACCAAACAGCAACTTTTAAGTTAATTCACTAAATAAAAGAAAGACTAGACTTTAGATAAAAATGAACCCTTATACTCCCTCAGTCACCAAACTATCACTATAGCACTCAAATGCACCAAATTCAGCACTCGGTGCAAAGTCTGCACTGTAGCTGGATCACTTTTTTACTGTGAATCCAGCCTCTGAAAACTGGCCTAATCCAATGAACTAATTAAGAACTCCAGCTGCAAGTACCTACAAGTGGAACCTTTGTTTGAAGCTGATTGAAAATTCACCTTCATCTAAAACAAACAGCAACTTTTAAGTTAATTAACTCAATAAAAGAAAGACTAGACTTTAGAGAAAAATGAATCCTTATACTCCCGCAGTCACCAAACCCTCGCTATAGCACTCAAATGCACCAAATTCAGCACTAAGTGCAAACCAAATATGCTGAGAGATCGCTTCGTTTGTGGAGTCAATAATGAGGCCATCCAGAGAAAGCTGTAAGCGGAAACAGATATCAATTTTAAAAGGCGCTGGAGATAGCATTAACAATGGAAATCACGGAGAAGGGCTCACAAGAGCTTTAGAGTGTGCAAAATTGCAGCACAGTTCATCGGTTAGGACAGGAAGCTGCAGTCAACAGTGACGCCAAAAGTGAAGACGCTAGTTTTAAATGGGAAGCAAATGTAGCAACAAGCAGTGCCAGAAGATTTAGGAGAAATGTACTTTTCAGGCCAATGAAATGACATACTGGGTTACCAGGTAAATACACATGGATTGCATCCCATGGAACACAAGGTTAGAACAATAAAGGAGACACTGGTTCCCAGAAACACATCCGAGCTGAAATCCTGTCGAGGCATGGTGAATTATTATGGGTGTTTTCTACCGAATTTGTCAACAGTGTTCCCCATACATGTGTTACTAAAGAAGCACCAGCTTTGATTCTGGAGGATGCCTCAGGGTGAAGCTTTTAACAAGGTAAAGCTGTTATTATATTCATCTTGCTCCTTGGTGCACTTCGACTCATCCAGAAAATTGGTGACTTGTGGTGCCTCTCCTTATGGCATCGGTTTAGTTTTGTCGCATATAATGGATGATGGGACTGAAAGACCTATAGGATATCTCCAGAACCCTTTCAAAGGCCAAATACGGCTATTCCCCCAGTATGTGTATAGAAGGCATTTAATAATAATAATCTTTATTGTCACAAGTAGGTTTACATTAACACTGCAATGAATTACTGTGAAAAGCCCCTAGTCGCCACATTCCGACGCCTGTTCGGTTACACAGAGGGAGAATTCAGAATGTCTAAATTACCTAACAGCACGTCTTTCGGGACTGATGTGAGGAAACCGGAGCACACGGAGGAAACCCAAGCAGACACGGGGGGAATGTGCAGACTCCACACAGGTAGTGACCCAAGCCTGGAATTGAACCTGGGATCCTGGAGCTGTGAAGCAACAGCAAATAGATGTTATCAAAGACGTTATCACAGAATTTACAGTGCAGAAGGAGGCCATTCGGCCCATCCAGTCTGCACCAGCCCTTGGAAAGAGCACCCTACTTAAGGTCACACCTCCACCCTATCCCCGTAACTCAGTAACCCCACCTAACCTTTTTGGACACTAAGGGCAATTTATCATAGTCAATCCACCTAACCTGCACATCTTTGGACTGTGGGAGGAAACCGGAGCACCCGGAGGAAACCCACCCAGACACGGGGGGAATGTGCAGACTCCGCGCAGACAGTAACCCAAGCCGGGATTCGAACCTGGGAGGCTGGAGCTGTGAAGCAACTGTGCTAACCACTGTGCTACCATGCTGTCCTTGGATCAAGTATTGGATCAGCAGAGACCCGGTATTGTCTAAAGTGAAGTACAGAATATTAACAGAATGGACCAATGAGCCAGTGTCTGAAGAGATGCAGCCACATTGTATTCAGAAAGGTGAGTTAACTTGTGAAGACAGCATCGTACGTTGGGGAGCAAGAGTAGTTGTCCCTGTGCCAGGAAGGGACTTGCTTATGGCCGAATTACATAGTGCCCATCCTGGTGTGTCAAAAATGAAAATGCTCGCCAGGAGTTATGTTTGGTGGCCTGGCATAGATGCAGACATTGAGAAGTTAGTGAAGCACTATGATCAGTGCCAGTTGTAACAGACGTTGCCTGCTACAGCCCCTTTGCACCCTTGGGAATAGACTGGTCAGAAATGGGTGACAGTCCACATTGATGATGTGCGGCCACTTTTGGGCACAATGGTTTTGCTTCTGGTAGATGCCAATTTGAAGTGGATGGAAGTGTTTGAAATGAAATGTACGATGTTGCATGCCACAATTGAGAAATTGTGTGAGTGTTATTCATCCCATGGGATACCTAAGTAATAGTGTCAGATAATGGGATGGCTTTAGCGAGTGCTGTATTTCAGAATTTCGCCTCAACGAATGGTATAAAGCATATCCGGACTGCGCAATACGACCCAACAGCCAATGGACTGGCTGAACGAGCAGTCTAAACCTTCAAGACAGGTCTTAAAAAGCAGTCAGGTGCGATTCTGGAAACCAGGATGACTTGATTTCTTCTTGGATACTGGACAACATTGCTGACAGGAACAACGTCAGCAAAATATTGATGGGCTGGTGTCTTAGGACCAAACTAAATCTGGTGTTTCCAAATTTTCCGGGGAATGTAGAGGTCAATCAGAGCAGTCGGAAGAAAAACCATTATTCAGGCAAATCAGCAATCGATGAACCAGTGTATGTCAGAAATTCCAAAAGCTGACCGGCTGTTCTTGCCAAGACAGAACCACTGACGTACAAAGTGAACGCACAAGATAGAATTGTCAGGAAACACGTGTACACTTACGTGTACAATAGTTGTCACGGCAGCCAGTACTACAGCCTGAAACCATATTGCCAGCAGGAAACGTTGGTTGTCCGAGAGGTGAAGTACCGAGTCAATCTGCGACAGGAGAGCCTGCCATCACCAAAAATGGACGAGGCCAAGTTGGCAATACCCGAGGAGATACCAGGTGTAGCGGGTTCTGCAGAAGCATCAAAGTCGGTGGAGTACTTGATAGGTTATAGATAGGTTCTTGATTAATAAGGGGATCAGGGGTTATGGGGAGAAGGCAGGAGAATGGGGATGAGAAAAATACCAGCCATGATTGAATGGCGGAGCAGACTCGATGGGCCAAGTGGCCTAATTCTGCTCCTATGTCTTATGGTCTTATAGTTACGCTGCTCTGCCAGAAAGCGGAAACTATCAGGGAGACTAAGGTTGCGGTCTAACGGCCGCGCTGCGCCCAACTCAGGGCGTGACATGGCTGATAAATCTTGCGAGGGGCCTTCAGTGAGATTTACCTGGCTCGCCACTCCTCCCGTGATCTAACAGGATAACGTCGCAAAATGGATCCTGTCACAATAGGCAGGATTAGTATTTGGCAAATTTGCATGTTAAAGTGAGCAGCTAGTCTTATTTTAATATGCACTCGCTGGATCTACCCAAGGCGTTGGGATCTAACCCCTTCGCCTCGGAGACCCCAGGTGAGCACTGTTTAGCTCTAGTCTCCACAAATGGGGACCAGGCAGAATGGCACTTGGGGGGGGTCTCCCAGTGGCTTGGTGGGCCCTGGGTGGCTAGGCTCCGGGCAGGATGGCACCTTGGCACCCCTGATTCCACCTTGGCACTGGTACCCTGACAGTACCACTGGGACAACCTGGCAGTGCCACCTGGATGCCACCCTGGCACTGCCAGCCTGGAAGGGGCGCTCCTGGTGCCTGGGTAGCGTGTTGCCCATGCCTGGGGAGCCCTGCCCTTATTAGCTGGGGTGTGCGAGGTTTGATGACTCCCTTTTCGGCGAGTTGGGGGATTGGGGGAGTCCAGATTCTCATTTGGGCGCCATTTATAAATGAGACTAAGTGCTGCCTTGATGGAGTGTTCCCCACTGAGGCCCCCAAATAAAACAGAGTTCCGTTAGATAGCGGAGTTCCTCAGTGCAGGAAATGAGACTAAGTGCGGCCTCAGCGCGGTGATCCCACTGAAGCCCCCAAATAAAACAGAGTTCCGTTAGATAGCAGGGTCTTTCTCAGTGCTTTCTGAGTGCCGGGAAAAACCCGGCTAAACGTGCTCAACAAGGGACTCTGTTTCATTTCCGTTCGATCATGTCCTAAATCTATGACAGACTGGTTGAATTAGTAAAATGTTAAATTTATTGGGGACTGTATAGTTTAACTGTTATTGCGTAAAAGGACTTAGCAGGAGCAGGTTATGGTGTCTGGCCCCTTTGGGGGGTGAATGGCGGATAGGGTCACATGACCTGGGGAAACCAATCTGGGACCAGGATGGGTGTTCACTTTAGCAAGTGTGGGCTTTCGCCTCAGATTGATCCGGAATGCTGACTGGCCGCCATCAAGATGCAAGACTCTGTAATATTGTCTGTAGCAAATAAATGTTAGTTCTTTCATACCTAGCTGGTGATACCTAGTCATATATTCATACCTAACCAATGTTATTACACAAAACTACACAGTTGAAAGGCAATTAACGATGGGTAATAAATACCGGCCTTGCCAGCAATGCCCACATCCCATGAAAGTAAACATTTTAAATAAAATGTTTGAATGGGTGCATGAGCTTGGAAGTTATTGCCAGTCCCAAGTATACCCAGCTCAAAGTGAGTGCAGGCGGTGTGGTCCTTACCATCAAATCACATCCTTTTTAAAATAAATTAAGAGTACACAATTTGTTTTTCCAATTGAGGGTCAATTTAGCGTGGCCAATCCACATTTTTGGGTTGTGCAGGTGAGACCCACGCAGACACGGGGAGAATGTGCAAACTTCACATGGACAGTGACCCGGGGCCGGGATCGAACCCGAGCCCTCAGCGCGGTAGGCAACAGTGCTAACCACTGTGCCACCGTGCCGCCCATTCCATCAAATCACATCTTGCTCACTCCCTCTATATGTCTGGCACCAAGCACCTGACCGTGTTCTGCACCCTCACCTGTCCTTTAAAACCCTTGTTGGGTCCCCTCCGATTTTATCACTGAGAAATCCCCCTCGTTTCCTCCTTCACCCTGCTCTGCGTGATTCTTCACCCTCCGTGATCTCAGTCCTCATCTCAGCTTCCCTTGCCCTCTTTTTTTCTGAATTCACCGCACTCCTCTCCTGAATCCTAGATGTCCCCCTCATTGTGAACTCTCCTACCAATATTCATGGACACTCCCTCAACCTTGACATCTTCAGATCAAGTTTAACTTGACAGTCAATTTCGTTTGTAAAAATAAATCTGAAGCAATGTTGAAAATCTGGCCATTAAATAATATAAAGTGGCCAAAGCACAGCAGCCGAACAAAGCAGGCATGGGCCGATTCCAGCAGCAGATTTATAATGGCAGCACGGTAGCGTTGTGGATAGCACAATCGCTTCACAGCTCCAGGGTCCCAGGTTCGATTCCGGCTTGGGTTACTGTCTGTGTGGAGTCTGCACATCCTCCCCGTGTGTGCGTGGGTTTCCTCCGGGTGCTCCGGTTTCCTCCCACAGTCCAAAGATGTGCAGGTTAGGTGGATTGGCCATGATCAATTGCCCTGAGTGTCCAAAATTGCCCTTAGTGTTGGGTGGGGTTACTGGGTTATGGGGATAGGGTGGAGGTGTTGACCTTGGATAGGGTGCTCTTTCCAAGAGCCGGTGCAGACTCGATGGGCCAAATGGCCTCCTTCTGCACTGTAAATTCTATGAATGTGGTGCTGTACTTATAAAGTACACTTTTCAGTTGTGGGAAAGAACTGAGTTAAGAGTAGAACGGTGATGATTTGATGTATCAAAAAGCAAGAACACATGCCTTCCATTTATCGCAGTGTTTACGACATCTCAAATCAACTGGCACATGATTAATAATCCATTCAGTGTTGCTAAGTAGGGGGAACAAAACAGTATATAGCATCAAACTGTGTCAACCTCATAAACTTATAATACCACCTGTGTCATACCTGGCCAAAGGATAATGGTTGTGGTTGTTGAAGGCTAATGATCTCAACCTCAGGATATCGTTGCAGCAGCTCCTCAGACCAATATCCTAGAACTGATCATATCCAGTTTCTTCACTAATGACGTTCCATCTGCTATAGAGTCAGAAATGGGGCAGTTTTCTGATGATTCAGCTGCATTCACAATCCCTGAGATAATTAAGCAGTCAATGCTGCATGCAGTAAGAATCATAGGACGCCTACAGTGCAGAAGGAGACCCATTGAGTCTGCACTGATCCTCTGAGAGACTCTACCTAGGCCCATGCGCCCACCCCATAACCCAATAACCCCACCTAACCTTTTGGGCACTAAGGGGCAATTTGGCATGGCCAATCGACCTAACCTGTACATTTTTGAACTGTAGGAGGAAACCGGAGCAACCGGAGGAAACCCACGCAGACATGGAGAGAACGTGCAACTCCACACAGTCACCCAAGGCTGGAATTGAACCCTGGTCCCTGACGCTGTGAGGCAGCAGTGCTAACCACTGTGCCACTATGCCACCCATAAACAACATCTAGACTTGGGATGATAAGTAGTAAATAACAGTCAAGCCACACAAGTGTCAGGCAATGACCGCCTCTAACAAGTGAGCTTAATCATTTCTGCATGACATTCAACACGATTACTTTCACTGAGGCCTCCACCTGGAGGTTGCCATTGACCAGAAACTCAACTGCACTAGCCAAATAAATGTTGTGGCTACTACAGTAGGTCAAAAGCTCCGTATTCTGCAGTAAGTGTCTCTGATTCTCCAAAGCTTGTTGACCATGGAAACAAAAAACAGATGGTTATAAAAATGTTACCAATTTGCTTGTGCCCAATTTTCACCATCACCCAAGACGAAATTCACCTTCCCATTAAGTGTAGTGCAAGGCAGATCACAGGCTGATTCAACAGAGAAAGATGGATCACAATCCATGAAATATGATCACAATCCGATTGAACAGAATCAGAGCACAATTGCATTAGGCAGATCACCAATTCAATAGGAAGACCACAAACCCATTTTACAGTGAGGTATTTAGCTTACAACCCTGTTGTGCACACACATATAAAGACAATATAAAGGTTGCACATTAGATTCACAAGGATATTATCAAAGATGTGTTATGGGCCAGGGTTTAGAGAACCCCAAAGTGTTTCATGGAGTTCACCTGACCCACAACTTTTAATAGATTGTGGTATGGGGAGCACACGGACCACTCTACAGGTGTGGTACAGCAGAAATGGAAAAGTACTTTTTAAAGCAAAACAATGTTTATTCTATGAACTCAAGTTATACTTTTTAAAACATACAGTGAACATCTTAGCAACTATCAATTCAAATACAACCCCCAAAGAATACAACACTAAGTAATCCTTTATAACTTCCCAAACAACATCCAGAAGACAAAAGAAACACCTTTTAACAGAAGCACATTAGATTTACATTCACTACTGAGAACATTTATAATTCTGAATTCACCAAATGATCAAGAGATAGTCTTTTCATGGCAGAGAGATCAACAATACACCTGCTCTGTCTGGCTTCCACTCCAACACTGAAAACGAAACTAAAACACACCCTGCAGCAAACAGCCTAAAATGAAAGTAGAAAGCTGACAGACAGCGCAGCTCCACCCACATTCTGACATCACTGATAAACACCCATTTCTTACAGGTACATTTCTTAAACACCCATTTCTTAAATGCACTCTCACATGACAGATGAAGAGCTGGATTCTCCATTCCTGAAACTAAGGGCGGGATTCTCCGATTGCCAAGGCTGAAATCACGTTTAGCGTTTGGCCAGAGAATCCGTTTTTACACTGAAATCGAGGGCAGCACCGTTTTTCGGATGTTCCGCACCCTCAAAAACAGCGTAGTGACTGAGTACGCCGCACGCTGCTGGGACGGCTTCAGGACATCACCTGAAGGTCTTCCCCTGACCCTCCGCACCCGATGGGCCGACTTCCTAATTGCGTGGGCTCAGTTTTTGGGGACCTCGTGGCGGCTGCGGACTGTGTCCAGCGCCACCAGTTGGGGGGGGGGGGGGGGAGCCATTCCGCTGTTTGGGGGGCTTCGGTGGAGGCTGGGAAGACTGGTGGGGGGTGATCCGGTGGCGAGGGCGTAACAGGGGGGCACTATCTGGCAGGCCGGGTCGCCGCCGTGTGCATGCGCGGCCATGGACCCGGCCATTCTCCATCCGTATCTACAGGTAGAACCGGGGGCTTTACTGGCATGGCTGCTAGCCCCCCACAGGTAGTGCATTGGTGCGGGGGCTGCGCCAACTTTTTGGTCGTTAGACTAGACACATGCTCCGGACATAGCCTCAAAATGGGATAATCCAGCCCAAAGCATTGATACCGGGGCAGAATTCGTGGACTTGCATGACAGCAAAACTAGCACCGAGCCTGGACTGAATCAGCAACTATGGACGGGCTAACACTGGCGCCATGTTGAACACAATCGATTCCAATTAAAATGGCGTGGGATTCACCGGGTCCGTGATTGACACTCGGGAGGCTGACAAGCTGCAGCCAGATATACACATTACAATCCCCACACACACTCAGCCAAGCGAACAAGATGGCACTGGTTGTGCTGGAGCACACCCATACAGCTGATGGGTCTGCTGAGGCCAGAGGGCAACTAGGGGGGTGACCTGGAGGGACACCTATACAACCCGTGGCCCTAAGTTCACAGCGGGCTGCCAGCGGTCTGTGCAGCTACATGGCTGCCTTCTGGCTGCAACAATGGTCTTCCGTGCTGTCCACCTCGACCCCACAGCCCACCCCCCCCAGCCCTGCAGAAACCCCCTGGCCAGTGGCATGACTATCAGCAAACTATGGCGATGTTGGACACTTTCCGTACCCACTCTCTCTCCCTCCGCAACCACGACATCGGTTTCATGATTTTTAGAAGCACAAGTGAACCGTGCCATCGAGACCTCAGCCCATCGGAGGCGGAGAATCGCGGAGGCCCCGGAGAATACCGAGTCAGGCTCACAAATGATATGCAAACGGTGTCTACTGTACGTCCGGAATGGAACGCATTGACACCGCTGTCGAGGTAACGGAGAATTGCGATCTGGTGTCAAATCGGCGCTGGCCGCGATGTTGGCATTGGGACCTATTCTCCGCCTAATCGCATTTCCCGATTTCGGTGTCAGCCAACGGAGAATCCCGCCTCATATCTAGGATAACAAAAATAATTAAATGGGTGGTAAGAAAAAAATTAAAATAGGTGGCAATTATAGTGTGAAGTTCTTGTCTCAAAATATTATTGATACAGAATCCAAAAGAATTTTAAAAATGAATTAGATATTTGAAACACCATATTCAATATTAACATAATTTCTTCTTCACAGAAACAATTTTGGAATGAGTTTTGTTTAAGTGTGCTTTTAAATAAAGCAAATTCACGGTTTGGAAGATAAAAGAAAAATATATATTTTTAAAAGATGCATGTGGACTCAACTAGATTGTACAAGGATGCATGGCACAGAGAGCAGATACCTAATCACCTCAAACCCAGAGCCACTGATGGTCAAAATAAAGAAATAGTGGGTCCACTAACAGAATGTGGCGTGTATCTATTATTTTTCTTGTTCTTCAGAAGGATTCTGTCGTTCGGAAAAACAAGGTGAGATTTGACTGTGTGTCACTCTGTGCATCAGCTGTTGTTTCTGATTTAAAAAAAAGCCAGGTGTCACGTGTGGGATTTCCCGTTGCCTGACGCCGATATCGTAATCGGCGATTGGGCGGAGAATCCCTGTTCATGACCGAATCGGGGGCGGTGCCTGTGTTTGGATGCTCCGCCCCCTCCAAAACGACATGATCGAGGAGTACGGCGCACGCCGTTGGGATGGCCTCAGGACGATACTTGAAGGCCCTCCCCCATGTTCCGCCTCCAATGGGCCGAGTTCCCGACCACGCGGGGGACATGTGCTCTCAGTTTTCGGGAATCCGGCGTGGCGGCTGCGGACGGTGACCAGCGCTGCCACAGTCGGGTGGGGGAGCTGTGCTGCTGGCTTCGGCGAGAGCTGGGGGGGACTGGTGGGGGGTGGCCAGGGGCACACTATCAGGCAGGCCGGGTCCGCGCACGGCCGGCGCCATGTTGTACAGCACGACCGCTGCAGGTCGTCGACGTGCACGTGCGCATGCGTGGCCATGGACCCGGCAATTCTCCAGCCGTTTATTTTGTGGAGGCTGGGAGTTTTACGTGGTAGGGCTGCTAGCCCTTCACCAGTCGGAGCATCGGTGCGGGGGCGGCACCAACTTTTCCGACAGTCTCAAAATTGGAGAATCCAGCCCCACATCTTTTAAATAACTGGAGTACTGGTATTGGCCAATAAAACAAACAGCCATTATCTCACTTGCAGTTCATTCAGATTTCAAACAGTGTTAGACCAGCTAGTCTGGCTATCCAGCACGGTAGCATTGTGGATAGCACAATTGCTTCACAGCTCCAGGGTCCCAGGTTCGATTCCCTGCTGGGTCACTGTCTGTGCGGAGTCTGCACATTCTCCCCGTGTGTGCGTGGGTTTCCTCCGGGTGCTCCGGTTTCCTCCCACAGTCCAAAGATGTGCAGGTTAGGTGGATTGGCCATGCTAAATTGCCCATAGTGTCCAAAATTGCCCTTATTGTTGGGTGGTGTTACTGGGTTATGGGGATAGGGTGGAGGTGTGGACCTTGGGTAGGGTGCTCTTTCCAAGAGCCGGTGCAGACTCGATGGGCCGAATGGCCTCCTTCTGCATTGTAAATTCTATGAAATACTAGAGTGGTCAGGTAGGATTTCCATAGCTCTCCTGACCCTGCCTTTCTTCTGGGATGCAGCTATTTATGTTTGCAGGCAGGATCCTTGCCAACTGGAGCGAGCCTGCTGCTGTCAGCAAAGGAAAATGCAAACTGTTAGGCAGCAGGACAGCCACAGCAGCACTGCAAGGCGTGAAGGCCAACGCTGAGATCGAACAACGGTCAGAGTTCGGGTCTTAGGAGAGCGAGAGGTATCTGCTAATGAGCTTCCACCATGAAGAGGGACATTGGAAAGCCTTCTGCCAGTGCCTCAGCAACCTTTCCTTACCATCTCTGGGGTCAGTTTTGTTGACAGCAGAAGGAAGAGAAATTACCTTTCATGACATGCAGTCAAGTGTGTAAAGAATGAGCGATCAGTGCATTTCCCTGATTGGAAAGAAAATCACAGTTCAGGACAAGGATGAAATCGGAGACCTGCCTAGGATAAAAGTCCTGCCTAATGTTGCTAGGCATTACTCAGAGCCACTACCAATTATAGTTTCACTGCAATTGTGTCAGAATATGAATTTAAAATGCATGCAGAAACATATAGGAATTTCTGCAAGGGTTCTCCATAACTTTGGTGAAAGAGCCAGTGGAACCCCAGAGCTCATCACCTCCATATTCGACTATTATGATGCTCTCATGGCCATTTTTAAAACTTCGGCTCATCCAGAATGTTGCTGCCTCTATCTAATCCTGTTCACCAAACACAATGACCCATGGTATAGAATTCTGAAGAGCCCGCCCCTTGCGACCACCAGAAATGCCTAGTCAGGAGGCAGCAGGCCAAGGGCCAACATCATTGAAGCACTTTAAGATCACCCCCCCCCCCCCACCTCTGTTGCCAATTCAGGAGAATAGCTACAGCTAAGACTGTACACTACCCTGTGAAGGTGTCCCCCTCCACTAAGGTGGGTCTGGCAATTGTAGCCAATGTTATTTGAAAAGTTACAAGCAGGCAGCTCTCGTCATTGATGCCAGAATCTAGCCCATCGTCCTTGGCTGGATAGCAAGAAGAGGGTCCTGCTGTGTTTGATCTTCTGTACCTTGTAAAGTAATCCACTAAACACCTCGACCTGTCCAAACCAGGATCTTTCTTGAATCACACGTGGTAAGATCGCGATTTGTTACAGAGCAAGTTATTATAGAGTTTCTTTGTACTCCTCTGGAACTACACCTGGCACGACTGTTCACCTCTATGTCTTACATCCATCTGGTGATGGTCGGATGTATCTCCACTTACATAGGAGTCCCTGGTCACATGACCAGTCTTGAGACCACATGGTGTGTCTGCACCGCCACCTACTGGTTGAAGGTCGCACATCATCCAACTATGATATTGCTTACAGGCATATCACCACATCCCCCTTCCTCACAAAACATTAAGATATGATTGATCTTTTAACTTTATACAATCATGACTAACTTTATACAACCATGTCGAACAATGTGAATGAGTTTTACGAGGATGTCCGTAAGCATGATATGCCTGGCCAACGTCCGTCTCTTTTGCACAGATCATTGTGCCTCCCTCACGGGATCATCCCTGTGACCATTTGGGCTATTGCCAGCCTCTTCAAAGACTGGTTTACCCATTTTCCTCTTTGCTCTGTGCCTTTGGAGGGCCTGGGTCCATGACTGCCGCGCCTGAATCACCATCCTCTTTCTTTTGCACTTCCTGACATGACACTGTTTGCTGCTTCGCGTTGTTTCCATTGCTGGTTTGTTAGTGGGATGAGCAAGCTCTCCCAGTCTACTCCTCTTTATTTTGAGAGCATGATGATATAGTTTCTTGCTTTTGTGCTATGGCATGGCAGCCTCTGATGTGGTGCTGGTTTTTACCATGTGCTCAGAGGTCTGCAGAGCGTCAGGTGGACCCTGAAGGGCAGTTATGTAATCTTTGGATGGTATGCCCATGCCCACTTCTGCGGCCTCACCTCACTTGTCAAGAGGAAGAAGGAGGCTTATGTAAAGATGAGACATGAAGGTTCAGTTAGGGCGCTCAAGAGTTACAAGTTAGCTAGGAAGGACCTAAAGAGAGAGCTAAGAAGAGCCAGGAGGGGACATGAGAAGTCTTTGGCAGGTAGGATCAAGGATAACCCTAAAGCTTTCTATAGATATGTCAGGAATAAACGAATGACTAGGGTAAGAGTAGGGCCAGTCAAGGACAGTAGTGGGAAGTTGTGCTTGGAGTCCGAGGAGATAGGAGAGGTGCTAAATGAATATTTTTCATCAGTATTCACACAGGAAAAAGACAATGTTGTCGAGGAGAATAGTGAGATTCAGGCTACTAGACTAGAAGGGCTTGAGGTTCATAAGGAGGAGGTGCTAGCAATTCTGGAAAGTGTGAAAATAGATAAGTCCCCTGGGCCGGATGGGATTTATCCTAGGATTCTCTGGGAAGCTAGGGAGGAGATTGCTGAGCCTATGGCTTTGATCTTTAAGTCATCTTTGTCTACAGGAATAGTGTCAGAAGACTGGAGGATAGCAAATGTTGTCCCCTTGTTCAAGAAGGGGAGTAGAAACAACCCAGCTAACTATAGACCAGTGAGCCTTATTTCTGTTGTGGGCAAAATCTTGGAAAGGTTTATAAGAGATAGGATGTATAATCATCTGGAAAGGAATAATTTGATTAGAGATAGTCAACACTGTTTTGTGAAGGGTAGGTGATGCCTCACAAACCTTATTGAGTTCTTTGAGAAGGTGACCAAACAGGTGGATGAGGGTAAAGCAGTTGATGTGGTGTATATGGATTTCAGTAAAGCGTTTGATAAGGTTCCCCACAGTAGGCTACTACAGAAAATACGGAGGCATGGGATTCAGGGTGATTTAGCAGTTTGGATCAGAAATTGGATAGCTGGAAGAAGACGAAGGGTGTTGGTTGATGGGAAATGTTCAGACTGGAGTCCAGTTACTAGTGGTGTACCACAAGGATCTGTTTCGGGGCCATTGCTGTTTGTCATTTTTATAAATGACATTGGAGGAGGGCGTAGAAGGATGGGTGAGTAAATTTGCAGATGACACTAAAGTCGGTGGAGTTGTGGACAGTGCGGAAGGATATTACAAGTTACAGAGGGACATAGATAAGCTGCAGCGCTGGGCTGAGAGGTGGCAAATGGAGTTTAATGCAGAGAAGTGTGAGGTGATTAATTTGGAAGGAATAACAGGAAGACAGAGTACTGGGCTAATGATAAGATTCTTGGCAGTGTGGATGAGCAGAGATCTCGGTGTCCATGTACACAGATTTCTGAAAGTTGCCACCCAGGTTGAGGGGGTTGTTAAGAAGGCGTACAGTGTGTTAGCTTTTACCCACACCCCCACTACTTGCCTTCAAACAACCGCGCAACCTCAAACGAATCATTGTTTGCAGCAAACTACCCAGTCTTCAGAACAGTGACCACGACACCACACAACCCTGTCATGGCAATCTCTGCAAGACGTGCCAGATCATCGACATGGATACCACTATTACACGTGAGAACACCACCCACCAGGTACGCGGTACATACTCGTGCGACTCGGCCAACGTTGTCTACCTCATACGCTGCAGGAAAGGATGTCCCGAAGCGTGGTACATTGGCGAGACCATGCAGACGCTGCGACAACGAATGAACGGACATCGCGCAACAATCACCAGGCAGGAATGTTCCCTTCCAGTCGGGGAACACTTCAGCAGTCAAGGGCATTCAGCCTCTGATCTCCGGGTAAGCGTTCTCCAAGGCGGCCTTCAGGACCCGCGACAACGCAGAATCGCCGAGCAGAAACTTATAGCCAAGTTCCGCACACGAGTGCGGCCTCAACCGGGACCTCGGATTCATGTCACATTACATTCATCCCCCACCATCTGGCCTGCAAAATCCTACCAACTGTCCTGGCTTGATACAATTCACACCTCTTTAACCTGGGGTTACCCCATCTCTGGATCTGTAAAGATTTAATCACCTGCTAATGCTCGCATTCCTAGCATTGTTTGGCATCTTTGAATTTGTCTATATGTGTGTTTCTGGAACAGACCTCTTCATTCACCTGAGGAAGGAGCAGCGCTCCGAAAGCTAGTGACATCGAAACAAACCTGTTGGGCTTTAACCTGGTGTTGTAAGACTTCGTACTGTGCTCACCCCAGTCCAACGCCGGCATCTCCACATCTTAGCTTTTATTGGCAGAGGGTTTGAGTTTCGGAGCCATGAGGTCATGTTGCAGCTGTACAAAACTCTAGTGCGGCCACATTTGGAGTATTACGTGCAATTCTGGTCGCCGCATTATAGGATGTGGAAGCATTGGAAAGGGTGCAGAGGAGATTTACCTGAATGTTGGCTGGTATGGAGGGAAGATCTTATGAGGAAAGGCTGAAGGACTTGAGGCTGTTTTCATTAGAAAGAAGAAGGTTAAGAGGTGACTTAATTGAGGCATACAAGATGATCAGAGGATTGGATAGGGTGGACAGTGAGAGCCTTTTTCCTCGGATGGTGATGTCTAGCACGAGGGGACATAGCTTTAAATTGAGGGGAGCTAGATATAGGACAGATGTCAGAGGTAGGTTCTTTACTCAGTGAGTAGTCAGGACGTGGAATGCCCTGCCTGCAATAGTAGTGGACTCGCCAACACTAAGGGCATTCAAATGGTCATTGGATAGACATATGGACAATAAGGGAATAGTGTAGATGGGCTTTAGAGTGGTTTCACAGGTCGGCGCAACATCGAGGGCCGAAGGTCCTATACTGCGTTGTAATGTTATGTTCTATGTTGGAGCGTCTCAGCTTCTGGTGCCTGGGTGGAGGTTGGAACTTGGGTTACAGTTTCGCTGGAGCCTCACTCATTTGCTCTTCGTCACTCGAGATTACGATGCTCTCTGGTCGTGATGATCCAGGCATTGGTCATCTTGGTCACATTCAAGAATGTGAGTGATCTGTGGAGCTGAATCATGAGATTGTCATCAACTCTGCCTCTGGGTCAGTCTCAGAGTTGCATACTACTGCAACATCGAAGTCTCTGTCATTGCAGTTGTCATCGTTATTTTCCAATTCATCGTCAGTGTTGTCGATGGTATGGGAACGAATTACAAGAACCGTTTCGAAGACCTGGAACGAGTCACCATGTACCTCTTGAGGCCAGTTTCTCCAATATTGGGATGATTTCTTCCATTTCTGGCTAGTTCAGCGGCTGATCTTTCGTGGTATCAGCAGCTTCAATGTCTAAGTGTGCCATCTCCAAGCTCCCGCTCTTCTCAGCGTCCAGCACGGTCTGGGCATCCCCGTGACCACCTCGCCATTCCTTCCAGACCACCGGAGTAGTGCTTCTGAAGTATTTTCCAACAGCCCTGACAGGCTTAATGACAAGAGATCTACAAGTAGTTCATACTGGTCTACATCTGTCTAACCTTCCATGACATCCCTTTCTGCATCATCGTCGAAAACTATATTCATAGTAGTCATCATCGGATTCAGCATCGTCTACAATGATCACTCCTGTAAAATATAACATTGTACACGGAATTATATGTTCACGCAGTAGGCTGCCGAGTTCAAAGTCAGCCTTGAATTTGGGCGCCGAACTTTGGTGTAACATTCCACGCTGCCGAACTTCGGGAGGACTGAAGAAATTAAAGACGATTCATTTGGTACAGTTTTTGTAACTGTTCTGCGAGTGCTTTGACCTTTCTGCTTCAGTTTGGTTTAGAGTGTTCTCACTGTTACATTTTTGCCCTCCCTCCCGTCAATTTTGCATGCCCTCCCTCCAATCAGGTTTGCAGCCCGTGCATGCTGTGATATGTGGTTCATCAAAGGATAATGTGAGCGGCCGCAAATCCAACCTCATTTGTGAAATACTCATGAGACCCGAACTTAAACTCCAGAGTGAAGCTCCACGGCTTCCCATGCTCTGTCCAATTAACCTTCACATCTTCCAGATGCTTTAATATGGGATGGTCATGCTCCGGTATCATGCCACTGAGCTTGTGCATGTTCTTGAAGACTGTTAACCTGAATTGCGGAATGCTCGCTGGCTGTTCCGTCTCATCTGATCTGTCGTCTTCCACCTGGATTTCTTCCGAATCTTCATAACCCATGCACACTCTCGTGGGGATCTGTAATATTCAGCTGGCCAGCCGTCTTCCGGGATATAGTCACTCAACTAAATTCAGGGATTCATACACGTCTGCTCCCAGGATGGACTCTTGATTTGTGCTAACAGTGGAGAATGGCACAATATGCCTTTTATTATGTGCCCACACTTCCAGGTCACATTCCCCCATTGTCTCAACTCATTTCCATTGTAGTTGAGTAGCGTCCTTGGCCGGGTTGCAACTGTCGGTATCACCCGCAAACCGTGCAGATCGCGCAAACTGAGGTTTGCCTTCGCTCCCGTGTCAAGTTTGCACTTCACCATCGTCTCATTTAACCGCACTGGAATGGTCCATCTGTTTTCGATGGTATCAGAAGGGCTCTAACTGCCATTACAGTCGGTCACCAAAATGTCCGTATCGTCCAGTGTCGGATTCACCGTGTCTATGGCCGAGATCGAATCCCCAAAGAACAAGTCACCAAGGGTCATCTCATTAGCTGCATTTATCGACCGCGACCGGTTGAGTGATCTACTGTGGGCCTCTGAAGAATGCACATAGCACTGTTACACTAAATGACGCACCTGAAACAAAGTATTTCAACGGCCTGACATTTCCGTGGGTCATGTTGAGTGCCACACTTCTAGCATAGGATGGCAGAAGGGGCTTGTTGCCCAAAATGGCCACCCGCATGGAGACCAAATTTCTTTTGCTGTTTCGTATCGGTGAGCTCAAAATGGGCACCCGCACTAAAACCATTTTCCTTAATGACGTGCTTCACAGCACTAATGACGCTGGCATCTTCCTGAGTTGGCGCCAAAATTAAGTGAGTGAAGTGCGCTGTTTTGCTGCGCAGCCACCTCGTTCACAAGACACATTTCATTGTGGCGGTCTGATAGAAACCCTTCTTTCTGGGTACATGTACTATATTACGTTCACATGCTTCGTCATCTTTCATAGAATACCGTCCAAAGTATTTTCCATGCTTCATCATAGCTTCTGTTCTGCTCTTCGGCGCCACAGGCAAAGGTATTATATAGTTCTGCTGCTTGAGGACCTACCGTCGCTAACAGCAACACAAGAAACCTGTCATCAGGCTGTACCTGCAGGCCTAGGGCCATAAGTTAGAGGCAGAATCGCTGCTTAAAAAAGGGCCAATTTGTTTCCACGTTACCTGTGAACTGGAGGTGTCGGGTTCCCCCTATACCGTCCAACTAGAGTTCCATCCTTCCATTGCGTTGAGTCACCTCAGGTTGCAGTTCACCAGATCGGTCTGTCAGCCAAATTTTAACTTTATCACTGCTGTTGTTACCTTCAAATCTTCAGCACACGTGGTACCATGTTGTGTTTGGTCTTCTATACCTTGCAAAGGAATCCACCAAACACCTCAACTTGTCCAAACCAGGATCTTTATTGAATCACACGAGGTAAGATAGCGATCTGTTACAGAGCAAGTTATCATGGAGTATTTATGTACTCCTCTGGAACTACACCGAGCACAACTGTTCACCTGTATGTCTTACTACCATCTCCTACAACCATTTGGTGATGGTTGGATGTGTCTCCACTCATATGGAAGTCCCTGGTCACATGACCACAGTCTTGAGACTGCATGGGGTGTCTGCACCGCCACCTACTGGCCGGAGGTCACACGCCATGCAACGATAATATTGCTGGCAGACAGATCACCACAGGTCTTGCCCGGCGGTGCTTGGGGGAGGGGGGGGCTTCAGTTTAATTTTTTTGTATCACGCGCCCTCTTTAATAGACTAGGCTGCTGGCAAGGCAGGCTTAACCAGAGCCTGCACCACCAACGATACATCGTGGGACTCGCCCCTCCACCTTTTCCCCCCGCTATCAGACGAATGATACAGCTGAGAAAGCCGCTGCTCAGACCGGCAGGCTCAATGCTGTTTTTCCCATCCGCTGTGCGGGAAAATTCAACCCATAGCTTTCATCCAATCCTCAAAAAGTCCATTTGGAACTCAAATGCTTATCTTACTGTCCACCTCAATTATGTTACATGGAAGGATTCTGCACTGGCAAATATTACATGCCCACAAATCTGATAAGAAAATCCATTAAATTGCATATTGAAATGGAACAATTTGGTGATAGGGAGGGTTCATTTGAGCATGATTATGCATCATTTATTTAAAAATTGCTGTTTAATAGGCTGCCTTGTATGTTTTTATAATGTCTGATCGGTTCTTCATTCACAGGAAGCAACTCAAGCAAGTCGAGTCCAAATATGTGTCCCTATTGCTATGATGAATGTATTTTGTGCATTTTGTAAACCTGACACAGACAAAAATATAGTCCAAATGCTTATACATAATTTTTTTATAAACAGAATTATACACAGACAACAGGAACACACAGATCGTGTGTGAAAAATATTAAATAACATTTTTCTTTAACATTCTGATCCAACATGTTTCAAAGAATTTGCAGCAGTACATGTGGTACTGTGACCAGAATTTAAACTAAAAAAAATGCTTTTCACTTATTTCTTTACCCCCCACCCCGCACCCGCCCCTTCCCGATTTAACAGTAGGTGCATGTTACTGTCTATTTACATAAGGAAAATGCACCCAGCTCCATCCATTTGGTATTCCACACGCAAATCAATTATTGCACGATGAGCCTCAATGGGCATGTAATGGATGAGACCATTTTAAATTTAACTCCCACCGTTCTATTTAACCCTCATAAAAAAATATAACGAGCATTAACAGAACCTGAACACACAAAATAATCAGGCTTCTCTTTACAATTCTTTCTTCATTAGCTAGTGGAGATTAGTTGCAGTAACGTACGTGTTGGGTTCTCTCACTGCGACCAATCTGCTTTGGCAACCTTTGGATAGTTGAAAGGATATTCCTTGGTAAATTTCCAGACTGTATCACCACTACCATGTTCTTCCCTTAATTTCCAGTTGTTTGTTGCTGTCTATGAACCTGCACAGACCACCAACTGTATTATTCCACAATCAATGATAATGTAGTCTTTCTTAGGTTCTCAGTTCCAGCATACTGTAAGATGCTTCAAAGCATCAAGGGAGATAAACATCACTTTAAAAAAAACTTACAAAAAGTCAGCCAGGTCACTTTAGACAATTGTCTCCACCCCGACCAGCTTTGGTGTGAGAATTCGAGGAGTGACACCATTGTTTAGGTCTTCTTCAAACTCCAGCAACTGTCCCATAAAATTGAGGTTTGGGGAAATAATTGGTCTCTTTCCTTTAACAAATTTGTAGGCATCGGTCATGGTCATCAGTGTGTGCTTCATCAAATACGCAATAACAATTGTAGCAGAACGAGAAACACCAGCTTGAC
Organism: Scyliorhinus torazame; assembly: GCF_047496885.1. Taxonomy (NCBI): domain Eukaryota; kingdom Metazoa; phylum Chordata; class Chondrichthyes; order Carcharhiniformes; family Scyliorhinidae; genus Scyliorhinus; species Scyliorhinus torazame. The sequence goes on along the minus strand of NC_092707.1, from coordinate 326,434,722 downwards.
AGTGAATGAGCAGCCCCTTGCCGCACTGGTGTGCTTCCTCTGAAAACAAAGGAGACAAAATATATGTTACGCTTTGTTGGCACGTCTGTCAGTAAATACAATCACCCGTGCAATATTTTTTTATGAGACTGAAAATAGTTAAAATTCAATGAATATCTGAAGAGATATTAATAATCTATTAATAATCTGCTATTTGTGATTTTTATTGATGACTTGGAGGAGGGGGCTGAAGGGTGGGTCGGTAAATTTGCTGATGACACCAAGATTGGTGCAGTAGTGGATGAGGTGGAGGGCTGTTGTAAGCTGCAAAGAGACATTGATAGGATGCAGAGCTGGGCCGAAAAATGGCAGATGGGCTTTAACCCTGATAAGTGCGAGGTGATTCATTTTGGTAGAAAAAAATTGAATGCGGATTACAGGGTCAATGGCAGGGTTCTGAGGAATGTGGAGGAACAGAGAGATCTTGGGGTTCGTGTCCACCGATCTCTGAAGGTTGCCACTCAAGTGGATAGAGCCGTGAAGAAGGCTTATAGTGTGTTAGCGTTTATGAACAGGGGGCTTGAGTTTAAGAGCCGTGGGGTTATGCTGCAACTATACATGACCCTGGTGAGACCACATTTGGAGTATTGTGTGCAGTTCTGGTCACCTCATTATAGGAAGGATGTGGAAGCATTGGAAAGGGTGCAAAGGAGATTTACCAGGATGCTGCTGGTTTGCAGGATAGGTCTTATGAGGAAAGGTTGAGGGAGCTAGGGCTTTTCTCTTTGGAGCGGAGGATGAGAGGCGACTTAATAGAGGTTTATAAGATAATGAGGGGGATAGATAGACTATTTCCTCGGGTGGATGTAGCTGTTACAAGGGGGCATAACTATAAGATTCAGGGTGGGAGATATAGGAGGGATGTCCGAGATAGGTTCTTTACTCAGAGAGTGGTTAGGGTGTGGAATGGACTGCCTGCTGTGATAGTGGAGTCGGACACTTCAGGAACTTTCAAGCGGTTATTGGATAGGCACATGGAGCACACCAGAATGACAGGGAGTTGGATAGCTAGGTCTTGGTTTTGGACAATGCTCGGCACAACATTGAGGGCCAAAGGGCCTGTTCTGTGCTGTACTGTTCTAAGTTAATCTAAAAATGAGCAAGGATCGTCAGTGCATATACCAACTGTGATATTGTTGCCTCCAAATTGTATATTCAGGTAATCCAGCAGAGGGCAGTAGAGCTGAGCTGCTGATTGGCTGTTGTGGGGAAAATTTGCATACGTCCGGTGCGGTCACTCTAACTTGAAGGTGTACCTGTGCAAGAGACCCTAACTGTTCAAGTGAAGACAAGCATCCAGTAGAGGGGAGCTGCTGATTGGCTGTTGCGGGGAAAATTTGCATCCATCCGGTGCGGTCACTCTGACCTGAAGGTGTACCTGTGCAAGAGACCCTAGCTGTTCAAGTGAAGACAAACATCCAGCAGAGGGCAGTAGAGCAGAGCTGCTGATTGGCTGTGGCGGGGAAAATTTGCATACGTCCGGTGCGGTCACTCTAACTTGAAGGTGGTTTGTGGAGGAGCTGTTGGCAAGTGACACTTAAACCCGAAACACTTCTTCAGTGTTTCCCTCCCTACCCCCTCCTCTAACCACAAAAAAACCAACCGCTGTAAAGATCAAGAGGAAGGCTTGAGGGCAGGTAGAAGTAGAAAGAAGTTGAACCGTGACGTCACAGCCTGCAGGTAAGGGATTGGCTGGTGACTGCTAAGTAGTTTTTCTTTAATTTCCCTCAGGTGTTATCGTGCAGGGCGCAGAGGTTGCTGAGCGAGTGCTTGCTGAGAAGGGGAGTGAATAACAGGTAAGCTCTTTCTTTTTCTATCTAGAGGGGATGGCAGGGGAGGTAGTGCAATGTTCCTCCTGCAGAATGTTTGAGGTGAGGGATGCAGTCAGTGTCCCTGCTGATGTCATCTGTGGGAAGTGCACCCATCTCCAGCTCCTCAGAAACCACATTAGGGAACTGGAGCTGGATGAACTTCGGATCATTCAGGAGGCAGAGGCGGTCATAGATAGAAGCTTCAGGGATGTAGTTACTCAGAAGAATAAAGATAGATGGGTGACGGTGAGAGGGGCTGGGAGGAAGCAGTCAGTACAGGGATCCCCTGTGGTCATTCCCCTTAGTAACAACTATACCGCTTTGGATACTGTTGGGGGGGGGGGGGGGGGGGACGACTTACCAGGGGTAAGCCATGGAGTACAGGTCTCTGACACAGAGTCTGTCCCTGTCGCTCAGAAGGGCAGGGGGAGAGGAGCAGAGCATTAGTCACTGGAGACTCCATAGTTAGGGTGATAGGAGATTCTGTGGGAACGAGAGAGACTCCGGTTGGTGTGCTGCCTCCCAGGTGCCAGGGTCCGTGATGTCTCGGATCGTGATTTTGGTATCCTTAAGGGGGAGGGGGAGCAGCCCCAAGTCATAGTCCACATAGGTACCAACGACATAGGTAGGAAAAGGGATAGGGATGTAAGGCAGGAATTCAGGGAGCTAGGGTGGAAACTTAGATCTAGGACAGAGTTATTATCTCGGGGTTGTTACCCATGCCATGTGCTAGCGAGACGAGGAATAGGGAGAGAGAAGAGTTGAACACGTGGCTACAGGGATGGTGCAGGAGGGAGGGTTTCAGATACCTGGATAATTGGGGCTCATTCTGGGGTAGGTGGGACCTCTACAAACGGGATGGTCTACACCTGGACCAGAGGGGTACCAATATCCTGGGGGAGGAGTTTGCGAATGCTCTTCGGGAGGGTTTAAACTAGTTCAGCAGGGGTTTGGGAACCTGAATTGTAGCTCCAGTATACAGGAGGTTGAGAGTAATGAGGTCATGAGTAAGGTTTCAAAGTTGTAGGAGTGTACCGGCAGGCAGGAAGGTGGTTTAAAGTGTGTCTTCTTCAATGCCAGGAGCACCCGGAATAAGATGGGTGAACTTGCAGCATGGGTTGGTACATGGGACTTCGATGTTGTGGCCATTTCGGAGACATGGATAGAGCAGGGACAGGAACAGTTGTTGCAGGTGCCGGGGGGTTAGATATTTCAGTAAGCTCAGGGAAGGTGGTAAAAGAGGGGGAGGGGTGGCATTGTTAGTCAAGGACAGTATTACGGTGGCAGAAAGGACGTTTGATGAGGACTCGTCTATTGAGGTAGTAATGGCTGAGGTTAGAAACAGGAAAGGAGAGTTCACCCTGTTAGGGGTTTTCTATGGGCCTCCGAAAAGTTCCAGAGATGTAGAGGAAATGATTGCAAGGATGCTTCTGGATAGGAGCGAAAGCAACAGGGTAGTTGTTATGGGGGACTTTAACTTTCCAAATATTGACTGGAAACGCTATAGTTCGAGTACTTTAGATGGGTCTGTTTTTGTCCAATGTGTGCAAGAGGGTTTCCTGACATAGTATGTAGATAGGCCAACGTGAGGCAAGGCCATTTTGGATTTGGTACTGGGTAATGAACCAGGACAGGTGTTAGAGTTGGAGGTAGGTGAGCACTTTGGTGATAGTGACCACAATTCGATTACGTTTACTTTAGTGATGGAAAGGGAAAGGTATATACCGCAGGGCAAGAGTTATATCTGGGGGAAAGGCAATTATGATGCGATGAGGCAAGACTTAGGATGCATCGGATGGAGAGAAAAACTGCAGGGGATGGGCACAATGGAAATGTGGAGCTTGTTCAAGGAACAGCTACTGCGTGTCCTTGATAAGTATGTACCTGTCAGGCAGGGAGTAAGTGGTTGAGCAAGGGAACCGTGGTTTACTAAAACAGTCGAAACACTTGTCAAGAGGAAGAAGGAGGCTTATGTAAAGATGAGACATGAAGGTTCAGTTAGGGCGCTCGAGAGTTACAAGTTAGCTAGGAAGGACCTAAAGAGAGAGCTAAGAAGAGCCGGGGGGGACATGAGAAGTCTTTGGCGGGTAGGATCAAGGATAACCCTCAAGCTTTCTATAGATATGTCAGGAATAAACGAATGACTAGGGTAAGAGTAGGGCTAATCAAGGACAGTAGCGGGAAGTTGTGCGTGGAGTCCGAGGAGATAGCAGAGGTGCTAAATGAATATTTTTCATCAGCATTCACACAGGAAAAAGATAATGTTGTCGAGGAGAATACTCAGATTCAGGCTACTAGACTTGAAAGGGCTTGAGGTTCATAAGGAGGTGTTAGCAATTCTGGAAAGTGTGAAAATAGATAAGTCCCCTGGGCCAGATGGGATTTATCCTAGGATTCTCTGGGAAGCCAGGGAGGAGATTGCGGAGCCTTTGGCTTTGATCTTTAAGTCATCTTTGTCTACAGGAATAGTGCCAGAAGACTGGAGGATAGCAAATGTTGTCCCCTTGATCAAGAAGGTAAGTAGAGACAACCCAGCTAACTATAGACCAGGGAGCCTTACCTCTCTTGTGGGCATAATCTTGGAAAGGTTTATGAGAGATAGGATGTATAATCATCTGGAAAGGAATAATTTGATTAGAGATAGTCAATACGGTTTTGTGAAGGGTAGGTCGTGCCTCACAAACCTTATTGAGTTTTTTGAGAAGGTGACCAAACAGGTGGATGAGGGTAAAGCAGTTGATGTGGTGTATATAGATTGAAGTAAAGCGTTTGATAAGGTTCCCCATGGTAGGCTACTGCAGAGAATACTGAGGCATGGGATTCAGGGTGATTTAGCAGTTTGAATCAGAAATTGGCTAGCTGGAAGAAGACAAAGGGTGGTGGTTGATGGGAAATGTTCAGACTGGAGTCCAGTTACTAGTGGTGTACCACAAGGATCTGTTTTGGGCCACTGCTGTTTGTCATTTTATAAATGACCTGGAGGAGGGTGTAGAAGGATGGGTGAGCAAATTTGCATATGACACTAAAGTCGGTGGAGTTGTGGACAGTGCGGAAGGATGTTACAAGTTACAGAGGGACATAGATAAGCTGCAGCACTGGGCTGAGAGGTGGCAAATGGAGTTTAATGCAGAAAAGTGTGAGGTGATTCATTTTGGAAGGAATAACAGGAAGACAGAGTACTGGGCTAATGGTAAGATTCTTGGCAGTGTGGATGAGCAGAGAGATCTCGGTGTCCATGTACATAGATCCCTGAAAGTTGTCACCCAGGTTGAGAGGGTTGTTAAGAAGGCGTATGGTGTGTTAGCTTTTACTGGCAGAGGGTTTATGTTTCGGAGCCATGAGGTCATGTTGCAGCTCTACAAAACCCTGGTGCGGCTGCATTTGGAGTATTGCGTGCAATTCTGGTCGCCGCATTATAGGAAGGATGTGGAAGCATTGGAAAGGGTGCAGAGGAGATTTACCTGAATGTTGCCTGGTATGGAGGGAAGATCTTATGAGGAAAGGCTGAGGGACTTGAGGCTGTTTTCGTTAGAGAGAAGAAGGTTAAGAGGTGACTTAATTGAGGCATACAAGATGATCAGAGGATTGGATAGGGTGGACAGTGAGAGCCTTTTTCCTCGGATGGTGATGTCTAGCACGAGGGGACATAGCTTTAAATTGAGGGGAGATAGATATAGGACAGATGTCAGAGGTAGGTTCTTTACTCAGAGAGTAGTAAGTGCGTGGAATGCCCTGCCTGCAACAGTAGTGGACTCGCCAACACTAAGGGCATTCAAATGGTCATTGGATAGACATATGGATGATAAGGGAATAGTGTAGATGGGCTTTAGAGTGGTTTAGACAGGTCGGCGCAACATCGAGGGCCGAAGGGCCTGTACTGTGCTGTAATGTTCTATGTTCTAATACTTGAAATTTCAATTTGCATTAAAAAAAATTTTTTAAATAAGTCACAAGTCGGCTTACAATGACATTGCAATGAAGTTACTGTGAAAAGTCCCTAATCGCCACATTCCGTCGCCTGTTCGGGTACACAAAGGGAGAATTCGGAATGTCTAAATTACCTAATAGCACGTCTTTCGGGACTTGTGGGAGGAAACCGAAGCATCCGGAGGAAACCCACGCAGATAGACCCAAGCTGGGAATCAAGCCTGGGACCCTGGCGCTGTGAAGCCATAGTGCAAAGCACTCTGCTACCGTGCTGCCCGTTATCGAACGTTCTACATCATTTTGCAAATGGCTGTTTCTTTACTGCCTTTATCATTCTTTTCACATTTGCTGATGACACTTGTGTATGTTATGTAAACCATTTTTCTATATCTGAAATAACAGATATTTGAACATTCGCCCTTGTGGGACCCCATATACGACTTCCCAGGCTAACATTACTCATCTAATAAGAACTGTCAGTTTCCTATTCTTAACTGGCTTCTATTACTATTCAACACTGAATTCCTATAGCTTTTGGTTTAATTAAAAGTTTATCATGTGGAACTTTGTTCACGGTTCCAGAAAGTGAAAGTGTCTCGAGAAGAAATATGGATGAAAGAGATTTTTGAACAGGCAACAAAAAGCAAAGGGGTAAAATATCAACAATATTTTTAACAAACACATCACCATGTTCATATAAAATCCACCGGGTAAAATAATGCAGTGGAATTCTATTTAAATTTTGCTACATATTTACTACAAATAGCATGTTGGCCTTCAACAAGATCTTTAACAAGCAATATGCATTTTTATCTTTCACCAATTTCTCAGAATTCAAAATATTGCTTTTGCACTCCAAATCATTTGTCCCTAACCTCGAAGCAATTAAACATCCCAAACTTTTAAATATGGCTAGATAGGGAGACGGAGTAATTGCTAAAAGACCTGAACATGGAACTTCCTGTGTGTGTGTGCATGTGCGCGCACAGTGCACTGAACCAATCAGGATGCATTTGTCTTACAGCTACATAAATACCTTAACATATATGCTGAACTCAAATCTAAAGCTCAACATCATCCTGGGATTTCTGATTACCTGTGCCATGTAAAATCTTGAAGTACAGTGCCACTTTCAATAATCAGAGAGGTTCATAAACAGTGCTGGACAATCCAAGGCTGAGCAAATGACAGATCAAACAGTCCACTTGAGCACAATAAATATACTCAATCTAGTTTTGTATGTAGCTTCCCAGTTACGGAGAGCAATGATCACAGGTGCTAGCTGATAAAAGCAGAGGAAATGCAACAAACACTATAAAGAATCTTCTGAATCAGTGCTTCAGGGTGCTTAACCCAGTTTTATATGATGTGAACTTTCAGAGATTTCTACTCAGCTTGCAATTATTTTGCACATTTGCTGCTAATAGATTGCTAAAGAGGTTCTGCAGCAACACGACATAGGTGGTCTACAGCTAGCCACCGATGCAGGCTTTATTCTATACTGCTTCCCATTTGATACAAGTGAAAGACTAAGATAATCAGGACTTTTTCCATCGCATGAACTGCCTTACAACTTTGAAAGATTGATTTTTTTCAACTTTATTTGAATGGAAAACTCTGGTTAAATGTTGAAGAAAGTAATAAATATACTTTTTAAATACACAACAAGATTGAGGCGAGCCCTGCAAATCAACCCCAATTACAATCCCTTGGACACTAAATATCCATATGAATATTGCAGGGTCAAAAACAAACTGAAGGATTTGATTATTGTTCTTGAGGGAGTAAGTCTGCTAAAGGCAATGAAGGCATTATTTGATTTCAGTCATTTTGCACAGATAGATGATAAACACTCTGTGGGAGCCTACTTAATGTGAAGCAATGCTAAACTACAAGCCATCTTTTGAAATCTGACTGAATAGTAGCAGTTCTTTAACAATAATTTTACAATTGGATTTCTCCAAATATTTGGATGTCAAATATACAAACCATAAAATACTATTTTTTATCAACTAAAATTGAGCTGCACTCAGGAGCAATGAGACTTGTAACTGCTGATATCAAAATATGAAAACACGTTAAAAATGGTAAATGTAATAATGCTGGAATCCTTTGTTGGAAACGCAAGGGTGAAGGCAATTCTGAGCCAGCTGGAGTAGAAAATATGATCTGCACCACTACAGAACGTAAAAAGCTACAGGCCAATTGAAAAACTGATCATTGCTGTAGTAAATATTTTGCTTTTTTTTTACAATTTTCACTTCCAAGCACATCCAAACTCCACAGGAAGCTGGAAGTGAAAGATTACAAAAAGACATTTTGGTACCTAATGCAATCTTTCAACAGAAAGTGAAATTATTAATGGTGTGCTTCTGAGCAAGTTTAAAATAATGTAAAATATAATGTATATCATGCAACTGGGTACAATGCCCCAGTTCTCAACTGTGACAAGGTGTCTTACATGCCATCAGCAGTGACCAGAAATTGGAAATTCTATCCCAACATTGTGCAGGCCTCAAAAAAGAATGGAAATTTTGTCCAAACTTTTTTGTCTTTACTTTTAAGACAATGCATATTTAAACTGGGAGTAGCTTTTGGGCAGGTGGAGGCGAGCATTAAACCAGTCCAGGGGCGGGAGTCTCTCAGTCCGGGGCCACGGAGTGGAGAATTGGCGGCATTGGCGCCGGCGCGCTTGGCGTAGCGCTGCTCGCGGGCCGGCCCGCCGATTCTCGGCCCAGGATGGGCCGCTCTAAAAAGGCAGAGTCCCGCCGGCGCTGTCCACACCTGGTCGCAGCCGGCGGTAACTCTGCGCTCAGGGTCGGGGGGCGGCCTGTGGGAGGGGGGCTCCGACCCCGGGGGGGGCCTCCGAAGGGGCCTGGTCCGTGATCGGGGCCCACTGATCGGCGGGCCGGCCTCTCGCTCCCCGGGCCTATTTTCTTTCGCGCTGGCCCCTGAACTCCTGCGTTATGTTGCGCGGGACCGGTGCATTGAGGGAGGCCACCGCACATGCGCGTGTTGGCCCCGGCGCCACAGCACATGCGCGGATCCCGCGGCGCACAGTTCGCGTCGGGATGGGTGGCTGAAGCGGCGTGAACCGCTCCAGCGCCGTGCTGGCCCCCTCTGGGTGCCAGAATAGGTACTCCCAGCGGCCTGTTCATTCCGTCGTGAAACGCAACGGCATTCCGACGGCGTGGACACTCTGCCGCCGAATGGAAGAATCCCACCCCAGATATCTGTTTTAGGTATGGGAAATTCGGATGCCTGTGCCTCATTTACGCCATACCAGCCAAATGCAAATGGAAGAGTCCTCTGATTAACTTTTACATGGCAAAACTGTACATACAACGGACTGCTCAATAATATTCATAGAATTTACAGTGCAGAAGGAGGCCATTCGGCCCATCGAGTCTGCACCGGCTCTTTGAAAGAGCACCGTACCCAAGCCCACACCTCCACCCTATCCCCATAACCCAGTAACCCAATCCAACACTAAGGGCAATTTATCACGGCCAATCCAACTAACCTGCACATCTTTGAACTGTGGGAGGAAACTGGAGGTTCCGGAGGAAACCCACGCACACACGGGGCGAACGTGCAGACTTTGCACAGACAGTGAACCAAGCCGGGAATCGAACCTGGGACCCTGGAGCTGTGAAGCTCCAGTGCACCAATAGCACCCATGTATGCCAATGCAGGGAGCTTGAGATGCGTGTAGAAGTCAGGCTAGTAGGGACCCAGACTTTTCATGTAATAATCTAATAATATTTATTAGTGTCACAAGTAGGCTTACATTAACACTGCAATGAAGTTACTATGAAAAGCCGCTAAGTCGCCACACTATGGCACCTGTTTGGGTACACGGAGGGAGAATTCAGAATGTCCAAATCACCTAACAACATGTCGTTCGGGACTTGTGGGAGGAAATCGGAGCACCCGGAGGAAACCCACGCAGCCACGGGGAGAACATGGGGCCTGGAGGAGTATATCTGCTCCTCTTGGCATTACTAAGAAAGTTCTTTATCCACCTTAAGTGGGTCTTCTCCAAGGTTGTAGAACAAGTGACTAAACTGTGCACAGACACACAAAGTTCTGGTAATGGATACTGTTAGTTGGGAAGATCAAGAATAAGAGCGCAAGTTCATACCAAGAACTCACAGCAAACATTGATAACGGGGTGACAAGGTCCTTTCTTGTCTAACTTTGCAATGAAGCTGGTTCAATAGGAAGGGCAATAGCAGCCTTGATCACCAGCTTGTATGGTCCAAGTGGCTGGCGTGAGGCCAGGAACTAAACTTCAATTTTCTGTGGGCACATGAAAAGAGGTGAACAAAGACAGAGATCTGAAAGGTTTGGCCATGCTCTGAAAGGTGGAAGGTTCAGTGACATCCTGTTTAAGTAATATAACCTGCTGATATAGACAGGCATGGATTATATTTCAGATGGGCTTAATTGCTGGCCTGCAATTTTCATTGACATAAAAGAGTGTGGGTCAGGTGCCCACCCATTGCTGTACCAACACCGCGATATCATTGCAGAAGTGGGTATTTTAAACCTTCTACAATTATGATGATGTTTGCTGATTTTGGTCGATGCCAAGTCACACGAACAGAGAGGTGTCATGAACCGGGTAGGGAGATGGGAACGGTGATAACATGAACGCTACCAAGGGAAAGAAAGAAAGCACTGCGAAAGTGGAAAAGTCTTCAGATTCATCATTTATGTCCATTGTACCATTTTGAAATCCATTCATTATTGTGAAAGAGTGAAATGTCCTCGTAGTGGTGATTTTTTTTCTCTTAAAGTTCTGCTCACTCATCTGTTTGGCAGTTTTAAAACATGAGAGACAGCTGAGTTTCTGGCTGTGTTCAAAGGTTTAAATAAATTCTGCTCAAGCGGATTTGTTGCCAGTTGATCAGTGGATTTCATTATGAATGTTTGGCTGAATTCCAGCTCACGAATGAATTCTACTCAGCAGGGGTTATTGACACAGTAATCAAGCTGGCTCATTTCGATAGATTAATGAGCAGTTAAGACGGGTGATTGTTTCCGTTGATTTTCAAGTACTGTTGATTTTGACAGAGTTATGTTCTTCTCAAAGTCTTCTTAATGTTATTATATATAGACCTTGTATGTTTGACTTGCTGGATTGAGGTTGAGGGATATGGGGTGGGAATGAGGGGCTCAGGGTCAAGGGTCCACCAAAGTGCTTCTTACTGTCCCGTTTCATACTCATCTCCGAAACTGGGCCAATGTGTCAGTGAACATAGCGGCCCACCTCTGCCAGCAGCATTTCAGCACAGTGGTTAACACAATTGCTTCACAGCTCTAGGATCCCAGGTTTGATTCACGCTTGGGTTACTGTCTGTGTGGAGTCTGCACGTTCTCGCCGTGTCTGCATGGGTTTCCTACGGGTGTTCCGGTATTCTCCCACAGTCCAAAGATGTGCAGGTTAGGTGGATTGGCTATGCTAAATTGCCCTTAGTGTCCAAAAAAGGTTAGGTGGGGTTACTGGGTTATGGGGATAGGTAGGAGGTGTGGGCTTTCCAAGGGCCGGTGCAGACTCTATGGGCCGAATGGCCTCCTTCTGCACTGTAAATTCTATGAACAGGCGATGAGGCCTGACTCCAGGCCATCCATGCCTCTGCCAAATGAAAATAGTACCAGCAGACAATGCTAGGTAGGAGGTGGGATCACAATGTTAGGAAATCTCCCCAAATCCCACTTCCAGCCTCAAAGTTGAAAATCTGGCCCAGAGTGCAAAATTCTACATTTGAGAGTTACTGCCCAGGAGTACACTTAGTTCTCATCTCAACGTCCTTGCTGCATTGCAGCATAGTAGAATGTATGCAGTAATGGCCTGGCCTTTGATGAGGGGCAAGGCGAGCAATACAAGCAACATCAACAGGAAGAGCAATGGCACCCACTGCCTTCTCCTCATCCACCTGCTGCTCCACAGGACAAAAGGGATGGACATCCATCTCCAAGGAGACAGGATTCCAAACACAGTGTCTACAGGCACAGGCTCACGACACACTAATACCTCAGGCTTTCATAGCAGATCCTTGCTGACATCTGTGAGTCCTGGAACAAGACATCCTTCCCAAGGGAACAAGTGGGCATGACTTGCTAGTTACCAGCAAAATGTGTCTATCACTGGACGGCTGACCTCCAGTAAGTGTGCGGTTTGCCATTCAGTTGGAAAATTGAGGTGCCGGCAGAGAGGGGAACGCGTGGAGTTATAATGTGTGTTACCTTGAGGTGTTCTGCACAGGAGAAAGCTAGGAATGGTAGTATGTGGTTTGACACCTGGAAATGTCATGCCATTCACCTGTCTAGAACCTCCTGAGGGCCTGGATCCTTTTGGGGCATTGCCTCTATGCTAGGGAAAGCCTATTCCTACTGTTGACTTTCTTGTGCTCTTTCGTGCAAGCCTGCTTGGTTGGAAAGGCCACCACTTCTGCCTATAAACATCATCACACTTCAGGCCCTCAGATGGATCTCCAGATAAGAGAGGGATCTTTGCGGGGAGTAGGTTAGGGCAACACTCCAGGGTCTCCTTTCCATTATGGTTGTTGCTGAAGCTGAAGAGATGTTCAGCCACCCTGACCTCTGTTGGGATCCCTTTTATTAGAAATCCAACTTTGACAGATTTGGTGGTTCATCATACTCACCAACCCTCTGATTGGTCGGGAACCCCCTGGGAAGGAGGCTTTGTAACAGGAAACTACAAAATCTGTTGTGAAAGGCACTGGTGCTTACATGTGTTGGGAGGGCTGATCCTCCACTTCCAGACCCTCGTGTTTGAGGATCTCACTTTCTTGGAGTTGCATCTCTGCACCATGGAGAGGCACGTGGCCGAGGAGAAGGCTGTCGGTGCTGCTGCTAGTGTTGTTCCTGCTACATTTCGGTGTTGTCAGTTAAAGGGTCATGGCAAAGCCCACTACAGTTTCCAAAGAGTTTCTGGTCAGCTACAGATCCTGTGGTTCCAGTTGGGACTGTTACTTGAACATTCTGTCTATCAAGTCCATTCATAACAATCTTGTGAAATATAGCAACTTGTTGAACTGTACCAGGCCTCATTTCATCAAGTGTCTGCTCCATCTGCCCTCAAAGCAAGTGAAAAAGCATGTTCACAAAAGAGGCAACTCCAATTCAGATCACAGGGGGATATTACGGTTATGTCTCAGGAATATCAACCACAAAAATTGATATATGACAGTGTTAGTCCACTCCCACAGGAGTAGGACGCACAGACTGTTTGTTGGAGCAAGAGTGACACTGGTCCAGAGAACATAGTTACCATATTTGTAAACCTGTGATTGTTTGGGTTAAAAAAGGAAAACTGATCCCTCAGAGGTCAGAAATAAAGCAGAACCAAAGATTCAACTTGGGAATCTGTATTCAAGAGGAAACTAAATATAGGTGGGGTGGGAGAGTTGGGTGGGTGGAATTCCAGATTTACTGCAATTGGATTTTTGGCCCAGTGTCACATTCACACTATGTTCTGGTCCATTTATTCTCCAGATTTACAAGTTGAGAGTCTACAATCCCAGAATATTGACAACTTGTAACTTACTTTGGCAGCAAATTGTCACACTAAAGCAAACTTTCAGAGCTGCAAACTTTCCAAACCACCTTCTGAACTGCACAGCGTAATTAAAAAAAGGGGCGAGAAACGGAATATACTGAAAAGAAAATTACCAATGAATTCAAAGGCCTCTTCGAAGTATTGCCTGAGATTCTGCTTGTTGCTATCAGTGGCAGGTAGCCGTTTGTAACGGAAGATACCTTGCTCATAATGATAAAGAGGCAGGTGGGTAGTCACATTAATGATATAGCCAACATTCATCCGCTGCATTTTTTCTATATCCTGAGCATCCTGCTCATTTCCTAGAAACAGGAAGGGTAGGATGGGAGTCAGCTCGGCATTTTCAATGTCAGGGGTAGTGGGGATGGACTGAGGTAGCTGTGTTGGAATTGCTGAGGCTGTCCCTGCATCTGGGCACTCCTGAAGCTGTAGAGAGTGATCACAGAGATTCTCGTGGTGTTGTTTGAAACTGCTGTGGCCACCTTTTGAAGAGAAAAAAATGAGAACACAGTTAGCCACTTCTGCAGTTCCAGAACATTGCTACAGTGCCTCAACTGCACTGTGCTAAACAAAATAACTCACATCACTTCCAAGTAGGGTAGTAAGGATTTAAAAAAAAAAACAACAATCAAACGTCAAACAAATCTAATAGTTCTTCTGTTGAGGCATGCATAAAATTCCTACAGTGCAGAACTTTGGCCCATCAACTTTACACCGACACTCTGAAAGAGCACCTTACCTAGACTCCCCCACCCTATCCCCATATCCTGCACATGTTGGAACACTGAGGCGCAATTTAGCGTGGTCAATTCACCTAAGCTGCACATCTGTGGGAGGAAACCAGAGGAAATCCATGCAGACACAGGAGAAAGTGCAAACTCCACACAGTCACTCGAGGTGAGAATTGAACCCAGGACCACTCTCTGGCGCTGTGAGGCAGCAATGCTAACCATTGTGCCACTGTCCACTGGCCATAAAAGTATGCAGCACAGAAGGAGACTATTCAATGCATTGCTTTTCTACTTGCTCTTTGCTAGAGCAATCCAGAACTAATCTCACTACCCTGCTTTCTCTCCAGAACCTTTAACTATCTTTGCTTCAAATGTTTATTCACCTGAAGAGTGTTTCATTATTATTACTTGATTATTTCACCAAGGTTTGTAAATGGACTTTTGTACACTTCTTTCAAAATCAAAAATAACCTGCTGCTAATAACTGGTCTTTACTTTGTGTTGCGCAATTAGTCCCCAATAACATGGGGTTCTTCAACTGGACAAAACAGGCACTGTGGCTGATTTGAACATTGGCCAGCTAATGTTAACGGGCATGGACTGCTTTGAGTAATGGCGTTGGATCAGTTATCACCCTGTTTACATTGGTGTTCTGATCATTGCCATCTTGGTAAGACTCTATAGATGGACAGCTGGAGTATCTCCTGAATCAGGTGGCAGGCCATTTTCAGATGCAAATTGGGTCCTCTGACACACAACACATCCCTTTTCCAATGGTGAGGTCCAACCAGGCACAGAGCTAGTTTTGCCCGTTTTTGCCTGCATGAAGTGACCGAGACAGTGGCCTTTAGTTGTTGAAAAAGGAACCTATTTTCATCTTTTAGTTTTGTGGGAACATTCCATCAGGCCCCAACAAAACACTGCAGCTTGCTGCAGACCCAACTGCATGACGACGCCGCGCACCCACCCCCCTCCCCTCCCTCCAGCTTTTCTGCCAGACCTGGATCATCAGCCAGCTCCGCATAGCAGCCGGCTGATATCATCCTCTCCTTTTGCGGAATCGGTTCAAATTGGCCATCTGTGTCTTTAGGAGGATTGAACAGTTAATTTTCCTGTTGCGTTATTATGTTCATTATAGCAATCACAATGGAGAAATAAAAACAACTTGTGGTGATTCACATATTATTGCAAGTATTGTAATATGGCAACACCCTGGTTGGAATATGCTACAAAAAATAATTTACTATTTGCCTTTTATATTGCAGCAACACTCTCATACACCACAGCAGCTCAGACAGGGAATACATAAGAACTGTTGGATGTTTAGTAATAGGACTCATTCTCAGAACTTACAATAGTACTTGGCTATTAATAAAAAGTAAAAAACCAAATAGTACCATCTTACTTCGAAGCTGGCTTTCTGGGCTCTGATTCTACCAAAGATCATCTGAGGTTAAAACAGTTAATCAAGTTGGGTGGCGGGTGGGAGGGGGGGGGGGCAACAGGTTTCGGCATCTGAGCATAGTGATGCACAAAATGAAATGCTGCACTGTGATGTAACCATTGAGAATTGTGCCCAATTCATTTTTTCCAATTAAGGGGCAATTTAGTGTGGCCAATCCACCTACCATGCACATCTTTTGAGTTGTGGGGGCGAAACTCACGCAAACACAGGGAGTATGTGCAAACTCCACACAGACAGTGACCCAGAGCCGGGATCGAACCTGGGACCTCAGTGCCGTGAGGCAGAAGTGCTAACCACTGCGCCATCGTGCTGCCTTGGGAGTTTACTATAATTCACACCAAACCTTTTCTATACTAATATATAGGCTTCACAGCAGTTGTCAAGTTCCTGCATTGGTCCTGAATTGGCCGTTGGAAATGGCCAAATTTGCAAGAACCCGCCAGGTCAGGAAAACAGCATCAAAGTACTGCTCCCCAACGTGTTGTACAACATGGGTAGTGCTTGTAACACAAGATTGCTTTCAGAACATAGAAAGGCAGTCAGTCAGAACTGCGGTTTTAAGTTTCTCAGATACTTTCAATGAAAGCCTTCAGCAATCTTCAGGCTACACAGTGAACATGTGATTTTTCTCGTTGGTATGTTTTTGCAAAATGAAGATCATTCCTGTGGTTGTCAATTTAGGCTTCAGTTCAGGCAAATTGCCACATGTTTTTCAAACTCGTTCCTAGCAGAGTTTTCGTCCATTGCTGAACACGCAGAATACCATGCATGATCACCATGTATATAAAGACACAGAGTGAAGAATTCTAGTGGACACCATATTTGCTGATAAACAACCAGATGAAAAGGAACTATGACACTTAGACACTTGAAATATATGAACTGTAATTTGCTGTCAAAACAACAGTGGCTCTCGTTATTATTTAGTTAATAGAATAAAAGTTAATAGAATCCCTACAGTGCAGAAGCAGGCCATTCGACCCATTGGATCTGCACCGACCCTCTGAAAGATCACCCAATCTCGACTCACTCCCTGCCCTATCCTCATCACCCCACTTTAACCTTTGGACATTAAGGGACAATTTAGCGTGGCCAATTTACTTAAACTGCAAGTGGAAATCAGAGCACCCAGAGGAAACCCACACAGACACGGGGAGAACGTACAGAGTCCACACAGACAGTCATCTAAGTTTGGAATGCAATCCGGGTCCCTGGCACTGTGAAGCAGCAGTGCTAACCACTGTGCCACCCGGTGCAAATTTGTGTGCACAGTAGGAGACTACGCACACAGGATTAGCTCAGTGGGAGAGTACTGGTTTCATAGAATTTACAGTGCAGAAGGCGGCCATTCGGCCCATCGAGTCTGCACCGGCTCTTGGAAAGAGCACCCTACCAAAGGTCCACACCTCCACCCTATACCCAGAACGCAGTAACCCCACCCAACACCCAAGGGCAATTTTGGACACTAATGGCAATTTTAGCATGGCCAATCCACCTAACCTGCACATCTTTGGACTGTGGAGGAAACTGGAGCACCCGGAGGAAACCCATGCACACACGAGGAGGATGTACAGACTCCGCACAGACAGTGACCCAAGCCGGCAATCGAACCTGGGACCCTGGAGCTGTGAAGCAATTGTGCTATCCACAATGCTACCGTGCTGCCCTTGATCCACAAACCATTACCACAGCCAAAACGGTTAGAGAAGTCTTGAAAAAACATAAAGCATCGTTTGCTCAACACAAGCACGATTGCGGTAAAATCCCAGGAGTGGTCAATATTACAGGTCCCGATCCTAAGCCCCAGAAATAATACGGCTTTCCACAGCAAGCCGAGGGAGAGATAGCCAAAGTAATCCAGAGTTTATTGAACCAAGGAGTAATTCGGCCCGTAGCCTCAACGAACAATGCCCCGATTTGGCCCGTAAGAAAACCAGATGGTTCATGGCTACTGACCATCGATTATAAGGAATTAAACAAAGTGACTCCGTTAGCAGCCCCCGCCGTTGCCACGAATCCCGAGACCATGTTAAAACAGGGACTTCAGTCAAAACATTTCACGATTTTGGACATTAGCAATGTCTTTTGGACATTAGATTTGCTTTTGGTCCATTCCACTGGGCAAAACGTGCCAGTACAAATTTCCGTTCACTTTCCACGGACAACAGTACATGTGGACGTGCCTTCCACAAGGCTTCCACAACTCTCCCTCCATTTTTCACAGACAATTGGCAAACGGATTATCAACATTTTCCCGACCTGAATGCCTTGTTCAGTATGTGGATGACTTGCTCCTAAGACTGACATCAGGGAAGAGCACATTTTGCTTCTTTTGGAACTATTAGGACTCCTCAAAGAAATTAGATGCAAAATTAATCCCAAAAAAGCCCACATTCTCCAGGAAAAGGTCACTTATTTAGGTACTGTCATCACGCATGGTAAGTGCGAGATAGAACAGAAACGGATAGACTCAATTGTAAAATTGCCCTTGCCCCAAAATGTTACAGCACTCCGGTCATTTTTAGGACTGGTCGGTTACTGCAGGAACCACATAGACGGTTTCGCCACAAAAGCAGCCCTACTTTCCAAGCTCCTTAAGAAACAGGCCCCATGAAAATGGCTTCCACAACTCAAGGATGCCGTAGATACATTGAAACGCGCCCTAAGCACAGCTCCCGCTTTGCAAGCCCCAGACCCACACTCCCCATACGCGATAGAGGTAGCGACCACCGACCGAACCCTTTAGGCCGTACTCCTACAGGAAAAGCATGATCGCTTAGGTCCCATAGCCTATGCCTCACGAGTTTTAGACCCTGTAGAGCAGGAATTTTCAGCCTGCGAAAGGCACCTGCTCTCAGTTTTCTGGGCTGTTCAGTACTTCTCATACATAACAGGACTCAACCCCGTAACCATTTTGACCGAGCACACCCCGACACAGCTTTTATTAGATGGTAGATTAAAAGACGGCACAGTAAGCCAAATTCGAGCAGCGCGCTGGACCCTACTCCTCCAAGGACGCGACATTACGGTAAAACGGACAAAGACGCACACGTTTCTGACCAACAATTTACACTATGCAGGGATCCCACATGAGTGCGAGATCAATGCAGCCAAGCACAGCACAGGCCCCTTTGTTCCCAAATCGGTGCCGAAAAAGACAGGCATTCGACCACAGACAACCCAGCCCACAGACAAAGCTCTAAAAATTTATGTAGATGGCTCCTCCACATTTCTAGATGGAAAAAGGATCACAGGATGTGGAATTTATGTAGAGGACGGCAGGGACGCGCTTTACAGGAAATCTCATTAAAACTGCCTGGACATTTAGGTTCGCAGGCAGCCAAGTTAGCAGCCATTGCTTACATTGTGCAGCACCCAGATTCGTTCCTGACCCCAGCAGACATATATTCAGACAGTTTGTACGTCTGCAACAGCTTGACAGAATTCCTGCTCCTGCGGGAATCTAGAGGATTTATATCAGCCGACGGAAAACCCCTACCCTCAGCGCCATTACTAAAACACATTCTTCAGACAGCGAAAGGTAGAAAATACGGAATCATAAAAGTTAGAAGCCACCATCGTTCCTCCCCACCCGGTAATGTGAAAGCAGACGCCCTAGCGAAAGCAGGCTCACGACACGGCCACTTTTGGCAACCCCCACCGAGAGTGCCCCAATAGACGCGGTCCAGGTCTCACAGACCAACATTCAAGATTTAGCCCAGGCACAAAAAGACGATGAGTCACTAAAGGAGATTTTAAAATGAAATGAAAATCGCTTATTGTCACAAGTAGGCTTCAAATGAAGTTACTGTGAAAAGCCCCTAGTCGCCACATTCCGGCGTCTGTTCGGGGAGGCTGGTACGGGAATCGAACCGTGCTGCTGGCCTGCCTTGGTCTGCTTTAAAAGCCAGCTCTTTAGCCCAGTGTGCTAAACCAGCCCCTGGAGACTTCCCAGCTCCCTAAACTTACTTTAACAATCCATGAGGGAATTGTTTTAAAGGATGGTATTTATGTAGTCCCCACCCAGGATAGGGACCAGATTATTTGCCAATTCCACGACAGACACGGACACCAAGGGATAGAATCCACCCTTGCCCACCTCAGACCTCTCTGCTGGTGGCCCGATTTAAAAACCGACGTAACCCATTACATTGAGAATTGTTTGATTTTCACCCAGAACAACCCAGACAGATATGCAAAGAAAGGTCAGCTAAGACATACCCGCACTGTTAACGGCCCATGGACGAACTTGCAGTTAGACTATATTGGTCCCCTCCCCCGCTGCAGGAATGGATTCAAATATGTGTTGGTCGTCATCGACACATTCACAAAATGGGTAAAAGCATTCCCTTCAAGAACACGACCAAAGCCACGGCAAAAATTTTAAATGAGCACATTTTCACTAGATGGGGACTCCCCTGTAGTATTGACTCGGACCAAGGTTCGCACTTCACAGGCAGAGTCAAGAAAAATATCCTGCCGATTTTTGGCATAAAACAGAAGTTTCACATTGCCTATCACCCGCAGTCCAGCGGCATTGTGGAACGCATTAATTGGGCCCTAAAGGCAATACTTAGGAAGATGGTACAGCAGCATAATACGGCATGGGACACAGTGCTCCCATTCGCACTGATGTTTATTATGTTGTGGAAAAATCAACCACTTTGGGAGTCAGACTTACTGTGTTCAATCAGTGCAGCTTATTGTTACACAAAGCTTCGGGAGAAAGCGTACGTACCCCGCGGTACAGTAGCCAACATTTCTCGTGGTTTGAATGGCAGTTATTCATTTTATACTTTGAGTTCACAATGAGCCCAGATACAAAACAATTATCACCTTGTTATCTTTAAACATTTTATAGATTGTACATCGCTATTTGTAACATCGCTATTTGTAAGTGTTTTGCCATTTACACATGGTTATAGTTAAAGAGGTTTTACAGGTTACAGGTAGCAGCAGGAAAGCAGTATCGATTGTCCCTTTGTTTTAGGAAATAGCCCAAGACATTCGTATTAGCATATCATTGTGTACACCTTGGCTGAAGTCAGCTTTATTCAAGTGGTGTCCCGCATTTATGTATTTCTTAATCTTCCTGTCTGGCTCCCTTTGTCCTGGATCTGTTCCCATCTGTCCCACTGGCACCCCGCTGGGCTCCAGGCATCAGTTATGTCTGCTTTATTCTCTGTGTCTCCATCTTGTGTGTCAGGCAGCCATCTTCTGTGCCAAGTGCCCTTCTGAACCATTTCCCACTTCAATTAGAAATACGGTGTCGAGTTCGACAGGATACACCCCCCATACCCTCATGACAGGACGACCCATGAAGGGTGCCGAGTACTTATTTGGACTTGATTTGGCCAGCCCCGCAGTCACCGCCCTTACCCACGAAAAAGCGTGCAAAACATGGAGAATATTAAAGCGGCACAGCTCGCTGCAGCTGTTCGACTAGGCGCTAGACGGAAGCAGAGTAAGGGCTGTTTTGATAAGACAGTACACCCAACAGAGTATACAGTCAGACAGCAAGTCATGATCTCCCTGTACAATCCTAGTTCATTCCTCTCCCCTAAATTTGCAGGCACCTACTCAATTTCCGATAAAGTAAGCCCCTCAGTTTACAAGATCCCATATCCTAATGGAAAATCAGGATGGTTCCATATAAATCAGCTTAAGGTTTATGGAACACAGTGCAGCCACTCACACTACCTCTCATTGGCGATGGCAGACAACAGAGACCCGCCCACTGACAACCCGCCCCAGCCAGGACAGCACGTCCACAGACACGACCTTGACTCCGCCCCCAGTGTCCAATTTCACCCTCCCATTTGATTTGGACGCGAGCGATAGCGACAGCACAACGGACGCCCTTGATACTCCCGAACACAGACCAGACGCCAGTCACTACAGCCCCAGTGATACCGACCACGATATGTTCGGCACCTCGTACACAATCTATTTGCCGTTACGAGAACCTGATCCGCCACCCGACGATAGTGACACCCCCCCTTGCCCTACAGAATACGAAACATTGGCACCGCGACAATTCCGGTCGTCGGACACGGAACGACGAGATGGACCTCACATCGGCCCACACCAAATTGGCACTGAAACTCCAGGCACGAGTTTGGCAACCGGGAGATGGTAATGACTCAGAGTCTGACTCCCACCATGCTAACCCCTTTGAGACCCTTTTTGGAATGGAACCTTGCGGTGTCCAGATGATGAGAGAAAGGAACCGATTGAGATTTACGGTGTCCTACTCCCTGATGGAACCTGACCGCTTTCTTCTTTACTTTTGTTTTTAATGTTGAATGTTCTCTCTCTTGTATGATTTTGTTTGTCGATCTCACCAAAATTACTTGATAGTTATGATTACTCCTCTGACGCCACGTGGCAGTTAAAGGCACAAGTTTGCTGTTGTTTTTAATGTTGAATGTTCTCTCTCTTGTATGATTTTGTTTGTCGATCTCACCAAAATTACTTGATAGTTATGATTACTCCTCTGACGCCACGTGGCAGTTAAAGGCACAAGTTTGCTGAAGTCCATATCTGCTCAAATTCTTACCGTTCCTGGAATGTCACTCAGGCAGTGGAGTAACGGCACTTATCCCCGCCCTGCCTGAGGACCCCCTATGTATTTGGTCAGCCAAGCTCGGGTAGTGGAGCAACAACACTGATCACCGCTCTACCCGGGATTCCACCCATTCTTGCCCTGCCGCAACTCATACGCACCCCATTTGGAGAATTATTTTCAAAACTCTTTTGCTGTTCTTTTTACAACTGTGTTTTAAAGAATGCACTTTTGCCACAACTTTTGTCCCCTTTCTGGCGACCCTTCAGTTGCTGACCCCCGCCTGCTATTTACATGTTCAAACACCTGGTTGAAACGAGTTTGCACTGGACGGAGAAATTGGCCGCCCGCTCAGCCCATCAAACACAGGCTGCGAGAGAGCTTGCACTGTGACAGAATTTTTTTCGGATGTCTTGTCTCCCAAATGTTTTTTTTTTAATAAAATGAGGCAGTCACAAATGGTGACGATTCTAAATGGGAAATTGACGTTAAGGAGAAACAGACAGACAGGCGAGATATTAAGCAATAAGATAATAACAGATGTTATGCTTGTACCCCCAGGACGATACGAATATACCAGAAGACAGAGGAAGATACAGACAAGATGAAGACGAACCTGATGATCTGCATCATGATCGTCGTTGGATCAATACAGTTGCGCGCGTTAGCGGACCCTACACCCCTCACCACACTGGCCCTAAACATGACCACCCAACACGATACCCCTAGCCCGGACACTACACCACACAGAGACACAACCACTGATACCTCCACATGGTGTGATAATATCATAAAATGGTACTCCCTTTCGTACACAGTAGAAGCCCTATTGGTCATAGCTATACTTTGCAGTGTCATCCAAACGATCAGACTTCGGAAATGGCGAAGGAGAGCCTCCCGCCCTCCAGTATACACACTCAGAGCCCCTTTCCTCGGACTCCAGCAAACCCCACACTCTGAACTTTTCCTCCCTAATAAAGTTTGTTTTTTAATAAAGTTACTTTCTCTGTGAATTGACATTAGTGTTAAATAGGAATGTGATGCTGCTATTGTTTATTTTGTATTGTAATAAGTTCTTTGGTTATTAGATGGCAGCATGAGTGTAGTTTAGTTAAAGACAGTTAGAGGTTCCCCCCTTTTTTGTGTAAAGAGACTAAAATGTATGTTTGAATGTTATAGTGCGCCCTTAGAATTTTTAGAGGTATGTGTTGTATTAGGGAAAACTTTGTTAATGTTTCGACCCATAGGACAGAGTAGGATAGAACCTGTCCTTGATTGAGGGTACCCGGCATGTCAGAGAACAGGAGAAGATTCAGTAGTGTGATCCTTCACGCTTCGCATTGAGGATCAAGAGGACGGACTGCAGCCACCTGGGATGGCCACTTACAATAAGGAACATGGACGGTTGCAAAGCATAACGGGAAAATTGGACAATGCAAGGTTCAGGCAGGCTCAGAGCCTGAATGTATATTTGTGAGCGAACAATCCAGACGGTATCGAAAAGGACTGATACTTGAGCGACCGATACAATCCCAGACATTTCGGCGCCACTTCCTGTACTCAGGAAGCGTAAACAGCAGGGTCGATGCCCACTTAGGACACGCCCAGCCATCAAGGCATCCGCCCCTTTATTGGTCCAAATCAAATCCAGTGATCAGGAATTACCCAATTAGTGGGGTCCAAACTGAAGGATCGCTCATAAGAGCAGAAAACCCCCAAGGATAAAGAGAGAGACCACCATGTGTTCGGCCTCTCTTGGTCCTGGCGCTCCGGCAACGTCTACTTCCAATTGCAGCACCACCAGAAGCAAGTTCAAGTTCAATGCCCGCTACCAGACGGATGAGCCCAGCTGAGCAGCAGTTACTTCTCCAGACCTGATAGACCCAGATTCGAACAACGGCCACTGTTCCTCTGACCTAAGCCGGGTGCCTGAAGTTAAGTACAGGTTGTCATAGTTGATAGGTGTAGTTAACTAAAAGTGTTTATGTTGCATGATAATTGTGTGTGTAAATAAAGTACCCTTGATCTTGAACTAACTAACTGGCGTTTGGCTCTTTGATCGGTATCCGGTTGAACCTTGTGGTGGTATCATTTGATACCTGGCGACTCTGAGCAATATAATATTGATATCCAAAGAAAGAAGGGCAACCTCATTGATTGCCATATTTACAGTAGGTTAAAAAAGGCAAAAATGGTGCAATTACCCAATTGAAAGGTCAATTTATTTTGTCATGGATACCAATTTTTAAATTTTTTTTTTTTTTTTTTTTTACACGCAACTGACTTTCACTGGCATGTTTAACAACTGAGCAGTAAACCAGCTTTAAGGCATGAATTTGTTTTTATTGTTGTTTACCTGTATTGTGCACAAGGCGTTTTGTACTAATTAGCGCAGTGGCTAAAATAGTATTGCCACAGGCACACCTGTGGGTTGCTAGTATTACCCATGAAACAACACTACTTTAGAACAGGAGAAAACCATTCACCCCTTTAAACCTGCTTCACCCTCTTTGATAGCCATGGCACGCATTTAAATCCCAAATCTCTAGTTCCCTTAACACCATTAATTATCTACTTCCCTTTTAACCACTTTAATTGCGTTTGCATCTAGGACAGTGAGTTCCATCTCCTGTTTCAGATACTATTCTTTACTGTCATTACCTCCTTTACACATCCTTCTGTTCTGGTAAACTAAAATTAACTGCTCAGAAAATCATTATCATTGCAATTGTAATCCTTATACAATATATTTTCATAATAAAATATCAAAGGGAGTAGAAACGAGTCCAATTCGAATTTTGAGTCCAGACTCCATTCGCTTGAAGCAAGAGACCAGGGAATTTAGTAACCCTATTTCAGCTGAATAACTGGGTTGTGCCTTGACAAGCAGCTCACCCAACGGGAGCCATCAATTTTGGGTGGCATGCCTAGCTGGTAGCCTCCCTCGTGTTTGTGCCGTGGCAATGAGGATAAAGGTGAAAAGGTAAAGTTGCCATGATTAACCTGGGGGCCGGTTTAGCTCACCAGTTTAGTTGACTTGGCTACAGCATCACAGAATTTATAGTGCAGAAGGAGGCCATTTGGCCCATTGGGTCTGCACCGGCCCTTGGAAAGAGCACCCTACCTAAGCCCACACCTCCACCCTATCCCCACACTTCCACCCTATCCCCGTAACCCCACCTTACCTTTTTTTTGGACACTAAGGGCAATTTATCATGGCCAATCCACCTACCCCTGCACATCTTTGGACTGTGGGAGGAAACCGGAGGACCCGGAGGAAACCCACGCACACACGGGGAGGATGTGCAGACTCCACACAGACAGTGACCCAAGCCGAGAATAGAACCTGGGACCTTGGCACTGTGAAGCCATTGTGCTAACCACTATGCTACCGTGCTGCCCACGCTTTCAGGGGAATCATTGACTGCATGTACTGCATCATAGACAGCTGGTTTGTGATGCAGAGGAAGGCCAGTAGCGCGGGTTCAATTCCAATACCAGCTGAGGCAGCGAGGGAGGGTGTGGTTGAAAGGGACTGATAGATAACTGATCAACTCTTGTCGTTTCTTAGGAAAAAAAAGCATTTAATACTTGTCATTGGTGACCCAAAGAACTGTGGATGGGGCAGAATTTATCAAAGGAGTTCTTTCCCAAGTGTTAGACCCCAAATTTCCATATTCAAAAGGCCAAACACTGAAGGAGTGAGCCCCATGAGTATGGCAGTGGGACCAATGTCTGCTCAGATTGGGTGTAACCCATATCACTGCTAAATTGATAGTATTCATCCCATCTTACTCCTGAAAAATGGGATCAATGCAGACCAATTTGCTACCCCCAAACGTCTGACTTTAAGTTTAATTTGAGAGTACCGTGTGGAATTGGTCAGAATTTAGAAACTGCACTTACATATTCTTCTCATTTCTTCAATGATTCCCCTGAAAGTGTGTTTTACAGGTTATTCTGAAACTACCTCAAAACGTCACTGTGGATGTCCACAGAGACCATTGCTCAAAACAGTAACAAAAACACACTTAAGAGCAAAATCCAAATTATACTTTACCCGATTAATAAATTAAATAAAACAAGGAACAAAACACAGGTCATTACTGATCAAATTATGAGTTTATAAAACCAATGACACAATGCGCATAGAAAAAAAACATTTTTGACCAGATTATATCACAACCGTAAATAAAATATCACATTCTGCTGCTTCAAAAGAAAATAAAGCATTTTTAATACAATTGTAGTAATACATTTTGTTCATGATTTCAGGTTACAGCTGCAGTTAATTTGGATTGGAGAGGCCTATTGATGGGGTCAGATTCTCCTTTTACATTTATTTGAATGGCGGCATTTGGGAAAGTCATGTTGTCCCTTTTCCTTTATCAGCTTGTAACTGAAAAGATCACCATGAATGTACCCCAACTCCTTACATGTCACATGCAGCATATCAAGAAGACATCAGGAGCTCCTCACATGTAATTCTCCTATTCACTTTTGTCTCCTGTCCTCCTCAGAGGTGGAAATGAAATCCCCTCTTTCTTTAATATGATTCAGATTGGGAGCACAGCTCCACAATACATTAATACTTATCATCGCCATAGAGTTCAATTAAGATTGATATTGACGAGGAAATTAACCTTTTTTGACCTGCCTACCTAAACGTAGCTATCAAAAGGCAGCACAATATTTTGGTTATAACCTACCAATCTTGGTGGTTTATCTAAAAATTCAGTGCAAATAAATACATTTTATCATGAGTAAATGAAGAGTATATTGGGCGGGATTCTCTCAGCCCAAGCTGGGCCGGAGAATCTCCAGGACGCCGGCGTGGCCGGTGCGGCACCAGTCGGGAGCCGCTCTACACGGCCCCCCCCCCCCCCGGCGATTCTCCGCCCGGGATGAGCCGAGCAGCCACGCAAATAAAAGCAGAGTCCCGCCGGCGCCGTTCACACTCTTACCCGGCAGGATCTCGGCGTGCATGCATCAGGGGGCAGCCTGGTTGGGGTGGGGGGGGTGGGGGGGGGGGGGGAGGGGGGGTTCCACTGTGGCCTGGCCCACGATCGGCAGGCCAGCCTCTCGGGCTGGGAGACTCTTTTATTCTCTGCCGGCCTCTGTAGCCCTACGCCATGTTGTGTCGGGGCCAGCGCGGAGAAGGGAGCCACTGCGCATGCGCGCATTGGCGCCGGTCCCACTACACATGTGCAGATCCGAGTCGCCCATCTGACGCCGGGGATCGGCAGCTGGAGCGGCGTGGGTCGCTCTAGTGCCATGCTCCAGAATCGCTGCTCCTGACGCCGTCAAGAAACGCAACGGAGTTTACGACGACGTCAACACTTAGCCTCAGGATCAGAGAATCCCGCCCATTATTTTAGCAAATGAGGAGTACTGAATTAATTATTGGAGAGAAAGTTTCTTTCAGTGACCAAATAAAAACATATACAAGGTGCAGCTATTTGGTAACAATGTAATCACAATGGACTAATGTCATCTAATTTGACCCTGTCAAAATAACCCATTTGACAGTTTTTCCCTCAAAACAAAATGGATTAGCTTGCTTTGATCTTGGAAATTTTAATGAAGTCCTCTTAGCTAACGGCTGTCAATTTAAAACCTGCTTTAATCTTTGGGACAAAGATTATTAGCTCAAGCGCAAAGAATCAGCAACTCGTACCTTATGCACACAAGCATTTAAGAGGTTGGACTGGAGGCCAGAACTAATCATCCTTTCACAGATTAAAAACAAGTTTTGTGTTTTAAAAGACCCACCAAGAACATTGCTTTGGACATGATTGAAAATAGACTCCTAGCCTAATACGTTTTGCTTTAGGGGCTGGTTTAGCACAGTGGGCTAAACATTTGGCTTGTAATGCAGAACAAGGCCAGCAGCGCGGGTTCAATTCCCGCCCCAGCCTCCCCGAACAGGCGCCGGAATGTGGCGACTAGGGGCTTTTCACAGTAACTTCATTGAAGCCTACTTGTGACAATAAGTGATTATTATATTATATTATTTATTGGATGATCCTTCTGCATGATAATAACCTCTTCCTTGTCCCCACGCCTGATAACTCTTGGTACAAAACGGAAATAACCGCCTGTGATGTGAGACTCGTGAAAACACAGTTCCACCTGATCTTAGATGATGGCAGTAGGTGATAACAAACACAGTACATGATGGAATACATCGATAAGCAAACATCAAAAAATGTTAATTTATCAAAAACGAATGAAACCTTTACTTCCACTTTAAAGAGAGTTTGCCACCTTCCAACAGTCTGTTAAGTCGAACACTTGGGGTAGAATTTTATCCCCCTCCCCACCGGTGGGATTTTTCTGGTCCTGGCCCACCACAAAGGGGCTGTAAAATTCTGCCCTCGATGCAGTTGTATCACTTGGCGGCATCGGTGGTGATGAATTATAACTGCTTCAATTCAAAATGTATCTAAGTGGGGTGGCACGGTGGTTAGTGCTGATGCATCACAGCGCCAGGGACCCAGGATTAATTCTAGCCTGTGCGGAGTTTTCACTTTCTCCCTGTGTTTCTGTGGATTTCCTCTGGGTGCTCCCGCAGTCTAAAGATGTGCAGGTTAGGTGGATTGGCTATGATGAAATTGCCCCTCAGTTCAGGTTAGGTGAGGTTTTGGAGATAGACAGGGGAATGGGCTGGGGTGGGGTGCTCTTTTCGAGAGTCAGTGAGGCTAGATGGGCCGAATGGCCTCCTTCTGCACAGTACAGATACTATGGGCGCAATTCCCTGGAGCAATTTCGAAGTGTGGTAGCGAGCGGGAAATGCAGCGAGCTTCCTGGCGCTCGGCCCAGCGAGGCCGGCAAGGCAGTTCAATGCTAATTTAACGAGGCCCCACGGGCTTCTTGCCGCAAATAACGGCTCGCCAGCTGATTCACCGGCATCATGCTCGCCAACCCCCCGCTAACAAGGTCGAGCAGCACTTGTACTGCACTTGCTCACCCAACCCCAGCCAGCCCGCAACAATGGCGCCCGGGGGACCGGCCCCAAGATTCGGGGATGCTGACCTGGGGAGGCTCCTGGACGCGGTGGAGGCCAGGAGGGATGACCTGTTTCCCCCGGGGATCCAAGAGGGTGAGCCACAAGGCAGCCAGTGCTGACTGGGATGAGGTCATGGCGGCCATAAGCTCAAGTAATAGGACGAAGAGGACTGGCTAGCAGTGCAGGAAGAACATCAACGAGTGAGTAGACACCAAGACTCTTCCCCCCCACCCCCGGCCAAGGAGGCAACCACCCCCCCAACTCCCCAAGCGATCCCCCAGCCTTCCCTCCCCCACCCACAATCCCCCCACCCGAACTCACCCCCCCCCCTCTCCTACCACTGTGAACCACACGAGTGGCTAATGATATCCTCTCTGTCTCCTCAGGAAAAGCTCTCCTATAATTAGCGGGAGAGGGCCCAGACTGGCGGTGGGATGCCGGACATAAGAACCCTTACCTCCTTCGAGGATCGGGCCTGGAGGTGACCGGGATGGTCGAGGATAGATCGGTCACCCATGCGGATTGCTGGCGAACGGCGCAGAGCTGGGGAACCACTGGGCTCTACCCGGAGGACCTGTCAAACGTAGTACTGATTGTCTTACTGACTGATTGACTGACCCATCCCTCCCTCTGACCACATGTCTATTCTCCCAAAGGTCCTCCAGCCGACGGAGCTGGACCATCCCGGCCGACCCCCTCTCCTGACTCAGAGGAGAACACTTCAGAGGAGAACTCCAGGATTGCCATTGTAGTCACGACACTCCCATCAGCGCAGGTACACGCACCTTGATGGGAAATGTTAGTGGACAGGCAACTGGGGCACAATCTGGTGAGCACCGCACTGCTGATCATGCACATCAGGTAGAGACAGCAACCACCATGCGAGGCAGCAGTCGGAGGGCTGCTGTCTCCCAGGACCCAGCTGGGTCCCAGCCTGATGCTGAGTCTTTGGAAGTGGGTTACCCGGAGCTAATGCAGACAATAGGGAGCATCCGGGACATTCAGAGAGAGGTGTCAGCATCGCTCCAACAGATCCATAGCCGCTTGAAGGAGTCCTAGAGGTTACGGCGCAGGAGAGGGCGTTGACAATATGTGGCACCGAGGCCAACACTGCTAGGGTGGCGACTGCAGTGGAGAGCCTGGTGCACGATGTCGGCACCATGAGTGAAGGTGTCCAAGGCGCCATGCAGTCGGTGAAGGCCTCGACAGAATGACCACCTCACTGGGGGATGTCACCCAGTACCAGGCCAACCTTGATAAGGTTCTGCAGGACATGTTCCACTCTCAGATGGCATGGCCAAGATGCGGCAGAGCTTGTTCCAGACACTGAGGAGCATCGCCGCGGGCGTCCCCACTATGGTGCAGACAATGGGGAGCCGACAGGGCTGGCAGAGCCAGGTGATGCAGAGGCAGTCAGGGCTCGAACCAGCTGCTCCTCCATCCAAAGGTTCACCACAGGCCCCTAAGGGCATGGATTGGGAGGAAGGGGCGTTGAGTGCCAACCCGGACCTGTCCCATGGAGTGATGGCGATGGTGGGCACCAACTCCACAAAGTTCCACCCTTCTGATAAGGCCGCATCTCACAGTCGGCACACGGGACAAATGCATGTGCCGCCAACAAGTGAGCCAGGGCCCTCCGGCCCCAGGGGCATCTAAGGCCACGTGGTGAGGTCGACAGCTGCCAGCCACCTCAGATGTGCATCCGGGGAAAACCTGGACGCAGTGGTAGAGCTAAGAGGGCCGGCACGTTGAGGATCACTGAGGGCACTGGGGGAGGGGGTGGGGTATTGCACAGCACATTAAACTACTTTTTGCGTGGACATGTCCCCAGAGCTGTGTCCCATCCCCTGGGTGTCCGGATGTTGGTGTGTGGTACTGCCTCCCGCATTGTTCAAGCACAGTGTCCAGGCATCAGGATACGATTGGGATGCTAGGTAATGGCTCCCACATGCTACATGACCTGCCAACCCTCGGGAATCCACTTGGCATCTGTGAAGTGCTCACTTAACCACGATTGCCAATTCCCTATCAGCAGGGGCCTCAGCAGTTGGTGGGGGTTACGGGTGATCAGTCGGGCAGGGACAAGGGTTGCCCCCGGAACGGTTACACACAATCCAGGGTTTGGCATGGCGGTGCCATGAGCGGTTGCCCCCCACGCCTCCCCCCCCACCCCCCCATGGTGGCCTACCCTTGTGGAGGGTCCCCACACCCCCAGCGGAGCTTCCCCACCCCACTCCCCATCGAGCACCGGGATGGCAAGCCCAACACCCCCGGACTCTTTGCCTGTGAGCAAAGATGGCTATTCAACTCTTCGGTTCCCCACAGAAGCCCTTCCGCCAAGTTCACGTTTTTCAAAAGGAGTACTAATCGGCGCCAGCGTGAGCACTTGATGGGGCAGCCGTTGAATGACAGGAGGCCGTTGGATATGGGGCTGCTCTCGTTGATTGCATGGAAGTGGGGCTTAAGTGGTGATAATTGCTTTCTCGCCACGCTACAGCGAGATCCCGATTTCGCCTATGGGAGTGGGGCGGTTGTATCACAAACTGTTTAGCACCAGGCGCAGACATCGTTTTTGGCATCTCCCACTATTCACCGGCCTTTTTACGCTTGAGCGAGAGCATAACGAGCCAGATAATCGTGCCCACTATGATTCTATGCATGGATTTTGGAAATGGAACCTCATCCAGACCATTGAGTTTACTCTTGACAGCAGCTACTGGCACCATGATCTGTGCCACCACCTGAGCAGCAATATCTTGGGAACACCATAACCTCCAAGTTCACCTTCCAATCATATACCACCTTGACTCAAGACATACAACACTGAACCTTAATGATCATTGGATCAAAGTCCTGGAACTCCCTGTGTAAATGCATTGTGGATGCACTGTTTTGGGATGAACAATGACTCAAAAAGATCCACTCTCACGTTCTCTGGACAGAAAAGGATTGTAAATAAATAGCGGCTTTACCTTCTATGTCCTGGAGAATGAATAGTAATAAAACTTCCCTTCTGTATGGCAGGAAAGCACCTAGCTCCTATCGATTAGACACTATGGCCTGGCTGAGAATAGGAACTTGTGAACTAGGAAACCAGATATTACCAATAGGCGACATAGTGCTTTGAGCTCAAATTCAACAACATACTTGGGAGGTTCATTAACATTTAACACAAGGTCATAAAATAATAAAGGATACCTTAATTAATCCAGAAAACTCATACCATTTTTTGCAGCAACATTCCATTGCATTTTCCCTAATTCCAGGGGTTTACAGCTACATCTGAATGTTTATTGCAAACAACAATCGCTCTCTGCAGGGTAGAATTTTGTTATGGTTTTGGTAAGGTAATATTATTGCCTCCAGTACCCAAATAATCACATCAGGATGTGGAACTTAAGGTGTGGTCTGGCGAGAGCCACAATCTGCTCTGTTCCGACTTAGAATTTACTGTTTCAACATTCCAATGGTTTTGTCGATTGCTGCTTTGTTTGATTGGACATGTTTTGCGTCAGTGCTGCTAGATCTTCTAGGTCTCATTCAGTTCCATCCTGAGCTATTTCACCAACATTCATGTTGCGTCTATTTTCCCTTCCTACATTCAGTAATTAACACTCTTGATATTAAAATTAATTGGCCTTAAAATTGGATAGCGCCCGAAAACAAGCACAGGTGCCACAATGTCTAATGAAGCTGTACCCACTGCTTCCCTTACAGGTGACATGTAAACTTAACACTGCCTGCTTAACTGCAGCCAGCGTTCAATATGCTGTCAAATGGTTGCAAGTCTCAGTTGGGAGCCCAAGTTTGTGCAACACTACTACTACTTCAAGCTAACTGAGCTACTTAAAGCCACCCTGAACCTCTTTGAGGGGAGGTGCATTTTGGGTGGAGTACGTGTTATAACAGTTTTCAGAAGGGAGTGTGAGAAAGAACACAGCAAGACAAAGGTTAAATAGTGAGACTTCAGCAAGAGAGCACAACAGAGACTTCACAGGAAAGCCATAAGTTAATTGGCTGGTGAGTAACTGCCCTCTAAAATATTTTTTCGTGATACAGGTCTGTATTATTACTAAGGCTTTAAATGACTACAATAAGTGGTGGTAAGGAGAGATACTAAATAAGACATAAGGGGAAAGTTAACAATTAAATAATTAGTTCATTAAAATGCATCCAGATTGACAGGGCAGATGATTTGCGGTGACTGCAGAATGTGGGTATTCCTGGATTCCAGTATGATCCAGGACAAACGCATCTGCAGTAAATGCCTGCAGTTTGAGGAGTTTCAGCTCAGTCGTTGAACTGAAAGCAGAGCTACAGACACTGCAAAACATCAGGGACAGGGAAGGTTTCCTAGATACCTTGTACCAGGAGGAAGTCACACCCTTTAGGATAGGTTTTCTGATTGGATCGGTGGTCCGGAACAGGAGGGTGTGACTGCAAAGTGAAGCAGGTAAGCGGACCCAGAAGGCAGGTTTGAGGTTCTTTCAGCTTTTTTGGATGAGAGTGGGGACTGCAGGTTCGATGATCAAACTTGACTTGGCAGAATACAGTGGTTAGCACTGTTTCTTCACAGCGCCAGGGTCCCAGGTTCGATTCCGGGCTTGGGGCACTGTCTTTGCGGAGTCTGCACATTCTCCTCATGACTATGTGGGCTTCCTCCGGGTGCTCCGGTTTCCTCCCACAAGTCCCGAAAGACGTGCTGTGAGGTGAATTAGACATTCTGAATTCTCCCTCAGTGTACCCGAACAGGCACCGGAATGTGGCGACGAGGGGATTTTCACAGTAACTTCATTGCAGTGTTAAAGTAAACCTACTTGTGACAATAAAGATTATTACGGTGGAAGAAGTCATTCAAGCAGGGCGAATAAATAGGAATGTAGTGGTAGAATGGTATGGTAAAGTCAAGGGGATAGACACAGTTCTCTGCAGTCAAGAGCAAGAATCCAGGTGGTTGTGTTGCCTGCCCACTTCCATGTTTCGGGACATTTGCTCTGGGTTGCAGAGGAACTTGCAGTGGAAGGGGTAGAACCAGTTGTCATGGTCCACATAGGTACGGTACGAATAACATTGGGAGAATGAGGAAAGTGGGAGGACCAGGAAAGAGGTTTTGCTTGAGGGAGTTTGAGCAACTAGGGGCTAAATTAATAGAACCTAAAAGATAATAATCACTGGATTATTATTTGAGCCATGAATAAATTAGTTTACAGTAAATAAGATTAGAGAAAGGGGGTTGGGGGAAGAGGAAGGGATCACGTGAGAGGAAATATAGCAGAAGAAAATCTATGTAATACAGCAGGGCAGCAATTTGGGTAATGGCTACCAAAGAGTGACAGGAAGGGACAGAACATAAAGGTGCATCAGTAGATAAGTCTGGGGATTGCATAAATGATAAAAAAAGAGTTTAAGGCTCTCTATCTGAATACATACAACATTTGCAACAAAAGGAATGAATTGTTAGCACAGTTAGAGATAAATACGTATGACCTGATAGTCATCTTTCAGCCATCTGTAATGCCGAAAGCTGGGACTTAATGTTGAGGGGTATTTGACATTTTGGAAAGACAGGAATTGAGGAAAAGGTGGTTAATTAAGGATGACATTACTTCAGTACTGAGAGACAACCTCAGCTTGAAAAATCTGGATGTAGGATCAATGTGGGTACAGACAAGAAATAGTAAAAGTAAGATGCCACTTATGGAGTTGTTTATAAGCCCCCCGACAGTAGTTGCACTGAAAGACAGAGCATACAGGGAGTCATAAATGGAGCATGTAAGAAAGGTTGTATAAATGCTGCCAGTCTCAGAAGACCATAAGCTGCTATCGCCTTTGAGGGCTGACTGGTGATGATTTAACCTGAGGTTCACCACACCTCAGGCGAGGAGCAAGGCTGAGAAGACAGGGTCTTCATGCATAACCTCAGCCGGTACAGGCATTGAACCCGCCCTCTTGGCATTGTTCCGCATCCTGAACCTGCTGTCCAGCCAACCGAGTTAAAAGTTAAGAAAGATACCACAATAATCATGTTAGACTTTAATTTACATGTAGATTGGGAGAATTAGACTGGCAAAGGTAGCCTGGAAGTTGAGTTCATAGAATGTTTTCAGGACAATTTCTTAGAGTAGTATGTACTGCAGCCAACAAGGGAGCAGGCCATCCTAGACCTCAATGTGCAATCAACAACCTCATGGTAAAGGAGCATCTAAGTGACAGTGAACACAACATGATAGAATTGCATGTTCAATTAGCAGACATGGGGCGGGATTCTCCGACCCCCCCGTCGGGTTGGAGAATCGCCGGGAGCTGGCGTGAATCCCGCCCCCGCCGATTACCGAATTCTCCGACACCGGATATTCGGCGGAGGTGGGAATCGCGCCCCCCCCCCGGCTATTCTCCGGCCCGCGATGGGCCGAAGTCCCGCTGCTGGAATGCCTGTCCCGTCGGCGAGAAACAAACCACCGCTCTTACCGGCGGGACAAGGCAGCGCCGGCGGGCTCCGGGGTTCTGGGGGGCGGGGGTGCGGGCCGATCTGGCCCCGGTGGAGGGCCCCCACGGTGGCCTGGCCCACGATCGGGGCCCACCGATCCGCGGGCGGGCCTGTGCCGTGGGGGCACTCTTTTCCTTCCGCCTTCGCCATGGTCTCCACCATGGCGAAGGCGGAAGAGACCCCCTCCACTGCGCATGCGCGGGGATGCCGTGAGCGGCCGCAGACGCTCCCGTGCATGCGTCGCACGGCAAAGTCATTTCTGTGCCAGCTGGCGGGGCACCAAAGGCCTTTCCCGCCAGCTGGTGGGACGGAAATCAGTCCGGCGCGGTCCTAACCCCTCAAGGTGAGGGCTCAGCCCCATAAGATGTGGAGAATTCCGCACCTTTGGGGCGGCGCGATGCTGGACTGATTTGCGCCGTTTTTGGCGCCGGTCGGCGGACATCACGCCGATTGCAGAGAATCCCGCCCAAGTGGGCTCATGGCTAGTGTTTTCAAGCTAAATAAAAGGTAACCATGAGGGTATGAAGGCAGAACTGGCCAAGATGAACTGGGAAAAGTAGGACAGCAAGAGATTCAGAAATATTTAACAGCTCTCAACAAAGATTTATCCCAGTGAGAAAGAAAGGCTCTTTGAGAAGGATGCATCATCCATGGCTAAATAAGGAAGTCAAGGTAGTGTTAAATTGAAAGAAATCGTACAAATCAACAAAGATTAGTGATCGGTTAGAGGATTTGACAGACTTTAAAAAGCAGCAAAGAATGACTAAAAAGATAACTAAAGGCAGATACAGATATAGTGGGTGGGATTCTCCGACGACGGAATTCTCCGTTTTTCCGGCGCCCGGGGGTTTCCCAACGGCATGGGGCTGCCCCACAATGGAAAACCCCATTGATCGGCCGGCGTAACAGAGAATCCCACCGGCGGGTCAGGGCACAAATGTGACCCGGCGGGATGGAAAATCCAGCACTGTGTGTCTGTCATCACAGTAGATGACATAGAACATTTCCCAAAGATAATTGAAAATCAGATGATAGGGAGGGATGAACTTAAAACAATCACCATCACCGGGAAAAAGATGGAAGGAAATTTCTTGGAACTAAAGGTCGACAAGTCCCCAGGACTGGATGGCTTTCATCCTAGCATCTTAAAAGAAGTGGCGGCATAAATTGTAGATGCATTGGTTATACCTTTCTGGAAGGGTCCCAGCAGACTGGAAAATATCTAATGTAACAACTTCATTCACGAAAAGAGGGAGGCAGAAAGCAGCAAACGTAGGCCAATTAGCCTAACATCAGTCACAGGGCAAGTGCCAGAATCATCTATTAAGCAGGATACTTAGATAATCATGATGTGAACAGGCAGGGCCAGCATGCTTAGTGAAAGGGAAATTATACTTCGGGTTTTTTGATGAAAGTGGATAAAGGGGAACCGGTAAATGTGGTGTATTTGGATTTTCAAAAGGCATTTGATTAGCTGCCACATCAAAGGTTACTAAACACAATATGAAGACATGATATAAAGGGTATCATATTAGCATGGATAAAAGATTGGTTAGTTAATGGGAAGCAGAGAATAGGGCTGAGTGGGGTATTTTTCAGATTGTCAAGCTGTGACTAGTGAAGTCAGAGAGTCACAGTCATAGATGCTTACAGCATGGAAACAGGCCCATTGGCCCACCTGGTCCATGCTGCCCAGTTTCTATCACTAGGTTAGTCCCACTTGCCTGCATTTGGCCCATATACCTCCAAACCCATCCTCCCCATGTACTAAATTGTACCCACCTCTACCACTGCTTCTGGCAGCCCGTTCCAGATACTCACCATCCTCTGTGTGAAGACATTCCCCCTCTGGTCTCTTTTGGATCTCTTTCTTCTCACCTGAAGCCTATGCCCTCTAGTTCTAGACTCCTCTACCTTTGGGAAAAAATGTCGACTAGCTACCGTCGACTAGCTACCTTATCGATGCTCCTCATTATTTTATAGACCTCTATAAGTTCACCCCTAAGTCGCCTACGCTCCAGGGAAAAAAGTCCCAGCCTGTCCTGATGACTCAGTGCTGGGTCCTCAACTATTTACAATTGGTACCAATGACATCTTTAAAGGGACCAAATGTATGGCAGCTAAATTTGAGGAGGTAGAGAGTCTGCAAAAGGATACAGACAGGTTAAGTGAATGGGCCAGGATTTGGCAGGTGGAGTATAATGTGGGTAAAGGTGAAATTGTCAATTTTTGCGGGACGAATAGAAAAGCAGTATACTATTTAAATGGAGAGAAATTACAAAGTCGGTAGCAGAGGGATCTGAATGTCCTGATACATGAATCACAAAGTTAGCATGCAGGCATAGCAAGTGATTAGGAAGGCAAATGGAATATTGGCATTTATTGCAAGAGGAATAGAATACAAAGTAAGAATGTTTTGCTGCAACTGTCCAGGACCTTGGTGAGATCCCATCTGGAATACTGTGAACTGTTTTGGTCTCCTTATTTGAAAAAAATATACAGTTGCTTTAGAGACAGTTGAAAGAAGGTTCACTCGACTTATGGCTGGGATAAACGGCTATCTTATGAAGAAAGAGTTGAACAGTTTAGATCACTGCCCATGGAGTGTATAAAAATTAGAGATAATCTTAATGAAACATAAAAGATCTTGAGGGGACCAAATATGGTAGATACCTTCCTCATAGAACATAGAAAATACAGCACAGAACAGGCCCTTCGGCCCACGATGTTGTGCCGAACCTTTGTCCTAGATTAATCATAGATTATCATTGAATTTACAGTGCAGAAGGAGGCCATTCGGCCCTTTGAGTCTGCACCAGCTCTTGGAAAGAGCACCCTACCAAAACTGAACACCTCCACCCAACACCAAGAGCAATTTGGACATTAAGGGCAATTTATCATTGGCCAATTCACCTAACCCGCACATCTTTGGACTGTGGGAGGAAACCGGAGCACCCGGAGGAAACCCATGCAGACACGGGGAGGACGTGCAGACTCCGCACAGACAATGACCCAAGCCGGAATCGAACCTGGGACCATGGAACTGTGAAGCAATAGTGCTATCCACAATGCTACCGTGCTGCCCTTAAGAACAAATAAATCTACACTATATCATTTTCCCGTAATCCATGTACCTATCCAACAGCTGCTTGAAGGTCCCTAATGTTTCCGACTCAACTACTTCCACAGGCAGTGCATTCCATGCCCCCACTACTCTCTGGGTAAAGAACCTACCTCTGATATCCCTCCTATATCTTCCACCTTTCACCTTAAATTTATGTCCCCTTGTAATGGTGTGTTCCACCTGGGGAAAAAGTCTCTGACTGTCTACTCTATCTATTCCCCTGATCATCTTATAAACCTCTATCAAGTCGCCCCTCATCCTTCTCCGCTCTAATGAGAAAAGGCCTAGCACCCTCAACCTTTCCTCGTAAGACCTACTCTCCATTCCAGGCAACATCCTGGTAAATCTTCTTTGCACCTTTTCCAGAGCTTCCACATCCTTCCTAAAATGAGGTGACCAGAACTGTACACAGTACTCCAAATGTGGCCTTACCAAAGTTTTGTACAGCTGCATCATCACCTCACGGCTCTTAAATTCAATCCCTCTGTTAATGAACGCGAGCACACCATAGGCCTTCTTCACAGCTCTATCCACTTGAGTGGCAACTTTCAAAGATGTATGAACATAGACCCCAAGGTCTCTCTGCTCCTCCACAATGCCAAGAACTCTACCGTTAACCCTGTATTCCGCATTCATATTTGTCCTTCCAAAATGGACAACCTCACACTTTTCAGGGTTAAACTCCATCTGCCACTTCTCAGCCCAGCTCTGCATCCTATCTATGTCTCTTTGCAGCCGACAACGGCCCTCCTTACTATCCACAACTCCACCAATCTTTGTATCGTCTGCAAATTTACTGACCCACCCTTCAACTCCCTCATCCAAGTCATTAATGAAAATCACAAACAGCAGAGGACCCAGAACTGATCCCTGCGGTACGCCACTGGTAACTGGGATCCAGGCTGAATATTTGCCATCCACCACCACTCTCTGACTTCTATCGGTTAGCCAGTTTGTTATGCAACTGGCCAAATTTCCCACTATCCCATGCCTCCTTACTTTCTGCAGAAGCTTACCATGGGGAACCTTATCAAATGCCTTACTAAAATCCATGTACACTACATCCACTGCTTTACCTTCATCCACATGCTTGGTCACCTCCTCAAAGAATTCAATAAGATTTGTAAGGCAAGACCTACCCCTCACAAATCCGTGCTGACTATCCCTAATCAAGCAGTGTCTTTCCAGATGCACAGAAATCCTATCCTTCAGTACCCTTTCCATTACTTTGCCTACCACTGAAGTAAGACTAATTGGCCTGTAATTCCCAGGGTTATCCCTAGTCCCTTTTTTGAACAGGGGCACGACATTCGCCACTCTCCAATCCCCTGGTACCACCCCTATTGACAGTGAGGATGAAAAGATCATTGCCAACGGCTCTTCAATTTCATCTCTTGCTTCCCATAGGATCCTTGGATATATCCCGTCAGGCCCGGGGGACTTGTCTATCCTCAAGTTTTTCAAAATGCCCAACACATCTTCCTTCCGAACAAGTATTTCCTCGAGCTTACCAGTCTGTTTCACACTGTCCTCTCCAACAATATCGCCCCTCTCATTTGTAAATACAGAAGAAAAGTACTCGTTAAAGACCTCTCCTATCTCTTCAGACTCAATACACAATCTCCCGCTACTGTCCTTGATCGGACCTACCCTCGCTCTAGTCATTCTCATATTTCTCACATATGTGTAAAAGGCCTTGGGGTTTTCCTTGATCCTACCCGCCAAAGATTGTTCATGCCCTCTCTTAGCTCTCCTAATCCCTTTCTTCAGTTCGCTCCTGGCTATCTTGTATCCCTCCAATGCCCTGTCTGAACCTTGTTTCCTCAGCCTTACATAAGTCACCTTTTTCCTCTTAACAAGACATTCAACCTCTCTTGTCAACCATGGTTCCCTCACTCGACCATCTCTTCCCTGCCTGACAGGGACATACATATCAAGGACACGTAGCACCTGTTCCTTGAACAAGTTCCACATTTCACTTGTGTCCTTCCCTGCCAGCCTATGTTCCCAACTTATGCACTTCAATTCTTGTCTGACAACATCGTATTTACCCTTCCCCCAATTGTAAACCTTGCCCTGTTGCATGTACCTATCCCTCTCCATTACTAAAGTGAAAGTCACAGAATTGTGGTCACTATCTCCAAAATGCTCCCCCACTAACAAATCTATCACTTGCCCTGGTTCATTACCCAGTACTAAATCCAATATTGCCCCTCCTCTGGTTGGACAATCTACATACTGTGTTAGAAAAGCTTCCTGGACACACTGCACAAACACCACCCCATCCAAACTATTTGATCTAAAGAGTTTCCACTCAATATTTGGGAAGTTAAAGTCGCCCATGACTACTACCCTATGACTTCTGCACCTTTCCAAAATCTGTTTCCCAATCTGTTCCTCCACATCTCTGCTACTATTGGGGGGCCTATAAAAAACTCCTAACAAGGTGACTGCTCCTTTCCTATTTCTGACTTCAACCCATACTACCTCAATAGGGTGATACTCCTCGAACTGCCTTTCTGCAGCTGTTATACTATCTCTAATTAATAATGCCACCCCCCCACCTCTTTTACCACCCTCCCTAATCTTATTGAAACATCTATAACCAGGGACCTCCAACAACCATTTCTGCCCCTCTTCTATCCAAGCTTCCGTGATGGCCACCACATCGTAGTCCCAAGTACCGATCCATGCCTTAAGTTCACCCACCTTATTCCTGATGCTTCTTGCGTTGAAGTATACACACTTCAACCCATCTCCGTGCCTGCAAATACTCTCCTTTGTCAGTGTTCCCTTCCCCACTGCCTCATTACATGCTTTGGCGTCCTGAATATCGGCTACCTTAGTTGCTGGACTACAAATCCGGTTCCCATTACCCTGCCAAATTAGTTTCAACCCTCCCGAAGAGTACTAGCAAACCTCCCTCCCAGGATATTGGTGCCCCTCTGGTTCAGATGCAACCCGTCCTGCTTGTACAGGTCCCACCTTCCCCAGAATGCGCTCCAATTATCCAAATACCTGAAGCCCTCCCTCCTACACCATTCCTGCAGCCACGTGTTCAACTGCACTCTCTCCCTATTCCTAGCCTCGCTATCACGTGGCACCGGCAACAAACCAGAGATGACAACTCTGTCTGTCCTGGCTTTCAACTTCCAGCCTAACTCCCTAAACTTGTTTATTACCTCCACACCCCTTTTCCTACCTATGTCGTTGGTACCAATGTGCACCACGACTTCTGGCTGCTCCCCCTCCCCCTTAAGGATCCTGAAGACACGATCCGAGACATCCCTGGCCCTGGCACCCGGGAGGCAACATACCTTCCGGGAATCTCGCTCGCGACCACAGAATCTCCTATCTATTCCCCTAACCATTGAATCTCCAACAACTATTGCTTTTCTATTCTCCCCCCTTCCCTTCTGAGCCCCAGAGCCAGACTCAGTGCCAGAGACCTGGCCGCTAGGGCCTTCCCCCGGTAGGTCATCCCCCCCCAACAGCATCCAAAACGGTATACTTGTTTTGAAGGGGAATGGCCACGAGGGATCCCTGCACTGTCTGCCTGTTATTTTTTTTCCCCCTGACTGTAACCCAGCTATTCTTGTCCTGTACCTTGGGTGTGGTTACCTCCCTGTAACTCTTCTCAATCACCCCCTCTGCCTCCCGGATGATCCGAAGTTCATCCAGCTTCAGCTCCAGTTCCCTAACACGGTCTTTGAGGAGCTGAAGTTGGGTGCACTTCCCGCAGGTATAGTCAGTGGGGACACCGATGGTATCCCTCACCACCCACATCCTACAGGAGGAGCATGTAACTGGCCTAGCCTCCATCCCCTCTTACCTTACAGAATATAGCTGCTGTGTGGACTAACTAGATCTCCGCCCTCCGACTCTGCTCCCAGTGAGCTACACTTCCTGTAAACTCCTGGCTCTCTTCGCACTCTTTGCGGAAATGTCGGAAACAAAATGAAAGGAGCACCTTACTCCCTCCTCACCTAACTCTCTCGGTCACCAAACTCTCACTATCGCACTCAAAAAGCACCAAATTCAGCACTCAGTGCAACTAGTGGAGAAACTAGGACTTGGAGACAGTTTAAAAATAAAAAGTCTCCCTTCTAAGACAGAGATGAGGAGAATTATTCTCTCTCAGAGGATCATTAAAGTGTGGAATTCTCTTCCCCAGATGGTAGTGGAGGCTGGGTCTTCAAATTTATTCAAGGTTGAGTTAGATAAATTTTTATTTGCTAAGGAAGTCATGGGTTATGAGGGGCCGTCAGGGAGTGCAGCCGAGACCACAATCAGATCAACCATGATCTTACTGAATGATGTACGAAGTCTTACAACACCAGGTTAAAGTCCAACAGGTTTGTTTCGATGTCACTAGCTTTC
The DNA here is from genome assembly GCF_047496885.1 of Scyliorhinus torazame. NCBI lineage: Eukaryota > Metazoa > Chordata > Chondrichthyes > Carcharhiniformes > Scyliorhinidae > Scyliorhinus > Scyliorhinus torazame. Next base: position 326,391,596 of record NC_092707.1, on the reverse strand, counting down.
GGAGCGCTGCTCCTTCCTCAGGTGAGGAAGGAGCCTCCTTCACCTGAGGAAGGAGCAGCGCTCCGAAAGCTAGTGACATCGAAACAAACCTGTTGGACTTTAACCTGGTGTTGTAAGACTTCGTACTGTGCTCACCCCAGTCCAACGCCGGCATCTCCACATCATTACTGAATGATGGAGCAGGGTCAAAGGGCTGAATGGCCTACTTCTGGTTCCAAGTTCTATATTCCAACGCAAGAACAAAAAATTAAGGTGCGACAGAGGAGAAAATGTGTCCAAGCTTCCCTGGTACTGGATGCCTCGGTGCAAGAAATCAACAGGAGGGCAGCAGTCCTTTCTCCACAGGGAACCAGGAATCCCTTTGGAAAAACCATGATTAGGCAATGAGGAAAGGTAGATGTGACAGTGAATTCCAGATGTTTGGCTTCCAGGACCTAGATGCAATGCCACCAGAAATGCCATGCCTCAGAAGTGGTCAAGATTAGTGAATTCAAATGCCATTTCACACCAACTTGCTGCACTAACCTCACACATTGCTCTGAATGTACTACAGCTGATCTCCATCAGTCATGACTCCTAAGTCACTCTTAGCTCCACGACATCTTTCCACCCATGGTTGTGCTGCAAGTTGCAACCTACCCCACCCGCTCCATCTCAGTTTTCACACACTGCCAGCTATTCAACCATGAAAATCACACCACCCAAACACTTTGCACCACTCAGTGACACACTTCACACTCTTACAAGGCAAGATGGTGCATAAAAGGAGACAACAGCACCTAACCAAAGGGGGATGGGCAGTGTTGCACGACCAACCTCCGATAAAGAAGATAGTGATCGCAATCATTGGAGCAGCCATTGCCTTAGTCGAGCAGCTTTTAAAAACGCTGTTGTGTAGTGATAATGCTCTGGGGGCAGCCTGAATGAGCCAAGACCATAAGACCATTAGACATAGGAGCGGAAGTAAGGCCATTCGGCCCATAAAGTCCACTCTGCCATTTAATCATGGCTGATTTCAACTCCATTTACCCGCTCTCTCTCCATAGCCCTTAATTCCTCGAGAAATCAAGAATTTATCAACTTCTGTCTTAAAGACACTCAACGTCCTGGCCTCCACCGCCCTCTGTGGCAATGAATTCCACAGACCCACCACTCTCTGGCTGAAGAAATTTCTCCTCATCTCTGTTCTAAAGTGACTCCCTTTTATTCTAAGGCTGTGCTCCCCGGGTCCTAGTCTCCCCTGCTAATGGAAACAACTTCCCTACATCCACCCTATCTAAGCCATTCATTATCTTGTAAGTTTCTATTAGATCTCCCCTCAACCTCCTAAACTCCAATGAATATAATCCCAGGATCCTCAGACGTTCATCGTATGTTAGGCCTACCATTCCTGTGATCACCCGTGTGAATCTCCGCTGGACCCGCTCCAGTGCCAGTGTGTCCTTCCTGAGGTGTGGGGCCCAAAATTGCTCACAGTATTCTAAATGGGGCCTAACTAGTGCTTTATAAAGCTTCAGAAGTACATCCCTGCTTTTACATTCCAAGCCTCTTGAGATAAATGATAACATTGCATTTGCTTTCTTAATTACGGACACAACCTGCAAGTTTACCTTGAGAGAATCCTGGACTAGGACTCCCAAGTCCCTTTGCACTTCAGCATTATGAACTTTGTCATCGTTTAGAAAATAGTCCATGCCTCTATTCTTTTTTCAAAATTGAATTTCATCTGCCATTTCTTGGACGACTCTCCTAAACTGTCTAAATCTTTCTGCAGCCTCCCCACCTCCTCAATACTACCTGCCCCTCCACCGATCATTGTATCATCGGCAAACTTAGCCAGAATGTCCCCAGTCCTGTCATCTAGATCGTTAATATATAAAGAGAACAGCTGTGGCCCCAACACTGAACCCTGCGGGACACCACTCGTTACCGGTTGCCATTCTGAAAAAGAACCTTTTATCCCAACTCTCTGCCTTCTGCCTGACAGCCAATCGTCAATCCATGTTAGTACCTTGCCTCGAATACCATGGGCCCTTATTTTACTCAGCAGTCTCCCGTGCGGCACCTTATCAAAGGCCTTTTAGAAGTCAAGATAGATAACATCCATTGGCTCTCCTTGGTCTAACCTATTTGTTATCTGTTCAAAGAACTCTAACAGGTTTGTCAGGCACGACCTCCCCTTACTAAATCCATGCTGACTTGTCCTAATCCGACCCTGCACTTCCAAGAATTTAGAAATCTCCTCCTTAACAATGGATTCTAGAATCTTGCCAACAACCAAGGTTAGGCTAATTGGCCTATAATTTTCCATCTTTTTTCTTGTTCCCTTCTTGAACAGGGGGGTTACAACAGCGATTTTCCAATCCTCTGGGACTTTCCCTGACTCCAGTGACTTTTGAAAGATCATAACTAACGCCTCCACTATTTCTTCAGCTATCTCCTTTAGAACTTTAGGATGTAGCCCATCTGGGCCCGGAGATTTATCAATTTTTAGACCTCTTAGTTTCTCTAGCACTTTCTCCTTTGTGATGGCTACCATATTCAACTCTGCCCCCTGACTCTCCTGAATTGTTGGGATATTACTCATGTCTTCTACTGTGAAGACTGACGCAAAGTACTTGTTCAGTTCCTCAGCTATTTCCTTGTCTCCCATCACTAGATTACCAGCGTCATTTTGGAGCGGCCCAATGTCTACTTTTGCCTCCCGTTTGTTTTTAATGTATTTAAAGAAACTTTTTCTATCATTCCTAATGTTACTGGCTAGCCTACCTTCACATTTGATCCTCTCTTTGTTATCCTCGGTTTGTTTTTGTAGCCTTCCCAATCTTCTGACTTCCCACTACTCTTTGCCACATTATAGGCTTTCTCTTTTGCTTTGATGCATTCCCTGACTTCCTTTGTCAGCCATGGCTGCCTAATCCTCCCTCTGATAACCTTTCTTTTCTTTGGGATGAACCTCTGTACTGTGTCCTCAATTACTCCCAGAAACTCCTGCCATTGCTGTTCTACTGTCTTTCCCACCAGGCTCTGCTCCCAGTCGATTTTCGTCAGTTCCTCCCTCATGCCCCTGTAGTTACCTTTATTTAACTGTAACACCTTTACATCTTGATTCTACCTTCTTTCTTTCAAATTGCAGACTGAATTCTACCATATTATGATCACTGCCTCCTAAGTGTTCCCTTACTTTAAGATCTTGGGCGGAATTCTCCCCCAACGGCGGGATGTCCGCCGACTGGCGCCAAAGACGGGGCCAATCAGACGGGCATCGCGCCAGTCCAAAGGTGCGGAATGCTCCGCATCTTTGGCGGCCTAGCCCCTCAATGTTGGGGCTAGGCCGACGCCGGAGGGATTTCCGCCCCGCCAGCTGGCGGAAATGGCATTTGGTGCCCCGTCAGCTGGCGCGGAAATGCGGCGCATGCGCGGGAGCGTCAGCGGCCGCTGTCAGTTTCCCGGCGCATGCGCGGGAGCGTCAGCGGCCGCTGTCAGTTTCCCGCGCATGCGCAGTGGGGAGAGTCTCTTCCGCCTCCGCCATGGTGGAGGCCGTAGCGGAGGCGGAAGGGAAAGAGTGCCCCCACGGCACAGGCCCGCCCGCGGATCGGTGGGCCCCGATCGCGGGCCAGGCCACCGTGGGGGCACCCCCGGGGTCAGATCGCCCCGCGCCCCCCCCCCCCAGGACCCCGGAGCCCGCCCACGCCGCCTGGTCCCGCCGGTAAATACCAGGTTTGATTTACGTCGGCGGGACAGGCAATTCCTGGGCGGGACATCGGCCCATCGGGGCCGGAGAATCCAGCGGGGGGTCCCGCCAACCGGCGCGGCCCGATTCCCGCCCCCGCCGAATATCCGGTACCGGAGACTTCGGCGGGGGCTTGATTCACGGCGGCCAACGGCCATTCTCCGACCCGGCGGGGGATCGGAGAATGACGCCCCTTTTATCAAGTCTGGCTCATTACATAACACTAAGTCCAGAATGGCCTGTTCCCTCCTGGGCTCCATCACAAGCTGTTCCAAAAAGCCCTCCTGTAAACATTCAATGAATTCCCTTTCTTTGGGTCCACTGGCAGCATTATTTACCCAGTCCACCTGCATACTGAAGTCCCCCATGATCATTGTGACCTTGCCTTTCTGACCTGCCCTTTCTATTTCGTGGTGCATTTTGTGCCCCTGGTCCTGACCACTGTTAGGAGGCCTGTACATAACTCCCATTATGGTTTTTCTGCCTTTGTGGTTCCTCAATTCTACCCACACAGACTCCACATCATCTGACCCTATGTCGTTGAGTGCTATTGATTTAATTTCATTCCTAATTAACAAGGCAACCCCGCCCCCTCTGCCTTTTCGATAGGTTGTGAATCCCTGGATGTTTAAATGCCAGTCCTGAACCCCCTGCAACCACGTCTCTGTGATGCCTACCACATCATACCTGCCAGTCACAATCTGGGCCACAAGCTCATCTACCTTGTTCCGTACACTGCGCGCATTTAAATATATCGCCTTTAATTCTCTATTGACTGTCCCTTTTTGTTTTCTTAGTGTGGTGGACCTTGGTTTACTGAGCCTTTCCATAAACTGTGTCATATTTTGTGAGATGGGGACCTCTCCTGAGTTCTGTCTTTTCGTGCTTTTTTGTATTCCTAAGCAGCTACGCTTCCCACTGATTACGTCACCTCTTGGTTCCCTGACTTTCCCTTCCCCCCCCAATCCCTAGTTTAAAGTCCTATTGACCACCCCATTTACTCTTTTCGCCAGAACACTGGTCCCAGCTAGGTTCAGGTGGAGACCATCCCAACGGTATAGGTCCCCCCTGTCCCAAAACTGATGCCAGTGTCCCATGAAAAGGAACCCCTCTTTCCCACACCACTCTTTCAGCCACGTGTTAACTTCCCTTATTCTTGCCTCCCTATGCCAATTTGCACGTGGCTCGGGCAGTAATCCGGAGATTATGACCCTTGAGGACCTGTTTTTCAATTTGAATCCTCTTTATAATCTTTAAACAGGTCCTCTCTTCTAGACTTGCCTATATTGTTGGTACCGACATGGACCACAACAACTGGATTCTCCCCCTCACTCTCCAGTATCCTTTCAAGCCGGTCAGAGATGTCCCACACCCTAGCACCGGGCAGGCAACATACCATGCGGGACTCTTTATCCTGCTCACAAAGGATACTATCTATCCCCCTGATAATAGAATCCCCTACAACTACAACTTGCCTATTTACTCCCTCCCCTTGAATGGCCTGCTGAACCATGATGCCTTGGTCAGCTGACTCATCCTTCCTGCAGCCCTGTTCGCCATCCACACAGGGAGCAAATGCCTCGTACCTGTTGGACAGGGTCAAGGGCTGAGGCTCCTGAGTTCCTGACTGCTGGTTCCCTTTACCTGCCTGACTTGCAGTCAAACCCTGCTGTCCCTGGCCACTGGCAGGATTTAAACTACTTACTCTGACAGGTGTGACTGCCTCCTAAAACAGTGTCTAGGTAAGTCTCCCCCTCCCGGATGTGCCTCAGTGTTTGAAGCTCAGACTCCAGCTCATCAACTCTGAGCCGGAGCTCTTCGAGCAGCCAACACTTACTGCAGATTTGGTCGCTGCAGCTCTCAATGGGATCTGCCAGCTCCCACATCAAGCAGCTCAAGCACATCACCTGACCAGCCATCTCTAATTAATTAATTAGTTTAATTTAAGTTTACGAGTTTAGCTGTGTTTTTTTAAATTTGGGGCAGATTTGCTGTCAACCAATCAGATCACAGCTTCCCTCCGACGACACTTTTGAAAAAAAGTGGAAAACAGGTTTTATACTCACACAGAGACTGCTCCTCCTCCTCCGAATGGCTCCCGAAACTTGCCTGGTTACCTCACTGCACCAAATTACCAAGTTTCAAATTCCCACTCTGGATGTGTCTTACTCACTCAGGCTGTCTCTCTTTGACCTGCGCAACCTCTGTGGAAGAGTGGAACCTCTGCCCCTCAGGGACAGGAGGCCCCACCCTCAAGAGCTACAAGTTCTGATTCTAGGCGATTAATGAGAGAGCAGGCAGCACTTGCAAGGTGGCGTACATGCAGTCAATGACACCCTACAAATTGGGGAAGCCTGCAATGGTAACAAAACTACCTGCTTCTCTTTGACAAGGAATGAATTAAATATATTCTGCCCTCTTGGGAAACTTTCACAGTCACCTCACTTTTGCAACAGTGGATGGCAGACTGTTGCATATACCACTTGTTCTAGCCTGGAAGGAAATCGCACAAAGAAGCTCCTGGCACAAACACCTCGCCGAGATGAAGTAGGAGAATGGCTCGCAGTATACCCTGGGTGTTATGACCTCCTGCTGTGAACCTTTCTCCCTCTCCACCCCTCCTGCCCCAAAACACCGTCATCCTCTGCAGTCTTCCACAGCTCGTCCCGCTCAGTGTCACCTCTGCACCTTTGCCCTGCCATGCTGTGGTCTGTCGGGGTGTGAACTGCTGTGCCCATTTTGGGGACCAAAGAGTTTGGGTAGAATCCTCTGAATTAAGGCAAGATCCTTCAGCACATAGCACCCTCCCCCCTTCCCCCACTGATTTTGGAAACCACCAACCTCTAGTATTGCAGCAAGTGCCGGTAGGCATGGATCAGTAATTATTAACCTGGAAGTATTTGACGCTCCATGTCGAGAGTGCTGATGCTGCCGATGGTGGTGATGGGGGAATGAGGGGGGCGTTCCTCCGTGCTGCTGAGCACATGTTCAGCTGTGCAAGGTTTGGGGAAGGGCATCAATCTGGAGCGTCCGGCAGCGTTGTCACCAATCAGTCAGCTACCCACAACCGATCTCGGCGCCACAATCTCGGCACACAGTTTTGGAGGAGGCAAAACCGCACTCGCAGCCTGATGTACCGTCAATTACCACGAGACGAGAATAGTGAAACAATTGAGGGTTCATTGCACAAGACGTTGTGCCTCCTGCAGCTGGAATCAGAATGGGAGCAGTGCAAGAGAGCTTACACTTTTATACGCTGCCTGCTGGGAGGAGCCAGCAGGCAGGGATTTACCATAGTACCTTTAATACACAGGCAGTGCCGTAATACATACAATATATCACTAGTGGTGTTTACCACATTCACCCCCCGTTTAAAAAATGAGTCCGGCGGGGGTGAAGAACAACATTACAGATTAAGTCTGTTGGGGGCTTTGACCCTCCGCTGCGATCGCCTCAGTCCTGGTGGTGATGTGGGCGCCAACGTGGTCACCTGCGACTCCGGGAGTGTGTTGTCCTCTCCTTCGTCACCCCTGAGTGGATCCAGTGGGAGGACGGATCCTGCTGGGGTGGGGGCTGCGGTGAGGTTCGCTGGAGGGAGGGTGGGTGGCGCAGGGGTGAATGAGGGAACCGGGGTGGGGGGGGGTCAGGTCGTGGGTGGGGAACCAGCGGGTGCCAGGTCCCGGAGGGAGACTGTGTCCTGGTGCCCGTCGGGGTGTGCCATGTAGGCGTACTGCCGGTTAGCATGGAGGAGGTGGACCTTCTAGACCAAGGGGTCCGATTTATGGCTCCGCACATGCTTCCAGAGGAGGACGGGTCCAGGAACGGTCAGCCATGTTGGGAGCGAGACCCCGGAGGTGGACGTCCTGGGGAAGGCAAACACACGTTCGTGAGGGGTCTCATTAGTGGCGGTGCAGAGGAGCGATCGGATGGAGTGGAGCGTGTTGGGGAGAACCTCCCACCAGCGGGAGACCGGGAGATTTTTAGACCGAAGGGCCAGCAGGACGGTCTTCCAGACCATCCCGTTCTCCCTCTCCACCCGTTTCCCCGGGGGTGGTAGCTGGTCGTCCTGCTCGAGGCGATGCCCTTGCTGAGCAGGAACTGACGCAGCTCATTGCTCATGAAAGAGGATCCCCTATCGCTGTGTATGTAAGTGGGGAAACCGAACAGAGTGAAGATGTTGTGCAGGGCTTTAATGACCGTGGCAGAAGTCATCTCGGGACATGGAATGGCGAAGGGGAACCGGGAGTACTCATCAATTACGTTGAGGAAGTACACGTTGCGGTCGGTGGAGAGGAGGGGCCCTTTGAAGTCCATGCTGAGGTGCTCAAAGGGGCAGGAGGCGTTCACCAGGTGCGCTCTATCTGGCCGGTAGAAGTGCGGCTTGCACTCTGCGCAGACTTGGCAGTCTCTGGTTACGGTCCTGACCTCCTCAATGGAGTAGGGCAGGTTGCGGGCCTTGACAAAATGGAAGAACCGGGTGTCCCCCGATGGCAGAGGTCATAGTGGAGAGCCCGGAGTCGGTCTACCTGTGCGCTGGCACATGTACCGCGGGATAGGGCATCGGGGGCTCATTGAGCTTCCCCAAACGATACAGGATTTCATAGTTATAGGTGGAGAGCTCGATCCTCCACCTCAAGGTCTTGTCGTTTTTGATCTTGCCCCGCTGCGTATTGTTAAACATGAAAGCAACCGACCGTTGGTCAGTGAGGAGAGTGAATCTCCTGCCGGCCAGGTAATGCCTCCAATGTCGCACAGCTTCCACAATGGCTTGGGCCTCCTTTTCGACAGAGGAGTGCCGAATTTCGGAGGAATGGAGGGTGCGGGCAAAGAAAGCCACGGGTCTGCCCGCCTGGTTGAGGGTGGCGGCCAGAGCCACATCCGATGCATCGCTCTCCACCTGAAAGGGAAGGGTCTCGTTGACTGCGTGCATCGTGGCCTTGGCGATGTCCACCTTGATGGGGTTGGAGGCCTGGCGGGCCTCGGCCGTCAGGGGAAAAACTGTGGACTTGATAAGAGGGCGGGCCTTGTCCGCATAATTTGGGACCCACTGGGCGTGATACAAGAAAAACCCCAGGCATAGGTTCAGGGGCTTGGAGCAGTAGGAGAGAGGGAGTTCGAGGAGGGGGTGCATACGGTCGGGGTCGGGCCCATGGACTCCATTTTCCACTACGTAGCCAAGGATGGCTAATCGTTTGGTGCGGAACACACATTTCTCTTTATTGTGGGTGAGGTTAAGGAGTTTGGCGGTATAGAGGAATTTTTGGAGGTTTGCGTTGTGGTCCTGCTGATCGTGCCGCAGATGGTGACGTTATCTCGGTATGGGAAGGTGGCCCGCAGCCCGTACTGGTCAACCATTCGGTCCATCTCTCGCTGGAAGACCGAGACCCCATTGGTGATGCCGAAGGGAACTCGGAGGAAATGATAGAGGCGGCCATCTACTTCGAACGCAGTGTATTGGCGGTCCTCCAGGCGGATGGGGAGCTGGTGGTAGGCGGACTTCAAGTCTACTGTGGAGAAGACTCGATACTGCGCAATCTGATTGACCATGTCAGATATGCGTGGGAGCGGGTACGCATCGAGCTGCGTGTACCAGTTGATGGTCTGGCTGTAGTCAATGACCATCCTGTGCTTCTCCCCAGTCTTCACTACCGCCACTTGAGCTCTCCAGGGGCTGTTGCTGGCCTCAATGATCCCCTCCTGCAGGAGCCGTTGGACCTCCGACCTGATAAAGGTCCTGTTCTGCGCACTGTACCGTCTGCTCCTAGTGGTGACGGGCTTGTATTCTGGGGTGAGGTTCGCAAACAACGAAGGTGGATCGACCTTCAGGGTCGTGAGGCCGCAGACGGTGAGGGGGGGGGGGGGGGGCAGGTGTCTGCCGAATTTCAAAGTAAGGCTTTGGACGTGGCTTTGGAAATCAAGGCCTAGTAACAGGGCAGCGCAGAGTTGGGAGAGGACGTAGAGCCTGAAGTTGCTGAACTCTACGCCCTGAACGGTGAGGGTCGCGACACAATACCCCCAGATTTCAACGGAATGGGATCCGGAGGCCAGGGAGATTTTCTGGGTGACGGGGTGTACCGTGAGGGAGCAGCACCTTACCGTAGCAGTGTGGATGAAACTCTCTGTGCTCCCAGAGTCAAAGAGGCAGGTTGTCTCTTCACCCGTTGATCTTCACCGTCGTCATAGCGGTCGCAAGGTTGCGGGGCCGAGACTGATCCAGGGTGATGGAGGCGAGCTGTGGAAGATGCTGGGAGGTCCCAAGCTGATCAGCGGCGGCGGAGGTATCAGTAGGCAGCGAACGGTCAGACAAGCAGGGGTCCTGAGGCGTGGTCCAAAATGGCGCCGAAGATGGCGGCGCCCACATGGCGGGCGGCATCAAAGATGGCGGCGCCCACGGGCTGCACGTGGCTTGCGGTGGAGAAGATGGCAGCGTCCCTGGATCGCACGTGGGGGTGTAGTAATGCCAGGCCTGGAAACAGCGGCGACCGACCGGGCCTGGCAAACGGAAACAAAGTGTCCCTTCTTCCCACACCCGTTGCAGGTCGTGCTCAGTGCCGGGCAGCGCTGCCTGGGGTGTTTACTCTGTCCACAGAAATAACACTTGGGCCTCCCGGAGTCGGCTGGCTGCCGCGCGGCGCAGGCTTGCAATGAGCTGGAGTCGGCAGCTGGTGGTGCCCATGATGCCCACGAGGGTGCCGCGCGGTCGGGGGTGTAGGCCTCCAGATTACGGGAGGCCACTTCTAGTGAATTAGCAAGCTGCCTAGAGCTCCGCAAGATCGAGCTAACCCCCTTCCAATAGTCGCTGGTGAACGTACGTAGTCTTCATGCCCGCCATAAGCGTCTCTGATTAAAAGTTTGGTGTGTTGGACTGCTGAAACTGCCTGGCAGTCACAGTTCCTACCGAGAATCTGTAGGGCCCGCAAGAAGTCATCCAGAGTCTCCCCCAGGATTTGCCATCTCATGGCCAGGAGGTGCCTGGCCTACACTTGATTCACTGACTTAATGTAATGTCCTTTCAGTCGCGTCATCGCTTCTGTGTAGGTGGGCGCATCCCGGATGAGGGGAAAATTTCAGGGCTCACCCGTGAGTAGAGGACTTGGAGCTTCTGTGGGTCCGAGAGTTCTTCAGTGGCTGCTCTGAGGTAGCCTTCAAAGCAGGCTAGCCAGTGCTCGAAGGTGGACGTGGCATTGGCTGCGTGAGGGCTCAGCTGCAGGCGATCAGGCTTGATTAGGAAGTCCATCTTTTAAAATCTTGTGCAATAAATTGATGTACCATCAATTACCACGAGATGAGAATGGTGAAACAATCGAGGCTTTATTGCACTAGATGCTGTGCCTCCTGCAGCTGGAACCTGAATGGGAACAGCGCAGGAGAGCATACACTTTTATACGCCGCCTGCTGGGAGGAGCCAGCAGACAGGGATTTACCGTAGTACCTTTAATACACAGGCAGTGCCGTAATACATACAATATATCACTAGTGGTCTTTACCACACAGCCATCGTCGAGCCTAATTTGACAACCACTTCCTCCTATTCAGCCGTCTAGGCTTATTGTGCCCAACTCGTCCTGTATTTTACGGAGACACCTCCCAATGGGGAGGGAGCTAGTTGTCTTTCGCTTAAAACAAATATTACTTTTGTCCTTCACAAAAACATCAGGCAATATCTTGTAAAACTCGCATTAAGCACAACTTCTCACTGAGCAACACCAAATTTAACAACTCCGCATAAAGGACCACTCTTTTAAAACCTTCACCAGAATCTGGACTCACCTTTTCTGTCAGGTTTCAATGCCACAGCAGGATGGCTTTACTGATAGTCGAACACCCGCTCGAATAATGTTTATAAGAGATATTAAAAACTCCTGGTGGCAGATCTTGTAATAGTGAAAGACATGTTAACCCCAAGGTGGAATGCTCTCCTTTCTAGGAGTTTATTAGATGGCATAATTTATTCAGTAAGATAGCAGAACAATTTTGAGTCTCACTGGTTGTGCTTATAAAACGTTAACAACTGGGTAATTTCCCCCTGGTCAAATTGTTCAGCACAACTCTTCTTCAGCGGGAGGAAAGCATACGGTGCCTCAAATTGTCCATTTTGAGGGGAAGATAATGGTGTAGTTGTAGCTTTTGAGCGCAGTATTTGGGGAAATAAAATCAGATGTGTTACAGTTGCCCACATTCTAAAACATTTGCTCAACACCAAGTCCGCGGGGAGAAGATGCATCCACCCATTTGTGCAAATGAGAGGACAACAAAGATCCCAAAAAAAAAATTGTCCCAGAAAAATCCACCTATTCCACTGCAAATTGTCAAACCAGAAAGCGGTGGCATTCCCAGGCTTTGATTGTCCATATTTTTTGCTCGAAATATAAAGGCGTGACTTTCAACTGCCAACCACCCTTCAGCCGCCTGAAAAATGGGTAACTGGTGCCTTATGCACACTTTTACTCTAAATTAGTGCCAATAACTCCTGTGCAAAATGTGCTGGAAGCTGCTTAAATATACAAATGTGGATCCACACCTGTTGCAAGAGCCCAGTTACAACCTTTGAGAACTGGGTGAAGTACGAATATAACATGTCAGACCCACTTCCTCTGGCCAGAGTCCTCAAAAGAGACTGCTGGAAGCCTCTTCAAATAGATACTTTGTTTTTGGTGAGAATTTACAGCACCAGGAGAAACACCAGGGGAAACAGGAGTGTGAGGTCTGAATGCACATTTGTCAAGGCAACGACTTGGTTTGCACCAACTGTTCTGGTTGACTTCAAAGGGGGTGGAGACTTGTGTTGCCACCACTTGAGTCAGGTACTGCTGATTTGTATTGAATCTTTCCCCGATATGTATTTGCTATCCAACTATGGTCCACAAGGTGTTCCTCCGCTTAAGTGTGATGCTCATCTAACATTCTTTTTTCTGCAGGTCTGCTTGACCTCTCCTCTCCAGTTTACAAATGATTACATTTTGCCCTGCATTTTAAAAAGTGTGACTTGAGGAGGTAGTCAAAGCCACCTACGTCTAGAACCATAATTTTGATGTTTGTCGACTGTGAACCAAACAACACCATACCTCCTACTTTGTACCTTGCAAGTGGGCACACATACAGGCCCAGCTTCCTGACATTTGCCACAGATTTCCTCAACCATTTCTAGCAATCACCCTTTTCATCCAGTCTTTTTCCTCCGGTACTATCATTATCCCTTTAACGTAACATCAATAGGTTTGATAATCAATATGTTGCTACTTGATGTTTTCTTGTCTACCCCACCCCCCAATAGCTACTGGAGGGCCCATTTTGGGCATAATTCCCGCCTTAGTAGAAGACTTCTTTCCCCCTTTGCCCAACACCCAGACATCCATAGAATACCTGGGACAATGCAAGTTATATTTAAACATATTTAAAGTAGTTGACTCAGCAATTTATGGCAGTGTCTGCACCCAAGACTTCAAAGTAGGCAATCTCCTGCTAGCCCTCCTTCTGCAAGAAGACTTCCACATAAACCCAACCTAGTTTACATAGTGCACAGTTTTTAAACAAAGTGACTTTTTAAACAAAGTGGCTTATAGATGAACTAACTGATCCTGGCTAGCTTCAAGCAATGATGAATTTAAATCCAGAATATCTGTAAAGCAACAATGAATTGATTAATAGATAAACTCACTATCACTGAACATCATCAGAACCACAATGATAGCTCCCTGGAGCACTCTTTAAAACTCATGTTACAAATAACTTCGATTTTGTCAAATGTTGTAAGCTTGTACTTTTCCAGTACAGATTACAACCAATTAATTTAGAAACCAGAGAAATAGGAATATTCCATCAACTCTGGATTACAAATTATCTCTCAAACTTTTGTACACAAAGGGAATCATAAACTGTCAGCTATTGCCAGACAAAGCATATGGCCTGTTCCAGAACATACATAAAATTTGCATAGGATAATGATGCTCAATTATCTGGGTTTTTTTTCTCCAGTTAGACATATGCCGAGCACCACCTGTTAGGATTACATCATCTACCACCACTTTGTCATACTGCCTAAACAAAGTACTATCTTTTGTATTGTTAATATTCAAGAGGTTGATATTATGCCAACTGAGGTCATTGTTATTATCTAGTTCCACTGCATTACCATAGCGACAAGGCAGGTGGAGGGCTTCAAGTCAGGCAGTGTCAGACGTAAAGGGAGGACGAAATTAGTGAAAAAGACCAGACCCATCTGTTCAGTGAACCACCCTCCCCTTCATAGTAATCCGCAAAGGAGATAAAGTTGTACCATCTCTACCTTTGTTGGCATCTATAAACCAAACTGGGAAAACTGTCCAATGTTCCTATCATAATGGTCAGTGCCAAATTTCAGTTCAATCTACTTTATTACACACTAAAGTGCGAAGTAGCACCAGAAGAGCAACTATGAGATTTTAATGTTTATTTTTAACCATTTATTTATTCACAGTCCAAGTATTTTTGTGTCGGGTAGCGTGTTAGTCAATATTCCATCAAGTCTTCAATTTATGGAGCTGTTACTGAATGGTATAAAAGGGAAAAGTAGTAGTAGCAACAGAAAGTTGGATGATTGACAGGGCAACAATAATTCTTCCAAATACTTATTTTTCTGTGTCCAAATTGTCCCCAGGTGTAATTGAAAGAAGACAAACACATTTTGAATTAGGACTGTATGCTCAATAGAAATTGACAGACGTGGAGGTTCAAACAGATTTAAAGTGCAAATGTGAGTAGGCAACGTTACAAATAATCCAAAAGCATTGAATTTTGCTGACGATAGACCACCCCTATTGGTTAAGGTAGTGCTTTTCAAACTTTTCTTCCGAGGACCCATTTTTACCCACGCGGCCTTCAAAATGGCCAGGAACAGATTTTAAAAATGCGGCCGCACTGCCTATGCGTGCCCGATCATCGGTGCGCATGCGCATAGTTTGCCGCATGCGCACCAATGATCGGGCACGCATGAGCAGTGCGGCCGCATTTTTAAAATCTGTTCCTGGCCATTTTGAAGGCCGCTTGCAGCCGGCATTATTAAAAGCTGGCTGCTGCGGCTGTTGCACGCGGATTTGCTCCGCGACCCTCCCGACACCCGCCCGCGACCCACCCGCAGGTTGCGCCCACGAGTTTGACAATGCCTGGGTTAAGGCAGAGTTTTTTTCAAACTCGGGTCGGGATAGTCTTGGAGCAATCGGTCGCAGTGTTCCCGATCGAGGGAGAAGCTCCCGACGGCCGCGATTGGCTTTCAGGTTGAGAATGCCAGCAGCTGCAGCATTTTGCCTTGCTCCACCAGATTGGCAACCAGGTTATCCAATGGGCGATTATCTTTCCTAACATCACATCCGCAGACCAATAGGAGGAGATGGGGACGCTACTTCTGGAGGTGGGACTGTTTTAGCTCAGGGCCTGTGAAGGACATGGAGAGCGGCCGAGTGAAGTTTGCGTGAGAGGTGAGAATGGTGGGTCACGATGCTGGCAGTCAGCACCAGTGGCTTCCATAAGTATTTCAATGCCTACACCATCACAAGGTAGAGGTATTATGTGATAGCTACATATACAGGGATTGCAGCAATTCATTCTTCATCAACCCAGATCCAAGAATAAGGCACCAGCAGCAATCACAGAAAATAAATGACGTGGTTCTCTTCTGGGGCAGGGCAATTGGAATGTCAGGATCAGCATGTGGAATCTGTGTGAATGTTTGAAACCTCTGCAATCATGTTACTATAATGGTGTATGATCAGTTATTAGCCTTCACAAGTGAAACTCATGGGATGCCATGTGCTGTTTAAAAAAGAGAGAATGCCATCCGCATGCATGCCCCCTCAGGCAGATCCAGCAGTGCACAGGCCTGGTGGCCAGCGGGGCAGACTGCCACCTCCTGACGCCAGCGCACTGTCCCAGTACCTTCTCCTTCTGACATCAGCGTGCTGACCCAGTATCGTCTCCTCCTGACATCAGCGTGCTATCCCAGGATCAAGTTTCTTTTTAAAAATCGCAGAGTCTTCCCACCAGAAGGTGCGGCAGAGAGCAGGTCACGCGCCCGGCACACGGATCTGACATCACGCGATCCGTGTTTTGGCCGCAAAATCACGGAGGAGATTCCTCCATTTTGTAGCTGCCAGCAAGCAAGCAACAGGAATGTGTGAAGAACGGAAGACAGACCAGTTTGTAATAAGGAATAGAGGGCCAGAGACACAAACAGGCCAGGATCTCACAACCAAATTTGCTGGAGAGAACTTCTCAGGAGAGTACACGGCAGGACAAAGCAGTGCTGGTGTGAGCTCCATGGCCTCTGATGAACAGCCCATTAATAAGAAAATAAAATCGGGAACAAAGCAGTATAAAGCTGATTTCTTGAGGTATGGCTTTATTAATTGTGTCAATGCAAATCAGGATGCAAAGCCCATGTGTATTAATTGCAAGGAAGTAGTGGCAAATGAAAGATTAAAACCCTCAAAACTCCAAAGGAATTTGAAGACGAATTAGAGGACAACATTTTTTTCCCCCAAGAATGCAGCGAGAACTTAAATCGTCAGCTGAAGTCCTTAGCAGAAATGTAACATTGAAAGACAAAGTAAGTGAAGTTGTGAGGGCCAAGTAGGCTCACTGGTCACATTGGTCACAAAAGGTGAGTCGCGAAGTTCGGGCAGCGAGGGTCACAAAGGTCTGCCAGCCAGCATAGGTCCAAAAGGATAGCCGGTTGGTAAAAATGGGTCCCGGGCAAAAAAGTTTTCAAAACATTGAATTAGGGAATAAGTGGCGAGGGGCATCATTTTAAAGTTGTAACAGAGTAAAGAGCAGGTTAGAGGAGTTGTAATGCAAAAAAAAATTATTGAACCATGGAGCATTAGATTAGAAAGTAAGATTAAGGCATGTTTTAAGAGAAAAGTGAATACGTATTCATTCCATGGAAAAACACACAGCAATGGAGAATTAATTGAGGATTGTTCGAGCAAAGAGGAAGCACGGACAAGATATGTTAAATGTTCTCATGGTTCTTCTGATAATTGAAAGGCCCTGGGCTCAAATTAAGAAAAAGCTATCAGCTCCTTAGGGAATTTTCACAGAGACCAAATTACTGGAACAACAGCATGGAAGAAACTACCACACTCAGAAATAGCCACTGGTATCTTTTTATTTTAGCAAAGATGTTCTTTTTAAAGTACAAGCTGGCTTTGTAGAAGCAATGGGTAGCTGGTGATCTTCAGAAGAAAGCTACAGGGTCAACAATACCAGCGTGCACTCCTCTATTAATGCAGATGATAAAACAGATTTCAGGGCACTTTATCTTTACGATCCAGCTACCAGAAGTTTAGAATGAACAAAGCAACAAATGAGCTAAGGGCTTCACAAGTAGAATGTTCTGCAGGATGGCTTTACAAATTAATTACAGAAATGTTTCAGTCCTGCAGGCACTATATATTTTCAGTGGACTTTGAGGATTTTTCTTCCATTACAGCTTTGCATTCAAGATATTTTATGGTCTTCAGAAACCAGGCAGATGGTTCCGATGAATGGGCAGTAAATTACAGAATATTCTCATTTTAAAGGGATGTGACTTTACATTAAAATAAAGTGTCAAATCTTTACTTATCAGGTACAATGTTGCAGCTTTTTGAATAGCATAATGGCACTGGGAGTAAACAAAATTATTAGTACTGCTTGTTAAACATATTAACAACATCCTGTGCATTGCACATGGTCAAGTTAGGGGATGTGCTGCTCTATAAAAACAAGAAACCATACAAATCATTAGCAATGTGTTCTGTCACTAATGTGGAAGAGTGGGCCCCATTAAAGTGCTAAAATATAATTGGTATACGTGAATGCTGCACTTGGGCCAATTAGAGCTTTGTTAATGCAAGTGTGGGACAAAATCAGCGATAAAAAAGGTGCAACACTCAAGTATGATGCCCAATCATGCCCAAACTGTGATGACCAAAACAAATGTTATGCACTGTAACCCAGAATATATTAGAATGGGACAACTCATTGCATTCGCCTTTAGTTAGGTTTGTTTGCAGACATATTGGTTTAAAAAAAAGATTTGCTCACAAATTTGTTGTTAATGTGAGCTGATAACATCACAGTGAGGGCAACAAAGTATCAGAGACCCTCGAAAACAGCAAAAACAAACATGGTCTCTTCTTAAGCAATGAGATTAAGGATTGAAAAGAGGAAAAGTTGAGGAGGCGATAATGGATTCATTAAATGTCGAATTGGGTATAGAAAGAGAAATAAAGTGAGGGAACAAAGATTTTATTGAGTGAGTGAATGCACGCGCGCACGCACGCACAGAGGTGAAATAAGATCACAAAATATGAATAATCTCCTAAAACTATTTACAACATCAAGGAGTGAGAGTCAGCATTATTGTTTGTTTTTGATCATGAGAAGTTGATTAGAAGCCATTGACACGATTCAATTATTAATTACCAGATTTAACTTTGTGGTGAATTTAATGGATAATTAATGTGCAAATGCAGCAGGGAGTCATGAAATTCACAGGAAGATGCCAATTCCACATAGCTAATGCCAGAGGTGCAAATCAGCCAGCAGTTTGCGGTGATTTACAATTCACAAGTTCTCTCTTTCTCATTACAAGTTGCTGGTGCTTTTGCACATTAATAATGCTGTTTGTCCTCGATTCTGATATATTTTTCAGCAAAGGGTCTTCCAATATATAGACATACCCCACAAGCAGATCTCCAATGATGTGCTCACAGTATAGCAGATCTTATATTAATTCAAGGGGGTAGTCAAAGGTGTGAATTTATGAGAGTGGTCATGATCCTCCTCCTGACATTAGTTGATTATTTCCTGAAAAATGAAATTGCGTTTTCTCAGTGGAATAATTGCTGTTTACTTAAGTTTATGGATTTCATTCTCAATCATTTACTGCAAAAGGCAGTGCAGGGCTTCCTAAACTAAAACCCTTGCAAGTTCTGCGAACAGAAAGTCTTACCATTCTTAATTCAATCGGCTACAAATCCAAGTTTGAACTACGTAGAAGTTCCAGAGTTTTGAAGTTTCCTGAGCGTAGAATGACATAGAACGATACAGCGCAGTACAGGCCCTTCAGCCCACGATGTTGCACCAAAACAAAAGCCATCTAACCTACACTATGCCATTATCATCCATAATGTATCAGAAAATGCAGCATGTCAAAGCCCAGGCTTCTGAGATAGGTATAGGCATCCAACAAAAAAAGTACCTCAAGCATTTTGTTCTGTTGTACAGGCAAGTTCAATAATTCTAATTTTTTTCTTAAATGTCTATTAGATTTAAACCTATTTCCATCAGAAAGGACTCAGCCCAGTGCAAAACCCAAGATGGCAATGAAGAAATATATTTTTTATAGAAAGTAATTTGTTCCTTTCGCCTCTTTTTTATTGACTGCAATTGCTGGGTGACCATTTTTGAGATAGTTCTATCCTCGTTGTTGCCTGAAGATTGTACATTTCCTGCCTGTTTTGATTTCTTGCTATCTTATGAAGGTAAAATTTGAAACAAACAGCTGAAAATAACACAAAATGAGTCGATAGAACCGTAGCAGCCAAGCAGGAGATGTGACAGGCAAAGTGTGCACATGTATTGTTTTCAGATACTGTACGTGGATGCAAGAGAATCGGAAACTTCAGCCGCAAACTTTCAACACAAATTATTTGAAAAAAATAACATCACAGTAACATCTAAAGAAAATCTTGATACTAATAATAGTATGCAGAATTTGGCTTAGATAATTATATAGTTTTCACTTTATCTTAGGAAAAAAATTAGAACTATTATTTTAGGTAACTTGTATTAAATTGGAATTTTGAAAGTTCAAGAGAATCATTATGTGATACAACTGTCCAATTGCCATTCCAGCGTCTGCAGCACAGGTGCCAGAAACTAGAATGTGATGACAAAATGTAACATGATAATATGACAATTACTTTTGAGTACAAATAGTCCCAAAGGTACCCAGTTTAAGTTCCTGTGATCTCAGATTGTTCTATAACATCCAGGTCATTTTAGCATTCAAACCAGCAATTGATTGCCCAAAGTTTTAACACAGGACATTTAAAGGTCCCTCATTTCCTGCACTGTGACAGCCTAGAGAAATGGATTTTAACCAAAAGAAACGTTATTTTATTTTACTTGATGCAACATATTTAAAATGTAATAATGCATGAAATTTAGAGCAAAGTGGAGAATGGAGTTGGAGAATTGAGTCCAATTAATCCATGTACTTAAAGTGATGCAAAATAAATCATCAAATCAGAAAGCACTGGACATTGCTAACACCTTATTTAATTCTAAAACTTTAATAGTCTGAGATCATCAGGATTGACCTACAAAAAGTAAAATGCATACACAAATCAGATATAAGCAAATCCTTGTGACGTCCCGATACAAGCAAATTGTCTTCCTGACTCAGTAGGTTATATGCAAATTTGGTTGAAGACAGCCGGTTCCCTGTTTGCTGATCTAAACTGTTTATTTCCAGTTCATGAGAGCTGTGTGCAATCTGAACTGGCATCAACACCCTTCCTCCACCACCCCCCCCTTCCTGAACAATTATCAATTCAAACAGTAACTCAATCCCCAAAACAACTGTGGCCTCCTGATTAATTTATATCCAGATGCCGCTGCACTACTGAAACAGTAATAGCCCTAACAGGCAATACCAAACTTGGAGTGGACAACATCCAGTCCCAGGCTCTAGACTTAGACAGGTCATCTCTAAGCAACAGTGTTTACAAACATGAACGGGGATTGGATACTGGCGCAGTCATTTCGATTATAAATATACCCTGGTCGTTTAAAGAGCAAGGCTGAGAAACTGCCATGCTGAATCACACAGTCTTCCATATATGCAGCACATACATTTTTTAAAATTATCTTTATACCATTGCGGTTGCACTTTAAAAAATCCAGTGCCACTGAGCTACAAAATGCTTTCTACTTCTAGCTGCTTCCTTGCCCTTTCCCCAAATAGCCTATATAAATTTGATGTAGCTAGAGTCATAAAAATATATTCCTCATTATACTTGCAAGTTGTTTTCTTCAAAATGTGTTCACCAAGTCACTTGCTGTCTTACACTTTCATTTGTTGAGGTCATGCTAAGTTTTAACTCTTTGGGCGTCAGAATGTGCCAATAGGTCTTTTACCGCTGGGGGGGTTAAGTATCATCAGGGTGGATTGTGGAAAGGAGAATCTAGCAGAATCTCTGCATGGCCCTTACAGAACTCATTTCTTCCTATTCATTTCAATGAAAGGAAAGTTGGGGAGGCAGGATCTTCCCACCACTTGTAACTTTCTGTGCTTTACTCAGGTGTTCTTTAACAACCATGTAGTAAAGACCAACGTCTGTCCCATGTCTTCTGAACTAGCTGTAAAATTCAAAAGCACAACTGTATTTCCCTTAATGTGCTTGTGTCAGGAAGGGAGGAATTTAACAGAGGGAAAGGTCAGTACCCTCTCTTTTAGTTCATTAACTGTATACAACGATTTTGATGGTTAGAGGGAAAAAACAATTGACAGATGGTATGCCAATAATAGTAATTCTTTACCTATTTTATACTGTTGGAAAGATTCCTTCCAATTTCACAGCTGCCCCTGCATTTGCCATGGTTAAACCGATCCAATGACTCCGTCTACACCTTCTACTGCCTTGGGAAAGCGGGCAGCATAAAAAGACCCCTCCCACACGGGTCATTCTCTCTTCCAACTTTATTCATCGGGCAGGAGATACAAAAATCTGAGAACGCGCACTAACATGTTCAAAAACAGCTTCTTCCCCGCTGTTACCAGACTTCTGAATAACCCTCTTATGGACTGAACTGATCTCTTCATACACCTTCTCTACTACTGACGTACTACATTCGTATGCTTCACCCGATGTCTGTGTCTATGTATTTACATTGCTTTTTTATGTATGTCCTATGTTTTTTCATGCAAGGAATGATCTGTCTGGACTGTATGCAGAACAATATTTTTCACTGTACCTCGGTACACGTGACGATAAATCAAATCCAATCTAGGATTTGAAATGGATCGAACCTTTGAATGTTAAATGTACATTCCCTACGATTAGATTTTGGGCACAATTCTATGTGGGGCTGCTACATTAAAAATCAAACCAAGCATTGTGAAATACAATTTTGCAAATATTTGTCTCACTCTACGTAGCACAAGAGCCACTACTTATTATGGATGGATGGATTACCAACAGAAAAAGGACCACAGATGTAGAGCTCCGTTAATTGCCCTTCTTAAGATTTCAAAGCTATACTTCATTGATCTGCCATTAAGTATTCACAGAGAGTACTGCACATAGTTCTGGTCTCCATACTGCAAAAAGAAAGACATACTCAAAAAGATGCAAAAAGATTGTCGATGACATCAGAACGGAGGGTGGAACCATCAGGAAAGACTGAGAAGTTGGGGGCTTTCTACCACAGGAGAGGGAAGACTGAGGAGTGACATAATGAAGGTCTTTAAAATATGAAAGGTTGTGATAGACAGAAAGAGCATTGCCGCTCAAGAGCAAGTCCATAATTGGACCATAAATATAAGCTAGTCACTCATACTTCATTCAGAAGTAAGATAATAATAAAAATACAAATAAATCTATTGGGGAAATAAGGAGAAATGTTTTCACTCAGTGGTTAGAATGTGTAATGCACCACCATAGAAAGTGATTCAGGTAAATAGTTTAGGTGCGTTTAAGAGAAACCTAGGGGAGCATTAGAGAAAAGGGAATAGAAAGATATGTAAAATGAGGCACTGTGGAGAATGAACATCAGGACTGAATAGTTACATAAAAACTAGGAGCAGGCGGAGGCCATCTGGCCTCACGAGCCTGCTCTGCCATTCAATAAGATCATGGCTGATCTTTTAGGGGACTCAGCACCACTTACCCATCCGTTCACAGTAACCATTTATTCCTTTACTGTTCAAAAATCTATCTATCTTTGCCGTAAAAACATTTAATGAGGTAGCCTCAACTGCTTCACTGGGCTGGGAATTCCACAGATTCGCGACCCTTTGGGTGAAGAAGTTCCCCCTCAACTCAGTCCGAAATCTGCTCCCCCTTATTTAAGGCTATGCCTCAAAGGTTCTAGGTTCACCCGCCAGTGGAAACAACCTCCCTGCTTCTATCCGAATTATTTCATTCATAATTTTATATGTTTATATGTTTCTATAAGATCCTCCCTCATTCTTCTAAATTCCAATGAGTATAATCCCAGTCGATTTAGTCTCTCATAAGCTAATCCTCTCAACTCTGGAATCAACCTAGTGAATCTCCTCCGCACACGAGTGTCCTGTTTGTGTTGTATGCAACTCATCCTCTGAGTTAACGATCTCAGCTAAGATTGGTAATGTTCCCAGTCAGAAAGAAGCTCAAATTGATGGTTTTCCAGATTGCTACTCGAGTGACTCATAGGAACAGGAGTAAGCCATTCAATCGAATCATAGGTGATCCATACGTCAAACCTATTTACCTGCCGTTGTCCCTTATCCTTCGATAACGTTGCCGAATAAAAAATAAATTGATCTATTTTGCAAGCTCTAACTATTCCTTCATTCACAAACTTTTTTTAAGGGAGAGACCACCAGATTTCTATTACCCATTGCATGAAAGGTCTTTCTCATGGTGCAGCATTGTGCAGCTCTAAATTTTAAGTTAACGTCCACTCATTTTTCATTCTTCCAACAGATGAAATAGTTTCTCTATATCTTCTTTATTGAATCCTTTTAACATCTTAAACATATTGATCTGTTCATCGTTCAATCTTCCATACTGAAGATGGTAATAAGCCATTATTTTGTCATTTTTACTCCTAATTTAACCATCCAAGACCTCAGTATTATGTTGGGAAAGCTCCACTGCACCTCCTGCCAAGGCCAATATATCCTTCCTGAGATGTGGGGATGGATTCTCCGCACCTCGACACCAAAATTGCGGCCGATGCGGGGGCGAAGAATCCATTTCCCCACACGGAATCGGGACCGGCTCCCTGATTCCGCGGGCCCCGAAAAGTGGCGTACTCGGCATGGATCTGATGTGGTCCAGCCAGTTGGGAAACTAGCGTGATGGCTGCAGCCCTGGTCAGGGGCAGGCCTATCGGTGGACAGAGGCCTTATACACGGCCGGGCAATGTTTGTTCGGGCGGTCAGGGTCAGGCGCTCAGCCGTTCAGGGGGGTTTATTTTTAGTGTCCAACTCCGCGGTCTGAGTCTGCCATGGAGCATGGCGCGGCCGCTGCAGTCCACCGCTGTGCGCATGCGCGGCCTCCGACCCAGGAGTGCGGGGGCCCATGTCTGCAGCAAAATCTGCTAGATCTACGCCAGGTCCTACTATCCCCCTGAAGGGTTAGGAATATGTGGCCTTTCACGCCAATTTTTCTGGCGTGAAAGTCCACAGTTCTGACGCCGACATGGGGACATAACAGGGAATCCAGCCCGTGGTACTCAAATCCTGAATGCAGTATACAAATGTGATCTGATCAAGGCTCTATACAATTTAAGCACAACTTACTCCCCCTTTGTATCTCTGCCCTTGAGATTGAAGCCAGCATTTCATCAACATTTTTGATTGTTCTTTGCATTTCTCTAGCTGCTTTGAATGATGTATGTACTTAGACTCCAAATTCTCTTTGCTCCTCTATATTTCCAATCTTCTCAAAAAAATACTCTAATTTTTTTTGTGGTACACTGTCCATGTTGAACTCCAACTGCAATAGTTTTGTCCATGTCCCTCTAACTTCCTTCTCCAATCCACATAAATTATTCTGCCTCTTAAGTATCATCTGCTTTACCATCTGATTATTATACAATGCTCTAATTCTCTTTCTAAGTCATTAACATATATGGCAAAATGTTGAGGCCTCAGGTATCGGGGGTGGGCGGTCACCACCAGTTACATCCCTCTAACTAGTAAACATTATTTTTATCCCCATCTCGGTTATCTACCTACCAATTAATATCGACCCATTGGTTACCTCCAATTCCACGTGCTCTCTTTTGCTAACATCTTATGCAGAACTTTACTCAAAGCCTCCTGAATGTCCAATTTGTCAGCGTGCATAGACACTCTCCTGTCCATCATGCTAATGACCTCCTCAAAAAAAAAAGAATTGGATTAATCAGCCATAGTCTACCCACCACACGTCCAACTTGACTCTTTGATCGGCTTACTCTCGTTCAAATGCTCAGTCACCTCTGCTTCTCATGACAGATTCCACTAACTGCTGCACAACTGATATTAAATTGTAGGGTCTGTAGTTGCCCATGTTCTCCCATCTGCCCATCTTAAATAATGATGAAGTGACATTATGCCCAGTTTCCAACCAAATTTGTAAAGTCTTGGAAAATTATGACTAATGCATCTATAATTTTCTCACCCAAGGTAGGAGCCATCAGGTTTGAGAGTTTTATATATCTTTCATTCTAATATTTTCTTCATTACCATGTTTTAAACTTATATTAAACATACTACGTCCTTGCCCTTGTCTTATTGTTAGGGTTCCTTGTATCACTGGTATTTTGTTCCCTTCCTGCATGTGGAAAGGGGTACAAAATACTAATTTAATAAGTATGCCATTTCATTATTCTTCACTATAGTTTCATCTTCACTCTTCAATTAAGATAGACTTATAAACACGGTATTGGTATCCCTTGTAAGTTTTTCCCCATAATCATTTAACATCTCTCACCATTTATTGTGTATTCCTTTGCTGCATTTGATACCTTACCAGTCTGCTTAACTTCCACTTTTCTCATATTTGTGTAAGCCTTGTTTTAAGTGTGATGCTGTCCCTTGTATCATTTGTTCAGCAAGGTTGCTTGATTACACGTGGAGCCCATTTTCTCCATTCCCTGCTCATAACTAAAACCCCTAATCACAGGAATCAGTTTAGTAAATCTCTTCTGCAACCTCCGCATGGTCTACATATCTTTCCAAGAGTGGGGTATTCAAAATTGGACACACTTACCATATAAAAGCAAATTACTGCAGATGCTGGAATCTGAAACCAAAGAGAAAATCTGAAACCAGAGACCCAGTTTTGACAAAGGGTCATCTGGACTTGAAACATTAGCCCTTTTCTCTCTTCCTACAGATGCTGCCAGACCTGCTGAGATTTTCCAGCATTTTCTCTTTGGTTACCTTAACTAACCCATGGCCAAACCGATCGCTTGTAGGTTTACCATTATCTCTGCCTCTGACTATTCTGTTTATCATTTACAAATAGCCTCTGTTGCTTATGGTGTAACGACTTTAATATTGTATTGCACTTCCCATCATTTAGCTTCTAATTTAATCTCTCCGTGCTACCACCTTCCCCACCATGGGGCCTCTTTCTTGCAAGCATGCCTAAGACAGTGAAGGTCACAGATTTCTCCAATAATGCTCTCTAGCTAACCAACAGTAGGATGCATGCTGTAGTGAGGCGAGATGGGCAATATCACTTTTCCATTGTCCTTGAAACAAAACACTGCGAGCAAACGTGCTCCACCTAGCAGCCTGGCTAAGAGTGGCAGAATCCAATCCCAACTGTTGCGGACAGATTTGATTGACAAGCTGCTTTAGGATCCAAACCCACATCAATCTGTAGGGAAGGTCAGTGCTGCAGCTGCTAAGGCGTTTTGCATTCGGCATTGTAAAGGCCATCAATACTGCTACTGCTCACTCCTTACATGATAATTTACTGCAATGAAATTGAAAAGCTGCATTTACTGCATTGCATTCAAAACCAAACAAGGTCAGCATCATTCATTCAAATGTCCCTTATTATGCTGCATCGGAGATTATGTCCGCCCCGCAATCGGGACCTTTCAGAACTTGTTAATACCTGCAGACCATGAATCATCATTAATGGACCCTTTTCCCTCAATTTCTGTGCTAGTAAAGCAGCAATGCACAGCAGCCAGGGTGACGTGCTACACATACTGTATTCGTTTTCAGGATGTTTTCCTGCGTAGCCCGAATGTGACATTGCAAAGCAGTCCCCGTTTTCCAAAAAAAACAAACTAACACGGGTCACCTTATTTACTTCACATGCAAACCCCTTACGTGTTAGAAGTTCAGACTATGTAACTGAAGTGCATGAGCTGTATAGGATACTGGAGACTTGAAAAGGGCCGATTTAGTTCCGCAGGGTGCCCATGTTTACAAATTACTGTCAACTCCGTGTGTGACTTTCTGTCAGGAGGCAGCATCTGAACATCAAGGAGCAAAAGACCAATTGCTCCGTACTTTTCTCTATCGTGCATTAATCACCCCCTCCCCCCTAAACCTCGGGCTCGTCCAAATAAAATAAAAAACTTTCTCTTATTGAATAAGAACATTGCAAAAGTCTACCTTTTAAAACCAGTGGGTCCTTGCCTTCGCGTCTCAACGACTCCAGCACTATGTGAAGTGGCTGAGAGGGCATCACCCGGTTCGGCTCGTTAGTGTTCTCGTCGTAAACTATGATCTCCTTGGAGAAAATCCTTTTGTAGGAGTCCTTGCCCTCCCGGCAGGAGATGAGGTCCAGCACGGTGATCTT
The DNA here is from genome assembly GCF_047496885.1 of Scyliorhinus torazame. Classification (NCBI taxonomy): domain Eukaryota; kingdom Metazoa; phylum Chordata; class Chondrichthyes; order Carcharhiniformes; family Scyliorhinidae; genus Scyliorhinus; species Scyliorhinus torazame. Next base: position 326,364,317 of record NC_092707.1, on the reverse strand, counting down.
GCCCTGCTGCAGCCGCCTCCTGCTGATCTTGTCCGAGCAGTTGATGTGGACGGCTCCCTGGATATGGCTTCTGTTGTATTCCATGAAGGGGCGGCAGTCGATGATCACCGGACCCTGGCTCTGCGACGGGGGGCCCTTGCTGCATCGGCTCAGCTTCTTGGCCAGCTCGGCGGGGTGGATGGTGCGGACGCTCGCCACCGGCTTGGTGGCCGCGGCGGCCGGAGGCGACAGGGGGACGGCCGCCCCGGCTGCAGCGGCGGAGGCCGGGGGGCTCAGGGCGCCGCCGTTCTCGCTGCTGCTGACCATCGGGCTGGCGGCGGCGCAGGAGGGGCAGTTGGCCGGGGTGCCGGGTTTGGCAGCCGGGGCTGGGAGCAGGTTGCCGCCGCCGCCGCCCGCCGAGGCCGGGCTCTGCTGCTCGCCCTTGCTCTGGTAGGTGGTCACCGTGCAGCAACTAGCGCCGCTGCATCCGCAGGACAGGGAGCGCACCGAGCCGCTGGACGATGGCATAGACGTGAAGTTGCCGCCTCGGAACGGGAGCGCAGCCGCCGCCGGGCTGAGGGTCGGGCTCCGGGCTCTGGGCTCGCCGGCTGCCCGGCTCGCTCCGGGGGGAGGAGAAGCCACGTAGGCGGCGGCGTCCAGGCGGAGACGGAGTTCCTGCGGTCTGACCGGCCTCGGCAATGCCACCACCCCGACAATCCGTTCGTCCAGAGGGGATGGAGGCATCAGGATGATGTGGAGGAGCCCCGCTGCCGATCGGTGGAGTAAGTGGACTGAGACGGGATCAAGTGGGCTGTCAGCATCAGAGCAGAGGGAGGGGAGGGGAGAGCAATGAATTCAGAGGCACGCATTGGTTATTCCTGCTGCAAAGAAAAAACAGAAGGGGGACCGCGACTAAAAATAACCGGCGGGCACGGGCGCCTTCATTCGGGCAAGCCCGGGCAGCGGGTGGGCGGCTCTCCGGCTGCAGTCAGGCTGAGGCGCGCTGACTGAAACTTGTCCGCAGCAGCGGCGGGCGGGCGGGCGGGCGGGCGGCGGGACGGCCGGAGGAGGAAGCGGCACCTCTGCAGCACCAACACTCACACCACAAACCTCCGCCGCTGGGGCTTCGCCCACGCTCCTCTCATTTACTCTCTCTACTTATCCATTTATTATGGTTTCAACGACCTTTGTTTTGTTTTCAAATTCCCTCCTCCTCCCCCTGGACTGCCACTTTAATCCGGCTAAACTTTTATACACAGAGCGCGCGTCAACTTCACCTGACGGGGAGGCGGGGCCCTCCAGGGTGATGGACAGGGGGCCGGCCAATGGGAAATCGGCCGTCCCCCACGCCCGCCCCGGGTCTCGCCTATCGACAGCTGTGGGAGGCGGGATCCCCGCCCCACCATTGGACGGCAGGGGGAAGGGCTTTGTCCCGCCGCGGTGACATCATCGACAGCCAATGGGCGGGTGGGCCGGCCGGGTCCCGGGACGGAGCTCACGCTTTCCAATGGACTTGAGCAGCAAGGCATTTAAAGGGACAAGACATTCACAGCCGGGCTAGCTTTTCTTTACAGTCTAAATCCCCTTTCCCCCCCAACTTTTTTCAGGAAACAGGATTAAATCATTAATCCCCAGTGTGGCCCGCAGCACAGGGTCTGGCCGTATTTTCGAGATAAACTTACAAGGCAAAGCGAATTCAAAACAAAAAAGGGAACAGGACTAAAATTGTTTTCTACAAGGACCGTGGTAACTGCACAAAGTTCTGCTGCCGCCAGCAGCATACGGCGCAGCGTACGGTGCTACAGCCAAGCACACGCACAAAAAAGCCCTCCCAACATTACACTGGCAACTCAAACTAGACCTGACAGGAATGCACCAGTTTAACATGAAAAGCATTGCATGGCAAAACAAAAACAATGTGGCGGAGGCTGAGTTTCTGGCAAGGAGGAAGTGGCATTTAAAAAAAAAAATGTTCTTGGTCGAACGGGGTGTCAAATATTGTGAAGAGTAGCCAGCTGTTAAAGGAATCATTCTATTGAAATGGTTGGTTGGGTAAATAATGAACAGGATCTTAAGGCAGAATCCAACATATGGGGTGATGTAATTATCTGAAGCAAGGTTAATCATAATATCTGAGATCATTTATCCTTTGCACGAAATTGTTCCGACATGGTTCAGTATTCTCCCTACTCTGAAAACCTTTACCCTAAAACTGCATTGGTTCACTTGGAGGCAGGTTCACTGTTGCTGCACATTGAATCAGCTGGGTGCAATGCACGTCAGAAAATTGATCGCGAGCAGTTGTGGGCACCGTACCATAAGAAGGATATCTCAGCCTTGAAGGAAGCGCAGCACACCTCGACTCCAAAGGTCAAATTACTCGGCGATATTACAGAAACTGGGGTTGCATTCTCTGGAATTTAAAAGATGATTTGTGGGGTGTTTTCAAGATATTCGGGGAAATAGATGGGGTAGATAAACTATTTCAGCTGGTTGGAGAGTCTAGAACGGGGCACATGGTTTAAACAGAGACAAATCTTTCAGGAGTGAAATTAGGAAAGATCATTTGCACACAAATGATGGTAACAGTTTGGAATTCTCTTCCACAAATGACAATTGATGCTCGAGGTAAATTCTTAAATTTAAAACTGAGATTGAGAGACTTTTGCTAGTCAAAGGTTTTAAGGGATATTGGATAAAAATGGGTAATGGAGTTGGATGGCAGATCCCAATGATCTCATTGAATGGTGGATCAGGCCTGAGGAGCTAAATGGCCAATTCCTGTTCCTATGTTTCTAGGGTGGGGCATCACAAGCTAGCAGCAAGGTCTGCCTTTTATTGGCCATTTAAATAATGGTTGGAAATAGGGCAGGTCTCTTTTTCGGCATGTGATTTCACCCCCTTCTCATTTTCCCTGCAGGGCAACCAGGTGTAATAGCAGGAAAACATCCTCTGAAGGTTGCTAATGACCCACAAATCACACTCAACACGTTTCACTACAATTTCCTACATTGTCATTCTTCTGTACCTAATTTTAAAATATAATTTAAAACAAGTTGGCAACTTTAATGTTGTCAGCCCCGCAAGGATGTGTGCTCAGTCCTCTACTATACTCCCTATACGTTCGTTAGCCAGTTGGATAACGAACTGGCTAACTGATAGAAGTCAGAGAGTGGTGGTGGATGGCAAATATTCAACCTGGATCCCAGTTACCAGTGGCGTACCGCAGGGATCAGTTCTGGGTCCTCTGCTGTTTGTGATTTTCATTAATGACTTGGATGAGGGAGTTGAAGGGTGGGTCAGTAAATTTGCAGACGATATGAAGATTGGTGGAGTTGTGGATAGTAAGGAGGGCTGTTGTCGGCTGCAAAGAGACATAGATAGGATGCAGAGCTGGGCTGAGAAGTGGCAGATGGAGTTTAACCCTGAAAAGTGTGAGGTTGTCCATTTTGGAAGGACAAATATGAATGCGGAATACAGGGTTAACGGTAGAGTTCTTGGCAATGTGGAGGAGCAGAGAGATCTTGGGGTTTATGTTCATACATCTTTGAAAGTTGCCACTCAAGTGGATAGAGCTGTAAAGAAGGCCTATGGTGTGCTCACGTTCATTAACAGAGGGATTGAATTTAAGAGCCGTGAGGTGATGATGCAGCTGTACAAAACTTTGGTAAGGCCACATTTGGACTACTGTGTACAGTTCTGGTCGCCTCATTTTAGGAAGGATGTAGAAGCTTTGGAAAAGGTGCAAAGAAGATTTACCAGGATGTTGCCTGGAATGGAGAGTAGGTCTTACGAGGAAAGGTTGAGGGTGCTAGGCCTTTTCTCATTAGAACGGAGAAGGATGAGGGGCGACTTGATAGAGGTTTATAAGATGATCAGGGGAATAGATAGAGTAGACAGTCAGAGACTTTTTCCCCGGGTGGAACAAACCATTACAAGGGGACATAAATTTAAGGTGAAAGGTGGAAGATATAGGAGGGATATCAGAGGTAGGTTCTTTACCCAGAGAGTAGTGGGGGCATGGAATGCACTGCCTGTGGAAGTAGTTGAGTCGGAAACATTAGGGACCTTCAAGCAGCTATTGGATAGGTACATGGATTACAGTAAAATGATATAGTGTAGATTTATTTGTTCTCAAGGGCAGCACGGTAGCATTGTGGATAGCACAATTGCTTCACAGCTCCAGGGTCCCAGGTTCGATTCCGGCTTGGGTCACTGTCTGTGCGGAGTCTGCACGTCCTCCCCGTGTCTGCGTGGGTTTCCTCCGGGTGCTCCGGTTTCCTCCCACAATCCAAAGATGTGCGGGTTAGGTGAATTGGCCAATGATAAATTGCCCTTGATGTCCAAATTGCCCTTGGTGTTGGGTGGAGGTGTTGAGTTTGGGTAGGGTGCTCTTTCCAAGAGCCGGTGCAGACTCAAAGGGCCGAATGGCCTCCTTCTGCACTGTAAATTCAATGATAATCTATGATTAATCTAGGACAAAGGTTCGGCAGAACATCGTGGGCCGAAGGGCCTGTTCTGTGCTGTATTTTCTATGTTCTATGTTATACACACAGGACTGTGTGGCAAGATTTAACTCCAATTCGATCTATACATTTGCAGATGATACGACTGTGGTGGATTGTATCTCAAACAACGTTGAATCAGACTACAGAAGGGAGATAGATCACTTGGTTGCATGGTGTACCGAAAACAACCTATCTCTAAATGTCGGAAAGACCAAGGAACTGATGATCAGCGACTTCAGGAAGCATAGAAGGTCACACACCCGTCTACATCAATGGCTCCGAAGTGGAGATGGTAGATAGCTTTAAGTTCCTGGGGCGTCACCATCACCAACAGTCTGTCCTGGTCCACTCACGTTGATGCAACAGTCAAGAAAACCCAACAACATCTCTACTTCCTACAGAAGCTAAAGAAATTTGCATGTCTGCTTCGGCTCTCACAAACTTCTACAGATGTGCCGTAGAGAGCACCCTATCCGGCTGCATCACAGCCTGGTATGGCAACTGGTCGGCCCAAGGTCGCAAGAAACTGCAGAGTGTGGTGAACTCAGCCCAGCGCATCACGCAAGCTTGCCATCCTCCCAATGATTCTGTGTACACCTCCCGCTGCCTCAGGAAGGCAGATAGCATTGTCAGAGACCCCTCCCACCCAGGCATCGACATCTTTCAGACCCTTCCATCAGGCAGAAGATACAGTAGTCTGAAGACCCGCATATCCAGGCATAGGAACAGCTTCTTCCCCACAGCTACTAGTCTCCTCAACGTCTCTCCCTTAGACTGATCTGTCCCTGCCGTCCTATGCTGCTCTTGATAATGTATTGGTTGTTTGGCCCTTGTTCTGCACTAACCAATCACTGTTTGTTGATGTACCATTTGTCAATGTACTCTGTCGATTATTCTTTTGTCTACTATGGGCTTACTGTGTACGTTCCCTTGGCCACAGAAAAATACTTTTCACTGTACGTCAGTACATATGACAGTACATATCAATCAATCAATCAATTAATGCTCTCTTGCCTCTGATTTGAGGCATAGTGTAGATTGCAATTTGCTCATAGTGTAGATTAACTCATATTGAAGATTGCAATTTGAGTGCAGTGCTGAAGGAATGTGGCACTATCAGAGTTGTCATTTTTCAGATAAAATTTGAAACCAAGGCCCCTTTAAAGAGTCCATGGCACTATTTAAAAAAAGCAAGGTCCCTGGTGACCTGGCCAATATTTATCTCTTAACCGATAAGTTAAAATGGAAAATCAGGCCATTACCTTATTACTGTTTGCAGGAAGATGCTGTTGGAAAATTGGCTGCATTATTTCCTTCATTACACTTCAAAAGTACTTTGTTTTCTTTAAATATATTTTTAAAATTCCTCTGTAATTGCAAGTCTTTCTTTTATTTGTTTAAAGTGTGAATAATGTTAGCTTGGACTGCAATTACCATCAATCTCTAAATCTTTTATACAAGAAACTACGAACATAAAAGTATGAGAAAGGTATGGCTGATAATTCCCTCAGAGCTGATCCATAATTACCGTAAATATTCAGGAAATCTGATAGATAACCTATTTATGCTGCACGTCTGGCAAAGTTATGCCAGTGGAATGGGAATAGCTGAGAGAAAATCCCAGGCCTATGTGTTCAAATTATTGACGTTTAAAAATACTTCTATGCCACTTGAACCTTATGTAATATCACATTTAAAAATGGTAGTGATGGTTCTTTCATATTTTACTGACCAATTTTATAGTTGCGTAGAATTACATAGAATTTACAGCACAGGAAAGGCCCAACAGGTCCAGATATCACCTTTCTTCATTCTGTAATTTGTCCAGTTGTGAAGTTTTTGTATGCAATAACATTGGAACTTAATTTAGGGGCGGCATGGTGGCATAGTGGTTAGCTCTGCTGCCTCACAGTGCCAGGGACCCGGTTTTGATTCCAACCTTGGGTGACTGTCTGGGGTTTGTACGTTCTCCTCGTGTCTGGGTGGGTTTCCTCCGGGTGCTCTGGTTTCCTCCCACATTCCAAAGATCTGCAAGATAGGTGGATTGGCCATGCTAAATTGCCTCTTAGTATCCAAAGGTTAGGTGGGGTTACGGGGATCTGGGGTGGGGAATGGGCTTAGGTAGGGTGCTCTTTCAGAGGGCTGGTGCAGACTCAATCGGCCAAATGACCTCCTTCTGCACTGTAGGGGTTCTACGATTCTTGTTATAAGCAACGGTAGAGGAGTGGTGTCAACAAAGTCAATGGAAGTTATTTCAATAGTTGGTAGGGTATGTTTTAGCCTGTTTTAGGTCCATGATATGAGCCCAATCTGCCGAGGTGAACAGAAAAATATAATTGCATATATTTGTAATATTACACAACATTTAAACAGTGGGGCTAAAGTTATATTTTGTCTATGGCAGCTATAGCCTTCAATAAACTCTAGCTTTATTTCTACAAATATGCCCACCAATTTGTGGAGGCTCCCATGTGCTTCTGAAGATAGAGGTGACAAATGTGGCCATTTAAATAGAGTGTTACTTTAAATTTTAATCAATGTATGCAACCATTTAAAGTAATTCATACCTCCAATTATACTTTTTTAAAGGAATCTCCTATTTGGATTTGATATTATTTGAAAAATCTTTATCATCTAGTTTTTTTTGTCAATATGAAATTAGATGTCAACATTGTGACATCTTCCACTGCCACCTTGTAACTTACTAAGGGGCATTAGTTTGGTCTATTTGAGGCTGTTCCAAATAGTGGCCATTTATTGTCAGGTGCCTGGTGCAATACAAACTAGTCTTTAACCCTTATAGAACAGCAGGAGCTTTTCCACTTCAAGTACAAAATTAATTCCAGATTAGTTCACCTCCCCTCGCATTGCTCCCAGACATTGTTTTTAAATGCCTCGCTTCTTATAACTGTCTGTCTGTTCTCCTGTCTGTGTTTTTCTGTTCCACTTTTTCTGTAAAAGCTCCACCCTTGTTGCACTAATTTACTCTTTCATCGTTATACTGGATGATTTCAAACCCTGATCAATGTCCCATTCACAGGCCCATTCCTTAATAAAATAAAAGCAAAATTTATAGAAAACTCTGAAATCTTGACAATAACCAGCTGCAGCGGTGTGAGTGAAGCTATTACCTTTTCCACAATTTATCACATTACTGATGTATACCCCTTTTTGGATTTTTGCACACCCTTCAATCTGATTTTTTTCAGTTTTATTTCACTGTGTTGATTGTCTGATGGAAAGTAATAATAGCTGGCGACTCCATGAATCCAAATATCACTTGCTTTTTGACCATGACTGTGTTGAGTGGCCAGTCTGTCTTTCCTTTTGGAAAGTTAGAGGCAGGTCTGGGCTCAGCTCTGGGGAGAGCTGAGCAGAATCTGAGTAGGGAATGAGAGCCACATGAGCTTTCCAGAACTGTAGGAGGCAGGAGTCGAGCCACAGCACTGAGGGATACCATAGAATCATAGAATTTACAGTGCAGAAGGAGGCCATTCGGCCCATCGAGTCTGCACCAGCCCTTGGAAAGAGCACCCTACCTAAGCCCACACCTCCACCCTATCCCTGTAACCCAGTAACCCCACCTAAACGTTTTGGACACTAAGGGCAATTTAGCATGGCCAATCCACCTAACTTGCACATCTTTGGACTGTGGAAGGAAACCGGAGCACTCGGAGTAAACCCACGCAGATACGGGGAGAATGTGCAGACTCCGCACAGACAGTGGCCAAACCGGGAATCGAACCTGAGACCCTGGAGCTGTGAGGCAACAGTGCTAACCACTGTGCTACCATGCCGCCAACTGTAGGAGGCAGGAGTCAAGCCACAGTACTCAGGAATGTTATGAAAGGAAACGTGATAAGCCTGGACAGACTTGGAATAATCAGCATGTGCATTCCAATGGTGTAATGTGCATTTATTTTTCGTGTCGTAGGATACTGTGCTGGGTTCTGGACTTCAGCATTTTGAGTGTGTCATGTGCTTTCGGTTAGCATGGAAGGGTGACCCGTAGGTGATTGAAAGCTGGAAATAAAAGCAGATGGAGGTGAAATAAATGTTCCAATAAAGAGTTACATGTCTTCTGTGTTGGGGAAGATAATGGAGTGAAACAGGATAGGATGGGAACTTTGCTGGTATGTTTGTGATTTTGTTTTCAATTAATTATTTAATGTATATTTATCTTTCGGGTTACATAATAGAATGTGTGGGAAACTGCCATGGTTGCTGTATGCACATAATTATTTTTGGTTCAATGTGACTGATGGTTTGTTTGACTAAACTAAACATTAGCTGCGCTACATTTGATTGGTTTGATTGATGGGACACTGGCTCCTTGTTCTGCAATCTGAGTGTTGGACAAGAAAGGGCTCAACAAAACACAGCACTATATTTGCAAGATTCAAGGGTGTAGGTTGTCCAGTCTGGGTGCACAATGGACACAGATTGCCTCAGGTGCATTGAACCTGAGGAAGGGAGGACTCTGAGAATTCAGCCCTGGGCCATTTGCATGGTGCCTCATACATTCCAAGGACAAGATAATGCAAAGAAGAGCAGCAGCCAGAAGGCCCTGATCACCTTGAGGAGAGAAGCCTACAATATTTATTCTTGGAATGAAAATAAAAAATGCTGGAAAAACACAGCAGGTTTGGCAACATCTGTGACGAGAGAAACAGAGTTAATATTTTGAGTCTAATATGAGTTCTTTGATTTCGAAGAACCGCTTCTGAGGTTATTAGGAAGAGTTGTATTGGACGTGAATTGTTAACTCTGTTTCTCTTTCCACAGATGCTGCCAGGCTTGCTGAGTTTTCCCAGCATCTTTTGTTTTTAATTTCAGATCCCAACATCAGCAATATTTTGCTTTTATTAAAAATATTCTTGGACTCTTTCTTCTCTAACCTTTAGCATCCTCAGGGCTCCTGCAGACTCACCAGTCCACAGAGATCCTGGCAAATCACTACTAATAGGGCTCTACAGGTGTCATCCTGTTACAGCAGCCCACCGTTTAACAAAGAGTAGAGCAAGGTGACAAATTGGGAACACCCCCTCCCTGATGTTTTTGATACTCTTCACAAGAACTTCATTTGCTGTGAAGCGGTGGGCATCCTGAGGTCTTGAAAGACACTATATAATTGCACGCTCTATTTTCTCTCATCTCTGTTTCAGGCAGCACAGAAGGTCATCCAACCTTCTGTTCAATGTACTTGGCAATGAGACATTTCTTTAATGTTTCAATGATTTACATTTTGTGTTGTATGTAAACTTCTACAGTAGAAACCCCTGATCTGTTCAGTGGAAAAATTCAAAAGCCTATATTATTTTCATATTTTATTATATTTTAGAAATAAAATATTTCGGTGGTTTGAAGCCTCTGGACCTCTTCAACTTCAGTAAGCATTTTACTGCAAAATAATTCAATCTAATTTTATTTTTGATATTTACTCATTACTATCGCTGTTGGACATTGCAGAATGTGGCGCTGCAGGGTGTTCTTGAGTGCAGATATTGTAAGAGTCCTTCCAGTTTGTAATTGTTTATTTCCTGTATATTCCCTTACTTTGCCTTCATTTTATTTTTGCCGTTACATTTTTGATCCATGGATGATCTAGGGACATGTGTTTTTATGGCAGGCTATATCTTTAATTCAAGCAAAAGGAAGCAGTGGTCTGTGCCTTTAATTCAAACAAAGATTCCAGGCCAGTGTCAGTGAAGACTGGGTTTCATTGATTTGGCTAATGGACAAGATTTAGAGACAAGATTAATAAGATTGGCCCAAAAGGCTGTGCTCTGTCCGGTAACAGGTGGTGATTGGATCTGATGCCATTGTAATGTTTTCAGAATTAAGAGGTTCTAGTTTGGTTTCATTTTTGATTCCGCACCCTGGATGGAGGGATCTAACTAACTCTCTCCAAAAAGATCTAACTTATCCTCTTCAGAAGGCTAATGTGGGGGCTAGCACTCTCTCCAATAAAGTCTGGGTATTCTTTTGAGACTGCAGAGGGCTGAAGTCATACCATGAGCTAAAAGCAAGGTTTGATGTGAAATAAAGTGTCTGTACAGACAAATATGGGCCTGATTGTGAACTCCCGAGCTGAAGGTCCAGCCTGATAAGAAATAAAGTGTCTCTCATGATATTTCTTGGTATAAATAAACAGTAATTGTGTTTCAACTTCCAAACCTGGTGACTGAAAATATTGGGCAGCCAAGGGCCAAAGACTTAGGGAATTTTTATAAGAATTATTGGTCAATACACTTGTGTTGTGAATCCAGGGCATGTGGGGCTGGAATTGACCGCGCACTAGCCCAGGGTGTCATGCCATAATATGGTTGATTAAACCTGAATGTGTACCATTAAAAATTGGAAAAGCAAGTTAGATCTGCAGGCGGTTAGGGAAATAAGGATTAAAATCATGTGGTAGAATTCTGAAAACAGTTCAGCAGACTTTTGAATTCCCGGTGGGAATCAGGAATCAGGGAAATGAAATTTTGAATCCAGTGGGATTTGGGTATGTGATTCATTTTTCTTCCAATTAAGCGGCAATTTAGCATGGCCAATCCACCTACCCTGCACATCTTTGAGTTGTGGGGTGAGACCCATGCAGGCACAGGGAGAATGTGGGGTATGTGATTCATGAAGTTCAGTTAAGATTTTGTGACAAGATTAATAAAATTCATGAATCATATTGGGGTTCAAGTTTGTCTGAATCTTAGAGAGGCATTCCCTCAGTATGCCAAAGTTAACAGTACAGATTGCTTATGCAAAGGATCATAAACAGAGTCATGCATGAGAAAAGGCCATCAGCACTTCAATGCTTATTCCTATAGTACATTCAAGCTTAGATTTTCCTTTGTTATACTGCCAGAATAAGAGGTGAGAAGGAGGAAAAATAGATTAGCGAGACCAATAATGGATAATTGCCCTAGTCATGTCTGGCTCGAAAATATTTATTTATGCTATTTTTGTTAGTCCCTAAAGTTAAATTTCGACAAACCCATAAACCTTAATTGTCTGTGGTGGAAGAAGGAACTCACTTAAGTTTATTGCCATTCTCTGTTCCAATAGAGAGAATCTTGTTTATTTATTTCATCTGGTGTGGGTCTCACTGGCAAGGCCAGCATTTGTTGTCCATCCCAAATTGGGAACAGTTGAGAGTCAACCACATTGCTGTGGGTCTGGAGTCACATGTAGACCAGACCAGGGAAAGAACAGACAATTTCCTCCCCTAAGGGGCATTAGTGAGCCTGATGGGCTTCTAGAACAATTGATGATAGTTTCATAGTCATCACTACTGAGACTAACTTATTTTTTAATGTTCCTAATTTAGTAATTGAATTTAAATTCTAACAGCTGCCATGGTGGGACTTGAACCGATGTCCCCAGAGCATTAGCCTGACCTCTGGATTGCGATTTCAGTGACATTGCCATGATGCCACCAACTCCAGGAAATCACTGCAGAATTTTCTCAGGATAGCTTCTAGGCCCAACCATATTCAGCTACTTCATCAATAACTCCCATCACAAAGTCAGAGGTGGGGATGTTCACTGATAATTGCACAATACCATGTGTGACTCCTCAGATACTGAAGCAGTCCAGATGCAGATAGATCTGGACAGTATCCAGACTTGGGCTGACAAATGACAAGTAACATTTGCACCACACATGTACCATGCAATGACCATCTCTAACAAGAGAGACTCTAACCCTCGCTCCTTGACATTCAGTGGCACGACCATTGCTGAATCCCCACGATCAACATCCTGGCGGTCACTATTGCTGAAACTGAACTGGACTAGTCATATAAATACTATGGTTCCAAGAGCCGATCAGAGGCTCGGAATCCTGCAGCGAGTGGCTCCCCAAAGCTTATCTCACATCTACAAGGCACAAGTCAGGAATGTGATGGAATAATCTTCACTTGCCTGGATGAATGCAACTCCAACAACACTCAAGAAGCTCAACACCATTCAGGACAAAGCAGCCGCTTGGTTGGCACATCATCGACAAACATTCACTCCCTCCAGCACTGACTCACAGTTGCAGCCGTGACTGCCGTCTACAAGGTGCATTGCAGGAACTCACCAAGGTTCATTAGACGGCACCTTGCAAACCCATGACCGCTACCATCTAGAAGGGCAAAGGCAACAGATACATGGGAACATCACCACCACCTGGAAATTTCCCTCCAAGTCAGACACCATCGTACTTCCCGTTCCTTCATTGTTGCTTGGTCAAAATTGGAATTCCCTCCCTAACAGCACTGTGGGTGACCCATACTACATGGACTGCAGCAGTTCCAGAAGGCAGCTCACCACCACTTTCTCAAGGGCAATTAGGGATGTGCAATAAATGCTGGCCTAGCCAGCGATGTCCACATCCCATGAATGAATACATTGCAAAAACATCCACCACCTTTGTGAGATGTATTGTGTGCAAAGAGGGACAATGTAAATCAAAGTCAATTTGCAATTAGGGTTTTATATGTTTTGCTGAACTGTCAATTACCTTAAATCAATAGCATTGCAAAATTAGTTCATTTAATAAAAAATTACACATAATAAAATATAAATAATCACAGCCACTTGGCATTGGAAATGTCACTCAAAAGGACTTTAATAAGTGAGTGTGTGCACTTCTCAACAAGGGCTCTGAGATATTGGCATAAAACTGCCAAGAACACCTATGCATGTTGCAGCCTTCATTTCCCAACGCTCCAGCTGTGGTGTCATACTTCACAGATTGTTGGTGCTAGTTGGAAAATCTTGCTCTGACTTTGTACAGCTTAATTAATTGCAAATTTAGTGAAAATAAAGCAGGTCTTTCTGTGTTAGTTATGCAAATTGAAATTGATGAGTTCAGAGATGCTTGAACCTTCAGGGAGGTACCTGACAGTAAAATAGGCCTGGACCTATTTGGAATTTTTTTCTTTCTTTTTAAAGTTGTTTGGTTGAAATCTGTTTTCCTCATAGAGATCAAACACTTCCCTACGGCAGCAGTGAACATAACTTAACCTTTTTAGTGCAAGTATTCATTTTATTAAGGCAGAATTACTGAGGCAGTACAAGTTGCAGTTCACAAAATTGGGATGTTGCAAAAATCCCATTAGCTATTCCAGTGGTATTGCATGAATGAAGATCAACCATTTTCCGATGACATAACATCTTCAGATTCAAAGTCATCTTTTTACCAATGACAAAAGGCCATGCTTTTAAAGCACACTCACTCCTATATTGTTGTTTCAGTTTTGGCTCGTTTTTGATATCTCCCCTTCACATATAAGGCAATGACTGAATTATGCCATCTGCTGCAGGATGATCTACAGGCAATATCAAGAACTGACACAGCTGTGATGGCCATTACAGCTCCTACCAAAACTATTCTTCAATTTATTGCAGGAGAAGACATCTGCCAGTTAAGCCAGTGCACAGTTAATTCTTGAACAAAGCAAATAACTGACACACATTTGCCCAGCAAAAGTTCTTTATAACTTTCTATTGGAAAGTAATTGGTCAGGAGAGTAACCTTTTACTCTTTACCATGCTTCCCAAGAACCTGGACTGTTATAGGCAGGGCTGCCATGACTGTAACTAATGGAAAAGGGCATCACTTCTTAAATGTCCAGTTTCACTCCTGAGCAGTCTCATCCTCACCATAATCCAGAATAGGTGATTCTGCAGTAGTCCACAATGCTTGAATTATTTGATGAGGTTCAGGGAGTGAATGGGTGATGCTTAATAACTCAGAGTTACCTTTGCAGCCATGGCTGATGACCACAATCAGAAATGATCACACAGTAGTGGAGCATAGATACCATAAAGCCATTTCGCTCTGTAAATTACAGTGGAGCAGCCAACAAGGATGGTTGAGCAATTTTTCCATTGTTTGGAATATTCAGGCAAATAATATTCTGCTTTACAGTTTAAGTCCCCCATAGTGCTGAATAATTTATCTGAAGAGGCAAAATCACGCAGCAGGATGAGCATGAAGCCCCTGGCTTTGCTGCACCACCAGAGGTGGATTACAGAGAGGAGCTAGGTGACATGGTCAAAAAGGATGCAAGGAGAGTGTAGACAATTACTTCCAGTAGTGACACATCCTGTCGCTGACCAACTTTGGTATTCCGTTAGATCACCAGCACATTCAAGCCCCAAAGACATAGTGTCCATTTCCTGCATTCAAACTACTCTCCACTCGTACCTCCCTCCACCAATGATTCCAATTCACAGCTTGACCAAAAGGAACCTGCTCACACAAAAGAGAAATAAAAAAACACTTGATTTATTCAGTACTATTTACAGTGCACATTTACTCTTGGCATTACATAGAACATACAGTGCAGAAGGAGGCCATTCTGCCCATCGAGTCTGCACCGACCCACTTAAGCCCTCACTTCCACCCTAACCCAGTAACCCCATCTAAACCTTTTTGGACACTAAGGGCAATTTAGCATGGCCAGTCCACCTAACCTGCATGTCTTTGGACTGTGGGAGGAAACCGGAGCACCCGGAGGAAACCCACGCAGACACGGGGAGAACATGCAGACTCCGCACAGACATGACCCAGTGGGGAATCGAACCTGGGACACTGGCGCTGTTCTATGTTCTATGTAAGGTTGAGGAAGCAAGGATCTGGCACGGTTCTAGAGTGTTACAAGGTAGCCAGGAAGGAACTCAAAAATGGACTGAGGAGAGCTAGAAGAGAGCATGAAAAAGCCCTGGTGGGAAGGTTGAAGGAAAACCCCAAGGTGTTCCACACTTATGTGAGAAATAAGAGGATGATCAGAGTGAGAGTAGGGCCGATCAGGGATAGTGGAGGGAACTTGTGCCTAGAGTCTGAGGAGATGGAGGAGACCCTAAATGAATATTTTGCTTCAGTATTCACTAGAGAGAGGGACCTTGTTGCTCATGAGAACAGTGTGAACCAGGTTAATAGACTCAAACAGGTTGATATTAAGAAGGAGGTTTTGCTGTAACTTTTGAAAAGCATCAGGATAGACAAGTCCACTGGGCCTGATGGGATATACCCAAGGTTACTACGGGCAGCGAGGGAGGAGGTTGCTGCGCCGTTGGCGATGATCTTTGCGTCCTCACTCTCCATTGGAGTAGTACCAGATGGTTGGAGGGAGGCAAATGTTGTTCCTCTGTTCAAGAAAGGGAATGGAAATCCCTGGGAATTACAGACCCATCAGTTTTACATCTGTGGTGATCAAAATATTGGAAAGGATTCTGGGAGAGAGGATTTATGATTATTTAGAAAAACAAAGTTTGTTTAAAGATAGTCAGCATGGCTTTGTGAGGGGCAGGTCATGCCTCACAAGCCTCATTAAATTCTTTGAGGATGTGACGAGACACATTGAGGAAGGTCGGGCAATGGATGTGGGATATATGGATTTCAGTAAAGCATTTGATAAGGTTCCCCATGGTAAGCTCATTCAGAAAGTTAGAGGGCATGGGATACAGGGAAATTTGGCTGTCTGGATACAGAATTGGCTGGCCAAAAGAAGACAGCGAATGGTAGTGGATGGAAAGTATTCCGCCTGGAGGTCGGTGACGAGTGGTGTCCTGCAGGGATCTGTTCTGGGACCTCTGCTCTTTGTAGTTTTTATAAATGACTTGGATGAGAAAATGGAAGGGTGGGTTAGTAAGTTTGCCAATGACACAAAGTTTGGGGGAGTTGTAGATAGTGTTGAGGACTGTCGCAGGTTACAACAGGACATTGACAGGATGCAGAGCTGGGCTGAGAAGTGGCAGATGGAGTTCAAACTAGATAAATGTGATGTGATTCATTTTGGAAAGCCAAATTTGAATGCTGAATACGGGGTTAAAGGCAGGATTCTTGGAAGTGTGGAGTAACAGAGGGATCTTAGGGTCCACGTACATAGATCCCTCAAAGTTCCCACCCAGGTTGATAGGGTTGTAAAGAAGGCGTATGGTGTGTTGGCTTTCATTAACAGGGGGATTGAGTTTAAGAGCCACGAGATTTTGCTGCAGCTTTATAAAACCCTAGTTAAACCACACTTGGAATATTGTTCTGGTCGCCTCATTATAGGAAGGATGTGGATGCTTTGGAGAGGGTACAGAGGAGCTTTACCAGGATGCTGTCTGGACTGGAGGGCATGTCTTATGAAGAAAGGTTGAGGGAGCTAGGGCTTTTCTTACTGGAGCGAAGAAGGAAGAGAGGTGACTTGATAGAGGTGTACAAGGTGATGAGAGGCATGGATAGAGTGGATAGCCAGAGACTTTTCCCCAGGGCGGAAATGGCTGTCACGAGGGGACATAATTTTAAGGTGATTGGAGGAAGGTACAGGGGAGATGTCAGAGGTAGGTTCTTTACACAGAGAGTGGTGGGTGCGTGGAATGCACTGCCTGCAGAGGTGGTGGAGTCAGAGTCGTTAGGGACATTAAAGCGACTCTTGGACAGGCACATGGACAGCAGTCAATTGAAGGGGTGTAGGTTAGGTTGATCTTAGATTAGGATAAATGGTCGGCACAACATCGTGAGCTGAAGGGCCTGTACTGTGCTGTTCTATGTTCTATATGTTTCCCCCTTAGAGAGTGGCTCTCCATTGAGCCTCATGCACTCACCTCTCACACTATAGCCACTTCCCCACAGTTCTCCCTCTTAACTCCACCTGGATGAAACACATGGGCCTTCATGAGTCTCAGTGTACCTTACCCCTGACAATTCCTCCAACCCTCTCAATCCTGGCATTAGGTGAAAAGTCAGTTGAATAGATGCATGGGACCAGCATCTACATCCTCAGGGGGGGACCTCAAAGTCCCTGCCATGGTCTTGAACAGGGTGAATGATGATAGATATCACCATCACGCCTTGCATAGGGGAACACATCAGTGTTATTTGTCTAATGTTAATGCTTGTATGAGCATTGGAGTTCAATGCTTGCGGCCAATCCTACCAACGGGTTAAGTACATGGCTCCAATCAGTGGCACTTATGTTTAGCTCTGCAGATTTCATTGGCACAAATTGACTAGTCGAGGAAGGATGAGATAGCATTTCACACAAATGACTGCCTCTTGTGGCAGATGAGACACAACTGATTCAAGTGAAGCCTGCAATTAGCACAGCAAGCACATCCCTCGAGGACACCCTCATTCTCCCTGTCACAAGGACTGCAGACTTGACAAGTATTCCACCAGCCATAGCCATCCACCCAACACTAATTCCTGACAGTCAAACTTCCCTGACAAGTAGATTTGAACTTGCATGCAGCTTAACCCCTTTGTCCTCACAGTGCTGCCTGCATGTAGTGTTCAACTCACACTGAATCACACAGAATCATACAGTGCAGATGAGGCCCTTTGGCCCATAATGTCTGCATCGATACATGAAAATCACCTAATCTACCTATCTAATCCCATTTACCAGCACTTGGCCCATAGCCTTGAATGCTATGATGTGCCACGTACTCATCCAGGTACTTTTTAAAGGATGTGAGGCAACCCATCTCTACCATCCTCCCAGTAGTGTATTCCAGGTGGTCACTGCCCTCTGGGTAAAAAGGTTTTGCCTCACATACCCCCTAAATTTCCTGCCCCTCATCTTGAACTTGTATCCCCTCATGACTGATCCTTCACCTAGGGAACAGCTGCTCCCATTCCATCATATCCAAGTACCACATAATCTTGTATACTTCAATCAGGTCGTCCTTCAGTCTTCCCTGTTCCAATGAAAACAACCCACAGCCTCTCGAACTTCTCTTCATAATTTAAATGTTCCGTCCCAGGCAACATCCTGGTCAATCTCCTCTGCCACGTCTGCCACGTCTCCAGTGCAAGCACATCTTTCCTATAATGTGGCGACCACAATTGCACACAGTACTCCAGCTGTGCCCTCACCAAAGTTCCATACAACTCCAACAGGACCTCCCTGCTTGTGTAATCTGTGCCTCGATTGATAAAGGCAAATGCCCCATATGCCTTTTACACCACCCTATTAACCTGCCCTACCACTGTCAGAGATCAATGGACAAACACACCAAGTCTCTTTATTCCTCAGGACTTCCTAGTGTCATGCCATTCATTAAGTATTTCCTTGTCAAATTACTCATTCCAAAGTGTACCATCTTACATTTTTCAGGGTTAAATTCCATCTGTCACTTATCTATCCATTTGACCATCCTGTCTATATCCTCCTATAACCCAAGACACTCAACCTCACTGTTAACCGCCCGGACAATCGTTTGTGTCATCCGCAAACTTACTGATCCTAACCCCCACATAGTTAACTATATCGTTTACACAAATGACGAACAATAGTGGAGAAACAAAGAACAAAGAACAAAGAAAAGTACAGCACAGGAACATGCCCTTTGGCCCTCCAAGCCCGTGCCGACAATGCTGCCCAACTAAACTACAATCTTGTACACTTCCTGGGTCCGTATCCCTCTATTCCCATCCTATTCATGTATTTGTCAAGATGCCCCTTAAATGTCACTATCGTCCCTGCTTCCACCACCTCCTCCAGTAGCGAGTTACAGGCACCCACTACCCTCTGTGTAAAAAACTTGCCTCATACATCTACTCTAAACCTTGCCCCTCGCATCTTAAACCTATGCCCCCTAGTAATTGACCCCTCTACCTTGGGGAAAAGCCTCTGACTATCCACTCTGTCTATGCCCCTCATAATTTTGTAGACCTCTATCAGGTCTCCCCTCAACCTCCTTCGTTCCAGTGAGAACAAACCGAGTTTATTCAACCGCTCCCCATAGCTAATGCCCTCCATACCAGGCAACATTCTGGTAAATCTCTTCTGCATCCTCTCTAAAGCCTCCACATCCTTCTGGTGGTGTGGCGACCAGAATTGAATACTATACTCCAAGTGTGGCCTAACTAAGGTTCTATACAGCTGCAACATGACTTGCCAATTCTTATACTCAATGCCCCGGCCAATGAAGGCAAGCATGTCGTAGGCCTTCTTGACTACCTTCTCCATCTGTGTTGCCCCTTTCAGTGACCTGTGGACCTGTACACCTAGATCTCTCTGACTTTCAATACTCTTGAGGGTTCTACCATTCACTGTATATTCCCTACCTGCATTAGACCTTCCAAAATGCATTACCTTACATTTGTCCAGATTAAACTCCATCTGCCATCTCTCCGTCCAAGTCTCCAAACAATCTAAATCCTGCTGTATCCTCTGACAGTCCTCATCGCTATCCACAATTCCACCAACTTTTGTGTCGTCTGCAAACTTACTAATCAGACCAGTTACATTTTCCTCCAAATCATTTATATATACTACAAACAGCAAAGGTCCCAGCACTGATCCCTGAGGAATACCACTAGTCACAGCTCT
Source organism: Scyliorhinus torazame (assembly GCF_047496885.1). Classification (NCBI taxonomy): domain Eukaryota; kingdom Metazoa; phylum Chordata; class Chondrichthyes; order Carcharhiniformes; family Scyliorhinidae; genus Scyliorhinus; species Scyliorhinus torazame. Next base: position 326,344,516 of record NC_092707.1, on the reverse strand, counting down.
CCAATTAGAAAAGCATCCTTCCATTGCTACTCTCTGCCTTCTATGACCTAGCCAGTTCTGTATCCACCTTGCCAGCTCACCCCTGATCCCGTGTGACTTCACATTTTGTACTAGTCTACCATGAGGGACCTTGTCAAAGGCCTTACTGAAGTCCATATAGACAACATCCGCTGCCCTACCTGCATCAATCATCTTTGTGACCTCTTCGAAAAACTCTATCAAGTTAGTGAGACACGACCTCCCCTTCACAAAACCATGCTGCCTCTCACGAATACGTCCATTTGCTTCCAAATGGGAGTAGATCCTGTCTCGAAGAATTCTCTTCAGTAATTTCCCTACCATTGACGTAAGGCTCACCGGCCTGTAGTTCCCTGGATTATCCTTGGTACCCTTCTTAAACAAAGGAACAACATTGGCTATTATCCAGTCCTCCGGGACATCACCTGAAGACAGTGAGGAGCCAAAGATTTCATCAAGGCCTCAGCAATTTCCTCTCTAGCCTCCTTCAGTATTTTGGGGTAGGTCCCATCAGGCCCTGGGGACTTATCTACCTTAATATTTTTCAGGATCCCCAACAACTCGTCTTGTTGGATCTCAATGTGACTCAGGCTATCTACACACCCTTCTCCAGACTCAACATCTACCATTTCCTTCTCTTTGGTGAATATTGATGCAAAGTATTCATTTAGTACCTCGCCCATTTCCTCTGGCTCCACATATAGATTCCCTTGCCTATCCTTCAGTCGGCCAACCCTTTCTCTAGCTACCCTCTTGCTTTTTATGTACGTGTAAAAAGCCTTGGGATTTTCCTTAACCCTATTTGCAATTACTTTTTGTGATCACTTCTAGCCCTCCTGACTCCTTGCTTAAGTTCCTTCCTACTTTCCTTATGTTCCACACAGGTTTCGTCTGTTCCCAGCCTTTTTGCCCTGACAAATGCCTCCTTTTTCTTTTCGACGAGACCTACAATATCTCTTGTTATCCAAGGTTCCCGAAAATTGCCGTATTTATCCTTCTTCCTCACAGGAACATGCCGGTCCTGAATTCTTTTCAACTGACACTTGAAAGCCTCCCATATGTCAGATGTTGATTTACCCTCAAACATCCGCCTCCAATCTAGGTTTTTCAGTTCCCGCCTAATATTGTTATAATTAGCCTTCCCCCAATTTAGCACATTCACCCTAGGACCACTCTTATCCTTGTCCACCAGCACTTTAAAACTTACTGAATTGTGGTCACTGTTCCCGAAATGCTCCCCTCCTGAAACTTCTACCACCTGGCCGGGCTCATTCCCCAGTACCAGGTCTAGTACTACCCTTCCCTAGTTGGACTGTCTACATATTGTTTTAAGAAGCCCTCCTGGATGCTCCTTACAAACTCTGCCCCATCTAAGCCCCTGGCACTAAGTGAGTCCCAGTCAATATTGGGGAAGTTGAAGTGTTCCATCACAACAACCCTGTTGTTTTTACTCTTTTCCAAAATCTGTCTACCTATCTGCTCCTCTATCTCCCGCTAGCTGTTGGGAGGCCTGTAGTAAACCCCCAACATTGTGGAGGTCCTGTCTTTTAACTTTCTGCCTTGCTCCCTGAACTCCTGCTGCAGGACCTCATGCCCCTTCCTGCCTATGCCGTTAGTACCTATATGTACAACGACCTCTGCCTGTTTGCCCTCCCCCTTCAGGATGCCCTCTACCTGTTCGGAGACATCCTGGACCCTGGCACCAGGGAGGCAACATACCATCCTGGAGTCTCTTTCACGTCCACAGAAGTGCCTATCTGTGCCCCTGACTATTAGAGTCCCCTATGACTATTGCTCTTCTACGCTTTGACCCTCCCTTCTGAACATCAGAGCCAGCCGTGGTGCCACTGCTCTGGCTGCTGCTGTTTTCCCCTGATAGGCTGTCCCCCCCGACAGTATCCAAAGGGGTATACCTCTGTCGAGAGGGGGACAACCACAGGGGATTCCTGCACTGACTGCCTGCCCTTTCTGGTGGTCACCCATTTCTCTGCCTGCACCTTGGATGTGACCACATTTATATAACTGCTATCTATGACGCTTTCCACCACCTGCATGCTCCTAAGTGCATCCAACTGCCGCTTCAACCGAACCATGCGGTCTGTGAGGAGCTCCAGTTGGGTGCACTTTCTGCAGATGAAGCCATTCGGGACGCTGAAAGCCTCCCGGACCTGCCACATCTCACAGTCAGAGCACTGCACCCCTCGAATTGACAGTGCGTCAAATAATTAGTAAATTAAATTAAAAAGTTAAAACAAAAGTTACTGTGAAGTATATGTTTCCTAGGACTAGATTTCTACTATAAATGTGAAAGCTAAATACAGTACTCTACGATCTCTGGCTTAGACACCCCTCTAAACTATAATTAAGTAATTATGTTTAATTAGTTTACCAATGCTTCATTTTTTAAATTTAGTGTAGATTCCCAACCAGTCAATCAGGTCACAGCTTTTCTGTGATGTCACTTCACACACACACAATTTGAAAAGGTAATAAAAGTAAAAATGAGTAAAAATCACTTACGTACCTTCTGAGGGTCTCAGATGCTCTCAGGTTCTCTCCCTGCAGATTAAAAATTACAGGCCAGAAGAAAGAAAGAGAACAAAACAGTAAGGAAAAAGCACCTTCTCCCACTCTGCACCGAATTACCTCACTGCACCAAATTACCAAGTTCCAAATTCCCACTCTGATGTGTCTCACTCAGGCTGTGTCTCTTTGACCTGCACAACGCTTACTGACTGCGCTTTCTGTCTGTCTTCTATACAGACTTTAGCTGACCAGGATGACTCACACTACTTAAACTTCAAAGAAAAGAATACAATGTGTACCTTTGTGCCCCTAAACAGGCCTCATGTGACTGCCAGATAACTGCCTCTCAGCAATTAGAGTGGTGGCAGCTTCAGCCAATCAGACACTAATCTACATACTGCACTTTTGACTGAAAAACAGCAGAATTAGACTTACCACTTACCTTTCCTGATTACCTCACTGCACCAAATTACCAAGTTCTAAATTCCCACTCTGGATGTGTCTCACTCAGGCTGTGTCTCTTTGACCTGCGCAACGCTTACTGAGTGCGCTTTCTGTCTGTCTTTTATACAGACTTTAGCTGACCAGGATGACTCACACTACTTAAACTTCAAAGAGAAGAATACAATGTGTACCTTTGTGCCCCTAAACAGGTCTCAGGTGACTGCCAGATAACTGCCTCTCAGCAATTAGGGTGGGGACAGCTTCAGCCAATCAGACACTAATCTACACACTGCACGTTTGACTGAAAAACAGCAGAATTAGACTTACCACTTACCTTTCCTGATTACCACATTGCACCAAATTACCAAGTTCCAAATTCCCACTCAGGCTGTGACTCTTTCACCTGCGCACCCATCCCTGCGGTACGCCACTGGACACTATCTTCCAATCACTAAAGCAGCCTTCTGTCATCACCCTCTGTCTCCTACATCTAAGCCAACTTTGAATCCATCTTATCAAATTACCCTGTATTCAATGTCATTCCACCCCCCACCCCCACCCCCAGTGAGAGGGTTTTCATGTTTCTTGAGTTAGAGATGCACTCATTCCTGAGTTCCCGACTCTGCCCTTACAGCCTGGCCTCTCATGGAACCCCATGGAACCCCACCCAGGTACCTCACAGTTGCCCCCAGTATTCACCTCCTCTCACCCAATTTCCAGTTCCCACTCAGGAAAGGCACCCGCTCAGCGGGGATTTGGGCACAAGCCCAACAAGGTGGACATGGGAAACGATGCATGCATGCCAGCCTCCTTAAAGCAAGGGATGCCCTAACATGAACGGTAGGTAAGGCCTGTGAGCAATCCCTCCTCCAAGATTGAGAAACTGAACCCCACCCCTGGCTCCGAGTTGAACATATCAATATCCCCCACATCCACTCCAGTGCATCCTGGGCATTGAACACCCTGTATGGTGCCAGCTGACTGATAGCTCACCTCCTAAATCCCCCTCACATTTATGTAAACCTGTTGTAAATGATGCCAGCCTGGCGTTCCGGGGGAAGTTCTGGAGTGAGTGCTTGCTGATGACAGGCAAATGTATTAAAATTAGGTTCCCGGGCTTTGCGCCCTTGTCGCTGTTCTCACTGACGGCTGACACGGTTACAAACTGCCCCCAGTATGCGTGGATTTTGTATAAGGTGTCTCCTGTCCTATCTTGTCATCGTGTGCTTTCTGACAGGGATTGAATAGAAATCAAGAGTAGGATTTCAGGTAGAATGTTTTTTCTCCCTTCATAACTCAAGGACACCGAGACCACTCATTTTGCTACTGTTGATGATACCAACTACCTTCCCACAGCCAGTCAATTAAACCTGGGACCTTTCTGGTCTCAAAGCGTCAGCACCACATGAGGTGATGAACTTCCCCATTGACTCATTAAAGGAACTGATATCACTCAAATTTAAATGCTGTACTTTAATTCTACCCACTCACCTGAGAACAATGGGAGAAAACCTGCTGAGATGGTATGTTCCTTAGACCCACAGTTTAATTGTGCTGTATCTGATTTTATCAGGGTTTCACTGATACACCTAAAATTCATTTTTTATTTGCGGTGGATAAGTTAGCAATCCGAGTCCAAGGAAATATCTTCCACCTAGTCAGTCATTCCTCTGCCCTCAGTTCTGCTGCTACGGAAGAACACATAGTACAATGAGTAAATTTAGAGAAATTCTCAAACACAGGGCCGGAATTCTCCAGTCGTTGTGATTTACTTTTCCCGTGGGCAGCACATCCCCGCCAGCGGAGTTTGCGGAGTCTTGGAGTCATTTCAATGGGAAATCCCATTGACAATCGGTGGGAAGATAGAATCCCACTGCCAGCGAACGGCACGCCACCGAGAAACATGCAGCTGGGGAACTGGAGAATCTTGCCCTATATAGTCTACAATTGACTGCTATTCTATTTTCGAACTATGTAGGGTACTCATTTTTACAACTTCAAGTACTTGCATAGTAGAAGTTCTTGCTCAAATGTGTTTCATTCTGTTTTTTAAAATTGCTGTACACTTTCCATAAAATAACGTGTTAACTACAATCTTTTTAACGCATTGAGGATACAGAATAAGAACAGAACGACTAGGAGCAGGAGTAGACAATTCAACCCCTCGAGCCTGCTCTGCCATTTAATATGATCATGACAGATCTCCTCTCGGCCTCAGTTCCACTTTCCTGCCCGTTCTCCATAACTCGCAATCTGGGGGAGTGAATTCCACTGTTTGAAAGAAGTAATTTCTTCTCATCTGTTTTAAATCTGTTGCCCTTTATCCTAACACTATAACTTCTCGAATGCTCCACAAGAGGCAATATCTGCTGTATGTCTACTTTGTCAATAACTTTTATCATCTTGTATACCTTAATTAGATCTCCTCTCATTCTTCTAAACTCAGGAATATAGGCCTAAACTGCTCAATCTCTCCTCGGAGGAGCGTTTCATTCTGTTTTTTAAAATTGCTGTACACTTTCCATAAAATAACGTGTTAACTACAATCTTTTTAATGCATTGAGGATACAGAATAAGAACAGAACGACTAGGAGCAGGAGTAGACAATTCAACCCCTCGAGTAGACATAAATCTCTCCTCATAAGTCAAACCCTTCATCTCTGGAATCAATCTACTGAAGCTCCTCTGAACTGCCTCAAATGCAACTGCATCCCTCCTCATATAAGGGACCAAAATTGTACACAGTACTCCAGGTGCATACTCACCAATGCCTTGTACAGTTACAGGAACACTTCCCTACTTTTATACTCTGAGCGCAATTCTCCCATCGGGAGACTAAGTCCCGGCACCGGAGTGAAAACCGGAGTGTTTCATTCCGGCGTCAGAGGCCGCTCCCAGCCCCCTATTTTCCCGTCCGTGGGGGGCTAGGAATGGCGCCGCGTCATTTACGCGTGCCGGGCCTTGCTGCTGCGTAAAAGCAGCGCCGCGTAAATGACGCGGCGCGACGTCATCCGCGCATGCGCAGGTTGACTGGCGCCAACCCGTGCATGCGCGTTTTTCGTCCTCACAGCAGCCGCCCCGCAAGAAGATGTCGGATGGATCTTGTGGGGCAGCGGAGGAAAGGAGGTCCTCCTTCAGAGAGGCCGGCCAGCCGATCGGTGGGCAATGATCGCGGGCCAGACCCCTTTTGAGTCGTCCACCCCGGTGCAGGAACACCCCTCCCCCACAGGCCGCACCCCCGGCGTTCCCGCGCTGTTCCCGCCAGCAGCAACCAGGTGTGGACGGCGCCGGTGGGAATTTGTCGTGTTGGGCAGGCCGCTCGGCCCATCCGGGCCGGAGAATCGCCACTCGCCCGTTAGAAACGGCGAGCAGCGATGCTCCAAGCAGCCAGCCGTGATTCACGCCGCGACGGTTTGGTGAGGTGGGAGAATCGCATACGGGTGCCGGGGCGGCGTGGCGGGACTCACGCGGCACCCCGGCGATTCTCCCACCTGGCGTGGGGGGGGGGGGGGGGGGGGGGTGGGTGGAGAATTCCGCCCTCTATTCTTTTAGCTATAAAGGCCAAAATTCCATTTGCCTTCCTTATTACCTGCTGTACCTGCAAGCTAGTTTCAGCGATTCATGCACGAGGACACCCAGATCCCTCTGCACCGAAGCACTCTGAAGTTTCTCTCCAATTAGATTATAAGTTACCTTTCCATTGTTCCAAACAAAATGGATAACCTTACACTTATCCACATTGAACTGCTTCTGCCAAGTGTTGGCCCACTCACCTAACCTATCTAGATCCATTTGTAAATTTCTCATTACCTCATTCCAAATTACTAGCCCACCTATTTTAGGGTCCTCTGCAAATATGGCAATAGTACCTTCTATCCCTACATCCAAGTCATTTATATATATTGGGGCCTGAGGGCTAAATCCTGTGGCACCTCACTCGTTACATCTTACCAAACAGAAAAAGACCAATTTATCCCAACTCTCTGCTTTCTGTCGGTTAGCCAGCGTTCTATCCAAGCTAATAAATTACCCCTAATCCCATGTGTTCTTACCTTGTATATTAACCTTTTGTGTGGCACCTTATCAAACTCCTTCTGAAAGTCCAGATGTACTACGTCTCCAGCATGCCATTATACACTTGGCTTGTTACATCTTCGAAGAACTCTAGCAAATTAGTCAAACATGATTTACCCTTCATAAACCATATTGATTCTGATGGGTTGTGTTTTGACTTTCTAAATGTTCTGTTATTACTTCCCTAATAATGGGTTCGAACAATTTCCCAACGACAGATCTTAAACTAACTGGTCTATGAATTTCTACTTTCTGCCTTCCTCCGTTTTTGAATAAGGCATTTTCCCAATCCATTGGAACCTTTCCCGCATCCAGGAAGTTTTAGAATATTATTATTTGTTTGATTTTTAAAAAATAAATTTGGAGAATCCAATTCATTTTTCCAATTAAGGGTCAATTTAGCGTAGCCAATCCACCTACCCTGCACGTCTTTGGGTTGTGAGGACAAAACCCACGCAAATACAGGGAGAATGTGCAAACTCCACATGGACAATGACCCAGGGCCGAGGTCGAAACTGGGACCTCAGTGTCGTGAGGCAGCAGTGCTAACCACTGCACCACCATGCTGCCCAGTTTTAGAATATTAGAACCAATGGATCCATTATTTCCGTTGCCATTTCCTGTAAGACCCCATGTAGGCCATCAGGCTGTGGGAACTTGTCTGCCTTCAGTCCCAATAGTTTGCTTAGTACCTTTTTACTACTGATGATGATTGTTCTAAGTTCCTCCCTTTTTATTACTTGTTACTATTAGGATGGTACTAATGCCCTCCACCATGAAAACTGAGGCAGAATTTAGCATCTCCACCATTTCTGTGTTCCCCACTATTAACTCCCTGGTCTCATCTTCCAAGAGACCCACATTCACTTTAACTATTCTCTTTCCTTTTATATACTTATAGAAGCTTTTGTTATCCTTTTTTATATTTACTTTTTCTCTTTTTGTTATCTTTTTAGAACCCCTTTGGGCTAAATAGCTGGCTTGTAAAGCAGACTAAGGCCAGCAGAGCGGGTTCAATTCCCATACCAGCCTCCCCGAACAGGCGGCAGAATGTGACAACTAGGGGCTTTTCACAGTAACTTCATTTGAAGCCTACTTGTGACAATAAGCGATTTTCATTTAATTTCCTTTCATTTCATCATTAAATGTTTGCCTTCGTTTTTGTATTTATGTTATCTTTAACTTCCTGGATTAGACATGCATGTTACCCCCACTCTTACAATCTTACTTTCTATCTGGAATATGTTTTAGTTGGGAGGAATTGAATATCCCCTTAAACAACTGCCACTCCTCATCAACTGTCCTACCTTTCAGTCTTCCTGCTCAATCGACTAGGGCCAAATATGTCCTCATGCTGACGTAATTACCTTTGTTTAACTCTAGAATGCTAGTGTGGGACTCCAGTTTCTCACACTCAAACTAAATGTGAATTTCTAACATGCAATGATCACTCTTCCCTAGGTCTTTAATAAATCCCTCCTTATTGTACAATATCAAATCCAAGATCGCCTGATCCCTAGTTGGTTCAACAACATATTGCTCCAAGAAACAATCTCTAACATATTCAATGAACTCTCCCTCGAAACTACCCTTGCCAATTTGATTAATCCAGTTGATGTGCATATAAAAATCACCCATGATTATTGTCGCTCCTTTTTTACAAGCCTCCAATATTTCTGGTTTATATTGTGCCTCACTTTGGAACTGTTGTTTGGCGACTGATAGATTACTCACACCAGGGACTTCTTTCATTTGCTATTTCTTATTTCTACCCAGACTGATTCCACACTTTGATTTCCAGTGCATATAGAATTTCTCACGACAGCACTTTATCTTTCCTTTACCTTTCTGTCTATTCTTCTAAAGCACTGAGCACCCTTGGATATTCAACTTGGTCTCCTTGTAACCATGTCTCAGTAATTGCCACCAAATCATATCCCTTTGTGTCTATTTGCACTGTTCATGCATTAATTTTGTTCTGAATGCTCCACGCAGTCAGAAAAAAACCTTTAAAGTTTTTTCTATTTTCAAATGTCTCTACGCTTGTCTGATTCCTTAGTACAATATTACTTTCACACGTTCTGTCCCTTCCTTTTATTTTCTGGTAACAATCCATCTAATCATTAACCTGTACTCCTACCTTCTCCTTTAACTTTTATTTTCTATACAACTGAACCCTCACCCCCACTATTTAGTTTAAAGTCCTATCTACAGCCCTAGATTTGTGATTCACTAGGACTTCAGGGGAAGACCGTCCCATCGGACCAGCTCCCTCCTTCTGCAGTGCAGTTGGCAATGCCCCATCAATTCAAACCCATTCCTCCCACACCAACCTTTAAGCCATGCATTTATCTCTGGAATCCTATTGACCCCGTGCCAATTAATCCTTGACTCAGAAGTAATCCGGAGCTTATTCCCTTTTAGGTTCTGCTTTTTAATTTAGCCCCTAGCTGCTCATATTTCTTCAGCAGAACCTTTATCCTTGTTCTACCTATGCCATTGGTACCGACCAATTGGACCATGACAATTGGATCTTTACCTTCCCACTCCAAGTTCTTCTGCAACCCAGATGAGATATACTGAACCCAAGCACCAGGCAGGCAACACAACCTTTGGGACTCTCAATCCTGGTCAGAGAGAATAGTGGCTATGCCCATAACTATACCGTCTCTGATTACGACTACATTTCGTTTCTCTCTCCCCCAACTTGAATGGCTCCCTGTACCAGTGCTGTGGTCATCCTCCCGAAAGTCTATGCCCTCATCCACACAGGGAGCAAGAATCTCAAACCTGTTGGACAAAGATAATGGCTGAGGCTCCTACAATCCTACCTCCTGGATCCCTTTACCTGCCTCACTCATAGTCACATCCTCCTCTCCCAGACAACTGGCTGAATTTAAGGTAATTCATCAAAGGGGTATGACTGCCTCCTGGAACACAGTGTTCAGGTAGTCCCCCCCCCCCCCCCCCCCCCGCCTCCCACGATGTGTCACAGTGACCGAAGCTCAGAATCCAGCTCATCAACTCTGAGCCGAATTTCATCCAGCAACCAACACTTACTACAGATGTGATCACTGGGAACCACAGTGGGTTCCACACTGTGCAGGTACAGTAGCCAGCATGGATTTGTTAAAGACCATGTCAAAATCCAACAGGTTTATTTGGAATCACTAGCTTTCGGAGCACAGCTCCTTCATCACCTGCGAAGGAGCTGCGCTCCGAAAGCTAGTGATTCCAAATAAACCTGTCAGACTTTAACCTGGTGTTGTAAGACTTCTTACTGTGCCCACCCCATTCCAACGCCGGCATCTCCACATTGTCGTTAAAGACCTTGGGCGGGATTCTCCCAGCATGGGACTGGGCCAGAGAATCCCCGCAACTGGGCCACGCCGCCCTGACGCCGGCACGCGATTCTACATTGGCGCCGGCGCGTTTGGTGTGGCGCCGGTCTTGGGCCGCTGCCTGCGGCCGGGCTGCCGACTCTCCGGCCCGGATGGGCCAAGTGGCCGTTCTAAAAAGGCAGAGTCTCGCCGGCGCTGTCCACACCTGGTTGCAGCCGGCTGGGACTCTGCGCGCAGGGTCGGGGGACAGCCTTTGGGGAGAGGATGGGGGGCTCCGACCCTGGGGGGGGCCACCGATGGGGCCCGGCCCGCGATCGGGGCCCACCGATTGGTGGGACGGCCTCTTGCTCCCCGGGCCTATTATCTTCTGCGCCGGACCCTGAACTGCCGCGCCATGCTGCGTCGGCTGGCGCGTTGAGGGAGGCCACCGTGCCTGCACGGGTTGGCGCGGCACCACTGTGCATGCGCGGATCCCGCGGCGCACAGTTCACGCCGGGATGGGAGGCTGGAGCAGCGTGAACCGCTGTAGCGTTGTGCTGGCCCCCTGTAGGGGCCAGAATCGGTACTCCTAGTGGCCCATTCACGCCGTCATGAAACGCGACAGCGTTTCCGACGCCGTGGACACTCTGCCGCCGAATGGGAGAATCCCGCCCCAGTTGTGCTGGACAACATAAACAGAGTTTTCAAAGGAAGTGACCAGTTGGATAGATAAATGGGATGCAGGTGTGGTCTTTCACAAAATATTTGTATAAGATTCAAGAAAAGATACAGCTAAAAGAATTTAGCAGCAGAAGTCGTTATTTTGCTGGGACTTTATGGGGCAGAAATTCAACTTTTATTCATGCATGCATGAAATGGGCAGGGTGATCGCGGATTCGACCTGATGATGTGGGTGAGATGCACAAAATAAATTTAGCTTTTGGTTCATTCTTCTCTTGATCATGATATGTGAGTTGTCAGTGTTACTCATGCTTGTTCTTAACAGTTATCCTATTGGGGGTGGTGTGAAATCGGGCAGTAGTGATATAATTTAGTGACAACCTGGTCCCTTTAAAGGGGAGGTGGACTTTGCAAGTAGTGCATTTTCTGTGCTTGAACATGGAGAATGCAGTCAGAATAATGATTGCAAAGACTCCAAGGTCAGCAGGAGGAATGTTGCCCTGTTCACAGTTGGTGGGCAAAGGGTACAAGGCAAATAGCACTGCAAAAGTCAACAGAGTTGTCTGAGTGGGTAAATACAAAGAGCATGTGATCTACAACCTGGCTGTGCTGTAAGAAAAAGTTTAGTCAAGATTCATAATCGCAACTCTTTTACTGTCTACTTTGCCCTGCAATACCTGGAGCTCAAGGGTTTACTATAGGATTTTCACAGTAACTTCATTGCAGTGTTAATGTAGGCCTACTTGTGACACTAATGAAGATTATTATTCACGACAGCAGAATCCACTGAATGTCCTTCTGCCGCTATTTACACACTATCCAACTTCTGGCAAATGTTATCCCACTATTCAAGAAAGGAGAGATAGAGAAAATGGGGAACTACAGACAGTTAGTCCGACTTTAGGATGAACAGGATAGGTAATAGGGAACCAGTGGGTGCATGTCTGGATTTCCAATAGACATTCAAACAGCTGTCATATAAAAGGTTATTGCACAATGTAAGTTTTCATGGTTTTGCAGTTAATATATTAGAACTGAGGAACAGGACGACAGTACTCTCGAAGATTTACTGTCATTCAACCTTATTGTTTCAAACACCAGTTCGGAAATTTGCATTTGCATCTTTCAAATGATCAGTAAAAGGAATCCTCACTTGGGAAATTCGCAAATAGCAAATGCGCAGGGTCAAAGACAGAAGGATAAGATTGCTCAGGAAATAGAGGGCACAGCTAAATACTTCCAGGACAATAGTTGAAAACTAATGTTTGTGCATTACCAACTGCTCAATGCACTGGACTGCCTAATAGGTAGCCTGCACTCAATGTAGGACTGTATCGAAAACAAAGTTAGAGGGCATGCAGCAAACAATAGAGAGAACAATCTCCCACAGCTTCAGGACACCTGGCCCCTCCAAACAGTGGGAGCTCTGTTTCCGGATACTAATGCTTTGCTCAATGAGAACTGCGATAAAGGGCAGAACCGACCCTTCCATCCAAGAGTGAGGTTGGTGGCGGGTGGGGCAGTGCATATGCCAGGATAGAAAATGTTTTCCGACAGCAAGAAATGATGCTGGGAATCTGCAGACCCAATTGTCATGGTGGGTTAATGGCAGGTCGGAAACCAAAATATGCTCATTAAAACCCCAACTCACCGGAATGGCTCCCCCACCCCAGCTTATCTTCCGCCAGCAGGATTACGGTGGATCAATTCGTGACCGGCCACACCTGGCAAGCACCTGGCGAGAGAGTTAAGATCACTTACCAGGGAAACTGTGGCCTGGAATACCAGAGAACCACACGAGGCCACGTATGGTGGGCGTCAAGGAGATAACTGGGGCAGGAGTGCTGGAAGACGTGGGGAAGGTGGGGGGGTTGGTGGACGTGGTTCAGAACACATGCCAGGGTGGTTTTTAAGACGGTGTTGGGTGACCTGGAAAGGGGAGAGGGAAGGTGTGAGTAGGAAGTCATGTGGGGGGGGGGGGGGGTAAAGTTGTTCAAAGGGGGGGCGGTCACTGCTGCCATTGCTAGAATCCTGGGTACTGAGGACATTTGGGAGGGAGCAGTGAGATGCCTTTAGGGTGGAAGGATGAGGGACTGCCTGTGGCAGGAGTGGTTCTCGTCGGGGATATGAATTTTCACATAGCTCTCGGGAGCGGGCAGGGTCAGGGTGGGAATGGGGACTGTGAAAGGTGTGGGCTCAGCAGGGAGGGAAAGCATTTGATGGCTAACAGTGATGAGGGGAGGTTCAAGGGTAACCAATGGGAGGGTGAAGGTAACCCTGGAGAGGGGAGGAGTGGGTTGCAGAAGGAGGGTAATAGGTGTTGCACATTGTGTGGAAGGTGACATGCACAATCATGTGGCTCGGCCAACTCAGGATGTCAATACCCTTGATATCCAACTGAAAAACCTCTAGGTGGGAGGAGGGTCATTGGATGGGTAGAGCTGAAGGTCAGCTCAACTAGACAACGGAGGAAGTGCCCTGATAATCAATCCTGACAAGACAAAGGTCGCTCAGGCATGATTCTAGGGTACAGAAACCCAGCCTCGGTTCCCCTCCTGAATAGTGGAGGGGGAGGATTTGGGGTTGGGGGGGGGGGGGGGAGTGGGGGGAGTGCACCCAGCCAATAACACAAACAGCAACAAGAAAATCCCCGGTGCCCTTCACAAAGTGAAATGATTCATTTATTTAACTAAACCTATATGCAATGATTGAACATCTATGCCACCAGTGTTAACTTAATACTTGTTCATTTTTCTTACTTTACCGCTACGTCTAGGTGCTTCCCAGACATCTGCAGCAGAGGTGGGGGCAGCCTGCTGACCACTAGGCCCTGCTGTCTTTGCTGACTTTGGTGGGTGTCCTCTGAATCGCTGAGGCATGGGGGGCCCTCTTTGGCATCCTGCTCTGGGGCAAGTGCACACTCAGTGGTCTTAGAGGCTGCTGCTGAAGGGGTCATGGGCAGAAAGGACATAGAACAACCTGGGGAGAGCCTTGGAATGTCCTGGGGTGAAAGACCCAGGGGTATCCACCTGGCGCTCCTCCCCTTGGGTGGCCGAAGGCCCCTCTCTGGTTCCTTGAGAAGAAGAAGCAGATGGAGGGAAGTCGAGATGCCAAATCTCCCTGTTATCTAGCACTGCATTGGCTTACCCATAGCTACCGCAATCAAGTGCAGAGCAGAGCACATCTCCAGAAGAAACTCAGCTTTCTGCTGGACTCGGGTCTCCATGGTATCTACCATTCTCCCTAAGGAGGTCTGCATGTGTTCACTTGCCGGAGCTATAACATCAGAGAGCATGGAGGTGCATTCCTCTGTCTCTCGAGCCAATCTGTTGAGGGCCTCGAATACCACTATCTAATGTCCTCCTGCATCTCACTGATACTGCAGCATCTTCTCCATGACCACTTCCAGAGGCTCATCAGCTGACTCTGACTTAGCAGAGGTCTTTTCTCTACCAGTCTACTGAGTGCCAGAGACCTTGGCTCTCACTGTCTTCGCCTGATGTGACCAATGGTCTGTGTGATGATGACTAGAATGTGAGCCTGAGCCTAACCTAGAAATATATGACCCACCGAGGTATGTGTGTGTCTGGGCAGGTTGAGGATGCAGGTGAACTCTGTGATGACTCTACAGGTATGAAGAAGTGCTCATCATCATCTGAGCCCTTCTGGGGACTGGGGCTTACTACTGGAATGGAGTCTGGCCTTTTCTCTTCCTATGTGAACCTGCAATGTCAGAATAGAGAATGACTGACTGCCTTGGCTTCCTCCTACATTACACACAGCTTAACCCTCAGGTTTCGATTTGCAGAGATCAAACATGCTTCCTCACTGGATGCTTGGGGGAGGCTGCCCTTGTCCTCAGCACAGGTACGGTCACCATCCTCACCAGCCAGGCCTGTTCAAATTGTGTGAAGGGCCTGTTCGTAGGCATGCCTGCTCCTGTCTCTTCCCTCTCTCGACTGTTGTGCACGGTCTTCTCCTGAATAAAGATAAAAGATGGCCTGTGGACATCTGATGCATGAGCAGGTCACATGCTGCTAATTCTGTGGTTATTAAGAGACCTCCTGATTCCCCAAAACCTGTTCACCATGCACAAGACATAAGTGAGGGGTTTGAGGGAATACTGTCCGCTTGCCTGGATAAGTGTGGCTCCAACAGCACTCAGGAATCTGGACACCATCCAGCACAAAGCAGGCTGTTTGATTGACACCCTATCCAGCACCCTCAACACTCAGCTCCTCCATTACTGACCCATAGTGACAGTTGTATACTATGTGAAAGATGTACTGCTGCTTGTACTCAAGGCCAATTCGGCAGCTCCCTCCAGACCCATAAGCTCTAACAGATAGAAGGACAAAAGGCATGGGATCAGCAGCATCTGTAAGTTACCCTCTACTCCAATCTCCCCATCCCTATAACGGTTGTGCCTTCAGTGTGGCTGGATCAACAACTCACAGTTGCCTCCCTACTAACAGACCATATGGGCTGCAGCGGGGCAATGAGGCAGTACCTCAGCATCTTCTCAAGGGCTTTTAGGGATGGACAACACAGATACTGGCCTTGCCATTGACACCCATGTCCCATGCCAGATTAAGGAGAATTGGTGAAGTGAGTTTAGAGAACAGAGGGCTCATCTATCCTGGCGATATGGATTAAATCATTCATCCATTTCCTGCACAGTAGGGTGTCCCTCCTCTCCCCCCTCTGGCACTGACCATCCTAGTGGCCTCCCCCAGGCTGCTATGATGTATCAGGTGGGTTCTCTGCTTCCATCCCTGGGTAAGAAGACCTCTCTCCTGCCCTTGATGGTATAGAGGAGAGTTTCCAAGGAGGCATTGCTGAAGCGTTGTGCTAGTGCTTGGTGTCTGCTTGAGACTATCTCAGTGTCCTGAAGTTCTGAAGGAGCACCTAGCTTGACCCACCCACAATCTCTATGCTAGGAAGAACCCCGGAATTCCTTATCCCCACCTCACCTGCACATCCCTAGACACTAAAGGGTGATTTTAGCATGGTTAATACGCCAAACCTGAACATGGATACATAGATACATAGAAGATAGGAGCAGGAGGAGGCCTTTTGGCCCTTCGAGCCTGCTTTGCCATTCACCATGATCATGGCTGATCATCCAACTCATGGCTGATCATCCAACTAGAATAAAAGACCAGGGATGTAGTTCTGAGGCAGTGGAAGGCTCTGGTCAGACCCCATTTGGAGTATTCTGAGCAGTTTTGGGCTCTGTATCTAAGGAAGGATGTGCTGGCCTTGGAAAGGGTCCAGAGGAGGTTCACAAGAATGATCCCTGGAATGAAGAACTTGTCATATGAGAAACGGTTGAGGATTCTGGGTCTGTACTCATTGGAGTTTAGAAGGATGAGGGTGAATCTTATTGAAACTTACAAGATACTGCGAGACATGGATAGAGTGGAAGTGGAGAGGATGTTTCCACTTGTAGGAAGAACCTGAAGCAGAGGATGCAATCTCAGACTAAAGGGGCGATCCTTTAAAACAGAGATGAGGAGGAATTTCTTCCGCCAGAGGCTGGTGAATCTGTGGAACTCTTTGCCGCAGAAGGCTGTGGAGGCCAATTCACTGAGTGTCTTTACGACAGAGATAGATAGGTTTTTGATTAATAAGAGGATCAGGGGTCATGGGGAGAAGGCAGGAGAATGGGGATGAGAAAATATCAGCCACGATTGAATGGTGGAGCAGACTCGATGGGCCGAGTGGCATAATTCTACCCCTATGTCTTATGGTCTTATAATAGTCTAATCCTGCTTTCTCTTGAATGAAATGAAACTCGCTTATTGTCACAAGTAGGCTTCAAATGAAGTTACTGTGAAAAGCCCCGAGTCGCCACATTCCGGCGCCTGTTCGGGGAGGCTGGTACAGGAATTGAACCGTGCTGCTGGCCTGCCTTGGTCTGCTTTCAAAGCCAGCGATTTAGCCCAGTGTGCTAAACCAGCCCCAGGACCGTGGGAGGAAACAGGAGCAGCCAGAGGAAATCCACATCGACACGGGGAGAAATTGCAAACTCGTCAATGTAACCCAAGGCCGAAATTGAACCCAGGTCCCTGTCATGATATGAGGACACACACATAATGATATACAGACAAGCAGCCAATGGACACAGAGAACAGGACACGACCAATAAGCAGGCAGGACACTCAGGGGTGGATCTGACTATAAAAGACACGAGGCACTCACACTCCGCCTCTTTCCACTGATGAACATCTAGAGAGTCAGTCAAGGGTGTTGTTACAATCTCACACCTCCACCACGTGGCTAAGAGCTAGTCTGGTTCAGTCAGAGTAACCACACTTAAGTTAGCAGGGAGTCGAACTCACAGAGAACTGTGCTAACTGTGCTATTAGTTCAATAAATCTGATTGAACTAACTTCAAGGTCTGGAGTATCTTTTTGATCTATGCTGCATCCAGTTGCAGCCAGTGTTATACCAGTGTACCTAACACGACAGTCCCTGGCGCTGTGAGGTAGCAGTGCTAGCCACTGTGCCACCATGCTGCAACAAGTGACATAGACCTCTGTAACAGCGTCCATTTTTTAAAAATTGGAGCCGCCGTACACACTGCAGTTCAGTTAGCAGGAGGTATCATGTTCTGATCCTCTACATGTATTTCATATAAGGCCTATCTTGCCTTCTTTCCTTCCACCAACAGTTGCAGATGTCAATTCTCACTTGCTGCTTTTCTTCTTCCTCAGCCTCCAGTCCCGTGGCAGAACCATGGACCACACTTACCTTGCCAGAGGGAGGTGGCACAGAAACACCTGCACAGAGATGGGCTCACTGCTCCAAAAACTAACACGCAACAACTTCTGTACTCAACTGCAATAGGCAACATAGCCAGAAATACAAATAAAAGACCACAAGGAATCTGAAATGACGAACTTGACGCTTAACTTGATACTTTACTAAATGCAGTTGAAAATCCCATTAAATGGTGCTGTTGTGGAGCCTCCTTCCTGCTGTTTCTGTCGAAGATTTAGAAGCATGTTTTAGATTGGGAAAATCAAACACCCAGGAAGATAAATTTGGCAGGAAGATCCTCAAATCAGCACAGAACACTTATTTATTTAAACTTATTCCAAGCTGGTGGTTAAAATGAGATATTCTGTGATGCCAAACAATAATTTTTCAGGCCTAAAACAGGAGAACATGAGTTGAGTTTCTCTTTTGAGGACAGGAGAGAAATGATGGGAGGATACCATCACGCGTACATGTGAAAACCTGAGATTTGTTTATTAAAAAATATTTTATTCTCCTTTGTCACATTTACTCCCAAATTTACACCCAACAATAAACAATAATCAGTAACGAATGTAATGTCAATCCCCATATCAAAAGCAACGATCCCATCCTCCCACCAAACCCCAAACATTAGCCCGCATGTTTAACATAAACAAATGCCAAAAAGGTATCAGGAATCACCCATAGTCACCATTAACACATACAGTCCTTTGTGATGTGTTGGGTATGCCGGGTCTGCTAGGGCTGCATTTACTGCAGCAGTGAGAGAGACAGGCTTCCAACACTTGAAGAAATGCAACTCGATTTTATTGAACTCTTAACTATCATACATACTTTAACTGTGGGTTGACACTATGCTGACTTGACTGGAGACCTGAGGCTAACCTGACCAGACTATCTTACTACCACATGGTGTATGTTCTAGTTGCTGCTCACGGGCTCTGACTGTCTCAGAGGCTGGAAAATGCGGCCACACTGCGCATGCGCACCAATGAGCGGGCACGCATGCGCAGTGCGGCAGCATTTTCTTAATATGGTAAAAAGGCCGCTTGCAGCCGGCATAGTTAAAAGCTGGCTGGTACTCGCTCTGCCCGGTTCGGAAGTGCTCGGCTCTTCTGAATGAAGCTAAGGCTGAGTTTCCCCCCGGCGACGAACACCATCGGACCCACCCGCAGAGATCCGGCGCCATGGCTTTCACCTCTGAACTCGCCTGTATCTACAGCGTGCTCATCCTGCACAACGAGGAGGTCACTGTCACCAAAGACAAACTCAATGCCCTGATTAAAACAGCTGGTGTGAACATTGAGCCTTTCTGGCCTAGTCTGTTTGCCAAGGCATTGGCTAATATTGACGTCAATAGTCTGATCTGCAACGTTGGTGCTGGTAGTAGTGCCCCAGCCGCTGCAGCACTTGTTTCCACCGCTGCCCCTGTTGCTGCTGAAGAGAAAAAGGAAGAGAAGAAACAGGAAGAATCTGAAGAGTCTGAGGATGACATGGGCTTTGGTCTCTTGGATTAAACGTGCCGTGCAACAACATTGTTATAATTTACAAAAAATAAATAAAAATGTAATATAAAAGCCGGCTGCTGCAGCTGTTGCCCGTGAATTTGCGCAATCGGAGACGCAGAAGATTTTTAAAAAAAGTCTATGTAATCGTCCTGCCTGAGGGAGGCAGAGAGCAGGTCACGGCCCCTGAACGTCGCCATCACGTCCTTTGGGTGCGATTGTGATTCCTCCATATTGTCAGCAGCAACCAAGATAAGAGAAAATGGTGGGTCGCGAAGGTCAGCCGGCGTGGTTCACTAAGGACGGCCGGCATAGTCCCGAAGGTTGGTCAGTTGGTAAAAATGGGTCCCCGGAAAAAAAGGTTTGAAAAATACTGCTCTATACATCACCTTCAGCTGTATCAGCCCCAACCTCGCACACGAGGTGGAGGCGTTAACACTCCGGAGCACCTCACACCAGAACTCCTCCTCCATACCCTCTCCCAACTCTTCCTATTTGATCTCTTCCAGCGGCACCTTCTCCTCCAAAATAGCCCCGTAAACCGCCATACTACCCCCTTCTCCAGTCCCCCTGTTGTCATCACCTCCTCCAGTAATGTGTAAGCCAGCTCTACTGGGAAGCCCTGTATCTCCTTCCTGGCAAAGTCTCGAACCTGCACGTATCTAAATATTTCCCCCTGCTCCAGCCCATACTTCACTCCCAGCTCCTTCAATACCGCAAACCCACCCGCAAGAAACAAATCTTTTAGTGTCCTAATTCCTTTCTCGTCCCATCTCTGAAAATTTCCATTCCACTTCCCTGGCTCCTATCTGTGGTTCCCCCGAATCGGCATTTCCCTTGACCCTGCCCCCAACCCGAAGTGCTTCTGAAACTGCCTCCAAATTCTCAACGAAGCTATTACTCCCCGGGTTTCTCCCTAGGCCGCCGGGAGCGGCGCTGTTGCTAACGCTTTCAATCCCGACCCCCTACCCAAACTCTCCTCCATTCTGACCCATTGGAGGCAACCCCTTTGACCCAGCTCCGTACCTTCTCCACATTCGCCGCCCACTAATAATACATCAGGTACGGAAGACCAAGCCCCTGCCTGCCTTCCTCTCTGTAGTAGCACCTTTCTAATTCTGGCCACCTTCCCTCCCCATATGAATGAGGCAATCATCCCTTCAATCTCTCTAAAAAATGCTTTTGGCACGAAAATCGGCAGGCATTGAAAAATAAACAGGAATCGCAGCAGCACATTCATTTTAACTGCCTGTACCCGACCCGCCAGTGACAGAGGGAGACCATCCCACCTTGCCAGATCAGCTTTTACCCTCCCCACCAAACTAGAAATGTTGTACCTACGGAGGCCCCCCCCAATCCCGAGCAACCTGCACCCCCAGGTATCTAAAGTGAGTCACTGCCCTCCGGAATGGCAGCGCCCCCAACCTTGCCCCCACCCCTGGCCGAGACACCACAAAATATTCACTCTTGTCTAGATTTAATTTATACCCCGAGAAAGACCCAAACACCTGAAGCAGCTCCAGTATTCCCCCTATTGACACACTCAGTTCTGACACGTATAATAACAAGTCATCGGCATATAACCCTATGCTCTATCCCTCCCCGTATTATCCCTTTCCAAACCCCCGAACTTGTTAATGCGATGGCCAACAGCTCAATCGCGAGTGCAAACAGCAAGGGGGGGGGGGGAACATAGGACATTTCTGCCTAGTCCCACGGTGGAGAGGAAAGTATTTTGAGCTGATGTTATTTGTGTGGAAGCTGGCCCTCGGCTCCTTATATAATAGCTTTACACAGTCCACAAAGCTGGGTCCAATTCCAAACCGCTCTAGAACTGCCATCAAGTACCCCCATGCTACCCGTTCAAACGCTTTCCCGGCGTCCAATGCCACAACCACCTCTGTTTCCTTCCCCTCCGCCGGTACCATAACCACGTTCAATACCCTCCTAATGTTCGAAAAGAGTTGCCTCCCTCACAAACCCCTTCTGATCTTCACCTATCACCTTTGAGAGGCACTCCTCTAGCCTACCTGCCAGTACCATCGCCAATATCTTTGCGTCCATGTTTAAAAATGATATGGGTCTCTGCGGCCCACACTCCGTTGGATCCTTTTCTTTCTTTTTTTTTTAATTAAATATTTTATTGAAATTTTTTGGTCAACCAACACAGTACATTGTGCATCCTTTACACAATATTATAACAACACAAATAACAATGACCTATTTTATAAACAAAAAAAATGAATAAATAATAAATAACAAAAATGAAAACTAGCCCTAATTGGCAACTGCCTTGTCACAAGTAACACTCTCCAAAAATATAATTTAACAGTCCAATATATAATTATCTGTAGCAACGACCTATACATACTATACAGTATATATTAACAACCCTGAGAGTCCTTCTGGTTCCTCCTCGCCACCCCCCCCTCCCCCCTCCCCCCCCTCCCCCCCCCCCCCGATCCTGGGCTGCTGCTGCTGCCTTCTTTTTCCCATTCCGTCTATCTTTCTGCGAGGTATTCGACGAACGGTTGCCACCGCCTGGTGAACCCTTAAGCCGACCCCCTCAGGACAAACTTAATCCGCTCTAGCTTTATAAACCCCGCCATGTCATTTATCCAGGTCTCCACCCCCGGGGGCTTGGCTTCTTTCCACATTAGCAATATCCTGCGCCGGGCTACTAGGGACGCAAAGGCCAAAACATGGGCCTCTCTCGCCTCCTGCACTCCCGGCTCCTGTGCAACCCCAAATATAGCCAACCCCCAGCTTGGTTCGACCCGGACTCCTACTACTTTTGAAAGCACCTTTGTCACCCCCATCCAAAACCCCTGTAGTGCCGGGCATGACCAAAACATATGGGTATGATTCGCTGGGCTTCTCGAGCACCTCGCACACCTATCCTCCACCCCAAAAAATTTACTGAGCCGTGCTCCAGTCATATGTGCCCTGTGTAATACCTTAAACTGAATCAGGCTTACCCTGGCACACGAGGACGACGAGTTTACCCTGCTTAGGGCATCTGCCCACAGCCCCTCCTCGATCTCCTCCCCCAGCTCTTCTTCCCATTTCCCTTTTAGTTCATCTACCATAGTCTCCCCTTCGTCCCTCATTTCCCTATATATATCTGACACCTTACCATCCCCCACCCATGTCTTTGAGATCACTCTGTCCTGCACCTCTTGTGTCGGGAGCTGCGGGAATTCCCTCACCTGTTGCCTCGCAAAAGCCCTCAGTTGCATATACCTGAATGCATTCCCTTGGGGCAACCCATATTTCTCGGTCAGCGCTCCCAGACTCGCGAACTTCCCATCCACAAACAGATCTTTCAGTTGCGTTATTCCTGCTCTTTGCCACATTCCATATCCCCCATCCATTCCCCCCGGGGCAAACCTATGATTGTTTCTTATCGGGGACCCCCCCAAGGCTCCAGTCTTTCCCCTATGTCGTCTCCACTGTCCCCAAATCTTCAGTGTAGCCACCACCACCGGGCTTGTGGTGTAATTCCTCGGTGAGAACGGCAATGGGGCTGTCACCATAGCCTGTAGGCTAGTCCCCCTACAGGACGCCCTCTCTAATCTCTTCCACGCCGCTCCCTCCTCCTCTCCCATCCACTTACTCACCATTGAAATATTAGCGGCCCAATAATACTCACTTAGGCTCGGTAGTGCCAGCCCCCCCCTATCCCTGCTACGCTGTAAGAATCCCTTCCTCACTCTCGGGGTCTTCCCGGCCCACACAAAACCCATGATGCTCTTTTCAATCCTTTTAAAAAAAGCCTTCGTGATCACCACCGGGAGGCACTGAAACACAAAGAGGAATCTCGGGAGGACCACCATCTTAACCGCCTGCACCCTCCCTGCCAGTGACAGGGATACCATATCCCATCTCTTGAAATCCTCCTCCATCTGTTCCACCAACCGCGTTAAATTTAACCTATGCAATGTGCCCCAATTCTTAGCTATCTGGATCCCCAGGTAACGAAAGTCCCTTGTTACCTTCCTCAACGGTAGGTCCTCTATTTCTCTACTCTGCTCCCCTGGATGCACCACAAACAACTCACTTTTCCCCATGTTCAATTTATACCCTGAAAAATCCCCAAACTCCCCAAGTATCTGCATTATTTCTGGCATCCCCACCGCCGGGTCCGCCACGTATAGTAGCAAATCGTCCACATACAAAGATACCCGGTGTTCTTCTCCTCCCCTAAGTACTCCCCTCCACTTCTTGGAACCCCTCAACGCTATCGCCAGGGGCTCAATCGCCAGTGCAAACAATAATGGGGACAGAGGGCATCCCTGCCTTGTCCCTCTATGGAGCCGGAAATATGCAGATCCCCGTCCATTCGTGATCACGCTCGCCACTGGGGCCCTATACAACAGCTGCACCCATCTAACATACCCCTCTCCAAAACCAAATCTCCTCAACACCTCCCACAAATAATCCCACTCCACTCTATCAAATGCTTTCTCGGCATCCATCGCCACTACTATCTCCGTTTCTCCCTCTGGTGGGGCCATCATCATTACCCCTAACAACCTCCGTATATTCGTGTTCAGCTGTCTCCCCTTCACAAACCAGTTTGGTCCTCGTGGACCACCCCTGGGACACATTCCTCTATTCTCATTGCCATTACCTTGGCCAGGACCTTGGCATCTACATTTAGGAGGGAAATAGGTCTCTAGGACCCGCATTGTAGCGGGTCCTTTTCCTTCTTTAAGAGAAGCGATATTGTTGCTTCAGACATAGTCGGGGGCAGTTGTCCCCTTTCCTTTGCCTCATTAAAGGTCCTCGTCAGTACCGGGGCGAGCAAGTCCACATATTTTCTATAGAATTCGACTGGGAATCCATCCGGTCCCGGGGCCTTTCCCGCCTGCATGCTCCTAATTCCTTTCACCACTTCTTCTACCTCGATCTGTGCTCCCAGTCCCACCCTTTCCTGCTCTTCCACCTTGGGAAATTCCAGCCGATCCAAGAAGCCCATCATTCTCTCCCTCCCATCCGGGGGTTGAGCTTCATATAATTTTTTATAAAATGTCTTGAACACTCCATTCACTCTCTCCGCTCCCCGCTCCATCTCTCCTTCCTCATCCCTCACTCCCCCTATTTCCCTCGCTGCTCCCCTTTTCCTCAATTGGTGTGCCAGCAACCTGCTCGCCTTCTCCCCATATTCGTACTGTACACCCTGTGCCTTCCTCCATTGTGCCTCTGCAGTGCCTGTAGTCAGCAAGTCAAATTCTACATGTAGCCTTTGCCTTTTCCTGTACAGTCCCTCCTCCGGTGCTTCCGCATATTGTCTGTCCACCCTCAAAAGTTCTTGCAGCAACCGTTCCCGTTCCTTGCTCTCCTGCTTCCCTTTATGTGCCCTTATTGATATCAGCTCCCCTCTAACCACCGCCTTCAACGCCTCCCAGACCACTCCCACCTGGACCTCCCCATTATCATTGAGTTCCAAGTACTTTTCAATGCACCCCCTCACCCTTAGACACACCCCCTCATCTGCCATTAGTCCCATGTCCATTCTCCAGGGTGGGCGCCCTCCTGTTTCCTCCCCTATCTCCAAGTCCACCCAGTGTGGAGCGTGATCCGAAATGGCTATAGCCGTATACTCCGTTCCCCTCACCTTCGGGATCAATGCCCTACCCAGCACAAAAAAGTCTATTCGCGAGTAGACTTTATGGACATAGGAGAAAAACGAGAACTCCTTACTCCTAGGTCTGTTAAATCTCCACGGGTCTACACCTCCCATCTGCTCCATAAAATCTTTAAGTACCTTGGCTGCTGCCGGCCTCCTTCCAGTCCTGGACTTCGACCTATCCAGCCCTGGTTCCAACACCGTATTAAAATCTCCCCCCATTATCAGCTTTCCCATCTCTAGGTCCGGAATGCATCCTAGCACCCGCCTCATAAAATTGGCATCATCCCAGTTCGGGGCATATACGTTTACCAAAACCACCGTCTCCCCCTGTAGTTTGCCACTCACCATCACGTATCTGCCCCCGTTATCCGCCACTATAGTCTTTGCCTCGAACATTACCCGCTTCCCCACTAATATAGCCACCCCCCTGTTTTTCGCATCTAGCCCCGAATGGAACACCTGCCCCACCCATCCTTTGCGTAGCCTAACCTGGTCTATCAGTTTCAGGTGCGTTTCCTGTAACATAACCACATCTGCCTTAAGTTTCTTAAGGTGTGCGAGTACCCGTGCCCTCTTTATCGGCCCGTTCAGCCCTCTCACGTTCCACGTGATCAGCTGAGTTGGGGGGCTTCCTACCCCCCCCCCTTGTCGATTAGCCATCACCTTTTTCCAGCTCCTCACCCGGTTCCCACGCAGCTGTATCTCCCCCAGGCGGTGCCCCCCCACCCATCCTCTCCCATACCAGCTCCCCCCTCTCCCCAGCAGCAGCAACCCAGTAATTCCCCCCTCCCACCCCCCCCGCTAGATCCCCCGCTAGCGTAATTACTCCCCCCATGTTGCTCCCAGAAGTCAGCAAACTCTGGCTGACCTCGGCTTCCCCCCGTGACCTCGGCTCGCACCGTGCGACGCCCCCTCCTTCCTGCTTCTCTATTCCCGCCATGATTATCATAGCGCGGGAACCAAGCCCGCGCTTCTCCCTTGGCCCCGCCCCCAATGGCCAACGCCCCATCTCCTCCACCTCCCCTCCTCCCCCCATCACCACCTGTGGGAGAGAGAAAAGTTACCACATCGCAGGATTAGTACATAAAACCCCTCTTTGCCCCCCACATTCGCCCCACCACTTTGTTCAAACGTTCTTTTTAATAACCCGCTCATTCCAGTTTTTCTTCCACAATAAAAGTCCACGCTTCATCCGCCGTCTCAAAGTAGTGGTGCCTCCCTCGATATGTGACCCACAGTCTTGCCGGTTGCAGCATTCCAAATTTTATCTTCTTTTTATGAAGCACCGCCTTGGCCCGATTAAAGCTCGCCCTCCTTCTCGCCACCTCCGCACTCCAGTCTTGATAAACGCGGATCACCGCGTTCTCCCATTTACTGCTCCGAGTTTTCTTCGCCCATCTAAGGACCATTTCTCTATCCTTAAAACGGAGGAATCTCACCACTATGGCTCTGGGAATTTCTCCTGCTCTCGGTCCTCGCGCCATCACTCGGTATGCTCCCTCCACCTCCAACGGACCCGCCGGGGCCTCCGCTCCCATTAACGAGTGCAGCATCGTGCTCACATATGCCCCGACGTCCGCTCCCTCCACACCTTCAGGAAGACCAAGAATCCTCAGGTTGTTCCTCCTTGCGTTGTTTTCCCGTGCCTCCAACCTTTCCACACATCGTTTCTGATGTGCCTCCTGCGTCTCCGTCTTCACCACCAGGCCCTGTATGTCGTCCTCATTCTCGGCTGCCTTTGCCTTCACGACCCGAAGCTCCCGCTCCTGGGTCTTTTGTTCCTCCTTTAGCCCTTCGATCGCCTGTAGTATCGGGGCCAACAGCTCTTTCTTCATTTCCTTTTTGATCTCTTCCACACAGCATTTCAAGAACTCTTGTTGTTCAGGGCCCCATGTTAAACTGCCACCTTCCGACGCCATCTTGGTTTTTGCTTGCCTTCCTTGCCGCTGTTCTAAAGGATCCACTGCAATTGCCACTTTCTCCTCCTTTTTCCATCCGTATCCAGGGGGGATTCCCTTCTGGTTTACCGCACAGTGTTTTTAGCCGTCAAAATTGCCGTTGGGGCTCCTATCAAGAGCCCAAAAGTCCGTTTCACAGGGAGCTGCCGAAACGGCGACTCAGCTGGTCATCGCCGCACCCGGAAGTCCCTTTTCTTTCTTAAGTAACTGGGAAATCGATGCCTGCCCCAAGGTTTGTGGTAACACCCCCTTGCCAATCGCCTCCTCAACGATCCCCACCATCAGGGGTGCCAGCTAATCCTTGCATTTTTTATAATATTCCACTGAAAATCCATCCGGCCCTGCCACCTTCCCCGACTGCATCCTCCCAATCGCATCTTTTATCTCCTACTCCACTATTGCCCCCTCTAATGAAGCCCTGTTCCCCTCCCCTAACCTCGGATACTCCAGCCCCTCTATAAATTCCTGCATCTCCCGGCCTCCCCCAGGTGGCTCTGACCTGCATGAAAACCTGAGATGATGTTGCCGGGAAGTAGAATGTAGACAAGGAAAAGGAAGAGACCATGGATCGATGTTTGGAGAATCCTGGAGCCAACAGTTAGGGGAATATTACTGGAAATGCACAGGGTGTGTTTTGATAGTTAGTTTGAATGGAGACCAGATACCTCCCAGGAGAAAGGAAAAATATCATAGGCTGTGCACCTTTCAATCATTGCCGACAGCAAGGTCAAAGGCCCTTGAGTTGGGTATTTTACAGTTTTCCTGGCTAGAGTACAGACCTTCTGTCGGTGAACCAATAAAAATTAAAAGAACTTTGTGATATGTGAAATAAATTATGCTTATTGAAAACGTTAAATGTTTTACAGTACCTCAAGGTTTATTGAATTGGTAAATATTATGGTTTACAGCTGTTTATCATATTTATTTTCTAATACTTTAGTTTGTACATTACATAGTCACACAGGAACATTAAAAAGTAGTACGTTTATCTCCAGAAATCATAAACAAATAAGCAGCATCAAATATTCAAAGCCTGTTTACAGTATTGAGCTATTTCTGTTACTGTTTACTGAAAACAGTGGTGTTGAAAATAATTCCAGATAACTATGTACACAAGTACAATGTATATACATGGTAGTGTACACATGCAGTTTAACAAAGGAGTTTGGGTGATGTCAGAAAGTTATTATTGGAACTCCAAGATTAGGTCACAGTATTGTACTCACTCACACCCAATTTCTGAAATCTCATTATTGTAGAGTCTGACAATCTTACACCTGAAGCCATTACAGGAATTAACCTGATCCAAGGCATGTATGATAAGCCAGCATCAAACGTTTTGTCCATTTCTTTGGACAATAATTGAGTGTATAATTCAGGATTTGAATTAAAAGTAAAACTTTCAAAGTATAAATATTTCAAGGACGTTTCCGGTCTCCCACATACAGGCTTAAAACGTAACAAAAATGCAACACCAGTGTTGTTGGAGACATTGAAGCTCCCATGAAGGGTCATTTTTCCAGTTGCCTCTGACCACTGGAAAAGTGCATCTTTTAAAATACGTCTTTGTTTTTGAAATGGTTTTGATTCTGTTTTTCTCCTGTATATATGGCAGTGTTTGTGTGACTGAACTGTGGGCTCCAGCATAAGCTGACCTTTATAGTAGAGTTGCAGTGTCCTGTGACATCGGCACTTCTGGGTTTTACTCTACAGTTGCCTGCAGTAATTGGACAAAACAATGTAATCTTTTAAACTTTTAATGATTAGGCATTTGAAGACATTTCTGTTCAGGTAATGAAATAGTGACAGAAGCCGTTGTATCTTTTTGTTCTTGTTTATCCATCCACGGTTACTTTAATCAATATTTAAACATCAAAAACGTCACTAAAATTGAAGCTAAAATGTTGGAAACCTGAAAAACCTCCAGAAAATGCAGGTGGCGGGAGAGAAACATAAGTAGTGTTCCGGGTTGATGACATTTAATCAGAACTAGGATGAAGCTAGAGATTTAAATGATTATAAACAAGTACGGAGCCAGGAGAAAAGTGGGTTGGAGGAAACTGTTGTAACATTCATCCTGTATTAATAAAAACACAATTTTTGCCACATAATAAGATTGGAGTAACACATGATATGAAAGGGATTCTGACCCACTTGCAACCAGAAAACATGGTGTCATGAAGCACCACCGTCCATTTTTGCATACAAAAGCAAATATTGTGGATGATGGAAATCCAAAATCTTTCCTTGATTTCTCTGGTCTGCTCTGATTACTGCTAAGAATGAAGTGGGCAAAAACAATCCTTGATTTCCTTAGGCAGTCTCTTCGTATCTGCTTTCAGCAGGGATTCCATCTGCTCCAGAGGCCTTGTTGCTGTTCAGCTGTCAAATGGATCTTTTAACTTCGCTCCGGACCAGGATGGTGTCAAGACTGAGCTAGACGGGGTACGAAGGAATGAAGTTGAGGACCTTTGAGTCAAAGACAGAGTCTTGGTTGAAGAGTTCTTCAAAATATTCTCTCCAGTGAGCATTGACAGCCTCCCTTTACTTGATGGACTGACTCTTAGCAGGGTGTGCCCATGAGTCCTTGGGCCATAGATCACCTTAGCAGTACTGAAGGAACTGTGCATGTGGTTTTGGATCTCCCGTGGTCTTTCTATCCACTATTTCTTTATGTTGCGGGTTTGATGCTGCACCACTGCAGCCCAATGCCTGAACAATTGCTGCTTTTCTCTTGGTGTGAGGCCTGTTGGGCTTGCAGTAGAAAAACTGAAGCAAACAGCATAAAACTCTGGGAACTCCCAGAAGATCTGTAAAGAGAACAGACAATTTAGTGGCCCGTAGCTCCTTGCTGTCAATGGGAAGCCACGGGCCGCCGGTTTTAAAAGTGAAACCTGCACACTTACCTGCACTCCAATGATGCGTCGAGCCTTCCTTTCTCTTTGGCAGCCCGGAGCCTCCAGCACCCCGGTTTGAGCAGGCTCCTGCGCGGTGCAGGAGGAGACAGCCCCTGCCCTTATGACACGGTGAGCTTGGGAACGCCCATTGAGGACAGGCATTTAAATGTCAGATTTAGATAGAAAACAACAGACAACTTTTTTAGCAAGTGTTTTAGAGGTATCCAGACATTTTTTGAAACAAGTTTTTTAGCTCTTTCTTTTAAACAGGCATTACTGTTGTTGATTCTTTCAAAATAGTTCTTAGTTTTATGTTGTTATGGTTAAAGGTTATAATTAATAATCTTTATTGTCGCAAGTAAGCTTACATTGACACTGCAATGAAGTTACTGTGAAAAGCCCCCAGTCGCAACATTCCCGCGCCTGTTTGGGTACACGGAGGGAGAATTTAGAATGTGCAAATGACCTAACAGTCCTCTTTCGGGACTGGTGGGAGGAAAACGGAGCACAAGGAGGAAACCGATGCGGACACGGGGAGAACGTGCAGTCTCCGCACAGACAGTGACCCAAGCCGGGAATCGAACCTGGGACCCTGGCGCCGTGAAGTAACAGAGAGCTACATAAGTGAATATGTATCTTGATATTTGTTTTAAGTCTGTGAAACATTTTAAATATGTGCTATATTATTACATAATTTTACCTGTGGCATGCTTAAAAATGATTGTATGCTTCAATTAGATTATGGTCATAAGATTTTAAAAGCGATCCAAGGCTTTTTGTTGTTACTGTCCTCGTAACATCTGACTTTTTTTGATTTGTGTTTATAGAATCGGTATAAAAAAGCCATTTGGCCCATAAACTCTGCATGGACACTCGGAGCTCATGCCCTAGCACATAACCCCACCTAACCATTGGACACAAAGGCGCAATTTAGCAAGGCTAATCCACCTAACCTGCACATCTTTGAACTGTGGGAGGAAACCGCAACACCAGGGGGAAACGACAGCGGCACGGTGGCACAGTGGTCAACACTGCTGCCTGACAGTGCCTGGGGCCCAAGTTCAATTCCGGCCTTGTGTTAATGTCTGTGTGGACTTTGTACATTCTCCCCATGTCTGCGTGGGTTTCCTCCGGGTGCTCTGGTTTCCTCCCATAGTCCAAAGATGTTCAGGTTAGGTGGATTGGCTATGCTAAATTACCCATCAGTGTCCGGGGATGCACAAGTTAGGTTTTGGGCATAGGGCGGGGGAGTGGACCCAGGTCAGATACTCTTTCAGAGGGTTGGTGCAGACTTGATGGGCTGAATGGCCTCCTCCTGCGCTGTAGGAATTCCATAGTTCTATTCCATTCCATGGTTCTAGGAAACCCATGCAGACACAGGGAGAATGTGCAAACACCAACAATCACACAAGGTCTGAATTGAACACGGGTCCCTGGTGTTGTGAGGCAACAGTGCTAATAATAATAATAATCTTTACTAGTGTCACAAGTATGCTTACATTAATACTGCAATGACGTTCCTGTGAAAATCCCCAAGTCACCACAATCCGGCGCCTGTTCGGTTACACCGAGGGAGAATTCAGAATGTCCAATTCACCTAACAAGCACGTCTTTCGGGAGGAAACCGGAGCACCTGGAGGAAACCCACACAGACATGGGGAGAACATGCAGATTCGCACGGACAGTGACCAAAGCCAAAAATTGAACACGGGTCCCTGGCGCTATGAAGCAACAGTGCCACCTGGGCTAACTAGTGTGCCACCATGTTAAATATGTTTCTGCCTTGTTTACTTCAATTATCTTATTCATTTATAATTATCTCAATTAAGTGTTGCGTTCCGATGTTTCAGTAAGAGATTTGTCGTAGCTTGTAAAGTTTAATATCAAACGTTTATTAACAAAAATAATTTTATAAATACAAAGCTTTGAAACCAGTTAACATTTAACTTAACGTTTAACTTTATCAGCTGATCAAGACATGAAATTTACTTGAACACAATGGTCCCAACTATTTGTAAAGGGAGGGAAGAGGGGCGGGTGGAGGGCTTTGACAATTGTTAATTGACAAGCTCAACATCTGAAATTATCAGCTGCTGAAGCGCAGTGTCCTGGCACACATCTCCTCTGACATCATTTCAGGATGTCGTTTGCAGTACAATTTTAAGGGTGGGTGATTGATTCGCTGCAATACCTGTCATATAGATAGTTCACATTAGCTCACAGGAGGCTTGTATGTATAAACTAAAGGCATTAAACGTTATTAAAGCATTTGAAGTAATTACTGGGCTTTTAAGGATGAACATTACATCAGGGAGATTCATAAACAACAGCTTAAAATACATTGCAAAATTCAAATGTAATTTATCTGAAACAGCTGGGAGGACAGGTGTACTAACATTAGTGTTGTTGAAGGAGTCAATAACACCAGTATCGAGGTTATGATCATCCAAAACCAACTCCGCTGGGTCGCCCATATGTTTAGGATGTCAGAGTCCAGATTGCCAAAGCAAATCTTTTTCACCCAGATCAAGGAAGGATCCCAAACAAGAGGAGGACAAAGGAAGTCTTCAAAGACACCTTGTAGGCTTACCTCAAGAAATGGAACATAGACATCAATGCCTGGGAGATTTTTGCTCTGAAGAGACTTACTTGCAGGAACCTCCTGATCGAAGGGTCACAATTCTTCGAGAACACCTGATAGCAAGAGACGGCATGGAAAAGGACCCTGAGAAAGGTATACCCGCGGCTTAGCATCCAAGGACCAATGCCACCTATTGGAAACTCCTGCCAAGTGAATGATTGAAGATGCGGCTTTAGGATCGGGCTCATCAGCCACGCAAGGACCCACAGAACCCGTGACCAGTAACACGGAGTATCTTGGATGTACAATCATACCCATTAGTGAGTGATCACTGCATTCTATCCATTATTGTTCCTTTAATGGAATTAACATCCTCATGACAAACTAAAGTTTAAAACAAATAATTATTTCACCTTCTGTGATTTCAAACTCCCTTTATACAGGAAAGTACCCTTTTAATGGAATTAACAGCCTCATGACAAACCAAAGTTTAAAAATCTATATATCTTCCTTTTATTTTATTTGCATTTTAAAAATATTTATAAACTCTAACCACTAATAATCTAAAACTTTAACCTACCAAATAAATGCCTCACGACGTCTCCCGCCTATGCTAGACTGGAAATGTCCATGTAAATAAAAAGGTGTAAAAACTGACCAAATATCTGGGTAAGTGGCCCAGGCTAGCACTGCAGCTGGATTTTTCCTTTAGCAGCGCAGAGCTCCAAGCAGACAAAACAAAAAACAACCGGGAGTTTAAACGCCGCGCGCTTTCTGCACGCAAGCCTGAACGCCTGCACTTTCGGGTCTTCACGTCACACATTGTACAGAGCACCAGCGATTTAGTATCGCGAATGCTTCAGGAAGTTACAAGCCAATGTTTTAGATTGGATTTCTGTGAGAACTGGATAAAATTACAGGTGGAAGACATCTGAAAAAAGAACAGGTCGAAAGGAAGGGAGAAAAGTGGGGAGAAACAGACAGAAGAAAAACACAAGGTGGAAAGCAGAAGATGATTAAGTGGTTGAATTGAGTTAAAGTGGTTAAAATGAGACAGCAGGAGTCATAATGAAAAACATTTGCAAGGATGCAGAGAATGAGTGAATAGCTAAGGCTACAAAGATGCATTCCAACAGCATCCGTACTTTCAGCATTTAAATTTATCTTACATGTCAGAAAGATCTAATCAGTGACTAAGTTAAATATATTCACACTTGTTAATAAAATGTTGGTCTTTCAAACGTTAGGAAGAAACATACAAAGACAGCAGAGCGTCCCGATAGAATATTATAGCTCATCGTTATTATAATTGGAAGTAGTTCTACTGTGGGCAGGATTGCTGACTCTGGGCAATATTCCAGGAGGTTTGCTCATGTGACTGCCTGCCTCCAGCTGCTTTGTTTCCATGCTTCCATTTGTCATCTAACATGTCAATTCTCACAGTAATTAGTCAATGATGGGAGCTATAATACCCACATGTCTCGGAGCTCCAGAAACAACTCTATCGGCCACAAGGTTTAGTCAGTCCGAATGCTCATGCACCCTCAACAAAGTGGATTCTTACCATGCCACTGGAGGCTCAGCACCCCTGCCAGCAGATCTCAGTAAATGATTGCAATGGTTTAAGAAGGAGGCCGCATCTTATCTCGGAAACTGGGCATGCAACCTTGGCTGGATGCCCACACCCTGAGTGCAAATAAAGAAAAACACAAATGTCCAGAAATCCATTCACACTTTTTTGGGCATGACTGTCCCAATTTGAGACCTGTCCATGCCCATTTCCATAGAGGCTGGCAGCATGCAAACCTGGTGCTGCCTCCTCATTCATTTAATTTCTGCACTGGCTGGCTGTGCACTCAGCAGGGGATTGAGCAGTATTCACAGAAAGCACTTGGTGCAGACAGTATTAATTGTATGTTAAATGTATTTAATTCTAAGCAGCTGATGGGCATTAACTGGGAATTCACTTGTGCTTCAATAAATAGAAACAGATTCAACATAGGAATAAATAGAAACAGACTTAAATTACGATGGCTAGGTTAGGAAGTGCATGTTAAAAATATGTAGGGCCATACAGCTGTCAACAGCCTGTAATGATTGGCTCCAGTTCTATCCTTCACCACCTGATTTTCTGGAATAGAACATGATTGCAGGGAATGGGTGCCTAAAGGTGAAAGTTGAAAACTAGGATAAAATCAGTCAGGAAACTAAAATCATAGTGGTCATTATGAAAAATGGCAGAAAGGAAGTGTAAACAGTCGGGATATGATTACCCTCCAATATGTCTGGAGTCTGAACCATATGACCAGTGCAAAAATAATATGGCTATGTGGACAAGGGTTCCGTCCTTACTAAAGAGAAAACAAAGCTTGCCATGTGTGCTTCCTACAAGAAATCAAATCAGAATGTCAGTTGGATACTAATGAATTTTAGACCTTCTATTAGAATTCGTGACTGAAATCTACAAGAATGGTGATCTGTTAAACGCATGCGAGACTTGGTTATAATTTGATAGATTTTGGAAAACAGGTAATTCCATGGAAGAATACATCTTGGACTTCAATAAAACATATAAAAGATGGCCACGGGCGCTATTTAATGGCCGCGATGCGCTTAAGCGCGAACCACACTGGGCGCTGATCGGTGTGCGAACTAACCAACACACTCCTGTAAGCGAAATCAGGATCCCGCCTTAACCTGGTGAGAAACCAATAATCATCACCTATGCCCAATCTCCATACATTTAACAGGAGTGACCCCCTACCTAACGGCCTCCCGTGATCTAATGGCCACCCCAGCAACTGGTCACGCGATTAGTACACTTTAAAAAAAACGTAAAGCTAATTAAAGGACTGCTGCGGGGACCCAAGGAGGTGAGTAGCCATCTTCGATCCCAGGCAATGAGACCGAGTGGACGGGGGTTGGTTCCCCAGTGCTCAGAGTGGGGTGGGGGAGCCCCCGGGGCTCAGACTCGGCCGGGATAGACCACCATTGTGGGAGGGGCAGCAGCATCGACAGAGACTCGATACGGCGGCCCATGTGCGGGGCCCCACCAGGCCAAGAAGGGCCCCAGAAGGGGAAGCCCGCGGCGGACCAAGGTGTACAGGCGTCGCTGGTCTTTCAAACAGACGATGCGACGGACAGCGTGTGCGACATGAAGCTCCGCTTCAACAGGGTTATGGTGCAGCACCTGTGCCATGTCCTCGAGGACTTGGCACCATGTGGAAGAGGAGGATACCCAGTCCCGGTGACAACATCACCGCAGCCCTGAACTTCTATGCCCCCGGATTATTCCAGGGCTCGAGCGGGGACTTGTGTAGCATCTCACAAGCTACAGCCCACAAGTGCCCAGGCAGCAGAATATATACATTTTGACATGAACCAAGCCCAACAGGATGCCCGGGCAGCTGGTTTTTCAGCCATCGACAGTATGCCCCAGGTCCAGGGGCTAGTAGCTGGCACACATGTTGCCTTGTGCTCATCGGGCCGTCTGGGAGTGCCTTACAATAACAGGAAGGGGTTTCACTACCTGAACATCCAGCTCGTGTGCATCCACTACATGAAGATTTGATTTGATTTGATTTATTATTGTCACATGTATTAGTGTACAGTGAAAAGTGTTGTTTCTTGCATGCTACACAAACAATGCATACCGTACATAGGGAAGGAAGGAGAGACTGCAGAATGTAATGTTACAGTTATAGCTAGGGTGTAGAGAAAAAAATCAACGTAATATGAGGTAGGTCTATTCAAAAGTCTGATGGCAGTAGGGAAGAAGATGTTCTTGAATCGGTTGGTACGTGATCTCAAACTTTTGTATCTTTGTCCTGAAGGAAGAAGGTGGAAGAGAGTATGTCCAGGGTGTGTAATAATGATGGCAGCGGGAATTGTAGTCAATGGATGGGAGGCTGGCTTGAGTGATGGACTGGGCTACATTCACGACACTTTGTAGTTTCCTGCGGTCTTGGCAGAGCAGGATCCATACTAAGCTGTGATACAACCAGAAAGAATGCTTTCTATGGTGCATTTGTAAAAGTTGGTGAGAGTCGTAACTGACATTCCAAATTTTCTTAGTCTTCTGAGAAAGGGCAGCACGGTAGCACAGTGGTTAGCACTGTGGCTTCACAGCGCCAGGGTCCCAGATTCGATTGCCCGCTGGGTCACTGTCTGTGTGGAGTCTGCACGTTCTCCCCGTGTCTGCGTGGGTTTCCTCCGGGTGCTCCGGTTTCCTCCCACAATCCAAAGACGTGCAGGTTAGGTGGATTGGCCATGCTAAATTGCCCTTAGTGTCCAAAAAGGTTAGGAGGGGTTATTGGGTTACGGGGATAGGGTGGAAGTGAGGCTTAAGTGGGTCGGTGCAGACTCGATGGGCCGAATGGCCTCCTTCTGCACTGTATGTTCTATGTTCTATGTAAAGTAGAGTTGTCAGTGATCTTTCTTAACTATAGTGTTGGCATGGGAGGATCAGGACAGATTTGGACACCTAAAAGCTTGAAGCTCCCGACCCTTTCTACTTCATTCCCATTGATGTAGACAGGGGCATTTTATCCACTACGCTTCCTAAAGTCGATGATAATCTCCTCCATTTTGTTGACATTGAGGGAGAGATTATTGTCGTCGTACCAGTTCACCAGATTCTCTGTCTCATTCCTGTACTCTGTCTCATCATTGTTTGAGCTCCGACCCACTACGGTGGTGTCATCAGCAAATTTGAAGATCGAGTTGGAGGGGAATTTGGCCACACAGTCACAGGTGGTATAAGGAATATAGTAGGGGGCTGAGGACACAGCCTTGTAGGGCACCGGTGTTGAGGATGATCGTGGAGGAGGTGTTTTTGCTTATCCTTACTGATTGTGGCCTGTGGGTTAGGATGTTCAGGATCCAATCGTAGAGGGAGGAGCCGAGGCCCAGACCACGGAGTTTGGAGATGAGTTTCTCAGGAATAATGGTGTCGAAGGCTGAGCTGTAGTCAATAAATAGGAGTCTGACATAGGTGTCTTTGTTATCTAGTTGTTCCAGGGTTGAGTGCAAAGCCAGGGAGATGGCGTCTGCTGTGGCCCTGTTGCAGCGGTAGGCGAACTGTAGTGGATCAAGGCAGTCTGGGAGGCTGGAGTTGATTCGTGCCATGACTTTTGAAGCACTTCAAAATGTTGTATGTCAGAGCCACTGGACGATAGTCATTAAGGCACACTGCTTGGCTTTTCTTTGGTACAGGGATGATGGTCGTCTTCTTGAAGCAGATAGGGACCTCAGATTGTTGTAAAGAGAGGTTGAAGATGTACCCGCCAGGTGATCTGCGCAAGACCTGAGTGCTCGTCCGGGTACCCCATCCGGGCCAATGGCTTTCCGTGGGTTGACCTTCAAGAAGGCTGCTCTAACATCTGCAATGGTGACCTCAGATACAAGTTCCCCCGAGGCTTCTGTGGTGGAGGGCGTGCTCTCGCTGACCTCTTGCCCAAAGCATGCATAGAATGTGTTGAGCTCATCAGGGAGGGGTGCGTTGGAGGTGATTTTACATGCCTTCATCATGTAGCTCGTTATGCCTTGCAGATCTTGCCATAGTCGGCGAGGGTCCGTGTGGCTAACTTAGGACTCGAGCCTGGTCTGGTACTGTCTTTTGGCATCTTTGATGGGTCTCCTCAGATCATATCTGGCTTTCTTGTATAGGTCAGGATCGCGTGGCTTGAATGCCTCAGGACTAGACTTCAGCAAGCAGTGGATAACCCTGTTCATTCAGGGTTTCCAGTTGGGGAACACATGGATTTGCTTCTTTGGCACACAGTCTTCTACACACTTACAAATGAAGTCAGTTACTGTAGTGGCGTACTCGTTTAGGCTGGTCACAGAGTTACTGACCAGTCATAGATATCATAGAAATTACTGTGCAGAAGGAGGCCATTTCGGCCCATCGCGTCTGCACGACCCTTGGAAAGAGCACCTTACCTAAGCCCACACCTCCACCCTATCCCCGTAACCCCAACTAACCTTTTTTTTTTGGACACTATGGGGCAATTTAGCATAGCCAATCCACCTAACCTGCACATCTTTAGACTGTGGGAGGAAACCGGATCACCCGGAGCAAACACGGGGAGAACGTGCAGTCTCCGCACAGGCAGTGACCCAAGCCGGGAATCGAACCTGGGACCCTGGAGCTGTGAAGCATCTGTACTAAACACTATGCTACCGTGCAGTCCACTGACTTTAAGCAGAAGATCATGCACTTTGTGCATGACAGCTACTTCATGAGGTAGTTAGACTCCCCGGTCTTTTCGAGGACCACCCCAGTATGGCAGGTTGGATCTTGGGGGATAATGGGTATCCACTGAGGAGATGGCTAAAAGCGCCAGGATAGAGGCCAGTGACTGATGCGGCGACCCAGTACAACGAGGCCCATGCGGCCATCCAGGTGCCATTGAGCGGTTCATCAGACGCCTCAAGATATGGTTCCAATGCCTCAATTTCTCTGGTGGTGCACTGCAATACATCCCCCAGAGGGCTGCCCACTTTGTGGTGGTTTTCTGTGCTCTCCACGTCCTTGCACAGCAGTGGGGTGACATGCTGGAGATGGAGGGGGCAGGAACATGTGTCCACCTCCGAGGATGAGGACGAGGAGGCGCCGGACCAGAGGGACTGGAGGTCGAACACAGGGAGCACATGCAGGACCAACCAGAGGATGGAGGACAGGCAGCAGCGGCGAGGACCTGGCAAACCCGGAGGGCTAGGGAGGCCCTCATCCTCGCCCACTTCACATGGGATGTGACCTCGTCCGTCATTGCTCCTTTCGCCACCCCGCTTCCCTCAGCCTTTCCCCTTGACCCCATTCCCCAACCTTCCCTTCACCCTCTCCTGCCCCCACCCCCATTCCTCACCCTCCCAGAGTCTGTGTAACATCACAGGGAGATGGGTCTGTGTCCCCGGGTCACTGTCGAAGGCAGTGGGGAGATGGTAACCCGCTGAGAGCTGAGCGCTGGTATTCCTCATTTGAGGCCATAGTCTGATCCCTGCCTGTCTGTTGAGTGCTCGCTCTCATTCATCACCTGCACGTGGTGTGCTGGGGTGGGAGTGGGGATATCCAGGACCCCCATGTCCGGGGAGATGGGGCATGGGATTGGCGCTCAGCTTGCATTGCGGAAGAAAGTGCCAGAGATGTCATATTGGTCAAGGTCGACAATTTTTATTAATTAACACATTTCCCCACTGCCACAATCCCCCAATGATGACACACCCCTTTCCCACCACTCCCAAACCCTCCACACACACCTCCCACACAATGCACTCAACACCCCCCTTACATATTCCACCCTTCGCCCCATGTGCCCTCTCACCTCGATCTGCCTTCCGTACTCTACCACTGGGTCTAGATGTGTCCCAGGTTGCGCATCAGGGCAGCACGGTAGCATTGTGGATAGCACAATTGCTTCACAGCTCCAGAGTCCCAGGTTCGATTCCGGATTGGGTCACTGTCTGTGCGGAGTCTGCACATCCTTCCCGTGTGAGCGTGGGTTTCCTCCGGGTGCTCCGGTTTCCTCCCACAGTCCAAAGATGTGCAGGTTAGGTGGATTGGCCATGATAAATTGCCCTTAGTATCCAAAATTGCCATTAGTGTTGGGTGGGGTTACTGGGTTATGGGGATAGGGTGGAGGTGCTGACCTTGGGTAGGGTGCTCTTTCCAAGAGCCGGTGCAGACTCGATGGGCCGAATGGCCTCCTTCTGCACTGTAAATTCTATGATCAAAGGTGGAGGCAGCCTGCTGCCTCCCGTGGACTTTGATGCCCCTGGCGGCCGTACTCTACCACTAATCAAGGCCCTTCAGCCCATCGTGTCTGCACCGGTCAAAAACAATCACCTAACCATTCTAATCCCATTTTCCGGCACTTGGCCCACAGCCTTTTATGGCATGGGATCGCAAGTGCACATCTAAATACTTATTAAATGTTATGAGGGTCTCTGCCTACACCACCCATTCAGGTAGCAAATTCCAAACTCCCACCACCTCTGAGTAAAAATGTTTTTCCTCACATCCCCCCTAAACCATTCGCCCTTTACCCTAAATTTATGACCACTGGTCATTGACACCTCCACCAAGGGGAGAAGTTTGTTCCTGTCTACTCTATTTATGCCCCTCATAATGTTACACCTCTCAATCATGTCCCCCTTCAGTCTCCTCTGCTCCAAGCAAAATAATCCAAGTCTATCCAATCTCTCTTCACCCTTTCCAATGTTATCACACCTCTCTGATAATGTGGATTCCGAACTGCACACAATACTCGAGCTGTGGCCTAACCAATGTTTTATACAATTCGAGCATAACCTCCCTGCTCTTAAACTCTATGCCTCAGCTAATAAATGCAAGTATACCATTTGCCTTCTTAATCACTGAATCCATCTGCTCTGCTGCCTTAAGGGACGGGTGTACATGCACACCAAGATCCCTCTGATCCTTGGTGCTCCCCAGGATCATGTTGTTTATCATGTTTCCCTTACCTTGTTTTTCCTGCCCAAGTGCATCACCTCACACTTATCCGGATTGAATTCCATTTGTCACTGATCAGCCCATCTAACGAGCCCATCTAAATCCTCCTGTCATCGAAGGCTATCCTCCTCATTATTTACCATCCCAATAATTTTTGTATCATCCGCAAACTTACTGATCAACGCTCCTACATCTATACCTAAATCATTTACATAAAGCACAAATAGCAAGGGCCCCAACACTGATCCCTGCGGGACCCCACTGGACATGGGCTTCTAGTCAGAAAAGCACCCCGCGACCATCACCCTCTGCTTCCTGCCACTCAGCCAATTTTAGATCCAATTTGCCAAATTTCCTTGGATCCCAGGGACTCTTACCTTCGCTATCAGTCTGCGATGTGGGACCTTATCAAAAGCCTTGCTGAAGCCCAAGTAGACCATGTGAAATGCATTTCCCCCATCTACACACCTGGTCACCTCTTCAAAAAACTTAATCCTTGGTCAGACATGACCTCCCCTTAGCAAAACCATGCTGACTGTTCTTGATTAATCCCTGCCTCTCCAAATGCAGATTAAGCCTGACTTTCAGAATTGCTTCCAATAGTTTCCCCACCACTGAGGTCAGACTGACTGGCCTGTAGTTTCCTGGATTATCCCTTCCTCCCTCTTGAATAATGGTACCACATTCTCCAGTCCTCCGACCCCTCTCCTGTGTGGTAAACCACTGTTGCACCTGTATTAGGTGATGTACGGTAGGACCTGTACTACAGGTTTGCCAGTAGTCCCTGCCTGCTGGCTCTGCCCAGGAGGTGGGGTATAAATATGAGTGTCCTCCAGCCAGCAGCCATTTCGCCAGCTGCTGTGGGAGGCCACACATCTGATAGCAATAAAGCCTGCTATCGTCTTTGTCCAATTGTTCGTGCCTCAATTTATTGCTTTCAGTTTCTAAGGATGGACCTCCGTATCAAACCGGATTGCCTGCAGCTGGATCCGCACTCAAGCAATGCCAGAAAGGACTCCCAGCACTGGCTCACTTGCTTCGAAGCGTATATCAACACGGCACCAACCCCGGGTCCGAAGGCTCAGAAGATTCAGATTTTATATTCCAGGTTGAGCTCCAAAGTCTTTCCGTTAATCCAGGACGTGCTGAACTACTCCGACGCCATGACTCTACTCAAGGACAACTACGCACCGAAGACGAACACACTCTTCGCCAGGCACGCACTCGCCACTCGCTCTCAACTCCCCGGTGAGTCCATAGAAGACTTCTGGCGAGCCCTAATCCCACTAGTCTGGGCCTCAGGCCGTTACGGCCATGGAACACTCAGACCTCCTTATGCGGGACGCTTTTGTGACTGGAATTGGGTCAGATCTCATACGCCAGCGACTCCTAGAAGAGGCCACGCGCGACCTCGCAGAGATTAAAACGCTAGCGCTCTACGTGACAGTTGCCCTGCGCAACGTCCAGTCCTACACCCCCAGCCGCGTGGCCCACCCCTCCTACACATTGTGGACCCCACAGACAGCCGCCCCAGCGAGGGCACTGCCCACCCAATACGCCTGCGCTGCACGCCAGCCAGCGAACCCCGGGGGCCCCCGATGCTATTTTTGCGGCCAACAGAAGCACCCCCGCCAACGCTGCCCGGCCCGCGCTGCCCTTTGTAAAGCCTGCGGTAAGACGGGCCACTTCGCCGCGGTGTGCCAGGCCCGCTCAGTAACCGCTATCACCCCCACCCCCCTTGGTCACAGACAATGGGCATTGCCATCCCCCCCCCTCAGACTACGTGTGGCCAGTGGGCGCCGCCATCTTCCCCTCCACGCAACACATGCGTTGCATGGGTGCCGCCATCTTGTTCCACCCCCGCAATGTGCATTCCATGGGCGCCGCTATTTTGTAACCCTCAAGATCTTCGGGCGCCGCCATCTTGTCTACCCCTCAGCACATGGGCACCACCAGCGTTCCAGGATCCGACACCAGCGATGACCAACCAAGACTCGCCTCCATGTCAATTGACCAGTCTCATCCGCATAACCTGACCAACCCATCCACCAGCGTGAAAGTCAATGGACACGTAACCTCCTGCCTGCTGGACTCTGGGAACACCGAAAGCTTCATACACCCGGACACGGGAAGGCGCTGCTCCCTCATGATACACCCCGCCAACCAAAAAATCTCCCTGGCCTCCGGATCCCATTGCGTAGCAATCCGGGGGTACTGTACAGCCACGCTCACGGTCCAGGGCGTAGAATTCAGGGGCTTCGCCTCTACGTCCTCCCTAACCTTTGCGCTGCACTAATCTCTTCCAGTGCAACCTCCAGAGCCTAACTCTGAAATTCGGTGGGCCCTTACCACCCCTTACTGTGTGCGGCCTCGCGACCCTGAAGGCTGACCCACCTTCCCTCTTTGCCAATCTAACTCCAGTTTGCAAACCCGTCGCCACCAGGCGCAGACGGTACAGCACCCAGGACAAGACCTTCAACAGGTCCGAAGTCCAGCGGCTGCTTCGGGAAGGCATCATCGAGGCCAGCAACAGCCCCTAGAGAGCTTAAGTGATAGGAGTTAAAACTGGGGAGAAACACCGAATGGTCATGGACGACAGCCAGACCATTAACCGGTACACGCAGCTTGACGCGCACCCCCTCCCACGCATATCTGACATGGTTAACCAGATTGCACAGTACCAGGTCTTCTCAACGGTAGACCTGAAATCCGCCTACCACCAGCACCCCATCCGTATCGGACCGTCCATACACCGCCTTCGAGGCAGACGGCCGCCTATACCACTTCCTCAGGGTCCCCTTCGGCGTCACAAACGAGGTCTTGGCCTTCCAAAGGGAGATGGTCGACCGGTACGAGTTGCGGGCCACCTTTCCGTACCTAGACAATGTCACCATCTGCGGCCATGATCAGCAGGACCACGACGCCAACCTTGCTAAATTTCTCCACACCGTCACTCTCCTAAACCTCACTTACAACAAGGAAAAGTGCATGTTCCTCACGAACTGCTTAGCCATCCTCGGCTATGTGGTCCAGAACGGAGTTCTGGGGCCCGATCCCGATGCTGGCGCCCCCTCATGGAGCTCCCCCTCCCTCACTGCCCCAAGGTCCCCAAATGCTGCTTGGGGTTCTTTTTGTACTACGCTCAGTCGGTCCCAAACTATGCGGACAAGGCCCGCCCACTCATATAGTCCACCCAGTTTCCCCTGACGGCCGAGGCCCAACAGGCCTTCGCCCGGATCGGAGCTGATATTGCCAAGGCCACAATGCACGCAGTAGACGAGACACTGCCCTTCCAAGTAGAAAGCGACGCATTAGATGTTGTCCTTGCCGCCACCCTCAATCAGGCAGGCAGGCCCGTGGCACTCTTCTCCCGCACCCTTCATGCCTCAGAAATTCAGCACTCATCCGTCGAAAAGGAGGCCTAAGCTATCGTTGAAGCTGTGCGGCATTGGAGGCATTACCTGGCCGGCAGGACATTCACTCTCCTCACTGACCAACGGACGGTAGCCTTCATGTTCAACAACACACAGCGGGGCAAGATCAAGAACGATAAAATCTTGAGGTGGAGGATCAAGCTCTCCACCTACAACTACGAGATTATGTATCGCCCCGGCAAACTCAATGAGCCCCCAGACGCCCTATCACGAGGTACATGTGCCAGCACACAGGTAGACCTACTCCGGGCCCTGCACGACAGCCTTTGTCACCCAGGAGTCACACGGTTGTACCATTTCATGAAGGCACAAAATCTGCCCTACTCCGACGAGGAGGTAAGGACAATCATCAGGGACTGCCAGGTCTGTGCGGAGTGCAAGCTGCACTTCTACCGGCAAGAACGTGCGCGCCTGGTGAAGACCTCCCGCTCCTTTGAACGCCTCAGCGTGGACTTCAAAGGCCCCCTCCCCTCCACCGAGCGTCACACATATTTTCTCAGTGTGGTCGACGAATACTCCAGATTTCCCTTTGCCATCCCATGCCACGACATTGATCATAGAAT
This sequence comes from Scyliorhinus torazame, assembly GCF_047496885.1. Taxonomy (NCBI): domain Eukaryota; kingdom Metazoa; phylum Chordata; class Chondrichthyes; order Carcharhiniformes; family Scyliorhinidae; genus Scyliorhinus; species Scyliorhinus torazame. The sequence goes on along the minus strand of NC_092707.1, from coordinate 326,299,642 downwards.
TGATCATAGAATTTACAGAGCAGAAGGAGGCCATTCAGCCCATCGAGTCAGCACCAGCTCTTGGAAAGAGCACCCTACCCAAGGCCCATACCTCCACCCTACCCCCATAACCCAGCAACCCCACCCAACACCAAGGACAATTTTGGACACTAAGGGCAATTTAACATGGCCAATCCACCTAATCTGCACATCTTTGGACTGTGGGAGGAAACCGGAGCACCCGGAGGAAACCCACTCAGACACGGGGAGGATGTGCAGACTCCGTACAGACAGTGACCCAAGCCGGAATCGAACCTGGGACCCTGGAGCTGTGAAGCAATTGTGCTATCCACAATGCTGCTGTGCTGCCACCGTGATTAAAGCCCTCAACACAATCTTCGCTCTGTTTGGTTTCCCCGCCTACATCCACAGTGACAGGGGATCCTCATTCATGAGCGATGAGCTGCGTCAGTTCCTGCTCAGCAGGGGTATCGCCTCCAGCAAAACGACAAGCTACAACCCCCGGGGAAACGGACAGGTAGAGAGGGAGAATGGGACAGTATGGAGGGCCGTCCAACTGGCCCTACGATCCAGAAACCTCCCGGCCTCTCGATGGCAGGAGGTCCTCCCTGATGCACTCCACTCCATTCGCTCATTACTGCGCATGGCCACTAACAGTACACCCCATGAACGTCTTTTTGCCTTCCCCAGGAAGTCCACTTCCGGGGTGTCGCTCCCGACTTGGCTCGCAGCTCCGGGAACCATGCTTCTCCGTAAGCATGTCCGACTCCACAAGGTGGACTCGTTGGTGGAAAGGGTGCACTTGCTCCACGCAAACCCCCAGTACGCCTACATGGCGTTCCCCGACGGCTGCCAGGATACTGTCTCCCTCAGGGACCTGGCACCAGCAGGTTCCACCCCCACACCCCCTCCGCCCCCGGCGCCACCCTCCCCTCCCCCGCCGCTCCCAACAGCAGCCCCCTCCCCAGGACCATCCATCCTCCCCCTGCCCATGCCCGACGATGAAGAGGATTTCGGCACGCTCCCGGAGTCACCATCGACCAGATCAGCACCAACATCGCCGACACCACTGCGATACCCCTGCTGAGCAGGAACTGACGCAGCTCATCACTCATGAATGAGGATCCCCTGTCACTGTGGATGTAGGCGGGGAAGCCGAACAGAGCGAAGATGGTGTTGAGGGCTTTGATGACGGTGGCAGACGTCATGTCTGGGCATGGGATGGCGAAGGGGAATCTGGAGTACTCATCGACCACACTGAGAAAATACGTGTTATGGTCGGTGGAGGGGAGGGGCCCTTTGAAATCCACGCTGAGGTGTTCAAAGGGGCAGGAGGCCTTCACCAGGCGCACGCAGTCCAGCTGGTAGAAGTGCGGTTTGCACTCCGCACAGACCTGGCAGTCCCTGGTGATTGTCCGTATTTCCTCGACGGAGTAGGGCAGATTCCAGGCCTTGATGAAGTGGTACAAACGTGTGACTCCCGGGTGACAAAGGTTGTTGTGCAGAGTCCGGAGTCGGTCTACTTGTGCGCTGGCACATGTACCTCGGGATACGGCGTCTGGGGGGCTCGTTGAGCTTACCGGGGCGATACAAAACCTTGTAGTTGTAGGTGGAGAGCTCGATCATCCACTGCAAGATTTTATCGTTTTTGATCTGCCTCGCTGTGTGTTGTTGAACATGAAGGCAACCGACCGTTGGTCAGTGAGGAGAGTGAATCACCTGCCGGCCAGGTAATGCCTCCAATGCTGCACAGCTTCAATGATAGCCTGGGTTTCTTTTTCGACAGAGGACTGCCGAATTTCGGAGGCATGAAGGGTTCGTGAAAAAAATGCCACGGGCCTGCCTGCCTGGTTGATGGTAGCGGCTAGAGTGACGCCTGATGCGTCGCTCACCACTTGAAAGGGTAACGTCTCGTCGACTGCATGCATTGCGGCCTTGACGACGTCGGCCCTAATACGGTTGAAGGCCTGTTGAGCCTCGGCCTTCAGGGGGAAAAGAGTGGACTGGATGAGAGGGCGGGCCTTGTCTGCATAGTTTGGGACCCACTGGGCGTAGTAAGAAAAGAACCGCAGGCACGTTTGAGTGCCTTGGGGCAGTGGGGAAGGGGGAGTACCATGAGGGGGCGCATGTGGTCGGGGTGGGGCCCCAGAACTCCGTTCTGGACCACTTTCCCGTACCAGCCTCCCGAACAGGCGCCAGAATGTGGCGACTACGGGCTTTTCACAGTAACTTCGTTTGAAGCCTACTTGTGACAATAAGCGATTTTCATTTCATTTCATTTCATTTCATAGCCCAGAATGGCTAAGCAGGTTTAGGAGAGTGGCGGTGTGGAGAAATTTAGCAAGGTTGGCATCATGGACTTGCTGATCGTGGCTGTAGATGGTGACATTGTCCAGGTACGGGAAAGTGGCCCGCAGCCCGCACCGGTCGACCATTCGGTCCATCTCCCTTTGGAAGACCGAGGCCCGTTGGTGACGCCGAAGGGAACCCTAAGAAAATGGTAGAGGCGGCATCTGCTTCGAAGGCAGCGTATGGGCGGTCCGCCTTACGGATGGGGAGGTGGATTGTAGGTCTACAGTTGAGAAGACCCGGTACTGTGCAATCCGATTGACCATATCAGATATGCGTGGGAGGGGGTACGCGTCGAACTGTGTGTACCGATTGATGGGCTGGCTGTAGTCCACGACCATTCGGTGTTTCTCCCCAGTTTTCACCACTACCACTTGGGCTCTCCAGGGGGTGTTGCTGGCCTCGATGATGCTTTCCCGAAGCAGCTGCTGGACCTCGGACCTGATGAAGGTCCTGTCCTGGGTGCTGTACCACCTTCTCCTGGTGGCGACGGGTTTGCATTCCAGGGTTAGGTTTGCGAATGGGGAAGGTGGGTCGATCTTTAGGGTCGCGAGGCCGCACACAGTAAGGGGTGGTAGGGGCCCGCCGACTTTCAATGTTAGGCTCTGGAGGTTACACTGGAAATCCAGGCTGAGTAGCAGGGCAGCGCAGAGGTTAGGGAGGACGTAGAGGTGGAAGCTGCTGAATTCTACGCCCTGGATCATGAGCGTGACTATACAGTACCTCCGGATCGCCACGGAGTGGGACCCGGAGGCCAGGGAGATTCTCTGATTGGCGGGGTGTACCGCGAGAGAGCAGCGCCTTACCGTATCGGGATGGATGAAGCCTTCGGTGCTCCCAGAGTCCAGCAGAGAGGAGATCTCATGCCCATCGATCTTCACGCTTGTCGAGGCGGTGGCTAGATTGTGCAGTCGAGACTGGTCAATCGTGACTGAGGCGAGTCGCGGCTGATCGTCGCTGGTGTCGGACGATGGGGTGCCCGGGGGGCACGGGACCTGGTACGATGGTGGCGCCCATGTGCCGTGGGGGGACAAGATGGCGGCGCCTGGAGATCCTGAGGTGGATAAGATGGTGGCGCCCACGGGCCGCACGTGGCGGGGATTGAAAAAGATGGCAGCGCCCATGGGCCACACGTGGTCCGAGGAGGGGAAGATGGCGGCGTCCACTGGCCGCACGTGGTCCGAGGAGGGGAAGATGGCGGCGCCCACTCTCCGTATGCGGGGTGGGTCGGGGCGATCACGGCGACTGTGCGGGCCTGGCACACTGCGGCGAAGTGCCCCTTTTTGCTGCAGGCCTTGCAAAGGGTGCTGTGGGCCGGGCAGCATTGGCTGGGGTGTTTTTGCTTCCCACAGAAGTAACATCTGAGGCCCTCGGGGTTGGATGGCTGGCGCGTGGCAGAGGCGTAGGATTGGCTGAGTGCGGTCCCCAGTGGGGCAGCCGTCTGCAGAGTCCATGATGCATAGGGGCAGTGGGCCGCGCGACCGGGGGTGTAGGCCTGGATATTGCACGAGGCGATTGTCATCGATAGCGCCAGCTTTTTGGTTTCCGCGAGGTCGAGCGTAGCCCCCTCTAAATGTCACTGGCGGATGTGGTCTGACCCTATCCCCGTGACGAAAGCGTCCTGCATGAGGAGGTTCGAATGTTCTGTGGCCGTGACGGCCTGACAGTCACAGTCTCTGACCAGGGGAATTAAAGCACGCCAGAAATCTTCTACGGAATCACCAGGGAGCTGACTCCGAGTAGAGAGTATGTGTCTGGCGAAGAGCGTGTTCATCCGCTGGGCTTAGTTCTGTAGCCACGTAAAATGGCTGCTTCCCGATTAATTTGGCCAAAACCCGATTTAAAATGGCTAACCGGAAAGGCTGATGGGAAAAGCAGGTAACAAGGCACAAACGGACAGCTGCAGGCAGAATATCATATTCGGCTCTGGGGAAGTCGGCCCAGATCGATACCCAGGACTATTAACAGCCCATCAACCCAGACATCTGCAGTTATACTCAGGATTATTAGCAGCCCATCAACCCAGACATCTGCAGTTTAATCGCACCTCCCCGGGAACAATTGCAACATATTAGCAATTGAATACCGGGCCAGACCTGTCGGCGCCTGCATGGCCGAAACAAAGGCAGGTGAACGACCACCCCCCGATAGGGGAATCGCCTCGCAATTGGACGTATCGAACCCGGTGATTGGGAACAAGTCCAATCACTTGGGACTCAGGGTCAAGGGCCGCCCCGAGAGGCAGGAAGCCCCTGGGCCCTATAAAGTGAGGGGCCAAGTTCAGATCGCTCTCTCTCCCTTCTTCGCCTGCTCGAGACCTTCGCAAGAACATCAACCGGCAACTGTAAGTTTGAATCCAGCGATCGCTATCCGATAAAGACTCCTAGCCATCAACCTGTATCAGCCTTTTGAATCCCGCGGGCCAGATCCGATTGGATAAGCCATTCATTTCCCTGACCTGGTGGGCTCTTCCTAAAGTTAAGTATTGGCCAGTAGTGATAGGTTTATTATATAGATAGTAGGATTATTGTGTAAACATTACTTGTTGTTTATAATGAATGACCGTTGATTTCAATCTCACTAAGCGGTGTGCTAACTTATTAATCATAACTTGAACTTGAACCACGTAGCGGTATCAGAAAGATACCTGGCGACTCGTGAGCAAAGGTGACGTAATCAGAGCTAATAAACTAAGGCTAAAAAGAGCAACAGTTCTCTTTCAGTAGCGCCATGGCTTCATCATAGGTCAGCGCATCCTGGATAAGCGGAAAAACGTTGGAGCTCAGTCGCGAGTAGAGGATCTGGATCTTCTGAGCTTCCGGAATTGGGTCTGGTGCAGACCTGATGTAAGCTTCGAAACAAGCTAGCCAGTGTTGAAAGCCCTTTTTGGCGTCGTTGATTGCGGATCCAGCTGCAGGCGATCTGGCTTGATGCGGAGGTCCATCTTCTGAAAACGTTAGTGTGATAAATTGATGCACGATCAATTGCACAAAGACGAGAGTTGAATACAACTGAGGCTTTATTACACTAAGATGTGTGGCCTCCTACAGCAGCTGGCAAAATGGCTGCTGTATGGGGAGCACACATATTTATACTGCGCCTACTGGGCGGAGCCAGCAGGCAGGGACTACTCCTGTACCTGTAGTACAGGGCCTTACCACACATCTCCTAATATATACAACAGTGGTGATTACCACACCTTTTACCGTTAATGTCCTGTGGTTCTAACTTACATTCTATTCTTGGAAAAGGAGCCCCTATTGGATCAGATGTCTGCTGCCTTCAAATAAATTCTTGGGGAAATGATAATTTCCTTCAGAGAACAAATGAGACTCAAATGAGAAGCATAAAGGACTCAATGATTAACAGATTTTGAAATAGTACAGATACTGGGTGCAGGTGTCAAAGCAACAGAAAGATTAAAGGCAGACAGAATGATGATGAAAGCACCTTCAGCCGATTTTGTTATTATAGCAGATGGCAACATTGTAACATCACCGATTTTTTAAATGTATTCATAAGATGTGAGTGTCGCTGCCTAGGCCAGCATTTGTTGCCCTTGAGAAGATGGCGGTGAACTGCCTTCTTGAAATGTTGCAGTTCATGAGATGTAGGAAGACCCACAATGATGTTAGGAAGCAAGGGATTTTAACCCTGTGACCCTGAAGGAACGGTGATATATTTCTAAGTCAGGGTGGTCAGTGGCTTGCAGGGGACTCCCAGGTGGTGGTGTTCCCATGTGTCTACTGCCCTTGTTCTTCAAGATGGTAGCGGTTGTGGGTTTGGAAGTTGCTGCCTAATGAGCCTTGGTGAGTTCCTGCGATGCGTCTTGTAGCTGGGAAACACTGTTGCCACTGCGTTGGTGGTGGAGGGAGTGAATGTTTGTGGATGCCAGTCAAGCAGCCTGCTTTATCCTGGATGGTGTCGAGTTTCTTCAGTGTCATTGGAGCTGCATTCATCCAGGCGAGTGGAGAGTATTCCATGGCACTCCTGATTTGTAGCTTATAGATGGTGGACACGCTTTGGGGAGTCAGAAGGTGAGTTACGAGCTTCTGACCTGTTCTATAGACACAAAATTATTTGGCTAGTCCAGTTCAGCTTCTGGTCAATAGTTTCGCCAGGATGTTGGTGGTGGAGCATTCAACAATGGTAATGCCATTGAATGCCAAGGGGCAATGGCTTGATTCTCTGTTGTTGTAGATGGTCATTGCCTGGCACTTGTATAGCGTGAAGGTTACTTGCCACTTGTCAGCTCAAGCCTGGATATTGCCCATGTCTTGCTGCACTTGGACATGGATTGCATCAGTATCTGAGGAGTTGCAAATGGTGCAAAACATTGTGCAATCATCAGTGAACATCCCAACTTCTGATCTTATGAAGGAAGACAGGTTATTGATGGAGCAGCTGAAGATGGATGTGCCTAGGCCACACCCCTGAGGAACTCCTGCAGTAACATCCTGGAACTGAGACCTTCAGTGACCACAACCATCTTCTTTTCTGCTCTATATGACTCCAGCCAGGAGAGAGTTTTCCCCCTCTATCCCATTAATTCCAGTATTTATAATAGGTGATTGAATCCCATGAATGTTCAAAGAACAGTTCATAAGTGTTTCAGATGTGAATTGAAGTATTATTATGCAACCATCTGCTCAAAGTGAAGAGGCATGGTTTTTAAACTGACAGATGATAAGGAGAATCCTAAGGAAGAGGTTGAAGACAGTGATAAATCTGACACCTGACATCTGCAGCGGGATTCTCCATTTTGGGACTAAGTCCCCACACCGGCAGGAGAACCGGCACCAACCACGCCGGCATCAACAGCCCCAGAAAGTGCGGAATTCTCCGCACTTTCGGGAGCTCGGTGGACGCCGGAGGGTTTGGTGCCGCTCAAGCCGGCTCTGAAGGGATGGCGCGAGTTCGCGCATGCGCTGAAGGGCCGGCGTGATCTCGCGTATGCGTGGAACTGCCGGCATGGTTCCCAGCATGCGCAGACCGGCAGGCATATTTTGCGCGGGGGGTCTCTTCACCGCGCCGGCCATGGCGTGGAAGAAAGAAGTGCCTAGAGGGGCCGGCGTGGAAGAAAGAAGTGCCCCCATGGCCCAGGCCCGCTTGCAGATCGGTAGGCCCCGATCACGGGGCCAGGCCACCGTGGCCCTCCCCCCCCCCTGGGGTCGGATTCCCCCGCGCCAACGGCCCCTGACCGGTGTGACGTGCATCCTGCTCCCACCCGAAAAGCGGCGCCGGGGAATACGGCAGCTGGCTTTGGGGCGACGGGGCGGGATTCATGCCGCCTCCCCGGGGATTCTCCGACCCGGCGGGGTGTCGGAGAATCCCACCCCTGATGTCGATAACTGTGCAGTGCCATATAGTTCTTGTACTTCAAGAGTTTATGTGCAAATTGGTCTTTTTTCACAAAGTACCGAGGATTGCCTCAAAGTTAAGGTGCGGGATTCTCGTTTCTGAGACCACGTGTTGACCCCACGCAGAATTCGTGAAGTTCCACGAGAGCAAAACTGGTGCCACACCTAGACTGATTCCACTTCTGTTAAGGGGCTAGCACCTGCTCTAATTGGCACACAATCGATTGCAATGAGAAACGGTGCCGGGTTCGCGGGTTTTGCGATTGACACTCAGGAGGCTGACAAGCTGCCGCTGCATATACACATGGTGAGTAGGCAGCACTGTGACCCTGGCACTAACCCCCATCCCACCCGGAACCCAACACCACACCCCCACCTGGAGGGTGGCAGAATCCCCATTCTGCACCACATGCTGACACCCATACTGGTGGCCATGGCCGGGTGCCCTGACCACTGAGGCCACCAGCTACCCACTCCCTGGGCTGCATGTGTTGGACTGTCTAACGTTATCGTTTTCTGTCTCGGCAGCCCTCCCCCCCCCCCCCCCCACCACCCCCCCGCCCCCCCACAGAAGGCCACCTACAACTGCCGGAAGTGGGAGAAGACAGGAGGGTGATCGTCAGACCTGCGGCCCCTAACCGTGGCAAAGCAGAGGGCCCTGGTTGTTGTTAGCGGCCCGGAGGAAAGGGAGGTCACCAAGGTGGAGTTCGGCCACAGGTGAGGAAGTGAGACCCTGCTTAGTTGCAGTTCCCCGTGACACGTGTGTCAAACTCCCCCCCCACCCCAAAACACCACCCCCACACCACCCACACCCGACACCACTCCCACACCAACCTCACCCTACACAATCCCCACTCCCTCACCCTACACCACCTCCACACTTACCACCCCCCACCCACACGCTCACCCCACCACCCCCGGCCCCCGATCTAATCATGCGTCTTGTCTTGTTTTTTGCAAGAGCAGCTGGGGATGGGGCGGGTCCAACAGGCATCCCCTGTCCCCAGCCTGTGCCACACCCTGAGCCCCCCGTGAGCTGAGCACCAATGCGGAAAGCAGCTTGTGTAGTGATGTTTTTAAAAATAAAATTAGAGTACCCAATTCATTTTTTCCAATTAAGGGGCAATTTAGCGTGTTCAATCCACCTACCCTGCACATCTTTGGATTGTGGGGGCGAAACCCTCGCAAACACGGGGAGTAACGTATGTAGTGATATGTATATATAGAGATATATAAAGGGTTAATGACTACATCATAGTGTAAGACAACCACTAGATGGCAGCACTAGATTCATGTATAAATATGTGAACTCAAAGGATCTTGGGTCTCTTTGAACCAGGAGTGACTAGAGAGCAGAGTGTTAGAGAGATAGATAACAGCATAGTTAGCACATGTAGATAAAGTAGTTAACACTTATTCTGAATTACTTTATCACCAGTTATAGTTCCGTAGTGGTGAACAAACATTATTCAATTTGTTATTCATTAAACCTATTTTGCTTTGAGTTAAAGATTAGTGGTTTCTTGAGAATCACACCATCAGGTTATTCTGTAAATATAAAGCAAAGAGTAATGACATATTACGAATAAGTAATATAACATGGTACCAGGTTTTGGCTTCAGTAAACCAGCTAGAGTAATATATTAAGCTCAGATAAAGAAAAAAACCTGAGCAGCTATTCGACTGGAGAAGCATCATCAGCAAACAAAACCGTCAAAGACAAACGACCCGATGGACAAAGCTTAAGCTTCTCGACACCTAAGGATAACCGCTAATTTGAATGCAAACTGGAGGCTGCTTAAACAGCAATTTAAATTTATCTGGAAGCATCTGATTTAACTAATGCAACCGATGCTCGCAAAATTCACTACTTTTATCTGTGGCTGGTCAACATGCAATAGAAATCTACAACTATTTTCAATACTCTGCCAGTCAGGACAAAACTAAATTTGATCTTATTCTTTACAAATTCGACGACCGCTGTAAAATCAAAAGAAGAAGAAGAAGAAGAGGATTTTTCATCTGACACAGATACCTATATGCTCACTGGAGAAAACGTTCTTTGTTGCGACAATAGAGAAAAATGAAGAATGCACTGAAGTAATAAAATATCCTCAACAAATTAATTCAATAAATTCTGACACTGAATGGAACACAGTTGTAAAAGTTAATAACTGTCCAATTCAATTTAAATTGGATACTGGCGCTTCGGCTAACTTGCTCTCAAAGCGGGATCTCAACATGCTTCAACACACAACTGAGATACTTCCAGCAGCCTGTAGACTGAAGGACTGCAACGGAAATTCAATTTCATCGATTGGGTCATGCCATTTAAAAGTCTCCAACAAGAATATTGTTACATCACTCAGATTTGAGATTGTCAAGTCAGATAAATCATCACTCTTAGGTGGCACAAGCCTGCAAGGAGTTACACCTAATACAGCGAATTTATAGTGCAACTTCGTCTCAACCCGTACTGAATTATGATATCCAAAGCATTTAAAATAATATCCAGATGTTTTTAAATGTATGAGTACACTGCCATTCAAGTATAAGATCCGGTTAAGGATGGATGCCAACCTGTGATATATCCTCCTAGGAGAGTTCCTGCTCCATTAAGAGAAAGATTGAAGCAAGAATTAGAGCGACTTCAGGACCAAGGGATGATTTCAAGAGTCACTAAACTGACTGACTGGGTCAGTTTGATGGTTTGCATGAAGAAACCATCAGGTGATCTACGCATATGTATAGATCCCAAGGATCTCAACAAAAACATCAGGAGGGAACACTGTCCCATTCCAAAATGAGAGGAGATCACCAGCAAGATGGCAAATGCACGCATCTTCCCAAAATTAGATGCATTGCAAGGTTTCTGGAAAATGCAACTGGATGACTCAAGCAGTCAACTCTGCACCTTTAATATACCTTTTGGAAGATTTTGTTTCTATCATATGCCTTTCGGAATAATCTTTGTATCTGAAATATTTCACCGCATTATGAACAGACAGAAGTATGGAAAGTGTTTGGATATATGTAGATGACAACATCATCTGGTAATTGACTAAAGAAGAACACATTGAACGACTTAAACAAGTTTTTAAGCGCATACACAGATATGGTCCCAAATTAAACCAATCCAAATGTACTTTTGGAATTTCTACGCTAAAGTTTTTGGGAGATCAGGGGCGTCATTCTCCGACCCCCCGCCGGGTCGGAGAATGGCCGTTGGCCGCCGTGAATCCCGGCCCCGCCCCCGCCGAAGTCTCCGGTACCGGAGATTGGGCGGGGGCGGGAATTGGGCCGCGCCGGTTGGCGGGACCCCCCGCTGGATTCTCCGGCCCGGATGGGCCAAAGTCCCACCCAGAAATTGCCTGTCCCGCCGGCGTAAATTAAACCTGGTATTTACCGGCGGGACAAGGCGGCGTGGGCGGGCTCCGGGGTCCTGGGGGGTGGCGCGGGGCGATCTGACCCCGGGCGGTGCCCCCACGGTGGCCTGGCCTGCGATCGGGGCCCACCGATCCGCGGGCGGGCCTGTGCCATGGGGCACTCTTTCCCTTCCGCCTCCGCCACAGCCTCAACCATGGCGGAGGCGGAAGAGACTCTCCCCACTGCGCATGCGCGGGAAACTTTCAGTGGCCGCTGATGCTCCCGCGCATGCGCCGGGAAACTGTCAGCGGCCACTGATGCTCCCGCGCATGCGCCGCATTTCCGCGCCAGCTGGCGGGGCAGCAAACGCCATTTCCGCCAGCTGGCGGGGCGGAAATCCCTCCGGCGTCGGCCTAGCCCCTCAATGTTGGGGCTCGGCCCCCAAAGATGCGGAGCATTCCGCACCTTTGGGCCGGCGTGATGCCCGTCTGATTGGCGCCGTTTTTGGCGCCAGTCGGTGGACATCGTGCCATTGGGGGAGAATTTCGCCCCAGATATCCAAACATGGTGTGCAACCAGATGATGAGAAAATTTCAGCCATTCAGGGCATGAAAGTACCTGAAGATAAAATAGCTGTACTATGATTTCTTGGCTTTGTCAACTTCTTAGGCAAATTCATACCTAATTTGTCAACGAGAACAACAGTTCTTAGACACTTAATCAAGAAATCTACCTCTTTTGGGTAGTCAGAAAACCATCAAAAAGAGTGGCAAGATTTAAAACTTTAACTAACGGCTGCACCTATATTAGTCTTCTTTGATCCTAACAGGGATATGAAAATATCCACTGATGCAAGTCAGGCTGGAATAGGAGCAGTACTGTTGCAAAGAGACAACACTCATCTTGGGTTCCTGTTGCATATGCATCCAGAGCAATGACACCAACAGAATGTCGTTATGCTCAAATCGAGAAAGAATGTCTGGGACTATTAACAGGCATATTGAAGTTCCATCACTATGTCCATGGACTCTCCACATTCACTGGAAAGACAGATCACAGACCGTTGGTGCATATAATTGACAAATATCTCAATAACATGACTCCATGATTCCAAAGAATCATGACAAAGCTCAGGAGGTACGACTTTGACCTCATCTATACACCCAGGAAAAGATTTAATCATAGCGGATGCGCTATCATGCTCCATGATGTCTGCAAGTGAACCGTTCAAGTTCATACATGATGTTGAAGCTCAGGCACAGCTCTGTGCAGAAAACCTACCTGCATCTGATGAGAAGATAAACCTAATCCAAACAGAAACTAAGAAGGATGCTATGCTGCAATGCGTCATACACCATATCAAGAATGGGTGGCCGAAAGGGCAGTGTCCTCAATTTAGAAACGTACAGGCAGATCGTGGATGGACTACTTCTTCGACTCGACCGGATAGTCATACCACTGTGTCTCTGACCTATGATACTTTATTTTTATTTTTTTAATTTTTAAAATAAATTTAGAGTACCCAATTCATTTGTCCAATTAAGGGGCAATTTAACATGTTCAATCCACCTACCTTGCACATCTTTGGGTTGTGGGGGCGAAACCCACACAAACACGGGGAGAATGTGCAAACTCCACACGGCCAGTGACCCAGAGCCGTGATCGAACCTGGGACCTCGGCACCGTGAGACTGCAGTGCTACCACAGCGCCACCGTGCTGCCCCTGATCTATGATACTTGATCAGATTCATGAGAGTCACCTCGGAATTAAGAAGTATAAGTGACAGGCGAGACAAGCAGTCTATTGACCAGGAATAAATTGAGACTTAACTGACATGGTTCTAACCTGTGAGATTTATCCGAAACATCAACCTGCGCAATGCAAGGATACTTTAAAACAATATGAGTTAGTCACCTCTCCTTGGACCAAAGTAGATATTGATGTATTTCACTCGAATGGTCGGGACTATGTATTAATTATTGATTACTACTCCAACTATCCAGAGATCATGAAGCTACCAGATCTAACATCCAAATCAGTTTTAAAAGCCAGCAAAGAAACTTTCCAAGACATGGGATACCCCCCACTGTCATGTCGGACAATGGATTATGTTTTGACAGCAACGAATGGGCCGAGTTCTCAAGACAGTACAATTTCACACATGTGACATCAAGTCCTCACTACCCACAATCCAATGGTAAGATAGAGAGGGGTGTACACATCATAAAGCAACTAATTAATACAGCTGTGGATTCTGCATCAGTCATCCACCTTGCGCTTTTATCCTACAGAGCAACTCCACTAGCAACTGGACTTTCACCAGCACAAATGTTAATGAATTGGGATCTCAGAAAGACATTACCATCAATTCAACTGGAAAATCCAGATCATCTGCCAGTGTTAAAGAAGATGGAACAGCAACGTATTCGTCAACAGACATATTAATGCATGCAGCTCAACTGGAAACATTAACTCCAGAAGACCTGGTTAGAATTAAAATACTGGATGGAGGTTGGCCTGCTCCTACCAAAATCATAAGACAAGCAGCATCGCGCTCCTACATTGTAAAAACTGCTGAAGGAACAATTCTACGAAGAAATCGATATGCACTACAAAAAATTAGACTAAATAAAGTTTTTTTTCCGGAATTACAATTCAATGAAACAATTTCATGACACGTTAACAAAGACCAGAAGTAATGATAACATACACAAAACAGTTAAAACTTCATCATCGCCTCCTCGTCAACTCAGAAGATCGATGAGACGGGGAAAGAAACCAGATAGACTGAACTTGTAAAATATTCAGTCAATTGTATGATCGTTACTCATTTTGCTTTGTACAGATATATACATCTCAAGTTATTGTGTTATAATTATACATTTTCCCTTTGTTATATCTCAAGAAAAAATGTTTAAAAAGGGGGATGTAGTGATATGTATACATGATATATAAAGGGTTAATCACGACATCATAGTGCAAGACAACTACTAGATGGCAACACTAGATTCATGTATAAATATGTGAACTCAAGGGATCTTGGGTCTCTTCGAACCAGGAGTGACTAGACAGCAGAGTATTAGAGAGATAGATAATAGCATAGTTAGCACGTGTAGTTAAAATAGTTAATACTTCATTATGAATTACTTAATCACTAGTTGTAGTTCTGTAAGAGTGAACAAACTCAACATTATTCAATTCGTTATTCATTAAACCTATTTTGCTTTGAGTTAAAGATTAGTGATTTCTTAAGAATCACACCATCAGATCATTCTGTAAATATAAAGCAAAGACTAACGACATATTACTAACAAGTGATATAATAGCTTGTACACCAGCCCTCCGCCGAGACTCAGGAAACCTCAGAACCTGAGTCGGAGCATGACACGGATTTCCCTTCACAGCTGTCTCCTACACCCTCCACCAGCCCAGAGATGCTCACCTCAGTCGGGTACTTTAGTGAAGAGGCTCCTGGGACGTTATCTGGTGCTCCCCACACAGATGCTGCTGTACAGCAGGTGGAAGTAGGATCATCCGAAGGGGCAGACGGTCAGAGAGCAGTTCGACCTAAGGAATAAGCTGCCGTCCAGATGGGTTTCGGGCTTCTGGAATGGACAGTTCCATCAATCGTGGGTGGAGATACAGTCGCAGAGCCAAGGACTACATGAGGTGTTATCGACGAGCATCCAGCACCTGAAGGTGCAGTTGAAGGAGTCCAACTGTGTGCAGGAGCTGGAGGTGGTGCCGACAATGTGTGCCACCCAGGCCAACACCACACGGGTGACGTCCACGGTGGAGGCATGGGGGCGACAGTTTTGGCTCTGGATCAGCATGTCCAAGGCCTGGGGAATTCTGTGCAGGCACTGGCTGAGGCCCAGGACAGGGATATCGCCTCACAGGCAACCATGTGCCAGAACCACCTGGAAAGGGCAGCTGAGTGTGGTCCAGTAACAGCCGCATCGGCAGCATTGCCCAGGTGCTGGCAGACTTGGCGCAGGTGCATCGGGAGGTGGCCCAGTCCCAGAGGGACATGGCGCAGTCACTGGGTGATGTGGTACAGGCCCAGAAGGTGGTGGCACAGCCAATGGGTGATGTGGCACAGTCCCAGATGGAGATTGTCCACTCCCTGTGCTCCATGGCCGCGAACATGCGGACCCTGGCCGAGACCAGAGCGGGCCTCCAGGACTGGCAGTGTCAGGTGGCGGGAAAACCTCAGGGGATAGCTCCACTCACACCCTCATCCCATGGAGGTGCCTGGGAGCCATCGGGCACCGTGAGGGAGAAGAAGGTGATGGGGCCCGTCCCAGAGACTCCCACAGGGGAGGTGCCAGAAAACCGCAGCACCTCAAACTTCCCCCACCCTCCTGACCATGGTGCATCTGGTGGGCAGCGGGTGGAACAGGGCAGTACCACGCCACTGGGACACCCCAGTAACAGCCGGGCCCATCTAGTCTTGGTCGCCCCAGAACATGCCCTCCAACGGGGACCCTGGTCGCAGGGCAGGAATCACAGCAGGCCGCCTCCACTCCTGCTGCATCATCTGGGGACCCACCTAGATATTGCGTTAAGGCCAGCAAGTTGGACACCAGTTAAGTTGGCATGGGTGCAGGGCACAGCTTAGTTATAGGGGCTGGGGCACGTATATGTATATATTTGTGCACATTAAACCCATTACCACTGTTAAACCGGCCTCAGTGCTCTTTCAGATGGGTGTGAGGGGTGGGCTGATCAGTGTTCATGCTCAGCTGGAGTCTTCGATGGAATATCTGGTCCGGCAGGCCCTCGATTGACAGGCACTGCCAGTACACACAAGGCCTCATGCGGTGCCTCCTTGGCACCTCCACCTGCTCGGCCTGTTGGAAATTTGGCTCTCCATCCTGGCCGGTGTCACCTGTTCCTCTGTGGCACCATCCGCTGCTGCACACTCCCCCGCTGCTGCTTCCTCCTCCCCCTCGAACAGTGCCTACTCATACAGCCGCAGGGCATCCCCCAGGGTTGCAGTGACTAGCAGGAAGGCCACCATTGCTGGTTAAATTCCAACACCCATTGTCTGCATGGGGTGAAAGGCCAACATGGTAGCCTTGTCCAACCAGGTCCAACAGGCTACATGGTGGTCTTGATTGGCACTGTGGGCTCTGCCCCCGAATGTACCCCCCCCCCCCCCCATACCTCTGGCCCCGTTGATGCCCGGCATCTTGGCGGCCTCTGGCCTGGCACCCATCCCTGATGCCAGGGGTACTGTTGGCTGGTGTTGCCCTTGCCAGCGGTACGCTCGACGGACCCGGCCCGGCACCTCGTAGGGGCTACTGTGTGCATTGCCCTGGGTGTCCGCCGGACGGTGGCAGTGGTATGGTGGAGGGGGGGGGGGTGAGAGAACACATAGGGCCTGTGTCAGTCTGCAGAACCAGAGGCCAAGGTGGGTTGTCATTGGGTGCGCTGCAAGGTGGCTGCCTTGGCGGCCACAGTAATGGCGGTCCGTGACGGGACACCGCCCCAGTTGTGTGGGGGGTCATCCCGGCCACTCGGCTTCTTCCCCCATCTCCCCCCCTCTCGCCCGACCCTGGCAGGGCCCCCCACCGCCCCAGCCAGTCGGGACCGTGTCCAGCCCGGCAGCCAACAGACCCGTTTCTCCGTGTCCTACCTCCACTCTCTCTCCCTCATCAGCCGCGATGCCAGTTTCAGGATTTTTAAAAGCACAAGTGAACCGCGCTGTCGGGAACTTGGTTCCGGAGCACGGTAGCATTGTGGATAGCACAATTGATTCACAGCTGCAGGGTCCCAGGTTCAATTCCGGCTTGGGTCACTGTCTGTGAGGAGTCTGCGCATCCTCCCCGTGTGTGCGTGGGTTTTCTCCGGGTGCTCCGGTTTCCTCCCACAGTCCAAAGATGTGCAGGTTAGGTGGATTGGCCATGATAAATTGCCCTTAGTGTCTAATATTTCTCTTAGCGTTGGGTGGGGTTACAGGGTTATGGGGATAGGGTGGAGGTGTTGACCTTGGGTAGAGTGCTCTTTCCAAGAGCCGGAGCAGACTCGATGGGCCGAATGGCCGCCTTCTGCACTGTAAATTCTATGATAACTCGGCCCATCAAAGGAGGAGAATCGCGCAGGCCCCAGAGAATACCGGGTCGGGCCCGCTAATGACATGCAAACGGTGTTTACTGTACGTGCGTTCCAGAACACACTGACGTCACTGTTGAGGTGACGGAGAATTGCGATTTGACATCAAATCGGCGCCCGCTGCAAATTTGGCCTTGGAACCGATTCTCCGCCCCAATCACGTTTTGCGATTTTGGCATCAGCCAATGGAGAATCCCGCCCAAGGAATTTAAAGGTCCTACATGTTGTATGTTTGGTGATGACAACACATTGAGGTCAGTCGAGAGAGTTGTAATTCCATGTAAAATGGCTGGTCTAGGTTTTACTCAATTGGCTGGACAGCTACTTAGTGATGCAGCGCAAACCCAGCAGCATGGGTTCAATTCCCATACCGGCGGAGGTTATTCATGAAGGCCCCGCCTTCTCAATTTTGGTCCTCACCTGAGGTGTGGTGAACCACAGATTAAATCACCACCAATCAGGTATCCCCCAAAAAGGGGAACCATGATGTGGAGATGCCGGCGTTGGACTGGGGTGAGCATAGGAAGAGGTCTTACAACACCAGGTTAAAGTCCAACAGGTTTGTTTCAAATCACCTGAGGAAGGAGCAGTGCTCCGAAAGCTAGTGATTCGAAACAAACCTGTTGGACTTTAACCTGGTGTTGTAAGACCTCTTACTAAAAGGGGAAAGCAGCCTATGGTCATCTGGGACTATGGCGGCATTACTTTTGCTTCACCTATGCTGTTAAGTAAACTTTCTATGAAAAAGGCCCATGAAACATAAGAAATAATGAACATGAAAGAATAGCACGGTGGTGTAGTGGTTAGCACTGCTGCCTCACGGCGCCAAGATCCCAGGTTCGATCCCTTCTCTGGGTCACTGTCCGTGTGGAGTTTGCACATTCCTCCCTGTGTTTGCGTGGGATTCTCCCCCACAACCCAAAAATGTGCAGGCTAGGTGGATTGGCCACGCTAATTTGCCCCTTAATTGGAAAAAAATAATTGGGCACACTAAATTTATAAAAAGAAAAAAAAATGATAAGAAACATGACAAGGCAATTATTTTGAGATGTCAGTCATTTGTAGTTTACCCAGTCAGGACATTACTGTACCTCTTTACAAAACTGATGTTTCTTATCAGAGTGTTTCTTATTAGAGCGCGTGGCATGGTGGCACAGTGATTAGCACTGCTGCCTCACAGCTCCAGGGACCCAGGTTCAATTCCGGCCTCGGGTGACTGTCTGTGTGGAGTTTGCATTTTCTCCCTCTGTCTGTGTGGGTTTTCTCCGGTTTCCTCCCGCAATCCAAAGATGTGCAGGTTAGGTGGATTGGCCATACTAAATTGCCCCTTAAATGTCCAAAAGGTTAGCTGGGGTGACTGGGTTAATTATAATAATCGTTATCATCACAAGTGGGCTTACATTCACACTGCATTGAAGTTACTGTGAAAAACGCCTCGTCGCCACATTCCGGCGCCAGTTCGGGTACACAGAGCCGGGATTCTCCGAAAATGTGGCTATGTCCCCACTGCCGCCGGAAAACGGGCACGAATCTCTCCAGACATTTTTCAAAAACTCTGGAGTGATTCTCCGACTTCAAGAGCAATAGCAGGCCCCCGCTGTACGCCGTGCAGCTCCTGTTGCCGATACGGAGCCCTGCACTTCCAGCCGCGGGTACGCGCATGCGCGCGGTGACCGTTATCGCGGCAGCCCCCGTGCAACATGGCGGAGTCACACACCTGGCCGGAGCGGAAGAAGATAGGTCCCCCCCGGATCGAGTGCGCCCGCCGATTGGTAGCCCCCGATCGCGGGCCTGGCCGTCATGGAGCCCCCCCCCCCCCGCCTCCAGGACCGCCGCCACGGCCGCGAGTCCGAGCTCCCATCGGGTGAAACCATATGGGAACCACGGCGGCGGAACTCGGCGGGAACTCTGCCAGTTGACCGCGGAGAATCGCCGCGGGGGCGTCTTTCAACGGCCCCGACCGGCACCGTGTCGACCGCGCACGTGCGACTGCCGCCAATTCTCCGGTCACCGGAGAAACATGTCCCAACGTCGGAGCAGATCGCGGGTCTGAGACCCCATTCTCCGCACCCGCGCCGAGCGTGATTTCAACGCGGAGGCTCGGAGAATCCCGGCCAGAATGTCCAATTCACCTAACAAGCACGTCTTTTGGGACTTGTAGGTGGAAACTGGAGCACCCGGAGGAAACCCACTGATGCTTGATCAATAACTCCAGAAGCAAGATTGGAAGACAATTGAAGGCTTTATTGGACTAGATGTTTCCCCCAGCAGCGCAGGTACAGAATGCAGCTGCTAGAGAGACACAGGCTCTTATACTCTGCCTTACTGGGCGGAACCAGCAAGGCAGGCTTCACCAATGATATTGCTGTCTCAGGTACCTCCCGCACCAATGGTCTTACAGCATCGACGTGGGTACCGTAATACCCCTAAATCCGACTACCACATTCACACCCTGTTAAAAAAAAGGAGTCCGGCGGGGGTGGTGGTCTCGCGTTATACAGTGGTAGAGGTTGAGGTTATGGTGGTACCCGGTATACATTAGTACAGTGTTTTGCCTCGTTACATGTCGCAACTATTTACAGTATTTATTTACATTCAAAATGAAGCAATTAGTCGGTCGGGGGCCCTGGTCGGCCTCTACGATCGTCGCAGTTTTGGTAGTGATGCAGGCGCCGGCTCGGGCATCCGTGGCTCCGGGAGCGTGGTTCGGCTTCTTCGGCAGTTTCATCACCCCGAGATGGGACCAGTGGGAGAACCGATCCACCTGGGAAGGGGGCAGCTGTGCGGTGCGCCAGTGGGAGGGAGGGTGGGGTTGGTGGTGGGGATGCGGGTGGGGACCCAACGGGCGCCAGGTCCCGTAGGGAGACCGTATCCTTTCGGCCGTCGGGGTACGCCACGTAGGCGAATTGAGGGCTAGCGTGAAGGAGGTGGACCCTCTCGACCAATGGGTCCGACTTGTGCGCCCGCACGTGTTTGCGGAGCAGGATTGGTCCAAGAGATGCTAGCCAGGTTGGTAGCAAGGTCCCGGAGGAGAACTTCCTGGGGAAGTCAAGGAGACATTCGTGAGGTGTCTGGTTGGTCGTGGTACATAGCAGTGATCGGATGGAGTGGAGAGCATCCGGGAGGACCTCCTACCAGCGGGAGATTGGGAGATTCCTGCACCAAAGGGCCAGTAGGACGGTCTTCCAGACCGTTCCGTTCTCCCTCTCTACCTGTCCGTTACCCCGGGGGTTGTAACTGGTCGTCCTGCTCGAGGCAATGCCCTTGCTGAGCAGGAATTGATGCAGTTTGTCGCTCATAAAGGAGGACCTGCTATCGCTGTGTATGTAAGCGGTGAAACCGAACAGTGCAAAGATACTGTGGAGGGCTTTTATGACGGTGGCTGCGGTCATGTCGGGGCAGGGCATGGTGAATGGGAACCGGGAGTACTCGTCAATCACGGTAAGGAAGTACGTGTTGCGGTCGGTGGAGGGGAGGGGTCCTTTGAAGTCCATACTGAGGCGTTCAAAGGGACGTGAAGCCTTTATCAGGTGCGCTTTCTCTGGTCTGCAGAAGTGCAGCTTGCGCTCCGCGCAGATTTGGCAGTTCCTGGTGGCGGCCCTGACCTCCTCGATGGAGTAGGGCAGGTTGCGGGTCTTAATGAAATGGAAGAATCGAGTGACCCCTGGGTGGCAGAGGTCCTCGTGGAGCGCCCAGAGTCTGTCCACTCCATTGGCACATGTGACGTGGGATAGGGCATCAGGAGGCTCGTTTAACTTCCCGGGACGATACAAGATCTCTTAGATGTAGGTGGAGAGCTCGATCCTCCACCGTAAGATCTTTTCGTTCTTTATCTTGACCCGCTGTTCATTATTGAACATGAAAGCACCGACCGTTGGTCAGTGAGGAGAGTGAATCTCCTGCCGGCCAGGTAATCCCTCCAGTGCCGCACAGATTCCACTATGGCCTGGGCCTCCTTTTCAACTGAGGAATGGCAGATTTCTGAAGCGTGGAGGGTGCGTGAGAAGAAGGCCACGGGTCTGCCAGCTTGGTTGAGGGTGGCCGCCAGAGCTACATCGGACGCGTTCGCTCTCGACTTGGAAGGGAAGGGATTCATCGATTGCGTGCATCGTGGCCTTTGCAATGTCTGCTTTTATGCGGCTGGAGGCCTAGTGGGCCTCTGCCGACAGGGGAAAAACAGTGGATTGAATTAGTGGGCGGGTCTTGTCCGCATAGTTGGGGACCCACTGGGCATAATATGAAAAAAAACCCAGGCAACATTTCAGGGCCTTGGAGCAGTGAGGGAGGGGAAACTCCATGTTCGGGATCTGGGCCTCTAACTCCATCATGCACTACATAGCCGAGGATGGCTAGATGGTCGGTGCTGAACACGCATTTGTCCTTGTTGTAGGTTAGATTAAGGATTTTTGCGGTATGGAGGAATTTTTGGAGGTTGGTGTCGTGGTCCTGCTGGTCGTGGCCGCAGATGGTGACGTTATCGAGGTACGGAAACGTGGCCCGCAAACCGTACCGGTCAACCATTCGGTCCATCTCCCGTTGGAAGACCAAGACTCCATTTGTGACACCGAAGGGAACTCTTAGGAAGTGGTAGAGCCGCCTATCTGCTTTGAATCCAGTGTAATTGCAGACGTCCAGGCGAATGGGGAGCTGGTGGTAGGCGGATTTTAGAACCACCGTGGAAAAGACCTTGTATTGTGCAATCTGATTGACCAGATCAGATATGCGGGGGAGAGGGTACGCGTCGAGCTGCGTATACCTGTTGATGGTCTAACTATAATCGATGACCATCCTATGCTTCTCCCCGGTCTTTACAACCACTACTTGAGCTCTCCAGGGACTGCTGCTAGCCTCAATAATACCTTCCTTCAGTAACTGCTGGACTTCCGACCTAATGAAGGTCCTGTCCTGGGCACTGTACCGTCTGCTCCTGGTGGCGACGGGTTTGCAATCCGAGGTGAGGTTCGCAAAAAGGGAAGGTGGGTCGACCTTGAGGGTCGCGAGGCTGCAGACAGTGAGGGGGGGTATAGGGCCGCCGAATTTAGAAGTTAAACTCTGGAGGTTACATTGGAAATCTAACCCTAGGAGCGTGGCAGTGCAGAGGTGAGGGAGGACGTAGAGGCGGAAATGTTTAAATTCCCTTCCCTGGACCGTGAGGTTCGCTGCGCAGAACCCTTTGATCTCTACAGAGTGAGATCCGGAGGCCAGGGAGATTCTTTGATTAACTGGGTGGATGGGAAGCGAACAGTGCCTCACCGTGTTGGGGTGTATGAAGCTCTCTGTGCTCCCGGAGTCGGTCAGCCAGGATGTTTCGTGCCCATTGATGAACACGGTCGTTGTCGTGGTCGAGAGCGTTCGGGGCCGAGACTGGTCTTGAGACCAAGGCAAGTCATGGCATAAGTTGGACGGTTTCCTCGGGCGGTGTGTGGTCATCCGAACCGGGGTCCTGAGACTCCAGCCAAGATGGCGGCGACCACTGGTCGCACATGGCTGGGGGTGTGCAAGATGGCGGCGCCCATCCATCACACGTGATGCTTCCCTGGGGAACAAGATGGCGGCGCCCGGGGCCCGCACGTGGCTCTGGAACAGGAAGATGGTGGCGCCCGCTGGCCGCACGTGGCTCATTGAGAGGGTTGGAGTGGCGGTCCGGGTTCCCCCCCCCCCCAGGAGACTGCGGCAACCGCCCGGGCCTGACATACTGCCACAAAATGGCCCTTTTTGCCGCACCCTTTGCAGGTGGAGGAGCGGGCCGGTGCAGCGCTGCCGGGGGTGCTTGGCTTGCCCCAAAAATAGCAGTGGGGCCCCCCAGGGTTGCCTGGTAGTCACGCAGCACAAGCTTCTGGGGGGTTGGGGGATGCATCCGAGTCAGCCGCGGGGGGGTTCCACGCTGCCCAAGGGCCCGCCGCACGGTTGGGTACATAAACGCGGGCGTTTCGGGAGGCTACATCCAGGGTGCTAGGAAGGACCCGTGCTTCCTTGAGGCCGAGTGTTTCTTTTTCTAGCAACCGCTGGCGGATTTGGGAGGACAGCATACCTGCAACGAATGCGTCCCGAATCAAAAGTTCTGTGTGGTCGCTGGCTGAAACTTGTGGACAGTCACAGTTCCTACCTAACACCAGTAGGGCACGGTAGAATTCCTCCAGCGATTCCCCGGGGATTAGCAGATGTCGGGTGCAGACCTGGTTTACTGGGCGAATATATTGTCCTTTCAGCAGGGTCATTGCGGCCTCGAAATCGTCCGCATCCTCGATGAGGGTGTAGATCTCTGGACTCACCCTCGACTGGAGAACTTGCAGTTTCTGGTCCTCCGTAGGTTCAGTCGTAGCCATCCTGAGGTACCCTTTGAAGCACACCAGCCAGTGTTTGAAGGTTGCCGCTTAGTTTGTCGCATGGGGGCTGAGTTGCAGACACTCCGGCTTGATTCGGAGCTCCATTCTTTAAAATCTAGTCCAATAAATTGATGCTCGCTCAATAACTCCAGAAGTGAGATTGGGTGACAATTGAAGGCTTTATTGGACTAGGTGTTTCCCCCAGCAGCGCAGGTACAGAATGCAGCTGCTAGGGAGACACAGGCTCTTATACTCCGTCTTACTGGGCGGAACCAGCAGGCAGGCTTCACTAATGATATTGCTGTCTCAGGTACCTCCCACACCAATGGTCTTACAGCATCGACGTGGGTACCGTAATACCCCTAATACGGACTACCACACCCACGCAGACACGGGGAGAACATGCAGACTCCATACAGAGAGTGACCCAAGCCGGGAATCGAACCTGGGACCCTGGTGCTGAGAAGCAACATGTTATAGGGATAGGGTGAAGGTGTGGGCTTAAGTAGGGTGCTCTTATCCAAGGGCTGGTGCAGACTCAATGGGTCGAATAGCCTCCTTTTGCACTGTAAATTTTATGAAACTATGAAACAAGTATTAATGAAAACAGGTGATCAGAATCTGAGAAAAAAAATAAGCAAATTGTTTCAATGTTAGGCTGACAATTTTCTCATCTTACCCATCAAAGATTACACATCCTGCGAAAGAATGCAGGTGCAGTTGATGAGGAATATATTGAGGCCAGTAGAAAATTAGTGAGAAGGGTGGAATCTGTAAATGTCATTGAAGGACACCATTATGTCCTATTATAAGCTTTTCATTGACATTTGATTTTAACAAGGTGGTTGCAATGCATTTAAGGTATAAGTTAAGGGCAGAGATATATTCATCCTACATTTAATGGAGCTGGAGGCCAAATTTGATCTTTATCCAATTAAACATAGTGTGGGCCAATGAATTATTATAAACAAAATCACGGAGAAATGGATAGGGACTAGATTTGGGACACCACCAAAGTTTCTGACTGATAATGGAGGGGAATTTTCCAATGACGTGTTGAGACATGTATGAAACATGAACACCATGGCCATGAACACCGCCACAGAAAGTCCCTTTTGCAATGGACTTTGTGATAGGAATTATCTAATCCTTGATGAAATGACAGATAAAACTTTAGGTGACCAACCAGACTGCAAATTGACATCAGCATGGCTGATCAAATTTGGCCTCCAGCAAAGAACTCATTCCAGATGTTTGGAAGATATAGGGCACGATCGAACGGCCACATTGCACCTGAAAGGTGCACCGTTATAAGCGGGAGACCCTGCACCTGGGATCTACCCAGCTCGCAACACCTTGCGAGATCCAGCATGATCTCACGAGACGTTGCGATGTGAATCCCGCCCGTTGGGGACGGATCATTTTTGGCAAATCTGCATATTAGAGCGAGACAGCTTGTCTCACATTAATATGCAGTTTCCTGAGGCACCGAGGCGTTGGGATCTATCCCTTTGCCTCAGAGAACTTGGGAGAATGCTGGTCAGTACTGGTCTCCACAAACGGGGACCAGAATGAAAGGCACTCATGGGGGTATCCCAAAGGATCAGAAGCCCAATGGTGTTTGCCCTCTGGGCAGGGTGGCACCCTGGCACTGCTGGTGCCACCTGGGCATACTGGCACTACCAGCCTGGTACCCCAGCAGTGCCATCTGGTGCCAGACTGGTGGTGCCCAGGTGGCACTGTCAAGCTGTGTGGGGCGCTTCCTGGGTAACAGGTTGGCACTGCCAAGGTGCTAAGCTGGTATTTTTCATGCGGCAGTGACCAGGCTGGGGGTGCCCTGCGTGTGTGTTGGGTGGGTGGGGGGGGGCTGGAGACACCCTCATGATGAGTTGGGACTTGAAGTGGGGGGTCAGGGGTTACATCGGGGACTCCAGAGGTCAGGAGGCCATTTCTATTGCTCCAACAAGGAGTTCCGGCGAACAGAGTTCCTCAGTGCAGAAAACGGGGTTGTATGCAGCGTCTGCTGTGTGTTCCATGCTGAGGCCCCCAATCTTACAGGGGGGTCGTTAAATAGCAGGGTGTTTCTCGGTGCTGCGAGTGTCGGGTAACACGTGGCTCAACATGTTCGCTATGGGCCTTTGTTCCGATTTAGTTAAATCGTGCCGATATTCCCCATTCATTAATCAATGGGCAAAATCTCAAATTTCCTTCTGTTCTGTATGTTAGAAATCCTGGGCGAAATTCTCCGTTATCGGAGCAAAGGTGCAAATCCGACTTGCGTCACGTCGGAAAAATGGTTCGAAAGTCTCAGGCCCGAAATGGGGTAGCAGCGACGTAACGGGATCCGCGCTTGTGCACCTGGTTCACGCCGTGCAGCGTCATACACACCGCACGGCGTGACGGCTCATAAGGCTGCGCTACTCCCCCCCACCCGACCGGAACACCCGACCGGAACACCCGACTGGATGGCTGGCCGCCGCTCAGCCCCGAGGTTCGAGTCACGCGATGTGGAGGCGCTCCGGGACGCGGTGGAGCAGAGGAGGGAGGCCCTGTATCCCGGGCACGGCCGCAGAGTTGCCCCACGCCACAGCCGGCGTCTGTGGAGGGAAGTGGCAGAGGCCGTCACCGCTGTGGCCCTGACACCACGGACAAGCACCCAGTGCCACAAGAAGGTGAACGACCTCGTCAGAGCAGGCAGTGTGAGCCTCCCCATATCCCTCCTCTCCCATATCCCCCCTCCCCCATAACCCCCCTCCCCCATATCCCCCCTCCCCCATATCCCCCATATCCCCAAGTGAATCCAGCCCTAACCTTAACCTCAGCAATGCACGCGCAACCGATGGCGTGCATTCATATACCTGCCTAACACTGTTGCCTTTTACCCCTGCCACCACCCGCACCCCCCCCCCCCCCCCCCCCCCCCCGCCACAGGAGAAGCGCGCACACAACAATAGGGAGCATGTGAGGACTGGAGGAGGCCCCGCTGATGAGAGGCCACTGACCGAACACGAGGAAAGGGCCCTGGAACTGGCTGGCGGACCTGACGACCGGGAGGTTGCTGATGCAGAGGTCGGGGGCGTACTAGCAAGTGAGCCACCGACAGCCCGTCCCCATATCCCCCCTCCCCCAAATCCCCCCTCCCCCATATCACCTGATCACTGCCTGCGTGTCTAACCATGCATGCTTCATTGTGTATCGCAGGAGCAAACGTCGAGGCACCCATCCCCGCAGATGCAGACCGCCCCCAGGATGCCCCTCGGAGGCCACGGGAGACGGAGAGACCCGGACCCTCCGGCATGCGACGCCCGCAGGATGTCCCTCGGAGGCCACGGGAGACGGAGAGACCCGGACCCTCCGGCATGCGACGCCCGCAGGATGCCCCTCGGAGGCCACGGGAGACGGAGAGACCCGGACCCTCCGGCATGCGACGCCCGCAGGATGCCCCTCGGAGGCCACGGGAGACGGAGAGACCCGGACCCTCCGGCATGCGATTCCCGCAGGATGCCCCTCGCACACCAAGGGAGACGGAGAGACCTGGAGCAACAGGGAGATGACACCCCCGTCACGTGCGGGAGCGACGAGGCAGGCGTGTACCACCCAGCGACGAGGGGGGCAGCCACAGGCCCCCATCACATCCGAGCCAGGACACCACTACCCAGGACACCACTACCCAGGACACCACTACCCAGGACACCACTACCCAGGACACCCCTACCCGGGATAGCACTGCCCAGGACACCCCTACCCGGGACAGCACTACCCAGGAAGACGAAATACCGGACAGTGACTCAGAGTGGATGGGTGGAGACGAACCCCCACCCCAAAGTGCCATGGACTCAGAGTGGGACGAAGAGCACGACACAACGCCACTGCTGTCACCAACACCCTCCACCATCGCAGAAACACTCACCTCGGTTGGGCACTTTAGTGATGAGGCGTCTGCTACACTCACTGGTGCGCACAACACAGCCGTCCCGGTACAGCAGGTGGAGGTAGGAGCAGCAGAGGGGCCGGGCGGTCGGAGGGCAGCCCAGCCCAAGCGAACATCTGCCGCCCAGATGGATCCCGGGTTCCTGGAGTTACCACACCCACCCATAGATCCGATGCAACCACCGACCCGGAGACGAGCGAAGAGGGTGACGGCCGGCTTGCGGCGGCTGCAGTCGCAGGTGGAGGAGTCCACCCGCGTCCAGGAGCTGGAAGTGGTGCCGGTCATGCGTGCCACCCAGGCCGACACCGCACGGGTGGCGTCCGCGGTGGAGGCAATGGGTGCGACGGTGTCAGACATGGGGAACGGTTTGCAAGGCCTGGGGCTTTCCGTGCAGGCGACGTCTGTGGCCCAGGACATGGCTGTCCTCTCACAGGAGGCCATGAGCCAGTGCCAGCGCCAGATGGCAGAGGCGCTCAACGCCATGGCCCAGTCTCTGCAGGCCATCGCTGAGGGCATCGGCGCCAGTGGCCATGTGCGAGCCGGCGTCGCACTGTCACAGACAGGGTTTGCCAACCCCCTGGGCTCCATGGCTGCAAACCTGCAGACCCCTGTCGATACCAGCACGGGCCTCCAGGACTGGCAGCGCCAGATGTCGGGGGGGGGCGTCGGATGGCCAGTCCGTTCGCATCCCCCACCCATGTAGAGGCCTGGGGGCCATCGGGCACCCCGAGGGAGGAGGAGGTAGAATCATAGAATCATAGAAGTTTACAGCATGGAAACAGGCCCTTCGGCCCAACCAGTCCATGCCGCCCAGTTTTTACCATTAAGCTAGTCCCAGTTGCCCGCACTTGGCCCATAACCCTCTATACCCATCTTACCCATGTAACTATCTAAATGTTTTTTAAAAGACACAATTGTACCCGCCTCTACCACTACCTCTGGCAGCCCATTCCAGACACTCACCACCCTCTGAGTGAAGAAATTGCCCCTCTGGGCCCCTCTGAATCTCTCCCCTCTCACCTTAAACCTATGCCCTCTAGTTTTAGACTCCCCTACCTTTGGGAAAAGATGTTGACTATCTACCTTATCTATGCCCCTCATTATTTTATAGACCTCTATAAGATCACCCCTAAGCCTCCTACGCTCCAGGGAAAAAAGTCCCAGTCTATCCAGCCTCTCCTTATAACTCAAACCATCAAGTCCCGGCAACATCCTAGTAAATCTTTTCTGCACTCTTTCCAGTTTAATAATATCCTTTCTATAATAGGGTGACCAGAACTGCACACAGTATTCCAAGTGTGGCCGTACCAATGTCTTGTACAACTTCAACAAGACGTCCCAACTCCTGTATTCAATGTTCTGACCAATGAAACCAAGCATGCCGAATGCCTTCTTCACCACCCTGTCCACCTGCGACTCCACCTTCAAGGAGCTATGAACCTGTACTCCTAGATCTCTTTGTTCTATTACTCTCCCCAACGCCATACCATTAACTGAGTAGGTCCTGGCCTGATTCGATCTGCCAAAATGCATCACCTCACATTTATCTAAATTAAACTCCATCTGCCGTTCGTCGGCCCACTGGCCTAATTGATCAAGATCCCGTTGCAATCCTAGATAACCTTCTTCACTATCCACTGTGCCACCAATCTTGGTGTCATCTGCAAACTTACTAACCATGCCTCCTAAATTCTCATCCAAATCATTAATATAAATCACAAATAACAGTGGACCCAGCACCGATCCCTGAGGCACACCACTGGTCACAGGCCTCCAGTTTGAAAAACAACCCTCTACAACCACCCTCTGCCTTCTGTCGTCCAGCCAATTTTGAATCCAATTGGCAACCTCACCCTGGATCCCGTGAGCTTTAACCTTCTGCAACAACCTACCATACGGTACCTTGTCAAAGTCTTTGCTAAAGTCCATGTAGACAACGTCTACTGCACTGCCCTCATCTACCTTCTTGGTCACCCCCTCAAAAAACTCAATCAAATTTGTGAGACATGATTTTCCACGCACAAAGCCATGCTGACTGCCCCGAATCAGTCCTTGCCTCTCTAAATGCTTGTAGATCCTGTCTCTCAGAATACCTTCTAGCAACTTACCTACTACAGACTTTAGGCTCACCGGTCTGTAGTTCCCAGGCTTTTCCCTGCTGCCCTTCTTAAACAAGGGCACAACATTCGCCACTCTCCAATCTTCAGGCACCTCACCTGTGGCTGCCGATGATTCAAATATCTCTGTTAGGGGACCCGCAATTTCCTCCCTAGCCTCCCACAACATCCTGGGATACATTTCATCAGGTCCCGGAGATTTATCTACCTTGATGTGCTTTAAGACTTCCAGCACCTCCCCCTCTGTAATATGCACACTTCTCAAGACATCACTATTTATTTCCCTTAGTTTCCTTACATCCATGCCTTTCTCCACCGTGAATACCGATGAGAAATATTCATTCAGGATCTCACCAAACTCTTGTGGCTCTGCACATAGATGTCCTTGTTGATCCTCAAGAGGCCCTACTCTGTCCCTAGTTACTCTTTTCCCCTTTATGTATCTGTAGAATCTCTTTGGATTCTCCCTTGCATTATTTGCCAAAGCAATTTCATGTCCCCTTTTTGCCCTCCTGATTTCCCTCTTAACTCTATTTCGACAATCTCTATACTCTTCAAGGGATCCACTTGATCCCAGTTGCTTATGTACGTCATATGCCTCCTTCTTCTTTTTGACCAGAGTCTCAATATCTCGAGTCATCCAGGGTTCCCTACTTCTACCAGCCTTGCCCTTCACTCTAAAGGGAATGTGCTTACCCTGCACCCTGGTTAACACATTTTTAAAAGCCTCCCATTTACCAGCCGTCCCTTTGCCTGCCAACAGTCTCCCCCAATCTACCTCTGCAAGTTCCTGTCTGATACCATCAAAATTGGCCTTGCCCCAATTAAGAATTTTAACTCTTGTGCCAGACCTATCATTCTCCATAGCTATCTTAAAACTAATGGAGTTATGGTCACTTGTCCCAAAGTGATCCCTCACTAGCACTTCTGTCACTTGCCCTTCCTTATTTCCCAAGACGAGGTCAAGTTTTGCCCCCTCTCTAGTCGGTCCATCCACATACTGAATGAGAAATTCCTCCTGAATACACTCAACAAATTTCCCTCCATCCAAGCCCCTAATGCTATGGCTGTCCCAGTCAATGTTGGGAAAGTTAAAGTCCCCTACTACTACCACCCTATTATTCTTGCAGCTATCTGTAATCTCCTTACATATTTGCTCCTCAATTTCCCGCTGACTATTTGGGGGCCTGGAGTACAGTCCTACCAAGGTGATCTCTCCCTTCTTATTTTTCAGTTCCACCCATATAGACTCAGTGGGCGAACCCTCGGATATATCCCCTCTAAGTATTGCCGTGATGTTCTCCCTCATCAAAAACGCCACTCCCCCTCCTCTCTTACCTCCTGTTCTATCCTTTCTATAGCTTCTGTACCCCGGAACATTGAGCTGCCAGTCCTGCCCCTCCCTTAGCCATGTTTCAGTCATAGCTATAATATCCCAGTCCCATGTGCCCGTCCATGCCCTGAGTTCATCCGCTTTGCCCGTCAGGCCCCTTGCATTGAAATAAATGCAGTTTAATGTAGACCTTCCTTGCTCTCTGCCCTGCTTTCTCTGATCATGCTTTACACACTCTCCCTTCCTGCCTTTTGTTTCTGTCCCCACTGACTTCCTACATCGGTTCCCATCCCCCTGCCACATTAGCTTAAACCCTCCCCAACTGCACTAGGTGGTGTGGTCCGTCCCGGCTCCCCCTGTCGGGGAGGTCCCGGAACACCGCGACACCTCGGACTCCCCCCCTTCCGTCCCAGGTGCATCGGGTGGGCAACAGGCAGGACAGGCTGGCAGCTCGCCATCCCAGTCGCCCGGGCCGCAGCCTGGCCCATCTAGGCCAGGACGCCCCAGGAAACGGCCGCCAAAGGGATCCAGTGTCAGAGGGCAGGAATCACAGGAGTCCACCTCCAGTTCTGCTGTACCGTCTGGGGAACCATGTAGACGTAGTCAAAGGGCCCGTAAGGCCAAACAATTAGACACTGAGTAAGTTGGGTCACTCAGCTTACTCAGGGCACAGATGAGTTTTAGGGGCTAGGGCACGTGCATGAACTCGTTTGGTTATTAAAGTCAATGTTACACCTACAGAAGCTGCCTTTGTGCTCTGTCCAAAGCGTGCGGGGGTGTCATGTACATTGAGCGCAAGTGTGTGTGTGTGAGGGGTGGTCTTACCTCAGCCCCAGGTGAGTCTGCCCCCTTCCCCCTGGGCCGCCATCCACATCCCCCCAGGCAGAGGACGGGACCGTGCGCTGCAGTGTCACAGCCGCATGCAGGGATGGTTCAGGTGGATGGTGGTACTGTGGCCATGGGTCAGACATAGTCCAACGATGTGGAGCCAGGAGCTCACCGCAGGGCGGGTTGTCATCATCCTCCATGGCCTGCAATAGTCCACCCGCAACTGTGTGAGTCCGGCCGTTGTGCCGCAGGTGGATCGGCAATGGGGGGGGGGGTGGTGTGTATGCGGGTAGGGTGGGTGGGGTTGGGGAGGGGGGTGAGGGTGCTGGGTGGCTGGATGGGTGGGGGGTGTGGGTGGTCGGCTGTTGCCATGGTGTGCGGTCTGCGGCCATACTACCCGATTCCCACGCCCATCTAGTCAGTGAAGCGGGCGGCTATCAGTCTGTCCCGTGCCCGCTGGGCCAGCCGGTAATGGTGGACAGCCACCCGCCTGTGTCTAGCCCGTCTGCCCTGACCATTGCCCCCATCCCCCTCATCTGGGGAGGACTGCGCCTCTTCCTGCTGCTCCTCCACTCCGCCCTCCTCTGCTTGCGGCACATCGCCCCTCTGCTGGGCTATGTTGTGCAGGACGCAGCACACCACAATGATGCGGCCGACCCTATCTGACCGGTACTGGAGGGCGCCCCCAGAGAGGTCCAGGCACCTGAAACGCATCTTCAGCACGCCAAAGCACCTCTCTATCACTCCCCTTGTCGCTACATGGGCATCATTGTAGCGGTTCTCCGCCTCATTGCGTGGCCTCCGTACAGGCGTCATCAGCCACGATCGCAATGGGTAGCCCCTGTCGCCCAGCAACCAGCCCCTCAGCCGGGGATGGCGTCCCTCGTACATGCCGGGGATGGATGACCGCGACAACATGTATGAGTCGTGTACACTGCCTGGGTAACGGGCGCAGACGTGCAGGATCATCATGCGGTGGTCGCAGACCACCTGTATGTTCATCGAATAGGTCCCCT
Source organism: Scyliorhinus torazame (assembly GCF_047496885.1). NCBI lineage: Eukaryota > Metazoa > Chordata > Chondrichthyes > Carcharhiniformes > Scyliorhinidae > Scyliorhinus > Scyliorhinus torazame. The sequence goes on along the minus strand of NC_092707.1, from coordinate 326,266,898 downwards.
TCCTATTGGTGAACACGGCCCTGTTATCTGCAGGTGGCCGCACGGCGACGTGCATCCCATCGATCGCGCCCTGGACCATGGGGAACCCGGCCACGGCAGAGAAGCCCACGGCCCGGGCATCTTGGCTGGCCCCGTCCACAGGGAAGCGGATGTAGCGGTGCGCCATGGCATATAGGGCATCTGTCACTGGTCCCCACTCGGTGCCTGGAATGACCCCGTTGCATAAAAGTTCAGGGCAACCGTAACCTTGACGGACACGGGGAGAGGGTGTCCCCCGCCAGTGCCACGCGGTGACAGGTGTGCCAGCAGGTGGCAGATGTGTGCCACGGTTTCCCGTCTCATCCGGAGTCTCCTCCTGCATTCCCGGTCCGTGAGGTCCTGGTATGACTGCCGGGGCCGGTACACACGGGGTGCCCTCGGGTGCCTCCATTGCCGTGGGGCCGCGACGTCCTCCTCCCCCTCCTCGTCCTGTCGGTCAGGTGTCCTTCCAGCCTGGGCGGCTGCCGCCTGCCCCTCTGCGGCAGCCTGCGCCGCCTCTCTGGCACGCTCCTCCTCCTCATCCAGGGCAACATGGACATTAGCGGCTGCCGCCACGGCGGCCAACATCGCTGGATGATCGGAAAACATGATGGCCTGGTTGGGGGGGGGGGGGGGACGACATGTCATTATTGCCCATATCCCCTCCTTCCCCCCAGCCAGGTGGCATGGACCGCATGGGTCTAACTGTTGGAGGCTGGCACCTGGCCAGGTGGACCAACTCACTTGCCCCCCCATCCTCCTCCCCGGCACGGACCCCAACCTCCCCCTCCCCGGCACGGACCCCAACCTCCTCCCAGGCACGGACCCCCCATCCCCTTCCCCGGCACGGACCCCCGCATCTTCCTCCCCGGCACGGACCCCAACCTCCTCCCCGGCACGGACCCCCCATCCCCCTCCCCGGCACGGACCCCCCCATCCTCCTCCCCGGTGCGGAACCCAACCTCCTCCCCGGCACGAACCCCCCCCATCCCCCTCCCCGGCACGGACCCCAACCTCCTCCCCGGCACGAACCCCCATCCCCCCCCCTGGCACGGACCCCAACCTCCTCCCAGGCACGGACCCCCCATCCCCTTCCCCGGCACGGACCCCCGCATCTTCCTCCCCGGCACGGACCCCAAACTCCTCCGCGGCACGGACCCTCCCCCCTTCCCCCTCCCCAGCACGGACCCCCCCCCATCCCCCTCCCCGGCACGGACCCCCCATCCCCCTCCCCGGCACGGACCCCCCATCCTCCTCCCCGGCACAGACCCCCCATCCCCCTCCCCGGCACGGACCCCAACCTCCTCCCCGGCACGGACCCCCCCATCCTCCTCCCCGGCACGGGCCCCCCATCCTCCTCCCCGGCGCGGAACCCAACCTCCTCCCCGGCACGAACCCCCCTCCCATCCTCCTCCCCGGCACAGACCCCCCATCCCCCTCCCCGGCACGGACCCCAACCTCCTCCCCGGCACGGACCCCCCATCCCCCTCCCCGGCACGGACCCCCCCATCCTCCTCCCCGGCACGGGCCCCCCATCCTCCTCCCCGGCGCGGACCCCAACCTCCTCCCCGGCACGAACCCCCCATCCCCCCCTGGCACGGACCCCAACCTCCTCCCAGGCACGGACCCCCCATCCCCTTCCCCGGCACGGACCCCCGCATCCTCCTCCCCGGCACGGACCCCAACCTCCTCCCCGGCACGGACCCTCCCCCCATCCCCCTCCCCAGCACGGACCCCCCCCCCATCCCCCTCCCCGGCACGGACCCCCCATCCCCCTCCCCGGCACGAACCCCCCATCCCCCTCCCCGGCACGGACCCCCCCATCCTCCTCCCCGGCACGGACCCCAACCTCCTCCCCGGCACGGACCCCAACCTCCTCCCCGGCACGGACCCCCCATCCCCCTCCCCGGCACGGACCCCAACCTCCTCCCCGGCACGGAACCCCCATCCCCCTCCCCGGCACGGACCCCCCCATCCTCCTCCCCGGCACGGGCCCCCCATCCTCCTCCCCGGCGCGGAACCCAACCTCCTCCCCGGCACGAACCCCCCCCCATCCGCCTCACCGGCACGGACCCCAACCTCCTCCCCGGCACGAACCCCCCATCCCCCCCTGGCACGGACCCCAACCTCCTCCCAGGCACGGACCCCCCATCCCCTTCCCCGGCACGGACCCCCGCATCCTCCTCCCCGGCACGGACCCCAACCTCCTCCCCGGCACGGACCCTCCCCCCATCCCCCTCCCCAGCACGGACCCCACCCCCCATCCCCCTCCCCGGCACGGACCCCCCATCCCCCTCCCCGGCACGAACCCCCCAACCCCCTCCCCGGCACGGACCCCCCCATCCTCCTCCCCGGCACGGACCCCAACCTCCTCCCCGGCACGGACCCCAACCTCCTCCCCGGCACGGACCCCCCATCCCCCTCCCGGCACGGACCCCAACCTCCTCCCCGGCACAGAACCCCCATCCCCCTCCCCGGCAAGGACCCCAACCTCCTCCCTGGCACGGGCCCCCCCATCCTCCTCCCCAGCGCAGAACCCAACCTCCTCCCCGGCACGGAACCCCCATCCCCCTCCCCGGCACGGACCCCATCCCCCTCCCCGGCACGGACCCCCCCATCCTCCTCCCCAGCGCAGAACCCAACCTCCTCCCCGGCACGGACCCTCCCCCATCCCCCTCCTCAGCACGGACCCCCCCCCATCCCCCTCCCCGGCACGGACCCCCCATCCCCCTCCCCGGCACGGACCCCCCATCCTCCTCCCCAGCACGGACCCCAACCTCCTCCCCGGCACGGACCCCAACCTCCTCCCCGGCACGGACCCCCCATCCTCCTCCCCGGCACAGACCCCCCATCCCCCTCCCCGGCACGGACCCCAACCTCCTCCCCGGCACGGACCCCCCATCCCCCTCCCCGGCACGGACCCCCCCATCCTCCTCCCCGGCGCGGAACCCAACCTCCTCCCCGGCACGAACCCCCCCCCATCCCCCTCCCCGGCACGGACCCCAACCTCCTCCCCGGCACGAACCCCCCATCCCCCCCCCCCCCCGCACGGACCCCAACCTCCTCCCAGGCACGGACCCCCCATCCTCCTCCCCGGCACGGACCCCAACCTCCTCCCCGGCACGGACCCCCCATCCTCCTCCCCGGCACAGACCCCCCATCCCCCTCCCCGGCACGGACCCCAACCTCCTCCCCGGCACGGACCCCCCATCCCCCTCCCCGGCACGGACCCCCCCATCCTCCTCCCCGGCGCGGAACCCAACCTCCTCCCCGGCACGAACCCCCCCCCATCCCCCTCCCCGGCACGGACCCCAACCTCCTCCCCGGCACGAACCCCCCATCCCCCCCCCCCCCCCCGCACGGACCCCAACCTCCTCCCAGGCACGGACCCCCCATCCTCCTCCCCGGCACGGACCCCAACCTCCTCCCCGGCACGGACCCCAGCCTCCTCCCCGGCACGGACCCCAACCTCCTCCCCGGCACGGACCCCCCATCCTCCTCCCCGGCATGGACCCCCCTCCCGGCACTCCCCCGGAGCACAGCCCACTCTAACCACACACCCCTCCGCGCACACACACACACAACCCGAGACACACCTCTCCCCACACATTCTACTGCGGCCACGCCATCGCCTGCCCAGCGGCCAACCCCCCAGGCCGTCATTCACCTCCACGCTGTTCGGCGTGAACTAGGAGCACAGGTTCACGCCGATGAAAAGGAGGTTTGATTTACCGTTCACGCCGACGGGACTTCGGCCCATCCGGAAGGGAGAATATCGGCAGGCCGAAAATCGGCTGCCTTGCGCAGACCCGTGCCATTCTCCGATGTCAGCGGCGCCATTAACGCCCCGCCGACCTTTCTCCCTTCGGAGACTTCGGCAACCGGCGGGGGCGGGATTCACGGCGGCCAACGGCCATTCTCTGACCCTCTGGGGGGTCGGAGAATGACGCCCCCTGCTCTTGAAATTATTAGCATTTGTTCTATTTCTGTCTGCACGTTTGTACGTTTTACATGCATGGAAATAAGCCTTTATCAACGCTGAAGTCTGGAGAAAATTTGAAGAGCTGTGAGGCATTATATAAGACTATCTGAAACTGAATTTAATTCAGGAGATTTGGTATACTCTGAAAAGATGGTTCCAGGGACTGGAAAGGCATTAGTATGTTAATAGGTTGTGAAGGTACGGCAGTGGCCAGGATTTTCTGCTCCCTTTCACGTTGGGCAGGTTCAGCAAAATATCCTAAGAACTGTAAAATCGCGCTTTACGTCAGTGAAAACGGGTCACGGGGTTGTGAGTGACGGGGCGCATTTCCTGACATTAAACTTCTGGAACATCACTTGAATACATTATCATATCGTTATCAGGCCTCTCCGCCTGAATCATTCCCCGCCTCCCCATCAGAAAATACATCCACGTCAGGTGTGATGGCAGAACGGCATGAATCACAACCGGCCTGCGAAGGTGTGCACCTGACAAGTGGACCTTCCAGGAGATCTCAGGTGAGTGTCGTGCTCAGGTCAGGCAGGGCCATGGCTGGGCATTGCCTCCTGGCATTGTCCTTAGCAACTGATTTGCTCTCTCAGCACCGTGACAGCCGTTACAAATGGCACCCCGGTCCTCGGCTGTCTAAGTTGCTGCCGGGGCGGGCAAATCAAAGGCTGTGCCACCGGTGAGACATCATAGGGCCTAATTCTTGAAGATTGTTTTTCAAAGTGCTGTCCAATATGACAGTGAAAGCTGCCATCGCCATCGACGGCTTCAAGGCCGCTTTTCCCACCCACCATTGGCCTTTGCCAATTTCCAGGAAAACCTCCCCTGGTATTCAGTTAGTTTCAATTAAACATTCACCATGTTTAATTGAAACTAATTACAAAAACTCAGACCCTGAGCAGCTGATGGGAATAAACATGGTACCTTGCATCACAAATGCTTATGTTTTGTGATGAACGTCCTGAGGAACATAATGTGGTAGAGCAAGCGATGGATGGTAACAGTGGTTAGAACTGTGTGACTAAAGACATTACCAAAGAACAATTTGACTCCAAATTGACTGCATGTCTTAGACTTTGTGAATTGTAGCTCAGGATGTCGTTATTGATTAAATATCAATGGTCCATTAATGTAACTGTGAATGGAGTATTGATTGTTTTATGATGCAGGTCAATTACTTTTACCAAATATAGCAGGAGAAACCCTGAGTACCAGAACTAGAGAGGAATAAAAGGGCTGTCTGAAAATGTTCAGTACATAGTTGCACAGGCTGACATAAGAAAGGGAGAGGAAATGAAACAGAAGAAAGTATTCAGACCGCATCAGAACTAGCTTTGACCCGTATCTGGGCTGCTCTGGAGAGTAAAGTCCTGGTGTGACTCATAAATATCGCCTGGTTAGAGTCATAGATGTTTACAGCATGGAAACAGGCCCTTCAGCCCAGCTTGTCCATGCCACCCAGTTTCTATCACTAAGCTAGTCCCACTCGCTCGCATTTGGCCCATATCCCTCTATACCCACCCTGCCCATGTAACTGTCTAACTGTTTTTTAAAGGAAAAAGTTGTACCTGCCTCTACCATTGCCCCTGGCAGCTCGTTCCAGATGCTCACTCTTTCTAGTTTAACAATATCCTTCCTATAATAGGGTTACCAGAACTGAACACAGTATTCCATGTGTGAAATATTGTTTCATTACTTACTAAGTTGTCTTAATTTGTTACATTGAAGCTACTGGATGGAATTCTCCAGCCTCGCCCGTGGCTGGGGTCCTCCGGTCCTGCTACGGTGAATGGAGTTTTGACTGAGCACTAAATTCTTTGTTCTTGCTCACAGCGGTGGCGGGGTGAATTCTGCCCACTCTCTTCCAACTTTTTAATCTGGTCAAGAATCTGAATAAAGTTTAATGTAATTTACAGAATCTCAAACAACAACATCTCACAGAATCACAGAGTACTACAGTGCAGAAGAGGCCTTTTGGCCCATCGAGTCTGCACCGATGAATGAAAGGCCCTGACCTGCCTACCAATCCCATTTGCCAGCATTTGGCCCATAGCCTTGAATGTTATGACGTGCCAAGTGCCCATCCAGGTAATTTTTTTAAGAATGTGAGGCAACCCGCCTCTACCACACTCCCAGGCAGTGCATCCAGACCCTCACCATCCCTAAGGTAAAAAAGATTTTCCTTAAATCCATCCGAAGCCTTCTGCCCCTGACTTTGAATGTGTCCCTTCGTACAGACCCTTCAACTAAGGGTGAACAGCTTCTCCCTATCCACCTTCTCCATGCCCCTCATAATGTTGTAAACCTCAATCAGGTCACCCCTCAATCTTCTCTGTCCCAGAGAAAACAACCCAAGTCTATCCAACCTCTCTTCATAACTTAAATGTTCCATCCCAGGCAACATCCTGGTGAATCACCTCTGCACCCCTTCCAGTCGAATCACATCCTTCCTATAATGTGGCAACCAGAATTGCACAGAGTACGTCAGCTGGGGCCTCACTAAAGTTCTAAAAATATCCCATGGTACTTCCAGAAATGTTTCAATGGTAGACATTTTATATATTACTTTACCTGCAAGTTGGCTGTCTGGCCTTTTAAATGATGTTAATGATGGACCACTGTTACAGTTCTTTGGTTAATGGCAGGCAAACATGTTGAAATGGCTTGTTCGGTCCAAGTTCGCAACTAGAGTGTCAAATCTGCTGATCGGGTTGAATGATGCCATGATAGCATCAGTTAAGATGATTCTGTTGCAGACACAGAGAACGGGTGTACAAGTGCCCTTCCCAGAATGGACTGGCACAGGGGCTGCACAAGAAGCCCCAGGATATGCAGTGTGCTCCACTCGGAGTACCTTTGCTTCTCAAGCATCATCTCTAGCAGCGGTATGTTTCCAAATTTTGTGCGCACACAGTACAAAAACAGAAGCCACCACCGATGCTTTCTGCCATTTTCTGCCATCTTGATTTGGATGCGCGAGCGTACAGCTCTCAGGTACCATTTTTTAATGAATTAAATGTTATTTATTTCAGATTGAACTCAAAACAAGCTCATACTGGCCAGCCACACATTTTTGTATTGATGACCAGCATGGATCTTCCTAACATTCAGGAATTTAGATATTCACAATGCGAAAGTTGATTACCCAAAAAAAGTATATCTAAGCCTTCTTAAACCATGACTGAATATGGTAAACATACAGAAACAATTTGCATGCCAACCTCAACCAGCAGCATCGTTGAAAAGTGCCAGAGAGCTCAGCAAATTTTCTCTTCTCCCCACCTGGTGATCCAACGTGCCCGTTAGACGATTTGTTAGGAGGATAAAATTTTTTTAAAAATTAAATAGCTCAGAAAAACACAACTATACACCACTTTTCTCACAATCACTGTGAATACAACAGTAAGCCCATGTGGTAGGTATCTGGGTGACAGCAAAGACAGCATTTATTGCTGTGCTTTTCTACCTCCTGTGTTTGAGTAGCAGTAATTAAAACAGAAAGTGTGGAACTATAAGCATACTAACCGTGCACTTACCAATATTAATCACTAAATAAAAATCTTAAAGTGGATTTTGCGCAGAACATTTATTCACAGCTAACCACAGCTAACAAAGAAGACAATCAAAGGGCAGTACAGTTTTAAACATAAGCTGTGCTCACTCAACTGGCGCTGATTCAATTCATCTCCTGGCCCTATAGAGAAAACTGAACACTTTTCATTCATATTACATTGAGTTCAGACATGGACTTGGAATTGTAATTCACAGTAATGCGTAGTGACCATTTTCATCACCCTGTGTACGAGGCACCACAATGTAACAGTTAGCAATAACCATATGCCTACTGTACAGCACACTGTTATGGGGTGAAAGCCTTTTCACCAGATCCATTGATATCCACGCATTGCATCATATTACTTAAGGGGGGATAAAAAAGAATCACACCTTCCTTGGAAATGCTTCCCATTGCTCCACAGCTAGCTTATTGCTGATTTGCATCATCTCAGCTAATACTGCAGTCACAAATGTGATGTCCTACACAAAGGATACATTCTCCAGCTACTCAAAGTGCTACACAATTTCTTAAGTATAAATTCAAAATAATGATTCGATAGCGTGGTCTGGTTAGCTGATTAACAACCCGAACAGGCGCCGGAATGTGGCGACTAGGGGCTTTTCGCAGCAACTTCATTGAAGCCTACTTGTGACAATAAGCGATTATTATTATTATAAATTTACCCAGCCATACCTGATGTAAACCAGATCTGTACATTGTAATCCATTGTTCACCAGGATGTTGGAATTTTACCCATGCAGCTAGTGGACAGACAGGCAGATGGATAGACTGGCAATTTTGTACAAGCCTGCTGATGCTAAATCTGTTAGTGTTAGGAGTGAGTGAGTATTCATGTAATATGGTTGGTTTTGTCTTGAGGTTAGGTTTTTACTTCCGAGCACATTTTATTTATCCCAGGATGAAACACAATCTACAAGAAAGCCAACAAACAAAAGGTTGGTTTATGCCTGGACCACAAGTGTGGTGGAAATGTTTCAATAGATTGAAACTGTATCTGTCCCCCCCCCCCCCCCCCCCACCCCACCTCCATGTCCCTTCAAAGCAACACACAAAACAAAGAAAAACGTATTTTTTTTAACCTGCTCAGCACGTTCTCATGGATGGATTCAGTCATCACAGATTTTTTGCATGTCAAAAAAGATGCAAGCTGTGGCTAAATTTCCTGTGGGATTTTAATGACCTCATAATTCACAAGACTAAAGCTCAGTTCATTAACTGGGGTAAATCCCGAGATGTATTTACCACTAATTGTAACTGTATCATAGGTTCAGTATCATAAAAACAGCGCTGGTGGCAATCAAAAGCATTGCCAGTGATTTAAGATGACAAGAGCTAACCACAATGCCATTACTGCAGAATGACGATTGTCAAAAAGGTAAAATAAGATAATTATTTTGCAGTGTTTAGGCAGAATTATAAAGGAATTAAGGGCCTAGTATAGATTATACAGCATCATTGTTTATTTGAAATATCTCCTTTTCTCCTGCGTCTGTTCGAATTGAATTGTTTCAGTGAATGATGTAATTGGTTGAATGATGAGTTGCATGCAGCAGGACTGACAATGGGTGTGATATAAGATAAGGAGAAAGGATAAGCAGCCAGACAAGATAATTACAGTGAAAATGGCCTCCACTGTATTAGCTAAAGCTCTTCTATTCATTTTTAAAAATTTGGATGTTCAGTGAACTCTGGTATCAAAGTACGAACGTAAAGAATGAATCACCAGCAGAACCACTCTGATTGTCATCCTCCCAGTGAGGTAATCTGCTGTCATCTCTAGTCAGCAGCCTGGTAGGGGAGTCAGCATTAACTCAAAACAAAAAGAGTGGAGAAGACACTAATATTTAACTGCCTGATGTCAGAAGCTCATTCCTGCAAATATCAACCTTATTCTCCCTTCACTTGTTCCGCATTCGCTGCCTATCCCGGGTGGCCTGTGTCATTTGCTCACCAATCTCTAGATTTCACCGGCTTGTAAAGAAAATCAATGGTAAAAGAAAATGATTTTGTGATGGTGAGAGAAGCGGCGACGGCAGGGCGGATACAACTTTCAAACCTCGCCAAACTGGGTTGAGGGCACTGCTCTGCAAACACTGGGAGGCTTGAACCAATTTTAGGTTTGGGCTTGATATGATAGTGGCAAGTAAAACCGGATGCTCCCACACGGAGCCAACTGGTAAATTGTCCCCGGAGGGTGCTGAAGTTGATTGTTGGTGCGGGGAGGAGCCAGAGGGCATGTGTGGGGGAGGGGGGTAGTTGTCGGTAGTGGGAGGGAGGTGGCGCTGAGAATGGGTGTTGGCAATGGTGCAGTGAAACAAGGGTTGCAATAATTTTGTGCAGCCCGGGGATGCATTAATACCTGTTGTAAATGGGAGAGTATCCAACACAAAGTGTGTTCATTCGTACTTTAAAATTATACTTAGGCTGTTACAGCCTGATATTTACATTTGAATAGTCTTCCATGTGAAATAGGCTGGGATGTCATTTGTCCATTTACCGGCCCACATGAATATTGCAGTTTATCAAGCAAGACATGGGTGGATAACAATTTCAAAAAAATTCCCACCATTGCACCTTATGGCTGGTTGGCTGTGTGACAGACAGGCTAGTTGTTATTTCTTTCCTAAATCTTATTGTACTGGCCTGGAGTTTCCTGGGTCTCACTACATGAAGCAGAAATCACGCTGAAATTGACCTCATTAGGAAACCAAAATTGTTTTAACCCCAGTCCACGTAAAGAGGTGACCGCGCTGGGGAAAGCCGCCACCAAATGAATCTAGAGCTAGGAAAAACTGAGGAGTTTTTAAACTTTTAATGGTTTCCTCGTGAACCAGGAGAAGCAGAAGTGTTCTTCATGCAGAGCACCACAAGGAAATCTTGGGGCTCCCCTGTCCCAGGTCTCTCTCCCTTAATCGTGACAACTTTGATGACTCACTTTAGTGCCAGGTTCCATGCTGTTGAATCTCTGGCAGTAGCCGCCTGCTGCCTGAAATCCGGCTCCAGTCTTGCCTGCCTTCTTCGACTGTGTTAGCCATCTTGGAACATGGTGACATAGTGATGAAGTGGTTGTACAAAATGGCCTGCAGTGTCCTTCTTGCCACTGTGAACTTATCGCTCAACCCCACAACTCTTAAGTCGCAATCATAGTCTAAATTAAGATCGGGACTTTAGTAGGAATGTGAAACTGAGGGGTTTGACAGCTAGGTGAGCGTCTAACCTTTAAAACATAGGGCAGCACGGTAGCATAGTGGTGAGCAAAATTGCTTCACAGCTCCAGGGTCCCAGGTTCGATTCCGGCTTGGGTCACTGTCTGTGCGGAGTCTGCACATTCTCCCCGTGTCTGCGTCGGTTTCCTCTGGGTGCTCCGATTTCCTCCCACAGTCCAAAGATGTGCAGGTTAGGTGGATTGGCTGTGATAAATTGCCCCTGAATGTCCAAAATTGCCCTTAGTGTTGGCTGGGATTACTGGGTTATGGGGTTAGGATGGAGGTATGGGCTTGGGTAGGGTTAGGATGGAGGTATGGGCTTGGGTAGGGTGCTCTTTCCAAGAGCTGGTGCAGACTTGATGGGCCGAATGGCCTCCTTCTGCACTGTAAATTTTATGAAAATAAGGTTCGTTACTCCATTTTACATGACAACAGAAGGAAACTGGAGAATCTTACAGATACAATTTGAGTTTTGAGCACAATCTTCCAGTCCAAATCAAAATGATAACAAATTATTGCCTCTGGCAGATCAGTGACAAAATCAACCTTTGGCTCAGCTCTGCTTCTGCTTGCCATTTTGAGGTTTACCCACTGCTGAAATTAGTAATTTTACATTTTTGGCCTGGCCCTGTATCAATTCAGCCGAATCTACTTCCCCCTAACTGTTTACAACTTGCTCTGCTGCCTGATTTTCCCTCTGAGCATAACGTGGTTTCGATTCTGCTGTTGTGAAAAGGAAGCTGACTCACAGCCACTGGCCTCCTTGAATTTGAATTAAAGTTGCATCTGTACAAAAGTGGTTTAAGTGTCGACATTGTCTGATAGTGAATCAAGAGCCACTGCCGAGAAAGAGTCATCCCATCTTAACTGAGAATCAATGAATTGTGCAAACGCTTTTTAAATTAATTCAGTTCTATAGTTGGTTAAGATCAAGAAGGTCAATTTTCTGCTCTGGGTGATTGCTGAGCACTCGACACAGGTACAGGATACTGGCTGCACCTGTCACAACTGGGGGGGGGGGGGGGCAGGGGGGATCCTGCGCCCGGGGGGGGCCCTCAAAAGGGGTCTGGCCCGCGATCGGTGCCCACCGATCGTCGGGCCGTCTCTCTGGAGGCAGACCTCCTTTCTTCCGCAGCCCCGCAAGATCTGTCTGACATCTTCTTGCGGGGCGGACTCGGGGAGGAAGGCAACCACGCATGCGCTGGGGACGCCAGTTATGCGACGCGGCCGCGTCATGTATGCGGCGCCGCCTTTACGCGGCGCCAAGACCTGGCATGCGTAAATGATGCGGCGCTGCCCCTAGCCCATTTTCGGGCCCTGAATCGGTCGGGATAGGGGCCGTTTCATGCCGTTGTGAACCTCGACGGCGTTCACGATGGCGCGAACACTCTGTCTCCATTTCAGAGAATCGCGTCCCCTAACTGCAGGCTTGAAGGCCAACACACCCTGGTTACTGGTATCAGAGGCTTCTGATCACTGTTGAAGAGGTCTGAACGTCCCGGGGCGTGAACTGCTAAAGATTATTCTGCCAAGTAAAGAGGGTATAAGTGCTGTCTGACTTCCATATCTTTGAGCTTCCACTTGGGCCCTTTGTTAGTCTTCCGGCCAAGGAGAATACCAGTAACATTTGGCACTCATGTGTGATGCGAGAGGAAACGAGGCAGCAGACCGGTGACACTCCCTCTTGGTTTATTATAATTCTGATGCTGGACCTGCACTATGGGTGTAGATGCCAATCTGTCCATTTCGGAAAGCTGCAGGTAGATCAGAGAGAGTTGGAATCTGATGGAACTGGTCTTGGCCCCCACTTTGTCTTCACTATGACAGGGAAAAGTGCATTGTGCAGGAGCAACAGAGAGGAAAATGAATCCAAATAACTCCTGATTGATTGATTGATATTTATTGTCACATGTACCAAGTACAGTGAAAAGTATTTTTCTGCGACCAAGGGAACGTATACAGTACGTACAAAGTAGACAAAAGAATAATCGCCAGAGTACATTGAAAGTGGTGCATCAACAAATAGTGATTGGTTACAGTGCGGAACAAGGCGAAACAAGAGCAGCATAGGGCATCGTGAATAGTGTTCTTAAAGGGAACAGATCAGTCCGAGGGGGAGTCGTTGAGGAGTCAAGTAACTGTGGGGAAGCTGTTCCTATGTCTGGATGTGCTGGTCTTCAGACTTCTGTACCTTCTGCCTGATGGATGAGTCTAGAATAGGGCAAACCTTGGGTGGGAGGGGTCTCTGACAATGCTGTCTGCCTTCCTGAGGCAGTGGGCGGTGTATACAGAATCAATGTGGGGGTGGCAAGCTTGTGTGATGCGTTGAGCTGAGTTCACCACAGTCTGCAGTTTCTTGCGATCTTGGACCGAGCAGTTGCCATACCAAGCTGTGATGCAGCCGGATAGGACGCTCTCTATGGCTAATCTGTAGAAATTTGTGAGAGTCGATGCAGACATGCCGATTTCTGTCGCTTCCGTAGGAAGTAGAGTCGTTGTTGGGTTTTCTTGACTGTTGCTTCAACGCGAGTGGACCAGGACAGACTGTTGGTGATGGTGACTCCCAGGAACGTAAAGCTATCGACCATCTCCACTTCGGAGCCATTGATGTAGACGGGGAGGGGGGGTGTCATTCTACGCTTCCTGAAGTCAATGATCAGTTCCTTGGTCTTTCCAACATTTAGAGAGAGGTTGTTTTCGGTACACCATGCAACCAGGTGATATATCTCCCTTCTGTAGTCTGATTTGTCGTTGTTTGAGATACGGCCCACCACAGTCGTATCATCTGCAAACTTATAGATTGAATTGGAGTTAAATCTTGCCACACAGTCATGTGTGCACAGGGAGTACAGTAGAGGACTGAGCACACATCCTTGCGGGGCCCCTGTGTTGAGGACTATTGTGGAGGAGGTGCTGTTGCCTATCCTGACAGATTGCGGTCTGTTGGTGAGGAAGTCAAGGATCCAGCTGCACAGGGAGGGGTCAAGTCCAAGGATGCAGAGTTTGGTTATTAGTCTTGTTGGGATAATGGTGTTGAAGGCAGAGCTATAGTCTATGAACAGCAGTCTGACATAGGTGTCCTTGTTGTCGAGATGTTCGAGAGATGATTGTAGAGCCAGAGAGATAACATCTGCTGTGGATCGGTTGCGACGATAAGCAAATTGCAATGGATAGAGACCGTCTGGGAGGCTGGCATTGATCCATCTCATGACTAGCCGCTTGAAGCATTTCATGTAACAGGCATCAGGGCCACCGGTCGGTAGTCATTGAGGCATACTACCTTGTTCTTCTTTGGTACTGGTATTCTGGTTATCTTCTTGAAGCAGGTAGGGACCTCGGAGCGGAGAAGTGAGGGTTTGAAGATATCTGCGAATACACTCGCCAGCTGGTCTGCACAGGCTCTGAGTGCTCACCCAGGGACTCCGTCGGGGCCCGTCGCTTTCTGCGGGTTTACTTTCAAGAAGGCAGCTCTTACCTCCAAGGCTGTAATAGTGGGTGTGGGTGTGTCCAAGGCTGTTGTGGCGGGTGGCACTGGCGTATTGGCTGGCTGTTCAAAGTGGGCATAGAACTTGTTCAGTTCATCGGGGCGGGATGCTCCAGCCGCATAGATTCTGCCTGGCCTTGCTTTGTAGCCTGTGATCTCATGTAAGCCCTGCCATAAACGTCTTGGGTTAGTGTCGTTGGCCTGGGACTCTAGTTTCATGCGGTATTGTCTTTTGGCGTCCCTGATGGCTTTCCATACATCGTACCTGGATTTCTTATACAGGTCAGGGTCGTCAGACTTGAACACCTCCATCCGGGACTTTAGCAGGAAGTGAACCCTTTGGTTGAGCCAGGGTTTCTGATTGGGGAATACCCGTATTGTCTTCTTTGGTACACAGTCCTCGACACACTTACTGATGAAGTCTGTGACGGTGGTTGCGTACTCGTCCAGGTTAGCTGCCGTGGCCTTGAATATGGACCAGCCCACAGACTCCAAGCAATCGCAGAGAGTATCCTCTGATGCCTCGAACCAGCACTGCACGGTTTTCTTGACTCGTTCAGCATGCTTGAGTTGCTGTTTGTAAGCTGGAAGGAGGAGTACCGACTTGTGGTCGGATTTGCCAAAGTGTGGTCGGGGAATGGAGCTGAAGGCACCGTTGATGCTCGTGTAGCAGTGGTCCAGAGTGTTTGCACCTCAGGTGGGGCAGGAGACATATTGATTGAGTTTGGGTAGAATTTTCCGGAGGTTGGCCTGGTTGAAGTCTCCAGCCACGATTGTCAGGGCTTCAGGGTGATTTGTTTCTTGGTTGTTGATGGTGGAGTGTAGTTCGTCAAGTGCTTTCCTCACTTCCGCCTGGGGTGGGATGTATACAGAGGTGAATTCACGTGGGAGGTAGAAAGGGCGACACTTCACAGTCAGGTATTCTTGGTCTGGGGAGCAGTGGCATGCTAGGGACACCACATCCGAGCACCAGGAGGTGTTGATGAGGAGGCAAACATCCCGCCTTACGACTTGCCTGCGGCCATCATGCGGTCCATCCAGTGGATCGAGAAGCAAAACAAACAAAGAACAAATAAATGTACAGCACAGGAACAGGCCCTTCGGCCCTCCAAGCCTGTGCCGACCATGCTGCCCGACTAAACTACAATCCTCTGTACTTCCTGGGTCCGTATCCTTCTATTTCCATCCTATTCATGTATTTGTCAAGATGCCCCTTAAATGTCCCTATCGTCCCTGCTTCCACTACCTCCTCCGGTAGCGAGTTCCAGGCGCCCACTACCCTCTGCGTAAAAAACTTGCCTCGTACATCTACTCTAAACCTTGCCCCTCTCACCTTAAACCTATGCCCCCTAGTAATTGACCCCTCTACCCTGGGGAAAAGCCTCTGACTATCCACTCTGTCTATGCCCCTCATAATTTTGTATACCTCTATCAGGTCTCCCCTCAACCTCCTTCATTCCAGTGAGAACAAACCGAGTTTATTCAACCGCTCCTCATAGCTAATGCCCTCCATACCAGGCAACATTCTGGTAAATCTCTTCTGCACCCTCTCTAAAGCCTCCACATACTTCTGGTAGTGTGGCGACCAGAATTGAACACTATACTCCAAGTGTGGCCTAACTAAGGTTCTATACAGCTGCAACATGACTTGCCAATTCTTATACTCAATGCCCCGGTCAATGAAGGCAAGCATGCCGTATGCCTTCTTGACTACCTTCTCCACCTGTGTTGCCCCTTTCAATGACCTGTGGACCTGTACTCCTAGATCTCTTTGACTTTCAATACTCTTGAGGGTTCTACCATTCGCTGTATATTCCCTACCTGCATTAGACCTTCCAAAATGCATTACCTCACATTTGTCCGGATTAAACTCCATCTGCCATCTCTCCGCCCAAGTCTCCAGACAATCTAAATCCTGCTGTATCCTCCGACAGTCCTCATCGCTATCCGCAATTCCACCAACCTTTGTGTCATCTGCAAACTTACTAATCAGACCAGTTACATTTTCCTCCAAATCATTTATATATACTACAAAGAGCAAAGGTCCCAGCACTGATCCCTGTGGAATACCACTGGTCACAGCCCTCCAATTAGAAAAGCATCCCTCCATTGCTACGCTCTGCCTTCTATGGCCTAGCCAGTTCTGTATCCACCTTGCCAGCTCACCCCTGATCCCGTGTGACTTCACCTTTTGTACTAGTCTACCATGAGGGACCTTGTCAAAGGCCTTACTGAAGTCCATATAGACAACATCCACTGCCCTACCTGCATCAATCATCTTAGTGGCCTCCTCGAAAAACTCTATCAAGTTAGTGAGACACGACCTCCCCTTCACAAAACCGTGCTGCCTCTCACTAATACGTCCATTTGCTTCCAAATGGGAGTAGATCCTGTCTCGAAGAATTCTCTCCAGTAATTTCCCTACCACTGAAGTAAGGCTCACCGGCCTGTAGTTCCCGGGATTATCCTTGCTACCCTTTTTAAACAGAGGAACAACATTGGCTATTCTCCAGTCCTCCGGGACACCCCCTGAAGACAGCGAGGATCCAAAGATTTCTGTCAAGGCCTCAGCAATTTCCTCTCCAGCCTCCTTCAGTATTCTGGGGTAGATCCCATCAGGCCCTGGGGACTTATCTACCTTAATATTTTTTAAGACACCCAACACCTCGTCTTTTTGGATCACAATGTGACCCAGGCTATCTACACCCCCTTCTCCAGACTCAACATCTACCAATTCCTCCTCTTTGGTGAATACTGATGCAAAGTATTCATTTAGTACCTCGCCCATTTCCTCTGGCTCCACACATAGATTCCCTTGCCTATCCTTCAGTGGGCCAACCCTTTCCCTGGCTACCCTCTTGCTTTTTATGTACGTGTAAAAAGCCTTGGGATTTTCCTTAACCCTATTTGCCAATGACTTTTCATGACCCCTTCTAGCCCTCCTGGCTCCTTGCTTAAGTTCCTTCCTACTTTCCTTATATTCCACGCAGGCTTCGTCTGTTCCCAGCCTTTTAGCCCTGACAAATGCCTCCTTTTTCTTTTTGACGAGGCCTACAATATCACTCGTCATCCAAGGTTCCCGAAAATTGCCGTATTTATCCTTCTTCCTCACAGGAACATGCCGGTCCTGTATTCCTTTCAACTGCCACTTGAAAGCCTCCCACATGCCCTCAAACATCCGCCCCCAATCTATGTTCTTCAGTTCCCGCCTAATATTGTTATAATTAGCCTTCCCCCAATTTAGCACATTCATCCTCGGACCACTCTTATCCTTGTCCACCAATACTTTAAAACTTACTGAATTGTGGTCACTGTTACCGAAATGCTCCCCTACTGAAACATCTACCACCTGGCCGGGCTCATTCCCCAATACCAGGTCCAGTGCCGCCCCTTCCCTAGTTGGACTGACTACATATTGTTTTAAGAAGCCCTCCTGGATGCTCCTTACAAACTCCGCCCCGTCTAAGCCCCTGGCACTAAGTGAGTCCCAGTCAATATTGGGGAAGTTGAAGTCTCCCATCACCACAACCCTGTTGTTTTTACTCTTTTCCAAAATCTGTCTACCTATCTGCTCCTCTATCTCCCGCTGGCTGTTGGGAGGCCTGTAGTATACCCCCAACATTGTGACTGCACCCTTCTTATTCCTGATCTCTACCCATATAGCCTCACTGCCCTCTGAGGTGTCCTCTCGCAGTACAGCTGTGATATTCTCCCGAACCAGTAGCGCAACTCCGCCTCCCCTTTTACATCCCCCTCTATCCCGCCTGAAACATCTAAATCCTGGAACGTCTAGCTGCCAATCCTGCCCTTCCCTCAACCAGGTCTCTGTGATGGCAACAACATCATAGTTCCAAGTACTAATCCAAGCTCTAAGTTCATCTGCCTTACCCGTAATACTTCTTGCATTAAAACATATGCACTTCAGTCCACCAGACCCGCTGTGTTTAGCAACTTCTCCCTGTCTGCTCTGCCTCAGAGTCACACTGTCCCTATTCCCTAGTTATCCCTCATTGCTCTCACCTTCTGACCTATTGCTCCCGTGCCCACCCCCATGCCATACTAGTTTAAACCCTCCCGTGTGACACTAGCAAACCTCGCGGCCAGGATATTTATGCCTCTCTGGTTTAGATGCAACCCGTCCTTCTTATACAGGTCACACCAGCCCCGGAAGAGCTCCCAGTGGTCCAGGTAATGGAAACCCTCCCTCCTACACCAGCTGTTTAGCCACGTGTTTAGCTGCTCTATCTTCCTATTTCTAGCCTTACTGGCACGTGGCACAGGGAGTAATCCCGAGATTACAACCCTCGAGGTCCTGTCTTTTAACTTTCTGCCTAGCTCCCTGAACTCCTGCTGCAGGACCTCATGCCCCTTCCTGCCTATGTCGTTAGTACCAATATGTACAACGACCTCTGCCTGTTTGCCCTCCCCCTTCAGGATGCCCTCTACCCGTTCGGAGACATCCTGGACCCTGGCACCAGGGAGGCAACATACCATCCTGGAGTCTCTTTCACGTCCACAGAAGCGCCTATCTGTGCCCCTGACTATAGAGTCCCCTATTACTATTACTCTTCTGCGCTTTGACCCTCCCTTCTGAACATCAGAGCCAGCCGTGGTGCCACTGCTCTGGCTGCTGCTGTTTTCCCCTGATAGGCTATCCCCCCCGACAGTATCCAAAGGGGTATATCTGTTTGAGAGGGGGACAACCACAGGGGATTCCTGCACTGACTGCCTGCCCTTTCTGGTGGTCACCCATTTCTCTGCCTGCACCTTGGGTGTGACCACATTTACATAACTGCGATCTATGACGCTTTCCGCCACCTGCATGCTCCTAAGTGCATCCAATTGCTGCTCCAACCGAACCATGCGGTCTGTGAGGAGCTCCAGTTGGGTGCACTTTCGAAAGCCTTTGAATTGGATGGCACAGTCTGGTGTGGCCGGAGTAAGCCATGTCTCAGTGAAGCAGAGCACACAGCAGTTCCTCACTTCCCTCTGAGAGGTAATTCTAGCATTGAGGTCACCCAGCTTGTTCTCAATCACTTGAACGTTCGCCAGGAGTATGCTGGGGAGAGGGCTCTTGAAGTCATGTAATTGAAGTCTCACCGTAAGACAGGTGTACTTTCCCCGCTTCTTGGGTCGGCAGCTGCCCTTCGATGGATTTCCATAAGGTAGGTGGTTACATTCGGAGGGGTCGTGGATAATGGTGGCATTGGCAGGTTCACTGGAGGGGGTTGTACGTGGGTTGGACTGGTCATGTAGGGCGGTGAAGTCGGGTTTACCGTCTGGTGTGGTCAGGCGGGTAATTGTCGCTTCGGGGTTGGCTCGGGCATTCCTGCTTCGCTGGCGAGGCCTTGCGCTTCCGCGGTGTAGTCACGCGGAGATTGGCCTTGAATGGTGGTGCTACTTCAGGGTGATCGACAGGCTGAAAACCACGTGGTCGGAGACTGGAGGAAGCAGTCACGTGGTCGGACTCCGGTGTGGGCCTATTCAGACCAACACCGTGGAAAGGATGCAACAGTTCACCTGGAGCAAGTAAGTCATGGAGATTTTGGTGAGTCCTTGGGCTGTGGCTGGGCAGGAGGACCCAGGTCCTTGGGCCATCACTGGGTGGGAGGGCCTTGGTCCCTGGGCCGTCTCTGGGCGGGAGGACCCCGATCCTTGGGCTGTCGCTGGGCGGTAGGGCCCCGGTCCTTGGGCCATTGCGGGGCGGGCGGTCACTGGGCGGGAGGGCCCCGATCCTTGGGCCATCACTGGGGGGGAGGATCTTGGTCCTTGAGCCGTCGCTGGGCGGGAGGGCCCAGATTCCTGGGCCATCGCTGGGCGGGAGGGCCCCGGTCCTTGGGCTGTTGCAGGGTGGGCGATCACTGGGCGGGAATGCTATGGTCTTTGGTATCATGATATTCAAACATACATCATAACACATACATAATGATAGACAGACCAACAGACCAATTAGCACACATAACACGACAGCCAATCACAGACAAGAGCAGACACAGTACAAGACTAGAAACACGACACCTCCTGGCCAGTCCATCTGGAGACAGCACAGGGCCAGGACCTCATTAGCAAGACACTCACACAGTCACAACGTGCTGAGTACCAAGTCAGATGTGTAAATAGTTAGTTGGAATAAAACTGCGTTGTACCAATCGCAACCGTGTTGGTTCGTCTGTACCTCAGAGCACCCAACATCTCATGGTACCAGTGAGTGAATCGATACCTACCGGCAAATCTGCCATCCTGAGCCATGGACACCCGCAACAAACCGCAGCCGTTGCAAGTCGCTGGGAACCTGGGTACAAATTGGAAGCTCTTCAAGCAGTGATTCGAACTTTCGCCTGATCACTTTCCGCCTGGACACTGGCGCCTCCGCCAACCTCATAGCATGGTCAGCCTTCTACGCCATGAAGGTCAGACCACCAATCCAGCCATCCCGGTGCAAGATGGTCGACTACAACGGGAACGTTATCCCGGCCATGGGATCCTGCCAGCTCCAGGTGACACACAAAACACACACGGCCACACTCTTGTTCGAGATAGTTGGCTCATCGAAGGACTCCCTGCTGGGCGCACAGGCATGTAAGGCTCTCCACCTTGTGCAACAAATTCTCTCTCTCTCTCCAGACGGCACGTCTGACTTCCCGGATGCAGAGTTCTATACACAGCTCCAATCGCTCCTCGCCCACAACCAGGAGGCATTCGAAGGCATGGGAACACTGCCATACACCTACCGAATTCGCCTCAAACTGGACGCCATCCCGGTCGTTCACGCACCTCGCAGGGTTCCTGCGTCACTTAAAGACCGCCTCAAGCAGCAGCTGCAGGATCTCCAGGACCAAGGGGTCCTATCCAGGGTCATGGAGTCCACGCCATGGGTCAGCTCCATGTTGTGTGTCAAGAAGCCCTCTGGCGAGCTCCGCATCTGTATAGACCCCAAAGACCTCAATAATACTATTATGAGGGAACATTATCCCATACCCAAACGGGAGGAGATCACCAGTGAAATGGCCCAGGCGAAGGTATTCACGAAACTGGATGCTTCTAAAGGATTTTGGCATATCCAACTGGACCCGTCCAGCTGAAAGCTATGTACCTTCAACACCCCTTTCGGCAGATTCTGCTACAACCGGATGCCATTTGGCATCATCTCGGCATCCGAGGTCTTCCATAGAATCATGGAGCAGATGATGGAAGGCATCGAAGTGGTGCGCGTATATGTGGACGATGTCATCATCTGGTCCACCACACCGCAGGAGCACATACATCGTCTCCAGCGCGTTTTTGCCCGCATACGGGAAAACGGCCTGATCCTCAACCGAGCCAAGTGCTCCTTTGGCTAGACCGAGTTGAAGTTTCTGGGGGACCATATCTCCCGGTCAGGGGTCCATCCGGATGCAGACAAGGTGAGCGCCATCACAGCCATGCTGCAGCCGGCCGACAAGAAGACTGTCCTACGCTTCCTTGGCATGGTCAACTTCCTAGAGAAGTTCATTCCCAACCTTGCCTCCCACACGACGACTCTGCGCCACCTCGTCAGAAAATCCACAGAGTTCCAGTGGCAACACACACACCAGCTGGAATGGGAGGAGCTCAAACACAAACTCCCCACTGCACCGGTGTTGGCGTTTTTTGACACGTCTCGTGCCACCAAAATCTCAACTGATGCCAGCCAATCCGGCATTGGAGCAGTGCTCCTGCAGCGGGATGACACGGCATCATGGGCCCCAGTGGCCTATGCATCGCGGGCCATGACCCCCACAGAGCAGCGCTATGCGCAAATCGAAAAAGAATGCCTGGGCTTGCTAACCGGTTTAGACAAGTTCCACGATTACATCTATGGTCTTCCACGGTTCATGGTCGAAACTGACCACCGCCCCCTGGTCAGCATAATAAACAAGGACCTGAACGAGATGACCCCGCGCCTCCAGCGCATCCTACTTAAACTCAGGAGGTACGACTTCCAACTGGTCTACACTCCAGGGAAGGACCTCACCGTGGCGAATGCCCTATCCAGAGCAGTGAGCACGCCGCCAGATGTGGAGGGGTTCGTATGTCAGGTCGAGGCACAGGTGGCTTTGACAGCGGCAAATCCGCCGGCTGACGACTCCAGCCTGGCCCGTATCCGCCGAGAGACTGCGGCCGACCCCTTTCTGCAGCGAGTGATGCGCCACATGACGGGAGGATGGCTCAAAGGGCAGTGCCCGCAGTTCTACAATGTACGAGACGACCTAGCCATCATTGATGGTGTCCTTCTGAAGCTGGACCGGATTGTGATTCCGCACAGCATGCGCCAGCTGGTTCTCGATCAACTACACGAAGGCCACTTGGGAGTCGAGAAGTGCAGACGGAGGGCCCGAGAGGCAGTATACTGGCCGGGCATCAGTGGCGATATTGCCAACATGGTGCTCAATTGTACAACCTGCCAAAGGTTTCAGCCGGCGCAACCTCCTGAGACGCTTCTGCCCCATGAGCTGGTGACGTCCCCCTGGGAGAAGGTGGGTGTCGACCTATTTCACGTGCTCGGCATGGACTATGTTATCATCATAGACTACTTCTCCAATTACCCAGAAGTCATACCCCTACACGATCTGACGTCGTCTGCTGCCATCAGGGCCTGCAAGGACACCTTTGCTCGCCACGGCATTCCGATGACTGTCATGTCGGACAATGGGCCCTGTTTTGCCAGCCATGAATGGTCGTCCTTTGCTGCTTCGTATGCCTTCACACACGTGACGTCCAGCCCTCTACATCCCCAGTCCAATGGAAAGGCGGAGAATGGCGTTCACATTGCCAAGCGGCTCCTCTGCAAGGCTGCTGCTGCCGGGTCGGACTTCTTCCTCACTCTGCTGGCCTATCGTTCGGCCCCACTAGCCACTGGTCTCTCACCAGCACAGCTGCTGATGGGTCGCGCCCTCAAAACCACTGTGCCTTCCATCCTGGCACCAACAATAGACCATGCTCCGGTACTGCATAGGATGCAACTGCAGCGCGATCGCCAGAAGAGATCGTACGACATACGGGCAACTGATCTTCCCTCCCTGGCCCCTGGAGACAACGTCTGCATCCACCTACCAGATGGTGGCTGGTCAGCACCTGCCGAAGTTCTCCGACGCGTGGCTCCCCGCTCGTTCCTGGAACGCATGCCGGATGGATCCGTGCGTAGGCGCAATCGCCGAGCCCTTCGCCTAATTCCACGCTTTCAACGGGACCCTACACAGATGCCGTGTCCTCCACTGGTTCCTGATAGCGACTTTGTGGAGCTGCCATATACCATGCCCCTTCTGTCGCCGCCCGTGGCCAGACTCGCACCTCAGCCGGTGGTTCTCGACCCACCCTTGAGGCGGTCAACCCGAATTCGTCGCCCACCTACTAGACTGGACTTATGAGACTGTTCACACGTCAAACTTTAGCAACTACTGTTTTGTAACATGTCACTGTTTTATCGTTCCAGGCCTCGTTTGATCGGTCCAAATTTCAACGTTGTTCTTCTTTTGTTATGGTGCAACCTCGTTAGCATGTCACACCTGACATCGCCCCTGGTATATAGTTAAGCCCCATGTACATGATGTAAATATTACGCACACACACCTTTAGCTGCACTCAGGACACATTTATATTTACAACCACGGAGGCACATAATCTTGTAAAACGGGGAGGATGTCATGATATTCAAACATACATCATAACATACATAATGATAGACAGACCAACAGACCAATTAGCACACATAACACGACAGCCAATCACAGACAAGAGCAGACACAGTATAAGACTAGAAACACGACACCTCCTGGCCAGTCCATCTGGAGACAGCACAGGGCCAGGACCTCATTAGCAAGACACTCACACAGTCACAACATGCTGAGTACCAAGTCAGATGTGTAAATAGTTAGTTGGAATAAAACTGCGTTGTACCAATCGCAACCGTGTTGGTTCATCTGTACCTCAGAGCACCCAACACCTCATTTGGGTCATCGCTGGCCACGTAGGCCTCAGTCTTCAGGCCGTCGTTGGTCAGGAACGGTGGTCCGGCGGCGTGTGTAGGATACGGATAGAGTCGTGCCGGGTCATGCGAGGTGCGGAGGATCCTCAACCTGTAAGAATACATTGAAGAGCTTTATTAGTAATTTTCTATGAAGTGGAAAATGGTTTTAGTAGGTCAGAACGGTGATAAGAGAGAAAAGAAAGGGGCCTGGTGCAGAGAGTCGCCATGCTCCGGCGCCATCTTGGATCAGAGAGGAAAATGAATCCAAATAACTCCTCAATGGCACTTAACCCCAGTAATTCTATCAGTACGAGCTGTTCCATCATAAATAATCATAAAGAAAAAAATTGGTTGAAATAAACACATGTGACAGTCCTTTTTTGTTCACTGTGACAATTTTAGGTCAAACTGGTTAGAAGTCAGCAACAGCTACCTTCAGGAGAGTTCAAAGTCCTGTTGCTAAGTAACTCTTAAAAAGAAGACAGTGCTTAATTTTGTTTGTTAAAGACTTGGGGGCGATGAAAAATAGGTGAAAAATCATTCTGTTAAAATAGGTACACAAAACTTCCGATCAAAATACCACATCCCTGTTCAGTTTCCCCATTCTTTTGATTCCACAAATTCATAACCCTTTGGGAGAAGTAGTTTCCCCTCATCTCTGTTTTAAATTTGCTACCTTTTGCCCTAAGACCGCCCATTCTACAATGCCCCACAAGAGGAAGCATCTGCTCCACATCTACTTTATCCATACCTTTTATCACCTTGTATTCCTCAATTTGATCTTCCCTTATTGTTCTAAACGCCAGAGAGTTTCGCCTAAACTGTTCAAACTTTCTTCATAAGACAAACCCCTCATCTCTGGAATCAACCTAATGAACCTCCTCTGAACTGCCTCCAATGTCACTACATCTTTCCTCAAACAAGGGGACCAAACCTGTGCACAATACTCCAGGTGTGGTCTCAACAATGCCTTGTATAGTTGCAGCAACACTTCCTTACCTTTATACTCTATTCCTTTAGCTATAAATTCCAACATTCCATTCACTTTCTTTATTACCTGCTGTACCTGCATGCTCGTTTTCTGTGACTCATGAACTAGGACCCCCAGATTCCTCTGCATCGGAGCATCCTGAAGTCTCTCCCCATTTAGATAATAAGTTGCCTTCCCATTTTTCAGACCAAAATGCATGACCTCACACTTATCCATGTTAAACTCCATCTGCCACATTTTGGTCCACTCTCCTAACCTATCTATATCTATTTGTAAGTTTTTTTTTCCTCATTGCAACTTACTGTCCCACCTATTTTTATGTTGTCTGCAAATTTGGCTATAGATCCTTGCATCCCTGTATCCAAGTCATTTATGTAGATTGTAAATAGCTGGAGCCCAAGGCGGTTCACTAATTTTCTGACCAAACCACTCCTAAATGTGACTCACGCTCAAATATTTTTGATCAGGCACTAGTTGCCCTCTGGTAACTCAACAGAATGATTTATTTAAGAACCTGGATACTGGATATATTTAAATAGGACCACCCTGCTCTGTTCTGATGAGAGGTCTCAATCTGAAACATTGGCCATGTTTCACTCTCCACAGATGCTGTCAGATCTGCAGAATATTTCTGTTTCTATTTCTGATTTCCAGCATCAGTAGCATTTTGCTCTGGCGTTATCCTCACCTGGAACCTACCCGTAAATTAATTTCCCTGAGAGTGGCAGTGGGATTTTCCGTGTGTTTGGCAGCGATGGAGGAGGCCCACCAAAAGCCGCTGTCAGGATGTTCTGATCCCACCACTGTCAACAGAGTTTCCCGTTCTAAGTATTCCCCCCCCCCCCCTCCCCCACCAAAGGGAAACCCATGTTAGGGATTCGCCATTGGCGGGACCAGAAGATCTCGCCGCTGACTTTTTCCCTCTCATGCCTTGGAACGCTGAGGCTATCTTTAATGTCTGCCCACCCACTTTGCAGAAACCAGGCAATTTAGCACATACCCGGTCTGAGGGGTTGGAGTTTGCTGGACTAGCTATACTTGAATTTTGTGCGTAATATTTCTGTAATGTTAGATTCTGATTAGCAGGAGACATCTCCCAAAGTTGTATGCATGAAATTTTCTCTTCTTTAATCAAGCAACCTTAAATTAATCTCAACATCAGTGACTTAAGAGTTGAATTGACATTTTGGGACAGTCAGGCCAACATTGTGGGGGGGGGGGAATTCTCTCTGTAGGATAACAGTTGGCTGAACCCGCATCTTGGCAGGCAGAGGGAGGGCATATGGGCCTTACTGGAACCCTGACATTTAGGCCTACCACTTTCTTTTCCTTCATGAGATGTGGGCATTACTGCAAGCTCAGCATTTGTTGTTGGGGGAGACATGGCCTGGAATGTTAACTTTGTTTATTTATGATGTGGAGATGCCGGCATTGGACTGGAGTGGGCTCAGTAAGAAGTCTTACAACACCAGGTTAAAGTCCAACAGGATTATTTAGAATCACTAGCTTTCGGAGCGTATCTCCTTCATCGGGTGCATGAAGAGGTAGGTTACACAAACACAGCATATAAAGACAAAGCCAATGATGCAAGATTCATAGATATATAGAACACACAGTGCAGAAGAAGGCCATTCGGCTCATCGAGTCTGCACCGCCCCACTTAAGCCATGATACTTTGATGATACTTTGAATGTAAGACTTTGCAGGTAATTACGTCTTTACAGGTCCAGTGCGACTGGAGAGAGGGATTATCACAGATTAAAGAGGTGTGACTTGTCTCAAACCAGGACAGTTGGTAGGATTTTGCAAGTCCAGGCAAGATGGTGGGGGTTAAATGTAGTTACATGTAGTGATACATGAATCCAAGGTCCCGGTTGAGGCTGTACTCATGCATGTGGGACTTGGCTATCAGTTTCTGCTCGGCAATTCTGCGTTATCGTGCGTCCTGAAGGTCGCCTTGGAGAACGCTTACCCAAAGATCAGAGGCTGAATGTCCTTGAATGCTGAAGTATTCCCCCATTAGAAGGGAACAATCTTGCCTGTTGATTGTCGCACAAGGTCCGTTCATCCATTGTCGCAGCGTCAACACGGTCTCGCCAATGTACCACACCTTGGGACATCCTTTCCTGCAGTGTATGAGATAGAAACGTTGGCAGAGTTGCATGAGTATATACCGTGTACCTGGTGCGTGGTGTTCTCATGTGTAATAGTGGTATGCATGCCGATGATCTGGCACGTCTTGCAGAGGTTGCTATGGCAGGGTTGTGTGGTGTCGTGGTCGCTGTTCTCCTGAAGGCTGGGTAGTTTGCTGCAAACAATGGTCGGTTTGAGGTTGCGCGGTTGTTTGAAGGCAAATAGTGGGGGTGTGGGGATTCGTAAGGAGAGACATTGCAGGTTAATGTGAGTGGTCTTAAGGGGTCATAATGTGCCAGTATGTTGGATGAAAACAGTTGCTTCTTCACCGTCGAAAGCTTCATCCTGTGATATTTACCATGACCATTTCTGATTCTTTTTAACAGTGTTTGCAGGGGTTCCAACATGGTGGCTATATTAGGTATCAATTTCCAGTAATAATTTATGAGGCCTTGGAACGGTTTCAGTCCCATTGTTTTTATTGGTGTCAGAGCTCCTTTTATGGCCTTTACCTTGTCATCTATGTGATGTAAACCATCCTTGTCGATATGGTGTCCGAGTACATTACCTTGCTTGCCTGAAACACACATTTCTTTCTTTTAAGTCGGATGCCTGCATCGGAGAATCACCGTAAGATTGCCTCCAATTTTTCCAGGTATTTCTTCTTGGTGGCTCCTGAGATTAATATGTTTCCAGGTATACTGCCACTCTGGTTAATCCTTGAAGGATGTTTTCCATCATCCCCTGGAATAGTGTATGACAATGATACGCCGAAATGTATGCGAGTGTATTCGTATAACCCCTTATGGATATAATAGTGGCGTATTTTCTATATGCTGCATCAAGCTCCAGCTGGAGGTATGCATGGTTCATAATCAATTTTGTGAATGTGTGGCCACCAACCAGTTTTTCATGGCAGTGCGCTGCATAGGGTACCAGTCCAGGTGGGAGGTGTCATGATATTCAAACACACACATCATGATAGACACACCAACAGACAAATCAGAACACACAACACCACAACCAATGACAGAAAGATATAAAAGCACAGACACGACCCCCGGTGGTCAGTATTAGCTGCAGAGGAGGACCAGGACAGATCTGTTACCAAACACACTCAGGGAGACAGCACGTGCAGAGTATCCAGAACGAACTGTATTATAAGAGTTAAAATAAAATAGAGTTGTACCACATACAACTGTGTTGGCTCATCTGTGCACCAGTGGTTTGCCAATGCACAATTAATAAGGTTGCACGTGTACAATCTGACACGAGAACCCACCCTGCCAGCAATGGGAAACACCACTTATCCCACCTGTCACCGCACTTGGTCGACAGAGTGAAAAATTTGCCCTTGAGGCTTTCCCTTCTTTCACATCTTTCTCTCTAGACTGGGGGACCTGATTCTTTTCCAGTCAAACTATATTTCAGTCATAGTGCAAAAACTAGCCTTTCTCGTTTCTTTATATCAAATGTCACATTACGTAATGCAACCGAGTATGAATTTCAGACTTTTTGCCCTGAAGCACCAGCAATAAAGCTTACATCACCAACCACTCTTTAGCTCTCTGGGATCTCTTCCAGCAATGCAGATCAAGGATATAACCACAAGCTTATCTTTTGTCTCCAATGTACCTTTTCACAAATCTGCAAAGGCCAGATAGCATGGCAACGTACAAATGTTATCCACTTCTTCCATCTTACTGGCCCATCAGCCATAATCCATGAGTCTGACTCAATGTCAGGGCTGTATTCTATTTCTTGAATATATTTATCCCTATTAACTGCAATCAAATGGTGCCAAAAGCAGCATATTCATTGTGTATATATTTGATTGCAACTCCCAGTAATAAAACAATTCAATTGTTTTTTTAAATCTCAGCTCCTATGCCAATAGTGGATTGAAGATGGCATGTTCCATCAAAGGAATAACTGAACCAAACTTGTCAGACTTACTCGTCCAGTTCCTGTGGATTCTCTATAATTCAATAATACTTCTTTTGTTACAAATGTATTTGGTATGTGCGTATGAACAGACTTTAATCAGTTAAAAATAACACGTCTATGTTTGCCATGGCTGTTAAGTCTGAATTAAACTATTTACAAAATGATACTGGAGAGATTAGGGATACATTAAATAATGTGCTCCTGTCAAACCACTCAGTGATGTGCTTTCTTTCAGTTTCAGTGTTACTCAAACAGCAAAATAAAAATCCCCTTTGACTCAATTTAGTGAAGTCAAAGAATCTCATCATTTCTGCTGTACAATTGCAATAACAACATAACACTGTGTATTACTGATACCAGATCGCATAACGCTGTGTATAATCGATATGGAGTCAGTGACTGGGGAATGAAGGTTGTGACAGGGACTGAAGACTATGGGTAGAATCGTCCCAGAAATCGGCAAAGTCTGATTTCAGGAAGGGAGACAGCGTTTAACCTGTCGACGCCAATGGCTCTTTCCACCGTATTGTTTGCCACTTTGTTTAAAAAATGCAGAGGCCCGGTTTTCAGGTCGGTTTGTTAGCGGGCGGCCTCTAATTTGCCCCTCCTCAGCGTTCCCTCTGGCCTTCGGTAATCCAGGTGTCATATTGAAAGTGCACCCCTGCACAGAGGGAGCACTCTGCAGGGATAGGATGCTCCCAGAGAGTCCAGGCCACCAAATGGATGCCCAGTGATAAGTTTGATTGATGCCTGATCAAACCCCACCCACATCCACCCCACACCACATGACAGAGTGGTGTCAGCTTCAGCCACTCAATTACAGCCTGTGCTCTTAGCACGACTGGAAGCTTTAGTCTAACCTGGACTCCTCGGCTGAGCGGTTTGCTTGGACCATCAGGGTCAATGTTCCATGCCTATATAACTATAGTAAGAAGTCTTACAACACCAGGTAAAGTCCAACATGTTTGTTTTGAATCACTAGCTTTCAGAGCACTGCTCCTTCCTCAGGTGAATGAAGAGGTGGGTTCCAGAAACATATATATAGACAAAGCCAAAGATGCAAGACTATACTTTGAATGTGAATCTTTGCAGGTAATTAAGTCTTTGCAGGTTAGACGGAGCAACTGGAGAAAGGGATAATCACAGGTTAAAGAGATGAGAATTGTCTCAAGCCAGGACAATTGGTAGGATTTCGCAAGCCCAGGCCAGATGGTGGGGTGTGAATGTAATGCGACATGAATCCAAGGTCCCGGTTGAGGCCGTACACATGTGTGCGGAACTCGGCTATAAATTTCTGCTCGGCGATTCTGCGTTGTCGCGGGTCCTGAAGGTCGCCTTGGAGAACGTTTACCCGAAGATCAGAGGCTGCATGCCCTTGACTACTGAAGTGTTCCCCGACTGGAAGGGAACATTCCGACCTGGCGATTGTCGCGCGATGTCAGTTCATCCGTTGTCGCAGCGTCTGCATGGTCTCGCAAATGTACCACGCTTCGGGACATCATTTCCTGCAGCATATGAGATAGACAACGTTAGCCGAGTTGCACGGGTTTGTACCACGTACCTGGTGGGTGATGTTCTCACGTGTAATGGTGGTACCCATGTCGATGATCTGGCACGTCTTGCAGAGATTACCATGGCAGGGTAGTGTGGTGTCATGGTCGCTGTTCTGTAGGCTGTGTAGTTTGCTGCAAACAATGGTTTGTTTGAGGTTGCGCAGTTGTTTGAAGGCAAGTAGTGGGGGTGTGGGGATGACCTTATCAAGATGTTTGTCTTCATCGATGACGTGTTGAAGGCTGCGAAGGAGATGTCGTAGTTTCTCCACTCCGGGGAAGTACTGGATGACGAAGGGTCCTCTGTCGGTTGTGTCCCGTGTTTGTCTTCTGAGGAGGTCGGTACGGTTTTTGGCTGTGGCGCGTTGGAACTATCGATCAATGAGTCGAGCACCATATCCCGTTCGTACGAGGACATCTTTCAGCGTCTGTAAATGTCTGTTACGCTTCTCCTCGTCTGAGTCGATCCTGTGTATACAGAGGGCTTGTCCATAGGGGATGGTTTCTTTAATGTGTGTAGGGTGGAACGTGGAGAAGTGGAGCATTGTGAGGTAATCCGTGGGCTTGCGGTAAAGCAAAGTGCTGAGGTGACCGTCCTTGATGGAGATGGGTGTGTCCAAGAATGCAACTGATTCTGGAGACTAGTCCATGGTGAGTCTGATGGTGGGATGGAACTTATTGATGTCATTGTGTAGTCGTTTCAGTGATTCTTTGCTGTGGGTCCAAAGGAAAAAAATGTCATCGATGTATCTGGTGTATAACTTCGGTTAAAGGTCCTGTGTGGTGAGGGGGTCTTGTTCAAACTTGTGCATGAAGATGTTGGCATATTGAGATGCTAATTTGGTCCCCATGGCTGTTCCGTGTGTCTGGATGAAGAACTTCTTGTCGAAGGTGAAGACGTTGTGATCCAGAATTAAGTGGATGTGTTGCAGAATTGCATCTGGAGATTGGCAATTGTCGGTGTTGAGTACTGAGGCTGTTGCAGCAATGCCAACGTCAAAGCTTAGTGATTCGAAACAAACCTGTTGGACTTTAACCTGGTGTTGTAAGACGTCTTACTGTGCTCACCCCAGTCCAAAGCCGGCATCCCCACATTATAATATAACTATAATGCTGTGTGCTCAGAGTGCCATTCTCAATCAGTGATCAATGCACACCTGTCGTAAGCTTGCCCACTTGCCCAATGGTTCTGCAGCCCCATAACACTCATTTGATTTGGAAGTCTGCGTACAATGGGTTAACACTGCAGGAGCAATCAATGGCACTCCCAGGAATTAGAGTTGCTTGAGTGGGCATAGCTGCTTCAGAAGCCAGATCCCAAGCATGCCAATGGAGCTGATAGTGAACTGTCTCAGCTGCTGAAGAATGCACAATTTTGAAAGGCTTTGGCCAATTGCCCCCCTCCCTCCCACCCACACCCAAGGTTCCCTTCTCTCTGGCATTGCTACCCTTGCTCTGGCACCACAAGCCAGCCACGATGAAGCATTTGT
This sequence comes from Scyliorhinus torazame, assembly GCF_047496885.1. NCBI lineage: Eukaryota > Metazoa > Chordata > Chondrichthyes > Carcharhiniformes > Scyliorhinidae > Scyliorhinus > Scyliorhinus torazame. The sequence continues at coordinate 326,234,526 of NC_092707.1, read as the reverse complement.
GGAAATCTGTCTCTGACACCTTCCCATTCCCCCTCCCCCACTCTGAATCTGTGGAACCGCTTCCTTGCTTTGGGATCCTTGCGCGTGCTGCACTAAGTTGTGGGCATTGACACTTAACATTCTGAACTCCCCAGTTCTCGACTCCCCGTCCAGCAGAAACAGAATCTACCCCATCAAATCTGTTCAGAATTTTATATTTTTCAGTTAGATCACTTTTCATTCTTCTAACCTTTAGAGAACGCCCAATCTAGAATATCTAGGGAATATCATGGGACTTTAGTCTACTTAACCTCTCCTGATAAAACAATTTATTCATCCCCAGTGGATCTTTGTTGCACTTACTTTAAGGCAATTATAGCCCTGTGGTGACCTATCAGGCCTCGAGCTTAGGCCTGATTAAAATTGACTATTTGAAATTAAAGAATTGGGCACTTTAAACCAAACCACAGTCACTCCAGCACACCCTCATGGGAATTCAAACTGTCCTGCCTTGTCAATCAGCCATCAAGAGATAATCGATCCGATTGATATGCACGGATCTACTGTTGCAAGCCCATGCCAGGTCAGACTCTCGGGCGCCTAGTGTTCCCACCTTTGGTTTGTCATGAGGATGTTAATTCCATTAAAGGAACTATAATGGATAAAATGAGGCGATCACTTGGCACTTGGCATGAGTTTCCAAAAAAGTGGGATTGGTCCTTGAACTCTAAATTGCGGATATTCCCTTCTCAGGCTCCTTTTCCGGGCCTCCTCTTGTCATCAGGTGTTTTATGATGTCAGTCAGGAGGTTCCTCCAAATAGGTTTCTTCTGAGCAAAGGTCTCCCAGGCATTGACGTCTATGTTCCATTTCTTGAGGTAAGCGATCAAGGTCTTTGAAGAGCTTTCTTTGTCCTCCTCTTGTTTGAGGTCCTTGCTTGAACTGGGTGAATAAGATTTGCTTTGGACTCTGACATCCTAAGCATATAGACGGCCCAGCAGAGTTGGTTTCGGATGATCATGATACTGGTGTTATTGACTCCTTCAACAACACTAAGGTTAGCACGCCTGTCCTCCCAGCTGATTCAGAGCTAAAGTACATTTGGATTTTGCAATGTATTTTAAGCTGTGCTGTTTAAGAGTCTCCCTTCACAAGCCTCAGTGATTACTATAAGTTGAACCCTGGTCCCTGGCGCTGTGATGCAGCAGTGCTAACCACTGTGTCACGGTGCCCCCGCCGTTTTCTCTGGGTGCTTCGGTTTCCTCCTACAGTCCAAAGATGTTCAGGTTACGTGGATTAGGCTTGCTAAATTGCCCCTTCGTGTCCAAAGGTTAGGTAGGGTTATGGGGATAGAGTCGGGGACGTGGCCTGTTTAGAGTACTCTTTTGGAGTGTCATAGAATCATAGAATTTACAGTGCAGTGTCGGTGCAGACTCAATGGGCCGAATGGCTTTCTTTTGCACTGCAGTGATTCCATAAACATAAATCAAAAAAATTAGGTGTTGCAAGGATAGTGACAGCAAAAAGCCTGGAACGCTTTTTAAATCTTATGACCATAATCAAAATTAAAACATAAAAACACTTTTAGCATGCCACATGTAAAGTTATATAATAATGTGTACAGATTTAAATAATTTCACAGATTTATAATAAATAACCAACCCCATGTTCACTTATAAATAATCACCTTTAATCGTAAAAAAATTTAAAATTACTTTAAAAAAGAATCAACAAGAGTAATGCCTGTTTAAAATAAACAGCAAACAAAACTGTTAAAAGAAACCTTCTAGTTACCTTTAAAACACTTGTTAAAATAATTGCCTGTTGTCTTCTATCTAAATCTATTGTTAAATATCTGCCCTCAATGGGCGTTCCAAAGCTGGCCACATCATAAGGGGGAGCGCTGGAGCCTGCGCAGACGGGGGCGCTGGAGGCCCGAGGCTGTAGCAGAGAAAGGAAGGTTGGACGCATCTTCCGAGCACAGGTAAGTGCTAACATTTCCCTATTAAAATCTGGACCCATGGCTTCTCACCACCCAGTCGGAATTCTCGGGCCAATGATTTTCGAAGTGTCTTGTTAACACATCCCTAAAATTAGATTCTCCCATTTCCCCTGTGCCTGATATCAGAATAGATAACCTCTTTGCACCCTACACCCTGTAAGGACTGCATCCCTTTCTCTCAACTCCTTTGCCTCCGTCGCATTTGTTCCGATGATGCCACTTTCCAAAATATTGCTTCGAAGATGTGTTCCTTCTTCCTCAACCGTGATTTCCCACCTACAGTTGTTGACAGGGCCCTCAACAGTGTGCGGTCTAAATCCCACGCCACTACCCTTGCCCCCTCCCCTCCCTCCCAGAACAAGGATAGAGTCTCCCTCGTCCTCACATTTCATCCCACCAGCCTCCGTATGCAAAGCATAATCATCCGCCATTTTCGATTTCTGTGGCTTTTAGCAACCCTTTTCCCTGGGTTTCTGTGGCTATGAATCAGCTTTCATTCTCACTCCACATATAAATATTCCCCACATTCTCTGACTGTTAGCTTTGACAAAGAGTCATTGGACTCGGAACGTTGGGGCGGGATTCTCCCATTCGGTGGCAGAGTGTCCACGCCGTCGGAAACGGTGTCACGTTTCACAACGGCGTGAACGGGCTGCTGAGAGTACCGATTCCGGCACCAACGGGGCCAGCATGGTGCTTGAACGGTTCACGCCGCTCCGGCCTCCCATCCCGGTGCGGATTGTGCGACGCGCCAACCCGCGAATCATGCGCAGTGGCATCGGCGTCTAGGAGGATATGCGCATTGGCGCCAGCGCCAACCTGTGCACGTGCGGTGACCTCCCTCAACGTGCCGGCCCCGACTCAACATGGCGCAGGAGTTCAGGGACCGACGCGTAAGAAAATAGGCCCGCGGAGCAAGAGGCCGACCCGCCGATCGGTGAGCCCCAATTGTGGGCCAGGTCCTCTCAGAGGCCCCCCCCCCCCGGGGTCAAAGCCCCCCTCCCCCCTCCCACAGGCGGCCCCCCGACCCTGCGCACAGAGTTCCCGCCGGCTGCGACCAGATGTGGATGGCGCCGGAGCGACTGCCTTTTTAGAGCAGCCACTTGGCCCATCCGGCCTGGAGAATCGGCATGTGACGCCAAAAGGGACCCGTAGGAAATGGTATAATCGTCCGTCTGCCTCGAAGGCTGTGTACTTGCGGTCACTTGGGCGGATGGGGAGCTGATGGTAGGCGGACTTGAGGTCCACGGTGGAGAAGACTTTATACTGGGCAATCCGATTGACCATGTCGGATATGCGGGGGAGAGGGTACGCGTCTAGTTGTGTGTACCTGTTGATGGTCTGGCTATAGTCAATGACCATCCTTTGTTTCTCCCCTGTCTTCACTACTACCACCTGCGCTCTCCAGGGACTATTGCTGGCCTGGATTATGCCCTCCTTTAGTAGCCGCTGGACTTCGGAGCGAATGAAGGTCCGGTCCTGGGCGCTGTACCGTCTGCTCCTAGTGGCGACGGGTTTGCAATCCGGGGTGAGGTTCGCAAACAAGGACGGGGGTTGCACCTTGAGGGTGGCGAGGCCGCAGATAGTGAGTGGGGGTATGGAGTTCTTTTCGTACTACGCCCAGTGGGTCCCCCAGTACGCAGACAAGGCCCGCCCCCTAATACAGACCACGACCTTCCCTCTGTCGACAGAGGCTTGCCAGGCTTTCAGCAGCATCAAAGCGGACATCGCAAAGGCCACGATGCGCGCCATCGACGAGTCCCTCCCCTTCCAGGTCGAGAGCGACGCCTCCGACGTAGCTCTAGCGGCTACCCTTAACCAAGCGGGCAGACCCGTGGCCTTCTTCTCCCGAACCCTCCACGCCTCAGAAATCCGCCACTCCTCAGTGGAAAAGGAAGCCCAAGCCATAGTGGAAGCTGTGCGACATTGGAGGCATTACCTGGCCGGCAGGAGATTCACTCTCCTCACTGACCAACGGTCGGTAGCCTTCATGTTCGATAATGCACAGCGGAGCAAGATTAAAAATGACAAGATCTTAAGGTGGAGGATCGAGCTCTCCACCTTCAACTATGAGATCTTGTACCGGCCCGGAAAGCTGAACAAGCCGTCCGATGCCCTATCCCGCGGCACATGTGCCAACGCCTCCAAGCCCTCCACGAGGACCTCTGCCACCCGGGGGTCACTCGGTTTTACCACTTCATCAAGTCCCGCAATCTCCCATACTCTTTAGAGGAGGTCCATACAGTCACAAGGGACTGCCACATCTGCGCAGAATGCAAACCGCATTTTTTCAGGCCAGATGGAGCGCACCTGATTAAGGCTTCCCACCCCTTTGAACGCCTCAGTCTCGATTTCAAAGGGCCCCTCCCCTCCACCGACCGCAACGCGTATTTCCTTAATGTAGTGGACGAATACTCCCGCTTCCCTTTTGCCATTCCCTGCTCCGACATGACCGCGGCCACAGTCATTAAAGCCCTGAACAGCATCTTCACGCTGTTCGGTTACCCCGCATAAGTCCACAGCGACAGGGGGTCCTCTTTCATGAGTGACGAGCTGCGCCAGTTCCTGCTCAGCAAGGGCATAGCTTCAAGCAGGACGACCAGCTACAACCCCCGGGGGAACGGGCAAGTAGAAAGGGAGAACGGCACGGTCTGGAAGGCCGTCCTACTGGCCCTACGGTCCAGGGATCTCCCAGTTTCACGGTGGCAGGAGGTCCTCCCGGATGCTTTCCATTCCATCCGGTCGTTATTATGTACAAGCACTAATCAAACGCCTCACGAGCGTCTCCTTGTCTTCCCTAGGAGGTCCTCCTCTGGAACGTCGCTGCCGACCTGGCTGGCGGCCCCAGGACCCATCCTGCTCCGAAAGCACGTGCGGGCACATAAGGCGGACCCGTTGGTCGACAGGCTTCACCTCCTCCACGCAAACCCCCAGTACGCCTACGTGGAGTACCCCGACGGCCGACAGGACACGGTCTCCCTGCGGGATCTGGCGCCCGCCGGCACCACGCACCCCCCCCCGACACCATCAACCCAACCGCCCCCCTTCCTGCCACCGCCGCACCCCGCGACCGCCCCCTTCCCAGGAGGATCAGTCCCCCTCCCCTTTGCACCGACAGCTGAAACCGTGCGGCTCCCGGAGGCGACAACACTGGTACAAGCACCACCACCACCGCCGGGGCAGAGGCGATCGACACGGACGACCAGACCGCCCGACCGACTCGTGGCGTCGATGTAAAACAAAGATGGACTGTCCAATGAACATTTTGTTTTTCCTATACCCTCTGTAAATAGTTGTAACAGGATGATACTGTCCAATACTGTACTACCATGTAACTGTTCTATCCTCCCAGGACCAGCCCTGTAAACCCTTACCACAATACGAAGCATCACCCCGCCGGGTTCATTTTTGACAAGGGGTGAATGTGGTAGTATGTATTGGGGGTCATGTGGGACTGGAAGCCCTAATGTCATTGGCTGACAGATCCCGGGTCCTGGTTGGCCGTTGACCTCATGCTCCGCCCTGAAGGCGAAGTATAAGAAGCCGGTGCCTTCCCCCGCAGGCCAGTTTACTATCGGGCTGCTGGGGAACAGACACGCTTAATACAGCCTCATCGACATCACTCTATTCGTCTCACCGAGTCTTTGTGCGCTACAGGGAGGAAACCGGAGCACCTGGAGGAAACCACGCAGACCCAGGGAGAAAGTGCAAACTCCACACAATCACCCAAGGTCGAAATTGAACCTGGGTCTCTGGTGCTGTGAGACAGCAGTGCTAACCACTGTGCCAACATACCGCAACGTGGACCATTTTTTTCTGTGGCATTTTTATTCTTTGAGAGAATGTATATTCATTACAAATTATGAATTATTGCCCAGTCTAAATGTAGATTAAAGGCTGTGGTAGTCACCACTGTTGTATTATATTGTATATATGGGTATTACGGTAAGGCCCATGTACTATAGCAATGGGGGTAGATCCCTGCCTGCTAGCTCCGCCCAGGAGGTGCAGTATAAATGTGTGTGTTCTCTGAACAGCAGCCATTTTGTAAGCTGCTGTAGGAGGCAACACATCTCTGTATAATAAAGCCTCGATTACATTCTACTCTCGTCTCGTCGTAATTGATAGTGCATCAATTTATCACACAGAGATTTTTCAGAGATGGACCTCCGCATCAAGCCGGATCGCCTGCACAGCTGCATCCTCAAGCAGACAACGCCAAAAAGGACTTCCAACATTGGTTAGCTTGCTTTGAAGCATACATCAGGTCTGCGCCAGACCCAATCTCAGAAGCACAGAAGCTCCAGATTCTGTACACACGGCTGAGCTCCAATGTTTTTCCCCTCGTCCAGGACGCGCCGACCTACGCAGAGGCCATGGCGCTACTGAAGGAGAATTACGCTCAGCAGACCAACAATATCTATGTCAGGGACCTTCTATCAATGCAGCACCAACTTCCCGGTGAGTCTGTGGAAGATTTCTGGCGTGCCCTGCTCGCCCTGGTGAGAGACTGTGACTGCCAGGCCGTTTCGGCCACTGAACATTCGAACCTGCTAATGAAAGACGCGTTTGTTACGGGCATAGGGTCTGACTACATCCGCCTGCGGCTCTTAGAAGGGGCCACGCTTGACCTCGCGGCGACCAAGAAACTAGCGCTCTCACTCACGGTCGCTTCGCGCAACGTACAGGCTTCTGCCCCCGACCGCACGGCCCACCCACCCCTGTGCATCGTGGACCCTGCCAGCGGCCACCCCATCGTGGACCCCTTCAGCGACCGCCCTCAGCCAACCCCATGCCTACGCCGCGCGGCAGCCAACCAATCCCGGGGGACCCAAGTGCTACTTCTGCGGACAGCTAAAACAGCCCCGGCAGCGCTGCCCAGCGCGGAGCGGCTCTGCAAGAAGGGACATTTTGCTGCAGTGTGCCAGGCCTGTTCAATCGCCGCTATTGTCCCGGCACCCCCCACGTGCGGCCAGTGGGCACCGCCATCTTCCTCTCCTCAGACCACGTGCGGCCCGTGGGCGCCGTCATCTTGCTCCACTCACAACACGTGCGGCCCGTGGGCGTCGCCATCTTGCTTGCCTCAGAACCAATGGGCACCGCCATCTTGCCTGCCCCAGGAAACGTGTCTCACCTCGGTCACGATCGACCAGTCTCGAACGCACTACCTCGCGACCGCTTCAACAAAGGTGAAGGTCGACGGGCACGAGATATCCTACCTACTGGACTCCGGGAGCACTGAGAGCTTCATCCACCCCAATACGGTAAGGCGCTGCTCCCTCTCGGTACACCCCGCTAACCAAAGAATCTCCCTGGCCTCCGGATCCCACTCCGTGGAGATCCGGGGGTACTGCATCGCCACCCTCACCGTCCAGGGCGTAGAGTTCAGCGGCTTCCGGCTCTACGTCCTCCCCAACCTCTGCGCTGCCTTGCTACTTGGCCTGGACTTCCAGTGCAACCTTCAGAGCCTAACCCTGAAATTTGGCAGGCCCCTACCACCCTTTACTGTTTGCGGCCTCGCGACCCTTAAGGTCGACCCGACTTCCCTGTTTGCAAACCTCACCCCGGATTGCAAACCCGTCGCCACCAGGAGCAGATGGAACAGCGCCCACGACAGGACATTCATTAGGTCTGAGCTTCAGTGGCTGCTGCGGGAAGGTATCATCGAGGCCAGCAACAGCCCCTGGAGAGCCCAAGTGGTAGTGGTGAAAACCAGGGAGAAAAACAGGATGGTCATTGACTACAGTCAGACCATCAATCGGTACACGCAGCTCGAAGCGTACCCCCTCCCACGCATATCTGATATGGTCAATCAGATTGCACAGTACCGGGTCTTCTCGACAGTGGACTTGAAATCTGTCTACCACCAGCTCCCCATCTGTAAGGTGGACTGCCCATACATTGCGTTTGAAGCAGACGGCCGCCTTAACCATTTCCTTAGGGTTCCCTTCGGCGTTACCAACGGGGTCTCGGTCTTCCAACTGGAGATGGACCGAATGGTTGACCGGTACGGGCTGCGGGCCACTTTCCCGTACCTGGACAGCGTCACCATCTGCGGCCACGACCAGCAGGACCACAACGCTAACCTTTCCAAATTTCTTCACACCGCCACACTCCTCAACCTAACTTACAAGGAGAAGTGTGTGTTCAGCGCGAACCGATTAGCCATCCTCGGCTATGTGGTTCAGAACGGAGTTCTAGGGCCCGGCCCCGATCGCATGCGCCTCGTCATGGAACTCCCCCTCCCCCACTGCCCAAAGGCCCTCAAACGATGCCTGGGGTTCTTTTCGTATTACGCCCAGTTGGTCCCAAACTATGCGGACAAGACCTGCCCACTCATTCAATCCACTGCTTTCCCGCTGATGGCCGAGGCTCACCAGGCCTTCAACCGTATCAAGGCCGACATCGCCAAGGCCGCGATGCACGCGGTCGACGAGACGCTCCCCTTCCAAGTCGAGAGCAATGCATCAGACGTCGCTCTGGCCGCCACCCTCATCCAGGCAGGCAGGCCCATGGCATTCTTTTCACGCATCCTCCATGCCTCTCAAATTCGGCACTCCTCCATCGAAAAGGAGGCCCAAGCGATCGTTGAAGCTGTGCGACATTGGAGGCATTACCTGGCCGGCAGGAGATTCACTCTCCTCACTGACCAACGGTCGGTTGCCTTCATGTTTAACAACACACAGCGGGGTAAGATCAAAAATGATAAAATCTTGAGGTGGAGGATCGAGCTCTCCACCTACAATGACAAGATTTTGTATCGCCCCGGTAAGCTCAATGAGCCCCCCGATGCCCTGTCCCGAGGTACATGTGCCAGCGCACAAGTGGACCGACTCCGGACCCTGCACGACGATCTCTGTCACCCGGGAGTCACCTGCTTTTACCACTTCATTAAGGCCCACAATCTGCCCTATTCCATCGAGGAAGTCAGGGCTATCACCAGAGATTGCCAGGTCTGTGCAGAGTGCAAATCGCACATCTACCGGCCAGACCGTGCGCGCCTGGTGAAGGCCTCCCGCCTTGAACGCCTCAGCGTGGACTTCAAAGGGCCCCTCCCCTCCACCGACCGCAACACGTACTTTCTTAATGTGGTCGACGAGTATTCCCGATTCCCTATCGCCGTCCCATGTCCCGATATGGCATCTGCCACCATCATCAAAGCCCTCAACACCATCTTCACTCTGTTCGGTTTCCCCACCAACGTCCACAGCAACCGGGGATCCTCATTTATGAGCGATGAGCTGCGCCAGTACCTGCTCAACAGGGGCTTTGCCTCGAGCAGGACGACCAGCAACAACCCCAGGGTAAACGGGCAGGTGGAGCGGGAGAATGGGACGGTATGGAGGGCCGTCCAGCTGGCCCTACGGTCCAGAAATCTCCCAGCCTCCCGCTGGCAGGAGGCCCTCCCCGACACTCTTCACTCCATTCAGTCGCTCCAGTGCACCACTCCCAACGAAACCCCCCATGAACGCCTCTTTGCTTTCTCCAGGAAGTCCACCTGCGGGCTTTCGCTCCCAACGTGGCTGGCAGCTCCAGGACCCGTTCTCCTCCGCAAGCACGTGCGGCTCCACAAGGCGGACCCGTTGGTTGAGAGAGTACAGCGACTCCATGCGAACCCGCAGTACGCCTACGTAGCGTACCCCAATGGCCGCCTAGACACAGTCGCCCTCAGGGATGTGGCACCAGCTGGGTCCCCACACACACACACCCTGCCCCGGCGGCACCCACCCCTTCCCCGGCGCACCCCACCACAGCCCCCGCTCCAGGACAATCCGTCCCCTTGCTCCCACCCGGGGATGAAGAGGATTTCAACACGCTTCCGGAGTCACCGAAGACCAAGCCGACACTTGAGTCGCCACCAGCACTGCGGCGCTCTCAACGACAGATCAAGGCGCCCGATCGTCTAAATTTGTAACCATCTCTGTAATTTTAAAACCAATCTATGTGTATATAGCTTTCCACCCCCCCCCCCCCCCCCCCGGACTCATTCTTAACAGGGAGTGAATGTGGTAGTCACCACTGTTGTATTATATTGTATATATGGGTATTGCGGTCAGGCCCCTGTACTAATATAGATCCCTGCCTGCTGGCACCGCCCAGGAGGAGGAGTATAAATGTGTGTGCTCTCCGAACAGCAGCCATTTCGTAAGCTGCTGTAGGAGGCCACACATCTCTGTGTAATAAAGCCTCGATTACATTCTACTCTCGTCTCGTTGTATTTGATAGTGCATCATGGTCCCAAGATTATTGTAGTTACACGCACCTTAAATTTCCTGATTTACATCTCTCAGACATTACAACTGTCGAACATTACAACTACTACTGTTAAAAGTCTGATAAATTACTTCCACTAGCTTTTCCTGCCCCTTGTTGTTCCTTAGTTTTAGCCAAACTGATTCTACATCTTGATTCTCTTCCCATTGCTTATTTTCAGCCATTCTCATTTCCTTTTCCGTTTTCTCTATCACACAGAGAGATCAAGTATGCTGGAATAGGTAATTTCCAATCTTGGTCAATGTCAACCTACAGGGTAGAATTTTAACGATAGGGCGGACATCCGGCAGAAAATGTCTGATGTTGGCACAACTGGGTGGTGGCCAACAGGACATCATCCCTTTACAGCTGGCAGCCAATTAAGTGGCTGCTTCCAGGGTGGCACCCTCTTAAGGATAGCCACCCATTCCATCAGCTCCCTGCTCAATCAAAGGGTGGACAGCCCAGCAACCTGAGCAGCGCCGCCTGGAGTGGTAGTCGTTGCTGAGGCAGGGTAGAGACCAGACAATTTCAGCAGGTAGGCCAAAAAACAATTTTAAAAGTTGAAGAGCTGAGTGCTGGAGAGGAATACCTCTTGGAAAATTACTGGAGGTTGCTTCTCTGCCCATTCACCCTTCTTTTCTTCGTAATATGTTTCCCCCATGGGCAGTGGCCTCCTCTTATGGTGGGGAGTCTATCCGGCATAGGGAAAGGGCCGATGACACCATTAAAAGGGCCTTTATTTGTGGCAATTGGATCACCCCTATTAAGGTGTTCGGCAACCGAATTCTGGTCCTACTGTCGGAAACATTCCCTGACAATGAAAGATGCTTGGGAAGCTAAATCAACATGGCCCTTCTCAATTTTTCAGGTCTTTCTCCCTGTCTCCTGTGGGACAGTAAAATTCAGCAACATGTTTACATAATTACTATTAGATCGAATCCATTAATTTCTCTTTGTGTTTTAAGTCATTCATTATTGGGACATTTTACTCTCTTAAAGGGGCTCTATAAATGTCCATTGTTTTTGGTGCGAATAAGGATAAGGGCAGCAGAGATTGGAATCAGCTCAGGTTTGCTCATGCTGTCAAGTAGAAAGACAGCCAGGAATGTCGTTTAAACCGGAGCTAGAAAGTGCATGGATGAGAAATTCAGCAGCAGTGAACTGAGGCAGAGACATACACGAGCGATGTTACAGAGGCAGCAATAGGTTGGCTTCATGATGGAGAAGAAAAGACTCTCAAAGCTTAGCTCTGGCTTAGCACCATAGAACCATAGAACCCTGAAAATGCAGAAGGAGGCCATTTGGCCCATCGGATCTACACCGACCCTCTGAAAGAGCACCCTGGCTAGGCCCACTCCCCGACCCTACTTCCCTAACTCCACCTAACCTGCACATCCCTGGACACGAAGGGACAATTTTACCATGGCCAATCCACCTAACCTACACATCTTTGAACTGTGGGAGGAAACCGGAGCACCCGGAGGAAACCTACGCAGACATGGGGAGAAAGTGCAAACTCCACACAGACAGTGACTCAAGACTGAAATTGAATCCAGATCCTTGCTGCTGTGAGGTAGCAGTGCTAACCACTATGCCACCCAATAAGGGCAGCTCAAATAGGAAGCCAAGGTTGTGAATGATTTGGTTCAGCCTCAGAATGTCAGAGGAGAGGATAGAGATGGTTGCTAAAGAATGGAGTTTGTGGGGGCCAAAGACAATATTTTTGGTCTTGCTGATATTGAATTGGAAGAACCTGCTGCTTATCCATCCTGGATGTTACAAGCGGTGTGCCAAATCTAAGGGAGTGGAGGGGTTGAGAGAGGTGGTGGTGTGATGGAGCTGAGGGTCTTCAGTGTACAAATGGAATCTGACATTGTTTTCTTGGATGATGTCACAGAGAGACAGCATGTGGTTGGGAAACCGGAGACACTGAAGGGTGGATCCTTGTGGAACCAGAAGTAATGATGTGGGAGTGGGAAGAGAAGATATTGCAGCTCATTCTCTGTCTACAACTGGATTGCTGCAAGATGGAGGCAATGTGTTGGAGGACGATGGTGTTGTCAACCATGGCAAATAATGCAGACAGGCCAGGAAGGATAAGGCAGGATAGTTTGCCATGGCCAATATCGCATAGGGTGTAATTTGATACTTTGATATTGGCTATTTTAGTGTTGTGACAGGGCGGCGTCAACCCCGGTCGCTGCTGGCGGGAACTCTGCGGGAAAGCTGGGTGGGGGACCTGTGGGGGGGGAGGGGGGGGCTCCTTCACCGGGGTGGCCTCTGATGGGGTCTGGCCCGCGATCGGGGCCCACCGATCAGCGGGCTGGCCTCTTCCCCCCCCCCCCCACCCCCCCCCGGGCCTACCTCCTTCCGCGCGCGGCCCCAGAACACCAGCTCCATGTTGGTGAGGGGCCGGCGTGCGTAAGACGTTTCCCGCGCATGCACAGGATGGTGTGGCCCAACTGCGCATGCGCAGGATTGGGCTGCCCCAACTGCGCATGCGTGGATTGGCGTGGCGCGACGCTGGAGCGGCGTGAACCGCTCCAGTGCCGTGCTGGCCCCCTGTGGGGGCCAGAATAGGTCATGTCCGGGCACTGTTTGCGCCGTCGTGAAACGCGACGGCGTTCACGACGGCATAAACACTTGGCCTCAATATCGGAGAAGCGCCCCCCTGGTATTTTATCTAAAATTTGAAGAATTATTTCAAATGTTCAAAACATCCAGAGCAGTTCTTGCAATGACATCACCAAGGTATTTTCTAAGATTTCGTTTTGCGTGAGTTTTAATGGAGTGACTCACCAACTTCTTGAAAATCCGCAGGAAACCCAGGGACATTCCGTATCAAAAATACAAGGATCAATTCAAATGCTTTTAAATTCATTTACAGAATAGAAGGAAAGACATTTTGCGTTTTTTTAATTGTTGTTTAAATGAGATCAGGAGGCAAAGAAGGAGTAAAGGAATTAGTTACAGTTATGGAACACTAAAATGCTGACAGGGGAGTTTGAAAAATTCATGCCAATGTCCTAAATAGATACAAAAGGAATTAAAAACAATAACATAGCCCCTGTCAAAGGTACAGCATAACAATTGCAATCAAATATACTAAGAGAACATATAAAGACATTCTTTTGAGTACTGTGAGGAAAGGTGCCCATGCCGGCGGGAAAACCGGCACAAACCACTCCGGCGTCAACAGCCCCCGAAAGTGCGGAAAGTGCTGGCGCCGAAGAGACTGTGCGAGTTCGCGCATGCGCCAAAGGGCCGGCGTGATCTCACGCATGCGTGGATCCGCCACCGTGTTTTTGCCTCATGCGCGGGGGGTTATCTTCTCCGCGCCGGCCATGGCGGAGCCCTACAGGGGCTGGCGTGGAAGGAAGGAGTACCCCCACGGCACAGGCCCACCCGCAGATCGGTGGGCCCCCATTGCGGGTCAGGCCACCGTGGAGGCCCTCCATGGGGTCAGATCCCCCCCACCGTGGCGTGAACCCTGCCCCACCCGAAAAACAGCGCCGGAGAATACAGCAGCCGGCGTCGTGGCAGTGGGACGGGATTCGCACTGACCCCTGGGGTTTCTCCGACCCGGCGGGGAGTCGGAGAATCCCACTGATTGCCTTTAATGTTCTCGTGCCCTGCTCAGGGCCAGTTTTCTGACTGCTGATATGTACTCAGAAAATATAAGCTGCACAGTGAAATGTTTTTGCGTAATTGCTTAAAAGGTTATAATGCAGCGATAAAATCAGAATGGCGAGAAATATTACGAGCTGGATACTGTTGGGAAATTAAGGCGGGTTTTGAGAGTCTGCCTGGGGATGGGAGAAAACAGTAAAAACTGGGAAATAAGAGTACTGGTCTGAACTGGTGATCCATTTTAAAGTATACAAGACCAGTTCAGACCAGCACTCTTTGATGTGTTATGTACTCTGGGATAACACAGGCTGCAATGGATGCAGCTTTAACCAAAAGGTACTCCAGACCTTGAAGTTAGTTCAATCTGATTTATTGAACCAGTAGCACAGTTAGCACAGTTCTCTATGAGTTTGACTCTCTGCTAACCTAAGTGTGGTTACTCTGTCTGACTGGACCAGACTAGCTCAGACGTGCTGGAGGTGTGATACTGTAAATACACCCTGACTCAATCTGTAAATGTTCATCAGTGGAAAGAGGAGGAATGTGAGTGCCTCGTGCCTTTTATAGTGAGATAGTGAGAAGGGGCTGATTTAGCACACTGGGCTAAATTGCTGGCTTTTAAAGCAGACCAAGGCAGGCCAGCAGCACGGTTCAATTCCCGCACCAGCCTCCCTGAACAGGTGCCGGAATGTGGCGACTAGGAGCTTTTCACAGTAACTTCATTTGAAGCCTACTTGTGACAATAAGCGATTTTCATTTCATACCTCCCCTGAGTGTCCTGCCTGCTCATTGGTCATGTCCTGTTCTCTGTGTTAATTAGCTGCCCGTCTGTGCCTGTCTGCATACCATTATCTGCATGTCTGCATATCATGACATCTCCCCTTTTTTGTTTATGTTTTGTTGGCACATGGGAACGTACTTCCATGTGGTGGCATATATTAACATATTTACAAGCGGTGGTACATGTGAACATATTTACATGTGAAGACAGCTGTCTAATGTGAGAAAACAGAACATAGCAAACAAAACAAATGTTCAGTCCAGTCTCTGGGGCTTGCGTCTGATCCTTGTCGACCGCCAGAGAGATGGTGGTGGGGACGATGGTGCCTTGACAGGCTGGATGGAGGCCTGACTGGTGGCCTCATAGTTCGAGGTATCAGGAGGTGGCAGAACAACGGACGGAAATGGAAAAGAAAGCGGTTGCAGGCAGGTAACTTTGCGCAGTGCCCGTCTGTTTCGTCGCACAACAGAACCACCAGCCATACGTACAACATACGAGCGGGGCGCAGCCTGCCGAACAACGACAGCTGGAGCAGACCAGCCACCATCCGGTATTTTGATCCTGACCGTGTCTGCCGGGGATAGCACGTCCAGATCGGTGGCATGTGCGTCATTGCCCTGTTTTTGCTGGTTTTGGAGTTGCTGCACCTTCTCACCACCAGGAGGTGATCCAGGCTGGGCATGTGTATGGCTGGAAGTGTCGTCCGCAGGTCCCTGTTCATCAGGAGTTGAGCCGGCGACATGCCAGTGGACAGTGGGGTCGCCCTGTACACAAGCAGCGCGAGGTAGATGTCAGAAGCAGAATCCACGGCCTTGCAGATGAGCTGTTTGACAATGTGCACCCCTTTTTCAACCTTCCCATTGGACTGCAGATAGTGTGGGCTGGAAGTGACATGTTTGAAATGGTATGACTTGGCAAACATAGACCACTCGTGGCTGCTGAAGCACGGGCCATTGTCACTCATGACAGTGAGTGGGATACCATGCCTGGAGAACGCCTCCTTACAGGCCTTTATGACGGTCTGAGATGTGAGGTCTGAGAGCTTTACGACTTCAGGATAATTGCAAAAATAGTCAATAATCAACACGTAGTCACGACCATTCGCACAAAAGAGGTCGATGCCAACCTTGGACCACGGGGAGGTCTCGATTTCAAGCTGCAGGAGCGGCTACTTGCTCTACGCTGGCTGCGAGCATTGACAGGTTGCACGGTTGAGGACCATGTTCGAGATGTCGTGGCTAATACCGGGCCAGTAGACAGCCTGCCTGGCTCTGCGTCTGCACTTCTCGACACCCAGGTGTCCCTCATGGATTTCACGGAGCACAAAGTTCTGGAGACTGAGTGGAATGACAATCCGGTCCAGCTTGAGGAGGATACCATCAATCACCATCAGGTCGTCCTTTACATTGTAAAATTGAGGGCACTGCCCTTTCTGACAGCCATTAGCGAGGTGTTGCATAACACGCTGCAAGAGGGGGGTCTTTGGCTGTCTTCTCGCGGATATGAACCACCTTCTCATCAGACGCCAGGAGGGTGCTAGCACACAGCTGCACCTGTGATTCAATCTGCCGGATGATTTCCAGTGGTTCACTAGGCACGGTGATGGAGCGGGACAATGCATCAGCGATGATGAGCTCCTTGCCAGGCGTGTACACCATGTCAAAGTCGTACCTTCTGAGTTTGAGGAGGATGCGCTGCAACCGAGGCATCATGTCGTTCAGATCCTTGTGGATAATGTGGACCAGAGGCCTATGATCCGTCTCGACAGTGAATGTCGGCAGGCCATAGACATAGTCGTGAAACTTGAGAATGCCAGTGAGAAGTGTCATGATATGCGGACACACACACAATCATATACAGACAAGCAGCTAATGGACACAGAGAACAGGACATGACCAATAAACAGGCAGGACACTCAGTGGTGGGATCTCACTAGAAAAGACACGAGGCACTCACACTCCACCTCTTTCCACTGATGAACATCTAGAGAATCAGTCAAGGGTGTTGTTACAATCTCATACCTCCACCACGTGGCTAAGAGCTAGTCTGGTTCAGTCAGACAGACTAACCACACTTAAGTTAGCAGAGAGTCGAACTCACAGAAAACTGTATTAACTGTGCTATTAGTTCAATAAACCTGATTGAACTAACTTCAAGGTCTGAGTATCTTTTTGATCTATGCTGCATCCAATTGCAGCCAGTGTTATACCAGTGTACCTAACACGACATGATACCAGGAGACTACTAATTTAATGTGGCTTACCTCAGTCCGTTCCGTGCTGACCAGCAAATGTATCCCGGCACCATGGAGAAGATTCAGGCTCCTCACCAGCTCAGAACTTCCGGCAATCTCAGTGCCAACTGGCGGACATTCAAGCAAAGGTTTCTGCTGTACATAGAAGCTTCAGACCTCGAGGGTGCATCTGATGCAAGAAGGATCACGCTTCTCCTCTCAACAGCGGGTGGTCAAGCAATCGAACTCTTCAACCCGTTTAACTTCACCGAAGGCAAGGACAAGACAAAGTTTCAGACGATCCTGGACAAGTTCGATAGTCACTGTGAAGTGGACACCAATGAAATCTTCAAGCGCTATATATTCTATATGTTCAAACGTCTTCAAGGTAAAGATGAATCTTTCAGAGCCTTCTTAACTAGCCTCTGCCTGCTAGCGCTGTCCTGGAACTTTGGTGATATTGCTGACTCCATGAGCAGAGACCAAATTATGTTTGGAGTTCACTCTGATCCTCTGAGAGAGCAGCTCTTAAAAATCAAGCATATGACCCTGCCAGTCGCAATTGAAACATGTACAGGGCATTAGCACGCAAAAAATTGCTATTCCCAAAACAAATCGGCTGAAAATTAGAAACTTGGCTCCTACGAGGCAGAGAGTGTGTTGGCCATCTCCTGGATGCAGCGCCTCAGCATTGAAGACAGCGGCCATTTTGTGCGCTTTTCCCGGAGCCCCACGCATGCGCGATGCGAACGGGATAACAAAGCGGACGACACCCACACTGCGCAGGTGCAGATGTCTGCCGACCGCACTGCGCATGTGCGACGACGTACACCACGCCACGACGCCGACACCATGACGTGCCCGAACTGCGGCAACGCCCACTTAAAAGGACACTGCCCTGCAAGAGACAGACTATGTTTAAACTGCGGGAAGCCTGGACACTATGCAGCCCTGTGCAGGTCTGCACCGCCGGTCAGAGGCCAGCGCTCCCAATTCCAACGATGGCACATCCAGAATGTGCAACGACGATTACAGGATTCTGATCCTGGCAGTACAACGGAACCAGAGGACGAGCGCCTGGAGTCCGCCTACCGAGTGGGCATCATTACTACACGTGAACATGCCACACCTAACTCATCTCGCATTCAGTCCATCCTCGCTGTGGATTTGGAGGACGAATGGCGTGCGGTGATGCAGGTCAACCGCTGCTTCATCCAGTTCAAGCTGGACACAGGTGCTTCAGCCTGTGCTTCAGGTGGGGCAGCACGGTAGCATTGTGAATAGCACAATTGCTTCACAGCTCCAAGGTCCCAGGTTCGATTCCGGCTTGGGTCACTGTCTGTGCGGAGTCTGCAGTCCTCCCCATGTGTGCGTGGGTTTCCTCCGGGTGCTCCGGTTTCCTCCCACAGTCCAAAGATGTGCAGGTTAGGTGGATTGGCGATGATAAATTGCCCTTAGTGTCCAAAATTGCCCTTAGTGTTGGGTGGGGTTACTGTGTTGTGGGGATAGGGTGGAGGTGTTGACCTTGGATAGGGTGCTCTTTCCAGGAGCTGGTGCAGACTCGATGGGTCGAATGGCCTCCTTCTGCACTGTAAATTCTATGATTCTATGATTCAGCCAACCTCCTCTCACAGGCAGACTTCAAACGCATCAAGAAGCCCCCCCAAGGTCCTTCCAGCAGCCTGCCAGCTCCTCGACTATAACGGTAATGCCATCACGGCACCTGGGTCCTGTCATCTACCCATCAGGTTTGAAATTGTCAAGCCGGACAGGGCATCCCCACTGGGCACGCATGCCTGCAAAAAGCTAAACCTGGTGCAGCGGGTTTATTCAATGACATCCTCCAACGTGGATCTTCAAGCTGGCATTGACACCATCCTTGCTCAGTATCCAGATGTGTTTGACGGGATGGGCACTTTGCCATATCGGTACAAGATCCTACTGCGACCTGATGCCAAGCCAGTGGTCCATGCACCACGCTGGGTCCCGGCTCCGCTGAAGGAGCGCCTGAAGGAACAGCTCAAGGAGCTGTAGCAGCAGGGGATCATTTCCAGGGTAACCGAACCGACTGACTGGGTCAGCTCGATGGTGGTGGTTAAAAAACCCTCTGGAGACCTGCGCATCTACATTGATCCCATGGATCTCAACCAGAATATCTCAACCAGAGATGGCTCGGGAAATTGCAAATGCAATTTACCAAAATCCACTAGACTCTGGGGTGGTCCCGGCGGATTGGAAATTAGCAAATGTGACACCAATGTTTAAAAAAGGAGGTAGGCAGAAAGCGGGTAAGTATAGGCCAGTGAGCTTAACTTCGGTAGTAGGGAAGATGCTGGAATCTATCATCAAGGAAGAAATAGCGAGGTATCTGGATGAAAATTGTCCCATTGGGCAGACGCAGCATGGGTTCATAAAGGGCAGGTCGTGTCTAACTAATTTAGTGGAATTTTTTGAGGACATTACCAGTGCGGTAGATAACGGGGAGCCAATGGATGTGGTATATCTGGATTTCCAGAAAACCTTTGACAAGGTGCCAAACAAAAGGTTGCTGCATAAGGTAAAGATGCATGGCATTAAGGGGAAAGTAGTAGCATGGATAGAGGATTGGTTAATTAATAGAAAGCAAAGAGTGGGGATTAATGGGTGTTTCTCTGGTTGGCAATCAGTAGCTAGTGGTGTCCCTCAGGGATCAGTGTTGGGCCCACAATTGCTCACAATTTACATAGATGATTTGGAGTTGGGGACCAAGGGCAATGTGTCCAAGTTTGCAGAAGTCAGTAAGATGAGTGGTAAAGCAAAAAGTGCAGAGGATACTGGAAGTCTGCAGAGGGATTTGGATAGGTTAAGTGAATGGACTGGGGTCTGGCAGATGGAATACAATGTTGACAAATGTGAGGTTATCCATTTTGGTAGGAATAACAACAAAAAGGACTATTAAGTAAAAGATAAAATATTAAAACATGCTGCTGTGCAGAGAGACCTGGGTGTGCTAGTGCATGAGTCGCAAAAAGTTGGTTTACAGGTGCAACAGGTGATTAAGAAGGCAAATGGAATTTTGTCCTTCATTGCTAGAGGGATGGAGTTTAAGACTAGGGAAGTTATGCTGCAATTGTATAAGGTGTTAGTGAGGCCACACCTGGAGTATTGTGTTCAGTTTTGGTCTCCTTACCTGAGAAAGAATTTACTGGCGCTGGAGGGTGTGCAGAGGAGATTCATTAGGTTAATCCCAGAGCTGAAGGGTTTGGATTACGAGGAGAGGTTGAGTAGACTGGGATTGTACTCATTGGAATTTAGAAGGATGAGGTGGAATCTTATTGCTACATATAAAATTATGAAGGGAATAGATAGGATAGATGCGGGCAGGTTGTTTCCACTGGCGGGTGAAAACAGAACTAGGCGGCATAGCCTCAAAATAAGGGAAGTAGATTTAGGAATGAGTTTAGGAGGAACTTCTTCACCCAAAGGTTTGTGAATCGATGGAATTCCTTGCCCAGTGAAGCAGTTGAGGCTCCTTCATTAAATGTTTTTAAGATAAAGATAGATAGTTTTTTGAAGAATAAAGGGATTAAGGGTTATGGTGTTCGGGCCGGTAAGTGGAGCTGAGTCCACAAAAGATCAGCCATGATCTCATTGAATGGTGGAGCAGGCTCGAGGGGCCAGATGGCCGACTCCTGCTCCTAGTTCTTATGTTCTTATGCGTGAACACTAACCTATCCCGAAGCGGGAGGAACTCACCAGTGAGATGGCACATGCAAGATTTTTCACGAAGTTAGGTGCGTCACATGGATTCTGGCAAATCCAGCTGGATGAGTCCAGCAGAAGGCTCTGCACCTTCAACACACCGTTTGGCAGGTACTGCTATAACCGTATGCCGTTCGGCATCGCCTCGGCATCGGAGATATTTCATCGCATCATGGAGCAGATGATGGAGGGCATCGAAGGGGTTCGTGTGTAAGTGGACGACACCATCATATGGTCCATGACCCCTGAGGAGCATGTTTCCCGTCGCCAGCAGGTATTCCGCCGTGTCCACACCAATGGCCTGAAGCTGAACAGGGCCAAATGTTGCTTTGGCATGTTGACACTCAATTTCCTAGGAGACCAGATCTCTCAGCAGGGTGTGTGCCCCGACACAGACAATGTCAAGGCCATCGAAGCTATGAAGGTTCCGGAAGACAAGAAGGCGATATTGCGCTTCCTGAGCATGATCAATTTTCTGGGCAAGTTAACCCCAAACATGGCCTCACACACCACGGCCCTACGAAACCTAGTGAAAATGTCGACTGCCTTCGAGTGGAAGGCGGCCCATCAGGCAGAGTGTTTGGAGCTGAAAGCCAAGCTCACCACTGCACCCATATTGGCATTTTTCGATCCAGACAGGGAAACAAAAATCTCGACAGATGCGAGCCAGGCTGGCATCGGTGCGGTCCTGCTGCAACGCGATGACACCTCATCCTGTGCACAGGTTGGCTACGCATCAAGGGCAATGACGCCTACTGAACAAAGGTAAGCACAAATCGAGAAGGAATACCTGGGCCTTCTCACTGGCATTGTCAAGTTTCACGACTATGTCTAGGGCCTTCCGACATTCACAATCGAGATGGATCACAGGCCCCTGGTCCACATTATCCACAAGGACCTTAATGACATGACGCCTCGGTTGCAGCGCATCCTCCTCAAACTCAGAAGGTATGACTTTGACCTGGACTACACTCCTGGCAAGGAGCTCATCATTGCCGATACACTGTCCCGCTCCATCACCGTGCCTAGTGAACCACTGAATGTCATCCGGCAAATTGAGTCACAGGTTGAGTCACAGGTGCAGCTGTGTGCTAGCACCCTCCCGGCATCTGATGAGAAGGTGATTCGTATCCGTGAGGAGACAGCCAAAGACCCCCTCTTGCAGCGTGTTATGCAACACCTCACCAATGGCTGGCAAAAAGGGCAATGCCCTCAATTTTTCAATGTAAAGGACGACCTGACGGTGGTTGATGGCATCCTCCTCAAACTGGATCGGATTGTAATTCCACACCGTCTCCAGATCTTGGTGCTCTGTCAGTGCTCTGTCAAATCAATGTGGGCCACCTGGGTGTGGAAAAGTGCAGACGCAGAGCCAGGCAGACTGTCCACTGGCCCGGGATCAGCCAGGACATTGCGAACATGGTGCTGAACTGTGCGACGTGCCAATGCTTCCAGCCAGCGCAGAGTAAGGAATCACTTCAGCAGCATGAAATCGAAACCTCTCCGTGGTCCAAGGTTGGCATCGACCTCTTTCGTGCAAATGGTCATGATTACGTGTTAATCATTGATTATTTTTCCAATTACCCTGAAGTCGTGAAGCTCTCAGACCTCACATCTCGAACCGTCATCAAGGCCTGTAAGGAGACGTTCTCCAGGCCTGGTATCCCACTCACTGTCATGAGTGACAATGGCCCGTGCTTCAGCAGCCATGAATGGTCTCGGTTTGCCCAGTCGTATCAGTTCAAACACGTCACTTCCAGCCCACACTATCCGCAGTCAAACGGAAAGTTGAAAAAGGGGTGCACATAGTGAAGCAGCTCATCTGCAAGGCCGCGGATTCTGCGCTGCAGGGCGACCCCACTGTCCACTGGCATGTCGCCGACTCAGCCCCTGATGGACAGGGACCTACGAACGACACTTCCAGCCATACATGTGCCCAACCTGGATCACCTCCCGATGCTGCAGAAGGTGCAGCAACTCCGAGACCGGCAAAAACAGTGCTATGATGTTCATGCCACCGATTTACCCGTGTTATCCCCGTCAGACACTGTTCGGGTCAAGCTCCCTGATGGAGGCTGGTCAGCTCCAGCTGTCATTGTTCGACAGGCTGCCCCCCCCCCGCTTGTATGTTGTGCGTCTGGCTGATGGTTCTGTTGTGCGACGAAACAGACGGGCAGTGCGCAAAGTTATCTGCCCACAACCACATTCTTCTCCGTTTCCTCTGTTGTTTTGCCACCTCCTGATACCTCGACTCACGAGGCCACCAGTTAGTCTTCAATCTCGCCCATCAAGGCGCTGCCGTCCCCACCACCACCTCTCCGGCGGTCGACCAGGATCAGACGCAAGCCACAGAGACTGGACTTATGAACATTTGTTCTGTTTGCTATGTTCTGTGTTCTCTCATTGGACAGCTGTTTTCACATGTGCATATGTTCACATCCACTGCATGTATATATGTTAATATTGGCATATTCTTGTAAATACGTTCACATATGTAATCCAAACATAAAAAAAGGGGAGATGTCATGATATGCGGACACACACATAATGATATACAGACAAGCAGCTAATGGACACAGAGAAAAGGACATGACCAATTAGCAGGCAGGACACACAGGGGTGGGATCTCACTATAAAAGACATAAGGCACTCACACTCCACCTCTTTCCATTGATGAACATCTAGTCAGTCAAGGTGTTGTAACAATCTCATAGCCCCATCACGTGGCTAAGAGCTAGTCTGGTTCAGTCAGACAGACTAACCACACTAAAGTTAGCAGAGAGTCAAACTCACAGAGAACTGTGCTAACTGTGCTATTAGTTCAATAAACCTGATTGAACTATCTTCAAGGTCTGGAGTATCTTTTTGATCTATGCTGAATCCAGTTGCAGCCAGTGTTATAGCAGTGTACCTAACACGACAAGAAGACCCAGGCATTCCTTCTCTATTTGCGCATACCTTGTTTCGGTGGGCGTCATGGCCCTCGATGCGTAGGCTACCAGTGCCCAGGATGAAGTGTCATCGCGTTGAAGCAGCACCGCATCAATGCCATCCTGACTCGCATCTGTCGACATCTTTGTCTCCCTGCCCGGGTCGAAAAATGCCAAGACGGGTGCAGTGGTGAGCTTGGCTTTCAGCTCCAACCACTCTGCCTGATGTGCTGCCTTCCTCTCAAAGGCAGTGGACTTTTTCACCAGGTTTTGTAGGGCCGTGGTGTGTGAGGCCAGGTTTGGGATGAACTTGCCCAGAAAATTGACCATGCCCAGGAAGCGCAACACCATCTTCTTGTTTTCAGGGACCTTCATGGCTTCGATGGCCTTGACCTTGTCTGTGTCCGGGCGCATGCCCTGCTGAGAGATCTGGTCACCTAGGAACTTGAGTGTCGACATGCCAAAGCAACATTTGGTCCTGTTCAGCTTCAGGCCATTGGCAGGGACAGGGCGGAATACCTGCTGGAGACGGGAAACATGCTCCTCAGGGGTCGTGGACTGTATGATGATGTCGGCCACGTACACACAAACCCCTTCAATGCCCTCCATCATCTGCTCCGTGATGCGATGGAAGATCTCCGATGCCGAGACAATGCTAAATGGCATGCGATTATAGCAGTATCTGCCAAACGGTGTGTTGAAGGTGCAGAGCCTTCTGCTGGACTCATCCAGCTGGATTTGCCAAATTCCATGTGACGCATCTAACTTGGTGAAAAAAACGTGCGTGTGCCATCTCACTGGTGAGTTCCTCCCGCTTTGGGATGGGGTAGTGTTCACGCATTATATTCTTATTGAGATCCTTGGGATCAATGCAGATGCGCAGGTTTCCCGAAGGCTTTCTAACACATACCATTGAGCTGACTCAGTCAGTCGGTTCGGTTACCTTGGAAATGATGCCCTATTGCTGAAGGTCCTTGAGCTGTGCCTTCAGGCGCTCCCTCAGCGGAGCTAGGACCCGACGTGGTGCCTGGACCACTGGCTTGGCATCAGGTTGTCGCAGAACCTTGTATCGATATGGCAGCGTGCCCATCCCGTCCAAAACATCCGGATACTGAGCGAAGATGTCGTCAATGCCGGCCTGATGGATTGGAGGATGGCGTTGTGTAAACCCGCTGCACAAGGTTCAGCTGTTGCAGGCATGCGCGCCAAGTAGGGATGCCCTGTCTGGCTTGACAATTTCAAAACGTAACCGTGCATGGGTGCTCCGGTTGGAGAATTGCAGGCACAATTCTTTTGTCACAAGCATTTGGCCATGGCAGACAAAATAATGGACTTCTCCCGTGACAAATGAATGGGAACATAAAATGAGCCTTATTTAAATATTCAAATTGGGCAATTATGCAAGGGAAGTAAAGGAACGATCAATAACCAATTCTGACCAGTTCTTTATTTATATTCATCAACATAGAGTTAGTACATGGCAATGGGTAAAACATCTTATAAATAATTACTTTCAATACAACGTCCTATTAGGCGACTATAGGTAATAAAGCGTGCCACAACACAGTAACCAACATGGAGACAGACCAACAGATTGGAGGTGAGCTTTGTATTTAGAAATCCTACTGAAATAGTTTCATGCATGACTCTGGCCTTTGCCCTTCGAATGATTCATAACATTTTTTCATGACATGTAGAGTCAAACATCTTCGAGAATGCATTGATACTGTAAACAATGTGAGGTAATCGATTTACTGATAAACATATCAAAACAAACAGTGCAGAATGCTTCATGAAAATAATAACATTTGTAATCTATAAATGATCATTTTAAGCAGCTATAAGCCCCACAGTCTCAGTGACCCATTGCTTCTCTTGCTGTTTAAAAAAACACGGTACTTTTATCAAAACAAAAAATACTCACATTGATGCCCTACAAATGACATTACACAAGCTACCTTTACATCATCTACCAGTCATGACTGGCCTTAGCCAAACTTATGTGAACCACAACAACTTGCCCTTATGAATGCCTTTAACATAGTGAAACGCCCAATGGTTTCAAACCCATCTCTGATCTGGGGAAATTCTGTAAATAATTGAGTACTCATAGACCAGTTCCTTAAAAAATAGTTTTAAAAAAAAATTTGAAATTACCCAATTCTTTTTTTCTCCAATTTAGCATGGCCAATCCACCTACCCTGCGTATCTTTGGGCTGTGGGGGTGAGACCTACGTAGACATGGGAAGAATGTGCAAACTCCACACGGACAGTGACCGGGGGCCGGGATCAAACCCAGGTCCTCGGCATCGTGAGACAGCAGTGCTAACCACTGCGCCACCGTGCTGCGCCACCCCCTTAAAAAATAGTTAACGAGGTTCTCATTGTTTAACTTTTAATACCTCATACTATGACTTCATGAACATAACATGGGCCCCCTTTATCTGTAATTACCCAGGCCTGTCAGCCCCTCAGACCAGGTGTTCTTTCATTATCCTGCATTTAAAAATAATGATTTCCAAAACAAAAAATAATCTTCTACCTATTTGCAACATCTGGATGACAGGAAGGTAGAGCAGAGGCTGTGAAGAGGACATCCCCTCTGTCAAATTGGAGCCGGACTCCTTCATGCAAGCAGCCAAAACCTTTTTAAAAAATACATTAGCATGTCATCCGTGCTCATTACAACACAACTTCACCAGAATAAATTGTACCTTTGGAATTGTGTATGCAGCAAATGAGAAACACATGCCTTCAGATTCAGGCTGATTAAAGGTGGTGTGCAGCAGGTGGGGTAGTCATTTTGCTGGATTTGGTCTGGCTGGGAGCTGCTTTTCTTGTCCGGGGAGTTTTGTTGAACCAGGCGAGAGGAGGCATTGATACATTGATACATTGAGGAAGGCTGGCAGCTATCAAAGGGGAAAGGAGCATGACTGGCCAAGAGACGTGACAGCCCAATGAAGGCTTGTGGGGGAGAGTGAGAGGAAGCTGGACTACATAGGGTAAAGGTATAATGGTGAGGTCCTGAGAGCTGAGGTAACTGAAGAAGAGTTGAAGTAGACGGATGGAAGGTTGAGGGTAATGGAGTTGGTCAGTGGTGGGAGGGTATGGGGTGTGGGCGGGAAGGGGGAGGCCGTTCCGTGTGCTGGTGGGGGGGGGGGCGGGGGCAGGGGGCTGACCGATGGTGACCAGGGGGAAGCTCTTGGGTAAATCATAGTTGGTCAAGGGTGATGGGTTGAGGGTCACCGAAGGCAGTGGGTTGGTGGTCACCGAAGGCAAGGCAAGGTCAATGAAGCAGCATGCCAGAAAAACCCATGACATCATCATTACGAAATGAAAAATGAAAATGAAAATCGCTTATTGTCACGAGTAGGCTTCAATGAAGTTACTGTGAAAAGCCCCTAGTCGCCACATTCTGGCACCTGTTCGGGGAGGCCAGTACGGGAATTGAACCGTGCTGCTGGCCTGCCTTGGTCTGCTTTAAAAGCCAGCGATTTAGCCCAGTGAGCTACACCAGCCCCAATACATCCACATTCCAACCAGAAGGAGGCAAGATCTCTTGATCTCCATATCAACTGTCGCTGTATAGGTGCCAGGGAATCCAGGGATTATATTCAAACAGCTAGACTTTTATATGTTTCAATTTCTCTTTCTTCTAAATTCCAGTTAGTACAGGCCTAGTTGACCCAATCTCTCTTCATGTAACAATCCTGCCACCCCAGAAATAAGTTTGGTGAACTTATGCTGCACTCCCTCTACGGCAATTGTGTCCTTTCTTCGATAAGAAGGCCAAAACTGCACTCAATATTCCAGGTGGTGTCTCATCAAGGCCCTGTACAGCTGCAGTAATACATTTTTACCCCTATACCCAAGTCCTCTTGCAGTGAAGACCAATGTTGCATTGACCTTTCTAACTGCTTGCTGTACTTGCATGCTTACTTTCAGTGGCTGGTATAATACCACAACCATTACGTCAAATTATCCCAATCTATCATTATTTCAGTAATACTCTGCCATTCTGTTTCTCCGTCCAAAGTGGATAATTTCACACTTGTCCATATTATACTGCATCTGCCACATATTTGCCCACTCACTTGACCTGTCTAAATCACTGTGAACCCTCCTAACCTCCTAACATCCTCCTCAGCATTCACCTTCCCACCAGGTTTCATGTCATCAGCACACTTGGAAATATTACTTTTAGTAATAGGCGGATGCCTTTCTAGATGCTGTTCAAATATGACATCCTGACCTTTGCTTTCTTGAGGTTCTGACAGACCAGTAACTTCCTGCCCAGCCCCACGGCATGATTGGCTGGGATTCTTGCCTCTGTATATCTAATTGGCTGGCTGTTACACGATTGCACATGGCCTGCCGCTACGCCTTCAAGCGGAGGCGTGACGTATTTCCAGTCCTGTCAGCCCATAGACTTTACATGAAGCAAATGTTATCTTTTATTTAAGTATTAGTTCGAAAAGTATGCATGTGACCACTGCTCAAGGCAATACTGAGCTACAAACATCAGGCCTTGGTCGATGCCAATGTTATGAGTAGAGAGAGGATGGTTAAGCTGCCACAGTTAGTCCTCAGTTCTCCCAAACTAGTGAGCTGAGTGTCAAGCAGGACAGCTGTGGCTGGTGTCTACCCCAGTTCCTGGGGTCTCGTACAAGGGTTTGATTTTGTTTGCCTTTGATGTTAACAACCTCAAAATCTGTTTAATATCCTGTCCACCTCAGTAACACCAGCAATGCAGCCGGCTCCATTTTGAAAAGGTGTCTGTAGCATTCACCTGGGTTGCCCCCTCCCCCGGCTTAATATGAAACCCATGACCCTATGGGGTAAACATAACTCTGATTGCCATTTTTGATTGAAAGCGGTTGAAAGCTGCATTTCGCAGGCTCTGCCAAAGATGCTTGCTAAAGGGAAGTGCTGGATTATTTGTTTGAGTCTCAATGTATCAAGAATGGTTCACAAAGATAACCTGGCTTATTACCCCTGCTCTCAACTCGAGCTTGCAATCTATCTTTGTATCACAATCTTTAATTGGGTCTTTGTATTTTACCCCCACCAATCTGATCACTTCAAACATTGCTATTCTTTTCTATGATGTAAATGCACCGTCTGTATAGATAGCTCTTGCAATCTTAAAATGTTTAAAATGATCAAATTCTCTTGGATTAATCTTATCTCTATTTTGTGATTTATTGTGTCTTCTGCTTTTCTCTTGGTAGGGTGTCTACCATTGTGATCCTTAACCATAACCTTATTTTTCTCAATCGATATCAGTAGAGTATAAACAAACTTGGTTTCATGGGAAAATAGCTCCGCATGAGTCACCACCTTCAGGAAGAGACACTTGAATGTAAAAGTAAACCTGCATGAAACTGTCCAATTGAAAACCTAATTAATTATGGATGCGGTAATGGTAGATTCTCTTGTAAGTATCATTTGGAGAATAAACAATTGTGGGAAAGATGTGAGTTAATGAAAAAAAATAACACTTGGCCTTTCATTGCAGAACTCCCAGAGAAGACGAATTGTGGAGTCGCAAGTTACTTATCCTCACCAACCTACCACTGAATATCTGGGCTAGATTCTCCAGTTCCCCTGCCGCGTGTTTCTCGGTGGTGTGCTGTTCACTGTGGTGGGATTCTCTACTCCCGCCGCTTGTCAATGGGATTTCCCACTGCAGCCCCACCCCACCGGGAAACCCACGGGCAGGGATGCGCTGCCGGTGGGAACAGAGACTCCCAACGGCTGGAGTATTCCGGCCATTACGCCAGGCTGTTTCAAAAAGAAGAAGCAATTCCTTATCACCCCGTTTAACCTGAACTATGTTAGACAAATAATTTCAGTTTCAAAGTGAGCATCTGTGAATATTCTTTTCATTTTGTCTGAGGGTCCTAGGAGGAGTGGTCATGAGGTAAGGAACTGATGACTTTGCCCCTTCACTGACGTTTTAACACCTCTAAAGTTGCCATAAGGATGAAGAAAATAAATTAAGGACTTATATTTATGCACAGTGCAGCAAAGCAGCAATTGTGCACAATGATATTATCAGTGTCCTGGATCAATATGAATGCTTTACAGCTATTCGGTTTTTTTCATTTCTGAGGACATTTGAGGTATTTTGTCGAAGTCACTTCATTGAACTCACTGCCTGTTTCATGAACCAAAATTTGCCTGTTGAGGAGAAAATAAATGAAGCCCAGGCTTGGAAACCTCTGTGGGTCCATTAATCTGACTCCAGTTTGTTCAGGGCAGAAACGGGTGGATACAGTGGGAATTACAGTGTGTGGTGGTATTACCACCAGGCTCACCTCCTTGCCAATGTCAGACTATCAATGAAGTGAATGAAAGTTCTGTCCACCCTCGACTTCCAGGGATTGTTCTTTGCGTTGAAGGCCTGGGGCGAGAGTCTGCCAAATTCACTCTAAGTGCTGCACCAGTTGGGAAACAAGAGTGTTTCCGCTTTCCCTGGGAGCGCAGCTCAGGTGGGATCAATAGGACTTTAAAACTTTTTTGAGAGGGACAGGTTTTGCTAATTCCCTGAGGTGGGCGGAGCCTAAACCCGCTGACAGGTCCTGTTCCTCAGAGATCAGGGGGCTATTTTTAAAGGACGTCCCAATCTCAGAATAATATTCCAGCCCCTCCCCAATCACTGGCAAGCAATCCCCTCTACCGAATCGCTGGCAAGGGGCTCCCCCATTCGCTGGCAAGGCCCCAAGTGAGTAAACCCCATTATAGGCTTGCCAAATGCCCCGCCCTTCAGGCCCCTCCCCTCAGTCCCCACCTTCAGGTCTCCCCTCAGTCCACCCTTTCAGCTCCCCACAGTTCACCCTGAAGATCCCCCCCTCAGTTCCCCCTTATCAGTACCACCTTTAGCCCCCTTTCAGCCCATCTCAGTCCCCCCTTCAGCACCCTCACAGTGTCCCCCTTTAGCACCTCCCTCAGTCCCACCTTCATCCCCTCACAGTCCTCCCTTCAGTCACCCCTTTTAGACCCCCTTCAGCCATCCTCAGTCCCCCCTTTGGAGCCTCTTCATTTCCCCATTAACCTCCTCCACATTCTGCCCCTTCAAGGCCCCTCCTGCATCCTTCCTTTAGGCGCTACCCCTTGGCACTGCCAACCTGGGCCATGGACTCTGAGGGGTGGCAAAGGAGTGAATGCCCTCTCTACACTTATCTCCAGGGTTCTAAGGGGGGGTTCTTCAGGGGCGGTGTGAGTCAGGGGGGGCTTGGGCTGGTCTGGCCAGTGGTCTTCCCTGTGATGAGGGTTATGTGACAGGCCTTCCCTCTGTAGCTTTGAAAATCATTAAACTGTCTTTGGGCATGTCAGGTTGTTGTTTACCCTCAGATGTGTTGGAACCCTTTGATGTCCCTCCCAGTACCTGAGGTTCAAAGATCTATCAGCTGAAGAACAAAGTTGATGTGTTGGAAATGCTTTGAAGTGCTTTTGTCATAGTCAATTTCATTCCCCTTTAACCTTTTCAAGTCTCTTGATTGACAGGTCCAGGCTATTTCATAGGAGGGTTAAACTTTGTTTTTTTAAGAGCTCATCAGGTTCCATTAACTCCGAAGTGCTTCCTCTTTTGAGCAGTTGTTCTTTCTAACTGCAGTTTTTTATTAAAGAGGCTATCTCTTTGTTTTGAAGAGCTTCCTAGAAATACCAGATGCTCTGCCCGAGTGCCATCTCCACACTTGTTCTCCTGGAATGTAGTTGCTCCCTGAAGTGGCCTAACAAGCTACCCAGTTCAAGGGAATAAGGATAGGCAACAAATACTGGTATTGTCGGAGACACCCACATTGTATGAAATAATAAACAAAGCTGCTGATAATTTTGTCAGGTTTATGTCATGACACAAAGATAGGTAGGAAAGTAAATTGAGAAGAGATATAAGGAGGCTACAAAGGGACATAGATAAGTTAAGTGAGTGGGCAAAATCTGGCAAATGGAGTATAATGTGGGCAAATGTAAAATTATCCATTTTGGCAGGAAGAATAAAAAAGCTTATTATCTAAATCTTACATGATTGCAGAACTCTGAGGTGCCGAGTGTGGCCTAGTACTTATCTGACAAAAGACTGGTATACAAGTACAGCAAGGTAATAGAATGTTATTGTTTATTGTGAAGGAAATTGCTTACAAATGTAAGGAGGTTATGCTTCAGGTCTACAGGGTATTGGTGAGACCACATCTGGAGTATTTTGCACAGTATTGGTCTCCTTAATTAACTGCACTTTCTTAAGATGTAAGTCTGTTTGGTGCAGCTCAGAGAAGGTTTACTACACTAATACCAGGAAAGGTTGGCGAGGTTAGGTTTGTATCCACTAAAATTTAGAAAAGTAAAAGGCAACTTGATCAAAACCTTTAAGATTCTGAGGGGTATTGACAGGAGAGGATGTTTCCGCTTGTTGGAGAATTTAGAACTAGGTGTTGTTTAAAAATAGGAGTTCCCAATTTAAGACAGAGATGAGGAGAATTGATTTTTTTCAGAAGGTCGCGAGCCTCTCGAACTTTCTTCCTCAAAAGGCAGTGGAAGCAGAGTTTGAATATTTTTAAGGGAGAGCTAGATAGATTCTTGATTAACAAGGGGTTGAAAGGCTATCAGGGTTGGGCAGGAATGTGGGGTTGAGGTCACAGTCCGCTCAGCCATGATTTTATTGAATGGCGGAACAGACTTGAGGGGCCGAGTTGTCTACTCCTGCTCCAAATTCATATGCTGGTATATAGATGTGTTCGTAGCGCTGTTCATGTAGTGGGCTTAAGGCAGTTTTGATGGAAAGTTGTGTGAATCCTCTGTTATGCATCAGTTTGCCTGGCTGTGTATTAGCCTCGGACAGTTCACCTTCCTCTTTTTCCTCTTCATGCTTTTCCTCTTGCTCTGCAGCCAACTGTTTCAACCTTCCTGGCTGCATGGGCCTCAGTCGATGACTAGCAAAGCTGTGCAACACACTGCAAGCACAGATGATTTTGACACTTTCTCAGAGCTGTAGCTCAGTGTTCTACCAGGCATATTTGGAACTTGGATGCATTGTTTTCATATACTGAACTATGTCTCACCAGAATTGAGGTGGAGATCTGGAATTAATATTAAGTCATGGTCAGGGAGGGCAATGTCACAGGTTTGGGTGCAGGGAAATTTACAAAGTTAAAGAGAAAGGACAAGGCAATTGTGCAGGGTAACAATATGGATGATGATAACCGGAATAATGACAGAAAGGGACAGAGCATACAAACATATGAGTACACCAGTAAATAAGGAGAGTAAGGAAAATTGTAACAAAAACAGAATTAAAGTCTCTTTAACTGAATGCGTGCAGCATTTCTAACCAGCTAAATGAATTGATAGCACAAATAGAAATAAATAGGTATGATTATGACAGCCACTTAAAGGACAGGGTTACAAGATGACCAAGACTGCGTACTGCATATTTAAAGGTATTTGACATTTTGAAAGGAGAGGAAGCAAGGAAAAGGAGGTGGAGTATCTCTGTTTACAAAGGATTAGATCATTACAGTAGTGAGAAATGGTCTTGGCTTGTAAGGTCAAGGTATAGAATCAGTTTCTGTGAAGATTAGAAATATCAAAGGAAAGAAGTGATTGGCGGGAGAAGGTTATCAACCCCCTATTTGTAGTCACACTATAGGACAGGTTATAAAAAAAGAAACAATGTGGGCTTTTAAAATGTTCCTGCAATAATCATGGGCGATTTTAATTTTCATATAGATAGGATGAATCAAATGCCAAAAGTCGCCATGAGGATGAGTTAATAGAGTGTATTCAGGGCAGATTCTTAGATTTTACATTGTGCAACCAACCAGGGAACAGGCTATTTTAGATCTGGTAATGTTCAATGAGGTAGAATTAATTAATGATCTCATCGTAAATGATCCTCTTGGGAAGAATGCTCATGAAATGATGGAATTTCACATTCAGTTTGAGGGAGAGAAAATTGGGTCTGAAACTACTGTCTTAAATTTAAATAAAGACAACAACAAAGATATGAAGACAGGGTTGGACGGAGTGGAGCCTCTTGCGGCAGGATGTGCGGTGCATGCAAGAGGTGTGAGATGTCGAGGGCAGTGGCATCAGCCCTGTAGCAGGGAGAGGAACTACAGTCACTGACAGGAGTATCTGTCAAATAGGTAGCAAATCGATGGCTGGAGGGGATGTCAGCTGTGCACCAGCACCACCCTGTCCAGCTATCTGGACACCACACCAAGGGCTGAGCAACAACAGGCTGAGGTATCAATGCCCTTTAAAGAAATCTCACCATCCTCTGCTTCTTTAGCCCCTCAGCCAGATGCATCAACTGCTAGTCAGGTCCAGGCGGGGGAAGCTGCCCCTGAAGAGATGCAACTAGTGCATGAGCAGGGAGGGCACCAATGGGTCTTTGCATGATGAGGTAAACCACCATAATACTCACACCCATAGAGCCAGGGAAGTGAACAGCCTGCCTGCACTTCCTCTGAGGCAACAAGGAAACAGTGTTGGAGAGAGTAGAACACTGAGTTGGTTAGTTCATTCGTCGGGTCAAGGTGGGGTTTTGTAAGTTATATGCAAAAAGATAACAGACATGTGTAAAGTAAAACGAAAAGTATTAGATGTAGAAAATGTTAAGCATTTACAATATTGGACAGAATATTTTACTTTTAATGTAGTCAAAAATCTTTAAATATCTGACCCAGCCTTCATACTCATTGAAGGTTCCCATCATGTGAAGCGCTGATGTAACAGAACGTCTCCATTCATAACGGCATCCTGCATGAACTCCACATAGCATCTGCAGTGACAATGTCTCAGGGGTCCTTCCTCTGGGCTTTCATCCTCACTGTCTTCCTCGGCATGGAATTCTTCCTCATCCATCCCGACCTTCTTGAGTCCAGTACCAAACCCCTTCTCCGAACCATGCTGTGGAGCACACAGCAGACTAGAATGACTCTGGGTGTTCTGTGAGGTGAAAACCGTGGTTTCCCCCCCCCCCCTAACTGAGTGGCCAAGGCCTGAATATCTTTTGTAGGCCAATGGCCTGTTCAATTAGTGTCCTTGTGTGAAGTTGTCTCCCAATGTACATTCTTGCAGTTGGGTTTATGATTGGCAGAGGAGTGTGAGAAGCCACATTTTATCCCTGAACATCCATCCATGCTGTGCACCTGATGGGTGGGGGGGTTAGTTTGAACATTTGTACCAGCCCAGGTTTGCTTCGGATGTATGAACTGCGGCAACTGCCTGGGCGGCAAGTGCACACATGCAGAAACCTTTTGTGGTGGGTCACTGCAGCCCGACAGACCCACCTACCAACGCAGGAACAGCAAGCAAGGCAACAAATCCTCCATCCACATACCGACCAGAGTGAATAACCTCATTGGACACAACTATTCCCTTAACACTGCATACTCTCACCGTCTCCCAGGCTCGAAAAGAAGCCGTCACTCCAGGAAGGGTGGAAAACGTGCAGGCCTGCAGGTGAGGGTGAAACAATGCGGCCCCAAAGTCCCTTTGCCTAGCTTACTCCCAGCTAATGTCCAATCTCAAGAAAACAAGCTAGATGAACTTAAAGCCAGGCTCACTTTTCAAAGAGAACTAAGGGACTGCTGTGTGCTCTGCTTCACGGAGACATGGCTCACTCCTGCTTCACCGGACTGAGCCCTACAACTAGAGGGCTTCTCAATCCACCGAATGGACCGAACGGTGACCTCAGGCAAGGCAAGGGGAGGTGGGGTCTGCCTCCTAATCAACACCTCCTGGTGCCGAGATGTAGCAACACTGGCGAGTTTCTGCTCCCCGGACCTGGAATACCTGACGCTAAAATGCCACCCCTTCTACCTTCCGCGGGAGTTCAGCTCCATTATCCTGATGGCAGTTTACATCCCACCCCATGCGAACGTGAAAATCGCACTGGACAAAATATTCACCACTACAAATAGCCTTGAAACGAAACATCCCGAGGCCTTGTTCATTGTAGCTGGGGACTTCAATCAGGCCAAGCTAAAGAGCATACTACCAAGTTACCACCAACACGTCACCTGTTCCACCAGAGGCCCAAACATCCTGGACCACTGCTACACAAATATCAAACATGCCTACCGCTCTATCGCCCACCCACACTTTGCCAAATCTGACCACAAGGCTGTGCTCCTGCTCCCAGCTTATAAGCAAAAACTGAAGCGGGAGAATCCGTCAAAGAAAGTTGTGCATTGTTGGTCTGAGGAACCAGATGATCTCCTACGGGACTGCTTAGAGTCAGTGGACTGGTCAGTATTTAAAAACTCTGCGACCAGCCTGAACGGGTACGCCACTACAGTAACTGACTTCATTAGTAAGTGTGTAGAAGACGCAAATCCGCGTGTTTTCCAACCGGAATCCCTGGATGAACAGGGATATCCACTGCTTGCTGAAGTCTAGTGATGTGTTGGGTGTTCTGGATCACAAACAAGTCACCAACACTTGAAGTGGTGCAACTCTATTTTATTACAAAGTTAACTATATAAACATACTTGAACTGTGGGTAAATACGATACCAGCTTTAACTATAGACCTTTGCCTATTCCTAACCAGTTGATGCACTCAGCACATGGTGAATGTCTGTGTTGCAGGCTGCGAGCTCTGTGCTCTTTGCAGGCTGCTACTCGAATGAGTGGGAACTCTAATGTCCCCTGTCTTTATAGTGCGTGTGCTCTCACTGGTGATTGGCTGCGGTGTTGTGTATGTTGATTGGTCCCACTGTGTGTCCATCAGTGTGTGTCTGCACCATGATATACTGGTGTATATTATGACATCTAGGTCTGAGGCGTTCAAGTCAGGTGACCCTGACCTCTACAAGAAAGCCAGATATGATCTAAAGAAATCCATCAAAGATGCCAAAAGACAGTACCGGACCAAGCTCGAGTCCCAGACTAGCCACACGGACCCCCGCCGTCTATGGCAAGGTCTGCAAGACATAACAGGCTACAAGATGAAGGCATGTAAAATCGTCGGCTCCAACGCACCCCTCCCTGATGAGTTCAAGGCATTCTATGCCCGCTTTGAGCAAGAGGTCAGGGAGAGTGAGCCCTCCACCCCAGAAGCTGCGGATGAACTTGTATCGCCACTGCAGACATCAGAGCAGCCTTCTCGAAGGTCAACCCATGGAAAGCCACTGGCCCGGATGGGGTACCTGGACGAGCAATCAGGTCTTGCGCGGATCAGCTGGCGGGGGTATTCGCAGACATCTTCAACCTCTCTCTACAACAATCTCAGGTCCTTATCTGCTTCAAGAAAGTGACCATCATCCCTGTACCAAAAAAACGTCAAGCAGCGTGCCTTAATGACTATCGTCCAGTGGCTCTGACATCCATCATCATGAAGTGCTTTGAAAGGTTAGTCATGGCACAAATCAACTCTAGCCTCCCAGATTGCCTTGATCCACTACAGTTTGCCTACCACTGCAACAGGTCCACAGCAGATGCCATCTCCATGGCCCTGTTCTCTACCCTGGAACACCTAGATAACAAAGACACTTATGTCAGAATCCTATTTATCGACTACAGCTCAGCCTTCAACCATCATTCCTACGAAACTCATCTCCAAACTCTGTGGCCTTGGCCTCGGCTCCTCCCTCTGTGACTGGATCCTGAACTTTCTAACCCACAGGACACAATTAGTAAAGATAGGCAACAACACCTCCTCCACGATCATCCTCAACACCGGTGCCCCACAAGGCTGTGTCCTCAGCCCCCTACTATATTCCTTATACCACCTATGACTGTGTGGCCAAATTCCCCTGAGGGGACATAGCTTTAAATTTAGGGGCGAAACATATAGGACAGATGTCAGAGGTAGGTTCTTTACTCAGAGAGTAGTAAGGGCGTGGAATGCCCTGCCTGCAACAGTAGTGGACTCGCCAACACTAAGGGCATTCAAATGGTCATTGGATAGACACATGGACGATAAGGGAATAGTGTATATGGGCTTTAGAGAGGTTTCATAGGTCGGCGCAACATCGAGGGCCGAAGGGCCTGTACTGTGCTGTAATGTTCTATGCTCTATGCTCGATCTTCAAATTTGCTGATGTCACCACCGTAGTGGGTCGGATTTCAAACAATGACGAGACAGAGTATAGGAATGAGATAGAGAATCTGGTGAACTGGTGCAACGACAATAATCTCTCCCTCAATGTCAACAAAACAAAGGAGATTATCATCGACTTTAGGAAGCGTAGTGGAGAACATGCCCCTGTCTACATCAATGGGAATGAAGTAGAAAGGGTCGAAAGCTTCAGGTTTTTAGGTGTATAGATCACCAACAGCCTGTCCTGGTCCCCCCATGCCGACACTATAGTTAAGAAAGCCCAGCAACGACTCTACTTTCTCATAAGACTGAGGAAATTTGGCATGTCTGCTACGACCCTCACCAACTTCTACAGATGCACCATAGAAAGTATTCTTTCTGGTTGTATCACAGCTTGGTATGGAGCCTGTTCTACCCAAGACCGCAGGAAACTACAAAAGGTCGTCAATGTAGCCCAGTCCATCACGCAAACCAGCCTCCCATCCATTGACTCTATCTATAATTCCCGCTGCCTCAGAAAGGCAGCCAGCATAATTAAGGACCCCACGCACCCTGGACAGACTCTCTTCCACCACCTTCTGTCAGGAAAAAGATACTAAAGTTTGAGGTCACGTACCAACTGACTCACGAACAGCTTCTTCCCTACTGCCATCAGACTTTTGAATGGACCTACCTCGTATTAAGTTGATTCTTTCTCTACACCTTGCTATAACTATAACATTATATTCTGCAGTCTCTCCTTCCTTCCTTATGTACGGTATTCATTGTTTGTACAGC
Organism: Scyliorhinus torazame; assembly: GCF_047496885.1. Taxonomy (NCBI): domain Eukaryota; kingdom Metazoa; phylum Chordata; class Chondrichthyes; order Carcharhiniformes; family Scyliorhinidae; genus Scyliorhinus; species Scyliorhinus torazame. The sequence goes on along the minus strand of NC_092707.1, from coordinate 326,196,146 downwards.
ATGCAAGTAGCAATACTTTTCACTGTATACTAATACATGTGACAATAATAAATCAAATCAAATCACAGAGGAATTGGGCTTTTAAAGAGTGGTTCCTGTTGCAGTTAATGTACCTGTCCAATTTCTTCATGGGTGTACTGACCACCATGTGCATCCAGTTAGTCACACCCAGCAGCTGGGGAAAGCCTGCAACCGAGGCAAATCCTGTCACCCCCTATGTCTGTGGAAGCACGTATCTGAAATGAGATAAGTTGCCCCAGCCTGGCATTAAGGACATTGCTGACTTGATGGATGCTCCTGCATGATGCTGACTGTGTAATCCCACAGAGATCGGCTGCAGAGCCCTGGGACAACCTGCTAGCGAGAAAACTGAGGGTCTGTGCCACCTCCAAGATCAAGGTTTTGACTCTGGAGTCAACTTGGCTGCAGTAGGATGCAAAGCTGAGCCACCAGCTCTTGGGACAGATGCAGCCTCCCTAATTTTGCCTCTCGGTCATGTTCAGTTGGGCTATCCTGTTCCTGAAAACCCTTTCATTGAATGACGCCTTCTTGCGGGCTCTCAGCGCCCTGGTTCCTCCTGCCCTCGGACTCCTGCATGTGGAGAATGAAGCATTTCAGTCTGCTCCATCTATGCCTGTGTGTACCGAAGGTGGCCTGATGCAGCACCCAAGACAAAATGAAGATTTGTAAATGGAACAACTGAATGCTGAAGGGTCTGACACTGCAATGGAGGTCAGTCTTTGGCAGGTCTGTAGCTGTGCTGCATGTGGCCTGCAGAACCTCCTCTTTGCACTCTCCCCTGCCTGACATAGGATCACTTGGCCTGTAGGCAGGCTTTGCGGCATTAAAGTTGAGAAATAAGCTGGAAAATACTATGAGGCCGAACCCAATCGGGACTGGCAAACTGAACATGGTACCACCGCTTGTTTGAAAGGCAAAAATCCCAGTTACTCGTGAGTTCGGTCTGTATTTTTGAAGGTATATTATGAGACCAGGAGGAAATTCTGGTCCATTTTTTAAAGGGGGTAGTGACATCTTCCAATCACAGCACTGTCGTAACACACCTTACTGAGCACAGATACAATGCATGTTATGATATTTAGTGATATAATGGTGGCAAAAGCATTTTACATTCATTTTAAGCTCTTAGCGCCTCCAATGCATGGTCCGTAGCTCCACACAGGTGGTGTAAAACCCAACAGCTGCTATGTATGCCCGTTTTCATGAAAATTAACAATCTTACCAGGCTCTCAATCAGCCAACAACACTATCAGTTACCCCCTTCAGAAGAACAGGCAGGTTCTGGGGCCTTCTCCAGAAAATGTCCAAGGGCAGAAACACTGCTTGGGATTCGGGCCTGCCCTTTCTATGGCCATTTGTTCCCCAGTCCTGCCTCAATTTGGTGCAGATTTGGACCATGAAAATCCGGCCCAAAATTATCCAATGGTATGTACATAGGTAAGCGAGTGGGCAAAGATGTGGGGGAATGGGAGGTTATCCATCTACAACTGTTTCAACAATGACTTTCCCTCCAAGAAATGGAGATATCTGCTGATGGCTGCATTATGTTTAATCCCATTTGTGAATCCTCAGGTATTGAAGCAGTCCATGTCCATATGCAGCAAGACCTGAGCAACATTCAGATTAATAATAATATTCATGCCGCACAAATGCCAGACAATGACCATCTCAAACAAGAGAGAAATCAACAATCTCCTTCGGCTTGGGAGAGCTTGACTGCCTTTGAGAGCCAGGTTGAGCAGACCACACTGTGGCTACTGAATATGCGCTCGGACATACACTCCATCACACTAGACAGAGGTACAGTGTAGTACTGACTAGGTGAGAGAGGGGTGAGGCACTTTCCACTTGCCCCTTTGCCTCAAGGAGTTAGGGGGATGCCACTAGGCATCCACTGAGAGGAGGAATACCAGCAAGACACCCTGGGGACTTCCACATCCCCTCACAAGTGACCAAATTGCTTCCAGCAGGTAAGCCTGAAGAGCTTGCTCCTGCACCTGTGCAGGAGACCCCCCTCAATGCAAATTGGCCCTAAAGTGCCCTCTCCACTGCCAATTGGCCTCAAAGAGATGTAAGTGCATTCCAATCACTCAAGCATCGGATTTCACTGCACTTACCTCTCTTTGATGTGGCTAATGTTTATAAACAATGGGGTTTCACCATTTAGGGCACTGAACTGTGAAGCAGTACCAATGGATAAAAGCTGCAGATGGTTTGTAGAAACTGCCAATCACAGACCATTACTGGAAAGCCATGAATGGCTTGCAGCTAACGGATCTGCGGGAACCAGACTCAAGTCATGGCTACTCTCCTTTGAGGAATGGACATATGGAGCTGCAAGGTAAGTGTTGCAGCTATAATGCTTTCCACTGCCCCTGTCTGGACTGCTCTCCAGCTTCCAGACAGGACAAGAATCTCTGTGTGTGTGGGGGTCTGTGTGTTGAGAGGATTCCTTTAGGCAGTGGGTCCCTGTGGGGACTCCCCTATTACTGGGGTCCTTAGGGTTGTCCCCTATTACTGGGGTCCCTAGGGGTGGTTCACCTATTACTGGGGTTCCTGAGGGAATCCCCCCATTACATGGATGCCTGTGGATGTCCCCTATTACAGGAGTCCCTGGGGACTCTCCTATTACAGTGGTCCCTGGGGGGCCCCCATTACAAGGGTCACTGGGGGTGGTCCACCTATTACAGATGTTCTTGAGAAGGTTCCCTATTACAGGGGTCCCTGGGGGAGGGTCTAAGTATTACAGGTGTCTTTGTGGGGAGTCCCCCATTACAGGGTTTGCTGTGGTGGGTCCCCCTATTACAGGTTTCCCTGTGGGAGTCCCCCTATTACAAGGGTCCCTGAGGTGGGCTCTGATCGAGGAGGTGTGGGAAGGCAGTGCATTGTTAGGGGTGGTGAATGGCCCTCGGAAGGCTTGGATGGTCTCTACCAGCGTGGCTCTGACGTGGTTGAACTCGACCAGGCCCACCGCGAGGTCCATCACATCAGGGTCATGCTGGTAAAAATCACGAATGATTGCCGCCCACATGATTCCTGTCCGCGGGGACTGGAGAACCCCGAGGGGCCGGAGCATAGGGCGCCGGTTCCGCTAATTGAATGCAAATGGGTCACAAAGAACTATTTACATTTGTACATCCCCTGCCAGCGTGCATCGTGGACCCGGTTTGGAGCATCGCATTCGGGTTGGCACCCGATGGTGATTCTGATTGTCCCCCAATGCCCAATTCTGGGTCCCATCGGGGAACACATTCCAGGCGCCCCGGGTTGGAGAATCCCGCCCATGATTTCCCATCAGTTTCCGATGATAAGGTTCCAGCGAGATGCCATTTATTATTTCACCTTATCAGTAGTGTAATTACTGATCATCCCAACATAATGACGTTTAAGCCTTGGCAATTATTCTTCAATGTGTGGCTTAGGCACGTATTAGACAACCCATTTACTCACATGCTTTTGAGCCCTCTGAAAATGCTGTCTGTTAGCAGCCACATCACTGCATATCCTGCTGGTGTCCTAATGTGAGATGTGAAGAGGATGCTAAGAGGCCGCAAGGCAGGTTAGACAGTCTATGTGAGTGGCCAGAAACCTGGTAGATGGAGGATGAGTCTCGAAAGTGGGAGGGCTCCACTGTGGTCAGAACAACAGAAAGGCAGTCTTTCCTAGCTATTGTGACAATGGTAAGGGCTGATGGCGAAACAGGCCTGGGTGTCCTCCTTCATGAGTAACTGTCAATTAACATGCAGATTTAGCCAGCAATTATGGAGGCATCTAGAAAGTTGCCTTTATTGCAAGAGGAAGTGAGTACAGGATTAAATAAGTCTGGTTGCAGTTGTCTGGAGGCTTGTGAGGCCACACTTGGAGTACTATGTGTCCTGTTTCCTGTTGGTCTCCTCACTTAGGCAAGACTTCCCATAAAGGAATGACAACCAAAGTTCACCAGAATGATTCCAGGGACTGTGGGATTGTCCTATGAGGTGTGAGAGTGAGAGGATTTGGCCTGTATTCTCCACAGTGCGGGAGAATGAGAGGCAATCTCAGTACAGCATTAAGACCACTTCCAGGGCTCTACAGGGTGAGAGGATATTCCCCCTGGCTGGGGTGTTCAGAGCCAGGCGGCACGGTCTCAGAATAAGAGGTAGGCCATTGACGACTGTGATTTGCATGTATTTTTTCACTCGGAAGGTGTTGAGTGTCTCCATTGGGTCAACCGTCATTTATTATCCTCAACTGATAAATTAGTTTTCTGGGTAATAACAATGCCAGTGGAGATGGAGACAATGACGGAAATTGGTGATGAGCTTGAAGATCAGCTCTGTTTTCAGTGAATGATAGAGCAGACTCAAGGGGCCAAATGGCCTATTCATGCTGCTCTTTACTATGCCCCGATGTCTGCTTGACACAATTCTCTGCAAAGCAACATCTCCATTTGGAGCAGGTGTCGGGTCACATAAGTGCATCCCTGCTGAAAGTAGACTGGATGTGGCTTTCTGTGCAGCATGCAGATGGGCTTGCTGGAGCCAAGGGAGCCAACCTCCTTTATCCTTCCAGGTACCCGAGGCTGCAGCAGTATGCAGTGTCATGCAGGTGCTGCCGTGTGCATTTGGCCGAAGTGGAATATGTTTCAATATAGACTGACCAATGTAAAGTATCACACTGCCAGTGGAGCTAACATGAAACCATTTATTTCAGCCAACAGAACACAACTAGATTGGGGATGACCAAACTCAGGTGGGTGTGGGGGCAACGGACCATCACGAACTCCACTGGTGCAACATCCATCGTGGCAAGTGGTTTTATGCACCTCCGGGTGCTCCAGTTTCCTCCTGCAGTCCAAAGATGTGCAGGTTAGGTATATTGGCCATGATAAAAATTACCCCTTAGTGTTCAAAAGGTTATGTGGGGTTGTTGGGTTACGGGGATCGGGTGGGTTGTGAGCCTAATTATGGTGTTCTTTGAGAGGGTCGGTGTAGACTTTTAGAGTACCCAATTATTTTATTATCCAATTAAGGGGCAATTTAGCATGACCAATCCACCTAACCTGCACATCTTTGGGTTGTGGGGGTGAAACCCACGCAGACACGGGGAGAATGTGCAAATTCCACATGGGCAGTGACCCAGAGCCGGGATTCGAACCCGGGTCCTCAGCGCCGTAGTCCCAGTACTAACCAATGTGCCACGTGCCGGCCTAGGGTCGGTGCAGACGTGATGGGCCGAATGGTATCCATTTGCACTGTAGTGATGCTATGATTCTATGACAGAAGAAAAGAAAAGTCGCCAGGCAAGTGTCCAGGATCCAGCCGTCAGGTTCTTTATGCCAGCTTAAATGTTTGCTGGGGTAATTGTTGGTGCGCCTGACATTGGGGGCATTGCTGGGCTATTCATTCAATGTCCATGTCGCTGCCGGGCCACCAGACGTAGCTCTGGGCGAGCATCTTCATTTTAGACACTCCCTGGTGTCCATTATGGAAGTCTAGTAAAAGCGATGCTTCTCCACTCTCGGGGACCACCACATGGGTGCCCCATAAGGGCACGCCGTCTTCGATGCTTAGTTCTTACATCTTCCCTGGGTAAGCTTCAGTTCCTTGGGCAGAGCCCGGGGCTGGGCCCTATATGGCACCATGTGCCTGACATGGGAGAGCTGTGGGTCGGTCTGGTGCCAGCCGAGATGCGGGATGCTGTGGTCGGTATGAGTCTATGAAATGGAGGGCAGCTATTACCTCATCAGCCCTGGTGGGAGTAGATGGCTTAGTGGGCACTGGTTGGTGGCTCAAAGTGTCCTCATGAAGTATGTGTGTTCCGGAGCGGTGTTCCACTACATAGCCATATGCTGCCAGTAATAATGCCCAGCGGGGGGAGGCTATGGGAGGAATCATACAGCCCTCCTTGAAGAGTTCCAGAAGGAGCTTGTGGTCCATCAGGACGGTGAAGTTGTGCCTGTAGACGTATTGGTGGAATTTTCCTACGCTGAATACCATGGCCAGTCCTTCCTCCACTTGCGCGCACTCTTGCTCTGTGACGGCCAATGTCCTAGATACAAATGCGGTAGGTTGCTCGGAGCCATCTTCCATGACATGGGCTAGGACGGTCCCAACACCATAAGAAGGGTAAAAATGCGTAAGCAATCTCGAAGAGAAAAGCTGCTGTTTTACTCTGGCAAACGCTGCTTGTTGCTCGGCATCCCATGCCCAGAGTTGTCCTTTCTTTAGTAGTTTATGGAGGGAGCCAATGTTGTGGCTAATCCTGGGAGGAACTTTCCATAATAATTGGCCAGCCCAGGAAAGCCCAACATTCCATTGCCCCCCTGCCGACACCAGGGCTTGGTGGATAGCCTGGACCTTTTCCCCCATCAGGGGGATTAAATCAATAGCACTAAACGACATAGGGTCAGATGATGTGGAGTCTGTGTGGGTAGAGTTGAGGAACCAGAAAGGCAAAAAAACCATAATGGGAGTTATGTACAGGCCTCCTAACAGTGGTCAGGACCGGGGGCACAAAATGCACCACAAAATAGAAAGGGCATGTCAGAAAGGCAAGGTCACAGTGATCATGGGGGACTTCAATAGGTGGACTGGGTAAATAATGTTGCCAGTGGACCCAAAGAAAGGGAATTCATTGAATGTTTACAGGAGGGCTTTTTGGAACAGCTTGTGATGGAGCCCACGAGGGAACAGGCCATTCTGGACTTAGTGTTATGTAATGAGCCAGACTTGATAAAAGATCATAAAGTAAGGTAACACTTAGGTGGCAGTGATCATAATATGGTAGAATTCAGTCTGCAATTTGAAAGAAAGAAGGTAGAATCAGATGTAAAGGTGTTACAGTTACATAAAGGTAACTACAGGGGCATGAGGGAGGAACTGACAAAAATCGACTGGGAGCAGAGCCTAGTGGGAAAGACAGTAGAACAGCAATGGCAGGAGTTTCTGGGAGTAATTGAGGACACAGTAAGAGGTTCATCCCAAAGAAAAGAAAGGTTATCAGAGGTGGGATTAGGCAGCCATGGCTGACAAAGGAAGTCAGGGAATGCATCAAAGCAAAAGAGAAAGCCTATAATGTGGCAAAGAGTAGTAGGAAGTCAGAAGATTGGGAAGGCTACAAAAACAAACAGAGGATAACAAATAGAGAAATAAGGAAAGAGAGGATCAAATATGAAGGTAGGCTAGCCAGTAACATTAGGAATGATAGTAAAAGTTTCTTTAAATACATTAAAAACAAACGGGAGGCAAAAGTAGACATTGGGCCTCTCCAAAATGATGCTGGTAATCTAGTGATGGGAGACAAGGAAATAGCTGAGGAACTAAATAAGTACTTTGCGTCAGTCTTCACAGTAGAAGACATGAGTAATATCCCAACAATTCAGGAGAGTCAGGGGGCAGAGTTGAATATGGTAGCCATCACAAAGGAGAAAGTGCTAGAGAAACTAAGAGATCTAAAAATTGATAAATCTCCGGGCCCAGATGGGCTACATCCTAGAGTTCTAAAGGAGATAGCTGAAGAAATAGTGGAGGCGTTAGTTATGATCTTTCAAAAGTCACTGGAGTCAGGGAAAGTCCCAGAGGATTGGAAAATCACTGTTGTAACCCCCCTGTTCAAGAAGGGAACAAGAAAAAAGATGGAACATTATAGGCCAATTAGCCTAACCTTGGTTGTTGGCAAGATTCTAGAATCCATCATTAAGGATGAGATTTCTAAATTCTTGGAAGTGCAGGGTCAGATTAGGACAAGTCAGCATGGATTTAGTAAGGGGAGTTCATGCCTGACAAACCTGTTCGAGTTCTTTGAAGAGATAACAAATAGTTTAGACCAAGGAGAGCCAATGGATGTTACCGATCTTGACTTCCAAAAGGCCTTTGATAAGGTGCCTCACGGGAGACTGCTGAGTAAAATAAAGGCTCATGGTATTCGAGGCAAGGTACTAACATGGATTGACGATTGGCTGTCAGGCAGAAGGCAGAGAGTTGGGATAAAAGGTTCTTTTTCGGAATGGCAACCGGTGACGAGTGGTGTCCCGCAGGTTTCAGTGTTGGGGCCACAGCTGTTCTCTTTATATATTAACGATCTAGATGATGGGACTGGGGGCATTCTGGCTAAGTTTGCCGATGGTACAAAGATAGGTGGAGGGGCAGGTAGTATTAAGGAGGTGTGGAGGCTGCAGAAAGATTTAGACAGTTTAGGAGAGTGGTCCAAGAAATGGCTGATGAAATTCAACGTGGGCAAGTGCGAGGTCTTGCACTTTGGAAAAAAGAATAGAGGCATGGACTATTTTCTAAACGGTGACAAAATTCATAATGCTGAAGTGCAAAGGGACTTGGGAGTCCTAGTCCAGGATTCTCTAAAGGTAAACTTGCAGGTTGAGTCCGTAATTAAGAAAGCAAATGCAATGTTGTCATTTATCTCAAGAGGCTTGGAATATAAAAGCAGGGATGTACTTCTGAAGCTTTATAAAGCACTAGTTAGGTCCCATTTAGGATACTGTGAGCAATTTTGGGCCCCACACCTCAGGAAGGACATACTGGCACTGGAGCGGGTCCAGCGGAGATTCACATGGATGATCCCAGGAATGGTAGGCCTAACATACGATGAACGTCTGAGGTTCCTGGGATTATATTCATTGGAGTTTAGGAGGTTGAGGGGAGATCTAATAGAAACTTACAAGATAATGAATGGCTTAGATAGGGTGGACGTGGGGAAGTTGTTTCCATTAGCAGGGAAGTTTAAGACCCGGGGGCACAGCCTGAGAATAAAAGGGAGTCACTTTAGAACAGAGATGAGGAGAAATTTCTTCAGCCAGAGAGTGGTGGGTCTGTGGAATTCATTGCCACAGAGGGCGGTGGAGGCCGGGACGTTGAGTGTCTTTAAGACAGAAGTTGATAAATTCTTGATTTCTCGAGGAATTAAGGGCTATGGAGAGAGAGCGGGTATATGGAGTTGAAATCAGCCATGATTGAATGGTGGAGTGGACTCGATGGGCCGAATGGCCTTACTTCCGCTCCCAAGTCTTATGGTCTTATGATCAGGTGCAGACCGTGGAGGTCCACGCGGTACCCGAGGCACAACACCTCGGCTCCACGCTTCTCTCGGTGGAGACAGACGCCAGACTCCTCAAAGTGTTATAGCACTTCTGTCAAGTTGAGGAGGTGCTCCTAGTCAAATGACCGGTTATCAACATGTCGTCCAAGTAGACCACCAAGTGTGGTAACCCCCACGATATGTTCTCCGTGATCCTCTGAAATGCTGAGGAGACCTCGAACAGTAGCTGGGTATAATCATAGAGTCCCCGGTTCATGTTGATGGTGACGAATCCTCTTGACTAGGGGGCCAGGACCGGCTGGAGATATACATGAGTCATATGAGTCATATGAGCCAGGGGTAGCACGGTAGCATTGTGGTTAGCACAATTGCTTCACAGCTCCAGGGTCCCAGGTTCGATTCCCGGCTTGGGTCACTGTCTGTGCGGAGTCTGCACGTTCTCCCCATGTGTGCGTGGGTTTCCTCTGGGTGCTCCGGTTTCCTCCCACAGTCCAAAGATGTGTGGGTGAGGTGGATTGGCCATGCTAAATTGTCCTTAGTGTCCAAAAATTGCCCTTAGTGTTGGGTGGGGTAACTGGGTAATGGGGATAGGGTGGAGATGTGGGCTTGGGTAGGGTGCTCTTTCCTAGAGCCAGTGCAGACTCGATGGGCCGACTGGCCTCCTTTTGCACTGTAAATTCTATAATATCTAGCTTGGTGAATGTAAGTCCACCGCTGAGCGTGGCAACAGATCCTCGATCCTGTGGTCTGGAGAATGGTTTACTGTCACTTTATAATCCCCACAGAGATGCCCGACGTATCAGGCTTCATTACAGGTACAACTGGAGCTGCCCAGTCGGAAAAATGTACTGGTCTTATGATCCCCAGGTTCTCCATGCAGTCTAACTCCGCATCTACCTTTGCATGCAAGGCGTAAGGAATAGGGTGGGCGCGGAAATAGCGTGACTGGGCCATGGGATCTACGCTTATTTGGGCTTTGGCCTCCTGATGGTTCCCAAATCTTCCTGTAATATGTTCGGAAATCTGGCCAATATGACTTCAGGGCCATGTGGGTGCATTTGGCAAACCCTCTGCCAGTTTAAGCAGAGGTGCCGGAGCCAGTCGCACCCCAACAGGCTGGGCCCATTCCCATATATAATAACCGGTGGTAAATTTGCTGTTTCGCTGCCGTATTCAATGAGGATAGTGGTCATGCGCCCAATTTCGAGAGCTCCCACGTGTAGATCACTAACCTTGCGTTGGCATCCTGGAGAGTCAGTGGGTGAATCCTGGATCGTATACGGTTGAGGGTGTGTCGACTACTGACAGACACGGTAGCCCCCGTATCGAGTTCCATGAGGGTCGGTGGCCATTCACCTGGAGTGAGATTTGGATGGGTGCAATACTTGGTGCTGCCACACAATGTATTTGTCGTAACTGATTGTCATTGTTCTCCACATAGTGGATCCTGTCATGGGTGGGGTGGTCACACATGGCAGCTGGGTGGGTGGGAGGCTCCTCACCGGGCCTTCTGTGCCCCGGATGTCTGTGTCCCACTGCTATTGCTGCAGGCTGGTAATTATACTCCCAGTCCTCCTGGCCAGGGGAAAAGGTTCGGCGATGTTCCCGGAGCCTGTTCTGGATTCTCGCCCCTTGCCTGTAGGTGTCCTAATCTTGGGGAATGGGTTCTTCGGCCCTAATGGGCTGTGCATGGGGCCTGTTTTGGCACCTTAAACTGAGCACCACCATCCCTGGATTTATTGGACCTTGTTTGGCGCTTTCCCGGGATACCGTTATTTCCACGGCTCTTTGAAGATCTAAATGAGCTTCAGCTATGAGTTTTCTTTGCCTGTCTGCATAGCGGATCCCACATACTAACCGGTCACGTAGTGCTTCACCCAGGGTCTGAGACTCACAGGTCTCAGCTAGCTTTGAGGTGAGCCAGAAATTTGCTGATACCTTCACCTTGAGCCTGGGTGGCCGTGTGGATCTGGAAACAGTGCACTATTAGTGGCGGCGTCGTGTTGATATATATCCCCTACCAAAGCTACCAGGGAGGCGAACATCGGGTATCCAGAGGGTACGGGTGGGTTAGGCGTTTTAGAATGCTGTACCTTCCTCCTCTGCCCAAAAGCTGTCAGCAAGGCTACAGTTTGGCGCTTGTCGCCAATAATCAAGTTCGTGCGGAAGAAGAATTGCAACCTCTCTATATACTGTGCCCAGTCATCTGTACCTGCATTGAGTGGATCTAACTTCCCGATATATGGCAGGGTGATGGCTTTCCATGGGACCTGACAAGTGCTAGATGAGGTAGACCGGGTGCCCAGCAACTGGTGTCGATGGCAGCTCTACTGAATCCTCTTTGCCAGTGTTAGATCCGAGGTAAGCAGCCATGCATAAGCCGTAGGTTAGAGCACAAAGAGATTTATTATTACTTACAATCAATTCCCTGGAGGGTCTCCTTCCCCGAAATGCACCCAGGTATTTGTATACTAGAGGGGCTACACCTGTTAAAGGAAAGTCTCGCCCCTTTACCGGGGATGTTCATATTCGCTGGATGACATGGGAAACCTGATGGTTCCTATCCCATAACCTCCACTGGGGTTATAACAAGGCCCAAGACTGGGTCTGGTGTGGTTAATCCTCCCAGCTAGGATTGTACTGGGAGCGATATGCTGTGTTATGCAGACCTTTGTAAACAGTGTGCATAAATCTATGTTCACTTACCGCCATTAAAGATTTGTTTGGTCTCACATACGAGCTGAATATTCAGTGAGTGAAAACCTTTCCCATTGATGATGCCAGGAAACCCTTAATGCCACATGTGTGCAGTAAATAACCATGAATTTGCAGGAATCCTGTGATTGCAACAAAACCCAACACTCTGGCTGCCTGACTCTCAGGCGCCAAACAGAACTTCATAAAATGATGTACTGTTTTCAAGACGTCTCTTCCCACGCACACTTGTACACGGCAGACTGGGATATCTTGCGCAAGTCCCCAGTGGATCCCTGGAAGAAGTTTATGGCCGCTGTCACCTTTAGAGCCACTGGCATGGGATTGCCTTCCAGGCCTTGTGGATGTAGTTCTTCATTGAGTAGCTGGCAGATGTCATTGACCACATCCCGGGACATCCTAAGATACCTCCGGCATTGTGTCTGGCTCATCCACAGGTAACTGCAATATATAAGATCTTGTGCCAATGGTCACCGTCATATTGGCTGCTGGTTGCCAGCATCCTACGTATCTTGAGATGCTGCTGCTGCGTCTTGTTGCTCTGATCATTGCTGCTCATAGTCTTGGCCCATCCTGTGCCGGTTCCTCCCTTGCTGGAGTATAGCCAGTGGAAGGACAGGGTTATTCAGTACCGTCTTCATGAAGGCCTGAAGTGATCTCTGATCCATTGCATAGTCTTTGCAGCTTTCCCTCCTCCTGTCATCTACCAAGCTCCTCTCATCATCCTTCATCAACACCACGGGCGGGATTTTCCCGCAATTGGCAGGATGGCCCGACGCCGGCGCCAAGAACGGCGCAAACCACTCCGGCATTGGGCCAACCGGAAGTTGCGGAATCCCTCCGCACTTCCGGGGCTAGGCTGGTGCCGGAGGGGTTGGCACCGCGCCATCCGGCGCCGAAGCGAGTTGGCACATGCGCAGAACCATCGGCGTGGTTCCGCGCATGCGCAGACCGGCCGCAGTGTTCCTGTGCATGCGCAGGGGGGTTCTTCTCCGCGCCGGCCATGGCGGAGCCCTACAGAGGCCGACGCGGGAGGAAGGAATGCCCCCTCGGCACAGGCCCGCCCACAGATCAGTGGGCCCTGATCGCAGGCCAGGCCACCGTGCCCCCCCCCATGGGCCGGATTCCCCCGCGCCCCCCCGAGGACTCCACTAGATGGCCTACCAGCCAGTTCCTGCCATGTGGGACCACGTCCATTTCACGCCGGCGGGACTGGCCAGGAACCGATGGCTGCTCAGCCCATCGAGGCCCGGAGAATTGCCGGGGTGGGGGTCACTGCCACGGCCTCCGACCGACATGGTGTAAACCCCGCCCCCGCCTGAAAACCGGCGCCGGAGAATACAGCAGCCGGCGTCGGAGCGGCTGGGCAGGATTCACGCCGCCCCCAGGGGATTCTCTGACCTGGTGGGGGGTCGGAGAATCCCGTCCCACATTCTCATTCATCACCCCCACTTTTAACTTTGACCCTAATTTTATCAGTGTTGAAATGTCTGGTCTCCCTCTTGAATCCATACCCGTCAAAGTGCCCATGCCCCTCCAGACCTTGACTCCTCCTCTTCTCAAGGCCATCTGTACCCTGCCATTCCATGACCCTTCATGAGACCATCCAATACCCTCCCATGACCCTGCAACTACAACCCTACCAGATTCAGCTCTCCCCACTGCCTCATGTCACTGTTGCTCTGTTTTCCAATACCTTCATCGAAAATTTCAAAGACCAAACTTGGACATCAGCAACCAGACTCTTTAGGTACATCTCTCTCCCACACTCACTTCCGAGAAAGCCTCTCTCCCACCCAACAACAGGACAAAGGCATTCACAACATGCTTGCCCTCCCATCCTGTCCCAGACAGTCTGTCTTCCATTCCTGGACACCCTCCTGCTCTGCCATTGATGGTCTGCCTTCCTTCCCTGGACATCGTCCTGCCCTTCCCTGGACAGTCTGCCTTCCTGCCCTGGACACCCTCCCACCCTATCCCGCCGATCCGTGCACCTTTGCCTGTCCCAAGTTTCACCCTTCTCTATTGATCCTGCCCCCCTCAATGAGTCTCCTTGAGCCTTGCTCAGTAGTCTCCATCCTCCATGGTCACCGTCTGTGCCTTTTGACACCCAAACTCAATCGTTGTCTACCATAGGTGAACACTCCTGAAAGCAGACAAGATAGAGACTACTCACTCCAAAGTCCAGGAAAGTGGCTACCTACCACTTCTATATAGCCATGAAGGTGCGTTTTCCACGCTCACGGGTAACTTAATTGGGGGGGGGGGAACTTAATTTGGGCAAGGTGAGGGAGAAGCAGTGGCGTAGTGGTATTGACACTGGACTAGTAATCCATCGACCCAGAGTAATGCTCTGGGGACCCAGGTTTGAATCCCACCCCACGCCAGGTGGTGAAATTTGAATTCAATAATAATCTGGAACCAATGATGGCCATAAAACTATTGTCGATTGTCATAAAAACCCATCTCTCCTTCTCTCTACATTGTGGCAGGACAGCTGAGTTTCACAGCTGAGTGAAATGCCACAAGATCACTCAGTCACCTTGTAAAGACTGGTTTTGTTTTGACTGAAAGATTCCACGGTCCATTCTCGGCTTCTGTGTAAATTATAGTGAATAAAAATCCCTTCCTTCCGCAAGAAGTAGATTTTGATTCAGCAATTGAGGTGTAATGGAAAATGTGAGACAGGTCGGGGTTTTCGAACCACTCAAGGATTTTGGTCAGTGTGGGGTGTTGTTGGTTTTCTGAGAAATAGACTGGTTGTATTGGTTAGTAAATAGCTTGTGCTAGCTTCAACCTGACATAATATATCAATGCAATCAACTAAAGACAGGGAAAGGTTCATAAGTGTGGGCTTGGTTCACACAATCGCTACCTTGCTTTAAAATAAACAGACCAACAATAGGGAAAAGGAAAGTTTGACTCAGATAGATTAGGGGTGTGGTGTTGTGTGCTCTGAGGTACAGATGAACCAACACGGTTGCGATTGGTACAACGCAGTTTTATTCCAACTTGTTATTTACAGATCTGTCTTGGTACTCAGCACGTGGTGACTGAGTGAGTGTCTTGTTAATCAGGTCCTGTCCTTGTCCTTGTCTCCAGATGGACTGTCCATCAGGTGTCGTGTTTCTTGTCTTATACTGTGTCTGCCCTTGTCTGTGATTGGCTGTCGTGTTATGTGTGCTAATTGGTCTGTTGGTCTGTCTATCATGATGTGTGTGTTTGAATATCATGACAAGGGGGATGAAAGTATGTAACATCACTAATTACTTGTCCAGCATTTTGAGCAAATAAGTAATACAGTTAGGTTCCCTGAGGCACCAAAGACTATCGATGCGATCTTCCCAAAAGGGAACAAAGTCCCTAAGAGAGCACGTTTAGCTGTGTGTTTCCCGGCGCTCGCAGTACCGAGAAACACATGGCTATTCAACGTGACTTGCTTTGAATAAGGGACCTGAATGGGGAATGCGCGGCCGAGGCAGCATATAGCCCCGTTTTTTACAATGGGGAGTTCCGCTCAACTCACACGCTGAGTAACCCCGGCCCGATCGCGCACGCATGTGCAAAAATGCCAGCTTGCACCTTAGCAGTGCCAACCTGACACCCTGGTAGTGCTACCCTGGCACTTTGGCAGTGCCAGGATGCCCAGGTGCCACCAGCAGTGCCAGTGCACCACCCTGCCCAGAGAGCATGCAGCTGGGGACTTGCGATCCCTTTAGATACCCCCACGAGTGCTGTTCTGTCTGGTCCCTCTTTGTGGGGACCGGTACCAAACGACGCTTGCCTGAGGCCCACGAGGCGAAGGGATTGAATCCCAAAGCTTACTGCCTCGCTCTACTATGCAGATTTGCCAAAACGTGATCCTGCCCACAATGGACTGGCATTCGCCTTGCAACGTCTCGCGAGATTGCATTGGATCTTGCAAGGCGTTGCAACCTGGGTAGATCCTGGGAACGTGGTCTCCCAGCCATGGTGGGATGCATTTACAGTGTGGCTGGAGGATCGCACCCTGGGGCGGCACACTGTAGCACAGCGGTTAGCGCTGTTGCTTCACAGCGTCAGTGTCCCAGGTTCGATTCTCGCTTGGATCACTGTCTGTGAAGAGTCTGCACGTTCTCCCCGTGTCTGTGTATGTTTACTCCGGGTGCTTCGGTTTCTTCCCACAAGTCCCAAAAGACCTGGGGCTGGATTCTGCGCCACATTTCCATTTCACCCCGCCAGCGGGATGCTCCATTACGCCGGCTGGTCAATGGGGTTTCCCATTGTGGGGTAGCTCCACGCCGTCGGGATACCCCCGGGCTGCCAGCAAAACGGAGCATCCCGTCGGTGGAGAATCCAGCCCGTATTTGCTAGGTAATTTGGACATTCTGAATTCTTCCCCTGTGTACCCGAACAGGAGCCGGGAGATAGTGACTAGGGGATTTTCACAGCAACTTCATTGCAGTGTTAATGTAAGCCTGCTTATGGCAATAATAAAGATTATTATTATTATTGCTTTATGATCGATAGAAGAATTAATTGCCATTTTTGTTAGTTCCTTGTTTTTAGTTACTGAAATGGTCAGATAATGGAGTTAATATTTGTTGGTCATGTAAAAATCAATGGAATAGATTGCTTCTAAAACCACAATTACTTCTTATGGCCTCTGTGCTCTTTGGGAGAATATTGATAGTATGGATTCAAATGTGCTTTATCACATTTCCGACTGTGAATGTTGGATTAATTGGCCTGTGATATACTGGTTTTGTAACCCCTAACCATTAATTTTAGTGGACGGACAATCCTGCAGGACTACTGATCGCTTCACTTGAAATTCTGATTTTGCGTTTCTGTTGTGAGGGACTGAAACCCACATTGTGGGCGTCATTCTCCGACCCCCCCAGCGGGTCGGAGAACGGCCGTTGGCCGCGGTGAATCCCGCCCCCGCCGGTTGCCGAAGTTTCCGATGGGAGAAAAGTCGGCGGGGCGTTAATGGCGCCGCTGACGTCGGAGAATGTCACGGGTGGGCGCAAGGCAGCCGATTTTGGGCCTGCCGATATTCTCCCGTCCGGATGGGCCGAAGTCTAGTCGACATGAAGACGGGTCACGTCGACGTAAATCAAACCTCCTTTTAATCGGCGTAAACCTGTGCTCCAGGTTTACGCCGACCAACGTGGAGGTGGGTGACGGCCTGGGGGGTGGTTAGAGTGGGCTGGGCTCCGGGGGAGTGCCGGGAGGGGGGGTCCGTGCCGGGGAGGAGGATGGGGGGCCCGTGCCGGGGAGGAGGATGGGGGGGTCCATGCCGGGGAGGGCCGGGGAGGAGGATGGGGGGGGTCCGTGCCGGGGAGGAGGATGGGGTCCGTGCCGGGGAGCAAGATGGGGGGCCCGTGCCGGGGTGGAGGATGGGGGGGGTCCGTGCCGGGGAGAGCCGGGGAGGAGGATGGGGGGGGTCCGTGCCGGGGAGGGGATGGGGGGGTGTCCGTGCCGGGGAGGACGATGGGGGGTCCGTGCCGGGGAGGGCCGGGGAGGAGGATGGGGGGGTCCGTGCCGGGGAGTGGGATGGGGGGGGGTCCGTGCCGGGGAGGAGGATGGGGGGGGTCCGTGCCGGGGAGGGGGATGGGGGGGGGTCCGTGCCGGGGAGGAGGCTGGGGTCCGTGCCGGGGAGGAGGATGGGGGGCCCGTGCCGGGGAGGAGGATGGGGTCCGTGCCGGGGAGGAGGATGGGGGGCCCGTGCCGGGGAGGAGGATGGGGTCCGTGCCGGGGAGGAGGATGGGGTCCATGCTGGGGAGGAGGATGGGGGGGTCCGTGCCGGGGAGGGCCGGGGAGGAGGATGGGGCGGTCCGTGCCGGGGAGGGGGATGGGGGGGGTCTGTGCCGGGGAGGAGGATGGGGGGGTCCGTGCCGGGTAGGGGGATGGGGGGGTCCGTGCCGGGGAGGAGGATGGGGGGGTCCGTGCCGGGGAGGAGGATGGGGTCCGTGCCGGGGAGAAGGATGGGGGGGGTCCGTGCCGGGGAGGAGGATGGGGGGCCCGTGCCGGGGAGGAGGATGGGGTCCGTGCCGGGGAGGAGGATGGGGGGCCCGTGCCGGGGTGGAGGATGGGGGGGTCCGTGCCGGGGAGAGCCGGGGAGGAGGATGGGGGGGGTCCGTGCCGGGGAGGGGATGGGGGGGGGTCCGTGCCGGGGAGGAGGATGGGGGGCCCGTGCCGGGGAGGAGGATGGGGTCCGTGCCGGGGAGGAGGATGGGGGTCCCGTGCATGGGAGGAGGATGGGGGGGTCCATGCCGGGGAGGGCCGGGGAGGAGGATGGGGGGGTCCGTGCCGGGGAGGAGGATGGGGTCCGTGCCGGGGAGCAGGATGGGGGGTCCGTGCCGGGGTGGAGGATGGGGGGGTCCGTGCCGGGGAGAGCCGGGGAGGAGGATGGGGGGGGGTCCGTGCCGGGGAGGGGATGGGGGGGGGGTCCGTGCCGGGGAGGACGATGGGGGGTCCGTGCCGGGGAGGGCCGGGGAGGAGGATGGGGGGGTCCGTGCCGGGGAGTGGGATGGGGGGGGGTCCGTGCCGGGGAGGAGGATGGGGGGGGTCCGTGCCGGGGAGGGGGATGGGGGGGGGTCCGTGCCGGGGAGGAGGCTGGGGTCCGTGCCGGGGAGGAGGATGGGGGGCCCGTGCCGGGGAGGAGGATGGGGTCCGTGCCGGGGAGGAGGATGGGGGGCCCGTGCCGGGGAGGAGGATGGGGTCCGTGCCGGGGAGGAGGATGGGGTCCGTGCCGGGGAGCAGGATGGGGGGCCCGTGCCGGGGAGGAGGATGGGGGGCCCGTGCCGGGGAGGAGGATGGGGTCCGTGCCGGGGAGGAGGATGGGGGGCCCGTGCCGGGGAGGAGGATGGGGTCCGTACCGGGGAGGAGGATGGGGTCCGTGCCGGGGAGCAGGATGGGGGGCCCGTGCCGGGGTGGAGGATGGGGGGGGTCCGTGCCGGGGAGAGCCGGGGAGGAGGATGGGGGGGGTCCGTGCCGGGGAGGGGATGGGGGGGGGGTCCGTGCCGGGGAGGACGATGGGGGGTCCGTGCCGGGGAGGGCCGGGGAGGAGGATGGGGGGGTCCGTGCCGGGGAGTGGGATGGGGGGGGGGTCCGTGCCGGGGAGGAGGATGGGGGGGGTCCGTGCCGGGGAGGGGGATGGGGGGGGGTCCGTGCCGGGGAGGAGGCTGGGGTCCGTGCCGGGGAGGAGGATGGGGGGCCCGTGCCGGGGAGGAGGATGGGGTCCGTGCCGGGGAGGAGGATGGGGGGCCCGTGCCGGGGAGGAGGATGGGGTCCGCGCCGGGGAGGAGAATGGGGTCCATGCCGGGGAGGAGGATGGGGGGGTCCGTGCCGGGGAGGGCCGGGGAGGAGGATGGGGCGGTCCGTGCCGGGGAGGGGGATGGGGGGGGTCCGTGCCGGGGAGGAGGATGGGGGGGTCCGTACCGGGTAGGGGGATGGGAGGGTCCGTGCCGGGGAGGAGGATGGGGGGGTCCGTGCCGGGGAGAAGGATGGGGGGGGTCCGTGCCGGGGAGGAGGATGGGGGGCCCGTGCCGGGGAGGAGGATGGGGTCCGTGCCGGGGAGGAGGATGGGGGGCCCGTGCATGGGAGGAGGATGGGGGGGTCCGTGCCGGGGAGGGCCGGGGAGGAGGATGGGGCAGTCCGTGCCGGGGAGGGGGATGGGGGGGGTGGGGTCTGTGCCGGGGAGGAGGATGGGGTGGGTCCGTGCCGGGGAGGGGGATGGGGGGGGGTCCGTGCCGGGGAGGAGGATGGGGGGGGTCCGTGCCGGGGAGGGGGATGGGGGGGGTCCGTGCCGGGGAGGAGGATGGGGGGCCCGTGCCGGGGAGGAGGATGGGGTCCGTGCCGGGGAGGAGGATGGGGTCCGTGCCGGGGAGGAGGATGGGGGGCCCGTGCCGGGGAGGAGGATGGGGGGCCCGTGCCGGGGTGGAGGATGGGGTCCGTGCCGGGGAGGAGGATGGGGGGGCTCCGTGCCGCGGAGGGCCGGGGAGGAAGATGGGGGGGGTCCGTGCCGGGGAGGAGAATGGGGGGGGTCCGTGCCGGGGAGGAGGATGGGGTTCGTGCCGGGGATGTGGATGGGGGGGTCCGTGCCGGGGAGGAGGATGGGGGGGTCCGTGCCGGGGAGGGCGATCGGGGGGGTCCGTGCCGGGGAGGAGGATGGGGGGGTCCGTGCCGGGGAGGAGGATGGGGGGGTCCGTGCCAGGGAGGGGGATGGGGTGGGAATCCGTGCCGGGGAGGAGGATGGGGGGCCTGTGCCGGGGAGGAGGATGGGGTCCGTGCCGGGGAGGAGGATGGGGGGCCCCTGCCGGGGAGGAGGATGGGGGGGTCCGTGCCGGGGAGGAGGATGGGGGGCCTGTGCCGGGGAGGAGGATGGGGTCCGTGCCGGGGAGGAGGATGGGGGGCCCCTGCCGGGGAGGAGGATGGGGGGCCCGTGACGGGGTGGAGGACGGGGTCCGTGCCGGGGAGGAGGATGGGGGGGGGGGGGGGGGTCCGTGCCGGGGAGGGCCGGGGAGGAGGATGGGGGGGGGTCCGTCCCGGGGAGGGGGATGGGGGGGGTCCGTGCCGGGGAGGAGAATGGGGGGGTCCGTGCCGGGGAGGAGGATGGGGGGCCCGTGCCGGGGAGGAGGATGGGGGGGTCCGTGCTGGCGGGGGGGATGGGGGGTAGGTCCGTGCCGGGGAGGAGGATGGGATCCGTGCTGGGGAGGGGGGGGTGCGAGGGCAAGTGAGTTGGTCCACCTGGCCAGGTGCCAGCCTCCAACAGTTGGACCCATGCGGTCCATGCCACCTGGCTGGGGGGAGGAGGGCGTATGGGCAATGATGACATGCTGGCACACCTGTCACCGCGTGGCACTGGCGGGGGACACCCTCTCCCCGTGTCCGTCAAGGTTACGGTGGCCCTGAACCTTTATGCAACGGGGTCATTCCAGGCACCGAGTGGGGACCTGTCCGGCATATCGCAGACATCGGTGCACCGGTGCATCCGGGCACTGACAGACGCCCTATATGCCATGGCGCACCGCTACATCCGCTTCCCTGTGGACCGCGCCAGCCAAGATGCCCAGGCCGTGGGCTTCTCTGCCGTGGCCGGGTTCCCCATGGTCCAGGGCGCGATTGATGGAATGCACGTCGCCGTGCGGCAACCTGCAGATAACAGGGCCGTGTTCACCAATAGGAAGGGGACCTATTCGATGAACATACAGGTGGTCTGCGACCACCGCATGATGATCCTGCACGTCTGCGCCCGTTACCCGGGCAGTGTACACAACTCATACGTGTTGTCGCGGTCATCCATCACCGGCATGTACGAGGGACGCCATCCCCGGCTGAGGGGCTGGTTGCTGGGCGACAGGGGCTACCCATTGCGATCGTGGCTGATGACGCCTATACGGAGGCCACACAATGAGGCGGAGAACAATGATGCCCATGTAGCGACAAGGGGAGTGATCGAGAGGTGCTTTGGCGTGCTGAAGATGTGTTTCAAGTGCCTGGACCTCTCTGGGGGCGCCCTCCAGTATCGGTCAGATAGGGTCGGCCGCATCATTGTGGTGTGCTGCGTCCTGCACAACATAGCCCAGCAAAGGGGCGATGTGCCACAGGCAGAGGAGGGCGGAGTGGAGGAGCAGCAGGAAGAGGCGCAGTCCTCCCCAGATGAGGGGGATGGGGGCAATGGTCAGGGCAGACGGGCTAGACACAGGCGGGTGGCTGTCCACCGTTACCGGCTGGCCCAGCGGGCATGGGACAGGCTGATAGCCGCCCGCTTCACTGACTAGATGGGCGTGGGAATCGGGCAGTACGGCCACAGACCGCACACCATGGCAACAGCCCACCACCCACACCCCCACCCATCCACCCATCCAGCACCCTCACCCCCCTCCCCAACCCCACCCACCCCACCCGCATGCACACCCCCCCCTATTGCCGATCCACCTGCGGCACAGCGGCCGGGCTCACACAGTTGCGGGTGGACGCGTGTCTATTGCGGGCCATGGAGGATGATGACAACCCGCCCTGCGATGAGCTCCTGGCTCCACATCGTTGGACTATGTCTGACCCATGGCCACAGTACCACCATCCACCCGGACCATCCCTGCATGCGGCTGTGACACTGCAGCGCACGGTCCCGTCCTCTGCCCGGGGGGATGTTGATGGCGGCCCAGGTGGATGGGGCAGACTCACCAGGGGCTGAGGTAAGTCCACCCCTCACACACACACTTGCGCTCAGCGTACATGACACCCCCGCACACTTTGGACAGAGCACAAAGGCAGCTTCTGTAGGTGTAACATTGACTTTAATAACCAAAGGAGTTCATGCACGTGCCCTAGCCCCTAAAACTCATCTGTGCCCTGCACCCGTGCCAACTTACTCAGTGTCTAATTGTTTGGCCTTACGGGCCCTTTGACGACGTCTATGTCTACAGGCTATCAGCCTGTCCCGTGCCCACTGGGCCAGCCGGTAACGCACAGCAGAACTGGAGGTGGACTCCTGTGATTCCTGCCCTCTGACACGGGATCCCTTTGGCGGCCGTTTCCTGGGGCGTCCTGGCCTAGATGGGCCAGGCTGCGGCCCGGGCGACTGGGATGGCGAGCTGCCAGCCTGTCCTGCCCGTTGCCCACCCGATGCACCTGGGACGGAAGGGGGGGAGTCCGAGGTGTTGCGGTG
Organism: Scyliorhinus torazame; assembly: GCF_047496885.1. Taxonomy (NCBI): domain Eukaryota; kingdom Metazoa; phylum Chordata; class Chondrichthyes; order Carcharhiniformes; family Scyliorhinidae; genus Scyliorhinus; species Scyliorhinus torazame. The sequence goes on along the minus strand of NC_092707.1, from coordinate 326,173,720 downwards.
TTCCGTGACCTATCCTACAGGGGACCCGGGACGGACCACACCACCTCCTCCTCCCTTGGGGTGCCCGATGGCCCCCAGGCCTCTACATGGGTGGGGGATGCGAACGGACTGGCCATCCGACGCCCCCCTGACATCTGGCGCTGCCAGTCCTGGAGGCCCGTGCTGGTATCGACAGGGGTCTGCAGGTTTGCAGCCATGGAGCCCAGGGGATTGGCAAACGCTGTCTGTGACTGTGCGACGCCGGCTCGCATATGGCCAATGGCACCGATGCCCTCAGCGATGGCCTGCTGAGACTGGGCTATGGCCTGCTGAGACTGGGCCATGGGCTGCTGAGACTGGGCTATGGCCTGCTGAGACTGGGCTATGGCCTGCTGAGACTGGGCTATGGCCTGCTGAGACTGGGCCACGGCCTGCTGAGACTGGGCCATGGTGTTGAGCGCCTCTGCCATCTGGTGCTGGCACTGGCTCATGGCCTCCTGTGAGAGGGCAGCCATGTCCTGGGCCACAGACGCCGCCTGCACGGAAAGCCCCAGGCCTCGCAAACCGTTCCCCATGTCTGACACCGTCGCACCCATTGCCTCCACCACGGATGCCACCCGTGCGGTGTCGGCCTGGGTGGCACGTATGACCGGCACCACTCCCAGCTCCTGGACGCGGGTGGACTCCTCCACCTGCGACTGCAGCCGCCGCAAGCCGGCCGTCACCCTGTTCGCTCGTCTCCGGGTCGGTGGTTGCATCGGATCTATGGGTGGGTGTGGTAACTCCAGGAACCCGGGATCCATCTGGACGGCAGATGTTCGCTTGGGCTGGGCTGCCCTCCGACCGCCCGGCCCCTCTGCTGCTCCTACCTCCACCTGCTGTACCGGGACGGCTGTGTTGTGCGCACCAGTGAGTGTACCAGACGCCTCATCACTAAAGTGCCCAACCGAGGTGACTGTTTCTGTGATGGTGGAGGGTGTTGGTGACAGCAGTGGCGTTGTGTCGTGCTCTTCGTCCCACTCTGAGTCCATGGCACTTTGGGGTGGGGGTTCGTCTCCACCCATCCACTCTGAGTCACTGTCCGGTATTTTGTCTTCCTGGGTAGTGCTGTCCCGGGTAGGGGTGTCCCGGGTAGGGGTGTCCTTGGTAGGGGTGTCCTGGGTAGTGGTGTCCTGGCTCGGCTGTGACGGGGGCCTGTGGCTGCCCCTCTCATCGCTGGGTGGCACACGCCTGCGTCGTCGCACCCGCACGTGACCCCCGTCGTTTCCCTGTTGCTCCAGGTCTCTCCGTCTCCCGTGGTCTCCAAGGGACATACTGCGGGCGTCGCATGCCGGAGGGTCCGGGTCTCTCCGTCTCCCGTGGTGTGCGAGGGGCATCCTGCGGGCGTCGCATGCCGGAGGGTCCGGGTCTCTCCGTCTCCTGTGGTCTCCGAGGGGCATCCTGCGGGCGGTCTGCATCTGCGGGGATGGGTGCCTCGACGTTTGGTCCTGCGATACACAATGAAGCATGCATGGTTAGACATCAGGCAGTGATCAGGTGATATGGGGGAGGGGGATATAGGGGAGGGGGATATGGGGACGGGCTGTCGGTGGCTCACTTGCTAGTACGCCCCCGACCTCTGCATCAGCAACCTCCCGGTCGTCAGGTCCGCCAGCCAGTTCCAAGGCCCTTTCCTCGTGTTCGGTCAGTGGCCTCTCATCAGCGGGCCCTCCTCCAGTCCTCACATGCTCCCTGGTGTTGTGTGCGCGCTTTCTCCTGTGGCGGGGGGGTGGAGGGTGGTGGCAGGGGTAAAAGGCAACAGTGTTAGACAGGTATATGAATGCACGCCATCGGTTGCGCGTGTATTGCAGAGGTTAAGGTTAGGGCTGGATTCACTTGGGGATATGGGGGATATGAGGGAAGTGGATATGGGGGAGGGGGGATATGGGGGAGGGGGGATATGGGGGATACATGGAAGGGGGGATATGGGGGAGGGGGATATGGGGGATATGGGGGAGGGGGGATATGGGGGAGGGGGGATAGGGGGGATATGGGGAGGGGGAATATGGGGGCTATGGGGGAGGGTGGATATAGGGGAGGGGGGATATGGGGGATATGGGGGAGGGTGGTTATGGGGGAGGGAGGATATGGGGGATATGGGGGAGGGGGGTTATGGGGGAGGGGATATGGGGATATGGGGGAGAGGGGATATGGGGGAGGGGGGATATGGGGGAGTGGGGCTATGGGGGAGGGGGGATATGGGGGAGGGGGATATGGGGGATATGGGGAGGGGGGATATGGGGGAGAGGGGGGTATGGGGGAGGGGGGATATGGGGAGGGGGGATATGGGGGATATGGGGAGGGGGGATATGGGGGATGGGGATATGGGGAGGGGGGATATGGGGGATATGGAGAGGGGGGATATGGGGGAGGGGGGATATGCGGTAGGGGGGATATGGGGGTTATGGGGTATATGGGGGAGGGGGGATATGGGGGTGAGGGGATATGGGGAGGGGGGATATGGGGGAGGGGGGATATGGGGGATATGGGGAGGGGGGATATGGGGGAGGGGGGATATGGGGGAGGGGGAATATGGGGGAGGGGGGATATGGGGGATATGGGGAGGGGGATATGGGGGAGGGGGGTATGGGGGATGGGGGATATGGATATCGGGCAGGGGGTGGAGGCTCATCCTGCCTGATCTGACGAGGTCATTCACCTTCTTGTGGCACTGGGTGCCTGTCCGTGGTGTCTTGGCCGCAGCGGTGACGGCCTCTGCCACCTCCCTCTACCGACGCCGGCTGTGGCGTGGGGCAACTCTGCGGCCGTGCCCGGGATACAGGGCCTCCCTCCTCTGCTCCACTGCGTCCAGGAACGCCTCCACATCCCGTGACTGGAACCTCAGGGCTGAGCGGCAGCCGGCTATCCGGTCAGGTGTTCCGGTCGGGTATTCCGGTCGGGTTGGGGCGAGCAGCGCGTCCTTATGAGCCGTCACGCCGTGCGGCGTGTATGACGCTGCACGGCATGAACCACGTGAGCAAGTGCGGATCCCGTCACGTCGCTGCTAGCCCATTTCGGGCCGGAGACTTCGCGACGATTTTTGCGGCGTGACGCAAGTCGGATTTGCGCCGTTTTTTGCGCCAATCGGCGGACTTTGCGCCGATAACGGAGAATTTTGCCCTGTGTCAAATATGTATAAATATGTTTTTATGATTCACGATGACTGCCGAATTAATAGTACAGTTTCATACCATGAACACACAACTGATTCAACCCCCCAGAATCCCCATACAGCAAAGTTCTCACCCTCTTCTCATTCCCCCATTCAAGACCTGTGCCTTGGCAGTTGCAACTTGGCACCTTGCCGTCTGAGGGGTGGCAGAGTGGTAAGTACCTGTCCAACACTTGCTGCCAGTGTCACAAGGGGGGTCCTTCATGGGAGGTGGGGCCAGGAGGGATTGTGTTGGGCTGGAGGGGCTGAGTTTGAGGCTCTTCCCTGTGATGTATCTCCTTTGGCTGCTCCCCCACCTGCAGCCTTTAAGATCATTAACCAGTAACTCAGGATGTGAAAGTTTATGTTTTCCCATACTAAAGTGAAAATATGCTCATCTGTACCCCTATGTCATTTTGACAGTCACTCATTGTCCGGGATTCTCTGTTCTGGAGGCAAAATGCTCCCACCAATGCACTGGTCTCCGCTGGCACTGGAAGTGATGTCCAGTTCCGAATCTCTCTCCTTAACCATGTAAATGTGCATGGAGAAGAGCTCGCTGGAGTCTGCCGGGATCCCGGTATCGGGCCGCCATTTTGAACGGGCAGACAGATCCCGAAGTCTGGCGGTCAGCCTCTCAGTACCTCATAAGCACAAATCCCCAATAATAAAGTGAAAATGTTCTCATCGTCACCCCGAAAGCCTTTCAAAATTCTGTCAGTGTGCCAAGTTTAAAGGTGTGTGAGATGAAGGTGAAAGTTATGCCTTTAAAGTGGTGGAAACTTTTCATTGGCTTATGAAGTATTGAAGGCACAGTGTATGGCTAGGAGGCTGAATGATTTGAACTGGATTGGTCACACTGAAATTCACACTCCATTGCCTGCTAAAAGCATCGTGATGGACAGCTCACTGGAGCTGCAAAGCGATGAATTAGATTGTTTATTTTTATAGCTCTGCGGGGATCCATTATGTCAGAGTAGCAGCTGTTTCTGTAACTACAATTGTTTTGATGTGGAGATGCCGGTGTTGGACAAGGGTGGGCACAGTAAGAAGTCTTACAACACCAGGTTAAAGTCCAACAGATTTGTTTAAAATCACTAGCTTTCGGAGCACAGGAGCAGTGCTCCGAAAGCTAATGATTTTAAACAAACCTGTTGGACTTTAACCTGGTGTTGTAAGACTTCTTACGATTTTTTTAATGAATCTGTCTCTTTGTTCTCAAGTGCTTTGTAGAAAGTGGAAGAGCAGCCCCCACAGCTTTTCTTTCCTCGACAACAAAGAGGTAACTGGCTAACTGTTTCATGGGTTTAAAGGCTGCAGATGGGGAGAGCAGCCAAAGAAGCCCCATCCCAGGGAAGAGCCCCGACCTGTGTCTCTCCAGCCCAGCATAAGACCCTCTGACCCCAACCTCCCAGGAAGGACACCTCTTGGCACCCTTGGGGCTGTTGTTGGGATGGTACTTACCACCTTGCCACCCCTTGGATTAGAAGCTGTCAGGTTGGCACTGCCAAGGGCTGGGGCCTGAAAGGGGGGAATGGGTGGTGGTGCTGAAGGGGGGGGGGGGGGGTCAGGCGGTGGTGAGGTGGGGAAATGAGGGGGCCTGAAGGGGGATCCTGGGGGGGGTGAGATGGGGGAAATAAGGGGGGCTGAAGGAGTGGTCGAGGGGGGTGAGGCGGGAGAATAAGGGGGGTCTGAAGGAGGTGTCTGGAGGGATGAAGGTGGGGCTGAAGGGGGGCCTGAAGGGACTGAATGAGGGTTCTGAGGAGGAGTCTTTACCAGCCATTAAGGTGGGATGGTGACCTGCCTACGATCCGGGATGGGAAGTGGTCACTGCAGCTGCTATGGAAATTGGAGCGTCCTTTAAAAATGGTACTCTGATCTCAGAGGTGCAAGGTTAGGTCCCACCCGGTGCAGCATGGATCCCGGTGGACCACTGATTAGCATGGAAAAGGCAATTTCGACAAAAGGTTTTTCCAAGTGCCTTTGAATGGCACATCAACATTGTTCTCAGCGCCAATGGAAATCACTCTGGTTTTCCCCCTGGTGGAGCACTTTGTTGTGGAATGGGCAATCCTGCCCTTATTCTCTGATATTATGATAAGAAGTGGTCTTAACAGTTGATTTTAGTAGCCTTAGTGTTGGGCTTGGTTTAAGATATATTGACAAGAGAATGTGACTTTATTTATGGCTTCCCTGTATCTGGAAGGAAATGTGCATTTGTTTGTCATGGACTGTAAAGTTCTGGAATTTATGACCCATATATCATGGGCTGTTGCAAAGGTGGGGTGACAGGAGATGAATTGCGTCCGAAAACCAATTGGAGCAGTGAATTTGGACCATCTCCAAAAAGGAAGGGGGAATGGGAGACTGGGGGATAAAAGTTGTGAAATCATAATTTTCGTTGTTTCATGACACCATGGCTCCTGGGGCTGACTCTTCTGGACACAGACCAACATCACTTCAAAGATAAAGACAAAGAAGAGGGACATCGTCTGTGCTGATATCACCAATCATTCCTGGGATCTTGAGAGATGAGAAACTTCTATGTTGTCTTCATTGTTTGCTATTAAGTATATGTAAATTCTTGCTTGATTCATAAATACCAGCTATTTGTACCTTGCAGGTCAAGCACAAGTGAGGATCCTAATGTTAGAAATTAAAAATTTGGACCTTAGAGTCTTTAATTCGGAGGGTTTTATGCGTCAAAACCCTCAACCTTACACTGTTCTGCATCAATTGCATTTAAATGTTTTAATAGCAACTTTGTTCTTTTAACCCTCAGGTTGTCTTTGTTTTCCCCAGCACTGCTTCTGTTTAACTGCATCTAACTGCTTGAGATGTGTGACTTCTCTACTTCTATTATCTGTTTAATCTAATAAATAATAATCTTTATTAGTGTCACAAGTAGGCTTACATTAACACTACAATGAAATTACTGTGAAAGTCCACTAGTCGCCACACGACGGTGCCTGTTCGGGTACACTGAGGGAGATTTCAGAATGTCCAATTCATCGAACAAGCACTTCTTTCAGAACTTGTGGGAGGAAACCGGAGCACCCGGAGGAAACCCACGCAGACAATGTGCAGACTCCGCACAGACAGTGACCCACGCTGGGAATCGAACTCGGGTCCCTGGCTCTATGAAGCAATAGTGCTAACCACTGTGCTACCGTGCCGCCCAACATTTTGCAGCTCTGCACATATTTATTGCTTTCTCCTGCATGAGATCCACTTCTTCCAAAAGCCATTCTTTCAGAGAATCATTTTCAATCTTGCAAACAATTCTATCTTGGATTCTACTTTGGATAAGTGATTTTTCAAGCTCTCCAAATTCGTTCATTTTCTCAGCTCAGTTACGTACTGACTAATGTTGTCACTCCCTTGCATGCACATAAAAAATCTTTCACATGTGGGGCGTCATTCTCCGACCCCCCGCCGGGTCGGAGAATGACCGTTGGCCGCCGTGAATCCCGCCCCCGCCCCCGCCGAAGTCTCCGAAGGGAGAAAAGTCGGCGGTGCGTTAATGGCGCCGCTGCCGCGGAGAATGTCACGGGTCTGCGCAAGGCAGCCAATTTTCGGCCTGCCGATATTCTCCCTTCCGGATGGGCCGAAGTCCCGTCGACGTGATGACCGTTCACGTCGACGTGAATCAAACCTCCTTTTCATCGGCGTGACCCGGTGCTCCAGGCTCACGCCGACCAGCGAGGAGGTGAGTGACGGCCTGGGGGGTTGGCTGTGGGCAGGAAATGGCGTGGCCGCAGACTGATTGCCTGAGGAGAGGTGTGTCTCGGCTTGTGTGTGTGTGCGGCGGGGGGGGGGGGGGGGGGGGGGGCGGTGGTTAGAGTAGGCTGGGCTCCGGGGGAGTGCCGGGAGGGGGTCCGTGCCGGGGTGGAGGTTGGGGGTTGTGGAGGGGGTCCGTGCCGGGGTGGAGGTTGGGGGGGGGGTCCGTGCTGGGGTGGAGGTTGGGGGTTGGGGAGGGGGTCCGTGCCGGGGTGGAGGTTGGGGAGGGGGTCCGTGCCGGGGTGGAGGTTGGGGGTTGTGGAGGGGGTCCGTGCCGGGGTGGAGGTTGGGGAGGGGGTCCGTGCCGGGGTGGAGTTTGGGGAGGGGGTCCGTGCCGGGGTGGAGGTTGGGGGTTGTGGAGGGGGTCCGTGCCGGGGTGGAGGTTGGGGGGGGGTCCGTGCTGGGGTGGAGGTTGGGGGTTGGGGAGGGGGTCCGTGCCGGGGTGGAGGTTGGGGGTTGGGGAGGGGGTCCGTGCCGGGGTGGAGGTTGGGGAGGGGGTCCGTGCCGGGGTGGAGGTTGGGGAGGGGGTCCGTGCCGGGGTGGAGGTTGGGGGTTGTGGAGGGGGTCCGTGCCGGGGTGGAAGTTGGGGGGGGTCCGTGCTAGGGTGGAGGTTGGGGAGGGGGTCCGTGCCGGGGTGGAGGTTGGGGGTTGGGGAGGGGGTCCGTGCCGGGGTGGAGGTTGGGGGGGGGTCCGTGCTGGGGTGGAGGTTGGGGGTTGGGGAGGGGGTCCGTGCCGGGGTGGAGGTTGGGGAGGGGGTCCGTGCCGGGGTGGAGTTTGGGGAGGGGGTCCGTGCCGGGGTGGAGGTTGGGGGTTGTGGAGGGGGTCCGTGCCGGGGTGGAGGTTGGGGAGGGGGTCCGTGCCGGGGTGGGTGATGGGAGGGCAAATGAGTTGGTCCACCTGGCCAGGTGCCAGCCTCCAACAGTTGGACCCATGCGGTCCATGCCACCTGGCTGGGGGGAGGAGGGGATATGGGCAATGATGACATGTCGTCGTTCCCCTCCCCCCCACCAGGCCGTCATGTTTTCAGACCATCCAGCGATGTTGGCCGCCGTGGTGGCAGCCGCTCATGTCTATGTTGCCCTGGATGAGGAGGAGGAGGAGGAGGAGGAGGAGGAGGAGCGTGCCAGAGAGGCGGCGCAGGCTGCCGCAGAGGGGCAGGCGGCAGCCGCCCAGGCTGGAGGGACACCTGACCGACAGGACGAGGAGGGGGAGGAGGACGTCGCGGCCCCACGGCAACGGAGGCACCCGAGGGCGCCCCGTGTGTACCGGCCCCGGCAGTCATACCAGGACCTCACGGACCGGGAATGCAGGAGGAGACTCCGGATTAGCCGGGAAACCGTGGCACACATCTGCCACCTGCTGGCACACCTGTCACCGCGTGGCACTGGCGGGGGACACCCTCTCCCCATGTCCATCAAGGTTACGGTGGCCCTGAACTTTTATGCAACGGGGTCATTCCAGGCACCGAGTGGGGACCTGTCCGGCATATCGCAGACATCGGTGCATCGGTGCATCCGGGCAGTGACAGATGCCCTTTATGCCATGGCGCACCGCTACATCCGCTTCCCCGTGGACCGGGCCAGCCAAGATGCCCGGGCCGTGGGCTTCTCTGCCGTTGCCGGGTTTCCCATGGTCCAGGGCGCGATCGATGGGATGCACGTCGCCGTGCGGCCACCTGCAGATAACAGGGCCGTGTTTACTAATAGGAAGGGGACCTATTCGATGAACATACAGGTGGTCTGCGACCACCGCATGATGATCCTGCACGTCTGCGCCCGTCACCCAGGCAGTGTACACGACCTCATTCGTGTTGTCGCGGTCATCCATCCCCGGCATGTACGAGGGACGCCATCCCCGGCTGAGGGGCTGGTTGCTGGGCGACAGGGGCTACCCATTGCGATCGTGGCTGATGACGCCTACACGGAGGCCACGCAATGAGGCGGAGAACCGCTACAATGATGCCCATGTAGCGACAAGGGGAGTGATCGAGAGGTGCTTTGGCGTGCTGAAGATGCGTTTCAGGTGCCTGGACCTCTCTGGGGGCGCCCTCCAGTATCGGTCAGATAGGGTCGGCCGCATCATTGTGGTGTGCTGCGTCCTGCACAACATAGCCCAGCAGAGGGGCGATGTGCCGCAGGCAGAGGAGGGCGGAGTGGAGGAGCAGCAGGAAGAGGCCCAGTCCTCCCCAGATGAGGGGGATGGGGGCAATGGTCAGGGCAGACGGGGTAGACACAGACGGGTGGCTGTCCACCATTACCGGCTGGCCCAGCGGGCATGGGACAGACTGATAGACGCCCCGCTTCACTGACTAGATGGGCGTGGGAATCGGGTAGTATGGCCACAGACCGCACACCATGACAACAGCCGACCACCCACACCCCCCACCCATCCACCCACCCAGCACCCTCACCCCCCTCCCCAACCCCACACACCCCACCCGCATGCACACCACCACCCCACTCCCAATTGCCGATCCACCGGCGGCACAACGGGCCGGGCTCACCCAGTTGCGGGTGGACGCGTGTCTATCGCAGGCCATGGAGAATGATGACAACCCGCCTCCGATGAGCTCCTGGCTCTACATCGTTGGACTATGTCTGACCCATGGCCACAGTACCACCATCCACCCGGACCATCCCTGCATGCGGCTGTGACACTGCAGCGCACGGTCCCGTCCTCTGCCCGGGGGATGTTGATGGCGGCCCAGGGGGAAGGGGGCAGACTCACCTGGGGCTGAGGTAAGACCACCCCTCACACACACACTTGCGCTCAACGTACATGACACCCCCGCACACTTTGGACAGAGCACAAAGGCAGCTTCGGTAGGTGTAACATTGACTTTAATAACCAAAGGAGTTCATGCACGTGCCCGAGCGCCTAAAACTCAACTGTGCCCTGCACCCGTGCCAACTTACTCAGTGTCTAATTGTTTGGCCTTACGGGCCCTTTGACTACGTCTACGTGGTTCCCCAGACTGTACAGCAGAACTGGAGGTGGACTCCTGTGATTCCTGCCCTCTGACACTGGATCCCTTTGGCGGCCGTTTCCTGGGGCGTCCTGGCCTAGATGGGCCAGGCTGCGGCCCGGGCGACTGGGATGGCGAGCTGCCAGCCTGTCCTGCCCGTTGCCCACCCGATGCACCTGGGACGGAAGGGGGGGAGTCCGAGGTGTCGCAGTGTACCGGGACCACCCCTACAGAGGGAGCCGGGACGGACCACACCACCTCCTCCTCCCTCGGGGTGCCCGATGGCCCCCAGGCCTCTACATGGGTGGGGGATGCGAACGGACTGGCCATCCGACGCGCCCCCGACATCTGGCGCTGCCAGTCCTGGAGGCCCGTGCTGGTATCGACAGGGGTCTGCAGGTTTGCAGCCATGGAGCCCAGGGGGTTGTCGAACCCTGTCTGCGACAGTGCGACGCCAGCTCGCACATGGCCACTGGCGCCGATGCCCTCAGCGATGGCCTGCTGAGACTGGGCCATGGCCTGCAGAGACTGGGCCATGGCCTGCAGAGACTGGGCTATGGCCTGCTGAGACTGGGCCATGGCCTGCTGAGACTGGGCTATGGCGTTGAGCGCCTCTGCCATCTGGCGCTGGCACTGGCTCATGGCCTCCTGTGAGAGGGCAGCCATTTCCTGGGCCACAGACGCCGCCTGCACGGAAGGCCCCAGGCCTCGCAAACCGTTCCCCATGTCTGACACCGTCGCACCCATTGCCTCCACCGCGGACGCCACCCGTGCGGTGTCAGCCTGGGTGGCACGCATGACCGGGACCACTCCCAGCTCCTGGACGCGGGTGGACTCCTCCACCTGCGACCGCAGCCGCCGCAAGCCACCCGTCACCCTATTCGCTCGTCTCCGTGTCGGTGGTTGCATCGGATCTATGTGTGGGTGTGGTAACTGCAGGAACCCGGGATCCATCTGGGCGGCAGATGTTCGCTTGGCCTGGGCTGCCCTCCGACCGCCCGGTCCCTCTGCTGCTCCTACCTCCACCTGCTGTACCGGGACGGCTGTGTTGTGCGCACCAGTGAGTGTACCAGACGCCTCATCACTAAAGTGCCCAACCGTGGTGAGTGTTTCTGCGATGGTGGAGGGTGTTGGTGACAGCAGTGGCGTTGTGTCGTGCTCTTCGTCCCACTCTGAGTCCATGGCACTTTGGGGTGGGGGTTCGTCTCCACCCATCCACTCTGAGTCACTGTCCGGTATTTCGTCTTCCCGGGTAGGGGTGTCCTGGGTAGTGCTGTCCCGGGTAGTGCTGTCCCGGGTAGTGCTGTCCCGGGTAGTGCTGTCCCGGGTAGTGGTGTCCCGGGTAGGGGTGTCCTGGGTAGTGGTGTCCCGGGTAGGGGTGTCCTGGATAGTGGTGTCCTGGGTAGTGGTGTCCTGGCTCGGATGTGACGGGGGCGTGTGGCTGCCCCCCTCATCGCTGGGTGGTCGCTCCCGCACGTGACGGGGGTGTCGTCTCCCTGTTGCTCCAGGTCTCTCCGTCTCCCGTGGTCTCCGAGGGGCATCCTGCGGGCGTCGCATGCTGGAGGGTTCGGGTCTCTCCGTCTCCCGTGGTCTCCGAGGGGCATCCTGCGGGCGTCGCATGCTGGAGGGTTCGGGTCTCTTCGTCTCCCGTGGTCTCCGAGGGGTATCCTGCGGGCGTCGCATGCTGGAGGGTTCGGGTCTCTCCGTCTCCCGTGGTCTCCGAGGGGCATCCTGCGGGCGTCGCATGCTGGAGGGTTCGGGTCTCTCCGTCTCCCGTGGTCTCCGAGGGGCATCCTGCGGGCGTCGCATGCTGGAGGGTGCGGGTCTCTCCGTCTCCCGTGGTCTCCGAGGGGCATCCTGCGGGCGGTCTGCATCTGCGGGGATGGGTGCCTGGACGTATGGTCCTGCGATACACAATGAAGCATGCATGGTTAGACATCAGGCAGTGATCAGGTGATACGGGAGAGGGGGATATAGGGGAGGGGGGATATGGGGACGGGCTGTTGGTGGCTCACTTGATCGTGGGGCCCCGACCTCTGCATCAGCAACCTCCCGGTCCTCAGGTCCGCCAGCCAGTTCCAGGGCCCTTTCCTCGTGTACGGTCAGTGGCCTCTCATCAGCGGGCCCTCCTCCAGTCCTCACATGCTCCCTATTGTTGTGTGCGCGCTTCTCCTGGGGGGGGGGGGGTGGTGGCAGGGGTAAAAGGCAACAGTGTTAGGCAGGTATATGAATGCACGCCATCGGTTGCGCGTGCATTGCAGAGGTTAAGGTTAGGGCTGGATTCACTTGGGGATATGGGGGATATGGGGGAGGGGGGGATATGGGGGAGGGGGGATATGGGGGATATGGGGGAGGGGGGATATGGGGGAGGGGGGATATGGGGGATATGGGGGAGGGGGGATATGTGGGAGGGGGATATGGGGAGGGGGGGATATGGGGAATATGGGGGAGGGGGGATATGGGGGAGGGGGGAATATGGGGGATATGGGGAGGGGGGATATGGGGGAGGGGGGATATGGGGGAGGGGGGAATATGGGGGATATGGGGGAGGGGGGATATGGGGGAGGGGGGATATGGGGGATATGGGGGAGGGGGGATATGTGGGAGGGGGAATATGGGGGAGGGGGGGATATGGGGAATATGGGGGAGGGGGGATATGGGGGATATGGGGGAGGGGGGATATGGGGGAGGGGGGAATATGGGGGATATGGGGGAGGGGGGATATGGGGGATATGGGGGAAGGGGGGATATGGGGAGGGGGGATATGGGGGATATGGGGGAGGGGGGATATTGGGGAGGGGGGATATGGGGGAGGGGGGATATGGGGGAGGGGGGATATGGGGGATATGGGGGAGGAGGGGATATGGGGGAGGGGGGGATATGGGGGAGGGGGGGATTTGGGGGAGAGGGGATATGGGGGATATGGGGGACGCTCACCCTGCCTGCTCTGACGAGGTCGTTCACCTTCTTGTGGCACTGGGTGCCTGTCCGTGGTGTTAGGGCCACAGCGGTGACGGCCTCTGCCACCTCCCTCCACAGACGCCGGCTGTGGCGTGGGGCAACTCTGCGGCCGTGCCCGGGATACAGGGCGTCCCTCCTCTGCTCCACCGCATCCAGGAGCGCCTCCACATCGCGTGACTCGAACCTCGGGGCTGAGCGACGGCCAGCCATCAAGTCGGGTGTTGCGGTCGGCTGTTCCGGTCGGGTGGGGGGGAGCTGCGCGGCCTTATGAGCCGTCACGCCGTGCAGCGCGTATGACGCTGCACGGCGTGAACCACTGCGCAAGCGCGGATCCCGTTACGTCGCTGCTAGCCCATTTCGGGCCGCAGACTATCGGCCCATTTTTATGACGTGACGCAAGTGGGATTTGCGCCGTTTTTTGCGCCGATCGGCGGAGTTTCCGCCGATAACGGAGAATTTCGCCCGTGATATTTTTCTTCAGACTGCAGTACCTTTGAATTTTTCCATTATTCTTTTGTCATTTTGTTTCTCATCATTTTCAAATGTGAAAGTGTTATAAACTTCTAGGGTGGGGTATAGGCAATCAGGGGTGATGGTGATAGTGGCTGGCACAAGTCCATGGTTTCAATGTTTAACAGGGAAAAATATTTCCATTCTTTTCGGCTCCACAGTTAGGTAGATGTTTTTTTAGAAACGTAATTTTTTGGTGGCACTGGTATTTAAATCTATGCTTTTTCATTCCTCCCTAAATGTAGTATCTTAAACTTCTTAAATTATATCTATTACCTGTTGATTGTTTCACCAATCTATGTTCTCCTGAAGTATATTACAGTCCGCCTCAATGTTTGCCAATGCTGTACTTAAATGTAATCAACAAATTTCAAAGTTTTGCTTCCGGGCCCAAATCCAAATCACCTGCATGTATCGAGAACAAAGATAGACCCAGTAGATGACAACTAAAACTGGGGATTTCAGAAGGTCAGAATTAGATGAATGCAGCCGGGTTGCAGGGCTGGAGGAGATCACACAGAAAGGGAGGGGTGAGGCCATGGAGGGATTTGAAAACATGGATTAGAATTTAAAAATGGAGGTGTTGTTTAAATGGGTGCCAATGTAGGTCAGCAACACAAGGGTAATAGGTTAATGGGACTTGGTGCGAGGAAGGGCATGGACTGCAGTTTTGGATAACCACAAGTTTATGAAGGGTAAAATATGGGAGGATGTCCAGGAGTGTATTGAATCAGTGAAGTCTTAGAGATAACAAAATCATGGAAGAGGGTTTCAGCATTAGATCATCAGAGGCAGAAACAGAGTCAGGGAATGGAATTAGGTGGTATTAGCAATGCTGTGGATATGCAGTACAAAGCAAATCATAGAGAACACAGAGCAAAAATTAACCAAGAAGATAGCAGGGCTGAAAATCTGTATTCGTATGAAGAAAGTAGATATTGAGACTCTTCATTGGAGCAGAGAAGGTTGAGAGGAGATTTAATTAAGATTTTCTTGAAATAAAATTATGAAATATTTCATAAAACAAATAGGGAAGATTATTTCCTGTGGAAGGAACTCAGTATCATATGGTTATCAATTTTAAATTGTCACCCAGATTGGGGACCAAAGTTGGAGGATTTGTTTATGACAAGGAGTTGTTGATCACTGAATACTTTTCCAGATTTGTTGACAGGGACCATTGCATCTTTTAAAGGAAGACTGGACAAATATTTGAAGTGGTCCCACAGGGCAATGGAGTAAACAGGGTTCAAGGGATTAGTTTTCCATTTTCCTAGTGATGAACCAGCACCAATTGTACAGAATTCCATCAAAATACGTAGAATATGTAGGACAGAAATGGGCCTTTCAACACAATGAATCTGCACTGGGGTTTCTACCCTGCCTGAACATCGTTCTATCCTTATAACACTTATTGACATAACCATCGATTGCTTTTTCTCTTATATGTTTATTTAGCTTCCCTTGAAATACAGCAATACGATTGTCTGTGTTAGCACGTTTCATATGCTCAACACTCTCTGGCTAAAGAAGTTTGTGCTGAGTTCTCTTTTTTGTTTCTTGGTGGTCATGCATTGATTGTGACCTCTAGTTTCTTCTTTTTCACAAGTAGAAAGACTCTGTGTCCATATTATCAAAACCTTCATCATTTCCAATACCTCTATTAGATCATCCCCTCAGCCTCCTTTTCTTCCCATAGAAAAGAAGAACAGCCTGTTTGTTCTTTCCTGATTTGTTTCACCTTGATGTTCTCATATGATCTATGTCAGTCTTATTTCCACATTCTCCAGAGCCTCAATTTCCCTTTTGAATATGGCGACAAGAAGTGTAAAAGGGCGACAAATGTGAAGTAATCAAGGTTCATATGATAGACCAAACATTTCCTTTTATTTTACAAGATCAATGGTCCAGTTTGTCCAGTTCCACAGGATTCTTATAACTTGTGCTGGGTGTCTCACAAGCTGATAGCTCATGACACTCCCGTACAAATTCTCAAAGTTGGAACGTTGTGCTTGTTGGGTTTGAAGTGCTGACAGGTACTGAATTCAGGTACTTAATTTAGGTACTTTCTTCCTTCTTATCTCTATTAGGCGGGATATCACCCTCCGAGCTCTTAAATTGACAGAATAGGAACATGTGCCCACATTGGGTACATGGGCAATAGATATGTGGGCAGTAACATGACCACTGGTGTCCTACTGCTGCGCAGAGCATTCAGCATGTTACTGACAGAATGAACCTAAATGACAGATGTGATAAGGTTGTAAACAAAATTTGGGATTCTCCGTTGGCTGACACGGAAATCGCGAAACGCAATTGGGCAGAGAATAGGTTCCGACGCCATAATCGCTGCGTGTGCCAATTTGACGCCAAATCGCAATTCTCCGTCACCTCGACAAAGTCATCAATATGGCCCGAAACACATGTACAGTAAACACCCTTTGCATGTCATTAGCGGGCCCGACCCGGTATTCTCCGGGTGTTCCGCGATTCTTCGTCTCCAATGGACCGAATTCCCGACAGTGTTTCACATACGCTTTTAAAAATCATGAAACCGATAGCGTGGCTGATTAGGAAGAGAGAGGAGGCAGGACACAGAAAGGGACGACTGTGGGCTGCCGGGCCGGACATTGGCAGGGCTTGCTGTGGTGGGGGTCCCTGCCAGGGCCGGGGGGGGGGGGGGGGGCGGGGGGGTGGGGGGGGGGGGTTGACGGGAGAAATGGGCCATGTGGCAGGGGTGTCTCCATGGGACTTGGACGGTGCCCCGACATGGACCGCCATTGCTGCAGCCTGCAAGGCAGCCATTTTGCTGCGTACCCCATGGACCACCCACCTTGCCCCCTGACACCAGCCTTAAGGATTCCCCCACCCCCCTCCCCCATCTCCGCACCCCACCCTCCAACATACCACCCAACCAGCCGTAACCCGGCAGCGGGGCATCAGGCGGCCCACCCAAGTGAAATGGCCACTGTAGCCCCAACGGGGGCGGTGGAGTGTACCCCTGGAAAGGGCAGTGCCAACTGATGGTAGCCCTGGCATCAGTGACAGGAGTCAGGGCCAGAGATCCCCACGGTACTGGCCACTGATGGGTCCAAGGGTGCAGGGATGGGGGCGTGGGGGGTGCATGCGGATGCGGAGCCCCAAGTGCCAACAGGGGTTACCATGTATCCCGGTGGACCTGGTTGGGCACGGGGGTATGCACCATGCTAACATGTTGGCCTTTCACCCCCTGCAGACAATAGATATTGGAATTTAACCAGAAATGGTGGCCTTCCTGCTGGTCGCCGCAGCCCTGGGGAATGCCCTGCATCTGTACGAGCTGGCGCTAATCGAGGACGAGGAAGCTGCAGCAGCAGAACAGGACGCATCCATTGAGGATGGAGAGCGAGCCGTCCAACATGCTGAGGAGGAGGAGGTGACTAGAAGGCGCCGCATGAGGCCTCAGTGTTCCGGCAGTGCCTCTCATTCGAAGGCCTGCCAGACTGGGCATGCCATTGACGACTCAGGTTGAGCAGGGAGACAGTGCGACATATCTGCCAGATCTTGGCACACCTGGCACTTCGGGGGTATGGGGGAGGACACCCGCTCCTGGTGGCCGTCAAGGTGACTGTCGCCTGAACGTTTGCGCAACATGGTCCTTCCAGGCACCAAGTGCGGATCTGTCCGGGATCTCACAGGTCTCGCTGCACAGGTGCACTGCGCCATCACGGTGGCCCTATATGCCCAGGCGGCATACATTCACTTCAACATGGACCGAGCCCACCAGGATTCCCGGGCAGCGGGATTCTCCGCCAACGCCGGGATATTCCGGGTCCAGGGGGTGATTGACGGGATACATGTCATCCTACGAGCACCTGCAGATTACAGGCCGTTCTACACAAACCGTGGGGTGCGCAGCAAAATGGCTGCCTTGCAGGCTGCGGTAATGGTGGTCCGTGCCGGGGCAAGAACGTGCAACTGATATGTGACCATCAGCTGCGCATCATGCAGGTCTGCGCACCTGATTCCCGGATTGTGTGCATGACGCCTTCACCCTGGCACGCTCGACCAATCAAGTCTGCTCTTCTGCCAGTCAGCCAATACTCTATCCACGCCAGTATCTTACCCTTTGGATTTCGGCGGGAGCGGTGCGCAAGTGATTTCTGGGAGGTAAGTTTCTCCTTTAAAAACACTTACTTTCACAGGAGCAGGCCATTGGATTTCGGCGGGAGCGGTGCGCAAGTGATTTCTGGGAGGTAGGTTTCTCCTTTAAAAACACTTACCTTCACAGGAGCAGGCCATTGGATTTCGGCGGGAGCGGTGCGCAAGTGATTTCTGGGAGGTAAGTTTCTCCTTTAAAAAACACTTCTTTTCTGTTTTATTTTTTTCGACCCGCGGACTTCTGGGAAGGCCCCCCCCCCCCTCCCCAACCAATAAATTCTGGTGGAGAGGAAACCCGAGACACTACACGTGTAGTGTCTCCCACCCACCCTCCTCCTCTAACCTAATAATAAAATCCATTGGTGTGAGGTAAGTGCCATATTATATTATTATTAGCATTATTATATTATATTATTAGCATTGCGCAGGTCAAGGAGACACAGCCGGAGTGAGAGAGATACTGCACCAAACTACCAAATTCTCACTGTCTGTAAGGTAACCAGGAAAGGTAAGTGGTTAATCTAATTGTGCTGTTTTTCAGTTAAAAGTGCAGGGTAGTGTCTGATTGGCTGAAGCTGCCCCCACCATAAACTTAAATTAAACTAATTAATTAATTAGTGATGGCTGGTCAGGTGATGTGCTTGAGCTGCTTGATGTGGGAGCTGGCAGATCCCATTGCGAGCTGCAGCGGCTACATCTGCAGTAAGTGTTGGCTGCTCGAAGAGCTCCGGCTCAGAGTTGATGATCTGGAGTCTGAGCTTCAAACACTGAGGCACATCTGGGAGGGGGAGACTTACCTGGACACTGTGTTTCAGGAGGCAGTCACACCTGTCAGAGTAAGTAGTTTAAATCCTGCCAGTGGCCAGGGACAGCAGGGTGTGACTGGAAGTCAGGCAGGTAAAGGGAACCAGCAGTCAGGAACTCAGGAGCCTCAGCCCTTGACCCTGTCCAACAGGTATGAGGCACTTGCTCCCTGTGTGGATGGTGAACAGGGTTGCAGGAAGGATGAGTCAGCTGACCAAGGCAGCATGGTTCAGCAGGCCATTCAAGGGGAGGGAGTAAATAGGCAAGTTGTAGTTGTTGGGGATTCTATTATCGGGGGATAGATAGTATCCTTTGTGAGCAGGATAAAGAGTCCCGCATGGTATGTTGCCTGCCCGGTGCTCGGGTGCGGGACATCTCTGACCGGCTTGAAAGGATACTGGAGAGGGAGGGGGAGGATCCAGTTGTTGTGGTCCATGTCGGTACCAACAACATAGGCAAGTCTAGGAAAGAGGACCTGTTTAGAGATTATAAAGAGCTAGGATTCAAATTAAAAAACAGGTCCTCAAGGGTCATAATCTCTGGATTACTGCCCGAGCCACGTGCAAATTGGCATAGGGAGGCAAGAATAAGGGAAGTTAACACGTGGCTGAAAGAGTGGTGTGGGAATGAGGGGTTCCTTTTCATGGGACACTGGCATCAGTTTTGAGACAGGGGGGACCTATACCGTTGGGATGGTCTCCACCTGAACCGAGCTGGGACCAGTGTTCTGGCGAAAAGAGTAAATAGGGTGGTCAATAGGACTTTAAACTAAAGATTGGGGGGGAAGGGAAAGTCAGGGAACCAAGAGGTGAAGTAATCAGCGGGGAGCGTAGCTGCTTAGGAATTTAAAAAAAACACGAACAGACAAAACTCAAGAGTGGTTACGATTGTCCCCATCCCACAAAATATGACACAGTGTATGGAAAGGCTCGGTAAACCAAGGTCCACCACACTAAGAAAACAAAAAGGGACGGTCAATAGAGAATTAAAGGTGTTATATTTAAATGCGCGCAGTGTACGGAACAAGGTAGATGAGCTTGTGGCCCAGATTGTGACTGGCAGGTATGATGTGGTAGGCATCACAGAGATATGGTTGCAGGGGGTTCAGGACTGGCATTTAAACATCCAGGGATTCACAACCTATTGAAAAGACAGAGAGGTGGGCAGAGGGGGCGGGGTTGCCTTGTTAATTAGAAATGAAATTAAATCAATAGCACTAAACGACATAGGGTCGGATGATGTGGAGTCTGTGTGGGTAGAGTTGAGGAACCACAAAGGCAAAAAAACCATAATGGGAGTTATGTACAGGCCTCCTAACAGTGGTCAGGACCAGGGGCACAAAATGCACCACAAAATAGAAAGTGCATGTCAGAAAGGCAAGGTCACAGTGATCATGGGGGACTTTAATATGCAGGTGGACTGGGTAAATAATACTGCCAGTGGACCCAAGGAAAGGGAATTCATTGAATGTTTACAGGAGGGCTTTTTGGAACAGCTTGTGATGGAGCCCACGAGGGAACAGGCCATTCTGGACTTCGTGTTGTGTAATGAGCCAGACTTGATTAAAGATCTTAAAGTAAGGGAGCACTTAGGAGGCAGTGATCATAATATGGTCGAATTCAATCTCCAATTTGAAAGAAAGAAGGTAGAATCAGATGTAAAGGTGTTACAGTTAAATAAAGGTAACTACAGGGGCATGAGGGAGGAACTGACGAAAATCGACTGGGAGCAGAGCCTAGTGGGAAAGACAGTAGAACAGCAATGGCAGGAGTTTCTGGGAGTAATTGAGGACACAGTACAGAGATTCATCCCAAAGAAAAGAAAGGTTATCAGAGGGGGGATTCGGCAGCCATGGCTGACAAAGGAAGTTAGGGAATGCATCAAAGCAAAAGAGAAAGCCTATAATGTGGCAAAGAGTAGTGGGAAGTCAGAAGATTGGGAAGGCTACAAAAACAAACAGAGGATAACAAAGGGAGAGATAAGGAAAGAGAGGATCAAATTTGAAGGTAGGCTAGCCAGTAACATTAGGAATGAAAGTAAAAGTTTCTTTAAATATATTAAAAACAAACGAGAGGCAAAAGTTGACATTGGGCCGCTCCAAAATGACGCTGGTAATTTTGTGATGGGAGACAAGGAAATAGCTGAGGAACTGAATAAGTACTTTGCATCAGTCTTCACAGTAGAAGACATGAGTAATATCCCAACAATTCCGGAGAGTCAGGGGGCAGAGTTGAATATGGTAGCCATCACAAAGGAGAAAGTGCTAGAGAAACTAAGAGGTCTAAAAATTGATAAATCTCCGGGCCCAGGTGGGCTACATCCTAGAGTTCTAAAGGAAATAGCTGAAGAAATAGTGGAGGCGTTGGTTATGATCTTTCAAAAGTCACTGGAGTCAGGGAAAGTGCCAGAGGATTGGAAAATCGCTGTTGTAACCCCCCTGTTCAAGAAGGGAACAAGGAAAAAGATGGAAAATTATAGGCCAATTAGCCTAACCTCGGTTGTTGGCAAGATTCTAGAATCCATTGTTAAGGATGAGATTTCTAAATTCTTGGAAGTGCAGGGTCGGATTAGGACAAGTCAGCATGGATTTAGTAAGGGGAGGTCGTGCCTGACAAACCTGTTAGAGTTCTTTGAACAGATAACAAATAGGTTAGACCAAGGAGAGCCAATGGATGTTATCTATCTTGACTTCCAAAAGGCCTTTGATAAGGTGCCTCACGGGAGACTGCTGAGTAAAATAAGGGCCCATGGTATTCGAGGCAAGGTACTAACATGGATTGACGATTGGCTGTCAGGCAGAAGGCAGAGAGTTGGGATAAAAGGTTCTTTTTCGGAATGGCAACCGGTGACGAGTGGTGTCCCGCAGGGTTCAGTGTTGGGGCCACAGCTGTTCTCTTTACATATTAACGATCTAGATGACGGGACTGAGGGCATTCTGGCTAAGTTTGCCGATGATACAAAGATAGGTGGAGGGGCAGGTAGTATTGAGGAGGTGGGGAGGCTGCAGAAAGATTTAGACAGTTTAGGAGAGTGGTCCAAGAAATGGCTGATGAAATTCAACGTGGGCAAGTGCGAGGTCTTGCACTTTGGAAAAAAGAATAGAGGCGTGGACTATTTTCTAAACGGTGACAAAATTCATAATGCTGAAGTGCAAAGGGGCTTGGGAGACCTAGTCCAGGGTTCTCTAAAGGTAAACTTGCAGGTTGAGTCCATAATTAAGAAAGCAAATGCAATGTTGTCATTCATCTCAAGAGGCTTAGAATATAAAAGCAGGGATGTACTTCTGAAGCTTTATAAAGCATTAGTTCGGCCCCATTTAGAATACTGTGAGCAATTTTGGGCCCCACACCTCAGGAAGGACATACTGGCACTGGAGCGGGTCCAGCGGAGATTCACACGGATGATCCCAGGAATGGTAGGCCTAACATACGATGAACGTCTGAGGATCCTGGGATTATATTCATTGGAGTTCAGGAGGTTGAGGGGAGATCTAATAGAAACTTACAAGATAATGAATGGCTTAGATAGGGTGGATGTAGGGAAGTTGTTTCCATTAGCAGGGGAGACTAGGACCCGGGGGGCACAGCCTTAGAATAAAAGGGAGTCACTTTAGAACAGAGATGAGGATAAATTCCTTCAGCCAGAGAGTGGTGGGTCTGTGGAATTCATTGCCACAGAGGGCGGTGGAGGCCGGGACGTTGAGTGTCTTTAAGACAGAAGTTGATAAATTCTTGATTTCTCGAGGAATTAAGGGCTATGGAGAGAGAGCGGGTAAATGGAGTTGAAATCAGCCATGATTGAATGGTGGAGTGGACTCGATGGGCCGAATGGCCTTACTTCCGCTCCTATGTCTTATGGTCTTAACATCTTGGGCTCTTAACGTATTTATCAGCCTCTTATGCGGCACCTTGTCAAAGGCCTCCTGGAAATCTTAATAGATTATGTCTTCTGGTTTTCCTTTATCCAATTTTCTTGTTATCTCCTCAAAGAATTCTAATAGATTTTTCAGACACGGCCTTCCCTTGACAAAGCTGTGCTGACTCAGTCCTATTTTATCACGCACTTGCAAGTACTGCACAATCTCATCTTCAATAATGGACTCTAAAATCTTACCAATGGCTGAAGTCAGGCTAACCAGCTGTTATGGGCCAAGGTTTAGAAAACTACAAAGTATATTGTGTCGTTCACCTGACATATAAGGTTTGTTGAATTTGGCTAGGATGAACAGAAGAGCCTGCCTTTCAGGTGTTATTCAACAGACTTCATAGGTGCTTTTAATCAAAAAATGAAGCTTTATTCTAAGAACTTAGTTAACATTTGTATTAACATACACAGCAAGAATTTTTTATCAATTACGAACATAAAAAACCACACACAGCTACAGTAACCTATGTATAACCCTGAATGAATTCCCCCTTAACTGTTCCAATTCAATTACAAAATCCAAGTAAAACCAGAAACACCTTTTCAAAGGCGTGGCCTAGCACACAACATTCTCACTGGTACAAGACTTGTTATTGATACTCTGTTCTCCTTTTCAAACAGCAGATTTGAATTCCTTCCAGAAAGCAATTATCTTTTTTAAATTACCAAGTAGTCTGGAAACAGCTTTTAAAATGAAGATAGAGAAAAACACTTCTTTTAACCTGTGCAGGTCAAACCAGTCCAAATTCAAAGTGAAAATAAAACTCACAGAGCCACAGCCCAGTTCCACCCACACAATGACATCACTGAAGCCATGTTCACATTCACAAAGACTGGGAACCTCATTTCAATGTACTTTAAATATTATGAATGCGCCTATCCATCACATGACCCCCTCACTAAATATTCATACACGTTTACAACAGGTTTGGCAAAATGATAATCTGTTGAGGGGATCCCTCTGGGGGCACAAAGGTAAGTATTGCTCCCGGGGAGAGTGGGATATGCCCAGGCACTGCCCCCTGGCACAAGTTGGCACAGCCAGGTTGGTACGTCAGTGGTGGTGATGGGGGAGCCCTGATAATTGTCTCAGAGAGGTGCAGGGAGACCCCCTGATGCCTCTATGATGGGGGCTTGGGGCTGTTAGGTTTAATTGCTGATCTTTCTGGAACCCGGTGCTGGCACTCTGAGGTCCTGACCCACCAGGGTGATGGTGTAAACCCCACCCACTCATTTTCTTTCTTTAAAGAGGCTCAAGATCTGGAGAGAAAACTTGTCTGTGCTACTGGAGAGTGACACATCAGTTTTGCGTCTGGGCCTGACATTTTGCCAAATTCTGGTAAGGTTCTGCCCAATGTTTCAAATCCACATGACAAAGAAGATTCATATGACCTGAGGCGTTAGCTCTGTTTCTCTGCAGGTGCTGCCAGACCTGCTGAAAATTTCCAGCATCTTGTCCACCTTGTGTGTAGGAACAGTGACACAGCATACAAGTAATTTCATGCCTTACATGGACTTGGTGACAAAAGGTGTCATGTTTGTGTGAGGTAACGGATCTTTCCCTTTACCAACACGAAACATGCTGGTTTGAGGGTCAAGAAAGTGTAAGTTTGGCCGCTCTTTTCCATGCTACATTCCATCCCAGTACACAGTATACTGCACCTGAGTCACACAACTTTTAGAAAATCTTGTAAAATAGGTTCAGAACGGATGTGATCCACCCACGGAAAATTCTGCAAAATTAGCGAAAGTAGACGTTGCGCTGTGCAAAGTTAATGGCTGAATATCCTTGAGTGTTAACTTCTTTGAAGCTGTTCCCATTCTGCCATTGTAATTTTGACAGAAACCCTGTTTATGAAGGTAAATCAGTGTTCTCCGTAGATTAGAGCAAGAGAATGAGGCAATCTCATTAAATTCACCCTCCATTATCATCACAGCAGCCTTCACAGCCTAGCCTCCCCCAACATATCGCTCCAGCAGGACTGGGGCCGATGTCCCCTTCTCCAAAATGGGGGCATTAATGCTGATTGCATGGCCCTAACAATGTGCCGGCTGCGATGATCTAACTGAGCGTTATCTAAGGATTGCAGCTTGGACTTTCATGGGACATGTACTACACCATTCCGTGCATTTGATGACTGAACAACTGCTGATGCTCAGTGCGAAGGATGTTAGATGGGGGTGAGTCAATTGTTTGGCGCTGTTTTTATAATACAGTGGCAGTGATTGTTAAGTGTACATATTAGGCAGTACATTTTGAATGCACATTCATATGCAGTGCATTTTCGTTGTGCCGTTTTGAGCAATTGCCAACCACCCGTTTCAATTTGATGAATGTCTGTCTTCATTACAATTATCTCCAGCTGCACCCTGTTGCTATGCCACCTAATATATAAGAGTTTTATTTTACTGTACATGCCACTGAAACTCTGCAGACATTCATATCTGCCAAGTGTTGCTATAAAAAGGATGTTAACATGAATCACGTGACTACATAGACTAGTGTAGTGTGACATCATGGTTTACTGTAAGTGTTGAAGAGGAATTCATAGTCAACATCAAGTTGTGCGAAGAAGTCAAGTTACCAGAATATTCCCTTTTGTAATTCTACTTCTACAAACAGTCATAAGAGCAGTGAAATGTTTAATAAGAGGCCTATAAGTAGAAATTGTTCAAAGCAATTGTTTGCTACATTCTTACATCATTAAACCATGCTTTTTAACTGACTCCAACTGTGTTTCTAGTTATGGATGGAAAGCATTTTATATATGGAGCCCCTGCAGGCAAAGATAAAATGGCCAAAAAAGGTAATGTCACAGAAATCCTCCAAAAAGGACATGTATTGCCTTTGATATGTGGTTCCTCAGCAACAACGGCCATATTAAGTGGTATGATGTTACTGAGAGTGTACACTGAGTATAACCCCATGCCTATTTGTTTGATTTAATTATCTTAATTAATTCTTTCCACATGTTTTTGCTTCTTAATTGTTGTAAATTCTGTCATGGGACTATTTACGACGTCTGATCATCTCCAAAGTAGTTCTCTTTTTGTCTGAAGGGATGGCTATGTATTGCTGCGGTGCTTATGTTATTACTTGAACTTTATTCCAAGTTTCACCCACACGATTTCACCCTATATTTGGGCAGCACGGTAGCATGGTGGTTGGCACAATTACTTCACAGCTCCAGGGTCCCAGGTTCGATTCCCGGCTTGGGTCATTGTCTGTGCGGAGTCTGCACGTTCTCCCCGTGTGTGCGTGGGTTTTCTCCGGGTGCCCCAGTTTCCTCCCACAGTCCAAAGATGTGCAGGTTAGGTGGATTGGCCATGCTAAATTGCCCATAGTGTCTAAAATTGCCCTTAGAGTTGGGTGGGGTTACTGGGTTATGGGGATAGGGTGGAGGTGTGGACCTTGGGTGGGGTGCTCTTTCCAAGAGCCGGTGCAGACTCGATAGGCCGAATGGCCTCCTTCTGCACTGTAAATTCTATGATTCTATGGTGAGGTGCAGTAGAAGGAATATCTTTATAAGTGATTGTTACTCCAGTCCTAATAGTTGTAATACTGTTTCCTTGCTATGTTCAATACATTTGCTAAGTGGATACAACAAAAACTGAAGTGGTTTGAAATGTTTCCATATGCAAAGTATATTCCAGCAGCAAAGTCATGAATCTTGAAATTACTGCCAAAGATTCGACACGAATGTCTCAAACTTACCTTGCCTCTGTTTTAATAAAAGTTTTAAATGGGCTACTTGCATTACAATTGGAAAGGGAGAAATATGATGGAGCATCAAGTGTCCATGCAACCACCCTTACACCAGCTTCCGGGCTATCATGGTTTTATAAATTTGTCTGTTGCAAACTGTCTTTTTACTTAAACTTGTAAAATCTGCAAATCTAGTCCTGCACTGTGAATGATGCATTCCTCTTTTATGCACTTCCTCATATCCCATTTCTTGGGTGAAATTCTCCCGAAACGGCGCGATGTCTGCCGACTGGCGCCCAAAACGGCGCCAATCAGACGGGCATCGTGCCGCCCCAAAGGTGCGGAATGCTCTGCATCTTTGGGGCCGAGCCCCAACACTGAGGGGCTAGGCCGACGCCGGAGGAATTTCCGCCCCGCCAGCTGGCGGAAACGGCCTTTGTTGCCCCGCCAGCTGGCGCGGAAATGACATCTCCGGGCGGCGCATGCACGGGAGCGGCAGCGGCCGCTGACAGTTTCCCACGCATGCGCAGTGGAGGGAGTCTCTTCCGCCTCCGCCATGGTGGAGACCGTGGCGGAGGCGGAAGGGAAAAAGTGCCTCCACGGCACAGGCCCGCCGGCGGATCGGTGGGCCCCGATCGCGGGCCAGGCCACCGTGGGGGCACCCCCCGGGGCCAGATCGCCCCGCGCTCCCCCCAGGACCCCGGAGCCCCCCCACGCCGCCTTGTCCCGCCGTTCAAAAGGTGGTTTAATCCACGCTGGCGGGACAGGCAATTTATCGGCGGGACTTCGGCCCATCCGGGCCGGAGAATCGAGCCAACCGGCGCGGCCCGATTCCCGCCCCCGCCAAATATCCGGTGCCGGAGACTTCGGCAACCGGCGGGGGCGGGATTCATGGCAGCCCCCGGCGATTCTCCAACCCGGCGGGGGGTCGGAGAATCTCGCCCCTTGTTCTGTTCCTTCACCTCAAAGTTATAAATACAACACCCTCCACACAATTACTAGTCAGGGTCAAGGCCACCTCATCGAGAAGAAATTATGTTAATGTACAGCTTTCTATCAGAAAAATATATCTCCAACCTCCCCTACCCTTGACATCAAGACAGTATTTGACCATTGTGGCATCAAGGGACCCTACTGAAATAATGGGAATCAGGGGAAAACTCTCTATATTGGCTGGAGTCATACCTAGCACAAAGAAAATTGATTATGGATTTTGGAGGTCAATCGTCTCAATCCTACGACATTGCGGCAAGAGTTCCTCATGGCAGTGTCCTCAGTCCAACCATTTTAGCTGCTTCATTAGTGAACTTCCCTCTATCATAAGATCAGAAGAACAGATGGTCTCTGATGATTGCACAGAGCTTGGATCCATTAACAACCCCTCAAATAATGAAGTAGTCCATGCCTGGATGCATCAAACCCTCAACAACATGCAGGCTTAAACCAATAAGTGCCAGGGAACATTTGTGCCCTACAAGAGCCAGGCAATGACCATCTCCGACAAAAGAGTGTCTAACCATCTTCCCTTGACAATAAATAGCATCATACTCTAATCGCCCATTATTCACAACCTGAGGATCACCATTGACCAGAAACCTAACTGGAGCAGGCACATAAATACTGGAGCTACAAGAGCAGGCCAGAAGCTGGGTATTTTGTGGTGAATAATTCACCTGCCCTTCATCGTCTGCAAGTTAGGTATTTGATAGAACCCTCTCCGTTTTCTTGGATGAGTCCAATTCTAACACCACTCAAGAAGCTCGATGCCATCCAGAACAAAGCGACCAGCTTGATTGGCACCCCCTCGAGTACTTTAATCATTCACTCTCTCCACCTCTGGTGCCCCCTGGCTGCAGTGTGCACCACGTACATGATGGTCTGCAGCAACTTGTCAGGCTTCTTCTGCAGCACCTCCCATCTGCTGCCTTTATCACTTATAATGACAAAGGCAGCATCATCTGTAAGTTCCCTCTGTGTAACACACCATGTTGACTTGGATAATATCACCATTCCTTCATCAGCACGAGGTCAAAATCAAAATACTCACTCCCTATAAGCATTATGGGAATAAAAAAGGCACTTAATTTCTAACGAACATACATCTTTAACCTTCCTACCCAAATACACTCATCATATATAGCGTGACGAAAGATTGTCACAATAAAAAATTGAATGTGAACTCACATTTGTCTCTTTCTCGTGCCATGGTAACGATGGATTATTAAACACTCCAGTGAGAGAATAGGTTAATTACAAACCACAATAAACAAACAAGATGATTAATTTTACAAATAATATTTGAATGAGTGGAATAATATTTGCACTGAATTTAAATCTGTTTCAGAATTTAAAATATACTACTTCGTGTGGTTTTAGGGGAACAATCTTCCCCAGTCAGTTTGATTAGGTCTTATTTTCATTCCCAAATGATCACAGGGGTGATTTTCCCCAGAAGTGACTTAGGACTGGATTCTCCATTCTGTAAGTGCTCCTACTTTGTGAATCGGGAGGTGATGAGGCTGTCCCGTCTGTGGCAGCCTGTCGTGCCAGCTCGGCTTCCATACTTGTATCCTCCAGGAAACCATCATCATCCTCCTCATCAGGTGAGGTCTGCTGCTTTTCCTCCTCCTCAGGCATGTCGCCCCACTGCTGCTGTGAAGGATGCAACAGGCCACCACGCTGCTCGAGCCCCTCTGAGGGCTATGCAGGACCGCCCCCCCCCATGGCAGTCTAGGCATTGGAAACACATCTTGAGCACACCGATGCACCGCTCGATGACGCCCCTGTTTGCTGCTTGAACGTCGTCATAATGAGTCTCCGAACAGGCATCATTAGCCACGACCACAGAGGGTAACCCTTGTCGCTCACTAGCCAACCCCTCACCCGAGGGAGCACGTCGAAGATGCTGGAAACAAAGAGTGCGCCAGGATTTGTGCGTTGTGCACGCTGCATGTAAATCGAGCACAGACATGCATGATGGTCACACACCATCTGCACATTCATGGAGTGCAAGTCCTTTTTTTTGATGAAGGGCATTCCACGTCGACCGGTGGTCGGAGGGCGAAGTGTGTGTCATCGATCATCGCCTGGACATGCCAGTGATGGTGGCAAATCCTGCTGCCCAGGCATCTTGTTGAGCTTGGACCCAAGTTGAAGGTGATTAAGTCCAATGCTTGGGGTATCCATGAAAGCGCGGATGAGCCTGTATGTGGATATTTGTGAGATCCCACACAGGTTTCCTTCGAGCCCTGGAATAAGCTAGAGACATAAAGGTTCAGGGCAACCATCACTTTACTGGCCATGGGAGCTGGTCCGGTTTCCTGGCTGGGGGTGGGGTGAATGGGGTCTCGGGCGCAGTGGACAGGTTGGGTTTGGAGACATCTGATCCTCAGGGGTGGGTTAACTAATAGTGTCACTCTTGAGGCTTTAACTTTGAGAGTGTCTGTGTGCGAGGGAGGGTTCCTGTCAGCAGTCTCAACAGCCTGGAGCCTGTAGATGCAACTGGGGGGGGGGGATTTAAATGATATATAGAAGTAATGGGGGTCACAGTCAGTGCACCCAAATCCCGAAGGGGACTCCCTGAATCCATGCACTTGCCACCAAGTCATTCCCCGCTACTCGCTGAGGTCCAGGCACACGCACCCCCAGCAAACGCAAAACGGTTTCTTAGCTTCTTGCTCCCTCTCAACGGCCATGGTGCCTGGGTCCCGCTCATGAATCCTTGCATCAATTCAAACCCGTGTGACTCCCAGCTGAGAGGGCTAGAGCATCGGGCTTGCAGCACACTAATGAGGTTAAAATCCATGCAAATCACAGACCTGTTTGGTGTCGCTGGCGGGGGGAGGGGCGTGTAGCTTTCTGCTTCCACCGATGGGGGGGGTGTAGATCGCTGTCTCCGCCAGCGGGGGGCGTGTAGATCGCTGCATGCACCGATGGGATGCGTGTAGCTCACTGCCTGCACTGGTGGGGGCGTGTAGCTCGCTGTCTCCGCCAGCGGGGGGCGTGTAGATCGCTGCATGTACCGATGGGGGTGGGGGGGTGTAGATCGCTGCCTCCGCCATCGGGGGGCATGTAGATCGCTGCATGCACCGATGGTATGCGTGTAGCTCACTGCCTGCACTGGTGGGGGTGTGTAGCTCACTGCCTCAGCCAGGGGGGGGGCGTGTAGATCGCTGCATGCACTGATGGGGGGGTGGAGATCGCTGTCTCCGCCAGCGGGGGGCGTGTAGATCGCTGCATGCACCGATGGGGGGGGGGGTGTAGATCGCTGCCTCCGCCATCGGGGGGCGTGTAGATCGCTGCATGCACCGATGGTATGCGTGTAGCTCACTGCCTGCACTGGTGGGGGTGTGTAGCTCGCTGCCTCAGCCAGCGGGGGGCATGTAGCTCGCTGTCTCCGCCAGCGGGGGGCATGTAGCTTGCTGTCTCCGCCAATGGGGGGCATGCAGCTCGCTGCATCCGCTGATGGAGTTTGTGTAGCTCGCTGCCTCTGCCAGTGGCGAGTGTGTAGCTAGCTGCCTCCATCGAGACGGAGGTATGCCGCTGTGGGGAACGGGCCGGGTGTGGGGTGTGGGCGCGTGGCTGGCCGAGGAGGGGTCATGGCTAGTCGGCGGGGGAGGGGGGCGGGTAGCCCCCTGATCCGGCTGATAACCTGGAATGTAAGGGGACTGAATGGGCCAGTTAAGCGGGCCCGTGTGTTCGCGCACCTGAAGGGGCTCAAGGCGGATGTGGTTATGCTCCAGGAGACACACCTGAAGGTGGCAGACCAGGTAAGACTGAGGAAAGGGTGGGTAGGTCAGGTGTTTCACTCGGGGCTAGATGCAAAAAATCGAGGGGTGGCGATCTTGGTGGGAAAGAAGGTGTCATTCGAGGCGTCGAGCGTTGTGGCAGATACGTAATGGTAAGTGGTAAGCTGCAGGGAGAGAGGGTGGTACTGGTCAATGTGTATGCTCCGAACTGGGACGATGCGGGTTTTATGCGGCGTATGTTGGGTCGGATCCCAGACTTGAAAGTGGGGGGGGCCTGATAATGGGGGGAGACTTTAACACGGTGTTGGATCCGGCACTGGGTCGCTCCAGGTCTAGGACGGGTAGGGTGTTGAGGGGATTTATGGACCAAATGGGAGGGGTGGACCCTTGGAGATTTGCAAGGCTGGGGGCTAGGGAATTTTCATTCTTCTCACATGTCCTTGGGCGACATTCTCCGACCCCCCCGCCGGGTCGGAGAATCGCCGGGGGCTGGCGTGAATCCCGCCCCCGCCGGTTGCCGAAGTCTCCGGCACCGGAGATTCGGCGGGGGCGGGAATCGCTTGGTCCTCAGTGGGTAACTATTATTCTCCACGCCCATCCTGGGGTGCTCCTTGAAGAGGCCAGGGTTGATCAAATGCCCCAGGATGTAGGTATTGTACACACTCCACGGGAAGCGGGCATACACTGGTGATCGCACATGAGCTGTATGTTGAGGGAGTGGAACCCATTTCTGTTAACATAGGGTACTCCCAGATGGTCTGGTTAGCGCAGGGTAACATGCGTGGCATCTAACACCCCCTGGACCTGGGGCATCTCGGCAATGTTGGAGAAACCTGCAGCCTGTGCATCTTGCCCGGCATGGTCCATGTCAAAGATGGTGTAGTTTTAACCCCGGGCATAAAGGGCATCCGTGACCTGCCAGATGTTCCTGTGGGCTGTGGCCTGCATGATGCCACACAGATCCCCGCTCTAGACCTGCAAGGATCCTGAGGCGTAAAGGTTCAGAGCTGCTGTGACCTTGACGGCCACCAGGAGAGGGTGCCCTCCTCCTCCATGTAGAACCAAGTCCGTGAGGACATGGCACAGATGCCGCACTGTCTCCTCATCCGTCATCTATTCGAATGACCAGCGATGCCTGTACACCCTGGGCCATTGCGGGACTCCCCCTCTGGCTCCCTCCCTGGCTAATGGGTGGCTGGATCCTCAGGGTGTGGAACGGGGTCCGGCACATATTCTGCTGCCTCGATCATCTGCTGACGTTGCTGATGCCACCATCTCCATGGTCTATCTGCCAAGGCTACCAACAGCACCGCAAGGGCAAGTTCTGGGTCCAAAATCTCTGCCTTAGTGTGGTGGTATGTATTAGGGGTAATGTGGTACCTGTGAAGCCGAGAGGCTATTGGCTGTCAGGTCCCGGGTCCTGGTTGGATCTGCCGACTTCTGGCTCCGCTCTGAAGGCGGAGTATAAGAGCCTGAGCTTCTCCCCGCAGCCTTATTCTGTTGCTGAGCCGCTGGGGACAAGTCTCGCTTAATAAAGCCTAGATCGGCTTCATCACTTCTCGTCTCGCGTAAGTCATTGTGCGCTACAATTTATTAAGCAAGCTTAAAAGACTATGGAACTCCGGATCGCCCTGGAATGCCTGCGGATCAGCCCCCACGCAGCGAACTCGGCAGCAGTATTCAAACACTGGCAAGCATGCTTTGAAGGCTACCTCCGAACGGCCCCCGGCCGGATCGCAGAAGAGCAGAAAATGCAGGTCCTGCATTCGAGGGTAAGCCCGGAAATTTACTCTCTAATCGAAGACGCAGAGGATTTCCCAACGGCGCTCGCATTGTTGAAGGGAATCTACGTTCGGCCCGTGAACCAGGTCTACGCGCGCCACCAACTCGCGACGAGACAGCAAAGTCCCGGAGAATCGCTAGAGGAATTCTACGTCGCGCTGCTAATTTTGGGACGAGGCTGCAGCTGCCCGACCGTGAATGCGATCGAACACACGGACCTGCTAATTCGTGATGCATTTGTGGCAGGTATGAACTCTCCCCAAATTCGCCAAAGACTTTTAGAAAGAGAGTCGCTAGGACTCTCAGAGGCACGGGCCCTTGCAGCCTCTCTTGATGTGGCCTCACAAAACGCCCGCGCCTACGGCCCCGACCGCGCGGCAGCCCCTTGGGCTCCGTGGACCCCCGTCGCGACCAACTCCCCGGCACCCCCCCTCGAAGGCTTGTGCGGTTAAAGCGCCAGACCATCCCGCGGGGGCCCGCTGCTATTTCTGCAGACAAGCGAAACACCCCTGGCAGCTGTAAAAGCTGCGGCAAAAAGGGACATTACGCGGCAGTGTGCTGGTCCCGGGGGGTCGCCGCAATCCCCGGAGAAGAACGGGGCCAGCACATCCCAAACACCCCCCAATCCCCCCAGTGCCCCATGTGCGACCCGCGGGCGCCGCCATTTTGGGTCCCGGGCACCACAAGGGGAGGATGGGCGCCGCCATCCTGTGACCCCCCAGCCACGTGCGATTCATGGGGGCGGCCATTTTGTCCACCCCCGACCACGTGCGACCCATGGGGCGGCCATTTTGTCCACCCCCGGCCACCTGCGATTCATGGACGCCATCATCTAAGTTGACAACAAAGGACCCCAGCATCGACGGCTCCACGGGGTCCGAAGAAGACGCCGCGACACTACTACCATGACTGGCTTCGGTGACACTGGATCAATCACGGCCCCGGACGCTCCAGACAACGACAACAATGGTGCTGGTCAACGGATACGAGACGCCATGCCTGATCGACTCCGGGAGCACGTAATGTTTTATTCACCCAGACACGGTAAGACGCTGTTTTCTGACCATCTATCCAAGCACGCAAAAGATTTCCCTAGCTGCAGGATCCCATTCCGTAGAGATCAAAGGGTTCTGCATCGCAAACCTAACGGTGCAAGGGAGGGAGTTTAAGAACTGCAGGCTCTACGTCCTGCCCCAACTCTGCGCGCCCACATTACTGGGATTAGACTTCAAATGTAACCTTCAGAGCCTAACATTCCAATTCGGCGGCCCAATACCCCCACTCACTATCTGCAGCCTCGCAACTCTCAAAGTTGAACCGCCGTCCTTGTTTGCAAACCTCACCCCAGATTGCAAACCCGTCGCCACTAGGAGCAGATGGTACAGCGCCCAGGACCGGATATTTATTTGGTCTGAAGTCCAGCGGTTGCTGAAGGAAGGCATAATCCAGGCCAGCAATAGTCCCTGGAGAGCCCAGGTGGTAGTCGTAAAGACCGGGGAGAAGCAAAGGATGGTCATAGACTATAGTCAGACCATCAACAGGTACACGCAGCTAGATGCGTACCCTCTCCCCCGCATATCCGACATGGTCAATCGGATTGCCCAGTATAAGGTTTTTTCCACCGTGGACCTCAAGTCCGCCTACCACCAGCTCCCCATCCGCCCAGGTGACCGCAAGTACACTGCCTTCGAGGCAGACGGGTGTCTATACCACTTCCTAAGGGTCCCATTTGGCATCACGAACAGGGTCTCGGTCTTCCAACGGGAGATGGACCAAATGGTTGACTAGCACGGGTTGCAGGCCACGTTCCCGTATCTCGACAACGTAACCATCTGCGGCCACAATCAGCAGGACCACGACGCCAACCTCCAAAAGTTCCTCCAGACCGCTAACGCCCTGAACCTCACATATAACGAGGTAAAATGCGTTTTTAGCACAAACCGTTTGGCCATCCTGGGATACCGAGTGCGCAATGGAATAATAGGCCCCAACCCCGAACGCATGCGCCCCCTTATGGAATTTCCCCTCCCCCACTGCTCCAAAGCCCTGAAACGCTGCCTGGGCTTCTTTTCATATTAC
This sequence comes from Scyliorhinus torazame, assembly GCF_047496885.1. NCBI lineage: Eukaryota > Metazoa > Chordata > Chondrichthyes > Carcharhiniformes > Scyliorhinidae > Scyliorhinus > Scyliorhinus torazame. The sequence goes on along the minus strand of NC_092707.1, from coordinate 326,139,152 downwards.
GCCCAGTAGGTCCCCCAGTACGCAGACAAGGCCCGCCCGCTAATACAGTCCACTACCTTCCCCCTGTCGACAGACGCTCGCCAGGCCTTCAGCCGCATCAAAGCGGATATCGCAAAGGCCACGATGCGCGCCATCGACGAGTCCCTCCCCTTCCAGGTCGAGAGTGACGCATCCGATGTAGCTCTGGCGGCCACCCTTAACCAAGCGGGCAGACCCGTGACCTTTTTCTCCCGGACCCACCACGCCTCAGAAATCCGCCACTCCTCAGTGGAAAAGGAAGCCCAAGCCATAGTGGAAGCTGTGCGACATTGGAGGCATTACCTGGCCGGCAGGAGATTCACTCTCCTCACCGACCAACGGTCGGTAGCCTTCATGTTCGATAATGCATAGCGGGGCAAAATTAAGAATGACAAGATCTTAAGGTGGAGGATCGAGCTCTCCACCTTCAATTATGAGATCTTGTATCGTCCTGGAAAGCTGAACGAGCCGTCCGATGCCCTATCCCGCGGCACATGTGCCAACGCACAAATAAACCGCCTCCAAGCCCTCCACGAGCACCTCTGCCACCCGGGGGGGTCACTCAATTCTACCATTTCGTAAAGTCCCGCAACCTCCCCTGCTCTGTGGAGGAGGTCCGTACAGTCACCAGGAACTGCCACATCTGCGCAGAGTGCAAACTGCACTTTTTCAGGCCAGATAGAGCGCACCTGATCAAGGCTTCCCGCCCCTTTGAACGCCTCAGTTTGGATTTCAAAGGGCCCCTCCCCTCCACCGACCGCAACGCATACTTCCTGAACGTGGTGGACGAATACTCCCGTTTCCCCTTCGCCATCCCCTGCCCAGACATGACAGCGGCCACAGTCATTAAAGCCCTTGGCACCATATTCACACTGTTCGGTTGCCCTGCGTATATCCATAGCGACAGGGGGTCCTCCTTCATGAGTGACGAGCTGCGCCAGTTCCTGCTCAGCAAGGGCATAGCCTCGAGCAGGACGACCAGCTACAACCCCCGAGGGAACGGGCAAGTAGAGAGGGAGAACGGCACGGTCTGGAAGACCGTCCTACTGGGCCTACGGTCCAGGGATCTCCCAGTTTCCCGGTGGCAGGAGGTCCTCCCGGACGCTCTCCACTCCATCCGGTCGCTGCTGTGTACCACCACTAACCAAACGCCTCATGAGCGCCTCCTTGTCTTCCCCAGGAAGTCCTCCTCCGGAACGTCGCTGCCGACCTGGCTGGCGGCCCCAGGACCCATCTTGCTCCGGAAACATGTACGAGCACACAAATCGGACCCGTTGGTCGAGAGGGTTCACCTTCTCCACGCGAACCTGCAGTACGCCTATGTGGCGTACCCCAACGGCCGACAGCACACGGTCTCCATGCGGGACCTGGCGCCCGCCGGCAACACACACACCCCCCCGACACCGATCACCCCCTCCCTGCCATCGGTGCGCCCCGCGACCACCCCCTTCCCGGGGGGATCGGTCCTCCTCCCGTGCCCGCCCAGGAACAAACAGCGAAACGCTCCCGGAGATGACAACGCCCGAGCAAGCACCTGCACCACCACCGGGGCTGAGGCGATCAACGAGGAAGACCAGACCGCCCGCTAGACTCGTGGAATCCGCGTGACACCAAGAAAAGCAAGAATGTTGTTGTAACAAAAAAAATTTTTTTTGCTCATATTGTAAATAGTTCTCACAAACTTGTACCCAGTGTAGGGCTAAAGCTGTATTAACAGTCCGAAATTTGTTCCAGGGCCAGCCTTGTAAACCCTTACCACCATGCGAACCACCACCCCGCCGGGTTCTTTTTTAACAAGGGGTGAATATGGTGGTATGTATTCGGGGTAATGCGGTACCTGTGAAGCCGAGAGGCTATTGGCTGTCAGGTCCCGGGTCCTGGTTGGATCTGCCGACTTCTGGCTCAGCCCTGAAGGCGGAGTATAAGAGCCCGAGCTTCTCCCCGCAGCCTTATTCTGTTGCTGAGCTGCTGAGGACAAGTCTCGCTTAATAAAGCCTAGATCGACTTCATCACTTCTTGTCTCGCGTAAGTCATTGTGCGCTACACTTAGCATTTAACATCTGCAATGCACTGGGAGAGGGTGTTAGACTGGTATACAGTTGTGGCTCATACTCCGGGACCCTCCATTCGCCCATCGATCCCCCCCTCCCCCAATCGGAAGGCTCTGCCCACATACACCTGGCCGCTGCGGGACCCCCTCACCAGACCCCAGACCCTGAATGCTGGGCACCCTCTCTGTGACACTGTCCCCTAGCTGTGTCCCATCCCCTGGGTGTTCGGGTGCCGGAGGGTGGCGACTACGGGATTTTCACAGTAAATTCATTGCAATGTTAATGTAAGTCTACATGTGACAATAATAAAGATTATTTCTTATTATTTATTTATGTTGGCTGCTGCGTGTGTGGTGTAGCCTCCTGAAATGTCCAGGCATCGCAGTCTGATTGGGATGCTAGGCAATGACTCCCACATGCCACATGGCCCGTCCACCCACAGGAATCCACTTGGGATGTGTGCAGTGCTCACTTAACCAGATTGCTAATTCCCTACTAGCATTAGCCTCAGGCGCATGGCCTTGGCCTCGGCAGTCAGTGGGGGTTATGGTGGCTACTGAGGCAGACAAGCATGGACAAGGGTTGCCCCCGGAATGGGTACACATGATTCAGGGGTTGGCATGGTGATGACATGAGCGGTTGCCCCACGGTTGGCCCCCCAGCGCCTCCCCCCATGGCACGCCACTCCTGCGGAGGGTCCCATGGCAACCCACTCCTGCGGAGGGACCCCCCACCCCCCCCAGATGAGGATCCCCCACCCCCAGTGACAAGTCCAGTGCCCCGGGGCTCTTTGCCTGTGAGCAAAGATGGCTACCCACCTCATCGGCTATTCCGCCAGGTTCACATTTTTCAAAAGGAGTACTAATCGGTGCCAGCGTGAGCACTTATAATAATAATAATCACTTATTGTCACAAGTAGGCTTCAGTGAAGTTACTGTGAAAAGCCCCTAGTCGCCACATTCCGGCACCTGTTCAGGGAGGCTGGAACGGGAATTGAAGCCGCGCGGCTGGTTTTGTTCTGCATTACAAGGCAGCTGTCTTAGCCCACTGTGCTAAACCAGCCCCATGCCGTGGAGGCTGCTCAATGATGGGAGGCCATTGGATAAGGAGTGGCTCTCCTTAATTAGGACCGAGACCCTGACTTTTCCTACGGGAGTGGGAAGGTTACATCGCAAACATTTTGGCGCCTGGTGCGGTTCTCATTTTCTGCCTCTCCCACTATTCACATGCGTCGTTTCGCTCGAGCGAGAACGCAATGAGGCCGGAGAATTGCGCCTATAGAATTCATTTTGGAGTGGGGCACTAAAGGCACCGGCAAGACCGGCTCCCCAGAGATCAGGGTGTTTTTACAGGGTGCCCTAATTTCAAAGTTGAATTTAAGGTCCCCCACAACCCCCACCCATGGACTTTATCACCCCCGCAGACATGGGCCACACCCACAACACTTGACATTGAGCTGTCTGAAGTTTGTTCTTATAAAACAACAACCTCATTGTTAAACAGTTAATTATTTCCACTAGAATGCATGGGGAGCAAGTCAGTGCTTGAACAAATGTTTCTGCAAATGAGTATTGCCATTAATAGAGTGTCTGTTAACTGAAAAATTACTTGAAAATCTCTATCTAGGAGATGTATTGCCTTGAGCAGTATAATAGATCATTGCACCATGCAATGCCTTGAGACTGGGAGAAGAACAAGGGTTTCAGCTGTCTTTTTTTCAAATGCAGGATAATGTTTTTGCACGGTGCTGATGTCCTGAAAATACATTTGATAAAGTGATATAACAGCATCTATAAGCTATGCTCCCTGCATTTTCATTAACGTTCCATTGATCAGGTTTCTGATGGAACTTTGATGTCTTGTTCCACTCTCTTGACCCCAGCATCTGACTTGTACTTATTGCCATTATTGTCAGATGGGAAAAGCAAAATCATCAATGCCATTGAGATTGCTCCAGTGTCCCCTTGGAGACTGGAACAAGTGACAGTCAAAAAAATTGATACAATTACAAAAGTGCGCAGCCGATGGTAAATTTTTTAAAAATGAGTTTGTAACATAGAAACTGGAGATGTCCATTCAACCCTTTGGGTGCGATTCATATAATTGGGAACAAAGGGCATGATCCAACGGCGATGCTGCACCCGAACAGCAGCTCGCCGCGGCGAAGCGTGGCAGATAATAACCGGGAGACCACACTTCCAGTGTCTACCCGGCTTGCAACGCCTCGCAAGATCCAACGCGATCTCGGGAGACGCTGCGATGTAAATCTTGCCCATTGTGAGTGGGATCACCTTTTGGCAAATCTGTATACTAGAGTGAGACAGCTAGTCCCGCAGTGCCGAGAAACACATGGCGACTCGCATTGTATGAGGGGCTTCAGAGGGGAATGTGCAGCCGAGGCCCCACATAGCCCCGTTTTGTACAGTAGCACCCCTGCTCTCCGAGGCCCCCGACCCTCCCAGCCCAAACTCACTATGGAAGGGTCGCCCCCCCCCCACCCCCATCCCCCACAGCGCACTCTCCCCAATACCCACGCAAGGCCCGCACGGCCCAATCGCACGCGTGCAAAGAAATGTGAGCTTGGCACCTTGGCAGTGCCAACCTGGCATGCTGGCAGTGCCCCCCGAGCACCCTGGCAGCACCTAGCTGGCATCCAGGTGGCACTCCCAGTGTGCCAGGCTGGCACTGGTATGGTGCCTAGGTGGCACCAGGAGTACCAGGGCACCACCTTGCCCAAAGGGAATGCAGCTGGGGCCTGTAAGACCATAACACAGGAGCAGAATTAGGCCACTCGGCCCATCAAGTCAGCTCCATCATTCAATCATAGTTGATATTTTACTCATCCCCATTCGCCCGACTTCTCCCCATAATCCCTGATCCCCTTATTAATCAAGAACCTATTTATCTCTGTCTTAAAGACATTCAGTGATTTGACCTCCACAGCCTTTTGTGGCAAAGAGTTCAACAGATTCACCACCCTCTGGCTGAAGAAATTCCTCCTCATCTCTGTTTTAAAGGATCGTCCCTTTAGTCTGAGATTGTGTCCTCTAGTTTTTCCTACAGTTGGAAACATCCTCGCCACATCCACTCTATCCAGGCCTCGCAGTATACTGTAAGTTTCAATAAGATCTCCCCTCATCCTTCTAAACTCCAACGACTGCAGAGACAGAGTCCTCAACCATTCCTCACACAACAAGCTCTTTATTCCAGGGATCATTCTTGTGAACCTCCTCATTCCAAGGACAGCACATCCTTCCTTTGATACGGGGGCCAAAACTGCTCACAATATTCCAAATGGGGCCTGACCAGAGCCTTATAAAGCCTCAGACGTACATCCCTGGTCTTGTATTCTAGCCCTCTCGACATGAATGCTAACATTGCATTCCAAACTGTCGACTGAACCTGCACGGTAACATTCAGAGAATTGTGAACAAGGACTCCCAAGTCTCTTTGTGCTTCTGATTTCCTGAGCATTTCCCCATTTAGAAAATAGTCCATGCCTCCAGTTCTCCTTCCAAAGTGCATAACCTCACACTTTTCCACATTGTATTCCATCTTCCACTGCATTGCCCACTCTCCTAGCCTGTCCAAGTCCTTCTGCAGCCCGCTTGTTCCCTCAATACTACCTGTCCCTCTACAGATCTTTGTATCATCTGCAAACTTAGCAACAGTGCCTTCAGTTCCTCCTTCCAGATCATTAATGTATATTGTGAAAAGTAGTGGCCCCAGCACAGACCCCTGAGGCACACCACTAGTAACCGGCTGCCATCCTGAAAAAGACCCCTTTATCCCAACTCTCTGCCTTCTGCCAGTCAGCGAATCCTCTATCCATGCCAGGATCTTACCCTTAACACCATGGGCTCTTAACTTATTTAACAGTCTTCTATGCGGCACCTTGTCAAAGGCCTTCTGGAAATCTAAGTAAACCATGTCCACTGGTTCTCCTTTGTCTGACTTCCTTGTTAATCCCTCAAAGAACTCTAACAGATTTTTCAGACATGACCTACCCTCGACGAAGCCGTGCTGACTCAGTCCTATTTTATCATGCACTTCCAAGCACTCTGCAATTTCATCTTTAATAATAAATTCAAAATTCTTACCAATGACCGAAGTCAGGCTAATCGGCCTATAATTTCCCGACTTCTGCCTCCTTGCCTTCTTAAGCAGTGGTGTTACATTAGCCGCTTTCCAGTCCTCTGGGACCCTCCCTGCCTCCAGTGATTCCTGAAAGATCCCCACCAATGCCTCCACAATCTCCTCAGCTATTTATTTTAGAAACCTGGGGTGTAGTCCATCCGGTCCAGGTGAGTTATCCACCTTCAGACCTTTCAGTTTCCCCAGAACCTTCTCTTTAGTGACGGTCACTGCACTCACCTCTGCCCCCTGATTCTCTCTGGCATCCCACTGGTGTCTTCCACCGTGAAGACTGATGCAAAGTAACTATTCAGTTCCTGTGCCATTTCTTTGTTTCCTATTATTACTTCTCCAGCCACATTTTCCAGTGATCCAATGTCTATTTTTGCCTCTCTCTTACCTTTTATATATTGAAAAAAACTCTTCCGATCTTTTGATATTACCAGCTAGTTTGCACTGATATTTCATCTTCTCCCCCTTATTGTTTTTTTAGTTGTCTTCTACTTGTTTTTAAAGGCTTCCCAGTCTTCTGGCATCCCACTAATCCTCACCACTTAGTATGCTTTTTCTTTAGCTTTTATGCATCCCTTGACTTCCCTCGTCAGCCATGGATGCCTTGTCCTCCCCTTAACATGTTTCCTCCTCCTTGGAATGAATTTCTGTTGTGCATCCCGAATAACCCCCCAAAACCTTGCTGTTCCACTGTCTTCCCTGCTAGTACCCTTTTCTAATCAACCCTACCCAGCACCTCCCTCATGTCTTTGTAGTTACCCTTATTTAATTGTAATACCGTTACATCTGATTGTAGCTTCTCCCTCTCAAACTGCAGGGTAAATTCTATCATATTGTGGTCACTGCTCCCTAAGGGTTGCTTCACCATAAGTTCCCTAATCAAGTCTGCCTCATTACACATCACCAAATCCAGGATTGCCTGTTGGTAGTAGGCTCTGTCACAAGCCCTCCCCCGATCCTCCGCCCCGATGGGCCGACTTCCCGACGGCATCGGTCGCATGTCCTCTCAATTTTAGTAAACCTGGCGTAACAACCCGTGGACTGTGTCCAGCACCGCACAGTTGTGGGGGGGGGAGCCGCCCAGCTGGCAGGGGGGGGAGGGCTTCGGCGGGGGCTGGGGGACTGGTGGGGGGTGCCAAGGTGGGTTAGTGGATGGGCAGTTTTTGTCAGGATGGGTGCAAGCACGGCCGCCGACATGTCATACGGTACGGCCGCCGTAGGCTGCCGCTGTGTGCATACGCAACCACGGACCCGACTATTCTGCGTCCGTATCGGCAGGTAAAGCCGGGGGCTTTATGTGGTGTGGCTACTAGCCCCCCACTGGGCGGAGCATCGGTGCAGGGGTGGCGTCGAATTTTTGGTCATAAGACTAGACGCATCTTCCGGACATAGCTGCAGAGTCGGAGAATCCAGCCCTTAGTCTCAGGAATGGAGAATCCAGATCTTGGTGTTGTCTCTCACTATTGGGCAATTTGCCAGTTAAATACTTATAGATGTCACAGGATGACTATAAAAATATAAACTCCACATCTTGCAAAAAGTATTTTGGTAGTTTTTGAGAGATCATGCTGCGCACACACACGTATCCCTTAACAACAACTGCATGTTTTGGCCCAAGAGGTTTCTTTGTTCAAATTCAGTACCACTTAGCAGCTTTTGTCTATCCCATGTCTATTGTTCAAAGGTGACTCCAGACTTTCAGGGCGGGATTTTCTGGCCATTCATGCTGATGGGATCTTCTGGTCCTGTCAATGCTGGCGCTCCGCCGTGGAGGATACAAACAGCAGGAAACCCGATTGACAGCTGGGTCTGTCAATCGGGTGGGATTGACTGGTGGGACTGGTAGATACTGCTGCTGTCCAATAGCGGGCCATCTCTGCCACCGCAGCACACGTGTGCGGGGGAAGGGGGAGGAAGGAGAGAAAATCCCGCCCACACCTTCAAACCATTTGGATTTCAAAGCAAATGCGGAACAATTCAAGGGAAATTTGAAAATAGTTTGACAAGAGAGAGAAATATACTTCCTGTGTTCATTTTGAAAAGACTAAGGAGTGACATTTTATGAATATAAAGTAGTTTCTACCATGAAACCATCAAGCACTCAGCCTTCAAATACACTGATATACTAGATGGCTAGATTCAATGAAAGTGGTATGGGGGGAGGGGGTGGGCCGGGGGCCATGTCATATTTAACAAACAGTTTTATGGGGTGACCATGTTCTTGTTTCCTGCACTTCGGGCCATGTATCCAAGCTGTGATTTTAAACCATGTTATTTTAACTCACTTCCCATGATACCTTAACTCTCTGACATCACGCTGATCTGTTTATATTATAATAATGGGTCTGGGACTCTGAGCACGGTGGCATGCTGTGCTTTTAGTGTTAATTAATTAATCATTATGCCGGCTTGAAAATCACTTAAGGCTTGTTGAAGTAATTCTATTTGTCTTTCAAAGACACATATTCATCTACTTTCGACAATTTTGCCACAAATCTTGCATTGTTTCTTTTAGATTTTTTCAAAAATCTGCATGGAAAAGACTGGAAAATGTCCGCGAACATGAAGAAAATCACTTTCTTGGCCATTCTGGGATTGAGCGCTGGATGGGTCAAAATCTCCTTCAACAAGACTAAAGCTATTATTTTCAGCTTCTGTCAGCAGTTACGTGGCTTTGGTTCTGACTCCATCGACTTCCCTGACTGCCCTCCCAGGCCAAATGCAGTTAAGAGGACTGCAAAATGTTTTTCAGCATTATGCTTACTTTCTATGTTACTATCTGGATTGTCAGCAAGGCATTCTTGCACTTCCAGAACATGACCCCCCCCCCCACTCCTGAAATCCCAATTCACATTTTCAGTATTTTGAGAATTGACTTCGACCATGCTGTCCTCGTTGTCCTCACCATGTCTACCTTGCACAAATTTTAGATAATCCAAAATTCTGCAGCCCAACTTTTCTCCTACTCTAAGACTCAACATCCTTTGACAAAGAATCATCCAGACTCGAAATGTTTGCTCCCTTTTCTCTCCACAGATGCTGTCAGTCCTGTTGAGATTGTCCAGTGTTTTCTGTTTTTATTTCAGATTACAGCAATCGCAGTAATTTGCTTTTATCAACATCCTTGCCTTTGCTAAGCTCTGCTGGCTCTTTATGCCTGAATGAGTAAACTTTGATATTTTTATACTTACCGTAAAATCCTTTCATTGAGTCACTCCAGCTACCTGAGTGTTGTAGCCACCTGAGTTGGCCACTTCCTGACTTAAAATGGAGAACCGCAAAGGCTGAAGGGAAATTCAGCCAACACAGGCAAAAACTAGCAGGTGCAAGATTACTGTGTATTAGACTTGCAGAAACCCAGACAGCATCGATACAAGCAGCCATCTGCATCGTAATGTAGCAGCCATCTACATAGTAATGAGCGATCCTCGGGAACAATCGAAACATTTTGAGGTAAACAGGGCTAAGCCAGACTCCTCGACGGCAGCAGGAGCCAACACAAAAGAGGTTAACGGACACTTAAAGACCGCCCAACGATCAGGGAACAGCTCCAGTATTGGAGAAATCGAACCAAGCGATTGGAACAAAGTCCAATCACTTGAAATCAGGTACGGGGTCCGCCCCGAAGGGCGGGAAGCCCCTGGGGTCTATAAAGTAAGGCCCCCAAGTTCAAATCGTTCTTCTTGACAGGGCCACTCAGCAACGCGAAGCAACCCCTGAGAGTGAACTGTCCGGCGGCCTCCAAGAAAGTAAGTCGCAAGTCAACGCTAGCTACGAGATAGGCGCTCCTAGCTACCAGTCCATACCAGCTTTTGAATCCCGCAGGCTCAGAACCTGAACGAAAGGCCATTTGTTCCCCTGATATGGTGGGCCAGTCCGAAACTAAATATAGGCCTGTTAGTTATAGAAATAGCCTAGAAAGTAGAGTTTATGCATGAGTAGCGATTTACTGTGTATAATAAATGTGTATTGATTTGAATCTTACTAATTGGTGTGTTGAGTTGTTGATCATTACTTGAACTTGAACCTCGTGGCGGTATCATAAAGATACCTGGCGACTCTAGAGCAAAGGTTATAAAACAGAGCCAATTGAACCAACCAAATGTTAGCAACATATTACTGGCGGCATCCTGACGGGACCCGATCTAGAAGTGGCTTAACCATTCCGGGAGAACCCAAAATTTGAATTAGAAATCCAATTGGGAACAGAAAAACCACAAGTGTTCAAGCAGTTCTGATCAATCCTCATAAATCGGAAGTGTGTTAATGCATGCGTAACTAACAGGGTTATAAGGTAAACTGATAGATTTTTGTTGTGACAAAACTGTCGGGAGTTTGTATTCCGGAAAATAGCGAAAGCCGTACCCGTAATTACAGCACCGCCTTAATACCCCTTGTTCCAAATTTCAAGAGAAGCATTCAGATAAGAAAGATAGCAATGCAGGCAATGCAACGCCTCATGAACCCCGAAGAATTCGTGGTCGCAGCGACCAGCAGTAGAGTAGGACAGTGTCCCATTTGGGAAGAGGAAATCAGAAAGTACCTCAAAGGGAAAGGATGGCCCCTTTGGAGCGAATTCTGTGAAAATGAGGAAACAGGTCCCGGGAGTATAGGACATACTTGGTGGGAGAACCTGAGCAAGATTCACAAGAAGAGCTTAGGAAAAGCTCGCAAGCCGATGGCAATCGTGTCCTGTTTGGCACAATTGCGAGGCACAGAGGAGGTCGTTAGGATGCTCCGAAAAGAGATAGAAGGCATACATCGAATGAGCAAGGTTGATGTCAGTGAGGTAGAGAAAGAGAACCTAGAATTAAGAAGGAGGTCAGCAGCAAAAGACGGAGAGGTGGATGATGCCAAGTTGACACACCAGTCTTGTCTGGCACACCTAAGCAGCTTCCAATCCCAGTACGAAAAGGCCTATCAGGACATGCAACGTGCAGTCCTGGTACGAGAGGCAACCGAGAGGCATTGCAGAGGCAGTGTAGTGACCTGAAGGCATCGTTAAGAGCACTCCATGCTGCCACCACAGAGCAAAGACAAAGCTCATTAGACCCCGCAAAGTGCCGGAAGCAGATTGCAGAACTGCAATCTCTGCTTTCAGTTCAAAAAGGATTCCAGGAAACCTTTGGATCACAGCTGGATGAGGAAGACGGCCCTGATTGGGAAGAATTGAGTGAGACAGCGCAGAGATATGTTCAAGGAACATGTGCGCTGGGAAAGCCCCAGAAGAGAAAAGCACCCCAACCCCCCACAGAGCAGATAGTTCAGGCTCCAATGAACCCAGTCAGCACCCACCGCACAGCCACATCGGACAACACGGAATTCCTGTACACCACCCCCTTAACAGTGACCCAATTACGGGACGCATGCGATAAAATCAAACCGTTCCCCCCCACCTCAGACCCCCACCACTTCTTTGCCAGAGTAAAACAGCAGGCTACCATGTACGGCCTGGATGAGCGAGAGCAAGTAAAGCTCACAGTTTTGAGTTTAGACCCTTCGGTCGTAGCAGCCCTTCCCGACCCACAGAATGTAGGAGGAGGCACCCTTGCAGAGATGCATACCGTGATCCTAGACGCGATCGGGTATAACAGGGGTGACCCCGTAGAAGGCCTCAATAAGTGCAGGCAAAAGAAAACCGAGCACCCCACAGCGTTTGCTGGATGCTTGTGGATCCATTTCGTCTCAGTTTTCGGAGACTTAGACCACGCCTCTTTGTCCCCAGACAACATGGCCAAATGGACCCGCACCCTTATCTCCCATGCCACAGAAACAGGACAAAAAGCTTGTGCCAATTATGATCCCTCAGAGGAGGCTCATAATGAGAAAAGGGTCGTAAAAAGATTGTCCCGCACCTGGGAGCAGTCTGTACAAAACAAACCCGCAGTTAGGAAACCCGAGGAACAGCAGGCAGAAGCAGACATCCAAGCGGTGAAAACGCACCAGAACCCCGCATGGGTGAACGAAGGCAGGAACAGCCCCCCACAAAAGCCACAGGAGTGTTACAACTGTGGCCATTTAGGACACTTTGCAAGAGAATGCAATGCCCCACAAAAGCCATAGAGAGCCCAGCAGGCAGGCACTCTGAATAAGAATAGGACAGAGCCCACACATAGTGTGAGCACCCGTTCAGATCAGACGGACCTGAACGGAATGGACTGACGGTGTTCGGGCACCCCTAGTTGGGTCTGCGACACCCTTTGGGATAGGTGCGGCCGGCCAGTAGTTGCAGCAAAGATACAGGGACAGCCCATCGGGTTTCTCTGGGACACAGGAGGTTCCGCACCACAATCCTCCACCATGTTTTAAAAGGACACGTGGCCCACTACAGCCACCATCACCCTCAGCGGCTTTACAGGCCACTCACAGCAGGGACACATCACAGCCCCTGTACCCATTCAAATCGGCAATATCACCACCAAGCACCCCATAGTTTTAGTCGACCTGCCCCACACAGCAGAACACATTTTAGGAATCGATTTTATGAATTCCCACAACCTGTCCTTTGATCCAGTCAAGCAATGTGTTTGGAAAATGGCAAAATCCGCAAGAGCCCCCGCAACGCTCACCATAGGAGAATATGCAAACAAAATTAGCGCAGTAGGCGAATTTTGGTTTGACCCGACCACGATTAGCACGGACAAGCAGGTTAGGGCAGTTCTGCAGAAGCACAGGACAGCATTTGCGGCCCACAAACACGACTGTGGCCGGATGACTGGTTCCGTTCAAATCACAGGACCAGACCCTAGACCCCAAAAGCAATACGGATTTCCCCAAGAGGCAGAGGGAGAAATCGCAAAAGTTATTGACAGCTTATTAGAGCAGGGCGTACTCAGATCAGTAGCCTCCACTAATAATGCCCCGATTTGGACAGTGAGAATGCCCGATGGATCATGGTGACTGACCATCGATTACCGGGAACTCAACAAAGTCACCCCCGCAGCAGCCCCCACGGTAGCCACAAGTCCCGAGACCATGCTCAAACAGGGACTCAACTCACAATACTTTACGGTTTTGGACATCAGTAATGGATTCTGGTCAATTCCATTGGCAAAGGCGTGCCAATACAAATTTGCCTTCATTTTTAAAAATCAGCAGTACCCGTGGTCATGCCTTCCACAAGGATTCCACAACTCCCTCTCCATTTTCCACCGACAGCTGGCTAATGGTTTGTCAAAATTCTCTCGCCCCGAATGTCTGGTCCAGTATGTGGACGACCTATTACTGCAGACAGACACCAAGGCAGAGCACATCGAGCTTCTGGCTGAACTCCTGGAACACCTACAGAAAATTGGTTGTCAAGTCAACCCCAACAAAGCCCAGATTTTGGAAAACAAGGTGATATATTTGGGTACAATTATCACGCACGGTAAACGTGAGATCGAGCATAAAAGGATTGACTCGATTGCCAAATTGCCCCTTCCCCAGAACTTTTCAGCCCTCCGGTCGTTTTTAGGACTGGTTGGCTACTGCCGAAACCATATTGATGGTTTCGCCAGCAAGGCAGCACCCCTCTCAGACCTCCTAAAGAAAGGAGCCCCCTGGGAATGGCTTCTGCAGCATACGGATGCTGTGGACTCTTTGAAAAGAGCACTCATAGCAGTCCCCGCACTACAAGTTCCAGACCCGCTCTCCCCCTATGCGATAGAGGTAGCAAGCACAGACCACACCCTTTCGGCCGTGCTCCTTCAGGAACGGCACGAACAGTTAAGGCCCGCGGCTTATGCCTCCAGATGCTGTGGAGCAGGGATTTTTAGCCTGTGAAAGGCACCTGCTCGCAGCTTTCTGGGCAGTGCAGTATTTTTCTTACATAGCCAGACTAAACCCCATCACAATCCTCACAGAACACACCCCCACCCAACTTTTACTTGACGGACGACTCAAGGACGGTACAGTTAGTCAAATAAGAGCAGCCAGATGAACCCTTCTTTTGCGGGGACGGGACATCACTGTTAAAAGGACCAAGACCCACACTTTCTTAGCAGATAACCTTTGTAAGGTTTTCGGGCAATTCGGCCCTTTTTGGACTGCCCAAGAATAAAACCCAGAGACTATAAACTGACTTTTCAGCCAAGAGAACGTAACCAGATTTCCCAGCAGGCTTGATCCGCTGAGCTGAGTAGGGGCATAGGTATTTACAAAGCCCCCCCTAGGAGCTACAAGGAAGAAGGAGCCAGACAACGAGATAAGATTAACACACAGACAAAGGGGCACAGGAATACACAGGGGGCCTGCCTGCAAGCAGAACAATGGGATGGTCATAGCCCCATGCAGATGTAAATGACTTGGCCTCCACCAGAGTAGAATCCAATTAACACCCCATCAACATAGCAAGGTGAGAATAGCAGCCATCTCCGGAGCAGCTGGAAGACCTCTTGAAAATCTTCACAAGAGAGCTTAACCTTGTTATCCCAAAAAGCAGACTGTCTGGGCTCAGTACATTGCGCTGTAAAAGCCCCTTGAAGATAAGCGGTAGAAAAAACCAAGTTGGAGGCGGACCTGGGGGAGATACTCCAATCTTGACAGAAGCCACCGGCAGGAACTCACTGGGAGGAGGGGGCGGAGTCGGCGCCAAATTCAAATCGCGGACGGTAGAAAAAACCAAGTTGGAGGCGGACCTGGGGGAGATACTCCAATCTTGACAGAAGCCACCGGCAGGAACTCACTGGGAGGAGGGGGCGGAGTCGGCGCCAAATTCAAATCGCGGCAGGTCTGCCTGGCTGGAAGGAGCGGACCTGCGAGGAATACCCGGAAGCAAACAGCTCTGACCGGCTCAAAGGGGGCGGGACCAGCGGGAACTTTAAACTTGGACTGATACAACGCAAAGGAGGAGGAAAACCCGGAAGTCGACAGCTCTGACCGGCTCAAAGGGGGCGGGACCAGCGGGAACTTTAAACCTTACCAATTCAATGCAAAAGGGGCTGGCCGAACACAGGAAAGGGCCAGGTAAAACAATATAAAAGGGGCTGTGTTTCGATTGAGGGTCTCTTGGCTCGACCTCTCCACCTTTGACTTGACCTCTGCAGCCTGTGACCGTAAGTACCCTGCAGCAGCTTGCAAAACTCCCTTGACTTTGATAGTGGTTGAGGCTCTGGGGAAGGGGACTTGATTTGTGTTCTGTGTCATTGCTAAAACTGTGTAACAATAAGATTTTTCGTTGTGTCCGTTATAGTACTTTCTGAATAGACTTAGTTTGTGTTAGAGTTTAAAATTTTATTATAATTTCTTCTGTTTGATGATTTTGACCTGGGTTTTGCAATAAACCTTGATTTGCTGATAATTGGAGTCGTTTAAATTCTTCAATCTCTCACCAGCGATCTCTGACCAAGTCATTGTTAAAATATTCCTCACCTTAATTCCGGGTTCAAGAATCTAGGGTCATCTTGAGCGATTCACTCAGGACAGGCTGCTGGTTAGGTAATAAACAGCAGTGTCCTATTCTCTCTCTTGGGAAAGCTACTCCAGCGAAGTAGGAACCGGGTGGGTGTTGCACCACCGGCAAGAGAGAGAATCACCTGGGCATTGGTAGGGGTCTGGAGATCTGTGTGATATAAGCCTCAGGCTTCCGGTTAGGGATAAACGGCAGGCTTGATTCAGTGCTCTCTTCAGTGGAGGTGTCCCAGTGCGGCATCCCCTGGCCTCTGAAGTTTCAGTGCCAGCTGGAGAGAGACACACACAGATACTCAAACCCCAGATATCGGCCCAGTAGTGGAGTAGCAGAGATGGCACCCTCTACACCTTCAGTACTCAGGCACCCCTCATGAATGTGAAATCATCTCACCACACCACAACACAGGCCCCTTTATTGCGAAAACACCCCCCAGAAAGATAGGTGATCCAATCCAGAGCCCCAAGCACACAGACACGTGCAAACCCATAAGAATATATGTGGATGGATCTTCCACAATATTAGAAGGGAAGCGCATAACAGGATGCGGCATTTATGTCGAGGACGCGCAGGGACGCGCCCTAGAAGAAATAGCAATAAAACTTCCAGGACACTTAGGCGCACAGGCGGCAGAACTAGCAGCTGTGGCGTACATTGTAGAACACCCAGATTCCTTCCCCAGCCCAGCAGACATATACTCGGACAGCCTCTATGTCTGCAATAGCCTTACAGAATTCCTACCCCTGTGGAAAGCAAGAGGATTTGTTTCCGCAGACGGAAAACCCCTCCCCTCAGCCCCATTGCTCCGTCACATTTTAGAACAAGCACAGGGCAGGACTTTTGGAATAGTTAAAGTTCGGAGTCACCATCGTTCCTCCCCCCCGGAAATGTAAAAGCCGACGCACTGGCAAAAGCAGGTTCCAGGCACGGATATTTTTGGACACCCCCCCGAAAGCGCACCAGTGAATGAAGTTCAGGTCTCGCAGATTAATATCGAGGATTTAGTACAGGCCCAGAAGCAGGACAGCAATCTCAGGGAGATTTTAAAAGGAAAATTTAGGGCACCTTACGATAGATTTAAAAATGCTCTGACCACACATGACGGTGTGGTGTTAAAAGACACCCTTTATGTGGTTCCTGAACAGGACAGGAATCAGCTCATTTGTTTGTTGCATGACAGTCATGGACATCAGGGAATTGATCCCACTACAGCCCACCTCAGGCAGCTCTGTTGGTGGCCAAGTTTAAAAGAAGATGTAACTCACTACGTTGAGAATTGCCTTATCTGTGCCCAGAACAATCCGGACAGATACGCAAAGAAAGCTCAACTTAGTCACACCCGCCCCGTTAATGGCCCCTGGACTAACCTCCAGATTGATTTTATAGGACCATTGCCCCCTTGCAGGAATTGTTATAAGTATGTACTCGTTGTGATAGACACGTATACGAAATGGGTAGAAGCATTCCCATCCATAACGAACACGGCAAAGACCACAGCCAAGATTCTAACCCACCACATCTTTATGAGATGGGGACTCCCCCGCAGCATTGAATCCGACCAAGGTTCCCATTTTACGGGACGTGTCATGAAGAACGTCCTCACGATATTTGACATTACCCAAAAATTCCACATCGCATACCAGCCTCAGTCAAATGGTATCGCGGAGCGCATGAATCGGGCCCTAAAAGCTACCCTCCGAAAAATGGTCCAGCAAAACAACACCACTTGGGATTCAGTCCTCCCTTTTGCGCTGATGGTTTTGCAAAATACAGTTTCAATATCTACAGGTTACACCCCACACACTCTCATGACCGGACGCCCCATGAAAGGCACTGAATTTTTATCGGGATTAGATTTGACCAGCCCCGAAGTGATGGCCCTCACACACGAGAAAGCAGTAGAACAACTGGTAGAGAATGTAAAAACGGCTCACCTAGCAGCCGCGGTATGATTAGGCACACAAAAGAAACAGAGCAAGGCCTGTTTCGATAAGATAGTACATGCGACTGAGTTCAGTGTGGGACAGCAAGTCATGCTCTCCATATACAACCCCAGCACATTTCTGTCACCTAAATATTCGGGTCCGTACTCCATTGCGGACAAAGTAAGCCCCTCCGTGTACAAAATTAAGTACCCCAACGGAAAGACTGTGTGGTTCCATATCAACCAGCTTAAGGCATATGGTCACAGTCGAAGCACACACACCACGTCATGCTCGATGCAGCAGACCACGCCCCACCCACAGCCAACGTAACCCTACCGCCCCCAACACGTCCAGCCACGGACTCAACCTCGACTCCACCCCCCAACTCTGGACTCCGCCCCAGAACGCCCACAGACAGTAGCAGCAGCGACAGCGACTGTGACTCAGACAATAGCCACAGCACACCTCCCTACTATCCCCAGGCAACAGGACCCACACCCAGCGAATCTGACCACGATTCGAGTGATCTCTTCCTCATCACATTCCTCAATAAGCCCCACCAAAGACCACTGCCTTATGATTACGACCTCGACTCCGTCCCCACAGAACTAGACACCACCTTTTGGCACCGCGACAACTCATACCGGCTCGTCCGGAATGACGAGATGGACCCATATGCAGCCCTATCAGCCCTGATACATTCCAGAGTATGGCATCCAGAGATTCCAGAGTATGGGAGAAGATGATGACTTTGAGTCTGACTGCCAAAGCGAGAACCCCTTTGCGACCCTGTTCGCAACTGATAACTGAGGTGTTCATATGATGTTTTAAAAAGGAACTGCTTGGGAGAAAACGGTGTCCTTTCTGATGGAACCTGCAGCATGTTTAATGTTGTTTGTAGTGGTAGTGTTAAATGTTGTACGTAAGATCGGAAACATTTTTTCCACGGCCCCACGCCACCATCCTTCTGACGCCCACTGGCAGTCAGACAAACTAGTTTGTCCTGGACGCTAGTTCAGAGAAACTAGTTTGTCCACAGAAACGTGTTAATGTCCCAGAACTTGTCTGTCAACAGAAAAACAGACCCTCATTCGTAACTGCTCTTCTGGTTCGAAGGTAGAACCAATACAGCAACCCCCACGATGACTACATTTTTGCCCGTTCTTGTCGGTTGCTCAGGCAGTGGAGAAACGGCTTGAGACCCACCCTGCCTGGGAACTCCCCCCTCTGGTCAGCTACGCTCGGGTAGAGCACACACGGCATTGGTCGCCGTCCTACCCGGGGATTCCACCCAAATCTTACGCACCTCATTTCGGCACTTTTCGGTCAAAAAGTTTTGTTTTGTTTTCAGGTGACCCTTAGGTTGCCAACCCTATGCTATTTACATCCTCAAACATTTGGATGGTAAATCGCCCACCCTGCGAGACGGCTCGCACTGTTTCAGTATTTTTAAGTGTGTCTTGTCCGGAATACTCGGTTTAAAAAAAAAATGAGGGAGTCACACATGGTGACAAATTGTAAAGGGAGAATTTGCACTGAAGGACAAACATACCAACAGACGAGATATTAAACCAAGATAGTAACAGACACTATGCTTGATCCCACAGAACCCTAGAAGCTCCAGGAAAAGAGACAAAACGAAGAGAAGAGAAGAGAAAGAAGAAGAACCATGAGGACATCCTCCATGTTGCTCATCACCCGAATGAACATTTGGTTGCGCGCGATCGCGGGCCCCCTGACCCAACCCCCCCCCCCCAGCCGTTAATGCGTTAATGATTCACTTCCCCATAGCACCCAGAGCCCAGTCACAAGCGACATCACACCATCTTGGTGTGACAGGTTTATAATCTGGTACTCCCTGTTCTACTTAATAGAATCCCTACTAGTATTGGCGATACTCTGCTGCATCGTGCAGACTATTCATCTGAGGAAATGGTGAAGGAGAGCCCACCGCGCTCGCACCCCGGTATATAGGATAAGATCCCCTATTTTCGGATATGACCAGACCTCCGACCCCTGCGATCTATAATAAAGAACATTCGTTTGCGTTCTTTTTGTGAATAAAGAAATGTGTTTCATGAGCGATTGTACAATCCTGAGCTTGACTACCAAGCCAGGAAAAATGTGAATAATGCTGCTATGATTTTGTTTGTATCATTGAGGAAGTTAGTATGATTGAATGTTTGAGTGAGTGTAGTTTATTGAGGATAGTTAGAGGTACCGTTTTTCTTATTTTGTAATGCAGTCCCTGTTTTGACATAGCGCCACTTAGAATGTTAGTTAAAATTGCATAGTTATGGTCAGTGTAGAGGCCATAGAAGAATGCTCGCCGGGTCAGGGAATGAAGACAACGCAGTTATGTGATCCTTCACGCTTCGCGTTAGGATCACAAGAGGGAGTGTAGCCACCTGAGTTGGCCACTTCCCGACTTAAAATGGAGAACCGCAAAGGCTGAAGGGAAATTCAGCCAACACAGGCAAAGACTAGCAGGTGCAAGCTTACTGTGTATTAGACTCTGCAGAAACCCAGACAGCATCGATACAAGCAGCCACCTGCACAGTAATGTAGCAGCCAGCTACATTGTAATGAGCGATCCCCGGGAACAATCGAAACATTTTGAGGTAAACAAGGCCAAGCCAGACTCCTCAGCACCAGCAGGAGCCAACACAAAAGAGGTTAACGGACACTTAAAGACCGCCCAACGATTAGGGAACAGCTCCAGTATTGGAGAAATCGAACCAAGCGATTGGAACAAAGTCCAATCACTTGAAACCAGGTACGAGGTTCGCCCCGAAGGGCAGGAAGCCCCTGGGGACTATAAAGTAAAGCCCCCAAGTTCAAATCGTTCTTCTTGACAGGGTCACTCAGCAACGCGAAGCAACCCCTGAGAGTGAACTGTCCGGCAGTCTCCAAGAAAGTAAGTCTCAAATCAACACTCGCTACGAGATAGGCGCTCCTAGCTACCAGTCCATACCAGCTTTTGAATCCCGCAGACTCAGAACCCGAACGAAAGGCCATTTGTTCCCCTGACCTGGAGGGCCAGTCCGAAGCTAAGTATAGACCTGTTAGTTATAGAAATAGCCTAGAAAGTAGAGTTTTTGCATGAGTAGTGATTTACTATGTATAATAAATGTGTTTTGATTTGAATCTTACTAATTGGCGTGTTGAGTTATTGATCAGTACTTGAACTTGAACCTCGTGGCGGTATCATAAAGATACCTGGCGACGCTAGAGCAAAGGTTATAAAACAGAGCCAGTTGAACCAACCAAAAGTTAGCAACAGTGTCATTTCCAGCCATGCGTTCCTCCCTATGCTCCCTCGCCTCTTGTGCTAGATTATTGCTTGCTCCCCATTTCCACCACCGCAAGCCAGCCTTTCAGTCACCAAAGTTTGCACCCAAGCCACTCTCTCTTGATGATTCCTCATTGTCTTTAAAAGCTTCCTAGAAAGCCTTCACTTCAATGTTGCCAGCATACAAGCCTCCACTTTAAATTATGTTCCCCTTCCTATGTGTGACACCTTTCCACCTCTTTAAGTGTACCTTTTATTTAATAAAGTATGCTTTTTGTTGTTTTATAGTTGATTTCCTTTGGAAAATGTTAAAATTTTTAAGTAGTGTAAACCTAATTTAAGTAAGCTGATGAGTTCAATTTGGTGTGGAGTGTATCATTTAAAAAAATATTCTTCTTGCATTACGATTTTAGACCAGACCCTACCAGTGACTAAGATAGTGGCCCGAAACCCCAATATTTGAGTTTATTTTGTAAGAATTAGGGAAAGAATGATTCTGTCCAGCAATGATTGCATGAGAAAATAGGGGATTTGGTAGTTCAAAACAAAACTTCATTATGAATACAATGTTAAACTCTTTAACTTCACACCCAAAAAGAACATGCTTACAATTACCCCTTAAACAATCCTATTCAATTCCCCATTAAACAACAAGATAAGGAACATACAGCTCTCAATCCATATTAAAATCAGCAGGGCACAGAATAATACTTGTTTTGCAGAACAGATTTGGGCCCCGGTTAGAACCCCTTCAGACTCTGGCTGAATATCTTCAAATAGCTGCTTCAACTGGGTTGTTTCAGCCTCTTTCTTGTCTTCAGAGAAGACTGCTCTGCTTTACCTATTATTACACGTTTTTTAAAACTATCCTACTGAGAAAGAAAACTGCCGTTCCTTGTGGTCAAAACAAGGGATGCCAAATCAGACTTCAACTCTTCTCCCCAAAAGCTTTTTCAAAAATATCTCTCTCCCTTAGCTCCACCTAGCACTGACATCATCTCCCCAAGCTAAAAAACAAATTCACTTTCCAGCGACTGAAAGCACATTGACTCCCAGGGATTGTCCCCAGTCAAAACATAGTGCATTAGCGCAGACTGAAAAACACATTCCTCTGTCAATTTCACCTTTTGGCTGCTAAAAGTTCCCAGGACCTGCAAAACAGAATCTCTTTTTTGAAACAGGGCCACACGCGAACCCCAGGTTTCTAACCCTGAAATTGCCCAATACATTTTTTATAATCCTATTTTCTGAAAATCCTCCTATCGTCAGACTTGCACTGTGTCAATATACAGGCTGCCACATGCATATCTTAACAACTAGCTGATCGTAAAAATACTTCTAATCCACTATATATTCTGAATTGAATTAAAATGCCTCATTTATGTCTTTAAATTCCATGAGTTTTAATTCAGGTAAACCACAACTGACTACAATCGTGTTAAGGTTTATTATGGTGAGAGTTAGAAGGTGGCCTTGTGACTCAGTGGGTAGCGTGCCTGCCTCTGAGCCAGAAGCTCCAGGTTCGAATCCCATCCCAGGACTTGGTGGCCAAGGAAGGTGCATTCATAACATGGTCAAACAGGTTCAGTGTCAACTTACAAACTCTCCCAAACATGCCAATGGCTGGCGGTAAGAGCAGGAGGGACTCCTGCTATATTAGGCCTTGGTGATAGACTGGTAACCCAGCTATGGAAACAGTCAAAAGTCTGCATTAGTGCACCATTAGGTGTAGGAAGAGAATTGGAATAGTAAGAGTTAATTACTTACATGCACCCATATATTGAAAATATTAATAATACAAAATTATTTGCATCAAATTTCTCCAGCGCAAAGAAGCGATGTGTGAGCTGGGGGCTAAGCATTAAGATTCCACACCATCATTTAAATAATTTTGTGGCAGTCCCAGCATCCAGGCAACATCATGCTGGAAGCACAACAGGGTTATGGGGATTGATTGCCTAGTGCAAGCAACTCTTGACATATTGTTGACCAGCATTTGAAATTGTGCTCTCTTCTCCTGAAGGAAATTGAGCGCAGAAAGGCCCCACGGTTCTCAAGAATAGAAAAGGATCTGTGGCTAAACCGTGGTTTACAAAGAAGAGGCAGACAAGTTAGCAAGAAAAAGCAACATACCTGAGGATTGGGAAGAGTTTAAACTACAGCAAAGGCAGACCAAGGGATTGATTAAGAAGGGGAAAATACAATGTGAAAATATGCCAGTATTAGTGGGGGGGGGGGGACGACAGATATAAGGGGGGGGGACAGATATAAAAACTGACTGTAAAGGTTTCTATCGGTATGTACCCATCCTATCCATGTATTTGTCGAGCTGCCTTTTGAATGCCGTTAATGTATACAACAGGGAACAAAGAAATGGCTGAGGAACTATATTTGTACTTTGCTTCTGTCTTCACAAAGGAAGACATGAATCATGTACTGGAGGTTCTGAGAAACACAAGTTTTAGTGAGCAGCTGCAGGAAATTAGTATTAGTAAAGAAATGGTTTTAGGGAAATGAATGAGATTGAAGGCAACAAATCTTTAGGGCCTGATAATCTTCATCCCAGAGTACTTAAGGAAGTAGCCCGAGAAACAGTAGATCCATGGTGGTCATTTTCCAAAATTCTTTGGGCTCTGGAATGGTTCTTACAGATTGGAGGGTAGCGAATGTAACCCTGCGATTGAAAAGGGAGATAAAACAGGGAACCAGTGAGCCAAACGTCAGTAGTAAAGAAGTTGCTGGGGTCCGTTATCAAGGATTTCATAGCACACCATTTGGAAAGCAGTGGTGTAATCAGACAAAGCCAGCATGGATTTATGGAAGGGAAATCATGCTTGACAAATCTATTGGAATTCTTTGAAGATGTAACTAGTAAAGTTGACCAGGGAGATCCAGTGGATATGGTTTATTTAGACTTTCAGAAGTCTTTCGATAAGGTCTCACATAGCAGAATTCTATGTAAAGTTAAATCACATGGAATTGTGGGTAGTGGCCTGAGATGGATAGAAAGTTGGTTAGCAGACAGGAAGCAGAAAGTTAGAATAAATAGGTATTTTTCCGATTGGCAGGCAGTGACTAGTGGGGTACCGCTAGCCTGTGTTGGATCCCAACTGTTCACATTATATATTAATGATTTGGACGAGGAAACTAAATGTAGTATTTCCAAATTTGCAGATGATACAAAGTTGGGTGGGAGGATGAACTGTGAGGAGGATTCAGAGATCTTCAGCAGGATTTGGACAGGCTGAGTGAGTGGGCATATGCATGGCAGATGCAGTATGACGTGGATAAATGTGAGGTTATCCACTTTGGTAACAAAAGTAGGAAAGCAGATTATTATTTGAATTGGATATAAATTGAGAGTGGTGGACACTCAGCGAGACCTTGGTGTCCTCATGCATCAGTCGCTGAAAGTAAGCGCACAGATGCAGCAAGAAGTAAAGAAAGCAAATGGTATGTTGACCTTCATAGCGAGAGGATTTGAGCATAGGAATAGGGATGTTTTACTAGAATTGTATAGGGCGTTGGTGATGCCACACCTGGAGTACTGTGTGCTGTTTTGGTCTCCTTATCTGAGGAAGAATGTTCTTGCTGTGGAGGGAGTACATCAAAGGTTTACCAGGCTGATTCCTGGGATAGCGGGACTGTCATATGAGGAGAGACTAAATCAGTTAGGATTATATTTATTGGAGTTTAGAAAAATGAAGGGAGATCTGATAGAAACTTATAAAATTCTAACAGGATTAGACAGGGTAGATTCAGAAAGAATGTTCCCGCTGGTGGGGAGTCCAGAACGAGGGGTCATGGTTTGAAGATAAGAGGTAAACCTTTTAGGGCTGAGTGAGCAGAAAATTCTTCACCCAGAGAGTGGTGAATCGGTGGAATTCACTGTTACAAAAAGAAGTTGAGACCAAAACATTATGTAATTTCAAGAAGGAATTAGATATAGCTCTTCGGGCTAAAGGGATCAAGAGGGTAAGGCGGGATCAGGGTATTGAACTCGATGATCAGCCATGATCATAATGAATGGCGAAGCAGGCTCGAAGGGCAAATGACCTCCTCCTGCTTCTATTTTCTATGTATGTTTCTAGGTAAATTGGATGCCCTGATGCAGGAGGTTTGCAATGGAATGTGACACCACTTGGGGGAGAGGGTCACACAGTAAGAAAGAATGCCATTTTCAGTTCTGTTATGGGGCACTGCCCTGGTTGCCATAAAATCCAGTCTTCATGAACCTTCTGCACATTGTGCGAAAGATGCTTTGGAACCACTTTCACATATACAATGCAGGTGGCCCAAAGGTATTATTCCACATACTTAAGCATGACCAATCATATGTATTGATTTTTGCACTCGAGAGATTTGTTAATCTAACTGTGCAGTCATACCACTCACGCCCTCCAGGTTGATAAATTGGAAAGGATTCCTAATGTAAATGTAATTACTTGACAAGAGCAAGAATACATTTGACCAAATACAATCACAATGTACATGATAAGAAGTCTTACAACACCAGATTAAAGTCCAACAGGTTTGTTTCGAATGACTAGCTTTCGGAGCGCTGTTCCTTCCTCAGAGGAAGGAGCCGTGCTCCGAAAGCTAGTCATTCGAAACAAACCTGTTGGACTTTAATCTGGTGTTGTAAGACTTCTTACTGTGCTCACCCCAGTCCAATGCCGGCATCTCCACACAATGTACATGGACTGTGGTTCTGACTGAGCAGGCTGTGACATAGAGCTCTCACTGCAATGCTAATTTCCTTTTTAATAGCTTACTCAGTTTACATACAGCTGTTTGGCTGATGATCTTCCTTTCAGAAAATAAGGTAAGATGTGTTTTGGGGTGGGGTGGGGGGGATGGTTGAGGGATGTGGTGCTGGGGGTTTTGTTCTTTCAGTATGGGCCTGACTCTGTCTGGGTGTGTGCAACAGTAGTGCAAATAAGGAAAGAGGAATTACGTAACACTTCGGCTAAATTTTGGACGTGTTACCCTGGTTATGTTTACTGACGTGTCAGTGCCGACTTTATTCCACTCACACATGGAAAAAGTGCATGCCTGTGGTTAACCTTTATTATAGAAATGAAACCACTTCCGTTTCTATGCTCTGAACACTTAACGAGAATGTACATTTGTGTTGGTGATGCCTATACTGAACTTTGTGAGCCGCTCAGTCTGTCAAGAGAGTGATGGCCTACTGATCAAAAGCAAACATCATCCTCCCACGTTCATGTCTGAGAGTTAGTTATTGAGGAAATTTAAAATAATTTTAAAAAGCTTTCTTACATTTTCCTACTTAAAAATACTTAAAGTATCAATTCCAGGTGGTGCCACTTCCAACTATTCAGACACAAGTGGCAGGATTTTCGTCCCATCAGGATGACCAGGTAGCCCTTTAATAAAATTGTCCAGAATCTGATTCCAGGATTCTCAACCCCATTCCCAGGGTTTCAGATTGCCAGGAGGGCCTTTTAAGGGTGTGGGATTGTTGGGGTCAAAGTCCTGCACCCTGCACTTCCGAGCTGGCCAGCTCCATTGCGGGGATGGGCATTTCCTAGTCCACTGCAATTTTCCTGGAGTTGGGCCAGGTTTTCAAAGAGCTGTGCTTTGTAGCACATCAGAGGTGTGGTGAACCATAGTCTAAATAAGGGGACCTTTTGAAGGGTAAGTTCAAAAGGTCCTCCTCGTGCCCCCATGCCAAGGTCTTCTTCTAGGGAAGTCCCTCAGCATTGAGGATGACTTGGTGGCGAAGTGGCACAGTGGTTAACACTTCTGCCTCTCAGTGCCAGGGATCCGGCCTCAATTCCAGCCTTGGGTAACTGTCTGTGTGGAGTTTGCACATTCTCCCCGTGTCTGCATGGGTTTCCTCCGGGTGCTCCGGTTTCCTCCCACAGTCCAAAGATATGCAGGTTAGGTGGATTGGCCATGATAAATTGCCCCTTCGTGTCCAGAGATGTGCAAGTTAGGTTAAGGGGTTATTGGGATAGGGCGGGGACATGGGCTTGGGTGAAGTGCTGTCAGAGGATCGGGGCAGACTCGATGGGCCAAATGGCCTCCTTCTGCACTGTAAGTATTTTATGATTCTGACTTGCTTCCACTCCGGGGAGGTGGGTTCTGCAATGGTTGAAAAGTCTGATCCTTCGTCTGCAGACTTTGCCACAGGGCTGGCAGGTGGTGCTTCATGAGGTGGGTGGGTGTGAAGCTCTGGATTCTGTGCTCTCCTTCCGCTGTTTGTGCTTGGCCTCCATGTGCTCCACGCTTTGACACTCAAGGTGATTGGAGCCTTAGTCGATGCTTCTTCTTCAGTTTATGTGTTCCAAGGCAAGCGATTCCCACGTGTCGATGGGAGTGTCCTTGCAACATTTCCTCTTCCCTCCCAGTGATTGTTTGCCATTTTGGAGCTCGGGGTAGATCACTTGTTTTGGGATTCTTGTTTCGGGCATGCGGGAAATGTGGCCACATATCGCAGCTGGTCAAGTGTGACCAGTGCCTCGATACTGGGGATATTGGCCTGGGAGAGGACGTCACATTGGTACTCCTATCCTGCCAGTGGATTTTCAGGATTTTGTAGAGGCAGCGTTGGATTTATCTCTCCAAGGATTTGAGGTGCCTGCTGTACATTGTCCCTGTTTCTGATGCAAATAGCAGGGTGAGGACCACGGCTGCTCTGTAGACCATGAGCTTGGTGCTGGGTTTGAGGTCTCAGTCTTTGAATACTCTGTTCCTCAGGTGTCCGAAGACTGCATATTGGAGTCAATGTTGGATTTCATCGTCAATGTCTGCTTGAACCGAGAGGCGGCTCTCTAGGTATGGGAAGTGATCCACATTGTTCAAGGGCTCACCGTGAATCTTGGGGGGCAGTTTTGTGTGGTAGAGCGGACTGGTATAGAACCTTTGTTTTCCGGTTGTTTAATCAGAGGCCGATTCTCTCATACGTCTCGTGAATGTGTCGACTATAGTTTATAGTTTGGCCTCTGGGTGTGCGCACACACAGGTGTCATCTGCATCCTGCATCTCCATGACAGAGGTTGGGGTGGTCCTGGTTCTGGCATGGAGGCATCAGAGATTGGACAGTTTCCTTCTTGTCCGGTAGGTTAGCTCCACTCCAGCGGGGAGCTTCAGGGTGACGGGATGTAGTGTTGCTACAAGAAAGTTGGAGAGGAGTGTTGATGTGATGATGCAGCTCTATTTAACCTCTGTGGTGGCTCTATTGTTGAGGATCATGGCTTGCATGTCATCATGGAGCAGGCGGAGAATGGTGACAATATCCTATGGGCAGCCGATTTGAGGAGGATGATCCACAGTCCCTCAAGTTTGACAGAGCCGAAGGCCTTTGAGAGATCGAAGAAGGCCATGTGCACAGGTTTATGCTGCTTCTGCACTTTTCCTAGATTTGCCACGTGCTGAAAATCACTTCCATTGAGCCACTTGATGGGCGGAAGCCACACTGAGACTCACAGAGGAGTTCTTCAGCCATTAGGTGGAGGCGATTGAGGAGTATCCTCGAGATGATCATTCCCGTGGTGGAGAGTAGGGAAATCCCGCTGTAATTTCCTCAGTCAGACCTGTGTCCTTTCTTGATGATGGTCACTACCTGATGTCAATACATCTCTGAGGGCATCCAACATGGCCTCTTCCTTTCAGGCAAGGGTCATGAGGTTGTGGGTTCCTGTCAAGAGTGCATCTCTGCCACATTTCAGAACTTCTGCGGGAACTCCATCTGTGGGAATTCCATCTGCACCAGAGGCCTAGTTGTTCTTCAGCTGTCGGATAGATTGTTTGACCTCAGGGTGAGCTGGGGTTGCGCTGAGATGGTGGCAGGCAGCCTATTGCAGGATGTTGTCGAGGGCACTTGCATCGAAGGCTGTGTCCCATTTGAGGAGGTCATCGAAGTGCTCTCTCCAGCAGGGGTTGACTGCCTCTCTGTCTTTGAAGAGCACCTCTCCGTTTTTGGCTCTCTGTGGGATGGGGCTTTGGGTACTCGGACCGTAGATGATTTTGATTGTACTGAAGAAGCCGCACACATCATGGTTGTCAGCGAGTTGCTGAGTTTCCTGCGCGCTTTCCAACCACCATCTGTTCTTTAGGTCGCAGGTTCTTTGTTGCACCTCAGACTTCAGTTTCATGTAGGTTTGTTTCCTCTTGTTCGATTTTTGGTGGAGCTGCCAGTTCAGGAACACTTTGCGTTTGCGATCAAGGAGGCCCAGGGCTGGATTCTCCAGTCACCGACACTGAAATCGCGTATGGTGATCGGCCGGAGAATCAAAGTTGCCAACCAAATCGGGGGCAGCGCATCGCGAAAGCGGCGCTGCCCCCTCCAAAGCGGCGTACTCTCCGAATACGACGCGCGATGTATCGACGGCCTCAGGACGTTGCCTGACGCTCCCGACCAGCCGAGTTCCCGACAGTATGGGTCTCTCATGGTCTCACCCGTCGGGAACTCAGCGTGGCGGCTGCGGACTCAGTCCAGCGCCGCCACAGTCGCGCGAGGACCGATCCGCGGGCAGGGGGGACTTTACCATGGGCTGGGCACTGTTGAGGGGTGAGCCGGGGCACGTAGTCCGGTCAAAGGCCATGTTGCACGGTGCAACCGCTGCAGGCTGCCAGCATGCGCATGCGCAGCCATGGACCCTGCAATTCTCCGGGCCATATCGGCGGCTCGAGCAAGGTGCTCTACGCTGCCGGCATGCTAACCCCCAGCTACACGGATGATCGGCTGCCGTTTTGTGCTGAATTTTCAGGCGTAAAACGCCACTGTTCCCACGCCGGCGTGAGGGCATAGCCTCACAATCGGGGAATCCAGCCCCCTGTATCTCCTGATCGTTCTCATTGAACCAGTCTTGGCTTTTCCTGGTTGAGAGCCCGAGCGTCTCCTCGCAGATAATAATAATAATAATCTTTTAATGGCACAAGTAGGCTTACATTAATACTGCAATGAAGTTACTGTGAAAATCGCCTAGTTGCCACACTCTGGGGCCTGTTCGGGTATACAGAGGGAGAATTCAGAATGTCCAAATTACTTAACAGCAAGTCTTTTGGGATTTGTGGGAGGAAACCAGAGCACCCGAAGGAAACCCACGCAAATACGGGGAGAACGTGCAGACGGTGTCCCAAGCCGGGAATCAGACCTGGGACCCTAGCGCTGTGAAACAACAGTGCTAATTACTGTGCCACCGTGCCACACCAGTGCTGACTGTCGTGGCTTTTAAGGCAGACCAGGCGCTGTGGGCATTCCATGGCTCTGGCGCGTTGGTCATCGTCAGATTAACTGTGAGCAGCCGACTGATTAGCTCTTTCTCCTCAGGGTCTTTGAGTCCAGCGACATCGAATCTCCTGCGGCAGAGTTTCTTCTGCCTGTGTCAGATTGGGGCCAGGGTGATGGAGATGGTAGAGCGGATTAGTCGGTAGCCAGTCCAGCAGTCGTCGGTTCCAATCGTGGCGTGGGTGATGCGGACATCTTTGCAATCCCTTGCCTGGACGATGATATGGTCTGGTATCCCCCCACTTTATCCGTGTGGAGTTTGCACAGTCTCACCGTGTCTGCGTTGCTCTCACCCCCACAAACCAAAGATGTGCAGGATTGCCCCCAAATTGGATACATTTTTAAAAAGCACAATTCAAAAGGCTGCCTTTGTGTGCTTCCTGATGGTGAAGTCTGCAATTGGTTGCATGCATGTGGCTCTACAGTCCTCTCTGTGATTGCGGAGTGAACCCACCATTGTAAGGGCTATCACTGAGTCACTGTGCAGTTGGTGTGTAGCCAGACAGGAAACGTATCTTGTTAAATGCTCTCTACCCTGGCACCATCCATAATGTTTTCATGCTGTGACAGTCAGCAATTCCCATTATCTTCAGGCCTCCATTGGTGTGAGGTAAGTACCATATTTTATTATTATTATTTATTTATTTTTTCTAATTTAATTTAGTTGTTAGCCAGATCTTGGTAGAAAGTTAGAGGGGTGGCAGGGAAGGGAGTGCAATGTTCCTCCTGCAGGATGTTTGAGGTGAGGGATGCCGTTAGTGTCCCTGCTGATTTTACATGCAGGAAGTGCTGCCATCTCCAGCTCCTCCAAGACCGAGTTAGGGAACTGGAGCTGGAGTTGGAAGAACTTCGGATCATTCGGGAGGCAGAGGGGGTCATAGATAGCAGCTTTAGGGAATTAGTTACACCAAAGATTGGAGATAGATGACTAACTGTAAGAGGGACTGGGAAGAAGCAGTCAGTGCAGGGATCCCCTGCGGTCGTTCCCCTGAGAAACAAGTATACCGCTTTGGATACTTGTGGGGGGGGGGACTTACCAGGGGTAAGCCATGGGGTACGGGCCTCTGGCACGGAGTCTGTCCCTGTTGCTCAGAAGGGAAGGGGGGAGAGGAGCAGAGCATTAGTAATTGGGGACTCGATAGTCAGGGGCACAGATAGGAGATTTTGTGGGAGCGTGAGAGACTCACGTTTGGTATGTTGCCTCCCAGGTACAAGGGTATGTGATGTCTCGGATCGTGTTTTCCGGGTCCTTAAGGGGGAGGGGGAGCAGCCTCAAGTCGTGGTCCACATTGGCACTAACGACATAGGTAGGAAAGGGGACAAGGATGTCAGGCAGGCTTTCAGGGAGCTAGGATGGAAGCTCAGAACTAGAACAAACAGAGTTGTTATCTCTGGGTTGTTGCCCGTGCCACGTGATAGTGAGATGAGGAATAGGGAGAGAGAGCAATTAAACACGTGGCTACAGGGATGGTGCAGGCGGGAGGGATTCAGATTTCTGGATAACTGGGGCTCTTTCTGGGGAAGGTGGGACCTCTACAGACAGGATGGTCTACATCTGAACCTGAGGGGCACAAATATCCTCGGGGGGAGATTTGTTAGTGCTCTTTGGGGGGGTTTAAACTAATGCAGCAGGGGCGTGGGAACCTGGATTGTAGTTTTAGGGTAAGGGAGAATGAGAGTATAGAGGTCAGGAGCACAGATTTGACGTCGCAGGAGGGGGCCAGTGTTCAGGTAGGTGGTTTAAAGTGTGTCTATTTCAATGCCAGGAGTATACGAAATAAGGTAGGGGAACTGGCAGCATGGGTTGGTACCTGGGACTTCGATGTTGTGGCCATTTCGGAGACATGGATAGAGCAGGGACAGGAATGGATGTTGCAGGTTCCGGGGTTTAAGTGTTTTAGTAAGCTCAGAGAAAGAGGCAAAAGAGGGGGAGGTGTGGCGCTGCTAGTCAAGAGCAGTATTACAGTGGCGGAGAGGATGCTAGATGGGGACTCATCTTCCGGGGTAGTATGGGCTGAGGTTAGAAACAGGAAAGGAGAGGTCACCCTGTTGGGAGTTTTCTATAGGCCTCCAAATAGTTCTAGGGTTGTAGAGGAAAGGATGGCGAGGATGATCCTGGATAATATCATGATATTCAAACACACACATCATGATAGACACACCAACAGACAAATCAGAACACACAACACCACAACCAATCACAGAAAGATATAAAAGCACAAACACGACAACTGATGGTCAGTATTAGCTGGAGAGGAGGACCAGGACAGACCTGCTACACGACACACTCAGGGAGACAGCACGTGCAGAGTATCCAGAACGAACTGTAGATAAGAGTTAAAATAAAAATAGAGTTGTACCACATACAACTGTGTTGGCTCATCTGTGCACCAGAGAACCCAACACCACATGGTACAGGAGTGGATCGATACCTGCCGGCATACCTCAGTGTACAGAGACAACCAGCAGTGCCCAGGCAAAATGATAGAGCTCCCGGTTCCGCAGCCGCTCCAGTGCCACGGCGATCTCCGCGAAAACTGGCGGCGATTCCGGCAAGTGTTCGAATTGTTCCTGGTGGCAGCTGAACTCCAAGACCTGGATGATAGCGAAAAAATTGAATTTCTCCTCACCATCGCCGGTGCAAGGGCAAGAGAAATATTCACAAGGTTCAGGTTCTTCAGGAGGCAGCAAAGGTACGATTACCAGGCAGTCCTGGACAAATTCTCCAAGTACTGTGAAGAAAACGCAATCCAATCGGCAAGTAAAGGTAAGAAAAGTGGCAGTACGCACCTCGTGGCCGGGATCCCGGAGCCCGAATTCCTAGAGGCCGAAATCCTGGGCCTGAGAGAGGGCTGGGTCGAGGTCAGCGGCCATCTTGCTAAAGGTATCACGCTAGCACAGTTGCGCGAGCAGTGCGCAGAACCGGAAGTTTCGTTTGCGCATGCGCGAGATGCTGCGCATGCGCAGTCAAGAAAACGGCCATCGGTAAAGGAACAGCAATCTGAGCATGCGCAGTCGCTTCCTACGTGCTACATACCGAGCGTCAGGATGTCAGAGGCCCCAGACCGCACCAATTTAAAGGGGAAACGACCCAAATCCAATTTAAAAGGGAAACGTCCCAAATCATAAAAACAAAAATCTGTTAAAGCTGTAAAACAACCTTCCCTCACCTGGAATGACAGCACATTGCCGCAAATTGACCCAGGAGATGAATTTGACCTCCGAAGAACCCTCCGACAAGCAGTTACCTACGCACAAGCCGATGATTCCGACCTCGAATACTTCGATGATGATCTTTACAGTGTTTCCGGACCTCGCGAGCCCAATGGTCCTATACGACTATGACTCGGACGAACCTTTCGTGTTGCACATTGGCGGCCCCCACATTGAATCCGACGCAGATGCGGATTCATTTTTCGGATTTGAGGATCTTCAACCCAGCAGATATGACGTCCCAACTTATCAGTACCGGATGATGCTGCAGCCTGAAATTAACAGACAGGGAGTGGTGCAAGCACACGGAGAGCGCCCTGCTGCCACACAGAGCGTGGTCCACGGCCCGCTCAACGTTCCCGACTCTATGAAAGAAGACATGCAAGACTCCAGAGCGCAGTCCTTGCATGAACCAGAAGTGACTCCAGTGTCACAAGCCTCCACAGAGAGCTCGTGGACAGACTCCACAATTGCAGAAACGCAAGACTCCAATGTGCGGTCCTTGCAGGAACAAGACCATGAGGGTCTAGCAACCTCTCCTGACCAACCAGCGGCAGACGATGCAAGTCTGCCATGCTCACGTGAACAGCAAGAAGGCTATAACAGCCTACCATGCTCCACTACACAGCAGCATGACCATGACGGTCTCTCATACTACAATGAAGGGCACAGCGCTGAAGACTGTTCCAGCCTAACTGAAGACAAGCCAAAGGAGTCGCCTCTTCCAAGCCCGAAGAAAAAAGGTTTATGCGCTGACCTTCAGGATCATTATAGCCGAACAGAGATTAATAATGCTGCACGGTCACAGAAGGATGCTGAGGATTTGCTAAAGAAATTAATTGAATGTTTAACTTGCAAGGAGCAGACTGAGAATTGCCAGTGTTTTAGTACGGATCGAAAAAATGGACAAGACATTGATCCTCAGGTAATGGAAATAACACAACCTGAATCATATCTACAGCAGGGACACATGTCTCCCTTCAACACAACGCCGCAAAGTCCCAACTTCGAAGACCAGCAGTTAGTCAGTAATGACTCTTCAAACCTTGAGGGGAACATTAATTGCATTGAACCTATACACGCTCCACTGATAAATGAGCAGAACATTGGAGCAAGAATCCCGAGGACACCGACATCGAGTAGCCAGATAACGAATTTAAAACCCGCAGCAGTTTCAAGTGAACCAAGTGTGCTTTCCACTAATGGTGAAGATGCAGATAAGGTCGACCCGATTATCCATTGTACCACACTAACCCCAGTGATTAAGCAGTTATGTATGGGGAGTATAATGTGGGCAATTGAGAACAGTAAAAGAGAGACTGTGACCATGCCAGTCCCAGCAAAATCAGACCCAGAGACCATGAAGGCATGTACATTAGACAAAGATACATATGAGGTACCTGAGAAGAAAAGTGAAACGGAATGTTCTTTGGAAAATAGTACAATGTCGATAGAAACATTGGATCCTATATTCGAGACCATACATATGGGAGAATTTGGGGGTAATAAACAAGGTTCTGCAATGTCTGGGGGAAGATTTAAAATTCCAAAGAAGAAAAGCCCAAATGAAGGACAACGGCAGACAATGACAGTCCACCGACATGGTGTGCACCACCAGATGAAAACTCTGACAATTTACCCAACCCTAGTGAACAGCAAGCTGCTAATGAGGATCTATCCACGGGATGTGAGACGAGTGACGACAGCATCCCACTTCCCATGCAAAAGGTGCAAGGTGACAGACCTCGCCTAGTGCGTACCGTGGCACTCGGCGATCACGGTGGGGCCACTGATGACTGCGGTGGCGGCGCACCGCTTCCACCCTCGATGGCTCGAGCCTCTCCACTGGTCGGTGCATTCCTGCATGTTCCGACTCAAGAAGTGCAGCTTCAGGGAATCTCGGCTGCCTCCAGTGAACCTGTTGGGACTCCGGACGGGGAGCATCGACGGAAGGCAGACCGGACTCCAGATGGGGAGCAGCCAAGCGCCGACTCTGATTCGCGCACGCCAGACCTTGCTCCGGACGGGCGGTGTCGCGGCCTCGGTGATGGCACGCTCAGGGTGACGGCGGATGCCACGGCAACAGGGAATGGATCGCGTGGCAGTCCCACTGGGTCGGCAGTGGCGACCAGCACCGGCGGTCCAAGACGGACACACCAATTCGCGCCATCGCCAGACGTTGATGCGAGCAACAATTCTCTCTCCAAGGCGACATGCTTCGACGTTTCTCTGTGGAGTCGCCCTTCCGGCACAGCAGGTGGCCGGAACCAGCGTGCACGGTCTCGGCCAACTTCCACATCTGGCACAGTCATCGCCTTGCATGATATGAGTGATGGTGCTTCTTCGATGGCAACGACCCATCGGCTACAAGATGCCGTCCACCACAAACATAAAAAGAAAAAAGACTCCACCTTGTTCCTGGCATGCAGGGCGGATTGATTGGTGCGTAGGCGCAATTAGCGAGCTTTGCGCCGCCTTCCACGCTCGCAACTGAACCGTACGCACACGCCGGATCCTCCACTGGTTCCCAAGGATGACTTTGTGGAGATGCCACGGATCATGCCCCTTCCATCGCCACCAGAACCAAACCACAGCCAAGGCAACACTAACAAAGATGTTGAATGTTATATTTGCACGAATGAAAAACCAAGCACTGCACGAAGTACAACAAATGGTAAAGTAGAGACTTCGGCAACAGCATCACCTCCAACAGTCCAAGGTGAACCAGTGTGACCCCAAATCTCCACAGCTGAACCGGCTTGAGGACCAGCCTATTCTTGAGGCGGTCACCCATTAGACTGGACTTATAACGCTGTTCATACGTTCAAAAAGTCAAACACTTCTGTATTATAACCTGTTGTTGTTTATCATTCCAGATATTGTCTGACCGGACCACTGTTCAAGTTTTTTTTTCTCGCATTCATGTTTTGTTATGGTACAACCTTGTTAGTGTGACGCACCCGACATCGCCCCATGTAAATAGTTACGTCATATACACACACTGTACACAACACACACACACACTCTTAGATGCACTCACGACACGATTATATTTATAACCACGTAGGCACATGTCTTTGTAAAAAGGGGGGATATCATGATATTCAAACACACACATCATGATAGACACACCAACAGACAAATCAGAAC
The DNA here is from genome assembly GCF_047496885.1 of Scyliorhinus torazame. Lineage (NCBI taxonomy): Eukaryota > Metazoa > Chordata > Chondrichthyes > Carcharhiniformes > Scyliorhinidae > Scyliorhinus > Scyliorhinus torazame. The sequence continues at coordinate 326,102,710 of NC_092707.1, read as the reverse complement.
ACACAACACCACAACCAATCACAGAAAGATATAAAAGCACAAACACGACACCTGGTGGTCAGTATTAGCTGGAGAGGAGGACCAGGACAGACCTGCTACACGACACACTCAGGGAGACAGCACGTGCAGAGTATCCAGAACGAACTGTAGATAAGAGTTAAAATAAAAATAGAGTTGTACCACATACAACTGTGTTGGCTCATCTGTACACCAGAGAACCCAACACCACAGATAAGAGCGAAAGTAACAGGGTAGTTATTATGGGAGACTTTAACTTTCCAAATATTGACTGGAAAAGATATAGTTCGAGTACATTAGATGGGTCGTTTTTTGTACAGTGTGTGCAGGAGGGTTTCCTGACACAATATGTTGACAGGCCAACAATAGGCGAGGCCACGATGGATTTGGTTTTGGGTAATGAATCAGGCCAGGTGTTGGATTTGGAGGTAGGAGAGCACTTTGGGGACAGTGACCACAATTCGTTGACGTTTACGTTAATGATGGAAAGGGATAAGTATACACCGCAGGGCAAGAGTTATAGCTGGGGGAAGGGCGATTATGATGCCATTAGACGTGACTTGGGGGGGATAAGGTGGAGAAGTAGGCTGCAAGTGTTGGGCACACTAGATAAGTGGAGCTTGTTCAAGGATCAACTACTGCGTGTTCTTGATAAGTATGTACCGGTCAGGCAGGGAGGAAGGCGTAGAGCGAGGGAACCGTGGTTTACCAAAGAAGTGGAATCTCTTGTTAAGAGGAAGAAGGAGGCCTATGTGAAGATGAGGTGTGAAGTTTCAGTTGGGGCGATGGATAGTTACAAGGTAGCAAGGAAGGATCTAAAGAGAGAGCTAAGACGAGCAAGGAGGGGACATGAGAAGTATTTGGCAGGTAGGATCAATGAAAACCCAAAATCTTTCTATAGGTATGTCAGGAATAAGCGAATGACTAGGGATAGAGTAGGACCAGTCAAGGACAGGGATGGGAAGTTGTGCGTGGAGTCTGAAGAGATACTAAATGAATATTTTTCGTCAGTATTCACTCTGGAAAAAGATAATGTTGTGGAGGAGAATGCTGAGACCCAGGCTATTAGAATAGATGGCATTGAGGTACGTAGGGCAGAGGTGTTGGCAATTCTGGACAGGCTGAAAACAGATAAGTCCCCGGGGCCTGATGGGATTTATCCTAGGATTCTCTGGGAAGCCAGGGAAGAGATTGCTGGACCTTTGGCTTTGATTTTTATGTCATCATTGGCTACAGGAATAGTGCCAGAGGACTGGAGGACAAGCAAATGTGGTCCCTTTGTTCAAAAAGGAGAGCAGAGACAACCCCGGCAACTATAGACCGGTGAGCCTCACGTCTGTAGTGGGTAAAGTCTTGGAGGGGATTATAAGAGACAAGATTTACAATCATCTAGATAGGAATAATATGATCAGGAATAGTCAGCATGGCTTTGTGAAGGGTAGGTCATGCCTCACAAACCTTATCGAGTTCTTTGAGAAGGTGACTGAACAGGTAGACGAGGGTAGAGCAGTTGATGTGGTGTATATGGATTTCAGTAAAGCGTTTGATAAGGTTCCCCATGGTAGGCTATTGCAGAAAATACGGAGGCTGGAGATTGAGGGAGATTTAGAGATGTGGATCAGAAATTGGCTAGCTGAAAGAAGACTGGTGGTTAATGGGAAATGTTCAGAATGGAGTTCAGTTACAAGTGGCGTACCACAAGGATCTGTTCTGGGGCCGTTGCTGTTTGTCATTTTTATCAATGACCTAGAGGAGGGCGCAGAAGGGTGGGTGAGTAAATTTGCAGACGATACTAAAGTCGGTGATGTTGTCGACAGTGTGGAAGGATGTAGCAGGTTACAGAGGGATATAGATAAGCTGCAGAGCTGGGCTGAGAGGTGGCAAATGGTCTTTAATGTAGAGAAGTGTGAGGTGATTCACTTTGGAAGGAATAACAGGAATGCGGAATATTTGGCTAATGGTAAAGTTCTTGGAAGCGTGGATGAGCAGAGGGATCTAGGTGTCCATGTACATAGATCCCTGAAAGTTGCCACCCAGGTTGATAGGGTTGTGAAGAAGGCCTATGGAGTGTTGGCCTTTATTGGTAGAGGGATTGAGTTCCGGAGTCAGGAGGTCATGTTGCAGCTGTACAAAACTCTGGTACGGCCGCATTTGGAGTATTGCGTACAGTTCTGGTCACCGCATTATAGGAAGGACGTGGAAGCTTTGGAGCGGGTGCAGAGGAGATTTACCAGGATGTTGCCTGGTATGGAGGGAAAATCTTATGAGGAAAGGCTGATGGACTTGAGGTTGTTTTCGTTGGAGAGAAGAAGGTTAAGAGGAGACTTAATAGAGGCATACAAAATGATCAGGGGGTTAGATAGGGTGGACAGTGAGAGCCTTCTCCCGCGGATGGAAATGGCTGGCACGAGGGGACATAGCTTTAAACTGAGGGGTAATAGATATAGGACAGAGGTCAGAGGTAGGTTCTTTACACAAAGAGTAGTGAGGCCGTGGAATGCCCTACCTGCAACAGTAGTGAACTCGCCAACATTGAGGGCATTTAAAAGTTTATTGGATAAACATATGGATGATAATGGCATAGTGTAGGTTAGATGGCTTTTGTTTCGGTGCAACATCGTGGGCCGAAGGGCCTGTACTGCGCTGTATCGTTCTATGTTCTATGTTCTAAAGCAGAAATGGTTGCTCAACTTCAAAGGACTACACCCTCCACATGTGACTCATGATTCTATTCTGCCATTCCGCCACGCAGAGTCATAGGACCTTCAGTGAAATCCATGGAGGTACCTGCAACACCATTGAGTCACTCATTTAGTTCCTGAGCTGCTTATATTCCTCAGCAAGGATCTCTATCTGCAGCACACTTAATCATTGTCTTTGTGCTTGTGGTGGATATGCTACATCATCCACAAACTGAAAATTATGAGGTCCTGGTCACCATCTCCTGGGACTTGGGGCTGCCTTGGGAGTTGGAAAAGGAGAAGGAAGAAGCAAGGAGACCTTGTGGAATTGGAATGAGGAGGAGAGACTGCGTAGTGAGGCTTTGCTTCAGTTAAAAGGATCTTCCCCACCCATGGCATGGATCCACCATCCCTTTACATTACATCTATTTTACACTCCTCATCACAAAATCCCCTTGCCTTATATTGCTTAATAATGACCAACAGCCAAAGCCTTCGCCCAACAAGTTTATTCAACAGTAAATCAATAATACAAGAAAGCCTAGGAGTAATAACCCTGCATTCTGTCATGTTGGTGCCTGCTGTACAACCCCTGTGTTGTCCACTCCAATGGCTGCAGCATTGCTGTTGAAGGTGGTTGCTTTTCACTGTGGGAACTGCAGATTGTCTTGCAGGACACTCTTGATCAGCTATGCATCTGAAAGGCCCAGTTATATCTGCACCACCTTGGCATGGTAAACACACTGGACTGGCTGACTGAGCGGCAACAGCAAGAGAGCTGGCAAGTGGGCAGTGGTGGGAGCACAAATGCAGTTATTCTGAAATAGGTGTTGTGCTCCACAGAGGCACTGCCATTCCACAGAGCGACACCTCAGCAATCCTAGTTATCTCCTGGTGCACAGATTGCTCTACTGCTGTGACAATCTGCCTGCCCCGTTGAACACTGAAATCCACATTCACGAAGGCAGCTGCTTGTGCCTTGATGGCAGTAGCCTGAATCTGCATACTGTTACAACTTGAATTCATTTGAACGAAGATTTATGGAGTTCACTTGTTTGCAATAAACCCCCCAGTTGTAAATCCCACCAGGTTCCAAGACATGGCTGGAAAGAACGCTGATGATGCATTCAGAAAGTTTATTCATCATTAAAAAGGTAACAAGTCAGAAAGATAAAAATCAAAGTGTTAATCAACAGTAATTAGCAGTTGTTAACAGTAAGAGGAGGAAACGTAACTTGAACAATTGAACAGACTTCTCACCATCCTTCTCAGACCAGGACGGGAAGTGATGACACCAATAACATGTAACGCCAACAACTCTCAACACCTCTCCCTAAACACCCCTCTCTACAAATATGGCTTCTCGAGACACCTTTTTTTTAATATATGAAGATTTTGAAAGCCCACCTTAGTCATTTGTTGGCGAATAGCCAATTGGTCGATAACTTGTCAATAATGAAATAAGAGTTACCTCATTGATTTTTAGCAAATTATACACGCTGTCTCAACTTTAGGACAATGCTTCTTCTTAAGCGATATCTCTTATCTTTGAGGTGGCCTAAGTGTCGACCAATAATTGGTTAACATAGCTGTCTGTTATTTAAAGTTGAGAATAGGAGCCTATTCATTCCTTCCATCAAAGTCAAACAAGTCATCTATTCTTTTTTCTTTGTCCATCTGGGAAGGGTATGTCTTATAATTCTCATGGTATTTTAAGGATTTGAGTTAATATTCAAGTCTTAATATTGCTTATACAATTATAAAAATTGTAAACTTATGTGTTCCAGATTACATTATCAAACATATCTATTCATGAATTACTTATTCTTTAATTGTCTCACATTTAAAGTTGTCTACTTAACTAATGTGGCTGATTTCCAATATTGTAGGTTTAGGTTTTTTTAATGGCTTTTGTCAATTTAGCAAAAAACGCTCAGTAACATATTAATTAAAACTACAAAATTATAGTCACAATAAAACTATTGATTTTCTACCAACATTACCAGTAGCCAGGGATTTCATGTCCTCTGTCTGAGTTTCACTTGTGACACTGATACATTTGGAGACCTCCACCTGTGCAACAGTGGAAGCTGAGAAAGCAGCCAGCAAAGACCTTACCATGGGTCAGTCTGGCAGTGCTGATCTGGTATTGCTCATTTCTTCCATGATGGAAAGGTGGGGCTCCAAGCTTTGCACAATGCCCTCTGTCACGTTGGATTGAGAATTCTCCATGCTCCAAGCCAGTGACTGGGGCCTATCTGATAGGCCTGTCAATACACCAAGCACCTCCATGTGCATGCCCATCAGTGTTTCTTTTATAACCCGCTCAAATGAGCTCTTCATCTGTGTCCTGGGTTGCACAACTGGTCCATGACCTTTCACTCCACAGAGTTTGCACACATGCCTACTTCTCCACTTGACCTATTACAGCTCATTCAGTGCCTACTGCAGAGGGCACGTTGGCACAGAAATTGAATTTGGGGCTGTGCAGGAAGGGGTAGAAGCGAGGTGGGTAGGTGAATCTTGTGGCTTACCTCATTTCCAATGGGCTTGGGCATTCCTTACACTCAAAAATTAGGGTGAATTTGTTCACCACCTGTTTATACCTTGAATTTAAATAACATATTTTAATAAACCACACAGAAGCATTTCTTGTTACATTGGTGTAAAGTGATCAATTTCTTAGTTAACTCAAAAATATTAAAAGCTTTAAAAATGATGGTTCCTCATAATCTATTATTGATTTAGATATTTCAAGTCTAATCTAACTGTACAAAAAATTGTGGAGTGTTCTCCTGGATGATTTATTTCAATGAACAATATAAACCAAGTACAAAGTCTTACAACACCAGGTTAAAGTCCAACAGGTTTGTTTCGATGTCACTAGCTTTCGGAGCGCTGCTCCTTCCTCAGGTGAATGAAGAGAATATAAACCAAAGCATTGGATTTGGCATCAGCCAGGTTATTTTTTATCTTGTTAAACTGATGCTGCACACATAGTTTTTGTTATAGTTGTCTTTGTTTCATTTCAATATGTTGACATTTCATTCTGTCCCTGTGAGAGCTGGCCCCACTTACCTCTTATTTTATGCTGTCTCTTTGTCTTCTTGACCCTCATTTCCATGGAATGATGAGTTTTAAAATATTAAATTCTGCACACATCTTAATTCCAGGCGATTCTGGGGTGAATTCTCTGCCGGAGGGATTCTCCATTCCGCTGGCAGCGTATCCCCGCCTGTGAGTTTCCCGGGGGTGTGGGGTGGCCACAATGGGAAATCTCATTGGCCAGTGGCGGGAACGGAGAATCCCGCTGCCGGCGATGGTACGCCATCGAGGAACACGCGGCTGGGGAGAGATACTAGCCATGTACACTTGCAGCTCACGTGAATAGGAGAGGCATAAAGAAAATCACAGCTGGTGGAACTCTGGAAAGGCACAGTGGGATATCAGAATCTCAGTTAGTTGAGCTTGGGGAGCTGATGTGATGTAATTGTAGTTCATTGCTCAATGTAGATGCTCGTCAAAAGTGTTTCAAGATCAATGTTGCAAGAGTGTCCTCTGTAGAATATAGAAGGCTAAGGGGATATTTGAAAGGAGTGTTTGGGTTTAGATAGTGTAAGAAAGATAAAATGCTCCCACTGGCCAAAGTATTGAAATAAGGGGGCACAGAATTCAGGTGACTGGCAAACTAAAGCAGAGGTGACATGATAAAATTGTGTATGCAACGAGTGGTTCGGGTTTGGAACGCACTGTCAGATAGGATGGCAGGTATAGATTTAATACTAGTCTTCAAAATGGAATTGGATAAATACTTGAGGAGGGAAAAATGTAAGTACATTCTTTGCCCATCCCTCCTGGCTTAGATGAAGCATGCATAATGGGCAGCACGGTAGCACTGTGGATAGCACAATTGCTTCACAGCTCCAGGGTCCCAGGTTCGATTCCGGCTTGGGTCACTGTCTGTGCGGAGTCTGCACGTCCTCCCCGTGTGTGCGTGGGTTTCCTCCGGGTGCTCCGATTTCCTCCCACAGTCCAAAGATGTGCAGGTTAGGTAGATTGGCCATGATAAATTGCCCTTAGTGGCCAAAATTGCCCTTAGTATTGGGATTGTTACTGGGTTATGGGGTTAGGGTGGAGGTGTTTACCTTGGGTAGCGTGCTCTTTCCAAGAGCCGGTGCAGACTCGATGGGCCGAATGGCCTCCTTCTGCACTGTAAATTCTATGATAATCTATGATAATGTGCAACTATGAACAGCTACCTGCATGGATTCTGGAATAAACCAACAGTATTTAAGAGTTAACATTCTCCATAGGATCACATGAAATTACATCACGGACACATAACCTTCTTATAAGGTCTCACATTTGCAACACCATCATTAACGTTTCAGAGGTCAGAACCAAAAGCGAGGGCAGCAAGCTGGTGCATTGGTTGACATTGCTGACTCACGGCACAAAGGACCCGGATATGCCCCGGTGCACTGTCTGTGTGGAGTTTGCACATTCTCCCCATGTCTACGTGGGTCTCACCCCCTGATATGCCATCAATAAACACACGATGAGTGATGAGTGTAACTGAGGCTTTAATACTCTAAACAGCAAGGCTCCTGCCTCTGGATTCGAACTGGGTCTGGAGGCGGAGACTTGCCACCTTTATACATAAGCCCGAGGGGAAGAGCCACAGGCGGAGCCAGCCTGGACAAGCCCAGACATGTACAACACAACACAATGCCATACAATACAATACAGTGGTTTGCCACATTCACCCCCTGTTTAAAAAAAGAGTCCAGCGGGGGTGAAGTGGTCTTAAAGGTCACGTCTGTCGGGGGCTTTGACCTTCCGCCGTGATAGCCTCAGTCCCGGCTGTAGTGTGGGCACCGGTGTTGAGACCTGCGCATCCGGGAGCGTGTTGTCTTCTTCTTCACCCAGATGTTGAGTCGGTGAAGGGGGGGGGGGGGGGTGGTGTATGGGCAGAGGTGGTGGTGATTGTCGCCGATGGGCCTGCAGGTGCTAGTTTGGGAGGCTGCGGAGCGGTCCCAAGATGGCGGCCCCCATGAGTCGTGTGTGGCGGGTGGCATCGGCGATGGCGTCCAAGATGGTGGCCCTCATGGGTCGCGCATGGTGGGTGGCAGCGGTAATGGCGTCCAAGATGGTCCCCATGGGTCGTGCATGGTGGTTGGAGGATGCGTTAAAGATGGCGGCCCCCATGGGTTGCATGTGGCGGCCGAAATTGAAGATGGCAGTGAAGATGGCAGCGCCCACGGGTCGCACATGGCGGGTGGCGCGGCAGCTGGGCGCGGCCCCGACAGGCAGCAGGCAATGTTGCTGGGCCTAGAAGATTTAGGGGGAGATCAGGCCTGGCAGGCTTTTGCAAAGTGGTCCTTCCTCCCACCCCATTGCAAGTTGTGTTCCGTGCCGGGCAGCGTTGTCTGGGGTGATTACTCTGGCCGCAAAAGTAGCATCTCGGGCCTCCGGCGTTGGCGGGCCGCTGCACGGCACAGACTTGCGTCGCACCCGGGTCAGTTGATGGCTGTGCCCACAAGGCCCACGAGGGTGCCGCGCGGTCAGAGGTGTAGGCCCCCATGTTCTGGGAGGCCACCTGCAGCGAGTTGGAGAGTTGCACTGTCTCTGGGAGGCCGAATGTCCCCCCTTCTCGTAATCGCTGGCGGATACAGTTTGATTTCATGTCCGCGACAGAAGCGTCCCTGATCAGTAGCTCCGCGTGCTGGGTAGCCGATATCGCCCGGCAGTCACAGTTCCGGCAGAGTATACGCAAGGCACGCAGGAGTTCTGCAAGTGATTCCCAGGGCGTTGCCGTCTCGTGGCGAGGAGGTGCCTAGCATACACCTCATTAACGGATTTCATGTATTGTCCCTTCAGCAGCGTTACTGCTTCCGTGTACGAGGGGGCGTCCCTGATGAGGACAAAGACTCTTGGGCTCACCCGTGCGTGGAGGATCTGCTTCTTCTGGAGGTCTGTGAAGTCTTCGGTGAAGGATGCGGGATGCGCTTCGAAGCAGCTTAGCCAGTGTTCAAAAGTCTCTGTGGCGTTGGCTGCCTGTGGGTCTAGCTCCAAGCGATCAGGCTTGAGTAATAAGTTCATCTTTAGAAGTTTAGTGTATTTTATCAAATGCCATCAATAAACACATGATGAGTGATGAACGTAACTGAGGCTTTAATACACTAAACAGCAAGCTTCCGGCCTCTTGACCCGAACTGGGTCGGAGGCGGAGACTTGCCACCTTTATACATAAGTCCGAGGGGAAGAGCCACATGCGGAGCCAGCCTGGACAAGCCCAGGCATGTACAACACAACACAATGCCATACAATACAACACAGTGGTTTACCACACCCCCACACCTCAAAGATGTGCAGGGTAGGTGGATTGGCCACGCTAAATTGCCCCTTAATTGGAAAAAAAAAGAATTGGGTACTTTAAATTTATTTTTAAAAAAGAACCAAAAGTTGATCCCTGCCCTTCTGACTGCCCTTCTACACAAACATTACCCATGGCAACCAATTAAGGATGTTGCCTCCAGGGACCTGCTCGGCTTCACCTGTTTTCAGGAGCGCTGTCAGTAAGATCCCCGCGACATCTCCGACCTGTCCGTAAATGGTGAAGTAAGTGATTGCTGCTCGGCAGGTAACTACTTCCCTTGTTCAGCTGCCTCTGGCAAAATTGGCCAGAAGCCCAGTGGCTGACCTGCTGTGACATTCTCAAAATTTCCCCCATCATCTGCTCCCCAAACTGCCAATCCACAGCTGGTGAGATTCTGCCCTTGATGGCCAAAGTCACTTTTACAATCACTGGCAGTGCCGTCCTTGCCCATTGCTATGGCTGCAGGTTTTTCTGGAAGTGCCAGACTTCAGTGAGCACCTCCTCTGTGAAACATCAAAATCACACACATGGGGTAGGTGATCTGTGCCCCAAAGTCCCTGTGTGAATATAGCCCTCCCCCAAATGTCCTTCACTATCTCAAATCTTCCTCAGGCAATTTGTCCATCTCTGTGCCACCTAAGTTTAATCTCCCTGTCACGCTGGAGGTCAGGGTGTATGGAAACTACAGAAACCAATGACTGGGAGCACATGATCTGAGCAGAATGCTTGAAGCGAGAATAAAACCCCTCACTCTGTATCGCACCACTCACTTTGGACTCCACCAACCATAAATAACCATGCAATGGGGAGAATCTTTTTGTTTTAATTCACTGATTAGCTTACTTTAATCTTAATTGTTTTAATTGGTGACGTACGCATTGTCATTGTGCTTATGATTCACTGTAATCAACATCAAAATAAACGTTTTGTTGGATCTAATATTGGGTCACAACATTATTATGGAAAAAACGACACTCCTGTCCAGCAGCACCCTGGTTTGGTGAGTAAATCTTCTTGAGTGTATTTATTACAATGCAGATAATTCCTTTATCTGCAGCAGTAATTTAATATCTCCCTATCATGACATGCAGTGCAGGACTGTGATTCGACTGTCATTCCCGGAGCTTACCTCAGCAACTTTAACCTAATTTTTAATGATTTGTGTTGTTTACTGCACTTGGCTTTTCATTTATTCTCTGGCCTCAGCTATCATCACCAATCATTGAGATTTATTTCACTCATTAGATAGTGATTCTTGTTTACTGAAGTGACTTATAATCCAAGACACTCTGTTTTGTCGTTCTTGTTTGGAAACAACTCGCTTATCTTCTGGTTCAAATTCTATTCATTTCTGTGTTGAATATTCTCAATGACCTAATATCCATGGTTCTGCTTTGATGGGCCGAATGGCCTCTTTCTGCACTGTACGGATTCTATGATTCTGGAAAATTCCAAAAGATTCAATAAGAATTTTTTTCTTACCTCAGCTGCGAACAGCCAATCCTTTTTTTTCTGATTTGTGACCACTAGTTCTTGACTAGTCAGCCAGGGCAAACATCCTCCCAGCATCTGCCCTGTCAATTCCTTAGGGACCTTTCTTGTTTCAATTTGATCAGCTCTCATTCTTTTAAATTCTCAAGAATTTGGGGTCTAGTATTTACAATAAAATATTTATTTATTATGTTCAAGTATTTCATAAGTAAAATTATGATTCCATATTTTATATATAAATCATGTAATTAAAAATAAAAGTTAACGGAATAAAAGTTTTTTTTTAAGAAACGGCTGCTGATCTGGGTTTCTGAAATGTGGAATTTGTCTGTTTATAAATGATCCTTCTCCACCTTTCTTTGTTCAATTCTTCCTATTCCATCTGCTTTCACTGGCTGAGTGGCCTGCTCATACCATTCTAACTGGCTGGTAAGTTTGGCCTGAGGTGACTTCTCTTACATTGCTTCTCTCTCCAATTGGAAAATCACTCAACCTCAGTTTCAGTATCTTTTCTGAAAGTTATAGATTTGCTAGAAATGAAATCATGGCCGGGATTCTCCGAGCCCGCGCTGGGTCGGAGAATCGCTGTTGACGCTGAAAATTCCCGCCATGCCACCCCCAACGCCGGGACGCGATTCTCTGGCGACCGGAGAATCGGCGCCAGTCGTGCATGCGCGGTCGACGCGGCACCGATCGGGGGCTGTTGAAGGCGGCTCCCCCGGCGATTCTCTGCAGTCGACTGGCCGAGTTCCCGCCGAGTTCCACCGCCGTGGTTCACATATGGTACCACCCGGCGGGAGCTCGGACCCGTGGCCATGATAGCTGTCCTGGTGGGGTGGCGGGGGATCAGACACCGGGGGGGCCTCCACGATGGGCAGGCCCGTGATCGGGGTCTATCGATGGCGGGCCCGGGCGATCTGGGGGGGGGGGGTGGACTACGTTCTTCCGCGCGGGCCCGCTGTGTCGCTACGCCATGTAACGTGGTGCTGGCACTAAAAGACCATCACGCGCCTGCGCAGACCCGCACCGGCAGTGCAGGGCCGCTGGGCCAAGAGGCCCGTTGACGCCGCCGTGAAATACTCCAGTGTTTACTCCGGCATCAACATTTCGCCGGGATTTTGGAGAATCCCGGCCCATGAATCTGACCCACATTCCTAACAAAGTGTTATGTTTGGGTGCCACGTATTAAGGTTAAAATGTGTTTGTTTTCTGTTCTTTTTCCCCTTGTTTAAGAATAACAAACCTTTACATTTATCAATAAATGATTTGAGGACGTCGCATGGGCTGGAGGTGGGCCTAAAAAAGGGGATGGCTGATCGGCGGAGGGGGGAGGCCCCCCAACTTGGCTGATCATCTGGAATGTTCGAGGGTTAAATGGGCCGGTAAAAAGGGCACATGTGTTTGTGCATCTTAGGGGATTGAAGGCGGATGTGGTAATGTTGCAGGAGACACACCTTAGAGTAACTGACCAGATTAGATTGAGGAAAGGCTGGGTCAGTCAGGTCTTTCACTCGGGACTAGACTCAAAGACTAGAGGGGTCACAATCCTGATCAATAAGCGGGTGGTGTTTCAGGCGGGTAGAATAGTTTCAGATGTGGGAGGTCAGTACATTATCGTCAGTGGGATGCTAGAGGGGGTGCAGGTGGTATTAGTAAATGTGTATGCGCCAAATTGGGACGATGTGGAGTTTATAAAGAGGATGCTGGGGAAGATACCGGACCTGGACTCGCACAGGTTAGTCATGGGAGGGGACTTCAACACAGTTATGGACCCTGGCTTGGACCGGTCAAGCTCGAAAACGGTGCCAGCAATGGCAAAGGAACTAAGAGGGTTCATGGAGATGATGGGTGGGGGGGGGGGGGGGGGGGGGGGGGGGGGGGGGGGTGGAATCCATGGAGATTTGGGCAGCCGAGGGTGAAGGAGTTCTCCTTCTACTCACACGTGCATAAAGTGTATTCCCGGTTGATTTCTTTATTTTGAGCACGGCCTTGCTGGCAGGGGTGGTGGACACGGGGTACTCGGCGATCACAATCTCAGACCATGCTCCGCACTGGGTTGACCTGCAGGTTAGTAAAGACAGTAACCAGCGCCCGCACTGGTGGTTGGATGTGGGATTTTTGGCGGATGAAGGGGTGTGCGAGCGGCTGAGGAAATGTATTCAGAGCTACCTGCAGGTCAATGACACGGGGGAAATTTCAGCAACGGTGGTGTGGGAAGTACTGAAGGCGGTGGTCAGGGGGGAGCTGATCTTGATCCGGGCCATAGGGAGAAGGTGGACAGGGCAGAGACAGATTGATAGGAGGTATGCGGAGACCCCAGAGGCAGGGCTTTTAAGGGAATGGTGGAGGTTACAGGTGGAGTTTAGCTAGCTGACCACAGGGAGGGCGGTGGAGAAGTTGAGAAAGGCGAGGGGGTGATCTATGAGCATGGAGAGAAGGCCAGCAGAATGCTTGCACAGCAGCTTATGAAGAGGGAGGCAGCTAGGGAGATAGGGAAAGTAAAAGACGGAGATGGGAACCTGGTTGGTGATTCAGTAGGGGTGAATAAGGCATTTAGGGATTTCTACAGCAGGATGTACAGATTGGAACTCCCTACGGGGACTGAATTTCCCAAAGGTGGAGGGGGAGTGGGTATAAGGGCTGGGAGTCCCAATTGGGTTGGAGGAGATAGTGGAGAGCTTGAAGGCCATGCAGGCGGGTAAGGCCCCAGGTCCGGACGGGTACCCAGTGGAGTTTTATAAAAGGTTCTCGGGGATATTGGGGCCGGTGTTGTTGAGGATGTTCAATGAGGCAAGAGAAAGAGGGGTGTTGCCCCCGATGATGTCACAGGCAACGATTTCGCTGATTCTTATGCGGGACAAGAACCCGGAGCTGTGTGGGTCCTACAGGCCGATATCCCTGTTGAATGTAGATGCCAAGTTGCTGGCCAAAATCTTGTCCTCCAGGATCGAGGATTGTGTTCCGGACGTTATTGGGGAAGACCAGAAGGGGTTTGTTGAGGGCAGGCAGTTGGTGGCCAATGTAAGAAGGCTGTTAAATGTGATCATGATGCCCCCGGAAGGTAGGGACGTGGAGGTAGTGATCGCAATGGATGCAGAAAAGGCTTTTGATCGGGTAGAATAGGACTATCTGTGGGAGGTACTGAGACGGTTCAGATTTGGGTGGGGCTTTATCGACTGGGTCAGGTTACTGTATCAGGCTCCTGTGGCAAGTGTACGGACGAATAGGACAACATCGGACTATTTTACACTGCACCGGGGGATGAGACAGGGATGCCCCCTCTCCCCACTGTTGTTTGCGTTGGCTATAGAGCCGTTGGCAATTGCTCTGAGAGCCTCGAGGGACTGGAGAGGACTGGTCAGAGTGGAGTGGAGCACAGAGTTTCGCTCTATGTGGATGACCTGCTTCTGTACGTTTCGGACCCAATAGAGGGGATAGAAGAAATCATGAGGGCTCTAGGTGAATTTGGCCGGTTTTCGGGGTATAAGCTTAATATGGGAAAGAGTGAGATGTTTGTGGTCCAGGTGAGGGGACAGGAGAGGCGAATGGGAGAGCTGCCGTTTAGGTTAGTACAAGGAAGCTTTAGGTATCTAGGCATCCAAGTGGTGCGGGAATGGGACCGGCAGCATAAATTGAATCTGGTCCGGCTGGTGGCCAAATGAAGGACGATTTTCGGAGATGGGACGCGCTTCCGTTGTCTCTGGCTGGGAGGGTGCAAACGGTGAAGATGACGGTCGTCCCGAGATTCCTATTTGTATTTCAGTGTCTGCCCATCTTTATTCTGCGGTCCTTTTTTAAGTGGGTCAACAGAGTGATCACAGGCTTCGTCTGGGTGGGCAAGTAAGGAAGGTAATGCTTGAGCGGAGTCGGGGACAGGGCGGGCTGGCGCTGCCAAATTTTAGCAACTATTACTGGGCGGCTAATATAGCCATGATCAGGAAGTGGGTGATGGGGGAGGGGTCGGCATGGGTGTGTATGGAGGCGGCTTCATGTAAGGGCACCAGTCTGGGGGCGTTGGTAACTGCGCCTCTGCCGTTCCCGCCGGCGCGGTACTCCACCAGTCCAATGGTAGTGGCGGCCCTGAGAGTTTGGGGCCAGTGGAGGTGACATGTGGGAGCAGTGGGAGCATCGGTCTGGGCCCCGATCTGTGATAATCACTGGTTTGCCCTGGGGAGTATGGACGGGGGGTCCCGGTTATGGCGGAGAGCGGGGATTGAGAGGATGGGGGATATGTTCATAGAGGGGAGCTTTCCGAGTATGAGGGCATTGGAGGAAAAGTTTGTGTCGGCGAGGGGAAACAAATTCAGGTATCTGCAGGTGCGGGACTTCTTTCGTAAACAGGTGTCAAACTTCCCGCTCCTACCACTAAGGGGGATTCAGGACAGGGTAGTTTCCAGAGGGTGGGTAGGAAAAGGGAGCGTCTCGGATATTTATAAGGAGCTTATGGGGTTGGAGGAGACGCAGACCGAGGAGCTGAAGCGCAAGTGGGAGGAGGAGGAGCTGGGAGGTGAGATAGAGGATAGCCTAATAGTCTATGGGCAGACGCGTTGAGTAGAGTCAACATGTCTGCAACATGTGCCAGGCTCAGCCTGATACAATTTAAGGAGTTCATCGGGCTCACATGACAGTGGCCCGGATGAGCAGATTCTTTGGGGTGGAGGACAGGTGTGCAAAATGTGCGGGAGGACCAGCGAACCATGTCCACATGTTCTGGGCATGTCCAAAGCTTAGGGGATTTTGGCAGGGGTTTGCGGACGTCATGTCCACGGTGTTAACAACAAAGGTGGCACTGAGTCCAGGGGCGAGATTCTCTGACCCCCCGCCGGGTCGGAGAATCGCCGGGGGCTGGCGTGAATCCCACCCCCGCCAGTTGCCGAATTCTCCGGCACCGGATATTCGGCGGGGGCGGGAATCGGCCGCACCGGTTGGCGGCCACCCCCCACGATTCTCCGGCCCGGATGGGCCGAAGTCCCGCTGCTGAAATGCCTGTCCCGCCGGCGTAGATTAAACCACTTACCTTACCGGCGGGACAAGGCGGCGCGGGCGGGCTCCGGGGTCCTGGGGGGGGGGGGGTGCGGGGTGATTTGGCCCCGGGGGGGTGCCCCCACGGTGGCCTGGCCCGCGATCGGGGCCCACCAATCCGCGGGCGGGCCTGTGCCTTGGGGGCACTCTTTTCCTTTCGCCTTCGCCACGGTCTCCACCATGGCGGAGGCGGAAGAGACTCCCTCCACTGCGCATGCGCGGGAATGCCGTTAGTGGCCGCTAACGCTCCCACGCATGCGCCGGCCGGAGATGTCATTTCCACGCCAGCTGGCGGGGCACCAAAGGCCTTTCCCGCCAGCTGGCGGGGCGGAAATTCGTCCGGCGCGGGCCTAGCCCCTTAAGGTTGGGGCTCGGCCCCCCAAGATGCGGAGCATTCCGCACCTTTGGGGTGGCGCGATGCCCGACTGATTTGCGCTGTTTTGGGCGCCAGTCGGCGGACATCGCGCCGATACCGGAGAATTTCGCCCCAGAGGTGGCGTTTTCCGGGGTGTCAGAGGACCCGGGAATCCAGGAGGAGAAAGAGGCAGACGTTCTGGCCTTTGCTTCCCTGGTAGCCCAGAGACGGATACTATTGAGGGACTCAAAGCCCCCGAAGTCGGAGACCTGGCTATCGGACATGGCTAGCTTTCTCTGTTTGGAGAAAATCAAGTTCACCTTGAGAGGGTCACTGTTAGGGTTCACCCGGAGGTGACAACCGTTCGTCGACTTCTTTGCGGGAAATTTTTGCACTATGTTTATGGTTCCATGTTTATTGTTTATTTTGTTGTTGTTACTATACCAAAAATACTTTAATAAAATGTTTATTAAAAAAAAAATGATTTGAGGTTTCTTGGCTATGGCTAAACATGGATATGTGTTAGAGAACAATGGACCAAAGTATAAAAAAGTTTCTGAATGAGTGAAAATGAGGAATGTGAACTGCCGTCCTTCAGTAATTTATGAATCACCAATTTAAAATACTAAACGAAGGCTGTATATACTCATATTTCGTACCTATTTTTGGTAAACGATTTAGAACATCCTTTGGAAGTAAAATGGTTAAATGGACATTTTATTTAACTATCTTTTATTTAGCTGCATTTGAATGAGATTCCAATTCTCTGAATAATATATTTCATATTCAAACATAATTTTGCATTGTATTAATTGGTTTCTATTTAATTAGTGCATAGTTCGGAAAATATTTTCCAGGGGTGGCAGGGCGGCTCAGTGGTAAACACTGCTGCCTCACAGCACCAGGGACTCTCAGGTTCAATGCCAGCCTTGGGTCACTGTCTGTGTGGAGTTTGCATGTTCTCCCCGTGTCTACGTCGGTTTCCTCCGGGTGCTCCGGTTTCCTCGCACAGTCCAAAAATGTACAGGTTAGATGGATTGGCCAAGCTAAATTGCCCTTAGTGTCCAGGAATATGCGGGTTGTGGTAGTATGTATTGGGTTGTGCGCTACACGGGTTAAGTGGGGTTACGGGATAGGGCAGGGGGGAGAGGAGTCTAGTTATGTGCCCTTTCAGATGGTCAGTGCAAACTCGATGGGCTGAATGGCCTCCTTCTGTACTGTAGGGATTCTATGAGTTATAATGAGGCTGCTCAGTGGACTGGTCCATATTTAAGAACTCAGCGACCAACTTAAATGAATATGCCACCACTGTCACAGACTCCATCAGGAAACCATGGCCCAATCGCGAAATCGACTCCCTACTGAAGGACAGGTCTGAGGCATTCAAGCCAGGCGACCCAAACCTATACAAGAAATCCAGGTACAACCTCTTCTTTTAAAAAAAATAAATTTAGCATAGCCAATTATTTTTCTTTTCCAATTAAGGGGTGTAGCGCACAAAGACTCCCGAGAGACAAATAGAGGTGAAGTCGATGAGGCTTTATTAAGCGTGACTCGTTCCCCGCAGTTCAGCAACAGACTGGAGCTGCGGGGAGAATTCCTGGTTCTTATACTCCGCCTTCAGGGCGGAGCTAGAGATCAACAGCCAACCAGGACCCGGGATCTGTCAGCCAATGACATCACGGCTTCACAGTCCCACATGACCCCTAATGCGTACTACCACGAGGGGCAATTTAGCATGGTCAATCCACCTAACCAGCACATCTTTGGGTTGTGGGGGTGAAACCCACACAGACATGTGGAGAATGTGCAAACTCCACACGGACAGTGACCCAGGACCGGGATTCGAATCCGGGGCCTCAGCGACGCAGTCCCAGTGCTAACCACTGTGCCACATGCCGCCCCAGGTTCAGCCTCTTCAAAGCCAACCGAGATGCCAAAAGAGAATATCAGACCAAGCTAGAGTCACAGACTAGCGTTACAGACTCTCGACGGCTTTGGCAAGGCCGAAACAACATAATGGGCTTCAAAGCGAAGTCGAGCAGTATCTCCAGCAGCGCACCCCTCCCTAATGAACTCAATGCATTCTATGCTCGGTTCGAGCAGGAAACAAACGAGCCGCTGTCGAGTGCCCCAGCAGCCCATAACACGCACATACCCACCATCACAGCTTCCGAAGTCAGATCGGCCTTCCTGAAAGTAAACCCTCAGAAGGCGTCGGTCTGGAAAGGATCCCTGGTCGTGCACTCAGAGCCTGCACGGACCAGCTGACAGATGTGTTCGCGGACATCTTTAACCAGTCTCTACACCGCTCCGAGGTCCTCACCTGTTTCAAAAAGACCACCAGCATACCGGTGCCAAAGAAGAACCAGGCAATGTGCCTCAATGACTACAGTCCGGTGGCCCTGGCTTCGTAATGAAATGTTTCGCGAGGTTGGTCATGAAGGGCATCAGCTCCATACTCCCAAAACGCCTTGATCCACAGCCATTCGCATACTGCCGCAACCGGTCCGCAGCAGACGCCATCTCCCTGGCCCTACATGCATTCCTAGAGCATCTCGACAAAAAGAAGTGATGCACTATCAATTACGACGAGACGAGAGTAGAGAGTAATCGAGGCTTTATTACACAGAGATGTGTGGCCTCCTACAGCTGTTGCCGAAATAGCTGCAGTTCGGAGAGCACACACATTTATACTCCACCTACTGGGCGGAGCCAGCAGGCAGGGAACTACCCCCGTAACTGTAGTACAGGGGCCTTACTGAAATACCCTCGTATGCAGTGCAATATATACAATATAATACAACAGTGGTGACTACCACAAGGTCCTACATCAGACTCCTATTTATTGACTACAGCTCCACCTTCAACACCATAATCACAGCTAAGCTCATATCAAAGCTCCAAAAACTAGGACTTGGCTCCTCACTCTGCAACTGGATCCTCGACTTTCTGATCCACAGATCACAATCAGTAAGAATAAACAACAACACCTCCTTCACAATAGGCCTCAATACTTAGCCCCCTACTCTACTCCCTGTACACACACGACTGCGAGGCAAAATTTGGTTCCAACTCCATCTACACGTTTGCTGACAATAGGACCATAGTGGGCCGGATCTCGAATAATGAAGAGTCAGAGTACAGGAGGGAGATAGAGAACCTAGTGGAGTGTGCAGCGACAACAATCTCTCCCTCAATGCCAGCAAAACTAAAGAGCTTGTCATTGTCATTGGAGGGATACAAGATAGCCAGGAGGGAACTGAAGAAAGGGATTAGGAGAGCTAAGAGAGGGCATGAACAATCTTTGGCGGGTAGGATCAAGGAAAACCCCAAGGCCTTTTACACATATGTGAGAAATATGAGAATGACTAGAGCGAGGGTAGGTCCGATCAAGGACAGTAGCGGGAGATTGTGTATTGAGTCTGAAGAGATAGGAGAGGTCTTGAACGAGTACTTTTCTTCTGTATTTACAAATGAGAGGGGCGATATTGTTGGAGAGGACAGTGTGAAACAGATTGGTAAGCTCGAGGAAATACTTGTTAGGAAGGAAGATGTGTTGGGCATTTTGAAAAACTTGAGGATAGACAAGTCCCCCGGGCCTGACGGGATATATCCAAGGATTCTATGGGAAGCAAGAGATGAAATTGCAGAGCCGTTGGCAATGATCTTTTCGTCCTCACTGTCAACAGGGGTGGTACCAGGGGATTGGAGAGTGGCGAATGTCGTGCCCCTGTTCAAAAAAGGGACTAGGGATAACCCTGGGAATTACAGGCCAGTTAGTCTTACTTCGGTGGTAGGCAAAGTAATGGAAAGGGTACTGAAGGATAGGATTTCTGAGCATCTGGAAAGACACTGCTTGATTAGGGATAGTCAGCACGGATTTGTGAGGGGTAGGTCTTGCCTTACAAATCTTATTGAATTCTTTGAGGAGGTGACCAAGCATGTGGATGAAGGTAAAGCAGTGGATGTAGTGTACATGGATTTTAGTAAGGCATTTGATAAAGTTCCCCATGGTAGGCTTATGCAGAAAGTAAGGAGGCATGGGATAGTGGGAAATTTGGCCAGTTGGATAACGAACTGGCTAACCGATAGAAGTCAGAGAGTGGTGGTGGATGGCAAATATTCAGCCTGGATCCCAGTTACCAGTGGTGTACCGCAGGGATCAGTTCTGGGTCCTCTGCTGTTTGTGATTTTCATTAATGACTTGGATGAGGGAGTTGAAGGGTGGGTCAGTAAATTTGCAGATGATATGAAGATTGGTGGAGTTGTGGATAGTAAGGAGGGCAGTTGTCGGCTGCAAAGAGACATAGATAGGATGCAGAGCTGGGCTGAGAAGTGGCAGATGGAGTTTAACCCTGAAAAGTGTGAGGTTGTCCATTTTGGAAGGACAAATATGAATGCGGAATACAGGGTTAACGGTAGAGTTCTTGGCAATGTGGAGGAGCAGAGAGATCTTGGGGTCTATGTTCATACATCTTTGAAAGTTGCCACTCAAGTGGATAGAGCTGTGAAGAAGGCCTATGGTGTGCTCGCGTTCATTAACAGAGGGATTGAATTTAAGAGCCGTGAGGTGATGATGCAGCTGTACAAAACTTTGGTAAGGCCACATTTGGAGTACTGTGTACAGTTCTGGTCGCCTCATTTTAGGAAGGATGTGGAAGCTTTGGAAAAGGTGCAAAGAAGATTTACCAGGATGTTGCCTGGAATGGAGAGTAGGTCTTACGAGGAAAGGTTGAGGGTGCTAGGCCTTTTCTCATTAGAACGGAGAAGGATGAGGGGCGACTTGATAGAGGTTTATAAGATGATCAGGGGAATAGATAGAGTAGACAGTCAGAGACTTTTTCCCCGGGTGGAACAAACCATTACAAGGGGACATAAATTTAAGGTGAAAGGTGGAAGATATAGGAGGGATATCAGAGGTAGGTTCTTTACCCAGAGAGTAGTGGGGGCATGGAATGCACTGCCTGTGGAAGTAGTTGAGTCGGAAACATTAGGGACCTTCAAGCAGCTATTGGATAGGTACATGGATTACGGTTAAATGATATAGTGTAGATTTATTTGTTCTCAAGGGCAGCACGGTAGCATTGTGGATAGCACAATTGCTTCACAGCTCCAGGGTCCCAGGTTCAATTCCGGCTTGGGTCACTGACTGTGCGGAGTCTGCACGTCCTCCCCGTGTCTGCGTGGGTTTCCTCCGGGTGCTCCGGTTTCCTCCCACAATCCAAAGATGTGCAGGTTAGGTGAATTGGCCAATGATAAATTGCCCTTAATGTCCAAATTGCCCTTGGTGTTGGGTGAAGGTGTTGAGTTTGGGTAGGGTGCTCTTTCCAAGAGCCGGTGCAGACTCAAAGGGCCGAATGGCCTCCTTCTGCACTGTAAATTCAATGATAATCTATGATTAATCTAGGACAAAGGTTCGGCACAACATCGTGGGCCGAAGGGCCTGTTCTGTGCTGTATTTTCTATGTTTCTATGTTTCTATGTTTTGACGTCAGGAAGCAAGGTACTGTACACACCCCTGTCAGCATCAACGGGCGCGAGGTGCAGATGATTAGCAGCTTCAAATTCCTTGGGTTACACATCCAAAAATCTGTCCTGGTCCACCCACGTCGACGCTCCGACAAAGAAAGCACAACAGCGCCTATACTTCTCAGGAAACTAAGGAAATTCGGCATCATGTCGGATAATAGCACCGCGTTTACTAGTTCGGAGTTTGCAGATTTTTTGAAGCAAAATGGGGTCCATCATTTCTGCACCCCACCTTATCACCCATCCTCAAATGGGTTGGCAGAACGTGCCTGTGGTAGTCTGTGTAGAGGTATTACGGTATCTGGTAATGCTGGAACACCATTGGTGGAAACTGTATGCTTTCTATTGATTAGGATGTATGGTAGCTCCACCCTGCAAGGCAGGGTATAAGAACCCGTGCCGTCCCAGCAGTCTTCATTCTGTACCTGAGCTGCTGGGGGAAACATCTAGCTTATTAAAGCCTTCAGTTGGACTACAACCTCGCTTTAGTGGTCATTGATCGTGCATCAGTGCCCGACAGACATTCACACTCGGGATAAGAAAACAGATCACGGGCTCACCAGAAACCCGCCTCGCCTGTTTCCTGTTCTACAATAGTATGACGCCACACGCTATCACCGGGGTGACGCCCGTGGAGCTTTTGCTAGGTTGTCACTTGCGCACGTGATGGAGCCTTGTTTCGCCGGACATCGGGGATAAGATCCGTGACAAGCTGGAGCGAAGCGATCCTGCCCTGGGAGAGAGTTCACTGCTGGCGACTCCGCTGGCGACTCCGCTTACATCCGGAATTTTACTGAAGGGGCGTTATGGGTTCCGGGAATGATCAGAAAACCAAACTTTTCTACATCCTGAGACTTCACAGCCCTACATTTGAGGAACACACTTCATTTTGCACAAAAAATTAATCATGCCTTATGATGACGATAATTTAAAGGGCACCTGTGTCTTGTACGATAGAAATGGGCTTTGCAGAATTTTTGTGAGGAATTTTTAAAATTCTGACATACTGAGAACTTCAGGTGTGTAGGGGGAGGGGGGCAGTAATATGTGAGAAACCTGGAAGTCTGAGTGTTTCCACAGGCTGTGGATATTTAATTCCAGAGTGTGAGTGTTTCATCATTGACTGATACCCTGCCAGAGTTCTGCTTAGCCTCTAGTCTAGTGGGGAGTGCTCCAGAGAAGGCTGCAGTAGCATGTCGGTCTGATGTCAGGGCTGAGGCAAGGTGCTTGAACTCAGGCGGAGTTCAATGTCTCCATGGGGTATCCGATCCCAGGATTCTTTCGTCCTTAACCTCAGGGGTGGGAGGCAGGATCTGATCCCAAGGGTTATCAGAACCTCGACCCTGGTCGATAGGGTCTGATCTGCGATCCTGGTAGCGCAGTCCAAAGGGATTACTTTTGTAGGGGGTTGTCTGATGTTGGGAGTGATGCACGATCAATTACACAAAGACGAGAGTAGGATGTAATCGAGGCTTTATTATTGAGATGTGTGGCCTCCTACAGCAGCTGACGAAATGGCTGCTGTACTGGGAGCACACATATTTATACTCCACCTACTGGGCGGAACCAGCAGGCAGGGATCTACCCCTGAACCTGTAGTACAGGGGCCTTACCGTAAAGCACCTATATCAGCATCCTATATACACAATATATACATCAGTGGTGACTACCACAGGGAGGGAGCTGGCACTTGCTCCACTTGGCCCATAAGGAAGCTCTCCGCACCTTGCTGCAGATTCTGGGTTTCCCAAGGCCCAGGAAACGTGGCCATCCACAGTTAAACCTACAGAGGAGATTTAATTAGAAGCTGCTTGGACACCAATATATTTAAAATGTCAACCCAATTTCTGGGAGCAGGCTAGCTCCCCATCCCTCTTTCTAACTGATTATAACCTGGAAGTCAGATTTGAATTCCCACCATGCATCTTAATTCTCTATTTAACTGTTTACAGCCACACAACCCCACCTGCTCCCCTGTCTTAAAGTTCCCTCCTTTGAGGGGCAATTTACATTTCATGGATGAACACAATGTCTATTATTTACATTAATTCAAGTGTTTGAAAAGTCTGCAAGTAGCATCATTGCAGCATGTTTGCCTAGTGTCCCTTTATTAATAAATTTCCTGGAACCTTTGGAAACAAACTTATGTGCACCCGCCATATTAATGTAGGTACATATTTTCAGCAATATAGAGGTAATTAACATTATATTTGTCCAAAGATTGAATAAGCCCTATGATCAGCTACAAAACTACGGTAAATGTAACAGAATCCTTTATATACCGATAATATAGTACCTTTCTATTCCGAATAAGCATTAATTCAAAATTAGTCAGAGAGAAATGTCTAAATTATTTTTGTCTTGTACACTATAAACATTTGTGTCTTATCAATGGATTTGATTCAGACATCCATCAGTTTGA
The DNA here is from genome assembly GCF_047496885.1 of Scyliorhinus torazame. Taxonomy (NCBI): domain Eukaryota; kingdom Metazoa; phylum Chordata; class Chondrichthyes; order Carcharhiniformes; family Scyliorhinidae; genus Scyliorhinus; species Scyliorhinus torazame. The sequence continues at coordinate 326,078,810 of NC_092707.1, read as the reverse complement.
TTCTATCTTTTGAAGTCCATCTACAGAAATTAATGTGTTTGAAGCTTTTTCATAATGCAACTAAAACATTACCACTTAAACACAGTCATTGGAGTAAACAACATTCTATTCTAAGAATATAGTTTAGTGTGTGCTGGGGAAAGTGTAATACCACGAGTGTCGATTTCCAGCAATCACATTCATTTATACAGCCACATCATTCTATATTTTGACAGAAATAGAAACACTTCATGTCTGTCACCAAACTTTTAAAAATGAAAATGGAAACCAATGATTTGTTTTCTGCCTGTTTCACCCAAGGAATTTGAGAGAACCCGGAGGGTACGTGTGTTGCAAAGAATTTGAGGAAAAGATTGTGAGAGTTCTCTCTTTCCTCCCACACAATTTTATTTCCCCTATCTCCTTGCTACCTTGAGGTTGCTTGGGACTAGTTTTATAGATAACACTTCACCCATTTTTAAATTGTGAGTCTTGAGCAATATATTATTCAATCTAGGGCTGAGAAACATCAGTCGTGTCGAGTCTGAATCTGTTCTCAGTAAACACACACGGAAAGGTACTTCCAACAGACATCGCCGAAGAAGATTTAACAGTGGAAATCCTGACTAACTGTTCCCCTCCTTACATATGCGATAGAGGCTAACTATGGACCCTGGCTGATGTGACTGGAACAAGGCTCGAATATGACAGAACAGTGTATAGCCTGGCCCTTTCACATTGGAATTGAAGTACAATGAGTTTTTACTTTATTGTTTGTGGTGGACCACTGTAATAGGAGATGTAAGGTAGGACCTGCACTACAGGTTCACCGGGAGCTCCTGCCGGCTGGCTCCGCCCACGGAGAACTGTATAAATATGTATGACCTCCAGTGCCCTGCCATTTCGCCAGCTGCAGCAGGAGGCCACACATCTGACTGTAATAAAGCCACAGTTGTACCCGACTTCAGTGTTTGTGCAATTGATCGTGCATCAATTTATTACAGTCAGATTTTCCACAGAATGGATATCAGAATTAAGCCCGATCGCCTGCAGCTGGATCCGCACTCGCCCGACGCCAGGAAAGACTTTACTCACTGGTTAGCATGTTTCGAGGCTTACATCAACGCGGTGGACCCTGCGCCAACGGAGGCTCAGAAGATAAATGTCCTGTACTCCAGACTGAGCTCCAGCATGTTCCCTTTGATCCAAGACGCCACGAATTACACAAAAGCAATGGAACTCCTCAAAGAACACGACGCGCAGAAGACGAACATGCTCATCGCCAGGCATGTACTTGCCACCCGCTCGCAACTACCTGGTGAGTCCATCGAAGACTTCTGGTGGGCCCTAATTCCACTCGTCCGGGACTGTGACTGTCAGGCCGTCACGGCAGCTGAACACTCGAATCTCCTCATGTGCGCTGCCCACCCTTCTACTCCTTCCTACCCCTCCTGGACCCCGCCGACGACCTCCTCAGCCGGGGCCCTGCCTTCGCAATACGCCTACGCCGCACGCGAATCCACGCACCCCGGGCTCCCCACTGCTACTTCTGCGGTCAGCAGAAGCACCCCCGCCAACACTGCCCGGCCCGCATTGCCGTTTGTAAAGCCTACAGTAAAAAGGGCCACTTCGCGGCTCTGTGCCAGGCCCACGCAGTCGCTGCGATTGCGCCCGCTATCGCCCCCTCCCCCACGCCAGACGCACAATGGGAGCCACCATCTTCTCCTCCTGGGTCCATGTGCGACCAATGGGCAGCACCATCTTGTCCCGACCCCGCAATGTGGGCACCATGGGCACCGCCATCTTGGCCCGACCCCGCAATGTGTGCACCATGGGCGCCGCCATCTTGTCGCCCACAGGGTCTCCGGACATCCCAACATCAGAACCGCACACGCTCGCCACCCGAAGCATCAGATGGCTACCCGCAGCTCGCTTTGATGACGGTGGACCAATCTCGCCCGCACAACCTGGTCACCGTGTCGATGACGGTTAAAATCAACGGCCACTCGACCTCGTGCCTGCTGGACTCCGGGAGCACCAAAAGCTTTGCTCACTCAGATACGGTAAGGCGCTGCTCCCTCGCGGTCCACCCTGCCAAACAAAGGATCTCCCTAGCCTCCGGAACTCACTCCGTCCCGATCCAAGGCTTTTGTACAGTCACCCTCACGGTCCAGGGCGTAGAATTTAGTAACTTCTGCCTCTATGTCCTTCCTAATCTCTGCGCTGCACTCCTGTTGGGCCTGGACTTCCAGTGCAACCTCCAGAGCCTCACCCTCAAATTCGGCGGGCTCTTGCGGCCTCGCGACCCTCAAGGTTGATCCCCCCTCCCTTTTTGCCAATATAACTATGGATTGCAAGCCCGTTGCCCATTGGTACAGCACCCAGGACAAGACCTTCATCAGGTCCGAAGTCCAACGGCTGCTTAAGGAGGGTATTATCGAGGCCAGCAACAGCCCCTGGAGAGCCCAAGTGGTAGTGGTTAAAACTGGGGAGACACACAGGATGGTCGTGGACTACAGTCAGACCATCAATCGGCACACGCAGCTCGACGCGTACCCTCTCCCACACATATCTGATATGGTCAATCAGATTGCGCAGTACCGTGTCTTCTCAACAATTGATCTGAAATCCGCCTACCACCAGCTCCCCATCCGGAAGTCGGACCGGCCATACACTGCCTTCGAGGCGGACGGTCGCCTCTACCACTTCCTTAGGTTCCCTTTCGGTGTCACAAATGGGGTCTCGGTCTTCCAAAGAGAGATGGACCGAATGGTCGACCAGTACGGTTTGCGGGCCACCTTTCCATACTTAGATAATGCCACCATCTGCGGCCGTGACCAGCAGGACCACGATGCCAACCTCGATAAATTCCTCCGCACTGCCACTCTTCTCAACCTGACCTTCAACAAAGAGAAATGTGTGTTCAGCACAACCCGGTTAGCCATTCTTGGCTATATAGCCCAAAATGGACATCTGGGGCCCGACCCCGAGCGCATGCGCCCCCTCATGGAACTTTCCTTCCCCCACTGCCCTAAGGCCCTCAAACGCTGCCTGGGGTTCTTTTCCTACTACGCTCAGTGGGTCCCAAACTATGCAGACTAGGCCCGCCCACTCATTCAGTCCACCCAATTCCCCCTTGCGGCCGAGGCACAATATGCTTTTGCCCGTATCAGAGCAGACATCGCCAAGGCCGGGATGCGCGCAGTGGACGAGTCACTGCTTTTCCAAGTAGAAAGCGACGCTTCAGACGTCGCCCTTGCTGCCACTCTAAACCAGGCAGGCAGACCCGTGGCATTCTTTTCCCGCACCCTTCATGCCTCTGAAATTCGCCACTCATCCGCCGAGAAGGAGGCCCAAGCTAACGTTGAAGCGGTGCGGAATTGGAGGCATTACCTGGCCAGTAAGAGATTCACTCTCCTTACGGACCAACGGTCAGTAGCCTTCATGTTCAATAACACACAGCGGGGCAAGATCAAAAATGATAAAATCTTGCGGTGGAGAATCGAGCTCTCCACCTATAATTACGAGATCTTGTATCGCCCCGGTAAACTCTACGAGCCCCCGGCGCCCTCTCCCGAGGTACATGTGCCAGCGCACAAGTGGACCAACTCCGGGCCCTACACGACAGCCTTTGTCACTCGGGGGTCACTCGATTGTACCATCTGGTCAAAGCTCGCAAACTGCCCAACTCCATCGAGGAAGTAAGGACAGTCACCAGGGACTGCCAGGTCTGTGTGGAGTGCAAGCCGCACTTCTACCGGCCGGACCGTGCGCACCTGATGAAGGCTTCCCGCCCCTTTCAACGCCTCAACGTGGATTTCAAAGGGCTCCTCCCCTCCACCGACCGTAACATGTACATTCTCAGTGTGGTCAATGAGTCCTCTAGATTCCCCTTCGCCATCCCATGCCCCGATATGACGTCTGCCACCGTCATCAAGGCCCTCAGCACCATCTTCGCTCTGTTCGGTTTCCCCGCCTACATCCACAGCGACAGGGGAGCCTCATTCATGAGCGATGAGCTGTGTCAGTTCCTGCTCAGCAGGGGTATAGCCTCCAGCAGGACGACCAGCTATAACCCCCGGGGAAACGGGCAAGTAGAACGGGAGAATGGGACGGTTTGGAGGGCCGTCCAGCTGGCCCTACGGTCCAGGAACCTCCCAGCCTCTCACTGGCAGGAGGTCCTCCCTGACGCTCTGCACTCCATCCGGTCACTATTGTGCACCGCCACTAATAACACACCCCATGAACGTGCTTTTACCTTCCCCAGGAAGTCCACATCTGGGGTGTCGCTCCCAACTTGGCTCGCTGCTCCAGGACCGGTCCTTCTCCGTAGGCACATCAGACTCCACAAGGTGGACCCCTTGGTGGACAGGGTTCACCTGCTCCACGCCAACCCTCAATATGCCTACGTTGAGTTCCCCGACGGCCGCCAAGATACTGTCTCACTCAGGGACCTGGCACCGTCAGGTTCCACCCCAACACACTTCCCCACCAATGCGCCCCGCCCCACCTCCCACCGCGCCGCCAATATTGACCTCACCAGACCACCGCCCCCTCCCCTTTTCCACACAAGAGGGCGAAGAGGACTTCGGTACGCTCCCGGAGTTCCCCGATGACTGGCCAGCATCAGCACCGCCACCACCGCCATCGGTGCCACCTCCACCACCGCCAGCACCGACTTCGCCGCCACCGTTATGCCGCTCCCAACGAAGCACCATAGCACCGGACCGGCTGAACCTTTGACGGACACCGGACCGTCAACTTGGACTTTTCTTTCCCTACCACTGTACGTAATTGCACTAATTGTATATAGTTTCACGTCACCCCCGCCGGACTCATTTTTAACGGGGTGAATGTGGTGGACCACTGTAATAGGAGATGTAAGGTAGGACCTGCACTACAGGTTCACCGGTAGCTCCTGCCGGCTGGCTCCGCCCACGGAGAACTGTATAAATATGCATGACCTCCAGTGCCCCGCCATTTCGCCAGCTGCAGCAGGAGGCCTCGCGTCTGACTGTAATAAAGCCACAGCTGTGCCCAACTTTAGTCTTTGTGCAATTGATCGGGCATCATTGTTGTTATCACTTAACTTCAAAACTCTTGGGCTGGATTCACCAATTGGGAGACAAAGGGCTGATGCCGGCGTGGGAACTGTGGCGATTTAAGACGGAGAAATCTGTGCCGCACCCTCACCGATGAGGGGCTAGCAGCTGCACCGAGTAAAAATCCCGGCTCCCACGGCAAAAACGCTGGAAAATGGCCGGGTTCGTGGCCACGCATGCGCATGGCGAATGACCTGCAGCGGTCGCGCCGTAAAACATGGTGCTGGCCAAGCGCGGACCTAACCTACCAAATACTCCCCCCCCCGCAACTCTCTGGCCACCCCACCAGTGCCCCCCAGTCCTTCCGGAAGCCCCCCCAGCCAGCAGCACGGCTCCCGGCTGACTATGGCGGCGGTGGACAGAGTTGCAGCTGTCACGCCAGGTTCCCGACCGCTGAGACCACAAGTGAACTGTACTTTCTGGAACTCCACTCATCGGCGGTGGTGAATCGCTGAGGCCCAGGAAAATAGATGGTCAGGCCCGCTAATGATATGCCAACAGTGCCTAAACACCACGCGGCAAGCAACGCATTTGCACCATTTTCAGGGTGTCAGAGGATACCGATTTGGCGTCAAACTTACCGCAATTCTGGCATTGGAGACTATTATCCACCCAATTGTGTTACGCGATTTCGGCGTCAGTCAATGGTGAATCCCGCTCCTCATATCTAATGGGGAAAATCAGCTCAGAACTCAGGTTTAAACAATGGAGATGTCGACTGGGAAATTCCTCAGAGATACTCCTGCTCTGCTCGCTTTACTGTGCAAGAGAAACTGGGCTGGATTCTCTGATTCTGTGGATATTTCCGAAGGATCCGTCCTATGGCCAGAGTGTCGGCACCACCCCCGCACCTATCCTCCAACTGGTGGGGGGCTAGCAGCCGTGCAGCGCAAATCCCGCGGCTTGACCTGCAGATACAGCCAGAGAATGGCCGGATCCATGGCCGCGCATGCGAACGGTGGCGGGCTGTAACACCGCGCCGTGCAACATGGCGGCGGTCACACGCGAACCCGGCCTGCCAAAACTGCCCCCCTGAAACCAGCCTCGCCTCCCCTGGACCAGCCCTCCACCAGTCTCCCCAGCCACCGCCGAAGCTCCCCCCTGCCAGAAAATGGCTGCCCCCCCCCCCCCCCCCCCCCCCCCCCAACTGTGGCGGCACTGGACTCAGTCCACAGCCGCCACGCAAGATCTCTGGACTCGGCCCATCCCCGAGTACACCATTTTTGTGGGGGGCGGAGCATCGCAAAAACGCACTGCCCCGAATTCCGCCGTGAACGTGGATTCTCCGGCCGATCGCCGAACGCAATTTCGGCATCGACAATCGGAGAATCCAGCCCACTGTGTTAACGCATGTGTGGAAAACAATGGCCTGTATCTCATGGTCCATGATGTAGCAAAGGTGTATTCTGCTGACTGCATTTAAAACTACCTCAAGACTATTATCTGTAAGATCAATAGGCAGAAATCTTTGGTTCCTCATCCATAAAATTGGTGGATTTGCAAGTGAGGTTGCCCATATAATACCCCAGGTGGCCTTCCTGCCATCCTTTTGTCCATCCCAGCCTGTCCATAATTTTACGGTGAGATGGGGAAAAACGCAAAGCCAGATCAGCCCACCCTCACCCCATTTGAGGCTTGTAAATGGTCAATAATTGGCCATGTACGTGCCACTTCTGCCTGACTTCACGGGCGTCATTCTCCGACCCACCGCCGGGTCGGAGAATGGGCGTTGGACGCCGTGAATCCCGCCCCCGCCCCCGCCGAAGTCTCCGAAGGGAGAAAAGTCGGCGGGGCATTAATGGCGCCGCTGCCGCGGAGAATGTCACGGGTCTGCGCAAGGCAGCCGATTTTCGGCCTGCCGATATTCTCCCTTCCGGATGGGCCGAAGTCCCGTCGACGTGATGACCGTTCACGTCGACGTGAATCAAACCTCCTTTTCATCGGCGTGACCCGGTGCTCCAGGCTCACGCCGACCAGCGAGGAGGTGAGTGACGGCCTGGGGGGTTGGCTCTGGGCAGGAAATGGCGTGGCCGCAGACTGATTGCGTGAGGAGAGGTGTGTCTCGGCTTGTGTGTGTGTGCGGCGGGGGGGGGGTTAGAGTAGGCTGGGCTCCGGGGGAGTGCCGAGAGGGGGTCCGTGCCGGGGTGGAGGTTGGGGGGGGTCCGTGCCGGGGTGGAGGTTGGGGGGTGGGGGGGGGTTCGTGCCGGGGTGGAGGTTGGGGGTTGGGGGGGGGGCCGTGCTGGGGTGGAGGTTGGGGGTTGGGGGGGGTCCGTGCTGGGGTGGAGGTTGGGGAGGGGGTCCGTGCCGGGGTGGAGGTTGGGGGGGGTCCGTGCTGGGGTGGAGGTTGGGGGTTGGGGGGGGGTCCGTGCTGGGGCGGAGGTTGGGGAGGGGGTCCGTGCCGGGGTGGAGGTTGGGGGGGGGGTCCGTGCTGGGGTGGAGGTTGGGGGTTGGGGGGGGGTCCGTGCTGGGGTGGAGGTTGGGGAGGGGGTCCGTGCTGGGGTGGAGGTTGGGGGGGGTCCGTGCTGGGGTGGAGGTTGGGGGTTGGGGGGGGTCCGTGCTGGGGTGGAGGTTGGGGAGGGGGTCCGTGCCGGGGTGGAGGTTGGGGGGGGGGTCCGTGCTGGGGTGGAGGTTGGGGGGGGGGTCCGTGCTAGGGTGGAGGTTGGGGGTTGGGGGGGGTCCGTGCTGGGGTGGAGGTTGGGGAGGGGGTCCGTGCCGGGGTGGAGGTTGGGGGGGGGGGTCCGTGCTGGGGTGGAGGTCGGGGGGGGGTCCGTGCTGGGGTGGAGGTTGGGGGTTGGGGGGGGTCCGTGCTGGGGTGGAGGTTGGGGGTTGGGGAGGGGGTCCGTGCCGGGGTGGGTGATGGGAGGGCAAATGAGTTGGTCCACCTGGCCAGGTGCCAGCCTCCAACAGTTGGACCCATGCGGTTCATGCCACCTGGCTGGGGGGAGGAGGGGATATGGGCAATGATGACATGTCGTCGTTCCCCTCCCCCCCACCAGGCCGTCATGTTTTCAGACCATCCAGCGATGTTGGCCGCCGTGGTGGCAGCCGCTCATGTCTATGTTGCCCTGGATGAGGAGGAGGAGGAGGAGGAGGAGGAGCGTGCCAGAGAGGCGGCGCAGGCTGCCGCAGAGGGGCAGGCGGCAGCCGCCCAGGCTGGAGGGACACTTGACCGACAGGACGAGGAGGGGGAGGAGGACGTCGCGGCCCCACGGCAACGGAGGCACCCGAGGGCGCCCCGTGTGTACCGGCCCCGGCAGTCATACCAGGACCTCACGGACCGGGAATGCAGGAGGAGACTCCGGATGAGCCGGGAAACCGTGGCACACATCTGCCACCTGCTGGCACACCTGTCACCGCGTGGCACTGGCGGGGGACACCCTCTCCCCGTGTCCGTCAAGGTTACGGTGGCCCTGAACTTTTATGCAACGGGGTCATTCCAGGCACCGAGTGGGGACCTGTCCGGCATATCGCAGACATCGGTGCATCGGTGCATCCGGGCAGTGACAGATGCCCTTTATGCCATGGCGCACCGCTACATCCGCTTCCCCGTGGACCGGGCCAGCCAAGATGCCCGGGCCGTGGGCTTCTCTGCCGTTGCCGGGTTCCCCATGGTCCAGGGCGCGATCGATGTGATGCACGTCGCCGTGCGGCCACCTGCAGAGAACAGGGCCGTGTTCACTAATAGGAAGGGGACCTATTCAATGAACGTACAGGTGGTCTGCGACCACCGCATGATGATCCTGCACGTCTGCGCCCGTCACCCAGGCAGTGTACACGACTCATTCGTGTTGTCGCGGTCATCCATCCCCGGCATGTACGAGGGACGCCATCCCTGGCTGAGGGGCTGGTTGCTGGGCGACAGGGGCTACCCATTGCGATCGTGGCTGATGACGCCTATATGGAGGCCACGCAATGAGGCGGAGAACCGCTACAATGATGCCCATGTAGCGACAAGGGGAGTGATCGAGAGGTGCTTTGGCGTGCTGAAGATGCGTTTCAGGTGCCTGGACCTCTCTGGGGGCGCCCTCCAGTATCGGTCAGATAGGGTCGGCCGCATCATTGTGGTGTGCTGCGTCCTGCACAACATAGCCCAGCTGAGGGGCGATGTGCCGCAGGCAGAGGAGGGCGGAGTGGAGGAGCAGCAGGAAGAGGCCCAGTCCTCCCCAGATGAGGGGGATGGGGGCAATGGTCAGGGCAGACGGGGTAGACACAGGCGGATGCCTGTCCACCGTTACCGGCTGGCCCAGCGGGCACGGGACAGACTGATAGACGCCCGCTTCACTGACTAGATGGGCGTGGGAATCGGGTAGTATGCCACAGACCGCACACCATGACAACAGCCGACCACCCACACCCCCCATCCATCCACCCACCCAGCACCCTCACCCCCCTCCCCAACCCCACACACCCCACCCGCATACACACCCCCCCCAATTGCCGATCCACCGGCGGCACAACGGGCCGGGCTCACCCAGTTGCGGGTGGACGCGTGTCTATCGCAGGCCATGGAGGATGATGACAACCCGCCTCCGATGAGCTCCTGGCTCTACATCGTTGGACTATGTCTGACCCATGGCCACAGTACCACCATCCACCCGGACCATCCCTGCATGCGGCTGTGACACTGCAGCGCATGGTCCCGTCCTCTGCCCGGGGGATGTTGATGGCGGCCAAGGGGGAAGGGGGCAGACTCACCTGGGGCTGAGGTAAGACCACCCGTCACACACACACTTGCGATCAACGTACATGACACGCCCGCACACTTTGGACAGAGCACAAAGGCAGCTTCGGTCGGTGTAACATTGACTTTAATAACCAAAGGAGTTCATGCACGTGCCCTAGCCCCTAAAACTCATCTGTGCCCTGCACCCGTGCCAACTTACTCAGTGTCTAATTGTTTGGCCTTACGGGCCCTTTGACTACGTCTACGTGGTTCCCCAGACGGTACAGCAGAACTGGAGGTGGACTCCTGTAATTCCTGCCCTCTGACACTGGATCCCTTTGGCGGCCGTTTCCTGGGGCGTCCTGGCCCAGATGGGCCAGGCTGCGGCCTGGGCGACTGGGATGGCGAGCTGCCAGCCTGTACTGCCCGTTGCCCACCCGATGCACCTGGGGCGGAAGGGGGGGAGTCCGAGGTGTCGCGGTGTACCGGGACCTCCCCTACAGAGGGAGCCGGGACGGACCACACCACCTCCTCCTCCCTCAGGGTGCCCGATGGCCCCCAGGCCTCTACATGGGTGGGGGATGCGAACGGACTGGCCATCCGACGCGCCCCCGACATCTGGCGCTGCCAGTCCTGGAGGCCCGTGCTGGTATCGACAGGGGTCTGCAGGTTTGCAGCCATGGAGCCCAGGGGGTTGTCGAACCCTGTCTGTGACAGTGCGACGCCGGCTCGCACATGGCCACTGGCGCCGATGCCCTCAGCGATGGCCTGCTGAGACTGGGCCATGGCCTGCAGAGACTGGGCCATGGCCTGCAGAGACTGGGCTATGGCCTGCTGAGACTGGGCCATGGCCTGCTGAGACTGGGCTATGGCGTTGAGCGCCTCTGCCATCTGGCGCTGGCATTGGCTCATGGCCTCCTGTGAGAGGGCAGCCATTTCCTGGGCCACAGACGCCGCCTGCACGGAAGGCCCCAGGCCTCGCAAACCGTTCCCCATGTCTGACACCGTCGCACCCATTTCCTCCACCGCGGACGCCACCCGTGCGGTGTCAGCCTGGGTGGCACGCATGACCGGGACCACTCCCAGCTCCTGGACGCGGGTGGAATCCTCCACCTGCGACCGCAGCCGCCGCAAGCCACCCGTCACCCTATTCGCTCATCTCCGTGTCGGTGGTTGCATCGGATCTATGTGTGGGTGTGGTAACTGCAGGAACCCGGGATCCATCTGGGCGGCAGATGTTCGCTTGGCCTGGGCTGCCCTCCGACCGCCCGGTCCCTCTGCTGCTCCTACCTCCACCTGCTGTACCGGGACGGCTGTGTTGTGCGCACCAGTGAGTGTACCAGACGCCTCATCACTAAAGTGCCCAACCGTGGTGAGTGTTTCTGCGATGGTGGAGGGTGTTGGTGACAGCAGTGGCGTTGTGTCGTGCTCTTCGTCCCACTCTGAGTCCATGGCACTTTGGGGTGGGGGTTCGTCTCCACCCATCCACTCTGAGTCACTGTCCGGTATTTCGTCTTCCCGGGTAGGGGTGTCCTGGGTAGTGCTGTCCCGGGTAGTGCTGTCCCGGGTAGTGCTGTCCCGGGTAGTGCTGTCCCGGGTAGTGCTGTCCCGGGTAGGGGTGTCCTGGGTAGTGGTGTCCCGGGTAGGGGTGTCCTGGGTAGTGGTGTCCCGGGTAGGGGTGTCCTGGATAGTGGTGTCCTGGGTAGTGGTGTCCTGGCTCGGATGTGACGGGGGCCTGTGGCTGCCCCCCTCATCGCTGGGTGGTCGCTCCCGCACGTGACGGGGGTGTCGTCTCCCTGTTGCTCCAGGTCTCTCCGTCTCCCGTGGTGTGCGAGGGGCATCCTGCGGGCGTCGCATGCTGGAGGGTCCGGATCTCTCCGCCTCCCGTGGTCTCCGAGGGGCATCCTGCGGGCGTCGTATGCTGGAGGGTCCGGGTCTCTCCGTCTCCCGTGGTGTGCGAGGGGCATCCTGCGGGCGTCGCATGCTGGAGGGTCCGGGTCTCTCCGTCTCCCGTGGTGTCCGAGGGGCATCCTGCGGGCGTCGCATGCTGGAGGGTGCGGGTCTCTCCGTCTCCTGTGGTCTCCGAGGGGCATCCTGCGGGCGTCGCATGCTGGAGGGTGCGGGTCTCTCCGTCTCCTGTGGTCTCCGAGGGGCATCCTGCGGCCGGTGTGCATCTGCGGGGATGGGTGCCTGGACGTTTGGTCCTGCGATACACAATGAAGCATGCATGGTTAGACATCAGGCAGTGATCAGGTGATACGGGGGAGGGGGATATAGGGGAGGGGGGATATGGGGACGGGCTGTTGGTGGCTCACTTGCTCGTGGGGCCCCGACCTCTGCATCAGCAACCTCCCGGTCCACAGGTCCGCCAGCCAGTTCCAGGGCCCTTTCCTCGTGTACGGTCAGTGGCCTCTCATCAGCGGGCCCTCCTCCAGTCCTCACATGCTCCCTATTGTTGTGTGCGCGCTTCTCCTGTGGGGGGGGGGGTGGCAGGGGTAAAAGGCAACAGTGTTAGGCAGGTATATGAATGCACGCCATCGGTTGCGCGTGCATTGCAGAGGTTAAGGTTAGGGCTGGATTCACTTGGGGATATGGGGGAGGGGGGATATGGGGGAGGGGGGGATATGGGGGAGGGGAGATATGGGGGAGGGGGGGATATGGGGGATATGGGGGAGGGGGGATATGGGGGAGGGGGGATATGGGGGATATGGGGAGGGGGATATGGGGGAGGGGGGATATGGGGATATGGGGGAGGGGGGGATAAGGGGGAGGGGGGATATGGGGAGGGTGGGATATGGGGGAGGGGGATATGGGGGATATGGGGGAGGGGGGATATGGGGGAGGGGGGGATATGGGGAGGGGGATATGGGGAGGGGGGATATGGGGGAGGGGGATATGGGGGAGGGGGGATATGGGGGAGGGGGGATATGGGGAGGGGGGATATGGGGGATATGGGGGGGATATGGGGGATATGGGGGAGGGGGGATATGGGGGATATGGGGGAGTGGGGTATATGGGGGAGGGGGGATATGGGGGAGGGCGGATATGGGGGAGGGGGGATATGGGGGATATGGGGGAGGGGGGAATATGGGGGAGGGGGGATATGGGGAATATGGGGGAGGGGGGATATGGGGGATATGGGGGGGGGGATATGGGGGAGGGGGGATATGGGGGAGGGGGGGTATGGGGGATATGGGGGGGGATATGGGGGAGGGGGGATATGGGGGATATGGGCGAGGGGGATATGGGGGAGGGGGATATGGTGGAGGGGGGATATTGGGGATATGGGGGATGGGGGATATGGGGGAGGGGGGATATGGGGGATATGGGGGAGGGGGAATATGGGGGAGGGGGGCTATGGGGGAGTGGGGATATGGGGGAGGGGGGATATGGGGGAGGGTGGATATGGGGGATATGGGGGAGGGGGGGATATGGGGGACGGGGGATATGGGGGAGGGGGGATATGGGGGATATGGGGGAGGGGGGATATGGGGGAGGGGGGATATGGCGGATATGCGGGAGGGGGGATATGGGGGAGCGGGGGATATGGGGGAGGGGGGATATGGGGGAGGGGGGATATGGTGGAGGGGGGATATGGGGGATATGGGGGAGGGGGTATATGGGGGAGGGGGGATATGTGGGAGGGGGGTATGGGGGATATGGGGGAGGGGGGATATGGGGGAGGGGGATATGGGGGAGGGGGTGATATGGGGGATATGGGGGAGGGGGGATATGGGGAGGGGGGGATATGGGGGAGGCTCACCCTGCCTGCTCTGACTAGGTCGTTCACCTTCTTGTGGCACTGGGTGCCTGTCCGTGGTGTTAGGGCCACAGCGGTGACGGCCTCTGCCACTTCCCTCCACAGACGCCGGCCGTGGCGTGGGGCAACTCTGCGGCCGTGCCCGGGATACAGGGCGTCCCTCCTCTGCTCCACCGCGTCCAGGAGCGCCTCCACATCGCGTGACTCGAACCTCGGGGCTGAGCGACGGCTAGCCATCCAGTCGGGTGTTGCGGTCGGGTGTTGCGGTCGGGTGGGGTGGGAGCTGCGCGGCCTTATGAGCCGTCACGCCGTGCAGCGCGTATGACGCTGCACGGCGTGAACCATTGCGCAAGTGCGGATCCCGTCACGTCGCTGCTAGCCCATTTCGGGCCGGAGACTATCGGCCCATTTTTATGACGTGATGCAAGTGGGATTTGCGCCGTTTTTTGCGCCGATCGGCGGACTTTCCGCCGATAATGGAGAATTTCGCCCCACATCTTTGGCCAATGGGATAAAATCGGTGATGTGCGGTACGGGGTGGGTGAAGCCCGGTAGAGGCATCGAGAGGGAAAGAGAAGGCGAGTGGGCATTGTATTGACTTAGACCAGGCCTTTGCGATTGGCTGACCAATTACAATACGGGTTTCCTGATTAGTGGCCCAATCAGGGAACCCCTTTCTCTATATATAACAGGGAGTGTCAGATCCTCCGCACTCCCAGTGTAGACAGCAAGCTGAATGCACCTGGTTGTTCTGCTGTGGCTTTTGTAAATGAAAGGATTTCTGGTAAAGGGACTTCTGCCTCCATGGACCTATTACAGGCACCTTCATTACTGACATCCTTTTCAGGTCAGGGCCTGTCCCCCTTATGCTTTCTCCCTCCAGCCTTCTCCCCGACCTCCTCGCTGTGCCCCTCCTGCTCTGCCACAAGAGCCTGCACCTACCTGTTCCTGTGGCCACTACTCCCAGTAGTGCTACTGGGACCCAGGCATTCAGATTGGTTGGCTGCTCTGGGCAAGAATTCCTCCTAAATGAGGGTGGGAATCCTGCCTTCAGCCAATTAATGCTCCTTGGTGTGTTAAATGGCTGCCGGACAGTCGGCATTGACGGGAGTGTGTTCCCTATCAAATTTCCGTGTGTCGGAGCAGGAAACTCTGCCATCTGAAAATTCCTGCCCAATGTGTCCTGATGGGTCAAATCCTGAAAATTCCCTCTCTTCCACCCTCATCTAATCACTACAAAACATAAAATAAATTTGGCATTAACCTAAATTGTTTATAACTGATGGGAATCCAAAATGTCAGCTCAGTACCATTTCCTGCATCTTTGGTGGTGGTGCTTCAGCAGAGCTAACTCTATTAATGTTGTGTATGAATGGTCAAGATAATGAGAAGTACTGCTCCGAATTACAGAGAACTGTACTGATATATAGGATTCAAATTCAATTTTATAGATCATTGTTAATAGCTCTGTCAGGAAAACATAATTACTTTGAAGGGATCTAAATTTGTTAAATATTAGAAATAAGATGGCTTTAAGAGGATTTAATTGAGTGTTTCTGAGTAAGGAAGAGTAAACCGATAGTTAGATTTTTGCTGGACAAAGGTGGGAGATTTGGCTCTGTTGTGCTTAGCAAAGTTACAACCTGAAAATTAAAGTCTGGCAGAAGCATCAAGGCGTTGCTTAGCAACTGGGGGCCCTTTTAAGGCAGGAAGGCTTTTTGTGTTAAGATTTTAGCTGGTATTGCAGATGAAGATAGGATGCCAGGGGTTGGCCATCTCTCAGGTCTGCCAGAAGAAAGCTGAACATGGCAAGGGTGCTGCAAAGAGGCAAACTTCACAAAGTGCCATATTAAGTCCAGACAACCAGGAAATTGGGACAGCAAGCATGTTTAGGAAGGTTGAAGTTAAGGGAACAAAGACCAAGAAGCTGAACAAGGTACTGTTGAGGGGAATTCAAGAGACAAGCAGATACGTTTTTGGAGTTAAAGAGACAGCTGCAGTAACCAGATTTCAAGTGAGAAAGCAGACTTCAGAGGTAAACCAAAGGTTTGGTGCTATCTGAACATAATCTGTGAATCGATAGTTAAAGCAACTGTGAAGACAAAGGAATGCTGAAGGGAGAGACGTAAAGCTTGGAAATAAATCCTTGATGGAAGCAGTTGTGTGAAAGGATTGTTTAAAAGAAGATTTGAAAGTGTGTCTTTCTGAAATCACACATGTGGAAGCCAGATTTCAGAGAGGTAAGGTGGTTCATGGTATAAGGATCATCTAAGAAGATTTTTATGAGAAATTCACCCGGGTTCAGAGTTGATTGGGTCTGACCACAGCCAGGGCCTGTGTGTTACTGAGTCCATTATCGCCTAAGATATACTGTGTAACCTGTGTTAACTAAACAATCTGTGTAAATTTGTGAAACTAAGGGAGAGTAAAGGAGCATTGCATTATTATCAATCTTGCCATGTTTAATAAATGTGTGTTGAAAAACTAATTAGCAGTCCTGTGACTCTGTTCCTCCGCATTTCCCCCCCAAAAGTAAATGTTACGGTCTATTTTGCCAGGGTTCTAATTTCAAAAGTTCTTTTGCAGGCAGTTTCATAAAGCAAAACCAATTATCAGCAAAATTGATGGTGCTTTCATCACAATCGTAATTTAACTGTTAAAATTTGGGGAAGGGCAGGTTTTTAATTAATAAGAATAATTATGATCTGCTTCTGATCTTGAATTTAAAATCAAATATTAATAATTTCTTTAAACAATTTGGTGAGGTACTTGTGACAGTATATGAGCATTATCATTATTTTTGCCACAAAGTTGTTTTAATGTGTGACAAAAATTAATTGAAAATGTTCAGTTGTGGTGGTAAAGTGTGATTCTTGTGTCAGATCTTCCTATTGTGAAAGATTTGATCTCCTCCCATTTTTTGGGCCTCCCAATTTAGGTCTCAGCATCTGTTCAGACACCCCATCACCACTATAGGGTAAATCTAGCATAAGATATGGCATAGCAGGTGTAGCCTTGGTCAGATGAACCAAACTGATCTTCAAATCCACACTGGTTCATCTATTTATGTTTTGCCCCACTACAATTCCTGGAAATGATTCATCACAGTAACTTTGATATTTATGGACCGTGACATTTAAATCGCCAGAAATCCTTAAATAATAAAATTGATAGCCATCCACAAACCATGGTAAAAAATTTGTAGACTAAAATATATCTTTATTGAAATCGATTCACTTTCATGAAAAGTTTGGGAAGTATTTTCTGTTTGTTTTCAAATACTCAAAATAATTACATGAACCCTGCTACTTGGTTGTTGGGCCAAAAATATCATGCAGCATTTCTGTCTCTTGTTTCTCTCTGAAATGTGTTATCTTGGCACAGCTGGTAGCAATCTTGTTTAAATATAGTTAAAACATTTTTTTAAACTTTATTCTAAACTTTTCATTACAGCTGACAACATAATTTTCCCCTCAGAACAGGAAGATTCTTTTATTCCAAATCATTGTTCGCGTGTTTATGTCATTCATAAAGGATTGCTTATTTGTTCTGGTAAACTATAAATGTACATAGCTGACGCTAATCGCATCAGATACTTAGTTTTTTTTAGAACATAGAGATTACTGAATAGTAAAATATCTTGGACCATCTAGTTCACTTCCATTATCCTGGCAGTCACGTGATAAAATGGTCAGTTGTTGGCCAATCATACCAGTCAATCTCTACCGATTCGTCCACAAGAGACATGGAAATGGGCAAGATTCTCCCGTCTACGCACGGCGTGTTTCTTGGCAAAGGGAGGTGGCCAGCTGTTGACCTATAGCGGGATCTTTCACCACTGTCAATGGGATTTTGCATTGAACCTACCCCACGCTGCTAGGAAAACCCATGGGGGCGGGGGTGGGGGTGGGGGTGGGGGGGTGGGGTGGTGGGGGGTGGTGGTGGGGGGGGTGGGGGTGGGGGTGGGGGGGTGGGGGTGGTGGGGGGGTGGGGGGGTGGTGGGGGGGTGGGGGTGGGGGGGTGGGGTGGGGGGGGGGTGCTGCGCCACCGGTGGGACCGGAAGATCCTGCTGACGTGAACAGCCAGCAGATTTGGCCCGATATTAAGGAAAACTCCAGTGATGGAAAGCTTTGGGAACCATCGTTCCAATGATGTCTCCCCCCCCCCCCCCCCCACCCCCGCACCACTCACACACACACATGCCACACTGATTGTGTCTTAAATTATTTAATTCCACTTCACTTTGGTGTTGATCACAAAAAGAAATAAAAGCAGGGGATGTTGAGAATTTGGTGGGAAGAGATTCAAACTTTCAGCAGTGGAGAGTGGAGGAACTCAAGGCGGCAGGTGGGGGCACAGGTTACTGCCGACACGATTATTACTGACATGAAGTGAACAATGGAGAAATGTAAAATATATAATGTCAAATAAAACTGCCGTACACATTTTCAAATCATGAAATATTATATATATAGCGAAAAACCGCACTGACCTCCTCAGAAGACAAACATGGGACACAACCGACAGAATACCCTTCGTCGTCCAGTACTTCCCCGGAGCGGAGAAACTACGTCATCTTCTTCACAGCCTTCAACACGTCATTGATGACGATGAACATCTTGCCAAGGTCATCCCCACACCCCCACTACTTGCCTTCAAACAACCGCGCAACCTCAAACGAACCATTGTTTGCAGCAAACTACCCAGTCTTCAGAACAGTGACCACGACACCACACAACCCTGTCATGGCAATCTCTGCAAGACGTGCCAGATCATCGACATGGATACCACTATTACACGTGAGAACACCATCCACCAGGTACGTGGTACGTTCTTGTGCGACTCGGCCAACGTTGTCTACCTCATACGCTGCAGGAAAGGATGTCCCGAAGCGTGGTACATTGGCGAGACCATGCAGACGCTGCGACAACGAATGAACGGACATCGCGCAACAATCACCAGGCAGGAATGTTCCCTTCCAGTCGGAGAACACTTCAGCAGTCAAGGGCATTCAGCCTCTGATCTCCGGGTAAGCGTTCTCCAAGGTGGCCTTCAGGACGAGTGACAACGCAGAATCGCCGAGCAGAAACTTATAGCCAAGTTCCGCACACATGAGTGCGGCCTCAACCGGGACCTGGGATTCATGTCACATTACATTCATCCCCCACCATCTGGCCTGCGAAATCCTACCAACTGTCCTGGCTTGATGTAATTCACACCTCTTTAACCTGGGGTTACCCCATCTCTGGATCTGTAAAGATTTAATCACCTGCTAATGGTTGCATTCCAAGCATTGTTTGGCATCTTTGAATTTGTCTATATATGTGTTTCTGGAACATACCTCTTCATTCACCTGAGGAAGGAGCAGCGCTCCGAAAGCTAGTGACATCGAAACAAACCTGTTGGACTTTAACCTGGTGTTCTAAGACTTCGTACTGTGCTCACCCCAGTCCAACGCCGGCATCTCCACATCATGAAATATTATCACACTGCTCTATGGGAATGGAAAAGAAAGTTTAGAATTAAGTTGCACAAGTTGCTGTTAAACCTACCATGGAATCTTATGAAGGTGATGGGGGCCATGGCCACTATAGCAAAATATTTATATGGCTGATTCAGATTAGTTTCTGTTCAATGGTAATCCCCATGAGGTTGATACTGGGGATTTGGTGATAGGAATACCATTCAATGCCAAGAGGAGATGGCTAGTTTCTCTTTTGTTGGAGGTGCTTTTGTGGCACAAATGTTATTTGCCACATACCAATCCAATGTTCTCCAGGCCTTGCTGCATATGGCGATGAACTGCTTCCATATCTGAAAAGCTGCGATTGGTGCTGAACATTATCCCAGCATCAATGAACATCCCCACTTCTGATCTTATGACGGGGGAAAGGTCATTGATGAACCAGCTGAAATTGGATGGGCCAAGGGCACTACCCTGAGGAACTCCAAACGCGATGTCCTGAGACTGAGATGATTGACCCCCAACAACCACAACCATCTTCTTTTGTGCTAGCCAATGGAGCGTTTTCCTCCTGATTCCCATTGACTCCAGTTTTGCTTGGGATCCTTGATGCCACGCTTGGTCAAAGGCTGCCTTGATGTCAAGGGCAGTCACTCACCTTCCCTAATCACAAATCACTATCAACCACTGCAGAAAGGTGCACACAAGGTATTTGAAGATCAAATGTTGCTTCACAGCCCCAGGGTCCCAGGTTCGATTCCTGGCTTGGGTCACTGTCTGTGCGGAATCTGCACGCTCTCCTCATGTCTGTGGGGGTTTCCTCCAAAGTCCCAAAAGACCTGCTTATTCGGTGAATTGGACATTCTTTATTGTCCCTCAGTGGACCCCAACAGGCACTGTAGTTGTGGTGACTAGAGGATTTTCACAGTAAACTTTAATGCACAATCAACAAACTCACAAACAGGTTCAGAGGGCAATGCTACATTTGTGAAGCTAAAGATGGAGCAACAAATACCCATGCAGAAACTTGTGTTGATGCACAGTTCTCCTTGCCACACATAAGATAAAGATGCGCTTCATTCACACACCATTTATTTTCAAAATATTCTGGCCGATCATGTTTAGACAACATTTTTTTGCCTTTTTTAGTCTTCACATTTGACAGAATCTTCCTAACGTTCAATTTAATTTAATTGCTTTTAATAATTCTGAAAGAGATACATTTGAATCAATGGGCGGGACTTTCCTCATCCTCCACGGCATGCTCCTCAGCGGCAGAGGGCGGCTCTCCAGTGGCCGCTTGCGGGATCTCCTGGTCCGTCCATTGTCAACAGGATTTTCCATTGAACGCACCCTTCACCAACGTGAAACCCAGGGCAGGAGTGCACCATCAGCAGGACTGTAAGATTCCGCTAGCATTAGTGGCTAGAAAATCCTGCCGAACATGTCCATCGTCATTTAAAAACTCTGAACAGGGTTTTCTGACCCCACCCACAGCCAGGATCGACCGGTCCTTTGGAAAGTCAATCTCCCACAGCGAGTCCCACCATGACGGAGAGTGAAAATCCCAGCCTCTGTTACAATGCTACCTTTTGAAAAGGTTAGTAAAAAAAAAGTGGCTCCTGTCTTGTTTAGGCATTAAGATCCCTGTAAAAGCCAATGACTTTATAAATTATATTTCCAGGAACTGACTAAAAGGATCACACAAGAAGATTTCAAGTTTTAAGAATCATTTTGGAACAAACTAAAATCAAAACTCTAAACACTATCCAGTAGGCAAATTATACTCTAAACGACAGACAAGAAATTCCCCATTTAGCTTTCAGCATGACAGGGTTATGCTGTCCCCTACGTGGGCACTTTAGGCTTCTGGAACAATCCAAAGTTATTCTCAATTCCAAAGATTTGCTTCCATTTCTTTCCCAGCTGGGTTCATCCAAATCCTGGAACTGACTTCCATTGTGTGGGTTACACTGGAGATTCCTTCCCTCTAGCTCATGTGAGGCAAATCTTCAAGAATTCTTTAAATCCTCACAAACACAGTTTCTTCAATCTGAGCTTGAGCATTTTCACTGTTTCATCATAGAATTGGGTATCTCTGTCTTCTTGGTCTCTCTCACTCTGATTCTTGAAGACTGATGTATATCTGATAGTTTCAGGGATATCTTATAAACCCCACGGCCTGATCCTACAATTTTTCCCCTCTTAAAGCCCATCTCCACAGCAATGTGAATCACGTAGGCACTGTATCCAGGTAAAAATGCTAATAAGCTATCTTTTAGAATCCAACTCTATCTTGGAATGCTAATGAGCTATCCTCTAGAACCCAACTCTATCTTGGAATTAAGCAGCTGACATAACGTTTAACTATTTTGAAAGCCTGACATTCCCAAAATCTCTCTGTGAGATTTGGAAACTAATTGTCTACCACAGTCATCACAGATGTCCTTGCCACTGTCCACAGGTGTGACCACATTGCACCTTTCCCCAGTAAGTCAACTTGGGGGTCCCATTTAACCTTTAACGCCCATGCTACCCAGGTTTGTTGTCAGGTAAAATTCAGAACATGTCACATGACCCCCTTCATTCATCCATTTTACCTTGAACTAGAGAGACTGTCCCAAAACATAAACTTCATATTCAGAACATACTAACATAGCATAACCTTAATGCAGGCAGGTGAACATATGTATAATATTCAACATTGCTTCATTGTTAATCATTGTGACTGACAAGTCACGTTTGTCTTTTCCTTCATTTTACCATGACTAATGCTACAGTCGGGTCAGTGAGTCTCATTTGATTCATCTCTCACTATCATAGAATTCCTACAGGAAGCCATTCTGCCCATCAAGCCTGCACCGACCCTCCAAAAGAGAAAATTAGAGTACCCAATTCATTTTCTTCCCAATTAAGGGCAATTTAGATTACCAATCCACCTACCCTGCACATCTTTGGTTTGTGAGGGTGAGACACACGAAGACATGGGGAGAATGTGCAAGCTCCACACGGACAGTGACCTGGGGCCAGGATCGAACCTGGGTCCTCAATGCTGTGAGGTAGCAGTGCTAACCACTGTGCCACCGTGCCACGCTCCCATAACCCTACCTAACCTTTAGACACTAAGGGGTAATTTAGCATTGACAATTCACTCAACCTGCACATCTTTGGACTGTGGCAGGAAACCGGAGCACCCGGAAGAAACCCATGCAGACACAGGGGAGAGTGTACAAACTCAACACAGACAGTAACCCAAGCGCGGAATCGAAACCGGTTCTCTGGCTCTGTGAGGCAGCAGTGCTAACCACTGTGTCACCCAAATGCCTTCTCTTAACTCAAAGAAGGTTCGGTTATGGAAACTCACAGTATATCTGTAAATCCCAGGTTTGTGCAACACATATTGGGCTGGGATTTGCCAGAGTGGGGAACCACTTGTCATGCCCAGTTAGTTAGACTTTTTCATTGTTAAAAATGTTTTACATTGGAAGTGTGAGCAGATAATGAGGGAAACTTTGGTGGACAACTGGGCCAGTGCGGATTAGTTCTTTGCAACAGACAGAAATCTGCACCTGAGGAACATAAATAATGTGAGAAGAGGAATGAAACTTATTGTCTGAATAGCATATTATAAGAAAGAAAATCATCAATTTTTGGAAAGAACATTTGGAAGCTTATTTTCAATAAAATGAGGCCAATTAAATTTCACTGAAAAAATATCTGCTGCAAGAATAAAATGGAGCAAATGCCTGATAGAAAGTGATGTCAACTTGTTCCTGATTTGTGGCTCATGCTGATGTGCTGTCTTAAATATTTTTGTGGCTGGATTAATGATTATGCACAAGGGCAGCTCTAGTATTAATTCTGAGCAAAATTTCAACGTGAGTTATTAATTAGCCCAATTGCTTCCTACTGATGTGTCAAAAGTCAAGTCGGGTGAAAATGTGCTCTGACGCACCAGTTGTTTGAGTGCCATGAGGCCCTTAAGTGACTAGAACAGGGTCAACAACACGTGTTCAGACTGCAGTTGGGAAGTGCACCGAGTGCGTGATTTGTAAAGAGCATCGTATGGACGTGCAGGTAATGACTGCCGGCAGCATGCAGAGAAGGCAGCCCATGACAGCAATAAGTGTGCACATGCTGATTTGACACCACAGCTGCCATTTTGGAGCTCCCCACTACAACCTATTCTCTCTTTTAACCGTGCACTGCTGAACATGCATTCAATGATATGCTATAGATCATAAACTACTCATAGGTTGGTTGCTGGATTTTTTTCTTCTGGCATAAATCGTGTGCTTTTTTTCACATTTGTTGAAAGTTTCAATAATTTTCTGGGAGTGTTCTGCCTGTTGCCCAAGCACTTTTTGGTGACTTACACCTTAATGTAAAAAAACAGTTACTTCCAGATATGGGTGGTCTGGCTTGGCTTCCTTTTCCAGAAAAGATTCATGGGAATGGTTCCTGGGATCAGCAACTTCAATTGTGAAGATAGACTGGAGAAATTGGGGCTGTGTAGCTGTGAGAAAAGAAGGCTGAGATGAGATACCAACATACAAAAAAGAAGCAGGAGTAGGCCTTTTGGACTCTAGAGCCTGCTCTGTCATTCAATAAGATCGGTTAAACATGATTTCTCTTTCACATAACCATGTTGACTCTTTCCGATTACCTTGAGTATTTCTGAGTGTTGAACTATAATCTCCTTAATGATCGATTCTCACATCTTCCCGACCACAAATGCCAAATTAACTGGCCTGAGTTTCCGGTTTTCTGTCTCCCTCCCTTATTAATTGGAGATGTCACATTTGCTACTTTCCAGTCTGATGGAACTTTTCCAGAATCTAGCTAATTTTGGAAAATTAACACCAACACAGCCACTACTTCAATAAACAGCTCTTAAGACCCTAGGATTAAATCCATCATGACTCTGAGGCCTGTCAGGCCACAGCCCCTTCTGTTTTCTCCCTACTGCTTCCCTAGTGATTGTAATTTCACCAATTTCCACCTCCTGATTTACAACTATTACTGGAATATTTTTGTATCCTCTACAGCGAAGGCAGAAGCAAAACATTTGTTTGTTTCATCTGCTTTTTCCTTATCATCTACTATTATCTCCCCATTGTTACTCTCTAGAGGACCAACACTCACTTCAGTTATTCCTTTCCTTTTTAAATACCTGTAGAAAACCTTGCTATCCATTTTTACATTTGCAGTTAGATTCCCCTCATACACTAATTTAGTTTTTCTGATTAACCTTTTAATCATTCTCTGTTGTTTTTTATATTCTGACCAATCATCTGACCTGTCACTCATCTTTGCGCAGTTATATGCTTTTTCCTTAAACTTGATGGGTGGGAGTCTCCCATCCGCCCGCCGTGAGTTTTCTCGGCATTGTGCACTCGCCAGCAGTGGAATTCTCCGTTCCCGCCACCTGCCATTGGGATTTGCCATTGTGGCCTCCCCACGCCGCTGGGAAACCCACAGGTGTAGGTGCGCTCCAGAGGAATGGAGAGTCCCGCTCAGTACTTTCTTTCGCTTTTTTAGTTAACCACGGATGATGGTTAGCATTTTTCTTTAAAGTAGGAATATAGTTACTCTGACTATTTTGAAATACCCAATTAAAAATCTGCTACAGCTTCTCTATTGATCTATCCTTTAGCCTTATATCCCCATTCACCATTCATGCACCTAGCTCAGCTTTCATGCCCACAAAGCTGCCCTGATTTAAGTTTAATATATTAGTCTTAGACCCAGTCTGCTCCGTTTCAAACTGGTTATAAAATGTCATCATATTGTGGTCGCAGCTACTTATATATGCCTTAACTCTGAGGTCATTAATTCATCCTGTCACATCATACAACCTTAATATAATCTGCTCGCTGGATGGTTCCAGAACGTGTTGCTGTAAGAAACTAACTCAATAACATTCGACAAACTCCTCATCCTCTTTACTACTGCCAATCTGATTTTTCCAGGTAATATGCAGATTAAAATCACCCATGATTATTGTCATCCTTTTATCACAAACCCTTGTTTAATTTGATAGAAGTAAAAATTATGAGGGGTCTGGACAGAGTAGATAGGGAGAAACTGTCCCCACTCATGAAAGGATCGAGTACGAGAGGACGCAGATGTAAAGTAATTAGTAATCTGTGTGATAGGAGCAAATATATTTTCAAGCAGTGGGTGGTTACAGTTTGAAATGTTCTGCCTGAGGGTGTGGTGGAGGCAGTTCAACTGAAGCATTCAAAAAGGGAATTAGACTGTTAGTTGAAAAGAATATGCAGGGTGATGGGGGTGGGTGGGAGGCAGCAGGATAGAACTAGGTGAGTTGCTCATTCAATAGGGGCTGTTTTGGTTTCTATTGCCAAGTGGTCTCTATCTGCATCCTAACACTTCTGTGATTCCCTTGGTATTGAACATAATGGGGGAATGGGCAGTGGCCTTCCAGGTTGAGTTGCTAGAAGAGGGAGGAAGCATTTCTTTGCGCCCTCAAGCGAACTGGCACCTGTGTTATCCTTTTGCCCAGTCCTGGCTCCAATTCATCCTCGCATCCCACCAAGCTACGGTAGCATCCAAAGCATGGAACTTACCTCCATACTATACTGGAAATTAACTGCAGTGCCAGTGTCTGAATTGATGGCTTTGATTGTGAAATCAAATGACGGTGTCCATTCGTCCCCACTGACTGTGCTTCTTCCACCACTGACTGGGGACATTTAAGGCCTTGAGTATCTGAACTGAAAAAGGGCTGAGCGGTTGTGTTGTGGTGAGGTAAGTGGAGAAACTAAGAAGTGTGTGCTTTCATCATCTGCAGCTTGTATGCCACAAAAGACTGTGGGATAAGGCAGAAATGAGATGAGAGAAAGAGGATTGCGTATCCTCAACAATTTAAAAAAATAAATTAATTTAGAGTGTCCAATTAATTTTTTCCAATTAAGGGGCAATTTAGAGTGGCCAATCCACCTACCCTTCACATCTTTGGGTTGTGGGGGTGAGACCCACGCAGACACAGGGAGAATGTGCAAACTCCACACGGACAGTGACCCAGAGCCGGGATCGAACCTGGGACCTCGGCGCCGTGAGGCTGTAGTGCTAACCACTGCGCCACCGTGCTGCCCTTCTATTATCAACAATGGTTTCAGCCTCACTGGTGACCATGGCTTCAGCAATGGCTCTTCCCAAAATGACCGGAACGGTCGTCTGCATGAGAGTCGGTACATGCAGGCAGATCTCTTCTTATTAAATGATGCCACTTCCTGTTGTGCGCCACTTTCTCCTGCAAGAAAGTGGGAAGCATGCCAACAAGTATGATGTAATATTTTTCTGGATGATGTGACTGTCATGGTTGTAAAGTTGCCGCCATGTGATTTAATTGAGCTTTACATTTGAGGTTTGTAATGGTGCGAAGTGTGCAAGGCTGAGGTAAAGCATTTGAATGTAAGATATGTGACTGACTGACAAAGAATTTTGATAACTGAATGATGGTGGTGTAATGAATTGAGCAGGTTAGTGGCGCAGTTGGTACTAAAGGGCTTTTATAGATGCATTTACTCACCTTATTAATTTATATGAGGTCATTAAAATTGTTCCTGAACTACATCTTGGTCTCTGGGGCTGGAGGTCTGGCATTGATTATCACGGTCACTGCTCCAAGGGATATTGTGATGCAGAGAAAACTGGGGCGCGATTCTCCCAGCCCCGCGCCGGGCCGGAGAATCGCCGTAACCGCGCCACGCCGCCCTGACGCCGGCGCGCGATTCTCCGAGGTGAGGAGAATCAGCGCCATTTGCGCTGGCGCATTTGACACGCCGCCAGTCGTGGGACGCTGTCCGTGGCTGGGCCGCTGATTCTATGGCCCAGATGGGCCGAGCAGCCGCGCGGAAACGGCAGAGTCCCGCCGGCGCTGTTCACCTCTGCTCACAGCCGGCGGGAACTCTGCCCGAAGGGTCGGGGGGGCGGCCTGTGATGCGGGTAAAAGCGCTCCTTCACCGGGGGGGGCCTCCGATGGGGTCTGGCTCGCGATCGGGGCCCACCAATCGGTGGGCCGGCCTTTCCCCCCCCCTGGGCCTACTTTGTTGCGCGGCCGGCCCCTGAACCCCCACGCCATGTTGTGTTGGGGCTGGTCCGCTGAAGAAGTCCCCCATGCATGCGCGGGTTGTCGTGGCGCCACTGTGCATGCGCAGGTTGGCGCGGCGCCCATTTGGCGCCGGGAAGGGAGGCTGGAGCGGCGCCGCTCCAGCGCCGTGCGGCCAGGATCGGTAGTCCCCGCGCCCGTTTCGAGCGGTTGTGAAACACGACGGCGTTCACGATGGCGTGAACACTTAGTCTCTATTTCGGAGAATCGCACCCCTGGTCTCCAGCAGCCACAACTATCTTCCCCTGTGCTGGCATAAATGTAGACAGTGCAGAGTTCTTCCCCTGATTCCACTTAGTTTCAAATGTATTATAACTCCTTGATGGCACACTTGGTCAAATGATGCCTTGATATCAGGTGTAGGCTACTGATATATAAGTGCCACTTGATAGCACTGTTGATCACACCTGCTATCACTTTGCTGATGACTAAGAGCAGACTGATGTGGTGGTAACTCACTGGATTGATTTTGAACATGTTTTTTTGTGAACTGGATTTACCTGGTCAATTTTCCACTTTGTCAGTGTTGTGGGTGCTACTGGAACAGCTTGGCTGGAGACGCAACAAGTTCTAGAGCACAGGATTCCGGTACTATAGTTGAGATGTTAACAGGGCCCATTGCTTTTGCTGTATCCAATGCCCTCATTGTTTTCTTGTTATCATATAGAGTGAATTGAATTGGCTGAAGACTGGTAACTATGCTGGTGGGGACCTCAGGAAGAGGTCAAGGTGAATCATCTACTTGGCACTTCTGGTTGAAAATGCTTCAGCTTTGACTTCAGCATTGACATGCCGGGCTCCACGATCATTAAGAAGGGGGGTGTCCATGAAACTGCCTCCTCTTTTTTGTTGTTTAATTGCCCACCACTATTCATGACTGGGTTTTGACAGGACTGCAGAGCTTCAATTTGATATGCTGAGGTGTGAGTTTACAAATTGTGGTGAAGTACAAAAAATTCTGTTGCTGACAGTCCACAGTGCCACATTAATGGTTGCTTTCCAATTGGGATTGATTGAAAAACTGTAAATGTGACACCACCATTCTAGAAAGGAGGGAGACAGAAAGCAGGAAACTATGGGCCAGCCAGCCTAATATCTGCCATTGCAAAAACGCTAGAATCCATTATTAAAGAGATATTAGAATGACATTTAGAAAATCATAATATAATCAAACGGAGTTTTGAAAGGGAAATCATGTTGACAAACTTATTACTGTTCTTTGAGGATGTAAGATGCAAAATGGATTCAGGGGAGTCTAGATGTAGATGTGGTGTCTTTGAATTTCCAGAAATCATTTGATAAGATGCTACGTCAAAGGCTACTCTCAAAACAAGGGCTCATGGTATATGGGGTAGCGTATTGACATAGATAGAGGATTGGTGAGCTGACAGGAAACAGAAGTTAGGAATAAATGGCTATTTTTCAGGTTGGCAAACTGTAACTAGAGGAGTCCCACAGGGATCAGTGCCAGGACCTCAACTATTCCAATCTACATCAATAACTTGGATGACATGACTGACATATGGGTTCCTAAATGTGTTGATGGCACAAAGGTAGCCTGGAAATTATGTTCTGAAGAATGCAATATGTGTGCAAAAAGGATGTAGATAGGTTAAGCGAGTGGGCAAAAAATTTGAGTAGAAGGTTGGAAAATGCAAACTTGTCCACGTTGGCAGGAAGAATAGAAATCAATATGTTATTTAAACCGAGAGAGATCGCAGAACTCTGCTGTACAAATGGATCTAGGTGTCCTGGCACATGAATCTCAAAAGGTTAGTATCCAGATACAGCAGTGATCAGGAAGGCAAAAGGAATTTTGTTTATTGCAAAGAGAATGGAATATAAAAGTAAGGAGGTTTTGGTACAGCTGTACAGGATTCTGTTGAGACCACACCTGGAGTACTGTGTACAGTTTTCATCGACTGACTTAAGAAAGGATATAATTGCATTAGCAGCTCAGATAAGGTTCACTTGACTGATTCCTGGGATTAAGAGGTTATCTTATGGGGAAAGGTTGGACAGAGGACTGTGTGTATTGGAGTTTAGTAGGATAAGATAAACATGTAAGATTCCGAGGGGTCTTGACAGGTTGGATGCTGAGAGGATGTTTCCCTTTCTGGGAGAGACGAGAACTAATAATAACAATAATAATAATATTTATTAGTGTCACAAGTAGGCTTACATTTACACTGCAATGAAGTTACTGTGAAGGACACAGTTTAAAAATAAGGGGTCTCCCATTTAAGATTGGGATGAGGAGAATTATTTTCTATCAGAGGGTTGATACTTAGTGGAATTCTCTTCCCCAGAGAGCAGTGGAGGCAGTGTCATTGAATATTTTTAAGGCTGAGTTAGGTAGATTCTTGATTGACAAAGAAGTCAAAGGGTTTGGAGGGTGTTATATTACTATTTTGTAATATATATATATATATATTACTCTTTCTGTCTAGTCGAGTTGTTGAAATACAGACGTAGTCTTCCAGTGATGACAAAATAATTTAAAGAGTTATATAAAATAAACCAGTGAGTTCTTTTACTTCAATACTGAACAAGTAAACAAACAAATAATTATAGAGTAAACTATTAAGTAAGATAATGCTATATAATAAGACCTATAACTTCTGTCTCAAGCTGTTTCCCTTCTGTACTCTCTGCACGCCTAACACACTCTCCTCTAGGAAAGAGCGGGAAAATCTTTTTATAGGTCTTAGTAGTGTGGCCATCTAGTGTTCATTTGCCTGTACTTGCTTAACATTACTTGATCATGTATTACTACATACAGAAATCACGACAGAGGGTAGACAGGAAAGTGAAATTGAGGCCATGATCAGATCAGTTATGATCTTGTCAAAAGGTGGAGCAGGAGCGGGGGAGCAAATGCCCTACCCCTGCTCTGAATTTTTATGTTTGCATGTTTGTGTGGGTGGGATTTGTCGGCCACACACCAGTGGGCGAGATGGGAAAACATTTTCATCTTCCGCCAGCAAAGGTGTCTGCCGGTTTCGGGCCCGAAATGTCCCGGTTTATGTTAGTTCAGAGAGTGACCTAATTATTTTACAGAGTGATTGAAAACTTGGGAAAAAGAAACTGAATTCATTGGTAAATATCAGTTGCCGTGGAGAAACATGGCAACTTAAATAAAATAGAAAACTGGGACTGCGTAATTTTAGTGCCGAGTTTAAGTTTTCTGTTACCATGTTTTTCTCCGCACTGAAAAGTCACTGTTCAAAAATCCAATTGGCTTTATGACCAGCTCTGTAAATCATGTTTTATCCAAAATCATTTAAGCACTTTCCTGTTGGATTTTGCAAAACTTGCTCCAAAAGAAAAATCGTCAAAGTGATTATGCTTAGCCTGTGATCAGGATTTCCTGAAGAATATTGCAGGAGAGGCTGGGATTTTATCACTCAACAGCTCATCCAAATTGTCATTTTAAAAGTCAGCACCATATTGAAAGCTTAAGTGACGTGAATCACAATTGCTTTTCATTTTTCATACAGCATAGGAGCTTTGCTGTGAAGGTGTGAGAATGACACTCTCTTATTCAGTTTCCATCTGTGGGTTACGTCTGATTTGATACATGTTCTCATTGTGACTCAACATGAAAGAAAGAGCAAACCACGTATGCGTGGATATCATAATAAGCCCCTAAAGTTCATTTTGACTCTGGCTTACCAATAATACTGTGCCAGATGTGGTATGTGATATGTGGTCTCAGTAACATGGCTTCCTCTAGCAGCGGTTTTCCATTGCGTAGTTTCAAAAACATTAACACTTTATCCTGAAGTCAGACAAAATGAGCTTTACCAAAATCTGCAAAAGTAAACTATTTGCAATCTAATGAACTAAGCAAAATATTCAATTCCTAATTCAATTGTAATTAGCTCTAAATGTGTCTGTGTTTTTCCTCTTTTTGTGACATATTGCACCATTTGCATTTTGAGTCACATACAGTAGGTTCAGTATGAACTGGAAGAGGTGGGGACATTTTCGAAGTGGATGTGGGAGTTTTCACCTTTTTCTCTTCTGTTATTTCTTTCATATTTTGCAAAACGTTTTTTCTCCAGAATTAACTTTGGATTGGTGGGTAAGGGGCAGAGAAGTTATTGATATGCATAATTATCCTTCCTTGTTGGAAAGCCCATGTTATTCGATCTATCCCTGTAGATTTGGCAACTTTGGGAAGGCTAATTTTATTGGTTATCTCTACTCGCCCTGAGGTCGTGGTGCCTTGATGTTAGGGGACATAGTTAATTCACTTCTCTGATAATTGGTCAGGTTAGATGAATCTTTTTTTGTGCACAGTTCTACTGGAACAGCTTGGCTAGGGGAGCAACCATTTTTAGTTTTCGGATCTTCAGTATTAAAATTAGTTTCATCCGGTAGATAAGTCTCCTGAGCTGGATGGGATTTACCCAAGAATACTGAGGGAAGCAAGGGAGGAAATTGTTGGGCCTTGGCTGACATCTTTGTATCCTCATTGGCTAGCTGTGAGATCCCAGAGGACTGGAGAATAGCTAATATGGTACCGCTGTTTAAGAAAGGTGGCAGGAATAATCCTGGAAACTATGGGCCGTGAGCCTCACACCGGTAGTAGGTAAATTATTGGAAAGAATTGTCAGGGACAGGATTTATACCTATTTGGAAGCAAATGGACTCACTAGCGATAGTTAGCATGGTTTTGTGAAGAGGAGGTCGTGCCTCACTTACTTGATTGAGTTTTTTGAGGAGGTAACAAAGGGGATTGATGAGTGGATGTTGTTTACATGGACTTTAGTAAAGTCTTTGACAAGGTGCCTCATGGCAGACTGGTACAAAAGGTGAAGTCACACGGGATCAAAGGTGAGGTGGTAAGATGGATACAGAACTGGCTCGGTCACAGAAGGCAAAGGGTAACAGTAGAAGGGGGTTTTTCTGAATGGAAGGTTGTGAATAAATCACCTGGACCAGATGGACTACACCCCAGGTTTCTAAAAGAGACAGCTGAGGAGATTGTGGAGGCATTGGTGGTGATCTTTCAGGAATCACTGGATGCAGGAAGGGTTCCAGAGGACTGGAAAGTGTAACACCGCTGTTTAAGAAGGGAGGGAGGCAGAAGATGGGAAATTATAGGCCGGTTAGCCTGACTTTGGTCATTGGTAAGATTTTAGAGTTCATTATTAAAGATGAGATCGCTGAGTGCTTGGAAGTGCATAATAAAATAGGACTGAGTCAGCGTGGCTTTGTCAAAGGGAGGTCATGTCTGACAAATCTGTTCGACTTCTTTGAGGAGGTAACAAGGAAGTTAGACAACGGAGAACCAGTGGACATGATTTATTTAGATTTCCAGAAGGCCTTTGACAAGGTGCCGCATAGGAGACTTAAATAAGTTAAGAGCCCATGGTGTTAAGGATGAGATCCTGAAATGGATAGAGGATTGGCTGACTGGCAGAAGGTGGTGAGCGGGGATTAAGGGGTATTTTTCAGGATGGCAGCCGGTGACTAGTGGTGTACCTCAGGGGTCGGTGCTGGGACCACAACTTTTCACAATATACATTAATGACCTGGAAGAAGGAACTGAAATGAAATGAAATGAAAATCACTTATTGTCACAAGTAGGCTTCAATGAAGTTACTGTGAAAAGCCCCTAGTCGCCACATTCCGGTGCCTGTTTGGGGTGGCTGTTACGGGAATTGAACCGTGCTGCTGGCCTGCGAGGGACAGGTAGTATTGAGGAAGCAGGGGGGCTGCAGAAGGACTTGGACAGGCTAGGAGAGAGGGCAAAGAAGTGGCAGAAGGAATACAATGTGGAAGAGTGTGAAGTTATGCACTTTGGAAGGAGGAATGGAGGCATAGCCTATTTTCTAAATGGAGAAATGCTTAGGAAATCATAAGCACAAAGGGACTTGGGAGTCCTTGTTCATGATTCTCTTAAGGTTAACATACAGGTTCAATCAGTAGTTAGGAAGGCAAATGCAATGTTAGCATTCACCTTGAGAGGGCTAGAGTAGAAGACCAGGGATGTACTTCTGAGGCTGTATAAGGCTCTTGTCAGATCCTATTTGGAGTATTGTGAGCAGCTTTGGGCCCTATACTGAAGGAAGGATGTGCTGGCCTTGGAAAGGGTCCAAAGTAAGTTCACAAGAATGATCCATGGAATGAAGAGCTTGTCATATGAGGAATGGTTGAGGCCTCTGAGTCTGTACTCGTTGGTGTTTCGAAGGATGAGGGGGATTTCATTGAAACTAACAGGATACTGCAAGGCCTGTATAGAGTGGATGTGGAGAGGATGTTTCCACTTGTAGGAAAAACTAGAACCAGAGAACACAATCTCGGACTAAAGGGATGATCCTTTAAAACAGAGGTGAGGAGGAATTTCTTCAGCCAGAGGGTGGTGAATCTGTGGAACTCTTTGGCGCAGAAGGCTGTGGCGGCCAAATCACTGAGTGTCTTTAAGACAAGGATAGATAGGTTTATGATTAATAAGGGGATCAGGGGCAATGGGGAGAAGCCAGGAGAATGGGGATGAGAAAAATATCAGCCATGATTGAATGGCGGAGCAGACTTGATGGACCGAGTGCCCTAATTCTGCTGCTATGTCTTATGGTGACTAGTGGTGTTCCACAGGGATCTGTGCTGGGGCCTCTGTTGCTTGTAGTGCCCATAAACAATTTGGAGAAAAATGTAGCTGGTCTGATTAGTAAGTTTGCAAATGACAGCAAGGTTGGTGGAGTGGCAGATAGTATTGAGGATTGTCAGAGGATACAGCAGGACATAAATAGGTTGGAGAATTGGGCAGAGAAATGGCAAATAGAGTTTAATCCGGACAAATGTGAGGTAATGCTAACAGATAGATCTAACATAGAGGGGAAATAAACCGTAAATGGCAAAACTCTTAGGAATATAGAAAGTCAGAGAGATCTGGGCGTGCAGGTCCACAGATGTTTGAAGGTGGTAACACAAATGGACAAGGTAGTCAAGAAAGCATATGGAATGCTTGCCTTCATTGGACGGGGCACTGAGTAAAGATACTGGCAAGTCATGCTGCAGTTGTATAGAATCTTGATAATACCGCACTTGGAATATTGCCCACAATTCTGGTCGCCACACTACCAGAAGGATGTGGAGACTATGGAGAGGTTGCAGAGGAGGTTTACCAGGATGTTATCTGGTCTGGAGGGTGTTAGCTATATGGTGAGGCTGAATAGACTTGGACTGTTTTCGTTAGAAAGACAGAGGTTGAGGGGTGACCTGATAGAGGTCTACAAGATTATGAGGGGCATGGATCGAGTGTAGGGACAGGCACTCTTTCCCAGGGTGGAGGGGTCAATCACCAGGGGGCATAGGTTTAAGGCCCGTTGGGCAAAGTTTAGAGGAGATGTGCGAGGCAGGTTTTTTACTCCAAGGTGGTGAGTGCCTGGTACGCGTTGCCAGGGGAGGTTGTGGAAGCAGATACATTAACGGCATTCAAAAGGCATCTTGACAAACACATGGATAGGATGGGTATAGAGAGATACGGCAAAAGGAAGTGCTGAAGGTTTTGGCAAAGGTTGGTATCATAACCGGCTTAGAGGGCCAAAGGACCTGACCTGAGGCAGAGAACGATCATCCACTTGGCATCTTATCTGAAAACACTTGAAAATACTTCAGGCTTGGTTTTTCCACTCAGTTCTTGGGGAGCATGAGGATGGAGATAGTCATTGAGTTTCTTCTTCCTGTTGGTTGCCTGGTTGTCCATCACCATTTTCCACAGTGGGCCTACAGAGATTTGTTCTGATGATGGGAATGTTTAGCTATCTCCATGGCCTGCTTTTCAGTGTTTAGCATGCAGTCAGCCCTGTTTA
This sequence comes from Scyliorhinus torazame, assembly GCF_047496885.1. Classification (NCBI taxonomy): domain Eukaryota; kingdom Metazoa; phylum Chordata; class Chondrichthyes; order Carcharhiniformes; family Scyliorhinidae; genus Scyliorhinus; species Scyliorhinus torazame. Next base: position 326,043,885 of record NC_092707.1, on the reverse strand, counting down.
GGTTTAGTAGCTTCATACCTAATTGTAAGGCCCGCATAGTGCTGTTTCAGACAATAGTTTTGCATTCTGCATAAAATCATGGTTTTGCATCCTGTTGTGATGACGATAGAGAACAGTAGGGGCACGTTGGGCCTTGAGGTTACAGATAATGATGGTGTAATAACAGGAATTCCAGGTGACCATCAATGGATAACCGCACCAAGCAGTTTATTCAGAAGCAAAATCTATTTTACAGGAAGTATACAGGGACATTACAATACCAGCCAGCGACTCCACCTCTTCTCCTAGACTGGATCTGTTCTGCAGGTTTTAAAAGCCCCCACCCTGCTGGAATCACACCTACTTTGCCCTGCTAGGCTGGATGTCATGTGGGCTCTGATGTTTGACACGCCCTTGGTCGGGGAGGCCTCGTGACCCCTGATGTTCGTCGCAACAAGTGGTATACAATTCCAATGCTGCTGATGGCCCACAGCAGCTTATTGATGCCTAGTGTTGGGCATGGTGACTGTGGACTAAGTGGGCACGTGATGATGTGGTTATTTAAGAGGTCACATGATGGAAGTGCATGAGTTCTCCCTGGGGCATGGGAAGTGTACAAACATGGATTCGTTGCTCAGCTAGTGAGTAATGTATTGTTTGTTACAAGTCCTTGGTCGCCGGTCTTTGTGAAACCAGCTTTTCTACATGGTGTCAGGCGATAGTAATATGGCACAAGGTGTTAGGAAAATTACAGTTGCTTTAAAGGATTATATTTGTATTGGTAAACATTAGAAATAAGGTAGACTTTTAAATGGGGCTAATTTGATGTTTCTGTGCAAGGGTAAAACCTAGAGTTAGATTCAGGCTGGACAAAGATGTTTGTAGATGTGGCGGTTGGTTCAGTTCCAACGGTATCTGTATTGTGTTTAGAAAGGGCTACGACGTAGGGCAGCATGGTGGAGCAGTGGTTAGCACTGCTGCCTCACGGCGTCGACGTCCCAGGTTCGATCCAGGCTCTGGGTCACTGTCTGTGTGGTGTTTGCACATTCGACCCGTGTTTGCATGGGTTTCGCCCCCACAACCCAAAGATGTGCAGGGTAGGTGGCTTGGTCACACTAAATTGCCCCTTAATTGGAAAAAAATGAATTGGGTACTCTAAATTTATTAAAAAATGGAAAGGGCTATGGCGTGAAGAATAAATAAGCCAGCAGTGGGTGCTTAGCAACTGAGGCCTTGTAGTGTAGGGAAGATTTTAAGTTTTAGTTTAGCTCACCTGATAGGTAGTGAAAGATAAGGCAACTCTCACAGCTCTGCTAGAAGCAGTTGGTTTTAGAAGGAAGGAACATATCTCTCAGCCTTGCTAGAAGAAAAGCCATACTATGGAGTAATGGTTAAAAAAACAGATGTCGGAAACCTGAAGTTCAGCTAGTTAAGGAAACTAGACAAATGAAGAGAGGTTTCCAAGAAGTCTGAAGTTAACAGAAGAGTAAACCGGGAACCAGAACAGATTATTGTTTCGTAAAATCACAGAGAGTTGAAAAGGTATTGGAGCTTGAGAGGCCAAAAAGAGGTCTGCAGCAGTGCTAAAGTTTGTGAGAAATTATTACACTTAGGGAGACATTATTTTAAATAATTGTGGAAATCGGTAGCTGGACCTTGACCGGCTGCAATGTAGCTTTTGTCAAAGAAAAATTGCTGCAATTTCGATCTGCAGCATTTTTGTGAAGTGATTCCAATTTCCCAATTTGTTGCAATGTTTACCATATGCCGAACAAGCTGCTCTGTTCTGAAGGTGATGGCCACCACAGTTAGGACAGAAAACAGCCCTTAAGAGAAAGGAAACTTGAAGGGAGGGGTTTAAAATTTGAAAGCAAAACCTCAATAGAACCAGTGGGGAGGCAAAGCGTAATTTAAAAGAAGATTTAAAAGTGTGGTGTTTGAAAGTGGAATTTGAAATCACTTGCGTGGAAGCCAGAGATCTGTGAGACAAGGTGGCTCATGGTATAAGAATTATCTGGAGGGATTTTCAGAAGAAATCCACAGACATTCACTTGGGTTCAGAGAGCAGTGTTTCTTAGGTCCGCAATTCCTACTGCCCAGGTTCTTCAGGAGTCCAAACGCAAAACCAATGTGAATGGTGCCCTCATGGAACGGTGATTCAGTGGTACAATATGAAATATAAAGCCCACAGACTCATCTCTAACATCAGGATCCAGATCAAATGCACCATGACAAATTTGAGGCGATGCACAGCGATAGCCTCGGACGGTGCCCAAGATGTATGAAACTACCGCCCCCTACTGCAGGTATCGGAACCAGCACCAGCAGGTGCCACACTAACTCCCCCTCCCCCTTCAATCAGCCTACAAATCAAGCATCCTACATTATTGGTAATGGAGACCCTTCCGGGCGCCTAAGCCCAAGCCCTGCATCCATTGGGCACGCCAATGGAACACCCCAGATCATCCATGCTGAGGACACTAGCCCGACAAACACCTAGAGCACAGCCAATTGGCAAAATCAAATACAAGGTCAAGGACTATGTAACAAACTAGTTTACATCTGGCCTTCGTATTTCTTCTTTACATAACAAAACAGGGGCGGGGAAGGAGACATGATGGGCGATGCAACAGGTCAGTCCATGTCTCGTCCTATGTAAATAATTAAGCACTGTTAGCCTGTTCAATCTGTATGTTATACAACAGTTTGTACACAATTAACATTTGCATACACTATTATATCTTAGTACCACTGGTTGTCCCAGCTTAAACAGGAAGATGGAGACCGAGTGGTCATGTGATGCTGTGATGATGCGGCTATTTAGAGGTCACGTGTCAGGAACATAGGAGTTCTTCCCGGAGCGCGGGTAGAGCACAAGCATGGAGTAGCTGCTCATTTAGTGAATAAAGTATTGTTTATTTCAAATCCTTGGTTGCCAGTCTTTGGGAATCCAACACTTCTCCAGTGACTACTTAGCATGGACGAACAGCACAATGGGATGTAATAGCACTGTAGGGATGAGATTGTCTGCACATCAACAGTTATTTATATGAATGCTATTTTGGGCAGTTGTACCTCCTCCTTCTTCATATTAGTTCCATCAGAGTCTGGCAGCTGCATCTTAAGGGCTCGGAAAGTCAGGTCAGTGATGAATCCATTTTTGGTAGACCCTGAGGCCCCCATTTAAAGCACAATCTGTCCCCATGATGCCCTCACAGCTTCTTCCAAAAGAGATTCAGCTTGGAGGAACACAGATTTGTAAGTTGAAGGGGGGTTTATATTTGGTGGTCAGCAGGGAGATTCTTTGACTTCAAACTTTGTATCCTGATGATCTCTATTTCTGTGCCCTCCCCCACCCATGCATTTCTGCATGAACTAAACCATTCATGTCTGAAACTTTGTGGTGATCCTAACTCCACCTGCCTGCTAAATGTTCCCAAGTTGTTTACCCTCCCGCCTCCCCAAGAGGCACCTGAATCCTGGTGTCCATGATTTCCGTATCAGCAGGCAATGGCACTTACCCAAAGCCGGCATTATCCATCTATACATTACATGCAAGATCCCAATGAGGTCATTTGGATCCAACGACAATTTTAACTTAGGCTAACCATGTAGAGCAAGAATTATTAATGCATTTGTTTCAATTGCATTATTTAAAATAAAAACAGTCGACTCGATCCTTTTCTTTCTAATTGATTAGAAAATAATTTATACAAAGATTAAGGGTGCCATTTAATGGAGAAATTGCTCAGTGTCAATTTGGGAGCGATTAGGGGGGTGTTTCTCAACGGCCGCATTGGCGAGATTGTAGCCCATATTTACGGCACGTAGAGCTGAAAATGAGCCCCCAAGAGCTTCTCACTATCATTGGCTGTCTCGCCATCTGATTCGCCAGACTCGTACCTCAGTGTCTCACTGCTAACGAAGGGGGAGCTGCTTTTAAACACCACCTCACCACTCACTCCCAGACAACACACAAGCATGGTAGAGTTGCTGCTTGCTTTGGGAATTCGACCTGGACAGGCTTCTCGATGTTGTGAATGAGAGACGGGACATCCTGTTCCCCCGAGGCGGTCGGAGGACCAGCTGCAGGGTCAGCAATGCCGCCTGGGAGGCAGTTGCGGCTGTCAGTGCGGGCAGCATGACCAGGAGGATCGTCGTCCAATGTTGGAAGAAGACCAACGACCTCTGCCGAGCTGTAAGGGTAAGTTACCACCTCTCTCCTGGCATCAGTTACACCTGCCATCCTGCAAATTCCCAACCTCCCCAAATCACTGGCTGACACTTCGCACCCTCCCCACATCCGATCTTCATGCTTGTTCCTCACAGCATCCCCTGGCACCCACCTGCACAACCCCTTCATGTCTAGTTGCGGTGCCCTCACCTGCCATCTGCTATAGACCCCCCCCCCCCCCCGACCCATCAAGCATGTGCTCAAAATGCCCTCTTTTTGATCATGCAGGAGAAAATAGCCCATGATAAGCATGAAAGGACCAAGATGGGGGGCGCAGAGTCTCAGAGATCCGTGTCCTCATCTCCTATAAGGAATGGGCCCTCGTGAAATTGCAGGGTTGTCCGAGGAGTGAGCAGTCACCGACAGTGAGATTGATCTATGCCGCAGAGGTGAGGATCCACTGCCCCTTCACTCAGATGACCTGTCTCAAGTGAATTATTCATGTCAGGCAAAATGATCCTTCCCTCTCACTGACCACATGTCCATTCTCTCTCAGGGTCTCCATCTGATGGGGCCAGGCCATCTGGAGTCATCACCCCCCCCGCCACTCAAGAGACCACCATGGAGGAGAGCTCCGGGGAGACCACCATTGAGGTGGCACAGCTATCACCCCCATCTTCACCAGCACAGAGACACACACATTGGTGGGTGACATTACTGGATTGACTTCTGGGCCACAATCTGGTGAGGACCCCACAGGTGCTGATGCACATCATGTGGAGGTAGGAACATCCAAGGGAGACAGCAGTCGGAGGTCTGCAGGATCCCAGGACTCAGCTGAGTCCCAGTCAGATGCCGAGCCTCTGGACAAGGTTATCCCAGAGCTGATGCAGATGCTAGGACACGTCCGGGAGATTCAGGAGGGGATGTTAGCGAAGTGGCGTGGCTCAGTCTGTGACGATCATGGCTGAGAGCCTCGACATCATGTCCCCGTCGCGGAGGGACGTGTCCGAAATGCAGGAGGACATTGCCGAGGCGCTCCGGAGCATGTCCCAGTCGCGAGGGACGTGTCCGAAATGCAGGCGGACATTGCCGAGGCGTTCCGGAGCATGTCCCAGCCGCGAGGGACGTGTCCGAAATGCAGGCGGACATTGCCGAGGCGCTCCGGAGCATGTCCCAGTTGCGAGGGACGTGTTCCAGACACAGGTGGGCACTGCTGAGGCACTGCAGAGCATGGCCCAGTCACTGAGGTTCATCATTGAGGTCATTGACACCATGGTGCAGACACTGGGGAGCCTCCAGGACTGGCAGAGCCAGATGGCTCAGCGGCCTCCGGAGTCAGCTCCAGCTGCTGCTCCATCCCATGGAGACCCACCATCAGTGAGGAGGAACCTCTGGAGACCAATCCGGGCCTGTCACCAAGGTGATGACGGTGGTCTCCAGTCCTTCCAAATCCCACTCCTCCTTACACCGTCGCATCTCCAGGACAGCGGGCAGAACCAAGTGGCATGGCAATGCCAGTGAGACCAGTAAGTCAACTGCGGCCCCACAGCTCCAGGCCCTCAAGAGGACATTCGCCAAGGGCACTGAAGGCCGCAGGGTACAGAAAGCAACGGGCTGCCTCCTCCTCTGATGTGCATCCTGGGGACACATCCAGATGTAGATCAAGAAGAGAGAGGATCACTGAGTGGGAACTGGGGGGGGGGGGTGGAGAGTGGAGAGTCACTATCTATAGTTAGGGGGAATGGAAATATCAAATATTCAAAATAAAAACATAGAATTAACAGTGCAGAAGGAGGCCATTCGGCCCATCGAGTCTGCACCGGCTCTTAGAAAGAGCACCCTACCCAAGGTCAACACCTCCACTCTATCCCCATAACCCAGTAACCCCACCCAACACTAAGGGCAATTTTGGACACTAGGGGCAATTTATCATGGCCAATCCACCTAACTTGCACATCTTTGGACTGTGGGGGGAAACTGGAGCACTTGGAGGAAACCCACGCACACACGGGGAGGATGTGCAGACTCCGCACAGACAGTGACCCAAGCCGGAATCGAACCTGGGACCCTGGAGCTGTAAAGCAATTGTGCTATCCACAATGCTACCGTGCTGCCCTGTAACCTCAAAGATGATGCCAGTAAGACCTGTAAAACATGTAACACCTGACACATGTGAAGCCTCTGTCATGTTAATATTCACAGTGGGACTGCCTGCACACCCATCCCCTGTTGCCCTCTACAACCCCCCTACCCCCCAATCCCTCCTGCCGGGCTCAGTGGTCCAAGATCAAATGGCCCCGATGCAGACCCAGTTCAGAGGATGGGTGTGAGCGCGCTATCAGCAGAAAGACAGGAGTCAGACTTTAGCAGATCTTCAGGAGCACCAGAGCTAACCTCACAGCGCGTGATCATCACTCTCCTGCCTTGTATATAGGGCCGCTGACAGTGCCGACACAGACCCATCACCCTGGGGTGAAGTTACAGAGACCCTGGGAGTATGGAACACGGTAGTCAGGTGGGGAGGTTGGTACTGGGAGGTGGGCTAGGGAATGACAGGGGATGGGGAGGAAGGAAGGGAAAGGGGAGTAGGAAGGAGGTGAATGTGGGTGGGGGGGGGGGGGGATGGGGAGGAGGAAGGAGAGAAATGAAGGGAAGGAGGGGAATGGGGGGGGGGGGACAGGGTGAGATCATGGACAAAACCTTGTCAATGAGAATCTGGTGAGGATGAGGGCATACTGGACCCACACCACCGCCTGTCCTCCATCTTCCAGCTCTTCCTGCGGCATTTCCCCAGGCTCGTCCTCCATCACCTTCTGGTCTGCCTCTTTCTCCTCCGATGAGGTCGCATATCCCTCCTCCTCCTCCACCTGCATGCCGCCCCACTGCTGTGCCAGGTTGTGGAGGTCACAGCAGACCACTACAAAGCAGGAGTCCTGCGCCACCAGAGTAGTCCAGGCATCGGAACCGCATTTTGAATAGTCCGGTGCACCACTCAATAACAGCACAGGTGGCAACATGGGCCTCATTATAGAGGCCTACGCCTCAGAATCCGGCCTCTACACTGGCATCATCAGAAAGGACCTCAGTGGGTTTGCCTTATCTGCCAAGATCCAACCCGTCATCCCAGGTGGGTCCTTGAAGATGCTGGGGATCTCCGAGTGTCCCAGGATGTAGCTGTCATGCACACTCCCTGAGAAGCATGCACACACGTGCATGATACGGAGGAGGTTATCGTGAACAACCTGAATATTCAGGGTGTGGAACCCCTTCATGTGAAGGCCTTGGTGTGCGCAAGGCACCATGCGTGCCATCAATTACCCCCTGAACCTGATGGTGGAGATTACTGCAGCCCAGGCATCCTGGTGTGTCTGGTCCAGCACAAAGTCAATAAAGTCTGATGCCTGGGTAAAGAGGGCATCCTGGATGCTCTTGTGGGCTTTAGCTTGTGAAATACCTCACAAATCCCCGCTGAGAAAATGAGAGAGACTGACAATCAGTTAGGGCTTCTACCCCAGGACCCTGAAATCCCCCGGGCCTAACCCCACCCTTGTGTGCCCTGCCATCTCTCAGAGTGCCATCCAACAAGCCAGTTGTGCTGGAAAACCTCACTCTGCACACTCACTCCCTGCCACAGCAGGAGCCCCTAGACCTCAGACCCCTGTCGGGAATGTTAGGAAGACCGTGTTCAGCTGCCCTCCCCTGATCCACACACTCAACCTTGGGCCATGAGGATATCCCCAGTACTGATGCCTAGCTCTTGATGATTGATTGTTGGCTGCTGACTCTATGGTGCTGACATTTGTTCAGGCAAACTGTTCAGGCTTCAAAGTTGATTGAATTGAAATCGTCTGAGACATGGTAAGTGTCCCCACGAGCATCCACTTGAGAACTGTGAAGCAGTGTCACATCTAACTCGGCTAATTCCTCATTTGAAATATTTTTCAGATGTGAAGCTAGAGGCTGCTCACAGTGAAAGAGAGATGAAGTGACCGTCAGCATATAATGAAGACCAGGGCTCTGCCCTGGGAATGTAGGACAGACAGGCAGCAGCTGTAGCTGCCCCTGTTATGGATATGCACAATATTTAAAGATGGCTTGAAGGCCACACAGACAAATAGCCCCTCAGCCTACTGCCCCCTCCCCCTCTTCCTCCCCGACCCAGGGGCGATCCCCCCCTTCAACCCCCCCCCCCCCACCTCCGAGACAACAACTCCAGTGCCCTTCAGCTGCGTGCATAATAATGGAAATAGCTACCCACCGCCTCAGCTCCCCTCAGCAGTACTAGCACCACCTTCACGATTTTAAAAAGGAGTACTAAACAGCGCCCATGTGATTTCTCACTGGGGAGCTGGCTAATTCCTGGGAAGCCGTTACATTTGACTTTAATGTCACGAATGCATTGGAAATTAATGCAAATTGGCGTCAATGAAATGCTCGCCATATTTGGGCGAGGTCCGGAACTCGTCATTGGGGCGGGCCGGTTAGATGGCATTTTGCCTTTCCCGCTGTTTAACAGGCGAACCAAGATCCGTACCGGGCACAACGGAATGGTTAAATTGCACCCTTAAACTATGAAATCAAAGGGAATCAGACACTATAAGCCGAAAAAATGTTATTTAAAAAGGTTTGGTTTAGTGTGTCAGACTTGGCGACAGTATCACCGAAGACAATGATACAATAATTTAAATAATTGTCAAGTAGAGAAATAAAAAATGCAGGAAAGTGCAGAATGTTATACAAATTAAGCCAGAGATGACCTTTCCTAATATTCTTGGGTGAATGATTAATATGTTTGTCTGATTTCAGCACAGATGTCAAACCATTAATATCAATTAGATTAATTTTGTTAGGTATAATTATGCTAATCATGTCAGCCATTCATCCTAGGCTGTTCAGTTCAAGGGACAGTTGAGTTGATGGTTGCTCCTTTGTGACGTAAAATAAGAGAAGTCAATCAAAAAATTCATGGGCGCGATTTGCCAGCCTTGGTGCCCGGCTTGGTGTCGCGACAAGGCCGTAGAATCTCACGAAAGGCCTCTTGTGAGATTCATGACGCTTGAATTGTCTTGTGATGTTCAACCAAACTTCTCTTGGCCACATTCTGCGAGATCCGGATCAGCATATTTAAATGAGCCATCAGGCCTGAAAAGGGGGGCGCTCGGCGACCCCATAGTGTGGTGTCCTCACTTGGGGCAGCATGGGGTAATGCCCATGTGTGTGGGGGGTGACATTGTCTGTGGTGAGGGGTGTGGGGGTCCCTCAAGATTGACATCTCACATAGAGATTGGGGCACTCTTTCAAAATGGCGGCCCAGTCTCTGAGGAGCCGGTCTCGCCGGCGACTTCAGCTCCCCATTGCTGAACAAATTTTGAAGTGTGGGTTGGACCAGGGAGAAACTCTGAGACTACGGGTGAGATTCTCCGATTGCCGACCCTGAAATTGTATTTGGCGACCGGCCGGCGAATCCGTTTACATGCCATAATCGGGGGCGGTGCAGCTTTTCAGATGCTACGCCCCCTCAAAAAAGGCGTCATCGCTGAGTACGCTGCATGCCGTCAGGAAACGACGACCTCAGGAAATGAAAATGAATGAAAATCGGTTATTGTCACAAGTAGGCTTCAAATGAAGTTACTGTGAAAAGTCCCTAGTCGCCACATTCAGGCGCCTGTTCGGGAAGGCTGGTATGGGAATTGAACCGTGCTGCTGGCCTGCCTTGGTCTGCTTTAAAAGCCAGCTCTTTAGCACTGTGCTAAACCATCACCTGAGGCCTGTCAAGATGCTCCGCCGTCGATGGGTCGACTTACCGATAGCGTGGGGCACGTGTTCTGTCACCTTTCGTGAACCTGGTGTGGTGGCTGCGGTCAGAGCTGCCACAGTCGGGGGGGAGGGGAGGGGGGGGGGTGGAGCCGTTCCGCTGGCGGGGGGGCTTCGGCAGGGGCTGGGGAGACTGGTGTGGGGTGGTCCATGAGTGGTAAGGGGGATTACAGAGGTGCATTATCTGGCAGGCCGGGTACACGCGCGGCCGGTGCCAGGCGTGGATGCCACAGGGGGCTTTACGTGACGTGGCTGCTATATCCCACCGGGCGGAGCATCAGTGTGGATCGACCTTTAGGGTCGCAAGGCCGCACACAGTAAGGGGTAGTAGGGGCCTGCCGAATTTCAGGGTTAGGCTCTGGAGGTTACACTGGAAGTCCAGGCCGAGTAGTCGGGCAGCGCAGAGATTAGGGAGGACGTAGAGGCGGAAGCCGCTGACTTCTACGCCCTGGACCGTGAGTGTGACTGTACAATACCCCGGATCGCCACGGAATGGGATCCGGAGGCCAGGTAGATTCTTTGATTGGCGGGGTGTACCGCGAGGGAGCAGCGCCTTACCGTATCCGGGTGGATGAAGCTTTCGGTGCTCCCGGAGTCCAGCAGGTAAGAGGTCACGTGTCCGGCGATTTTAACGCTGTTCGATGCGGTGGCCAGGTTGTGCGGACGAGACTGGTCGATGGTCACTGAGGCGAGTCGTGGTTGGTCGTCGCTGGTGTTGGATGATGGGGTGCCCGGAGGGCACGGGCCCTGGAACGCTGGTGGTGCCCATGTGCCATGCGGGAGACAAGATGGCAACGCCTGAAGATCTTGAGGAGGACAAAATGGCGGCGCCCATGGGCTGCACGTGGCGGGGGTTGAACAAGATGGCGGCACCCATGGGCCGCACGTGTTGCGTGGATGGGAAGAGGGCAGCCCCCACTGGCCGCGCTTGGTCTGAGGAGGAGAAGATGGCGGCGCCCACTGTCGCGTGTAGTGTGAGGGGGAGAAGATGGTGGCGCCCACTGGCCGCACATGGTCCGGGGGGGTGAAGATTGTGGCGCCCATTGTGCGTAAACGAGGGGGGTGGGGGCGATAGCGGCGACTGCGCGGGCCTGGCACACCACGGCGAAGTGCCCCTTCTTACCGCAAGCCTTACAAAGGGCAGCGCGGTCCGGGCAGCATTGGCGGGGGTGTTTTTGCTGGCCGCAAAAGTAACATCGGGGACCCCCAGGGTTAGCTGGCTGGCGCGTGGCGCAGGCATATTGGCTGGGTAAGGCCCCCGCTGGGGTGGCCGTCTCTGGAGTCCACGATGCGTAGGAGGGTTGGGCCGCGAGGCTGGGGGTGTAGGCCTGAATATTGCGCAAGGCGACCGTCATAGAATGCGCTAGCTTCTTTGTCTCTGCGAGATCGAGCGTGGCCCCTTCTAAAAATCGCTGGCATATGAGGTCCGACCCAATCCCTGTAACAAAAGCGTCCCGCATAAGGAGGTTAGAATGTTTAGTGGCCGCAACTGCCTGACAGTCACAGTCCCGGACTAGTGGGATTAGGGCCCGCCAGAAGTCTTCTATGGACTTACCAGGGAGCTGAAAGCGAGTGGCGAGTACGTGCCTGGCGAAGAGCGTGTTCGTCCGCTGGGCGTAATTTTCTTTAAATAGCGCCATGGCTTCGTTGTAGTTCGGCGCGTCCTGGATCAGCGGAGCTCAACCTCCAGTACAGTATCTGTATTTTCTGAGCCTCCGGAACAGGGTCTGGTGCAGACCTGATGTACGCCTCTAAAGAAGCTAGCCAGTGCTGAAAGTCCTTTTTGGCGTTGCTTGATTGCGGATCCAGCTGCAGGCGATCCGGCTTGATACGGAGGTCCATCTTCTGAAAATCCTAGAGCAATAAATTGATGCACGATCAATTGCACAAAGACGAGAGTTCAATACAACTGAGGCTTTATTGCTCTAAGATGTGTGGCCTCCCACAGCAGCTGGTGAAATGGCTGCTGCACGGAGGACACACATATTTATACTCCGTCTACTGGGTGGAGCCAGCAGGCAGGGACTACCACCGTACCTGTAGTACAGGTCCTACCGTACATCCCCTAATATAGGTGCAACAGTGGCTTACCACAATGCCGTACATCAAAACTTACACTGGTCGGCAGTGGACTCCGCCACACTATACAAAGTCAATGTCATTTGAATCTTTAAGAAAGGTGGGTGAATCTATCACTAGCTTCCAGAGGGAGAAACAGATAAGTTTTTGGAGGTGCTCATTTGCATATCATTGGTTCCAGAATTTGATATGCAACTTGTGTAAAATGGCTGAGTTCCCAGATATTTTCCATGCAGTCGTTTTACAATTGCTTTTCAGCCAATATTCCTGAGAGACAACAGATAAGTATAAAATGGCTTCTCTCATTTTTCTAGTAAATTCTTACAATGCATTTCCAACCAATTTCTTGATTATATTTTGGCAGCCATGTGATCAGACATCATTGCCCTGAGGGCAGGGTGGCAGGAGCCTAAAGAAGGACTCAGACCTTCAGGATGTTTGAAGCCAGGTTGGGTCCAGAGGGGCTGGTTTAGCACACTGTGCTAAATCGCTGGCTTTGAAATCAGACCAAGGCAGGCCAGCAGCACGGTTCAATTCCCGTACCAGCCTCCCCGAACAGGCGCCGGAATGTGGCGACTAGGGGCTTTTCACAGTAACTGCATTTGAAGCCTACTTGTGACAATAAGTGGTTTTCATTTCATTTCAGGAGGCACAGCCCTGGATCTGCAACTCATAGGCCAGGACTATCAATCTGCCATCTGTAGGGAGATGACATTGGCACTGACTGCCAAATCTCCATTTCCTGGAGAATAGAATACTGCTGAAAGAAGTTGAACAACTTAAACAGCATGTGCAAGTAGACCCTCTGGATGAGACATTAACCTAAGGCCCCATTTTCCCTTTTCTGTCGAGAAAAAGAGGAAGTGAAAGAACTCAGCTCCTTTTGATGTGGTGAGGAGTTGAAAATCATAGCAAGAGTGTTTATAAACATCAATGCATTCAGGCGTGAATGGAAAGATAAATAAACAAACCCCCTAAGCAGCTGTGCCTGGACCAAGAAAACTGTCAATCACTGGCGAGTAAAACTATTGCTCTGTGAAATTGAATAGAAGATTTGCAATTCAAAGGTTGTCAAAGGATTTTAAACCCTTTGAAGTGTACTTGGCTTTTGAGGAAGCCTATGACACTAGTAACAACTCCTGCTTTAAACACGTTTGCCTGAAGGAGCAGGTGTTAAGGAAGGGTAAGTGAAAATTAAGTTACTTTACTGCCGGGACTGCTCTTCAGATTTCAGACAGGGCTGACTGATGGGGGTCTCTGATGGTGGTCTCTGATGGGGGTCTCCGTTGAAAGTTTTGATGAGGCGTCTGATGGGGGAGCCTGATGTGGGTCTGGCAGGGTCTGTGAGGCAGGGTCGGGTCACCCCCATTCGTGCATGATGTTGGGGGGGGGGGGTCACCTGTTCTATCCATGGTGGGAGGGAGGATGCCCGTACTCGTCAGTGGGGGTTGGAGGGTGGGCAGAATTTGCATTGTGGGCAGGAAGGGGCCTGCCGTTGGGCCTCAGTATTAGGCTGCCTGCACAAAATGGCAGCCCGATACCTGGATTCTGACAGAATCTGTTGAGTTCTCCCCCATGCATAAATTAGTATGGTAAAGAAGGGAGATTCGCACACTGGGCCCCGTAGTGCCAGAGGAGATCAGCTGTGTTTCTCTGCTGGCGGAAGGACTTAAGCTCCAGAACGGAGAATCCAGGCATTTTCTTGTATGCAATAGTATATTTATTGATGTGGAACAACAAATCAAGGTGAATTTCTGATCTAAAATTGGCTGTGCCGATCCTGAGTTCCTTACGAACGAATTGGCTGAAAAATTAGTCTTTGGAGATGCTATTTTTGGCAAACCGAAATGGAATTTTAAAAAGATAACCTCCCCGCAAAATAAATCGTGGGAATAAGGAAACAGAGGAAAAGGCAAATCAAAGATTTTAAATTCAAACAACTACTAGGAAATTGTTAGAAAAAGTAATATAAAAATGAAATTAATAGTAAAGAATAGTTTGGCAGCACGGTAGCACCAGTGGCTAGCAGTGTGGCTTAACAGCGCCAAGGTCCAAGGTTCGATTCCCCGCTGGGTCACTGTCTGTGCGGAGTCTGCACGTTCTCCCCGTGTCTGCGTGGGTTTCCTCCGGGTGCTCCAGTTTCCTCCCACAGTCCAAAGACATGCAGGTTAGGTGGATTGGCCATGCTAAATTGCCCTTAGTGTCCAAAAAGGTTAGGAGGGGTTATTGGGTTATGGGGATAGAGTGGAAGTGGGTCGGTGCAGACACGATGGGCCGAATGGCCTCCTTCTGCACTGTATGTTCTATGTTCTATGAAAGAAAGTGAAATTAAACTAGCATGAAAATAGGTAACAGTAAGTGTTTGTGAAGTTTTAGGCTTTCTAAATGTAAAAGTTTTGAATGGTTTAGGGTCAATAGCAATGTAGTAAAGCTATCCCTGATTTTTCAGTACTATAATTTATTTTCGATCAATGTAATATTTTCAGTGTCAAAGAACTTGGATTGAAAACATACAGAAGCCTTTTGCTTCTCCACTGAGTGATCTTAGGATTGAAACATTCCCTGCGATCCTCAATGTACCTCTTGCTGATCAGATTTTTAATGTTTAACACTTCTCTCACAGGCATTTGATGTTCACTTGCTGTAGATATCTTTCATTTTCATGAATTTATAATTAAACTGCTGTACCTTATGCCCTGGTACTCTACAGGCATAGGTCAGAATTGGCTTGCAATGTATTTAATATATAAATTAAGATGTGATAGTCTAATTTATTTTTAAAAAAATATCTAATTTTCTCTAATGATTAAATATACTTACACAAACTATTCCAGATAGACTGCAGCTTATTTACAGCTGGGCTTTGCCCAAGGCAGCTTACAATAATAAAGTACAGGACATAAATCAAGGAGACACTGCTATTTGCATTTCTTTCTGCTTAACTCATTGATGCAGTAATTTCAAAATGAATTTTCATCTTTTATTGAAAGGTTTTGAGGTTGACTTCTGACTTTAATCCCACTGAGTGTGCAAAACATGAGATTTTCCTTTAACATATAAATGAGGTCATTCCACAGTTCATTTTCTTGCAGACTGCATTCCTTTGTTGTCCTGACTAGTAGCTGTGTGATGTGCTTATATTTTTTCATCAATGTAGGTAATTAAATTTCTGTCTAGATTGCCATACTACAGAAGCAGGATGTATATTGCAGCTGACAAAGTGGTAAACTATATACACTCTGGACCACCACCTTGAGAGGCTTATGTGCTCTGTTTAGTACTTGAAAACTCCTTGCTTTTTGCCCTGGTGGTAAGGTTGGGGTGAGGTTTCAGGCAAACTGCAGTCCAGAAACTCCTCAATGGCAGATGGTTTGGAAAATGATGGCATACCATTAAACAAAGTTAGGTGCAGCCTTCTACTAAGTTCTACTTTCCAAATCCTGTGGTGATGGAGAATTGACGACAGGAACAGGGTTGTGAACCTGGGAGTCCTTAGTTAAGAATTTGCTCATAGGCAACAGATGCATGAAGATCATTGAATGCATGTGTTGGGTCAGAGGTGTCTTTGGGCAGCAGCATCTCTGACTAAGAATTCCTCTTCAGGGTCCCCTTTGCTCACTCCAAATGAGGTGGCTCGAGAAAGCGTGCTCTAAAAATAGGTTGTCCCGCTTTCTCCTACTGGGGAACCACACCCTGTGGGATCACCATCATAAGGGGCAGCATGGTAGCCTTGTGGTTAGCACAGTCGCTTCACAGCTCCAGGGACCCAGGTTCAATTCCCGGCTTGGGTCACTGTCTGTGTGGAGTCTGCACTTTCTCCCCATGTCTGCATGGGTTTTCTCCGGGTGCTCCAGTTTCCTCCCACAGTCCAAAGACGTGCAGATTAGGTGGATTGGCCATGCTAAGTTGACCTTAGTGTCCAAAAAAAAGGTGAGGTGGGGTTACTGCGTTACGGGGATAGGGTGAAGGTGTGGGCTTGGGTAAGGTGCTCTTTCCAAGGGCCGGTGCAGACTTGATGGGCCGAAAGGCCTCCTTCTGCACTGTAAATTCTATGACTATGACTTAACGGTCAAAGAAAGGAACCCCAAAATTTTACAACAAGGAATGTTTGCAATCGGATCACTGAACTATCACTGAACTATCAAGGCTCCAAGTTAACATTGCTGCCTTGAGTGAGGCCCACCTTGTTGCAGAGGGGCTGCTGAAGGAACAAGCAGGGAGTATTAATGTAGCGCACAAAGACTCCGAGAGACGAATGGAGTGAAGTCGATGAGGCTTTATTAAGCGTGACTGTTCCCCCGCAGTTCAGTAGTAGACTGCCTGCGGGGGAGGACTCCTGGTACTTATACTCCGCCTTCAGGGCGGAGCTAGAGGTCAACGTCCAACCAGGACCCGGGATCTGTCAGCCAATGACATCACGGCTTCACAGTCCCACATGACCCCTAATGCATACTACCACATTCACCCCTTGTTAAAAATGAACTTGGCGGGTTGATGCTTCGCATGGTGGTAAGGGTTTACAAGGCTGGTCCTGGGAGGAAAACTTTCGCATGTTATTACAGTATGTACAAGGTTTTTTTTGTTTCGAACTATTTACAGTAATCGTCAGGAAAAGACAAAATGTTCTCGTTAAAAGTCCACATATTGTACTGTTAGATCGACGCCACGAGTCGGTCGGGTGGTCTGGTCGTCCGTGTCGATCGCCTCGGCCCCGGTGATGGTGGTGGTGCTTGTTCCGGTGTTGCCGTCTCCGGGAGCCTTACGGTTTCAGCTTGGGCTTCATTCCTGGTCGGGCCTGGGAGGAGGACCGATCCTCCTGGGAAGGGGGCGGTCGCGGGGTGCGGCGGTGGCAGGAAGGGGGGGGTTGGGTGATTGGTGTCGGGGGGGTGTGTGTGTTGCCGGCGGGCGCCAGATCTCGCAGGGAGACCGTGTCCTGTCGGCCGTCGGGGTACTCCACGTAAGCGTACTGCGGGTTCGCGTGAAGGAGGTGAACCCTTTCGACCAACGGGTCCGACTTGTGTGCCCGCACATGTTTTCGGAGCAAGATGGGTCCTGGGGCCGCCAGCCACGTCGGCAGCGACGTTCCAGAGGAGGACTTCCTGGGGAAGATAAGGAGGCGCTCATGAGGCGTTTGGTTAGTGCTAGTACACAGTAGTGACCGGATGGAGTGGAGGGCGTCCGGGAGGACCTCCTGCCACCGTGAAACTGGGAGGTCCCTGGACCGTGGGGCCAGTAGGACGGCCTTCCAGACCGTGCCGTTCTCCCTCTCTACTTGCCCGTTCCCCCGGGGGTTGTAGCTGGTCGTCCTGCTCGAGGCTATACCGTTGCTGAGCAGGAACTGGCGCAGCTCGTCACTCATGAAGGAGGACCCCCTGTCGCTGTGGACGTGTGCGGGGCAACCGAACAGTGTGAATATGGTGTTCAGGGCTTTAATGACTGTGGCCGCGGTCATGTCAGAGCAGGGGATGGCGAATGGGAAGCGGGAGTACTCGTCCACCACATTAAGGAAGTATATGTTGCGGTCGGTGGAGGGGAGGGGTCCTTTGAAATCCAGACTAAGGCGTTCAAAGGGGCGGGAAGCCTTAATCAGGTGCGCACCATCCGGCCTGAAAAAATGCGGTTTGCACTCTGCGCAGATGTGGCAGTTCCTTGTGACTGTACGGACCTCCTCTAAAGAGTATGGGAGGTTGCGGGACTTAATAAAGTGGTAGAACCGAGTGACCCCGGGGTGGCAGAGGTCCTCGTGGAGGGTTTGGAGGCGGTTAATTTGTACGTTGGCACATGTGCCGCGGGATAGGGCATCGGACGGCTCGTTCAGCTTTCCGGGACGATACAAGATCTCGTAGTTGAAGGTGGAGAGCTCGATCCTCCACCTTAAGATCTTGGCGTTTTTGATTTTGCCCCGCTGTGCATTATCGAACATGAAGGCTACCGACCGTTGGTCCGTGAGGAGAGTGAATCTCCTGCCGGCCAGGTAATGGCTCCAATGTCGCACAGCTTCCACTATGGCTTGGGCTTCCTTTTCCACTGAGGAGTGGCGGATTTCTGAAGCGTGGAGGGTTCGGGAGAAAAAGGCCACGGGTCTGCCCGCTTGGTTAAGGGTGGCCGCTAGAGCTACGTCGGAGGCGTCGCTCTCGACCTGGAAGGGGAGGGATTCGTCGATGGCGCGCATCGTGGCCTTTGCGATATCCGCTTTGATGCGGCTGAAGGCCTGGCAAGCCTCTGTCGACAGAGGGAAGGTCGTGGTCTGTATAAGGGGGCGGGCCTTGTCTGCGTACTGCTCTTACAGATCGCTGCGCGGGCCGGGCAGCGCTGCCGGGGGTGTTTCGCCTGGCCGCAGAAATAGGCAGCGGGCTCCCCCGGTGCGACGTGGCGTTTGGACCGCGCAAGCCTGTGGCGTGTCCGGGGGGGGGGGGGGGGTGGGTTTGTCGCGACGGGTGCGTACGGAGCCCAATGGGCTGCCGCGCGGTCGGGGCCGTAGGCGCAGGTATTTCGCGTGGCCACGTCTAGGGAGGCTGCTAGGGCCCGTGCCTCTGAGAGTCCTAGCAACTCTTTTTCTAGAAGTCTTTGGCGGATTTGGGAGGAGTTCATACCTGCCACAAAAGCATCGCGCATTAACATGTCCGTGTGTTCATTTGCGTTCACCGGCGGGCAGCTGCAGGCCCGTCCCAAAATTAGTAGCGCGGCGTAGAATTCATCTATCGATTCTCCGGGACTTTGCCGTCTCGTTGCGAGTTGATAGCGAGCGTAGATCTGGTTTACTGGGCGAACATAGAGACTTTTTAGTGCTGCGAACGCCGTCTGGAAATCCTCTGCGTCTTCGATGAGAGAGAAAATCTCCGTGCTTAACCTTGAGTGCAGGACCTGTAGTTTTTGGTCTTCTGTGACCCGGCCGGTGGCCGTTCTGAGGTAGGCCTCGAAACAAGTCTGCCAGTGCTTGAAAGCTGCTGCTGCGTTCACTGCGTGGGGGCTGATCCTCAGGCATTCCGGGATGATCCTGAGCTCCATAGTCCTTTAGGCACGCTTAATAAATTATAGCGCACAAAGACTCCGAGAGACGAATAGAGTGAAGTCGATGAGGCTTTATTAAGCGTGACTGTTCCCCCGCAGTTCAGTAGTAGACTGCCTGCGGGGGAGGACTCCAGGTACTTATACTCCGCCTTCAGGGCGGAGCTAGAGGTCAACGTCCAACCAGGACCCGGGATCTGTCAGCCAATGACATCACGGCTTCACAGTCCCACATGACCCCTAATGCATACTACCACAACTAATTCTACTGGAAAGGAAAGGCTGACAGTAATATTCGTGTCTACGGATTTGGTGTTACCATTCAGAATAGGATCTTGGCTGCAATGCCAAAACTCCCCAATTGTACAATGGAAAGAGTCATGGCATCTCACCTATAGCTCAGCTATAATCATCGTGCCACTGTCATCAGCGCCTATGCCCCGATCGTTGACTCCACTGAAAATGTTTTTATTTTATTTTTCCAATTAAGGGGCAATTTAGAGAACCGAATCCACCTACCCTGCGAATCTTTGGGTTGTAGGGTGAGACCCACGCAGACACGGGGAGAATGTGCAAACTCCACATGGAGAGTGACCTGGACCGGGATCGCACCCGGGTCCTCGGCGCCATGAGGCAGTAGTGCTAACCACTGCGCCACCGTGCCACCCTTACTCCGCTGAAAGTTTTTGAGGAAAAGTTTTATTCGGACTTTAATGAAGTCCTTAACTGCCATCCCATAAGAAGAAAAGATTATCTTTCTGGGGGAACTTTAATGCCAGCCATGGTTGACCATGAATCCGATGTCAGGAGAGGAATCACTGGGAAAAATGGCATGGCACAAACCAGTGCAGGTGTTGTTCTCCTGCTGACAAAATATGTTCAGCACAGCCAAATTATTACAAACACCCTCTCCGGCTAGAAGGACAAATGCAAAACCACACGAGAAACGGTGCCAAGCATGATCGTGTGTTAGCCCCCATACTATTTATAATGTACTTAACAGTGGCTGTTCATCTCATAAAAGGTCATCCACTCTCTGGCATGAGTATCAAATACCGCCTCGATGGAACACTCTTTAACCTTAGCCACCTCCGTGTCAAAGCTAAACTGACCACCATAGGCATACATTATCTTCAGTCTGCAAATAACTGCAGTGCAGTAGCTCACTCTGCAGCAGATTTTCAACAGCTCTTGAACTCTTCAATTCTGCATTTAGGAGACTTGATTTGTCTTTGAATGTTGCCAGAACGAAGCTCAGACCTGGGGCGGGATTCTCCCCTACCCGGCGGGGCGGGAGGTTCCGGCATAATGGAATGGCGAGAACCACTCCGGCGTCGGACCGCTCCAAAGGTGCGGACGTCACCTTGAGGGGCTAGGCCCACGCCGGAGTGGTTTGCGCTCCACCGGCTGCCGGGAAAGGCCTTTGGCGCCATGCCAGCCGGGGCCGAAAGGTCTATGCTGGGCGATGCGGGTTGGTGCATGCGCGGGAGCGTCAGCGGCTGCTGGCGTCATCCCCGCGCATGCGCTGGGGAGGGGGTCTCTTCCGCCTCTGCCATAGTGAAGACCATGGCGAAGGCGTAAGAAAAAGAGTGCCCCCACGGCACAGGCCCACCCGCGTATTGGTGGGCCCCGATCGCGGGCCAGGCCACCGGGGCCAGATCGCCCCGCGCCCCCCCCCCCCCCCCCCCCCCCCCCCCCAGGACCCCGAAGCCTGCCTGCGCCGCGTTGTCCCGCAATTCAAAAGGTGGTTTAATCCACACTGGTGGGACAGGCATTCCAGCAGCGGGACTGCGGCCTATCGCGGGCCGGAGAATCGGCGGGGGTGGGCCCGCTGACCGGCGCGATTCCCGCCCCGCCGACCGGCGCGGCGCTATTCCCGCCCCCGCTGAATCTCTGGTGGCGGAGACTTCGGGACACGGCGGAGGCGGGATTCATGCCAGCCCCCGGCGATTCTCCGACCTGGCGTGGGGTCGGAGAATCCCGCCCATGGTGAGCACTTCCCATACCTTGGCAACCAACTCTTTCAAATGGTAGCCATTGACAAGGAGATCCAGAATCAACTGCGACATCGCAGCCTTTTTGAAACTACTGCAGTAAGTGTTTGACATCAAAAACTACTGCAAAGCCATCAAGAATCCGAGTGCACAGAGCGATTATCATCATCACACTCCTATATTTCAGTGAGGCCTGGACTGTGTGCCAGCAATATGTAAGAGTGCCAGAGACCTTTCATCAGCACTGTATCTGCAGCATCCTCAGGATTCCAGAGGAAGACCGTCGAACAAATCCTAGTGTCCTTCTGGAAGCCAGCAAACAAGCATTCAGGCAAGAAACTCCTGCAAAATCAGCTATGATGGATTAGTCACAATGTCCAGATGGCGAACAAAGCATCTCCCCTGCCAGGTCCTGTTTTCCCAGGGTAGAACAAAGAAGACACTTCAAAGGCATTCTGAAACTCTCCTTGAAGTGTGGCAGCTTTGACATTAATGACTGGAAGGAGTTTGCTGTCAAATGTTCAAAATGGCGACAGCGTGTCACTCAAACTGCATCAGAGTAGTGAGGCCGTGGAATGCCCTACCTGCTACAGTAGTGAACTCGCCAACATTGAGGGCATTTAAAAGTTTATTGGATAAACATATGGATGATAATGGTATAGTGTAGGTTAGATGGCTTTTGTTTCGGTGCAACATCGTGGGCCGAAGGGCCTGTACTGCGCTGTATTGTTCTATGTTCTATGTTCTATGTTCTATGTTTTGAGTCCAAATGCCTTAATGGTGAGGGAGAGGCAGCAGAGAAGGAAAGAAAATGGACAAATCTCGTACTCTGGATCTCACTGCCTCATGGGACAGCAGCCTCCTGCCCCATGTGGGCAATGATCTGTGGGTCGAGAATTGGCCTATTAGTCATATAAAGATTGATGGCAGAAACTCGCAACCCTGAATGGACGCTATCGGTGAGCTGAAGGGCAGCCAAAGAAACATATTGACGGGACTCTCCGTAGCCCGACTCCGAAATCGGGAAGGGTGGTTGTGAGGAGAATCGCTCCCGATGCCGGAATCGGGGCAGATACCAGTGTGGCGCCGCCCCCTCCAAATCGGCATCATTGGGACGCGCGCCGCACGCAGTCGCAACCCTGTTGGTATGTCATTAGCCGGCCAACCCGTGATGCTCCGCCTCTGATGGGCCGAGTTCTCGACGGTGAGGACCACACGTGGTCCCAGATGTCGGGAGCCTGGCGTGCTGGCTGCGGAGAGAGAGAGAGTGAGCATGTGGACAGTGTCCAGCGCCGCCACACTCGGCCGAGATTCCTGCCGCTGGCCGGGGGCTTCCGCCAGGGCTGGGGGGAGTGGTGGGTGGTGGCCAGGAGGTGGGCTGTGGGGTCGGGTGGGCCAGCACGCGGTCCAGCATGGCCGGCGCCATCTTTTCCGGCACGACCGGTGCTTGTGTGGGGGGTGTAGGTGAACACGCGGCTGCAGCTTGTCAGCCCTGCGCATATGCAACACGGGACCCGTCGATTCTCCAACTGTTTTCCGCGCGTTCTGCGGGTGTTTCACGCTTCGCCGGTGCTCGCCCCTCACCGGCAGTGGAATCGGTCGGATTTCACGCCGATTTTCCCGTCGTGAAATGCCCCGGATCATCTAGTGCCGTCAGGACTTAGCCTGAGGAATGGAGAATCCAGCCCATTGTTGCTTGTATTTAATAAATATTGCAGTAAACTCAGAGATACATTTAACAAGGCAATTGAAATCCAATACGGGTGATATTGGGGAAAAAAATCCCTTTGACCACTGAGCGAACCACAGACCACACCCTTTTCCTACAGTTAATCTTCCTGCATGAGTTATTCATTAACCTTTGTCACCGGTTCCACTTTTAAATCATGTTTTATGTGCAGCTTTCAAAACATATGTTTCCTTTTTTTCATCATAAAGTAATTATCCATTTACAGCTTCTATTCATGGAACTGTATTATCAGTTTTCTTTTAAATGTTATGCTTAGCTGGGCATTGCCTGTTCCCCTATGGTCTCATGAAATAATTATACTTTGTACAGTGTTTGTTTCTCATACATCTCAAAGGAGCAAAACAAAAAGCAGCAATTAACCCCAGCAGGGGGTGACCATGGAGAATAGGTTAGCAAGAATTAGCGAGCAGATGTTAACAATACTTGTTTAAGATTGTCAGCTCAGTGCACTGAAATTTGTCACATGGACATTTTTACATGTATTAAATATGAGCTCCTGTAACTGCCACAAAACCTCTCTGGGGCCATTTTTATTCCCGATCATATTGAACAGCCAATCCACCAGACTTCAGACTGTTAGTATTATGAAAACCTCCATATATTATACTTGTTATAAGTATGTAACGTACAAGACCCCACGATGGCATTTTCGGGCATCCTTATATCACATGGCCAAAATTCAAATGGACTGAATGAGCTTTGGGGCTGGAATCCAAAACAAAAATCCATTTTGCGGTACAAGGCCCAGAAAAACCAGATTCCCGAGAATGCTGATAAAATAGTTATTACAGGAAAGATCCTCGCGATTTTCCACAGGGGCATAGATGTCTCAGATTTATTTCAAATCCTAGTATGCTGGGTGTCACAGAAGGATAAATAAATAAAGTTTCCCGTGTGTATAGTACCATTCACAACCCCATGATGTCCCAAAGTGCTTTACGGCTAATGAATTACATTTGAAGTATAGGATAAACAAAGAGAATGAGGGTAGGTGTAGGCCATTTGGACCCTCAAACCTGTTCCGCCATTCAATATGGTCCTCTAGGAAAGGTTGGGCGAGATCTCCCGGCCTCGTTGCACCCAAAAAGCAGCGCAGCGCGATCTCGCGAGACATTGCAATGTGAATCCCACCCATTGTGGGTGGCATCACTTTCTGGCAACTCTGCATATGAGAGTGAGACAGCTCATTTCGTTCTAATTGGCAACCCCGAGATCTAACCAAGGTGTGGGATCTAACCCCCTCGTCTTGGAGAATTCGGACAGGTGCCGTTTAGTGTTGGCCTTCACAAATTGGGACCAGATGTAACAGCAATTGTGGGGGTCTCCCTGGGGACCAGAGGCCCCCAGGTGCTTGCCCTCTGGGCACTGCTGGCACTGTTGATGCTACCTGGGCACTCTGGCACTGCTAGGGTGCCCATGTGGCATTGTCAGCTGGTAGAGGTACTGCCAGACTGGCACTGCTAAAGTGTCAATCTAGAATTTGTTGTACAACGGGATCAAGCCGGGGGGTTCCCTGCATGGGCGCGAGGGTCTGCGGACCCCCCTTATAGGTGGATTGGGGCTTGGGAGATTGGGGTCATGTTTGGGATGCCATTTAAAAAGGGCGTCCTGATATCTCTCTGCACTGAGGGGTTCCTGCAAGCAGAGCTCCTCAGTGCAGAAACCGGGATTCAGTTCAGTCTTGGCTGGGCATTCCCCGCTAAGGCTCCCGATCTACCTGAACGGCCGTTCTAGTGCGGTGTTTCTCTGCTCTGAGCGCCGGAAAACACCCGCCTAATCGTGTGCTATGGGACTCTGCTGCCATTTGGGTAGATTGCACCCTCGAAGTGTAATTTCAAGCAGGTTTGGCTGGAATCTATCTTTAAGATCCAGAAATCTACCTATTTCTTTCTTCAATATAGTCAGTGACTTGGCCTCCATAACCTTCTGTGGTAGAGAATTCCACAGGTTCACTACCCTTTGAGTAGTCACTGTTGCAATGTAGGAAGCATTGCAGCTAATTTGTGCACATCATGCTCCCAGCATGTCATTACAACCAGGTAGTCCGTATTTATGTATGTTAATCAAGGGATAAATATTGGCCTGCATATCTGTGAGAGCTTCTCTGCTCTTCTTCAAAATAGCATTGTGGGATCCTTCACATCCACCTGAAAGGAGACAGGCATTAGTTTAATAGCCCCAGTGGTAGAATGTCAGCTTTTATTTTTCTTCACAAGTCCTGTAGCGGGACTTGAACACACAACCTGCAGATTGAAAGGCAAGAGAGCTATCAACTGGGCCACAACTGATGCAAATAAATGGTGACAAGTCAAGATTGGATTAACTTTGAATCAGAAAATATTTCTGTACTCCTATTATGGAATAGAATAAGTATACAATAGTGTACCAGTGCTTTAAGGAAGTAAGATTCTGTGAATTACCAGTGAATAAATTCATGTAACCTCATATGTTGCAGTGGAATGCAATTATTACTTGTTCCAATGTGGTGAAACAATAAATTTCCACTCTGGTCAGAAATTGAACCAATTATATTGTGTGCCGCTGGAATGCAATGATGTTTTGGTATCATCAATTACATACAAGAACACAAAATATTTTATCCAGCTACATTGGATATTTTATGGGAGATTAATTGTCTTGGAAAACAATTGGTAGTCTACATTGCTTCATAATTCAGATCATTTAAAATAAAATGCAACCCTTCATTAAAAGACTCAGTCATAGACTAGCAACACTGATATAAAAGCTGAATGCCAGAGGTGAGGCGAGAGTGACTGCCCTTGACATCAAGGCAGCATTTGACTGAGTATGGCATTAAGGACCCCAAGCTAAACTGAAGTCAATGGGAATCAGGGGGAAGACTCTCCACTGGTTTGAATCATACCTGGCTCAAAGGAAGATGGTTGTGGTGCTGGAGTTCTATCATCTCAGCTCCAGGACATCACTGCAGGGGTTCCTCAGAGTAGTCTGAGGCCCAACCATCTTCAGCTGCGTCATCAATGACTTCCCTTCCATCATAAGGTCAGAAGTGGGATGTTTGAGGATGACTGCATAATGTTCAGCACCATTTGAGACTCCTCAGATAATGAAGCAGTCCAGGTCCAAATGCAGGAATACCTGAACAGTATCTTGGCTTGGGCTGACAAGTAGAAAGTTATATTTGTGCCACATAAGTGCCAGGCAATGACCATCTCCTACAAGAGAAGAGCTAACCATTGCCCCTTGACATTCAATGGCATTATCATTGTTGAATCCCCCACAATAAACATTGATCAGAAACTAAATTGGACGAGCCACATTAATACTCTGGCTACCAGAACAGTTCAAAAGCTGGGAATCCTCTGGCGAGTAACTCACCTCCTGCCCCCCTCAAAGACTCTCCACCATCTCCAAGCCACAATTAAGGAGTGTAATGGAATACTTACGACTTGCCTGGATGAGTGCAGCTCCAACAACACTCAAGAAGCTTGACACCATCCAGGACAAAGCACCCCGCTTGATTGCTACCCCTTTCACAAACATTCAATCCCTATACCACCGACGAACAGTGGTAGCTGCACTGCAGGAACTTGTCAATGTTCTTTAGGTAGCATTTCCAAACCCATGGCCACTATCATCGAGAAGGACAAGAACAGCAGATACCTGGGAACGCCACTACCGGGAGGTTCCCCTACAAGTCACTCACCACCATGACTTGGAAATATATTGCCGTTCCTTCACTGTCGCTAGGTCAAAACCCTGGAACCCTCTCCTGAACAGCACTGTGGGTGTAACTACACCTCCGGGACTGCAGTGGTTCAAGAAGACAACTCAACACCATCTTCTGAAGGGCAACTAGGGATGGACAATAAATGCTGGCCTAACCAGAGACGCCATATCCCAGAAATAAATTTGTAAAAAACTCCAACACTAGAGAGAGAGGGACCTCGTTTCTCATGAGAACAGCGTGAACCAGGTTAATAGACTCAAACAGGTTGATATTAAGAAGGAAGATGTGCTGGAAATTTTGAAAAGCATCATGATAGATAAGTCCCCTGGGCCTGACGGGATATACCCAAGATTCCTACGGGAAGCGAGGGAAGAGATTGCTGCGCCGTTGGCAATGTTCTTTGCGTCCTCACTCTCCACTGGAGTAGTACCGGATGATTGGAGGGAAGCGAATGTTGTTCCCCTGTTCAAGAAAGGGAATAGGGAAATCCCTGGGAATTACAGGCCAGTCAGTCTTAGTCTGTGGTGAGCAAAATATTGGAAAGATTCTGAGAGATAGTTGGAAAGAATCTGAGAGATAGGGGGCGGGATTCTCCGACCCCGGGCCAGGTCGGAGAATCGCTGGGGGGGGGGGTGTGGCGCGATTCACGCGACGCCACTCCGACGCCGGTCCACCGATTCTCCAGTGACCGGAGAATCGCCGCCATGGGTGCCGGCGCGGCGCCAGTCGGCAGCGCCGTTCACAAGTGGTCCTACCCGGCGGGACCTCGGCATTCATCCTGCGGGAGGCGGCCTGGTGGGGGGGGGGGGGGAGAGGGGATCCGACCCCGGGGGGGCCTCCACTGTGGCCTGGCCCGCGATCGGGGCCTACCAATCAGCGGGCCGGCTTCTCCTTGTGGAGGCCTATGTTCCTCTGCGCCGGCCCCCATAGCTCTCCACCATGTTGCGTTGGGGCCGGCGCGGAGAAGGAAACTAGTGCGCATGTGTGAGTTCGCGCCGGCTGAAGCACGCATGCACAAACCCGAGGCGCACATTTGACGCCGGTATCAGCAACTGGAGCAGCGTGAGTCGCTCCAGTGCCATGCTGGCCCCCTGCAGGGCACAGGATCGCTGCTCCTAGGCACCTGTTGGTGCCGTCGTACAACCCGATGGCGTTTACGACGGCGTCAACACTTAGCCTCAGGATCAGAGAATCCCACCCAAGATTTATGATTATTTAGAAAAACATTGTTTAATTAAAGATAGTCAGCATGGCTTTGTGAGGGGCAGGTCATGCCTCACAAGCCTCATTGAATTCTTTGAGGATGTGACGAGACACATTGATGAAGGTCGGGCAGTGGATGTGGTGTATATGGGTTTCAGTAAAGCATTTGATAAGGTTCCCCATGGTAGGCTCATTCAGAAAGTTAGGGGGCATGGGATACAGGTTTTTATAAATGACTTGGATGAGGAAGTGGAAGGGTGGGTTATTAAGTTTGCCGATGACACAAAGTTTGGGGGAGTTGTAGATAGTGTTGAGGGCTGTTGCAGGTTACAACAGGACATTGACAGGATGCAGAGCTGGGCTGTGAAGTGGCAGATGGAGTTCAACTGAGATAAATGTGAAGTGATTCATTTTGGAAGGTCTAATTTGAATGCAGAATACAGGGCTAAAGGCAGGATTCTTGGAAGTGTGGAGGAACAGAGGGATCTTGGGGATCCACATACATAGATCCCTCAAACTTGCCACCCAGGTTGATAGGGTTGTTAAGAAGGCACATGGTGTGTTGGCTTTCATTAACAGGGGGATTGAGTTTAAGAGCCACGAGGTTTTGCTGTAACTTTATAAAACCCTTGTTAGACCACACTTGGAATATTGTGTCCAGTTCTGGTCGCCTCATTATAGGAAGGATGTGGATGCTTTGGAGAAGATGCAGAGGAGATTTACCAGGATGCTGTATGGACTGGAGGGCATTTCTTATTAAGAAAGGTTGAGGGAGCTAGGGCTTTTCTCACTGGAGTGAAAAAGGAAGAGAGGTAACTTGATAGAGGTGTCCAAGGTGATGAGAGGCATGGATAGAGTGGATAGCCAGAGACTTTTCCCCAGGGTAGAAATGGCTGTCACGAGGGCACTGTTATGGGCCAGGGTTTAGAGAACCCCAAAGTTTATCATGGAGTTCCCCTGACCCACAATTTTTAATAGATTGTGGTATGGGGAGCACACAGCCCACTCTACAGGTATGGTACAGCAGAAATGGAAAAGTATTTTTTAAAGTAAAACAATGTTTATTCTATTAACTCAAGTTAATCTTTTTCAGACAAACAGTGAACATCTTAGCAACCATCAATTCAAATACAACCCCCAAAGAATACAACACTAAGTAATCCTTTAAGCTTTCCTTTTAACATCCAGAAGACTTTTAAAAAAACCTTTAAAACAGAAGCACATCAGGTTAAAGTCACTACTGAGAGCAGTTATTAGTTTTAAATCACCAAAGGATCAATTTACAGTCTTTATATTACAGAGAGAGAGACGCATGCACCTTCTGGCTGTGACTGCAGCTTCCAGCTCTGAAAAACGAAACTAAAACACACCCTGCAGCAAACAGCCTAGAATGAAAGTAAAAAGCTGACAGACAGCCCAGCTCCACCCACACTCTGACATCACTGATAAACACCCATTTCTTAAAGGTAAATTTCTTAAACGCCCATTTCTTAAAGGTGCTCTCACATGACAGGACATAATTTTAAGGTGATTGAAGGAAGGTATAGGGGAGATGTCAGAGGTAGTTTCTTTACACAGGGAATGGTCAGTGTGTGGAATGCACTGCCAGCAGAGGTGGTGGAGTCAGAGTCAGTAGGGACATTTAAGCGACTCTTGGACAGGCACATGGACAGCAGTAAATTGAAGGAATGTAGGTTAGGGTGATCTTCGATTAGGATAAATAGTCGGCACAACATCGTGGGCCGAAGGGCCTGTACTGTGCTGTACTGTTCTATATTCTAATAGACAAAGGCAATTTTGCTTTGTAGAGTTCTCATGGGCAGGTTAGGTTTAATGCTCTTACATTTTACAAATCAAACATATCTCTGGAACCACTTGTGGCACAGGTTGCACATTGTTCATGTTGTCTCTGCTCATGGATTACTTCTCCAATATAAACTTCCCTAAAAGCATCTTTCAAAGCTACTGTTGTGTGGTTTCCTAAAACATACTGAGAAACGTTTAGTTAATACAGAGCAGTTTCTATGAATTGGCACTGAAAGCATGACAACATTGCTGCCATATCCTGTCAACTGGCACTAAAAATATTTTTCTAATTTAATATGGTCCATATTTTTCCAATGTATTTTGAATTCATGAGATTTGGGCTGACAAGGCCAGCATTTGTTATCCATCTCTAATTGCCCGTGAGAACGTGGTTGTGAGCTATCATCCTGAACCATTTCAGTCCTTGTGATGAAGGCTCTTCCTAAATTCTGTGAGGTAAAAGGTTTCAGGAATTTGATCCAGGAATTTTGAAGAAAAAGCGATATAGTTCCAAGTATACATTGTAGCGTGTAGCTTTGATGAAAACCTGAAAGTGGTGGTGCTCCCAAGCACTTGTCCTTGTTCTTCGAGTCTGTAGAGATTGTGGATTTGGAAGGAGCTTCCAAAGAAGCCTTGGTGAGTTGCTGTAGTGCATCTTACATGTGGTACAGACTGCAGTTACGTTGCACTGGTGGTGGAGGGAGAAAATGTTTACGGATCTATTCACTACAATTAATTTTACTCATGCCGATCGTTCAAACTTCCATTGAGACTTCTATACTTCCAATTTTATAACTGGAAATTAATTGTGCATTAATTTCTGAAACACTGAAAAATGCTTACCGATTTATTGTTGATAATGGACACATCACTTTGAGTGCAACACAAGAATTTATATTGAAAATTGATGAGGTCACAAAGACCTTCACAATCAGTAAATTATTCTTGGATGAGCTGCTGCTGACGTAGTAGAGGCAACACAGTAGTCAACAATCCATTGAACAGTTCATGTGTTTTTGACACTGTGACGACCTTTGGCCCAGAAGCATCACAGTAACGAAAATTTGTAATTGTTGCAATATTTCTAGGTAATCTGTAATTGTTTTTAAGAATGTTTGAAAGCGAATTTTAAGAAATTGCATTAATTGTTAATGTATCAATTGTAATTTTTCTGGATAATATGAAATACTGACCTGAAGACACTTGACCTGGATGCAGTACCAACAGGAAGGTTAGACTAGGGGCCATGAGGCTGACAAACACAAAGGAGACCTTGAGGTAGAAATTGATCAGCACACAGATGCAAACACAAAGAAATGTTGCATCAGGGCACAATGATCAAATTCCTGGTGTGTTTAGGAGTAAATCAAGCTCTGTACAACAAGATCAGTTTTCTGCTTGACTGTAAGAAAACAATTTGAGAAACTCTTGGGGAAGTGATGTACAACTGAGCTAAAAGGGATTAAATCTTAAAAGCTGCATTAATAGCTCAGGCATGCTAAAGAGCTGAGAGTTTGTATCAGGGGACCAGATTGTGAACTGGGTATTATTGGTTGGAGGGTTTAAAGGGAGCTCTGGAAAGCCGCACCATCAGGACTGATAAGACCAAAGCGGGAGATGGTTCGTAGATGTGGGGTGGGATTCTCCTTCCCAGATGCCAATTTCATAATCTGTAATCAGGCGGAGAATCCCTTTTGACGCCAAAATCGGTGGCGGCGCCTATTTGACGCAGGTTTCGTAAAAACCCTCCAAAACCTGCCCTCCAAAACGGCGTAATCACGGCGCATGCCGCCCACTGTTGGGGCGGGCTCAGCGCTTCACCCAAAGGCCCTCCCCCGATGTGCTGCCCCCGATGGGCTGAGGTCACGACAATCTCAGCTGTGCGGGAACCGGCGTGGTGGCTCCGCACTGTATCCAGCGCCGCTACAGTCGGGCGGGAGCCTTGCTGCTGGTCGGGGCGGGGGGGGGGGGGGGGGGGCTTCTGCGAGGGCTTGAGGGACTGGTGGAGGGGTGGCCAGGGGGTGGTCAGGGGGACACTATCTGGCAGTTCAGGTCCGTGCACGACCGGTGCCATGTTTTACGGCGCGACCGCTGCAGGTTGTCACTGTGCGCATGCGCTGCCAAGGATTCGGTATTTCGACGATCATTTATTTTGTGGAGGCCGGGAGTTTTACGTGGCGCGGCTGCTAGCCCCTCACTGGTCGCAGGATTGGTGAGGGGGCGCCACCGATTGTTTTCCACGTAACACGCCACGGATCCTCCGCACGTAGCCTCAGAATTGGAGAGTCTGGCCCGTGAGCTTTATCAGTGTTAATACTATTTGGGGACCTCTCATGAAACAGTGATGCTGGTAAATACAACTTGAGGGCTGAGTGGAAAAGTGAGAAATGCTGCGTACTGGAGGACGAATTGAAAAGACTGTGAGATTGCACATAACGCCACATTAATGCAGCATGCAATGCGGATGTTTGTGGTTGCATAGAACGTATTTTTGTTGTATCAATTATTTAAAGTGAAAATTACCTTTTTATTTGACATATAATTTGGTGTTAATTCATGTGTAAATTGCATTGGTTTTGATTTGTGTCCAAATAAAAGAGGCAAAAAATGGAATTGTGTTGGTTATTTCTTCATTTGGAAGTAATTCAATAAATGTGGTTATTTAAGTTTACAGTTCCCCCATGGGGATTGCAATAATAATGTTGATGCTGGAAATATTATTCGTTAAGTCAAGAAGAAAAATCCCTCCTCTGTTTTAAATAATTACTGGCACTGTTTTTTACCCATCCACCTGAGGAGGCCGACATGATTCAACACTTAATTGAAAGACACCAGCTGGGATTTTCCCACCTGCTTGCGGAGGGCTTTTCCACGGCAGATGCCACTGGCTGCTGATGGGATCTTCCTGTCCTTCTGAAGTCTATGGCCTTTGGCCCGAATTGCTACCTCTGCCATGGGGAATACCTGCTGCAGCGGGGTTGACTTCAGTAGGGCTGAAAGATCTCGCTGGCTGGAATAGCTGGAAAATCCTGACCACCATTTCCAACAATGAAGCAATCCCTCATTATTGGAGCACTGTCATTTTAGATTATCTGCTCTGAGACCTCCAGTGGGTCTTGAACCCAGAAATGAGAGTGATTTTAAATAATCCAACCTGATGAAATTAAATAGAATAACTTCATACAGCTAATAATAAACAGTACACCAGGGATAACAGGAATGCTAGAAAGCTGAAATAACAAAACATACTGTGCAAAGATTCCTGCCGTATTAGATTCTTCCAGAGATCCAGATCAGTAAGTTTGGATTAATACTGTAGTAGTCAAAATATTAGACTATAAATCACTTGCACACTCACTGCTCTTCATGTGTAGCCATCAACAGACCTGGTGCCCCATGCATTCTCTGGTTCGATTCCTAATAAGGACACAAACACCTGAGTACTAACACAGGCAGCATCCCCATGCATGGGTGGACGGGAACAGAAATTTAGTTTGAAAAGCCTAGAAAGAAAGAGAATGGACAGGAAAGATGCAAATAGAGTGAAGAAATTTCCTCCCTGTGTTCTCTTTTCTGTCTCTTTCAGCGCACCTACTTCAGTTGAGCAAGTGGCACAGAATCATCAACTGTACTAAACTATGGCCAGACGCTGAGGAGTGATTTTGAGTAGCTTGTTTATATTTTCCTCTCCTTGTTTGGAGAGTTAACCCTGAGTACATGCTACTTGGTTTTATGATTGTCAACAAAACATTACTCACACCCGGCGACCAGTGTTTGGCAGATCGAGATAAACCTTGTCTGCTAGCGCTACACTGCATGGCAGCATTTAAACAATAATCTGAGATAAAAGAGCTGCAAACAGCACTTTCTGGTTTTTTTATAACAACAATACCCATTTGCATTTATATAGCACCTTTAACATTGGAAACTGTCCCAAGATTACACAGGAAAGTTATTAGACAGAATTTGACACCAGGTCACAAAAAGAAAATGCAAGGACAGGCGGTTAATTGCTTGGTCAAATTTTCAAGTGAGCATTAGAGGAGAAGATAAATGTAGAAAGTGGGGTGGGGGGGGGGGGGGGGGGTGAGGCGGAGGTGGGGGGATGTTTAGAAAGGGAACACTAGAGCTGTGGGCTTAAGCGTCTGAAGACATGGGTGCCAATGATGGAGCGATGAAAACTGGGGTATGTACAGGTTTAGAGGGGCACCCAGATTTTGGAGGCTGAAAGTTACTTAAAATATGAGGTCGTAGTCGCAAAGGCTGAGCAAAAGCAGTTTAATTTAGTGACTCTCTCGCACACACCAATAGTTGGAATGTTCGTGGACTGTCAACAAGAAACAATTGGTTTAAAGCTTGCAGATTTTTGAGGAAAGAATTAAGGCTGCTAAATCACTAAGAGATGGTGGTTAATGAAGAACTGAAAGTTTCTGGTGTTTTATTGCTGGTAACACTTCATTTCCTCACAGCTTGCCTCTTTGTAGAATCAGATGTTGAAGAAATACCCAAAAGATTTAAACAGAGTGTCCTTCAGAGTTTCTCGACATTCCACAGGAAAAGTACTAAAGATGATATATGGCAATATTATAAACAATAAATTTTGTGCATGCTTTCTCCTCATTATCATTCATGTATGACAGCACAGCAAAATGAAGTGGTATAAAAATCTGTATTATAAATTACGCTGGTAAATAAACCATCCCTGATATGCACAAGATGTAAAATGTAGATGAAAGTGTGACTTCTAACTTACATCTCACTTCATCTGTTACCGAATCTCAGTAAATACCTAATAGCTAAACAGAGCAATGTAAATTACTGAAAAAATAAGTTGCAGGAGTTTGGTCACTTACAATCATTTCAAATAAATGAATACTTCAACTGTAAATTTTTATAGCGCAACCCTTACACTAACTCCTGCCTGAAACATTTCCGTACATCTGCTCCAATGGATTCATTAGAGGAGATTTTCCTCACTATGTTCAGCATATTTCTAGAGTGTAATTGGCTCTAGTTACTTTTTGTAACAGGAATATGGGACATAAGGGGCGAGATTCTCCGTTGGCCGACAGCGAAATCGCGAAACGCAATTTGGCGGAGAATCGGTTCCGACGCCGAAATCGCGGCAGGCGGCGATTTGACGCAAAATTGCGATTCTCCATCACCTCGACAGCAGCGCCAATGCCATTCAGGAATGCACTTACAGTAAACACCGTTTCTCCGGGGCCTGCGCGATTCTCCTCCTCCGATGGGCTGAGTTCCCGACAGTGCGGTTCACTTGTGCTTTCAAAAGTCGTGAAACTGGCGAGGTGGCTGCTGAGGGAGAGATAGCGAGAAGGTAGGACATGGAGAGGAGTGACCTTGGGCTGTCGGGCCGGGCACTAGCCAGGCTGGCTGGGTGGGGGGTTGGGGTGTGACAGCGTGACGGGGGAACACACCAAGAGGTCGGGGTGACACCCCATGGGATTGGGGCGATGTCCAGTCGTGGATCGATATTGCCGCAGCCTTCAAGGCAGCCATCTTACTGCGCACCCATTGACCACGCACACTGGCGCCTGATTCTGCAGAGTGACACCAACCGTATGGGTGCCCACAACCCTCTCCACCTACTGCCATCCCCCCTCCTCCCACCTGGCCATCACCAGCCGGTGGTTCACCCAGGGCAAAGCTCACAGTAGATTCTAAGGGATCCACGGTGCCTACCCCCTGGAGGGAGCAGTGCCAACCAATGGTACCCCTGGCATCAGAGATGGGCGCCAGGGCCACAGGCCCCCATGGTGCCTGCCACCAGCGGGGCCAGGGGGTGGTGATGGGGGGCATGTGGGGGCGGATTCCACAGTGCAAACTAGGGCCACCATGTAGCCCGGTGGACCTGGTTGGGCACGGGTGTATACACCATGCTAACATGTCAGCCTTTCACCCCTTCAGACAATGGATATTGCAATTCAGACAGCAACGGTAGCTTTCCTGCTGGTTGCCGCAGCCCTGGGGGATGCCCGATGGCTGTACCAGTGGACGCTGCTCGAGGAGGAGAAAGCTGCAGCAGCAGAGTGGGCAGCAGCAGAGTGAGCAGCAGCCCAGGATCGAGGGTCAGCTGCCCAACAGGCCGAGGAGGAGGAGGTGCCAAGGAGGCGCTGCAAGAGGCCTTGTCTGTACCGGCAGAGCCTGTCATTTGAGGACCTGTCGGTCTGGGCATGCCGTTGAAGACTCCGGCTGAGCAGAGAGACAGTGCGACATATGAGACAGTGCAGCACGGTAGCATTGTGGATAGCACAGTTGCTTTACAGCTCCACGGTCCCAGGTTCGAGTCCGGCTTGGGTCACTGTAGTCCACAAAAGATCAGCCATGATCTCATTGAATGGCTCGAGGGGCCAGATGGCCTACTCCTGCTCCTAGTTCTTATGTTCTTATGTTCTTATATCTGCCAGACGATGGCACACCTGGCACCACGGGGGAATGGGGGAGGACATCTGCTCACACGGTGGCCGTCAAGGTGATGGTCGCCCTGAACTTCTATGCCACAGAGTCCTTGCAGGTGCCGAGTGAGGACCAGTCCAGGATCTCATAGACATCGGTGCACAGGAGCATCTGTGGTGTCACAGAGACCCTATATGTCCAGGCGGCTCAATACATCCATTTCAATGTGGACTGAGACCACCAAGATGCCTGGGCAGCAGGGTTTGACGCCATCGCTGAGATGCCTCGGGTCCAGGGGCTGATCAACGGGATGCATGTCCCCCAAGGGGATAACAGACCGATGTACACAAATTGAAAGGGGCTCCACTCGATGAACGTGGAGCTGATATGTGACCATCAGATGCACATCATTCACGTCTGTGCCCGGCACCAAGGCAGTGTGCATGACACCTTCATCTTGGCACACTTGGTGATTCCTGACACGTTTGAGACCCCCCCCCCACTGGCTGGGGGGTTGGCTCCTGGGCACCAGGAGTTATCCACTGCAGTCGCGGCTGGTAACCTATCCGGAGGCCACAAACCAACACAGAGACCCACTACAATGAAGCCCATACAGCAGCCAGGAGCATGATCAAGTGGAGCGTCGGCCTCCTGAAAAAGCACTTCAGGTGCCTGGACCGCTCTGGAGGGGCCCTCCAGTATGATGCTGAGACGAACGTTCACATTGTGGCAGCCTGCGCGTCCTCCACAAGATTGCACAGCAGAGGGACGATGGGTTGGAGGAGGAGGAGCTGTAGGCCTTGTCTGACAAGGAGGATGCGGGGGAGGGTGAGAGTGAGCAGGACGGGAGGCCGCACGATGTGTGCACCAAGGCCAACGTGCACGGGACGCTCTGATCTCCTCCAGGTTCACCGTCTAGGGGGGACACACCGCATCCTAATCCCACACTCCCCTCCCACCCCCCTACCCTCCGGCCAGCCCTCCCTCCCCCTCCCCAGCTGCAACTCCCTCCGTGATATATACCTGCCACACTGTGGGGTGGGGGCCTATGTTGGCAGTAGCACCAGGTCTGGTCCATGGGATGGAGAATGATGACAACCCACTTTGCGATGAGCTCTGGTGCTCCACGTCATTTGACAATGTCTGTGTCCTGCCCATGGTAGCACTTTCCAGGGTCCACCTGGGTGGCCCCTGCATGCGGGCTGGTCATTCCATCACACAGTCCCATCGGATCGCTGGGGTGGCGGTGGTGGGCCACTTCCTTCTGCATCTGTGCCACGTTGGCCAGCGCATGGGCAATGCCACCGACGCTCCCAGCCTGCTGTGACTGGGCCACGCTCAGGTGCGCT
Source organism: Scyliorhinus torazame (assembly GCF_047496885.1). Classification (NCBI taxonomy): domain Eukaryota; kingdom Metazoa; phylum Chordata; class Chondrichthyes; order Carcharhiniformes; family Scyliorhinidae; genus Scyliorhinus; species Scyliorhinus torazame. The sequence goes on along the minus strand of NC_092707.1, from coordinate 326,006,600 downwards.
GTTGTGATTTCCAGGTGGTTCTGGGACCTGGTCCAGTGTGAGCCGGCAACCCTGTCCTGGACCTCGGCTAGCACCTGCATAGAATGCCCAGGCATTGAACATGCTGATCCATAGCCAAAACCGTCGCCCCTCAAGGACTCTACAATGGGCACCACCCGTGCAATGTTGGCCTGGGTGGCATGCATGGTCGGCACCACCTCCTGCTCCTGTTGGACTCCTCCAACTTCACCTGCAGGTACTGGATGCTCACTGACAACTCCTTACGTAGTCCCTGAAAATGACAGTGTCAGAGAGTCTGATGCATGCATCATAGGGGTGGGTAGCTGGTGACCTCAGTGGCCAGGGCACCCGGCCATGGCGGCCAATATGGGTAGCGACCGGCATGTGGGGCAGGGTGGGGGTTTGGCCATCCTCCTGGTGGGGTGGGGGGTGGGAGGTTCATGGGTGTGTGGGACGGGGGTAGGTGCCAGGGATACAGTGCTGCCTACTCAACCTGGCCACCCTGAGGAGGTTGTGCAGTTTTTTCCGGCACTGCTAGCCCATCCGGAAAGTGTTGCCCACAGCGCTCGGGGCCCCTGTCACCTGCGCCCAGAACATGCCGCACGCCATTGGGATGGCCTCAGGACGTTACCTGAAGGCCCTCCCCTGATGCTCTGCCCCCCCCCCCCCAATGGGTCAAGCGTGGCGGCTGCAGTTTGTGTCCAGCGGCACCAACAGTCGGGCAGGAGCCGTGGTATCGGCCGGGGGGTTTCGACGAAAGCTAGGGGGACTGGTGGGGGCTGCGAGGAGGTGGTCATGGGGTCAGTATCTGGCAGGTGGGGACCGCGCACGGCTGGCGCCATGTTGTACGGCTGCATGCAGGTCGTCGCCGTGCGCATGCGCGGCCACAGATCCGGCAATTCTCCAGGCGTTTGTTTTGGGAAGGCCGTGCGTTTTACGTGGTGTGGCTGCTAGCCCCTCACCGGTCAGAGAATGGGTGCTGGGGCCGTGCAGATTTTTCCCACATAAAACATAACGGATCCTCCGGACATAGCCCCAAATTCGGAGAATGCAGCCCTTCGTTTCAGAAACGGAGAATCCCGCCCAAGCTATTTCAGTTTGAAAATTGCAATGAGGCTGCCATATGCTCCATTGGTGCCTGCAACAAAGACAAAGCTTCCCTGATGTTACCACAAATGAGAAGTGTGGAATCAATAGTCCTTGTTAGCTGCCCTCAGAGCTGGGGCATAGGTCCAACATTCCTCCAATATTCCTCTTCCCTATTGAATGCACATGAACTCCGGGTCCTCCGTCTTGGAAGTCACAGGCAGTCCTTTCCTCTATCTCCATTGGGAAGTTGGCATATCTTCACCTACTTCTTATTCCTGTTGCTCCAGTGAATCACCTAATCCTTACTAATTCTATATAACTCCCCCAGGTGAACAAATAAAAATCATTGCAAGAGAGAAAGACTTTTTTACGCAGTGACTTCGACATTTCAAATCACATCACAGCTGGTGAAGTATTTTTGAAATATACTTACTGTTGTGAAGCAGGGAATACAGCACTTAATTTGCGAGCATTTCACCATTAAGGAAAAGCTGGTCAAGTGAAAATCTGGACTATTTTTCTTTCTCTCTTTTTGGTATCTTTGTGAAATGACCTTTTCCTTGTTTGAGTCCAGAAATGTTGAGCTTGAACCTGACCTCCAATCAGGAGCTATTTCCTCTCCCTAACCATTCACTGAGCTCAATGAACTCACTAATAATAATATAATAATAATAATCTTTAGTGTCACAAGTAGGCTTACATTAACACTAATGAAGTTACTGTGAAAAGCCCCTAGTCGCCACATTCCAGCGCCTGTTCAGATACACAGAGGGAGAATTCAGAATGTCCAATTCACCAAACAGCACGTTTTTGGGGACTTGTGGGAGGAAGCCCACGCAGACAGGGGGAGAACGTGCAGACTCCACACAGACAATGACCCAAGCCGGGAATCGAACCAGATACCCTGGATCAGTGCTATCCACTGTTCTACCGTGCTGCCCTGTTGAACTACAGTTCAAACTGGAGAGCTGTCTATTGTGTATGGCGGTGTCGCTGACTTCCTGAAGAGACTATTGCCTCTAAAATATAGCACGTGTAAAATTATTTTTAGCGGTATTGCTAATGAGATAGAGGTTAGATTGTTGATCAGGAAGTTTGACATGGATTGTAAAACCACCATGTTATCTTGCACATGCTATTTTCTGCTAAAATCCAGAATGCAATGTATCAAAATAGGTTATTTATCAACACCAAACAAATGTGTTTTGCTGCGAACACATGTGAAATGGAATATATGGTTTGCAGTCCACTATTGGTCTAAATTGCTATTGGCATTGTTAAACACGCAGGCCATCTGACCATAATCATTCACTTCCCTCATTAAACTGCAGACAATATTACATAAATGCCTGAAAAATGCCATGGGTCTGCGTAAACTGTATTCAATGCAAATTGATTTCAGGTCAGTAATTGCGAAAGATTCAGATGTATTAGTTAAGCGCACAGGCAGTAAACAGACTAATGTTGCAGGCTAAGTTCTGGATACAGTTTATGAGTGCTTCCTTTCAACACAGATACCACACACATTGGGCATGGTTTAATGGCCGCGTCGCGCTTAAGCAAGAGCGTGACGAGGCTGTTGAGTCACGAGAGAGGCCAAAATCAAGAACTGCGCCGGGAGTCGATCTGTTTACGATCTAACCGGATCGCTCCCATTGGCAAAATCAGGGTCTCGCCTTAGCATAGCAGGAAACCAATAATCTCCATTTACTCAATCTCCATATAATTAACGTGAGTGACCCCCCCCATATCGAATGGCCTCCCACGATCTAACCGCCTCCCCAGCAAATGGTCACCTGGGTGCCGATTAGTATTCCTTTTTAAAAACGTGAAGCGGGCGGAAGGGCTGCAGCGGGGACCCGAGGTGGTGAAGAGACATCTTTGCTCCCAGGCACAGAGCCCAGGGACACTGGGGTTGTTGTCCTGGGGCTCGGAGGGGAGTAGAGGAGCCACCAGAGCGTCAGCCAACAGCAGGGGTGGGGTGAGGTGGGAGAAAGGTGTCTCAGCACCCACGGATCCGCCATGCCAACACCTGGACCGTGTGGTTCCATTCAGCGGGCAACCTCAGCCCCTGAACGCCGACCCCAATGACCACCCAGAATTCCCACTGACCATGGAGACCTCTGGCCGCACGGCTGAAGGCAACAGCTAATTGGGAATTGGCAATCATAGTTAAGTTTAAGTGAGCACTTGACTCATAAAGTGGATGCCCATGGATAGGCATGCCATGTAGCAAGTGGGAGTCATTGCCCAGCATCCGAATCAGACCGGACCAGGAGGGACTGAAGGACGAGCCCAGAGAGGACGCACAGGACGAACCAGAGGATGGAGTACAGGTGGTAGTAGTGAGGGTCCAGCAAGCTCAGAGGGCAAGGGGGGGGAGAGGAGGAGGGAGTGGTGAGGAGAGTGGGAGGGAGAGGTGAGGCGAGCCGGAGGGAGTGGTGAGGAGAGTCAGAGGGAGTGGTGAGGAGAGCAGGAGGGAGTGGTGAGGAGAGGAGGAGGGAGTGGTGAGGAGAGCAGGAGGGAGTGGTGAGGAGAGTCAGAGGGAGTGGTGAGGAGAGCAGGAGGGAGTGGTGAGGAGAGTCAGAGGGAGTGGGGAGGAGAGCAGGAGGGAGTGGTGAGGAGAGTCAGAGGGAGTGGTGAGGAGAGCAGGAGGGAGTGGTGAGGAGAGCAGGAGGGAGTGGTGAGGAGAGTCAGAGGGAGTGGGGAGGAGAGCAGGAGGGAGTGGTGAGGAGAGTCAGAGGGAGTGGTGAGGAGAGCAGGAGGGAGTGGTGAGGAGAGTCAGAGGGAGTGGTGAGGAGAGCGGGAGGGGCTGGTGAGGAGAGCAGGAGGGAGTGGTGAGGAGAGTCAGAGGGAGTGGTGAGGAGAGCAGGAGGGAGTGGTGAGGAGAGGAGGAGGGAGTGGTGAGGAGAGTCAGAGGGAGTGGGGAGAAGAGCAGGAGGGAGTGGTGAGGAGAGCAGGAGGGAGTGGGGAGGAGAGTCAGAGGGAGTGGTGAGGAGAGCAGGAGGGAGTGGGGAGGAGAGCAGGAGGGAGTGGGGAGGAGAGTCAGATTGAGTGGTGAGGAGAGCAGGAGGGAGAGGTGAGGAGAGCAGGAGGGAGAGGTGAGGAGAGTCAGAGGGAGTGGTGAGGAGAGCAGGAAGGAGTGGTGAGGAGAGCAGGAGGGAGAGGTGAGGAGAGTCAGAGGGAGTGGTGAGGAGAGCGGGAGGGAGTGCTGAGGAGAGCAGGAGGGAGTGGTGAGGAGAGCAGGAGGGAGAGGTGAGGAGAGTCAGAGGGAGTTGTGAGGAGAGTCAGAGGGAGAGGTGAGGAGAGCGGAAGGGAGTGGTGAGGAGAGTCAGAGGGAGTGGGGAGGAGAGTCAGAGGGAGTGGGGAGGAGAGTCAGAGGGAGTGGGGAGGAGAGTCAGAGGGAGTGGGGAGGAGAGCGGAAGGGAGTGGTGAGGAGAGCAGGAGGGAGTGGGGAGGAGAGCAGGAGGGAGTGGTGAGAAGAGCAGGAGGGAGTGGGGAGGGGAGCAGGAGGGAGTGGGGAGGGGAGCAGGAGGGAGTGGTGAGAAGAGCAGGAGGGAGTGGGGAGGAGAGCAGGAGGGAGTGGTGAGGAGAGTCAGAGGGAGTGGTGAGGAGAGCAGGAGGGAGTGGTGAGGAGAGCAGGAGGGAGTGGTGAGAAGAGCAGGAGGGAGTGGGGAGGAGAGCAGGAGGGAGTGGTGAGGAGAGCAGGAGGGAGTGGTGAGGAGAGCAGGAGGGAGTGGTGAGGAGAGCAGGAGGGAGTGGTGAGGAGAGCAGGAGGGAGTGGTGAGGAGAGCAGGAGGGAGTGGGGAGGAGAGCAGGAGGGAGTGGTGAGAAGAGCAGGAGGGAGTGGGGAGGAGAGCAGGAGGGAGTGGTGAGGAGAGTCAGAGGGAGTGGTGAGGAGAGCAGGAGGGAGTGGTGAGGAGAGCAGGAGGGAGAGGTGAGGAGAGCAGGAGGGAGTGGTGAGGAGAGCAGGAGGGAGTGGTGAGAAGAGCAGGAGGGAGTGGGGAGGAGAGCAGGAGGGAGTGGTGAGGAGAGCAGGAGGGAGTGGTGAGGAGAGCAGGAGGGAGTGGTGAGGAGAGCAGGAGGGAGTGGGGAGGAGAGCAGGAGGGAGTGGTGAGGAGAGCGGAAGGGAGTTGTGAGGAGAGCAGGAGGGAGTGGTGAGGAGAGTCAGAGGGAGTGGTGAGGAGAGCAGGAGGGAGTGGGGAGGAGAGCAGGAGGGAGAGGTGAGGAGAGCGGAAGGGAGTGGTGAGGAGAGCGGGAGGGAGTGGGGAGGAGAGCGGGAAGGAGAGGTGAGGAGAGCAGGAGGGAGTGGTGAGGAGAGCAGGAGGGAGAGGTGAGGAGAGCGGAAGGAAGTGGTGAGGAGAGTCAGAGGGAGTGGTGAGGAGAGCGGAAGGGAGAGGTGAGGAGAGCGGAAGGAAGTGGTGAGGAGAGCGGGAGGGAGAGGTGAGGAGAGCAGGAGGGAGTGGTGAGGAGAGCAGGAGGGAGTGGGGAGGAGAGCAGAAGGGAGTGGTGAGGAGAGCAGGAGGGAGAGGTGAGGAGAGCGGGAGGGAGTGGTGAGAAGAGCAGAAGGGAGTGGTGAGGAGAGCGGGAGGGAGAGGTGAGGAGAGCAGGAGGGAGAGGTGAGGAGAGCGGGAGGGAGAGGTGAGGAGAGCAGGAGGGAGTGGTGAGGAGAGCGGGAGGAAGAGGTGAGGAGAGCGGGAGGGAGTGGTGAGGAGAGCAGGAGGGAATAGTGAGGAGAGTCAGAGGGAGAGGTGAGGAGAGTCAGAGGGAGAGGTGAGGAGAGTCAGAGGGAGAGGTGAGTAGAGCGGGAGGGTGTTGTGAGGAGAGTAGGAGGGAGTGGTGAGGAGAGTCAGAGGGAGTGGTGAGGAGAGCGGAAGGGAGAGGTGAGAAGAGCAGAAGGGAGAGGTGAGGAGAGCGGGAGGAAGAGGTGAGGAGAGCGGGAGGGAGTGGTGAGAAGAGCAGAAGGGAGAGGTGAGGAGAGCGGGAGGGAGTGGTGAGGGGAGCAGGAGGGAGTGGTAAGAAGAGCGGGAGGGAGTGGTGAGGGGAGCAGGAGGGAGAGGTGAGGAGAGCGGGAGGGAGTGGTGAGGGGAGCAGGAGGGAGTGGTGAGAAGAGCGGGAGGGAGTGGTGAGGAGAGCAGGAGGGAGTGGTGAGAAGAGCAGAAGGGAGTGGTGAGGAGAGCGGGAGGAAGAGGTGAGGAGAGCGGGAGGGAGTGGTGAGAAGAGCAGAAGGGAGAGGTGAGGAGAGCGGGAGGGAGAGGTGAGGAGAGCAGGAGGGAATAGTGAGGAGAGTCAGAGGGAGAGGTGAGGAGAGTCAGAGGGAGAGGTGAGGAGAGTCAGAGGGAGAGGTGAGTAGAGCGGGAGGGTGTTGTGAGGAGAGTAGGAGGGAGTGGTGAGGAGAGCAGGAGGGAGTGGTGAGGGGAGCAGGAGGGAGAGGTGAGGAGAGCAGGAGGGATTGGTGAGGGGAGCAGGAGGGAATAGTGAGGAGAGTCGGAGGGAGATGTGAGGAGAGCAGGAGGGAGAGGTGAGGAGAGTGGGAAAAAGCGGTGAGTCGCCACACTATCAGAAGGATGTGGAGGTTTTGAGAGGGTGCAGAGGAGGTTTACCAGGATGTTGCCTGGTCTGGTACGCGGAGAGGCTGAATAGACTCGGACTGTTTTCATTAGAAAGACGGTGGTTGAGGGGTGACCTGATAGGGGCCGACATGTTTATGAGGAACATGGATACAGTTGATGGGCAGCACTCTTTCGCAGGGTGGAGGCTTAGGTTGAAGGTCTGTGGGCCAAAGTTTAGAGGAGATGTGCGAGGCAGGTTTTTTACACAGAGAGTAGGGGAAGCAGTGAGGGGAGCAGGAGGAAGCGGTGAGGAGAGTAGGGGAAGCAGTGAGGGGAGCAGGAGGAAGCGGTGAGGAGAGTAGGGGAAGCAGTGAGGGGAGGAGGAGGAAGTGGTGAGGAGAGTAGGGGAAGCAGTGAGGGGAGGACGAGGAAGTGGTGAGGAGAGTAGGGGAAGCAGTGAGGGGAGGAGGAGGGAATAGTGAGGAGGGTTGGGGAAGCAGTGAGGGGAGCAGGAGGAAGTGGTGAGGAGAGTAGGGGAAGCAGTGAGGGAGGAGGAGGAAGTGGTGAGGAGAGCAGGGGAAGAAGTGAGGGGAGGAGGAGGAAGTGGTGAGGAGAGTAGGGGAAGCAGTGAGGGAGGAGGAGGAAGCGGTGAGGAGAGTAGGGGAAGCAATGAGGGGAGGAGGAGGGAGTGGTGAGGAGAGTAGGGGAAGCAGTGAGGGGAGCAGGAGGAAGTGGTGAGGAGAGTAGGGGAAGCAGTGAGGGGAGGAGGAGGAAGTGGTGAGGAGAGTAGGGGAAGCAGTAAGGGGAGCAGGAAGAAGCGGTGAGGAGAGTAGGGGAAGCAGTGAGGGGAGGAGGAGGAAGTGGTGAGGAGAGTAGGGGAAGCAGTGAGGGGAGGAGGGAGTGGTGAGGAGAGTAGGGGAAGCAGTGAGGGGAGCAGGAGGGAGTGGTGAGGAGAGTAGGGGAAGCAGTGAGGGGAGCAGGTGGGAGTGGTGAGGAGAGTAGGGGAAGCAGTGAGGGGAGCAGGAGGGAGTGGTGAGGAGAGTAGTAGAAGCAGTGAGGGGAGGAGGAAGTGGTGAGGAGAGTTGGGGAAGAAGTGAGGGCAGCAGGAGCTGGTGGTGAGGAGAGTAGGGAAAGCAGTGAGGGGAGGAGGAAGTGGTGAGGAGAGTAGAGGAAGCAGTTAGGGGAGCAGGAGGAGGTGGTGAGAAGAGTAGGGAAAGCAGTGAGGTGAGGAGGAGGAAGTGGTGAGGAGAGATGGGGAAGCAGTGAGTGGGGGAGGAGGGAGTGGTGAGGAGAGTAGGGGAAGCAGTGAGGGGAGGAGGAAGTGGTGAGGAGAGTAGGGGAAGCAGTGAGGGGAGCAGGAGGAAGTGGTGAGGAGAGTAGGGGAAGCAGTGAGGGGAGCAGGAGGAAGCGGTGAGGAGAGTAGGGGAAGCAGTGAGGGGAGCAGGAGGAAGCGGTGAGTAGAGTAGGGGAAGCAGTGAGGGGAGGAGGAGGAAGCGGTGAGGAGAGATGGGGAAGCAGCGAGGGGAGCAGGAGGAAGTGGTGAGGAGAGTAGGGGAAGCAGTGAGGGGAGCAGGAGGAAGTGGTGAGGAGAGTAGTGGAAGCAGTGAGGGGAGCAGAAGGAAGTCGTGAGGAGAGTAGGGGAAGCAGTGAGGGGAGCAGGAGGAAGTGGTGAGGAGAGTAGGGGAAGCAGTGAGGGGAGCAGGAGGAGGGGGTGAGGAGAGTAGGGGAAGCAGTGAGGGGAGGAGGAGGAAGTGGTGAGGAGAGTAGGGGAAGCAGTGAGGGGGGCAGGAGGAAGTGGTGAGGAGAGTAGGGGAAGTAGTGAAGAGAGTAGTAGAAGCAGTGAGGGGAGGAGGGAGCGGTGAGGAGAGTAGGTGGAAGCAGTGAGGGGAGGAGGAGGAAGTGGTGAGGAGAGTAGGGGAAGCAGTGAGGGGGGCAGGAGGAAGTTGTGAGGAGAGTAGGGGAAGCAGTGAGGGAAAGAGGAGGCAGCGGTGAGGAGAGTAGGGGAAGCAGTGAGGGGAGCAGGAGGAAGTGGTGAGGAGAGTAGGGGAAGCAGTGAGGTGAGGAGGAGGAAGTGGTGACGAGAGTAGGGGAAGCAGTGAGGGGAGGAGGGAGTGGTGAGGAGAGTAGGGGAAGCAGTGAGGGGAGCAGGAGGAAGCAGTGAGTAGAGTAGGGGAAGCAGTGAGGGGAGCAGGAGGAAGCGGTGAGTAGAGTAGGGGAAGCAGTGAGGGGAGCAGGAGGAAGTGGTGAGGAGAGTACTGGAAGCAGTGAGGGGAGGAGGAGGAAGTGGTGAGGAGAGTAGGGGAAGCAGTGAGGGGAGCAGGAGGAAGCGGTGAGTAGAGTAGGGGAAGCAGTGAGGGGAGGAGGAGGAAGTGGTGAGGGGAGTAGGGGAAGCAGTGAGGGAGGAGGAGGAAGCGGTGAGGAGAGTAGAGGAAGCAGTGAGGGGAGGAGGAAGTGGTGAGGAGAGTAGGGGAAGCAGTGAGGGGAGCAGGAGGAAGCGGTGAGTAGAGTAGGGGAAGCAGTGAGGGGAGCAGGAGGAAGTGGTGAGGAGAGTAGGGGAAGCAGTGAGGGGAGGAGGAGGAAGTGGTGAGGAGAGTAGGGGAAGCAGTGAGGTGAGGAGGAGGAAGTGGTGAGGAGAGTAGGGGAAGCAGTGAGGGGAGGAGGGAGTGGTGAGGAGAGTAGGGGAAGCAGTAAGGGGAGGAGGAGGAAGTGGTGAGGAGAGTAGGGGAAGCAGTGAGGGGAGCAGGTGGAAGTGGTGAGGAGAGTAGGGGAAGCAGTGAGGGGAGCAGGTGGAAGTGGTGAGGAGAGTAGGGGAAGCAGTAAGGGGAGGAGGAGGAAGTGTTGAGGAGAGTAGGGGAAGCAGTGAGGTGAGGAGGAGGAAGTAGTGACAAGAGTAGGTGAAGCAGTGAGTGGAGGAGGAGGGAGTGGTGAGGTGTGTAGGGGAAGCAGTGAGGGGAGGAGGAAGTGGTGAGGAGAGTAGGGGAAGCAGTGAGGGGAGGAGGTGGAAGTGGTGAGGAGAGTAGGGGAAGCAGTGAGAATAGGGGAAGCAGTGAGGGGAGGAGGAGGAAGTGGTGAGGAGAGTAGGGGAAGCAGTGAGGGGAGGAGGTGGAAGTGGTGAGGAGAGTAGGGGAAGCAGTGAGGGGAGGAGGAGGAAGTGGTGAGGAGAGTAGGGGAAGCAGTCAGGTGAGGAGGAGGAAGTGGTGAGGAGAGTAGGGGAAGCAGTGAGGGGAGGAGGGAGTGGTGAGGAGAGTAGGGGAAGCAGTGAGGGGAGGAGGGAGTGGTGAGGAGAGTAGGGGAAGCAGTGAGGGGAGCAGGAGGAAGCAGTGAGTAGAGTAGGGGAAGCAGTGAGGTGAGGAGGAGGAAGTGGTGAGGAGAGTAGGGGAAGCAGTGAGGGGAGGAGGGAGTGGTGAGGAGAGTAGGGGAAGCAGTGAGTGGAGGAGGGAGTGGTGAGGAGAGTAGGGGAAGCAGTCAGGTGAGGAGGAGGAAGTGGTGAGGAGAGTAGGGGAAGCAGTGAGGGGAGGAGGGAATGGTGAGGAGAGTAGGGGAAGCAGTGAGGGGAGGAGGGAGTGGTGAGGAGAGTAGGGGAAGCAGTGAGGGGAGCAGGAGGAAGCAGTGAGTAGAGTAGGGGAAGCAGTGAGGTGAGGAGGAGGAAGTGGTGAGGAGAGTAGGGGAAGCAGTGAGGGGAGGAGGGAGTGGTGAGGAGAGTAGGGGAAGCAGTGAGTGGAGGAGGGAGTGGTGAGGAGAGTAGGGGAAGCAGTGAGGGGAGGAGGAAGTGGTGAGGAGAGTCGGGGAAGCAGTGAGGGGAGCAGGAGGGAGTGGTGAGGAGAGTACGGGAAGCAGTGAGGGGAGGAGGAGAAAGTGGTGAGGAGAGTAGGGGAAGCAGTGAGGGGAGGAGGAGGAAGTGGTGAGGAGAGTAGGGGAAGCAGTGAGGGGAGGAGGAGGAAGTGGTGAGGAGAGTAGGGGAAGCAGTGAGGGGAGCAGGTGGAAGTGGTGAGGAGAGTAGGGGAAGCAGTGAGGGGAGGAGGAGGAAGTGGTGAGGAGAGTAGGGGAAGCAGTGAAGGGAGCAGGAGGGAGTGGTGAGGAGAGTAGGGGAAGCAGTGAGGGGAGCAGGAGGGAGTGGTGAGGAGAGTAGTACAAGCAGTGAGGGGAGGAGGAGGGAGTGGTGAGGAGAGTAGGGGATGCAGTGAAGGGAGCAGGAGGGAGTGGTGAGGAGAGTAGGGGAAGCAGTGAGGGGAGCAGGAGGGAGTGGTGAGGAGAGTAGTACAAGCAGTGAGGGGAGGAGGAGGGAGTGGTGAGGAGAGTAGGGGAAACAGTGAGGGGAGCAGGAGGGAGTGGTGAGGAGAGTAGTAGAAGCAGTGAGGGGAGGAGGAAGCGGTGAGTAGAGTAGGGGAAGCAGTGAGGGGAGGAGGAGGAAGTGGTGAGGGGAGTAGGGGAAGCAGTGAGGGGAGGAGGAGGGAGTGGTGAGGAGAGTAGGGGAAGCAGTGAGTGGAGGAGGAAGCGGGGAGGAGTGTAGGGGAAGCAGTGATGTGAGGAGGAGGAAGCGGTGAGGAGAATAGGGGAAGCAGTGAGGGGAGGAGGAGGGAGTGGTGAGGAGAGTAGGGGAAGCAGTGAGTGGAGGAGGAAGTGGTGTGGAGAGTACGGGAAGCAGTGAGGGCAGCAGGAGGGAGTGGTGAGGAGAGTAGGGGAAGCAGTGAGGGGAGGAGGAGGAAGTAGTGAGGAGAGTAGGGGAAGCAGTGAGGGGAGGAGGAGGAAGTGGTGAGTAGAGTAGGGGAAGCAGTGAGGGGAGGAGGAGGGAGTGGTGAGGAGAGTAGGGGAAGCAGTGAGGGGAGAAGGAGGAAGTGGTGAGGAGAGTAGGGTGTGGTCGTATGTATTAGGGGTAATACGGTACACCACGTGTCGACAGGCTATTGGTGGAGGGATGCCAGGTCTGATAGGATCTGCCACCTACTGGACTCCACCCAGAAATGCCGGTATAAGAACCCAGTTTTTCCCTCCATTTCCCTCAGCAGTTGCATTCTGTAACCACGCTGCTGTGGATATAGTTCTGCTTAATAAAGCCTTCAATTGACATTACCTCAACCTGCCTCGCGTCATATTGACGGTGCTACATAGGGGAAGCAGTGAGGGGAGGAGGAGGAAGTGGAGAGGAGAGTAGGGGAAGCAGTGAGGGGAGCAGGAGGAAGCGGTGAGGAGAGTAGGGGAAGCAGTGAGGGGAGCAGGAGGAAGTCGTGAGTGTCATACTATGCACCAGTATATAATGGTGCAGACACACACACACTGATGGACACACAGCAAGACCAATCAACACACCACAGCCAATCACCAGTTAGAGCACACTTACTATAAAGACAGGGGGCATCAGAGTTCCGCTTATTCGGGATGCAGCCTCCTACAAGGACAGAGCTTACAGCACAGATCCTCACCATGTGCTGAGTGCATTGACTGGTTCGGACAGGCAAAGGTCTTTAGTTTAATCTAACATCGTGTTAACCCACAGTGAAAGTATGTTCAACAGTTTCTAACTTAATTAAAGAGTGTTGCACTATTTTAACTGTTGGTGGCCTGTATGTGTTCCATGGATCCAGAGCACCCAATACAACATGATACTAGGAGTTGAGGGATATTAGAACTTCTTAGACCTACCTGCAAGTGATCTGCCTTCCACCAGCATACAGTCATCCTGCAAAATGGACAGCGTCCGCCCCCCGCCGCCGCCCCTCCGCATCACCAGTAACCTGGGAGCCAACTGGAAGATATTCAAACAATGCTTCCAGCTCTACCTGCAAACCACAGACCGGGAGGATGCCTCGGAGACCAAGAAGATCGGCCTCTTCCTATCCACGGCCGGGGAACATGCCATCCACATTTTCAATTCTCTCACCTATCGTGTTGGGTGTTCTGGTCTACAAACAGGTTAACGCGGCTGGAGGTGGTGTAACTCTATTTTATTAACAACTCAACTGTAATAACATACTGTAAGCCTGGGTACGTGCATTACCAGCTTATCTGTGGACCCTGTCCTATCACTATCTAGGTGAGGCACTCAGCACATGGTGAATGTCTGAGAGGCAGGCTGTGAGCTCTGTGCTCTGAGCTGGCTGCTGCTAGAATGAGCGGGAACTCTGGTGTCCCCTGTCTTTATAGTGCGTGTGCTCTCACTGGTGATTGGCTGCGATGTTGTGTATGCTCGTTGGTCCTACTGTATGTCCATCAGTGTGTCAGTGTGTGTGTGATTGCACCATGATATACTGATGTCTATCATGACATCCCCCCTTTTCGCAAAGAACATGTGCCTACATGAGAATAAATAAAGTGTAGTGAGTGTGTCTGATCATTGTGTGCAATATTTATATCAATATGTACATGTGGCTATGCTATATACACGGGAAGGTGCCAGGTGCAGAGGAAAACTGTGTTACACAAAGAACGAAACAAATGCTATTGCCAAACGATGAAAAACTCTTAAACAGTACGGCAGAACAAGTCAGTGAGTCCAATAGTGCAAGGTTTATAAATCAAGTCTTTGGGGTGGGTGATAAATTCGGGTTGACCGCCTCAAGGGTGGTTCAGGATCCACCGGCTGAGGAAAGGGTTGAGTGAGGAGGAGGCAGTGTATCCAGAAGCTCAACAAAGCCCATGTCAGGGACAAGAGGAGGGCGTGGCACCGGTGCAGAATTTCGTAGCGAACGTGGAACCAGACGAAGGGCACGCCGATTGCGGCGGCGAATGGAGCCATCAGGCAAACGAACCAGAAACGAGCGGGGAGCCACCTGTTCTAAGAACCTCAGCGGTTGCCGACCAGCCACCCTCCAGAAGATGTATGCGGACATGATCTCCAGGCACCAGGGCAGGAAGATCAGTTGCCCGAGCATCATGAGCCGCCTTGTGTTGCTCACGCTCTTGTTGCATCCGCCGAAGTACCGGAGCATGGTCGAGGTCTGGGATGTGAATGGATGGCACAGTGGTCTTGAGGGTGCGACCCATAAGCAGTAGGGCCGGCGATAGGCCCGTGGACAGTGGGGCCAAGCGATAGGCCAGCAAGGCGAGGCAGAAGTCAGATCCTGCATCAGCAGCCTTGCAGAGGGGCCTTTTTACAATGTGGACACCCTTCTGTGCTTTGCCATTTGACTGAGGGTGCAGGGGACTGGACATCACGTGTGCAAAGTTGTGTGCACTAGCGAAGGAAGACCATTCCTGACTCGCGAAGCAGGGGCCATTGTCTGACATCACGGTGAGCGGAATGCCGTGGCGAGGAAAGGAGTCCTTACAGGCCCGGATAACAGCCGATGACGTGGTGTCGTGCAGGTGTATGACCTCAGGATAGCTGGAAAAGTAGTCAATGATGATGATGTAGTCCCTGCCGAGCGCATGGAACAGGTCCATGCCCACCTTCGACCAGGGGTACGTGACCAACTCATGGGGCTGAAGGATCTCACGTGGTTGTGCCAGCTGGAACCGCTGACAGGTGCAGCAATTGAGCACAGTGTTGGCAATGTCGTCATTTATTCCCGGCCAGTACACAGCCTCTCGGGCCCTCCGTCGGCACTTCGCAACGCCGAGATGGCCTTTGTGCAGCTGTTCTAAGACAAGTGGGATCACAATATGGTCCAGCTTCAGGAGGACACCATCCACGACTGCCAAGTCGTCCCGAATGTTGTAAAACTGTGGGCATTGTCCCTTGAGCCACCCGTCCGTCATGTGGCGCATCACACGTTGCAGAAGGGGGTCAGCCGCAGTCTCACGCCGAATGTGGGCAAGGCGTTCGTCAGTGGCCGGCAGATTGGCAGAAGTGAAGGCTACATGTGCGTCGACTTGGCCAACGAACCCCTTTGGGTCGGACGGCGTGTCGACTGCCCTGGACAGAGCGTCTGCTATGATCAGGTCCTTACCCGGGGTGTATACAAGTTGGAAGTCGTACCTCCGGAGTTTGAGCAGAATGCGTTGGAGGCAAGGGGTCATGTCATTGAGGTCCTTTTGGATGATGCCAACCAGCAGGCGATGGTTGGTCTCCACAGTGAACTGGGGAAGGCCATACACACAGTTGTGGAACTTGTCAATACCAGTCAACAGGCCTAGGCACTCCTTCTCAATTTGCGCATAGCGCTGCTCTGTGGGGGTCATGGCACGTGACGCATAGGCGACAGGGGCCCATGATGAGGCATCATCTCATTGCAGGAGGACAGCCCCAATGCCGGATTGGCTGGCGTCAGCAGGATCGAAAAACGCCAGTACTGGGGCGGTGGTCAGCTTGACCTTGAGCTCCTCCCATTCACGCTGGTGGGTGGGAAGCCACTGGAATTCAGTTGTCTTCCTGACAAGGTGCCGGAGAGCTGTGGTGTGGGAAGCGAGGTTAGGGATGAATTTTCCCAGGAGGTTGACCATTCCTAGAAAGCACAGCACCACCTTGTCTGACGGCTGCTGCATGGCCGTGATGGCTGCCATCTTGTCGGCATCCGGCCGCACACCCAACCGGGAGATGTGGTCTCCCAAGAACTTGAGCTCGGTTTGGCCAAACAAACATTTGGCTCTGTTAAGGCGCAGGCCCTGGTCCAGTATCCGTTGAAAGACGCGTTGGAGGCGACTGATATGCTCCTGCGGCGTGGTAGACCAAATAATGATATCGTCCACATAGACGCGCACGCCTTCGATGCCCTCCAATATCTGTTCCATGATGCGATGGAAAACTTCAGAGGTCGATATGATTCCAAATGGCATTCTATTGTAGCAGTATTTGCCAAATGGAGTGTTGAAGGTACACAGCTTCCTGCTGGACTGATCCAATTGAATCTGCCAGAAGCCCTTTGAGGCATCAAGCTTGGTGAATATTTTTGCCTGAGCCATCTCGCACGTGATCTCCTCACGTTTGGGTATAGGGTAATGTTCCCTCATTATATTACGATTTAAGTCTTTCGGATCAATACAGATCCGGAGCTCGCCGGAAGTCTTCTTGACGCACACCATGGAGCTGACCCATGCAGTTGGCTCCGTCACCCGGGAAAGCACTCCTTGGTCCTGAAGGTCCTGCAGCTGCTGCTTGAGGCGGTCCTTGAGGGGTGCTGGGACTCTGCAAGGTTCATGAACTACTGGGGTGGCATCCTGTTTGAGCAGGATTTTGTATGTGTAGGGCAGTGTACCCATGCCCTCGAAAGCATCCTGGTTGTGAGAGAGGATTGAGTTTAGTTGCACCCTGAATTCCGTATCTTGGAAGTCAGGCGCACCTTCTGGAGAGAGAGAGTGTACTCGCTGAATGAGGTGGAGGAGTTTGCACGCCTGTGCGCCTAGCAGAGAGTCCTTTGAAGAGCCCACGATCTCGAAGGGTAGGATGGCTTTACGCGAGTTGTGCGTCACTTCGAGTTGGCACGACCCCGTGGCGGGGATGATGTTGCCATTATAGTTGACCAGTTGACAGATGGATGGAAGAATTGCTGGCTTGACCCTCAGGGTTTGAAATGCTGACCATGCGAGGAGATTTGCGGAAGCACCAGTGTCCAGGCGGGATGTGATCTGGGATCGGTTGACCGTCAGGGTGGCACACCACGCGTCATCTGGATCAATGCTGTGCACCGACAGCGGCTGGTGCATTCGACTCGGGGACAGCTAATTCTTGTTGATGACAGCAATGCAGAAAGGCTCCCTGTCCTCAGTGTCACTGGTCTGTATGATGTCAGGATCAGACTCGGTGAACATGGGTAGAATTGCCCGAACATTTCTGCGAGGCTGGTTAAACTGTTGCGAGTTGGCAGGCTGAGGTGCTCGACAGCAGGCAGCATAGTGGCCAAGCCTGCCACAGCGTGGGCATTGCCGCTTTAAATGGGCGGAGCCACAGTTGCTGCATATCATGACATCAGTGCGTTCGTTGCGCCACCATGCATGCGCGGTGCGGTCTTGCGTAGTGCGCACCTGCGCATCGCGTTCCTCCGCGTCAACGTCCCCGCTTTTGGCGCGTACAAGCGCGGGATGCCTCGGAAAGCGCACAAAACGGCCGCCCTCCTCCAGGCCGCGGGCCGGGAGGTACTCGATCTTCTGGACTCGCTCTGCCTCGTGGAGCCCCTGCCACGCCGTTTCAGCCACCTGGATGTGTGAGTACCGGCTGGTGGCGTTCTCATGCAGGACGCAGGTCTTGATGGCCGTCGCTAAGGTGAGTTGCTTGATTTTAAGGAGCTGCTGGCGCAGGGTGTCCGTCATGACCCCGAAAACTATCTGGTCGCGTATCATGGAGTCAGAGGTGGGCCCATAGCCGCAGGACTGCACGAGGAGGCAGAGGTGCATTAAATAAGACTGGAAAGGCTCGTCCTTACCCTGCAGGCGCTGCTGGAACAGGTACCTTTCGAAGCTTTCGTTGACTTCAACACTGAAGTGTTCATCAAATTTTAGGAGCACCGTCTTGTATTTGGTTTCGTCCTCGCCGTCCGCGAATGTAAGGGAGTTAAAGATGTGGATGGCGTGTTGCCCTGCCGTGGAGAGAAGAAGGGCAATCTTCCTGGTGTCCGATGCATTCTCCCTGTCTGTGGCCTCTAGGAAGAGCTGGAAGCGCTGTTTAAAAAGCTTCCAATTCACCCCGAGATTGCCAGCGATGCGTAGCGGCGGCGGGTTGATGTTCTCCATGCTGCAGGATGGCGAATTGCCTGTAAGTTGCAGGTAGGTCTCACAGCGGCTAGTATGCGTCCACTTCTGGAACCATGTCGTGTTGGGTGTTCTGGTTTACCAACAGGTCAACACGGCTGGACATGGTGTAACTCTATTTTATTAACAACTCAACTGTAATAATATACTGTAAGCTGCATTACCAGCTTATCTGTGGACCCTGTCCTATCACTATCTAGGTGAAGCACTCAGCACATAGTGAATGTCTGAGAGGCAGGCTGTGAGCTCTGTGCTCCGAGCTGGCTGCTGCTAGAATGAGCGGGAACTCTCCTGTCCCCTGTCTTTATAGTGTGTGTGCTCTCACTGGTGATTGGCTGCGATGTTGTGTATGCTGGTTGGTCCTGCTGTATGTCCATCAGTGTGTCAGTGTGTGTGTGATTGCACCATGATATGCTGATGTATATCATGACATCAACTTTGCTGATGATGAAGATGAATCAAAATTCAAGACGGTCCTCCTCAAGTTTGACACTCACTGCAACATCGAGGTGAATGAAAGTTTCGAGTGCTCTGTATTCCATCAGCGTTTACAGGGTAAGGATGAACCTTTCCACTCCTTTCTCACCCACCTCCGCATCCTTGCGCAGTCCTGTAATTACGGGCCCACTTCTGACTCCATGATACGCGACCAGATCGTTTTCGGTGTTCAGTAGGACCTCATACGCCAGCAGCTCCTCAAGGTAAAGCAGCACACCCTGGCGACCGCTATTGAGACCTGCGTGCTACACGAACACGCCACTAGTCGGTATTCCCACATCCAAGCGGCTGAAACGGCGCGGCAAGGTCCCCACGAGGCAGAAAGGGTCCAAGCGGTCGAGCAATTCCAGGGCCTCAGCCTGGATGAGGGCGGCCATTTCGCACACTTTTCGCAGACTCCTGCGCCTGTGCGCAGCGAGCGAGGGGACGGCGACGTCGCCGAACGTTCTGCGCAGGCGCGCACCACGTACGACCGCACCGCGCAGTGAACGTACTGACGCTACAACGTGCGGCAACTGTGGCTCTGCCCACTTAAAGCGGCAAGGCCCTGCCAAATTCCGACACTGCCTGAGATGTGGCAAACTTGGCCACGATGCTACTTTATGCAGATCAGCTCGGCCTGCCAATTCGTTTCGCTTCAGCCAGCCTCGCAGGAATGTCCGGGCCATTCACCCCACGGTCACCGAGTCCGATTCGGACCGACTACCCGATATTGACACTGAGGACCCGGAGGCACCTTTTCGAATCGGTATCGTTACAAAAAGCAGGGTTTCTCCGAAGCAAAGAATCCAGCCTCTATCGGAATACAGCATCGATACAGACGATGAGTGTGTGCCACCCTTACGGTCAACCGGTCCCAAATACGATTCCGCATGGACACTGGTGCCTCCGCCAATCTCATTGCGTGGTCTGACCTCCAAAGCCTTTGTGTCAAACCAGCCATCCTCCCATCAGCCTGCCAGCTATTGGATTACAATGGCAATGCCATTGCTGCCAGCGGCTCGTGTCAGCTCGAAGTGACGCACAAGTCACGCAAAGCCATCCTTCCCTTTGAAATCGTGGGCTCCTCGAAAGCCTCCCTCCTTGGTGCGCAGGCATGCAAGCTGTTGAACCTAGTTCAGAGAGTTCACTCTCTCTCTCCTGCTGACGCGTCTGCCTTTCAGGACAGCGACTTCAGGGCGCAGCTCGATGCCATTATCAACCAGTACCACAAAGTCTTCGAGGGCATGGGCACGCTCCCGTACACCTACAAGATTTTATTAAAACTGAATGCCACGCCTGTGGTGCACGCACCTTGCAGGATCCCAGCACCCCTTAAGGACTGCCTCAAGCAGCAGCTGCAGGACCTCCAGAACCAAGGAGTGATTTCCAAAGTCACGGAAGCGACCGACTGGGTCAGTTCCAATGCTATGTGTAAAAAAGCCTTCCGGCGAATTGAGAATTTGCATTGATCCCAAGGATCTAAATCGCAATATCATGAGGGAGCATTATCCAATTCCCAAGCGCGAAGATCTCACATGTGAGATGGCTCGCGCCAAGCTCTTCACCAAACTCGACACCTCAAAAGGATTCTGGCAAATCCAGCTCGATAAATACAGCAGGAAACTTTGCACATTTAATACCCGCTTTGGCAGATATTGTTACAACAGGATGCTGTTCGGGATCATATCTGCATCAGAAGTGTTCCATAGGGTTATGGAACAAATAATGGAAGGCATTGAAGGTGTTCGTGTCTATGTCGACGACATAATCATTTGGTCCTCCACCCCGCAGGAGCATGTTAGTCGCCTCCAGCGCGTATTCAAATGTATACATGAGCATGGCCTCCGCCTCAACAGGGCCAAATGCTCTTTTGGTCAGACGGAACTCAAGTTCCTCCCAATTGGGTGTGCAGCCGGATGCGGACAAGGTAGCTGCCATCACAGCTATGAAAACACCAGAGGCCAAGAAGGCGGTCCTCCGATTTCTGGGCATGGTCAATTTTTTAGGGAAATTTATCCCTAACCTCGCCTCTCATACCACGGCTCTCAGGAACCTGGTCAGGAAGACGACAGACTTCCAATGGCTCCCTGTCCACGAGCACGAATGGAGAGAACACAAAGCAAAACTGACCACGGCCCCGGTCTTAGCTTTCTTTGATCCAGCAAAGGAGACCAAAATTTCGACCGATGCCAGTCAATCCGGCATTGGGGCAGTGCTCCTTCAACGTGAAGAGGCCTCATCGTGGGCCCCCGTTGCATATGCGTCACGTGCGATGACCCCCACGGAGCAGCGCTACATGCAGATAGAAAAGGAGTGCCTGTGCCTTCTGACCAGTTTCACTATTATGTCTACGAACTTCCTCAATGCACCGACGAGACCGACCATCGCCCGCTGGTCAATATAATACAGAAAGACTTGAACGAGATGATGCCTCCAGCGTATTCTTCTCAAGCTCCGGCGATATGACTTCCAGCTGGTATACACCCCAGGCAAAGACCTCATCATTGCTTACGCTCTCTCCAGGACAGTCAACACTCCATGTGACCCAGCGGGGTTTGTCTGCCAGGTTGACGCCCATGTGGCATTCGCGGCCTCCAATCTACCTGCCACGGATGAACGCCTCGTCCAAATTCGCTGCGAGACGGCGGCTGACCCCTTGCTACAGCTTGTCATGCGCCACCTAACCGATGGGTGGCTCAAGGGCCAATGCCCTCAGTTCTATAATGTCAGAGATGATCTGGCGGTAGTAGATGGGGTTCTTCTAAAACTGGACCACATTGTCATCCCGCATAGCATGCGCCAACTTGTCCTGGAGCAACTACACGAGGGCCACCTTGGCGTGCAAAAGTGCCGCCGACGGGCCCGAGAGGCAGTGTACTGGCCCGGCATTAATGAAGACATAGCCAACACAGTGCTCAACTGCCCCACTTGTCAGCGCTTCCAGCCGGCCCAACCACGTGAGACCCTGCAGCCCCATGAGTTGGTCACGTCACCATGGACCAAGGTGGGCATCGACCTATTCCACGCGTTGGGTAGAGACTGTGTCCTGATCGCGGACTACTTTTCGAATTAACCGGAGGTGATACGGTTGCACGACATCACCTCGTCTGCTGTCATTCGCGCATGCAAAGAAACATTTGGTCGACACGGCATCCCGCTCACGGTTATGTCAGACAATGGCCCCTGCTTCGCCAGCCAGGAATGGTCCAACTTTGCCAGGCGGTACAATTTTGCCCATGTGACATCCAGTCCCCTGGGTCCGATTTCCACCTTGCCTTGCTGGCCTATCGCTCCGCCCCGCTGTCCACTGGCCTGTCGCCAGCCCAGTTACTCATGGATCATACCCTGAGGACGACGGTGCCATCCATCCATGTCCCAGACCTCGACCACTTTCCGGTCCTTCGCCGGATGCAGCTGTCTCGTGCACAGCACAAGGCGGCTCATGACTCCCGTGCAGCTGATCTCCCTGCTCTGACTCCAGATGACAATGTCCGCATCCAACTTCCGGATGGGGGCTGGTCTGCAACCGCTGTTGTCCTTCGGCAGGTGGCTCCCCACTCGTTCCTGTTGTTCTTCGTCTACCGGATGGCTCTATTCTGCGCCGCAATCGACGCGCCCTTCGTCCCGTTCCACGCTCGCCAAGTGATCCTCCACTGTCGCCTCGCCCTCTTACTGACCCTGCCACGGAGTATGCAGAGCTCCCTTTCACTCTGCCTCCCCCTGACTCTGACGCAGTCCAGCCCGCTCCTGAACCGGCGGCTCTTGACCCACCCTTGAGGCGGTCAACCAGAATTCGTCGCCCACCTCAGAGACTTAATTTATGAACTTTGCGGACTTATAGACTCTGAATTGTTTTGTTGCTTTGTTTGATCGTTTCCTTGGTTTGTATATAGTGTTGATCTTGTTATTCTTGTTGCATACTGCTTCTCTGCACCAGGCACCTTCCCATGTAAATAGCTTAGTTCTCATGTACGTCGTCCTGTAAATATGTCTTCACACCCCACACGTAGTTAGGAACATTCTCACCACACATTATTTATTGCCACACACATACATTCTTTTATAAAAGCGGGGATGTCATAATATATACCAGTATATCATGGTGCAGATAGACACACACTGATGGACACACAGCAAGACTAATCACCAGTTAGAGCACACTCACTATAAAGACAGGAGGCATCAGAGTTCCCGCTCATTCCAGATGCAGCCTCCTACAAGGACAGAGCTTACAGCTTACAGCACAGATCCTCACCATGTGCTGAGTGCATAGGCTGGTTCGGACAGGCAAAGGACTTTGGTTTGATCTAACATCGTGTTAACCCACAGTGAAAGTATGTTCAACAGTTTCTAACTTAATAAAATAGTGTTGCACTATTTTAACTGTTGGTGGCCTGTATGTGTTCCACGGATCCAGAGCACCCAACACATCAGTGAGGAGAGTAGGGGAAGCAGTGAGGGGAGGAGGAGGAAGTGGTGAGGAGAGTAGGGGAAGCAGTGAGGGGAGCAGGAAGAAGTGGTGAGGAGGGTAGGGGAAGCAGTGAGGGGAGGAGGAGGAAGTGGTGAGGAGAGAAGGGGAAGCAGTGAGGAGAGCAGGAGGAAGCGGTGAGGAGAGTAGGGGAAGCAGTGAGGGGAGCAGGAGGGAGTGGTGAGGAGAGTAGGGGAAGCAGTGAGGGGAGGAGGTGGAAGTGGTGAGGAGAGTAGGGGAAGCAGTGAGGGGAGCAGGAGGGAGTGGTGGGGAGAGTAGGGGAAGCAGTGAGGGGAGGAGGAGGAAGCGGTGAGGAGAGTAGGGGAAGCAGTGAGGGAAGCAGGAGGAAGCGGTGAGGAGAGTAGGGGAAGCAGTGAGGGGAGCAGGAGGAAGTGGTGAGGAGAGTAGGGGAAGCAGTGAGGGAAGCAGGAGGAAGCGGTGAGGAGAGTAGGGGAAGCAGTGAGGGGAGCAGGAGGAAGTGGTAAGGAGAGTAGGGGAAGCAGTGAGGGGAGGAGGAGGAAGTGGTGAGGAGAGTAGGGGAAGCAGTGAGGGGAGCAGGAGGAATTGGTGAAGAGAGTAGGGGAAGCAGTGAGAGGAGCAGCAGGAAGTGGTGAGGAGAGTAGGGGAAGCAGTGAGGGGAGCAGGAGGGAGTGGTGAGGGGAGTAGGGGAAGCAGTGAGGGGAGGAGGAGGAAGTGGTGAGGAGAGTAGGGGAAGCAGTTAGGGGAGCAGGAGGGAGTGGTGAGGAGAGTAGGGGAAGCAGTGAGGGGAGGAGGTGGAAGTGGTGAGGAGAGTAGGGGAGGCAGTGAGGGGAGCAGGAGGAAGTGGTGAGGAGAGTAGGGGAAGCAGTGAGGGGAGGAGGAGGAAGTGGTGAGGAGAGTAGGGGAAGCAGTGAGGGGAGGAGGAGGAATTGGTGAAGAGAGTAGGGGAAGCAGTGAGGGGAGGAGGAAGTGGTGAGGAGAGTAGGGGAAGCAGTGAGGGAAAGAGGAGGAAGCGGTGAGGAGAGATGGGGAAGCAGCGAGGGGAGCAGCAGGAAGTGGTGAGGATAGTAGGGGAAGCAGTGAGGGGAGCAGGAGGAAGTAGTGAGGAGAGTGAGGGGTAGTGGTGAGGGGAATGTGAGGAAAGCAGTAAAGGAGCAGGAGGGAACAGAGAGTAGTGAGGAGAGGGGGGTGATAAGTGGTGGGAGGAGCAGGAGGGGGTGGGGGATGCAAGCCAGCAGGGAATCGGCACTGGAAAAGCAGCAGGCAGCTGGAAGAATCAATGGAACAGAGAGCGGAAAGCCGGAAAGGGTGGAAGGAAAGCAGAGAAGGAAATGGGAAGGAGTGGAGAATGTGAACCAACAGAAAGGCTGTGGTGAACCACTGTAATCTGAGATGTAAGGTAGGACCTGCACTGCAGGTTCGTCGGTTGCTCCTGCCGGCTGGCTCCGCCCACGGAGAACTGTATAAATATGCATGACCTCCAGTGCCCTGCCATTTCGCCAGCTGCAGCAGGAGGCCACGCATCTGACTGTAATAAAGTCACAGTTGTACCCAACTTTAGTCTTTGTGCAATTGATCGTGCATCAAAGGCGTCACGGGGAAAGCAGAAGGAAGGAAGGGGACGGCAACCGGCCATGGAAAATGGCTGTGATTTATTTGCCCTTCACAAGTTCAGCACCTCTCAATTTAGAATGCCAAAGGATGGCTGCTGGGAACAAAGACTAACTCTGTCCTAATTGGCTTATGTCGCCCATTTACAACCCCGCTATGCCTAAATAGTCCGTATAGAACCAGAGCCATCTTACTGTGAACAGAATCATTGAGCTATACGGCTCCTATATCACTATAAGAGTCCTAAAGCAAAGGTTTTGATGCCGATGAGGGTTTAGAGGTTGCCTGAATATGCATCAGATGGACTGTCATGCAGAATTATATTATATAGCATTACACAGTATTACCTCAAATTTATGGGACCGAAACATCCCATTCTGTCCAGCATGCTTGTGCCCAAATTTATATTCCAATTGAGCCTTTTTCTACCTTTTCATATAACATATTCTTTTATTCCATTTAACCTCATGCACCTTGCCTTAAATGCATCTGTACAATTCACTAGAACTCCTCCATGTGAAGTCCCATATTCAAATCAATTCCCTATGAGATTTATTAGTAACTATATTACATTTGTATTTATGGCCCCTAATTCGGGTCATGTTTGCAAGTGGAAACACCTACCCTAATTGTGACATCTTTTGGCCTCCACAATATAGCTGCCGAGAGAGAAGTACCGGTAGACAAAGACAGAGAAGAGAGGTGGATTCCTCATCTGCTGAGGAACTGCTGTCTGAGGGTAAGTCCACACATAAGAGAGAAGAAGCTGCACCAGGCCTTGCAGTGCATGATGCATTGAACAAATTACACAACAGTTCAGCTGAATTGCACAGTCCTCTGCTCTGATCACTGAAACCAACCCTTCATCCTGCATTCTGTAACATTGAAATAATTATACCAATACACACATTCACGACTACCAGAAAATGTTGACTCATTAGCATCTTAATGAACACACTGAAAATTAAGGTGTCAAAGTAATTTAAATGTTCACGTCAGCCAAACACTAGCAATTGCTTCAGACAATTCGTCATCCAAATGTCAACTCAAATTACTTATTTAAAATAAAATTTGTTCACTCCACCGTGTCTACCAACTGCTCCCACCGTGGTGTCAGCAGAACTGGTAGGAGGCTGCTGTTGGGATCCCTGAGATGCTCTTGCTTGGTGTTCTCTGGGAGTCCGAGTCTGTAATAAAATGGCTGCAGTGACCCTGGAGGTGGGCATTTGGTCCAAAGTAGATTGCAGAGTAGAAATGCTACAGAGCATTCCTCCAACATGCTGGAAGTGGACCTGACAATATTTCTTACATGGCTTTCCAAAGTCTTTGACAGGCTTTCCACGACTTCATACAATCATATGCCTCAGGTAATTTTCTTTCCATAAAGGAGTCACAGGGGTAGAAGTGAGTGAGATCACACTCACTGACCTATCCCTGCCACCAGCTCCTGCTCACTTGCATTGAGTGTTTTCCGAGTGTCAGGTGCCTCAAACTTGTCATCTGCCCACCAGGTTTCCAGTCTCCGTGCTGTTGACTGCGGAGCACGTATTGCATGATTGTGGGTAATGAATGATTCCTCAGAAGGTGGCCTGAGGTGTCTTCTTCAGAAGATTGCAGATCAGATTCTTGCTGCTAAGATGAACGTGGAAAAGAGAAGAGAGAGGCAAGAGTCAGGTTGCATTTGCACAGGCAGAGCTTAACCACATCGGTTCATGTTTTAACGTTGTCAGAAGGTGCATTTAGAGTTTGGCCTGCTAAAATATGCAGCTGACTGGCACAGAGAGATAAGCTTTTGCTAATCCAGCAGGGCAAAATGAACTATTAGGGCATTGGCTTTCAGGGTTATATAAAAATGGAAAAAACCAGCCTCTAATTACACATTTATCTTGACAAATGTGATTTCTGAATCAAATTGGCATGTTTAATCATCAACAGTGCCCTGATGTAGTGCAGGAGCAGTTGGCTCAGATCTGATTATTGAGTTTATGACAAAAGTTGACTTGGTTCCATTTTCATCACTATTCACATCAATTTGGAACCAGCTTGACACTAGAAAACCCCTGCTCCCTGCCTCTCCCGAGGGCTGTCCATCAGCTGGTCTTTAGACAACTAGCAAGTAGAAAGTTAAGCCATTGGTAGTGAGACAACAGGGGCGGGATTCTCCTGCAATCGGCGGGGCGGGCCATAGTGGCGCCAAAGAGTGGCGTGAGCCACTCTGGCGTTGGGCCGCCCGGAAGGTGCGGAATCCTCCGCACTTCCGGGAGCTAGGCCGGTGCTGGAGTGGTTGGTGCCACGGCAACCGGCGATGAAGTGCCACCGCCGGCCGGCGCGAGTTGGCGCATGCGCAGAACCACTGGTGTGGTTCCTGCGCATGCGCAGGGGGTTTCTTCTCCGCGCCGGCCATCGCGGAGCCTTACAGAGGCCGGCACGGAGGGAAAGAGTTCCCTCACGGCAGAGGCCCGTCCGCACATCGGTGGGCCCTGATCGCGGGCCAGGCCACCGTGGGGCCTCCCCGGGGCCGGATCCCTCCGCTCCCCCCCCAAGGACTCCACAAGCCGCCCTCCAAGCCAGGTCCCGCCGGTATCGGGGCCCGGAGAATCGCCGAGGGGGGCCACTGCCAACGGCCCCCGACTGGCGTGGCGCGATCCCAGCCCCAGCTCAAAAACTGGCGCCGGAGAATTCGGCAGCCGGCATCGGAGCGGCGGGGTGGGATTCACGGCGCTCCCCGGCGATTCCACGACCCGGCGGGAGGTCGCAGAATCCCGCCCCAGGTGCCTGTTCATAAGTGACATAGTAAGCAGCAACTCTCATCGCATTGATAATATTCTCCTCACTGCAGCATGGGCGCACACTCGCTGGAGCTGCTCAGCTTTAGTAATTTTGGGTTGTGCCGTTCACAATGTGATATGTTTTACAATGCATTTGTATCTGAAAGGCATAATATTAAAAAAAACCAGGCAGCATTTCAGGGCCTTGGAGCACTGGGGGAGGGGAAACTCCATGAGGGGGTGCATGCGTTCGGGATCTGGGCCTATAACTTCATCATGCACTACGTGGCCGAGGATGGCTAGACGGTCGGTGCTGAACACGCATTTGTCCTTGTTGTAGGTTAGATTAAGGATTTTTGCAGTATGGAGGAATTTTTGGAGGTTGGTGTCGTGGTCCTGCTGGTCGTGGCCGCAGATGGTGACGTTATCGAGGTACGGAAACGTGTCCCGGAAACCGTACCGGTCAACCATTCGGTCCATCTCCCGTTGGAAGACCGAGACTCCATTTGTGACACCAAAGGGAACCCTTAGGAAGTGGTAGAGCTGCCCATCTGCTTTGAATGCAGTGTATTTGCGGTTGCTAGGGCGGATGGGGAGCTGGTGGTAGGCGGATTTTAGATTCACCGTGGAAAAGATCTTGTATTGTGCAATCTGATTGACCAGATCAGATATGCGGGGGAGAGGGTACGCGTCGAGCTGCGTATACCAGTTGATGGTCTGACTATAATCGATGACCATCCTATGCTTCTCCCCGGTCTTTACAACCACTACTTGAGCTCTCCAGGGACTGTTGCTAGCCTCGATAATACCTTCCTTCAGTAACCGCTGGACTTCCGACCTAATGAAGGTCCGGTCCTGGGCACTGTACTGTCTGCTCCTGGTGGCGACGGGTTTGCAATCCGGGGTGAGGTTCGCAAAAAGGGAAGGTGGGTCGACCTTGAGGGTCGCGAGGCTGCAGACAGTGAGGGGGGGTATAGGGCTGCCGAATTTAAAAGTTAAACTCTGGAGGTTACATTGGAAATCTAACCCTAGGAGCGTGGTAGCGCAGAGGTGAGGGAGGACGTAGAGGCGGAAATTTTTTAATTCCCTTCCCTGGGTCGTGAGGTTCACTACGCAGAACTCTTTGATCTCTACAGAGTGAGACCCGGAGCCCAGGGAGATTTTTTGATTAACTGGGTGTATGGGAAGAGAACAGCACCTTACCGTGTTGGGTTGTATGAAGCTCTCTGTGTTCCCAGAATCGATCAGGCAGGATGTATTGTGCCCATTGATGAGCACGGTCGTCGTCGCGGTCGAGAGCGTTCGGGGCTGAGACTGGCCCAGGGTCACCGAGGCAAGTCGTGGCAAAAGTTGGAGGTTTTCCTCGGGCGGTGTGTGGTCATCCAAATCGGGGTCCTGAGACTCCAGCAAAGATGGCGGCGCCCACCGATCGCACATAGCTGGGGGTGTGCAAGATGGCGGCGTCCATTCGTCGCACATAGTCCCTGGGGAACAAAATGGCGGCGCCCGGGGCCCGCACATGGCTCTGGAACAGGAAGATGGCGGCGCCCGCTGGCAGCACGTGGCTTGTGGAGAGAGTTGCGGTGATGGTCCCGGTTCGCCCCCAGAGACCGCGGCGACCGCCCGGGCCTGGCATACCGCCACGAAATGGCCCTTTTTGCCGCACCCTTTGCAGGTGGAGGAGCGGTCCGGGCAGCGCTGCCGGGGGTGCTTGGCCTGCCTGCAAAAATAGCAGCGGGGCCCCCCGGGATTGCCTGGTAGTCCCGCAGCACAAGTTTGTGGGGGGATGGAGGATGCATCGGAGTCGGCCGCGGGGGGGTTTCACGCTGCCCAAGGAGCCGCCGCGTGGTCGGGTACATAAGCGCGGGCGTTTCGGGAGGCCACATCCAGGGAGCTAGCAAGGGCCCGTGCCTCCTTGAGGCCTAGTGTCTCTTTTTCCAGCAGCCGCTGGCGGATTTGGGAGGACAGCATACCTGCAACGATTGCGTCTCGGATCAAAAGTTCTGTGTGGTCGCTGGCTGAAACCTGTGGGCAGCCACAGTTCCTCCCTAACACCAGGGGCGCACGGTAGAATTCCTCCAGCAATTCCCTGGGGATTTGTCGCCTCATCGCTAGCAGATGTCAGGGGTAGACCTGGTTTACTGGGCGAATATAGTGTCCTTTCAGCAGGGTCATTGCGGCCTCAAAATCGTCCACATCCTCGATGGGGGTGTAGATCTCTGGGTTCACCCTCGAGTGGAGAAATTGCAGTTTCTGGTCCACAGTAGGTGCAGTCGTGGCTGTCCTCAGGTACCCTTTGAAGCACGCCAGCCAGTGTTTGATGGTTGCCGCTGAGTTTGCCGCATGGAGGCTGAGTTGCAGACACTCCGGCTTGATTCGGAGCTCCATTCTTTAAAATCTAGTCCAATAAATTGATGCTTGATCAATAACTCCAGAAGTGAGATTGGGTGACAATTGAAGGCTTTATTGGACTAGATGTTTCCCCCAGCAGCGCAGGTACAGAATGCAGCTGCTAGGGAGACACAGGCTCTTATACTCCGCCTTACTGGGCGGAACCAGCAGGCAGGCTTCACCAATGATATTGCTGTCCCAGGTACCTCCCACACCAATGGTCTTACAGCATCAACCTGGGTACCGTAATACCCCTAATACCGACTACCACACGCCTCATCAACTGCTTCATCAAAGTTATCATATGAGTAGCGTTGGCAGAGACACAACTCCTCTGTGAGGCTGACGACCCCTTCAGGGCACTATGTGACCGTAGGCGTAGCCCAAATTGGCCAGCACACAGCCCAGGTTAATCCTGCCCAAACGCCGGCCACGCTAGTGTCTGATTTGCTGGGGTCGGAATTCGCGTTCAGAACCTGACAAGCTGGAGCAGCTTTTAAGCGCTCCACTCAGCACAGACTGTCATTCCTGCCGAGAAGATGGCTGCAAAAGGAGCAGCTCCAAGGTTCCTGGAGCCTGGGATTGACTGAATGCTGGACGCCATTCTTCCCCAGGTGGGGAGACTCAAGCTCGCCATTCTAGACAAAGCCAGGGATGAGGTGGCAGAGGCTGAATGTTGCCAGCCTCACCAGGCAGACTGGTACTCAGTGCCGTAAGAAGATGAACAAACTCCTTCGAGCAGCTTGGGTGAGTAACAGAATGCCCCTCGCATTACTCCTGTCCCTCTGACCACACATCTGCCTCCAATCTCCGATAAAACCCCATCCATCATCTCACTATATCCTTTGTGTGTCCCCAAGGATAAAGTGGCCCATGATCGCCAGGAGCACCAGAGGAATGGGTCCACATGCCCCTCTGGGGAAAGGGCCCTGCAAATTTCAGGGGAGGATGAGGAGAGGGCAATGGCAGCAATGGAGTTCAGCATACTCCAAATAAGTGAGAGTCCAGTGCAATGCAGATGTCCCTATAGCAAGTGAGTCACCTCTC
Source organism: Scyliorhinus torazame (assembly GCF_047496885.1). Classification (NCBI taxonomy): domain Eukaryota; kingdom Metazoa; phylum Chordata; class Chondrichthyes; order Carcharhiniformes; family Scyliorhinidae; genus Scyliorhinus; species Scyliorhinus torazame. Next base: position 325,976,595 of record NC_092707.1, on the reverse strand, counting down.
TCCCAAAGGCCAGTCCTTCCCAAGGTCTCACCCCATGGGTGGGATTCACCATTGGCTGATGCCGGAATCGGGAAACCCGATTGGGCAGAGAATCAGTTTTGACGCTGAAATGGGGGCGGGCGGCAGTTTTATGCCAAATCGCAATTCTCCGGAGCCTCGACAGCGGCGTCTATGCATTCCACTCTGCAGGTACAGTAAACACCCGGGTCGGGATTCTCCGACCCCCCGCCGGCTCGGAGAATCCCCGGGGCGGTGTGTGAATCCCGCCCCGCTGCTCCGACGCCGGCTGCCGTACTCTCCAGCACCGGTCGGGGGCCGTTGGCAGCCCCCCCCCCCCCACCCCCCCGCAATTCTCCGCGCCCCGATGGGCCGAGCTGCCGTCGGTGTTTCTGGTGTGAATTGGACATGGTCCCACACGACGGGACCTGGCTGATTGGCCGGCTGGTGTGGTTCTCGGGGGGAGAGGGGGGTGCCAGTGGATCCGGCCCCGGGGGGGGGGGGGGGGGGCCCGTACGGTGGCCTGGCCCGCGATCAGGGCCCACTGATCTGCGGGCGGGCCAGTGCCGTGGGGGCACTTCTTCCTTCTGCGCCGGACACTGTCGGGCTCCACCATGGCCGGCGCGGTGAAGACACTCCCCTGCGCATGCGCTAGAATATGCCGGCCGGTCTGCGCATGCATGGAACCACGCCGGCGGTTCTGCGCATGCGCTAACTCGTGCCGGCCTTTTGGTGCCGGTTGGCGCGGCGCCAACCCCTTCGGCGCCAGCCTAGCCCCCGGCAGTGTGGAGGATTTCGCAACTTCCTGTCGGCCCGACGCCGGAGTTGTCCGCGCCGCTTTTTACGCCGGTGTCGGGCCATCGCGGAGATTCGGGAGAATCCCGCGCCTAATATCAATAGTGGGCCTGACCCGGTATCCTCCGGGGCCTCCACGATTCTCCGCCTCCAATGGGCGAATTTCAGGCAGCAAGGTTCACTTGTGCTTCTAAAAATCATGGGCTGGATTCTCCGATTCTGGGGCTTTGTCCAAAATGGCCAAAATGGCCATTGATTCCCCGTTTTGCTGGGGACCAGCAGGACGGCAACTTAGAGCACGCGACTCTAGCTGCCGATAAGCCCTGGAGAATTGCCGGGTCCGGCCTGCGAAATAGTCCCCCCTTCAACTGGCACGTGCCAAGCCAGTGACGCCCACATCTCGTGAAGAAATTTTTTAAAAAATTCTACTCTTCCATGGCCCTCCCAATCTTCTAACTGTTACTGTCCAGTCAGCGGGTATACATCGTGGACCTTTGGAGGGAGAAGGGAAGTTGTGGTAGTAGGAAGGACTGGAAGGAAGGGATGAGAGGCTCAGGGGGAAGTTGGGTGTTATGTGTGTGGCCTGGAGGAGGGTGGGGGAGGGGGTGGGTGGTTGAAGTAGCTGCGGGGCGGGGTGGGGTGGGAAGAGGTGGGTCAGAGCAGCTGAGCTGCCACTGTCCAGGTCTCATAGTTGCCAAATGTGGAGATGATGAGGTTGTCCCATGTGTGGCGGCCCTGGATCACATGTTGGGCAGCCTGCCGTGTCAGCTCTGACTCCCCATATGGGTCTTCCAGGGAACCAATCCTCGTCCTCCTTGTCAGATGAGGCCTGCCATTCTTCCTCCTTCTCCAGTATGTCAGCCCACTGTTGCACAATGTTATGAAGTACGCAGCAGGCCGCCACCATGCTCGAGATCCTCTGGGAGCTATATTGGAGACCCCTGCCAGAACGGTCTAGTCATCGGGTACACATCTTGAGGACGCCATTGCACCACTCCTGATTGCTGCATGGACGTCGTTGTAGTGGTTCTCTGCCTTGGTCTAGTGCCTGCGCACAGGTGTCATTAGCCATGACCCAGTGGGTAACCCTTGTTGAGGGGAACAAGCTGAGTCCACGCACTTGCCATCAAGTTGTTCTCTGCTACTCTGAGGTCACAATTTGCTTACCATCTTGCTCCCCTCAATGGCAATGGTGCCTGGATCACGCTTGTAAATACCTGCACCAAACATGCCCAAGTGACTCCCAGCTGAGAGGCCGGAGAATCAAAGGGAGATGGAGATTCAAGCTTCCGGACTGTTAATTACAATCTATGTTTTTTTCAAAAAATGTGTTCATGGGATATGGGCGATGCTGGCCGCCCATCCCTAACTGCCCTTTAACTGAGGGCATTTAAGTGTCAGCTACATTGCTGTGAGTCTGGACCAGGTAAGGACGGCAGATTTCCTTCCCTAAAGGACACCAGTGAACCAGGTGGGTTTTTAAGCCAACGGTTGTCATTAGAATTTTAATTTCAAATGTTATTGTATTCAAATTTCACCATTTGTCGTGGTGTATTTTGATCCCAGGTGCCCAGACATTACCCGTGTCCAGTGACAACACCACTACGTCACCACTTTCTAGCATGAAGACAGCTACAAGATATTTTTTCAAAGCCAAGTCACTGACTCTCAAACTGAATGTGAAATTCTGCCATGTGATCATTACTCTTCCCCAGAGAATCCTTTACCATAAGATCATGGTGCGATGGGAATGTCATAATACGAATAATCCCAAGGCGCAGGTTCACAGTCAAAGCCCACGACAACAGCTGATGGAATTTAAATTCCATTGATTAATAAAGGATTTGGAATTGAAAGCTTGTCTCAGTAATGGTAACTATGAAACCATCATCAATTAAAACCCAGCTGATTGACAAATGTCTTTTAGGGAAGGAAAACTACCATCCTTACTCTGGCCTACATGTGATTCCAGGCTCACAACAATGTGGTTGACTTTTAACTGCTCTCAAGGGCAATTAGGGATGGGCAAAAGATTCTGCCCTTGCTAGTGCCACCCACAACCCATGAAAGAATAAAAATAAGTCATGTTTAATTACACATGACCAGATCCAAAGTATCCTGCTCCCATGATAGTTCCACAAAAATCCCACTAGCAGTTTTACATACTGATATAGAACAAAAACAAAGAAAATTACAGCACAGGAACAGGCCCTACGGCTCTCCCAGCCTGCGCCGATATGACTCAACAATTAGGACAGATGTCCTTTGAAGTCTCCCTTCGATATGTTTGGGATGTCCTGTTGAGCTCTAAATCGAACAAATTAATAAGGGAACTGCAGAAATTTAAAAATCGGGCCATTTCCCACAGCTGAGTCTACAAGTGGACCCCATATCTGTTAGGTGAGAGGTTGTATGGCTCCTTTCGCCCAATGTACTGCCCGCTTAAAAGACTCCAAATTGGGTTGATGTTTCATGCCCTGGGAGCCCCCTCATCTGGAGCGACCACTTCTGACACTGGTGGACTTGTTTGGGATGGGTGAAGATATTGTTTAGAAATAAAGTTCCCCAGAAACTAGATGCTGAAGATGGTAGTCTGGATCCCAGCCTTGTTCCTAAGGTTTATGCTGCAATCCGTATTGTCTTTCATCAAGATAATACTTAAAAACTGAAATTGAAACTCAGACCACAGATATAACAGGAAAAAAAATCAGGCTGGTTTTGGGGGCGTTTAGCGGGCTGTTCTCAGCACCGGGAATGACCCCTCTATTAAATGGGACTCTGTTTCTTTTTCGGGCCTTGGCGAAGAAAGCCCCGATGAGGCTGCACTTACATCCATTTCCATTTTCTCGACCCCCAACCGTCATGTGGCGCATCACACGCTGTAGAAGGGGGTCGGCCGCAGTCTTTCGGCGAATACGGGTCAAACTGGAGTCGCCAGCTGGCAGATTTGCCGATGTGAAAGCCACCTGCGCCTCGACCTGACATACGAACCCCTCCACATCTGGCGGCGTGCTCACTGCTCTGGATAGGGCATCCGCAACGATGAGTTCCTTCCCTGGGGTGTAGACCAGTTGGAAGTCGTACCTCCTGAGTTTAAGTAGGGAGCACTGAAGGCGAGGGGTCATCTCGTTCAGGTCCTTGTTTATTATGCTGACCAGGGGGCGGTGGTCAGTTCCGACAGTGAACCGGGGAAGACCATATACATAATCATGGAATTTGTCCAAACCGGTTAGCAAGCCCAGGCACTCCTTTTCGATCTGCGCGTAGCGCTGCTCTGTGGGGGTCATGGCTTGCGATGCATAGGCAACTGGGGCCCATGATGCCGTGTCATCCCGCTGCAGGAGCACTGCTCCAATGCCGGATTGGCTGGCATCAGTCGAGATTTTGGTGGCACGAGACGTGTCAAAGAACAGCAACCGGTGCAGTGGTGAGCTTGAGTTTGAGCTCCTCCCATTCCAGCTGGTGTGTGTGTTGCCACTGGAACTCTGTGGACTTTTTGACGAGGTGGCGCAGAGCCGTCGTGTGGGAGGCAAGGTTGGGAATGAACTTCCCCAGGAAGTTGACCATGCCAAGGAAGCGTAGCACTGCTTTCTTGTCGGCCGGCTGTGGCATGGCTGTCGGCCGGCTGTGGCATGGCTGTGATGGCTCTCACCTTTTCTGCATCCTGACGGACCACTGACCGGGAGATATGGTCCTCCAGGAACTTCAACTCGGTCTGGCCAAAGGAACACTTGGCTCGGTTGAGGCGCAGGCCATTTTCCCGTATGCGGGCAAAAACGTGTTGGAGACGATATATGTGCTCCTGTTGTGTTGTGGACCAGATGATGACGTCGTCCACATATACGCGCAACCCTTCGATGCCTTCCATCATCTGCTCCAGGATCCTATGAAAGACCTCGGATGCCGAGATGATGCCAAATGGCATCCGGTTGTAGCAGAACCTGCCGAAAGGGGTGTTGAAGGTGCATAGCTTTTGGCTGGAGGGATCGAGTTGGATCTGCCAAAACCCCTTAGAAGCATCCAGTTTCGTAAATATTTTCGCCCTGGCCATTTCACTGGTGATCTCCTCCCGTTTGGGTATGGGATAATGTTCCCTCATGATATTATTATTGAGGTCTTTGGGGTCAATACAGATGCGGAGCTCGCTGGAGGGCTTCTTGACACACACCATGGAGCTGACCCACGGCGTGGGCTCCGTGACCCTGGATAGGACCCCTTGGTCCTGGAGATCCTGCAGCTGCTGCTTGAGGCGGTCTTTAAGTGGCGCAGGAACGCTGCAAGGTGCGTGAATGACCGGGATGGCGTCCGGTTTGAGGCGAATTCGGTAGGTGTATGGCAGTGTTCCCATGCCCTCGAATGCCTCCTGGTTGTGGGCGAGGAGCAATTGGAGCTGTGCGTTGAACTTTGCATCCGGGAAGTCAGATGTGCCATCTGGAGAGAGAGAGAGTGGATTCGTTGCACAAGGTGGAGAGCCTTGCATGCCTGTGCGCCCAGCAGGGTGTCCTTCGATGAGCCGACTATCTCGAACGAGAGTGTGGCCGTGTGTGTGTTGTGTGTCACCTGGAGCTGGCAGGATCCCATAGCCGGGATAACGTTTCCGTTGTCGTCGACCATCCTGCACCGGGACGGCCGGATTGGTGGTCTGACCTTCATGGCGTAGAAGGCTGACCATGCTATGAGGTTGGCGGAGGCGCCGGTGTCCAGGCGGAAAGTGATCGGCGATCGGTTGACCGTCAGGGTGGCACACCATTCATCACCCGGATTGATTGTGTTGACCCGGTTCCCATCAATGACCGCAACCCGGAAGGTGTCTTGGTCATCTGTGTCATCGGTTTGGATGTCGTAATGTGGAGGCTGAATGGTCCGCACGTTCCTGCGAGGTTGTCGGAGATGCGGAAGATCAACAGGTTGAGCCGCTCGACAGTAAGCAGCGTAGTGGCCCACCTTGCCACAGCATAGGCATTGTTGGGTTTTTGCGGGACATTGCCCTTTTAAATGTGCAGCTCCACAGTTGCCGCACGTTGTGACGTCATGGCGTTCGTTACGCCACTGCGTATGCGCAGTTCGGTCTTGCGTCGAGTGCGCCTGCGCATCACGTCCCTCAGTGTTGCTGTAGGTTTTGGTGCGCACAAGCGCGGGAGGCCTCGGAAAACGCGCGAAACGGCCGCCCTCGTCCGGGCTGCGGGAAACTCGATCGCCTGGACCCGTTCGGCCTTGTGGGGCACCTGGCTCGCCGATCCGGTCGTGTAGGACCCCCTCCGCGCCGATTCGGTCGCCTGAAATTGGGCATAGCGGCCAGTCGCGTTCTCGTGCAGGACACAGGCTTCAACTGCAGATGCTAAGGTCAGGCCTTTTATTTTTAGAAGCTGCAGGCGTAGGCTGCCGGAGGCAACCCCAAAAACGATCTGGTCCCGGATCATGGACTCTGAGGTGGTGTCGTAACCGCAGGACTTCGCGAGTATGCGGAGATGCGTCAGGAAGGACTGAAAGAGCTCATCCTTACCTTGCAGGCGCTGCTGGAAGACATACCTCTCAAAGTTCTCGTTGACCTCAATGTTGAAGTGTTGGTCGAGCTTGAGGAGGACCGTGTCATATTTAGATTTGTCCTCACCTTCCGCGAACACCAGGGAGTTGTAAACATGGATGGCATGCTGACCTGCGGTGGTGAGGAAGATGGCGATCTTCCTTTTGTCCGAGGCGCCCTGTTTTTCGTTGTCTCCCATAAAGAGTCGAAGCGCTGCTTGAACAGCGTCCAATTTATGCCAAGGTTCCCAGCGACTTGCAACGGCTGCAGTGTGTTGACGGTGTCCATGGCGCAGGATGGCAGATTTGTGGGTAGGTTTTGATTCACTTCTGATACCATGAAGTGTTGGGTGCCCTGAGATACAGACAAACCAACACGGTTGCGATTGGTACAACGCAGTTTTATTCCTTTAAGCTATTTATATAACAAACTTGGTACTCAGCACGTGGTGACTGTGTGAGTGTCTGGCTTTGAGGTCCTTGCCCTGTGCCATCTCCTGATGGACTGCCCAGGAAGTGTTGTGTTTCTTGTTTTGTACTGTGTATGCTCTTGTCTGTGATTGGCTGTCGTGTTATGTGTGCTAATTGGTCCGTTGCTCTGTCTATCATTATGTATGTGTGTATGTGCTGTGTTGTTCACTTGACACCCCCCCTCCTCCCCGTGCCTCAACTTGCTGACTAGGGGGTTGTAGAACATTCCTCACTCCACCTCATAAGGGCACGGCACCCCTGGGCCTAATCCTTGCTCTGGGCAGTTGGGCGCCTTGACACTGCCAGTGTGGCACCATGGATGTGCCCTTGCCAGCCTGGTAGTGTCACATGGGCACCATGGCAGTGCCACTGGGTGGCAGTGCCAAATTGCTCAGGTAGCATAAGGGGTGCCAGGGCACCACCCTGCCCAGAGCCCAACCACCCGGATGCCTCCAATCACCTTGGAACCCCGCTAAATGCCATCACGCCTGGTCCACATTTGTGGAAGCCAGTGCTAAACGGCGGGGTCTCCAGGCATGGGCATTCAATCTCGCTCCTTGGGAGTCTCCGGCCAAGATATATTTAAGTGAAGCTAACTGCTCACTCAAATATGCACATCTGCATTCCAAACAGTGAGAGCGAGAATCCAGATTGCGACATCACGCGAGATCTCCTTAATTCTCGCGAGGCATCCCAAGCATTTTAAATCTCACAAGAGGTCTCTCGTGAGATGGAAATGTCTCGATGCGCTAATCCTTTTATAAATCACTCGCACATAAATTCTTTGGTTTCCTCATGATGGGCCAATTGGTCCATGGGCCACGTTGCTTCCATGTTGCATGGTTCAAATTAAATTCATTAATCTGTTGAAGGAATATTTATCTCAGACCATTGAAATATTCTCTTCAAATCAGTAGAACTGGAAGAAAGACAATCTCACGTCCCATTCATGTTATGCTTTACTAGTTTTGCTTTCATTAAAACAGGAATACTTTCAAAAGCTGTCTTTAAATATTTAATTTGTGCCATTCAGCATCTAATTACTTTATCACTGGATAAACCATGACATCATGTTTACCTGTGAAGATGAACAGCTCCACAGGACACTTTCCATTTGTTTGATTGAGCACAAGGATTCCCTTCTGTGCCTTCTATGGGATTAGGTTGTGCATCGCTGTAGCTTGGCAGCAACTGACAAAACAATGAAAGGGATTTGAAAACTATTGCCTTTCTTGGTCATTCTCACAATTTGTGCTTTTAAATATTTTTTACATTTCCTTTCCCATTGTGCTGAACATAATGCTGCACATCATGTTAAAACAACTTAGTGATCCCAAACCTCTCTTCTGGAACAGTGGTTTCTAGCAATTGTCTTACTCATGGTAGATTAGGTAGTGAACGATACAAAAATTAAGCAGATCAATTACTCTCCACAATGTAGATTTGCCTGCTGTTTTGGCACAGGTGTAAGTAAGTGCAGGAAAGAAAATATCCAGTACCTCAGGAATGGTCCTTTTTTATTCATTCAAGGGTTGCGGCTTCACTGGCTAGGCTAGTATTTATTGTCCATCCCTAATTTCCCTTGAGAAGGTGGTGAGCAACCTTCTTGAACTGCGGAATCCCCGAGGTATAGATATGCTTAGGAAAGGAGTTCCAGGATTTTAACCCAGCAACAGCGAAGAAACAGCCGTATATTTCCAAGTCAGGATGATGAGTGACTTGGGGGGTAAATTCAAGGTGGCGGTGTTTCCCAGGTATCTGCCACTCTTGCCATTCTAGATGGACGTGGTCGTGGGTTTGGAAGGTGCTGTTGAAGAAGTCTTGGTGAGTTCCTACGGTACATCTTGTAGATGGTACACACTGTTGCCACTGTGCGTTGGTGGTAGAGGGAGTGAATGTTTGTGGATGGGGTGCCAATGAACAACAAAGAACAAAGAAATGTACAGCACAGGAACAGGCCCTTCGACCCTCCAAGCCCGTGCCGACCATGCTGCCCGACTAAACTACACTCTTCTACACTTCCTGGGTCCGTATCCTTCTATTCCCATCCTATTCATGTATTTGTCAAGATGCCCCTTAAATGTCACTACCGTCCCTGCTTCCACCACCTCCTCCGGTAGCGAGTTCCAGGCACCCACTACCCTCTGCGTAAAAAACTTGCCTCGTACATCTACTCTAAACCTTGCCCCTCTCACCTTAAACCTATGCCCCCTAGTAATTGACCCCTCTACCCTGGGGAAAAGCCTCTGACTATCCACTCTGTCTATGCCCCTCATAATTTTGTATACCTCTATCAGGTCTCCCCTCAACCTCCTTCGTTCCAGTGAGAACAAACCGAGTTTATTCAACCGCTCCTCATAGCTAATGCCCTCCATACCAGGCAACATTCTGGTAAATCTCTTCTGCACCCTCTCTAAAGTGTGCTGCTTTGTCCTGGATGGTGCCAAGCTTCTTGAGTGTTATTGGAGCTGCGCTGATCCAGGCAAGTGGAGAGAATTCCATCACACTCCTGACTTGTGCCTTGTTAATGGTGTCATGATATGCAGGCACACACACACACACACTCATAATGATATACAGACAAGCAGCTAATGGACACAGAGAACAGGACACGACCAATAAGCAGGCAGGACACTCAGGGCTGGGATCTGACTATAAAAGACACAAGGCACTCACACTCTGCCTCTTTCCACTGATGAACATCTAGAGACTCAGTCAAGGGTGTTGTTACAATCTCACACCTCCACCACGTGGCTAAGAGCTAGTCTGGTTCAGTCAGACAGAGTAGCCACACTTAAGTTAGCAGAGAGTCGAACTCACAGAGAACTGTGCTAACTGTGCTATTAGTTCAATAAACCTGATTGAACTAACTTATCTTTCTGATCTAACCTGCATCCAGTTGCAGCCAGTGTCAGACCAGTGTACCTAACACGACAGATGGTGGGCAGGCTTTGGGCAGTCAGGAGGTGAGTTACCCAGCATGAGTTAATTATTTTCAATGAAACCAGATTCAAGTAATGTGAAAAATGGACATTCCATTTTTTTTATTCTTGCCTGTCCAGCATGCTATCGCTGCATATTTTCCATCCTGTACACGCACAGCATCATGGTGACATACTTATTACCAAGTTGCTAATGTATGCCTCTGGCAACCAATTCAAAAGTGGTATATATGGAGATCTCATAACATCAGCCCACTCAGTCACCATTCATACATCTCTTGGAAAGAATTTAAAGACAGTGGAGGAAGAATAAGCAATTGTCACTTGTGGTATGTCATTCTTGGGAAGTCTGCAACCATACATCAAGTCCACATTACTATTTGAGATACAAGGCTGGTGCCAGTACAGAATTGGAGGGTATTCCACAGACAGGAGAAGGGATGTGAGCAGGTTACTTTGCATTTGCTATGCCTCTGATTCTCTAATATACTGTTTGGAAGAAAAGAGTGCTGGCATCAGACCCTGAGAAGTTCACTGGAAATACCAATGCCAAATACTCATTGCATAATCCAGCTTACTATTGGTCATAATCTAACTCATGCATCACCCAGCATTACTCATGGTGAATCAAAGCCTAAGTTCCAACAGCAACCGAATTTTCTATATCCAATGTGCCCTGTAACAGGATTCCTCTCTCTTACTCTTCTCACCACTCAGCAGACCATGTACTGTGTGAATATATATGTTCAAGGGGTGTGGGCATTGCAGGCAAGGCCAGCATTTAATGCCCACCCATATTTTCCCTGGAGAATGTGGTGGAGAGCACCATCCTGAACTGTGACAGTCTGTGTATGAAATGAAATGAAAATCGCTTATTGTCACAAGTAGGCTTCAATTAAGTTACTGTGAAAAGCCCCTAGTCGCCACATTCCGGCACCTGTTCAGGGAGGCTGTTACGTGAATTGAACCGTGCTGCTGGCCTGCCTTGGTCTGCTTTCAAAGCCAGCGATTTAGCCCTGTGCTAGGTGCACCCACTGTGCTGTTAGGTAAGAAGTTCCAGGATTTTAGGATTTTGAGCCAATGATGCTGAAGGAGCAGCAATATGTTTCCAAGGCAGAATGGTGTGTGACTTTGAGGGAAATTTGCAAATGTTTGGTGTTTCTATGTACCTGCTGCCCTTGTTATTCTAAGTGGTGGCAATCACAGATTTAGAGGTGTTGTTGAAGAAGCCTTGATGAGCTCCATCATGTCAGTGATACACACAGCAGCCATGTTCACTGGTGATGGAGGGAGTGAATGTTTTAGGCCTCTCCATCTCTCTCTGTCCTCTCTGTTTCAACAGGATCTTTCTCCATCCCCTCCAACAGGATATCTTCCATTTCTCATCACACAGTTAATGATTTATATCCTTATCTTTGGTCAGCATGAATCTACAAGCAGAATAGAATCACAGAATCCGGACAGTGCAGAAGGAGGCCATTTGGCTCATCAAGTCTGTACTGACCCTACGAAAGACCACCCTACTTGGGTGCAATTCCTCACCCTATTTAGCCCAGGATATAACCCTGTTTTGATGGCAGTTCAAGTGGAGGTGTTGCTGCATGAGGAGTTAAATCAAATTTATTCTGAACCAACTTGAACAGTAGAAAGATTTAAAGGAAGCAGCAGATTTGGTTAGTTTACACCCCTTAAGATGTAATGCTTATTTCAAACAACTATGATTAGCACTGTTGCTTCACAGCTCCAGGGTCCCAGGTTCGATTCCCAGCTTGGGTCACTGCTTGTACAGAGTCTGCATATTCTCCCCGTGTCTTCATGGGTTTTCTCCGGATGCTCCGGTTTCCTTCCACAGTCCAAAGATGTGCAGGTTAGGTGGATTGGCCATGCTAAAATTGCCCTTAGTGTCCAAACGAAAAGGTTAGGTGGGGTTACTGGGTTATGGGGATAGGGTGGAATTATGGGCTTAACTGCAGTGCTCTTTCCAAGGGCCGGTACAGACTCGATGGGCCGAATGGCCTCTTTCTGCAATGTAAATTCTATGATTCTATGATTCTAACTGTCTCATAACTCTCAACGTTCTTATTGTTGTGGTTTTAGAATGATACAAATGCCCCAAACACTCATAAGTGATTGTGAAAACACAATGGTTATTTAAACATGCAAACATATATACATGGATGGAAAGCTTGAAGACATCATCAGCAGGGCTGTGTGTGCTGTATTTGTTCACAGGCCAAAGTGGTACTGACTGGATCTCATGACACACTTCCCTTCTGGTGATGTTATTCTTCTATCTCTTAAACACATACTACAGCAGTTAATAGAGGCATTATTAGTTTGGATCAGGTTACTACACTTTGTATTTTTTTCTTAATAGTTATCTTGGACTTAGCTTTGAATAACTTGGCCATCCAAGGGGCAAAGATGCAGATGTCCAAAGAATTGAAGGGAGCTTCATGACAAGAGAAGAGGTGTGAGCAGATTGTTTGCCCTCGGGGATTGTATAGAAATTTCTCATGACTATATTTTGGCTCATTCGTTATAAGGCAGCCTTTTACTTTGAGGTGTCAACTGTGGATCAGTTGGGAGCACACCCAACTTGAAGGCAGAAGGTTGTGGATTCGGGGCAGCACGGTGGCACAGTGGTTAGCATTGCTGCCTCACAGCGCCGAGGTCCCAGGTTCGATCCCGGCTCTGGGACACTGTCTGTGTGGAGTTTGCACATTCTCCCCGTGTTTGCGTGGGTTTCATCCCACAACCCAAAGATGAGCAGGGGAGGTGGATTGGCCACCCTAAATTGCCCCTTAATTGGAAAAAAATCAATTGGGTGCTCTAAATTTTAAAAAAAAGGTTGTGGATTCAAGTCCACTCCAGAGACCTGAGCACAAAATCAAAGTTGACATGCCTGTGCAGTACAGAGGGAGTGCTCCATTGTCCAAATTGCCATCTCTCCAATGAACTATGAAATGAAGGGCTAGTCTGCCTTCTCAGGTGGTTGTAAAAGATTCCATGGTGCAATTTGAAGGAGTTTCCTTGGAATATTAACCAACATATCTTCCTCTAACAACATCAATAAAACATATAATCTGGTTATTATTATATTGCCTTCTATGGGAGCTTGCTGTACTCTAATTGCTGCTGCATTTCCTGTACCATAACAGTAACTACGTATCAAAGTGCTTTTGGATATCTTGAAATGCTGTGAAAATTTTCAAATAAATGCAAGACTTTCATTTGGTCGTAGGATAAACTCTTTATTAGACATTAGCTTATGCTACAATGTAATTACACAGTAAACAAATCTGCAAATAGAGGACATGAGGCATTGAAGATTTCTAGTAGTTATGGTTAGTTTAGAAGTTAACTAGCCTTTGGTTTGTGTTTGTATTCATTCAGAAGGATGTGGACTTGGCAGATTAAGTCAGCATTTATTGTCCATTCTTTATTGACTTTGAGATACAGCTGAGTTGCTTGCCATTTCAAAGGACGCTGAATAACCAACAACATTTGTGCATACAGGCCACAGTGGGTAAGGATGGTAGATTTTCTTAAAGCATATCAGTGAACCAGACATCCGAGCATGCCTCCTTGCCTTTTCCCATGATTGATGCCCCTCAAGCTATATAACCATTTGTTTCGCTCCAATAGATAACACAGGAAGCAGGTTAATTTGAACAGCAGTAATTTTTCCTCTTACCAACTGTCTCCAAACAGAAAGGAGTTTTCATTTGTTTCCCTCTTTATGTACGGTGGCATATTCCCCAGCTCCTCGGTTTTGGTGCGATCTAGTGTTCTATTAATAACCTCACAGCATGCACTCAAAATGAGGCAGGAGGGTTAAAATATTGCCTCCTTGCATTCATACAGTAAAAGAGGAATAGAGAAAATAATGATTTACAGTGCGGAGATCACAGAGAAAAAAATATAGGCCAGAATTCTCCGACCATTCGCTGGCAGCAGGATTCTCTGGTCCAACTGGCAGCGCACAGTTGGGTTTTCCGGTGGTGTGGCATCACTTCAATGAGAATTCCCATTTACAGTGGCAGGAACAGAGAATCCCACCGCCAGCAAACAGCGTGCCATCGCCCGCTGTCCAGTAACACATGGCTGGAAGGCCCATGAATCCCACCTGTTGTTTGATGTGGGTTCCAGAACCCAGAATCAATGAGGTATTCCTTCATGGAGGTCAGTTGGTTGGTATACAAAGCTGTACAATTCACTTTTCGAGTGGTGTTGACTTCACATGGTGGAATAGGCATGCAGAGACGGATCAGCCTCGTAGGCAATGGATTCCAGTAAAAGCAATGGTAATGGGGCAAAGTGTTAAAACAGAGCCAGAGCACCTGGTCAGTGAGGCTCTGAGTCAGACTTTGCAGTTCAACAAGGCAATATCACTGGTTCCACAAGTCAGGAACCATCTTTCATAAATCCCACATTTCCACCTTGTCTTTGACAAGGGACATGTATTTATCATCTGGGTCCCAACGATTGTCTCAACAATTAAGAATTGAAAGGAAGTTTGCAGTGTCCTTTTTCTTAGCAGGTGAGCAGACTCCTGTCGGCCAGCCTGGGTTCTGAAATGTAGATAGTTGACTGCTGAATAGTTCTCTTTGAATTTGGTCTGTGCAGCTCACAGGGTCATTAGTGGCTTTTCAGGGATAACAAGGTGTGACCTTCTGCAATATTGCCAGATTGCTTCTTTCGTTCGGGGTCACTGACAGATATAGATTCTGCCATTTTAGGTCTTTGTTCAGTCTGAACTTATTGGAGATAGTTGTGAGTATATCTCTGTGTATTTTTTAAAAATAAATTTAGACCCAATTCATTTTTTTCCAATTAAGGGGCAATTTAGCGAGGCCAATCCACCTACCCTGCACATCTTTGGGTTGTGGGGGTGAAACCCACACAGACACGGGGAGAATGAGCAAACGCCACACAGACAGTGACCAGGGCCGGGATGGAACCTGGGACCTCGACACTGTGAAGCTGCAGTTCTAACTACTGCGCCATCATGCTGCCCAGTCTCTATATATTTTAAAAGAACAACAAATGGGGTGATTCTCTCACAAATGTCTATGGTTCTTTGTGAACTTTGCCTGATTGATTGATGCTTTTTTGACAATCGATAATTTTTTGGCCACCGTTACCGGAATTAGCTTATTTTTCAAGATTAATTTAATTCAATTAATTCAGTTTTTTTAAACTGAATTTCATTCCTCAGCTTCTGTTGTAGTATTATAAACTTATTCTCCAAATCATTAGCCAGGCTCCTGGACTACTTGCCCAGTAAAAAATTCACCATGCTACTGTACCTTACTGGCTACATCAGCCACTCTGTGTCCCTTCCTGCCTGCCCCTGGTAAAAAGTGAACAGGCAACACTTAAGTGCAGCCCAGGATTTAGAATGCCTCAGGCCAGTGAATGCATTCTGTACTTGCCCTGACCCCATCGTCTAAAGCCCCATGTGGATAATATTGACCTCAAAAATTGGGTTGGGGTGAAGGAAATTTAAATATGTGTCTTCTCCCTTAAACACAAAAACAGCGACTAACAAGTCAAATACAAAAGATGCTAATTGTTGAAGAGAATGGCTCGACCTTTACCTCCATTACCTGGCGAGATGTAATGCCTATATTCTGAGAGTTTGTCTATCAAGACCAAATTGGACATTTTCCATGTATGGATTGATTATGAATCTGATATGTAGTATTACAGAAAGCAGGAAATAAACTCAAAAAATCTTCATCGATGATGAAAAATGTTACCTTAGGTTCATCCATCACACAAAACCCTCAGTCCTTTCATTAGCTTCTGCTATAGAGCTAGAGATATTCTTATGGGATTAAAAAAGACAAACCTCTGGCCTGTCACACCTGCCATTAGACTGTTAAGGTCCTGCATAAATCTCTGTCATGTTTATAGATCTGTCACTGCAAATAGAAAATAGGATATATTTTAATTCATTCAACTGAGATTGTGCATTGAGATGATCAGATTCGGAATTACTGTACCATGAAATGGGACAAGTTTAATTTGATTTGTTGGGATAAATATCAATTGGTCAAATTTGAGCAAATCTCCATTTCAAGTGCAAATTCAGACTCGTCCTAAGGTTATCCAGCATTGAGCTGATGTGTGACTGTATAGATCTGCCACACTTGCGATGATGTAATCTGCCACACTTCAATAGTCTCTGTCCCTGAGTCTCATGTGAGAAGATGTTGAAGGAAACTGGTGCTTACAGTTTAATTGACAGCATTAAGTTTCCTCGAATGGATGAATACTTATTTATCCATTATCATCTCGGCAATGGAATAGCTGCAATCGTCAGCCTGAATTATTTAAGCTTATTTTGAAAATAATATTATCAGAGCTTTGCTGGAAATGTGTTCTGTAGTTCTGAGATATTTGAATGTGAGTATATCATCTATTATGAATCAAAAAGGATCTAATGCAAATTAGCCCTTGTAAATGCACAGTTCTCCCGATGATCTCCTCTCTTTGACTTTGGAATTCTTATTGATAAAGGCGTCTTTTTTTTAAAGCATTATTGGCTGCACCACCATAGCCTGGTCTGTGGATTTGCATTCACATTTTTCCTGCAGAGATTAGTCCAGCAGGTTCAGGCAAAAATTAGACAATGGAACTCTCACATGTTGCTGCTTGAAGAGGTATTGCAAGATGATACTGAATCATATTCCATGTTGCTTGCATAATCATTGTGGATCAATTGGAAGTAAGTGACATCAAAACAACTAATTGAAAACTAGTAGTGCTGGTATTTCACAATTGTACCTCAACAAGAGAGAAGTGGACTTCTTCCAGTTATCACAGTAAGAAGACTTACAACACCAGGTTAAAGTCCAACAGGTTTGTTTCAAATCACTAGCTTTCGGAGCGCAGCTCCTTCCTCAGGTGAATCCATTACTGTGCTCACCCCAGTCCAACGCTGGCATCTCCACATCATTTCTTCCAGTTAAATAGAGAAAAGCAGAGACTTCCGGTGACGGCGGGCGGGAGGCAGCCGCACAATGGAGGGCTCCTGTTCAGGAACGGCATTTCCGGGGCTCTAAGCCCAGTCCCAGGGTCCACAGAGGCGGCAAAAGCAGAAAGAAACAGTGAAGGCACAGTGAAGAAAAATGTCGAGGGTAAGCAAAAAATCATCCGTAAAGAAAACAGCTGAAGGTCCGTCGGGGAGTGGAAAGGTCACCGCGGAATCACCAAGGAAAATGGAGGCTGGAGCACCAGTGGAGGCCGCATTGCTTACGGCTGAAGAAATAAAGAAATAAGTAAAGTGATGGCTGCGGTATTCGAAAGGCAGTTTACAAGATACATGGAGACAATGAGGAAGGAGATGAGAGAGGTTTTGAGTGCGCTGGTGGAGGAGGCGATTTCCCCGGTGATGATGGCGGTGGCGAGCGCAGTGGCGGGGGTGCGAGAGCAAGGGGAGGCGCTGAAGGAAGTGGAGGAGACATTATTGCAGCACGGTGATCAACTTGCCTCGATGGGGATGGAGATGCGGAAGGTGGTGGACATTAACAAGGATCTGCGAGGAAAAATGGAAGATCTGGAAAACAGATCCAGGCGACAGAATTTGAGGATTGTGGGGCTGCCCGAAGGAGTTGAAGGACCGAGGCCGATTGAGTATTTTGCCGCGATGCTGGCGAAACTATTGGGGGAGGGGGAGGATCCCTCCCGATATGAACTGGATCGGGCTCATCGGTCGTGGAGGCCTGTACCAATGGCGAGTGAGCCGCCAAGGGCAGTGACTCTGTGCTTCCGTAGGTACAGTGTGAAGGAGAAGGTCCTGAGCTGGGCCAAGCAGAAGCGGGTGGTGCAGTGGGCTGGAGCTGGTATACGTGTATACCAGGACTTTACGGTGGAGCTGGCGAGGAGGCGGGCTGCCTTCAACCGGGTGAAGAAGGCACTGTACATTAGCAAGGTGCAGTGCGGCATTGTATATCCAGTGAAGCTGAGGGTGACTTACAAGCTCAGGGACTTTTATTTTGGAACGGCGGAAGCAGCGGAGGAGTTTGCGAAGGCAGAAGGACTGTGGCAGAACAGAGAAATTGAGAAATGGCCATGTGCCGATGTGACCTCATGACTGACTGTATTTTCTTCTTTTTTTGTTTCACTGCATGCGGGTGTATGGGCTAAAGGAGCCAATGTTGTATATATTTGGACAAGGGAAGTGATGGGACTCTTTGGGGTGTAGGTGGATATGCGGGGTTTGTGTGCTAAAAGGGGATTTCTGGGCTTTCCTAGGGCCGGGCAAGGGGGAAAGGGACCTGGCGGGGGCCTCCACACTGGCCGGTTTAAGCTGGCCAGTGAACGGGAGTGAGGTGGGGGGTGGGGCTGCGGCCATCGGAGCCCGGCACAACAGGGTCCGAGTGGTCTAGCCGGGGTGGAAAGTTGGGGGGAAGGAACCGAGGTTGGGGGGAGGAGTTTTACAAGAGGCAGTGGACGGGAGGAGTTGGAGACTGGGGGGGGGGGGGGGGGGAGTGTACAACTCTTGGGTCTCATGTATGGTACTCTTTCAGAGGTTGGATGGCATTGAGTGGTGGGGGGGGGGGGGGAGGGGGGGGGGGGAGTGGACTCTATAGGTCAATGGTGACCATGGGCGGTCCCGGACTCCTTTTTCTTTTTCTCCTTTATTTTTTGTTGCCACCGTGGGAGGGTTTGTTTTATTGGATGCACATATTGACAGGTGGGCCGTTGTTTGGGGTGGTGGGAGGATGCGATCGTTGGTATTGTTAAGAGGATTGATTTTGTATTTGTTACCGTTTACTGTTTGTGGGTGGGGTGTAATTTTTGAAGGAAAATGTGAAAATGGAGAATAAAAACATTTTTTTTTTTAAATAGAGAAAGGCAGGTAATTTTCATTTTCTAAAAATATTTCTCTTAACAGGACAACACTGCAAATGCAATATGCACAGAACTGAAGTACATGTTTCTCAAATATTCACACAGGAATTTTACTAATCAGTGGGACCGGTTTAGCTCAGTTGACTAGACAGCAGGCTTGTGATCCATAGCGGGGCCAACAACATGAGCTCAATTCCCATACCGGCTGGGGTTATTCATGAAGGCCCTTCCTTCTCAACCTTGCCCCTCGCCTGAAGTGTGGTGATCCTCAGGTTAAATCACCACCAGTCAGCTCTCCCCCTCAAAGGGGAAAGTAGCCTATGGGCATCTGGAACTATGGCGACTTTACTTTTGCCTATGAGGGATTAGCCTTGTTAGTTGTGATAACACTTCACGCTTCTGAACTCTCAAGTGCCTATTCGAAGAAACAGTTGCCCTGTTTGAGAGCATGGTTAGTGGACTGGATGTTCTTCAACCTTTCATGCCTGAACAGTGTGCCTGAACTCTGAGAGTCAGCACCATAGAGGCAGCTGCCAACAATCAAACATTAAAGAGCAGGGCTTCACCACTGAGGATCCTCTCATGGCTGAAGAGTAAATGTCTGGATGAGCAGAGGGCAGCTGGGCACGGCTTCCCGAATGATAAAGAAAGTAAACCCCAGAAAGAGGAACACCGGGATCAGACAAGGACTAGCAACGTACACTTTTGCCAAAAGGATACCAGAGACAGAACAGCATAACTGCATAAAAAAACAAGACACTGTCGCCCCAGGGGAGCCCAAGCCTCAAGAAGGAGGACAATCTGGAAATCTCAACATAAGACCACTTGGAGGAGGGTGTCCTATTCCTGCATCCAGCCGAAGCTCCAGCTGAAGGAGAACTCTAACAGTCCTGGACTGAAGCACTCAGATTCACATTCAGGCCCTGCAGCCAACAGGATAACATCTCCCCAGTGGCACCACCTCAAAAAGAAGAGCAGTCCAGAAGCCCCTCAAAAGGGGACAACACGGGCGAGGGTAACCTCCTCCACAACCAAACATACCATCCGCCTGACCCATGTAAACACAGTTACTACTGCTCTAACCTACTCAATCAAGTGACTACCATGTCGCTACCCGCACAGCCAAATAAATATAAGACAACCTGAGAAAGGTTAGATATCTGAGTATTAACCGACCACGCTTGGCAGTGCACCAGTAAATACTTCTCCCTACTCCAACAATGCCCGAGGCGCAAACCACAGCAATAAATCGGAATCCATTCTTCCCCAGGATACATGTTCTATCTGTATCCTCATAGGAGACAAACAAGGATTTCATAATCCCAAAATAACAAAAGTACTAAAGAAAAACACAACAGTAATAGCTCTAACAGAGGCTTTTCCTCACCCACAATGAGGACGTGTAAGGCAATACCAATCACCTCTATACCAAACCCTCTACCCGCCATCCTGCTGTGGCACTACTCATCTGCAAATAAAGTGAAGGGTACCTGAAAAGTATACTCCCTCAGTATAACAGCAAGGATTACACACATTAAAACAACTAGGTAAATACTGCACTAGTCACTTGCTGTACTATTCTATGTTCTATTGTAACCAGCATGGCAATATAACAGGATAAAAGGCAACAAAAGCCTCTGTGCTCATATCTCATACACCTATGTTAGGATAAGAATCAATAACACAAAATCAAGAGTAAAATCATAAGGGAACAACGTGCAGAACTAATGATGAACTGCAGGATAATATAACCATTCATGGAGCTCGGAAAGGTCAAAGCCATGACAGGATCATTGAGCAATATCCAGAATCCATCCAGAGTTTCATCAAAGCCCCTGCACCTTTGCCATGTCATCGTCTTGAAGCCCTGGTAATGTAAAATCTAGGTTCTGGCGACTGTCGAGAACCTGTTGCGTTCGGCCACCTCCAATCCTTCTCAACGAACATCGATGACAAGACAACGTAAGACCAGTGGTCAGAACCCTCAACCAACCCCAGGCTCTGAAGACCAGATACAATGTGCTCCATTGAACTCAAAACACCCAGGGCGGGAGTCTCCAGCCGTGTCTGCCCGGCAACTGGAAATTCCCGCCCGAGGTCAATGCACCTTTACATGGTCTGCATCCCGCCTGTGGCGGTCTTGCAGTGGGCGGGGCAGAAGAATCCACCCCCAGCCTTCAAATTGAGATTGTGAAAGCATGGCAGCCAGTTCTCAAATTTGGCTGGTATTCATCCCCAGCTCACCTCAGGAGACCGCGCACATGGATCTCCTTCTTTGGCCCCCATCTCCCCAAATCAACCAGGATTTTCGAGATACCATGCGGCAGGATTTCTAGGGATTGATGGTGAGCCCCCACTAAGGAGACTGCCTTATTGACTATCAGGATTCTGTTCTCTGCTTCTCTCATTCTCTTTAGGATATCTCACAGTTCATTAATGTGGGCATCAATAACCTGTGCCAGGAAGCCGAGACCGTCATCCATAACTTTACTCACAATGGCAGCCATCTTCTCAGCACAATCAAACAAGGATTTTCTTGACTTAAGTCGGCTCCACATTGCCAAAATTCAGCCAGGACCTTCCATATCACAGAACATAAGCACCAGGATTAAATAATTATGGGCTGTGTATAGGATTTTAAAAAAAGGATTAATTGATGAGTAGCGTCAGAGCTCACGAAAATGCAGCCACTACCGTGCTTACATCACCAGGGACACAGTTTAAAAGTAAAAGGCCTCCTTTTTACATTGGAGATTAGGAAACATTATTGTTAGTCCGTGAGCTCTCTTCCCAAGAAAGCAGTGGAGGCTGGGTCATTGAATTTATTCAAGGATGAGTTATGTAAATTTTTGATGGACAAATAGGTTGGAATATCTTGGCCAAGGCCAGTCTTCCAATAACAAACTCCTTTATTGCAGTAATGGAAAAGGTGATTGCTATGGCTTACAACACGTGTCCAAGCCCAGGGACCTATATAGGTGCCGGTCCGGGTTGGAACAGTGGATGTTAAGCACCCACCATACAGTCCCTATTGGGTGAGCTGCCGCCCGCTTAATAGGGGAATTCATATTCCACAAAGCCCACGGAGAGATCTATTGACAAAACTCCTTGTCCCTCGTGGACATCGCAACAGGAGTCAATGGTCATGAGGGAGTGTCAGGAAGCTGTAGCTGAGACCACAACCAGATCAACCATGGTCCTATTGATTGGAGTAACAAGTTTAAAGGGTCAAATGGCCTACTCCTGCTCCTAAGTCCTATGCTCTTATTCCTGACTAGACTAAGTGCTTGCTATGGGCGGACCTACAAAGAGTGAAATATGAAGCATAAAACATCAACGTCGGAACAGGAGACCAATTAGCACTAAAAGTGGATTCCCCCATAATTTGTCAGTGTCAGGCTTTGACTGAAAACCAACCTGTATCTCTCCAGATGCACAGCCGAGTATCAGAGCAGATCTTGAGACACTCTGACAAAAACAATCAGGGGCGTGGTTTGCACCATT
Source organism: Scyliorhinus torazame (assembly GCF_047496885.1). Classification (NCBI taxonomy): domain Eukaryota; kingdom Metazoa; phylum Chordata; class Chondrichthyes; order Carcharhiniformes; family Scyliorhinidae; genus Scyliorhinus; species Scyliorhinus torazame. Next base: position 325,954,498 of record NC_092707.1, on the reverse strand, counting down.
ACTCTGGCAGGGCAGGAACTTGTGGAGCCCAGAGATCAGGGTGTGATCATTAAAGGGCCGATCAGAATTGGCATTAAATTCTCCCAAGCCACCCCCTGCCCCAGCATAAAGGTATCAAAGACTTATAGCACAAAATCGCCCACTTTGAGTCTTCCTTTATTCAATGAGATCATGGCTGATCCTATTTTGCTCCATAATCTCTTCATACTTTCAGCTAGTAGAAATCTCTTAACCTCAGTTTTCAAATAATCAATTCATCAACTCAACTGGATGCAACTCAAGTCATTCTCCATCTGGACAAAACACCTACTGTGGACTATCGCAGTAATTCAAATATCTAGACAACAATACTTAACTAAAGGTTCTACCCTCAGCCATCCAAAGGGTGATCTGGGATCCATAAAGAAAACCACTGTTCCCTTAATTCTGAAATGGAAATTCAACCCATTAATAAAAACCACCACGAAGAATGAAGTCTCTAGAGGCAAGAGAATACTACTAGAAATAATTCCGGATGTGTTGTTAACATATTTCCATGATATAATTCTGCCCATTATTTAAAGAGTGGTGTCAACCTATTTAACTTAAATGGGTTAATGATATTTTGAAATAACAGTTCGAGGAACACCATGCTAACTCACTAAATGCTTGTTTACAAACTTTTTAAAAATAAATTTAGAGTACCCAATTTCTTTTTCCAATTAAGTGGCAATTTAGCGTGGCCAATCCACCTATCCTGCACATCTTTGGGTTGTGGGGGTGAAACCCACGCAAACACGGGGAGAATGTGCAAACTCCACACAGACAGTGACCCTGAGCCGGGATCGAACCTGGGACCTCGGCGCCGTGAGGCGACAATGCTAACTACTGCACCACCATACTGCTTGTTTCCAAGTTTTGATTCTTCCTGTGACCAATTTCCATCGTATTATTGTCCCACGTATAAATAGAATGGCAGTAGGGTGAAAATCCCTTCCAAAAATGCCCACTTATCGCCAGAGGTCCACCTTTTCCGAATTTTGAGTGGACTATAATTAAGCTAGCTATCGTCTTCCCAAAAACAAGCAGGGGCCTAATCCATATGCAAATAGGGTCAATTGGCATTGTCATTCCCCAAACCCTTTTTGTCTCAACTCATGTTGCCACCACCTCTTTCTGGGCCAAGCCACTAACTGGGAGCAGTACAAGCCTGGAAGCAGGCCATTACTAGTTGCATTTAAAAGAATTCTTACCTGTTCTCAGCCAAAATGCTGTAAATATTTGGGGGAAATCGTTCTGGTTTTGGGATTGTGACTTCTGGTTAATTTAATGGTAAATGTTTATTGATATTGCTGTCTAACCTTCTGGACACTTGAGGGGATTTCAGCAGCTTTTTTGCTTCATGCGAATTCTTCTGATGTTTCCACGGCCCAGAGGAAGAACAGTAGCAGCAGGAGAAGGAGAATAGTTACTGCTCTAAGATGACTAAATAGAAAGAAGATGCACTCGTGACAATTCTTACCCTTTCCAAAAGGCCCCCAGCGTGGTTGCCAGCAGCTGATTTGGCATGCCATTGGCCGCCGATGGGATTATCCGGTCCAGCGGATATGTACAGAATTTTGTGTGGCTCGCGACTGGGGGACTTGCTGCAGGGGCGTCACCTTCAGCGAAATTAGAAGGTCCCGCCTGCAGGGAGGGCCAGAAAATCCTGCCCATTCCGTCCCTGCACTTCTCTGTGGAATAGTGGTTGTAAAATTGTGCTCTTCAAGAGGCACTGCCACTTAGCTCCTACTGGAAGAAGTAAAACCAACTACTTCAGCATGCGCTGCATTGCACCTTGCACCCAGGATCACTGCAACCTGACTTTTTGTTTGCTCCCAGCTCCTTTCAGGCTGCCAAAGAAACATCAGTAATAGAAAAGTCAGTCACAGCTCATGTTTGCATTAGGCAGGCAACGAATGGCATGCTTACTAAAAGGGATATTTTCATCACCTACCCCATGGAAATAGATCTCAGAGTTCACACTGACTTCCCCCATGCACAGGACATCAATGACGACACAGTGGCACAGCCGTTACCACTGCTGCCTCACAGCGTCAGGGACCCAAGTTCAATTCCAAACTTGGATGACGGCTGTCTGTGTGGAGTTTGTACATTGTCCCCGTGTCTGCGTGGGTTTTCTCCGGCTGCTCTGGTTTTCTCCCACAGTCCAAAGATGTGCAAGTTAGGTGAATTGGCCATGCTAAATTTCCCCTTGGTGTCCAAAGGTTAGGTTGGGTTATGGGGATGGGGTGGGCCTGCGGGGTTACTCTTTCAGAGAGTCGATGTAGACTTGATGGACTGAATGGCCTCCTTCTGCACTGTAGGGATTCTATGACTGTCCACACAACTCCTCATCTACTACATTAACATAGTATATAAGCAACACTTCAGATACCAATTGCCGATCTCCCAAGTCCTATGCAGCTACCATCCAGCTAAAATCCAACTTTTGCTCTTCTATTTTTGTCACCAATATTTAAGTGGCTGCTTTACTTTTGATAATTGCTGCCGCAATTCGGCCTCCTCACTGTGTGAACCTAGTAGCAAGCTGGAAGTGCATTTGGATGATTAAGATCAGGGTAATCTTGAAGTACATTTATACAACACTTCTCACGATCTCAGGATATCCCAAATTATCTTACAGCCAATGATACACTTTTGCAGTGTAGTCACTGCAGTAAACACAGCAGCCAATTTAAACACAGCACGATCCCACAATCAGCAATGGTGAGGAGATTTTGGCTGGCAGACAAATGTTGGCTAAAACACGAGAAGAGCGCCCTTGATCTCCTTTGAAATAGTGCTATGGAATCTTATGTGTTCACCTTACAGGACAGGAATGTTTCAATGTCCCATCTAAAGGACAGCGTCTCCAACAATGCTAACTCCTTCACTGGAATGTCTGCATAGGTTTTGTCCTGAAGTTCAGTAACTTCAGAGCAAAAACTATGCAGACACTCCAGTTCAGGAGTTAGAACACAAAGCCACAATGTTCTGACACAGGGGAGAGTGTCACCACTGAGCCACTGCTGATAGCGTACGCAATTAGTACACAATTGGTCAAGCTTAGCTCGAGCAAGTAGACAACTCCTTTCTGCCTCTGCAGACATTGTGGAAATTCCATGTCATAGGTTCTAATTTTAGCCTTGAAATTACTGTTTTGGTAAGAGCCTTGCACTCCAGCAATGTCAGGATTGTTTATCGCACTACTTTACTATATCCATTTACCAACTCGTAACAAAACTGCTGTAAGAAGAATATTTATTTTTAGTACTATTGCACTCAATTCATGCAGAACAGCAATTAACGTGGCAGATTGGGTAATTAAAAGGGAAGTGCCCCATGTTGCTGTGGTGATACATCACTGGTGCAATGTGTTAACTTCTCAGACGGAACAGTCATTAAGGAAGAGACTCCAATGAGAAAATGGTAGATTTTGCTTAAAGGGATTCAGCTTCCCTCACTTTTTGTATGTTGCATATATGGTGATGATATAAAGATATTCTCTGCTATGCTACCCCTTGTGATCAGCAAGGTAGCACAGTGGTTAGCACATTTGCTTCACAGCTCCAGGGTCCCAGGTTCGATTCCTGAATTTGGTCACTGTCTGTGCGGAGTCTGTACATTCTCCCCGTGTCTGCGTGGGTTTCCTCCGGGTGCTCCGGTTTCCTCCCATCAGTCCCGAAAGACGAGCTGTTAGGTAATTTGGACATTCTGAATTCTCCCTCAGTGTACCAGAACATGCGCCAGAATGTGGCAACTAGGGACTTTTCACAGTAACTTCATTGCAACGTTAATGTAAGCCTACTTGTGACAATGAAGATTATTATTCTTCTTGACAAAGGAGGATTGGGAAAAGCAATTAAGGGCTGCCTGTGAAGTCATGAAGAATACATAGTTGCCATCTGGACACAGTAGGTCTTCCTTTTCAGATATATTAAATATTCCGTTGATCCCGAGAGCAATGCTGTCAGTAGACTTAAACTCCTGGCAGGGTCACCCATGACAGTAAGGTCGGAGGGGAGGAACCAAAGTGCAATCCAAAACATGTCCTCAGCAACGGGTCAGACGGAAGATACTCGTATGGTATTAACGGCTGTGATGGCAGATGAAGGCTGCAGCAGTAGGGAAATCTGCAGTTGTTGAAGTTCCCATGCCACTGGAACTGGACCTACTCTCTGTCAAGTACCATGTGACTGCTGATTTGCAATGATATACCCAAGTTCAAAGTTGTCCCTCACATGTGTCTACCTAGAGGAAACCAGCACACCCCCCACACAGACAAACCCTGCCATGATCGGCAAGAGGTGTCAAGGACAGGACTGTGAGATCTGTAAGTCCCTAGCTTTAGGCCGGCATGGAGGCGGTGGAGTTTGATTCAATCATCACGCTCTTGGAATAGGAACAGGGGATGGTTTTGGCCGATTTCTTCTGGAGTGAGCAGCCCTCTTCAGGATCTACTCTGCTCACCTTGCATGGGACAAGGTATTGAAAAGGTGCCCTAAAAATATTATGTTCTGGTATCCAACCTGACTGGTAAACCACACCCAGCAGGCTCATCTCCCTGCGATCAGAAAATCAAAGTTAAACTGAATTTCAGAACCTAGATAGTACGAACCATCATGGATGATGAACCAAACAATCAACCGGAGTGGAAACTGCCCTTGTTGCCCATGAACTCAGGCAATTCAACATTGGCGTCACTGCCCTGCACGAGACCTGCAGAGCAGGCGAAGAGCAGCTGAGGGATGATGGAGGTGGTCACACCTTCTTCTGGAGAGGAAAACCCGAGGATCAGCCCAGGACACATGGAATTTGATTCGTCATCAAGAATAAACTTGTTAATCGACTCTCAGAGCTCCCTGTCAGCATCAATGAGTGCCTCACGACCCTCCATACACAACTTGCTGGTTTAGCTCAGTGGGCTAGACAGCTGGTTTGTGATGCAGAATAAGGCCAGCAGCATGGGTTCATTTCCCAGACCGGCTGAGGTTATTCATGAAGGTTCGCCTTCTCAACCTTACTCCTCGCTTGAGGTTTGGTGATCCTCCATTTAAACCGCCACCAATCAGCTCTCCTCATAGGGGAAAGCAGCCAATGGTCATCTGGGACTTTGGGAATTACAACTCCAACTTGCCAAATGTGTAGAATACCAGCTTGTCATGACTAACTTGTCATAACTAACATACTGTTCCACCACAAAGTCTTCCTGGAGACATCCACGATCAAAGCACTGGCATAACACTTTATCGTCCGATCCCGAGACAAAAGGGATGCCCTCATCACTGAAGCGATGACCAGTGCAGATGATTGCTGTACACACCACTGGCACCACCAGCTCATCCACTCCTCTATGTCCATCAAAGTCCACCTGAAGCAGCAGAAGCTGAAGAAACAGCTCAGAAAAAAGATCAACATTGAGCAGCTTTAGGAGCCAAGCATCCTACTGAACCTCCAACAATGTCTTCTGCAAAATTCCCAAAGTTGTAATGGAGTGGAGGAAAGCTGGAAAGAGCTTAAGACAGACTTCATCTCAAGTTGCGAAGAAACCACCGGCTAAAAGATCAAGAAACACCAAGACTGGTTCGACGAGAATGACCACAACATCCAAGTCCTAATCAACAAGAAGGGGAAAGTTCTCTGCACCTGCCAAATTGATCTAACCAGCAAGGCAAAGGGGAGAGCTCACTAATCAGCAAAGGCAAAGGTACGACAACGAAGTAGGGAAATCAAGAACCAATGGTGGACTGAGAAAGCTAAGGAGCTGCAACTTCTCACTGACAAGCACGATACCCGGGGCTTCTTCAGGGCCACTAAAGCAATATACGGACCCAACACCCTAGGCCTCAAACTGGTGCGGAGGAAGGACGGTGCTCTTTGAGAGACAGATCAAACACCAGCCTTCGATGGAGAGAACACTTCAAAGAACTCCCAAGCCATGATACAATCATAGATGAGAATCTGGTTGAGAAAATCCCCCAACTCCCCATCAAAGATGATCTTGGGCTCCCACCTAGAGTGCATGAACTCAAAGCCGCCATTAAGCACATGAAGAAAGGAAAAGCTGTAGGAGTGGACGGGATTCCAGAGGAGATTTTCAAACTTGGAGGAGAAGAGATCACCCATCATCTCCATCAGATAGTCCTGAAAATCTGAGACAGAGAAGTAATTCTTGCCATCCTCAGGGATCCTGTCATTGCCACCATCTATAAAAAGGAAATAAAGTAGACTGTGGGAACTACCAAGGAATCTCCCTCCTACACTCCATTGCCGAGAAGACCATCGCCTGCGTCCTCGCTCGCCGCTTTCTCCCAGTCTCTGAGGGAATCATTACGGAAAGCCAGTGTGGCTTCCAACAAAACCATGGAACAGTGGACAACATTTTCACTGCTCGACAACTTCAAGAGGAAATCCAGAAGTAACATCAACCACTCTACATGCCTTCAACGATCTGACCAAGGCTTTTGACTCAGTCAATTGGGAAGTGCTATGGAAGACCCTGTCAAAGACCAGCTGTCCAGGGAAATTCATCAACATCCACTGGCTCCTCCACAACAAGATGTCGGTGACAGTCCTCACCAACAGAAATAAGACAGAAACCTTCAAGGTCAAGACTGGGGCCAAGTAGGGATGTGTCATCACCCCCACTCTTTTCTCCATCTTCATTACCACCGTCCTTCACCCTGTCAAGAACAAGATTCCCATTGGAGTGGACATGGTCTACAGGATGGAGGAAAACTTTTCAACTTCAACCGGTTGAAATCCAAGACGAAAACAGCATGACATCACTCACGGAACTTCAGTGGGCGGTTGACATTGTTATTTCCACTCTCTCAGAAGAGAATCTCCAAGCCATGCTTTACACCTTTGCGGAAGCATACCAAAGAATAGGCCTGAGCCCTGACTTCAAGAAAACTCAAGTTCTTTACCAACCCATCCCAAGGCAAGATCCAGTCTCTCCCTTCATCAGGATGATTGGTGCAACGCTACCAAACATGGAACATTCTCCCTACCTGGGAATCCCCCTCTCATCTAAGGCTGACATCGATTCGCAGATCTAACACCCTATCCAATCCATGAGCACCGCCTTTGGACGCTGAAGGACGAGCTGAAGGACGAGAACCTTTGATGACCACAATATTCATGTTGACACTAAGATCCTTGTGTACAAGGCAGTTGTCCTCCCAACTCTTCTATATGGCTCAGAAATTTGGTCTACATACAAATGCCACCTCAAGGCCCTGGAGATGTACCATCAATGCTGTCTGAGATGGCTTCTCCACATAAGCTGGGAGGACAGACATACTAACATCAATGTCTTTAAGGAGCCAAAAACACCAGCATCTAGGCCATGATAATCCAAAACCAACTCTGCTGGGCTGGCCATGTGCTTAGGATGTCAAAGTCCCGACTGCCAAAGCAATTCTTCTTCACCCAGCTCAAGGAACACTCCCGAACAAGAGGAGAAGAAAGGAAGAATTTCAAAGACACCCTGAAGGCCTACCAGGAGACTTCCTCAGTAGAGACCATCTTGGAGGAACCTCCTGATTGAAGGGACACAATTCTTCGAGGACACCCAATGTCGAGGAGGCCCGGGAAAGGAGCCAGAGAAAGGAATACCAGCGATCTAGAGCCCAAGGATCGACCTACCTCCCAGAAACACCTGCCAAGTGTGCGGTCAAAGATACTGCTCTACGGTCAGGCTCATCAGCCACGCAAGGGCCCACAGAACCTATGACCAGTAACATGGAGCTTCTTAGGTGGACAATGATCACCAAAGAGGAAGAAGAAGGTGCAGTCCTTCAGTGATCAGTAATCTAAAATTGGCTCAAGGTTAACAAAATAAAACTAGAGCAGGAATGTGACTGTGTCTGCTTCTTTCCCCCAAAATTGTGGACTAACTGACAATGTAAAAAAGCCATGCAAGCTCCCTACTTGAATTAGTGTGTGACCCCTGTCTGAAATGCATGTAGGGCTCGGATTTGGACACCCAGAGGGACAGAACTTTGTGCACTACCGTAGCAACATAAGCATTTAAGGCAATGTGACCAATTGGAGGGTAAAAATAATTGGATTATTCATAATAATCAGCAAATTCCATTGGTAAGTAACAATTACAAAGTAACCCAGCCAGGTGAATTCCAAATTCATTCTAATGAAGCATTTGTTCTAATGGCACTGTTACATGCCTGTACCATTCGTATTGTGTGCTACACCCATTTGGATTTGTTCCACTGAAAATAGTGTTGGGATCCTATTGATTTCACAGCACCCTGAATGAAATACTTTAATGAAGTTGTCACCTGTAGCAGGCTGGCAGCTGGATTGCCCTACTGAAAGCCTGGAACTAAGTGGGAGCGAGGTGCTGAGTACAAGATCACAACTTTCAGGTTGCCGTTCCCTTGGGTAGAACAAGTTAAAATTGATTGTATTGGGTTGAAAGTGTCAAAATGGTGAGATTGGAGATGGAAATGTGGACCAAGAAGTCGAATTACAATAATTACATATAATCAGGAGCATAGTTGCTCAGCCATAATGCCAGTTTGATTTTTAACATTAGATAACTTTAAAAGCTTGAACATCCTTGGTCATACTACCTTTGGGTGATTGTCCCTTTAAGAGCCACACAGCAGAATTAGGGCCACACAGGTCATGTGATCTTTACTCTGCTGTGTCAACAATCACCACAATCTACTTGGGGAGGGCAGGATTCTCCATCCCGCCAGCCCCGTTTTCCAGCAACGTGCCCTGTCGGCAGTGAGATCCTCCGTTCCAGCAGACAGCCAATGGAAATCCGGGGGTGTGGGTGCGCTGCCGGTGAAGCAGAGGATCCCACCGAAGGAGAATACTGCTGGAGGGATTTCACATTATTCATGATCAGCAGTTCACAGGGAGATATTAGTGAAGCATTCTGTGCCCTTCTTCCTGTCCTTCCAAAGCCAGTTAAGTGATGACCGGTAAGCAAAGCTTGAAAAACAAATGGCTCCGAAGGACTAAAGGAATTTGGCCTCACTTTACAGTTGCTATTTCTGCTTGCTTAAATTTGATAGATGACTTTGTTTATCTTTGTCCAGCTTGTTCAAGGTTGCCTTCACATGTAAAATCATCAATATCTCAATAATGTACTGCATTTAGTTAATATTTACTTCCTTGCACTTCAGAGTGCACTTGCTTGTAGTGGAGATTTCCTGGAAGCCTAAAGCAGCGTTCAGTATAGGCCCCTCACAATGATGGGACATGATGGATGTTGAGGTTAGGGATGGGTGTGTGAATACTCTAGGACATGTCAGCATAATGAAGGAGGAAGTGTTGGATACCTTAAAATGGAGTAAGGTAGACAAATCTCCTGGGCCGAATGGGATATATCACAGGTTACTGTGGGAGGCAAGAGAGTAAATAGCTGGGGCCTTAACAGATATCTTTGCATCATCTTTGGCCACAGGCAAGGTTCCAGAGGACTGGAGAATAGCCAACGTTGTCCTTTTGCTTAAGAAGGGAAGCGGGAATAATCCAGGTTATTATTGACCGGTGAGTCTGACGTCAGCGGTGGGCAAGCTGTTGGAGACGATACTGAGGGACAGGATTTATTTATATTTGGAAGTGAATGGATTTGTTAGTGTTAAGCAACATGGTTTTGTGCAGAGAAGGTCAGGTCTTACCAACTTGATAGAGTTTTTTCGAGGAGGTGACAAAATTAATTGATGAGGGAAAGGCTTTGGATAGCGTCTACATGGACTTTAGTAAGGTGTTTGACAGGGCACCTCATGGCAAACTGGTACAAAAGGTAGAGTCGCATGGGATTCAGGGTGTGCTAGCTAGATGGATAAAGAACTGGCTTGGCAACACGAGGCAGAGAGGAGCAGTGGAAGGGAGTTTTTCAGAATGGAGATCGGTGTTCCACAGGGTTCAGTGCTCGGACCACTGTTGGTCATAATATTTATAAATGATCTGGACAAACATGTAGATGGTCTGATTACAAGTTTGCAGATGGCACCAAGATAGGTGGAGTTGGAGATAGAGAAGGGACTGTCAGAGAATACCACAGAATATAGATATATTGAAGATTTGGGCAGAGAAATGGCAGGTGGAGTTCAATCCAGACAAGTGTATGGTGATGCATTTTGGAAGATACAATTCAGGTGTGAATTATATAGTAAATGTCAGAACCCTTAGGAGCATTGATATACAGAGGGATCTGGGCGTTCAGGTCCTTAGTTCCATGAAAGTGGCAATGCAGGTGGATAAGGTGGTCAAGAAGGCATATGGCATGCTTGCCTTCATTGGCAAGGGCATTGAGTACAAGATTTGGCAAGTCAAGTTACAATTGTGTCAAACTTTAGCCAGGCTACATTTATAATATTGAGTGCAGTTTTGTTGGCCACACTCCCAGAAGTACATGGATCCTTTGGAGAGTGTGCAAAGAAGTTTTACCAGGATGTTGCCTGGTCTGGAGGGTGTTAGGTATGAGGAGAGGTTGAATAAACTCGGATTGTTTTCGTTGGAAATACGGAGGGTGAGGGGAGACCTGATTGAGGTTTACAAAATTACAAGATAAATCAGAGGTATGGACAGGATGAATAATCAGAAACCTTTTTCCAGGGTGGAAGATTGAATATGAAGGGGGTACAGGTTCAAGGTGAGAGGGGAAAGGTTTAGGGGAGATGTGCGGGAGAAGTTTTTCACGCAGAGGGCGGTGGGTGCCTGGAATGCATTGCCAGTGGAGGTGGTGGAGGGAGGCACGATAGCAACGTTTAAGATGCATCTTGTAGACACATGAAAGGGTGGGGAATGGAGGGATACAGATCATTTGGGCAATAAGTAGTAGCTCTAAATAAGGAATCTGGATTGGCGCAGGTTTGATGGGCCAAAGGGCCTGTTCCTGTGCTGAAATGTTCTTTGTTCTTTGTTCTTTGATAGCCACATCAACTAATCTCCTTGTATAATTCTAGGTAAGTCAGTGGTTAGCACTGCTGCCTCACGGCGCCGAGGTCCCAGGTTCAATCCCGACTCTGGGTCACTGTCCGTGTGGAGTTTGCACATTCTCCCCGTGTTTGCGTGGGTTTTGCCCCCACAACCCAAAGATGTGCAGGGCAGGTGGATTGGCCATGCTAAATTGCCCCTTAATTGGAAAAAATGAATTGGGTACTCTAAATTTATCAAATAAAAAGAATTCTAGATAAGTGTCCCCCTAGCTGTATGTGCACTTGGAGGATAATAGTTGAAATCCTTTTCTGGAACACTCCTTTTCTCGTCTTCCTCAAAATCTGTAAATAAATCTTCCTATTAGGGTTATTCCCTCATGGGAGAAATTCACCTTTCAGCTATCTACTTTGTGCTTAAAGGCCCATGTGACCTAATGTTCATACCTTATGTACCGTGCCCTGAGAAGGAGTTGCCAACTATGGACTTACATTGGTTCATGACAATGCTTGGAAAGGTGCTGCAGTGATTTATCACTGCCACTTGCACTATGGTTGACCAGGAAGCTCTCCTGCTCTTACCACCTGCCATCAGGGAGAGATTTACAGGCTGGTAATCAACCTGTTGGCCACATTACGAATGTATCATCCATGGCCATTAGGTCCTGAAGTAGGACTTGAAACCGAAACCTTCGGCCCAGAGGTTGGGACGGTACCATTACACCACTTGCAGGTGGAAAGCTATTTAGCTGTACAAATTAGAGTCCTCTGCTGGTTGTAAGAAATGAGGGGGTGAAAAGATAAGTAAAACATATATTTTCTGGGGCCAGGAGAAGCAGATTTGTTTTTTGAGAATAATTTAGCCTGCTGATTCTTGCTACAGCTGACCTGCCCAACCTACCTTCTGGTGCTGTCTGTGTTGTTCCCTGGGCCTTCCTATTATTACAGTGTCCAGAGCTAGTGAGCTGGAGTGGAATATATGTTTGTTGTTTGCGGCTTGTTGGCAACCCAACATTGGCTGGGCCTCATATCAACACTATTGGGCACTGTGGATTTCATGCCCACTGCCAGCCGCAGTCGGAATTCTTCCTACATTGTTTCAACATCTCGGTGAAAACCCAAAAAGTTTATTCCGAAATGATGCACTAACCTCCATCAGCATCTGCACAGGTAATAAATAAATTCCTGCAAAAAATAAATCCTGCAGGAAAACAGTTCAATAGCAGAATACAAAGTCATCAATTAAAGCTGTATTGTGCCACATCAAACTACTTAGAATTCCAAAGCAGAATGTAGCAACCTGATTTATATGAGCAAAATATATACAAAGTGCATTACCTGCATCCAAAACAAGAAATTGTATAGATATCCTTGCAGCTGGCATAATTAGATATAAAATGAAACTCTTGTTGTTTTCATTAGGAACTGCCTCTGTCCATTATCCATTCAATCACTGCTCATATTTCCAGTCAGTAATATCCCATCAACACATCACTTACAGAATCACAGTGCAGCTCAGGAGGAGGCCATTTGGCCCATCATGCGTGTGGCCTCTCAGAATGAGCAATTTACCTGGTACCACATTCTCCCCATAGCCTTGCGCATTCTTCCTTTTCAGATAGCAATCCAAGTCTTTCTTGAATTCCTCATTTTAACCTGCCTCCATCACACTCTCAGGCAGCACATAACAAATCCTGCCATTCGCTGCGTGAGGACTTTTTTCCTCATGTTTCAATTGCTTCTTTTGCCAATTACATTAAATCCGTGCCCTCCCTCCCACGATATGGATGATATGGATGATAATGGCATAGTGTAGGTTAGATGGCTTTTGTTTCGGTGCAACATCGTGGGCCGAAGGGCCTGTACTGCGCTGTATTGTTCTATGTTCTATGATTCTTCCACCAATAGGGAATTGGTCCAATTTCCCAATCTGATCTGTCCAGATCCCACATGATTTTGAATACTTCGATTAAATCTCTCACCCTTCTCTCCTCCAAGGAAAAGAGGCCCAACCTGAATTTAAATGCAATTGAATAGAATTTTACTGGGCAGTTTGTGTTCTATCAACATTGGGTGGGAGTCACAGACCTTCAGAGTCCCAGCTGGTTAAAGGTTAACAAAACAAGGCTTCATTGATGTTTCAGCACACCAGCCATTCTGCAAAGTAATGCGTGCTCAGAGAGTGGGGAATAAAAGCCATGAACAGTGTATGGTAGAGGACCTCGAAGGCTGTAAGACCATAAGACATGGGACTATAAGTAGGCCATTTGGCCCATCAAGGCTGCTCCACCATTCAATGAGATCATGACTGATCTGATATAATCCTCAAATCCACTTTCCCCCCTTATCCCATTAACCCTTAATTCCCTTACTGATTAAAAATTGGTCGATCTCAGCCTTGAACATACTTAATGACCCAGCCTCAACAGCACTCTGTGGTAAAGAGCTCCACAGAAACATTACCCTCTGAGAGAAGACATTCCTTCACATTACCGGGCAGCACGGTAGCACAAGTGGATTGCACTGTGGCTTCACAGCGCCAAGCTCCCAGGTTCGATTCCCCGCTGGGTCACTGTCTGTGCGGAATCTGCACGTTCTCCCCGTGTCTGCGTGGGTTTCCTCCGGGTGCTCCGGTTTCCTCCCACAGTCCAAAGACATGTAGGTTAGGTGGATTGACCATGATAAATTGCCCTTAGTGACCACAAAGGTGAGGAGGGTTTATTGGGTTACGGGGATAGGGTGGAAGTGAGGGCTTAAGTGGGTCAGTGCAGACTTGATGGGCCGAATGGCCTCCTTCTGCACTGAATGTTCTATGATCTGTCTTAAATGGGTGCCTCCCTACTCTACGATTATGCCCTCTGGTCCTAGTCTCTCCCACAAGGGAAAACAACCTCTCAGCATCGACACTGCCAAGTCCCCTGAGAATCCTATATGTCTCAATAAGGTCACCTCTCATTCTTCTAAACTCCAATGAGTACAGGCCCAATCCACTGAACCTCTACTCCATAAGAAAATCTATCCATACCCATGATAAACCTATTGAGTTTTCTCTGGACAGCTTCCAATGCCAGTATCTTTCCTCAGATAAGGGGACCAAAACTGTGCACAGAATTCCAGAGTTCCTTCACCAACAGGTTGGGGCAGTGTAAGGATGCCATCACCAGTGGGGAAAGGGGTGATGCAGGGGTGCCAGCAAAAATGATTTGGAGTTGTGTAAATGTGCCATTAATAGTGGGTGGGTGGGGTGTGACAGCAAACATGGTTGGAGTTGTTCTACGAAGGACACAGAGGGGCAGTAACACTTGACCCCAACTGAGTAGCAAGAGAAATGTTTTGGGGGAGATGGACTGCAAAGGTAGCACCAGAGAGGGTGAGAGACCACCTGGCCAGGGTTCAATCGGTCTCTTTAGCCCACAGGTAAGGAGGAGGAGCAGCCCAAAGGAAGATCCATGGACCACTGGTTCCACAGTCAGAATGGCAGGAACAGCAAGAGGGTTAGCCTCCAGGTGGGAATGCCAGAGGAGTGCACATAGTGGTGTGACAACAATTTGCCATTTGAAGAGGGGCCTATCTACAGGAGAGAGTCTACTGGGCGCAGATTCTTTGTACCTGTGTCAGACTACTGCTTAACCTGACAACATTTGGAAAAAGCTGCTGCTCAGCTCAAATCTCCCAGAAAAACTAAAAATTAAACTGCCTACTGCAGATCTGACTCCTCCCATTAATTATATCATCTTTATCCCACTTAGATCCCCTGACCTGCTTACCTAAGTCTAAACCCAATGTTTCAAATTATCTACTCTCCAGGGAATCTCCAGCAATCATAACAAAATTACATTCAGCCTCTCTTTATAACATATTGGGTTTGCAAGGAATGGTGATCTCACTTTTACAACATCTAAATTGCACCTTCTGGAGTTACACCTGAACTGAAGCATTAAAATACATTACTGTAACAGATATAACATTCAATATATATTACAATTTCTTGCATTCTTCACACATGCAAGATCCAAAGAGGAATATAGTATGGAGGACTTATCCTTGCAAAGAGAAGAAGGTCATTGATTATTTTCTGGCTTTGCAGCCAAGTTCACAGGCTGATCCCACCGCTGACGACCTCCTCTGCAATCTCCAGCAAAGTTTTCTTGGCCAGGTGGGAGAATTTTTTCTTGCTGTCCCTTGGAAAGAGGACTCCCTGTCTTGCCTGCGGGAAACATGCAGGGAGACAATGCTAAAATGTGGGGACACACAGTGTCTTCCATCTGGCATGGTTGTAGCAGCCTCACAGACCACTCCTTGGGGTTTGAGTCCCAAGGAGTCCAGAGGGGTCTTCAGCAATGTTGCTGAGTCATCGTCAACAACATGGGCGCAGTAGAGGAAGGGCTAGCCCCAGCACCTATCTTTGAGTCAGGTGACGCACCATGGTGCCGATTTGCCTGCCTCTGCTCAACGATTGAATGGGCTCCACCCCTCCAGGGCATGACTTGATTTTACGCCAAATGATTCCTTTGCTCAGATGCATGGGAATTATCAGAAGCAACATCTGTTTCCAGTGCCACAACCATGATCCGCACCATCCAAATAAAATTGCCTGCGCTTGTCGAAAAATCCTTGAAGATGCTGAATGGAAATTGCACACAGGTAAGGGTCATACACTTGAAAGTTGACTGAAGAGTGAAACATAGAGCTTCTCAATATATCATTCCTCGTTTATATAGCCATTCAAATCTCAGATGAATCCTTTCGGTATAAAACTAAATACACAGCTATATTCTATTTTAGGTCATTATTCTCCATTAGTGATGCTTTGAAAATGTTATTTGGCACCAGTTCTGCAGAGTTTCAAATTACAAGTGCACGGCATGTTTGAAATGCATCAACTAACACAAATGATTTTTCTTCATACATGGAGGTGCTGTACTTTAAAGAACGTGGCCTTTCTAACAGTTGGAGTGTATTCAACGGCAGTGCACATAAACTAATAAATCCTTCAAGACCTCACTGAAAAATAACTTAAGCTTCAATGGGACAAATTCTGCACCCAATGTAGCCAATAACTCTGTAAAGTCTGACTGCTGAATGGGCTGAATGTTCAGTCAAGGTTGTAAATAGCAATTGCAATTTGTCACCAGAGGGAAAGACTTATTTGTTGGAATAAGTTGCCAATTGTTGTTTGCAGTCAAAGACTGTGATAAAATTTAGTTTGGAAAAACAATAATTGTCTTATATATAGGTGCAACTCCCACCTGAAAGAAGAGAGATAGACTGAAGGAAACTGGGAATGAAAAATTAGAAAGAGGAAGAGAAGGAAAATAGAGTGAAGCAGATAATAAAGAACAACACTTCGGGCTCAATTTAATGCAGGGGCTATTGGGCATGGAACATCTCTGCCCATATTAAACTCAACCCAAATTATTGTCTCTTATCGTCATCCAGTTTGCTCTCTTTTCCTTCTCTTCCTCTCCATGTGCAATTTTTTTTGAAAATGTTTTTATTAAAGTTTTAACATTTATGACAAAATTACAAAAAATACAAACAATAACCCTTGACTAGACGCAAACAATCAGAACCCCAAAAATAACCCTTCAACCCAAGGAACAAGACCTCCTCCCAACCCCCCGCCCCCAGCGTATTCGTCCCTTCCCCTCACCCATTTTTTACACACACATCCCCCACCTTAACAGATAACAGTGACCAACTCTCTGAAGTGCAATATGAATGGCCGCCATCTCCGTTTTAACCCTTCAATTGACCCCCTCACGGTGTATTTGCCCTTCTTGTCCATCAAGTCCCCTAAACATGCCAAATCACACGGTGGCATTGCTAGTCTCCAACCCAGCAGGATCCGCCTTCACACCACCAACGAGGCAAAGGGAAGGACAGCCACCCCTGCACCCGTTCGCAACTCCGACGCATCCAAAACTCCAAAAATAGCCACCAAAAGGACAGGGCTCTAGCTTAATACATAAGATCGCAAACATGCCCAGCAACAACAGACGCAACTGAGCCGCGAACTACTAATAAAATTCCACCGGGAACCCATCCGACACCAGTGCCTTCCCTGCCTGCATGTGCCTCATGCTTTCTGAATCTCCTCCAGGCCTAGCAGTGCTTCCAGCCCCTCCCACAATTCCTCCCCACCTTGGGAAACTCCAAACTTCCCAAGACCTCCGCCATTCCCCGTCAGTCCTCCGGCAGTTCCGACCTATACAACCTCCTCCCCTCCAAATTCCTAACCTGAATAATCTCCCTGGCTGCCTCCAGTCGCCTTAATTGGTGAGCCAAGAGATGGCTACCCCTTCTCCCCATACTCATACACCATCCCTTTTGCCTGCCTCAGTCCGTGGACAGGAAGTCAAACTGCATTTGCAGTTTTTCCTGCACACCAAAAGTTCCGGGGTAGGGTCCCTTACATGTCCCTTGCAGGGTGGCACGGTAGCACAGTGGGTAGCACTGTTGCTTCACAGCTCCAGGGTCCCAGGATCAATTCCCGGCTTGGGTCACTCCTGTGTACCCGAACAGGAGTCTGCACGTTCTCCCTGTGTCTGCGTGGGTTTCCTCCGGGTACTCCGGTTTCCTCCCACATGTCCCGAAAGGTATGCTGTTAGCTCATTTGGACATTCTGAATTCTCCCTCTGTGTACCCGAACAGGCACTAGAATGTGGCGACTCGGGGCTTTTTGCAGTAACTTTATTGCAGTGTTAATGTAAGCTTACTTGTTACATTAAAGATCATTATTATTATACCTACGATCCACTCCGAGGATCTCATCCACCAATTTCTGTGGCCCCTTCCTTTCCTCCCTGTCCACATGTGCCTTGTATGCCATAATCTCTCCTCTGATCACCGTCTTCAGTGCCTCCCACAAAATCGAGGGCAAGACCATCCTGTTCTAGTTAGAGCTACATACTGAAGTACGGCCCTCAAAATCCTTTCACAAAAACCCAGATCCGATAACAGCCCTATGTCTAATGGCTATCCTCCTGCGACGCTCCTGCCCGACCACCAACACCAGGTCCACTCAGTGCGGGGCATGGTCGGAAATAACCACCCCAGTGTCCGTCTCGTAATTCAAAAATCAAACCTGTGTACCCGAACAGGAGCCGGAGTGTGGCGGCTAGGGGATTTTCACAGTAACTTTATTGCAATGTTAATGTAAGTCTATTTGTGACAATAATAAAGATTATTATTATTGTCCTCAAATACACCTTGTGTATCAAAGCAAAAAAACGAGAACTCCGGGCTGGATTCTCCGATTTTGAGTCTATATCCGGCATGTGTCAAGTCTTACAATGTAAAAGTCGGCGCCGCCCCCGCACCGAGGCACCGCCGGCGTTCTCAACAGAACGGCCGGAGAATTGCCAGGTCCGTGGCCGCGTATGTGTACGGCGGCGATCTGCAGCGGTCGTGCCATACAACATGACACTGGCCACGTGCCGACCCGGCCTGCCTGACAGTGCCCCACTGTAAACTCCCTCGCCACCCCCGAACCATCCCCCACCAGTCACCTCAGGCCCCGCAGTAGCCCCCCTGGCCAGCGGAACGGCTCCCCCCCTGACTGTGGCGGTGCTGTACACAGTCCATAGCTGCCACGCGGATTTGTCAAAACCTCTGACCACAAGTGATTCATGCTGTCAGGAAGTCAGCCCATCGGGGGCGGAGCATCGGGGGAGGGCCGTCAGGTGATGTTCTGAGGCCGTCCCAACGTTGAGCGGCGTACTCACCGATGACGCCGTTTTGGGTGGGGGGGGGAGAGCATCGGAAAATAGGCGCCACCCCGATTTCGGTGTCAAAAGGGATTCTCCACCCAATCGCCAAATGCGATTTCGCCGTTGACAATCGGAGAATTCCGGCCTCCTTCTCTCCAGGATGCGAAACCACCACGGATTTGCCCCCTGCCCATCTCTTCCATAAACGCAGACAATACCTTTGCCATCCTCACTGGAACCAATGACTTCGGCCTGGAGTGGTCCACCATCGGATCCCACTTACAGTTCAAATCACCCCCCATAATCAATTGGTGGGTGTCCTCTAGCCAGCAACTGCCTCATAAACGATGTATCCTCCCAATTCGGGGTGTACATGTTCACTAGGACCACTGAGTTTCCCTCTCTTGTACCTGCACCCACCATGTACTGTCCCCCCGATCAACTATGACCCTCTCCGCCCAGAACTGGACCCTCCTATTGATTAAAATCTCCACCTCCGGGCCCTACTATCAAAGCCTGAGTGAAACACCTGGCTCATCCAGGCTTTCCAGAGCCGAGTCTGGTCCTGGAGACCCACAAATGGATCTCTTGTAAAAACATCACGTCGGCTCCCAAACTCTTTAAATGCCAAAAAACCTTTGCCCTTGTTATGGGTTTCCCAGGCACCGCACATTCCAGGGGACCAACCCTGTCGGAGGCCTCTCACCCACTCCCCCTCGAGTCAGCCATTACCACCGTGACATGTTATATCTTCATCACCAGTTCCTAGGCCCCAGGCCTTCCTAAAGTGGCCACCTGCCCGACCCAATGGGTGAGACGAAGAAGCTCCCCAGGTCACTGTTATTTCCCCACTCCTCCCCATATCTCCTCCATCAACCTCACCCCACCCCCGAACTGGCAGATTCCTGCCACCTCGTCTAGCCACCACCCCCTCCCAAATAAAACATTCTAAACTCATCGAGCCACACCAAACTGGCCCAACAAGTCGCAGCCCCTCCCCCCATTCTACTCCTGTTCCCTGACCTACCCCTTAGTGCTAGCAAGGTACCCCTGCCCTCCCCAGAGTCCTGCCCAAAAACAACCACAAAAGACCAAAAACACCATCACCCTAGCCCATACTCACTTGTCCAAATCCCAACATCCTTACAATGCTCCTCTTTCCCCTCCAATTACCAGATCAATCCATCCGCTTTACCATCCCCCATGACCCCTGATTTATAGTCCCCATGACCCTGGTCTCCAGAAAAATTCCCCCATCCATCTCCGAGAAAAAGAAGAACAAAGACATAACACACTATATTGCAATCTTTACAACTAATCCCACCCGACTTTCACACACACAATCACACCAGCCTCCTCAAGCCAGTCACAATCCTTTACCCTTGATGAAGGCCTCCACCTGCTCCAGCGTGTCAAAGCAGTGAACATTCGATTCCGTTGTACTCTCAGCCTTGCTGGATTCACTACCCCAATCCGCACACCCTTGTTGTACAGTACCGCCTTCGCCTTATTAAAGGCTGCCTACCGCTTCGCCAGCCAATGTCCTCATAAATGGGTACCATGTGGCCGTCCCAGTCAATGCTCCAATTCTTCTTGGCCCACTCCAGAACCCGCTCCTTTCCGTGAAAACTGTGAAAGCGGACGATCACTGTCCATGGTGGTTCATTCTGCTGCAGCTTCTGCCGCAGTGCCCGATGAGCCCTGTCCAAGGGGAGAACACTTCATTCGCTCCCCCCCCCGCCACCACCAACCACGAGAACCTCTCTGCAAAATATCCAGTTGCCTCAGGCCCTCCACTCCCTCCGACAAACCCACCACTCTGAGATTCAGGTGCCTCGATCTGTTCTCCAGATCTTCAACTTTAGCCTACAGGCCCTTATTACTCTCCGCCACAAGCAGTATTTCTGCTTCCAACTAGGCAAGCTAATCCACATGCCTAGACAAGGCCTCCTTCACGCCCTTCAGTGTCTCCCCATGCTCCCTCACAGCTTTGGCAGTCTTGTCCAGCTGCTCTCGTATTGGGCATAACGCCTCCTCAAGGCTGGCTTTAAACGACTCTTTAATTTCCTCTCCTTGTCGCTTAACTTGCCCATCCATCTGCTTTCCAACCTTCTCCAATTCCTGCGCCATCACCCTCGCCAGCATCTTTGACGTGATGCGTGCGGCTGCCTCTGCCATCTTTCTTCCCTGGGATTCCTTTCTCAGGCTACCAGCCGGGGGTTTCTTTTCCATGGCCTTTTTTGCTGAGCATTTTTACATTCCTCTGTCAACTATCCATTATACACACATACCTACTGGGTTGGAACACAAAATCTACCAGAAAACCAGGGAAAAGGGATCAAAATTCAAGGACCCTGGCAGGTGCCACCTTTCGTGCAACCTTTCTCACATGCTGTCACCGGAGGTCTTCCATATGTATTCTTAACAACTTGCCGTACGATCTTGAACGATTTTTGAATATATAATCCCAAGTCCTTTTGCATCTGCTTCTGGCTTATTTGTGTCAGCATCACAAACACATTCCAGGAGATCACTGCACGAGATCCTCAGGGTAATGTCTTCAGATCAATCTTCTTCAGCTACTTCATCAATGACCTTCCTTCCATCAGAATGTGAGAAGTGGGGATGGTTACTGATTATTGCACAATGTTCAGCACCATTTGCAACTCCTCAGTTACTGAAGCACTCCGTTTCCAGCAAGACCTGGACAATATTCAGAATTGGACTGATAAGTGGCAAGTAACATTCATTCTGGTACACAAGCAACAGATAATGACTATTTCCAACAAGAGAGAACCCAATCATCTCCCCGTGACACTCAATGGCATTACCATCACCGAATCCCCACCATCAACATTCTGAAGGTTACCATTGACCAGAAACTGAACTGGACCAGCCATATAAATACTGTGTCTACAAGAGCAAGTCAGAGGTTGGAAAATATACAGAGTATAACTCACTGCCTGGCTCCTCAAAGCATGTCCACCATTTACTAATCTGGGGCGTCATTCTCCGACCCCCGCCGGGTCGGAGAATGGCCGTTGGCCGCCGTGAATCCCGCCCCCGCACCCGCCGAAGTCTCCGGTACCGGAGATTGGGCGGGGGTGGGAATCGGGCCTCGCCAGTTGGCGGGACCCCCTGCTCAATTCTCCGGCCCGGATGGGCCGAAGTCCCGCCCAGAAATTGCCTGTCCCGCCGGCGTAAATCAAAGCTGGTATTTACCGGCGGGACCAGGCGGCGTGGGCGGGCTCCGGGGTCCTGGTGGGGGCGCGGGGCGATCTGACCCCGGGGGGTGCCCCCACGGTGGCCTGGCCCGCGATCGGTGCCCACCGATCCGCAGGCGGCCCTGTGCCGCGGGGCACTCTTTCCCTTCCAAGGATGTGACATGGGTATATTTCACATGCTGGTTCAAGCATTATTAACTTTGGATCACGTCAATCTTATTTATATCCTTCGCCATATAATGATTCCACGCACAAATTGCGTCTTCCACGATTTGACGAACAAATGCTTGGTAAGCTAAAACTCTGATATTTTTGTTGCAATACCAAAGATTCCTCCTCATAAATCCAAGAATTGTGTTTCCTTTGAGCGTTCCCTGCTGAATGTGAAATCCCCATCGAAGAATGGTTTTAACATGGACCCCTAGGTATGGTTGTGTATCTATCTGTTGGAGAATTTAATTACAAAAATTCTCGAAATCTATTGGTGGATCTATTTTGTTGGTGATACACATGATATATCGTTTTTTGGCATTGAATACCATCTTCTATTGGTCCTGTCTTTTTCACAATTCTAGAAGATTATCTTGCAGTTAATTGAAATGACCTTCAGTTATTCCTGATGCATAAACCATACAGTCATCTGCAAATAGTCAAATCCTACTTTTTGAACTTGCTGGAATGTTGTTGTACATCAAGGAGAGTAAAGGTCCTAATACACATCCTTGGAGCATCTCTAGGAGAGGATGATTCTCCATCACATAACCAGTCATAGAATCGTAGAATTTACAGTGCAGAAGATGGCCATTTGGCCCATCGAGTCTGCGCCAGGTCTTGAAAAGAGCACCCGACTTAAGCCCATGCCTCCACCCTATCCCTGTAACCCAGTTATCCCACCTTTTCTGGACACTAAGGGCAATGTTTCATGGCCAATCCACCTAACCTGCACATCTTTGGACTGTGGGAGGAAACCGGAACACCCGGAGGAAACCCACTCAGACACGGGGAGAACGTGCAGACTCCAAGCTGGGAATCGACCCTGGGACCTGGAGCTGTGCAGCGACTGTGCTAGCCACTGTGCTGCCATGCTGGCCTCAATGTTTTTGTCTTCTGTTGGTAAGGAAGTGACAGATCCAATTTAATAATGTCCCCCAAATTCCATAGTAGTTGAGTTTGGACAAGAGAATTTCATGATGAACTTTGTCAAAGGGCTTTTAAGAATTTTAGTTGCCATGTGAGTAGTTTCATCTCTCTTAAGACTTGAAGGTAGGTCATCAACAATCTGTAGAAGCTGAGTTACAGTAGATCTTTTTGCCCACAAATCACTCTGACTATCTGCTAGGATATTGCTCCCCTTCTTTTGAATCCACTTCAAAATAAATTTGAGATTATGCAACATGTCTTATACAAAGATATACCAGATTAGACTCAGGATATCAAGCATCTTGACTTTTTAAAGATGGACACTGAGTGCAAAGACAAGAAAGTTCCGCCAAAGCTTCACAAATCACTGGTTAGGCTGGAGCATTGATACAATCTGGCACCACTCTTCAGGAAAGATGTCAAAGCTGTGGAGAGCGTGCACTGGAGGTCTATAAGAATGATATTAGGGATGAGGGCCTTCAGTTATGTCAACAGATTGGAGAAATTGAGTTTTCTTCTTCTCAAAACAGAGAAGGTTAAGGAGATAAATGGTAGAGGCTAATGGCGGGGGTGGTGGAGACAGGGGAGTGTGGTTTCAGCATAGATTAAAAAAATGCGGGGTTAACGTTGCACTCCAGAATGATCTTGGATTTGTGAGAAATTTAGAAAGGTGCAAAAAGGAGCTGATAGTGTTTTACGTGGCTCAGGTGAGCCCAAGTGTCTATATTAGTTATTCTCCTTATCTGTTCAAGTCTGTGTCCCTTGTGTTTAAGGGTGTGGAGATGAGGACTGTACCTGGGTGAATGGCCAGGCTGAGATGTATTATTGTTTTAATGGGGACCACAATATCAGACATTGAGGTGAATCTGTGCTTGAACAGATCAATAGCTGCATAAATGTTGTGGTGAACAGGCGAGCAAAGGCTAGACTGTTGGGATTTTGAAAATACAGTTAGGAGTGAATTGGGGGAGCATTTATTTTCTCCAGAGGTGGTCATAGAATAAATACTTGGGAAATACAAGGGAATGCTGAGTGATGTATGATACAAGGAAATGATCAGAGGCGAGTATACCTGTGGTTGATACTTTGGCAGTATAAGTCCTCAAGTCAATGTAACATGACAACATTTCAGATTTATGCACTAGTCTCAGAAATTAGATGACTGTCAGACTAATTGCTAACAAATTGTTGTTTTCTTTCAGGTGAATAGTTCTTTGCACATTAGTTGCCACACTGTAGAGGAACAGGGCTGAAAAAGGTACATTTGGATCATCACAACTCCAGACAATAGATAGTGAGCAAGGCAATGAAAACCTTTTAAATACTTTCCGTCAGTGCAAGGGGTTGGGGGAGGGTCACATGGCCCAAAGCTATAACATCACACATAACGCACAAGTCTAACAACACAAAACTGGGGGGGGAATTGTGCGTTGTGAGGAAGATGCAAAGAGGCTTCAAGATGATTTAGACAAGTTGTACACTGTTCTGTGAAAAACAGAAAGGAAGAATATTAATTAAATGGTGATCTATTGGGAAGGGTGGCTGTACAAGGGATCTGGGGTCCTTGTTCACCAATGAAAATGGAGAGGTAGGTACAAGAAGCAATTAGGAAGGCAAATGGTTTGGTGACTTTCATTGCAAGAGGATTTAAGTTCAGAAGTAGAGATGTCTTACTGCAGTTATACAGGGCCTTGGTGAGAGCACACTTGGAGTATTGCACACAGGTTTGGCCTCCCTACCTAAGAAAGGATATACTTTGGGGCAGCATGGAGGCACAGTGGTTAGCATTGCTGCTGCACGGCGTTGAGGTCCCAGGTTCGATCCCGGTCCTGGGTCACTGACCATGTGGAGTTTGCACCTTTTCCCTGTGTTTGCATGGGTTTCACCTGCACAACCCAAAAATGTGCAGTATAGGTGGATTGGCCACACTAAATTACCCCCTAATTGGAAAAAATTAATTGGGTACTCTAAAATTTAAAAAAAAGAAAGGATATACTTACCAGAGAGGGAGTGTAGCAGAGGTTAATTAGGCTGATAACAGGGTTGGCAGAATGGTCCCATGAAGAGAGGTTGGTTCAACTGGCCTGTGTTCACAAGAGTTCAGAAGGATGAGAGAAGATCTGATTGAAACATATAACATTCTAACAGGGATAGACAGACTAGATGTGGTCAGGATGTTTTCCTTGGTTGGGGAATCCAAAACCAGTGTCAGGATACAGGGTAGAATATCTGGACTGAGATGAGGAAAACTGTCTTCACTCAAAGGGTAGCGAACCTGTCGAATTCTCTACTACTGAAAGCTGTGGATGACAAACGTCTAAATGTATTCAAGAAAGAGATAGATTATTAAAATGTTTTTAATGGCATCAAGGGGTATGGGCAGAAAGCGGGAATGTGGCATTGAGATAGAGGATCAGCCATGACCTTACTGAATGGCAGAGCAGGCTCCAAGGCCCGAATGGCTTACTCCTGCTCCTAGTACCTCGTTTCTATGTTTTTATAACTGTCGCTTGGTAGTAGGGAACTTGAATATTCTTGGAAAGAGAAACATGTTGCTGAAACATTTCATCTTGCTCTCATCAATACAAGTAAATACAAGTACATCAAACATCAAATGATGCTACCATTACTCCAAAACGATGCTCAGCCGATCACACAATTGAGCAACGTCATGTATGAATTGTTAAGGCACGGCTGATGGCAAATCCCAAGCTGTTCAAATTCCACAAGGGAAACGTGAAATAATTACCCTCACATTTGCGTTTGCAATTTGTATATATAATGAGCAGAGCTTTTGAAATCCAGAAAAGTCCCTGACAGCTTGTGATGAATTCATTGTAGAGTGAATGTTTATTAAGAAATTGGGAAAAAAAACCAATAAAACAAAATAGAATTATACTTAAATAAGACAATGGCTTCACACAGTACCAATTCTTTAAAACCGTCCCAAACAATGTTAATTTAACTACCTTCAGAGTTAACTTTCCCCATTTGCTCAGCAATACCTTATAGAATTTAAGATCAATAAAAGTCTAATAAGTTTTACCACATAGTGCCTTTAATTTCTGTTTGGGTGCCCTTTGAGGTTAACAGCAGTTGGCTTTTTGGTTTCATTCCTGCTGCTTGCTGAGAGTTTGACCAGCTATTCCTTCTGTCTGATGACATCTATAAACAGCCACCTTCATAGGTTTCCGTATTTCCTTAAATATGCTATTTCCCTTTGATCTCTCCATGGTCTCATTATGTCCATTTAGAACTGTTCTCTCCCAGAATTGATTAATTTAATCACTTTAATTTAGCTTTTAGAATTTGAAAGAAAATCAAACTTATTCTGTCTGTACTTTACCAATGACTCCTTTCTTTCACACCCTGCATAACTTCTCCTTTGAATCACAATGACCCATTCCAAACTATTCCTGTTCTGTGACAATCCTTATAAATTACCTTATATAAGCATATGTTCGAAGTCCTGATAGGCCCATTATCATATCAAAACCCCAGTTTAAATTCACACAATCATTCAGTCCCTTGCTTTAATAATAATAATCTTTATTACTGTCACAAGTAGGCTTACATTAACAGTGCAATGACGTTACTGTGAAAAGCCCCTAGTCGCCATACTCCGGCGCTTGTTCGGGTACACTGAGGGTGTACACTGAAGTCAGATTGTCCAATGTACCTAACATCATGGACTGGATTCTCTGCACCCCGACGCCAAAATCGTGTTCAGCACCCGGGTGGAGAATCCAGTTTCTCGCCTGAAATTGGGACCAGCGCAGGTTCCCCGATTCTCCGCCCCCCGAAAAGCGGCGTATTCAGGGAGTACATCGCAGCTAGTATCCCTCACCTGCAGCCATTGCTTGAGGCCCACCCCACTATTCTCCGCCCCCGACCGGCAGAAGTCCTGACGGCGTATTTCTAATGTGGTCCTGCCGTTCGGGATACACGCGACTCAGGGCAATCGGGGACACTGGGCGGGATTCTCTGACCCCACGCCGGGTCGGAGAATCGCCGGGGGGGAGGGGGGGAGGGGGGTGGTGCGCTTCAGCCGATGCTGCTCCGACGCCGGTCCGCTGATTCTACGGTCACCGGCCACCCCCCGCTCTACTCCGCCCCCCCCTCCCCCCAACCGGCGATTCTCTGTGCACGATGGGTCGAGTGCCCGCCGAGATAGGCCGAGTCCCGCCGGCGCCGTTCACGTGTGGTCCTACTCGGTGGGACCTCGGCATTCATGTTGCGGGAGGTGGCCTGGTGGGGAGGGGGGAGGGGATCCGACCCTGGAGGGGGCGGCTGCCACGGTGGCCTGGCCCGCAATCAGGGTCTACCGAACGGTGGGCAGGCTTATTCTGGTGGGGGCCTATGTTCCTCCGCGTTGGGCCCCTGTAGCTCTCTGCCATGTTGCATCGGGACTGGCGCGGAGAAGGCAATCGATGAGCATGCGCGAACTCGCGCGGGCCTAGCGCGCATGCATGGACCTGCAGCGCCCGTTCTGATGCCGGTACCGGCAGCTGGAGTAGCGTGAGGCTCTCCAGTGTTGTGCTGGCCCCCTGTGTGGTGCAGGATCGCAGCTCCTAGGGGCCTGTTGACGCCATCGTAAAACGTGATGTCGTTTACGACGGCGCCAACACTTAGCCTCAGGGTCAGAGAATCCCGCCCACTATTTCCAGGTCCGGGGTCTGAGACTGCAATGGAGCACTTCGTGGCCGCTGGAGGCCACCACCGTGCGCGTGCACAGCCTCTGACCCGGAAGTGCGGGGTGCCGTATCGGCAGCTGCAAGCTTTATGACAGCTACCTGCTAGCCCCCTCCAAGGCTGTGAAGCTGTGGCCTTTTGAAACCAGTTTTTCTGGCATAAAAGACCACAGTTTTCACAATGGCGTGGGGACATAGTCCCAGAAATGGAGAATGCAGCCCCATGCCTTTTTGGGACTTGTGGGAGGAAACCGGAGCACTCGGAGGAAACCCACGTAGACATTGGGAGAACATGCAGACTGCCACAGACAGAGGTCCAAGCCGGGAATTGAACCTGGGACCCTGGCGCTGTGAAGCAACAGTGCTAACCACTGTTTTCCATCCCACCCAACTTAACACTCACATGTCCCAACAGTTTAAAAATATGATAAGATTATTACCAACCGAAAAATATTACAATTTCTTTGGTTTTCCTGACAGGTTTTCTTGGCACAATGGAATACCAGGTATTTAGGAAGTATGTCCCAGTGATTGGCTGGTCAAGTCAAACAACGTGTTCCTCCAGCAGTTTATAATAGAAGGTGTATTGTCCATACTCAACTAGCCCACACTTGCTAAACCCAGAACAAAATAGCGAC
Organism: Scyliorhinus torazame; assembly: GCF_047496885.1. Classification (NCBI taxonomy): domain Eukaryota; kingdom Metazoa; phylum Chordata; class Chondrichthyes; order Carcharhiniformes; family Scyliorhinidae; genus Scyliorhinus; species Scyliorhinus torazame. The sequence continues at coordinate 325,926,153 of NC_092707.1, read as the reverse complement.
TGTTGGACATGATTCCCGATTGGACAGCACTTGCTGAACAACCCAGAGTGTCCTATCCATATTAAGATAATCAGTTGAGTTCATAACATGGCCCATTTAAATGCAGCACAAAAAAGGAAAATGTTCAAACCTTGGGTTCCTTTTGAATTCACTGGAAGCATGTAATCCCCCATTGTATTTTCCATGACAATGCCCTGGCCAATCAGAGTTGACTTGCCAAGAATCAGAAACCTTTTCTCCAGTAGAATAAATTGTTGGGATCATTTGAAATTTGATGTTCTTGTGTTTGTCCTGATTAATGCATGATGAAAATCTTCAGCAGCATGTCCCACTTTCAGAAATATTCAAGTGCATAATTTAAATGCTGTAAATATCAATAATGGACTTAGTCATTAGTACCTTGTTACGATACCTGTCGATGCTATAACTGGATGGGAAGATCAAAAGATTGTAACTTTTTTCAATTAAATGTGCAGGAACAGAGTCACAGAACCCGTTAATTAGCTACAAGAAAAAAACATTTATTTAGCCTATTGGTTAAGATCAGTCATCAGATCAGGTGCAATGTCGGTTCTTGTCAGCTTGGATCTTGTACGTCATAGAAATTTCATAGAAATTACAGTGCAGAAGGAGGCCATTCAGCCCATCGAGTCTGCACCGGCTCTTGGAAAGAGCACCCTACCAAGGTCCACACCCCCATCCTATCCCCATAACACATCAGCCGCACCCAACACTTTTGACATTTTGGACACTAAGGGCAATTTAGCATGGCCAATCCACCTACCCTGCATATCTTTGGACTGTGGGAGGAAACCGGAGCACCCGGAGGAAACCCACGCAGACACGGGGAGAATGTGCAGACTCCACACAGACAGTGACCCAAGCCGGGAATCGAACCTGGGACCCTGGAGCTGTGAAGCAATTGTGCTATCCACAATGCTACCGTGCTGTCTTTCTTTTAGGGATCATGCACTGGATTCCATGGAATTTGAATTGGTTTGTGCGGCAAGCAAGGAGATGGATTAAAGGTTTGCCCTGTTCCTCTGCACATTGGCTTTGTAACTTTAAGAAAGGAATAACATTTTATAAAAAGTTAAACATGAAAGGGTGAATTCTCCACCAGTGGAATTCTCCGTTCCGCTGGCAGTGCACCACCGCCCATGGGTTTCCTGGCGGCATTGAGTGGGACATCCCTTTGGCCGGTGGGGGAAACAGAGAATACCTCTGCCAGCGGCGGCATGACACCGAGGATCACGCGGCTGAGGAGGCCTCATAGCTCCAGGGATCTAGGTTCAATTTCGGCCTTAGGTGACTGTCTGTGTGGAGTTTGCACTTTCTCCCCATATCTGCATGGGTTTCCTTTGAGTGTTCACAGTCCAAAGATGTGTAGGTTAGGTGGATTGGCAATGCCAAATTGCCCCTTAGTGTCCAAAAAGGTTAGGTGGGGTAACTGGGTTATGGGGATTGGGTGGAGGCATGGGCTTAAGTAAAGTGCTCTTTCCAAGGGCTGGTGCAGACTCAATGGGCCGAATGGCCTCCTTCTATACTGTAAATTCTATGATTCTACAATTTGCCTTCTCTCTCACTACCAATCTCCAACTGAAATCAAATTAGCTAACCTAAAACTTAAAAGCTTTTCTGCTTTACAACACCCCAGTTTCTAAGCAGCGCTACATGCTTATGCCTTTTATTTATTCTTCATGCCTCTTTAAGCACAATAGAAACACAGTTGGAACTTAACCAACCCCCACACATACAAACATCTTTGTCCAGCGTGAATCTAACTATAGGTTTACCCTACCAGCATAGAAGCATTAAATTAAACACACTTAAAACTGTACCTTCTTTCTGATGATTACCAATAAAATCTAATTCCCTTAAAACCTATTGGATAGGTGCTCATATAGAATTTTACAGTACAGAAGGAGGCCATTCGGCCCATCGAGGCTGCACCGGCCCTTGGAAAGAGCAGCCTATTTAACCCCGCACTTCCACTCTATTCCTGTAACCCAGTAACCCCACCTAACCTTTTTTTTGTACACTAACGGCAATTTAGCATGGCCAATCCACCTAACCTGCACATCTTTGGACTGTGGGAGGAAACCGGAGCACCCGGAGGAAACCCACGCAGATACGGGGAGAACGTGCAGACTCCACACAGACAGTAACCCAGCCGGGAATTGAACCTGGGACCCTGGAGCTACCCATAGTGGTAGTATCTGTGCTACCCACTGTGCTACCGTGCTGCCATATAAATAAATAAAATAAATAATCGCTTATATACATAAGCTCCATTTGCCCATAAGGTTGCCATGTTAATGTTACTCCACATTAATTCCCATTTCATGGCATGCATTTGCATCATCGACCTCTGTCTCCTGACCATCAATGCGTGACACCTAATGCGCCCAGATCAGCGTCGGGCGCAACGCGACGGGGAAATCATGCCCCCAGTTCGTAAAGAGACTATCCCCCCACATTAAGAGTAGATTATCTTTCCCCAAAAGAACATGGGCCATCACAGTAGTTTTTGTCCTTGATTCTTGTCCTTGATTCCCGTACCAGCCTCCCCGAACAGGCGCCGGACTGTGGCGACTAGGGGTTTTTCACAGTAACTTCATTTGAAGCCTACTTGTGACAATAAGCGATTTTCATTTCATTTTCATTTTTCATTTCATTGAACTTTCTTCCTGAGCTTTTCTGCATTGCGGCCTCCTCCTCTCCTTCAAAAGCGACTTGAGCCACCTTTCTCTACTATTACTCATTATAGATTTTCCCTATAAAATGGCATGAGATATTTTACTATGTTAAAGCCTCTATGTAAATACAAATTGTTTCTTTGGATGCTGGAGAGGAATTTCCCAGAATATCTTCCTTCTGAATTGGTCGAGAATTTTAAATTGCTTTTGGAATCAACCGATTCACCTTGGAAACTGGCATTCTTACCTGGAGTTCAATACTTCTGGAGATTCCCTTTACAACAGTCTTTAGTTCTCTGAAAGCATATGGTCAATTTCCTGACATCCAGAGCAGAATCCTTGGTTGGTGGTTCCTCTTGTATCATCATCTTCCTATTGCTGAAGGCGAATTGAGGGAACTCTATCATACGTCCCTCCATATCCTTCCTGGCAACATCAATCTATGAAAATTACAGCATCACTCAAAATTCTGGCTTTCTTCCATCCAGTAGCGCATTTTCAATTAATTACACTTTTTGATGACACCATTCATATTATTGTCATGTTATTCAAACACACACACCATGATAGATAGACCAACAATTAGTACACATAACACGAAAGCCAATCACAGACAAGAGCAGACACAGTATAAGACAAGAAACACGACACCTGGTGGACAGTCCATCTGGAGACAGGACAAGGCCAGGACCTCATTAACAAGACACTCACACAGTCACCACGTGCTGAGTACCAAGACAGATCTGTAAATAACTAGTTGGAATAAAACTGCGTTGTACCAATCGCAACCGTGTTGGTTCATCTGTACCTCAGAGCACACAACACCACAATTACCATGACAATCGATCCCGAATTATGTACAGACATGTTGGACTTTTAAATAAGACATGTGTTTTTACAAGCACAAACTGACTGAGACTGTAAAGTAATCACTTGATGGAATTCCTACGTGGATTAGATTTGATCAACTAGTCCAGAGAGAACGGTTTGACGCATCGTTTATTAGACAGGTCCATTTCAAAGGAAGAGATGCAATGCAAAAACTGAACTGTAATCTCTTGCAGAGATAATGAAAGCTGATTAGCATCTCAGTAGGAACTATCTCCTGAGAGTTATACCCCAGACATTTTTTATCCCCTTCCAGGAATACACAAGAAAAGCAGTTAAAAACCAACTGCAATTGCAGTCTCTCTCTGCTAGACTGGTGTTCTACTTCCAATTTGATGCACGATCAATTACACAAAGATGAGAGTAGGATGTAATCGAGGCTTTATTACACTGAGATGTGTGGCCTCCTGCAGCAGCTGACGAAATGGCTGCTGTACTGGGAGCACACCTATTTATACTCCGCCTACTGGGCGGAGCCAGCAGGCAGGGATCTACCCCCATACCTGTAGTACAGGGGCCTTACCGTAAAGCACCTACGTCAACATCCTATATATACACAATATATACATCAGTGGTGACTACCACATTCACCCCCTGTTAAAAATGAGTCCGGCGGGGGTGATGGAGAACTATATACAGAAAGTTGTGTTTTAAAAGTACAGATAATATTACAAATTCAGGCGGTCCGGTGCCTTGATCTTTCGTTGAGAGCGCCGCAGTGCTGATGGCGACTCTGGCGGCGGCTTGGTCTTCGGTGACTCCGGGAGCATGTTGAAATCCTCTTCATCCCCGGGTGTGAGCAAGGGGAGGACGGATTGTCCTGGAGCGGGGGCTGTGGTGGGGTGCACCGGGGGAAGGGATGGTGGTGCCGGGTCGGAGGGGGATGTGTGTGTGGAACCAGCTGGTGCCAGGTCCCTGAGGGAGACTGTGTCTTGGCGGCCGTCGGGGTTCGCTACGTAGGCGTACTGCGGGTTGGCGTGAAGTAGCTGTACCCTCTCAACCAACGGGTCCACCTTGTGGAGTTGAATGTGTCTACAAAACAGAACGGGTCCCAGAGCTGCCAGCCATGTCGGGAGCGAAACCCCAGAGGAGAACTTGCTAGGGAAGGCGAAGAGACGTTCATGGGGGGTTTCATTAGTCGCAGTGCACAGGAGCGACCGGATAGAGTGAAGTGCATCGGGGAGGACCTCCTGCCAGTGGGAGGCAGGGAGATTTCTGGACCGTAGAGCCAGTTGGACGGCCCTCCAGACCGTCCCATTCTCCCTCTCCACTTGCCCGTTTCCCTTGGGGTTGTAGCACGTCATCCTGCTCGAGGCAATGCCCCTGTTGAGCAGGTACTGGCGCAGCTCATCACTCATGAATGAGGATCCCCCATTGCTGTGGACGTAGGCGGGGAAGTCGAACATAGCGAAGATGGTGTTGAGGGCTTTGATGACGGTGGCAGACGTCATGTCGGGGCCTGGGACGGCAAAGGGGAACCGGAAATATTCATCGACCACACTGAGAAAGTACGTGTTGCGGTCGGTGGAGGGGAGGGGCCCTTTGAAGTCCACGCTGAGGCGTTCAAAGGGGCGGGAGGCCTTCACCAGGTGCGCACAGTCTGGCCGGTAGAAGTGAGGTTTACACTCCGCGCAGACCTGGCCGTCTCGGGTGATCGCCCTGACTTCCTCGATGGAGTAGGGCAGGTTGTGGGCCTTGATGAAATGATAAAAACGTGTGACCCCTGGGTGACAGAGGTTGTCGTGCAGGGTCCGGAGTCGATTTACTTGTGCGCTGGCACATGTACCTCGGGACAGGGCATCAGGGGGCTCGTTGAGCTTACTGGGGCGATACAAAATCTCCTAATCCTCCACCTCAAGATTTTATTGTTTTTGACCTTGCCCTGCTGTGTGTTATTAAACATGAAGGCAACCGATTGATGGTCAGTCAGTAGATTGAATCTCCTGCCGGCCAGGTAATGCCTCCAATGCTGCACAGCTTCAACGATGACTTGGGCCTCTTTTCCGACGGAGGAGTGCCGAATTTCTGAGGCATGGAGGGTGCGGGAAAAGAATGCCACGGGCCTGCCTGCCTGGTTGAGGGTGGCGGCCAGAGCGACGTCTGATGCATCGCTCTCGACTTGGAAGGGGAGCGTCTCGTCGACTGCGTGCATCGCGGCCTTGGCGATGTCGACGTTGATATGGTTGAAGGCCTGGTGAGCCTCGGCCGTCAGAGGAAAAACAGTGGATTGAATGAGTGGACGGGCCTTGTCCGCATAGTTTGGGACCCACTGGGCGTAATACAAAAAGAACCACAGGCAACGTTTGAAGGCCTTGGGGCAGTGGGGGAGGGGGAGTTCCATGAGGGGGCACATGTGATCGGGGTCGGGCCCCAGAACTCCGCTCTGGACCACATAGCCGAGGATGGCTAAGCGGTTTGTGCTGAACACGCACTTCTCCTTGTTATAAATGAGGTTGAGGAGAGTGGCCGCGTGGAGAAATTTGGCAAGGTTAGCGTCATGGTCCTGCTCATCGTGGCCGCAGATGGTGACGTTTTCCAGGTACGGGAAGGTGGCCCGCAGCCCGTACCGGTCGACCATTCGGTCCATCTCCCGTTGGAAGACCGAGACCCCATTGGTGACGCCGAAGGGAACCCTAAGAAAGTGGTAAAGGCGGCCATCTGCCTCGAAGGCAGTGTATGGGTGGTCCGCCTTGCGGATGGGGAGCTGGTGGTAGGCAGATTTCAGGTCCACTGTCGAGAAGACCCGGTACTGTGCAATCCGATTGACCATATCAGATATGCGTGGGAGGGGGTACATGTTGAGCTGCGTGTACCGATTGATGGTCTGACTGTAGTCACTGACCATCCTGTTTTTCTCCCCAGTTTTGACCACTACCACTTGAGCTCTCCAAGGGCTGTTGCTGGCCTCGATAATGCCTTCCCGAAGCAGCCGCTGGAGTTCAGACCTGATGAAGGTCCTGTCCTGGGCGCTGCTGCTGGTGGCGACGGGTTTGCAATCCGGGGTTAGGTTTGCAAAAAGGGAAGGTGGGTCGACCTTAAGGGTCGTGAGGCCGCATACAGTAAGGGGTGGTAAGGGCCCGCCAAATTTCAGGGTTAGTCTCTGGAGGTTGCACTGGAAGTCCAGGCCGAGTAGCAAGGCAGCGCAGAGGTTGGGGAGGACGTAGAGGCGGAAATCCGCTGAACTCCATGCCCTAGACATTGAGAGTGGCGATGCAGTAACCCCGGATCGCCACGGACTGGGATCTGGAGGCCATGGAGATTCTCTGATTAGCGGGGTGTACCGTGAGGGAGCAGCGCCTTACCGTATCGGGGTGAATGATGCTCTCAGTGCTCCCGGAGACTAGCAGGCAGGAGATCTCGTGCCCGTTGACCTTCACTTTAGTTGAAGCAGTTGCGAGGTTGTGTGGTCGAGACTGGTCAATCATAACCGATGCAAGATGCAGCTGGTCATTGGCGGTTGCAGGCGATGAGCGGCCGGATGAGGTGCCCGACGGGCATGGGTCCTGAGTCGGGTAAGATGGCATCTCCCACAGGCCGCACGTGTCCTGGGGAAAGCAAGATGGCAGCGCCCGTTGGTCCTGGGATGAACAAGATGGCGGCGCCCACGGGCTGCACATGTTGAGAGTCAAGCAAGATGGCGGCGTCCACTGGCCGCACGTGGTCCTAGGAGGGGTAGATGGCGACGCCCACTGGCTGCACATGGAGGGTGCCGGGACAATAGCGGCGATTGAGCGGGCCTGGCACGCTGCAGCAAAATGCCCCTTCTTGCCACAGGCCTTGCAGAGGGCGCTCCATGCTGGGCAGTGCTGTCGGGGGTGTTTTGACTGACCACAGAAGTAGCATTTAGGCCCCCCGTGGTTGGTTGGCTGCCGCGCGGCACAGGCGTAAGATTGGTTGAGGGCGGTCGCTGATGGGGTCCATGATGGGGCAGTCGTCTGTGGAGTCCACGATGCACAGGGGGGTGGGTCGCGCGGTCGGGGGCATAGGCCTGAATGTTGCGTGATGCGACCGTAAGTGAAAGCGCTAGTTTTTTGGTCATCGCGAGGTCGAGCGTGGCCCCCTCTAAGAGGCGCTGGCGGATGTAGTCAGACCCTATGTCCGTAACAAATACATCTCTCATTAGCAAATTCGAGTGTTCTGTGCCCGAAACGGCCTGACAGTCATAGTCTCTAACTAGCGGGAGCAGGGCGCGCCAGAAATCTTCCACCGACTCACCAGGAAGTTGACACCATGTGGACAGGAGGTGCCTGCCGTAGAGTGTGTTAGTCCGCTGAGCGTAGTTTTCCTTCAGTAGCGCCATGGCCTCTGCGTAGGTCGGCGCGTCCTGGGCAAGTGGAAAGACATTGGAGCTCAGCCGCGTGGAAAGGATCTGGAGCTTCTGTATTCTGGAATTTCATCTGGCGCAGACCCGATGTACGCTTCAAAACAGGCTAGCCAATGTTCAAAGTCCTTTTTTGGCATTGTCTGCTTGAGGATGCAGCTGCAGGCGATCCGGCTTGATGCGGAGGTGCATCTTCTGAAAAACTCAGTGTAATAAATTGATGCACGATCAATTACACAAAGTCGAGAGTAGGATGTAATCAGGACTTTATTACACTGAGATGTGTGGCCTCCTACAGCAGCTGACGAAATGGCTGCTGAATGGGAGCACACATATTTATACTCCGCCTACTGGGCGGAGCCAGCAGGCATGGATCTACCCCCGTACCTGTAGTACAGGGGCCTTACCGTAAAGCACCAAAATCAGCATCCTATATATGCAATATATACATCAGTGGTGACTACCACATACTTTGTTGGTATGTGCTGGTTTCACAGCTGAAGAACATTCAATAGGCATCCCTACAGGTAAAAGTACAGTCTCTCTCTCTCTCTGATTGCTGGAAGCAAGTCAGAAAGGTCACAGTCTACGAGGAAGCAGAACAACCCCACTCAACTAACTTTGCAGAACCAGGAATCTCCAAACCAACTGCTCAACTACCAAAGTCAACACTACCGGAATCACCCAAAGCAATGGCTGCAATGTTTCACCATCTACTCTTCACAGACAAGCCAAAGATAGATTTGTATATCCTTTGAACTTTTATTTTTGGACTCACTTCCCGTGTGTATGAGAGTTACGTTTTATTATTTTCTGCTCACATTTTTGTAACTAATAAAATCACTCTTTCTTCAACTCAAAAGCATATGGTAAAATTGGTTCTTGTCAAAATACAAATACATTTGGACTGGGAAAAGGTACACACAAGGGAAGGGATTTTTTAAAATTAACCTTGTTGTGACCAACAAAGGGGGTTGAATAAAGAAGGGGAGCCAGTTCCTCCCTCCTCACCCGGGAGCATAACAATTTGATAGTCTCCCATCCCGAATCGTAACAAAGAGTGGGACCTCACCGAACAACTGGTTGTAACAACATTAACATTCATCTTAACTCTGCCATTTAAAGGTGAACCTCTCTCCAGTCCTGAACAATACAAACAAGGAACGTTCAGATTTGAAATGCACAAAGTCAAGTGGAAGTGTTAATTGAACATTGTGAACATCATCCTTGCTTGACCATGATTGCTCAGTTCATTATTTGATATAGAATTTAGCACTAATAATTTATTGCCAGATAACTGACTGAAAGTTCCAGGATCGTTACCGGATCGCTGCCAATCTACATTGTACGAAGACAGCTTCTGTTGGCTAATCAAAGAGCACACAGAATAATTTCAAGTCTGGAACATCTTTCTCCCTCTCACTGAAGTTGGGAGTATCAGTTGTAAGATAGTCCTTACCTTTTAGTGAAAAGGGTACAGATTAAAGTGGAATAAAATGAAATTTGTTAATAACATTTTCATTCCGCGTAAGATCACACTAAAAATGTACACAATAGAATACGAATATCTGGCAGATGAAAGGAGTAAACTGGATATTTGTGAATAACATAGGATTATAATTTGTTTGAGAAGTTCAAATGGTCATCAGATACTTTCGAACCATTTTCTGAATCCAAGGTCAGATTACGCCCTTGCGCTTGTATCTGCATTTTTTGGCCAATTATATATGCTGTGCATGCTGTTCCCTGCAACCTGCAGGGAAATAAAAATTGGTCACATTTCAATTCAAATCATGTAGTACATATGCTATTATGTACAATAGAACTTCAGTAGACATCACACAAACGTGCTGTTGAACAGAACTGTTAGATAATATTAACTAATCGAATACCAGCACGGTAGGACAAGTGAATAGCACTGTGGCTTCACAGCGCCAGGGTCCCAGGTTCGATTCCCCGCTGGGTCACTGTCTGTGCAGAGTCTACACGTTCTCCCCATGTCTGCGTGAGTTTACTCCGGGTGCTCCGGTTTCCTCCCACAGTCCAAAGATGTGCAGGTTAGGTTGATTGGCCATGATAAATTGCCCTTAGAGACCAAAAAGGTTAGGAGGGGTTATTGGGTTACGGGGATAGGGTGGAAGTGAGGGCTTAAGTGGGTCGGTGCAGACCCGAAGGGCCGAATGGCCTCCTTCTGCACTGTATGTTCTATGTTCTATATACAAGTTGTTGCCTGTCTTGAATCTCATTTATTAATAAATGGGGTACATCCTATAAAATAAATGATAGGTTACCCCTATTTTTGACCCACTTGTGGTGTTCTTTGTGATTCTTGTTATCAGAATGGATGTTGTAGTGTTCACAAAGACCACAGATGCTAAGTTCATTAACAAAGCTAACATTTATTTACACTACTTATTCAAGCTCGACCTATAGTAAACAATAATCAAGTAATCTACAATCTACACTCGACTAACACTAGTCTCTACATTCTATCTATAACTGTACTCTGACCTCTCTCACTACTTCTATGCTGTCCTGTCCAACCTTCGCCCAGAAGTCTGTGAGTCAGTGCTTTATAGAGTTCTGCATCTAGCTCCATCTAGTGGTTAACTATGATATGCCATTAACCCTTTGTATTCTGAACATTTCCCATGGTGTCACATGGTGTCGTCTTTCTGGATCCAGCATGTTGAAGGTGGTAGTAGTACTCTGGTAAGTTGTAAAGGCCTTACATAATCTCAGTGAAAGAGGGAGCCTTGCTGTGGTCAGCCCCAGGCGATTATGTGCTGATAGCATCGTCCCAACTAAGGTTCTCAGTGGGAGACTTTTGATTGACCTTCGAGCACTCCTGTCCGTTTCAGGTTTCTTGCTGCCTTTACAATACTGGGAGGGAGATTCCTCTTGCACTGCTGATACCCCGTCTGAAAGCAGGGATCCCACTGGGATCTCATTTGCCTGATAAGTATCTTGGGATGTGTTTGCATTGTTAAAGGTGCAATTAGGTTTTTAGGAGCCCACCAGGCATGTGCATTAAGGCCCAACCCATTAAAGTTGACCAGCGCTATGATGGATACGGGGAGGGCAGATGAAAGTTGGCACTCCACCCTAAAGTAGAATGTTACCCCTCCCCTCGAAATGTTGCTAAGCTATTTGACAATGGAGGTACCACGCTTGACAGGCCTTGTTGAGACACAATGATCACACCTACGCATTTTTCAGCAGGGTTAATTGAAAATGATGGTTAATGGCCACCTTCATTGATGTTTCCTTTCACAAACCCAGGCGTCTGAACCAAAGAGTAGCACTGTTACTGGGGCTCCAGGTAAATCAATATAATCCCCAGCCTCCAGCACTTGTCTAGTTTAATTAACAATAGATTTAATGGTAGAAAGGATTCCAATCACCCAATAAATAAGGTAAGTGGCAGTTGTGAGAGTGTCATTTCCTTGATTTACATTATTCAGAACAATAGAATATTTTAATAAACAAATGTAGACAAGTGCTGCAGGAGGATAGATAGAATGTCACTTTTGATACCATTGAATATAGTCTGGGTATGACTAGAAAGTAGATCGTGGGCGGGATTCTCCATCCAGCGACGCCGGAATCATGAAATATGCTCGGGTGAAGAATTTAGCGTCAGCCAAAAATCGAGGTTGATGCCGTGCATCAAACGGAATGCCATACTCTGGTCCCTCGACAGTGGCGTGAATGAGTTCTATGCCACACACTGGCGTGGACATTCAAATTATACAGTAAAGGCCATTGGCTTATCATTAATGAGCCCAACCCAACATTTTCCAGACCGTCCGCGATGCTCCACCTCCTCCAGGTAGAATTACCGATGACGAGGTTCACTTGTGATATTTCAAATCGGAAAACAGATGTTGTGGCTGCTGAGGGTACAGGAGGGGGTACAAACAGTGTCCAACATCGCTATAGTGTGCTGACTGTTGTGCCGCTGGCCGGGGGGTGTCGTGTTAGATACACTGGTATAACACTGGCTGCAACTGGATGCAGCATAGATCAAAAAGATACTCCAGACCTTGAAATTAGTTCAATCAGGTTTATTGAACCAGCAGCACAGTTAGCACAGTTCTCTGTGAGTTCGACTCTCTGCTAACTTAAGTGTGGTTACTCTGTCTGACTGAACCAGACTAGCTCTTAGTCACGTGGTGGGGGTGGTAGATTGTAACAACACCTTTGACTGACTCTCCAGATGTTCATCAGTGGAAAGAGGCGAAGTGTGAGTGCCTCATGTCTTTTAAAGTGAGATCCCACCCCTGAGTGTCTTGCCTGCTTATTGGTCATGTCCTGTTCTCTGCGTCCATTAGCTGCCTGTCTGTATATCATTATGTGTGTGTCCGCATATCATGACAGGGGGCGTCTGCCAGGGCCGGGGGGGCGGGGGGCTACTAGCGGGGGACAGCTAGGAGGTGGATCATGGAGTCGGGGTGGCCGGGCACGGACCACCATTGCCGCAGCCCTGCATGTCAGCCATGCAGCTGCACATGCTGCTGACTGCCCACTGGGAGCTTAGAGCCACGGGTTGCATTGGTGTCCCCCCAGGCCACCTCCCTAGGTACCTTCTGGCCCCAGCCGACACAACAACGGTATGGGTGTGCTCCAGCGCAACCAGTGCCATCCTCTTGGCTGGGATGAGGGTCTGCATGTACTGGAATTGCGCGAGTTCCATGTGGCATCAGTGCTAGCCCCTAAACAAGACCTGAATCGCTCTGGGAATGAGACCGCTTTCATCCACGCGGAACACTCGTGATTCAGTCCTGGCGCCAGTACTTAGTCTCTCAAATGGAGAATTATGCTGCATGCCCCCTTACTACACCTGGATTTAAAGGTCACCCTCCAGAATTTTAGGAATTCTAAGAGGAAATTTAAAAAATGAGAATATAATTTCCAATAACAGCAATGACTTACACATTAATCACATCGCATCTGAATCTCACAGGAACTGAATGAAGCATGTGATCTAATTATCCTTTGCTATCTCCTTGACAGAAAAAAGTATTGTCTGAAGCTCATTGATGGTTCTATTTAGACTTAAGCAACAAATTATAATGTAGCTCCATTTGCAAAGATCACGCTAGATTGTGTCATTTCCCTTTTGTATTTACTTATTTTAATATTTATTACTGTCTACTCGATAATTCTTTCCAAAACGCCACCTTATTATCTATTCAGCAAGGCAGCTCACTTGCCATTTCTGTTTCATAGTTTATCACTTGTGTCGTAGAGTTTGTTTGTGTTCATTCTTTTCCTCCTTTTATTTAGCTGATGACAAACTATCAATGGCATTTCAGTCTTAAAGTGACAAGCAGCATTTAACAGGGCTCAGTTTTTAAGGAAAACTGTTTAGTAAACCTTTTTCAAAGGAGGAGAGCAAAGTTGAAGAAAAACGATATATTATTTGAAGATGTGATAATTTTGTAGTCAAGTGACACAATTACGCTACTTGATGGATTGTACATCATGGTAATTTGTAAAAAGTGTTTACCAAACATTTCTGACCTGGGCAGTGTTCCTTTGAATGCTGTTTATTGGAGTTTAGGTTAATAGCCATTCCTTAACATGTAGAGAGATCTCTCTATATTGTAGAAGAATCACAACTTCTCCATTTGGAGAAGGAGGCCATTCGGTCCATTTGCCAGGGGCTGGGTTAGCACAGTGGGCTAAAGAGCTAGCTTGTAAAGCAGAACAAGGCCAGCAGCGCGGGTTCAATTCCCGCACCAGCCTCCCCGAACAGGCTCCGGAATGTGGCAACTAGGGGCTTTTCACAGTAACTTCATTTGAAGCCTGCTTGTGGCAATAAACGATTTTCATTTCATTTCATTGAGTCTGTGCCAACCCCTTGAAAGAGCACTTAGGCCCACTCCCCATTTCCCCATAACCCCACCTAACATGCACATCCTTAGACACAAAGGGGCAATTTAGTATGGCCAATCCGCCGAACCTGCACATCTTTGGACAATAAGGGGTAATTTAGCATGGCCAATCCACCTAACCTGCACATCTTTTGACTGTGGGAGGAAACCGGAGCACCCAGAGGAAACCCACACAGACAGAGGGAGAAAGTACAAACTCCACAGACAGTCACCCAAGGTCAGAATTGAACCAGGATCCCTGGCACTGTGAGGCAGCAGTGCTAACCATTGAATTGAATTTGATTTATTGTCACATGTACCGAGGTACAGTGAAAAGTATTGTTCTGCGTAGTCCAGACAGATCATTCCATACATGAAAAAAACATAGGACATGCATAAATACATGGGCACAGGCTTCAGGTGAAGCATATGGAATGTAGTACTGCTCAGTAGAGAAGATGTGTGAAGAGATCAGATCAGTCCGTAAGCGGGTCATTCAGGAGTCTGGTAATAGTGGGGAAGAAGCTGTTTTTGAACCTAAGAAGCTGTTTTTGAACCCACTCTGCCACCCTGCCACCCTAGGTTAAGTCCATGGCAAAAAGTTGGCAGATGGAACATGATTTTCAAGAATGCAAACTTGTCCACTTTTGTAGGAAGAATATGAAAAATAATAGGCTATTTAAATTGAAAGAGATTACAGAACTCAGCAGTACAGTAGATTTCAAGTGTGCTGGTATATGAGTAGCAAAAAGAGAGTATGCAGTTACAGCAAGTGATTAAGAAGGCAATGGGGTATTTGTGTTTATCGGAATATAAAAGTAGGGAAGTTTTACTGCAGCGGTACAGAGCATTGGTGAGATCATGGGCACGATTTTCCAACCGTTTTGTGCCTGGTACTAATCCGGGCACATCTGGTGAGTCACAGGGGAGGCCCAAGTCGAGATTCACACTGTAATTGAACCCAGGTCCCTGGTGCTGTGAGGCAGCATTGCTAACCACTGTGCCACCATGCCGTCCTGCACCTTCTTGTGCCTTGCCGCCATGTAGCCAGCACATCTTCCACCATTGAGAGGATTGTCCTGGCTTCTCCCCTGCCCTTTGTCAGACGGAAAGTGTTGTGTTTTATTCCTCAAAGATATGCAGCGATTACCCCAGATTCTGTGTCTGACCCAGCATTTTATTTACCATACCTTTAACCCGCCTGTATTCTCATACCTCCAGCTGCTTGCTTTCAGCTTATTTTCTCTTTCTCAGTCACTACACTCATGCTTGACCAGCAACACTGAGAACAGTTAACAGGCACACACAAACAAACTCCAACCAATTGAACAATTCAAGGCGACATCTTCTGTCCCTTGGAAAACTAAAATACCTTATTTTAAATATAATCTGAAACAATGCGCATATGTACGTCGAGTCAGTTCTGAGAATTCAGCTTGTCAGTTTTCTCTGAGGACCGAAATAGTCTCTGAGATATAGTGATTGCAGGTGACAGCACTGAGATGCACCCACTTGAGGCTGCGTTTCTTCACGATCACCGCAATGAGGCGGATGATCAACATCACTGTTGCTCATCAGATCAGAAAAGAAAATGTATCCTTACAATGACCCTGCTTGAAACATCCTGGTCTGTTCTTCATCAAGTATCTTGCATTACACTTTGTGTTGTCATCCGACAGATAAGCCTTGGTATCGTAGATACCCATGACCTGTTTGGTCCTGACAGAGATTATGCAAGCTGTGGTTGCAATTTGCCCATTTGGCGCAAACCCAATTTCCTTCTTCAAATCGGCATCTCCTTTCAAGTAGCACGCTTTCGCTTTGCCTTGCTGCTATACGATTTCTTCTGCTTTTGCTCTGTCATTCTCTTTGGATAGAAGTGATGGCTTAAGAATGGTCAGAATCATGTGAAAGTTACAAACTGTCGTACGTTCAGCTGGTGACTTTCTTTTTTTAAAAACATTTTTTTATTCTCCTCCTTTTTCACATTTTCTCCCACATTTACATCCATCAACAATAAACAATAATCAGCAAGATATGTCAGTCCCCATAATAACAACGATCCCATCTACCCACCAACCCCCAAACCTCAACCCGCATGTTTACACAAACAAATGGCAAAAAGGAATCAGGGATTACCCGTAGTCACCCTTAATCTCACACAGCTCTCCACCCCCCCCCCACCCGCCCGCACCCCCCCCCCCCCCCCCCCCCCCACCGCAGGTCTCCAGCTCCTCCTGTCCACTGCCTCTTGTAAAACTCCTCCTCCCAACCTCGGTTCCTTCCCCCCAACTTTCCACCCCGGCTAGACCACTCGGACCCTGTCCTGCCAGGCTCCGATGGCCGCAGCCCCTCCCCCCATCTCACTCCCGTTCACTGGCCGGCTTAAACCGGCCAGCGTGGAGGCCCCTGCCCGGGTCCCTATCCTACTTGCCCGGCCCTAGGAAAACCCAAAGTTCCCCTTTTAGCACACAAACCCCGCATATCCACCTACACCCCAAAGAACACTCATTTCGAGTGAAAGTCCCGTCCCTTCCCTTGTCCAAATACACACCATATTGGCTCCTTTAATCTCTACACCCGCGCACAGCGACACAAAAAAGAAGAAAATACAGTCATCAGGTTACATCGGCACATGGCCATTCCTCAATTTGTCAGTTCTGCCACAGTCCTTCTGCCCTCGCAAACTCCTCCGCTGCTTCCGCCGTTCCAAAATAAAAGTCCCTGAGCTTGTAAGTCACCCTCAGCTTCGCTGGATATACAATGCCGCACCGCACCTTGCTAATGTACAGTGCCCTCTTCACCCGGTTGAAGGCAGCCCGCCTCCTCGCCAGCTCCACCGTAAAGTCCTGGTATACACGTATACCAGCTCCAGCCCACTGCACCACCCGCTTCTGCTTGGCCCAGCTCAGGACCTTCTCCTTCACCCTGTACCTACGGAAGCACAGAGTCACTGCCCTTGGCAGCTCACTCGCCTTTGGTACAGGCCTCCACGACCGATGAGCCCGATCCAGTTCATATCGGGAGGGATCCTCCCCCTCCCCCAATAATTTTGCCAGCATCGCGGCAAAGTACTCAGTCGGCTTCGGTCCTTCAACTCCTTCAGGCAGCCCCACAATCCTCAAATTCTGTCACCTGGATCTGTTTTCCAGGTCTTCCATTTTTCCTCGCAGATTCTTCTTAGTGTCCATCACCTTCCACATCTCTTTCCCCATCGAGGCAAGTTGATCACCGTGCTGCAATAACGTCTCCTTCACTTCCTTCAGCGCCTCCCCTTGCTCTCGCACCTCCGCCACTGCGCTCGCCACCTCCGTCCTCACCGGGGAAACCGCCTCCTCCACCAGCACACTCAAAAGCTCCCTCATCTCCTTCCTCACCATCTCCATGCATTTCGCAATCTGCGCCAACTGCTTTTCAAATTCCGCAGCCATCACCTTAGTTATTTCTTCAGCCGTAAGCAGTGCGGCCTTCCCTGGTGCTCCAGCCTCCATTTTTCCTGGTGACCCCGCTGTGACCTTTCCACTCCCCGACAGACCTCCAGCTGTGTTTTTTTCGGCCGTTTTCTTGCTCACCCTCAACATTTTTCTTTGTTCCTGTTTTCCTCGTGTGTCTCCACTGTGCTTCCTCCGTGCCTTCTCCCTTCTTCTACTGCCTCCGCGGACCCTGGGACCGGGCTTAAAGCCCCGAAAATGCCGTTGCCGACCGGGAGCCCTCCATTGTGCGGCCGCCTCCTGCCCGCCGTCACCGGAAGTCAGCTGGTGACTTTCTAATCAGAGAATGTGGGTTGGATTGATCTGTTCGAAGTCGAATATGAATGGATTGTTCAAAACCTGTCCCCTCCGACACACTAGCTCCCTGACTTTCCCTTATTACTTTGTCAATGTTTGATGTTTGGCACCACCATTTGATTGTGGGTTGTATCACAATGTCAGACTGCGGTGAATTCCGTAGCTTGTGTGGAACTCCATGAACTATCTGAACACAAAGTTGAAATCCATTGTCTCTTGTGATAGTCTCAGGCAAATCTCATTTTGTAAATAGGCTGCCTAGAATGTCATTGACTGAAGTGGCAGTTGTGGAATATTTGTAGCAATTCCTGGCCAGTTGCAATTTAGATAGAACATAGAACATACAATGCAGAAGGAGGCCATTTGGCCCATCGAGTTTGCACCAACCCATTTAAGCCTTCACTTCCACTCTATCCCCGTAACCCAATAACCCCTCCTAAGATCATGAATAGCAAGTAAAAAACATTGATTGCTAGGAGCTACTTGCACTTCCCTAAACAATATGCAATGGGATTCTTCATTGCCGGAATTCTCTGCCCCGCCACCCATGCCTGAGTATTTCTCAACGGCGTGGGGTGGCCCACAATGGGAAATCCCATTAGCTGGCTTCACGAATGGAGAATCCCGCTGCCGGCTAGGGGCGCATTGTGCTGGAAAACGAGGCTGATGGGACAGAGAATCCCACCCTTGAGTTGTTTTCATGGTTATGTGGGCTATTGGGTCAGCTGTAGATCTGCAGAAAGTACATTTTCAGCCATAGAGGTACCTGTGCCAATGTTCAATTGTAGCTAGTGCTTCCTGCTCCCCAGTAGATTATTTGAATTTGGTTTCCTACATGTGATGAATGTAGGACATTTTTTATATTGCATTGTATAAATTTGTTGCAGTAATGTTATTGAAAGCATAGGTTAAGGTATATATATCTGTTTCAGCAATTGAAAAAAAAAATCATGTTTTATAATACAGGCAAAATTAAGATGCCGTAAAAGTATAATCATCATTTATTCCAACCAGGTATTGTTTACAAAAAGGGAGGCATAATTGAGCATTGTTACGATTTCTGGAGATTCCGTGGAGAGTGGACAATTTCAGACCGTGGGCGGGATTCTCCAACCCCCCGCTGGGTTGGAGAATCGCCGGGGGGCGGCCGGAGAATTCGGTAGCCGGCGCAAATTGCACCGCGCCGGTCGGCGGGCTCCCCCCTGGCGATTCTCCGGCACGCGATGGGTCAAAGTCCCGCCCGTTCTATGCAAATCCCACCGGCGTATATTGGAGTTGGTCCCTTACCGGCGGAACCTGGCGTCACGGGCGGGCTCCGGGGTCCGCGGGGGGGGGGTGCAGGGCGATCTGGCCCCGGGCGGTGCCCCCACAGTGGCCTGGCCCGCAATCGGGGGCCCACCGATCCGCGGGCGGGCCTGTGCCATGGGGGCACTCTATTCTTACGTGTCGGCCGTGTAAGCCTTCGCGATGGCCGACGCGTAGATGAACACCCCCTGCGCATGCGCGGGGATGACATCAGCAGCTGCTGATGCTCCCGCGCATGCACAAACCCGCGCCGGCTGGCGGAGTCCCTTCGTCCCCAGCTGGCGTGGCGCCAAAGGCCTTCTACGCTGGCCGGCGGGGCACCAACCACTCCGGGGCAGGCCTAGCCCCTGAAGTTGTGGAGGATTCCGCACCTTTGGGGTGGCCCGACGCCGGAGTGGTTCTCGCCACTCCGTCCCGCCGGGACCCCCTGCCCCGCCGGGTAAGAGAGAATCCCGCCCATTGTGTTTAGATTTAGGTAAGCAGGTCATGGGACCTGAGTGGGGTAAAGATTATGTAAGTGATGGGAGGAGACAGGTCTGTCTGTAGTTTTGCAGTTTTATATAGGTTTGGCAGTCTGCGAGGAGTTTCAAGCTGAGCAGCAGCTTCGCCAAATGCTGTCAGGCTGAGCAGTAGTCTGACAAAGTCTGAAGGATCTTTCTGGAAAGGGACTCTCTGTCTCTTCCTTCAAGCAGTCTTTCCATGCAAGTGTACAGCAAGTAACCATGTGTTTGCCATCTTTATTTATAAGTGGCTTTTGACCTGTGATGGCTATTGCGTAATAGGAGATAGGGATGATATGCGTTAGTAGTAAAAAGGATTTGTTTTTATTTTTAAAATTATTTAACTGTTAATTGAAAAGCTTTTTTCTGTGATTTTAATTTGTTTAATCCTGTGTTAAGAATAAAGTTTGTTTTAGTATAAAAGGTACCCATTGTTCAGGGAAATTACTCCTGGAGTGAAGTATCCTTTCCTCACAGTATTAAAAAGTAAAGAAAAGTATTTGTGATCCTTGTCCAGTATCTTAACAAATGTTGGGGGCAGCCTGGGATCTTAACATACAATAGGAATAACATGTAAGTGATTGGTAATTCACTTCCTTCGATATACTATGAAAGTACACCTCTAATTGAAATTCTTGATGAACCTATTGTGGCACATGTTTTCGCATGTGGCTTGGAATGTGCAAGGACTTGTTGAGATGCTATCTTCATCTTTTGTTATGATCCCAGCTGATGATAATACTGGACAAGTCAGATGTCAGAATGAAACCTGGCTTGATAGCTCCTAGTTTTTTTTAGAAATTGCGAGGGAAAGTTACTCACAGGACAAATTCACAGGAGTCTGCAAATTAACTTTTTTAACATCAAGAATAAAATCTTTATTATGCAAGAAAAATAAACTTTATCGCACCATACAGAAAGATTAGAATATTCACAAGACAAACACAGCAACAATTCAAATTCTCACTATCCCTTTACCTGAGCAATAACTTTACAGACCTATAAACCAGCGAAGAATTATCATTAACATGACACAACGGCTTCTCGCTTGGGGTTGGCACAGTTACAAATGGTTTTGTTCTGGAGGATTCCTGAGCATTAATGTTTCTTACCCAACACATATCTCTCCCTGAGACACCCAAAAATTGTACTCTAAACTCATTGTTCCTGCAACCACAAAAACTGAACTTAAGTAAGCCCAGTCATCCAGTAGCACCTCTTCTAGGTTAATCATATTGCTGAGTTCAATAACTGACTATTCAACCAACTACTGTCCCAAATAGCCTTGTAATATTTCTGATCAGAGAGCATGCAATTCCTGTTCTCTCTCTGACACACCTTAACCTTCCTCTCTTTCCCTGTCTTTTCTCTGTGTCTGCGTCACTTAGCCACTGCTGCTCGGCAACATTAAGTCCTTATCTACTTTGCGTTTTTCTTCCCACAATCATTAAACTTTTAAAATAATATAATCTTTATTAGTGTCACAAGTAGGCTTACATTAACACTGCAATGAAGTTACTGTGAAAATCCCCCAGTGACAACATTCCGGCGCCTGTTCAGGTACACTGAGGGAGAATTCAGAATGTCCAATTCACCGAACAAGCATGTCTTTCCAGACATGTGGGAAGAAACCGAAGCACCTGGAGGAAGCCCACGCAGACACAGGGAGAACGTGCAGACTCCTCACAGACAGTGACCCAAGCGAGAATCGAACCTGGGACCCTGACGCTGTGAAGCAACAGTACTAACCACTGTGCTGCCGTGCCACCCTTTAACCCATTGCTTTAACTTCATGGATTATAAAACCTAATTTAAAATCTATATGTACAAACAAACCCAAAAGACCTAACCTTTAGTCAAGAGTCCATCCAGACTTCCAGGCACCAAGGTTCACAAACAACCTAAATGTGACTGAAACCATTTAATATTCTTAACACACAGGCACACATATATCTATAGTCAATGTAAAGATGATACATTGTTTATAACACTTTTGTCATAATATACACCAGTATATCATGGTGCAGATACACACACACTGATGGACACACAGCGGGACCAATCAACACACACAACACTGCAGCCAATCACCAGTTAGAGCACACTCACTATAAAGACAGGGGGCATCAGAGTTCCTGCTCATTCGGGATACAGCCTCAAGGACAGAGCTTACAGCTTACAGCACAGATCCTCACCATGTGCTGAGTGCATAGACTGGTTCGGACAGGCATAGGTCTTTAGTTTAATCTAACATCGTGTTAACCCACAGTGAAAGTATGTTCAACAGTTTCTAACTTAATAAAATAGTGTTGCACTATTTTAAGTGTTGGTGGCCTGTATGTGTTCCACGGATCCAGAGCATCCAACACATCAACTTTAACATGCCAAACGCTGTTTGTTGTGGTTGTCAATTCCCATTCTGCATCTTGCACTAACTTTCAAATAGGCTCCATGATCTCTGCACCAAATTTAGCAACAAATCTGTGATAAAAATTGGTAGTACTGAGGAATGTTAAGCAGAGTCAGAAGTGCATGAATGGTTTTAATGTTGTTGTTTGTATACTTTACTTTAGCCACTGTCACTCTATACTCTAGGACGCCAATCTTAACTTCTGCACACCTTCATTTGTCTGAGGGAGTGTCAAATTGAGCTGTGTGAGTCCAGTGAGCATCACGGTCAACCAGTGACCATGCTCTGCATGGTCTGTGTCATGTATAACGTTGTTGCAAGTAGATTGAGTGTCCTCTCAATATCTGATAAGCCTGAAGAAACAATCTTCTGGAATGCACTAGAAGCTCAACTTAGTCAGTAGGAAATCCTCTGCCAGTGAAACACAACTTCATACGTAACAAAAGCTGTGAAATATCAGCTTATTTCTAATTGTTGTATCTGAAGATAGCGACATCACCTGTTGAGTTGCAAGAAGACTGTTGAGTCATGAAATGATACTGATAGTTCTTGAGTCATGGAAAGTGGATATGAGTTGGGCATAAGTCCTCTTCTTCAACAGCCTCTACACTTTTGCAAAGTGATTCCAATTTAAGCATGAGTTACACTTTTACCCTCAAGTTGAACATGGTGTTGTGAATCGATGGGTACCTCCACAATTTGAGCATATTTTTGAAGGCATCTGACCATGATGGGCACTCTGGCATCTCTGGCAGAATGTATATCCTTCGATTATCTTTTTTCTTGGGCCTGAAGTATTTTTTGAGAACATTTATCACCCATATTAAACGTAGATGAATCATTTATGAGCTGCTGTAATAATCATGGGCCGTCTGCTCCAAGATGATGTAAAGTATTGCCTTCTTGCAGGTAGTCACTACATTTGGGCTGTTCATCCCTGTAGGGAGCAAGTAGGTTTTGAAACCCCAAATGCATCCATCCCACTTTATGGATGGATCTCCAGGTGGAGAAAGCAAAGCCGGAGCTGGCAAATTTAAACTATTCTCCATCTTTGTTGCCAGTTGTTATGGTTCATACCTTGGAGATATGCGTAGATAACACCATTACGATGTAAGTGTATGTGCTCACACGTAGTGAATTGGGAACATGTCAGAGAAAAACAATGGATAGATAAAAAAGGGCTAGATTATATAGAAATATCCTGGGAACGCATAACCTTTTGAGCTTAATGCCACTGAATCGTAAAATATGGAAAGGAAAGCTCTTCAACAGCAAATGTAGAAACAGTTTTAGGGTTCAAAATTGCTCCTTCTCAGGAATATTAATACATTTAACTTGGACCTCTTCAGGCTCCATCTTCTGTTCCCACTAGGCTGACCTGGTGGGAATGCCAGAACTGCTTCCTCGCTCAGTTTCATGGTTAAAATAGCAACCAGATCCAGCTAAGTGATGTTATTATTTTCATATTTAAAGAATGACACTACCAGTTTTTGGCAGGCACCCTTCTTACCTGCTCAAAAGAGTTGGTTAAATTGAGGCCTGCAGGAAGAGAGTGATACACTGGTGGATAGGTCCCAGGGAGGATTTAAACTTCGTACAGACCTGGTTTGTGCCAGGCTTTCAAAATTGAAACCCTCTTCCTGGGCGAAATTCTCCTATCAGCCCCGCCACATTTCTGCCCCGATCGGCCGGCGGGAGTCTCCGTAACACCGGACAGTCAATGGGGTTTCCCATTGTGGGGCAGCCCCACGCCGTCGGGAAACCCCCGGGCGCCGGCAAAACGGAGACTCCCGCCGGCGGAGAATGACGCCCCCTATCTTCAACCCCCATGAATGCATGTAAATAGGGTTTTCGCTGTAACTCTGACAAAATTATTGGAGGCAGATTGGGATCCATTCTGAGGTAGTTTCTGACCATACAGTTATAGGAATGATAAAGAAAAACAAGAATCTCAAATGGTTGCCAATGCATCTCTGCAGTCAGGAGCAAACCTACTGCTTCCAAATCGGAATAGTTCGGATGAAGATCGAAAAACTTTCAGCCACCGAGGGGCTAGAGATTATGTCAAACCCCTTGGCTGCATGCCTAACAAGGGATGCATATTATAAAAATCAAATATATTACAGTTTTACTCAGAATGGAACATGCTCCATGGAGACAAGTTGAATTTTATTGTACTTTTTGTAAATTTCAAGTTGGACTGTTTTGTAACCTACTTCTACAATTTCTATGAATAAAGTATATCTTTGGGGAAAAACACAAAGTAGTAGGGTTTGGATATCACACACAATCCATGAGCATCGAGGATAATCAATATTTTAAAAGATGCAGCATCACCCACATATCACACATCATTCATACAGAATGTTGCAGCACAATTCTGTCAGTCTCACCGTTGGAACCCTCGGGTGATTTTGTGCCCACGTTCACCATCAGCGAGAATGGAGGCATGGGCACAAAGTGTCGCTAGAATCGAGATATGCGATTCTCGCCGGCGAGATCCCGTTTCCCAATTCTTCCCATCTCTTGCTGGTGATTTAACAGGGTTCCCTCCCAGAAAGGGCAGGCATCTCATTTAAATACATTTTGATGTATTTGCATATGCATTTACAAATAATTCCGCCTCCGCCCCCCCCCCCACCCCCCCGCCCCCCCCCCCCCCCCCCCGCCCCCCCCCCCCCCCCCCGCCCACAGAATATTAATATCATCACGATGGCGAGGTTCACAACAGGTTTGTGAAGACGGGAAACAGTTGAGGGGATCCCTCCCGGGGCACCAAGGTAAGTATAGGCCCGAGGGGAGAGGGATATGGCACACAACCTGACAGGCCAATCTGTGTCAACCTGGCAGTGCCTACCTATGCCAGGGGGCAGTGCCAGGAGTAGGCCCTCTGGGAAGCCCATGGGAGGGGTTCCCGCTCTGTGTTTTGGGGGTGGGTGGGGGGAGGGGTGGGGTGGGGGGAGGGGGTGGGGGGGTGGAGGCTGGAGGGCGATTACTTTCTGTGTTTCAAAGATGGCATCCCAATCTCTGCAGATCTCACCTTGCCGGCATGTTCAGACCCCGTCCTGCCAAGAAACGCCCACTGAGTGCCAGACAATCTGGTCTCAAAGCTTGGCTGTGCAGCTGGAGAGCTACACGCCTGTTTTCAGACAGAGCCTGAGACTCTTAAAAATATAAGCAATTTCCAGCCCTCAACGCAAGTAGAAGATTCCCCGTTAACTCTGTTTCGTTCCCCACAGATGCTGCCCGCCCTGTTGATCATTTCCAGAATTTTGTTTCTAATTTAAAATTTCCACGAATTGCATTATTTTTCTTTTGGAATAATATAATTTTTTAAGTCTCTATTTCTATCCTGAATTGAGGATTTCTTTGTGATTGTTCATGTGAATGCATTCATATAGAAAAAGGGCACTGATGATAGCTGAGCAGCAAATGACAGTGTTAATGAAGGTGCTTTGAGCAACTTGATGGTGCACTATGAACATAAAGAGTTCTTTAGAAACAACATTTCAGATACTTGGCTAAATGTACCTTACATAATCTCCTGCTGTACTAATCTTTACTTGGACATATTGTTGTTTTAATTATCATTGACCTCACAATCAGTACCTGCCTCCTCATTTGACCATTTTCCGTGCACTCCTCCTTGATTAGATATGTTTGTTACAGCAGTAATGGAACATGCCGCCAACGATGATTGGTTAAATGTCAACTCCCAAAAATGAATGGGCTTGGATCATGCCAAAGGTCATTGTGGATAATAAAAGCTCATGATTTAGGGGTTAATCTATTTGCATTGATAGAAGATTGGCTGGCTAACAGAGAGTAGGCATAACTTGGTCATTTTCTGGTTCGCAAATTGTAACGAGTGGTGTGCCACAGGGATTAGTCCTGGGGCCTTAACTTTTTATTATTTATGTAAATGACTCAGATGAAGGGACGGTCCAGTTGCTAAATTTGCTGAAAACACAAAGATTGGTTGGAAAGTAAGTTGTGAAGAGGACATAAGGGATAGAGATGGATTAACTGAGTGGGCAAAGATCGGGAAAAAAGGAGCTTGGTGTGGAAAAATGTGAAACTGTCCATTTTGGCAGAAAGAATTACAAAAAAGCATATGATCTAAATTGTGAGAGATTGCAGAGCTCTGAGATGCAGAGGGATCTGGGTCTTCTGATGCATGAATCGTAAAAGGCTAGTATGCAGGGACAGAAAGTCATTCGCAAAGTGAATACAATGTTATTGTTTATTGGGAGGGGAATTGAATACACAAGTAGTGAGGTTATGCTTCAATTGTACAGGGCATTGGTGAGGCCACATCTGAAGTACTGTGTACAATATTTGGCTCCTTTTCTAAGGGAGGATGTAAATGCATGAGAAAAAGTTCAGAGAAGGTTTACCAGACTCCTACCTGGAAAGGGAGGGAAGGTTGGACAAACTAGGCTGGTATCCACTGGAGATTAGAAGACTTGATTAAAGCACATAAGATCCTGAGGTGTCTTGACAAGAGGATGTGGATAAGATGTTTCCTCTTTTGATAGAATCTAGACCTCGTAACCATTGTTTAAAAATAAGGGGCCACCTATTTAACGCAGAGGTAAGGAGAAATGTTTTCTCTCAGAGGATACTGAGTCTTTAGAACTCTTCTTCAAAAAGCGGTGGAAGCAGAGCCTTTGAATATTTTTAAGGCAGGGGTAGATAGATTCTTGATAAGCAAGGGGGTGAAAGGTTATTGGGGATAGATGGGAATGTGGGGTTGAGGTTACAATCAGATCAGCCATTATCCTATTGAATGTCAGAGCATAATAATTTGAATATTTGTATGTCAGAAGTTAAAATGCAAAAATATTCTAAAACAAACCTGCCTCAAGCTACTGATTTACAATTTGTAAAGAAATGGGATGGGGATTCACTCGCAGGAAGCGGCTTGGTCATTTATTTATTATAATGAGGCTGCCTACCTTCATTATAATAGTCATTCTACATTTAACTCATGTCGGCGTGGTATCCCAGCAAAAGGAGGCTGGACGGCTGATTCCATACGAAAATATGGCTTTACAACATTGCTTATGAGCCAGGAGGGACAGGAATGTTTCAACCAGGCTGAACAAACTACCAGTAAATCCCTCTGCCCCTCCCTCCACACCACTAAGATCTGTCTGCTCACCCCTAGGTCACCATCGGAGCCCCCATCTACCATTGGACACCTGACCAATATTGGACACAAACCACAGCCAGTATGTCCAGCCTCCCCAACCCCTATTGGAACCTTTCTGCATCAACCAACAGACGGCCCTGATCTCGACCTATCCCTGAAATCTGGATCCCGCTTGTAGCTGGTCCGCAACGCCCAATCACAATCTTCCAGCTCAAGATTGAGATTCCACACACTCAAACTTTCCTCACCCGCCCAATAAACCTCTCTGCCCCTGTAGAATTTGTCCCTGCAAAGCAAATATCTCTCCTGTAGAACATGTTCTTTCAGGTTCCTGACTTCACAAAAGCAACCTGAAGGTGCTAAAATCTATGGCAAAGGGGAAGGAAGATAGGTTATAATTCGGAGCTGATCTTCAGCTCCAAGATTCCAGTCAAATTCTTAGTAACAACCTTGGGTATCTTTCTATTTGGATGAAAGCCTTGCTTCTGATTGTGACTTTCAGCACAACTGAAAGGTCTCTCGGAAGTCTTTCTATAAATTTTCCTTCTCTGTCAAATGAGCTTGGCATAGGGAATAAGTGCAGAATGAAGGTGTCTTTGGAGCTGCCTGAGGAGCAAGTACTGATCTGAATAATACTGTGTTGCTCTTCACTATCTAGCTGCTCATTGATTGATTAGAACCATTTTGCATCCATTTTGATTGTATTATGAATCAGAGGCTGAAAGGCCACATCGGTGCCATCAGTCATCTCCTATATTTACAACACAGCCCAGTGAATTATGCAGCCCCTTGTGTAGCTGGTACTGGTCAATGGAAATGAATTGAAAGTTCTAGCTCTCTGAGTAAAGCATCACTAACTTCTCTACGGTCTAAATAAAACCTCTACTCCTTACAGTTCTCCATTACTCCCTAAAATTGAGCCTCAATGTTAGCTTATTTTTGTTTCCCAATATTACCTGAGAAATAAACAATAAGCTATCTTTACATCAATATTTTAGGGGGCAGCACGGTGGCGCAGTGGTAGCACTGCAGTCTCATGGCGCCGAGGTACCAGGTTCAATCCCGGCTCTAGGACACAGTCCGTGTAGAGTTTGCACATTCTCCCTGTGTTTGTGTGGGTTTCACCCCCACAACCCAAAGGTGTGCAGGGTAGGTGGATTGAACATGCTGAATTACCCTTAATTGGAAAAATGAACTGGGCACTCTAAATTTATAAAAAAAATATATATATTTTAGTTGTTTATTACAACTATTTACAAAAATATTTCTCGATTTTATTTTCACCATTCAGCCCTCTTGTGAAAATATGAATTTTTTTCGACCTGATGCTAACACTTAAACATGTTACCCGAGGCTCTGAAGTCTGAGATACAGATTTCTGCTAATAGGCTATCCTATTTATTATAACCGCCCCGAGGACCACGGGGAAATAACCATTGATCTCCCAGATAAGGGGCAGAGGTCAACCACCTGGGGCTCGTTAAGGCAGGGGATAAAAGTAGGCTCAATTCTGGGCCTGTTGAGATCTATCCTCCCAGCAAGGTTTGCACTGTGAGTGAAATGCTGTGCTAAGCATATAATTGCAAATATGTAAATAACTTCATCTTTGTTAATGACAGCTTCTTAATGAGATACTTTACGATTGGAATGGTGGTGGCCTTTCTCTGTGGGGCAGGTAGAGAGCAAGCTGAATCATTGCCATGGGCTCCTTGACAGTCCAGCTCAGCAAAGGTGACATTTTCAGTGAAGGGTTAATGGAATGTTTCTCTGCACCACGAAGATGAGAGGAGTAGCTTCCGAAGGATATACATCAGTTTCTCCACAAGTTGTGGAAATAGGATGAGCAGCGATTACTGGGGGAGTGGACTCTTTGGATTCAGAAAAGTACTTAAATCCTTTTGAAAGCCAACCAGGGGCTTTTAGTTACTCTATCTTGCAGCCCTATATCCTTTGCTGGTATGCAGTTGGGCAGTGAGCTCTATCAATGACTCAGCCATCTGTTGCACATCTTGCAAGAGACCACACAGAACCTCCATCTACTTCTGTTCTTTTCTAGTGTTCTTCTCTTCATGGCAGGACCTTTGAGATCATTATCCATTTGCTCTGCAACCAGGGGCTAATATGCCTTACATCTCTAGTTGGCAACCTCAGACTTCACTTCCACATCCATATCCTTTGGCTCCCTTGTGCTGGATCATGTGTCAATCCCTCAGAGGGTTACTGAGTGCAAGGGACAGTGTGAATGGTTAAATGAGGTAGAGGGGAATAGAAGGTTTTGTACTTTAGCTGTCTTTTTTTGCTACATCTTGGCTTGCAAGCTCTGGAGGAAAGAAAAAAAACCTTAATTTTTCTATGTTTGATCAGCATTTTATCTTACATAGCTACCGGGAGACTTGAATGTTCCCACAGGCATTGCAGGAAAGGAAAAACTGCCAAGTGACTTCTGAGTTTAGGAATACAGAACCATGTAATACCCCAAGGGGTAATGCTTGATTACTTTTCTCGGGCCACATGTTTCTGTTTCTTCTTGGCCCTCAAACTTACCGGTAACGAAGCTTTGGCTCTCCATCACCCAATATCCAAAGTTAAAACTCTTCATGGGCTTTCCTCCCTCTATGTAATTTCCTCCAGCTATAATAACTCCCACCATGAACTTTCCATTACTTTGACTGAGGTCTTCTGTGAATCCTCCCCATCCTCTTTATGCCACCATTGACAGCAATGTTCGGACCGCACACTCTGAAATTTCCTCCTCAAACATCCATGATTCCGATTTCCCTTGCCTCCTTGAAGATCATTCTTCAATCCTATCTTTTTGATAGTCAACCCTACAATCTCCATTGATTCAGTGCCCATTTCCACCTAATCCTTTGGTGAAGCAGGGTGTTTCCATACAAAATGTGGCACATAAATACTTATTTTCCAGTGGTTAAATGAGGAAGCAGCTATTTAATATCCTAACAATGTTTAGTCCATCCTAGGCTTTCATTCCTTGTGTTCTGAGTGAGTATTACAAATGCAAAGTTTCTAAGTTTCTTAAGTTTTGGGATACTCTTTAATTTAAGGGAAAATGGAACAGTGAAAGGTATGGGTGACTTGGTTGCTATGGGGGCAGTGATGTCCAGATTGATTGACTGGGAAGGAAGTGCAAGATATTCATACCTGTAAAGAAAGAAAGGAACATCTGTGATGACTCTGGGTAGACTCTAAATATTCAAGTCTCACAGGGCAGTGGTAGGAATAAGGTTTTGTTAACAGTTATAGTTTAAACTGTCTATTTAATTTTTAGAATGGAGTTGAGGCTTTGAAGGAAAGCTCTTTAACATTTCTACCTGGATACAAGACCAATGGGATTCACATTGCCATGGAGGTGAACTTTGAGAGGGGAGAGTCCATAGGAAACCATTGTAGTATTTAGTTGCAAGGTTTTACTCAGAAATTCCTGAACAGACACAATCAGTCCACATAAATCTAAGAGAGAGAGTACAGAGGGTTAGAGGCCACCAGTCTCCATTGTTCACCATGCAACCTGTGGGTGGGAGCTTGTGTTTGGATTGAATAGACCACATTTAGAGGATTTATACAAGCTTGGAAGATTTGCCTGGCTTTGGCTAGAGAGAGGGATCTCCAGGATAACCCTCACCAAGATAGTCAGTCGGAGATTAGAATTTACCTGGCTGCAAAAGGAAAAGGAAGCAAGTAATTGGAAGCTGAGAATAGGTTTATACTGCTTACTAGAGAATGAACTGCCCAGTTAAGGCACAGTGACTCGAAATCTGCCAGCGCCACATGGGTACCCTGGCAGTGCCAGCGTGGCACCTCAGTGGCACTGCCAGGGTGACCAAGTGGCATCAGGGGTGCCAGGGTACCACCCTGCCAAGAGCCCAACCACCCAGGGGCCCCCGATCGCTTGGAAGACCCCCTAGGGCTGGAACACCTGGTCCACATTTGTGAAGAATCACTCAGAGTCTCCGAGGCACCCGTGTTAGATCCTGCGCCTTGGGTAATTCCGTCGAGTGCATATTAAAGTGTGGCTTACTGCACACATTAATATCCAAATTTAGGTATCGCCCACTGTGGGCGGGGTCAAGAGCACATCATCCTGTTAGATCTCACGAGGCATAGTGAGCCGGGTAAATCTTGCAAGAAGCCTCTCGTGAGATTTAATGGCCACATCGCCTCCCGAGTGGGGCGCAGCGTGGCCGCTAGGTTGGGTTCTTAATTCATGAGGTTTGACTCCAACAACTTTCTTTAGTTCCTATTTTGTCACTCTGATCACCTGTTTTCCATGAGTGTTTTCCATGAGTCTTTTTTTCTTTTTAAAAATAAATTTAGAGTGTCCAATTATTTTTTTCCCAATTAAGGGGTAGTTTAGCGTGGCCAATCCACCTACTCTGCACATCTTTGGATTGTGGGGGTGAAACCCACGCAGGCATGGGGACAATGTGCAAACTTCACACAGACAGTGACCCGGGGTCAGGATCAAACCCAGATTCTCAGCAGCATAGTCCCAGTGCTATCCACTGTGCCGCCCTGGCTCGAAGTCAATCTTTACACGTTTTCCTGTTAGATTAGACAAGCAAAGATTTATGGGAACAAATTCTTTACCTTGTGGGTAAATGAAATCACCAAACACTACTAATTACATATGACCAAGAGCTGAAGGGTTTTTATACCAACTGGAAATAAAAAGGAAGGCTGTTTGAAGTAAATGAGCACAGCCATTGCATGGTAAAAAGGATCAATCAAGCCTCTGACATGCAGGGCAAATGCCTTTTGATTAGTAGAAGTTTTCTGCTCCTGAAAATATAAGACTATCAGTATTTTAGTAGACGAAGCGAATGAACAAGATATAAATTATGTAGTTCTTCTCAACTCTCATCTTGATACAGGCTATTTAAAAAGCACCCAGACAATGTTTGTTGGATTCACTTGTATAACGATAACGAAAACTCTCTATCTGCAACTAAGATACATAGAATCATAGAATTTACAGTGCAGAAGGAGACCATTTGGCCCATCGAGTCTGCACAGGCCCTTGGAAAGAACACCCTACCCAAGTCCACACCTCCACCCTCCCCGTAACCCCATCCAACCTTTTTTTTGATCACTAAGAGCAATTTAGCATGGCCA
This sequence comes from Scyliorhinus torazame, assembly GCF_047496885.1. NCBI lineage: Eukaryota > Metazoa > Chordata > Chondrichthyes > Carcharhiniformes > Scyliorhinidae > Scyliorhinus > Scyliorhinus torazame. Next base: position 325,894,075 of record NC_092707.1, on the reverse strand, counting down.
ATCCACCTAACCCGCACATGTTTGGACTGTGGGAGGAAACCGGAGCACCCGGAGGAAACCCACGCAGACACGGGGAGAACGTGCAGACTCCGCACAGACAGTGACCCAACCCGGGAATCGAACCTGGGACCCTGGAGCTGTGAAGCAACTGTGCTACCGTGCTGCCTGTGTTGTGACGCTTAGGTTTGCAAGGCTGTATGCATGAAGTAAGCTTCCAATAAAACCAGGGAACATGATTCATTTACTTACACATGAGTTGGGATGCAGGATTGACATGTTTGTGTTAATGTCAATGCCCTTCAAACTTTCAACCTATCACCATGAAGGTGCCTTGTGACAAAAAAATGTAAGCACAGTCGACATTTTCACAATAAGTGTGGCAAATGAATCATTCAGCCCTACATGACATATTTTACACAACTGACCGCGACTCAGAGGCTCTGTTGATCATGGCCGCAAATCCTGTAATGGCCGCCAAACCTCACGAGCAGCCAAAAACAGGATTTGCGTGGAAAAATCTCAGTTTGAGATTCCCCCCCCCCCCCCCCCCCCCCCCCCCCCCCGCCCCGCAGCTGTTGATGTGATCAGGTTCATGTTCTGGCATGAACCTGATTTCCACACATTTTAATAAATTAACATCAACGTACTGGCCTTGATGCTGTGACGTCTGCCCACGCCTTATCTTCCCACCCAGCTGGCGATCCACTACTGGCTTTCAGAAATGAAAACCAGTCAGGATGACCATGCCGGAGGCACGGAGGTAAGCCTCCCGGCAGTACCGATTTGGCATGGTCAACCTGACATTGCCAGCATGATAGTGCCAACCTGGGGGGTGGGGAGGTTGCTGCACATATGTGTGGTGGGGGAGGGGAAAGACCCGATGCTTGCGGGGTGGGGGGGGGTGTAATTAGCGAGCCTGATGCCTGTGAGGGGGGGGGTGTTGTCCGATGTTGGCTTTGTGGGGGGGGTGCTCTGTTGTTGGCGTTGTAGTAAGGTGGAGTGCCCGATGGTGGCATTATGGTGAGGTTGGGGTAGTGCCCAGATGCTGGCATTGTGATGCTCCGATGCTTGGAGGTTCGTTGGGGGGGGGGGGGGGGGGGTTGTGGAGGCGTCTTTCATTGAAATCCTTTAACGCCGCCCTGATCTCGGGATTCCTGGCCTTGCCTTTAGGCCCCACCCCACTTTCTGACGGTGTGAATCTCGCTTCCCTTTTTAAAATGCAGAGTGTTGTTCAATACAGCGAGAAAAGACAGCTGTGCAGCCTGCGAGCATCACACCGGTTTTGGCACCTGAGCCAGCACTCTATGCCTTTTTGGGAAGATTCCATCCATTATACTTTGAGCAAAACATTACAGAGATGTAACTAAAAGCATATTTCGGGAAATTCCAAGCTTAGCTGGCGCTTGATATTTAGTATTTGAATATTTGTAACATCAATGGAAAATTAAACACATTGGTCTTTATCCAGCATTTTATTAGTTTCCAAAGGAGAAACAGGTAGCGTCTTATTGAATAAACAAGCTAATTTATAAATGTTTCAACCAGCACAGATATAGGGAAATTGTAGTCTTTGACATTTCTAATTTTCTTCCACAGGATCACAAATACTCCATATACAGGGGGTGGATTTGGTCCAGATCTAAACAATGATAAGATAGAACATTGATGCATTTATCATCCATCCGCAAATGTTCGGGGAACAAGTCCTGGAAGCTGTGGAATTATAAAGGAAATTCAACATTAAACCAATGTGATTAGAATCTTCATTGCTTTCACAAAAAAGAATGAAAATGGCCATTGGCTCCTACATAATCTGAATGGGAAACTATCAATATGGTAGATGCAGAGTCCAACTTTTGCTGTCACTTCTGTGTTTAGGAACCAATATATCTCTACATAGCACTTGGCCAGCTTGTTCAGTTTGGAAATAAAGTCCAGCCAGACCTTCAAGGTAGTGAACAGGGAAGAGTATATCAAATGAAATTATTATTTTTTGTATGTACATCATGCCTTTTTGTCAATTGCTCTGCAGACTGCGTCATAGTGCTTCCAGCAGACTGACTGTACAGTAACCTCAATCACTACTATTCAGTCTCATAAAAGCATTTCCATATGACTTGAAATTGCCTGAGGTCTAATGAAGATGTACTGAGCCTGGGTCAGAGTCTGAAAGCTCGGTATAATTACACTGCTCTTTCTGCTTTACATTGCAAACAACAGTAATGGAAATCCCAAATTTCTAATGCTTTTCCCTTGTGAACCTCACAAAGGTAGCAAATAACGTGTTATTTTGTAGAATGCAGATTTATGAACAGCAATGGGTAAAAGTCATGTTGAAGCTCTGTTGGAAGGGAACAATTTTAATGCAATGATAGGACAGTCTGAAGTGCAATCATGGCATCTTAATGCCACTCAAATGTATTGTTACCTTCTTCCTGAGTCTGACCTCGGATGTATGCTGTATAGCTGGAGAGGACCGCTATCTAAATTGAAATTGATGCTTAGGGATGCGTTTACACTAGCCAATTGGAATGACGCCACATGACTTCATTTTGCTTCACTTCACTCTCAATACAGCACACAGACACACAGCAAAAAGAGCAGCTTCAGAGATCTGATTGATCAGCATATGGCTGTCACCCTGTGCTTCGTCTGGGTTACGGTGTCTTCTAACCCTGGTCAAATGATGATTTTGTGAGGACAACGCATTGGAAAATTGAGATTATTTTATGCTAGAGTTTCCTCGTTGGGGCTCAATAATATTGAACGTAGCCCAGATTGATATTCACCTTGTATAATAAAAATAAAAGAAATACAAAATTAACTTCTATTGTCACAAGTCTGAAGAGAATTTACCATTAAATTAAAAACAGGTGAAATTATAGAACCAATTGAATTAGTCAAAAAGATTCACCTCTGAAATAACAACAAAATTGTAGGTAATTGAAGAATGGTGGAGTAAATACAACTCACATGTCAACTCACAAAGTCAAAACATTCCTACTCTTACGTTGATACTTTATAATATATGTGCAAATGTGGACAATTTTCCTTGGGTATGTTGGACCTTCCTATTTCTCAAATAGAGGAAATTTCAACATGTTAAACTGCACTACTGTTGCACTATAAAAAAAATTGCATTCACCAATGATTTGGGGGGAATTATTTTAATACATTCTCAGGATACAGCTGTTGCTAGCTCATGTTTACTGTCCATCCTTACTTATCCTTGAGGAGGTAGTGATGTACCTTTATCTTGAAATAATGCAGCCCAAATAGTGAAGGTTTCTCAGTAGGGTGGCAGGAAGTTCCAGGATTTTGACCCAGTGAAGCAACAGCGATCTACGCCCAAGTCAGGTTGGTGTGTGACTTGAAGGGAAATTAGGAAGTGATTTTGTTCTGCTGCACCCACTGTCCTTTTCCTTCTAGATGGTGATGGTGTATCTGCAAGAAGGGGGAGTCCAGACCAAGTTGAATGAAATAACAATGGTGTTTTCAAGAGTTCTGGACACAAAGCACTTGGCGCTACCCAACCGACCGGCTGGCTTTATACTGGAAGTACTTACATTGTCCCACCCTCTTTGCAGGGGAGCGCTTATTCCCCCAAGGATTCTGCGAATACAGCGGGATCTTCTGGTCCCTCCGCTGTCAATGAGATTTCCCATGGAACCTATCCCACACCGCTGGGAAACCCGTGGTGGGGTACACTGTCAGCATGGCCGGAAGATCCTGCTGGTGTGAACAGCTGGAAGATCTTGCCCCAGATGTCTGCATATAGAATTGCAAAATAAAACCCAAATATCAAAATGTTTGAAATTTGACAGTCGCTGTTCAAGCTCTTCTGGCTCTCCAGAAACTGAAACTCATAGTTACCATGATATGAGCTAGCTGCTGTAGGGCCCGGACCACAGGTGAGTAATGTGGCGTGGGGGGGAGGGGGGGGCGGAGATGGGGGGGGGAAAGAACTACAGGTGAGTAATGTGGTGGGGGGGCAGGAGGGAAGAACTACAGGTGAGTAATGTGGCGGGGCGGGGTGAGAGGAAGAGGAAGTTTCATGGTTTGGGGGTCAGGGTAGTATCCTAGGCCCAACCATCTTCAGCTGCTTCATCAATGTCCTCCCTTCCATTACAAGGTCAGAACTGGGGATGTTTGCGGATGACTGCACAGTGTTCAGCACCGTGCGTGATTCCTCATATAATGAAGCAGTCCATGTCCAAATGCGGCAAGACCTGGACAATATCCAAGCTTGGGCTGACAAGTGGCAAGTTACACAAGTGCCAGGCATTGACCATCTCCTACAAGAGAGGATCTAACCACCGGCCCTTGACACTCAAAGGCATTACCACTGTGAATCCCACACAATCAACATCCTAGGGGTTACCATTGATCAGAAACTGAACTGGACTATCCATATTAATATTGTGGCTACCAGGCAGATCAAAGGTTAGGAATCCTACGGTGAGTAACTCACCTCCTGACTCCTCAAAACCTGTCCATCATCTACAAAGCACAAGTCAGGAGTGTAATGGAATACTCTTCACTTGCCTGTATGAGTGCAGCTCCAACAACACTCAAGAAGCTCGACACCATCCAGGACAAAGCAGCCCGCTTGATTGCTCCCCTTCCACAAACATTCAAACCCTCCACAACCAATGAACAGTGGCAGCGTGTGTACCATCTACAAGATGCACTGCAGTAACTCACCAAAGTTCCTTAGACAGCACCTTCCAAATCCACAATCACTACCATCTAGAAGGACAAGAGCAGCAGATATCTGGGAACCCCACCACCTGGAGGTTCCCCTCCAAGTCACTCACCACCCTGACGTGGAAATATATGGCCCGCCATTCCTTCACTGTCGCTGAGGCAACATCCTAGAACTTCCTCCCTAACAGCACAGTGGGTGTACCTACACTTCAAGACTTCAATGGCACAAGAAGGCAACTCAGCAGCACCCTCTGAAGGGCAGCTAGGGATGGGCAATAAATGCTGGCCTAATTAGCAACACCCACATCCCGTAAAATATATATTTTTAAATGAGGAGAGGGGGTAGGGATTTCAGAAGCAAGGGCATGGGCTGGGGTGTAGGTCTCAGTGGTTCCTCCCTTGCCAATGTCCAGTCCCGTTGATCAGGCACTGATTGCCTTTGATTGAGTGACCCCACCCTGAGGTGATAAACTTGCTGCATAGGTTCATCTCTCATGCACATGCAGATAAAAAACACGCCCATCTTCAGCTCGGTTAATACCAGCAGTAGCAGTATGAGGCCCTTAATTGGCCACTTAAGGGCCTCATTTGGAGGTGGGGCAGGAAGGTCAATCATAGTCTGACAGAGGAGGAAAGGGGTGGGGTTCAGGTTTACCACCGTGCTGTCGAAGTAAATGCCGTTCCGGCCTTCAATCTCACCACCAGAGAGGGAAAAAAATCCACGGTGTTTAATTCAACAATTTAAAAGGATGTCAATCTCTTATAAATGATAAAAAAGAAAATTACAAGATTTGCACCGAAGATATGCAACTTCAGTTATGTGGGAGACTACAGAAACTGGGTTGTTTTCCTTAAAGCAGAGAAGGTTAAGAGATTTGATGGAGGTATTCTAAAACCACTTTAAGTTTGTTTTGACTTCCAACAGACCTCATTAGTATGAATGTAGGACTTTATAGTAAAACTCTGGACTGTTTTATTCTTGTCTATCAGACTCACTGAAGCATTTACTCGACAGATAGATTGTTTTAATGGTTTTAGAAGCATTTATTTGACAACTCCTTTCTTTTTGATAGCATTCCCAGCCCTTGACCTGTTAATTGTACTGAGGGCTGTTATGCAGACTGATATCAGGGGCGTCATTCTCCGACCCCCCGCCGGGTCGGAGAATGGCCGTTGGCCGCTGTGAATCCCGCCCCCGCCGAAGTCTCCGAAGGGAGAAAAGTCGGCGGGGCGTTAATGGCGCCGCTGCCGCGGAGAATGTCACGGGTCTGCGCAAGGCAGCCGATTTTCGGCCTGCCGATATGCTCCCTTCCGGATGGGCCGAAGTCCCGTCGACGTGATGACCGTTCACGTCGCCGTGAATCAAACCTCCTTTTCATCGGCGTGACCCGGTGCTCCAGGCTCACGCCGACCAGCGAGGAGGTGAGTGATGGCCTGGGGGGTTGGCTCTGGGCAGGAAATGGCGTGGCCGCAGACTGATTGCGTGAGGAGAGGTGTGTCTCGGCTTGTGTGTGTGTGTGTGCGGCGGGGGGGGGGGGGGGGGGTTGGTTAGAGTAGGCTGGGCTCCGGGGGAGTGCCGGGAGGGGGTCCGTGCTGGGGTGGAGGTTGGGGGTTGGGGGGGGTCCGTGCCGGGGTGGAGGTTGGGGGTTGGGGGGGGTCCATGCCGGGGTGGAGGTTGGGGGGGGGTCCGTGCTGGGGTGGAGGTTGGGGGGGGGGTCCGTGCTGGGGTGGAGGTTGGGGGTTGGGGAGGGGGTCCGTGCCGGGGTGGAGGTTGGTGGGGGGTCCGTGCTGGGGTGGAGGTTGGGGGTTGGGGAGGGGGTCCGTGCCGGGGTGGAGGTTGGGGGGGGGGGGTCCGTGCTGGGGTGGAGGTTGGGGGGGGGGTCCGTGCTGGGGTGGAGGTTGGGGAGGGGGTCCGTGCCGGGGTGGAGGTGGGGGGGGGGGTCCGTGCCGGGGTGGAGGTTGGGGGGGGGGGGTCCGTGCTGGGGTGGAGGTTGGGGGCTGGGGAGGGGGTCCGTGCCGGGGTGGAGGTTGGGGGGGGGTCCGTGCTGGGGTGGAGGTTGGGGGTTGGGGAGGGGGTCCGTGCCGGGGTGGAGGTTGGGGGGGGGTCCGTGCTGGGGTGGAGGTTGGGGGTTGGGGAGGGGGTCCGTGCCGGGGTGGAGGTTGGGGGGGGGTCCGTGCTGGGGTGGAGGTTGGGGGTTGGGGAGGGGGTCCGTGCCGGGGTGGAGGTTGGGGAGGGGGTCCGTGCCGGGGTGGAGGTTGGGGGGGGTCCGTGCTGGGGTGGAGGTTGGGGGTTGGGGGGGGTCCGTACTGGGGTGGAGGTTGGGGAGGGGGTCCGTGCCGGGGTGGAGGTTGGGGGTTGGGGGGGGGGGGGGTCCGTGCTGGGGTGGAGGTTGGGGGTTGGGGAGGGGGTCCGTGCCGGGGTGGAGGTTAGGGGGGGGGTCCGTGCTGGGGTGGAGGTTGGGGAGGGGGTCCGTGCCGGGGTGGAGGTTGGGGGGGGGGTCCGTGCTGGGGTGGAGGTTGGGGGTTGGGGAGGGGGTCCGTGCCGGGGTGGAGGTTGGGGGGGGGGGGTCCATGCTGGGGTGGAGGTTGGGGGTTGGGGAGGGGGTCCGTGCCGGGGTGGGTGATGGGAGGGCAAATGAGTTGGTCCACCTGGCCAGGTGCCAGCCTCCAACAGCTGGACTCATGCGGTCCATGCCACCTGGCTGGGGGGAGGAGGGGATATGGGCAATGATGACATGTCGTCGTTCCCCTCCCCCCCACCAGGCCGTCATGTTTTCAGACCATCCAGCGATGTTGGCCGCCGTGGTGGCAGCCGCTCATGTCTATGTTGCCCTGGATGAGGAGGAGGAGGAGGAGGAGGAGGAGCATGCCAGAGAGGCGGCGCAGGCTGCCGCAGAGGGGCAGGCGGCAGCCGCTCAGGCTGGAGGGACACCTGACCGACAGGACGAGGAGGGGGAGGAGGACGTCATGGCCCCACGGCAACGGAGGCACCCGAGGGCGCCCCGTGTGTACCGGCCCCGGCAGTCATACCAGGACCTCACGGACCGGGAATGCAGGAGGAGACTCCGGATGAGCCGGGAAACCGTGGCACACATCTGCCACCTGCTGGCACACCTGTCACCGCGTGGCACTGGCGGGGGACACCCTCCCCCCGTGTCCGTCAAGGTTACGGTGGCCCTGAACTTTTATGCAACGGGGTCATTCCAGGCACCGAGTGGGGACCTGTCCGGCATATCACAGACATCGGTGCATCGGTGCATCCGGGCAGTGACAGATGCCCTTTATGCCATGGCGCACCGGTACATCCGCTTCCCCGTGGACCGGGCCAGCCAAGATGCCCGGGCCGTGGGCTTCTCTGCCGTTGCCGGGTTCCCCATGGTCCAGGGCGCGATCGATGGGATGCACGTCGCCGTGCGGCCACCTGCAGAGAACAGGGCCGTGTTCACTAATAGGAAGGGGACCTATTCAATGAACGTACAGGTGGTCTGCGACCACCGCATGATGATCCTGCACGTCTGCGCCCGTCACCCAGGCAGTGTACACGACTCATTCGTGTTGTCGCGGTCATCCATCCCCGGCATGTACGAGGGACGCCATCCCCGGCTGAGGGGCTGGTTGCTGGGCGACAGGGGCTACCCATTGCGATCGTGGCTGATGACGCCTATACGGAGGCCACGCAATGAGGCGGAGAACCGCTACAATGATGCCCATGTAGCGACAAGGGGAGTGATCGAGAGGTGCTTTGGCGTGCTGAAGATGCGTTTCAGGTGCCTGGACCTCTCTGGGGGCGTCCTCCAGTATCGGTCAGATAGGGTCGGCCGCATCATTGTGGTGTGCTGCGTCCTGCACAACATAGCCCAGCAGAGGGGCGATGTGCCGCAGGCAGAGGAGGGCGGAGTGGAGGAGCAGCAGGAAGAGGCCCAGTCCTCCCCAGATGAGGGGGATGGGGGCAATGGTCAGGGCAGACGGGGTAGACACAGGCGGGTGGCTGTCCACCGTTACCGGCTGGCCCAGCGGGCACGGGACAGACTGATAGACGCCCGCTTCACTGACTAGATGGGCGTGGGAATCGGGTAGTATGGCCACAGACCGCACACCATGACAACAGCCGACCACCCACACCCCCCACCCATCCACCCACCCAGCACCCTCACCCCCCCTCCCCAACCCCACACACCCCACCCGCATGCACACCACCCCCCCACCCCCAATTGCCGATCCACCGGCGGCACAACGGGCCGGGCTCACCCAGTTGCCAGTGGACGCGTGTCTATCGCAGGCCATGGAGGATGATGACAACCCGCCTCCGATGAGCTCCTGGCTCTACATCGTTGGACTATGTCTGACCCATGGCCATAGTACCACCATCCACCCGGACCATCCCTGCATGCGGCTGTGACACTGCAGCGCACGGTCCCGTCCTCTGCCCGGGGGATGTTGATGGCGGCCCAGGGGGAAGGGGGCAGACTCACCTGGGGCTGAGGTAAGACCACCCGTCACACACACACTTGCGCTCAACGTACATGACAGAGCACAAAGGCAGCTTCGGTAGGTGTAACATTGACTTTAATAACCAAAGGAGTTCATGCACGTGCCCTAGCCCCTAAAACTCATCTGTGCCCTGCACCCGTGCCAACTTACTCAGTGTCTAATTGTTTGGCCTTACGGGCCCTTTGACTACGTCTACGTGGTTCCCCAGACGGTACAGCAGAACTGGAGGTGGACTCCTGTGATTCCTGCCCTCTGACACCGGATCCCTTTGGCGGCCGTTTCCTGAGGCGTCCTGGCCTAGATGGGCCAGGCTGCGGCCCGGGCGACTGGGATGGCGAGCTGCCAGCCTGTCCTGCCCGTTGCCCACCCGATGCACCTGGGACGGAAGGGGGGGAGTCCGAGGTGTCGCGGTGTACCGGGACCTCCCCTACAGAGGGAGCCGGGACGGACCACACCACCTCCTCCTCCCTCGGGGTGCCCGATGGCCCCCAGGCCTCTACATGGGTGGGGGATGCGAACGGACTGGCCATCCGACGCGCCCCCGACATCTGGCGCTGCCAGTCCTGGAGGCCCGTGCTGGTATCGACAGGGGTCTGCAGGTTTGCAGCCATGGAGCCCAGGGGGTTGTCGAACCCTGTCTGTGACAGTGCGACGCCAGCTCGCACATGGCCACTGGCGCCGATGCCCTCAGCGATGGCCTGCTGAGACTGGGCCATGGCCTGCAGAGACTGGGCCATGGCCTGCAGAGACTGGGCTATGGCCTGCTGAGACTGGGCCATGGCCTGCTGAGACTGGGCCATGGCCTGCTGAGACTGGGCCATGGCCTGCTGAGACTGGGCTATGGCGTTGAGCGCCTCTGCCATCTGACGCTGGCACTGGCTCATGGCCTCCTGTGAGAGGGCAGCCATTTCCTGGGCCACAGACGCCGCCTGCACGGAAGGCCCCAGGCCTCGCAAACCGTTCCCCATGTCTGACACCGTCGCACCCATTGCCTCCACCGCGGACGCCACCCGTGCGGTGTCAGCCTGGGTGGCACGCATGACCGGGACCACTCCCAGCTCCTGGATGCGGGTGGACTCCTCCACCTGCGACCGCAGCCGCCGCAAGCCACCCGTCACCCTATTCGCTCGTCTCCGTGTCGGTGGTTGCATCGGATCTATGTGTGGGTGTGGTAACTGCAGGAACCCGGGATCCATCTGGGCGGCAGATGTTCGCTTGGCCTGGGCTGCCCTCCGACCACCCGGTCCCTCTGCTGCTCCTACCTCCACCTGCTGTACCGGGACGGCTGTGTTGTGCGCACCAGTGAGTGTACCAGACGCCTCATCACTAAAGTGCCCAACCGTGGTGAGTGTTTCTGCGATGGTGGAGGGTGTTGGTGACAGCAGTGGCGTTGTGTCGTGCTCTTCGTCCCACTCTGAGTCCATGGCACTTTGGGGTGGGGGTTCGTCTCCACCCATCCACTCTGAGTCACTGTCCGGTATTTCGTCTTCCCGGGTAGGGGTGTCCTGGGTAGTGCTGTCCCGGGTAGTGCTGTCCCGGGTAGTGCTGTCCCGGGTAGGGGAGTCCTGGGTAGTGGTGTCCCGGGTAGGGGTGTCCCGGATAGTGGTGTCCTGGGTAGTGGTGTCCTGGCTTGGATGTGACGGGGGCCTGTGGCTGCCCCCCTCATCGCTGGGTGGTCGCTCCCGCACGTGACGGGGGTGTCGTCTCCCTGTTGCTCCAGGTCTCTCCGTCTCCCGTGGTGTGCGAGGGGCATCCTGCGGGCGTCGCATGCTGGAGGGTGCGGGTCTCTCCGTCTCCCGTGGTCTCCGAGGGGCATCCTGCGGGCGTCGCACGCTGGAGGGTGCGGGTCTCTCCGTCTCCCGTGGTCTCCGAGGGGCATCCTGCGGGCGTCGCATGCTGGAGGGTGCGGGTCTCTCCGTCTCCCGTGGTCTCCGAGGGGCATCCTGCGGGCGTCGCATGCTGGAGGGTGCGGGTCTCTCCGTCTCCCGTGGTCTCCGAGGGGCATCCTGCGGGCGTCGCATGCTGGAGGGTGCGGGTCTCTCCGTCTCCTGTGGTCTCCGAGGGGCATCCTGCGGGCGTCACATGCTGGAGGGTGCGGGTCTCTCCGTCTCCCGTGGTCTCCGAGGGGCATCCTGCGGGCGTCGCATGCTGGAGGGTGCGGGTCTCTCCGTCTCCTGTGGTCTCCGAGGGGCATCCTGCGGGCGTCGCATGCTGGAGGGTGCGGGTCTCTCCGTCTCCCGTGGTCTCCGAGGGGCATCCTGCGGGCGTCGCATGCTGGAGGGTGCGGGTCTCTCCGTCTCCTGTGGTCTCCGAGGGGCATCCTGCGGGCGGTCTGCATCTGCGGGGATGGGTGCCTGGACGTTTGGTCCTGCGATACACAATGAAGCATGCATGGTTAGACATCAGGCAGTGATCAGTTGATACGGGGGAGGGGGATATAGGGGAGGGGGGATATGGGGACGGGCTGTTGGTGGCTCACTTGCTTGTGGGGCCCCGACCTCTGCATCAGCAACCTCCCGGTCCTCAGGTCCGCCAGCCAGTTCCAGGGCCCTTTCCTCGTGTACGGTCAGTGGCCTCTCATCAGCGGGCCCTCCTCCAGTCCTCACATGCTCCCTATTGTTGTGTGCGCGCTTCTCCTGTGGGGGGGGGGGGGGGGGGGAGGGGGGCGTGGTGGCAGGGGTAAAAGGCAACAGTGTTAGGCAGGTATATGAATGCACGCCATCGGTTGCGCGTGCATTGCAGAGGTTAAGGTTAGGGCTGGATTCACTTGGGGATATGGGGGATATGGGGGAGGGGGGATATGGGGGGAGGGGGGATATGGGGGAGGGGGATATGGGGGAGGGGGGATATGGGGGATATGGGGGAGGGGGGATATGGGGGAGGGGGGATATGGGGGAGGGGGGGATATGGGGGAGGGGGGGATATGGGGGAGGGGGGATATGGGGGAGGGGGGATATGGGGGAGGGGGGATATGGGGGAGGGGTGATATGGGGAGGGGGGATATGGGGGAGGGGGGATATGGGGGGGGGATATGGGGGAGGGGGGATATGGGGGAGGGGGGATATGGGGAGGGGGGATATGGGGGAGGGGGGATATGGGGAGGTGGGGATTTCGGGGAGGGGGGATATGGGGGAGGGGGGATATGGGGGAGGGGGGATATGGGGGAGGGGGATATGGGGGAGGGGGGATATGGGGGAGGGGGGGATATGGGGGATATGGGGGAGGGGGGATATGGGGAGGGGGGATATGGGGGAGGGGGGATATGGGGGAGGGGGATATGGGGGATATGGGGGAGGGGGGATATGGGGGAGGGGGGATATGGGGGATATGGGGGAGGGGGGGGATATGGGGGAGGCTCACCCTGCCTGCTCTGACGAGGTCGTTCACCTTCTTGTGGCACTGGGTGCCTGTCCGTGGTGTTAGGGCCACAGCGGTGACGGCCTCTGCCACCTCCCTCCACAGACGCCGGCTGTGGCGTGGGGCAACTCTGCGGCCGTGCCCGGGATACAGGGCGTCCCTCCTCTGCTCCACCGCGTCCAGGAGCGCCTCCACATCGCGTGACTCGAACCTCGGGGCTGAGCAACGGCCAGCCATCAAGTCGGGTGTTGCGGTCGGGTGTTCCGGTCGGGTGGGGGGAGCTGCGCGGCCTTATGAGCCGTCACGCCGTGCAGCGCGTATGACGCTGCACGGCGTGAACCACTGCGCAAGCGCGGATCCCGTTACGTCGCTGCTAGCCCATTTCGGGCCGCAGACTATCGGCCCATTTTTATGACGTGACGCAAGTGGGATTTGCGCCGTTTTTTGCGCCGATCGGCGGAGTTTCCGCCGATAACGGAGAATTTCGCCCCTGAAGTTCTTCCTTGGAGATGTTTTCACCAGCAAAGTTATGTGGCTGTTTTGTCCTTGGTTAATATTCTCTGTTCTATGAAGAGTTGGCATTTACCAAGGTCTGAGCCAGAAATGGGGACACTTGAAACTCGCCAAGCAGCCATCTTGACTTCACACAGAAATAGAGGGCTAGATTCGCCGCCATGCCAGTGGAGTTCCTGATGCGCCGGAGCATTGAGCGTCGAAGGAAAACGGGATTGGTACTAGGCGCTGATCTATTTCCAATGCTCAGGCCCCCTGCTGGCATCGGGATCGTGGTTCACGACCCGCGTCAGCGGGAGGACACAATGGGTCATGAAAACAAATTTGCGTCTACTTACCGGGCCGGGCACCATATTCTCCGTGCCTGCGTGATTCTCCGATCCTCTGAGCCGGGAATAGCGTGGGCGAGAATTGGTGCTGGCCCTGACAAACGTGTCTTTGACACAGTGAACCTCGCAGTGGGCCAAGGGGATAACTCTTTGAGGGAGGTGCCCCAAAAGCCCATCGGAGGGCCATCGTATCCCCCTCCCACAGTACAAGACCTACTCACGCCACCCCCAGCAGACCCCCCCCCCCCCCCCCCCAATTGTCCCCAAACTAGAAACCCCCTAATTAAAGAGAGCCCCACAGAGACTCTCTAAACAAGGCGCCCACCACAGAGACCGGCTGGATAAAGAGACTCCGCCACAGACCCTGCAGAAGAAAGACCCTTGTCAGGAAGCCCACCAGAAGTGATATTCTTGTTAGGAAGCCCCCCAGAGAAATGAAAGTCTTGCAGACCAAAGATCTGAGGGGGTTTGAACCCAGATGACTGGTTTTCTCTTTCAAGAAATTGACAGGTACTGCTCCCTCTGCCTGAGCCAGCAGGTGTATTGCACAGGTGAATGTTAAAGCAGTGATTTTTTTTCACTGCCTCTGTCTGGACTACTCTCTCGTTCCCAGGCAGGGGTCTCTCTTCTGGGGGGATTCCTGACAGGAGTCCCTCTTCTGGGGGTCAGTGTGGGATTGACTTTTTAGGGGGGTTCTCCTTATTTAGGGGTCTCTGTTGGGGGGTCTCTTTGTTTTGGGAGTCTCTCAGGGGTTTCCTTATTTAGGGGGGCTCTCGGGGGAGGGGTCTCTTTACTCGGGGGACTCTGTGGAGGGGTCTCTTTATTTAGGGGGTCTCTGATGGGGAGGGCTCGGTGGTGGGGGGAGGGGGGGGGTCAGGTCACCCCCGTACTGGGTGGGAGGGGGGAGTGACCCAGAATATCCAGGGGGGCTGAATGGCACTGTGAAGGAGGGGGCACAGCCAAAGGCCCTCACGATCGGATCACTGGCTTAAAATGGCAGCCCAATACTGGGTGACCCTGGAGCCTGATAGCTAACATCACTCACCAAGGTCATAGTTTCTGCGATGGTGGATGGTGCAGGTGAAAGCAGTGGCAAGACATCGATGTCCGAGATGTTCTGAGGATGTAGCACTGAGGACATGTGCTCCAGAACTATTGAGGCCTCGCCAAGCTGTTCCAGCTACAAAACTGGCATTTACTCGACAGAGTGGAAAACTACACAGGTATGTCCTCTCTAGAAAAAGTAGGACAAATTTAAATCAGCCAAATACTGTCCCAACTGTGGTGTTGGGTGCTCTGAGGTACAGATGAACCAACACGGTTGCAATTGGTACAACGCTGTTTTATTCCAACTTGCTATTTACAGATCTGTCTTGATACTCTGCACATGGTGACTCTCGGAGTGTGTTGTTAATCCGGTCCTGTCCTTGTCCTGGTCTCTAGATGGACTGACCACCAGGTGTTGTGTTTCTTGTCTTATACTGTCTCTGTCCTTGTCTGTGATTGGCTGTCATGTTATGTGTGCTAATTGGTCTGTTGGTCTGTCTATCATGATGTGTGTGTTTGAATATCATGACATCCCCCCCTTTTTTTACAAGATTATGTGCCTACGTGGTTATAAATATGAATGTGTCCTGAGTGCAGCTAAAAGTGTGTGTGCGTGATATTTACAGCATGTACATGTGGCGTAACTATATACATGGGGCGATGTCGGGTGTGTCATGCTAACGAGGTTGTACCATAACAAAAAAGAAAAACTTTGAAGTGTGGTCCGGTCAAACGAGATCTGGAATGATAAAACAGCAACATGTTACAATACAATAGTTGCTAAACTTTGACCTGTGAACAGTCTCATAAGTCCAGTCTAGTAGGTGTGCGACGGATTTGGGTTGACCGCCTCAAGGGTGGGTCGAGAACCACCGGCTGAGGTGCGAGCCTGGCCACGGGTGGCGATGGAAGGGGCATGGTCTGTGGCAGCTCCACAAAGTCACTATTAGGAACCAGTGGAGGACCCGGCGTCTGTGTAAGGTCCCGTTGCGAGAGTGGAAGTAAGCGAAGGGCTCGCCGACTGCGCCTACGCATGGTTCCATCCGGCATGCGTACCAGGAACGAGCGGGGAGCCACGCGTCGGAGAACTTCGGCAGGTGCTGACCAGCCACCATCTGGTAGATGAATGCGGACTTTGTCTCTAGGGGCCAGGGGGGGAAGATCAGTTGCCCTTGTGTCGTACGAACTCTTCTAGCGATCACGCTGCAGTTGCATCTTATGCAGTACCGGAGCATGGTCTGTTGTTGGTGCGAGGATGGAAGGCACAGTTGTTCTGAGGGTGCGACCCATCAGCAGTTGTGCTGGCGAGAGACCCGTGGCTAGCGGGGCCGAGCGATAGGCCAGCAGGGCGAGGTGAAAGTCCGATCCGGCAGCAGCAGCCTTGCAGAGGAGCCGCTTGGCAGTGTCAACTCCCTTCTCCGCCTTTCCATTGGACTGGGGATGCAGAGGGCTGGACGTCACGTGTGTGAAGCCATATGAGGCGGCAAAGGACGACCATTCATGGCTGGCAAAACAGGGCCCATTGTCCGACATTACAGTCATCGGAATGCCGTGGCGAGCAAAGGTGTCTTTGCAGGCCCTGATAACAGCAGACGACGTCAGATTGTGTAGGAGTATGACTTCTGGGTAATTGGAGAAGTAGTCCATGATGATAACATAGTCCATGCCAAGCGCGTGAAATAGGTCGACACCCACCTTCGCCCAGGGGGACGTCACCAGCTCATGGGGCAGAAGCGTCTCAGGAGGTTGCGCCGGCTGAAATCTTTGGCAGATTGTACAATTGATCACCATGTTGGCAATATCGTCACTGATGCCCAGCCAGTATACCACCTCTCGGGCCCTCCGTCTGCACTTCTCGACCCCCAAGTGGCCTTTGTGTATTTGATTGAGAACCAGCTGGCACATACTGTACGGAATGACGATCCTGTCTAGCTTCAGAAGGATCCCATCAATGGTGGCTAGGTCATCCCGTACATTATAGAACTGCGGGCACTGCCCTTTGAGCCATCCTCCCGTCATGTGGCGCATCACTCGCTGTAAAAGGGGGTCGGCCGCTGTCTCTCTGCGTATGCGGGCCAGACTGGAGTCGTCAGCTGGCAGATTTGCCGCTGTCAAGGCCACCTGTGCCTCGACCTGACATACGAACCCCTCCGCATCCGGTGGTGTACTCACTGCTCGGGATAGGGCATCCGCCACGATGAGGTCCTTCCCTGGAGTGTAGATCAGTTGGAAGTCATACCTCCTGAGTTTAAGTAGGATGCGCTGGAGGCGAGGGGTCATGTCGTTCAGGTCCTTGTTTATTATGTTGACCAGGGGGCGGTGGTCAGTTTTGACCGTGAATCGTGGAAGACCATATACATAATCGTGGAACTTGTCCAAACCAGTTAGCAAGCCCAGGCATTCTTTTTCGATTTGCGCGTAGCGCTGCTCTGTGGGGGTCATAGCCCGCGATGCATAGGCAACTGGGGCCCATGACGACGTGTCATCCCTCTGCAGGACCACTGCTCCAATGCCGGATTGGCTGGCATCAGTTGAGATTTTGGTGGGACGAGACGTGTCGGAGAACGCCAACACTGGTGCCGTGGCAAGTTTGTGTTTGAGCTTCTCCCATTCCAGCTGGTGTGTGAGTTGCCACTGGAAGTCTGTGGATTTTTTTACGAGATGGCGCAGAGCCGTTGTGTGGGAGGCAAGGTTGGGAATGAATTTCCCGAGGAAGTTGAATCTAATCTACGGCTGTGCAAAAAAGAGCTGAACCCAGAGGTGAGTTGGCATTTGATTGTGTGTGGCATTGAGAAACCCTAGCAAAATTGTAGACGTTCTTCTCTTCGATGTAAACCTGCCAATCACACATAAGATTGGCGAAACAATAATATGAGTGCTTTATTTGAAGATAAGTCAATCTACAATTAAAGTTAACTCAAAGGCTAAGCATATACATTTGATTCCTACTGCTGCCACTTGTAGACTGACTACAAGTATTGGACAAACACATCACAACCTGCTGAGGTGGTCGTGATGGACAGCTCTTTAAGATATGTACCGTAAAGGTACACATACCTCATATCACAACATCTCCCTTTTTAATAACTAAGGGTTTACCCTTGGAGAATCAAATGATTTACATAGGACAAAAGAAAATAACATTGTGTCTGAATAAACCATTATACAAAGCAATACAGTTTCAAGTCTCCGAAAGGCTGTGATGGTTTGTTTATTTGTCTGGACTTAGTTACGGTGATCTTTGCTGGAGGCTGATGTATGTTTTCAGAATGCTGGTTAGGATTGCTTTGTTTGTTCCAGTCTCAATAGGATTACTTCCTGCTTCTCGTTGTGTTTTCTTTTGTTCTGACATGGCATCTATTTTGTCATACAGTCATGCCCTTTGGTACTTGTACTTGGTATGATCTTGATTCTAGGCCTTTCCTGATGCTTTCCGTGTGCCATCAGTTGGGTGTTGTACTCAAGCTTTCTGTCTGATATTCAGGTTGGATGATTTGTTACCCACACGCAGGTCATGGGCGCCTTTCATTTCCCCTGTTTTTCAAATGAATGAATCACATGCTCCTGGGAATATCAAAGAGTGATATCTGGGAAGGTTTGTCTGCTCTTATCTGCCAAATGGTATTCCCCATTGGTTCCGCGATGAAGATTTGATAAACATATTTGGTTCAAATTATGCAACTCAGCATATGGCACATGATTCGCTTAGCAGAATTAGACGATCTATGCTCAGTGTAAGCATACAGTTTCCAGTATGGTCTGTTGTCCTCATCATTGTCTTGACAATATCATGGATGATGGCCAAGGACAGATCCCTGCATGTCAGTGGGACTGAAATCAGGGGTCTTGGCAGGGTGGATGTGAAGAAGATGTTTCCTTGGGAGAATCACCCTATCAGCAGTGTGTGTACCTATTCCATATGGACAACAGCACTTCAGAATGGCAGCTCACCACCTCCAGGACAATTAACAATAGGCAATAAATGTTGGTCTAGCCAGGGAAGCCTACATCCCATTAATGATTTTTTTAACGTGCATGCATGGAATTTTCCGTCCTGCCGCAGCAGTTTTCTGGTGCGGGACGTCCCCGCCGGCAGTGGGATCCTCCATCCCGGCAACTGGCCAATGGGGTTTCCCATTGTGGGCATTCCTACTCCGTCGGGAAATCCACAGGTGTGACTGCGCTGCCGGCGAAGCGGAAGATCCCGCTGGCGGAGAATCCAGCCCCATGTACATTATATCACAGCAATGGGAATTGGGGAAAACCCCTCACCCCTGGAGTAATAGGGAAGATGGATGTCAATCATCTCAGTTCCAGTACATTGCTGTAGAAGTTCCCCAGAATAGTGCCCCAAGTTCAATTATTTTCAGCTGCATCATCAATGGTCTTCACTCTATTGTAAGGTCAAAAGTGGGATGTTCTCTGATGATTGCACAGTGTTCCATACTATTTGTTACTTCTCAGGTACTAAAATAGCCTGTGACAGCAAGCAGCAAGATGTCAACAACATTCAGTCTTGGGCCAATAAGTGACAGGTAACATTCGCACCACACAAGTGTCAGGCGATAATTATCTACAACAAGAGATAATCTAACCGCCTCTCCTCGCTGTTCAATGGCATTACCATTACCTGTCCACTATCTGTGAGACACTAGTCAAGAGTGTGATGGAATTCTGTCCATGTGCCTGGATGAGTCCAGATCCAGCAACCCTCAAGAAGTTGCACATAGTCCAGGATGAAATAGCCTGCTTGGTCAGTATCCCATCCACCACCTTATGTTGATGTATGGGCTGGCTGCACTGGAAAAGGCAGAGATGTGGACCCCCTGCTCTTTAATGCTTCCCCTTAAACATTTTACAAGCCCTCCTGGCATCAAATCCTATGGTCTCTTTTGTTATTGGTCACCACTTGTACAAATAAATGGAATTTCTGTGGTGCACGATACATCCATTTGTACCGGACATTGCGAATGGTACTTGAACCAGGGTAGAACCCCAATTTCACCCCCACCCCCCAGTAGCTTTAGACAAGAGTGCTGGGCACCCATTAACAAACTTGCCTGAAAATTGAATCAGATGGGCCCTGAATGTTCATGGCGTCACTACAGTTCCATAGCCATTTTTAACTGCTGTCACCTGCATTACAGCCAGCAATCAATTAAGGCAAATTAGTGTTAATTGCAGGGTCGATTAAGGCCCCTACCTGTATCAACTAAGTATTTCAGTTGGTAAGATAGGTGGCCAACCATGACCTGGATTATGTCCAGGCCTACATGGTGGACTCAGAGAGAGAAGTAATGGAAGAAGGGCAGTGGATCATGTGACAGACCACCCCTTCCCACCAGATCCATAACAGTTCCTGGGCAACAGCTGTGACTGCTAGCCATCCTATGGAAAAGTAGTCCCTCCAGATCATTGTCAGGCAGATGTTGCCATTTAAAATTTAAGAAAACACTAACTTGTTCTTCAGAGGTGCCTCCATGTTGAGCTGCCCCTCTCTGTCTCCATTAAGGATCTGTAGCTCCCACCACAGCTGTGGACTGTTGATATTTCAGTGTGGCGAGCCTCCCATAGGCTCTCCAGCCTCACAAGCCCTCCCATCATTCTTAGCTGGACTGTGAGTATTATGTGCCTGTACGCCCTTGCAATGAAAAGGTGCTCAGCAGAGCAAGGGTTAATTTGGGACCGAAGAACGACACCGCCCACGGTATGATGTATAGAGTCGCATGGCAATGGAGTCGTGTGAACACTCTAGAAACAGTCTGCATGGAGAAGCAACACCATGCATAACGTTAATCGGGTTCTACAAATAGTTAAAGATTAACAATAAACTGTTCATGTTTAGACATACAAATCTCAAAGGGTGGGATTTACAAACCACCCTGCTGCGTGTTTTGCAGCAGTGGAGGTGGCCCACCAGTGGGATCTACCGGCCCTGCCATTGTCAATCAGATTTCCCAATGACAACACTCCTCGTTTTCAGGAAACCTGTGCGCCGCTGTGGACCAGAATTTCCCTCCACTGTGAACAGCCGGTAAATCCCACCCAAGATCCCATCATTGAGACACCACAGCTGAACCAATAATGAAACATGGTGCTCAGTGGTGACACCATAATACAACACCCCATTCCCTGCCATTAATTAGCCTTTCCCTATAAAATTGTGGTGGCCATGAGTGGAACATGATGTGCTGAAGGCCAGTTTCCCAACCCAGAATTGAAAATTCCAGCCTATTAGTCTGGGCATTGGGGTTTTTAATAAAGTATAGAAATAAGGACAGCATGTATGATTTTAAAATGGTAACTGACTAATATCTGTGGGTCCCGATCTAAATATTTAACACCCTCTCACCCCATTTCACATGAGACCTACACTTGCTCTTGACTTCCTATGTGTAATGGCATAGGAGATTAATTTGTTTTACACCTATACGATGCATTTATTTCCTTTCTATGAGAAATGAGATGAGACTTGAAACTCACTTTCCCTTTACCTATTTTACTGGGAGTATACCTCTAATAATAAACATGTGGACAGTACCATGAATCCTTAAGATGATGCTAATATATGTTAACAACCCGGTTCAATTTAACTCCATCACTTCCATTTAATTTGTATCAGTGTCACCACAGCTATTACTCATGGTCAAATATTTTACACTTTAGCTCCTATAATAACAGGGAGGAGGGAAGGATTTGTTGCGGGGGGGGGGTGGGGGGGGGAGCAGAGCCCAAAATTGGCAAGGCCGGGGCACTGGACGTGCTGCCAAATCTAATGGCAGTATCTCGTTGCAATTTGTTTTCTTTCGTTCCTGACCTGGGATCCACCATAATTGACAAGCTGACCGGCTGTCAGACAGAAAACCTGGCACCTCGGGGATGATCCGTCAATTGGGAAGTGGGGTTGCTGGAGACTGGGGTTGAGGGATGGCAAGATGAAACCAACAGGGTGAGGGAGGACTGGGGAAAGGTGCTGTGGGACGGAGGGGAAGCGTGCAGCCACAAGAAAGGTTGGAGGAAATACTCCTGATCTCACCCAGTTCACAAAGAGAGCTCGAAAAGACACTTATCTTCTTGACCTGGCAGCTCCTGCTTCCTTTAATGGCCAAGTCTCCTGAGGCCTGTGAAACCTGGTTGGCAATTAAAATATTGAAATTAGGCCCCAAATGCACTATGACAGCCTGATTTAAATATAGAACATAGAACATTACAGCGCACTACAGGCCCTTCGGCCCTCGATGTTGCGCCGACCTGTGAAACCACTCTAAAGCCCATCTACGCTATTCCCTTATCGTCCATATGTCTATCCAATGACCATTTGAATGCCCTTAGTCTCGTCAGAGGAACACAAATTGAGAGTTATCATTTTGAAATGACAACAGACATGTCTGCAACTGATTGGAGGTGCGCCAACATTTTTACATTTTGAGTTGCTCCCCCCCACCCGCCCGCCCGCCCGCCCTCCCGATTGTCAGGAAGGAGGTGGGACGTAGGTTAATATTGAGGTATTGGCTTTATTCCCCCCCGGTTTTAGTCCCTCTCCTGCTAATGAGACGAAACCAAGGCCCTGGCTACAGACTCGGATGGATGGAGTACTCCATCACACTCCTGGCTTGTGCGTTGTAGATTCAGAAAAGCTGTGGGGAGTCAGAAGATGAGTCACTTGCTTCTGAATACCCAGCTTTTATCCTGTTCTTGTAACCACAGTATGTCTGTGGTTGGCCAATCTTGACACCTAGGATATAATTGTTGGGGGATTGAGACAAACCAATGCAACTGAATGCCAAGAGGAGGTGGTTGGACTTTCTCTTGTTGAAGATGGCCATTGCCTGGCACTTATTTAGCGTGAATGTTACTTGCCACTTATCAGCCCAAGCCTAAATGTTGTCCGATCGTGCAGTGTGTAAGCACAAATTGCTTCATTTTCCAACGAGTTGTGAATAGAAATGAAAACTGTGCAAGCATCAGAATAATTCAAATTTCCGAACATATGGTGGAGGGAACTCCATTGATGAAGCAACTGAAGATAATTGGACCGAGGGCACTGTAAAAGCTTAGGGGGCCCCGAGAAGATAAATTACACAACTTTTAAGAAGTCAACATAAATTAAAGGTCGCAACCCAGTTTACAGCTCACAGATCCCAGTTGGGTCTACCGGAAGTCCCAGTCCTAATCCAGGTCGGCTTTTAAAGGGCAAGGTTACAAGGCCCAGCTGGCAGGCTAGTGGGGGAGTTCGTACTCCACAAGTCCGATGGGGAGATCTATCGATGTGTTCCCTTGAGTCTTGTGAGGGTTATTATATATGCTGAGCTAAGGAACTTCTGCAGCAATGTTCTAAGAACAAAGAACAATACAGCACAGGAACAGGCCCTTCGGCCCTCCAAGCCTGTACCGGTCATGATACTAACCTTTGCCAAAACATTCAGCACTTCCTTGTGCCATATCCCTCTATACCCATCCTATCCATGTATTTGTCAAGATGCCTTTTGAATGCCGTTAATGTATCTGCTTCCACAACCTCCCCTGGCAACGCGTTCCAGGCACTCACCACCCTCTCTGTAAAATAAGTGTCTTGCACATCTCCTCTAAACTTTGTCCCACGGACCTTAAACCTATACCCCCTGGAGACTGATCCCTTCACCCTGGGAAAGAGTGCCTGCTCATCACTCTATCCAAGACCCTCATAATCTTGTAGACCTCTGTCAGGTCATCCCCTCAACTTGCGTCTTTCTAATGAAAACAGTCCAAGTCTATTCAGCCTCTCCGCATAGCTAACACCCTCCAGACATGGCAACATCCCGATAAACCTCCTCTGCACCCTCTCCAGAGCCTCTACATCCTTCAGGTAGTGTGGTGAGCAGAATTGTGTGCAATATTCCAAGTGCGGCCTTACCAAGGTTCTAAACAACTGTAGGATGATTTGCCAGTTTTTATACTCGATGCCCCGTCCAATGAAGGCAAGCATCCCATATGTTTTTTTGACTACCTTGAACACTTGTGTTGCCACCTTAAAGATCTGTCGACCTGCACACCCAGATCTATCTGACTTTATATATTCCTAAGAGTTTTGCCATTTACAGTATTTTTTTTTTTTAAATTACAGTACCCAATTACTTTTTCCAATTCAAGGGCAATTTAGCGTGGCCAATCAACCTATCCTGCACATATTTTGGGTTGTGGGGGCGAAACCGCACAGACACAGGGAGAATGTGCAAACTCCACACGAACAGAGACCCAGGGCTGGGATTCGAACCCGGGTCCTCAGCGTCGTAGGCAACAATGCGAACCACTGTGCCACCGTGCTGCCCATATTTACGGTATATTTCCCATCTGTGTTAGAACTACCAAAATGCATTACCTCACATTTCATAGAATCATAGAATTTACAGGGAGAAGGAGGCTATGCGGCCCATCGAGTCTGCACCGGCCCTTGGAAAGAGCACCACACCTAAGCCCACGCCCCACCCTATCCCCGTAACCCCGTAATTCCACCCAACCCAACATTTTTGGACACTAAGGGCAATTTAGCATGGCCAATCCACCTAAACTGCACATTTTTGGACTGTGGGAAGAAATCGGAGCACCCGGAGGAAACCCACGCAGACACGAGGAGGGAATGCAAACTCCGCACAGTCAGTGACTCAAGCCGGAAATCGAATCTGGGACCCTGGAGCTGTGAAGCAACTGTGCTAACCACTATGCTACCGTGTCCCCCAATTTGTCCGGATTAAATTCCATATGCCATTTCTCTGCCCAAGTCTCCAACCTATCTATGTCCTGCTGTATCTTCTGACAATCCTCAACACTATCTGCTACTCCACCAACCTTGGTGACATCTGCGAACTTACGAATCAGACTGGCTACATTTTCCTCCAAATCGTTTATGTACACTGCAAACAACAGAGGCCCAAGCACAGATCCCTGTGGAATACCATTACTCATAACCCTCCATTCAGAAAACAACCTTCTCCTGCTACCCTTTGCCTTCTGTGATTGAGCCAGTTCTATATTCATCTTATCGCCTCACCTCTGATCCCATGTGACTTCACCTTTTGCACCAGTCTGCCATGTCAAAGTCTTTACTGAAGTCCATGTAAACAACATGCACTGCCCTCCCCTCATCAATCATCTTTGACACCTCCTCAAAAAACTCAATCAAGTTAGTGAGGCACGATCTCCCCTTCACAAAACCATGCTATCTATCGCTAATGAGTCCATTTGTTTCCAAATGGGTATAAATCCTGTCCCTGAGAATTCTCTCCAATAATTTACCTACTACCGACGTGAGGCTCACCGGCTCATAGTTTCCAAGATTATCCCTGCTCCCTTTCTTAAACAGCGGTACTACATTAGCTATTCTCCAGTCCTCTGGTATCTCACCTGTAGCCAATGAAGATACAAAGATGTCAGCCAAGGCCCCAGAAATTTCCTCCCTTGCTTCCCTCAGTCTTCTGGGGTAAATCCCATCCGTCCCAGGAGACTTATCTACCTTAATATGTTTTAAAAGACCCAATACCTCCCCCTTTTCGATGTTAACATGTTCCAGACTGTCCACACACCCTACCAAAGAATCATCTTCCACAAAATCCCTTTCTTTGGTGAACACTGATGTAAAGTACTCATTTAGTACCTCACCCATTTCATCTGGCCCAACACATAGATTCCCCCCACTGTCCTTAAGTAGTCCAATCCTTTCCCTGGCCACCCTCTTGCTTTTTACATATGAATAAAAAGTTTTGGGATTCACCTTAATCCTACTTGCCAATGCCTTTTCATGACCCCTCCTAATTTCCCGCTTCAGTACCTTCCTATTTTCTTTATACTCCTCAAGGGTTTTGACAGTTCTCCACCCTTCTAGACCGTACAAAAGTCTCCTTTTTCTTTTTGACGAGGTTCGCAATATCCCTCGTTATCCAAGGCTCCCTAAACTTCCCATACTTTTCCTTTGTTCTCTCAGAAACGTGACTTTCCTGAATCCTGATCAACTGTCGCTTGAAAGACTCCCACATGTCCGATGTTGATTTACCCTCCAACAGCCGCACCCAATCCAAATTCTTCAATTCCTGTCTAATGGTATCGTAATTTGCCTTTCCCCAGTTTAGCACTTTAATACGAGGGTTACCCTCATCTCTGTCTAAAAATGCCCTAAAACTTACTAAATTGTTGTCACTACTCCCAAAATGTTCCCATACTGAAACCTCAACCACCTGTCCAAGTTCATTCCACAGTACCAGATCCAGTACTGCCCCTTCCGTAGTTGGACGATCTACATATTGCATCAAGAAGGCTTCTTGGCTACACCTTACAAACTCTGCCCCATCCAAACCCCTTAGCACTAAGTGAGTCCAAATCAATATAGGGGAAATTAAAATCCCCTACCACAACAACCCTGTTATTTTTGCACCTATCCAAAATCTCTCTACTTATCTGCTCCTCTATCTCTCGATGGCAATTGGGAGGCCTGTAATAAACGCCCAACATTATGATTGCCCCTTCCTATTCCTGAGCTCTACCCAGATTGCCTCATTGTATGAGCTCTCCAAGGTGTCCTCCCACTTTACGGCTATAATATTCTCCTTAACCAGTAATGCTACTCCCCCACCCCTTTTACATGCCCTCTATATCTCCTGAAGCACCTATATCCTCCAACTTTCAGCTGCCAATCCTGCCCTTCCTTTAACCATGTTTCTGTGATAGCCACAACATGTAATTCCAAGTACTAATAAGTGTTCTATGTTCATCTGCCTTACCCGCTATACTTCTGGCGTTGAAACAAATACACTTCAAACCACAGTTGTTGAGCAGACAGGGTGTTGTTGTTCTCTTATTTTTGTTCTCTATTTCCCCTTCAGTTATTACGCCTTCTAAACTGGTGCCATGGTCCCCCCCCCCCCCCCCACCGCCAGACTAATTTAAATCCTCCAGTTCTGCACTGGGATAATTGGCCTCCAACAATCCCCACAACATGTTCCTTTGCCCCAGTGTAACTGCAATTCACCCCAGCCCCCCAATTCCCATTGACTTCAGTGGACTAGGGCTCCTTGGTGGCACTCTCGATCATACCGCCTTGATTCTAAGGACGGTATTAACACCTCATCTCTGCAATTTGCCTCTTTTGTCCATCTTTGAACTAGGTAGGTGTTTAAACTTGCCCCCAGGTTCCAGCGGCCTTCATTTCCGGGAGCGGGAGAGAGAGAGGGAGCCGGAGAGCAGCGAGTGCAGCTTGGGATTCAGGTAGGTGTTTAAGCTTGCCCCCAGGTGCCAGTGGCCTTCATTTCCGGGAGCCGGAGTGCAGCTTGGGAATCAGGTAGGTGCTTAAGTGTTTGATTATTAACTCTATTTAAGTTGGGCGGTTGCTAAACCTGAGACACTACACTTGTAGTGTCTCCCACCTTTCCACCTCCTCTAACATAAGAGGGTGAGTGAATATCAGGTAAGCTCTCTCTTTTCTTTTTCTTTTATCCGCAAGTTACAGCTTCAGATTTTCGGCGGGGGCAGTGGCCAGGGGTCTGTCGAGAAGGTAAGTTTACCCTTTAAAAACTTATCTTGCAGGAGAAGCGGCCTTCAGATTTCGGCGGGAGCAGTGGCCAGGGGTCTATTGGGAAGGTAAGTAGCTGGGAGAAATTTAACTCTTCGTGGGTTGGTAAGTATTGTGATTGGGAAGTAAAATCCTTATTCCTTTCACTTATTCATTATTTGATATTATATTTGTAATCAGTTAAGGTAAAGTGTAAAAATGGCAGGAGATCCCAGACCCGTGTTATGCTCCTCGTGCTCAATGTGGGAGTTCAGGGACACGGCCGATGCCCCTGACTCCTTCATGTGCGGGAAGTGTGTCCAGCTGAAGCTCCTGTTAGACCGCATGATGGCTCTGGACCTCCGGATGGACTCACTTTGGAGCATCCGCGATGCTGAGGAGGTCGTGGATAACACCTTCAGCGAGTTGGTCACACCACAGATTAAGGTTGGTGAGGGAGACAGGGAATGGGTGACCAAAAGGCAGAGAAAGAGCAAGAAGGCAGTGCAGCTGTCCCCTGCGGTCATCTTCCTCCAAAACAGATATACCGTTTTGGATACTGTTGGGGGAGATGACTCACCAGGGGAAGGCAGTAGTAGCCAGGCTCATGGCACCGTGGTTGGCTCTGCTGCACAGAAGGACGGGAAAAAGACTGGCAGGGCTATAGTCATAGGGGATTCAATCGTAAGGGGAGTTGACAGGCGTTTCTGTGGTCGAAAACGAGACTCCCGAATGGTATGTTGCCTCCCGGGTGCACGGGTCAGGGATGTCTCAGATCGGCTGCAGGACATACTGAAGGGGGAGGGTGAACAGCCAGTTGTCGTGGTGCATATAGGCTCCAACGATATAGGTAAAAAACGGGATGAGGTCCTACAATCAGAATTTAGGGAGTTAGGAGATAAGTTAAAAAGTTTGCACTGAGTGCTGAATTTGGTGCATTGTGAGTCTTATAGTAAGAGTTTGGTGACCGAGGGAGGATAAGGCTTCATTTTTATCTAAAGTTTAGTCTTTCTTTTATTTAGTTAATTAACTTAAAAGTTGCTGTTTGGTTTAGAAGAAGGTGAATTTTCAATCAGCTTTAAACAAGCTTCTACTTGTAGGCACTTGCAGCTGGAGCTTGTTAATTAGTTAATTGGATTAGGCCAGGTTTCAGAGGCTAGATTCACAGTATAAAAGTGATCCCCTACAGTGCAGACTTTGTTTGCACTGAGTGCTGAATTTGGTGCAGTTTGAGTGCTATAGTAAGAGTTTGGTGACCGAGGGAGTATAAGGCTTCATTTTTATCTAAAGTTTAGTCTTTCTTTTATTTAGTTAATTAACTTAAAAGTTGCTGTTTGGTTTAGAAGAAGGTGAATTTTCAATCAGCTTTAAACAAGCATCTACTTGTAGGCACTTGCAGCTGGACCTTGTTAATTAGTTAATTGGATTAGGCCAGTTTTCAGAGGCTAGATTCACAGTATAAAAGTGATCCCCTACAGTGCAGACTTTGTTTGCACTGAGTGCTGAATTTGGTGCAGTTTGAATGCTATAGTAAGAGTTTGGTGACCGAGGGAGTATAAGGCTTCATTTTTATCTAAAGTTTAGTCTTTCTTTTATTTAGTTAATTAACTTAAAAGTTGCTGTTTGGTTTAGAAGAAGGTGAATTTTCAATCAGCTTTAAACAAGCTTCTACTTGTAGGCACTTGCAGCTGGAGCTTGTTAATTAGTTAATTGGATTAGGCCAGTTTTCAGAGGCTAGATTCACAGTATAAAAGTGATCCCCTACAGTGCAGACTCTGCTTGCACTGAGTGCTGAATTTGGTGCATTTTGAGTGCTATAGTAAGAGTTTGGTGACCGAGGGAGTTAGGAGAGGAGGGAGTAAGGTGCTCCTTTCATTTTGTTTCCGACATTTCCGCAAAGAGTGAGAAGAGAGCCAGGAGTTTACAGAAAGTGTAGCTGACTGGGAGCAGAGTCTGAGGGCGGAGATCTAGTTAGTCCACAGGGCAGCTATATTCTGTCAGGTAAGAGGGGATGGAGGCTAGGCCAGTTGCATGCTCCTCCTGTAGGATGTGGGTGGTGAGGGATACCACCGGTGTTCCCGCTGACTATACCTGCGGGAAGTGCACCCAACTTCAGCTCCTCAAAGACCGTGTTAGGGAACTGGAGCTGAAGATGGATGAACTTCGGATCATCCGAGAGGCAGAGGGGGTGATTGAGAAGAGTTACAGGGAGGTAACCACACCCAAGGTACAGGACAAGAATAGCTGGGTTACAGTCAAGGGGAAAAAAAACAAACAGGCAGATAGTGCAGGGATCCCTCGTGGCCGTTCCCCTTCAAAACAAGTATACCGTTTTGGATGCTGTTAGGGGGGATGACCTACCGGGGGAAGGCCCTAGCGGCCAGGTCTCTGGCTCTGGGGCTCAGAAGGGAAGGGGGAGGATAGAAAAGCAATAGTTGTAGGAGATTCAATGGTTAGGGGAATAGATAGGAGATTCTGTGGTCGCGAGCGAGACTCCCGGAAGGTATGTTGCCTCCCGGGTGCCAGGGTCAGGGATGTCTCGGATCGTGTCTTCAGGATCCTTAAGGGGGAGGGGGAGCAGCCAGAAGTCGTGGTGCACATTGGTACCAACGACATAGGTAGGAAAAGGGGTTGTGGAGGTAATAAACAAGTTTAGGGAGTTAGGCTGGAAGTTAAAAGCCAGGACAGACAGAGTTGTCATCTCTGGTTTGTTGCCGGTGCCATGTGATAGCGAGGCTAGGAATAGGAAGAGAGTGCAGTTGAACACATGGCTGCAGGAATGGTGTAGGAGGGAGGGCTTCAGGTATTTGGATAATTGGAGCGCATTCTGGGGAAGGTGGGACCTGTACAAGCAGGACGGGTTGCATCTGAACCAGAGGGGCACCAATATCCTGGGAGGGAGGTTTTCTAGTACTCTTCGGGAGGGTTTAAACTAATTTGGCAGGGGAATGGGAACCGGATTTGTAGTCCAGCAACTAAGGTAGCCGATATTCAGGACGCCAAAGCGTGTAATGAGGCAGTGGGGAAGGGAACACTGACAAAGGAGAGTACTTGCAGGCATGGAGATGGGTTGAAGTGTGTATACTTCAACGCAAGAAGCATCAGGAATAAGGTGGGTGAACTTAAGGCATGGATCGGTACTTGGGACTACGATGTGGTGGCCATCACGGAAACTTGGATAGAAGAGGGGCAGGAATGGTTGTTGGAGGTCCCTGGTTATAGATGTTTCAATAAGATTAGGGAGGGTGGTAAAAGAGGTGGGGGGGGGGTGGCATTGTTAATTAGAGATAGTATAACAGCTGCAGAAAGGCAGTTCGAGGAGTATCAGCCTACTGAGGTAGTATGGGTTGAAGTCAGAAATAGGAAAGGAGCAGTCACCTTGTTAGGAGTTTTCTATAGGCCCCCCAATAGTAGCAGAGATGTGGAGGAACAGATTGGGAAACAGATTTTGGAAAGGTGCAGAAGTCACAGGGTAGTAGTCATGGGTGACTTTAACTTCCCAAATATTGAGTGGAAACTCTTTAGATCAAATAGTTTGGATGGGGTGGTGTTTGTGCAGTGTGTCCAGGAAGCTTTTCTAACACAGTATGTAGATTGTCCAACCAGAGGAGGGGCAATATTGGATTTAGTACTTGGTAATGAACCAGGGCAAGTGATAGATTTGTTGGTGGGGGAGCATTTTGGAGATAGTGACCACAATTCTGTGACTTTCACTTTAGTAATGGAGAGGGATAGGTGCATGCAACAGGGCAAGGTTTACAATTGGGGGAAGGGTAAATACGATGTTGTCAGACAAGAATTGAAGTGCATAGGTTGGGAACATAGGCTGTCAGGGAAGGACACAAGTGAAATGTGGAACTTGTTCAAGGAACAGGTACTACGTGTCCTTGATATGTATGTCCCTGTCAGGCAGGGAAGAGATGGTCGAGTGAGGGAACCATGGTTGACAAGAGAGGTTGAATGTCTTGTTAAGAGGAAAAAGGAGACTTATGTAAGGCTGAGGAAACAAGGTTCAGACAGGGCATTGGAGGGATACAAGATAGCCAGGAGGGAACTGAAGAAAGGGATTAGGAGAGCTAAGAGAGGGCATGAACAATCTTTGGCGGGTAGGATCAAGGAAAACCCCAAGGCCTTTTACACATATGTGAGAACTATGAGAATGACTAGAGCGAGGGTAGGTCCGATCAAGGACAGTAGCGGGAGATTGTGTATTGAGTCTGAAGAGATAGGAGAGGTCTTTAACGAGTACTTTTCTTCTGTATTTACAAATGAGAGGGGCGATATTGTTGGAGAGGACAGTGTGAAACAGACTGGTAAGCTCGAGGAAATACTTGTTCGGAAGGAAGATGTGTTGGGCATTTTGAAAAACTTGAGGATAGACAAGTCCCCCGGGCCTGACGGGATATATCCAAGGATCCTATGGGAAGCAAGAGATGAAATTGCAGAGCCGTTGGCAATGATCTTTTCATCCTCACTGTCAATAGGGGTGGTACCAGGGGATTGGAGAGTGGCGAATGTCGTGCCCCTGTTCAAAAAAGGGACTAGGGATAACCCTGGGAATTACAGGCCAATTAGTCTTACTTCAGTGGTAGGCAAAGTAATGGAAAGGGTACTGAAGGATAGGATTTCTGTGCATCTGGAAAGACACTGCTTGATTAGGGATAGTCAGCACGGATTTGTGGGGGGTAGGTCTTGCCTTACAAATCTTATTGAATTCTTTGAGGAGGTGACCAAGCATGTTGATGAAGGTAAAGCAGTGGATGTAGTGTACATGGATTTTAGTAAGGCATTTGATAAGGTTCCCCATGGTAAGCTTCTGCAGAAAGTAAGGAGGCATGGGATAGTGGGAAATTTGGCCAGTTGCATAACAAACTGGCTAACAGATAGAAGTCAGAGAGTGGTGGTGGATGGCAAATATTCAGCCTGGATCCCAGTTACCAGTGGCGTACCGCAGGGATCAGTTCTGGGTCCTCTGCTGTTTGTGATTTTCATTAATGACTTGGATGAGGGAGTTGAAGGGTGGGTCAGTAAATTTGCAGACGATACAAAGATTGGTGGAGTTGTGGATAGTAAGGAGGGCCGTTGTCGGCTGCAAAGAGACATAGATAGGATGCAGAGCTGGGCTGAGAAGTGGCAGATGGAGTTTAACCCTGAAAAGTGTGAGGTTGTCCATTTTGGAAGGACAAATATGAATGCGGAATACAGGGTTAACGGTAGAGTTCTTGGCAATGTGGAGGAGCAGAGAGATCTTGGGGTCTATGTTCATACATCTTTGAAAGTTGCCACTCAAGTGGATAGAGCTGTGAAGAAGGCCTATGGTGTGCTCGCGTTCATTAACAGAGGGATTGAATTTAAGAGCTGTGAGGTGATGATGCAGCTGTACAAAACTCTGGTAAGGCCACATTTGGAGTACTGGGTACAGTTCTGGTCACCTCATTTTAGGAAGGATATGGAAGCTTTGGAAAAGGTGCAAAGAAGATTTACCAGGATGTTACC
Source organism: Scyliorhinus torazame (assembly GCF_047496885.1). Taxonomy (NCBI): domain Eukaryota; kingdom Metazoa; phylum Chordata; class Chondrichthyes; order Carcharhiniformes; family Scyliorhinidae; genus Scyliorhinus; species Scyliorhinus torazame. Next base: position 325,861,618 of record NC_092707.1, on the reverse strand, counting down.
TGGAATGGAGAGTAGGTCTTACGAGGAAAGGTTGAGGGTGCTAGGCCTTTTCTCATTAGAACGGAGAAGGATGAGGGGCGACTTGATAGAGGTTTATACGATGATCAGGGGAATAGATAGAGTAGACAGTCAGAGACTTTTTCCCCGGGTGGAACAAACCATTACAAGGGGACATAAATTTAAGGTGAAAGGTGGAAGATATAGGAGGGATATCAGAGGTAGGTTCTTTACCCAGAGAGTAGTGGGGGCATGGAATGCACTGCCTGTGGAAGTAGTTGAGTCGGAAACATTAGGGACCTTCAAGCAGCTATTGGATAGGTATATGGATTACGGTAAAATTATATAGTGTAGATTTATTTGTTCTTAAGGGCAGCACGGTAGCATTGTGGATAGCACAATTGCTTCACAGCTCCAGGGTCCCAGGTTCGATTCCGGCTTGGGTCACTGTCTGTGCGGAGCCTGCACATCCTCCCCGTGTCTGCGTGGGTTTCCTCCGGGTGCTCCGGTTTCCTCCCACAGTCCAAAGATGTGCAGGGTAGGTGGATTGGCCATGATAAATTGCCCTTAGTGTCCAAAATTGCCCTTGGTGTTGGGTGGAGGTGTTGAGTTTGGGTAGGGTGCTCTTTCCAAGAGCCGGTGCAGACTCAGGGGGCAGAATGGCCTCCTTCTGCACTGTAAATTCAATGATAATCTATGATTAATCTAGGACAAAGGTTCGGCACAACATCGTGGGCTGAAGGGCCTGTTCTGTGCTGTATTTTCTATGTTCTATGTTCTATGTAGGACCTCAAAGGTAGTAATCTCAGGATTGCTACCAGTGCCACGAGACAGTCAGAGTAGAAATTCAAGAATAGTCAGAATGAATGCGTGGCTTGAGAGATGGTGCAGGAGGGAGGGGTTCAGATGTTTGGACGTTGGAACCGGTTCTGGGGCGGTGGGACCATTACAAATCAGATGGTCTACACCTGGGCAGGACTGGAACCAATGTCCTAGGGGGTGTTTTTACTAACACTGTTGGGGAGGTTTTAAACTAATGTGGCAGGGGGATGGGAACCAGATTAGGAAGTTAGAGGTCACTAAAGAGGCAGCAACTGAAGCCAGTAAGGTACTAGATAATAAACTCAATGTGACTAAGGGGAAGAGGAGACAGGGAAGAGATGATGAACGCAAAGGGACAGGTGGTCTGAGGTGCATTTGTTTCAATGCAAAAAGGGTAGAAGGTAAGGCAGGTTAATTTAGGGCTTGGATTAGTAGCTGGGAATATGATGTTATTGGTATTACGGAGACTTGGTTGAGGGAAGGGCAAGACTGGCAACTAAATATCCCAGGGTATAGATGCTTCAGGAGGGATAGAGAGGGAGGTAAAAGGGGTGGAGGAGTTGCATTACTGGTCAGAGATGATATCACAGCTATGATTAAGGATGGCACGATGGAGGATTCGAGCACTGAGGCAATATGGGTAGAGCTAAGATATAGGAAGGGTGCACTAACATTGTTGGGACTTTACTACAGGCCTCCCAAAAGCGAGCGTGAAGTCGAGGTACAAATATGTAGACAGATTATAGAAAAATGTAGGAGCAATAGGGTGGTCGTGATGGGCGATTTTAACTTCCCCAACATTGAATGGGTCTCATGTAGTGCTGGAGGCGTAGATGGAGCAGAATTTGTAAGGAGCATCCAGGAGAGTTTTTTTAGAGCAGTATGTAAATAGTCCAACTTGAGAAGGGGCCATACTGGACCTGGTATTGGGGAATGATCCCGGCCAGGTGGTTAAAGTTTCAGTCGGTGATTACTTTGGGAATAGCAATCACAATTCCGTAAGTTTTAGAATACTCATGGACAAAGACGACAGTGGTCCTAAAGAAAGAGTGCTAAATTGGGGAAAGGCCAAGTACAACACTATTCGGCAGGAGCTAGGGAATGTGGATTGGGAGCAGCTCTTTAAGGGTAAATCCACATTTGAAATGTGGGAGTCTTTTAAGGGAAGGTTGATTAGAGTGTAGGACAGACATGTCCCTGTGAAAATGAAGGATAGAAATGGCAAGATTAGGGAACCATGGATGACGGGTGGAATTGAGAGACTAGCTAAGATGAAAAAGGAAGCATACATAAGATCTAGGCGACTTAAATCTGATGAAACTTTGGAGGAATATCGGGAAAGTAGGACAAATCTCAAAACCGCAATAAAGAGGGCAAAAAGGGGTTATGAAATATCTTTTGCTAACAAGGTTAAGGAAAATCCCAAAGCCTTTTATTCGTATATAAGGAGCAAGAGGGTAACTAGAGAAAGGATTGGCCCACTCAAAGACCAAAGAAGGAATTTATGCGTGGAGTCAGAGGAAATGGGTGAGATTCTTAATTAGTACTTTGCATCGGTATTCACCAAGGAGAGGGACATGACGGATGTTGAGGCTAAGGATGGATGTTTAAATACTCTAGGTCAAGTCGGCACAAGGAAGGGGGAAGTTTTGGGTATTCTAAAAGGCATTAAGGTGGACAAGTCCCCAGGTCCGGATGGGATCTATCCCAGGTTACTGAGGGAAGCGAGGGAAGAAATAGCTGGAGCCTTAATAGATATCTTTGCAGCATCCTTGAGCACGGGTGAGGTCCAGGAGGACTGGAGAATTGCTAATGTTGTCCCTTTGTTTAAGAAGGGTAGCAGGGATAATCCAGGCAATTATAGACCTGTGAGCTTGACGTCAATGGTAGGCAAACTGTTGGAGAAGATACTGAGGGAGAGGATCTATTCACATTTGGAAGAAAATAGACTTATCAGTGATAGCCAGCATGGTTTTGTGCAGGGAAGGTCATGTCTTACAAACCTAATAGAATTCTTTGAGGAAGTGACAATGTTAATTGATGAGGGAAGGGCTGTAGATGTCAGATACGTAGACTTCAGTAAGGCGTTTGATAAAGTTTCCCATGGCAGGTTGATGGAAAAAGTGAAGTCGTATGGGGTTCAGGATGTACTAGCTAGACGGATAAAGAACTGGCTGGGCAACAGGAGACAGAGAGTAGTGGTGGAAGGGAGTATCTCAAAATGGAGAAAGGTGACTAGTGTTCCACAGGGATCCGTGCTCGGACCACTGTTGTTTGCGATATACATAAATGATCTGGACGAAGGTATAGGTGGTCTGATTAGCAAGTTTGCAGATGATACTAAGATTGGTGGAGTTGCAGATAGTGAGGAGGACTGTCAGAGAATACAGCAAAATATAAATAGATTGGAGAGTTGGGCAGAGAAATGGCAAATGGAGTTCAATCCAGGCAAGGTGATGCATTTTGGAAGATCTAATTCAAGAGCGGACTATATGGTCAATGGAAGAGTCCTGGGGAAAATTGATGTACAGAGAGATCTGGGAGTTCAGGTCCATTGTACCCTGAAGGTGGCAACGCAGGTCGATAGAGTGGTCAAGAAGGCATACAGCATGCTTGCCTTCATCGGACGGGGTATTGAGTACAAGAATCGGCAGGTCATGTTACAGTTGTATAGGACTTTGGTTAGGCCACATTTGGAATACTGCGTGCAGTTCTGGTTGCCACATTACCAGAAGGATGTGGATGCTGTAGAGAGGGTACATAGGAGGTTCACCGGAATGTTGCCTGGTATGGAGGGTGCTAGCTATGAAGAAAGGTTCAGTAGATTAGGATTGTTTTCGTTGGAAAGACGGAGGTTGAGGGGGGACCTGATTGAGGTCTACAAAATTATGAGAGGTATGGACAGGGTGGATAGCAACAAGCTTTTTCCAAGAGTGGGGGTGTCAATTACAAGGGGTCACGATTTCAAGGTGAGAGGGGGAAAGTTTAAGGGAGATGTGCGTGGAAGGTTTTTTACGCAGAGGGTGGTGGGTGCCTGGAACGCTTTGCCAGCGGAGGTGGTAGAGGCGGGCACAATAGCATCATTCAAGATGCATCTAGTCAGATATATGAACGGGCGGGGAACAGAAGGAAGTAGATCCTTGGAAAATAGGTGACAGGTTTAGATAAAGGATCGGGATCGGCACAGGCTGGGAGGGCCGAAGGGTCTTTTTCTGTGCTGTAATTTTCTTTGTTCTTTGTAAAGCTTTGATGAGGCCGGCAGTTGAGTTGTCCTGAAGGAACTCAAATGAAATATTAGTGAGAAAATTATTACAGGTTTAATATCCCTTACTCCAAATTCCGAAATTGGAAAAACGGTGAAATCCCCACTTTTTCACTGTCAACACTGTGTCCCGTTCCTGTGGCCAAACACATGTGCATGTGTGTATCCTTCCCATTGATGGAATGAGTTTGTTGCACTGCAAGAGTGGAACCCGATATCTGATTCCCAGTTGGGAGGGAAGCCGCGTACCCCCCCGTCGGACATGGCACTGACTGGCAACTCCGAGCAGCATCTGAGGGTCTTTGCAGCTTGGTATTCTAAAATTTGAAAAATTCCAGAATCCGAGACACCCCTGCATCAGGGATTCTCAACCTGTAGTGAGTAAAAGCCCCTTGATAGCACTGTCACTGGTCATAGAATTTAAAGTGCAGAAGGAGGCCATTCGGCCCATCAAGTCTGCACCGGCCCTTGGACAGTGTACGCTACTTAAGCCCACACCTTGGAAAGAGCATCCTGCTTAAGCCCACAGCTTCCCATTATCCTCATAACCCCACCTAACCTATTTTTGGACACTAAGGGCAATTTAGCATCCACCTAACCTGCACATCTTTGGACTGTGGGAGGAAACTGGAGCACCGGGAGAAAATCAACGCAGATACGGGGAGAATTTGCAAACTCCACGCAGTCACCCAAGGCCGAAATCGAACCTGGGTCCCTGGAGCTGTGAGGCAGCAGTGCTAGACACTGTGCCACTTTGTCTTATTGTGCATTTTCTAGTGGTTGGTACAACTGAATTGCTTCCTGGTCCATTTCAGAAGGCTGTTTGAGGCAATCACATTGCTGTGAATTTGGAGTCACAGAGCAGGGATAAGGACATCAGATTTTCTTCCCTCAAGGACTTTAGTGAGCCGAATATGTTTTCAAGCTGGTAGTCCCATGGTCACTGCTGTTAATACTCGCATTTAATTCCAGAGTTATTTGATTAACTGAATTTAAATTCCCCAGCTGGTGGGATTTGACTCTGGATATTTATTCCAGGCCTCAGGACTACGGGTCCACTGACGTAATTTGTTATGCTGTCATTTGGATCACCCACAAAGCAATGAAACCACAAAAATCCCCAAACTTGAAAACAAGCATACACACCTTATAATAATTGTGGATTAAATATCATTTAAACAAGTTCCACTTGGGTCACTGAAAGTCTTGCCTCGGTGAATGTGCTGTCATACCAGCTCTCAGTTTGGTGCTGAGGGGCTGATTCACTGTTGTGCTTGCTGCAATGAATTCTAATCAGAAAACCAGCAAAACCTGGAGCAAGTTGGCCACGGCAAGATCAGCACGTCAGACGGCCAGAGTTGCCGTGTACATTGTTGATAACTGCGCTGTAGGAAAATCTGGCCCGTTGATTAGTTTAATTACTATCAAACAAATGATTGTCGCAGCATCACAGGGCATGATTTGATAATCTACAAAACTGGCTGGCCATGAAAGGCAATTATTCCCCTCTTCCTTCCAGCAATTCGAGGGCAACATTTCAAATAATTCCATTCAAATTCCTCAAACTCTTTTTGAAGTGCTAATTATGGGCTCCATTAAAGGCTCTTTAAAATTCACTTCAATGAAATGCGTGCATTGAAGCTCCACAGGAAAGCACTGCGATTTATGTTCATATTAGCCATTGTTACCACTGTCAATTCAATTCCGATTTGGGGTTTCGGGATTAAACGTAATTCCACTATTTATGAATTTCCAATCGTAATTAAAGTGCATCACTTCAAGATCGACATGTATAGGGTTTGATTGTCATCTCTAATACAGATGACAGCTTTTATAGATATCAGACCTAAATCAATATTACACATTTACAGTGCTGACTGTCCAGCACAAACCAGGATTTCGGGAACTCTCTGCCGCTGATTAGCAGTTTAGTTTGGTTTAACATTACCCCCAGCAGAAGGGGGTGGGTTGAAAAGCCTTTCCGATCTGTTTTCTATTCATTGTGGGTCAGGGTCTGTGGTGTGTTTTGCAGCTTCTCAAAAGTATTCTGCACACGTTGAACCAGACATCATTCAGAGTGTGAAAGAGATCAGGACAGCTGTAAAATTTATATGGGAAAATAGGAATTTATGTCAATCCCACCCGCTGAGAGTTTGTTCCCATAATATTGTGCACTGCACTAACTCCGCATCAACATTCCCGCAAGCCATTGAGTCGGGCAGAATTATTTGTTATGAATTTTCTGAAAAGATAACTATTGCTCTAAACAAAATATGAACATGTTTGCACTAATGTGAAAGGTTTTTCTTTGGTGTGGAGAAATATCAATGGATATAATGGAAACAGAAGAAACAGGGGGAAAAAGCTTTTCTAAATAATGCAATCAGCTAATAGCTTTGCTATGGACCTTGTTGTAACAGGCAGGAAATGGTTAATCGTTTACCACTTTAGATCTTTAATTAGTGGCTAAATAGTGATTACAAATCATGCAGATGCCAGTGGCGAGAATATCCGTTTCCTGCCAATGTTGGATAAGGTTGTGATTAGGCTCCTGACTGACATATTTGTCGGTAACAAGCAATGTGGGAACAACAACTTGAACAGCGCTTCTGTAATATTTGGCTGACACGATAGTGCTGGCTAATGAGTAACTAGGTGATGTCACCCGTTTTTTTAAGGGAACAAAGTGGTACCATGCAAAAGTGATGACAATGCCAGGCGAATAGGGCAGATTTTGAAAGGAAGGCTTTTTAAAAAAATAGCCTGGACTTGCTGCTGATCGATTGGAAACATGAAGTGATGTTGGTGACAGTCACTGCCACTGAGTCAGTGGATGACATAAACCCACTACTTGGTTGACAAATTACTCACTACAAATGGCTTAGGCACGGGATCTGATTGTATTGCTGTTAATGCCTTTATTCAGTGTCAAAGGAAGACAGCAGCCAGTTTTATTAGCTGGGATCTAGTTCAGTGGAACAAATGAGTGATACAAGGTTGTATTCTCCTTCTTCTGCTCTGGGAGGTTTGGGTAAAGGTGAGGGTTTTGGGGAATGGTGGAGTGGGGGGTTTGACTTCTGCCAGCTGCCTCAATACTGCCACCATCCCAAGACTTTTTCCAGCATCAATGGATAAATTATGAGCAGCGCCAGGCAAGGTTCTCACCAAGAGGGAGCCCACTGCTGATGGAGCAGACCATTGCCAGCAGTTTTCGGGGACCACTTCTCAGGTGTCCGGTGGCATCGGCCTCCTACTCAATGTCCTGCTCCAGTTATTAGGTCATTTCCTTTGGGAGGAATGTTAGTGAATACAGCTATATTGGGACTTAAATCATTGAACTTCGCCAACCTAACACCATTAATATTAAAACTGGGATTAGAAATTGATATATGTGTTTTTCTATTAAACATGTGAAAATAGGCATGCCACGTTACCTCTCTAGATCAAATTTTCTGCCCCTTCCGTGCTCTTTGCCCCTCCGCGCCCTCTGCTCCATCCCATGCTCTCTCTCTCTCCCCCTCCGCATGCTGTGCTGCACCCTAGAAACATAGAATCTCTACAGTGCAGAGGAGGCCATCGGCCCATTGAATCTGCATTGCACCTTAGAAAGAGTCAGGGGCTGGTTTTGCACAGTGGGCTAAACAGCTGGCTTGTATTGCAGAGCAAGGCCAGCAGCGCGGGTTCAATTCCTGTACTGGCCTCCCCGAACAGGTGCCGGAATGTTCCGACTAGGGGCTTTTCACAGTAACTTCACTGAAGCCTACTTGTGACAATAAGCGATTATTATTATTATACCCTACCTAGGCCCACGCCCTGACCCATAACCCAGTAACACCACCTAACCTTTTGGAGACTAAGGGGCAATTTATCATGGCCAATCCACCTAACCTGCGCATCTTTGAACTGTGGGAGGTAACCAGAGCACCCTGGAGGAAATCCTCCAAATGCAGGGAGAAAGTGGAAACTCCACACAGTCACCAGAGGCTGGAATTGAATCCAGGTCCCTGGAGCTGTGAGGCGACTGTGTTAACCACTGTGCCTCTGTACAAATGTGCCATTCGCATCACTCTGCCTCAACCCCCCATTTTGTGCACTACTTTACGACCTTAAATTTAATGAGCTGTGTGTCTACCCATCTTGTCAATCTCTGTCATGCTAAAGCATTGGAATTATGCCCTGTATGTTCAACTCCAGGTCAGTAATTTAAGAAAAAAGAGCATACTGACTCCTGGGGAACACAATTGTGTTTGTTATTCCAGCCTGAACCAGCAGTTTGCTGATTCACTCATGCTCTTGTCTATTGAATACCCTGTTTTACCTGGTTTTCAACTCTGTCCTGGAATAGTTCTTTACAAACTGGATCAGATAGGAATGATGCATTTTGCCATTCTGAAAATGTTGTGCCAGTTCTGAGCTCCTTGATGACAGTTTGAATGATGCATCCTCGCCACCTGCTGCTCAACCTGGTGACATTTGTGCTCTTTCAGACTTGGGTAGGAGGAAGAATGAAGCGGAGGAAGAACCCATTCCGATTGCGCTTCATCTCAGTAACCTGTGACTGCGAGACACACCTGTTACATACTTGAAACATTTTGCATCAACTAGCTGTTAATGACCTGCCCATCATAGTGACACGGTGGTCAGCACTGCTGCTTCATAGCATCAGGAGACCTGGTTCAATTCTGGCCTTGGGTGACTGGAGTTTGCACATTCTCCCCGTGTCTGTGTGGGGTTTCCTCCAGATGCTCTGGTTTCCTCCCACAGGATTGGCAATGTTAACTCCCTTAGTGTCCAATGATGTGCACTTTAGGTGGAGTTATGGGGATAGGACAGGTGAGTGAACCTGGGTGGTGTGCTCTTTCAGGGGTCAGTTCAGGCTCGATGGGCCAAATGGCCTCTTTCTGCACTGCAGGGATTCCCAGAACAAAGAAAAATTTAGGCACTCAGGATTCTCTATTGGCTGTCGTTGTTCTGTTTATTTTTGATTAATTAAAACCTTTCTGAGGAGACACGGTGAGCAGGCCCCACTCGCCCCGACCTCACCCAGCTCACTGCCAACTACAACTTCCAAATTCTCCTCCCGATCCTACCTCAGGGCCCTCTGGCATTGCCTCAAAATTCAATCCTGCCAAAGGGGAATTGACTTGGGGGTGGGTGGGGCACAACAGGCAACATAAGATTGTCCACAATAGTTAACGGGCAGCACGGTAGCACAAGTGGATAGCACTGTGGCTTCGCAGCGCCAGGGTCCAAGGTTCGATTCCCCACTAGGTCATTGTCTGTGCGGAGTTTGCGCGTTCTCCCCGTGTCTCCTCCGGGTGCTCCGGTTTCCTCCCACAGTCCAAAGACGTGCAGGTTAGGTGGATTGGCCATGATAAATTGCCCTTAGTGAGTGACCAAAAATGGTTAGGAGGGGTTATTGGGTTATGGGGATAGGGTGGAAGTGAGGGCTTAAATGGGTTGGTGCAGACTTGATGGGCCGAATGGCCTCCTTCTGCACTGTATGTTCTATGTTCTATGTTAATTAAGGGCAAAAGTCTAATTTCAGGCTGACTTTGGGCATTTTTTGCTTGGGCCTATTCCACTCACACAATACTGAGTCTAAGTCCAAAGGACGGAGCAGACTAATTTTTCCTCCATGTTGTTATAGCTCCAGCAAAACTCTGCACCCAACCCCCTGACTCCACCCTACTATATGGTTGTTGGCTCAGGCAAAAACTGAAGTTGCAATAAGCTCATCTTCAAGCCATTTTTTCCTATCTCTTCAGACACCCATTTCCATCTCCGCAACATTGCCCTGCCTCTATCCACTGATGTTAGATAAGATAAAGCCTTATCTACACCCCTGTTATCTCCTCGCTTGACTTTCCACAATTGTCTGCAATGTCCTACCCTACATAAAGTCCTCTGGCAGCAATTTTTAACTTTTGCCATCTGGTCCATTAACTAGCAGAAAACTGCCTGCCCTTTATAAAAGACTCCCGGTTTTCATTCCACTGATTTCAATGAAAGATGTCTATGTTTTACAATCGGCTTGTGATCTAGCTTCTCCAATGGATTGAGTTTAAATTCTGTATCTGTACTTGTAAATGCTTTGAGTGCTGTACCCTACCTACTTCTGCATGGCCATCTGCTGTTCTGACTTTGGCCTTTTCATATAATCGTCACCATTCTAATCCCTCTCCTGCGATGCTTCTATAAAAGACCTATAAATTGCTTTGAATAGAGACTGTTGATGAACCACCTTTAAAAATTAAAGGCCATTGGCAGGCATACTGACACTGGATATGGAAACAGGGGCTAGGCTACTGAACCCAATGAGGTCAATGGGAATGAAAATGGGGGGAAGATGTGAAGAGAGCTTCGGACTCATTTACCATCTGTTTTATATCATCGCACAATATCAACATCTACCCCAGCGATTACTCGCTTTCAGCAATGCCAATGTGCAAACTAATGCACAGAAACAAAGTGTTCTTTCCAATAACAGCAGACAAACTGGGCAAAGGATATATTTCTTAGCACCCAAAATAAGAGCAAGTTTAACCAATATGGTATGATGCATACCATATATGTATAGGAACAAGAAGAGACATAAAATATCTTACTCATATCAAGAATGTATGAAAGAAAAATAAGGCACATGCTTAATATATCTTAGTCAATAATAAGTGTCAACAATGCCTCTAAGTTACACTATATTCTGACTCATAGTTTGCAGCTCAGTTGTTACAGGATTAAAGTATCTTTAACCCAGTTAACCTTACATAGCTACTGAGTGTGAAGTTGTCACCTCCAATTTTGCCATCATTGCGAGCTTGGCCAGCAGCCAATGCACAAGGTTGTATATGATAACTGTGAGAAAATTAATCATATAATTATTGTGGCAAATCAACAGCCTAATCTAATATTATATTGCCAAGTTTATGCTCGTATGAATCCAGAAATCAGAGCTTACAAAACAAATTTGCCAGTATCAGCTCTGTAAAATAGCATATCCGGCAGGCAGGACAAACAAAAAAAACTCAGGGGAAGGCATCATGTAAATGTTTAGGGATCTGAATTTGCACAAGTTTCAGTGTGATCTAAGAATGACGCACAGCCCAGAGCCTGTGCAATGTAACTACAGATACGAATATCAACACAAACGTAATATTGGGCCAAATGTTAGGGCCCTGCTGAAGCCAGGAGCTGAGGTGGATGGGGGTCTGAAACTTTCAAGGCTGGCCAGCACGCCAGTTTCCCAACCCTGCTCCCGACATTCATCACGATGGCAGATGCAGGTTTGGGGCCTGGGAAATCTGCCAGCCCCTACAAGGTGGGTAGGCGATCAGACTCATTAAGAGCCACATTGAGTAGAGATTAAAGTAGTCGGGATTTTCCTGATGCAACGCAATGTGGCACGTTGGGTGTACTTTAACTGCCTTAGAGTGGGCTGCAGTGCCACTGCTCTTGACCGGCCTACAGGCCTCCTTGATTGCCTCAGGCTGCCATGTAGAGGGTTCTGGCCTGGCTTTTCTGTTGAGTTTTTCAAATTAATTTTTTCAATCACGTGTCTGTGAGGGCATCTACATATTTTCAGTTACTTAGCTTGCATTGCAGGCAGGTGGTCCACTGAAGTGGGAAGGTCTCAGATTGGCCATTGGCCATGGCTTACCCATGTGAAAATCTCAACTTTAATCAGTTCATTCCCAACAGTTACAGCTTTTGGACCTGAAAATAATTCCTCCTCTCGTTTCCCACCTTTATGGGGAAGATTCTGCCCAATGATTTCAAAATTCCTTGAGTTGGTTTGTGTCAATTTTGCCAAGGTCACACTTGATGGTGACCTCCAGTACCAATCTCAGTAGAATTTGTGGGGCAGTAGTGGGATCCCTCATTAGCATGGGGCAGATAATTTCAAGTGGCAATTCAGATGTATTGCTGGCACTTGTCTGCCCTACAATCATTTACTTATGGGGCTGGGTTTATTTTTAGTAATTTTGGTGAGAAAGACTGCACTAAAAAGTAATTTTATTTTAAAGGCTCTATTTCATAGCAAGTAGGACACTTTTTCTTTTATTATCTCTGAAGGAGGCAATATTTGGCGTACATCCAATCAGTCCAGGTCCTTAAGCTATTTTGTGGCTGAGGCAAGCTAGAATCAGAAGAGATGGCTTTTTCTGCCTTGTACAGCACTGATCTTCATGTATTACGACATCTGCCTTACACGCATATCAGGACTTGCCCCTTTCTCCTAGATGTAGTTTGATAGACAGTTTCTATTACCGCCATAGATATAGATGAGTGAACTCTGTACATTTCTACCATTGTAAATCTCTGAAACACTGAAATAATGGAAGTTGATGCAAACCAAAGGTAACAGTCATGAAAAGCAAATTATGCAATGGCCTACAGCCAAACCTATAATAAGAAAACTACTGTAGCTCAAAATTAGAACTTAGAAAATTGCAGAGGTATGCGTATAGGTAGAGTGGCTGCATGAACATTACACCTTCCAGGGAATTACAGTAAATTAAGTGAAGAAAGAAAGAGATCAGGGTGTTCTAGTGCGTAGATCTATAACAATTCATGAGCAAAATCACTAGAGAGAATAAAATGTTGGGATGCATTATATAGGCCAATTCACTATAAGACAAAGCATATTATTTTGTCTCAAAACGGTCAGGCCTCAGTTAGAGTACTGTGCCCGCTTTGATTTCCTTGCAAGGTAGATGCTACACTGTAACCTCTCAAATCCAGAAACACTGGTCCTCCAGGAGTTTTTTGAGCACACATGTAACTCCACGACTGGCCACTTGTGGTGCTGCAAATTTGCAACATGATAGGAAATATCCCATCCCAACATTGTGTTATGGTGGTCGCACTGAGACATTTTAGAATTCTATGCATCTGAATGTGGCGAGCGGGAGCAGAGGCCTTGCTTGTCATGCTTTTCATATCATCTTACAGTAAGAAATACGATTACAGAAGCTCAGCCAATGGTTAACTTTCACTTTGCAAAATGTATTTTCTAGACCATTGACAGCCAAGCTACCAGAGTGTAGAAGTTAGATTCATCATATTCCAAGATCTGTAACTCAGCCCCCATTATAGAAAAATTCATATTTTTTCTACGCAAGTTTACAATTTAATATATAAATCAATGTGGCTATAATATGAGTTTGAGAAAAATCGAGAATACAAAAGGAAACAATTAGATGGGACGTGCTCTGAAGAAGAGTTATATTTGACTATCTTTGTCTCTTTCTTCACAGATGCTGACTGACTTGTTGAGCATTTCCAGCACTCTGTTTTTATTTCAGATTTCCAGCATTCACAGTATTTTATTTTTATATTAATAATTGGCTTGGGTTTTGGTGCTGGAGATGAGCAATGTTGAAATTCGGAATTGGCTTAAGTTTGTTTTAAGAAATCAAGAAAATCTAGGAATTTGCTTAAGTAATGAGAGACACAAACAACAGGATTTGTTCTTTTTTTAAAGGCTCACAGGCCCAAAACTACCTGTACAAGTCGATCGCATTTCACAGTTTAGGAACCGCTGTGTAAGGGCAATCTGAAAAATGTACAAAATCCAGGAATGCCTACCTTCAGGTTTTGAGAGATTACAATGTATTGATGTCTTGAAAGTGCGCAGAGGAGAGCCACAAGATTAATTCCCAGTTTGAGATTGGAACTCTACAAGGTGCCTAAATTGAAGGTTGATTTGCTTGAAGGGAGTAGATTGTTTCTTCCAACTAAGCAGGCCACGGAGAACTGGTGGGGTGGAAACCATAATCATCTACTTTGTAAACATCTGCATCAAGTCGGTCCACTCAATTGATTGCTGCAATGCAGTTTCCAAGATAGTGAAAAGATGGGAAGTGACAACTTCACTTTGTCTACTGCTTAATTGAAGAAAATCAAGCAAACCAATTAGCAGCCCTGAAGATTTCACAGGATATGTGCTGCCAATTAAACCATTTTGGATATTGACTTTGATTCTCTGTTCCTTCACGCCGTCGGGATTCTCTGTTCCCAACGCAGCGAATGGAGGTTTGGCTGAGTGCCAAATTCTCCGTCCACACTGTCAGTGATAGCGAGGCGGACTCACAATGGAGAATCCCGACCATAGAGAATCTTGTTCGGCAAAGTTATCAAGGGACATGGATCAAAGATACAGATCGACCACGATACAAATGAATAGCAGAACAGGCTTGAGGGGATAAATGGCCTGCTTCTTACCTATGTTTGATAAAATTAAGTACAAGCACCCCCCCCCCCTCCCCCCGCAACCCCCCCCCCCCGCCCCCCCCCCCCCTCTCCCTCACACACACAAAAAAAACAGGACAGTTTCTATTTAATTCTGTACAAGATTTTTTGCCATCCACAATTCTACCAATGTTGCCACAACTGGATAAATCATGGACCTGGTGCCAAATGTTAACTTACCTTATATTGTAAGGCAGCAATTTACCATTCATAAAAGTTGACTGATAGGGCAGCATGGTGGCACAGTGGTTAGCCCTGCTGCCTCACAGCGCCGAGGTCCCAGATTCAATCTCGGCTCCGGGTCACTGTCCGTGTGGAGTTTGCACATTCTCCCCGTGTTTGCGTGGGTTTCGCCCCCACAATCCAAAGATGTGCAGAGTAGGTGGATTGGCCACGCTAAATTGGCCCTTTTTTTGAAAAAATGAATTGGATACTCTAAAATGTAATAAATAAATAAATAAATAAATAAAAGTTGACTGATCAGTAAGTATTGGATTTAATATAATTTAAAAAATATATAATTGTTCCAAGATGAGATATTGCAATTTTTTAACTGAGGAATATCCAGCTGAAATTCTGGTCAGTCTGATTTGAATCATTCCAACAAAATGAAACCTGGAGTTGGAAACAAGCTTTTAACACCTCACCCCATGTTGCCAAAGATATTTATAATATATCAAATGTAAAGATTTGAATTGTTACACTTACAGAACAAACCCATTTAACCTCAGCTCTCCGCTCCCCGATGGATTCTTTTTCTAATACTATCACAATAAATCAATTTTTTCAGTCAAATGATTTGACTGGGACAGGTTTAAAGCCATTTGTTTTCCTATTTAGGATTCACTTCTGGCCATTTCCTTGACGAATCTATCCTCTAACAGGAAACTCAGATAATTTCTTCTGAGGTAATTCTTGTCACGAGTCTCCTTATTTTTTTAACCCTTCCCGGTAGTTCTTCTACAAAACAACTATTTAACAATACCCCAAAGTGCTAGGTTTCCCATCCATTTTGATTGTCGTAAAAACCCACCTGGTTCACTTGGGGCTGGTTTAGCACAGTGGGCTAAACAGCTCACTTGCAATGCAGAACAAGACCAGCAGCGCGGGTTCAATTCCCGTACCGGCCTCCCCGAACAGGCGCCGGAATGTGGCAACTAGGGGCTTTTCACAGTAACTTCATTGAAGCCTACTTGTGACAATAAGCGATTATTATTATAGGGAAGGAAATCTGCTGTCCTTACCCGGTCTGGCCTGCATGTGACTCCAGACCCACATAGTGATGCGTCTGACTCTTAACTGGCCTGCCACTGAAATGGCCTAGCAAGTCACTCAGTCCAAGGGCAATTAGGGATGGGCAACAAATGTTAGCCCAGCCCAACGACGCCCACATCCCAAGAGAAAAATAAAAAAATACTCTCCCCACTCCGTCCACCCTGTTCCAAGTGGTGCCCCATTCCTCATAGCTCCTCACATCCTTCCCGTCCCTTCTCCCTTCACTCCATCCCACCATCCCAATTCCCCCTCTGCCCTTCAAGGGTCCATGCCAGCATCACTACAGGTTGTTGGTCCAGGGTAGACAGTATCAGCGGGTCTTGTCCATGGGACGGAGGATGATGACGACTCGCTGTGAGATGAGCTCTAGTGCTCCTCATCGTTTGACAAAGTCTGACTCCTGTTTTCAGGATCACCTTCCACTGTCTGTGTGGTGATCTCGACATGTGTGCTGGCCATTCCATTTCACAGGCCCATATATCCTTTGGGGGAGGGTGGGTAGGGTGGACGGTTATGGAGATGATGAGCAGTCATGGGTCACTCACTGGGTAAGCTGTCCTACAAGGCAGCCTCACATTTCTGGCCTGGTTCCCTACCACCTCTGAGAGTGACCCCGGGTGGAACATTCAATTATCTTGGGGACTCTGCCCCATGTCATCCTCCAGCACCCACACCCCACATCATCTACCTCCTACACCACTTACCCAGCACACCCTCTACACCCAGCCCTGCCCATCCCTCACACCCTTCAGACAGAGGATTGAGTCAGGGCGGAATGTTGGTGAAAAGGTCTTTAATAGTGACTATATACATTATTGTGCCCTCACCCCTATCTCTAACTTATGTGCTGTACCCGTGCCAACTTAACCGGTGTTTAACTTCCTTATTATACGTGGCCTACTGCTCCTTCTAGGTGTGACCCTAGATGGCACAGTATACGTGGAGAAGGCTTGCTGCGTATCTCACCCTCTGACCTGAGATGCCTTTGGCAGCCATCGTCTGGAGGGCTTGGACCTGGATGGGCCCGGCCGACTTTCAGGTGTCACATGTGATGAGGTGCCACCCTGTTCTGCCTGCTGCCCAACAGATGCGCCACTGTCAGTTGGGGGGATTCAGAAGAGTTGAGGTGTTCCAGAACCAACCCTACAGGAGGCACCGGCATTGGCCCCATCACTTCCTCCTCCCTCGGGGTGCTCGATGCCCCCAGTCTACTCCATGGGACAGAGATGTGCTCCGGAGGCTTCACCACCACCTGGCACCACCAGTCCTGGAGGTTCACCCTTGTCTCAACCAGGGTCTCGATGCCCTCAGCCATGGAACACTGAGGCTGGGCCACGTCCCTCAGTGAGTGAGTTCTGTGCCTCACTGCGTCGTTCATGTCCCTCTGGGACTGTGTCACATTTCTTCTGCAAATACATAAAAGGCAAAAGAGTAACTAGGGAGAGGGTAGGGCCTCTTAAGGATCTACAACGTCAACTATGTGCGGATCCACAAGAGACGGTTGAGCTCCTAAATTATTACTTCTCATTGGTATTTACTGTTGAGAAAGGCATGGATGTTAGGGAACTTGGGGAAATAAATGGTGATGTCTTGAGGAGTGTACATATTACAGAGAAGGAGGTTCTGTAAGTCTTAAATCACATCAAGGTAGATACATCCTTGGGACCTGATGAAATGTATCCCAGATGGTTGTGGGAGGCTAGGGAGGAAATTGCAGAGATATTTGGATTGTCGACAGCTACAGGTGAGGTCCCTGCAGGGAAAAGCCTGGGAACTACAGACCAGTGAGCCTAACATCTATGGTGGGTAAGTTGTAAGAAGGTGTTCTGAGAGACAGGATCAACAGGCATTGAGCAGGGCAAGGACTGATTAGGGACAGTCAGCTTGGCTTTGTGAGTGGAAAATCATTCAATCAATCACAAATTTGATTGAGTTTTTGAAGGGGTAATCAAGAAGGTAGATGAGGACAGTGCAGTTGACATTGTCTACAAGGATTTTAGCAAGGCCTTTGACAAGGTTCCGCATGGTAGGTTGTTGCATAAGGTTAAATCTCATGGCATCCAGGGTCCTGAGGTTGCCAATTGGATACAGAATTGTCTTGCCGACAGAAGACAAAGGGTGGCTGTAGAGGCCTGTGACCAGCGGTGTGCCTCAGGGGTCAGTGATGGGTCCAATATTATTTGTCATTCATATTCATGATTTGGATGCGAATTTAGGAGACATGGGGCGAAATTCTCCCCAAACGGCGCGTTGTCCGCCGACTGGCGCCCAAAACGGCGCCAATCAGACGGGCATTGCGCCGCCCCAAAGGTGCGGAATGCTCCGCATCTTTGGGGGCCGAGCCCCAACATTGAGGGGCTAGGCCGGCGGCGGAGAGTTTTCCGTCTCGCCAGCTGGCGGAAACGGCGTTTGTTGCCCCGCCAGCTGGCGCGGAAATGACATCTCCAGGCGGCGCATGCCGGGAGTGTCAGCGGCCGCTGACAGTTTCCCACACATGCGCAGTGGGGAGAGTCTCTTCCGCCTCCGCCATGGTGGAGGCCGTTGCGGAGGCGGAAGGGAAAGAGTGCCTCCACGGCACAGGCCCGCCCGCGGATCGGTGGGCCCCGATCGCGGGCCAGGCCACCGTGGGGGCACCCCCCGGGATCAGATCGCCCTGCCCGGAGGACCCCGGAGCCTGCCCACGCCGCCTGCTCCCGCCGGTAAATAGCTACTCTAATTTACGCCGGCGGGACAGGCAATTTATTGGCGGGACTTCGGCCCATCCGGGCCGGAGAATCGAGCGGGGGGGCCCGCCAACCGGCGCGTCCCGATTCCCGCCCCCGCCCAATCTCTGGTACCGGAAACTTCGGCAACCGGCGGGGGTGTGATTCACGGCGGCCAACGGCCATTCTCCAACCCGCTGGGGGGTCGGAGAATGACGCCCATGGTTAGTAAGTTTGCAGATGACACCAAGATTGGTGGCATATTGGACAGTGAAGAAGGTTATCTAGGATTGCAACTGGATTTTGATCAATTGGGCCAGTGGGCCCATGAATGGCAGATGGAGTTTAATTTAGATAAATGTGAGGTGATGCATTTTGGTAGATCGAATCGGGGCAGGACCTACTCAGTTAATGGTAGGGAGTTGGGGATGGTTATAGAACAAGGAGATCTGGGGGTACAGGCTCACAGCTCCTTGAAAATGGAGTCGCAGGTGGACAGGGTGGTGAAGAAGGCATTCGGCATGCTTGGTTTCATTGGTCAGAACATTGAATGCAGGAGTTGGGCGTCTTGCTGAAGTTGTACAAAGTATTAATCAGGCCACATTTGGAATAGCGCGTACAGGTCTGGTCACCCTATAATAAAAAGGATAATATTAAACTAGAAAGAGTGCAAAAAAGATGAACTAGGATGCTACCGGGACTTGATGGTTTGAATTATAAGGAGAGGTTGGAGAGACTGGGTCTCTTTTCCCTGGAGGGTAGGAGCCTTACGGGCGATCTGATAGAGGTCTATAAAGCAATCAGGGGCAAAGATAAGGTAGAAAGTCAACATCTTTTCCCAAAGTTAGGGGAGTCTAAAACTAGAGGGGAGAGAGGGGCAATGTTTTCACATAGCGGGTGGTGAGTGTCTGGAATGAGCTGCCAGAGGTGGGTAGAGGCGGGTACAATTTTGTCTTTTAAAAAGCATTTGGATAGTTATATGGGATAGCTGTGTATAGAGGGACATGGGCCAAATGCGGGTAATTGGGACTAGCTTTGCGGTAAAAACTGGGCGGCACGGACAAGTTGGGCCGAAGGGCCTGTTTTCATGTTGTAAACTTCTCTGACTCTATGACTCCCTGTGACTGGCCCAGGTCAGTCAGCTCCCGGCTTCCACCGTGGACATCACCTGTTCAGTGTTGGCCTGGGAACCATGTATTATTGGCATGATTTCCTGCACCTGAAGGTCATTGGACTCTTCCAGCTGCACTTGAAGCTGCTGAAAAGTTGCTGACACCCCTTCCTGAAAATAAGCCATTGCGTCTGCATCTCCACCAGTGATGGGTTCGGACTTTCCAGAAACACGATACGTGCCTGAACCAGAGCTGTTTCCTGGGATCGGACAGCCCTCTGACTGTCTGCTCCCTAGGGTGTTCCTACATCCACCTGATGTGCTACAGCATGTGTGATGTGCGCACCAGAAGGTGACCCAGGAACCTCATCACTAAAATGCCCCACCGCGTTCAATATCTCTGCGATGGTGGAGGGTGCAGGTGAATGCAGTGCTGAGAAGTCGGTGTCGTCCCCGGACTGGGCCTCAGGGGTGTGCTGGGTTGTGGCTTGGGGCGAGGTGCCCCAGATGGGCCAGCGTGGTCTTTTGGTGATCCTGCAAGACAAAACATATGACACATGGCAAGATCTTGGGAAGGAGCGATGTGGTGGCGAGGGGTGACTCACTTGCTATTGGGACATCACTCTATATTGGGAGCTCACCTGGTTGTCCACCTCGGAGATAGCGCTCTCCTGCACCTCCTAGCATCAACACTTAGTCTCCCAAACAGAGAAATTTGTCCATGGTGTTTTAATCCCATTCGCATAGAATAATTATGATAAATATGACTGGAACAGATGAGATATTGCCATCGAATACTGAAGGTATTGGGAATAATTGTATGGAAGAGATTTATGGAAAGATTTGCTGTTCATGGTTGGTATATATGAATAATACTGCTCCACTTGCATTGAAAGAAAATCAATTGGAAATACATAAAAATCTGAAGGGGAAATACAAATTACAGAATCATAGAATCACACAACTTACTGTGCAGAAGGAGGCCCTTCGGCCCATTGAGTCTGCACCGGGCCTTGGAGAGAGCGCCCTACTTAAGCGCACACCTCCACCCTGTCCCTGTAACCCCACCTAACCATTGGACACTAAGGGGCAATTTAACCTGCACATCTTTGGACTGTGGGAAGAAACCGGAGCACCCGGAGGAAACCCACGCAGACACGGGGAGAATGTGCAAATTCCACACAGATAGTCACCCGAGGCCAGAATTGAACCTGGGTCCCTAGAGCTGTGAAGTCTGTACAAGGTTTGGGTCTGTTTTAGATATTCTCTTCGGAACATTGGTGATGGCCATTCCTCTCAGTGAATTGACCATCTGGGTGTGTCCATATGCTCTGAATTATAACAAAACCAGGGACATAATCAAAACATCCCAACCCTTATGATCCGAACTGGATAGTGTGTCTTTCACACATGACTTGGTATGAGCTTTTCCAATCGATTGAAAAGCAGACTGAAAAACCTGCTGAGATGAGGCCAGGAATGAATTATTAAGTTATTTGATTTCACAGACAAGTTAATGTCTCTACATTACAGCAGTTACTAGGCTTCAAAAAATACTTAATTAGTTATAAAACATTTTGGGACAGCTTAGATCATGACTGACATTAAGTAAGTTTGGGTTCTTTTATAAAAGTCAAAGTGCATTGCACTTCTTAGAGCAGTCTTACTAACGCTCAAAACCATGAGAAAAATAATTCATGAAATGTCCTTCCCCTTTCCACGGGTGATGAATTGTTTTTGGTATTTATCTTTGTGGGTATTTCCAAATACAAGAACTGACCTCCTGTAATTTTAGCCTCTACCTCATCCCTACCCACATGAAATGAATCATCGGTCACCACAATGTGTGCGAATGTTTGGCAACGTACTATGAGGTGACAAATCGTTGAACATTCCCGGTCACCCTGGATCCTCTCGTTTTAAAACATATTCTCCAATGCTTGTAAAGAACAAATAACAAAGAAAGGTACAGGACAGGAACAGGCCCTTCGGCCTTCCAATCCCTTGCCGACCATGCTGCCCGACTAAACTACAATCTTCTACACTTCCTTGGTCCGTATCCCTCTATTCCCATCCTAAAAGAAAGTCCAATTAAACATGGACAGATATACTTTGCTTTCAGCGACTGAGAAGAACTCAGTCTCATGTTCCTTTCTGTGAAGAAAAGAAATTATTTTTAAAATGCCGAAATGTGACAAAAATGCAAATCAAGAGGTGGGTGCTTATGGACTCCCGGAGGAAAGTATGAATGTTTATGTTAAAAGTGCACATTTTAAACATATCTGAGAGTTCCGCTAGACTACAGAATGACGTCAGGATTCCAGTGGAACCCACTGGAAAAAGGTCAGGATCATTGATTCTGGGATTTCTGCACCTGTCTTTTAAGGGATGTGACTGTCATAATATCCACTCATGTATATAATGAGATGCAGACAGACAGTGATTGACACACAGGATGACCAGTAAGCACACAGCACAGTGCAGCTAATCACCAGACAGGACACTACCACTATAAAGCCAGAGGGCACTAGGTTTCCCGTTCTCTCGGGACCCAGCCACTGAGACAGTCAGAGTCCACGAGCTAGCACAGTGTAAACACCATGCGGTAGCTAGTAAGTCTGGTCAGGCTAGTACAAGGTCTCCAGTCAGTTCAATATAGTGTCGACCCACAGCTGAATATGTACATCAATTTTATTGTTGAATTAAACAGTGTTGGATCTTCTCCTGTGTTAGATGTCTGTTTAAGCTTCCCTGCATCGCGTGCAGTCCACATCGAACCTACCTGCCAAACACACCATGGTACCAGAGTGATACTGATCTTGACGGACCTACCTCGAGTGAATCAGCATTGACCAGCAAGCAGCCATCCGGTGAAATGGAAAACATCCAGCCTCCTCCGCAGCTCCGCATCTCCGGCAACCTCGGCGCCAATTGGAAAATCTTCAAGCAAAAGTTCCTCCTGTACATCGAGGCCTCTGACCTCGAAGCAGCATCGGATGCCAGGAAGAACGCGCTATTTCTCTCCATCGCGGGGGACCACGCCATCCACATCTACAACTCCCTTACGTTCGCTGGCGGCGAAGACAAAACAAAATTCAAAACAGTCCTGCTGAAGTTCGACAGCCACTGCGACATTGAGGTGAATGAGAGCTTTGAACGGTACATTTTCCAGCAGAGGATTCAGGGCAAGGATGAACCTTTTCAGTCCTTCGTGACCCATCACCCTCTCTGTCGCTATCGAGACGTGCGTTGTCCATGAGCATGCTAAGAATCGTTACTCCCACATCCGGGCGGCAGCAACTGCAAAACTGGTCTCCCACGAGGCGGAACGGGTGCAGGCAATTGCACAAATGCAGGGCCTGAGCATCGAGGAGCGTGGCCATTTCGGTGCTTTTCCTGGGTCCCTGTGCATGTGTGCCACAACCGAGTGGACGATGAGCCCAACAACTTGACTGCGCAGGTATGTACGCCGACCGACCACACTGCGCATGCGCGATGGCGCACGGAACGCGCTGGCGTCGGCGTCATGACGTGTCCGAATTGTGGCTCCGCCCATTTAAAGCGGCAATGTCTGGCAAAAGGACGCCGGTCTACAGTGTGGCAAGCTTGGCCACTACGCAGCCCTTTGCAAATCTGCTCCACCGCTCAGCAGCCAGCAATCCCAGCTGCGACGCAGAAGTGTCCGCTCAATACAACAAGGCATGCCAGATTCTGATCCCGACAGCCCAACGGACCCTGATGCTGAGTGCCTCAAGTCCCCATACCGGGTGGGCATCATAACTACACATGCGCTGCCTTCCACCACAATGGCGAAACGCCTCTTGATCCTCAGTGTGGATCCCGACGATGAGTGGTCTGCTGTCCTCAGTTAACAAGGCTCACATCCAATTTAAACTGGACACCGGCGCATCAGCGAACCTCATCTCAAAACCCGACCTCGACACCATCCGCGCCAGACCAAGCATTCTTCCACCGGCCTGCCAGCTCCTTGACTACAATGGCAATGCCATAGCTGCGAGTTGCTCCTGTCAACTAGGGGTATCCAACAAGGCAATCAAGGCAACACTGCGGTTTGAAATCGTCGGGCCTTACAGAGCGTCCCTGCTCGGTGCTCGAGCCTGCAAGCTCCTGAACCTAGTTCAGCTAGTCCACACCATGTCATCATCACCGGCGACGGCCTCGCCTGATGGAAACCTGCAAGCTGACATAGATGACATTATCACGCAGTACCACAGCATTTTCGATGGAATGGCCACGTTCCCATACCGATATAAAATCCTGCTCAAGCCGAACGCCACCCCTGTAATTCATGCACCACGCTGGGTGCCGGCACCCCTCAAGGATCGTCTGAAGAAGCAATTACAGGACCTCCAGGACCAGGGCATCATATAGGAAGGTCACAGAGCCAACAGACTGGGTCAGCTCCATTGTCTGCGTAAAGAAGCCGTCAGAGGAGCTTCGCATTTGCATTGACCCTAAGGATCTAAACCGCAACATCATGCGGGAGCATTACCTGATACCAAAACGTGAAGAGTTGACCAGTGAAATGGCTAATGCCAAATTCTTTACTAAGCTGGACGCCTCCTAGGGTTTTTGGCAAATACAGCTGGACACGTCCAGTCACAAGCTGTGCACGTTCAACACCCCGTTCGGTCGCTACTGCTACAACCAGATGCTTTTTGGGATCATCCCTGCCTCCGAAGTATTTCACCGCATCATGGAGCAGATGATGGAGGGCATCGAGGGGGTGCGAGTATACATTGACAACGTAATTATCTGGTCCACAACGCCCCAGGAACACATCGCTTGCCTCAAGAAGGTCTTCCAGAGAATTCATGAACATGGTCTCCAGCTCAACAGGGCCAAGTGCTCATTTGGTCAATCGGATATTAAGTTCCTGGGAGACCACATCTCGCAGCAGGGCGTGCGGCCAGATGCTGACAAGGTTTCGGCAATCAACGCCATGAAGACCCGGGAGGACAAGAAGGCAGTCCTCCGCTTCCTCAGGATGGTCAACCTCCTCGGGAAATTCATTCCCAATATTGCATCCCACACCACGGCCCTCCGCTATCTCGTCAAGAAATCGACGGAATTCCAGTGGCTGCCCATGCATGCAGAGGAATGGCGTGAGCTGAAAGCAAATCACACCACAGCCCCGGTTCTAGCGTTCTTCGGCCCAACCAAGGAAACCAAGATATCGACTGATGCAAGCCAGGACGGCATTGGGGCGGTGCTCCTTCAGCGAGATGACTCCTCGTCCTGGGCTCTAGTGGCGTATGCCTCCAGGGCCATGACACCCACTGAGCAACGGTACGCTCAGATTGAGGAGTGTCTGGGCCTCCTGACAGGGATAGTCAAATTTCACGACTACGTTTACGGCCTGCCAAAATTCACGGTAGAAACGGACCACAGGCCTCTAGTCCATATAATCCAGAAGGATTTAAACGACATGACACCTCGGTTACAGCGAATTCTTCTTAAGCTATGCCGCTACGACTTCAAACTTGTCTACATGCCAGGCAAAGACCTATCCAAGTCCATTACCACACCGTGTGAACAAAGTGACTTCATCTGCCTCATCGAAGCGCAAGTGCAGTTGTGTGCCACCAACCTTCCGGTCTCTGACGAACGGGTGGTCCAAATTCATGAGGAGACGGCCAAGGACCCTCTACTACAGCTTGTGCTGCAGCACCTTACCAATGGCTGACAGAAGGGACAATGTCCCGAGTTCTATAACGTAAAAGATGACCTGATGGTGGTGGAGGGAATCCTTCTGAAACCCGACAGGATTGTAATTCCTCAGAGCATGCGGGCTATGGTGCTGGGCCAACTCCATGAGGGTCACCTTGGGGTCGAGAAATGCCGACGCAGAGCTCGGGAGGCGGTCTATTGGCCGGGCATCAGCCAGGACATTGCCAACACAGTCCTCAACTTCCCGACCTGTCAGAAGTTTCAACCAGCTCAACCCAAGGCAACGCTGCAACAGCACGAGATCGTGACCTCTCCGTGGTCCAAAGTAGGTGTAGACCTTTTCCATGCCAAGGGGCGTGACTACGTACTCCTGGTCGACTACTTCTCCAGTTACCCAGAAGTGGTGAAACTGTCCGACCTCGCGTCGAAGGCGGTAATCAAAGCCTGCCAAGAAACGTTCGCCAGGCATGGGATTCCACTCACGGTAATGAGCGATAACGGTCCTTGCTTTTACAGCCAGGAATGGTCTGATTTAGCACAGTCCTACAACTTCCGTCACGTAACCTCCAGTCCCCACTACCCGCAGTCAAATGGGAAGGCCGAGAAAGGGTTCCATATTGTAAAGCGGTTGCTGTGCAAAGCTGCAGACTCAGGCTCCGACTTCAACCTGGCAATGCTGGCATACAGGGCAACCCCACTGTCCACTGGGTTGTCTCCAGCGCAGATGCTCATGAATCGCACTCTGAGGACCACAGTTCCAGCCATCCATTTTTCAGACCTTGACCACCCCACGGCCTTACAGAAAATGCAGCAGTCACGGCCCCAACAGAAGGCCACATACGATGCTCATGCCATGGATCTACCCGAGCTGGCCCCAACTGATCATGTTTGTGTCCAGTTGCCTGACGGCGGCTGGTCAGCCACAGCTGTGTGATCAAACAAGTGGCCCCAAGATTGTTACTTGTCCGCATGGCTGATGGCTCCCTGCTATGGCCCAACAGACGGGCCCTGCGAAGAGTTCCACGCCCGCTACCTGACCGAAGTGCCCCGCCGCCTACGATGCTTCCTCCGGACGTACCCTGCCACGAGGCCACCGATCTACCAGCAATTCTGCCAGCCCATGCGACCACAGCAACGGCAGCGATCCCGCCTCTCCACATGCAGGTGGCTCCTGATCCACCTCTGCGGCGATCGACAGGAATTTGTCGCACACCACACTGAATCTGTAGGCTGAACTTTTGTACATTTTGTGACTTCATCGATTTAACCTCTGTAAATATTGTTTTGTTTGTCATGTATCTGCACTATCGATACCTTCCTATGTATATACGTTCATTTAGACACCTTTTGTATATAATCAGGCATATATATATATATATATATACGCACGCACACCTTTGTATTTATTTGTCTAAAAAAAAAGGGGAGAGATGTCATAATATCCACGCATGTATATAATGAGATGCAGACAGGCAGTGATTGACACACAGGATGACCAGTAAGCTCACAACACAGTGCAGCCAATCACCAGACAGGACACTACAAAATTGCCCTTAGTGTTGGGTGGAGTTACTGGGTTATGGGGATAGGGTGGAGGTGTGGCCTTGGACAGGGTGCTCTTTCTATGAGCCGGTGCAGACTCGATGGGCCAAATGGCCTCCTTCTGCACTGTAAATTCTATGTCTATGTCTACCACTATAAAGCCAGAGAGCACTAGGTTTCCTGCTCTCTCGGGACCCAGCCACTGAGACAATCAGAGTCCACGAGCTAGCAAGCACAAACACCATGCGGTAGCTAGTAAGTCTGATCAGGCTACTACAAGGTCTCCAGTCAGTTCAGTATAGTGTTGACCCACAGCTGAATATGTATATCAGTTCTATCGTTGAATAAAACAGTGTTGGATCTTCTCCAGTGTTAGACGTCTGTTTCAAGCTTCCCTGCATCGAGTGCAGTCCACATCGAACCTACCTGCCTCACACATCAGTGACAGCTTTCCACCCCTTAACCAGGCCTGGTGGTGGAATTGATTGAGTCGTTTGGGAGTGAATTCACTATGCTGCAGTTTTACCTTCTCTTACTGAGCTTGGCACTTGACTGAAGGCAAATATTTTTTGAGAGAAAGTATATCAACCTCCAAATGGATGTCATCAAGGTGTTCTGAGCCAGAAATGTTCTCCATGTCATGATATGCAGACATGCAGATAGTAATATACAGACAGGCACAGACAGGCAGCTAATGAACACAGAGAACAGGACATGACCAATGAGCAGGCAGGACACTCAGGGGTGGTATCTCACTATAAAAGGCTCGAGGCACTCACACTCCGTCTCTTTCCACTGGTGAACATCTACAGAGTGAGTCAGGGTGTATGTACAGTATCACACCTCCAGCACGTGGCTAAGAGCTAGGCTGGTTCAGTCAGACAGAGTAACCACACTTAGGTTAGCAGAGAGTTGAATTCATAGAGAACTGTGCTAACTGTGCTACTGGTTCAATAAATCAGATTGAACTAACTTCAAGGTCTGGAGTATCTTTTGGTTAAAGCTGCATCCAGTTGCGGCCTGTGTTATCCCAGAGTACATAACACAACACTCCATACATCTAAGTAAAGGTGTTGGGCAGGATTCTCCATTGGCTGATGACAAAATCGCGAAATGCGATTGGGCAGAGAATAGATTCCGATCCCAAAATTGCAGTGGGCGCTGATTTGATGCCATATCACAAATTTCCGTCATCTCGACAATGGCGGCAATGCGGTCCGGAACGCACGTAGAGTAAAAACCATTTGCATGTCATTAGCTGGCGTGACCCGGTATTCTCCAGGCCCTCCGCGACTCGCCTACTCTGATGGGCTGAGTTGCAGACCGGACAGTTCACTTGTGCTTTGAAAAATCGTGAAACTGGCATAGTGGCTGATGACGGAGAGAGAGGGGATATAGGACACAGAGATGTGCCTGTGGGCTGCCGGGCCGGACACTGGCCAGGCTGGCTGGGGTGTGGGGGATCCTGCCAGGCCCGATAGTGTGTGGGTGAAAGGGTAATGACATGGTGGCACAGTGGTTAGCATTGTTGCTTCACAGCGCCAGAGTCTCAGCTTCGATTCCCGGCTTGGGTCACTGTCTGTGCGGAGTCTGCACGTTCTCCCCGTGTCTGCGTGGGTTTCCTCCGGGTGCTTCAGTTTCCTCCCACATGTCCCGAAAGACGTGCTGTTAGGCAATTTGGACAGTCTGAATTATTCCACGTGTACCCGAACAGGCGCCGGAATCTGGTGAGTAGGGGCTTTTCCCAGTAACTTCATTGCAGTATTAATGTAAGCCTACTTGTAACAATAAAGATTTTTAAAAAACAGATCGAGTGGCCAGGGTCACCCTCCACAGGACTAGGGTGGTGTCCAGTCAAGGAGCACCATTGCCTGAAAGACAGCCATCCTGCTGTGCACCCCACTGACCACCCACCTTGGCCCCTGGTTCAGTACCCCCCACACCCGCACCCCATCCTCTGCCATAACCCGCCCACCTGGTCGCCACCTGCCAACAGCCCACCCAGGGCAACACCCGCAGTAGCCCCTATGGGGGCGCCGGTGTGGGGCACGGAGCATACCCCTCATATCAGGGACTGCGTCAGGGCCAGAGGCCCCACCGTACAGGCCACCGATGGAGTCACCTTGTGGTCAGTTGGATCTGGTTTGGCATGGGGTACACACCATGCTAACACATCGGCATTTTAACCTCTTCAGACAATGGATATTGGAATACAACCAGAATTGGTGGACTTCCTGCTAGTCGCTGCAGTCCTGGGGGATATCCTGTGGCTGTACGAGTTGACACTGCTCAAGGAGGAGGAGGAAGTTGCAGCAGCGAAGTGTGCAGCAGCGGAGCGTGCCACATAGGGCCAGGAGGCAGCCACCCAGGATGGAGAGCTGGCTGCGCACAAAGTCAAGGAGGAAGAGGTGCAAAGGAGGTGCCACATGAGGTCTCGTCTGTACCGGCAGCGCCTGTCATTCGAGGACCTGCCGGACCGGGCATACCTCGAAGACTTCAGCTGAGCAGGGATCAGTGCGACATATCTGCCAGAACATGGCACACCTGGCACGCAGAGGGTTTGGGGGAGGACACCTGCTCCCGTTCGCCCTGAACATTTACGCCACAGGGTCCTTCCAGACACTGAATGGGGACCTGTCCAGGATCTTACAGATCTCGGAGCACAGGTGCATCCTTGTTGTCATGGAGGCCCTACATTCGTGTTTGCGTGGGTTTCGCCCCCACAACCCAAAGATGTGCAGGGTAGATGAATTGGCCACACTAAATTGCCCCTTAATTGGAAAAAATGAATTGGGTACTCTAAATTTATTTTTTAAAATGGAGGCCCTATATGCCCAGGCGGCTCAATACATCCTTTCAATGTGGACAGAGTCCACCAGGATGCACGGGCAGCGGGGTTCACTGCCATCGATGGGATTCCCAGGTCCACAGGGTGTTCGACGAGGTGAATAACCCCCTACGAGCACCTGCAGGTGACAGGCCGCTCTATACAAACTGAAAGGGGTTCCACTAGATGAATGTGCAGCTGAGTTCTGATCATCAGCTTCGCATCATACATGTCTGTACCCAAAACGCGGGCAGTGTGCATGGCGCCTTCATCCTGGCACACTTGATGATTCATGACATGTCCGAGACGCCTCCCCAGCTGGGAGTTTGGCTCCTGGGTGACAGGGGTTATTCACTGCGGTCATGGCTAATGACACCAATCCAGAGGTAACAGACCGACGCAGAAACACGTTATGATGCCCATACAGCAACCAGGAGCATGATCGAGCGGTGCTTCGGACTCCTGAAGATGCAGGACAGGTGCCTGGACCACTCTGGAGAGACCCTCGAGTATGATTCTGAGAGGGTCGCCTACATCATGGCGGCCTGATGTATCCTCTACAACATCACGCAGCAGAGGGGCGACATGCTGGAGGAGGATGATGAACGACGAGGAGGATGTGTGGAAGAGAAGAATGGGCAGGACATGGGAGGTCACATGACCTTTATCATGATTCCTCGAGCGCATTGATCGCCTCCAGGTTCACCAACTAGTGGCTGCGGGAGGGGGGGGGGGAGGTGGTGGGACTGGCCAGGGGCACAGACACCACGCCCCACCTGCACACACCTCCCCACCTGATACATACCTGCCGCACTACGCGGTCCAGGCCCTGGGTTGGCAGTAACAGCGGGTCCAGTCCATGGGATGGACGATGATGACAACCCGCTCTGCGATGAGATCTGGTGGTCTGCATCGTTTGACAACATCTGCCTCCAGCCCATGGCAGCACTTTCCACCATCCACCTGGGTGGTCCCTGCGTGCGAGCTGGCCATTGCATCACACGGTTCCATCGAATCCTTGGGGTGATGGTGGTGGGGACGGTCGGGGGGGGGGGGGGGGGTTGGGGGGGGGGGTGTGATGGAGAACCCAGCCAGGGTACAGGGTCATCCACCCCTCCTCCACCGTGTCCAGGATTGTCTCTAGCTCGACATCCTCGCGGAAACCCCCTCTGGTCAGCAGCACAGCTCCCGCCCGACTGTGGCTGCGTTGGACACAATCCGCAGCTGCCATGCCGGGTTCCCACAGGGCTGGAACGACACGTCACCCATGCCGTCGTGAACTCAGCCCATCGGGGGCGGAGCATTGGGGGAGGGCCTTCAGGTGACATCTTGAGGCTGTCCCAATGGTGTGCGGCACGTGCCGCAATGATGCCGTTTTGGAGGGAGCATGCGCAACCTGATTAAAACAGGCGCCGCCCCCAATACACTCATAAAAACGATTACAAAATTGACGTTGGCAAGTGTGATGAATGATATCTGTATACACATGTACCTTTAATGCGTAGGCCCCTTTAAGACCAAGTGTGGAACCCTGGGGGACTCTGCCTCCGGCTCCGCCCCCAGGAAACTGTATAAGGTTACGTTCAGTGGACAGCGTGCAGTGAGCACACTTCTCGGCAACTGTCTGGTTCTCTGGTAATTAAAGCCTTTGAATTATCAAACTCCTCTCCTGAGTTGTAATTGAGGGTATCTCAGCAAGCGGATAATCCCACCCAAAAAACCTAATTGGACCTTCTCTGGAAGGGATGAAGAAAAAGGAGAATAATGGGGTCTAACTGGCTTGGACTTGTGTGATCTACCCCCATTGACATAGGCAAGGCATGTGTCCGAGTATTTAAACCAACAACCCCCACCACCCTTACATTTCTACATTTTTTTTTATCATAGCACTCATTTCAAAAGGACACTGGCGGGATTCTCTGCCGTGAGTCCACCTCTTTACCACTGCCGCCGAGTATGGAGAATTTGGGCTTAACCGAGTTGGGCAACAACTGGTCAGAAGAAACGTAGTTAAATGTTTCAGCTTGAGAACATTTCATTAGGCCTGGGAAAAGTTAGAAAATTAATAAGGGGTGGGCGGGGGTCGGGTTGCGGTGGGGTGAGAGGAGCTGTGGGTGCTCGATTTTCTGACTTCAGGGTTCAGGTTGACCCTGGAAATGAACTGTTAGCAGTGCTGAATCCCGTGCATTTGTTTTCAATCAGCTGGTAAGAAAGACGTTTTCTAGATGACATTGTTACAGTGTAATTATTTTTGTTGCCGTGTTTCCCAGGAGATATGTGACTACAGCGGGGTAGAGGTGGGGGGGGGGCGGGTGGAAGGGAGAGGGGTTGGGCAGATGGGAGGGGCTGAGGAAGCATTTAGTTATGATGCACTGGCATTGTGATGTTGTTCAGTCTTGATCGACCAGCTTTATCTTTTCCTCCTGTCAATTTTGTCTGTAAATTAAAAAGTAGAAATGCTGGAAAATCTCATCAGGTCTGGCAGCATCTGTGGAGTGGGGAACAGAGTTGACCTTTTGAGTCCATGCGACGTTTCTTCAGTCATACAGACTCAAAATGTTAATTCTGTTTCTCTCTCCACAGATGCTGCCAGACCTGATGACATTTTCCAACACTTGCTGTTTTTATTTCAGATTTCCAGCGTCTGCTGTGTTTTGCTTTTATTTTAGCCTCTAAATCAGTTTCTTTGTTCAGACCATACAAATGCTGGCACCAGCACGTCAAAGGTGCAATTAGTAAATATTTTAAACATTTGCTTGAAGCATATCGGTTCAATTATAAGTGCTGTTGGAATACATCCTTTTGCATTCAAATAGAATGAATTTTATTCAATCAAACTTGCATTTACATTGATAAAAGCATTGTTATTTGAACCTTGTACAAGGCAAGCACAATATTTAAAGTCATCTTTAAGCAGCATGGTAGCACAGTGGTTAGCACAGTTGCTCCACAGCTCCAGGGTCCCAGGTTCGATTCCAGCTTGGGTCACTGTCTGTGCAGAGTCTGCACGTTCTCCCCGTGTGTGCGTGGGTTTCCTCCGCGTGCTCCGGTTTCCTCCCACAGTCCAATGATGTGCAGGTTAGGTGGATTGCCATGGTAAATTGGCCTTAGTGTCCAAAAAGGTTAGGTGGGATTACTGGGTTACGGGGATGGGGTGGGCTTAAGTGGGGTGCTCTTTCCAAGTGCCGATGCAGACTTGATGGGCCAAATAGCCTCCTTCTGCACTATAAACTATGTGATTCTGTGATTCTCTGATCTCCTAGACAAAGACTATATTAGTGTAAATGAAGTAGCTCACTTGTTGTTTTTGGCACTGAAAATACATGACCTCATCTGATCCTAAAGTTCAGTGGATAGCAGCGACGAGGAAATAGAAATGTTTCTTTTTTTTAAATTCATTTACAGGATATGGGCGTCGCTGGTTAGGGCAGCATTTATTACCCATCCCTACTTGCCCTTCAGAAGGTGGCGGCGAGTAGCCTTCTTGAACCGCTGCAATCCTTGAGGTGTAGTTACACCCACTGTGCTGTTAGGGAGGAAGGTCCAGGATGTTGTTCCAGCGACAGTAAAGGAGGAGCGATATATTTCCAAGTCAAGATGGTGAGTGACATGGAGGGGAGCCTGCAGGTGGTGGGGTTCCCAGGTATCTGCTGCTCTTGTCCTTCTAGATGGTAGTGGTCATACTTTTGGAAGGTGTTGTCTGCCTAAGGAACCTTGGTGAGTTACAGCAGTGCATCTTGCAGATGGTACACATGGCTGCCACTGTTCGGCGGTGGTGGAGGTTTTGAATGTTTGTGGAAGGGGTAGCAATCAAGCAGGCTGCTTTGTCCTGGATGATGCCGAGCTACACTCCTCCAGGCAAGTGGAGAGTATTCCATTACACTCCTGACTTGTGCCTTGTAGATGGTGGGCAGGCTTTGGGGGGGGTCAGGAGATGAGTTACTCGCCGTAGAATTCCTCACCTTTGACCTGTTCTGGTAGTCACAATATTAATGTGGCTAGTCCAGTTCAGTTTCTGATCAATGGTAACCCCCAGGAAGTTGATTGTGGGGGTTTCAGCGATGGTAATGTCATTGAATGTCAAGGGGCAGTGGTTAGATCCTCTCTTGTAGCAGATGGTCATTGCCTGGTACTTGTGTGGCACGAATGTAACTTGCCACTTGTCAGCCCAAGCTTAGATATCGTCCAGGTATTCCTGCATTTTTACATTGACTGCTTCATTATCTGAGGAGTCACGAATGGTGCTGAACATTGTGCAGTCATCTGCAAACATCCCCACCTCTGACCTTATGATGGAAGGGAGATCATTGATGAAGCAGCTGGAGATGGTTGGGCCCAGGACACTACCCTGAGGAACTCCTGCGGTGATGTCCTGGAGCTGAGATGATTGACCTCCAACCACCACAACCATCTTCCTTTGTGCCAGTTATGACTCCAACCAGTGGAGAGTTTCCCCCCTGATTCCCTGTGGGTGGCATGGTAACACAGTGGTTTGCAGTGTTGCTTCACAGTGCCAGGGACCCGGGTTTGATTCCTGGCTTTGCTCACTGTCTGTGTGTAGTCTGCACATCGTTTCCGTGTCTACTTGGGTTTCCTCCAGATGTTCCAGTTTCCTCCCACAAGTCCCGAAAGACGATCTTGTTAGGTGAATTGGACATAATGAATTCTCCCTCAGTCTACCCGAACAGGTGCCGGAATGTGGCGACTAGGGGCTTTTCACAGTAATGTCATTGCAGTGTTAATGTAAGCCTACTTGTGACACTAATAAAGATTATTATTATTATTTATCTCCAGTTTAGTTAGGGCCCCTAGATGCCATACTTGGTCAAATGTTGCCTTGATGTCAAGGGCAGTCACTCTCACCTCACCTCTGGCATTCAGCTCTTTTTCCATATTTGAACCAAGGCTGTAATGAGGTCAGAAGCTGAGTGACCCTGGCGGAATCCAAACTAAGCATCGTGAGCAGGTTGTTGCTGAGTAAGTGCCGCTTTATAGGACTGTTGATGATGCCTTCCATCACTTTGCTGATGATGGAGAGTGGACTGATAGGGCGGTAATTTTCTGGGTTGGATTTGTCCAGTTTCTTGTATACAGGGCACACCTGGGCAATTCTCCACATCACCGGGTAGATGCCAGTGTTTTAACTGTACTGGAACAGCTTGGCGAGGGGTGCGGCAAATTCTGGAGCACAAGTCTTCAGCACTATTGCAAGGATACTTTCAGGGCCCATAGCCTTTGCAGTATCCAGTGCCTTCAGTCGTTTCTTGATATCACATGGAGTGAATCGTATTGGCTGAAGACTGATATCTGTGTTGCTGGGGACATCCGGAGGAGACCGAGATGGATCATCCACTCAGCACTTCTGGCTAAAGATTGTTGTGAATGCTTCAGCCTTGTCTTTTGCACATATGTACTGTACACCCCCATCATTGAGGATAGGGATATTTGTGGAGCCTCCTCCTCTGGTGAGTTGTTTAATTGTCCACCATCATTCATGGCTGGATGTGGCAGGGCTACAGACCTTGGGCTGGATTCCCCCAAAATGGGACTATGTCCCCACGCCGGCGTACAAACGCTGGCGTTTCACTCCCGAGTTTCCGATAAAAAAGACCAGCTAATTCACTCACTTTCAGGGAACTGGCAAGGACCCAGAGTGATTCACGCAGCTTTTGCTGCAGATACGGGCCCCTGCACTTACGGTTTTGAGTCTGCGTATACGCACAGCGGCGGATTCCAATGGTGGCGCCGAGCGCCATGGTGGACTCGGACCGCGGAGGCAGCTGAAGAATGTAGGCCCCACCGATCAGTCGTGCATCCGAAGATCCGACTGGCCCGATCTGTCCTCCAGCCACTCATAAGGCCCATCCCGCCCCCCCCACCAGGGCGGTCGCGGACTGAGGCTGCAGCCACCACGCGAACTTCCTGAATGGCGATAGGTGGTTAGAACCACGGCATCGGGAACTCGGCCCGTTAGGAGCGGAGGATCGCTGGGCAGGCCTCTGGCAATGGCCCCCCCAGCCGTGCGGAGTACTCCGTGAACACGCCGATTCTTGGATCCCGGAGAATCACCGGACCAGTGCCGGGCCCGATTTTAGCGTGAAAATGGACTCTCCGCCCCCGTGCCAAATGCGGTTTTGGCATGGGGCTGCGGAGAATCCAGCCCCTTAGATCTGATGTGTTTGTTGTATTTTCCTTGAAGTTGTGCGAGCTTCGCATATTGTTTTAAACGTACCCTCCAAATGTTTAAAATCGTAAGACTCTAAAATAAATGTAAAATAACATTTTGTTTGTTTTGTTCAATTTTCGTCAGGTTCTCCCTGAAAATTGAGCATTAAGATAAATGAACTGCTTTAGGAATATAATTCATCCTGTGAAGCTCAGATGAACATCTGGGTTTGGGTTGAGCAGTTCTGAAGCTGTGGTTTACACCATGGTGTAGAAAAAAGTGAATTACCACAAACATGTTACATGCAATACATATTCTGAAGTCAAAGTGAAAAAGAAAGGAAGCATACTGCTTCCTTTATTACGAACAGTCTACTTGTTGTGTTGGGTTTTGTACAGCTGCATGCTAAGGGTGTTGGCTTGCATGCTTTTAAGCATGAGATCATAGGCCGAACTACATTTATAGAAAGAGATTTAACTCTTTGAATACCAACATCTCTTTCCATCCTTTAGCTATTCCTGGTACTGTTATTAAGCATCTGAAGCTCTATCAACAGTAAATATACACATTTGTGCTCCAGATTAAATAAAAGGAATGACTTGCAACTTTGCAGTAACGTATCACATCATTCGGAAGCATCTCCAGTGGCTTGCAATGTTTCACGAAGCCCAGCATGGTATCTGTAATAACCCTCATGAGACCCACAGGGACGACCCGATTGAGCTCCCCATGGGGCTCGAGGAATGCGAGATCCCTGATAATGGGCGGAGGCCCCTCAGCTGGTGCTCGTAGAAATCATCTCATAAAAGCCGGCCCAGATTGGGACTGGCATGATCGGTAGTCCCGG
Organism: Scyliorhinus torazame; assembly: GCF_047496885.1. Classification (NCBI taxonomy): domain Eukaryota; kingdom Metazoa; phylum Chordata; class Chondrichthyes; order Carcharhiniformes; family Scyliorhinidae; genus Scyliorhinus; species Scyliorhinus torazame. The sequence goes on along the minus strand of NC_092707.1, from coordinate 325,825,125 downwards.
CTGGGACTGTTGTGCTGCATGCCATTTTGTGGCCCTTTCTTTTGTCAGAAAGAAATAGCCAATTTGATTTACCTTCTCGGGTCTCCTGAGCTTTTATAGTCCCTTTTTTGGGATCCAACAGCATTGAGATGTATGATGAATGGCACTCTTTTCTGTTTTTGTGGTGGCGTCGGATGAGTGAGAAATGTTGACCAGGATAACTGCAGAAATCCCTTGTTTCTCTTTGAATGATACCATGTGACCTTTAACATCCATCTCAACCACTGGAACATGGCCTGAATTATATCTCCTGTCTGAATGATGACACTTTCCACAGTGCAACACTTCCACAATACCATCCTGGAATCTCAGCCCAGATTTATGTATATAAATCCTACAGGGAGCTATAAATTCACAGGGATCACCAACCATGCTAATTTTAAGCCAGTACAGTCTGTTGTGCATCCGGCTGTAACAGTTTGTTAAAATGCTGGATTAAAGCTCTGGATGACCATGCACAATGTACTCAATTTAAAGGGAACTTCATCTTGGTGGTTTCATGAAGAACTTTCATCAGGTATATTAGCATAATTGAAGGTTAATAATTCCAACTAATAAATGCAAATGAGTATAATCTCCATAGTTATACTGGAATCATGCTGTCTGATTCACTCGGATTCAGAGTGCTGGAAGAATGTGTTTGGACATATTTGATGGAGTAAGATCATTACAATATGGAGAAAGGGATTGTACTCAACAGTATATTCTGAATATGTTATTTTAAAATTCTTCTGATACCCTGAATTATTGTGAAACATTGGCATGTATTATGCACTGATTTTATAGGAATATAGTTCTATCTCATTTATAAAGTCTGCTTTAGCAGGCAAAATAATCAGCTCCAACCATCTTCAGTTGTTTAACCAATGATCTTCCATCCATCATAAGGTCATAAGTGGGGATGTTCGTGGATGATTGCAAAATGTTCAGCACCATTCGCAACTCCTCAGATACTGAAGCAGTCTATGTCCATATGCAGAAAGACCTGGACAACATTTAGGCACAGGCTGATAAGTGGCAAGTAACATTTGCACCACACAAGTGACAGAAAATGACCATCTCTAACAAGAGAGTATCTAACCATCTCCTCTTTATATTCAATGGTATGACCATCACTGAATCGCCCACCAACGACATCCTGGGGTACCATTGACCAGAAATACCATGGCTTTAGGAGCAGGTCACCGGGCAGCACGGTAGCCTAGTGATTAGCACAATTGCTTCACAGCTCCAGGGTCCCAGGTTCGATTCCTGGCTTGGGTCACTGTCTGTGGGGAGTCTGCACGTTCTCCCCGTGTGTGCGTGGGTTTCCTCCGGGTGCTCCGGTTTCCTCCCACAGTCCAAAGATGTGCAGGTTAGGTGGATTGGCCATGCTAAATTTTCCTTAGTGTCCAAAATTGCCCTTAGTCTTGGGTGGGGTTACTGGGTTATGGGGATACGGTGGAGGTGTGCGGTTGGGTAGGGTGCTCTTTCCAAGAGCCGGTGCAGACTCGATGGGCCGAATAGCCTCCTTCTGCACTGTAAATTCTATGAAATCTATGAAATCCTGATTTGCCATTCCTTCACTGACACTGGAGCAAACTACTGGAACTCCATTCCTACCAGCACTGTGGATGGAGGTGGTGGAGTACATGGGTTAAAATCCGACCATGGCAGATGGTGAAATGTGAATTCCATAAGAACCATGAAATTATTGTCAATTGCCATAAAACCCCATCTTATTCACTAACTTCCTTTCGGGAAAGAAATCTGCTGTCCTTACCTGGTCTGGCCAACATGTGAATCCAGATCCACAGCAATGTGGTTGACTCTCAACTGCCCTCTGAAATGGAGGGCAGCTAGGGATGGTCAATAAATGCTAGCCTAGCCAGAAATGTCCATGTCCCATAAGTGAACTAAAAAGAACATGTGCAGCGGATCAAGAAGGCAGCTCACCACCACCTTCTCAAGGACAATTAGAGATGACAATAAATGCTGGCCGAGCCAGTGACACCCACATCCCATGAACAAATATTATAAGAAAGACAAAAGCAAAAACAGAGATTGTGCCCAATCAGGAGGACCAGCCCCCAAGCCCACAGGGACGGTACCAGGTTTTACTGGGAAATCTTCCTCGGTTGTGAGGTGTCACTGGTAAAATACCAACGATGGCGGGAAGATGGTTTTAAGTTTTATAGTGCTGAAGGGCCTCACTGCTTATAAACGCAGGCTCTTTATATATAATATAGTCTCTAATTAAAGAGAGCAAACATGAGGATAATATTCAACATTGTCACCTGAGCAGTAATGTGGCAGAGCAGAGATCACCCTTCCCTTGTAGAACTTGTCTAATATTCATCTCATTGACTTCAAAGTTGAAAACCACCTCCCTCTATTCGCAACATAATAAAAATTTGATGTAGCCTTTAAGTACACATATATATTTTATATTTCAGCAGAGAACTTTCCCATTTTTGCAATTCTAAAATCTCATTCTGAGGAAATGAAGAATTTGAAACCCTGGATTAGTCATTAAAGATTTAATTAAAATTGAGAGGATACATGAAGAAGACAAGAGTGATAGCTCACTACTGAGTTCCCAATTTCAATGTGGAGAAGCACTTTCTCATAAGGAGGGAAAATAATTGAAAGAATCATCCACTTGTGTACCGAGTGGTTGCCGATTGACAACAGAGGCGGGGGGGCTTGAGTACAGGTATTGTTTTATGGTTTCAGGTAGTTCAAAGCCAGAAGAAAGATTAGGAGAGAAATCATAATTACTGAATGCTTCTGAATATGAAAATTTTTATTGCATTGACATCATATGCAAACACATTAAATTGACTGTTCCTCTTGTGTGATATTCTGCGCCTGGTCTGACTGTGACTTCAGATTCAGCATGCTACATTTGCAGCCATTCCAAGCGGCACATATGTGGTTCCTCACTCCGCTTGTTGAATAGTATTCCATTTGATGGCCCAAAATGTAACGCGTGCCATAAGCTGATTGGTGCTGACAATGGAGTATTGTGAACTGACAGCAGGGAGACTGAAATGCGGTACCAGCAGAGACTTTTGATGGTGAGTAAGCTATTGGATATCTATGGAATGAAATTGCACACTGCAACATTAGCATAAAGGCCCATTAATAGGTCTGTGTAAAATCCCTGCGAGTGATAGATTTACTTATTCTAAAAGGGCTGCTGACTTGGTCAAATTTATAGCCAGGTGGATTTTGTACAAAAATAAAAATGTTTGGAATTGCATTTCGATACTAAATATTGAAGCAGTCAATGTAAAAATGCAACCAGACCTGGACAATATCCAGGCTTGTGCTGACAAGTGGCAAATTACATTCGCGCCACACAAGTGCCAGGTAATGACCATCTCCTACAAGAGAGGATCACCCCTTGACATTCAATTGCATTACTATCGCTGAATCCCCCACAATCAACATCCTGGGGGTTACCATTGATCAGAGACTGAACTGACCTAGCCACATTAATACTGTGGCTACCAGGCAGGTCAAAGGCTAGGAATCCTACGGTGAGTAACTCACCTCCTGACTCCACAAAGCCTGTCCACCATCTACAAGGTACAAGTCAGGAGTGTAATGGAATAATCTCCACTTGCCGGGATGAGTGCAGCTCCAACAACACTCAAGAAGCTCAACACCATCCAGGACAAAGCAGCCCACTTGATTGCTACCCCTTCCACAAACATTCAATCCCTCCACCACCATGTGTACCATCTACAAGATGCACTGCAGTAATTCGACAAGGTTCCTTCGACAACACCTTTCAAACCCACGGCCACTACCATGTTGAAGGACAGAAATCTAGACGCAGATATCTGGGAACCCCACCATCTGGAGGTTCCCCTCCAAGTCACTCAGCACCCTGACTTGGAAATATATCGCTGTTCCTTCACTGTCGCTGGGGCAACATCCGGGAACTCCCTCCCGAACAGCACGGTGAGTGTACCTACACCGGAGGGATTGCAGCGGGTCAAGAAGGCAACTCACCCCCACCTTCTGAAGGGCAACTAGGGTTGGGCAATAAATGCTGGCCTAACCAGCGACGCCCACATCCCGTAAATCCCATTAGCTTTAGGTACAGTTGAGTTTCGCCTACATGAAGCACAAGGAAAGATTTCTGTAATGTCAAACTATCTGACGTGGGCAATGCAGCATAAGGGACTACACTAATGCCAAATGGCCCTCAGTCTAAAGATCAGATGGTTCACAATTGAATGTCAAAACAGCATGAGCTCCCTAATTAAAATAATGTTTTCTGGGACAGCTGGGCTGGCTATGTGATCTACACTGGACTGCTTGAGATTCTGGCACAATCTCACAACAAAAATAATTTTTAAAATATATTTGTGATATGAAATGTCCTCAGTTAGAAAATAAGATCTTATTGTGGGTGGAGCGAGAGGTGAGGAGGAAGTAAGAGATTTCAGTTGAAGGGTATAAGCATGAAATTCTCATTGGTATCTACCGACCTATTGTAAAGGGAAGAAGACTTCGTGGCTAAACAACCCATTTGTGAACTGGCGTGTTTGTATTGACCTAGTAAGGTTGTCATGCTGCTCAATTGGGACCTCTGCTGGTTATGGCCCACATAACATGCAAGGATTGTTTATTCCATTTAATTATAATGTGAAAAGAATAAGATTAATAGCACACAGTTGGGTTGCAAAGGGCGCAGGCAATTTATTTTACTATGAAACTTAGTCTGGTTTGCGAGGTAAATTGACAACCGAGTACAATTAAGCCAAAATGTTATTCATTTATGACTTCTGTAATAAAAATGTTACTGCTTATGCTGAAAAAAGAGAAGATTTAAGGCTGCCAAAGGAGGCACTATAATCTTCATGAAATGGTTATATTGTGTTCGCTTGGCATCATCAAATATACAACAATGTTAACATATTACCTTGGACACTGGATGAATACCAAACTCTTAAAGCAAAATATACTATTCATGTCGCTTGACATTTCAACTCATCGTCCTGCTCTCATGTCCACATGTCTGTCCTTGGCCTGCTGCAGTGTTCTAGTGAAGCCCAGCGCAGACTGGAGGAACAGAACCTCATCTTCCGAATGGGCACATTACAAACTTCCAGACTTAACACTGAGTCCAACAACTTCAGATTGTGAATTCTTTCCTCCACCTTCACCGCATTTTTATTTCTCTCAATTTATTTTCATTTCTTGCATTGATCTGTCTTTTAGGGGGCAGCACGGTAGCATTGTGGATAGCACAATTGCTTCACAGCTCCAGGGTCCCAGGTTCGATTCCGGCTTGGGTTACTGTCAGCCATGCTAAATTGCCCTTAGTGTCCAAAATTACCCTTAGTGTTGGATGAGGTTACTGGGTTATGGGGATAGGGTGGAGATGTGGACTTGGGTAGGGTGCTTTTGAAGTGGCCACTGTTACAGGATAGAGAAACACAGCAAGATTTGACAAACAGCTCTGAAATAAAGGACCAGGTAACTTGCTTTAGTAAGTGTTGACTAAAGTATCAGAAAGAGCAGCACGGTAGCCTTGTGGATAGCACAATTGCTTCACAGCGCCAGGGTCCCAGGTTCGATTCTGGCTTGGGTCACTTTCTGTGCGGAATCTGCACGTTCTCCCCGTGTGTGCGTGGGTTTCCTCAGGGTGCTCCGGTTTCCTCCCACAGTCCAAAGATGTGCAGGTTAGGTGGAAGGCCATGATAAATTGCCATTAGTGTCCAAAATTGCCCTTAGTGTTGGGTGGGGTTACTGGGTTATGGGGATAGGGTGGAGATGTGGACTTGGGTAGGGTGCTCTTTCCAAGGGCCGGTGCCGACTCAATGGGCCGAATGGCCTCCTTCTGCACTGTAAATTCTATGATTTCCCTCATCATTACTCCCCCTCCCCCCACTCCACTTGAACCAACTGTTTCTAGTTGCCCTTTGACCCACCGCTCACCTTTGTTTTGCCACTCACACATTCTAATCTCTTTGTGTGCCATCTTCAGCATTCTTCTTCGCCTTAATCACCTCCATTTACATTCCTTTTGTCTTCGGTCCTCGACATCTTTGTCAATCTCGGCCTATCGTGGGCCCCCGATTGAGCCCCACCACTCCACCCCCCCTATACACAGTATAAATCTGTCCCCATTTCCAATTCTCTCTAACTTTGACAAAGAGTTATCCAGACATGAAACATTAGCTCCCTTTTTTCTCCACAGATGCTGTTAGACCTGCTGAGATTGTCCTGTATTTTCTGCTTTTGTTACAGCTTCCAGCATCCGCAGTAATTTGCTTTTAGCGATTCATGTGAAATCTGTCTGGAAATAGTTTGCTCTGCAGAAGATGACAAACTTTCCCCCAGTGGACAACTGGGGAGCGTTTGGTCTGTTCCAGGCTATTTGACGATTTAATGCAAATTCCTTTCCCTGTAAGATCTCTGATTTACACAAATCCAGTGGAGAAGCAAACTTCTTAATGTGGTTATTTCAGATCACTGACACTGTAAGCTAAGATTAAGAAGTGTACTTTGACTTTAAGATGAAGATCCTCAAGCGTAAGACCATGCTGTCTGCTGCTCTATTTGGTACAGTTAAGCTTTTTCTGTACTATACTTTTTTAAAATAGAAACCAGCACTGCATTTTGAATTGCATTGCCCGCAGCGTACCTTTCTGTTGTTTTCCAGAGCTGATAATTACATGCTTTCCGATCATCTATACCTGTTTCAGAAACTGGTGCAGAACATAATGTAGCTTTTAGCCTGCAGATAACAACAATCCCATTAGGTAAGCATTGAGTATTTTGAGATATGATTGCATCAGAAAATGGCTGGAGCACAACTGAGTGTATAAACATTTTACATATCATGTCATTTATAATGTGAATTATGCATTTGAACAGAAAGTTAATGAATCTGTAATGTCCTTTTGAATACTCACCTTGGAACAGGTCAGAAAACTAAAATCAAATTTTGATGTGCATGACCCACTTTGTTGTATCATTTATTTGTAGATTTTTTAAAGTGCTAAATGTGTTTACTAATTATTGGTGCCTCTGATTAAGTTTTGCATGACTATGAGAATGCACACAGAGTTTATTTTTTAATTTTAGAGTACCTAATTCTTTTTTTTTCAATTAAGGGGAAATTTAGCGCATCTTTGGGTTGTGGGGGCGAGACCCACATAGTCATGGGGAGAATATGCAAACTCCACGTGGACAGTGACCCAGGGCTTGGCGCCATGAAGCAGCAGTGCTAATCACTGTGCTGCCCGAGAATACACACAGAGTTAATATAATTATTGTAGGGCACAAATCACATTCATTGGAATAACATTCTGAACAAGCCATGTAAAGCATGATCTTAATGTGATGAATTGAGATTCACCCAAAATAGGTATGTGGTGGGATTCTCCGTTGGCTGATGCTGGAATTTGGAAACGTGATTGGGCAGAGAATTTGTTTTGATGCCAAAATCATGGACAGGAGCTGGCTCACGCCAAATCACAATTCTCCGTTGCCTCGACAGCGACGTCAATGTGTCCCAGAATGCATGTACAGTAGAAGCCATTGCCATATCATTAGCGGGCCTAACCCAGTATTCTCCGGGGCCTCTACGATTCTCCACCTCCACTGGGTGAATTCTCGATGGCAAGGTTCACTTGTGCTTTTGAAAATCATGAAACAGGCTCCATGGCTGCTGAGGGGGAGAGAGGGTATATCGAAAGTGCCCAACATCGCCATAGTTTGCTGAGAGCCGTGCGACTGGCTGGGAGGCTTCTGCCAGGGTTGGGGGGAGTCGTGGAGCGCAGCCAGGAGGTGGACTGTGGCGTCGGGGAGGAACGGCACGGAACACCTTTGGCACTGCCTGCAAGGTAGACATGCAGCTGCACATGCTGGTGACTGCCCATTGTGATCTTAGGGCCATGGGTCATATGGGTATCCCCCAGCCCCCACCCCCCCCCCCGCCTCCCCAGGTGCCCTCTGGCCCCAGCCGATCCATCAGCGGGTTGGGCGCACTCCAGCACAACCAGTGCCACCTTGTTGGCTGGGATGAATGTGTGTGGGGAATGAAGTGTGTATATATGGCTGCAGCTTGTCAGCCTCCTGAGTGTCAATCACGGACCCGGCGAATCCAGCACCGATTCTCATTGGAATCGATTGTGTTCCACATGGCGCTGGTGCTAGCCCATCAACGGTTGCTGAATCGGTGCAGGTGCGGCGCCAGTTTTGCTGTTGTAGAAGTCCACGAATCTGGCCCCGGCATCAGCACTTAGTCTCAGGAGCAGAGAATTCCACCGATGGACTTTCGAAATTCAGATTATTGCCTTGATTTTAAACTTGCCCCTGTGTAATCATAATTAATTAAAGGTGTAAGGTAATTGTAGCTGCTATGTTCATTTTAACAAACCCTGATTTATGTGTGTTCGCCATGGCCCAGTTAATGATGCTCTCACCTTTTAGCCACAGGTTTCTGAGTTAAGTCCCACTCCAGGGCACAAAGTGCAAATATCTGGGTTGACGCTCCAGTGGAGTACGGAGGGAATGCTGCGCAGTTGGAGGTGCTGTCTTTTGAATGAGATTATGGTAGTCAAGGAGGAGAATGGAAAGGAGAGTCAAAAATGTTTATTTCCAACCCTTGGTTTCGGAAAAGTATGTACAAGCAACAATCCAAGTCCCAGCTGGGACCATTTTGGAACCCTGGCTCCTACCTGGGCCGGGTTTAATCCTGTGGAATTAATGAACCCGCAGAGGGGAGGAGACCCTTCAGCAGGGGAACTCGTACTGCACAAGGCTCATGGGGACATTAACCAGGTCATCCCTCTGGGTCTCGTGGGGGTTATAACAGAGATGTTAAACCAAGGTTGAACCTGCCCGATCGGGTGGATGTAAAATAATCAATGGCCCTATTTGGAGGAAGAGCAGAGGTCCCTGGTGTCCTGATTGATATTTATCCCTCAATCAACTTCACAAAAATCCAAATCATCTGCTGATTCTCAGGTTGTGGGGGTATACTGTTTGCAAATTGACTGCTGTGTACTCTCCATTCAAAGTAAGAAGTCTTCCAACACCAGGTTAAAGTCCAACAGGTTTGTTTCGAATCACTAGCTTTAATCTGATGTTGTAAGACTTCTTACTGTGGCCACCCCAGTCCAACACCGGCATCTCCACATCATCTCTACATTCAAGGCACTGGCGAATGGGATGCAGACGAGGCAAACACTGGAGCCGGGGGGCTCAGGGGATGTGCTCGGTGTTTCAAGCTGAGTTCTCATGTTCCTTCAGAATAGGCTCAGATCTGAAAGACTGACTTAAAAATATTTGAACCATCAGCCGACTGTCACTTCTGATTTATTTTAAAGCTGACCATTCAGGTCAGTTTCACTAGTTGCTGTGATGTTGCTTCAGACTTTTGGGCAGCTTCGTGATTCCGATTTTTAAAAATCCTCCTAGAAAACCACAAAGCTGCCCGAAGATTAGTCATAGCAGCAGCGCAGAGACGGAGAGTGTACTTGGTTGAAAATGGTAAGTGAAATCTCCAATTATTTTACAGACAATTGGATGCTGGATGGAGGTAAGAATGTGGGAGGGGAGAGGTTTGGCAGGATCGAGCCAAGGGGGAGGAGGTTTGGAAGTGGGGAGTGGGGGGAGGTTGTGGGGTTTAACATGGGTAAGGGAGTGGGGGAAGTTTGGCAGGATCTCACTCAGGGGGAGGTGGTTTGGGCGTTGTAGTGGAGGTGATGGGAGGTTGGGGGACTTGGCATAGGTGAGGCGGCGGGGAGAAATTTGGATGAAGTGCTTTGAGAGGGGTATGGGGGGAAGTTGGGGGATTTGACATGAGTAGAGAGGGAGGTTTGGCAGGATCCCATCCAGGGGGAGGGGGTTTGTGATGGGGGGTTGGCGGGTCTTGTGAGGGTGAGAGGCCAGGGGTGAGGGCAGATTGTGGGAGCTGAAGGGATGTTTGTGTATGCGAGGTTGGGGAGTGGGATGGAGGAGATTGGGATAAGATGGTGGGATGTTCGAGGGGTGGAGGGAGGTTTGGGGTTAGGAAGTTGGGGGATTGAGGGTGTTATTTTTAAGGTTCGGTACCACAAATTTGAATATAATACGTTTCACAAAATTCTCTTTTTAATTTAAGCTAATATAAAAATTTGAACCTAAATTTTCATTACTCCCTAAAATAGATACACTTCTGGGGCGAAATTCTCCCCAAACGGCGCGATGTCCGCCGACTGGCGCCCAAAACGGCGTCAGTCAGACGGGCATCGCGCCGCCCCAAAGGTGCGGAATGCTCCGCATCTTTGGGGGCCGAGCCCCAACATTGAGAGGCTAGGCCGACGCCGGAGGGATTTCCCCCCCCGCCAGCTGGCGGAAACGGCCTTTGTTGCCCCGCCAGCTGGCGCGTAAATGACATCCCCGGGCGGCGCATGCGCGGGAGCGTCAGCGGCCGCTGACAGTTTCCCGCGCATGCGCAGTGGGGAGAGTCTCTTCCGCCTCCGCCATGGTGGAGACCGTTGCGAAGGCGGAAGGGAAAGAGTGCCCCCACGGCACAGGCCCGCCCGCGGATCGGTGGGCCTCGATCGCGGGCCAGGCCACCGTGGGGGCACCCCCCGGGGTCAGATCGCCCCGCGCCCCCCCCAGGACCCCGGAGCCCGCCCACGCCGCCTTGTCCCACCGGTAAATAGGTACTCTAATTTACGCCGGCAGGACAGGCAATTTATCGGCCCGATTCCCGCCCCCGCCGAATATCCGGTACCAGAGACTTCGGCAACCGGCGGGGGCAGGATTCACGGCGGCCAACGGCCATTCTCCGACCCGCTGGGGGGTCGGAGAATGACGCCCCTGATACCATACCTGTGTTTGGGGTTTGAGAATTTTGGTCCTCACCAAAATAAATGTAAGAAAATAAAACTGATGTAAAACAAGGTGTTCACTCACCATGAACCATTTTATTATTCTTACAAAGTCTGGGATTGAAATCCCAATTTAACACAAAGAGATTGCTCACAGAGTGGTTTTGCAAATCTCTACTCCAGCTACTCCATCCTGGTCTCTATTAGCCACGGTATAGAATATAAGAGCAGAGAGGTGTTGATGGAGATGTATAAAATGTTTGTTAGGCCACAGCTAGAGTACTGTGTGCCGTTTTGGTCACCACAATATTAGAAGTATGTGATTGCACTAGAAAAGGTGTAGAGGAGATTCACCAGGATGTTGCCTGGGCTGGAGCATTTCCGATATGAAAATAAATAAATAAATAATCACTATTGTCATAAGTGGGCTCACATTAACACTGCAATGAAGTTACTGTGAAAAGTCCCTAATTGCCACATTCCAGCGCCTATTCAGGTACACAGAGGGAGAATTCAGAATTCTCAGCTGGTACGGGAATTGAACCCGCGCTGCTGGCCTTGTTCTGCATCACAAACCAGCTATCTAGCCTACTGAGCTAAACCAAGAGGCTGGCTCAGCTGGAGTTGTTTTCTCAAGAGCAGAGAAGGCTGAAGGGGGACCTGATTGAGGTGCACAAAACTATGAGGGACATAGACAGGGTAGATAGGAAGAACATTTTCCTCTTAGTAGAGAGGTCAATAATCAGGGGGCATTGATTTTAGCTAAGGGGCAAGAGATTTAGTGGGGATTTCAGGAAACACATTTTCACATTGGGAATCTTAAAGTCACTGTACAGGGACTGCCAAGTAATAATAATAACACTAATCTTTATTGTCACAAGTATGCTTACATTAACACTGCAGTGAAGTGATTGTGAAAAGCCCCTAGTCGCCACATTCCGGCGCCTGTTCGGGTACACAGAGGGAGAATTCAGAATGTCCAAATTACATAACAGCACGTCTTTCGAGACTTATGGGAGGAAACCGGAGCACCTGGAGGAACCCACGCAGACACGGGGAGAACATGCAGACTCCACACAGGCACCCCAAGACCGGAATTGAACCCGGGTCCCTGGCGCTGTGAGGCAGCAGTGCTAACTATCATGATATGCAAACTCACCCAGTGAACCACTGGAGATCATCCAGCACATTGAATTGCAGGTACAACTGTGTGCAAGCACTCTCCCGGCAACAGATGAGAAGATCGTTCTCATCCGAGAAGAGACGGCCAAAGACCCCCTGTTGCAGCGAGTCATCCACAACCTCAGCAATGCTAGCAGAAAGGGCAATGCCCTCAATTCTACAATGTCAAGGACGACCTGACGTTGATCAACGGCATCCTGCTCAAGCTGGACAGGATAGTCACCCCGCTACGTCTCCAGAGCATGGTGCTGAGGCAGATTCACGAGGGACACCTGGGCATAGAAAAGTGCAGACGCAGGGCCCGGCAAGCTGTCCACTGTCCCGGCATCAACCAGGACATCACGGACATGGGCCTGAACTGTGAAACCTGTCAGAGGTTCCAACCAGTGCAGAGCAAGGAGACGCTCCAACCACATGACCTAGAGACCTCTGCATGGTCCAAGGTTGGCATTGACCTATTCCACACAAATGGTCGCAGCTATATCTTAATCATCGATTACTTTTCAAACTATCCTGAGGTGCTGAAGCTGCCAGACCTCACCTCACGGACCGTCGTCAAAGCGTGTAAAGAGACATTCTCACGGCATGGCATCCCGAACACCGTCATGAGCGACAATGGCCTTGTGCTTCCACAGTCGAGAATGGTCCACGTTTGCCAAGAGCTACAATTTCAGGCATGTCACTTCCAGTCTGCACTATGCGCAGTCCAATGGCAAAGTCGAAAAAGGGGTGCTCATCGTTAAGCAGCTCATCCGCAAGGCCTCGGACTCCGCTTCCGACATACACCTTGCACTATTTGCATACCGGGCGACTCCCTTGTCCACTGGCATGTCGCCAGCTCAACTGCTGATGAACAGGGACCTGCGGATGACGCTTGCAGCCATACACCTGCCCAACCTGGATCACCACCCGGTGCTGCAGAAGATACAGCAGCTTCGCGACAGCCAGAAGCAGGGCTATGATGCACATGCCACCGATCTGGACGTGCTATCCCCGGCAGACACAGTCAGGATCAAGGTACCGGATGGTGGGTGGTCTGCTCCGGCTGTCGTTGTTCGACAGGCCGCGCCCAGATCCTATGTCATACGTATGGCTGATGGCTCCATTGTGCGAAGGAATCGAAGGGAACTGCGAAACGTTGCTTGCCCATAACCACTTTCCCCTCCATTTCCACATGTCGAATTGTCACCTGCAGACACCTCGAACCACGAGGCCACCAGTCGTGCCTCCCACTCGGCTGTCAAGACACCGTCATCCCCTCCACCACCTCTCCGGCGGTCGACGAGGATCAGACGCAAGCCTCAGAGACTGGACTTATGAGCATTTGTTTTGTTTGTTCTGTTCTGTATTCCTCAGTCCGTCACATTAGACAGGCACATTCACATGCATATACATCCCCCAAAAAAGGGGGAGATGTCATGATATGCAAACATGCAACCAATGAACAAATAGGACACAACCAATGGGCAGTCAGGACACTCAGAGGTGGCATTGCCACATGGGGGCATGACATAAACACTATAAAAGGGATGAGGCACTCACACCCTGCCTCTTTCCACAGACAGACATCTAGAGAGTTAGACAGGGTTGATCAGCAGAATCACACCCCAGCATGTGAGCAAGCTGGTACAGCTAGACTGAGTTACTACAGTTAGATTAGCAGAGAATCAAACTCGTTTGAGAACTGTGTTAATAGTTCAATACACACATTGAACTAATTTCAGAGTCTGGAGCATCCTTTAGTTAAGACTGCATCAAGTAGCAGCCTGTGTTATCCGAAGCAGCATAACACAACACGAACCACTGCACCACCCTGTCACCTCAAACGTCCATTACTTTCCTCTCATTGTTCCTTTTTATCTGTTATTATCAGTGAGCTGTATCATTGCCCACTTGATTGGTCTCCGATGTACTGAGTCAAACAACAATTAAAAGAAAATTGATGAGTGATGACAGGTTGATCCCAAGTCTTCCAGAAAGTCAGTTTTTATTATGTTCTCTCTCCTTCTTATTATCAATTTTGATCTCATTCTTTAAAAGGACATGTGTTCATAGATCAATATTCATCTTTGAATTAAATCTACAAACTCCTACATAAGTATCTAGTGAAATAATGTTTCTGTTTTGTAACCTGCTAAAGAATGACAGTGCCCATGTTAGGATGTCTGCGGGACGATTCCAGGGGCTCACCAAATCATCAGATTTCTGTCTCTTTGGAAGCAGCTCCATTCTGCATGATGTTGTTCCATCAGAAGGATTGTTATTACTGGAACATTTTGTGCTGGGAGTATGTTGAAATGTGACATAATTCCCACGGGAATCCTGTTGTTGCACATTTCCACATAGTCGTAGCACATTATATCAATTTTAAAATATGACAAAATATATGTAAATTAGAGTAAACTCAATTCCCTACATGTTCCAAAAAGACCATGCTGTGCATGCAGCCTCTCCATCTGCTCCCGTAGTCCACCTCATCAAAGTTCTCAACTGAGTCCCCAACAGCAGAATTTGTCTGCAATCTCATCCTCTGAATAACTGGCTCACCAGTTACTCTTTGACCCTTGGACTGGCTACAACCCATTCATTCCAATTGGCTCCCCAGGTGTCAATCCTGACTGTAAATTAGATTCAATACTGTGTGAAGGGTCAGGGCAGTATTTAATGGAAGGAATGGGGAGGGGTGTGTAGGGTGGGATGTCTCGTCTGTTGGCATGAAAACTTTTAGGGAAGGCTCGCCAAATCAAATGCCACTCAGGCACTTAATTAGACAGTAGCAGGGATTTCCTGCAATCGAGGACCCTAGAGGTGGAAGCTGGGAGCTGCTGACCAATCAGAGGTTGGTAGCTCCGTTGAGCAACAGTGCCACTGTGGAAGTGGTGGCCGTTGCTGGTACGACACCCACCTGAAGCCTTGGAATGTCACTGTATCCCAGGCTATAGGTGAATGATGTGTGTACAGGAGGTGGGAGGTCCTGGTTTGGGTGAGGGGAGGTCAGCAGCAAGGTGGTTGTGTGTGGGTCCTCCCCCTTCTTTATGCTGGGTGTTTTGGTGAGGCAATGAATGCTTTTGAATGAGGGACACCATCCCCCCCCCTCCCCCAGCCACATACACAAACACACACACACCAATGGATTGATAATAGTGGCAGCGGGATGAGGTACTTAAGTGGACATTAATTGACCACTTGAGGGCCTAAATGCAAGGTGGCAAGGCCATCTAAAGGCCTTCCCACCATAGACTTAATCGGCATGCAGGTAGGAAGGTAGCAGGAAGGGGAGGGTAGGTGTAAGGAAAAGTGGGGTGAGGGGAAAGCAGGAGTTCCATATGCGCACAATCTTTAGCTTCCACTCGATGTCCATATCTCGGGATGAGAGTGAGGTGGGAGTTGAAAAGGGGCATAAGGCTATCACTTACCATTATCCTGGAGACTCTCTGCTGTGTTAGATGAAATGGGTTGCATTGCCGCTAAACCCATGATGCAGAGAAATATTTCCTTCAGTGGGGCTTAGAGGATGGAGTCGTGGAGCTCCACCCCCCTCTTCAACCACCCCCCTCTTCCTCCTCGGATCATCTACCTGTTATTGTGGACCAGCGGGAGGGCAGAGTGTTAGTGATGTGTGTCTGTGCTTGGATGATCTGTCTGCCAAAGCTCAATATCTGGAGGATGCGCAGAGGCAGTGGAATATGGGTGAAATGTTTTCAGCATTCGTGGATATCTGTGTGTGAGGTGTAGTGTGTGTATGTTAGATGAGAGCTCTGAGCTGGGTGAGTAATAGGGGTGTGATGTACTGAGCTGACTGAGACATTGTTAGTGTGGTGAGAATGTGATGAAATGTGAGAATGCATTCACTCACCTTGACCACACATGGAAAGTCAGGATATTTCACCTAATATCGCTGCCATGCCCAAAGGGTGCACTGCAGGTATTAGCCTCCTTTAGACCTTCCTTCTGATGCAGTGAAAATTTACGTCCCTCCTGGAGTCCACCATGGAAACTGGAGCTATCAGTGCAGAGTCACACAACCAGGGAGCCCCCTCACCTGTACTGGATGCCATGCTAAAATGGTAACAAATGGTCATCTGCCAGGCATTAGAGTCAGTGTGTAACCACCCTTTAATGGGAAAAGTAGCAGGATGTTGCCTGGATCACAAGGGGCAATCAATGTTGTCTGGCCTTCTTACGTTGAGGAGAGACTGAAGGCCACATGAAGATTTGAGTACTATAGTGTGGGAGAAGAGTGGCAGCCCCGTGTCCCAGCACTATAATCAGGGGAATGAGGTGGGCACATCTATATTCCACTTTGATTTGAACGGGTGGGCACAGGTTGCTAATCATGACCCTGAACCTGGAAAACGGGCAGATAGATCTCTCGCCAGTAATCATCAGAATGTGCTACACTAGGAATGCTCTGGATACAAATCAATCTCTGCCATTGATCTGAGTCACGATGATTGGAGGCAACTAAAAATACAATGCCTGAAATTTCTGTGGTGGTTCTCCTGTGTCTCCCACTGAACGTCAACACAAGAGCAACAGATGACACAGAGAGGCACAGGTAAGCAATGTTTACATGTTTTCCAGGGGTCTCTGCTAAATTAACAAAATAGTACTTCCAACATTTATGACAATTTCAATGTGTTAACAAAGTCTTAGCATCATCTTATTATGATTTTGTAAAATTTATCAAACGACAACACTCTCTATTTCTCCAGGAAAAGAGATCTTTCCAATTCACACAGCCAGAGCTGGCTGCATTACTCTGAATAAAGGGTTGGATTTTAACCAATGATTTGCAAATGGTTTTAATCAATGGCAGTACCGTCCCTCAAATTAACTCACTTTAATGGTAGTTTCCAGTGGTAAAGGCAGTATGAGGTCAAGAAGGCCAACAAGGATGCGTCAGTAAAATAACTGACTCAAGTATGTGGTGTAGTGTGGCCCTTTTAAGGGATGATCCTTCGCGGGGAATGTGAGCCATTCGGGCCTATCGTGTGGGAGCGCACAAACCCAGACCAATGGAGAAAAACACGGGGCCTTGGGAAGAGGGGCCCAGGCAATGTGGACTCTGGAATCCACGAGTGAAGACCTGTATGCTATATCTCTGTGCCTGCATGTAGTTAAACCTCATTGTTGTTTCCAATAAAACTCTGTTATATAAGAAGACTCCTCAGTGATACCTTGCGCTATTAGAGTATGGTTCTCAGTTTTCAAAGTTATTGAATATGTTTTTAAAGATAAAGTTGTATTTATGCCTCAGCGTAGGACTTGTATCTGCTTGCAGCAACATCGGACTGGCCAATCTTTGTAATGCTCCTAGTTCACACCAGACTCTCATCAGGGAAAAATATGTCTGCACATATGCTCTGATTTAATGTTAAGTACTAAAGTCAACAGGAAGTCAGGCCGCTGACAACTTTACAAAGGTTAAAAATAAAGGGCTAAGTTTTCATCTGCAGCACTCCAGGTGCACAGTATTGCATGCTGGCAAGGTATATACCAGGAGTTCAGGCTTGAGGCCTCCATGGTCTCCCGTCCATGAAAGAAGATAATTTACCCTGAAACTTGAAAGGTGTCTAAATTCTCTGGCTAATGCAACAGTGTAGCAGCGTGAAACCATTTCATCAAGATGGTCTCATACCTCTTGTCTAAATATGATTCAAGTGGATCCACATATGAATTACATTACCAACGTCTAGCTCTGTTGTATGAATGGCTGCCAATATGTCGACATGTCCTCAACAGGTCAGAATCTTAACCATCTGTGTAATCTGCACTATAAGGGGATGTTTATTTTTTTCGAAGTTCTTTAATTTCCATGATCCTCTATCAAATGGATTATGGGAGAAAATAAAACACATGAAAATCTTAAGAAGAAAAAGCTGGTGCAATTTTTTTTCTCCCACAGAAACAAAATCTAAGCTGAGTTAATTCTTCTGGTTGCACCAACAGAACATAAAGCGACTCAAATTCCTGCATATTGATGACGTTCTTAACGGATCAGTACTGCATGTCTCCATGTTTGGAAATAACAAAGAACTAAATATTGTGAAAGCTTTCCTCTAATCAGTTAGATTTAAAAAAAGAGAATATCAAAAAAGGACAATCCCTTTGTTCGTTTGACACATGTTGCCTGGCAATCTTTTTAAATCAACTCATAGCGAAGTATTTTCACAGGAGTTATGCCAATTCCCTGATGTAACTTCTGCAGTCAGAGAAATGACATGAATGGCCATTTCCACAGTGGGCGGGATTCCCCCTACCCGGCGGGGCGGGCGGTCCCAACGCCGAGGGGTGGCGTGAACCACTCCGGCGTCGGGCTGCCCGGAGGGCTGGGCCGGCACTGGCGGGGTTGGCGACGTGCCAACTGGCACAGAAGGGCATCCGCCGGCCGGTGCGAGTTGGCGTATGCGCGAGAGCGCCAGCGTGTGCTGGCATCATCCCAACGCATGCACGTCTCCGCACCGGCCATGGCGGAGGTCCACTGCAGCCGGTGTGGAGGGAAAGAGTGCCCCCACGGCACAGGCCCACCTGCGGATCGGTGGGCCCCGATCACGGGTCAAGCCACCGTGGGGGTACCCCCCCGGGGCCAGATCCCCCCGTGCCTCCCCGAGGCCTCCTCCAGAGCCAGGTCCCGCCGGTAAGTACCAGGTCTAATTTATGGTGGCGGGACCGGCCTTAAACGGGCGGCCGCTCAGCCCACCGTGGGCCGGAGAATCGCCGGGGGGGGCCGTGGCCGCCGACCGGCGCGTCACGATTCCCGCCCCCACCAAAAGCCAGAGAATTTGGCAGCCGGCGGGCGCAGGATTCACGCCACCCCCCGGTGATGCTCCGGCCCGGCGGGGGGGGGTCTGAGAATCTCTGGAGTTTCTCTTAGAATTGAGCTTGGTGTCCGGTGAAATTATAACAGAGGTTCGAGGTGATTGTGCTTCCTGTACTCCCTTACCCTGCTCATGCATGGCGGAAAGGCACCATAATGGCAATGGGATATCGGAAACAGAAATGAAACAAGGTTCTGTTGGAAGTTGGAAATAATAAGATTTGGAGATAATCAGCTGGAATAATTTAAAACAAAAAACCCAGAAATAGTTCCACAATTGACCCCTAGGTTTTCCATATATCCCATGTCACCCAATTTCTCATACAGGAATAACGGGCAGAATTCTCAGCCGGCGGGATTCTTCGTTCCGTTGGCAGCGCACCCAATGACCACGGTTTCTCGGCGGTGTGGGGTGACCACAATGGGATCCCATTGACAGGCGGCGGGAATGGAGAATCCCGCTGCTGTCGAGAGGGTGCTTCCCAGGCACACGCAGCTTGCCAGCCAGAGAATCCCGCACACCTTCTTAAGTAGTGCATAATTTCCAAGAGATCATTGCTCAAATTGAAACTGCTTATACTGAAGCAGCTTTTCCCATTTAAATGTCCATAATATCAGCAATCCAAGATTTTTGGTCCTAATACAGAATGAAAACGTGATATAAACCTTACTTTTAAAGTCATGAATAAACAAAAAATAAGGCACACAATGCACAAAAATAATTATCGCTCACCATCAATGAAGTGGGAAGGTGTTACTGGGAGACGGAAGATGAAGGAGTTTTGTCTGTCTTACTTTCTGGTACCTGTACATCTTAGGCAGCAACTCAGGATCCTTTTAATCTCTCTACTGACTTTTAAACTTCTTCCCAAAGAAACATCAATAACTTTGAAAATGTTCTGTACTCTTTAAATGAGATTGAGTGCCTCTGACATGTGTTGCAAAGTTAATTGCTTGCATCACGACTATTCCTCCTCTTCTTCACCTTCGCTACTGCTCAAGTTGCATCAGATCCTCACTGGTCAGTGCTTCACAGTGGGACGCCAGCACTTTATCAACGTTAGCTTTGTCACTTCAGAATATCCTACCCTGTAGCCAGAGTCACATGGTCTGGATTTAATGCAATCCTTCGTGGCGGGAAACATGGTGGTTGGACCGACTTAATTGTGGGAAAGGCCCCACGTCAGTCTCCCAAAAACAGCAAAGCCTTTCCTGATTAAGTTGAAGGATGAAAGGGACTGACATGGGATTTCTTTTTTTTTTTAAATATATTTTATTCAAATTTTTTTGGCTAAACAAAACAATACAAAGGTTTTCCTTTTTACAACAATAAAACAGTATAAATAACAGTGGCCGTTTTTAACAAATAAATAAATAATATATATATAAACTAAATGGCAACTGCCATATCAAAAATAATAATTCTCCAAAAATAAAATCAAACAATCCAATATACATAGCCTAATACAAATATCTATACAAAAACACCCCTGAGGACCCGCCCGGGCTCTCCCCCCCCCGGGTTGCTGCTGTTACCTTCCCATTTCCTTTATCGTTCTGCAAGGTAGTCAATGAACGGTTGCCACCGCCTGGTGAACCCTTGAGCCGAACCCCTTAGTGCGAACTTTATCCGTTCTAGTTTTATAAACCCTGCCTAGTCATTTATCCAGGTCTCCACGCCCGGGGGTTTGGCTTCTTTCCACATAAGCAATATCCTTCGCCGGGCTACTAGGGACGCAAAGGCCAAGACATCAGCCTCTTTCGCCTCCTGCACTCCCGGCTCTTCTGCAACCCCGAATATAGCCAACCCCCAGCCTGGCTCGACCCGGACCCCCACCACCTTCGAAAGCACATTTGCCACCCCCACCCAGAACCCCTGCAGTGCCGGACATGACCAAAACATGTGGGTGTGGTTTGCTGGGCTTCTCGAGCATCTCCCACACCTATCCTCTACCCCGAAAAATTTACTGAGCCTTGCTCCGGTCATATGCGCCCTGTGTAAAACCTTGAATTGTATCAGGCTTAGCCTGGCGCACGAGGACGACGAGTTTACCCTACGTAGGGCATCAGCCCACAGCCCCTCCTCAATCTCTTCCCCCAGCTCTTCTTCCCATTTCCCCTTCAGCTCATCCACCATGATCTTCCCCTCGTCCCTCATTTCCCTGTATATATCCGACACCCTACCATCCCCCACCCATGTCCCTGAGATCACTCTATCTTGAATCTCCTGCATCGGGAGCTGCGGGAATTCCCTCACCTGCTGCCTCGCAAAAGCCCTCAGTTGCATGTATCGAAATTCATTCCCTTGGGGCAACCCATATTTTTCCGTCAGCGCTCCCAGACTCGCAAACGTCCCGTCTACGAACAGATCTCTCAGTTGCTCAACCCCAGCTCTCTGCCATGCTCCAAATCCCCCATCCATTCTCCCCGGGACAAACCTTTGGTTATTTCTTATCGGGGATCCCACCGAGGCTCCCGTCCTTCCCCTATGTCGTCTCCACTGCCCCCAAATTTTTAGTGTTGCCACCACCACTGGACTTGTGGTGTATTTCTTCGGGGAGAACGGCAACGGCGCCGTCACCATTGCTTGTAGGCTGGTTCCTTTGCAGGACGCCATCTCCAATCTCTTCCACGCCGCTCCCTCCCCTTCTCCCATCCACTTGCACACCATTGAGATATTGGCGGCCTAGTAGTATTCACTTAGGCTCGGTAGTGCCAGCCCCCCCCTATCCCTGCTACGCTGCAAGAACCCCCTCCTCACTCTCGGGGTCTTCCCGGCCCACACAAAACTCATGACACTTTTCTCAATTCTCTTGAAAAAAGCCTTCGTGACCATCACCGGAAGGCACTGAAACACAAAAAGGAATCTCGGGAGGACTACCATTTTGACCGCCTGCACCCTACCCACCAGTGACAGGGGCACCATGTCCCATCTCTTAAAATCCTCCTCCATCTGTTCCACCAATCTTGTTAAATTAAGCCTATGTAAGGTTCCCCAACTCCTGGCTATCTGAATCCCTAAGTACCGGAAATCTCTTGTCACCTTCCTCAGCGGTAAGTCATCTATTCCCCTGCTCTGCTCCCCCGGATGCACCACAAACAACTCACTCTTCCCCATATTCAATTTGTACCCCGAAAATTCCCCAAACTCCCTAAGTGTCTGCATTATCTCAGGCATCCCCTCCACTGGGTCCGCAACATACAGCAATAAATCATCTGCATACAAAGATACCCGGTGTTCTTCTCCTCCCCTGAGTACTCCCCTCCACTTCCTGGAGCCCCTCAGTGCTATGGCCAGGGGCTCAATCGCCAATGCAAACAGTAACGGAGACAGGGGACACCCCTGCCTCGTCCCTCTATGAAGACGGAAGTAGTCAGACCTCTGTCTGTTCGTGACCACGCACGCCACCGGGGCCCTATACAGCAGCTGTACCCATCCGATATACCCTTCTCCAAAACCAAATCTCCTCAGCACCTCCCACAGATAATCCCACTCCACTCTGTCGAATGCTTTCTCGGCGTCCATCGCCACCACTATCTCCAACTCCCCCTCTGGTGGTGGCATCATCATTACCCCTAGCAACCTCCGTATGTTCGTGTTCAGCTGTCTCCCCTTAACGAACCCAGTTTGATCCTCGTGGACCACCCCCGGGACACAGCCTCTATCCTCGTCGCCATCACCTTAGCCAGGAGCTTAGCATCTACATTTAAAAGGGAAATGGGCCTGTAGGACCCACACTGCAGTGGGTCTTTTTCCTTCTTCAAAAGGAGCGATATCGTTGCCTCCGACATAGTCGGGGGCAGCTGCCCCCTTTCCCTGGCCTCATTAAAGGTTCTCGTCAAAAGCGGGGCCAGTAGGTCCATATACTTCCCATAAAATTCCACCGGGAATCCGTCCGGTCCCGGGGCCTTCCCCGCCTGCATGCTCCCAATCCCTTTTACCACCTCCTCCATCTCAATCTGTGCTCCCAGTCCCGCCCTCTCCTGCTCCTCCACCTTAGGGAATTCCAGCTGATCCAGGAAATGCATCATTCCCTCCTTCCCTTCCGGGGGCTGAGCCTTATATAACCTCTCATAAAATGCCTTGAACACCCCTTGTTCACTCTCTCTGCTCCCCGTTCCATCTCTCCCTCCTCATCTCTCACCCCACCTATCTCCCTCGCTGCTCCCCTCTTCCTCAATTGGTGGGCCAGTAGCCGACTCGCCTTCTCTCCATACTCATACTGTATACCCTGTGCCCTCCTCCACTGTGCCTCTGCCTTACCCGTGATCAGCAGGTCAAATTCCACATGTAGCCTTTGTCTTTCCCTGTACAGTCCCTCCTCCGGTGCCTCTGCATATTGCCTGTCCACCCTCAGAAGTTCTTTCAGCAATCGCTCCCTTTCTTTACCCTCTTGCTTCCCTTTATGTGCCCTTATGGATATCAGTTCCCCTCTAACTACTGCCTTCAACGCCTCGCAGACCACTCCCACCTGAACCTCTCCATTGTCATTAAGCTCCAAGTACCTTTCGATGCACCCCCTCACCCTTAAACATACCCCTCATCCGCCAATAAGCCCATATCCATTCTCCAGAGTGGGTGCTGTTCTTTTTCCTCTCCTACCTCCAGGTCTACCCAATGTGGAGCGTGGTCCGAAATGGCTATGGCCGTATATTCCGTCCCTGTCACCTTCGGAATCAGTGCCCTTCCCAAGACAAAAAAGTCTATCCGTGAGTATACTCTATGAACATGAGAGAAAAATGAGAACTCCTTACTCCTAGGCCTACTAAATCTCCAGGGGTCTACCCCTCCCATCTGTTCCATGAAGTCCTTGAGTACCCTGGCCGCTGCCGGCCTCCTCCCGGTCCTGGACCTCGACCGGTCCAGCCCTGGATCAAGCACCGTATTGAAGTCTCCCCCCATTACCAACTTTCCCGCCTCCAGGTCTGGGATACGTCCCAACATACGCCTCATAAAATTTGCATCATCCCAGTTCGGGGCATATACGTTCACCAGAACCACCGCCTCCCCTTGCAATCTGCCACTCACCATCACATATCTACCCCCACTATCCGCCACTATGGTCTTTGCCTCAAATAGTACCCGTTTCCCCACTAAGATAGCCACCCCCCTGTTCTTCGCATCTAAACCCGAATGAAACACCTGCCCCACCCATCCTTTACATAGTCTGACCTGGTCTATCAGTTTCAGATGCATCTCCTGCAACATAACCACATCCGCCTTTAATTTCTTTAGGTGTGCGAGTACTCATGCCCTTTTAATCGGCCCGTTCAGCCCTCTCACGTTCCACGTGATCAGCCGGGCTGGGGGGCTCTTTACCCCTCCCCCCCCCCCCTTGTCGACTAGCCATCCCCTTTTTTAACCCAGCTCCTCACCCGGTTCCCACGTACCCGTGTATTCCCCCGACAGCGCCCTCCCGCCTCGACCACCCCATCCCATAACAGCTCCCCCTTCTCCTTAGCAGCAGCAACCCAGTTAACCCCCCCTCCCCCCCTCCACTAGATCCCTCTCTAGCGTAGTTGCACCCCCCATGTTGCTCCCAGAAGTCAGCGAACTCTGGCTGACCTCGGCTTCCCCCTTGTCCTCGGCCCCCACTGTGCGAGGCCCCCTCCTTCCTGCGTCCCTGTTCCCGCCATAATTACCATAGCGCGGGAACAAAGCCCGTGTTTCCCACTCGGCCCCGCCCCTAATGGCCGGCGCCCACAGTTCCTCATACTCCCCCCCCCCCAACATGGGGAAGAGAGAAAAGTTCCAGGATCGCAAAATTAACAAATTGAAAACCCCCCCCCCCCCCCTTTTTCCCTCGCCCCACATAATCACCCCACCACTTTGTCCCAAAAGTTCTTTCTCTTGCCCAACTATTCCAGCTTCTCGTCCACAATGAATGTCCACGCCTCTTCTGCCGTCTCAAAGTAGTGGTGCTTCCCTTGGTGTGTGACCCACAATCTCGCCGGTTGCAACATTCCAAACTGGATCTTCTTTTTGTGAAGCACCGCCTTAGCCCGATTAAAACTTGCCCTCCCTCTCGCCACCTCCGCACTCCAGTCCTGGTATACGCGGATCACCGCGTTCTCCCACCTACAGCTCCGAGTTTTCTTCGCCCATCTGAGGACCGTCTCTCTGTCATTATAGCGGAGAAACCTCACCACTATGGCTCGGGGTATTTCTCCAGCCTTCAGTCTTCACGCCAGAATTCGATAAGCTCCCTCCATCTCCAAGGGGCCCGTCGGGGCCTCCGATCCCATTAGCGAGTGAAGCATCGTGCTCACATATGTCCCGAAGTCCGCCCCTTCTGCGCCTTCGGGAAGACCTTGAACTCTTAGATTCTTCCTCCTCGAGTTATTCTCCAGTACTTCCAACCTTCCCACACACCTTTTGTGCTGTGCCTCGTGCGTCTCTGTCTTCACCACCAGGCCCTGTATTTCGTCTTCATTTTCAGCAGCCTTTACCTTCACGACCCGAAGCTCCAGCTCTTGTGTCCTCTGTTCCTCCTTTAGCCCTTCAATCGCCTGTAATATCGGGGCCAACAGCTCCTTCTTCAACTCCTTTTTCAGCTCTTCCACACAGCGCCGCATGAACTCTTGTTGGTCCGGGCCCCATAACAAGCGGCCACCTTCCGACGCCATCTTGCTTTGAGCTTCCCTTCCTTGCCGCTGCTCCAGAGGATCCTCCGCAATCCGGCCGCTATCCTCTCCCTTATCCATGCGTGTCCGGGGGGGATTCCCTTCTGGTTTACCGCACAGTGTTTTTGGCCGTTTAAATTGCCGTTGGGGCTCCTATTAAGAGCCCAAAGGTCCGTTCCACCGGGAGCTGCCGAAACGTGCGACTTAGCTGGTCATCGCCGCACCCGGAAGTCCTGACATGGGATTTCTGACCATCAGCAACAGGGGGTTAGATTCTCCGGTCCTCGACTCCAAAATCGTGTTTGGTGACGGAGCGGAGAATCTGTTTTGATGCCGAAATGGGGAGCGGCGCCGGTTTTCGCATTCACCGCTCCCTGAAAAGCGGCATACTGCACCGATTATCCGCTGCCTCAGGCCATTGCCTGAGACCCGTCCCGCAATGCCCATCCCCGACCGACCGAGTTCCCAATGGTGTGGGTTACTTGTGCTCATACCATTCGGGAACCTCACGTGGCGACTATGGACTCAGTCCGGCACTGCCACAGTCAGGGGAGGGGGCACTGTGGGTGGGTGGTCTGGGGCACGTGAGCGGCCAAAGTGGGGGACTATTTTTGAGGTCCTGGTCCGTGGGCTGCGTCCGCCAAGAAGCACGGCGCGGCCGCTGCAGGCAGCCGCCATGCGCATGTGCGGCCACGGACCTGGCAATTCCCGGGGGGGGGGGTATTGGTAGCCAAAGCTACAAGCTCTACGCTGCCGCCCTCTAACCCCCAGCAAAACAGGGAATCGGTGGCCGTTTTGAGCCAGTTTTCCTGGCGTAAAACACCACTGTTTTCACACTAGCCTGGGGATGGAGAATCCAGCCCAGGATGTCAACTCGGCTCATTATTGAGCTAATTGGCACCTATCATTCATGAGCCCACCACAATTTAGTTGTGGCTCTGGGTTTCTTCCCACAGTCCACAGGTGTGCAGGTTATGTGGATTGGCCATGCTAAAATTGCCCCTTAGTGCCCAAAAGGTTAGGTGGGGTTACTGGGATAGGGAGGGTGTGGGCCTAAGTGGGGTGTTCTTTCAGATGGATGGTGCATACTCGATGGGCCAAATGGCCTCCCTCTGCACTGTAGTGGGGGCCGGTTTAGCTCAGTTGACTGGACAGCTGGTTTTTGATGCAGGACAAGGGCAGGACAGGACAATTCCTGTACCAGCTGAGGTTATTCATGAAGAGCCCATCTTTTCAACCTTGACACTCGCCTGAGATGTGGTGACCCTCAGGTTAATTTACCAACAGTCAGTTTTCCCCTCAAAGGGAAAAGCAGCCTCTGGTTATCTGGGGCTCTGGCGACTTTACTTACTTTACTAGTGATTCTATGATTCTAGATTGGCTGGACCTCATAGTGGATGGGACCTGTACCTCCGGGCACTCCAGTAGCAGGAAACCCATTGATGGCTACTTCAGCACCTGAAGAACACTTGATTCCATCTGTTCTCTCCACAGAACTGACGGGGGTCCCTGGTGGTTCCCCAACCGGGGGGGGTTGGGTGTGATCCACATCAATCTGCCAAAATCCTGGCCTATATCTTGGTGAACAGATTCAATAGGCCCATCAAAGCCATGGATCACCATGTTAACAGGCTTTCGTTCTCGGTCCACATGCACAATAATCGTTCCATATTGTCCGACATACTGCATCTAGCACAGATAATTTTCATAGTGTGAAACACCTGAGGAGCATGCAGAAAACAGCCGGAGAATCACCGGGTCCCGTGCTGCACATGTGCAGGACTGATAAGCTGCAGCCGTGCAGGCTTACACCCCTCATATACACACCGGTCCAGCCCGAAAAAATGGCACTGGCCGTGCTGGACCACGTACCCACCCACCCCAACCCTATAGCCCAGCTCCTGGCCACCCCCCACCACTCCCCCCAGTCTGGCAGAAGCCCCCCCCCCCACAGCCAGCGGCATTGATCTCGGCCAGGTGTGGCAGCACTGGACCCCCTCCGCATGCCCTCTCTCTCTCTCCGCAGCCGGCACGCCAGGCTCCCAATCGCTGGGACCACACGTAACCCTCGCCGTCGGGAACTTGGCCCATCGGAGGGGGAGCAATCTGGGCAGGCCGGCTGATGACGTACCAATGGCATTGCGACTGCGCACGGTGTGTATCCCAATGACGCCGATTTGGAGGGGGTCAAGCATCGTGACCCAGCGTAAAACCGGCACCTGCCCCGATTCCGGCGTCAGGAGCCATTCTCCGCCCGATCGCCATTCCCGATTTCGGCGTCGGGCTATGGAGAATCCGCCCCCTGATTCTTCTCTGGATTTTCCTGTGTTTCCTACTTTTCCTTTTTCTAAGTGAAAAAATATGCCTCTTCATCTTTTATTGTTCAGCTTTGAAGAAAGGTCTGCATTTGAAACATTACCGTACCCATTCTACATTTTCATTCCCATCATCACAAAAGCGCTGGTCCTCATGAAAAGGGATGTATAAAAGCAAGACTTCCTTTTCTCCATATATGTGGACTGGTCTCTTGCGTGATTCCAATTTTTTTCTATTTTTGTTTCAGGTCCAGCATCTGGAATATTTTACTTTGTTCCTGCAAAAATTAAAAAGCGCTGAGGTAAAGCCGATGGCTTTGGTGAGGAATGTTTAATTCCTTCAAAATTGGAGTTTGTATATTAATAGTGAAGTTGGATAAAATACTTTTTCAAATCTTTGTACTTTCTGCTTTTAAAAGAGCAAACTTGTGAACACCTCAATAAAATGGAAATCTGATATAAATGACTTTACTAGTCACAACACAATTTTAATTGCCAGGTCTGTTCAAAATAAGTACAGGGGCTAAATTGTTACAACTGATTTTTTGCCAGTTGTTTCCCAGTGGACCTGAAAAGTCTGCAACATTCTCACTACAAGACACCAAAAACAAATGACTAACGTGCCTCCTGTCGTTAAAGCTGAACTTGTTTTCTTCACAAAGAAAGTGGGATGGATTCTCTGTTCTGGTGCCCAAGTGCTGCCGCCGGTGCAGAATCATGGGAATTGCACACTCCCGCTCTGAGTACTGGCCAGGAGTAATTCAGGTCCTGCAAATTGGCCTGGATGCAGCCCACGTGCAGCCCGCCAATTCACGGCCCCGTTGGTGTCTGATTCGCCAGGGTCAGAATTCACGTTCAGAGCCTGACAAACTGGAGCAGCTTTTAAGCGACTCAAGCCCGCCATTCGGAACAAGGCCTGGGATGAGGTGGTAAAGGCTGTGAGTGCTGCCAGCCTCACCAAGAGGCAATGGCATAAGAAGATGGATGGCCTCCTTAGAGCAGCTCGGGTGAGTAATTACCCCTATGCCCCTGGCAGCCCCCGCGCCCCTCAATCTTCACATCTGCTCCCAATCCCTCAAAGGCCAACAGCACCCCATCTGCCTGCATCTCCCTTACAACTCACCATCCATGAAGCCCCAACACATGTATTGCCCTCTTCGGTCAGGAGCCTTGCACACACATACCACAAGCTACATTTACCCCATAAAACTCATGCCCCAGCATCTCACTGTGTCCTTTCTGTGTACTCAAGGATAAAGTGGCCCATAATTGTCAGGAGTACCAGAGGATGGGAGGGGACACCTCAGATATCCAGGTCCATATCCCCAATGAGGAAAGGGCTCTGTAACTCGCTGGGGAGACCGTGAAGAGGGCAGTGGCAACAATGAAGTTCGGCATACACCACACAAGTGAGAATCCAATGCAATGCTATTGTCCCTACAGCAAGTGAGTCAACCTGCTCCCACAGACCATTCCTTTCCAAGATCTCACCCCATGTCTTTTGTCTTGCAGGATCAGCATCAGCTGAGGCCAGACCGTCTGGGGTCACTGCCCCCCATCCAGACCCTCAGAACACCCCAAGGCACCACTCTGGGGAAGATACTGATATCTCAACACTGCTTTCACCTGCTCCATCCACCATTGCTTTCCACCAGACTATCACCTCAATGGGTAATGCTGGTGATCAGGTTCCTGGATTACCCTCTGGTGAGCACCACACACACATGCTGCAGCACATCTGATGGAGGTAGGGACTCCCGAGGGAGTGGATGGTTGGCGGACTGTCCAATCCCAGAGAACAGCTGCTGCCCAGACAGATGTTACATCCCTGGAGAAGATGATTCCATCAATGATGCAGATGCAGAAGCAGAACCAGAATCTACAGGAGTGGGTGTTAACAACATTCCAAAGCCTGCAAGTATAGCTGGAGGGGGTCCAGCCACCTTCAGGTACAGGACAAGGCGGAATCCATGGTGGAAGGCCTGGGCAAGACATCAGAGCCATATTTCAAAACGTGCAAGGCTTGGGGCACATTGTGCTGTCCATGGCTGAGGTGCAGGAAGGAAAACCCAGACACAGGTGGACATGTCCCGGGCGCAGATAGACATTGCTGCGATGTTACAGAGCTTGGCCCATTCACAAAGGGTCATGGCTGAGGGCATTGGCCAGGCACTGACTCACCATAGTCAGTCACAGAGGGAATGTCACATGCACAGAGGGACATGACAAAGTCCCAAACGGACATGTCCGAGGCAGGGAGGGACATGGGGCGGAATTCTCCCCGCCCCCCCCACGCCGAGTGGGAGAATCGCCGGGGCACCGCGCGTGTCCCGCTACGCCGCCCGCACGCGATTCTCCCACCTTCCCCAAACCTGCGCGGTGAGGATCACGGCTGGCCACTGGGAGAATTGCCGCTCGCCGTTTGCAACAGGCGAGCGGCGATTCTTCGGCCCGGATGGGCCGAGCGGCCTGCCCAATACGACGGGTTCCCACCGGCACCGTCCACACCTGGTCGCTGCCAGCGGGACAGCGCGGGAACGCTGGGGGGGCGGCCTGTGGGGGGGGGAGGGGGTTCCTGCACCGGGGGGGGAGGGGCCTCAAATGGGATCTGGCCGGCGATCGGTGCACACCGATCGGCGGGCAGGCCTCTCTGAAGGAGGACCTCCTTTCCTCCGCGCCCCGCAAGATTCATCCGACATCTTGCGGGGTGGCCTCGGGGAGGACGGCAACTACGCATGCGCAGGTTGGCGTCGGCCAACCCGCGCATGCGCGGGTGACGGCAGTTACGCGGCACCGGCCGCGTCATTTACGCGGCGCCGCTTTTACGCGGTGACAATGCCCGGCACGCGTAAATGATGCGACGCCGCTCCAAGCCCCCCCGGGGACGGGAGAATAGGGGTCTGGGAGCGGCCTCCGACGCCGGAGTGAAACACTCCGGTTTTCACTCCGGCGTCGGCACTTAGGCTCCCGATGGGAGAATTGCGCCCATGGCTTATTCACTGAGGAACAGACCCCAGTCTCAGTCCGTCATAGCTGAGGGCATCGAGACCATGGCTCAGACGAGGACGGACCTCCAGGACTGGCAGCGTCAGGTGACGGTGACACCTCCGGAGCTCACTTTGGCCTCCCCTCCATCCAATGGAGTAGCCTGGGGCCAGCAAGCACCCTGAGGGAGGCGGAAATGATGGGGACCATGCCGGTGCCTCCCGCAGGGGATGTGCTGAAATACCTCAGCCCTTGTGAATTGCCCCTATCTGACACTGAAGCTTCTCACAGGCAGTAGGCAGAACAGGCTGACACGACACCTGAAAGTCGGCTGGGCCCATCCAGGCCCTGGCCCTCCAGAGGATGTCCACAAAGAGCATCAGAGGGCAGAGGGAGAGACAAGCAGCAGGCCCCCACCATTTCTGATGTGCTGTCTGGGCAAACAGCTAGAAGAAGGGGTCAGCCACAGAAGAGTGGAAAATAGATAACACTTAATTTTGCATGGATGTAATAGAGAGTGGAAAACAAGGGGGAAGGGCACACATGTTGTAAATACTCACCATTAAACACATTTGTACCACCAGTCTGATCTGCCTCTAACCTTTGTCTCACCTCTGATGAAGGGTGGGCTGGGGCTGGCGGTTGTGCGTCAGCTGGCTGTAATGGGGTGGTGGGTGGGGCTCTGGGTGCCCATGACACATGAACATCCCACAGGGTTACACCCTCACCTAGAAGTGGCAGGGCAAGGGGGGCAGCAGTGAGCTCACCTTGTATGACAGCATTCCCAGTGAGTGACCCCTAACCATTCACCATCTCCCGCAGTGGAGATGTTCATACTGTGCAGTCATTCGTTTCCATGTTAAGAGCCATGTGGGTGGGTCGAACAGATGGGGCTGAGCGAGGGATGTGTGCATTTTCTGGGAACTTAGCTGTCTTTTAATGCGGAGCCTAGGTTTCAAACACAGGTTGTGACAGGCAGCTGGTCAGGACTTCTGGCTGGGTGCTGATGGATGCAATCAGAGGTGCGGTTGGTAGCTTGGGCTTGGAGACATCACGTGATCCTCAGGGGTGGGCTTGCTGATAGTATCACTGGTGAGGCTTTGACTCTGAGAGGGGCTGTGTGCCAGGGAGGGTTCCAGCGATCATGGTGCATGTGTCCTTTGTTTGGGATGAGCTTGGCTAATCTCCTGCTTCCTTTGCTGTGGGGCTGCGCTTCGGAGGAGTGAACTGAGAAGTGCATCACCTGGTGGGCCGGCGACTGAGCATGGCCATGCCCATCCCCTTGATGATATTGTGGAGAAGTTTTCACTTGTTGTTAGCCCTATCAGTTCTGCATCGTTCCCTCAAAATTAGCAGAAGGAAGTTTCTTATCCAATTCTAACTTCCATCAGTACCAATGGCACCAAAAAACGATTAACTGGTCATTAATCTTATTTGCTGTTTGTGGGGCCTCACTGGGTGCAAAATGGCTACTTGCATGGTGCTAATGATTACTAATTAACAATAATTTATTAGAGCCTTTGAGAGATTCTGAAGACACAATGAGACATGTTCTTTCTTCAATGCTGTATCATTCTGACTTATTTGAGTCTTCATTGTCAACAGAGCAATTGGCAGTAACAACAGTGGAATATTTCTGTAGCTATTTCAAACAAGCAAATCAACATCCAAATTAAACTAAATAGTATGGGGGGGGGGGGGGCTCAGTTGTATGGAGAAATAGAAAACCAAAATTAAAGGAGAGGGTAGGAGTGCAGATTAATGATGTGGACTTTCAACTAGTTAAAGGAGCCGAGGGCTCAGGAGAGGTTAATAAAGTTTCCAGGCTACGTAATAGAGCAGAGAGTATAGACGGTGGCAGGAATCTAACCTCAGGCAGGGCAAAAAAGGTGACAAATATGAGAAGGGTCAATTCAGGACTGAAGGTGTTGTACCTAAATGCGCACAGTATACGGAACAAGGTAAATGAGTTTGTTGCACACCACTGAAATTGGCGAGTACCATTTTGTGGGCTTCACATAGACGTGGTTGCAAGGGGGTCAGGGCTGGGATCTAAATATCCAAGGATATGTGTTTTATCAAAAGGACAAGTGGATGGGCAGAGGGGGCGGAATTCCACTGTTAGTAAGGAATGAAGTTAAATTGATAGCAAGAAGCGATATAGGATCAGAAGGCATAGAATCTCTGTGGGTAGATTTGAGGAATCGCAAAGGTTAAAAGACCCTGATGGGAGTTATGTACAGGCCCCCGAGCAGTAGTCAGGATGTGGGGCAGAAAATAAATCAGGAAATAGAAAAGGCATATAAGAAAGGCAAAATTAGAATAATCATGGGGGACTTCAATGTGCAGGTGGACTGGAAAAATCAGGTTGGTGGTGGATCCCAAGAAAAGGAATTTGTGGAATGTCTAAGAGATGTTTTTTTGGAGCAGCTTGTGACAGAACCAACTAGAGAACAGGCAATTCTGGATTTGGTGATGTGTAATGAAGCAGACTTGACTGAGGAACTTAAAGTGAAGGAACCTGTCGGGAGCAGTGACCACAATATAATAGAATTTACCCTGCGGTTTGAGAGGGAGAAGTTGGAATCAGGTGTAATGCTGTTACAATTAAATAAGGGTAACTGCAAAGCCATGAGGGAGGAGCTGGCCAGAGTTGATTGGAAAGGGAGCCTAGCAGGGAAGACAGTGAAACAACAATGGCAGGAGTTTTGGGGGGTTATTCAGGAGGCACAACAGAAATTCATCCCAAGGAGGAGGAAGCATGCTAAGGGGAGGACGAGGCATCCATGGCTGATGTGGGAAGTCAAGGACAGCATAAAGCAAAAGAAAAAGCATACAAAGTGGCACGCCTTTAAAAGCGAGCAGAGGACAACTACAAAAGCAATAAGGGGACAGAAGATGAAATATGAGTGCAAGCTAGCTAGTAATATAAGAGAAGATAGGAAGCATTTTTTCAATACATAAAAGGTACGAGAGAGGCAAAAATAGATATTGGATCACTGCAAAATGAGGCTGGAAAGGTAATTATAGGAAACAAAGAAATGGCAGACAAACTGAATAGTTATTTTGCATCAGTCTTCACGGTGGAATACACCAATAGTGGCCATGACTAAGGAGAAGGTTCTGGGGAAACTGAAAGATCTGAAAGTAGATAAATCACCTGGACCAGATGGACTGCACCCTAGGGTTCCCAAGGAGATGGCGGAAGAGATTGTGGAGACATTGGTGGTGATCTGTCAGGAATCACTGGAGGCAGGGAGGGTCCCAGAGGACTGGAAAGTAGCTAATGTAACACCGCTGTTTAAGAAGGGAGGGGGGGGGCAGAAGTTGGGAAATTATAGGTCGGTTAGTCTGACTTCAGTCATTGGCAAGAGTTTAGTGTCCATTATTAAAGATGAGATCGCGGAGTACTTGGAAGCGCATGATAAAATAGGACTGAGTCAGCACGGATTCGTCAAGGGGTGGTCATGTCTGACAAATCTGTTAGAGTTCTTTGAAGAGGTAACAAGGACATTTGACAAAGGAGAACCAGTGAACATGATTTATTTAGATTTCCAGAAGGCCTTTGACAAGGTGCCGCATATGAGACTGTTAAATAAGTTGAGAGCTCATAGTATTAAGAGTAAGATCCTGGCATGGATAGAGGATTGGCTGACTGGCAGAAGGCAGAGAGTGGGGATAAAGGAATCTTTTTCAGGATGGCAGCCAGTGACTAGTGGTGTGCCTCAGGGGTCAGTGCTGGGACCACAACATTTCACAATATACATTAACAATTTGGAAGAAGTAACTGAAGGCTCTGTTGCTAAGTTTGCAGATGATACAAAGATCTGTAGAGGGACAGGTAGTATTGAGGAAACCGGGGGGGGGGGGGGGGGGGGGGGTGCTGCAGAAGGTCTTGAACAGGCTCAGAGAGTGGGCAAAGAAGTGGCAGATGGAATACAATGTGGAAAAGTGTGAGGGTTGTGCACTTTAGAAAGAGGAATGGAGGCATGGACTATTTTCGAAATGGGGAAGTGCTTCGGAAATAAGAAGCACAAAGAGACTTCAGAGTCCTTGGTCAAGATTCTCTTAAGGTTACCGTGCAGGTTCAGTCGGCAGTTAGGAAGGCAAATGCAATTTTAGCATTCATGTCAAGAGTGCGAGAATAAAAGAGCTGCGGCTGCGTAAGTCTCTGGTCAGACACCATTTGGAGTATTGTGAGCAGTATTGGGCCCCGTATCTAAGGATGTACCGGTCTGTGAAAGGGTTCAGAAGAGGTTCACAAGAATGATCCCTGGAATGAAGAGCTTGTCGTATGAGGAACGGTTGAGGACTCTGGGTCTGTACTCGGTGGAGTTTAGAAGGATGAGGGGAGATCTTATTGAAACTTACAGGATACTGTGAGGCCTGGATAGAGTGGATGTGGAGAGGATGTTTCCACTCGTAGGAAAAACTAGAAGCAGAGGACACCATCTCAAACTAAAGGGACGATCCTTCAAAATAGAGATGAGGAGGTATTTCTTCAGCCAGAGGGTGGTGAATCTGTGAAGCTCTCTGCCGCAGAAGGCTGTGGAGGCCAAATCACTGAGTGTCTTTGAGACAGAGATAGGTAGCTTTTTGATTAATAAGGGGATCAGGATTTCTGGGGAGAAGGCAGAATGGGGATGAGAAAAATATTACAACAAATTTTTCAAAGCATTTTCCTTTTTGCTTATCGTTTAAGGATCCTCCTTTTATGTAAATATTTTCCTACCATTGAACAGAGAGACTACAAGGAAAGTATTTGTGGACATGATGGTTCTTTACCTTGGTACTTCTCATCTAGTAGCCATCCATATTACATGAAGAATTAACATAGAATTTTAGAGCATTTCATGTGCAGAAAAAACTTCTCAAAGCACTTCACAGAATGCGGAATAACAATATCTGATGGTCAAGGGAACAAAATAAACTTCATTATATTTTTCCTGTTTCAAAAGTGGTGTTTCACTGAGCAAAGATGCATGTACTGTAGCTTGCTGTCATGTACAAGAATGGCACCGCTAGAAGGCAGCTTCAGCTCCTTCATGCGCAAGTTGCTCATGAGAATCTTTTGCATCATCAAAGCTGCTGGCAAAATTCCATGCAAACAAAGATAAATTGTTATTTTTCTAGTCATGAAGACGACATAAAACACTAATATAAAAATGAATGGATTCAACAAATCTTTTATCATTGAAATAGGGAGATATTTTAGTCTCAGTAAGATGCACGACCCTTCATACGTCAGATGGCTTTTATTATGACAAAGTGATAAAGCAGGTGTTTGAAATTTTATACAGTGAATGGTAGAACCCTCAAGAGTATTGAAAGTCAAAGAGATCTAGGAGTACAGGTCCACAGATCACTGAAAGGGGCTACACAGGTGGAGAAGGTAGTCAAGAAGGCATACGGCATGCTTGCCTTCATTGGCCGGGGCATTGAGTATAAGAATTGGCAAGTCATGTTGCAGCTGTATAGAACCTTAGTTAGGCCACACTTGGAGTATAGTGTTCAATTCTGGTCGCCACACTACCAGAAGGATGTGGAGGCTTTAGAGAGGGTGCAGAAGAGATTTACCAGAATGTTGCCTGGTATGGAGGGCATAAGCTATGAGGAGCGATTGAATAAACTCGGTTTGTTCTCACTGGAACGAAGGAGGTTGAGGGGCGACCTGATAGAGGTATACAAAATTATGAGGGGCATAGACAGAGTGGATAGTCAGAGGCTTTTCCCCAGGGTAGAGGGGTCAATTACTAGGGGGCATAGGTTTAAGGTGAGAGGGGCAAAGTTTAGAGTAGATGTACGAGGCAAGTTTTTACGCAGAGGGTAGTGGGTGCCTGGAACTCACTACCGGAGGAGGTAGTGGAGGCAGGGACGATAGGGACATTTAAGGGGCATCTTGACAAATATATGAATAGGATGGGAATAGAAGGATACGGACCCAGGAAGTGTAGAAGATTGTAGTTTAGTCGGGCAGTATGGTCGGCACGGGCTTGGAGGGCCGAAGGGCCTGTTCCTGTGCTGTACATTTCTTTGTTCTTTGTTTGTTTGAAATGAAATATATCTTGTTGGTCTAGTTTGGTTTGGAAAATCATCCAATGTTGTACATGTGTGATAAGCACAATAACTTGTGGCCCTGGCCCAAAGCCCACTGGGAAATATGCTCAAGTGAAAGAGGCACTATACCTGCTAGGAAATGTTGCCAAAGCACGGCGGCGCAGTGGTTAGCATTGCTGCCTCACAGCGCTGAGGTCTCAGGTTCGATCCCAGCTCTGGGTCACTGCCTGTGTGGAGTTTTCACATTCTCCCCGTGTTTGCGTGCAACCCAAAGATGTGCAGGGTAGGTGGATTGGCCACGCTAAATTGCCTCTTAATTGGAAAAAAACATGAATTGGGTACTCTAAATTTATTTTTAAAAAAGAAAGGAAATGTGGCCAAGTAACACTGAGAAACTGAAGAAACAAAAGAAACATTAAGAGCTGCAGATTCTGAAACAGAAAACAAGATAGCAGATGGTGGCCCCCAACTGTGAGATCGATCATTCTTGACAAAAGGTGCCAGAGGCGAAAGATGGTCTGGTAATGATCACCCGGGAAGAGGAAAGATGATAGCTAAGTGGGTGTGAAATATAGGAGAACACAAACATTAGCATTCACTGTGGTCTGTCCGATGAAAGGGGAGGTGGTCATCGATTACATGTGGGAATGCATGTAGGTGATCCGACACACTTCCCAAGAAAGAAAGAAATCTCAACGCAGAAGTGACCAAGGAATGCAAAACCTCAAGGAAGAACAATCTCAGAAGACCTCAAGCCTCCAGCTTCAAGATGGAGTCTGATCCCCACTTGTGCCTGTCCAGTGCGATTGGGTGGCAAAATCTCCACAGGTCCACTAAAAGTTATTAGATAAGCATTAACAGTTTAACCTATGCTTCTGCACGTATAGTGATTATATAGGAAGGTATAATCATTTATGTGCTTTTGATACAGCGTACAATGGAACCTCTCTTGTACTAGTTCAAAGCATTGGGAGTTTTATATTGTGTTTAAATAAAGAAATTATTTTATTTAAGGTTAAAGGTGTGTCTATCAATCGCTTGGAGCGAGGGCCCCGGTCAACAAATGTATATCGGAAGAAATGTATCTGATTTCTTACGTACATTAGTATAACCTCCCACCAAATAGTTGCTTTTGTCTTGTGTTGGATTAAGGGTCTAGATGCGGTGCCTTTCGGATTTGCTTGTTACCCTGAGACTATCACCATTGGTTGTTATCGGTAAAAACTATTGTTCATTTACAGATCTTTCTACACCTCAGCACTCAGCATACGGCTGTACATCTGCTTCCCACCAGATTTCAGTCTCTTAGTCATGTGACATTGTAGCACAGTTACATCAGGTCCTACTGCTTTGAATTCATATCAGTAGTTTCATCAGTGCGAGGTGCTCTTGATGTTAACCCTTTGTTCTACATCTCACCTCCAAGTCTTTATCCCAACTAGCCATCCCCCTGATGCACGATCAATGACCACTAAAGCGAGGTTGTAGTCCAACTGAAGGCTTTAATAAGCTAGATGTTTCCCCCAGCAGCTCAGGTACAGAATGAAGGCTGCTGGGGCGGCACGGGCTCTTATACCCCGCCTAGCAGGGCGGAGCTACCAGACATCCTAACCAATAGAAAGCATACAGTTTCCACCAATGGTACTCAGCCTATCAGGTGCCGTAATACCTATAATACCACATTTACCCCCTGTTAAAAAAGAGTCCGGTGGGGGTGGTGGCCTGATACTACAAACATGGCAACGTGGTAGAATTAGTTATGGAGGGACCATAATACCTCCGTACAGTGTTTTGTAACTATTTACAATTCTGATAGCTATGTACATTTGATGATTTACATTTACAGTTTACAATTTAAAATGGAGCAATCAGTTTACAGCTTACAGTTTACAATTTAAAATGAAGCAATCAGTCGATCGGGGGCCCTGGTCGTCCTCTATGCTCGTCGGAGCTTCAGCGGTGACTCCGGTGGAGGCTCAGGCGTCTGTGACTCCGGGAGCGTGGCTTCGAACTCCATGGCAGCTTCGGCACCCCTAGACGGCGCTGGTGGGGAAAACGGTTGACCTGGGAAGGGTGCGCCTGCGGGGAGCGTCGGTGGGTGGGTGGGCCTAAACGGGGCCAGCGGAAGGACCGATCCTCCTGTAAGGTGCCCCGGTGGAGGGGAGGGTAGGACTGATGGCTGGGGTGTGCGTGGGGCTCTGGCGGGCACCAGGTCTCGTAGGGAGACCGTATCTTGTCGGCCGTCGGGGTATGCCACGTAGGCGTACTGGGGGTTAGCATGGAGCAGATGGACCCTCTCGACCAACGGGTCCGACTTGTGCGCCCGCACGTGTTTTCGGAGCAGGATGGGTCTGGGTGCTGCCAGCCAGGTCGGGAGCGAGGTCCCAGAGGAGAACTTCCTGGGGAAGACAAGGAGATGTTCGTGAGATGTCTGGTAGGTGGTCGTACAAAGCAGTGACCGGATGGAGTGGAGGTCATCTGGGAGGATTTCCTGCCAGCGGTAGACTGGGAGGTTCCTGGACCGTAGGGCCAGTAGGACGGTCTTCCAGACCGTTCCGTTCTCCTTCTCTACCTGTCCATTAACCCGGGGGTTGTAACTGGTCGTCCTGCTCGAGGCAATGCCCTTGCTGAGCAGGAATTAACGCAGTTCGTCACTCATAAAAGAGGACCCCCTATCACTATGTATGTAAGCGGGGAACCCGAACAGTGCAAAAATGCTACGGAGGGCCTTGATGACGGTGGTTGCGGTCATGTCGGGGCAGGGGATGGCGAATGGGAACCAAGAGTACTCATCAATCACGTTCAGGAAGTACGTGTTGCGGTCGGTGGAGGGGAGGGGGCCTTTGAAGTCCATGCTGAGGCGTTCAAAGGGACGTGAAGCCTTTATCAGGTGCGCGTTCTCTGGCCGGTAGAAGTGCGGTTTGCACTCCGCGCAGATTTGGCAGTCCCTGGTGGCTGTCCTGACCTCCTCGATAGAGTCGGGCAGGTTGCGGGTCTTGACAAAATGGAAAAAGCGAGTGACCCCCGAGTGGCAGAGGTCCTCGTGGGGGGCTCGGAGGCGGTCCACTTGTGCGGTGGCACAAGTGCCGCGGGACAGGGCGTCAGGATGCTCATTTAGTTTCCTCGGACGATACAAGATCTCGTAGTTGTAGGTGGAGAGTTTGATCCTCCACCGCAAGAGCTTGTCGTTTTTTATCTTGCCCCGCTGTGCATTATCAAACATGAAAGCAACCGACCGTTGGTCAGTGAGGAGAGTGAATCTCCTGCTGGCCAGGTAATGCCTCCAATGTCGCACAGCTTCTACTATGGCTTGGGCCTCCTTTTCGACTGAGGAGTGGCGGATTTTAGAAGCATAGAGGGTACGTGAGAAGAAGGCCACGGGTCTGCCTGCTTGGTTGAGGGTGGCCACCAGAGCTACGTCAGACGCATCGCTCTCGACCTGGAAGGGGAGGGACTTGTCGATGGCGTGCAACATGGCCTTTGCAATGCCAGATTTGATGCGGCTGAAGGCTTGGCGGGCGTCTATCGACAGGGGAAATGCTGTGGATTGGATCAGGGGACGTGACTTGTCCGGATAGTTGGGGACCCACTGGGCATAATAAGAGAAAAAGCCCAGGCAGCGTTTCAGGGCCTTGGAGCAGTGAGGGAGGGGGAACTCCATGAGGGGGCGCATGCGCTCAGGGTCTGGGCCTATAACTCCATTTCGCACTACGTAGCCGAGGATGGCTAGACGGTCGGTGCTAAACACGCATTTCTCCCTGTTGTATGTGAGATTCAGGGCGTTTGCGGTCTGGAGAAATTTGCGGAGGTTGGCGTCATGGTCCTGCTGGTCATGGCCGCAGACGGTGACGTTATTGAGGTACGGAAACGTGGCCCGCAAACCGTACCGGTCAACCATTCGGTCCATTGGAAGACCGAGACCCCGTTAGTGACGCTGAATGGAACCCTTAAAAAGTGATAAAGCCGCCTATCTGCTTCAAAAGCAGTGTATTTGCGGTCGCTCAGGCGGATGGGGAGCTGGTGGTAGGCGGACTTAAGGTCCACGGTGGAAAAGACCTTGTACTGTGCAATCCGATTGACCATGTCGGATATGCGGGGGAGAGGGTACGCATCCAGCTGCGTGTACCTATTGATGGTTTGACTATAGTCTATGACCATCCTCTGCTTCTCCCCGGTCTTTACAACTACCACCTGAGCTCTCCACGGACTATTGCTGGCCTGGATTATGCCTTCCCTCAGCAGCCGCTGGACTTCTGACCGGATAAATGTTCGGTCCTGGGTACTGTACCGTCTGCTCCTAGTGGTGACTGGTTTGCAATCCGGGGTGAGGTTCGCAAACAGGGAAGGCGGGTCGACCCTGAGGGTCACGAGGCTGCAGATAGTGTGTGGGGTATAGGGCCGCCGAATTTAAACGTTAAACTCTGGAGGTTGCACTGAAAATCCAACCCCAGGAGTGTGGCAGCGCAGAGATGGGGGAGGACGTAAAGCCGGTAGTTCTTGAACTCCCTCCCCTACACCGTGAGGTTCGCGATGCAGAACCCTTTGATCTCTACAGAATGGGACCCTGCCGCCAGAAAAATTCTCTGAGCAGACGACCGAGTGTGGCGATTGGGGATTTTCACAGTAACTTCATTGCAGTGTTAGTGTAAGCCTACTTGTGACACTAATAAAGATTATTATTATCTATATGCTATATTGCTCCTTCCATACCTTCCAGGGTCTGAGATATCATCCTTTGGAATATCTCAGGTGCAGAAGCAATTCCAAATGATAACCTTTTAAAACAACAATGACCAAATGGGTCAAAGCAACCCCAGTCTATCCACTCTCTCCAGCCCAGGCAACATCCTTTGCACTGCTTCCAGTGCTTTCACATCCCTCCTAAAGTATGGATTCCAGAACTGCACACAATACTCTAGCTGTGGCCCCAGCTAATAAAGGCAAGTATATCATATGCCTTCTTAACCGCTGTATCTACATGCCGTGTTACCTTAAGGGACCGGTGTACATGCACACCAAAGTCCCTCTGATTGTCGGTGCTTCTCACGGTATCCCCATGTATTCCTTTGCTTTGTTTGTCCTGCCAAAGTGCATCACCTCACACTTTTCCAGATTGAATTCCATTTGCCTCTGATCAGCCTGTCCGCCTGCAATCTATGGCTATGCTCCTCGCTATATACCACCTCACCAATTTTCGTGTCATCTGCGAACTTACTGATTAACCCTCCTACCATCCTAAATAATTCATATAAATCACAAACCGCAAGTTTCGCCCAGTTGGACGATAATGTAGAGGCTTTGGAGGAGGATGTTCTGGTCAACTGTGTCAAAGGCTGCAGACAGGCCAAAAATAACAAGGTGGGAAAGTTTACCTTTGTCACGGTCACACAGGATGTCACTTGTAACTTTGATAAGAGCTGTTTCGGTAGTAGTAATAATAATAATCTTTATTCGTGTCACTAGTAGGCTTACATCAACATTGCAATGATGTTACTGTGAAAAGCCGCTGGTCGCCACACTCCGGTGCCTGTTCAGGTACACAGAGGGAGAATTCAGAATGTCCAAATTACCAAACAGTCTTTCGGGACTTGTGGTAGGAAACCCGCGCAGACACAGGGAGAATGTGCAGACACCGCACAGACAGTGACCCAAGCCGGGAATCAAACCTGGGACCCTGGTGCTGTGAAGCAACAGTGCTAACCACTGTGCTGCAGTGTGGCAGAGATAGAAACCTGATTGAGGGGATTCAATCATGGAGTTCCAGGAATGTTGGGAATGGACTTGGGAGGCAACAAAATATCCAAGAACTTTGGAAAGGAAAGGGAAGTTGGAGATGGGATGGTGGTTTCCAAGGACAGTGTGATCAAAGATTGGGTTTTTGAGAAGGTGTGATGAGGATAGGTTTAAAGGAAAGACGGTGAACACCTGAAGAGATGGACACGTCTCTCTGGCTGTTTCTTGTATCTGGTGATCTGCTACAGATTTAATTGATGGTGCTACATGTTCTAATGGTGCTCGCAGCATATTGCATAAATGAGAGTTGTAGATTTAATGTGACAAATTCTGGTCGGTTTGCTGCCATGAAGAGCCAACAATCTGTGTATCCAGTTGTTATTTTCCTTGTGGAGGAATTTTGTAGGTCAGAGTCTGTGAAATGATGGCATCTTTTTCCCCTGTGTGCCATATCCCTGCTGCCTTATCTGATTGCATGTTGCAGCTGCTCCAGGAGTATACATTCTCGAAAAGTGACACAAAAAGATTGATGAAACATGTACTGAGGTTGGCTAGGGGACCAGTGACTGAGTCAGGTACTGTTCTTTGTTTAACTGTTACTTCCCTAGATTGTGGCTATATAGTTCAGCTAGTTCTACCTTTTTCAAGACTGCACTCTCATTTCCATACACACCAACAGATGCCAATCAATTTACATGACATTTACACCCCTCACAGTGCCAATGGTTACGAGATTAAGACAACCAACTCTCAACTAAATACCACTCCAGACCATTGGCAGGTAGAAATCTTTGTCCACTGGCATTAAAACAATGTGACACTGCCACACTGTATGTAAATTCTCCAAGGTATTTGCTGTTAGGTGCAGGCATACAGGACTCACTTTATCGTTCATATACTCCAGTCAACTGTCTTATATCAACGTATCCTGTTGCTCAGTGAGGATGTGCAGTTAGCAATACTGCACAGAGATTTAAGAAGGGGATCTAGTAAGTTTGGTACTCCTACAACTCTCGGCGGAGGCTGAACATCAGTAACAATGACTTAGATGGCAATTGTTCCAGGGTATGAAAAGGTTTCTGCTTCACTGTCGAGATTACTGGGTGGCTTTAAGTTTCAGGTTCCCACAGCTTTAGTACGCTCATTCTATGTAAGTTAAATGTGCCCATGAGAGAGTGGAAGCGACTGTATGCATGCATGCCAAGACTGATGTCACATTATTCCAAGTTGTACAAATAATTAGTGACCTAATCTACCAGCCATGTCTAAACAAGCCCGAATTGTTTAAATCTCAGATTTATTTTCCTTTCTTTGAATAGCTATCACAATAATGTATTATGCATTATTAAAAGGCGAAAATGAAG
Organism: Scyliorhinus torazame; assembly: GCF_047496885.1. NCBI lineage: Eukaryota > Metazoa > Chordata > Chondrichthyes > Carcharhiniformes > Scyliorhinidae > Scyliorhinus > Scyliorhinus torazame. The sequence goes on along the minus strand of NC_092707.1, from coordinate 325,781,177 downwards.
ACTGGTGTCACAAAGCAATGCACTGATTCTCCAGCCAGGTGACTGCAGGTCCAGAACCCTGGGCTAATTTCACATACGATGGAGCAGCTCATGATGTTGACAATAAACATCTGGGGTGGGGCATTGGTTAGCACTGCTGCCTACTGCGCTGGGGACCCGGGTTCGATCCCGGCCCTGGGTCACTGTCTGTGTGGAGTTTGCACATTCTCCCCGTGTCTGCGGGGGTTTCACCCCCACATCCCAAAGATGTGCAGGTTTGGTGGATTGGCCACACTAAATTGCCCCTTAATTAGAAAAAAATAATTAGGTACTCTAAATTTATATTAAAGAAAAGCCAATAAACATTTTAGGGCTAAGAAAAATAGAAGAGGTTGCATGACGCTGAATGCAATATACTATGGGTCTGTCATGAAAAAACCTAGGCTGGATTCTCCATTGCCTGGTGTCGATAGCTTAGAACAAAGAACAAAGAACAAAGAAAATTACAGCACAGGAACAGGCCCTTCGGCCCTCCCAGCCTGCGCCAATCCAGATTCTTTATCTAAACCTGTCGCCTATTTTCCAAGGATCTACTTCCCTCTGTTCTCCGCCCGTTCATATATCTGTCTAGATGCATCTTGAATGATGCTATCGTGCCCGCAAAGCGTTCCAGGCACCCACCACCCTCTGCGTAAAAAACTTTCCATGCACATCTCCCTTAAACTTTCTCCCTCTCACCTTGAAATCGTGACCCCTTGTAATTGACACCCCCACTCTTGGAAAAAGCTTGTTGCTATCCACCCTGTCCATACCTCTCATAATTTTGTAGACCACTTAATCGGCGATCGGGCGGAGAATCGACTCCGATGCCAAAATCGGGTCCAGAGCCGATTTGACGCTGGTCAGCCATACTCCGCCCCCCTTGGAAATGGTGTAATTGTGGTGCACGGCGCGCACCGTTGCATCGCCATTGCCGCGTCATCAGCAGGCCCTCCCGCGATGATCCACCCCCGATGGGCCGAGTTCCCAACGGCGTGGGACACGTGTAGTCTGAGCGATCGTGAACCCGGTGTGGCGGCTGCGGTCTGTGTCCAATGCCGCCACACTCGGCTGGAATCCATGCCGCTGGCTGGGGGGGGGGGCTTGCGGGAGGGCTGGGGGGACTGGTGAGAGGTGGCCAGGGTATAGCCTGTGGGGTCGCGGATGGCAGGTCAGGTCCGCGCACGGCCAGCGCCATGTTGTACGGCGCGATCGCTGCAGGTCGTCAGCCGTGTGCATGTGCGACCAGGGATCTGGCCATTCTCTGGCCGTTTTCGGCGTGTGAGCCGGGCGTTTCTCCCGGCGCCGCAGCTGGCCCCTCACCGGTCCTGGAATCGGCGAGGGGTCGGCACCGATTTTTGGTGGTAAAACTCCCGCAAATTCTCGTTTCGAGCCGGCACTTAGCCGATGAAACGGAGAATTCAGCCCCCGAGTCCTTGTTATTGCCTTACTTACCTCTCTCAGCCAATTGTGTAGCAATGGAAGTTATTGTGGTTGACAATTATAAAGCGAGAAGAAACCCAGTTAACACTTAATAACTTTCAGAACATTACTATTTTCACACAAGTGCACAGAATTCTCTATTCTACCTCTTCTGCTTCCAAATGAATGCAACATTAATTAAAATGACCTTTTGAACAGCAGTCAAGTAAGTGGACACAGCTGGCAGGCATCTTATCAATACAGTCAGAAGTCAATCTTAAAAACTAAAGTAATGATGACCCCGGTCACCATTTGTGCACGGAACGTATAAACAATCATGGACATTGCCGCAGCCAACAGACATGACAGAAGAACTGTTTTTAATGGTGCTCTGATGTGATGCACAAATACATTTAAGGGTCATATCTTAAACTACTGTCAATCATTACTAGTTAGACAGGAAATGGGTGTCGGTCAGCTCAGTGATGCGGAACAATGCCAACAGCGCGGGTTCAATTCCCGTACTGGCTGAAGTTACTCATGAAGACCTCGCCTTCTCAATCATGTCCCTTGCCTGAACTGTGTTGACCACCAGGTTAAATCACCACCAGTCAGCTCTCAAAGTGGTGAGCAGCCTATAGTTCACTGGGATTGTGGTGACATTTACCTAGACAGGATGTGATGTATCAGTCCCAGAATTTTAGCCTGTCTATGAGCAGCAGTGGTAGAAGTGGGGGGCATGGTGGCACAGTGGTTAGCACAGTTGCTTCACAGCTCCAGGGTCCCAGGTTTGATTCCCGGCTTGAGTCACTGCCTGTGCGGAGTTTGCACTTTCTCCCCGTGTCATAGATTATCATAGAATTTACAGTGCAGAAGGAGGCCATTCGGCCCATCGAGTCTGCACCGGCTCTTGGAAAGAGCACCCTACCCAAGCCCACACCTCCACCCTATCCCCATAACCCAGTAACCCCACCCAAGACCAAGGGCAATTTTGGACACTAAGGGCAATTTAGCATGGCCAATCCACCTAACCTGCACATCTTTGGACTGTGGGAGGAAACCGGAGCACCCGGAGGAAACCCATGCACACACGGGGAGGATGTGCAGACTCCGCACAGAGACCCAAGCTGGAATCGAACCTGGGACCCTGGAGCTGTGAAGCAATTGTGCTATCCACAATGCTACCGTGTCTGCGTGGGTTTCCTTCGGGTGTTCTGGTTTCCTCCCACAGTCCAAAGATGTGTAGGTTAGGTGGATTGGCCATGCTAAATTGCTCTTAATGTCCAAAATGGTTTGGTGGGGTTACTGGGTTACGGGGATAGGGTGGAGGCATGGGCTTATGTAGGGTGCTCTTTTTACAAAGGCCGGTGCAGACTCGATGGGCCGAATGGCCTCCTTCTGCTCTGTAAATTCTATGATTCTAAGTCAGATGTATTATACTCAGCTTACAATAATCATTATCTGTAAATAGACTGATCTTCAAATAATAATCATTTATTGTCACAACTACGCTTCAATGAAGTTACTGTGAAAAGCCCCACGTTTTTGGAAAGTTTGGCTCAGCAGAATGCAAGCATCAATCCCCCACACATAGCAGAAGAAAAGGTCTGGTGTGAAAGTGAAAAAACTATCAAGACTCAACTTGTGAATGGATCCTGCACCTTTGTACGGATCCCACACACACTGTACCATCATTTTGAGATCACACCAGGCAGCAGGTATCAATCAGGTCCTGGTAAGATTGTTGAAATTAAGCTGGAACAGAAATTAAGTAGCAGACTGCAGGTAATCTCACTTTAAGTGGAGCAACCCAGATGGGGGATTTTATTATTTTTGAAGCTATATACCTCAGACTGGGCTTGGAAAAGGAATCTACCTAGAAACGGCTACTAACAGCCAGAGGAAGCCTGCAAGAAAATCTTTTTTTTTTGCTGTTTGCTTTAATTTTTGGTGCCTGCAGTCATTTTTCCACCCAAATCACTGCAGCAGGGGTGGACCTAAGAGCTGACCAAAGACTCTGAAACAGTCAGCCAAGAGGGCATTGGAAGGTAATGAAGAAATTCAGCTGCCCAACGAAATTCATCATCACAATGGTTCGATACTTCCAGGCCACCACCACCCTCTGTGTAAAAACCTTCCCTCGCACATCTCCACTGAACCTTTCCCCCCCCTTACCTTGAACTTGTGCCACCTTGTAATTATCATTTCCACCCTCGGAAATTACCATTGACCAGAAACTGAACTGTACTAGTCATATAAATATTATGGATACAAGAGCAGGACAGAGACTAGGAATCCTGTGGTGAGTAATTCACCTCTCGACTCCTCAAGCCTGCCCACCATCTACAAGGCACAAGTCAGGAGTGTGAGGGAATATTCTTCTCTTGTCTGGATGAGTGCAGCTTCAACAACACTCAAGAAGCTTGGCATCATCCAGGACAAAGCAGCCCGCTTGATTGGTACCCCATCCACAAACAGTCACTCCCTCCATCACCGATGCAGTGGCAGCCGTGTGTACCATGTACAAGATGCACTGCAGGAACGGATCAAGGGCAGCAGACACATGGGAATACCACCACCTGGAAGTTTCCTTCCAAGCTATCCATCATCTTAACGTGGAAACATATCGGCGTTCCTTCATTGTCGCTGGGTCAAAATCCTGAAATTGCCTCCCAAACAGCACTGTGACTGTACCTCCATCACGTGGACTGCAGCGGTTCAAGAAGAAAGCTTACCGCCACCTTCTCAAGGGCAATTATGGATGGGCAAATAATGCTCGGCTATCCAGCGACATCCACATCCCAAACATGAAAGTAAAAAAAACTTGAAACATAACCTCCCTACTTTTGCATTCAATTCCCCTTGCAGTAAACAACCTGGGCCGGATGGGATTTATCCTAGGATTCTCTGGGAAGCTAGGGAGGAGATTGCTGAGCCTTTGGCTTTGATCTTTAAGTCATCTTTGTCTACAGGAATAGTGCCAGAAGACTGGAGGATAGCAAATGTTGTCCCCTTGTTCAAGAAGGGGAGTAGAGACAACCCCGGTAACGATAGACCAGTGAGCCTTACTTCTGTTGTGGGGAAAATCTTGGAAAGGTTTATAAGAGATAGGATGTATAATCATCTGGAAAGGAATAATTTGATTAGAGATAATCAACACAGTTTTGTGAAGGGTAGGTCGTGCCTTACAAACCTTATAGAGTTCTTTGAGAAGATGACCAAACAGGTGGATGAGGGTAAAGCAGTTGATGTGGTGTATAAGGATTTCAGTAAAGCGTTTGATAAGGTTCCCCACGGTAGGCTATTGCAGAAAATACGGAGACATGGGATTCAGGGTGATTTAGCAGTTTGGATCAGAAATTAGCTAGCTGGAAGAAGACAAAGGGTGGTGGTTGATGGGAAATGTTCAGACTGGAATCCAGTTAGTAGTGGTGTACCACAAGGATCTGTTTTGGGACCACTGCTGTTTGTCATTTTATAAATGACCTGGAGGAGGGCGTAGAAGGATGGGTGAGTAAATTTGCAGATGACACTAAAGTCGGTGGAGTTGTGGACAGTGAGGAAGGATGTTACAGGTTACAGAGGGGCATAGATAAGCTGCAGAGCTGGGCTGAGAGGTGGCAAATGGAGTTTAATGCAGAAAAGTGTGAGGTGATTCATTTTGGAAGGAATAACAAGAAGACAGAGTACTGAGCTAATGGTAAGATTCTTGGTAGTGTGGATGAGCAGGCAGATCTCGGTGTCCATGTACATGGATCCCTGAAATTTGCCACCCAGGTTGAGAGGGTTGTTAAGAAGGTATACGGTGTGTTAGCTGTTATTGGTAGAGGGATTGAGTTTCAGAGCCATGAGGTCATGTTGCAGCTGTACAAAACTCTGGTGCGGCCGCATTTGGAGTATTGCGTGCAATTCTGGTCGCCGCATTATAGGAAGGATGTGAAAGCATTGGAAAGGGTGCAGAGGAGATTTACCAGAATGTTGCCTGGTATGGAGGGAAGATCTTATGAGGGAAGGCTGAGGGATTTGAGGCTGTTTTCGTTAGAGAGAAGAAGGTTAAGAGGTGACTTAATTGAGGCATACAAGATGATCAGAGGATTAGATAGGGTGGACAGTGAGATCCTTTTTCCTCGGATGGTGATGTCTAGTATGAGGGGACATAACTTTAAATTGAGGGGAGATAGATATGGGACAGATGTCAGAGGTAGGTTCTTTACTCAGAGAGTAGTAAGGGTGTGGAATGCCCTGCCTGCAACAGTAGTGGACTCGCCAACATTAAGGGCATTCAAATGGTCATTGGATAGACATATGGACGATAAGGGAATAGTGTAGATGGGCTTTAGAGTGGTTTCACAGATCGGCGCAACATCGAGGGCCAAAGGGCCTGTACTGCGCTGTAATGTTCTATGTTCATAACATTCCATTAGCTTTCCTAATTGCTTGTTGTATCTGAATACTAACATTTTGCAATTCACATGCTAGGACACCTAGATCCCTCTGAATCGCAGAGCTCTGCAATCTCTCACCATTCAATTAATATGCTTTTTAAATTCTTCCTGTCAAAAGGAACAATTTCACATTTCCCCACATTAAACAATATTTGGAAGATCTTTGCCCACTCACCTAACCTATCTATATCTCTTTGTAGTCTCCTTATGCCCTCTTCACAACTTACTTTCCTATCTATCTTTGTGTCATCGGCAAATTCAGCAACCATTCCTTCACTTCCTTTGAAGGTGATTGTTTTGAACTTATTTTAAAACACTCATGACTTTGATCACATTCAGTATTCACTGAAGAGGTTAAAATCTGTGAGAAACAAGCCGCTAGCTGTAAGGAGGCAGCCCTAGGGCACAGTCTGCCAGGGGGTAGTTCTCAGGCAGGGACTCCATAAGTGGGAGCTCTCAAGGCCTGTAATAATTATGTGGGATCATCTACCATTGGCTCTGGTGTCAAATTACCTGGAGATAATGGAAGGGAGTCGAGAATCATATAGAGCTGTTTCGCCATTGTAGCATCCGTACTTCTAGAGGAGCCATTAAAAAGCAGGGGTACCCAACAGGGAAGGTTGGCACAAGCCAGATAATGGGCACAATCTAATGGCTGCGTCTTGTCCGACTGGGGACGTGATGAGACCAGTAAATCCCGCTGGTGCCTCTCGCAAGATTTACCCAGCTCGTCACAAGATCTCGTGAGTCGGCGCGATCTGGATCTCACCCATAGCACATGTTACTTCTTTAAAGAACCACAAATAAATTGGTTAAATATTATTTCCCTTTCACAAAACCATGTTGAAGGGAAAAGTCTAATGGTACATGTCACACAATATCCCACTCCAGCAAGATTTGGCCATTATTTAAAATTTCAAAATAAGATTGTCAAACTTAACATGCAAACCGTTTTGTTTAATTTTTCCAATTAAGGGGCAATTTAGAGTGGCCAATACACCTACCCTGCGAATCTTTGGGTTGTGGGGGTAAGACCTGTGGTGATATGCATCACTGTAAATACACAAGGGTTTAATGTGAACACACTACACCTAGCTAGACACTAGAGGGAGCACCAGAGACATTCAACCAATAGGTCAGTAAGATAGGACACAACCAATGGGCATTCAAGACACATCCAGACGTGACACTACCACAGGGGGGCATTACACCAACCCATATATAAGGACACAGCACACATGGGGCACGATTCTCCGACCCCCCACCGAGTCGGAGAATCGGCGGGGGCCGGCGTGAATCCCGCCCCCGCCGTGTCACAAATTCTCCGCCACTGGAGATTCAGCGGGGGCGGGAATCGCGCCGCGCCGGTCGGCGGGACTCCCCCGGCGATTCTCCAGAGCGCGATGGGCTGAAGTCCCGCCGCTGTCAACCCACGCTAGCCGGCGTAGATTGAACCACCTTTGGGACGGTGGGACACGGCGGCGCGGGCGGGCTCCGGGGTCCTGGTGGGGGCGCGGAGCGATCTAGCCCCGGGGGGTGCCCCCACGGTGGCCTGGCCCGCGATTGGGGCCCACCGATTCACGGGCGGGCCTGTGCCGTGGGGGGCACTCTTTTCCTTCCACCTTCACCATGGTCTTCACCATGGCGGACGCGGAAGAGACCCCCTCCACTGCGCATGCACGGGGATGCCGTGAGCGGCCACTGACGCTCACGCGCATGCACCGCACGGCAAAGTCAGTTTCGCTCCAGCTGGCGGGGCGGAAATCAGTCCGGCTCGGGCCTAGCCCCTCAAGGTGAGGGCTCGGCCCCTCAAGCTGTGGAGACGTCCGCACCTTTGGGGTGGCGCAATGCCGGACTGATTCGCGCCATTTTTGGTGCCGGTTGGCGGACATCGCGCGGATATCGGAGAATCCCGCCCATGATCTTTCTCGTTCCAGTGGAGACACTTAGTGAGTACAGACAGGGTTGATTGAAACACATCACACCCACCACGTGGATTGTAGCAGACTGGTTAGTTAGCCTGAGTATCTATAGCAGGATTAACAGGAGAGTTGAATCCCAGTAGGAGAATTGTTAACAGTTTAATAAATGTGTTAAAGCTATCTCCAAGTTTGAACCTTCCTTTGTCAGAGTGCACATCAAAGAAGCAGCTTATTCTATGTCAAGAGCATAACCAAACAAGACCTACACAGAAATGTGGCACATGGAGTCTAACGTGGGAAAAGGTGAACTTGTCCACTTTGGCAGGAGGAATAGGAAAGAAGCATAAATGGAGAGAGATTGCAGAGGTCCTGGTACATGAATCACAAAAAGTTAGTATCAGGTACAGCAAACGGCTCTGCGGATTCAGAAGGCAAATGGATTGTTGGTGTTAATTGCAAGAGGAATGGAATATAAAAGTGGGGACGTTTTTGTGGTATTATCAGGTATTGCGGTACCTAAGAGGCTGATGACCATTGGTTAAATCTAGGAGTTTACCATTGGCTGTTGATATGTAGCTCCGCCCTGACAGGCGGAGTATAAGAACCGGTGCCGTCCCAGCAGCCTTCACTTTATGTAACGGAGCTGCTGGGGAACAAGTTCTAGTCGATTAAAGCCTTCAGTTATGAAATCACTTCGTCTTGAGTGTAATTGATCGTGCATCAATTTAATCGACTAGACTTAAGCTGGAAGGATGGATCTCCGAATCAAACTGGAGTGCCTACAACTCAGCCCCCACGCGGAGAACTCGGCTGCAATATTTAAACACTTGCTGGTGTGCTTTAAAGGCTACCTCGAGACGGCTGGAGGCACCCCCTCAGAAGGACAGAAAATGCATCTCCTGCGCTCAAGGATCACCCCTGGGATCTACACCCTTATCGAGGAGACGGAGGACTATGATGCCACGATCGAACTGTTAAAAGGACATTATATCCACCCTGTAAATCAGGTCTACGCATGTCACCTACTTGCAACTAGACGGCAAAGCCCCGGGGAATTGTTGGAGGATTTCTACCGGGCGCTACTGGTGCTGGGCCGAAACTGTGGCTGCCCACAAGTTTTGGGGAGCGCGCACACGGAACCTTTAATCAGGGATGCCTTCGTAGCAAGTATGAGCTCCTCAGAGATCCACCAAAGACTCCTAGAAAAGGACACCCTGGGACTTAGAGAGGCACGGGCCCTGGCAGGGTCCATGGACGTAGCCTCCCAAAACGCGCAGTCCTATGCGCCCGACCGTGCGGCGGCCCCCTGGGCTGCGTGGCACCCCGCAGCGGCAGCCCCACAGACCTTCCCCCTGACCCCGCAGGCCTGCGCTGCGAGACGGCCTGCTAACGCTGCCGGGCCCCGCTGTTTCTTCTGCGGGCAGGCGAATCATCCCCGCCCGCGCTGCCTGGCCCGCACCGCCACCTGCAAAGGGTGCGGCAAGAAGGGTCACTTTGTGGGGGTCTGCCAGGCCCGCGCTGTGGCTGCGGTCTCCAGCGACTCCGGACCACCACGGCAACCCCCCTTTCAGGCCCCGACCGGCCAGTGCTCACCGCCACCTCCCTATCCTAGGGCCACGTGCGACCCACGGGCATGGCCATCTTGCCCCCTGGACACCACGCTGGACGGGTGGGCGCCGCCATTTTGTCCATCCCCGGCCACCATGTGCGACCCATGGGAGACGTCATCTTGTATGGGGCCCCAGGCCCCCAGCACAGCCGACTACATGCTGCCCGATCAGAACTCGCAACTGATTCATCTGGCCTCGGTGACACTGGACCAAAGTCGATCTCGGACACTCGCAACAGCAAAAACGACGGTCTTCATCAACGGCCACGAGACATCTTGCCTGATTGACTCTGGGAGCATGGAAAGCTTTGTTCACCCCGACACGGTAAGGCGCTGTTCACTTGTTACCCACCCTGTAAACCAAAGGATCTCCCTGGCCTCCGGGTCACACTCGGTGGAGATAAAGGGGTTCTGCCTAGCGAACCTCACTGTCCAAGGCAGGAGATTCAACAATTTCCGCCTTTATGTCCTGCCGCACCTCTGCGCGGCTACCCTCCTGGGGTTGGACTTCCAATGTAACTTGCAAAGCCTGACCTTTAAATTCGGCGGCCCTATACCCCCACTTACTGTCTGTGGCTTCGCGACCCTTAAGGTCGACCCGCCTTCTCTGTTTGCGAACCTCACCCCAGATTGCAAACCCGTCACCACCAGGAGCAGACGGTACAGTGCCCAGGACCGGACCTTCATCAGGTCAGAAGTCCAAAGGCTGCTGAGGGAAGGGGTCATCGAAGCGAGCAACAGTCCCTGGAGTCAAGTAGTGGTGGTAAAGACCGGGGAGAAACATAGGATGGTCATTGACTACAGTCAGACCATCAACAGGTTTACGCAGCTGGACGCGTACCCTCTCCCCCGTATAGCCGACATGGTAAACAGGATCGCGCAATACAAGGTCTTCTCCACAGTGGATCTCAGGTCCGCCTACCACCAGCTACCCCTCCATAATAGTGACCGCAAGTACACTGCCTTCGAAGCAGATGGGCGGCTCTATCAATTTTTAAGAGTTCCCTTTGGTGTTACTAATGGGGTCTCGGTCTTCCAGCGAGAGATGGACCGAATGGTTGACCGGTACGGCTTACGCGCAACGTTCCCGTGTCTGGATAATGTCACCATCTGCGGCCATGACCAGCAGGACCACGACACCAACCTCCGCAGATTTCTCCAGACCACAAAAATCCTTAACTTAACGTACAATAAGGATAAATGCACATTTAGCACCGACCGTCTACCCATTCTAGGCTACGTAGTGCGAAATGGAGTTATAGGCCCCGACCCTGAGCGCATGCTCCGGGAGTTCCCCCTCCCTCACTGCCCCAAGGCCCTGAAACGCTGCTTAGGGTTTTTCAGTTACTACGCCCAGTGGGTCCCTAACTACGCAGACAAAGCCCGACCCCTAATCCAGTCCGCAACCTTCCCCCTGTCGACGGAGGCCCGGAGGAACGGAGGCCCGCCAGGCCTTCAGCCGCATCAAAGCAGACATTGCAAAGGCCACGATGCGCGCCATCGACGAGTTCCTCCCCTTCCAGGTCGAGAGCGATGCGTCCGACGTAGCTCTGGCAGCCACCCTCAGCCAAGCGGGCAGGCCCGTGGCCTTCTTGTCCCGTACCCTCCATGCTTCCGAAATTCACCATTCCTCGGTCGAAAAAGAGGCACAAGCCATATTTGAAGCTGTGAGACATTGGAGGCATTACCCGGCCGGCAGGAGATTCACTCTCCTCACGGACCAATGGTCGGTTGCCTTCATGTTCGATAATGCGCAGCGGGGCAAGATTAAAAACGACAAGATCTTGCGGTGGAGGATCGAACTCTCCACCTTCAACTACAAAATCTTGTACCGTCCGGGGAAGCTAAACCAGCATCCTGATGCCCTGTCCCGCGGCACTTGTGCCACTGCACAAGTGGACCGCCACCGAGCCCTCCACGAGGACCTCTGCCACCCGGGGGTCACTCGTTTCTTCCACTTCATCAAGACCCGCAACCTGCCCTACTCCATCGAGGAGGTCAGGACAGTCACCAGGGACTGCCAAATCTGCGCGGAGTGCAAACCGCACTTCTACCAGCCAGAGAGGGCGCACCTGATAAAGGCTTCCCGTCCCTTTGAACGCCTCAGCATGGATTTCAAAGGCCCCCTCCCCTCCACCGACCGCAACACGTATTTCCTGAACGTGATTGACGAGTACTCCCGGTTCCCATTCGCCATCCCCTGCCCAACACGACCGCAACCACCATCCTCAAGGCCCTCCAGGGTATCTTTAGACTGTTTGGTTTCCCCGCATACATACACAGTAATAGGGGGTCCTCCTTTATGAGCGACGAACTGTGTCAATTCCTGCTCAGCAGGGGCATTGCCTCAAGCAGGAAGACCAGTTACAACCCTCGGGGAAGCGGACAGGTGGAGAGGGAGAACGGAACGGTCTGGAAGACTGTTCTACTGGCCCTACGGTCCAGGAATCTCCCAGTCTCCCGCTGGCAAGAAGTCCTCCTGGTGGCCCTCCACGCCATCTGGTCACTGCTGTGTACAACTACCAATCAGACACCTCATGAACGTCTCCTTGTTTTCCCCAGGAAGTCTTCCTCCGCGACCTCGCTCGCAACCTGGCTAGCGACACGCAGACCCATCCTGCTTCGGAAGCACGTGCAGGTACACAAGTCGGACCCGTTGGTCGAGAGGGTCCACCTGCTGCACGCTAACCCCCAGTACGCCTACGTGACGTTCCCTGACGGCCGGCAAGATACGGTCTCCCTACGGAACCTGGCGCCCGCCGGAACACCACGCGCAGCCGAACCATTACCCCCCCCCCCCCCACAGTACCTCACTGGAGGGTCAGTACTCCCGCAGCTCCTGCCTAGGCCCACCCACTCACCGGCGCCCCCTACAGGTGCCCCCCCGTGTCAACTGTTTGCTCCAAAAGCGGCGCCTAGGGGTGACGAAGCTGCCAGGGAGGCCGAAACCATGCTCCCCAAGTCGCAACCATCTGGACCCCCACCAGAATCACCACCGAAGCCCAGACGATCCAGAAGGACGACTAGGCCACCTGATCGACTGATTGCTTCGCTGTAACTTTAACCGTGAACAAACATTTTGTAAATATTCTCGACAGCCCTGTAAGGAGGTATCACGGTACCTCCATATCTGATCATACCATGTTAAAGGCGACTGTTACCACTGTTCCCCACCCCGGCCGGACTCTTTTTTAACAGGGGGTGAATGTGGTATTATCAGGTATTGCTGTACCTAAGAGGCCGATGACCATTGGTTAAACCTAGGAGTTTACCATTGGCTGTTGATATGTAGCTCCGCCCTGACAGGCGGAGTATAAGAACCTGTGCCATCCCAGCAGCCTTCACTTTCTGTATCGAAGCTGCTGGGGAACAAGTTCTAGTCGATTAAAGCCTTCAGTTATGAAATCACTTCGTCTTGAGTGTAATTGATCGTGCATCAGTTTTACTACAGTTATACAAGGTGTCGGGGAGACCATGGACGGAAGTTTCTGGCTGTTCATGCCGGTGGCATCATCCAGTCCTGCTGACAGCACCCCACCACTGTGGGTTTCCCAGTGTCGAGGGATGCATTCAATGGGAAACCCCGTTGGTTCCTATGACAATGACGGGATCAGAAGATCCGGCAGCCAGCCCATGGCGGGGGGTCACTTCTACCTTCACATGGTTGGGTAGAAAATCCCACTCAATCTAGAATACTGTGTACAGTTTTGGTCTCCTATTTTAAAAGGGACATAATTGCATTGGAAGCAGTGCAGAGAACGTTCACTCAGCTTCAACTGAAACTGATTCCTGGGATTAAGGGATTGCTTTACGATCAAAGATTGGACATGTTGGATGAAAGGCGATCTTATTGAAACATATCACAGGATGGAGGGTGTTTCTTCTTATGGGAAAGACTAGAATTAGGGAACACAGTTTAAAAATAAGGGACAGAATTTCCCATGGCGGGGGAGGGAATGTTTCCAATTGCAGAGGGTGACGGGAAACCAGACCACCATCTATATTAATGCATCTGGGGCTTTGCGTGTCTTCTGTGGTAGGGTGGGCTTGTTGGCATGTGCCCAGCCATCATATCTGGAAGCCATATTTAAAAGGCGTCCAACATCACTGATCCACTGTTGAAAAAGGGAGATGGACCTCCTGAAGAAAGAAGATGGACCTCAAGGGACACTCGGAGGCTGGAAGATGGAACCCCTTGATGAAACTGAAGCTGGACAATCCATCTGATAGATGCTCCCCCTACCCATTGCCCTGGTGTTCCAGGGTCACTGGCGGCCTCCAACCCAAACTCTGCAGGCAGCCCCAGGCTTTCTTCCGGTAAGTCTCCTGCAAGCTTTCTTGGTCCAGACACGCCCTGTACCAGCTTATTTTCCTGCTGGAGTCATGGACAATCAGGTGTGGGAAGGGGGGGAGAGGTGATTCCTGTCGGCCTCCTTCCGCACCAAATTAGCGGGATGCAAATCGTTTTCACACCGGCCACCAGTGGGACTCTCCATCTGCCTTGGTGGGCAGTATTGGAAGATCACGCTGTAATTTCATGCCCGGTGAAACCAATTTTTGGACCTCTCGCCAAATCCTCCCTTCGCCCACCATTGATCCAGCAAACGGTAGCAGGAAGAACTCCTCTCAAGAGTCGTTAGACTGTGGAATTATCTTCTCCAGAAAGCAGTGGTGGCAAGGTCATTAAATATTTTGAAGGTTAAGTTAGATGGATTCTAGACTAAAAAAGAAGTCAAAGGGTGTCAGATTGGAGAGGAGAGTAGAGGCCACAGTCAGATCGGCCATAGTTGTACCAAACCGCTGAGCTGGCTTGAGGGGCTGAAGCTGCTCCCGCTCCGAATTCAGGGGCGAAATTCTCCCCCAACGGCGTGATGTCCGCTGACTGGCACCAGAAACGGCGCCAATCAGACGGGCATCGCGCCGGCCCAAAGGTGCGGAATGCTCCGCATCTTTGGGGGCCGAGCCCCGACATTGAGGGGCTAGGCCGACGCCGGAGGAATTTCCGCCCCGCCAGCTGGCGGAAATGGCGTTTGTTGCCCCGCCAGCTGGCGCGGAAATGCGGCGCATGCGCGGGAGCGTCAGCGGCCGCTGCCAGTTTCCCGGCGCATGCGCGGGAGCATCAGCGGCCACTGAAAGTTTCCCTCGCATGCGCAGTGGGGAGAGTCTCTTCCGCCTCCGCCATGGTGGAGGCCGTGGCGGAGGCGGAAGGGAAAGAGTGCCCCCACGGCACAGGTAAGCCCGCGGATCGGTGGGCCCCGATCGCGGGCCAGGCCACCGTGGGGGCACCCCCCGGGGTCAGATCGCCCTGCGACCCCCCAGGACCCCGGAGCCCGCCCACGCCGCCTGGTCCCGCCGGTAAATACCAGGTTTAATTTACGCCGGCGGGACAGGCAATTTCTGGGCGGGACTTCGGCCCATCCGGGCTGGAGAATTGAGCGGGGGGGTCCCGCCAACCGGCGAGGCCCGATTCCCGCCCCTGCCCAATCTCCGGTACCGGAGACTTCGGCGGGGGCGGGATTCACGCTGGCCAACGGCCATTCTCCGACCCGGCGTTTGTATGTAAATATGTCACAATGACAAATTGGATTTTCTTTATCTACCAATGTTAAGAACCAATTCTGCCACGTATCTAAGCATTACACTCTGTCGGCTCCACCAAACAACTTTGTGTGTCTTTAACATTTAGTGTCTTAACCCATAAGAAATTACCTGATTTGAACAATGGGAATTCTAGGATTTTGTCAGCTTCCATACATTCTTAACATCTATATATGGCCTCTTTATGACTAAATTAGATCTCTGTATGATTACATTGGTGACATGACTGATTAATTAGTTATTTTATTTGCTATTTGTGGGACATTGCTGTGCCCAAATTGGTTTCCATGTTTCTCTACATTACGACTGAATACATTTAAGAAGTACTTCCTTGGGTGTGAAGCACATCAGAACTTCTTGAGGTTATGACTGGTGCTATATAAATGCAAGTACTTATTTTCTTCCTTTGCTCTCTGTCTTTGCTTCTTCACAGGTCTCACCATAACCATTCCCTGTGACAAGTCTTTAACTATTGAGTTCCCTGATTGTGAAGCACCTTGGGAATCATAGAATTTACAGTGCAGAAGGAGGCCATTCGGCCCATCGAGTCTGCACCAGCTCTTGGAAAGAGCACCCTACACAAGCCCACTCCTCCACCCTATCCCCATAACCCAGCAACCCCACCCAACACTAAGAGCAATTTTGGACACTAAGGGCAATTTAGCATGGCCAATCCACCTAACCTGCACATCTTTGGACTGTGGGAGGAAACCGGAGCACCCGGAGGAAACCCACGCACACACACGGGGAGAACGTGCAGATTCCGCACAGAAAGTGCCGCAAGCTGGGAATCGAACCTGGGACCCTGGAGCTGTGAAGCAATTATGCTAACCACTGTGCTACCGTGCTGCTCATGATGATCTACTAGTTGAAGGTTCTTACAAGTGCAATTTATTGTGACTTTTACTACCATGTAATTTTACAGTTCATAGTTGGCACAAACCAAGGCAACAACATTGCACACAGTTTAACATTAAATTAACAATCCCATTTAATTAAAGCACATATAGATGGTGAGTATGAAACATGCAAAATTTCACTCTGCTGCCAGATGGAATATTTTTCCAAGGTACAGTTATTTAGATAAAGTAAGATGGCTTCCACATACTGTACAATCCTCCATAAAATACAAACTTTCAGCAAGTCTAAATAATGCAGAAAAGACTTTGCTTCAGTAAAGTTATCTTGATTGGAGTAGAAAAATGTAATTATGACCTTTCATAATTCTTCCTGTTCAGAGTCCAATGATTTATTCTTAATTGTTGCAGTCAGTCAATAAATGGCCCCTACTGATGGTTAGATTTGCTCTTGCCTGTTTCTTGATGACGCCAGTTTGTGCAAGAATTGCTGAAATTGCAAGATGGAAATGACACCTGAGAGCTGAGTTAACTGGACAAACAATTGTGTAACCACTGAACCAGTCAGACTGAAGGGTTCTGAAATGAACAACATGAGCATCAAGAAGGAACTGTAAATTAGAGCTGCTGAAATCAGATACAGGAAAGATTAGGAAAGAGAAAAAGGGCCATGGAGATAAAAAATTTAAAAACTCCAACAATTAAAATCTGAAAGATGATACTCCACATTTGTCAATTTCCAATTTTCAATGTCAGAGAGGTAATTGGCAGTAATTACTACTTCTCATGGTGGATACATAGTGTTGAACTTGCTTGACTTAGTTTTGTGTTTAATTGTGCAACTACCCTGATATGAAGATGCTGTAGCATTTACAGATAAATAGTGGTGAGTACTTTTAGCCTCTAGAACACTTTTGGCAGAATGTTTTGGGTTATTTTGTTTAGTGTCTGAACACGAGAGTTGACCCAAATACACTTTTAAGAAAACACTGCATTTTAATGAGCAACTTTAATTACTTTTTCCTTATTAATTGAATTTGAAGTTCTATTTGGCTAACATTGATCTAGTGATAAATGCTGCAGCAATCAAGACCGAGCTTTGATGTTTAAAAGTTTTTTAACTTCGGAGAAAATCTTATCAATTGTGCGGCAATTATGCATTCAGTCAGAATTTGATTAATATGAGTGGACTATTGTTATGAATTAAATCTATAAGAACTAGAGCTACTGTAATGTTTTACTGGATTGAAGTGTTTTATTATTGTTCAACCTTTCTTCAAATTCTTCAAATGTCCTCATGCTGCAGGAATTCAAACAAGACTCTTGAGAACTGCTGCCATTTCTTTGTTAATAAATGTGGATGTGTAGCAACATGCAAGTTGTGCTACAGCTGTGTAAAAAGATCTAGGATGATCTGTTATGAGTCAGCGACCTAACCCACAAAAGATGCCAGCACCTTCTGTAATAGATAGTCTCACAAGGCTAATGTCAGGTATATCATAACGCTAGCCTAATATAAAGCTGCATTTTAAAACTGTGCCGAAATGATCCACTACACCTTATCAGGTCGGAAGAAGTGTTTTCTTTCAATCTTTTTAATTTCAGAAGAAAAAGGATGCTCTCAAAGCACAAACAATTAGCTATCTTGATCGCAGATCTTTGTATATGCATTTAAGATCTGCTCAAAGTGCAACCAGCAGATTAACTTGGATCTGCCAACTGATATTGGTTTCAAGATCAGTACTATAGGGTAAGTAGGGGAGCAGCCTCTCCAGCTTTTAGGTGGATAGTCCATTTTTTTGTGAGGTTGTCACAGGACTGGTTTTGAAAGCTTTTGGATCACCTTTCTCATTGTTAGCAGTTCGTCAACAATAGCAGCTGACCTGTTCTTTGGTCGGCACGATAGCGCAGTGGTTAGCAGCGCCAGGGACCCGGGTTCAATTCCCAGCTTGGGTCACTATCTGTGTGGAGTCTGCAGTTCTCCCCGTGTCTGCGTGGGTTTCCTCCGGGTGCTCCGGTTTCCTCCCACAAGTCCCAAAAGACGTGGAGCGCAATTCTCCCATCGGGGGCGGGATTCTCCGACCCCCCGCCAAGTCCCGAATTCTCTGCCACCAGAGATTCGGCGGGGGCGGGAATCACGTTGCGCCGGTCGGCAGGGGTGGGAATCGTGTTGCGCCGGTCGGCTGGCCCTCCCCCCTGACGATTCTCCCCCCCGCGATGGGCCGCAGTCCCGCTGCTGTCAACCCTCTCCCGCCGGCATGGATTAAACCACCTACCTTACCGATGGGAGCAGGCGGTGTGGGCGGGCTCCGGGGTACTGGGGAGGGGGGGGGGGTGATCTGGCACCGGGGGGTGCCCCCACGGTGGCCTGACTCGCGATCAGGGCCCACCGATCGGCTGGCGGGCCTGCGCCGTGGGGGCACTCTTTTTCTTCCGCCTGCGCCATGGTCTTCACCAAGGCAGAGGCGGAAGAGACCCCCTCCCCTGCGCATGCGCGGGGATGACGTCAGCAGCCGCTGACACTCCCGCGCATGCGCAAACTTCCGCCGACCGGCAAGGTCCCTTCGGCCCCGGCTGGTGTGGCGCCAAAGACCGTCCACGCCAGCCAGCGCCAACCACTCCGGCGCGGACCTCACCCCTCAAGGTGAGGGCTTGGCCTCTATAGGTGCTGAGACTTCCGCACCTTTGGGGCGGCCCGACGCTGGAGTGGTTCCAGCCAGTCCATCACGCCGGGACCCCTCGCCCTGCCGGGTAGGGAAGAATCCCGCCCCGGGAGTCTAAGTGCCGACGCCGGAGTGAAAACCGGAGTGTTTCACTCCGGCGACGGAGCCCGTTCCCAGCCCCCTATTCTCCCGCTTCCAGGGGGCTAGGAGCGGTGCCACGTCATTTATTCGCACCGAGCCTTGGCGCCGCGTTAAAGCGGCGCTGCGTAAATGACGTTGCCCGTGCATGCGCGGGTTGGCGTTCTCCCCGAGGCCGCCCCGCAAGAAGATGTCGGATGGATCTTGCAGGGCGGCGGAGGAAAGGAGGTCCTCCTTCAGAGAGGCCGGCCCGCCGATCGGTGGGCACCGATCGTGGGCCAGACACCATTTGAAGCCCCCCTGGTGCAGGAACCGCTCGCCACCCCCCCTCGGCCGTTGCAAACGGCGAGCGGCGGTTCTTCCAGCGGCCAGCCGTGATTCTCACCGCGTCGGTATGGCGGGGGGGGGGAATCGCGTGCGGGCATCGGGGCGGCATGGCGGGACATGCGTGGCGCCCAGGCGATTCTCCCACCCGGCGTGGGGGGGGGAGAATTCAGCCCGTGCTGTTCGGTGAATTGGACATTCTGAATTCTCCCTCCGTGTGCCCGATCATGAGCCGGAGTGTGGCGACCAGGGGATTTTCACAGTAACTTCATTGCAAGATTAATGTAAGGCTACTTGTGACAATAATAAAGATTATTATTTCTAGATTATTATTTCTACATGCTCACCGGCCGCAATGTTCTGCTCAGTGAGTTGTGCGTTGTGGCTGACAAGCACAAAGACAAAGAATACCAGCTTTTTTCAAAGGGAATTTCCTCAATGATTCATCCAGTTTACACCATAACACCAATGGAAAATTGGCAGAAATCCTATTTTGGTATTTGGCTGAGGCTTCTGGCGAGACGGAAAATGGAAATGTCTACTCACCTCCTCACTTTCTCTCAGCAGCCATTACACCAGCTTCATGTTTTTAAAAAGGAGTACTAAACGACGCCCGCATAATTTCTCACTGGGGTAATTCCTGGGAGACCGCTGCATTCGGCTTCAGTCTCGCTAATAAGATTCAAATGATTGCAAATGAGGGCTAATGATATGCTCGCCATTTTTAGGCGTGGTCCAGAACCCATTGGGAGCGGTCTGGGCCAATTGCAAACTGGTTTGTGCCTGGTGCGAATCTCGATTTTGGCCTTTCTCACTATTTACTCAGCATGCCCAGATCCGCGCCGGAGCAACACAGTGGTTAAATCGCACCCAAGATCTGGTTTTCACATTGGGAATACTCACCGTTTTGTTGTGTGACACTACTACCATGCTAAATAGGATAGATCTACTCAAAACTATGCATCCGTGAGGTGTTGTGGGCCATCAACACCATCGAAACTGTATTCATCCTCTCATGTCCCCTCATGGCCTGGGATATCCTCCTCTACCATAGTCAGCAATCTAAAGGATGAATCCTGGATCAATGAAGAGTGCAGGAGGATTTGCCAAGGGCCCACCAGGCATACCTAAAATGAAGGTGTCAACCTGCTGAAGCCACAATACAGGACTATTTGCAAGTCAAACAGTGTAAGCAGCAAGTAATATATAGAGTGAAGTGATTCCACAACCAACAGATTAGATCTAAACTCTGCAGCCCTTTCACATCAGTCATGAATGGTGATGTACAACTAAACACCTCACTGGTGAAGGAGGTTCCACAAATATCCTCAATGTCACAGGAACCCAGTGTCGTGTTGGGTGCTCTGCTACACAGACGAACCAACGCGGTTGCGGATGGTACAACTCAGTTTTATTACTAACAATATTTACAATGGTAAACTGGTTACTGTGGTTCGTTCATTAGCCTTGAATCTGTGGACCTATCCCTAACACTATCTTGGAGAGGGTCTAAGCACATGGTGAATGTCTGAGTGGCTTGCTGTGAGCTCTGTGCCCTGAGCTGTCTCCTGCTGGAATGAGCGGGAAGTGTTGTGTTCCCCGTTTTATAGTGTGTATGCTCTTGCCTGTGATTAGCTGTGGTGTTGTGTGTGTATTGATTGGTCCGTTGATCTGTCCATCAGTATGTATGTATGTTTGCACCATGATGTTTACCTGAATATCATGACACCCAGCACATCAGTACAAAGGATGAGGCTGAAGAATTCCCAACAATCAAGTGGATGTCCTCCTCCTGAGGCCCCGGCCATCACAGCTTCCAGTCTTCAGCCATTTCAATTCACTCAAGTCATTCACTCCTATCTATTCATTGATATCAAGAAATGGCTGAAGGCACTGGGTACGGCAAAGGCTCTGGGCTCTGACAACATTCCAAAGTGAATGCTTGTGCTCCAGAACCAAGTACCAGTACAGCTAAAACACTGGTATCCACCTAGCAATGTGGAAACGTGCCCACATATGTCCTGTCTACAAAAGGTAGAACAAATTCAGCCCAGCATATAAACACTGCACTATAAGAGCAGGTCAGTAATTCTGCAGTGAGAAACTCACCTCCTAATTTTCCAAAGCCTGTACATCTACAAGGCATAAGTCAAGAGTGTGATGGAACATGCACCCTTGTCTGGATGAATTCAGCTCCAACAACACTCAAGACGCTCAAAACCATCCAGGACAAAGCAGCTCACTTAATTAGCACCCACCGCATCCATCAGCGTAAACATTGACTCCATCCATCACCAATGAACAGAGGCAGCAGTGTG
The DNA here is from genome assembly GCF_047496885.1 of Scyliorhinus torazame. Classification (NCBI taxonomy): domain Eukaryota; kingdom Metazoa; phylum Chordata; class Chondrichthyes; order Carcharhiniformes; family Scyliorhinidae; genus Scyliorhinus; species Scyliorhinus torazame. The sequence continues at coordinate 325,759,863 of NC_092707.1, read as the reverse complement.
TACCACCTACAAGATGCAGTGCAGCAATTTACCAAGGCTCCTTTAACAGCACCTTTCAAACCCACAAACTACTACCTAGAATGACAAAGGCAGCAGATGCATGGGAACACCAACACATGCACGTACCCCTCCAAGCTAAACACTACCCCGACTTGGAAATATATCGCCATTCCTTCACTGGCGCTGGGCCAAATCCCTGGAACACCCTCCCCAACAGCACTGTGGGTGCTACTACCTGCACCACATGGACTGCAGCAACTCAAGATGTCAGGTCCCCATCACCTGCAATTCGGGATGAACAATAAATGTTGGCTTAACAGTAAAGTAATTTTTAAAAATGTGCTTAGTGTAGTAGGTTAAGAAGCATTAAAGGGATCAAATAGCCCCCGAAAACAGGGGCGCGATTCTCCGGGCCCCCACGGTGGCCATGCCCGCGATCGGGGCCCACCGATCTGCGGGCGGGCCTGTGCCATGGGGGCACTCTTTTTCTTCCGCCTTCGCCATGGTCTTCACTGTGGCCGGAGGCAGAAGAGACCCCCTTCCCTGTGCATGCGCGGGGATGACGTCAGCAGCCACTGTCGCTCCCGCGCATGCGTCACCTGGCGAAGACCTTTCGGCGCCGGCTGGCGTGGCGGCCTTTCCCGCCAGCCGGCGGGGCGGAAATCACTCCGGCGCGGGCCTAGCCCTTCAAGGTGAGGGCTTGGCCCCTAAAGGTGTGGAGAATTCCGCACCTTTGGGGCAGCCCGACGCCGGAGTGGTTCCCGCCACTCCACTACGCCGGAACCCCCCGCCCCGCCGGGTAGGGGAGAATCGCGCCCCAGATGTCAATGTGCCTGTTGTTTGCAAGTCAGCACACCAAGATTCTGCTGCCTGCCCATTCCAATGACATCAGCATCCAGAAGGTGCTGACTGCGCTGTTGATTGGCTGGAAGTAGGGGGCTAATATTGTAAATGACTAGCACAATTTAAAGCACTGCTCATGCTAATGTATTGTTAGTGGGGATAAATCCAGAAGAATCACTTGACACTCAGGTATGGTTCAACGTCAAATGGTTTATTATGCTGGCAGGGAGCAGTCTGCTGGGCATACCATGCATCTGTCCGCTGAACATAAGAAATCATAAACATTTATACAGTTACACAATTCCATAACAAGTATTGGTTGCTAGGCAGTGCAGAGCTGCACAGCTTGATCAATAAGAGATGGAATCCTCCCTTCTCAGCTGTCCTTGGGTTCCCTATAGAATAGGACTACCTTATCTGCATCACTGTGGCTACAGCAGCATTCCTCAGAGGTGGCCGCTGATAAGGGATGTCCCGCTGATTAAGCCATTCCCATGTATGTCTGTGGGAACTAACAAGGTTTCACAAATGGTCAAGTCCATTCCGGCAGCCATAAACCCCCATGATGCCTCACAAACTGCTATTTTTTGCCTTGAAACAGGTTTCGGGATTATATAGGATTGTTACTGTGTATTATGGCATGTGCGTTAGTGATTAGTGTGTATCTATAGATTGTGTATGGATATGCATTCAATACACATACATATATTGCAGGCCCTCTGCCCTGGGCTCCATGCCTAAATGTATCCGAAATCCGCTTAAAGAGTCAGTGCATTGTGGCTGCAGTAAGCACTGCCGGTCATTCCGGAAGTCCCTCTAGCACAACAGAGTAGAGTTTGGACTCTCGGCTTATCGCATGCTGCACAGGAGGCCTTGGTGGAGGAGACGGAAAGGAGGAGAGATATCCTGTATCCATACAGAGGCCAAGAGACCCTCCAACATACATTCAAGGTATTAGCAGATAACCGTGCAGGTCAAGGCCTGCAATCAAGCCCCAAGGACCTGGACGCAATGCTGCAAGAAATTCAATGACCGCAAAGGAATGGTAAAGGTCAGGGAATGGGCTGGAACTATTCTCAGCCAATTCACCACATCCCCACCACTCATCTCCCAACAATGTCTACCAATCAGGATTCACAAATAACATTCATTTCCTTCAGCTCTGAAGCGACCGACACTCTTATTTCCCAAGAGTTACTGGCAATGAAGCCACATGAAAAATGCTGCCACACAAATGTGAGAAAGCAGATATTATCGGTAAGCTGAAACAATGCTGACATTGTCTGGATCACTCTGGAGGACTCCTGCAGTCCTCGCAGAATGGTTGCCAAGAGGGCTAGAGGCTGTCTTGGATTTTTGGGTGTGCACAACATTGCAGTCGGGTTGGGACAGCCCCTGCCACCAGCGAAATGGTGGGACCACGAGGAAGATCACCCCTCCTGCAACATAGAAAGTCACTTTCTGCCTGGGCTTCCTGTGGAGAACTCATCCAAGTACAATATCAGTAACTGAACCCCCATTCCCCACTCACCAACAATCTCACAGCTATGAGACCTACAACTCTGCACTCTGTCGCAATGAGAATCGGGTCTGATGGTAAGATTGCCATCCTGTGGAAGAAACAAGAATAGCAGGGATTACTGCTCCTATTACAGCTTAACCCAGTGCTATCAATGGACTGTGATTACTCCAGTGTTTTTAAAATAAATTTAGTGTACCCAATTCATTTTTTCCAATTAAGGGGCAATTTAGCGTGGCCAATCCACCTACCCTGCACATCTTTGGGCTGTGGGGACGAAACCCACGCAAACACGGGGAGAATGTGCAAACTCCACAAGGATAGTGATCCAGAGTCAGTATCGAACCTGGGACCTCGGCGCCGTGAGACAGCAATGCTAACCAAAGAACAAAGAACAAAGAATAAAGAAAAGTACAGGAACAGGCCCTTCAGCCCTCCAAGCCCGTGCTGACCATGCTGCCCGACTAAACTACAATCTTCTACACTTCCTGGGTCCGTATCCCTCTATTCCCATCCTATTCATGTATTTGTCAAGATGCCCCTTAAATGTCACTATCGTCCCTACTTCCACCACCTCCTCCGGCAGTGAGTTCCAGGCACCCACTACCCTCTGTGTAAAAAAACTTGCCTCGTACGTCTACTCTAAACCTTGCCCCTCCCACCTTAAACCTATGCCCCCTAGTAATTGACCCCTCTACCCTGGGGAAAAGCCTCTGACTATCCACTCTGTCTATGCCCCTCATAATTTTGTAGACCTCTATCAGGTCGCCCCTCAACCTCCGTCGTTCCAGTAAGAACAAACCAAGTTTATTCAACCGCTCCTCATAGCTAATGCCCTCCATACCAGGCAACATTCTGGTAAATCTCTTCTGCACCCTCTCTAAAGCTTCCACATCCTTCTGGTAGTGTGACGACCAGAATTGAACGCTCTACTCCAAGTGTGGCCTAACTAAGGTTCTGTACAGCTGCAACAAGACTTGCCAATTCTTATACTCAATGCCCCGGCCAATAAAGGTAAGCATGCCGTATGCCTTCTTGACTACCTTCTCCACCTGTGTTGCCCCTTTCAATGACCTGTGGACCTGTACACCTAGATCTCTCTGACTTTCAATACTCTTGAGGGTTCTACCATTCACTGTATATTCCCAACCTGCATTAGACCTTCCAAAATGCATTACCTCACATTTGTCCAGATTAAACTCTATCCGCCATCTCTCCGCCCAAGTCTCCAAACAATCTAAATCCTGCTGTATCCTCTGACAGTCCTCATCGCTATCCGCAATTCCACCAACCTTTGTGTCGTCTGCAAACTTACTAATCAGACCAGTTACATTTTCCTCCAAATCATTTATATATACTACAAAGAGCAAAGGTCCCAGCACTGATCCCTGCAGAACACCACTAGTCACAGCCCTCCAATTAGAAAAGCACCCTTCCATTGCTACTCTCTGCCTTCTGTGACCTAGCCAGTTCTGTATCCACCTTGCCAGCTCACCTCTGATCCCATGTGACTTCACATTTTGTACCAGTCTACCATGAGGGACCTTGTCAAAGGCCTTAGTGAAGTCCATATAGACAACATCCACTGCCCTACCTGCATCAATCATCTTTGAGACCTCTTCGAAAAACTCTATCAAGTTAGTGAGACATGACCTCCCCTTCAAAAAACCATGCTGCCTCTCACTAATACGTCCATTTGCTTCCAAATGGGAGTAGATTCTGTCTCGAAGAATTCTCTCTAGTAATTTCCCTACCACTGACGTAAGGCTCACTGGCCTGTAGCTCCCTGGATTATCCTTGCTACCCTTCTTAAACAAAGGAACAACATTGGCTATTCTCCAGTCCTCCGGGACATCACCTGAAGACAGTGAGGATCCAAAGATTTCTGTCAAGGCCTCAGCAATTTCCTCTCTAGCCTCCTTCAATATTCTGGGGTAGATCCCATCAGGCCCTGGGGACTTATCTACCTTAATATTTTTCAAGACGCCCAACACCTCGTCTTTTTGGATCTCAATGTGACCCAGGCTATCTACACACCCTTCTCCAGACTCAACATCCACCAATTCCTTCTCTTTGGTGAATACTGATGCAAAGTATTCATTTAGTACCTCACCCATTTCCTCTGGCTCCACACATAGATTCCCTTGCCTATCCTTCAGTGGGCCAACCCTTTCCCTGGCTACCCTCTTGCTTTTTATGTACGTGTAAAAAGCCTTGGGATTTTCCTTAACTCTATTTGCCAATGACGTTTCGTGACCCCTTCTAGCCCTCCTGACTCCTTGCTTAAGTTCCTTCCTACTTTCCTTATTTTTGTAAGGGCCACGAAGAATCCAGCACGAGTTTAAGGATACAAAGTAATAACATTTATTTACAATAACATATATATATAACAGCAGCAGCAACTTCCCTTGCTGCACACTCCTTCCTGCTGGTTCCTAAACTGGCCAGCTTTATTTATACTAGGAGTTTACTAATGGTTTCTCCGCCCCCCTCATTGTGGAAGCTCATACTCCCACAGGATTGTGGGATTGTCATTAGTCCCCAGCCAATGGTAAGCAGGCAGGTTATAACATCCCTCCCCCCCAAAGTCCAAGGAATCCACCGAACCCTGGCGAAGGAGGGCGTCGGACTCGTTTTGCCGCAGGCCGGACACCATTTGCACGCGGCGCTGAATCAGGCGGCGTGTAACGAGACGGAGACCGGCACTTCCGTGATGAACGGCGCAATGGTTGTACATCCATGGCCCGTGGACCCGAGGATTCCCCCTCTGATGCGTCCTGTGTCTCCATCTCGGAGTCAGAGTCTGCTGCCTCCGTCATGTCAGCGTCTCTATCTCCATTCGGTTCTGTAATGACCTGCGTAGGCTTTGAGTGAGGCACCAGTGGAAGATTGTGAGGACTACCTTCCCTTGTCTCTGGTCTCTGCGGATGTAGAAATGTGCTCCGGGGCCGGGGAATCTTTTGAGGGGATAGTCTTCTGGACCGAACGTGGTCTACATGTTTGCGCTGGAGACGACCCTGGGCTTGCACCTGGTAAGATATAGGGCCCGTTTGGCGAAAGATTATGCCAGGAGCCCACTGGGCACCACCAGGAAAATTCCGAACGAACACTGGGTCACCGGGCACAAACTGCCGAATCGGCCGATGCCGAGAAAATCCCTGTCCCTGCCGTTCTTGTGTGCGGCGTACTTTTGCGCCAATGTCCGGGAAAACCATACTAAGGCGGGTGCGAAGTCTCCGGCCCATTAGGAGTTCTGCGGGAGCTACCCCAGTCACCGCATGGCGGGTGGTCCTATACGTAAACAAAAAGCGAACCAGTCCCGTGTCCATTGATCCGGAAGACTGCTTCTTTAGTCCTCTTTTGAATGTCTGCACTGCGCGCTCTGCCAACCCATTTGAAGCCGGGTGGTAAGGGGCAGTGCAGATATGGCGTATGCCGTTCATCTTCATGAACCTCGCAAACTCCTCACTCGTGAATGGAGTGCCGTTATCCGTGACCAGCACCTCGGGGAGGCCAAGCGTGCTAAAGGACAAATGCATCTTTTCAATTGATGCGCAGGACGTTGTCCCCTGCATCTTATGCACCTCTAGCCATTTAGACTGGGCGTCGATTAACAGAAGGAACATGGATCCTTGAAAAGGGCCTGCAAAATCTTCATGCAAGCGTGCCCAAGGCCGCCCTGGCCATTCCCAGTGATGTAGGGGTGCGGATGGCGGAAGCTTCTGATGCTCCTGGCAAATGGAGCAGTTTTGGGCCACCTTCTCAATGTCGGTGTCGAGGCCTGGCCACCAGACATAACTCCGGGCCAACATTTTCATTTTGGTCACACCTAGATGCCCATTGTGCAAGTCTCTTCGTATCAGCTCCTGGCCTTTTTCCGGGACAATCACACGCGTCCCCCACAAGAGGATGCCGTCTTCCACGCCGAATTCTGACAGCTTGGAGGAAAATGCCCGCAACTCGCCTGGGAGCTGTCTATGCTGCCCACCATACAGGACTATGTGCCAAACCTTTGACAGGACTGGCTCCGTGTGGCCCACTCACGGATCTGCGCTGCCGTGACAGGCAAGGTGTCCATAAAATTTAGGGTTGCAACCACCTCACCGGTCGTGGGGGTCGACATGGGGCCGGTCGATACAGGCAATCGGCTCAGTGCGTCAGCATTTGCTATCTGCGTTCCTGGTTTGTGCTCCAGAGAATACTCATATGCAGCAAGCAACAAAGCCCAGCGCTGGATCCGTGTGGAAGCAATGGGCGGTATTGGCTTATCCTCTCTGTAAAGTCCCAGCAGAGGCTTATGATCAGTTATGATAGTGAAATGGCGGCCATACACGTACTGGTGGAAGCGTTTCACCGCAAAAACCACTGCAAGGCCCTCCTTCTCAATCTGCGCGTACTTTTTCTCCGCTGCAGTCAATGTGCGGGAGGCGAAAGCTATCGTTCGCTCGGCCCCGTTCTCCATCTTGTGGGACAGGACGGCCCCAATACCTTACGGGGATGCATAACATGTGACGAGCAAAGGCTTTCCAGGATCATAGTGGGTTAGTAACCCAGACAACGACAATTGTTGCTTTACCCACCGGAAAGCGGTTTCTTGCGGCTGACCCCAAACCCAGGTGTGACTTTTCTTCAGCATAAGGTCCACCCGATAACCCAGGTAGACTACTTTCTTTGCCTGAAATACGCACTTTGTGCGGCGTAAACGGACTCCAGCCTCCAAAAAGCGTCTAAGGACAGCCTCCAGATTTTCCAAATGTTCCTGCTCCGACGTCCCTGTAATCAAAACGTCATCTAAGTAGACAGCAACACGTGGTAAACCTCTCAAAATGCCCTCCATAACACGTTGAAAAATAGCACAGGCAGAGGATACTCCAAAGGGCAACCGTGTATATTCATACAGGCCCCGGTGTGTATTAATCGTTACATATGGTCGGGAGGCAGGGTCCAGCTCCAACTGCAGGTAGGCGTGACTCATATCTAATTTTGTGAACGAGAGTCCACCTGCAAGCTTCGCGTAGAGATCCTCTATGCGAGGCATTGGATATCGGTCGAGTCGGGAAGCCATATTCACTGTAAGTTTATCGTCGCCACACAAGCGAACTGTGGCATCTGGCTTCATTACAGGTACAATTAGTGCTGCCCAGTCAGCAAAACGGACGGGCCTGATAATACCCAAACTCTCCAAACGAGTGAGCTCCCCTTCTACCTTCTCGAGCAAGGCGTAAGGCACAGGGCGCGCCCTGAAATAGCACGGCGTGGCTCCTGGTTCGACTTGGATACGGGCTACGGCCCCTTTTATTTTCCCCAAACCAGGCTGGAATACATCTGGATATCGTCCTAGCACCTCAGTCAACCCTTCAGAAACTGTTTGGAGGATGTGCTGCCATTGCAACCGCAAATGGCGCAACCAGTCCCGACCCAACAGGCTGGGCCCATGGCCGCGCACCACGATAAGTGGGAAACGCCCCTCCTGGCGTCCATAAACAACAGGGGTCATTGTAGTTCCTGCAATGTCCAGTGGTTCCCCTGTGTAGGTGGCCAACCTGGCCTGTGAGTCGGTTAATGTAAGGGCCTATATACCCTGCTTGATGCGGTCGAATGTCCTCTGGGCAATCACGGAGACCGCTGCACCAGTGTACAACTCCATCTCAAGCGGGTGACCATTGACCCGCATTGTCACCTTAATGGGGGCCACACGGGGAGCTGTCACACAATGCAGCTGCAGGCAGTAGTCCTCCGTCTCCACGGCCTCAGGAGTAGTCGCCGCAGGTTCATCCACATGGAAGGTATGGCCCCTGGGCTGGTCCCAGTTACGGCCACTGGACTGGTCCCAGTTTCGGTCGGAACGACGGTGCCTCTGGCGCCCCCAGGACCGGCGTCCGCGACGGGGTCGGCGCCTACAGGTTTGACACGGACATGGCTCCTCATCCATTGGTCCTGGAGAAGGCTCCCTCCGGGGAGGAATGTCCGACGGCCACTGGCGTCGGTCCGGACGTCGCCTCGCCCAAGGTACCGCAGGAGCGCGGGGGGACGTTTTCAGACGGGAGGGGTTGCGCCCCAAGGCATGCACTTCCATTCCCTGTAGCTCCTGCACTCCTAGTTCTGCGCTCTCTCGGGACAATACTATTTGAATTGCCTGTTGAAAAGTCAATGTTGGCTCAGCTAACAACTTTCTCTGGGTGGCCGCATTGTTAATACCGAAAACCAAACGGTCGCATAACATTTCTGACAAGGTCTCACCATAGTCACAGTACTCCGCAATCCTGCGTAGCCTGGATAGAAAATCGGCAAGGGATTCTCCAGGGGTCCTCTCAGCGGTATTAAACTGGTAACGCTGGACTATCGTGGACGGGGCTGGGTTAAAATGTTGCCCCACTATATTCACAAGTTCATCAAACATTTTGGTGTCCGGCGCGGCTGGGTACGTAAGGCTCCTAATCACCCCAAACATATGCGGGCCACAGGCGGTGAGCAATATGACCACCTGGCGCTCATTTTCGGTGATATTGTTTGCCTGGAAATAGTAACGCATCCGTTGTGCGTACTGGTTCCAGCTTTCCAGCGCAGCATCAAAAACATCCAAACGTCCGTACAGAGGCATGGTATAATAGAAAACAACTTCCAACCTGTATCCAACAAAAATCCAGGGAGGTGGCTTCAGCAGTGTAAACAGCTATTCACTTTAACCCTCGTCGCCAGTTTTGTAAGGGCCACAAAGAATCCAGCACGAGTTTAAGGATACAAAGTAATAACATTTATTTACAATAACATATATATATAACAGCAGCAGCAACTTCCCTTGTTGCACACTCCTTCCTGCTGGTTCCTAAACTGGCCAGCTTTATTTATACTTGGAGTTTACTAGTGGTTTCTCCGCCCCCCCCCTCATTGGGGAAGCTCATACTCCCACAGGATTGTGGGATTGTCATTAGTCCCCAGCCAATGGTAAGCAGGAAAGGTTATAACACTTATATTCCACACAGGGTTCGTCTGTTCCCAGCCTTTTCGCCCTGACAAATGCCTTCTTTTTCTTTTTGACGAGGCCTACAATATCTCTCGTTATCCAAGGTTCCCGAAATTTGCCGTATTTATCCTTCTTCCTCACAGGAACATGCCAGTCCTGAATTCCTTTCAACTGACACTTCAAAGCCTCCCACACGTCAGATGTTGACACGGTGCTGCCCGATTACTCCAGTGTTAGCCAGCTCAGCAGATCTCTTGTAAAATTGTTCACACTAATTGTTTTACAACAATATGGGTGTTTATTTAGTGCAAGGAATAACATTTGGGCTATTGAATTAGTGATTGAACTCCATTCTTTTTGGTGCTTTGAATTTCATGGCTCTGTTGCCGATACTTTGAAACCCAGAAAAGAACGGCTTTTATTTTACAATTTCTCCTTATCGGTGTGTGCATACCTATTTATCCAAGAGCAGATTTAAAACTTTGACCAGATGTCAAGATGGAATGCAAGGTACACCAGATAATTAGCAGGGTTGGAGAATGAAAATTAGCTGCTTCGTGGGGCAGTCCTGTACTTTTGTCGCACTGGATGTTGGAATTGGAATATCTTGGAGTTTGACAGCATAGCAGACAACTATGGGAGTTTGACAGCTTGGAACAATTATTTGGTCTGACATCACTGTAGAGGGAGTCACCATTTTGGCAGAAAGTGGATTTGAGTAGTGGACTCCTGGCATATGTCAGCAGTGATATATTTCAAAGAGAATTTTGATCCGCTTTACATGCGGTTGTTACCCCTTTGAGTTCTTAATGGTTGGGATATTAACCATCTTGGGAACCCAGATGAGGGACACATATCTCTTGTCAAGGACAATGCAGAGAGGTGGGAGTCACGTGACATGGACCTTCAACTTGTGTACCCAGCAATATTACAATGTTGTACTGCAAAATCTCAGTCTGCCATTTTACCATCCAACTAGTAGAAACTTAGAAAAGGGCTTCTACCCAGGCTGCATATCTGGCCCTCATCTACATTGCTGCTACTGAAATCTGTACCATCATTTCTGCATGCCAATCACATCATGTGAAGTCAACAGCACTGGAAAAGTAAATTATTCAGCATTAGTTTTCAACCTGGTCACCTCCATGAAGGAATACCTCATTGGACTTTAGAACCCACACGAAACACCATGGGCGGGATTCTCCAGTCCGCCAGGCGCATTTTCCGGTGCAGTGTGCCCCCGCCAGCAGCAGGAATCTCTGTTCCCAAAGCCGACCAATGGAGTTTCCCATTGTGGCCACCTCATGCCATGAGGAAACCCGCGGGCATGGGTGTACTGCTGGCGGACCGGAGGATCCTGCTGACGGAGAATTCCACAGCATTTCTTTTCTTTGTGGTCTCTTCACTGTAAATCTTTCTTTTCTCTCTCCCTCTTTTAATGTATGAATACAAAGGAAGCAACGTTACTACCTTCCTCCCGCATTTGAGTATGCGCAAATAAACTAACCCTTTTGAGTTCATCGTACCTCGAGTTTACTGTGGGGGTATTAAAAGAAAATTGGATCACACCAAATCTGAGGGAAATACACCACGGCTTATAAAGGCAAAACAGTTTACTGTGGGGGTTGTTATAAGAAAATTGGATCCCACCAAAACTGAGGGAAATACACCACTGTTTATAAAGGAGAAGCAGTTTTCTGTTTCGGGATGGCCGATGAGTGGAGAAGTTAGCTCTGCTCAAATTAACCTCCCTACTGCCCATAACAGAAATTGGGAGCTAAATCCAGGATCACCCATTTGAATTTGACCAGAGCCTAAGAGCCAATTGGAAACCAAAAGGGAAAAACTTGGCTGCTGGAAAATGTTTTAAAACACACTTGTAAGAAACTCCAACAAACCTCCGTTGAGTTTGAATATCTGAAGAAAATTCAATTCAGCCAATTCAACGAAAGGGTAATGTCCCTAAGAATCACATGCACCTGTAGGGTGGCGGGGAGGGCGGGGGAGGGGGGGGGGGGGTGGCAGTTCCATGAATTGGCATCGTTGGAAGAATTAAAAAATTGCTTATCCTCCAACCTACAGATGCACCAGAGAGCAGAGAGTCCTCACAGCCAGGGATGCAGCAATCATCTTTGCAAACCGTTCCCATGAACATTGGAAAGATAAGCAGGGTGATCTAGATGGAAAGTCCCCCCCCCCCCCCCCCCCCCCCCCCACCATCCGCCCACACACCCAGGAACAAAGCATAAAGGAAATAAAGGAGGATGCAAAAACCCTCTGGCAGCAGCAAGGACAACCTCTGGAGTCAGGTGTGTCCCATTGCAATGAAATAGGCCATTCTAAGCCTGAGACTGCAAGGGAAGGCTGTTGGTCTAACAAGGTTCAATATATGTACTCCGCCCCAATGGGTAGTGCAGCAGAACAACTCTCGCCATCAAAACTTATCCTTTGGAGGGCATGGCACTGTGTGTCTGAACCAGACAAACTCCAAAAGAGTTTCCGGAGTTTGGCCCTTTTGGCCCCATCCATCCAAAATACGAGCTAATCCATTGTACAGCTCCAGGGCTCAGGGGCGACTCGGTCCTTAATATTAGAGAGAAACCTAAATCTAACCCCCTCCTCACCCCCCCCCCCCCCCCCCCCGCATTCCAAGTCCTCCCTGAAGATCCAAGCACTGATCATAGAGTGAGAGAAGGATCTGTGTTTGCACCCCTGAGAAATAAGTGCTGTTTATTTCACAGGCAAGTACAGCGAGTCATTCATTTTTGTTGATGCTGATTCCACACATTACAAATAATTTTTTACTGTTCAGAATGTGGAGCCCAGTTCTTTCAAACATCAATGCTGAGAAAACATCCTGTACTTTGTCCAATAGTTGTACATGAGAAACCGTTTTGAAGAACAGACAACATCAGTGGCTGGGTGATGCTCCATTGTAAATAATAAGTAACTGGACGGTGGAAGTAGTATCGCTGTTTGACACACTAACCTCTGTCACACGTTGTGATTGGCTGTGCATACTCTTGCTACGTTATGGTTTTCGTGCCAACTTTATGCCCACAGTGACATGAATATGTTGCAAATCAATCAGTATGAAGTGTCAGATTTATATCTGCTTCCCCATTCTCTCTCTCTTCGAATACTTCGATCAGGTAGGAGGAGCGGCAATACAGTGGTTAGCACTGCTGCCTCAGAGCTTCATGGACCCCGGTTCAATTCTGGCCTTGGGTCACTGTCTGTGTGGAGTTTGCACATTCTCCTGTGTCTGAGTGAGTTTCCTTCAGGTGCTCCGGTTTCATCCCACAGATTTGCAGGTTAGGTGGGATTATGAGGATAGGGTGGGGGAGTGAGCCTATGACGGGTGCTGTTTCAGAGGGTTGGTGCAGACCTGATGGGTCGAATGGCCTCCTTCTGCACCATAGGGAATTTATGGTTCTGTAGGTTGCCCTTAATTAAAACATTATTTCCTACCTGTGTTCTTACGTTCCCTGGGTATTTCTTCCTCAGTAGGCAGGTGCATTCAATATTTGCAACTTATCTTCTTTTGTATCTTTTGTTTAACTGCATGTTGCTGCCTCTATTAATAGTAGTGTAGTACAGCATGAAACTTGCCTTCACAACTCACCACTATTACAGGGACACATATAAAATTTTACACGTGTAAAACAGCCTCATAGCCATCTTTCCTAGAGCACATGTAAAACAGCCTCATATTAAAATAGGCAATGAAGGTGAAGTTTGAACATATCAATAACTTAGATGATTAGCCCCCTGTCATAATAATGGATCACTGTGTTGACCTATGACCTTGGCATCATGCGCTCCAGTTGGAATGCACAGCACATATCTCCCAGCGCCCAGCTGTCATGACATCCCTCCTCTTGTGAGAACTCAATAGCACTGGGCTCATGCGTGACTTCTGGGGAGGTTGGCACATTTCCAAATTCATGGTCATTACCATCTGTACGATTATATTTTATGATTCGTAATCTTTATTTTTTTATGGAAAGAAGTTGTGAATGAGCAAAGCTTTGAGGGTTATGTTTTAAAATTTGTACACGTTAAATAAAACCACAGACCAACACCGAGTTAGAAATGAATTTGATGTGTTAATGAGCTAACTATCTTTATCAATGTAGAGAAATAAGTGATTCATTATCTGAGAGGTGATCAACGCAATCATACTGATTATGTTGAAAATTATTTTATACACTTTTTAAAAATTCTTTAATGGAATGTGGGTATTATTGGCAAGGCCAACATTTGTTGCTCGTCCCAAATTTCCCTTGAACTGAACGGCTTGCCAGGCCATTTCAGAGGGCAGTTATAGAGGCAAACACATTACTGTGGGTCCAGAGTCACATGTAGGCCAGACCAGGTGAGGATGGCAGATTTCCTTCGTTAAAGAGCATTAGTGTTATGGTTGTTGTGTTTCTACTGAGACTAGTTTTTAGTTCAAGGCATTCTTAATTAGTTCAATTTTATTTTAAATTAATTCATGGGACTAACTTTAATCAGCTGCCATTGTGGGATTTGATCCTATGTCCCCAGGACATTATAATAATAATCTTTCTTGTCACAAGTAGGCTTACATTACCACTGCAATGAAGTTACTGTGAAAAGCCCCTAGTCGCCACATTCCGGCGCCTCTTCAGGTACACGGAGGGCGAATTCAGAATGTCCAGATTATCTAACAGCACATCTCTCGGGACATGTGGGAGAAAACCGGAGCACCCGGAGGAAACCCTCGCAGACACAGGGAGAACGTGCAGACTCCGCACAGACAGTGATCCAAACCGGGTAAGGAACCTGGGTCCCTGGAGCTGTGAAGCAACAATGTTAACCACTGTGCTACCATGCTACCAATAGCTTGGGCCTATGGTGGCATTACCGCTGGGCCATCATCTCCACCACTGTGGGTGCTACTGGCACTATATTCTTCAGAGACTTTTTTTCCCCTTTTTTCATTTATGTGACGTGGGTGGGCCAGCATTTATTGCCATCCCTGTAAGAGTCAACCACATTGCTGTGGTTCTGGGGTCACATGTGGGCCAGACTAGGTCAGGATGACAGATTTCATTCCTTAAAGGACATCAGTGAACCAGATGGGTTTTACGACAATTGACAAACGTTTCATGGTCATCATTTGACTTTTAGTTCCAGCTTTTTTATTGAATTCAAATTCTACCATCTGCTCTGGCGGGATTCAAACTCAGGTCCCCAGATTACCCTGGGTCTCTGGATTACACGTCCAGTGACAATACCACTCCCCACTGTCCACCCTTCCGAGGTAGGAAGCTCCAGGATTTTGCCCCAGGATTTTGAAGGAAGAGCACTACACTTCAAAGTCAGGCTGGTGTGTGACTCAATAGGAAAAATGGAAGAGATGGTGTTTCCATGCACTTTCTGTCTTTGTCCTTCTAGGTGGTAGAGACGTTGCGTTTTGAAGATGCTGTCGAAGAATTTTAGTGAGCTGCTGCAATGCATCTTGTAGAATTGTAGCCACAGTGTGCTGGTGGTGGAGAGAGAGAGAGAATGTTGAAGGTGATGAATGGGGTGCCAATCGAACAGGCTGCTTTGTCCTGGATGGTGTTGAACTTTGAATGCTTTTAAGATATGCACTTATCTAGATAAGTGGACCGCATCCCATCACACAAGGGCCTAGAATATAATGAAAATTACATAATCCCACATGCTGGAATAGAAATGAAAATACCCATTGCGATATCCCAGTATGTATCAAAGTTAATGTACCCATGTATTATAAAAATACTTATGTAGAAACCACGCTTCTTGAAAACTACAATGTGAATATTGTCTATAAAGCTCCTAAAGTAAAGGTGGAATGTATCTTTGACATTTCTCAGAGTGTTCTGCTGGCCCCCGCAGAGAAAGTCTGGGCCACTGCCAGCCCAGAATAATTCTCATCCTTAAAAATCCTCCCCAGCTCTTCTCCTGGACTGACCTGCTCACAGGTCACATGTTACTCATATTTATAAGCCCAAAGCCAATGGGCTCTCTCTGGCCACCTGCTTCAGGGTGGGGGGATTCTAACCAGCAGGGTTTTAATGACATCTTCCCACTCCAGATGCTGTGTGGACATCTCTTTAATCCCTCTGCCTTTCTGCACTGCATTCAAATTCCCCAACTCTGTGTAACACCATGTGAGATCCATTAATGTATGTTTAGTGAACATCTGCCACATCCCAAATGTGACAATCCTAGCCGACAAAGAAATCACTGTTGAATAATCTTTCCAGAAACCCTGTTATTTCCTATTGTTTTCTGACCTCGAGATAACTAGGAGAGTGGTGGGGAGGAATGCAGTAACCAATCCACAGATATTCAAAACAAAATAATTAGACTTCAAATGACCCAAATACCAATTTAGACCAGGTACCCACAGGGAGCGCTGGAGCTATTCTTAAAGGTACAGGCCATGTTAGCAGCTTTCAATTGAGCTGCAAATCCTTAATGAGCAAGAAGGAAGGAAGTCAGAAAGAAAGACTGTGGCTGGAGTTTTCCATGACCGATTGGGACAGGCATGTTCGGTGCCGTGACTGGAAAAGGTTGTCAAAAGGCTGCTGAAAGTGTTTCCCGGTGGCGGAAATGCAGGAGGCGATTACCCCCTCTCTCTGTCAACGACGTTTGCTGCCATTGAATAATGGGAATGACATTATAATAAATTTGCATCTAATTATAGTGGTCACACTCCTGAATTGTCCCCCATGTAGACTTTAAATTCCACGTCAGTGCTATCTGAGGGGCGATGTGCTGGAGGAGGAATTCCAGGCCTCGTCCGACGATGAAGATGCAGGGGAGAGGGAGGGTGGGCAGGACATGGAACCCAGGCAGGCATGGGAGGCCAGGGCCAATGTGTACGGGATGTTCTGATCGCCTCCAGGTTCACCGACTGGGGTGGGTGGACTGGCCAGGGGCACGGACAACACATTCCAACCCCCCCCCCCCCACACACACACAATGGGCACCCACTGCCAGCAGCTCCCTCCATGATACATGCCTGTCTTCGGGGTGGGGGCCTTGGGTTGGCAGTAATACCAGGTCTGGTCCATGGGATGGAGGATGATGATAACCCACTTTGCAATGAGCTCTGGTGCTCCACATCGCTTGACAAAGTCTGACTTCTGCACATGGTATCACTGACCACCGTCCACCTGGGTGATCCCTGCATGTGAGCTGGCTATTTCATCACACGGTCCCATCGGATCCCCGGGGTGGCGGCGGTGGGGATGGTCGGGGTGGCGGTGGGGGGGGGGAGCCCGAGCCACCCACAGGTCTGCCCATTCCCCCTCCAACGTCCGCCCATTTCCCCACCACCGCCCCCCGGTCAGCCCAGACCAGCCCACCCGTCACACCAATCCGACAGAGCACCAAGGCAGGTTGTAAGGGTGGCAAAAGGTGTTTAATGTGAACAAATATATACAGATTTGTGCCCTAGCCCCTACAACTGAACTGTGCCCTGCACCCGTACCAAATTAACTAGTGTCTAATTTCCTCACCTTATGGCCCCTAATGCTACGTCTAGGTGGATCCCCAGATGGTACAGCAAGAGTGGTGGCGGCCTGCTGTGATTCCCACCCTGTGACCTGGGTCGCGTTGGCAGGCGTCTTCTGGGAAGAGCTGGCCTGGATGGGATGGACATGCTGATCCATAGCCGAAACCGACGTGCCCAATGCCTCCACTACGGTCACCAGCCATGCGGTGTTGGCCTGGGTGGCACGCATTCTCGGCACCATTTCCTGCTGCTGCACGCGGTTGGAATCCTCCAACTCGACCTGAAGTTACTGGATGCTTGCCGACAATCCCTAATGTAGTCCCTGGTTCTGCGACTGCATCTCCCCTCTGGATGATACTGGGTTTCAGAAGCTCGAGACCCGTCTGGACGGTAACTAGTCCCTGGGATCGGCCTGCCCTCCAACCGTCCGTCCTCTCGAGTGCTCCTACCTCCACCTGCTTTCTGGGTCAACTGTGTGGTGCGCACCAGATAGTGTCCCAGGGGCCTCTTCACTAACATGCCCAACGGAGGTGAGTGTCTCTGGGATGGAAGAGCGTGTTGGAGACAGCTGTGATGGAAAATCACTGTCATCCTCCAACCTGAACTCCGGGGTCTCCTGAGTCTCGGGCAGAGGGCTCGTGCCCAAGCTACTCGCAGTGTCACAGCTTGACTCACGGGGGAACCCCGGCTGTGGCACTGGCTGGGGACGGTCGATGCCAGATGGACCCGCCGCATCACCAGCAGATCCTCCAAGACACAAGACAAGACACCTGATTGGACCGTGGGGAGTTGGCATGAGGGTGGTGTGTGGGTGAGGGTGGTATGGGGGTGAGGGTGGTGTGGGGGTGGAGGGTAGGTTGGGGGGGTTGGCAGGGGTTAGCACATGCATCATGGGGAATCGCAACTGAGCAGGGTCTCACTGCCTCGCCCGCGGCAGAGCTCCACCTCAGCAACCTCCCGTTCCTCCGGGCTGCTGACCACGTCCAGGGCCCTCTGCTCAGCCACGGTGAGTGGCCGCAGGTCTGGCGTCCCCCTCCTGTCTTCACCCCGCTCCCGACAGTTGTGCACGTCCTTCTCCTGGTGGGGCGGTGGAGAACAGAAAACGACAGCGTTAGACAATCCAGCCCAGAGGGTGGGGAGCTGGTGGCCTCAGTAGCCAGGGCACCTGGCCATGGTGGCCGGTATGGGTATTGGGATGTGGTGCAGGGTGGTGGTTCGGCCGTCCTACTGGTGGGGTGGTAGGGTTACGGTTGTGTGGGGCGGGGGTAACTGCCTGGGCCACAATGCTGCCTACTCTCACCCTGGCCGACCTGAGGAGGTTGTGCTATTTTCTCAGGCACTCCTGGCCCTTCCGGACGGTGTTGCCCACGGCGTCCACTGCCTCTGTCACCTGCACACAGACACAGCGAATGGCGGCATCTGGCTGTCTCCTTCCCAGGCCGGAGTACAAGGTCATCTGCCGCTCCTCCACCATGTCCAAGAGGGTCTCCAGATCGGTAAACCTCGGGGCTGCTCTCCTCGCTGCCATCTGGTTGGCAGAGATGGTGCGTGTGGGGAGTGAAGTGTGTATATGTGGCTGCAGCTTGTTAGCCTCTTGATTGTCAATCGCAAAGACGGAGAATACGGCGCCGTTTCTCATTAGAATCGATTGTGTTCCACGTGGTGCCGTGCTACTCACTTAGCAGTAGCGGAATCCGTCCAGGTGCGGCCGCAGTTTTTCTGTCGTGAAAGTCCACGAATTCAGCGCTGGCGTCAACACTTAGGGCTGGATTCTCCGATTGCCAATGCCAAAATCGTGTTCAGCGATTGGCCATAGAATCAGTTTTTACGCCGAAATCGGGGGCATGCCTTTATTGGATGCTCTGCCCCCTTAAAAACGGTGGACTCGAGGAGTACACCGCCTGCCTTTGGGATGGCCTCAGGACATCACCTGAGGCCCTCCCCCGATGTTCCGCCCCGATGGGCAGACTTCCCAATGGTGTCGGACGCGTGTCCTCTCACGTTTCCAGCGACGCCACTGTCGGGGGCAGGTGGGGGGGGGGGGCGTTCCGCTGGCAGGGGGGTGTTGCTAACTTTGGTTGGCTCTTAATTCGTTGCCCGTTGGGCCTTTACTGAATTTGCTCTGTTTCTATAACCTTTGCTCTAGAGTCGCCAGCTATCTTTATGATACCGCCACGAGGTTCAAGTTCAAGGACTGATCAATAACTCAACACACCAATTAGTAAGATTCCAATCAAAACACATTTATTATACACAGTCAATCGCCACTCATGCATAAAACTCTACTTTTTAGACGATCTCTATACTATAGGCCTATACTTAGCTTTGGACTGGCCCACCAGGTCAGGGGAGCAAATGGCCTTTCATTCGGGTTCTGAGTCTGCAGGCTTCAAAGCTGGTATGGACTAGTAGCTAGGAGCGCCTATCTTGTAGCGTGTGTTGGCTGGAGACTTACTTGGTTGATGCGGCAGCGAGGCAGGTCACTGTCAAGGGTTGGTTCGATCTGCTGAGTAACCCTGTCAAGAAGGACGATTTGAACTTGGGGACTCTGCTTTATAGTCCCCAGGGGCTTCGCGCCATTCGGGGCGGACCCCATATCTGGTTCCAAGTGATTGGACTGCGTTCCGATCACTTGGATCGATTTCTCCAATGCTGGAGCCGCTCCCTGATCGCTGGGCGGTCCCTGAGTGTCTGTTGGCCTTCCTTTGTCTTGGCTCCTGCTGGCGCCGAGGAGTCTGGCTTGGCCTTATTCACCTTACATGTTTCAATTGTTCCCGGGGACCGCTCATTAGTATGCAGATGGCTGTGAGTTTCAGTGCTGTCTGGGCTTTTGCAAGTTCTCATACACAGGAGACTTTGCACCTGATGGTTTTTGCCTGTGTTGGCTGAATATCCCTGTAGTCTTTGCGGATCTCCATTTTAAGTCGGGAAGTTGCCAACACAGGTGGCTACAGGGGGCTTAGGTGGGGACTGAGGAGACTGGTGGGGGTTGATCCGGGGGTGATGAGAGAGGTTACAGGGGGCACTATCTGGGAGGCTGGGTCCGCGCATGGCCGGCGCCATGTTGTACAGCACGGCTGTCGCAGGTCTCCGCCTTGCGCATGTGCGGCCATGGACCTGACCATTCTGCATTGGTATCTGCAGGTAAATCTGGGTCTTTACATGGCACGGCTGTTAGCCCCCCACCGGGCAGAGCATCGGTGCAGGGGTGGTGCCGACATTTTGGTCTTAAGACCAGACGCTTCCTCCGGGCATAGCTCCAAATTTGGAGAATCCATCCCATAGTCTCAGAAACGGAGAATCCCGCCCAATATTGTTCAAGAAGGAAGGAATATCCATCAAATATTAAAGTGAAGCTTGAAATTTGGATAGGTTTGGGTTATTTTCTTTGGGACAGGGGAGACCAAGAGACGATCTAATTGAATAAAAATATGCGGGGTCTCGATGAAATGGAAGGCCACATTCCTCTTGGAGAACAGGTTCATAAACAAGGGCAAAATGTAGCCGCTTTAGAGGAGATTCAAGGGGAAATATTTTTGCCCAGGTGGTAGTGGGGATCTGAAACCCATTGTCTGAAAGGGCGTTTGAGACAGAGACCGTTGTTTCTGTGATCCTATTACAATGAAGGTGTCCAATAAATAGAGTCGGCTCGCAAGACACTGAGCAGAGAAGACCCAGTAGGGAATGACTGGAGCTGTTCATAATAGTTAAAAGTGTAAAATAAAGCAAGATTTTGTTTCTCAATCAACTCGGTGTGGACTCTTTGCAGCCCTCACAAAACTGGCGACGAGGATGAAGACTGGTTACCTCCACATCTTTATTGGACACGGGGTGGAATTTTCCATTAAATTATGCCCCTTTTTGGATGGTTGGAAATGTTTGATGCCGGACTGGAAGATTGGAATCAGATTGGATGAGTAGAGGATGTCTTACATTTTCCGGGCCAACAATATTGCAGCGAATGACCACCAGGTAGTCATTTTGCTTACTGCCTTTGGCACGCACGTGTTTGGAGTGATATTGAGCATTACCTGCCCAGTGCCCTCAGACACTAAAACCTTTGATGGGCTTGTGGCATTAGTGGGACAGCACTTTTATCCACCCTGTCTGTAATAGTACAGCAGTACTGGTTTAATACCGCTGAATGGACCCTGAAATTACGAAAAATTGTGGAATTCTGTGAATATGATACCACTTTCTCTGAAATGCTGCGTGTCCACTTGGTTTACGGTATAAACAATGTGGCCTCTCAGAAGAAACTGCTGGCTGAACCTTCCCTAACTTTGCAACAGGCTTTCAGATTGCGCTGCTCCGAGAAAGCGCATAGCGAGGGGTGCGGGAGATACAGAGAATAGAGATGAAATGCCATGGGCGCTCCCCCTCTCGTCCTGGGGCCCCACCTCATTCCGCAGCCTTACCCTGGACCAAACATTGCAAAGAATGGGCCTTCCCGACAGGAGTATTCTTCGGATGTCTGTAGAAGGGGTGCCAGGGGAGACAGTAGCATAGTGGTCTTGTCACTGGATTGGTAATCCAGAGGCCCAGGGTAATGCTCTGTGGACCTGGGTTCGACTCCCACCAGGGTAATTGGTGGAATTTGAATTTAATAAAAAATGTCTAATGTCGACCATGAATCCATTGTCGATTGTCATAAAAACCCATCAGGTTTACTAATGTCCTTTGGGGAAGGAAATCTGCCATCCTTAGCTGGTCTAGCCTATATGTGACTCCAGACCCACAGCATTGTGGTTGACTCTTAAATGCCCTCAGGGATGGGCATTGAATGCTGGCCCAGCCTTTGGAGCAGTGGTGTTCTGCTTGACACAGCCAAAGATCTGAAAGTGTGCTTGGAAGGTAAAGCTTGAGTGTGTGTGCAGATGAGGAGAGTGCACCAACAGGGGCTAAGGATGGGAAGGATAGGTTGACTGTCCTTGGTTGTGCCAATACGGCAGGCACTCACAAATGTAAATAAGCTGTAATTGAGAAAGACACATCTCCCAGGAGCTTCAAGGGTATTCAGGGATTACTTGTTCACTATTATGCTAATAAGAGAGCCTGGGAACCACGGACATGTTTTTTGATTGGTTCCACCACCACTTTGTAGCAGAGGCATGTGTACATTGTTGTGCAGCTGGACTTGAAGAAACTGCAAAATCATGTTGCTCCTGGACAATTGTTAAACACAACCCTGCTGAATGATTGGTGAATGTCATAATATACACACAGGTATATGACACAGACAGGCAGTGATTGACACACATGATGACCAGTGAACACACAGAACACAGCAGCCAATCACCAGACAGGACACGACCACTATAAAGCCATTATAAAGTTTTCCCGCTCTCATGGGATCCAGCCTCTGAGACAGTCAGAGCCCATGAGCAGCAACTAGAACATCCACCACATGGTCGTAAGATAGTCTGGTCAGGTTAGCCTCAGGTCTCCAGTCAAGTCAGCATAGTGTCAACCCACAGTTAAAGTATGTATGATCGTTCAGAGTCCAATAAAATCGATTTGCACTTCATCAAGTCTGTCTCTCTCACTGCTGCAGTAAACGCAGTCCTCGCAGGCCCGGCATACCCAACACATCAGTGAAGACGATGCTTTTTCTGTTTACTGCCCCACATCTCGCCACTCACCCAACATAACGGGTGCGATTCTCCGAACCCCCACCGGGTCGGAGAATCGCCGGGGGCTGGCATGGGGCGTCATTCTCCGACCCCCCAGCGGGTCGGAGAATGGCCATTGGCCGCCGTGAATCCCGCCCCTGCCGGTTGCCGAAGTCTCCGAAGGGAGAAAAGTAGGCGGGTCGGAGAATGGCACGGGTCTGCGCAAGGCAGCCGATTTTCGGCCTGCCGATATTCTCCCTTCCGGATGGGCCGAAGTCCCGTCGACGTGATGACCGTTCACGTCGACGTAAATTAAACCTCCTTTTCATCGGCGTGACTCTGTGCTCCAGGTTCACGCCGACCAGCGTGGAGGTGAGTGACGGCCTGGGGGGTTGGCTCTGGGCAGGCGATGGCGTGGCCGCAGTCTGAATGAGAGGTGTGTCACGGGTTGTGTGTGTGTGTGTGCGGCGGGGGGGGGGGGGGGGGGTGGTTAGAGAGGGCTGGGCTCCGGGGGAGTGCCGGGAGGGGGGTCCGTGCCGGGGAGGGGGATGGGGTCCGTGCCGGGGAGGAGGTTGGGGGGGGGTCCATGCCGGGGAGGGGGATGGGGGGTTCCGTGCCGGGGAGGAGGTTCGGGGGGGGTCCGTGCCGGGGAGGGGGATGGGGGGGTCCGTGCCGGGGAGGAGGTTGGGGGGGTCCGTGCCGGGGAGGAGGTTGGGGGGGGGGTCCGTGCCGGGGAGGGTGTGGGAGGGGGGGGGGTCCGTGCCGGGGAGGGGAATGCGAGGGCAAGTGAGTTGGTCCACCTGGCCAGGTGCCAGCCTCCAACAGTTGGACCCATGCGGTCCATGCCACCTGGCTAGGGGGAGGAGGGGATATGGGCAATGATGACATGCCGTCGTTCCCCTCCCCCCCACCAGGCCGCCATGTTTTCCGATCATCCAGCGATGTTGGCCGCCGTGGCGGCAGCCGCTAATGTCTATGTTGCCCTGGATGAGGAGGAGGAGGAGCGTGCCAGAGAGGCGGCGCAGGCTGCCGCAGAGGGACAGGCGGCAGCCGCCCAGGCTGGAGGGACACCTGACTGACAGGACGAGGAGGGGGAGGAGGACGTCGCGGCCCCACGGCAACGGAGGCACCCGAGGGCGTCCTGTGTGTACCGGCCCCGGCAGTCATACCAGGACCTCACGGATCGGGAATGCAGGAGGAGACTCCGGATGAGCCGGGAAACCGTGGCACACATCTGCCACCTGCTGGCACACCTGTCACCGCGTGGCACTGGCGGGGGACACCCTCTCCCCGTGTCCGTCAAGGTTACGGTGGCCCTGAACTTTTATGCAACGTGGTCATTCCAGGCACCGAGTGGGGACCTGTCCGGCATATCGCAGACATCGGTGCATCGGTGCATCCGGGCAGTGACAGATGCCCTATATGCCATGGCGCACTGCTACATCCGCTTCCCTGTGGACCGGGCCAGCCAAGATGCCCGGGCTGTGGGCTTCTCCGCCGTGGCCGGGTTCCCCATGGTCCAGGGCGCGATTGATGGGATGCACGTCGCCATGCGGCCACCTGCAGATAACAGGGCCGTGTTCACCAATAGGAAGGGGACCTATTCGATGAACATACAGGTGGTCTGCGACCACCGCATGATGATCCTGCACGTCTGCGCCCGTTACCCAGGCAGTGTACACGACTCATACATGTTGTCGCGGTCATCCATCGCCGGCATGTACGAGGGACGCCATCACCGGCTGAGGGGCTGGTTCCTGGTCGACAGGGGCTACCCATTGCGATCGTGGCTGATGACGCCTATACGGAGGCCACGCAATGAGGCGGAGAACCGCTACAATGATGCCCATGTAGCGACAAGGGGAGTGATAGAGAGGTGCTTTGGCGTGCTGAAGATGCATTTCAGGTGCCTGGACCTCTCTGGGGGCGCCCTCCAGTATCGGTCAGATAGGGTCGGCCGCATCATTGTGGTGTGCTGCGTCCTGCACAACATAGCCCAGCAGAGGGGCGATGTGCCGCAGGCAGAGGAGGGCGGAGTGGAGGAGCAGCAGGAAGAGGCCCAGTCCTCCCCAGATGAGGGGGATGGGGGCAATGGTCAGGGCAGACGGGGTGGACACAGGCGGGTGGCTGTCCACCGTTACCGGCTGGCCCAGCGGGCACGGGACAGACTGATAGCCGCCCGCTTCACTGACTAGATGGGCGTGGGAATCGGGTAGTATGGCCACAGACCGCACACCATGGCAACAGCCGACCACCCACACCCCCCACCCATCCACCCACCCAGCACCCTCACCCCCCTCCCCAACCCCACCCACCCCACCCGCATGCACACCCCCCCCACCCCCCCCCCCCCCATTGCCGGGAACAACGGGCCGGGCTCACACAGTTGCGGGTGGACGCGTGTCTATTGCAGGCCATGGAGGATGATGACAACCCGCCCTGCGGTGAGCTCCTGGCTCCACATCGTTGGACTATGTCTGACCCATGGCCACAGTACCACCATCCACCCGGACCATCCCTGCATGCGGCTGTGACACTGCAGCGCACGGTCCCGTCCTCTGCCCGGGGGAATGTTGATGGCGGACCAGGGGGAAGGGGGCAGACTCACCTGGGGCTGAGGTAAGACCACCCCTTACACACACACTTGCGCTCAACGTACATGACACCCCCGCACGCTTTGGACAGAGCACAAAGGCAGCTTCTGTAGGTGTAACATTGACTTTAAGAACCAAAGGAGTTCATGCACGTGCCCTAGCCCCTAAAACTCATCTGTGCCCTGCACCCGTGCCAACTTACTCAGTGTCTAATTGTTTGGCCTTACGGGCCCTTTGACTACGTTTACGTGGTTCCCCAGACGGTACAGCAGGACTGGAGGTGGACTCCTGTGATTCCTGCCCTCTGACACTGGATCCCTTTGGCGGCCGTTTCCTGGGGCGTCCTGGCCTAGATGGGCCAGGCTGAGGCCCGGGCGACTGGGATGGCGAGCTGCCAGCCTTTCCTGCCCGTTGCCCACCCGATACACCTGGGACGGAAGGGGGGGAGTCCGAGGTGTCGCGGTGTACCGGGACCTCCCCTACAGGGGGAGCCGGGACGGACCACACCACCTCCTCCTCCCTCGGGGTGCCCGATGGCCCCCAGGCCTCTACATGGGTGGGGGATGCGAACGGACTGGCCATCCAACGCCCCCCCGACATCTGGCGCTGCCAGTCCTGGAGGCCCGTGCTGGTATCGACAGGGTTCTGCAGCTTTGCAGCCATGGAGCCCAGGGGGTTGGCAAACCCTGTCTGTGACAGTGCGACGCCGGCTCGCACATGGCCACTGGCGCCAATGCCTTCAGCGATGGCCTGCAGAGACTGGGCCATGGCCTGCTGAGACTGGGCCATGGCCTGCTGAGACTGGGCCATGGCCTGCAGAGACTGGGCTATGGTGTTGAGCGCCTCTGCCATCTGGCGCTGGCACTGGCTCATGGCCTCTGTGAGAGGGCAGCCATGTCCTGGGCCACAGACGCCGCCTGCACGGAAGGCCGCAGGCCTCGCAAACCGT
Organism: Scyliorhinus torazame; assembly: GCF_047496885.1. NCBI lineage: Eukaryota > Metazoa > Chordata > Chondrichthyes > Carcharhiniformes > Scyliorhinidae > Scyliorhinus > Scyliorhinus torazame. The sequence goes on along the minus strand of NC_092707.1, from coordinate 325,733,866 downwards.
TCCCCATGTCTGACACCATCGCACCCATTGCCTCCACCGCGGACGCCACCCGTGCGGTGTCGGCCTGGGTGGCACGTATGACCGGCACCACTCCCAGCTCCTGGGCGCGGGTGGACTCCTCCACCTGCGACTGCAGCCGCCGCAAGCCGGCTGTCACCCTATTCGCTCGTCTCCGGGTCGGTGGTAGCATCGGATCTATGGGAGGGTGCGGTAACTCCAGGAACCCGGGATCCATCTGGGCGGCAGATTTTCGCTTGGGCTGGGCTGCCCTCCGACCGCCCGGCCCCTCTGCTGCTCCTACCTCCACCTGCTGTACCGGGACGGCTGTGTTGTGCGCACCAGTGAGTGTAGCAGACGCCTCATCAGTAAAGTGCCCAACCGAGGTGAGTGTTTCTGCGATGGTGGAGGGTGTTGGTGACAGCAGTGGCGTTGTGTTGTGCTCTTCGTCCCACTCTGAGTCCATGGCACTTTGGGGTGGGGGTTCGTCTCCACCCATCCATTCTGAGTCACTGTCCGGTATTTCGTCGTCCTGGGCAGTGCTGTCCCGGGTAGTGGTGTCCCGGGTAGTGGTGTCCTGGGTAGTGGTGTCTTGGGTAGTGGTGTCCTGGGTAGTGGTGTCCTGGCTCGGATGTGACGGGGGCCTGTGGCTGCCCCCCTCGTCGCTGGGTGGTCACTCCCGCACGTGACGGGGGTGTCGTCTCCCTGTTGCTCCAGGTCTCTCCGTGTCCCGTGGTGTGCGAGGGGCATCCTGCGGGCGTCGCATGCTGGAGGGTCCGAGTTTCTCCGTCTCCCGTGGCCTCCGAGGGGTATCCTGCGGGCGTCGCATGCTGGAGGGTCCGTGTCTCTCCGTCTCCCGTGGTGTGCGAGGGGCATCCTGCGGGCGTCGCATGCTGGAGGGTCTGTGTCTCTCCGTCTCCCGTGGTGTGCGAGGGGCATCCTGTGGGCGTCGCATGCTGGAGGGTCCGTGTCTCTCCGTCTCCCGTGGCCTCCGAGGGGCATCCTGCGGGCGGTCTGCATCTGCGGGGATGGGTGCCTGGACGTTTGGTCCTGCGATACACAATGAAGCATGCATGGTTAGACATCAGGCAGTGATCAGGTGATATGGGGTAGGGGGATATAGGGGAGGGGGGATATGGGGACGGGCTGTCGGTGGCTCACTTGCTAGTACGCCCCCGACCTCTGCATCAGCAACCTCCCGGTCGTCAGGTCCGCCAGCCAGTTCCAGGGCCCTTTCCTGGTGTTCGGTCAGTGGCCTCTCATCAGCGGGGCCTCCTCCAGTCCTCACATGCTCCCTATTATTGTGTGCGCGCTTCTCCTGTGGGGGGGGGGGGGGCAGGGGTAAAAGGCAACACTGTTAGGCAGGTATATGAATGCACGCCATCGGTTGCGCGTGCATTGCAGAGGTTAAGGTTAGGGCTCGATTCACTTGGGGATATGGGGGAGGGGGGATATGGGGGATATGGGGGAGGGGGGATATGGCGGAGGGGGGATATGGGGGAGGGGGTGATATGGGGGAAGGGGGGATATGGGGTAGGGGGGGATATGGGGAGGGGGGATATGGGGGATATGGGGAGGGGGGATATGGGGGAGGGGGGATATGGGGGATATGGGGGAGGGGGGATATGGGGAGGGGGGATATGGGGGATGGGGGATATGGGGGAGGGGGGATATGGGGGAGGGGGGATATGGGGATATGGGGGAGGGGGCGATATGGGGGAGGGTGGATATGGGGGAGGAGGGATATTGGGGAGGGGGAGATATGGGGGAAGGGGGGATATGGGGGAGGGGGGATATGGGGGAGGCTCACCCTGCCTGCTCTGACGAGGTCGTTCACCTTCTTGTGGCACTGGGTGCCTGTCCGTGGTGTCAGGGCCGCAGCGGTGACGGCCTCTGCCACTTCCCTCCACAGGCGCCGGCTGTGGTGTGGGGCAACTCTGCGGCCGTGCCCGGGATACAGGGCGAACCTCCTCTACTCCACCGCGTCCATGAGCGCCTCCACATCCCGTGACTCGAACCTCGGGGCTGAGCGGCGGCCAGCCATCCAGTCGGGTGTTCCGGTCGGGTGGGGGGGAGCAGCGCAGCCTTATGAGCCGTCACGCCGTGCGGCGTGTATGACGCTGCACGGTGTGAACCACTGCGCAAGTGCGGATCCCGTTACGTCACTGCTAGCCCATTTCGGGCCGGAGACTTTCGACCCATTTTTCCGACGTGACGCAAGTCGGAATTGCGCCGTTTTTTGCGCCGATCGGCGGACTTTCCGCCGATAACGGAGAATTTCGCCCATGAATCCCGACCCCGCCGTGTCCCGAATTCTCCACCACCAGAGATTCGGCCGGGGCGGGAATCGCGCTGCGCCGGTCGGTGGGAATCGCGCCGGTTGGCGGGCCCATCCCCGGTGATTCTCCAGCACGCGATGGGCCGAAGTCCCACCGCTGTCAACCCTCGCCAGCCAGCGTGGATTAAACCACCTACCTTACCGGCGGGACAAGGTGGCGCGGGCAGGCTCCGGGGTCCTCGGGGGGGGGGGTCGCGGGGCGATCTGGCCACGGGGGTTGCCCCCATAGTGGCCTGGCCCACAATCGGGGCCCACCGATCCGCGGGCGGGCCTGTGCCGTAGGGGCACACTTTTTCTTCCGCCTTCGCCATGGTCTTCACTATGGAGGAGGCAGAAGAGCCCCCCTCCCCTGTGCATGCGCAGGGATGCCGTGAGCGGCCGCTGACGCTCCCGCGCATGCGTCGCCCGGCGAAGTCCTTTCGGCACCGGCTGGCGTGGCGCCAAAGGCCTTTCCTGCCAGCCGGCGGACCGGAGACCACTCCAGCGCAGGCCTAGCCCCTCAAGGTGAGGGCTTGGCCCCTAAAGGTGCAGAGAATTCCCCACCTTTGGCGCGGCCCGACGCCGGAGTGGTTCCCGCCACTCCATTACGCCGGAGCCCCCTGCCCCGCCGGGTAGCGGAGAATCCCGCCCAACATCATTAATTCAGCCGACGGATCAAGGCGTTTGTCGGGTCATGAGACGTAAATGATAAAAACAGTGATGACTTGAGCAACGTGCATTTTTAACAGAGGAAGAAATAATGTAAATCTATTAAATAAAAAATAAACTGAGGAAACAAAAATAATATTGAAGAGGCAGGTGAAGCTGGAAGAGTTATTCAGGAATGCGCCCTAGCAGAGTACATCAATACTCTGAACCCATCCCTACATGCAAAATGGAAGATTGCACCATGGGTGGCAAGTTATTACAGGTACCCTGCATTTAGTATTCAGTGATACCTCTACATTTCTAGCTATTTTATTTATTGACTTTAGCCTGCAGCTAGGCTTAGACCATTGTAATGTAAATAGGCCTGGTCCTCAGAATCACTGCACCTCATATTTTCCCATTATACCACCAATTATGGCTTACATTTAAAATGTTCGCAAAATTCTAAACGATTACCTTAAAATAGATATGCATATCGTGCACTTTCCACACCACCAGGTCATCCTTCCTCAATTCATGATCGTTCTTCCTGTCATTTTCTCCTGCCCTTTAAAGTTCTGTGTAAGGCATAATGCACTTAGAAACTCACATTCAGACAGCCTCCACTGAAATTATTTGGCAGATGACTCTCTGAGTCTCCAAAGAAAAATCATCCTTATTTGCATGCCCCTGGCAAGAATGGTGGTGAAATCTCAGTCAGAGATCCGGTGTTTGCCAACAATGTGACTAATCATTACTTATGCATTCTGATCTCGTAATGGCACAGCTGTATTTACATCCTGGTTTCAAGTTTAGTGATTCACAGTTGATTATCCATTTGTTAAAAGGAAAGATTACCACCCAAAATTATCATCAGCTATACACTGATTTGCCTGTTTCTGCTGGAGGAAGTTATCAGACTTGTACGCCAGGAATCAATCTAGAGGAAACACAGATGTGCCCAACAGTGTGAAGGGCAGGTTATAACTACGAACAAAAATGAGTGAACTTTAGGAATTATTTCTAAACAAACCTACAAGTGGAAACAACAGAAACAGAGAATTGCCCATTTTCCTTTATCATCATCATCATAGAATTTACAGTGCAGAAGGAGGCCATTCGGCCCATCGAGTCTGCACCGGCTCTTGGAAAGAGCATCCTACTCAAGGTCAACATCTCCACCCTATCCCCATAACCCAGTAACCCCACCCAACACTAAGGGCAATTTTGGACACTAAGGGCAATTTATCATGGCCAATCCACCTAACCTGCACATCTTTGGACCATGGGAGGATACCGGAGCACCCGGAGGAAACCCACGCACACACGGGGAGGATGTGCAGACTCCGCACAGACAGTGACCCAAGCCGGAATCGAACCTGGAACCCTGGAGCTGTGAAGCAATTGTGCTATCCACAATGCTACCGTGCTAGAAATAGTTTTCTAGGCCATGCTTGGGTTCCTCCGACACGGAAAGAAAACATGTACATGTTCAAGTACTTTATCCCATTGCTATTTATAATTTTTAAACTGAACCTTTTCTCCAGAACAAAATAGTTATTTTCTAAGTCTGGAATGTCACATCTCGTTATTCCTACAGAGCTACTAAGAGACAACTTGGGACTGTTCAGAATAATTTCAAAAGGAGCCACAGGAATTTAATTTGCGTTTATAAGCTAACCTTTCTAGTGGAGTCAGTGGGTCTACAGAGATATTGGCTTCCCAAAGGCTAACATAAATGGCACCCCTTTCAAACCGTAATGGCTGAAACATTCTCAGTCCTGAAACAAAGCCACATTCAGATGCTGGATAAACATCCCTTTTGAAGTCATTGTGGAGGTGGAAGGTCACATGCCCCAATATTCTGGCCCTTGGAATCATCTAATGTCACATTTCTGCACTACTCATTTTACCAACCAACTGGCAAGCCATAAAGGAGCCAGCTGTGTCCAGACAGGACAACTGGACATTCTAACCTGACTCTGCTGGAAGATTTCATATTATTGCCTACAGAACTGATACAATCTCTGCATGACTACTTCAACTTGTGGCATCAACAGCGCCTGAAAAGTGAATCTTACAATACCAGTCTCCAGCCAGCCAAACTCAAAATGCCTCCATGAAAGTATTCCTCAATGGACTCTTGACTTTGGGACTCTGTAACTCACATGAACCAATATTTAATTTTTTGTGATCCTTGTACTGTAAACCTTTTTTCTCTCCCTCCTTTACTGTGTGAATGTGGAGTGGAAAGTGGCTAACACCCGTTTTTGCGGATTTTGAATGTGCGAAATAAACTAACATTCTGAGTTAATCCAAAGTCAAGTTTGCTGTGGATTACCAGTAAAATTGGTTCACACAGAAACTGAGGGCTTGGGGGAAAAATACCCCACCGACTACTCTTTAAAACAGAAAAATTCAAAACACCTGTTTACAGGTGGATGGTAAGTGGAAAACAGTGCTGTTTGAACTGACCCCTTTCCTAACCGTAACAGCAACCAATTACAAAACAGCCTTGCCTGTCCATGTGGAATACGTGTTAGCCCAGATGTCCATGTTACTCAAAGAAGCTGATGTCCACATGAAAGAGAAAATGGAGAATTCAAATTTAAAAAGAAATACTAAGCTAACAAATTGACCTTTCAGGCCACTTTGCTTTCGTTATCTTGAAGTTATTTCAGGTGTTGGAACTACACCTTGAAGCAACAGCATCCTTTTGAATTCACACACAATCAGCCCTTGCTACTCACACAAATGGACACAATGGTACCAACCTTCCAAAATGATACAATCTCATTGATGTTGATTAATATGGATGTTTCTCATTTCTACATGTAAAATTGACTCCCAGTGGGGTTTTCACCCACTACGACTGATTGTGCTGTCAGATCTGACCCTTTAATTATTAATTTTTGGCTCGATCTTGCAGCAGTTTCATGTACAAAAAGAAACCTGAAAGTAATAACCTGCATGTCACTTTGATAGAATAGAGCAGAGATTATGCATGTTCAGGCAGCTATCTAAAAGGGTCGCACAAATGCTCTGATGTATGTTTATTCATTGGTTTTATTATGCCTGTGGAGAAAATCATATCACTCAGGAGTCCAAAGTATAATGCAGCAGTAAGAGTCCACTGGTGCAAACCACATCCAGTTTCCAACTGAGAAAAGGAGAAGCTCTCTCAGCAGTTACAGACAATCCATACTGTCATCCTCTTTACATTCAACCTCTGCTGCTTCCCAGCAAGAACAATCTCATGTGGAGCAGCTATTAACCTTCATTACTGTTGCAATTTAAAAACATGGGAAAATGAACTTTCTGACCTTGGCAAGAAACTGCTGGATGGTCTTGTGAAGGGTAATGTGAATGCACATTCCCTAGTGATTGCACTGTTACGACTGGAGCTACAGCACCACTTCTGATAATTGCTGCTATTCTCTGACTTTTCCAGTAAAGTTAAACAGAATTTTAATTAAGGAGACTGAATTGCTTGAACCATAAATTAGGGCAATTATTAGGAGACTAATCTCATTTGAATAAGTAATTGTAAATGCTATTCCCGTTACTCAATAAAACTAAACCAGACTTGTTCATTTGGATCAAGACCACATCTGGTTGTTACCATGGTAACTTATTATCACTTATCAAGTACTGCATTTATATTTGCAAAGGAAAGTATCTGCTATAGTCAGCAGTGTGCCATACAATGACTACCCTTTTGCAGTTGCACTGGAGAAACACATGCACAGGATGCTGATGTCGTTTAACTGGAGCGCCAGTTTTTATGGGTGGCACGGTGGCACAGTGGTTAGCACTGCTGCCTCACAGCATCAGGGACCTGCGTTCAATTCCGGCCTCAAGTGACTGTATGGAGTTTGCACTCTCTCCCCGAGGTCTGTGTGGGTTTCCTCAGGGTGCTTCGGTTTCCTCCAACAGTCCAAAGATGTGCTGATTAGGTGGATTAGCCATGCTAAATTGTCCCTTAGTGTCCAAAGATGTACCGGTTAAGTGGATTTACAAGGATATGGCAGGGGAGTGGGCCTAGGTGGACTCTTTCAGGGGGTTGGTGCAGCTTCAATGGGCCAAATGGCCTCCTTCTGCACTGTAGGAATTCTATAAAACCTTTCTCTAAATCCATGCATGAGTGAATACATTCACAAGGTGTTTCCAATATCACTCATTTAAAAATGTAAGTTGATCAACTATGGTGGAGAAGGACAATGAACTGACATGATATAATTAGGTTATCCCAACAGTTTACCTATATATCCGAGGCTAGTCTGCTGCTATCTGAATCAATGTCAGAGTACATTCGCAAACTTAGCAATGTAGTCAGGTAAGATACAATTGGAAAGTGAATTTCTGTAAGCTGGGGTATCAAACCTAAACCTACCTCAACATAACTACGCCCTTGAGCTATTTAGATTCCAAACTCTTCCTTCCAAGCAGCGGCATCCTGGCAACATCAGAATGTTATGGCTCTTGAAAACCAGAAACAGCAGGTGTGGGAAAGTCAATGTAAAACACATCTTCAACAAGACAGTAAGCTTAATTTGAAGATATTTTTCTTAAGCGTTGGAGCGGCGGGGCGGGATTCACAGCGCGCCCCCCCCCCCCCCCCCCCCGCCCGGGGATTCTCCGACCCGCCAGGGGGTCGGAGAATCCCGACCCTCACCTTTTCGCATTCTGTCCGGTAATGTTAACTGCAATGTTTTTTGTCAAATCTAAAAGCCTGTTTTTAGTCTCTGCCTGTATGGTACTGCGTGTGAGATTCTCCACCCCCAAAAACTTCAGAGCCTCTGAAAGAGCTATTGTCCACAACACACTCCCTACTTAAACTGGAATACCCACTTGGAAAGCTCCCACAATATGCCCACCCCTCACTGTCTTTAAGTTCGCAAAGCCAATCCAATAGAGAGACTTTTATCCCCCTCAAGCCCCCAATTTGTTATGGGCCAGGGTTTAGAGAACCCCAAAGTGTATCATGGAGTTCACCTGACCCACAACTTTTAACAGATTGTGGTTATGGGGAGCACATGGGCCTACTCTGCAGGTGTGGTGCAACAGAGATCTACAGTACTTTTAAATTAAAACAATGTTTTTTTATGAGACCAATTAACCCTTTATAAACCCACAGTCAACATCTTAACAACAATCAACAGCAATAAATCCCCAAAGAATACAGTATTCTAAAAGTAACTCTTAATTTTTCCTTGCAACATCCATAAGACAAAAAAAAACCTTTTTACAGAAAGACATCAGATTTAACTTCTCTACTGAGAACAGTTACCACTTTGAAATCACCAAATGAACATTCTTTAATTTGAAGAGTTTCATACACATCTTGCTGTGACTGCAGCTTCTCCAAATCTGCAAAAGGAAACTAAACACACCCTGTAGCAACAGCCCAAAGCGAAAGTAAAAGCAGACAGACAGCCCAGCTCCACCCACACCCTGACATCACTGATAAACACCCATTTCTTAAAGGTACATCCACTACAGCTATTTTATAAACACCCATTTCCTAAAGGTACTCTCACATGACAATGACAAGCATCAACAGCCATGGAATCAGCTTGTCTATCACCTGTTTCAATTCTTAAAGTGGCCTATCAAGCCATTCAGTTCAAGGGCAGTTATAGATGAGCAACAAATGTTGGCCCAGCCAGTGATGCCCACACCCCAGGAATAACGAAACCCCTCCAGCTCTCCACATACCTCTATAGAAGCCACCCACTTCATTAAGATTTTAGTTATTTGTTCTGATCTAGCCTTCTTTGTCTCTATGCCCATTTTTTGATTTTCTATTTTGATGTTAAAATTTCCTATGGTTAAGTTGCTATATCGACGCAATGTTCTTGCTCTGCGGCTGTAATAGTGATATGCAGAGAAAGAGAGACGGCCACGAGTCAAAATGGCTGAATGAAGCCATGGTAACAGCAGAATGGGGAGCATGGGTCTGATGCTTCATGGGTCGCCATAAAGGTTGTAGTGAGTACATGAGCAAGTGGGTTGCCTTTCGGATTGACTAAAGGAGAGATACAGGATGGAATTGGGAGGGTATTTTTAAAGGGCCACGAAGATCATGCCCATTTTCATTTTGATGCAGCTTCCTGAAGCAGGAGTTAACGATATCAGCTGATGGGACTGGCTCAAGTGCAAGTTGGCAACTGGAGAGTCAGAGAATGGGCCATTGGTCATTACATTATTTAAAGACTTCTGAATTGCCAAGTGATGCCACATGGAGGGAATAAGGCAGTGCAGAGCAGATAGAACAGTGCAAAGAAAAGCAGCAGGCGGAGCAAGCATTGAGCATAATTTAGCATATCACAGCACTATGTAGTATGCCATGCAACTACATTTTGACAGGTAAGTTTTCATTGATAAACTCATCATTCCAAATGGTAAAATAAGTGGTTTCATTTATAAATGGTGATATGAAATGTGTTAATCAGAATTGATATGAGTACTTAGACATGAAATGCAAAAATATTGTTCCTATTTGGAGAACAGCAACATAGACCTTTAAATATATATATTTTTAGTGAACAAATAACCAAAACTAATATTATTGTCAACTAACAGTCAAGCTCACACTGAAGAAAAATATCTTCAAATTAAGCTTACTGTCTTGTTGAAGATGTGTTTTACATTGACTTTCCCACACCTGCTGTTTCTGGTTTTCAAGAGCCATAACATTCTGATGCTCTGGTTTTCGGGCGGGGGCGGGGTTTACACCACGTCAGTCGGTGGCCGTTGGCAGCGGCCCCCCAGCAATTCTCCGGGCCCCGATGAGCCGAGCGGCCGTCAGTTCCTGGCCAGTCCCGCCAGCGTGAAATGGACATTGTTCCACACGGCGGGACCTGGCTGGCAGGCCATCTAGTGGAGACCTCGGGGAAGGGGGGGTGGGCGCGTGGGGCCCCCACGGTGGACTGGCCCACGATCGGGGCCCACCGATCTGCGGGCGGGCCTGTACCTTGGGGGCACTCCTTCCTTCCTTCTGTAGGGCTCCGCCATGGCTGGCACGGAGAAGAACCCCCCTGTGCATGCGCAGGAAACACACCAGCCGGTCTGCGCATGCACGGAACCACGCAGGCGGTTCTGCGCATGTGCCAACTTGCGCCGGCCCTTCCACACCGGTTGGCACAACGCCAAACCCTCCGGCGCCGGCCTAGCCCCTGGAAGTGCGGAGGATTCCGCACCTTCCAGTTGGCCCGACACCACGGTGGTTCGTGCCGTTCTTGGCACTGGCGTCATGCCATCCCGCCAATTGCGGGAGAATCCCGCCCGAGGAACGTACAGCGCTTGCTGAGCATTTAAAATTGCCTGAGATACAGACTGACTCATTGGAAATGGCAAAGATCCAGTTGCAGATTAAGCAACTTGAACATGAAAAAGAATTAAAGCAGCTTGAATATGCAATGAGAGAAAAAGAAAGAGAAAGGGAGATACAGATCAGGGAAAAAGAAAAGGAGGGAGAAGAAAGAACAAAAGAAAGAATAGCCCGAGCAGAACAAAAAGAAAGAGAAAGGAAGGTACAGATCAGGGGAAAAGAAAAGGAGATAGAGAGGAAAAAGAAAAGGAGAGAGAACGAGATAGAGAGGTAAAAGAAAAGGAGAGAGAGGAAAAAGAAAAATAGAGAGAGTTTGGACTTCAGAAAATGGCCATGAAACATAACAGTCAGTTAAAATTGGCAGATGGAAAGAAAAACGTATGGTCTGAGGAGAATGATGAGAATAATGAGCTTGAGCGCCATAGTCGAAGGCTTGGTGGGGATCCATTTAAATATGTCCACGTAGTGCCAAGGTTTGATGAGAAGGAGGTAGAAGCCTTTTTCATTTCATTTGAGAAGGTAGCTAAACAAATGAAATGGCCACAGGACATGTGGGTATTACTGATTCAAACAAAGCTGGTAGGTCGGGCTAGAGAAATGTTTGCATCACTACTGGAGGAGGTATCCGGGACGTATGGGAGGTGAAAAAATCCATCTTAGGTGCATATGAACTAGTGCCTGAAGCCTACAGACAAAGGTTTAGAAATTGAAGGAAAGACTTTGGTCAAACATACATGGAGTTTGAAAGGATCAAACAGAGTCATTTTGATATGTGGATAAGGGCTTTGCAAATAGACCAAACGTATGAAGCTCTCAGAGAAATTATACTTTTGGAGGAGTTTAAAAATTGAATTCCTGATGTAGTGAGAACTCATGTGGAAGAGCAGAGGGTTAAAACTGCTAGGTTAGCAGCAGAAATGGCAGATGAGTATGAATTAGTTCATAAATCAAAGCTTGGTTTCCGACATCAGTTTCAGCCTGTGAGGGATAGAAACTGGGGACATGAGAAATACTCAAGTGGTAGGGGTAAAATATATCTGATGGGAGATAATAAGGAGAGTGTACCTCAGATTTTATAAAAAATCCAGGAGGGTGGAAGAGAAATGAAGTGTTTCAAATGTTTTCACTGTAATAAACTAGGCCATGTAAAGTCACAGTGATGGTGGTTGAAGAAAAGCACTGGGGAGGCTGATGTTTTAAAACAGGATAAGACAGTGGGGTTTGTTAAAGTGGTCAAGGAAAGCCCAAGTGAAGTGAAGGAGGTGCAAAAGATTGTACAGCCTGATCAAAAGGTGATTGATAAGAAGGTGCCATATCTCTTTAAAGAATTTACTTGTGTGGGTAAAGTTTACTCATGTGTATCAGAAGAAGCAGGTAAAGAAGTCACAATTTTAAGAGATACGGGAGCTAGTCAATCTTTAATGGTAAGAGATGAGGAGTTATGTAGATTGGGAAGAATATTGCCAGAAAAAGTGGTAATATGTGGAATTCAGGGTGAGAAGAGTAGTGTTACATTATATAAGGTATGGTTGGAAAGTCCAGTGAAGAGTGGTGAAGTAGTATCTTGGCCAGGAATACAGTATATCTTGGGTAATGATATAGCTGGATCGCAGGTGGGAGTGATGCGTACTGTGGTTGATAAGCCAGTGGAAAATCAGACAACTGAAGTGTTGAAGGGCGAATATCCTGGGATTTTTCCAGATTGTGTAGTAACAAGATCGCAAAGTCACAGGTTAAGACAAAGGGAGAAATCAAAGAGTGAAGATAAAGTTGAAGTGCAATTATCAGAAGTGATATTTGATCAGATGGTTGAAAAAGAACAAGAACAGGTGGAGGATGAGGCGGATATTTTTAGTTCAGGAAAATTGGTGGAGTTACAACAGAAAGATATAGAAATAAAATGGATGGATCAGAAAGCATACAAGGAAGAGTAATCTGAGGGTATACTGGAGTGTTATTACCATAAAAATATGGTAATAATTAATAAGGAAAACTCAAGCTAAAATCCAGAAACATTTTTATTGGCCTGGACTACATAAAGATGTAGTTAAATTTTGTCAATCATGTCACACATGTCAAGTGATAGGGAAACCTCAAGCAGTGATAAAACCAGCGGCCTTAATACCCATTCCAGCATTTGAGGAACCTTTTACAAGGGTCTTAATTGATTGCGTAGGACTGCTTCCTAAAATGAAACGTGGGAATCAATATCTTTTGACTATAATGGATGTGTCTACTAGGTTTCCAGAGGCCACTCCAGTACATAATATTACAGCTAAAAAGATTGTGGAGGAGTTACTTAAATTCTTTCCTATGTGGACTACCCACAGAAATACAATCGGATCAAGGATCAAATTTTACCTCGAGGTTATTCAAAGAAGTTATGGATAGCTTAGGAATAAAACAATTTAAATCAACTGCATACCATCCAGAATCACAGGGAGCGTTAGAAAGGTTGCATCAGACATTAAAGACAATTATTGTCAAGATTATCCAGAGGATTGGTGTTATAACCTGCCTGCTTACCATTGGCTGGGGACTAATGACAATCCCATAATCCTGTGGGAGTATGAGCTTCCCCAATGATGGGGGGCGGAGAAACCATTAGTAAACTCCAAGTATAAATAAAGCTGGCCAGTTTGGAACCAGCAGGAAGAAGTGTGCAGCAAGGGAAGTTGCTGCTGCTGTTATATATATATATGTTATTGTAAATAAATGTTATTATTTTGTATCCTTATAACTAGTGCTGGATTCTTCATGGCCCTCACAAAAATTGGGATAAAGGAATTCCATTCACACTGTTTGCAATTAGGGATGCACCTAATGAGTCAACCAAATTCAGTCCTTTTGAACTAATTTTTGGTCATGAGGTAAGAGAACCACTTAAATTGATTAAGGAACAATTGGTGAGTGAAAAATCGGAACTTACATTATTGGATTACGTGTCAAATTTTAGGAACGATTAAGTATAGCAGGGGAATTGGCTAGACAACACTTAAAAGTTGGACAAAATGTGATGAAACGGGTAGTGGGCAAGAAATCCAAAGTTTGTAGTTTTGCCAGTGGAGATAAAGTTTTAGTACTGTTACCAGTGGTAGGTGAACCTTTAAAAGCAAGGTTTTGTAGACCTTATCAGATTGAAAGGAAATTAAGTGAGGTGAATTATGTAGTACAAACGCCGGATAGAAGCAAAACTCACCGTGTATGTCATGTGAATATGCTTAAAAGGTACTTTGAAAGGGAAAGAGAGCAAACAGAGGAGGTTTTAATGATTCTAACTCAAAGTGACAAACCAAATCCAGATGACTGTGAATTTGACATACCTAAAATTAAATTGGAAAACGAGAATGTTCTTACAAATTGGTATAAATTGTTGAGTTACCTTCCAGAGGAAAAACGGACTGACCTGAAAGAGTTACTGATATCACAGGGAGATAAGTTGGGAAGCACTAAAATGGCTACATATGATGTGGTAAATTCTGTTCCAATCAAACAACATCCATATAGACTTGACCCTTTAAAATTGGCACAAGTTAACAAAGATATTGAAAGTATGCTTAAAAATGCCATAGTTGAAGTGGGTTGCAGCCAATGGAGCTCACCCATAGTGATGGTACCTGAACCAGACAGTACCCAACAGTTGCGTGTGGACTATAGAAAGGTTAATGCAGTTACGAGAAGGAACTTTTATCCTATCCCACGTTTGGAGGTTTGCATTGAGAAGGTGGGACAATCAGCTTTTAGTTCCAAACTGGATTTACTTAAACGTCACTGGCAGGTACCTTTATCCGAAAGGGCGAAGGAGATTTCAGCTTTTGTGACTCCAGATGGCATATACCAATTCAAAGTTATGCCATTTGGCATGAAAAACGCCCCAGCCATCTTTCAACGGTTAACTAACAAAGTTGTTTCAGGATTACCCAATTGTGCGGTATACATCGACGATCTGGTAATTTTCAGCCAGACATGGAAAGAACATTTAAAATTTCTGATGGAGTTATTCGATCGACTTCAGGAGGCGGGTTTGGTGATAACCCGAGCCAAAAGTGAATTTGGAAAAGTCCAAGTCACTTTTCTTGGCCATACAATTGGACATGGTCGAATTGTCCCACAGGATGTGAAAACAAAAGTTATTGGGGAGTTTCCAATACCCTCGACACAAAGGGAAATAATGCGATTTCTTGGCATGAGTGGATTTGATCGAACATTTGTGCCAAATGTTTGTAGCGTGGTTGCACTGCTGGACTTGCTGAAGAAATGTTGAACATTTCAGTGGACAGCGGAGTTTCAACAGGCTGTTGACTGCCTGAAAGCTGTGATAACTAATGCTCCTGTGTTGGAGAATTACAAAATGCTCTGTGATCAGATTGAACTAAAGTATCTGACTTTAAAGAGAAATGCCGAGATGTAGAGAAATGGATGGATCGTGCAGAGACCTTCTTGTTCGAAGAGAATGTCAATCAAGAAGGAGTTCAGTTGGAGGAGAAAGAACTAAAATGGTCTATGTTATTAAAAATGTTTGCGTGTTTTGTTTTGTTAAAAAAGAAATGTATATTCACTGTACATATTTCTTAACGGAAAGTGAAAAGGTCAAAATGAAACCATCTTGAAGTTGATGTTTGTTTGTTTTTTCTTTAGGGGAGGTGTCATGTCATAGATTATCATAGAATTTACAGTGCAGAAGGAGGCCATTTGGCCCATCGAGTCTGCACCGGCTCTTGGAAAGAGCACCCTACCCAAGGTCAACACCTCCACCCTATCCCCATAACCCAGTAACCCCACCCAACACTAAGGGCAATTTTGGACACTAAGGGCAATTTATCATGGCCAATCCACCTAACTTACACATCTTTGGACTGTGGGAGGAAACTGGAGCACCCGGAGAAAACCCACGCACACACGGGGAGAACGTGCAGACTCCGCACAGACAGTGACCCAAGCCGGAATCGAACCTGGGACCCTGGAGCTGTGAAGCAATTGTGCTATCCACAATGCTACCGTGCTGCCCTGTACCTTTAAGAAACGGGTGTTGATAAAATAGCTGTAGTGGATGTACCTTTAAGAAATGGGTGTTTATCAGTGATGTCAAAGTGTGGGTGGAGCTGGGCTGTCTGTCTGCTTTTACTTTCACTTTGGGCTGTTACTACAGGGTATGTTTTGTTTCGTTTTGCAGATTTGGAGAAGCTGCAGTCACAGCAAGATATGTATGAATCTCTTCAAGTTAAAGAATGTTCATTTGGTGATTTCAAAGTGGTAACTGTTCTCAGTAGAGAAGTTAAACCTGATGTCTTTCTGTAAAAAGGGTTCTTTTTTGTCTTATGGATGTTGTAAGGAAAGATTAAGAGTTGCTTATAGAGTACTGTATTCTTTGGGAAATGTATTGGTGTTGATAGTTGTTAAGATGTTTACTGTGGGTTTATAAAGTATAAACTGGTATCATAAATAAACATTGTTTTAATTTAAAAGTACTGTAGATCTCTGTTGCATCACACCTGCAGAGTAGTTCCGTGTGCTCCCCATAACCACAATCTATCAAAAGTTGTGGGTCAGGTGAACTCCATGATACACTTTGGGGTTGTCTAAACCCTGATCCATAACATCATCAAAAGCAAACATGTACATAGCAAAGGGGAGATGGCAAGAATATTTACTTGGGGAACTCTGGAGGACCCAGGAAGAGAGATCATTGTTGGAATCGTTCCAGCTGTGATCGGACAGGAAAGAGTGGAACCAGCTGCAAGCAGCTGTACTGAGCTACATGACTGTGGGCATGGAGAAGGAGGACGTTTCGAAGATTGCAGAGAGGTCAAAGAAATTAAGGAAGAGTAGTGCACCATGATCACATGAATAAGAGCAGTGAAGTCCAGAGACCCCGAGGAGGGTAGACGGTAAATCCATGGCATCAATACAGATGAGGAAACTGATCCAGGCTCTAAGGAGGTGAGGATGATACAAGATTGGAAGCAACAGCAGGAGGTTGAGGAGCTATTGAACCCTTTCACAAAAGGATGTGGGAGGAATTTTGACAACGAGTATAACAGAGAAGGAGAAGCAAGAAGATAGCTGCAGTGCTCATTCTGCAGCACGCTCGCAGCATCTAAAGCAAGTTGGAAATCAATAGCTAAGTGAAAGATTTCAGCAGAGAAGCAGAAACTAATGTCACAAAAGCAGGCTAGTAATGGGTAGAGGCAATTCAGCAGAGAATTCAATCTCAGTGCTAATCTCAGTGCTAATTGTGTGGTGGAGGTATAAGTCACAGCAAAACCCACTAAATAAATGCCGTTTTACCTTTACCCCTCCTGTCTCTCCATTTCCTCAGAATATTGCAATTTTAAAATAATCCGAAACAAAGACTCATCATTTTTCCTTTGCTTTGATCAGCAATAGAGAATTCCTCTCCTTTCCTCTCCCACCTGTGGCCCTCCCGTTGTCTTACCTTGACACTTCATGATCATTGACACAAACAAAGATTCACATGGAGGAGCGAGGGAATGGGAGAGACCAAGATTAGAAAGTGGTTGCGGCACAGAGAGAGAGAAAAATATGCAGATATAACCTGGGCAGAGACAGAAAGAGACACAAGAGGAAACTGAGGAAGGAGAGAGAGAAGAAACTGAAACAGAGATAATGGGCATGATCTAACGGGCATTGTCACGTTGGTCACTATTCCGAGCCAGCCGGTTAGATCAGCAGAGAGTCCGAATTTGGGAACTGCACCGGGCACCGACCAGTTTCCAATCTAATTTCCCGCTCCCATTGCCAAGATCCGTATCCTGTGGCGGGATGGCGCTAAACCGATAATCACCAATTAAGGCTAATCTCCATCCCATTAATGGGAAAGACCTCCTATCTAACAGCCTCCCATGATCTAACTGCCTCCCCAGCAAGCGGTCACTCGGGCGCCCTTTAGTACACCTTTCTGAAAACGTGAAGCTAGCGCTATTGCTGCTTTGGGGTTAGGAGGAGGTGAGTAGCCATCTTGAAAATCAGCCAATGAGCCTGGGGGCACCGGGGTTGCTGCCGCAGCTGGGTCCTGGAGTCCAGCAGACCTCCGACTGTTGTCTCCCCTAGACATTCATGCCTCCACCTGATGTACATCAGCAACTGTGATGTGCTCACCAGATTGTGCACCAGAAGCCAGTCCATTAGTTTTGACCATCGAGTTGTGTGGCTCTGCTGTGACGCCTCGACAGTGGCATCCTCGGTGCTTTCCTCCTTGGTGTTTGGTGTTCTCTTGGGAGGCGGGGGGGGGGGGGGGGGGGTCACCCTTGATGGGCTGGTACCATTGGATATAGATCCTGCGGGAGAACAGACATGTGGTAAGTGGGAGAGAAAGATCATTGGACGGGATTCTCTAATAATGGGGCTAAGTCCCCATGCCGGCGTGAAAACCGGTGCCAACCACTCCGGCGTCAACAGCCCCTGAAAGTGAGGAATTCTCACCTTTCTGGGGAGCTATGTTGCCGCCGGAGTCATCCCCGCAGCTCTAGTCGGCGCGGTATTTCCGCATGCGCGGAGTTTCCCTTCTCCGCGCTGTACCCCGGGAAATATGGCAGAGCCCTACAGGGGCCCGGCGCTGAATAAAGTAGGCCCCCACGGAACCAGCCCGCCCTCCGATCGGTAGGCCCCGATCGCGGGCCAGGCCACCGCCCCCCCCCCCCCCTCCAGAACGGCCCCCGCACACTCACCTTCCAGGTCCCGCCTTGTGGGAGGTGAGTAATCCACGCTGGCGGGACTCGGCAACTTGCCCCATCGGGGCCAGGGTGGGCCGCTATCAACGGCCCCCGACCAGCGTGGCGGGAATCCCACGGGCATCCGAAGAACGGTGCCGGAGAATGGTGAAGCCGGCGTTGGGGCGGCAGGGCGCGATTCTCGTCGGGGCGGCAGGGCGCCAGGTCCCGGCTATTATGTCTGGCATGAACAATACCCATGTTATGGGTCATCACGGCGGGGGCGGGTGGACACTCACCTCTGCGGCGCAGGCCAATCTTGACGTCAGTGACAAATCTGTCCTAGGCCACCCCCACAACCCCCAGGGCCCGTTCTTCATAAGGGGTGAGGACTCTAATGTCTGGCACCCGCAGCCCGCCCCGTCTGGACTTTTTTCCAGTCTGTTGTGGGCCAACGTCCCCTGCGGGGACAAAAAGAGGGCATCGTGAACCTCATGTTTCATGCATAGTGAGGTCGGCAGTTATGGCGGGGGCCAGGCATGGGCACCGCTGCTGGGCATGTGTGAGGTGCGCAGTTGGGTGCCAGGTTGTGCTGAGGCACAGGCGCGTTATTGAACTGGGGGGAGGGGGTGCGGTGCCAACTGCAGGGTCGTGAAGTGGGGTTTTGGGTGGCAGGCGGGACCATTGCAAGGGGACCGATGCCAACTCACCCATACAACCCTGTGGAGGTGATTGAGCTTTTTGTAGCATTTGGTGGCGGTCCTCCAGGTGACACTTCCCGTGCTGACGGCCGCTGCCTCCCAGGCGGCACTGGCTGCCCTGTGGCTGACCCTCTGGCCCCCTTGGGGGAACATGGTAGCCCGTCTGGACTCCACCGCGTCCAACAGTCGGGCCAGGTTGGCATCCCCGAATCGTGGAGCTGGTCAGCGTGGCGGCATGGCTGCGTGCTGTCTGGAGTTTGCTCTGCGGGATTGGTTTAAGAACTGCTCCACCTCGTTAGCCAGGAGTTGCCGAGCGCGGTCCAGGCGAAGCAGCTGACTGGACAGCCAGTTCCATCGTGAAGCCCATGGGGCAACATTAAAAATCCTAATTAACGTTAGATACCGATGACGGCCTTGCTGGGTTAGCCGCTGAGAAACACCCGGCAATTCCCACTGGCTACCACACTTAGAAACCTTCCTGTTAGATCGTGCCCAGAAAGTGAGAGATTGGCATAAGACAATGGCCTAAGAAAGGTGACTGGTCGGATATGCGAAGAAATACACAGGGATAGGTATAGAGATCTGCTGACAGGAAAGAGACATCAGGGAACTAAAGACACAGAACACATTATCAGGAAGAGTCAGATTAGGCAGCCATGTGCAAATAAGAGGGGCGTCAATGGCATATGAACAAAGGAAGGCAAATATCTGTGACTTATTGTGAGCAATGCCATGGGGAATCTAGTAGAAACTTCTATTAATCTGAATTTAACATATTCGTATTTCCAAGATGTTAATCAATAGAACACAAGCTGCCAAATTTATGGCATAACTCTGGAGAAAAATCCCCTTTGATCTCCTGCCTTGCTGACGGCTTGTAATTTCATCCTTGTGTGCTCTCGATCTGCAGTCACAGCCAGTTAAATTAACTTAAATGTTTCTGATTTATGTATTCCTCTTAGGATTTTAAAAATCTGGACACATGTATTTTCTTAGTGCTCCAATAAAAATCAAGATAGTTCTTTGGCATTCTCTTGATTACCTACAGCCAAAAGGTCCTTCTGCAATCTTTCTCTCACAGCCTGATACATCAATGCTGTTTTAAAGATAAAGTGCCCAAAAGTGTACACATTTTTCAAAAGGATGAATTCTATGGAATGTTTACCGTCATACGTCATATATTCGGTCAGTACCTTAAAATGTTTGAACACAACCAGCCTATTAAAATGGCCGCTGAAAATCATGTGACCTTCGGCCATTTTGAACTCCAGACAATCCAGAATCTCAAGCAAATACCTAATTAAATAGTCATCTTGGGAATTCACACATCCCTTTTGTTCAGGATCGACCAACAAAAGAACGAGAACATTCCAACCAGCACGCCTTTCTGTTTCACCATGAATAAAAGGAACATTGAATGTCAATATGTGTTCGATGAATGCGAATGGACCCCATTGACCTGCTATTGTATTATGATGGTCCCTCATGCAAACTAGACTGAATTCCAAGGTGTCACATGATGTGTACCTTGGCTGTGTAATCAACACACAGACCCTTTTTGGTAAAAGAAGTTGAATGTTTATAAGTCACATGGCGAGGAAGCCACTTTGTTCTCTGCTTCTAAAATAAAAGGAAGAAGCTGTTTTGCGGACAGAGTTCTATCAGAAAACAATTGAGCGAGCTGTGACTCCCAAGTGGTGTTCAACATGGAGGAGTACTGATTTATCATCTGATGGATCTCAGCAGCTAAGATAATAATCAACAGTACCGTGAAAGTGGGAGAAGGACTGTTCCAAATTTGCGTTCACCTGAAAACCAAACTCTTGGAAAATCCACTACAAGAAGTCTAGCAGTTTACTGAGAATCGTTTATATTATAAGACCTTAATTTTTTTTTAAAAAGTATCAACTCATCTAAGAAACTACAGGCCTGGCAGGAAAGGGACTGAGAAATCTTAATTTATAATTGTATTGTTTTACTTTCATAGTTATGTGGGGTGGGGTTCTCTGTTGGTCAACGGCAGAATCGAGAAACACAATTGGGCGGTGAATCAGTTCTGAAGCCTAAATCACGGTCGGCCCCGATTTGACGCCAAATCACAATTCTCTGTCGCCTCGACAGCAACACCAAATATCTTCCGTAACGAAGGTACAGAAAACACTGTTTGCATATCGGTAGCGGGCATGACCCGATAATCTCTGGGGCCTCAGCGATTCTCCGCGTCTGATGGACCAAGTTCCCAACGGCATGGTTCACTTGTGGTTTCAAAAATCGTGAAATCGGCATCGTGGCTAATGAGGGAGAGAGAGAAGGTAGGGCACAGGGAGACGTGACTGTGGTCCAGGCATAGACCGTCATTGCAGCGGCCTGCTAGGCAGCCATCTTGCTGTGCACCACACTGACCATCCACCTTGGCCCCCGCTTCCGCAGAGTGACACCAGCTATATGGGTGCCCCACACCTGCACCTCACCCTCCGCTATACAACCCTCTCAACCTGGCCGCCACCTGCCGGTGGGGCATCAGGCGGCCCACTCAAGTGCAACACCCACTGTAACCCCTACGGGGGCACCGGCGCAGGCCGCGGAGCATACTGCTGGCAAGGGCAGTGCCAGATGACAGTACCTCGGGTATCGGGGATGAGCGCCAGGGCCAGAGGCCCACATGGTGCCGGGCTCTGACGGGCCAGGGGTGCGGGGATGGGGTGGCAGATGTGCCAATCAGGGGCACCATGTAGCCCATTGAGCCTGGTTGGAAATGGGGTTATGCACGGTGCTAACAGATCAGCCTTTCACTACCTGCAGACAATGGATATTGGAATCCAACCAGCAATGGTGGATTTCCTGCTAGTCGCCGCAGCCTTGGGGAAATACACCACGGCTGTATGAGCTGGTGCTGCTCAAGAAGGAAGCTGCAGCAGCGGAGCGTGCCCCAGAGGAGGCAGCTGCCCAGGATGGAGAGGCGGCTGCCCAAAAGGCCGAGGAGGAGGAGTTGTAAAGGAGGTGCAGCATGTGGTCTCGCGTGTACCGTCAGCACCTGTCATTGGAGGACCTGCAGGACTGGGTATGTGGTCGAAGACTCCAGCTGAGCAGGGGGACAGTGTGACGTATCTGCCAGATTATAATGCACCTGACACCACGGGGGTACCAGGGAGGACACCGGCTTCTGGTGGCCGTCAAAGTGACGGTCACCCTGAATCTTTATGTCATGGGGTCCTTCCAGGCACTGAGTGGGGACCTGTCCAGGATCTCGCAGACCTCTGTGCACAGGTGCTTCTGCGCCATCACGGAGGCGCTACATGTCTAGCGTGCACAATATATCCATTTCAATGTGGACCGAGCCCACCAGGATGCTCGGGCAGCGGGGTTTGCCACCATCGCCACCATGCACCGTGTCCAGGGGGTGATTGATGGGATGCATGTCCCTCGATGAGCGCCTGCAGATGACAAGCTGCTCTGCACAAACCAAAAGGGGTTCCTCTCGGTGAATGTGCAGCTGAGATGTGACCATCAGATACTCATCAGGGGTTACAGTTGGCTTGCAATGCAGAACAAGGCCAGCAGCACGGGTTCAATTCCCATACCGGCCTCCTCGAACAGGTGCTGGAATGTGGCGACTAGGGGCTTTTCAGAGTAACTTCATTGAAGCCTACTTGTGACAATAAGCGATTTTCATTTTTCATTCATTTTTCAACATGCTTGCCTTCAAGCAACACCCAAGCAGTGTGCACGCGCCTTCATCCTGGCACACTTGACGATTCCTGACGTGTTCAGGACGCCCCTCCCACCCCGACTTGGGGGTTGGCTCCCGGGTGACCGGGATTATCCACTGTGGTCATGGCTGGTGACACCTATCCAGAGGCCACAGATCGACATGGAGACCTGCTACAACGACGCCCATAAAGTGACCAGAAACGTGATCGAGGGGTGCTTCAGCCTCCTGAAGATGCGCTCAGGTAACTGTACCGCTCTGGAGGGCCCTGCAGTATGATACTGAGAGGGTCACCCGCATCGTGGTGGCCTGCTGCGTCCTCTGCAACAACTCACAGTAGACGGGCAACATGCTGGAGGAGGAGCATGAAGCCCAGGCCCGCACCAATGAGGAGGATGTGGAGGAGGGTGGGGATGGGCAGGACATTGGGTCCAGGCAGGCATGGCAGGCCTCACGAACTGTGTGCCAGGGTAAACGTGTACAGGATGGTCTGATCGCCTTCAGGTTCACCGACGGGGGTGGAAACTGGCCAGGGGCACGGACACAGCATCCCACCCCCACACACAATCCCACCTCCACCCTCCCCCCTCACATGGCCACCCCGCCACCTGAAACTCCTCCATGATACATACCTGCAGCACTACAAGGCGTGTGGCCTGGTTTGGCAGTAACACCGGGTCTAGTCCATGGGATGGAGAACGATGACAACCAGATGAGCTCTGGTGCTCCACATCATTTGATAACATCTGACCTCTTGCCCACAGTAGCACTTTCCACCATCCACCTGGGTGATCCCTGCATGCAAACTGGCCATTCCATCGCTCAGTTCCATCGGATCCCTGGGGTGGCAGTGGTGGGGAGGTTAGGGAGGAGGATGGGGAGGGGAGGATGGAGAGCCCAGCCCACCCACATCATCCGCCCATTCCCCCTCCCCTCACCCCCTCTCTGTCCAGCCCAGACCAGCCCACCCCTCACATTCATCAGACAGAGCACCAAGGTAGGTTGTAACATTGTGAACAGGTGTTTAATGTGACATCATACATACAGAGTCATGCGCTAGCCCCTATAGTTAAACTGTGCCATGCACTCATGCCAACTTAACTGGTATCTAACTTTCTGGCCTTACGGGTCCTAACTCTCCATCTAGGTGGATCCCCAGATGATATATCAGAAATGGAGGCAGCCTGCTGTAACCCCGGCACTGCGACGTGGGTCCTTTTAGCAGCCGTCTTCTGGGGCGAACTGGCCTGGAGGGGCCCGGCTGCTGCTCAGGCGACCCAAGTGGACCTGTTCTGCCCGCTGCCCACCAGAAAAACCAGGGACAGGAGGGGGAGTCCGAGGTGCTGCGGTGTTCCAGCACCTCCCCTGTGGTAGTCACCGGTATGGGCCCCATCACCTCCTCCTCCCTTGGAGTGCCCAATGGCCCCTGGGCAACTCCATGGGAAGGGGGTGGGAGAAGAGCTATCCCTTGAGGCTCCCCTGCCACTTGGCACTGCCAGTCCTGGATGCCCACTCTCGTTTTGGCCGATGGCGAGGATGGTGTGGGGGTGAGGGTGGTGTGAGGGCGATCTGGGGGTGAGGGTGATGGTGATGGTGAGGGTGGTTTGGGAGTGGTGTGGAGGTGAGGGTGATGTGGGTGTAGTGTTGTTGGGGGGGTTGACACACGTGTCACTGGGAACCGCAACTGATCGGGGTCTCACTTCCTTGCCCACGACCGATCTTCACCCCAGAATGTCCCTTTCCTCTCAGCCACCGACCACGTCTAGGGCCCTCTGCTATGCCATGATGAGGGGCCACAGGACCGGCAATCCCCCTCCAGTTTCCTCCTGCTCCCGGCGGTTATGGGCGGCCTTGTCCTGGGGCGGGGTGGGGGGCTGCCCAGGGGGTGGGTAGCTGGTGGCCTCAGTGGCCAGGGCATCCTGCCATGAGGCCTGGAATGGGTGCCAGCATGTGGTGCAGGGTGGGGGTTCAGCTGCCCTCCGAATAGGGGGTGTTGGGTTACGGGTGTGTGGGATGTGGGTTAGTGCCAGGGACGCAGTGTTGCGAACTCACCCTGGCCGCCCTGCATAGGTCGTGCAGTTCTTTCCGGCACTGCTGGCTGGTCTGGGCGGCTGCTCAAAGCGCTCACCGCCTCTGCCACCTGTGCCCAGGCACGACGAATGGCGGCCGTGGCAGCCTTCTTCTCGGGCCAGTGTACAGGGTTATCCGCCTCTCCTCCACCATGTTCAGGAGTGTCATCAGCTCAACGTCAGATAGGCCTGGGGCCACTCTCCTTGCCTCCATCTTGTTAGCTGGGATGGTGTGTGGGGAGTGAAGTGTGTATATACGGCTACAGCTTGTCAACCTCCTGAATGTCAATCACGAATCCGGCGAATCCCGCACTGTTTCTCATTGGAATTGATTGTGTTTCACCAGGCACCGGTGCTAGCCCCTTAACCATCGCTGAATCGGTTCATCTTGAAATTTAAAAGCTTTAGCTCACCGATTATTGGCTACATTCTGGGAATTGAAGCAAGTCTTCCAAGAGATCCTATAGAGTTTTCTGCTGTAGTGAAGATTTTAAATGTCTGCCGTCAGCTTCCAAGCTTTTCTTTGGAGCTTATCCTGGCAATTTGCCTCACTGTGCCTGCTTCTCGAGCTTTTCTTTAGAATGCTTCTTTTCATTTAAAAAAAAATCTTTCAGGATTTTGGTTTTTCTCTGCATTTGTTTTGCGCAAGTTTAAGGTTTTTCCACTCACTGCCATCATGTTGTCTGGTTTTAGATGTCACTCGGTAGGTTTAAACCAAGTTTTCGTAATCTTACATATGTTAACTGTATGTATTTGTTAACTACAAGAACTTACATAGAAACATACATGGAAAATAGAAGTAGGAGGAGGCCATTCGGCCCTTCGAGCCTGCTCCGCCATTCATTATGATCATGGCTGATGACCAAGTTCAATACCCTGATCCCACCTTCCTCCCATATGCCTTGATCCCTTTAGCCCGAAGAGCTCATTTCTTCTTGAAATTACATGATATTTTGGCCTCAACTACACCCTGTGGTAGAGAACTACACAGATTCATCACTCTCTGGGTGAAGAAATTTCTCCTCACCTCAGTCCTAAAAGGTTTACCCCTGATCCTCAAACTATGATCCCTCGTTCTGGACTCCCCCACCATTTGGAACATTCGGTCTGGATCTACCCTGTCCAATCGTTTTAGAATTTTGTAAGTTTCTTTGAGATCCCCTCTCATTCTTCTAAACTCCAATGTATATAATCCTCACCGACATAGTCTCTCCTCATATGACAGTCCCACCACCCCAGGAATCAGCCTGGTGAACCTTCGCTGCACTCCCTCCAAAGCAAGACCATCCTTTCACAGATAAGGAGACCAAAACTGCACACAATACACCAGGTGTGGCCTCACCAATGCCCTATACAATTGCAGTAAAACATCTCCATTCCTGTACTCAAATCCTCTCGTTATGAAGGTTAACATACTATTTGCCTTCTTTACTGCCTGCCGTACCTGCGCGCTTACTTTCAGTGACTGATGCACAAGGACTTCAAGGTCTCACTGAGTCACCAGCTCTCTCAATTTACATCCATTCAAATAAAAATCTGTCTTCCTATTTTTGCTACCAAAGTGAATAATCTCACATTTATCCACATTATACTGCATCTGCCATTTTGCCTCCACATTCGAAGGGAAATACCTCCCTTTGCATGTAACCAAAATGAACAAAGTGTTTTATTATTAAAGCACTCTCAGGATTAGTCAAAGCCTTATGACAGTTATGATTTGTGGTGAGGATATAACAGCAAATAATTTTGAATGGAATTATTTTTCTATCCAGTGGTCTGCGTCTGAACTTCTTGTATTTCATTTTCTTTCATTAACTGGTGGATTTTGTTGCACATCGATGTAAAATAAGCAACATTAACAAAGATACATGACAGAAACAAAAGCATCAGGGAATGAGAGGTCATTGACGCCTTGAGAATGTTTCCATATCATGGTCACTTATCCCCAAGTGTTCTCTCATAACTAGATTTCTAGCTAATCCTTTCTCACTGCACAACACCTAGTCCAGGATGGCCTGGTCCCTCATTGATTCCTCTACATATTGGTCCAGAAAACCATCTTGTATACACTCCAGAAATTCCTCCTCTATTGTACTGTGACTAATGTGACTCGCCCAATCTATATACAGATTAAAGTCACCCATAAACACAGATATTCCTTTATCACATGCATCTCTGATTTCCTGTCTAAT
The DNA here is from genome assembly GCF_047496885.1 of Scyliorhinus torazame. Classification (NCBI taxonomy): domain Eukaryota; kingdom Metazoa; phylum Chordata; class Chondrichthyes; order Carcharhiniformes; family Scyliorhinidae; genus Scyliorhinus; species Scyliorhinus torazame. Next base: position 325,707,230 of record NC_092707.1, on the reverse strand, counting down.
GCTATTCCCAACATTACAACTGCAGTTTGGTGGTCTGTATACCACTCCTACCAATGATTTGTACTCATCGTTTTCCTCAATATCGTATCAATATCTTGTTTAATCAACAATGAAAAGCAAGATGGTGCTGGAGCGTGGCGACTCTGCGAGCTCTCCCAAACAGATCCTCTTTTTACATCTCTCATAATCGCACTAATCTGTTAAAATTCTAACACTAACATTGACACCAACCTTTCTCTTTAATCTTCCCTTGCGGGTTTGAAGATCCTCAGAGGTTATATTTCGTACCTTGTGTTGCCCTATTATGTATTTTCTTTTTCTTTTCTTTTCATGTATTTAATGATCTGTTTGAGCTGCTCGCAGAAAAATACTTTTCACTGTACCTCGGTACACGTCACAAATCAACAAATCCAATCCAATCCCTGATGTGTTGGGTACTCTGCTCCACAGACGAACCAATACAGTTGCGAATGGTACAACTCAGTTTTATTACTAACATTTATTTACAGTGGTAAACTGGTTACTGAGGTTCGATCATAACCCTAGAATCTGTGGACCTATTCCTAATACTATCTTGGAGTGGCACTCAGCACATGGTGGATGTCTGAGTGGCTTGCTGTGAGTTCTGTGCCCTGAGCTGTCTCCTGCTGGAATGCCCGGGAAGTGTCATGTTCCCTGTTTTGTACTGTGTATGCTCTTGCCTGTGATTGGCTGTGGTGTTGCGTGTGTGTTGATTGGTCCGGTGATCTGTCCATCAGTATGTATGTATGTTTGTACCATGATGTTTACCTGAATATCATGAAATCCCTCCTTTTTTACAAGAACATGTACCTATGTGGTTATAAATAGAGATGTGTAGTGAGTGCAGCTGAATGTGTGTGTGCAATATCTACAGCATGTACATGGGGCTAAACTATATACAAGGGGCGATGTCGGGTGCGACATAACAACGAGGTTGTACCATAAACAAAGAACGGGGAAATGTTGAACGACAAAACAAACTCCTGTAACGACAAGGAAGAACAGAAACATATTAACACAGTGGTATTATGAGTTCAATGTACAAACAGGCTCATAAGTCCAGTCTAGTAGGTGGGCGACGAATTTGGGTTGACCGTCAGGGTGGCACACCATTCATCACCTGGATTGACAGTGTTCACTTGCAATGGCTGGTGGGCCCTGGCTGGAGACATCCGGTTCCCATCAATGATCACAACACGGAAAGCGTCCCGGTCGTCTGTGTCACTAGTCTGGATATCATTTGGGCACGACTCGTAGTAAGGAGGCTGAATGGTCCGCACGTCCCTGCGAGGTTGTCGGAATTGGGGAACATTGGCAGGTTGAGCTGCTCAACAGCAGGCAGCGTAGTGGCCCATCTTGCCACAGCGGAGGCATTGTCGGTTTCTTGCCGGACATTGCCACTTTAAATGTGCGGCTCCACAGTTGCCGCACATCGTGACGTCATGGCGTTCGTTGTGCCACCGCGCATGCGCAGTTCGGTCATGCATCGAGCGCGCCTGTGCATCACTTCCCTCTGTGTCGACATCGTTTTTGGCGCGCACAAACGCGGGAGGCCTCGAAAAGCGCGCAAAATGGCCGCCCTCGTCCAGGTCTGTCCATCAGTATGTATGTATGTTTGTACCATGATGTTTACCTGAATATCATGACAATCCCCACCTTTTCCTTTCTGTCGATCCTTCCTAAAAACTGAATAGCCCTCAATGTTTAGTTCCCATCCTTGGTCACCTTGGAGCCATGTCTCCGTAATCCTAACTATATCACATCCCTATGTACATAAGAATGGTAAACAGTTCAAGCTAGGGGCTATCTCCAGGCTTGCTTGTGCACATGGCTCTTACCACAAAACTGAACTCTAGGTGCGGGTCATGGGTCCTCTTACATCATTCAATAATTATCTGTCTTGTCAATGATTTCCCATTCCCTAATGCTTTTGTTTCTGTCATGTATCTTTGTTAATATTGCTTACTTTACATCGATATGCAACAAAATCCACCAAAGACTTTAGCTAACCCTGAGAGTGCTTTTATAATGAAATACTTTGTTCATTTTGGTTACATGCAAATGGAGGTATTTTGCCTCCACATTCATTTTTTTAAAAAAAGGGATATTCTCTTAAATCTCAAGTGGCCAACATTACAGGGAGTTCAAATCAAATGCTTAAAATGCACTCCCAAGCTCTCCTTGAAGCACAGCCGCATTGACATTATTGACTGGGAGGATCTTGCTACCAAATGTTCAAAATGGCGACAACTTGTCCACCAGACTCCATCATGTTTTGAGTCCAGCTGCCTTAATGATGAGAAAAGGATACAAATCCTGTATTCTGGATCCCATTACCTCATGGGATGTCCTTCCTCACCTGTCTAAAGATTTATGGATCATGGATGGGCCTGTTCAGGCACATGAAGACACCTGGAAGGAACCTATGTCTCTGAATCAACATCATCCTCGAATTGATGGACAGCTGGTGACTGAAGTATGGAATGCTTTTACGGGGGATGCAATTCCACTGTTTTGGGGGGTATTATTCCGCTGGTACAAAGGGTATCATTGTGGCTGAATATACTCTTAGCTATCCCAGTGACAGGGAGGGTCATTAATCTGAACCTGTCTTCACCTGAACAGACTAATAGTCTTGGTGTGGAAGGTGCATTTCAAACAAAGACAACCATGGAGTTAAGAACACTTGTCAAGAGTTTCCGTAGGAATGTGTAGATCTGCCGTTGGTGCCATTTCTTTAGTACAATATTTCTACTGAGCATCTGTGGAAGACAAAGCAAGAGACTGGGAACCATCAAAAGAAACTGGATTCACAAGAACACAAGCATTAAGAGCAGTTGTAGACCATTTGACCCATTGAGCCTGTTCTGCCATTCAATAAGATCATGGCTGGTCTGATTATGACCTCAAACCCACTTTCCTGTCTGCCGCCACCCCCTTCCCAAAACTCACTTGTCAATTAAAAATCTAACTCAATGACCCAGCTTCCATTGCTCTCGGGGGGAGAATTTCACAGACAAAATGATTCTCTGAGAGAAATAATTCCTCCCCACATCAGTTAGCAGCAATATATAGGGTGGAATTTTATGGCCCCATAGTGGGCGGGGTTAGGGCCGGAAAATACGTCGAGACATTCAAATGCCCATTGACTTTGTCGGGACCGGAATAATAATAATAATCTTTATTATTGTCACAAGTAGGTTTACATTAACACTGCAATGAAGTTACTGTGAAAATCCCCTAGTTGCCACATTGCAGTGCCTGTTCGGGTACACTGAGGGAGAATTCAGAATGTCCAATTCACCTAACATGCACGTCTTTCGGGGCTTGTGGGAAGAAACCAGAGCACCCGGAGGAAACCCACACAGGCACGGGGAGAATGTGCAGACTCCATACAGACAGTGACCCAAGCCAGGAATCGAACCTGGGATCCCGGAGCTGTGAAGCAACAGTGATAACCACTGTGCTACCGTGCCACCCATAGAAGATCCTGCCAGTCGGAAGGACCATAAAAGTCCACTCATAAGAGTGGTCGGGAGAATTATTCTTGCTGTATGACACAATGAAGCAGAGACTGTGGTTTGTGGGATGACCCAATTTATTCTGTTTAGTTTTGTAACAAAATGGTTTTGTGGCAAAAGCCACATGATTTCACCTCTAAAGCCGTTATTATCTCCTTGAAGAAAACATTCTTTACACATGGCATTCAAAACATTGTAATCTTGGATAACGGACCACAATTCACCACATAGTGATTCCAATCCTTTATGAATTTGTGCATGCCGCAACCTCATCAAAATGCCTTCACTCTAATGGAGCAGCTAAGCGAGGAGTATGTACTGTAAAATACCTCCTAAGGAAGAATGACAACTTGGAGTTTACTCTACTTAATTATTGCTCAACATCATTTCATAATGGGTTTATCCCATGCAAGCTTCTGATGCCCACATGCTAAAGACCCAAGTTCCTTTCCTGCCCCACACGTTGCTATCAGATGTCCTGGTGGATGAGCATGGTTGTGTTAGGAAGAAGGAGGAAGCCTCTTGAGTGAGTCAAGCTTGTACATTTAACAGGAGACATCGAGCTCAAGATTTTCTGATTTTTGCAAGGGGCAAGATAGTATGGATCAGAGACCAGAACCGTGCTGGTATGGTAAGTGAGAAACTACAGCAACCAATGCTGTGTCTGGTAAAGGCACAGTCAGGCATTCATTGAATGAACTGATCTGCCCTAGTTTCAATGAACTGAAATCATTAAACATGGGCAGAGTATTCTGAACCTGAAGAGAATGTCACACCTACAGAACCACAAATGAGGGAAACCAGGAGTGACAACTCCCACAAACAACAGGATTCCAATATCCATCAAAAGGAGCACCACACTTGTTCAGGAAAACCACCAAAGAGACTTTCCCTTTAAGAGAAGAGACTTTGGGTGGAATTGTAGGAGACTGTGTGTTTAATAGGAAGGGTATGAAGACTCTGTGGGAGATGTAGAGTAAAGGATTAACTCTAAAGATAGCTACTGAGCTATGTCACATAGTGCTGTCACTCACTGAGAGGTAATGAGGCTTGGTCTTATTTAATATCTGTAAGTAGTTAACTTGCAAATAGGCGTTTTTGTGCAAAGGACCACTTCCTCCAACAATATCTCTTCTGGAGTAGGAAACCAACAGGTTCTGACATAAACCTTCCATAACAAATTTAGGAGAATGGCGTGAAGGATTCATAGACTGATTAACGATCCTTCATGCTGAGATTTCAATGTTGGTTCCAAGGTCATAACTGTTTTTACACTAGCAATAGGCTGATATCTCCTATAGAGTGGGAGGGTTATATGGGCTTGCACAATCCATACGATGAGGATGGGCCCACCGACACTCACTGGTCATCAGTATCCCACTTGGGCTGTTTGGAGCAACCCACTTGGGCTGTTTGGAGCAATGGTGCAAAACATAAATCTTCTGACTTAGAGGTAGAAATACCATTACTACAGTCTACCAGTAAGAAATGTCACGAGATAACAATGGCAGGCTTTTAGAATTGATTAATGTAACTTAAACAGAAGTCCCATGCTGTGCAGGGACATTGCTGCTTTGGTTTCAATTTATCCTTCAATGCATGTTTCAGGGAAATACACTCTGTGGAGATTATGTGCATTTATAATATCAATGTTCTTTAAAGAGCCATATGGTTATGAAATATTTCATGGGTTGACAACATTATATTATTAAACTTCAACATAGGCCGTAGTTATTATTCAACACATCTTCACATGTATGACTTTGACTTAGCTGCGCAGATCAATTCAATCGAATGCAGGACTTCAATTGAAACCTGGTTTTGTACTCCACTGCAGAGAGATGGTTATTATTGTAACCTGTGACATACATTAACAGTAATATGTATTATTGCAATAGTTATGATTATTTAACAAATACGTTTGGAAAAAGGTTCGCCAGTAAATAGATGACAGAGCTGCACCACTAACAGCAGGTTAGGTTTCAAAATATACTTTAAAACCCATTCTCAGATCTAAGTGGTGACTCTGCAAGAAGCATTGTTCTGTGGGCTTGACGGAAATATAATGCATCATCTAAGTGTCTATTATTTACAGATGAAATTTAACAAACAGCGGCACTGGGCTACTTGACAGAAAGAAGCATCATAATCAAGACTGATTTTATTTTCATCAGATGCTTCAAGTCTCAACGTCCAGGTCAAAGCCTGTGGCTGATTTTTCCATCCCCTGCAAGTCGATAGGCATCAAAATGAATTGTAGTTGTTTGGTAGTAAAATAACTTGAGTTTTGCTGAAAAAATACATTTTCTCGAACTTTTTATTTTGCACTCATCAGGACAATCAAAAGAATACAGGGGAAACAATAACTTTATACTGTATGTATAAAGTCCAAAGATGTGCAGGTTAGGTGGATTGGCCATGATGAATTGCCCTTAGTGTCCAATATTGCCCTTAGTGTTGGGTGGGGTTACTGGGGCATACAAATACACCACCCTGTGAACCCGACTGCCAATCTTAAATTGGTTGTCAGAGTAATCTTTAGCACATTGAGGATAATTTAACAAATGTTGTCAATTGCAGAATCACATCTAATGTTGAACACTGTGTTTTAAATTTTTTAAGCACAGGCTGGTTAGGTATGGTCTGTAGCTTGCCTTTTGCAAACAGCGGCTGGGAAATGCTGTTTGATAGGATCCTCAAGTCTTGGGATATACAGCCTACATACCTAGTTTCATTACCCCCACGAGAACCATGGGGAAACTATCACTGATCTTCCCATGGGGCTCGTGAAGTATGAGCTTCCCAAATAGCGGGCGGAGGCCACCCACCTGGGGCTTGTTATGTACTGACATAAAAGCTGTCTGAAAGCAGGGCCTAGAGAGACTAGTCCCGCCAGAAAGGATTGTACTGGAGGCAAGAAGCTACTTTATGCAGAACTTTGTATATAGTTAAAATAAATTAATGTTTAATTTTTGCCTGCTTCCTCAAGTTACTAAACTTATGATGAGGACTCGCTCGTAGAACCTCCTGACTGCCAGAAATTGCCATTTGGGACATAACGCCATAACAATTGAAGATGCCATTATTCAGAAAATTGAAAGTCTTTGAAGCAGGCCAGGAAGATTGGAACCAGTATGTGGAGTGCATGAGGTATTTTTTTCAGGAAAACTGGATGGTGGTGGAAGACCATCAGAAGAATCTCCTCCTGACCGCCGGCGGGATCCAGATGTTTGGGATCATAAAGAGTCTGACATATCCGGCCTCACCGATCTCCAAATCCTTCGATGAACTGGTCACTATGGTTTTGGAACAATAAGACCCTAACCCCTCCGTAATTATGCAACAGTATTGTTTTAATAGTGTGGTCCCCTGGCAAATCAGTCAAGGACTTCTTGACCCACTTAAGTCATTTGGTGGAACACTGCGAGTTCAGGTGGTCCCTCTCGAACATGTTGCAGGACAGGTCATGTGTGGTATTTATAATACGCCCACGCAAAGGAAGATATTGGCGGAACCCACCCTAGATTTGAAACTGGCCATTGGCTTATCATTAACCCGAGAACATGCGGAGAAACATGCAGGAGCTACAGGGATCCATTGACTATGGTGTCCACAGTTTGGCCCATCCTTCTTTTTGAATTCCTTCTGCATCACAAGATGTTGCTGGTCTTGCAAGACTTCCTCCAAAGGAACAGCCTCAGAGGCAATTCTGCAACAGGGTTCGAATCTTGGGTTATGCTAAATATTTTAGTGGGTAAATGTAGCATGTGGTGTGATACTGAGCCATCGAGTTCAGAAAGTTACCAACTTAGACCGTTGATCTGTGATGTGTTAGTTTATTTCAGCCACGGTTCTCTTAGGTTACTTTAGTATTGCCCTGGAAGGGCGGCATGTGGCATTAAAAGGCATTTTATTAAAGTTTCCTATGGTCTGAAGAACTCGACTCATTTAACTCCGCTAACACCGCCGTCTGCTGAAATGGATTCCTCGGCCTCCATGTCAGATTCGGGGTCATCTTTCTCCTGCTGGATCAGGCGATGCGACCTGAACGTTTGGGACCCCAGGCTGAGGGGCGGTTCCTGATGTATCGGAGATGCCAATGTTGCTGGTTGGTTGTCAAGACGCATGGGTTCCCACTTCATCAGGTGGTCCAATGCTTGCGGTGGACCTTCCCCTGAACATGAACCTTATAAGACGCCGGACCCGTTCATTTTAGTAAAACAGCTGGGAGCTCCATCCCCAAAATTGTGCACATAGACAGGATCCCCAGCGTGAAATGTTCACCCTGGCACCCTCAAGTCATGGTGACATTTCTGAGTTTCCTGCGGTGCCTCTACTTTGCCACTAAAACTAGGAAATGTGAGACTCAGCCAAGTTTACGCTACATCAAGAGCTCTGCAGGGGCGATTCAGGTTAGCACATGGGACGCTGTGCGATAATTAAAAAGGAACAATGCCAATCGCGTGTCCAGAGATCCCTTGATTGCTTCTTCAAGCCCCATTTGAAGGTCTGGACTGCCCATTCCACTAAACCATTGGAGGAGGGTTGGTATCGAGTGGTCCAAACATCCGAATGCCGTTCCTGTTCCACAAAACCGACAAATTGCTCACTGGTAAATGGCACCCCATTATCCGTCACCAGAACCTCAGGGATCCCACGGGTGCTAAGAATTCCCTAGAGCGTCTCTACCATGGCCCTGGATGTTATGGAGGCCATCCTGCACACCTCCAGCCACTTCAAGTGTGCATCCACGATCAAAAGGAACATGGGCCCCCGGAACAGTGCGACAAAATCTGCATGGAAACGTGCCCATGGATGTCCTGGCCATTCCCACAGATGCGGTGAGGCCGCCGGAGAGAAATTCTGATGTTCCTGGCACGACGGGCAGCTGCACATGACCCCCTCGATGTCCCCATCGATGCTGGGCCAGCAGACATAACTGCAGGCTAACATTTTAATTTTTAGGTGCACCACTGTGAAGGTCCTGTGGCAGGGCTTCCTGACCCTGTGGGGGGATGATCACCCACGCTCCCCACAATATGATGCCGTCTTCTACACTGAGCTTGGCAATTTTGGGGCAAAAGGCCGAGGGTTATCGGAGGGGCCTCTTTCTTCCCGCCACTCTGCAACATGAGGTGAAGTTTCGCCAATCCCAGGTTCCATTGTGTCCCCGCGCGTTCCTGAACAGCGTCACCGGCAAAGTGTCCATGAAACTGAAGGCCGCAATCACCTCATCCGCCACTGGTGGAGATGGAGCACTCATGGTCAACTGCAGACAGCTGAGGGTGTTGGTGCGGGCAAGTTGCATTCCTGGGACTGGCTGGTAGGAATATTCATCTGCCGTGCCCAATGCTGGATCCAAACCGTTGGGATTCCCTTATTCCCCCTGAAAATGCCGAGTAGTGGCTTGTGGTCAGTTATGATGACAAAATGTTGCTCGTAAACATACTGATGGAATTTCTTGATTCCAAATTACTGCCAAACCTTTTTTCTCTATCTGAGCGTAGCATCGCTCTGCGTCCACCAGAGTCCTTGAAGAAACGCAATGGTCCGTTCCATTCCGTCATCCCATGGATGGACCAGCATCGCCCCTATACTGTAGAGGGAAGTCTCGCATGTTAATATTAGAGGCCTAGCCGGATCATAATGCGGAAGAAGCTGTGTGGAAGATAAACGTTTCTTAACAACAGCAAAGGCTTTGTCCTATGAAGCGCCCCAGCACAGTTCCTGGTCCTTCCTCAATAGCACATGGAGCAGAGCCAACAGAATGACCAAATTGGCAATGAATTTCCTGTAGTAGTTCACCAGGCCCAAAAACGACCAGAACGCTGTGTCATTCTTTGGGGTGGGGCCCCTTTTATTGTGCAAACCTTGGGCGGGATTCTCCGACCCCCCCGCCGGGCCGGAGAATCGCCGGGGGGGCGGCGTGAATCCCGCCCCCGCCGGCCACCGAATTCTCCGGCACCGGAGATTCGGTGGGGTCAGGAATCGCGCTGCGCCGGTTGGCGGGCCCCCTGGGCGATTCTGCGGCCCGTGATGGGCCGAAGTCCCGCTGCTGTAATGCCGGTCCTGCCGGCGTGAATTAAACCACCTCCCTTACTGGCGGGCACCGGCGGGACCAGGCGGCGCGAGCGGGCTCCGGGGTTCTGGGGGGGGGGGGTGGGGCGATCTGGCCCCGGATGGTGCCCCCACGGTGGCCTGGCCTGCGATCGGGGCCCACCGATCCACGGGCGGGCCTGTGCCATGGGGGCACTCGTTTACTACGCGCGGCCATGTAGGTCTCCACGATGGCCGACGCGGAGGTGACCCCCCCCCCTGCGCATGCGCGGTTTAACGTCAGCAGCCGCTGACGCTTCCGCGCATGTGCAGACTTCTGCCGGCCGGCGGAGTCCCTTCGGCCCCAGGTGGAGTGGCACCAAAGGCCTTCCACGCCAGCCGGCGTGGAAGGTGAGGGCTTTGCCCCTAAAGGTGCGGAGAAATTCACACCTTTGGGGCAGCCTGACGCCGGAGTGGTTCACGCCACTCCATCCTGCCGGTAACCCCGCCCCGCCAGGTAGGGGAGAATCCCGCCCCTTATCCTCCACTGGGTGGAGACCATCCCTGTCCACCCTGTAACTGAGGTAGGATCGCTTTAGCGGGAACACACTCTTGCTTCTCTTCATGAAGAGGGACCTGGGAAAACCTCCAGAACACTTCCTGCAGGTTATCCATCTGTTCCTTGTCTGTAGATCCGATAATGAGCACATTGTCCAATTAGACATCCACCTTCATGAGACCATTCGAAATGTTCTCCATCGCCCGTGGAAAGATCGCTGGGACTGATGAAACCCCAAATGGGAGGTGGGTGTACTCAAACATCCCCCCAAACTTCTTGGACTCTGGGTCCAGCTCCACCTGCAGATATGCATGGCTGATGTCCAGTTTCGTGAAGGACCACCTTCTAGCCAATCTGGCATATAAATCCTCTTCTCGGGGCATTGGGTATCGGTTCAGACACGAGGCCGTGTTCACAGTGAGTTTGAAATCTTTGCAAAGACAGGCACTCTTGTCAGGCTTCATTACTGGCACCACAGGCGCAGCCCAATCCATAATCTGCAACTGGTGTACGACCCACAGATCCTGCAGCCGATAAGGTTTGGCATCGGCCTTCATCAGCAAGGCATAATGTACAGGTCTCACACTGAAATATCGGGGCTGAGCCTCAGAATCCATGTAGAGATGGACTTTGGCCCCCTTCATTCCACCCAGACCTTCCTGGAACACTTGGGGGTATTTACCCAACACATTGTATAGGCTTCTGCTGCCCATCCGAAAGATCTGTTGCCAGTCAAAGTTAAAGACTCATAACCCGTCTCGTACCAACAAATGTGGCCCCGGTCCCTGCACCACAACCAATGGAACTCGAACCAAGAAGCCCATGCGTCACTGGAGTCACGGTGGTCCCCACGGTTTTTAAAGGCCCCTCTGTGTAGATCGCCAATCTTGCTTTGATATCGCAATGCATCAGCAACATGATCCCTGTACGCAGCCATCAAAACCTACGTAGGTTCACAATGGGGACGGCTGCATCAGTTCCATCGTCACATTGACCTGTAGCAGGACCTGGATCGGCACAACCTTTGGAACTGTGGCACAGTTCAGTTGCATCAGGCAGTCCGCCTCATCTGGGGTGCCCTTGTGCAAGGCCTGTTTCGCGGTGATCTGGGCGGTTGTGGTGGATGGCATTCTCTGAGTCAGACCTGGTGGCCCTGACCACCATGAGTTCTCCACCCACACAGTTGGCAGTGCGGCTAGCCCTCCGCTTCATCCTCGGTTGAGGTATCTCACTGGTCATTCACTTGTGTTGTGACTCCAGGGCACATGAGGCTGGAATTGACCGCACACTAGCCTAGTGTGTCGCAACAATAGTAGCATCGTGAAACAGCTAGCTTCACCTGTTTCTCAAATTCTGAGATGCCTTGCCCTTCCAGGGCAATATTTTAAAAAAAAATTTAGAGTAGCCAATTATTTTTCTTTTCCAATAAAGGGGCAATTTAGTGTGGTCGATCCACCTAACCAGCACATCTTTGGGTTGTGGGGGTGAAACCCACCCAGACATGGGGAGAATGTGCAAACTCTGCATGGAGAGTGACCCAGGGCCAGGATTCGAACCCGGGTCCTCAGCGGCGCAGTCCCAGTGCTAACCACTGCGCCACATGCCACCCTTCCAGGGCAATACAAAAGTGAATCAAAGTGACCTAAGAGCACCGTGGCTGAAATAAACTAACACATCACAGATCAGCGGTCTAAGTTGGTAACTTTCTGAACTCGATGGCTCAGTATCACAACGCATGCTACATTTACCCACGTAAAATATTTAGGGTAGCTATGTAGGTTTTATAAAACATATTAATCTTAATTGTCTAACTCAGCTCATTTCAGGATCAAAGTTGTCCGTGTGTCGTATATGAAATGATCCCTTCTCACAGTGTGAAAAGTTGAAACGCTGTTTATACTGCAATGTCAATACAGACAAAGGAGAAACCTACAGGAGTAAGTAACTTGGTAATAGGCATTCATCAGTGTTTGTTCTGCATCACAAACCAGCTGTCTAGCCCACTGAGCTAAACCCGCCCTGCTTTAACAGATGGTGGAGGGCGGGGCTAAGTGATGGCCAGGTTTGGGAGGAACTTTCCATAGTAATTCATCAGGCCCAGGCACGGTCAGAGTTCCGTTGGTCCATGTGGTACTGGAGCCTGCCGAATTGCCTGGGCCTTGTCTTCCACCGGGTGCAAGCCATGGCTGACTACATGGTAGCCAAAGTACATTCAGCATCTAATTTTGATTTAATGTTTGACCCGCCATTTTTGACTTCATCACTCCTGTTAACATGTTCTCTTAACACCACACTCCGTGAATGATGTGTCCAGCAGCAGGAGGAACTTCCCATCCCCACCAATACTAATTAAAGGCATCATCATCCAACTTGCTATGAGTGGCTTATTACTTTTTACTGGCTTTTGCAGGATTTCTGGTAATTTACTGTGTTTTGAGGAATTTCTCTTACTCTTTCATGGGGTGTGGGTGTCTCTGGCAAGACCAGCATTTGTTGCCCATCATCAGATATTAAAACACTTGAATGGCCAGCGACTGCACTGTAAGGATTCTATGATTCTGTGAAAACAGAGATGAGAAGAATAAGGCAACAAACTGCAGCAAATTTAAATTTAGAACAACCACAGATATCCCATAGACTAAACAAGCATACAGCAAGGCCTGAACAACATTAAGGCTTGAGCTGAAAAATGGCAAGTAACATTTGTGCCACACAAGTGCCAGTCAATGACCATCTCCTCTTGATGTGGAGATGCCGGCGTTGAACTGGGGTGAGCACAGTAAGAAGTCTCACATCATCAGGTTAAAGTCCAACAGGTTTGTTTCGAATCACTAGCTTTCAGAGCACAGCTCCGACCTCAGGTGAATGAAGAGGTGGGTTCCAGAAACATATATATAGTCAAAGTCAATGATGCAATACGGTACTTTGAATGCGAGTCTTTGCAGGTAATTAAATCTTTACAGGTCCAGGCGGAGCAACTGGAGAGAGGGCTAATCACAGGTTAAAGAGGTGTGAATTGTCTCAAGCCAGGGCAGTTGGTAGGATTTCGCAAGCCCAGGCCAGATGGTGGGGTGTGAATGTAATGCGACAGAATCCAAGGTCCCGGTTGAGGCCGTACTCGTGTGTGGAACTTGGCTATAAGCTTCTGCTCGGCGATTCTGCGTTGTCGCACGTCCTGAAGGCCGCCTTGGAGAACGCTTATCCGAAGATCAGAGGCTGAATGCCCTTGACTGCTGAAGTGTTCCCCGACTGGAAGGGAACATTCCTGCCTGGCGATTGTTGCACGATGTCCGTTCATCCGTTGTCGCAGCGTCTGCATGGTCTTGTCAATGTACCACGCTTCGGGACATCCTTTCCTGCAGCATATGAGGTTGGCCGAGTCGCACGAGTATGTACCACGTACCTGGTGTGTGGTATTCTCACGTGTAATGGTGGGACCCATATCGATGATCTGGCACGTCTTGCAGAGATTGCCCGGTCACCGCAGTGTCTAGCACTGATGCCTCACAGCACCAGGGACCCAGATTTGATTCCAGCCTTGGGTAACTGTGTGGAGTTTGCACGTTCTCCCCGTCTCTGCGTGGGTTTCATCCGAGTGCTCCAGTTCCCTCCAACAGTCCAAAGATGTGCAGGTTAGGTGGATTGGCCAAATTGCCCCTGAGTGCCCAAAGATGTGTAGGTTAGGTTGCAGGGTTATGGGGATAGGGAGGGGCAGTAGGCCGAGGTAGAGCACTCTTTCAGAGGGCCTGTTCAGATTCGATGGGCCGAATGGCCTCCTTCTGCACTGTTAGGATTCTGTGTGAAATTATAATGTTTCATTTTTATTAGGATTAACTTACAAAATGATCAGGGGGTTGGATAGGGTGGACAGTGAGAGCCTTCTCCCGCGGATGGATATGGCTGGCACGAGGGGACATAACTTTAAACTGAGGGGTAATAGATATAGGACAGAGGTCAGAGGTAGATTCTTTACACAAAGAGTAGTGAGGCCGTGGAATGCCCTACCTGCTACAGTAGTGAACTCGCCAACATTGAGGGCATTTAAAAGTTTATTGGATAAACATATGGATGATAATGGCATAGTGTAGGTTAGATGGCTTTTGTTTCGGTGCAACATCGTGGGCCGAAGGGCCTGTACTGCGCTGTATTGTTCTATGTTCTATGTTCTAATTGATCTGAAAAACAGCTTGACAATGATCTGTTAGACTCATAGCATTGAAGTGTAGGCAAACTGTCTACAGTCTCTTGGCAGAATTGCTGAGTAAATTATTGTGTGATAGATTTTGCAAGCATCTGACATATATTTTGGTCATTTTATATGATTCTCCAAAGAAGATTTCTAAGGCAATGCACCACTTTTTAATTAATTCATTGGTGATTATTCAGATTAACAGATTAGACTGAAAAGCTGTTAATCACCCATGTGAGTGCAGTTTTAAAAATGCAGATGGATTGGAGATACCAAAAACAACATTGGAGGACAAACTGAAGGGGAATTAGCAAGCCATCCATAAAAGTCAAAACAATACACTGTGGAAATCATTTAATTTGAAGCCTGGTTTGATAGTAGATCTAAATTCAAGACACATTCAAAATCATTTCAAAGTGAACCTTACTGCTGTTGAGTATTTTTAAGTGTAGGGTCAGAGAGCATTGTGAGTCCCATAGAAAGTTTTAAGAAGTTTTTCTAGATTTTCCAGTCTGGTTAAATTGATTAATCGATGAGGTTTACTTTGGTGGCAACATTCTATGAGTCTTTTTTTCAAGGAAACTAATTTGAAAGAATGTTTTCACATCTGGAAATTGGATCAATTCTGCATAACTTATTTTTTGATTGCTGCATTTTGATCACTGTTAATTCATTGGAACCAAGCCTCTTCAAGACTAAGCAAATGATTCTGTTAATGAAAACTTCGTGATAAAAATGTTGATTTAAAAGGAAAGTTTTATGAGGCACGACTTAACTCAACACAAATGCTACAGCGTCAGGCCAGCAATAATTAGATATTAGAAAAGTATTTGGGGGCAAAATTGGATAGTTCCCAAAGACAGGCACATAGAATGTGGTGTGTGATCAGCATGGGGACTTAACAATGTCTCCCTGAAGAGCTTCCTGGTCTCTTGGATAGAGGACCTCTATTTACTTCTCCTCTTTCTTTCAGCTGCTCACCACATACCTGGTGGCAAAAAATGGGGCTTCATGATTGTCATGATATTCAAACGCACACATCATGATGGACACACCAACAGACAAATCAGAGCACACAACACCACAACCAATCACACACAAGTACACCAACCACCTAAAAGCACGAGCACGACACCTAGTGGACAGTAGGTCTGGGGACAAAGACACGGACAAGACCTGTTACAAGATCACAAACAAGGAATCCCCACGTGCAGAGTATCAAGACAAAACTGTACATAGAAAGTTTAAATAAAATAGCGTTGTACCATATACAACCTTGTTGGCTCATCTGTGTGTCAGAACGCCCAACACCACATGGTACAGGAGTGGATCGATACCTGCCAACTAACCTCCATTCTGGACATGGACCGCACCGACAAACCGCAGCCGTTGCAAGTCGCGGGGAACCTAGGTACCAATTGGAAGCTCTTCAGGCAGCGATTTGACCTGTACATCCGAGCCAACGAAAAACAGAGTGCCTCGGATGAAACGAAGATTGCAATGCTCCTCTTCTACGCAGGTCAGCACGCCCTCGACGTCTTCAACTCACTGGTGTTCGAAGAAGGCGAGAACCAATCCAAATATGACACGGTCATCCTCAAACTGGACCAGCACTTTAATGTTGAAGTGAATGAAAGTTTTGAAAGATACCTGCAAGGTAAGGAGGAGCTTTTTCAACCCTTTTTGATGCACCTCCGAATTCTAGCGCAGTCCTGCGGTTACGGCAGCACCACAGAGTCCATGATCAGGGACCAGATTGTTTTTGGCGTTGCCTCTGGTGGCCTACGCCAGCAGCTTCTTAAAATAAAAAGCCTCACCTTAGCGTCTGCTGTGGAAGCCTGTGTCCTCCACGAGAATGCAACCTGCCGTTTTGCCCGATTTCAGGCGTCCGAGTTGGCACGGAGGGGGTCCCCAGCCGTCGAATCGGCAAGCCAGGCTGCCCACGACGCCGAACGCATCCAGGCCGTCGATTACTTCCCGACCCACGGCCCGGACGACAGCGGCCGCTTCCCGCGCTTTTCGCGGTCTCCCGCGCTGGTGCGCGCCAAAAATAACGGCCACATCAAGGGACGCACTGCGCAGGCGCGCCCACCGCTAGATCGCACTGCGCATGCGCAGTGGCGCAACGAACGCCGTGACGTCATGACGTGCGGCAATTGTGGAGCTGTACACTTAAAAGGGCAATGTCCTGCTAAAAACCGACAGTGCCTCAGATGTGGCAAGATGGGCCACTATGCTGCCCACTGTCGTTCGGCTCAACCCATGGATCCTGCACATCCCCGACAATCTCGCAGACAAGTCAGGACCGTCCAGCCCGCGCAGCAAGACTTCCAGTTAAGTGATGCAGATGACCAGGATGCCTTCCGCGTTTCCGTCATCGATGTCAACAAGGTCAATGCCATCAATCCAGCCGATGAGTGGTGTGCCACCCTGACGGTCAACCGATCGCGCGTCACCTTCCGCCTGGACACCGGCGCATCCGCCAACCTGATTGCATATTCTGCATTCCAGGCCATGAAGGTCAAACCACCCATCACGCCATCCCGGATCAAGATGGTTGATTATAACGGGTACGTCATCCCGTCCATAGGATCTTGCCAGCTACAGATAACTCACAAGATGCACACGGCCACACTCCCCTTCGAAGTTGTCGGCTCATCAAAAGACTCGTTACTGGGCGCACAGGCGCGTAAGGTCCTTCACCTGGTACAGCGCATTATGTCTCTCTCTCCAGATGAGATATCCGACTTCCCGGATGCTGAGTTCCACGCAAATCTCCATTCCCTCCTTGCTCACAACCAGGAGGTTTTTGAAGGCATGGGGACATTGCCATACACGTACAAGATTCGACTCAAACTGGACGCCATCCCTGTCGTTCACGCACCTCGCAGGGTTCCTGCGCCACTCAAAGACCGCCTCAAGTTGCAGCTGCAGGATCTTCAGGACCAAGGGGTCCTATCCAGGGTCACGGAGCCCACGCCATGGGTCAGCTCCATGGTCTGTGTAAAGAAGCCCTCTGGCGAGCTCCGCATATGTATAGATCCTAAAGATCTGAATAACAACATCATGAGGGAACACTATCCCATCCCGAAACGAGAGGACCTCACCAGCGAGATGGCGCAAGCCAAAATATTTACCAAATTGGATGCGTCCAAAGGATTTTGGCAGATCCAATTGGACCCGGCCAGCCGAAGGCTATGCACGTTCAACACCCCTTTTGGCAGATTCTGCTACAACCGGATGCCATTCGGCATCATTTCAGCATCTGAAGTTTTCCACCACATTATGGAGCAGATGATGGAAGGCATCGAAGGGGTACGTGTATATGTGGACGATATCATCATTTGGTCCACCACTCCGCAGGAACACATGCATCGTCTACGACGTGTCTTCACCCGCATACGACAAAATGGCCTGCGTCTCAACCGCGCCAAGTGTGCCTTCGGCCAGATGGAGCTGAAATTCCTTGGGGACCACATCTCACGATCAGGGGTCCGTCCCGATGCAGACAAAGTTAGCGCCATCACAGCCATGCCACGGCTGGCTGACAAGAAGGCTGTCCTAAGATTCCTGGAAATGGTCAACTTCCTTGGGAAGTTCATTCCCAACCTGGCTTCTCATACAACGAATATGCGCCATCTCGTAAAAAAATCAACAGAATTCCACTGGCAGCAATCGCATCAGCTGGAATGGGAGGAGCTCAAGCACAAACTGGTCACGGCACCAGCGCTGGCGTTCTTTGACACGACTCGCCCTACAAAGATCTCAACAGACGCCAGCCAATCTGGTATTGGAGCTGTACTCCTGCAAAAAGACAGCACGTCGTCATGGGCCCCGGTTGCATATGCCTCACGAGCCATGACCCCTACCGAACAGCGCTACGCGCAAATAGAAAAAGAATGCCTGGGCTTGTTAACTGGACTGGACAAGTTCCACGACTATGTGTATGGCCTGCCACGATTTACGGTTGAAACTGACCACCGCCCCCTGGTCAACATCATTAACAAAGACCTGAACGACATGACCCCTCGCCTTCAGCGCATCTTACTTAAACTCAGGAGGTATGATTTCGAACTGATCTACACTCCGGGGAAGGATCTCATCGTGGCGGACACGCTCTCCCGAGCAGTGAGCACACCACCAGATGCGGAGGGGTTCGTGCGTCAAATTGAGGCACACGTGACTCTGACAGCAGCAAATCTGCCAGCTGATGATCCAAGTCTGGCCCACATACGCGCAGAGACGGCGACTGACCCCCTTCTGCAGCGAGTGATGCGTCACATGACGGAAGGGTGGCTCAAAGGGCAGTGCCCCCAGTTTTATAATGTGCGAGATGACCTTACGAACATAGACGGGGTCCTTATGAAATTAGACAGGATCGTTATTCCGCACAGCATGCGCCAGATGATTCTTAATCAACTACACGAAGGCCACTTGGGCGTCGAAAAATGCAGACGAAGGGCCCGAGAGGCGGTATATTGGCCGGGTATTAATGAAGACATAGCCAACATGGTGCTCAATTGCAGAACCTGTCAGAGGTTTCAGCCGGCGCAACCTCCGGAGACGCTTCTACCACACGAGTTGGTGACGTCCCCCTGGGCGAAGGTGGGTGTTGACCTATTTCACGCGCTCGGCAGAGATCACATCGTTATTATAGACTACTTCTCAAACTACCCGGAAGTCATGCCTCTCCATGATCTGACGTCGTCCGCAGTCATTGGGGCCTGCAAGGAAACATTTGCTCGCCATGGCATTCCAAGGACTGTCATGTCAGACAATGGACCCTGCTTCGCCAGCCGTGAATGGTCGTCCTTTGCCGCAGCATATGGTTTCACTCATGTGACATCCAGCCCTCTACATCCACAGTCGAACGGGAAGGCTGAAAAGGGCGTCCACATTGCCAAGCGGCTCCTGTGCAAGGCGGCTGATGCCGGATCGGACTTTAACCTCACCTTGCTGGCCTATCGATCGGTCCCGCTATCCACGGGTCTCTCGCCAGCGCAGCTACTAATGGGTCGCTCCCTCAGGACGACGGTACCGTCCATCCTGGCACCAACAACAGACCATGAGACGGTTCTTCGGAACATGCAAATGCAGCGTGATCGCCAGAAAAGTCAGTACGACACACGAGCGACGGACCTGCCCCCCCTGTCCTCCGGAGACAAAGTACGCGTCCATCAACCGTATGGTGGCTGGTCAGCACCGGCCGAAGTCCTCCGACATGTGGCTCCCCGCTCGTTCCTGGTTCGCATGCCGGATGGTTCAGTGCGTCGCTGAAATCGGCGCGCCCTTCGCCGACTTCCACGCTCGCAACCACACAGTACGTACACGCCAGATCCTCAACAGGCTTCCGAGGATGACTTTGTGGAGCTGCCGCAGATCACGCCCTCTCCATCGCCACCCATGGCCATGCTTGCACATCAGCCGGTGGTTCTTGACCCACCCTTGAGGCGGTCAACCCGAACTCGTCGCAAGCCCATTAGACTGGACTTATAACACCGTTCATATGTCTAACAAGTTACACAATTTTATATGATAACCTGTTGTTGTTTATCGTTCCAGATATCGTCTGACTGGACCACTGTTCAAGTTTTTTTTCTCGTTCGCATTCATGTTCTGTTATGGTACAACCTTGTTCATGTGACGCACCCGACATCGCCCCATGTAAATAGTTACGTCATATGCACATGCTGTACACAACACACACACACTCTTAGATGCACTCACGACGCGATCATATTTATTACCACGTAGGCACATATCTTTGTATAAAGGGGGGATGTCATGATATTTAAACACACACATCATGATGGACACACCAACAGACAAATCAGAGCACACAACACCACAACCAATCACACACAAGGACACCAACCACATAAAAGCACGAGCACGACACCTAGTGGACAGTAGGTCTGGGGACAAAGACACGGACAAGACCTGTTACAAGATCACAAACAGGGAATCCCCACGTGCAGAGTATCAAGACAAAACTGTACATAGAAAGTTTAAATAAAATAGCGTTGTACCATATACAACCGTGTTGGCTAATCTGTGTGTCAGAACGCCCAACACCACAATGATGGCAAGTAGATCATGACAAATTATTTGACATAATCCAGGGTACCTCCAAAGCAGAACAGGCAGCAGAAGTCTTTTTTCAGCGCCTGAAGTGTCTGTCCGATGACATTTGTACGGCAACATGACTTTTGTTATATGCGTGCTCCCTACATGTGCACACAAAAGTCCTGAACCAGGTCGTCAGCCTATAGCCCGTGTCACCCAGTGGTCACCCTCTGGTCTGTTGTAGAGGCTCAACTGCAGAGGCACAGCAGACTGCTACAGAATTAAGCATTATAGCTGTTGTCAGGAGAGCATTGAACTGTTTAACGCATTGAGTATGGTCATAGCTGAGCATTCTGAAAGTGTGATTATTCCTGTTACAGTGCATCTCCAAATTTATTCTGGCACCTGAAAAGGATGTGTGGACGTCAATTACGAGGGGACATAGGTTTAAGGTGCGAGGGGCAAAGTTTAGAGGAGATTAGCGAGGGAAGTTTTTTTACACAGAGGGTAGTGGGTGCCTAGAGCTCGCTGTTGGAGGAGATGGTGGAAGCAGGTACGATAGTGACATTTAAGGGGTGTCTTGACAAATATATAAATAGGATGGGCAGAGAGGGATACGGATCTGGGAACTGTACAGACTTGTATGTTAGACAGGCAGCATGGTCAGCGCAGGACTGGAGGGCTGAGGGCCCATTCCTGTGCTTTTCTTTTCTCTTTGTTCTTTGTTATATCCTGCACCATGGAAGAGCTTGCAATCCGACCAAAGCCATGTGCTTTTTCTGCCTTCTCTCTGGCAAGAGAGAATTAAATCTATTCCCCTCTCTTTGTATTCAGAACCCTTAGAGACCTCTCTCATGGAACAATGGACAGCTCCTGATAAGGCAGATTCAAAAGCAAATTCCAAAGGGAATTGAATAAATATGTGTGGGAGAAAAAGTTGCAGGATTAAGGAGCAAGAGGGGTGGAGTGGGATTAACTGGATTGATCCTCAAAAGAGCTGACACAGACTTGATGAGCTGAATGTCCTCCTGTGCTGTACTGATACTGCGAGCCAAATTGTGAAATTTTGTAAATGTGCCCTGGTCCTGCTGGATGGAACCTAACACGAGAAAGTTCATGAGCACAGTTACCTTTACAGCCCATGGCAGTACCGCTCTTGTCCTGTTCTGAGATTGCAGCTTTGCCTATAACAGCTGGCACCTTTCAGTTAGCACATGCTTAGTGAATTGGAGATGGTGCACACACTGGGCTGGATTCTCCATTATTGGGACTATGTCCCCATGCCGGAGTTTTGCTCCTGAAAATCTTGGATTAAAGGGGCACAAATTCCTTCTTTTGCTGCCAGATACAGGCCCCCGCCTTTCCGGGTCAGAGGCCGCGCACGGCGGCGGCCTCCAGCAGCCGCGCTGTGCTCCAAAGGTGAACTCTGACCGTGGAGCCAGACCCAAAAAAGAGACCCCCGATCGGCCGCGCGCCCAACCCTCAAACCCCGCACAAGCACTCCCCGGCCACCAAAGAGGAATTATCTTCAGCATTGAGGTTGCAAATGGCAGTGCTATAAAGCAGGGTATTTCAAACTCAGGGTCGCGACCTGTAGGTACAAGTTGGGAGGGTCACGGATTGATCGGTTGTGTGGTTCCCGATTGTTGGAAGAAGTCCCCAACGACCGCGACCGGCTTTTACGAATGCCCGCCACGGGTCGTCCTCGATTGGTTGTGGCGTTTGAGGGGACGGGCAGTGCGAGGCTGGGCTGTGTGCTGGTCACCGCCAGGCCTGGTTTGACGGCGAGGAATACCGAGCAAACGAGGTCAGTCAATATGGCTGACACATGCCAACACTGGAAGAAACCCACAGTCGTCACTTTGTATCCCCACTCTCTGGAAGCCAGGAAATAAGTGCTTTTGGTGAGAATGGAGAAGGAGATGACTTGGCTGTTTGGATAGTGCAATGCAGTGGAACCAATAAGAAGTATTGTGACATTGTATGTGTTTGACAAATTACTTTATCTCGTCTAAAGTCACAGTTTTGAAAGTAAAAACAAGATTGCACTTTTTTCTACACATATGTTTACATCGCTAAAGAAATGGGAATATATTTTAAACAAGGTTTGTGTGTAAATGTAAGGATGCAGATGTTCAACTGAAATTATTTTAATTCTCACAGGGGCTTTGCACAGTAACTTCATTGAAGCCTACTTGTGACAATAAGCGATTATTATTATTAGTAGTAGTAGTAGTTAAAAAGTCATAAACTTGGAAAAATCAGATATTGGAAATAAAGTTTCAAAGTTAAAAAAAGAAGGCCCATCAAGCCTGTGTCCCTATCCCCAGTACCACTACCTACCCTGTTGGACACTATGGGGCAATTTAGCATGGCCAAACCAGCTAACCTGCACATCTTTGGACTGTGGGAAGAAAACCAGAACACCGGGAGAAATCCCATGCAGACACGGGGAGAAAGTGCAAACTCCATACAGATAGTCACCCGAGGCCGGAATTGAACCTGGAACCCTGGAGCTGTGATACAGCAGTGCCACGATCGAGTCTTTCTGTCAGAGGCAGTGGCAGAGAGAAGATCACGCACCCAGCACATACACTGATGCCATGTGCCCTGTACATCCGTGATTTGGGCGCCATCCATTTTGTTGCTGCCCACAAGCAAGCAATAGACTGTGTGAAGAACTGAAGATGGATTATTTAGTAATAAGGAAGCGAGGTCCAGAGACACAAACAGGTCAGGATCTCACAACTGAATCTTCTGGAGAGAGCTTCTCAGGAGAGCCCACAGCAGGACAAAGCAGTGCTGAGGTGAGCTGTATCCAGGTCTCCAGAGCCTCTGGTGAACAAACAATTAAGAAGAAACTGAAATCGGGAGCAATAGAAAGATGATTTCTTGAGGTCTGGCTTTAATTATGCCAATGCAAAGCAGGATGCAAAACCCATGAGTGTAATATGCAGGGATGTTCTGGCAAATGAAAATTTAAAACCCTAAAATCTTCAAAGGCATGCCGAGTTCGAGGACAAACCTCCTGATTTTATTCAAAGGATGCAGCGAGAACTTAAATCATCAGCTGAAATACTTCGCAGAAATGTAACATTGAATGATGAAGCAAGTGAGATTGTGAGGACCAAGCAGGCATACCTGCCGCATTAAAGGTAAATAATAGTGTTTCGCGAAGGTCGGCCGAGATGGGTCGCGAACGTCAGCCAGCGTGGGTTCCGAAGGTCCGCAGGTTGATACAAGTAGGTCCCAGGAAAAGAAGTTGAAAATCACTGCTATAGAGTCCAATCAGTGTTACATGTTGACAAAAGCAACAGTTTGCCTACTTTGCGTACTTCCGGCACCCAGTGCCTGTGCTAATGGCCGATGGAAAATGGCACCGAAAATGTGGGCCCTTTGTGGCTGAGATTTACCGCTTCGTCATGTTTGGGGATCCTTTTAACACAGCACCACAATGAGGTCTCCTGATGGATCAGCGTGAAAGCAGCAAGCACTCTTCCAGCCATGCGGAACACAGTCTATAACCTGTACTGAGCTAGTTAAACTCAACTAGTGCAGCAATAGTGTAGTTGTTGTTGCACTCAGTGATTCTGGATTATGCACCCGATAGTGTCGATGGAACTCCTCATTAACAGGGTGACTGAAAGGCTGCAGGCAGATCAAGTTTCCTGTTGCAGTTTGTTGGATCCAGAACAACTGCTATCTGGGGTATCCGGGCTGGAAGCTGGCCCTGGAATATGCAGGTCTGTGGCGTGACTAGGGAGGGTGAAGGGGTGTTGAGGGAGGAGTTCCATTGCCGGGAGGAGGGGACCACATGGCAGCAGCTCAGGTATTTACTTTGGAGGCAGGAAGAATACACAATGTCTCGGTTCGCCCAAGCATAATTAACACTTGTGTGACATATTTCAGATGGAATGATACAGCAAAAAGGAATCAATGCTTTCAGGGGCAGAAGAGGGAAGAGGAGACAACTGGCAGAAAAAAGGAACAAGCAAAGGAAAGTTCTGTTCTATATACAAGATGCAAGGAGGTACAAGGCACTCAACAAAACCAGTACCAGAAATCAAGAGTACCATCCTGCAACAAGCCACAACGATGCCAATAACTTTATGAATGTCCTGCAATGATAAAATATTAAAACATGCTGCCATGCAGAGGGACCTGGGTGTCCTGGTGCATGAGTCGCAAAAGTTGGTTTACAGGTGCAACAGATGATTAAGAAGGCGAATGGAATTTTGTCCTTCATTGCTAGAAGGCTGGAGTTTAAGACTAGGGAAGTTATGCTGCAATTGTATAAGGTGTTAGTGAGGCCACACCTGGAGTATTGTGTTCAGTTTTGGTCTCCTTACCTGAGAAAGGACGTACTGGCACTGGAGGGTGTGCAGAGGAGATTCACAAGGTTAATCCCGGAGTTGAGGGGGTTGGATTACGAGTAGTGGTCGAGTAGACTGGGACTGTACTCATTGGAATTTAGAAGGATGCGGGGGGGGGGGGGGGGGGGGGGGGGATCTTATAGAAACATATAAAATTATGAAGAGAATAAATCGGATAGATGTGGGCAGGTTATTTACGCTGGCGAATGAAAGCAGTACTGTGGGGCATAGCCTCAAAATCTGGGGAAGTAGATTTAGGACTGAGTTTTGGAGGAACTTCTTCACCCAAAGGGTTGTGAATCTATGGAATTCCCTGCCTAGTGAAGCAGTTGAGGCCCCTTCATTAAATGTTTTCAGGATAAAGATAGATAGGTTTTTGAAGAATAAAGGAATATGGTTTTCGGGCGGGAAAGTGGAGCGGAGTCCACAAAAGATCTCATTGAATGGCGGAACAGGCTCGAAGGGCCAGATGGCCTATTCTTGCTCCTAGTTCTTACGTTCTTATGTAATCTGGTATCGAGCGTATTATTAATTCATAATGGTGGTTAATATTTTGATATGAGAGTCATATAATTTAATTCATGTTATTGCCACAACAGTTGATAGTCTGGTATGAATCACATGGGGCATACGGCAGGATTTCCCAGCCCCTCAGGCAAAAGGATCTTCCTTTCTGCCAAAGTCAACTCCTCACAGCGGATTCCCTGGCAATGGGGCGGACAAGCCATGCAGAATGCTGTAGATTTTGCAGGACCAGAAGATCCCACCAGCAGATAATGGTTCGTCGCATCCGCCATAGGAAAATCCACCACGGGGGGGGGGGGAGAGGGGGTGTCAGAAAATCCAGCAAGAATGGATGTTAGCAACACCAATATTGGGCGGGATTCTCCCGCAATCGGCGGGATGGCCCGACGCTGGCACCAAGAACAGCGCAAACCACTCCGGTGTTGGGCCACCCGGAAGTTGCGGAATCCTCCGCACTTCCGGGGGCTAGGCCAGCGCCGGAGGGGTTGGCGCCACGCCAATTGGCGCCGAAGGGCCGCTGTGGTCCCGCGCATGCGCAGAACCGCCAGTGTGTTCTTGCGCATGCGCAGGGAGTTTCTTCTCCGCCCTGGCCATGGCGGAGCCCTACCACCGTGGGGGCCCTCTCCCAGGGCCGGATCCTCCCGCACCCCCGAGGACTCTGGTAGACGGCCTACCAACCAGGTCCCGCTGTGATGGACCATGTCCATTTCACACCGGCGGGACTGGCCGAAAACAGGCAGCCGCTCAGCCCATCGGGGCCTGGAGAATTGCCGGGGGAGGCCGTTGCCAACAGCCCCCGACCGGCACGGCGTGAACCCCGCCTCCGCCCGAAAACCGGCGCCGGAGAATTCGCCGTCAGAGCGGCGGGGCGGGATTCACGCCGCCCCTCAGCGATTCTCCAACCCAGTGGGGGGGGGGGGGGGGGTCAGAGAATCCCACCCATTGTGTTTAACTTGATTTGAAAACTCTTGATCTACATGGCCATATACTATAAAATAAACTAAGAAAGGTTTCAGTGTGGCAAACGTATCATGTCATATATATACACAATATATATAAATATATGACATTTACAAAGCACTCAGGACTATCAATAAAAAAATTATGAGATCATTTCAGCTCCACAGTTAAGTTGTAAATGTTAACCTAATTTGACACTCCTCTTAAATATCCTTTATTCTGTACTTAACAGATCACGTAAACTTGTTTTTAATCAAATGCCTTTAGGATGCCCAAGTGCAGTTGTGACTCTGGTCAAAGGGCTTTCTCTCCAAAACCACATTGAATATGTCTCGGCACCCTGGCGATTGTAGGGAAGGAGATCACATCCTTGCCACCCCTCGGGCGGCAAAGTGCCAGATTGACACTGCCATTGGGCTGGGCTTGAAGGGGCGGAAAAGTGAGCGGGGTGCTAAAGGGAGGGACTTGGGTGGGTGTGCGGGGGAATGAGGGGGGACTGAAGGGAGCTGGGGGGCATCCCACCCCCTAGATCTTGGGGTGGAGGGGCTGGGTTTGGGGTGGCTACAGCAGCATTCTTAGACCAGGGTGCTCTTTAAGAAAGGTGCCCTGGTCTCTGTGGAGCGGGGTCTGTCAGAGAGATTAGGTCCCATCCCTCTCAGATCCAGCAAGAACCCCGGTGTGCCACTGAATGACACTGAAAACCCAGTTGAGTGTAAAAAACTTTCGAAGTGCCTTTGAATGGCATGTTGGGGTTGCTCCAACTGCCAACAGAGATCATTACAGTCTTACTGCTGGCGGGAGTACTTAGTCTCCGATTGGGAGAATCGCACCAGTGGTCTCACGCACACCCTGTACATAGCCCAGTGGTTAGCACTGCTTCTTCACAGCGCCAGAGTCCCCGGTTCGATTCCAGCTTGGGTCATTGTCTGTGTGAAGTCTGCATGTCTCCCCGTGTCTGCGTGGGTTTCCTCCGGGTGTTCCGGTTTACTCCCACAAGTCCCGAAAGATGTGATGTTAGAGAATTTGGACATTCTGAATTCTCCCGCCATGTGCCCGAACAGGCGCCGGAATGTGGCGACTAGGGGCTTTTCACAGTGTCATGTGAGAATACCTTTAAGAAATGGATGTTCAAGCAATGTACCTTTAAGAAATGGAGCTGATCATATTACTGAAGCGATGTCAGAGGGCGGGGGGAGCTGAGCTCACTTCTGCTTTTTGAGTTTCAGTTTGAGAAGGCAGCTGGGAGTGTCTGTGTGTTTTGCTGTGAGCTGCAGGAAGAAACACAGAGTTGGTCTGTTGATTTCTGCAATCCAAAGACTATAAATATATTGAATGTAACCTAATGTGCTCCTATTTTTGAAGGTTTGGAGTCATTTGGATGTTTAAAGGAACAGTTTGAAGGAGTATTTAGTGTTGTAGTCTTTTGGGGTTATCTTTGAAGTAATGTGTGTTTAAGATATTCAATGTTTGTTTTTAAAAGGTTAACTTGAGTTCATAGAATAAACATTGTTTTGTTTTAAAAACCACTTGTCCATTTCTGCTGTATCACATCTAGAGAGTACACCGTGTGCTTCCCACATCACAATCTATTAAAAGTTGTGGGTCAGTTGAACTCCATGAAACACTTTGTAATCCCGGACCCAGAACAACAGTAACTTCACTGCAACGTTAATGTAAGCCTACTTGCGCCAGTAAAGATTATTATTATTATTATACAGCTGCAGTAAAACCCGTCTACTTTTATGTTCCATTCCCCTTGCAGTAAGCACCACAATTCCAATTGCTTTCCTATTCACTTGCTCTATCTGCAAGCTAACTTTCTGTGATTCATATACTTGAACACCCAGATCTCTCTGTATAATTGAGTTCTGCAATCCCTCTCCATTTTAATAGTTTACTGCTTTTCTATTCTTCCTGCCAAAGTGAACAAGTTAACAATTTCACACATTACTCATCTGCCAATTTTGCCAACTCACTTAACTTGCTATATATCCCTTTCCAGACTCTCTACCCCTTCTTGACTGCTTACATCTCTACCTATTCTAAGAG